>NW_027361680.1:2372500-5125000 GCF_039654945.1 Dendrobates tinctorius | reverse complement strand
TTTTTCATGCATGCTCATAAAAATGCTTGAAAAAAACGCAGCAGTTGTATGCTTTTGTATGCGTTTTTTCAATGCGTTTTTTTGCGGGAAAAACGCGCTGCGAAAAAAAAGCAAGTGTGAAACTAGCCTCACATGGTTCAATTGTTTTTTTCAGGTGATAGCGGGACGCCGAAATGCCGTGCTACAAATTTAACTTTGGCTAGCAGGAGGGAGCAGAGTTTAGAATTTTTGTGACCAACGAACAAGAAATCGTCGAGGTAGTGAATCAGAGAATTGCTGCCTGTTTCATAATGGACTACTCAATCTAGGAACGTGCTGAATAACTCGAAATAGTGACACGAAATGGAGCATCCCATCGGCAGACACATATCAAAATAATAGAACTGGTCCACCTTGCATCCTAATAGGTGGTAACATTTGGGATGTACTGGTAAGAGACGGAATGCTGATTCTATATCTGATTTTGCTAGCAGGGCACCGGGCCTGGCTGCCCGGACTAATTCTACAGCCCTGTCAAAGACGCGTATGTGACAGAAGCTTCCTCTGGGGGGATAGCGTCGTTAACCGATTCACCCTTTAGGTGAGACAGATGATGGATTAAACAATATTTACCGTGCTCCTTTTTCGGTATAATGCCAAGAGGAGATATTTTGATATTTTTGAAGGGCAACGACTGAAAGGGGCCCGCCATTCTACCTAACTCAACTTCCTTTTCTATTTTTTGGTTTAGGATTTCAGGATATTCTCAAGCTGATTTTAGGTTATTGGCCAGTGTTTGGGCTCTAGTCAACTTGAAGGGGATAAAGAAACCGTCTGTAAAACCTGAATGTAATAGCTGTGCCGCTTCTTTATAGTACACCTTGCTGCTGGGTGTCCCCCCCCCCCCGCAAGCTGAGCAGTCATGTCTAAACCTACATAGCGCCTGGAAGCTGCAGTTCCCCTCGTTAAATAGCCAGCAGGCCCCTGGTTTTTGTACGACCACTGAATGTTGACCTGCGGAGTAGTTAGTGGTTGCGGATGAAAAGGGGGCCTGCTTCTGCGACAGGATTAGTCGCAGCCACACATCTGTCGCTTTGACCCCCCCATCCTAGATGGGGCTGTAGTGTCAGCCACCTGCAGAACTCCTCATCATACGCCGCCAGGCTGAACCGCTGTGGGATTTATACAAATTATATATCAGATCCTGATATATAAATAATTCGGAGCAACGTTCCGGATGCTTCTGGCCCATAATACAGCCCAGTACTGCGAACGCTTGTAGCCAATTATTCATGGTTTGGGCTACTCTTGATCTATTTCTATCGTATAACCGTTCGCTTGTCCTCCTTTCTCTATCCACTGTCTGTTGGTCGACTGACAATAGAGACCATATGTCGACGTAGTCATTATTCCATATTTTTGGTCTCGTCTCTTGGTCTATGTGTGCGCCTAGTGGGCTGATTCCAGAGAAAAAGGCGTCCTTGTGTAAACTCGCTGACTGAAATGTTGTGTTGCTTTCAGCAGAACCGCTTGGTAGTGTTAAGTGTTGTAATAGCTCCTTTATCACTGAGGCTAGCTCATTCTCCCTTGTGATCACCCCATTCACCGTTAATTCATCATTGACCCTAGGACACTCACCGCCGTGTGATGCTGGCGGAACCCCTGCTCCCGCAGGCATAGGAGGGGTGATAACCAAGGATGGAGGAACTCCGGCTCCTGCTATAGCGATTGGCTGGCTAATGCTGTGGCTGGATGGGCCGGCAGATTGAGAGGCGGTGTCTTCCCGGCTGATAGCCACATTTGGAGCGTGTGACTGAATGTCATGCGCTAGAGTCTTAGTGAAGCAAAGTGATGGCAGAACTCTAGCTCTGAGTTGGGCAGTGACCTGATGGTCATGAGAGCTGTAAGCCCTGGGGGATGGGTATCCCCGGCTGATAGCTCCCAAATTAACCCCTGAATTTTGGTGTTTGCTGTGTGCCCGATGTCGCCTATCGGGGCTTAGCGACGGCTCTGACCCTCCAGATGTGGATGTAGATTGAGACGTCCAGTATCTACGTCGGCTGGTATGTGACTTGTGTCTGCCATCATAACGGGAGGGGTGGCAACTTTTAGAGGGGTAGTGCGAATCAACGCGGGAATCGTAGGAGGAGGATCACGACGACGAGTGGCATCTCTGCCTTCGTCCGTTGTGGCTATGAGGGGTGTTAGGGGCACGTAATTCCTTGGCAAGGGGTGGGTTACTGGCTATAACCGGTAACGCCGTCCTGTCATGCAGCGGTGGACGGGTTAAATTGCCGGGATATGAGGGGGCGGGGGTTAATATACATTCTTTATTATTTGTTTGGGCCAATGGGGTTGATGTATTTTTGGGGATTATGTTAGTGTTTGGAGTGACTACGGTTGTATTATACAGTTGCAGAGCGCTTTGATCGGTCGTACCTGACCGAACAGAGCGCTCTGCAGCTGCATTATGCATTCTCCCGGTCTCCAGCCATCCCCGTGCAGATGTTTGATCAGCGCCTGCTGGAGACAGCATGGAGACCGGTCCATGGGGGCTCAGACTGATCTCCATGTCTCCCCGTGCAGGCAATGTGTGAGCGCCTGCAGGGAGCAGTGTGGAGATCTCTTCAAGCCTGTCTTGGCATTGTTCTGGCCGAGACAGGAAGTGAAGGGCTAGAGGGGGCGGGGCCACGCTATGCAGAGCAGGAAGCCGAGCAGGGATTTCATGCACCTGTGCCACGCGTCTCCTGTCCTGTTGCCCGCGCCTGGCTAGCGGGACCTCACTGATGGCTCCCCCACCTGCAGCCGCTCCGGATGGCAGGTGCCCTGACTGGACCGGTGGCCTACCCGCGCTGGACAGCCAATGTCGGCAGCGGGAGCAGCCAACAACGCAGGCAGAGGACCGGAGGCAACAACGGTACCAGGGCTCTGTGGGGGACTGGAGGCAGCGCTAGGAGCTGGAGGCGCCGCCGCGGGGACTGCAGGGGGAGGCTGCACCAGGGGGCCCTGGGGGAGAGCAGGATAAGCAGGAGGGCCGGACGCAGGCTCTAATGCAGTGATTCTCAACTCCAGTCCTCAAGACCCACCAACAGGTCATGTTTTCAGGACTTCCTAAGTATTGCACAAGTGATGGAATTAATGCTTGAGCAGGTGTTGAAATCACCTGTGCAATGCTAAGGATATCCTGAAAACTTGACCTGTTGGTGGGTCTTGAGGACTGGAGTTGAGAAACACTGCTCTAATGGAAAAGCAGTCAAAATATGGCAGAATTATGGTGCAATATGTGCCAAAAAACTGCCTTGCACAATATTTTTTTTGTGTTTTAGACACTTCCTACACCTTGGCTGATGAAAGTGTGTGGCCATGAGCTACAATTCGCTCTTCATAATGATCACTTCAACAAATTCTTCAAGAAATGGTCTGTATGGGACCATGTCTTCCCTCCCCCATTAGTATGAGTTTGGTAGGATTTTTATTTAACAAAGTGGTCCCTCAACTTGATTTGTGACATACCGTTTATTGTACTTCATCCATTACTTCGATTGCTATGTTTGCGCTTGCACTTGATTTTCTATGATCTAACGTCTGTTGCGTGAATTAATGACTCAATGTTATTGTCTTGTTTTGTTTTGTTTTGAAAAAGAATAAAACTTTGGAAAAGAAAG
Organism: Dendrobates tinctorius; assembly: GCF_039654945.1. Classification (NCBI taxonomy): domain Eukaryota; kingdom Metazoa; phylum Chordata; class Amphibia; order Anura; family Dendrobatidae; genus Dendrobates; species Dendrobates tinctorius. The sequence goes on along the minus strand of NW_027361680.1, from coordinate 5,121,356 downwards.
TGTGTGGCCTTGCTGAAAAAGATTGTGGTTTATCTGGAAAGGGTGGCATGACTTTTTCTGTTAGCTCAATATAACAAAAATATGTCAAAATTGTGGAATACATTTATGGCCCAAAGTAAGCTAAATACAAAGTGGTGTAATCTTACACTACACAATGATAACACTAGACAGATTTCTCAAACAGCATGAGCCATCATGATAAATCTGGCATATTTTAAGACTGTCTAGTCCAGTGTTTCCCAAACTCCTGGCCTCAAAGCCCCCAACAGACCATGTTTTCAGGATTTCCTTAGTATTGCACAGGTGATGGAGTTGTCATCAAGGCATCAGGAATTGTCTCACGTGTGCAACACTATGGAAATCCTGAAAACATGATGTGTGGGACTGGAGTTTGGGAAACACTAATCTATTCTCAGTTTGCACTGCTTAAGGATAAAGGCCCCGTCACACTAAGCGACTTACCAGCGATCCCGACACCGATATCAAGGTGTCAGGATCGCTGGTAAGTCGCTATGTGATCGCTGGTGAGCTGTCACACAGACAGCTTCACCAGCGATCAGCACAGCGATGCCGAGTGCCCGGCATCACTTGCCATCGTTGTAAAAAATAGAATCAAAATAAAAAATATTGTTATTCTCACCTTCCGACGTCCCGTTCAGCCATCCTGCCTCTCTCCACGCTCCGGTCCCAGTGATCCTTTGCACGAATGACTGCGAGACTTTGTTATCCCTCGAGACCGTGACATCTCGCGGTCATTCATGCAAAGAATCACTGGGACCAGAGCGTGGAGAGAGGCAGGATGGCTGAACGGGACGTCGGAAGGTGAGAATAACTATATTTTTTATTTTTTTTATTATTTTTTACACCTGATCGCTGGTCTCCCGCCTGTCACACGCAGCGATGCGTGCTGGCCAGCGGGAGACCAGCGACCAAAGAAATGTCCAGAGGTTTCTTCCAGCGATCAGCGATACCGGCAGGGCGGCCGCTCGCTGATCGCTGTCACACACAGCGATCTCGCTGGTGAGATCGCTGTTACGTCACAAAAGTTGTGACTCAGCAGCGATCTCGCTACCGAGATCGCTTAGTGAGACGGGGCCTTTAGACAGCATTGATAAACCAGCCTCTAGATATTTGCAAATCTCCACCATGATCTCTGTTTCTTCTCTGTTATCTGGAACAGCTTTACCCTTTAGAGGGTATAAACAAGGCGATTAGCTCCAGTAGATGTAAAAAACAGATTTTCTATGAACATCTAATCAAATTTTTTTTTTCTTTTTACAGTTGCTTGGTGATTATGACAAGGTAAAAGCCATATCAGAAGGATCCAACTGCAAGTGCAAATGTGTTGTAAAACCATTAAATAGAGACTCATGTGAAAGATCTAAGAAGGGTCAGTCCCAGCCAGAGGACTTCTATACTGTGGAGACTATAACATCAGGTCCAGACTGCAAGTGTGCATGTGTCGCCCCACCATCTGCTCTAAATCCATGCGAGGGAGATTTTCGTCTAAAGAAGCTTAAAGAAACTGAAAAAAATGGCTTTAAGGTATTTTTCCCTGTATTTTTTACTCATCTATGTATATACAAAGAGAATTTGTGTGTATGTGTATATATATATATTAGAGGTGTGCCCGATGCTATCGCATCAGGAGGGAAGTGTGTGTGTGTGTACATGTGTGTGTGTGTGAGTACATGTGTGTGTGTACATACATGTGTGTGTGTGTGTGTGTACATGTCTGTGTGTTCCGCAGCTGCCTGCCCACCCACCTCTGTGCAGTCATAGTCGGCAGGAAAGAGGGTGATTTGCGGCCTGTGCTGGAGATGTGAGTACATGTGTGTGTGTATGTGGGTATGTGTGTGTGAGTACGTGTGTGTGTGTGAGAGTACGTGTGTGTGTGAGTACGTGTGTGTGTGTGTGAGTATGTGTGTGTGTGTGAGGTACGTGTGTGTGTGACAGTACGTGTGTGTATGTGAGCACGTGTGTGTGTGAGTACATGTGTGTGTATGTGAGTACGTGTGTGTGTGAGTACATGTGTGTGTACGTGTGTGTGTGTATGTGAGTGTGTGTGTGTGTACATACTTGTGTGTGTGCGTACGTGTGTGTGTACGTACGTGTGTGTACATGTGTGTGTGTGTACGTACGTGTGTGTGTGTACGTGTGTATGTACATGGCGTGGCCAGCAGCGGCGGGTCCAGCGGCGGCGGTGGGGGGGTTCAGTGGCGGCAGGTCCAGCAGCGGGGGGGTCCTGGTGGCGGCCAGCTGGCAGGAAAGACTGTGGTACTGTGGAAGGGCCTGGTACCACCAGCAGGTGCCATATTGAAATACCCATCACTTGGGCATTTCAATATGGCGGTCGGCGTACTTCCGGTCGGCGCGGTGGATTGTGGGATTCGGGGTCATCCAGATGGAAGTGGATGACGGACAATATAAGGCAATTATATATAGATTTATTGAAAAACATATATAATAAATATATTATTATTGTCGTTATTAGAGATGAGCGACTTTGCCTTTTTTAGGTTCGAGTCGGGTTTCATGAAACCCGACTTTCTCAAAAGTCGAGTCAAACGAAATCAGCCGATTATCGGGAAAAGTCGGAGGTCCGACTGAAACAACGAAACCCAATGCAAGTCAATGGGGAAGCAAAGTCGGCAGGGAGTGGAGGACACCTACATGCCAGACTGCTTTTTTTAAAGTGCGCAAAATCAATCTCTCTCTCTCTCTCAATCGACGCTGCACATGTCATCTCGTTGCCCACAGTGTACGTCCTTGCTCATTGGCTGAAAAAAAAAGTCACGTGTGTCGTACAAGCATTCTGTGAAATCCGACTTTGGTGCTCGGGTCGCCGACCGCATGGCCGACCTCACGCTATCGTCTGGTTTCGCTCGGCGAAACCCAACTTTGGCGAAAGTCAGCGACTTTTGAATCTGACCGACCTGTTTTGCTCAACTCTAGTCATTATTACTATTAACATTTTAGAGCACCACTGATATCATGGTGCTGTACATGTGAAAACAGTTTACATACAAAATCTATAATAATAAATGCCCTAAGCAGCTTCCGGTACTTGTAACAACTTCCGTCCAGTTGTAACCGGTGACATCACCGCACACCTCTTTCCATGTTAACCCTCAACACACCACTCCTCCTCAACACACACACTCTTCAACACACACTCCTCTCACCTTTCACCATCTCCACTCACGCCCCCCCTCTTCCACTCCACATACGACCCTTTCTCTCACTCCGTCTCTCATACTCACGCCGTCATCGCCGCTGATCCACGATCCCCGACATCTTCTTCCGCCGGTGCAATCCTGGATCCAGACGTCCTCCACGCCGGCGACATGTTCTTGCGGCGACGCCATCTTGAGTATCGCGAAATCCCGCGATACTAAAGATGGCGTCGCCACAAGAACATGTCGCCGGCGTGGATGCCGTCGGGATCCAAAATGGCGTTGGCGAAATCTCGCGAGATTTCGCCAACGCCATTTTGGGTCCCGACGGCATCCACGCCGTCGACATGTTCTTCCGGCGACGCCATCTTGAGTATCGCGGGACTTCACGATACTCAAGATGGCGTCGCCGCAAGAACATGTCGCCGGCATGGATAACGTCTGGATCCAGGATGGCGCCGGCGGAAGAAGATGTCGGGGATCGTGGAGCAGCGGCGATGACGGCGTGAGTATGAGAGACGGAGTGAGAGAAGGGGTCGTATGTGGAGTGAAAGAGTGATTGGATGTGAGTGGAGATGGTGAAAGGTGAGAGGAGTGTGTGTGTTGAGGGTTAACATGGCAAGAGGTGTGATGCCATCGCATCCTCCCGATGCGATAGCATCGGGCCATAATCTAGTACATATATAAAATTACAATGAGCTATTTTGCTACATTGACAGACTCGTACCCTCGCGAGCTTACAATCTACATGGTAATGGGAAAAGAGACAGTAGGTTACTGGGTTGCAAATAGGGTCAAGAGAACAAGTGGTGAAATGCAATTTGGAGAGAAGTTGAGTAAGCTTTCCTTCTGTGATGGTGGGAAGGAAAGTTATGGGAGAAGGGCATTGGTCTGTTATACGGAAGAGTTTTTGTGGCTGAAAAGTAATGCCTTGTCTGACTTGGTTGATCTTAATTTTTGAAATGTGTGGAAAGCTTCTGCAGAAATGAAGCAGGTCAAAAGGTGCAACCGTGGATGGAGGAGGGAGTTAACAGTGTTGAATAACTGTTTGCAGTCATACAAAAGATATGAGGTTTGTGATTCTTGTGAAGTAGTCCTGTTTAGCACAGGTAAGGGCTGACTTCAGGTTTTCAAAAGCTTATTTCAGGTGTTTTCCACTTTGAAGCTGCTCCATACTTGCAGAACAAATCAATGAGAAGGCTACAGTAATGGCACAAAGACACTTAGGTCTTTTGTAAGCATTTTTGAGGCTTTTTCACGTCATAAACAGTAAGTATTTTATTAATTGCTTAATGTTTTTTAAAAAAAATCACCCACAAAAAAAGTTTAAAATATCCTAAAAAACCCTTTGCTAAAACACCTCAGAAAAATGTTAAGAAAACCCTTAACAGGAATCTGTCAGAAGAATCAATCCTCCTAAGCAGTCGATGGGTGCGTGTCGGTCTTGGCTACTTTCACACATCAGGTTTTTTTCCAACAGGCAGGATCCGGCATCACGCCAGAGAGCCGGATCTGGCGTCAAGTCTGAAAACCTGATGAAACGGATCCGTTTTTCTGCCGGATCCGTCTAGTGGATCCGGCAAAAATCCGGATCCGTTTCATCAGTTTTACATCCGTTTCTTCCAGTTGTTTATCCATTTTAAGATGGATCCATTTTTTTAAAACGCCCATAGGAGGCTCCCAAATGTGATTGGCTATTGAAAACCTATATATACAGTGTTCCTACAGCCCATCTTTGACAGGTTGTAGAGGAGCAAGTGCAGGTTGTAGAGAAGAGCAAGTGGCTGTCGAAGATGGAAGGCGTGATAAAATCATAGAATCGTAGAGTTGGAAGGAACCTCCTGGGCCATCTGGTCCAACCCCCTGCTCAAAGCAGGATTCGCTAAATCATCTCAGACTAATGTCTGTCCAGCCTCTGTTTGAAGACTTCTATTGAAAGAGTACTCACCACCTCTTGTGGCAGCCTGTTCCACTCATTGATCATTCTGTCAAAAAGTTTTTTCTAATATCTAATCTGTGTCGTCTCCCATTCAGTTTGATCCCATTGCTTCTAGTCTTTCCTTGTGCAAATGAGAATAAAGATGATCCTTCTACAATGTGACAGCCCTTGATAGCAAACATTCTGAAGATTAATGTGGATTTTACTGTTGAGGCGAATCATTTGAAAGCGATTGTTCTGGAGAAGGAGCGAGAGAGACAGCAGTGCATCATGCGTCTGCGCCAATGACGTTTGTGGATCCACCCCATCACAGCCAAGAGAATGATGCATGGAGTTTAGTCTACACTATACATGGAGCTACGAAGAAACTCTGAGAAATATTTCTCATATGTTCGGATGCAAATGGAGAACTTTGATTTATTGGTGGAACGAATTGGACACCTCATCAGAAGAAGTGACACATATTGCCGCTTCTCAAATTCACCAGCGGAGCGTCTGATGGTGACTCTTCGGTAAGCCATTTTTATTGTATCTCCTCCTTTTAAAGGACACTTCTAACTGTAATGTTGTTGCTGGAAGTTTTTAATAATTCTTTTTATTGTATCTCCTACTGTTAAAGCTGACTTATAACTGTAATGTTATTTCTGGTATTTTGTACTCATTTTCCCCTTTTTTTGTCACATATTCCTTGCAACTGGCGAATCCCTTTCGTCACTCCATTTCCAGTTCAGACTTGGGATTTCCACCATCTCCGGAATTGTGAAGCACACATGCCGTGCATTGTGGGACTCTTTACACGCCGAGTTTATACCACATCCCACAATGGAGAGTTGGCTGGAAATTGCTGATAAATTCCAACAAATCTGTCAGTTTCCCAATTGCTTGGGTGCAGTGGACGGGAAACATATCCGCATAGTCAAACCTGCTTGATCTGGATCGGAATATTTTAACTATAAAAAATATTTCTCCATTGTGCTCATGGCCATCGCTGACACTGAATGCAAGTTTATAGCGGTTGATATTGGGGCCTATAGCCGCTCCAATGATTCCCAAGTTTTCAAATTTTCTGCAATGGGGCATCATCTCTATGGAAACACCTTCCAATTTCCACCCCCAAGACCGCTGCCTGAAACCTCTGGGCCACCAATGCCATTTGTTTGTGTTGGGGATGAAGCCTTCCAACTATCGGAACACCTGCTGAAACCATACTACATTAATAGATTGACGCCAGCTAAAAGAATTTTTAACTACCGCCTCACACGAGCACGCAGAAAGGTGGAGTGTGCTTTTGGGATTTTGACAGCCAAATGGCGAGTTCTATTGGCCGCTATCAACCTGAAGACTGAAACTGTGGACGAGGTGGTGAAAGCTTGTGTGGTTCTGAACAATTTTGTTATATGCAAGGAACAGATTTCCATTGATGACTACCCTGAAGAAACCACCTTGCATGATTATCACAACATAACGTATAGAAGTTATGTGTCAGTTTCCAGAATGAGGGACAAATTTGCTGAATACTTTATTTCACCTCAAGGAAGAGTAGACTAGGAGGATGAGAGAGTTTGAAAAATTTCTCTTGGACCTTGTAACCAAAAGTCATTGACCTTCTTTACCCAAAATCTTTTACCTTTTTTACCCAAGTTGTGTACCTGGTTGTGCATTACCCAAAGTATTTTACCTTCTTTTCCCAAGTTGTGTACCTGGTTGTGCATTACCCAAAGTATTTTACATTCTTTACCCAAGTTGTGTACTTGGTTGTGCATTACCCAAAGTATTTTACCTTCTTTACCCACAGTATTTAACTTTGTTTTAACCAACTTTTTTTTACCTTAAAAACCTTATAACTCAATAAAAGACAAAAATGTTAACCAATAACCTTTTATTTACAAATTCTTAGGACCAAAAAAATTATAAATCAACATAGTGGGGGTTGGCGATAATGCTGGAGGGGCTATCAGATTGAGACACTTTGACATTGGGAGTGTGGAGAGAAGAAAGTGATGGTGGTGGTGATGGTGAAGGATCAGTAGGTAAAACAGGTGAAGGGGTGGAGATAGAAATAGAATGGGTGGACAAGAAACCGGGGGTAGTATTGGAAATGTGGAATGTTTCAGGGGTAGAATGGATGGATTGGGAGGCAGAAGTGGTGGAGGGTGGAGAAGAGGGGTGGGTTTGAGGCATGATGGGTGTTGAAGGAGACTGGTGGTAGTGGGCAGGGAGTGGAGGCGCAGATGATGTGGTTGGGAAGTGGTACGGGGCGGAATGTTGGTACGGGTCAGGATGCTGGTACGGGGCATGATGTTGGTATTGCATAGGAGGAGGAGGGACAGTGGCTGGAGGGGGAGCAGGTGTGGGAGGAAGTACCGGGGAGGGTGGAGGGGCTTTGGAGCTAACATGTGCTAGAGCATACTGGCACAATTGCATTACATGCATCTGCTGGTCAGTAGATAGCTTATCCATGCGCTCGAGTACCGACTGGAAAAATGTGTGGTTGGGAGCTTTACTTGCATCTGACTGCATCCTAACCAGGTGTGCGCAATTCAAGAATAATGTTGTTGAGTAAATTAAATCCTGCGGTCATTTGCTCAGACAACAGTTTCAGACAGTTCTGGAAGGATGCACTCAGATGCAAGAATTCGGGCTCATAGCTCTTTTCCTGACCCCTCTGGCGCTGCCGCACAGAACCCACAGGTGTACAAGAGGTTGCAGCAGCAGAGGGGTGGGGTAAAGGAAAAGCTATATCCTCACCAGCAGATTCATGCAATGCAGTGGGCCACGATGCTCCAGCGCAAGGGGGTGGGCCCTAGGGATCAGATGTGAGTAAAGGTAGGGAAGGTGCAGATGGGACGGGACTGTCGAAGTGTTGCATGGCCCTGGCTGAAACAAAAAAAAAAGTGCTAGACATGTAAACATATTTTCTTAAATGGGGTGGGTAATATTTACCTTCTGCTCACCATCGTTGACCGGAGGAACGACAGGGCGTTGGCATATTTGTTCTTGCTCCTGCGTCCTCCAGATCCACTCGGGGCCCGCATCTCGTTGTTTTACTCCTTCTTGAAGCGATCCCTGATTGACCGCTACCGCTTGACAATTCTCTCGCCTGAAAAGTGAAAGCACAAATTGGTTAGGATACAACACTTTACATCGAGCAACATGACAGAACTGTGTATACTTACGCGCTTTATGCTGGGCCCGAACATCGAGGCCCTCCCAGTTGGCCAAAAGTTCCTGGCATACTTGCTCCCAGAGCCGACGGGTCACAATGAGATCTGCGTGGCTGTGGTCCCCCATATTCCACAGTGGCTCCCGCTCTTGGATCAGATAGATGAGGAGGTCTATATCTAGCCCGGCCTCCTCCTCACCGTCCAATTCAGGAGCACACTGTGAAGGCTGTTAAAAAAGACAAAAAACAACAACATTAGACGCAAAACAACAACATAACATTGGAAGAAAAACAAAAAAAAATAAAGGTGCTTACCCGCTGTCGACCTCCCGGCCGCTCACGCCGACGACCCTGGGATGACCTCTGGATTAAACACCAGAATCAGAAGACTATAAAATTAAAACAAACAAAAATTATGTGCTTCGATGTAGGCGTTGTGTGCAGTGTGATGTCTGTAATGATCACTTTTTTATGTGTTGTGTGTAGTGTGATGATGTGTTTCTGCGATGCATGCAAGAAACTTACCAATTGCGAGCCCATTCTTCTGCTGCTTCAGCTTCCTGTTATACAAAATATATATATATATATATACACTCACTGGCCACTTTATTAGGTACACCTGTCCAACTGTGTGTTAAGACTTAATTTCTAATCAGCCAATCACATGGCGGCAACTCAGTGCATTTAGGCATGTAGACATGGTCAAGACAATCTCCTGCAGTTCAAACCGAGCATCAGTATGGGGAAGAAAGGTGATTTGAGTGCCTTTGAACGTGGCATGATTGTTGGTGCCAGAAGGGCTGGTCTGAGTATTTCAGAAACTGCTGATCTACTGGGATTTTCACGCACAACCATCTCTAGGGTTTACAGAGAATGGTCCGAAAAAGAAAAAAAATCCAGTGAGCGGCAGTTCTGTGGCCGGAAATGCCATGTTGATGCCAGAGGTCAGAGGAGAATGGGCAGACTGGTTCGAGCTGATAGAAAGGCAACAGTGACTCAAATTGCCACCCGTTACAACCAAGGTAGGCAGAAGAGCATCTCTGAATGCACAGTGCGTCGAACTTTGAGGCAGATGGGCTACAGCAGCAGAAGACCACACTGGGTACCACTCCTCTCAGCTAAGAACAGGAAACTGAGGCTACAATTTGCACAAGCTCATCGAAATTGGACAGTAGAAGATTGGAAAAACGTTGCCTGGTCTGATGAGTCTCGATTTCTGCTGCGACATTCGGATGGTAGGGTCAGAATTTGGCGTAAACAACATGAAAGCATGGATCCATCCTGCCTTGTATCAACGGTTCAGGCTGGTGGTGGTGGTGTCATGGTGTGGGGAATTTTTTCTGGGCACTCTTTGGGCCCCTTGGTACCAATTGAGCATCGTTGCAACGCCACAGCCTACCTGAGTATTGTTGCTGACCATGTCCATCCCTTTATGACCACAATGTACCCAACATCTGATGGCTACTTTCAGCAGGATAATGCGCCATGTCATAAAGCTCGAATCATCTCAGATTGGTTTCTTGAACATGACAATGAGTTTACTGTACTCAAATGGCCTCCTCAGTCACCAGATCTCAATCCAATAGAGCATCTTTGGGATGTGGTGGAACGGGAGATTCGCATCAGGGATGTGCAGCCGACAAATCTGCGCCAACTGTGTGATGCCATCATGTCAATATGGTCCAAAATCTCTGAGGAATGCTTCCAGCACCTTGTTGAATCTCTGCCACGAAGAATTGAGGCAGTTCTGAAGGCAAAAGGGGGTCCAACCCGTTACTAGCATGGTGTACCTAATAAAGTGGCCAGTGAGTGTATATATATATATATATACAGGGGGGTCGAAAAGTAGGTGGACAGTATGTGTAAAATAGGGTAATGAAAAATTTCCTAATAGATGGATTGGCCGAAGAGACCCATTTGATTGGCCGGCATGTTCACCAGACTTGACCCCAATGGATTTTGATCTTTTTGGGAGTACTCAAGGACAAAGTTTACAGTCGAAAATCAAAAAGTGTCAGTGATTTGAAAAATTACATAAGAGATGCATTTCAACAAATTAATACCCAAAGAGACTTGTGCAAAATTGTTTGTCGAAGCATAGGGCAGACTTCAAAGCTGTGCAAATTGTGATGCAAAACAGTTTCAGCACCTGCTTTGATTTAAAAGGGGAGTGTAAAGGGGAGTTGTATACAAATTATACTGTGTATAGGGGACCTGTTGGCCCATCATACTGTGTATATGGGCGCTGTACATTGGGGGATACTGGGGATATCATTAAATATTAAGTGGGGCAATTAGAAGCATTATTGTTATAAGAGCACTTAGTGTATTGTGAACATCAAAAGAATACACAGGGCATTATTACTTTCTAGGGGGAAAATGTGGTCACTGTTTTCTAGGGCACTTGCACAGGGCATTAACATTTTCTAGGGTACAATTTTACCATCTAGAGGGCACGATAATGTGGGACAGCAAATGGAGCACTGTTATTGTGCCAAATAGCCGGTGCTGTAAAAGGGACGACGTGCTCGGAGATAGCATATCAGAGATGGAGTGTGATAAAATTTGAGGGCTTTTGGATTATTGTTCAGAATAAAAAAAATATACATAAATACATAAAAACAAAACAAAAAAAATTATTTACCTCTAAGCTCTGACGATGCGGGGGAGGGCTCCCAGAAGAAAGAGACATGTCTGCCGCTGGATTGCTGTAGCTGTCTGGCTGGCTGGCCTGGCTCTGCGGCTGCTGGCTGATCTGTGGCTTGCCACGCTCTCTCGCTGGCCCCGCTCTGCGGCTGGATGCTCTGCGACTGGATGCTCGGCGGCTGGCTCCTCTGTGGCTGGCTGGCTGCATGGTAATGGATGAGGGCCTCACTGGCATTGTTTATATCTGTTTCCTGGGGGCTGGCAAATTGGATATGAGCATGCTCAGACCTAAAAACTGGATCCGGTGGCCGGATCCGGCTTTTTCCGGATTCCAGTGACCATAGACTTCCATTATAGCAAAAAAACAGAAGCACCGGATCCAGCACTTTCTGCTTTTTTGCCGCAGACAAAAAACGTTACTAGAGACGTTTTTTCCAGACGCCGGAATTAAAATTTTGCCGGAAGAAACGGAAGGTGCGATCCGGCGCTAACACAATTCATTGAGAGAAAAACGGTTCCGGCGGTAGCTTTCACCGGATCCGTTTTTTTAAAAAATAGTGGGATCCTGCCTGTTGGAAAAAATCTGATGTGTGAAAGTAGCCTTAGGAAGCTGGATAAAATGACACCTTGATATCTGCACTCCGATGTCTTATTCCAAAGAAATCCATGTTTTTCTTATATGTAAATGAGCTGTTCAGGACTATGGGCCAGACACTGATCTACATGAGAATGTGCCTCCAGGGATTATTGTTTATAAAAGTGTTACCAGCATGATGTGTAATGGCCACTCTTTGCTCTCACTGCAGAGCTGTGTGTGATTATACCTCACATCTGCAGGTTCCTGTCAGCTTCAGCTTCCAGCTCACAGGCAGACAGGGTTGCAATATTGTTACAATACATTAGAGCAGTGAGAGCTGCAGCAAATCTGTTTGTAAGGATACAAAGGTCAGTTCTACTGTCCTGTCTAGTGTTGAGCTTTCCGATACTGCAAATATTGGGTATCGGCCGATATTCACTGTATCGGAGTTCCGATACCGAGTTCCGATATTTTTACAATATCGAATACCGGAATCGGAAGTTCCCATAATGCAATGAGCCAGTTGTGTTAGCCATGTTAACTAATGGCATGGCTGTGATTGGCTGCTGAAATGATGTCATCATGATGCGCGGTCTGTGTGGGCCTGTCGGGGGTCTGTGCCGGCCTGTCGGGGGTCTGTATGGGCCTGTCGGGGGTCTGTGCGGGCTGCCAGGGGTCTGTGCGGGCTGCCGGGGGTCTGTACGGGCCTGCCAGGGGTCTGTGCGGGCCTGCCGGGGGGTCGTGTGTGTGTGCAGGCATCGTCCGGTGAGACTACATCGGGCTATGCCTGCTACAATGACAGTGATTGACACATTAGCCAATGATGGGACAGTAGTAGTCCCATCATCCAGCTAATGTGTTGAATGTAAAAAAAAAAAAAACATACTTGCTACATACATACTACATACATACTACATATATACAACATTCATACAACAAACATACATACTACATACATACTTCATATATACTACATTCATGCAACATACATACATACTACATACATACTACATATATACTATATTCATACAGCATACATACATACTACATAATACATATATACTTCATATATACTACATTCATACAACATACATACTACATACAGTTGTGGCCAAAAGTATTCACACCCCTGCAATTCTGTCAGATAATACTCAGTTTCTTCCTGAAAATGATTGCAAACACAAATTCTTTGTTATTATTATCTTCATTTAATTTGTCTTAAATGAAAAAACACAAAGAATTGTCCTAAAGCCACATTGGATATAATCCCACACCAAATATAAAAAAGAGGGTGGACAAAAGTATTGGCAATGTTCGAAAAATCATGTGATGCTTCTCTAATTTGTGTAATTAACAGCACCTGTAACTTACCTGTGGCACCTAACAGGTGTTGGCAATAACTAAATCACACTTGCAGCCAGTTGACATGGATTAAAATTGACTCAACCTCTGTTCTGTGTCCTTGTGTGTACCACATTAAGCATAGAGATAAGAAAGAAGACCAAAGAACTGTCTGAGGACGTGAGAAACCAAATTGTGAGGAAGCATGAGCAATCTCAAGGCTACAAGTCCATCTCCAAAGACCTGAATGTTCCTGTGTCTACCGTGCGCAGTGTCATCAAGAAGTTTAAAGCCCATGGCACTGTGGTTAACCTCCCTAGATGTGGATGGAAAAGAAAAATTGACAAGAGATTTCAACGCAAGATTGTGCGGATGTTGGATAAAGAACCTCGACTAACATCCAAACAAGTTCAAGCTGCCCTGCAGTCCGAGGGTACAACAGTGTCAACCTGTACTATCCGTCAGCATCTGAATGAAAAGGGACTGTATGGTAGGAGACCCAGGAAGACCCCACTTCTTACCCCGAGACATAAAAAAGCCAGGCTGGAGTTTGCCAAAACTTACCTGAAAAAGCCTAAAACGTTTTGGAAGAATGTTCTCTGGTCAGATGAGACAAAAGTAGAGCTTTTTGGGCAAAGGCATCAACATAGAGTTTACAGGAGAAAAAAAGAGGCATTCAAAGAAAAGAACACGGTCCCTCCCTTCAAACATGGCGGAGGTTCCCTGATGTTTTGGGGTTGCTTTGCTGCCTCTGGCACTGGACTGCTTGACCGTGTGCATGGCATTATGAAGTCTGAAGACTACCAACAAATTTTGCAGCATAATGTAGGGCCCAGTGTGAGAAAGCTGGGTCTCCCTCAGAGGTCATGGGTCTTCCAGCAGGACAATGACCCAAAACACACTTCAAAAAGCACTAGAAAATGGTTTGAGAGAAAGCACTGGAGACTTCTAAGGTGGCCAGCAATGAGTCCAGACCTGAATCCCATAGAACACCTGTGGAGAGATCTAAAAATGGCAGTTTGGAGAAGGCACCCTTCAAATATCAGGGACCTGGAGCAGTTTGCCAAAGAAGAATGGTCTAAAATTCCAGCAGAGCATTGTAAGAAACTCATTGATGGTTACCGGAAGCGGTTGGTCGCAGTTATTTTGGCTAAAGGTTGTGCAACCAAGTATTAGGCTGAGGGTGCCAATACTTTTGTCTGGACCATTTTTGGAGTTTTGTGTGAAATGATCAATGTTTTGCTTTTTGCTTCATTCTCTTTTGTGTTTTTTCATTTAAGACAAATTAAATGAAGATAATAATAACAAAGAATTTGTGTTTGCAATCATTTTCAGGAAGAAACTGAGTATTATCTGACAAAATTGCACTAGTGTCAATACTTTTGGCCACAACTGTATGTATGTTGTATGAATGTAGTATATATGAAATATGTATGTAGTATGTAGTATGTATGTTGTATGAATGTTGTACATACACTCACTGGCCACTTTATTAGGTACACCTGTCCAACTGTGTGTTAAGACTTAATTTCTAATCAGCCAATCACATGGCGGCAACTCAGTGCATTTAGGCATGTAGACATGGTCAAGACAATCTCCTGCAGTTCAAACCGAGCATCAGTATGGGGAACAAAGGTGATTTGAGTGCCTTTGAACGTGGCATGATTGTTGGTGCCAGAAGGGCTGGTCTGAGAATTTCAGAAACTGCTGATCTACTGGGATTTTCACGCACAACCATCTCTAGGGTTTACAGAGAATGGTCCGAAAAAGAAAAAAAATCCAGTGAGCGGCAGTTCTGTGGCCGGAAATGCCATGTTGATGCCAGAGGTCAGAGGAGAATGGGCAGACTGGTTCGAGCTGATAGAAAGGCAACAGTGACTCAAATTGCCACCCGTTACAACCAAGGTAGGCAGAAGAGCATCTCTGAATGCACAGTGCGTCGAACTTTGAGGCAGATGGGCTACAGCAGCAGAAGACCACACTGGGTACCACTCCTCTCAGCTAAGAACAGGAAACTGAGGCTACAATTTGCACAAGCTCATCGAAATTGGACAGTAGAAGATTGGAAAAACGTTGCCTGGTCTGATGAGTCTCGATTTCTGCTGCGACATTCGGATGGTAGGGTCAGAATTTGGCGTAAACAACATGAAAGCATGGATCCATCCTGCCTTGTATCAACGGTTCAGGCTGGTGGTGGTGGTGTCATGGTGTGGGGAATTTTTCCTGGGCACTCTTTGGGCCCCTTGGTACCAATTGAGCATCGTTGCAACGCCACAGCCTACCTGAGTATTGTTGCTGACCATGTCCATCCCTTTATGACCACAATGTACCCAACATCTGATGGCTACTTTCAGCAGGATAATGCGCCATGTCATAAAGCTCGAATCATCTCAGATTGGTTTCTTGAACATGACAATGAGTTTACTGTACTCAAATGGCCTCCTCAGTCACCAGATCTCAATCCAATAGAGCATCTTTGGGATGTGGTGGAACGGGAGATTCGCATCAGGGATGTGCAGCCGACAAATCTGCGCCAACTGTGTGATGCCATCATGTCAATATGGTCCAAAATCTCTGAGGAATGCTTCCAGCACCTTGTTGAATCTCTGCCACGAAGAATTGAGGCAGTTCTGAAGGCAAAAGGGGGTCCAACCCCTTACTAGCATGGTGTACCTAATAAAGTGGCCAGTGAGTGTATGTAGTATGTATGTAGTATGTATGTTTGTTTTTTTTTTTGTTTTTTTACATTCAACACATTAGCTGGAGGATGGGACTACTACTGTCCCATCATTGGCTAATGTGTCAATGACTGTCATTGTAGCAGGCATAGCCCGATGGGACTTGTAGTCCCATCGGACGATGCTTGCACACACACACAACCCCCGGCAGGCCCGCACAGACCCCCGGCAGCCCGTACAGACCCCCGGCAGGCCCGTACAGACCCCCAGCAGGCCCGCACAGACCCCCGGCAGCCTGCACAGACCCCCGGCAGCCTGCACAGACCCCCGGCAGGCCAGCACAGACCCCCGGCAGGCCACCGCAGACCCCCGAGAGGCCAGTACAGACCCCACCTGCACACACAGACACGCACAGTGTCCGCCCACGCACCGCCCACACTCTTCCCCCCCTGCCGAACTGGATGTGCAAGGAAAGAAAGGGTTTATTTTCATTCCGATATTTGTGCCCCATTGACTTGCATGGGTTTCCGGTATCGGAATCGGCGATACCCGATATTTTGGGGGTATCGGTCCGATCCAATCCGATCCGATATTTCCCGATATCGGAAGGAATCGCTCAACACTAGTCCTGTGTCATTACATGTCAACCCCTTTAAAGTGCATTTTATCAATTTAAAGAAGTTGTCCACCCTGATTTAATTTATAAAAACAGCCCAGCATCAATGAGAAATATTAAATCATGCATATGTAAGAAGAAGGACCGGACCGGGGTACTTCTCTTGCGCCGGGTCCGGAACTGTCAGGGCTGATACCTTTGTTGTCCGGGGGGGAAAGTTTAGAAACTCGGACCAACCTTTGCACTTGATAGCACTTGACAGCAGGGGGCATAACTAAGCTATAAAGGGGAGAGCGTGCAAAAAAGCAGACAAACTTGGTGGGAACATGCAGTATGCAGTAGGGGAAGTTTGGTGGTCCGTCCTCTGAGCACCATGACAGCGCTGGCCCGCGCTATAGAATCCCTGCTGCCACTGACAGAGACTGTGACCAGAGAACTGCCATAGGTCCGTTGGCTCCCGTAGCGGAAGGTACCCAACGCTCCGGGTCACTAGATACCGCACGCGTGTCGCCTAAGAAACACCGTGTGACTCACCAAGAACTGTACCTGCTCTCACCCGTCTACTTCTGCCGAGCTTCATCAAGCTCTGGCAGTGTTAGAGACTGCACTTCACTTTGCATCATGAATCCTGGACCCAGGACCTCGTACAAGACCTCGAGGACTCACAGCCACCGCCACGAACCAGATCATCAATGCCTGCAGCACGACACCGAACTCATCACGCGCTAACAGCATTGGCACCATCGTAGGAACTTAGGACTCTGCAGTCAGGAAGCCGTTGGACTGATAAATTAACCC
Organism: Dendrobates tinctorius; assembly: GCF_039654945.1. Classification (NCBI taxonomy): domain Eukaryota; kingdom Metazoa; phylum Chordata; class Amphibia; order Anura; family Dendrobatidae; genus Dendrobates; species Dendrobates tinctorius. The sequence goes on along the minus strand of NW_027361680.1, from coordinate 5,104,422 downwards.
TTAATGAACAGTTGCTATACTTATTACAATTGTTACCTCACTCTGCACATCTATTGTGCTCATATCATCTGCAATACCCTTGTCTCTCCCTTCTTCTCCCTGTATGGAGTATCTCCCTGTTCAAGTAAAATTAACGTTAACCCTTGCTCTGCCTCCTGTCCGTTACTGCATCCCGCAACCTGCTCACAGTTGGCATAGTCGGCAGGATGCAGTCCAACAGTATGGAGGCGGCAGACCAAGCAGTTGGGGTGGGCCCTAGGACCAGCATATCTCTGGGGCAATGTTGAGTAACCTCCCAGAGTTTACTGGGAACAACACCATGCTATGGAGCTGGACTGAGCGGATCCGGGAAATGATGAGGATGCACCCCATGACTCCTGCATTAGGCGAGGAATTCTGACATGCTACACTCCCCTCGAGAATGGGACACTTTAAGTAAGGTGTTACAGATACTGGAAGAAACACACGAAGACCCCATGGATGTAGGAGAGTTGCGCATGCGTTTTTTTTGCCGGATTCAAAGGGAGGGGGAGACGGTGACCCAGTTCATGAATGTACTACAGGAGATCCACACTGCCATTACTAGAAAAGACAGCGTGGGCATAGGGACTACTGACATAGTACTGCGAGACCAGTTGGTGACAGGCTTGCGAGACGTGCTGCTGAAACAGGCCTTGTGAGAGCACTGGCGGGTAAACGCCTGCTTGACCTTTTCTGAAGTGGGGAATGAAGCATGCATATGTGAACAGCAGCAGGAGGTGACAATCCCGGCAGGGAAGGTCCAGAACCGAGAGGTATCTGTGACAATGGCCACCGAACCAAGATAGGTGGAAAAGTTGAAGAAAGAAATTCAGGAAATACAAGAAGAGTTGTTTGATTCAAAGAAGAAACCAACCGCATCAAACCTGCCCTGGGGTAGAACTGGTCTTGAGCCTCATCACGAAATGAGAATATCCCGCAGAGAAGAACTCCATGCATTCTACAACTGCGGTGAGACTGGACATTTGGCTCAGGGTTATGCAGGGCGAGGACGGCCCCTTCAGTGCCGTCCTTTAAACTAGGAGGCTCCGAGGCTGGGTGACGCCGCCCGGAGCCTGAACAGTCAAGAAGGAGAATCAGAAGTCCCACATGTCTAGTTTCCATATGCCCTCTCCTCTGGATGGATGGATGTCCGTTATTTGGTTGACACCGGCTCACAGGTGACCACGATGCCTGAAACATACTTTCGACGACATTTCCCCGAAGCAATGCGACCTGAATGGGGCCCGGTGATAAAGTTAATGGCTGCTAATCACTTACCTATCCCATTCGCAGGAGTGGTCTGGATGCAAATCGCCATCTGTGGTAAAGACCTGGGTCGGAAAGAAGTGGTGCTAACTGTCAGAGATGCAGGTAATGGACATGCTGTCACTCTAGGGATGAACGTACTAAAGGAATTTGGAAGTCTTCTCATCAATGAGTCCCCAGATGTGTTCCTGAAACAGTGAAGCCCTCGCACTCCCCAGAGGAGAGTGTTCCAGGAGTTAATCTGTATGGCCCAAGCTCAAGAAACCTCTAGTGACTGGAAGATGTTGGGGAAAGTAATCATTCCAGCCTCAGCTAACAAGGTTTTGCCACTGGGCTAGACCATGCTTACTCTGCCCCTCCGGGATTGAACCCCTCTCGAAGGAGTCGAGATACAGATAGAGCCAGCTTATATGGAGCAACTACCTCCAGGGCTCCTCGTTGCTCAGATGTTAGCTACTGTGCATGACAGGATGGTCCCACTGTGATGTGTTAATCTAGGAGAAGATAATCTCACACTCCCACCCGAGAGTGAAGTTGCACAAATTCTGGGAATGCCGGAGGAGCTGATACCACCACAGGCCGCACAATTGACAGTGAAACAGGGAGATCCATGGACCATGGCTGTAGACACAACTGTTGTGAATTCTCTTCTGAGTCGGGGCTCCCTCTGGTGGTTGCTGTGGGTAGTGAAGCTGGCCGGATAGACAGAAGTCTGCCACCTGACGACGATGATTGGAAATCTGGGGTTACTGACTGGGAGTATTTAAGTGAGCACGCTTCCCTTATTTGCTGCTGGTGATTGTTTCTTCCTGTGCATTTTGAGGTCTGCTGTCTCCTGCCTGATCCTACATTTTTCAGCTAAGTTGTTCATTTGCTAATCCTTTGCTTCTGATCTGGTTTTGCTTCTTTCTGCTTTGCTGTGAGGGTTGATCGTGCTCCCTGCTGGGGCTGTGCTGTACCCCACTCCATATGTTACAGCATGTGTCAGTTTGTTCAGTCCCCTGTTATATTAGTCTCTTTTGCTTTGCTGCCAGTTTACACCAGAATGCTGATATAGTGGGGGAGAGATCGTGAGACCTCAGTGTTTTTTGCACATCAGACGTGTTGGATTTTTTAGGGTTTTTGCATGATTGCAGACAGTGTCTTTCCTTTCCTGTCTAGACAGTTTGGGCCCCATCATTTGCTCAGTCTATTTTCTACCTGTGTTTGTGCCTCATCTTGTCTCACCGACAATATTTGGGGGCTATCTATTCCTTTGAGGTTCTACTCTGGGGCAGTTTAGATTTCACCTTTCTTGCTTTAGGCTTAGTTAGCTCTCCGGCTGTGCCGAGGCATCTAGGGCATCGTAGGTACGCCCCACGGCTACTACTAGTTGTGTTGTTAGGATTAGGGGTCTGCTATCCGCTAAGTTGCCAACCTTCCTGGTTTCCTGGTGGCCTAGCCTATTCCTGCCATCCTCCTCGGTGACCAGTTCATAACACATAACTTTGGTAGCAGAACCTCTGCACCTGCGGGAGGGACGCTGTATTCTGGAACTAATGTGGGCATGTGGGCTGAATTAGCAGAACTTACACCACAACAGGTCCAGCAGGTAGAAGCTCTATTAGGCCGGAGTCAGACGCAACGTTTAAAAAATTGGACCGATTTTGTCAGTCGAGAATCACACAAATGTTTTCCGTATGGTGATCCATATGTAATCCCTTTTCAATGCGATGATTAGATTTTCTCGCATCTAAGGATCCGTGTGACATCCGTATGGTATCCATATGGTGTGATTTTGTCGCACACTTGCAAAATGACCAAATGATGGATCCATGGCCTGAAAATGATTAGAAATTAATCAGGAGCCCTATTTATTGGGTCAATAACAAGTCCCCTCCTCCTAGTTTTGCATTACAGTGTTTGCTGGTGTATGTCTAAAGCTGATTTGTGTGCAACATGTCATACAGGCTAACCTTTAACACCACTGAGCAGGTGCTTTTACACTGGGTTTTGTCCCAGCGTTTTGGAGCCCTACCCAGTGATTGTGGATCCGAGGAGGCGGAGAAGAATGTGGGTCCATCCACATTTGAGGCGACAGGTGACAAAGGCCATTTTCTCCATCTGTATGCTTCACTATGCAGCCATCCTGACAAGTTCTACCAATATTGTCGAATGAGCCTGGCCACATTTGATATTCTCCTCGAGACTGTGCACCCTGGGATCACCTACAAGGACACAGTTATGCGCAAGTCTATTTCGGCAGAGGAGTGGCTTCTACTTACTTTACGGCATGTCCCAAACCTCCTATGTTGCGTATGTATTTGATGTGGGTATTTGCTAAAACAAAGATTGACCTTTTTTATTTTGTAATTTTTGGGGGGGTTTGTGTTAAACATTATGCTTTTCACATTCCCTGCTCTTTCAAATTCTGTTATGTTCCATAAGTATTGTATACTGCTGTAAATTGTATAGCCAGGGCTTAGTTTGCACTCTCCGCTAAATGTTATGTTGGCCCAAACTTGGTATGATGATGCCTAGATATGTCCTAAAGGGTTTTTTTTCCCTCTAGCTTTCTATCCACTGGCCTGTCCTGTGCGGCACAACATCTTGAGTTCTTAATAGGCAAATCCACCATCTCAGGCATTGTTCGGTCTACGTGCTCTGAAATTTGGTCCCAACTTCATCAATCAGTCATGCCTAAGCCCAAACAACAAGATTGGCTGCGTATTGCCCATGGGTTTCAGGAGATGTGCCAGTTGCCTAACTGTATTGGAGCACTGGATGGGAAGCTCATCCGTGTATGTAAGCCACCCAACTCCCAATATTATAATTACAAAGAATATTTTTCTGTAGTGCTGTTGGCCCTGGTCGACAGCGCACACATGTTTCAAATTGTAGATATTGGGGCCTATGGAAGAACAGGAGACTCCAGAGTGTTCAATTCTTCCATTATGGGTCAGCGTATGTGCAATAATCAGTTGGACTTCCCACCACCACGACAGCTACCAGGGTCTAATCTTGAACCAGTGCCTTATGTGATGGTTGGTGATGAGGCTTTTCAATTAACTATGAACCTCATGAGGCCCTATCAACGTAGAACCCTGGACCACCGGCGCAGAAATTTTAATTTCCGCCTATCCCGTGCACGACGCCTGGTGGTGAGCCTTTGGCATTCTCATTGCTAAATGGCGTGTTCAACTAAGTGAAGGAAATGTTAATGAGGTTATCAAAGCATGTGTAAACCTTCACAACTTTACCAGAATACATGACTGTAGTGCAAATGATGTTGATGATGTGGCAGATGTTAATAATGTGAGGCCTACTCCACATGTACATGATCCATGTTGTCCTCTGCCTGGACTTAAAGTGCGTGATGTATGTACAAATTATTTTGTTTCACCGGAGGGATACACTCCATGGCGAGAGAATGCAGTGTCTTTGTTATAATTTTGAGTTGTTGTGTGTGATTAATAAAGAGAAGTTTCATTTGAAAATGTATGATGTATATTGCTTAATAAGTACCGTATTTTTCGCTCTGTAAGGCGCACTTTTTTCCCCCAAAACTTGGGGGGAAAATGGGGGTGCGTCTTACAAAACAAACACACACATTGAATGAAATCAGTTTACTGACACAATGTAGTTTCAACAAAAAACATATTTATGGCATTTATGGCCAGTATTCCCAGCCCAAAAACAAGTTGGACATAAAAAATATTATGAATAAAACATAAAATAACATAAAAATAATCACAAATATATATATATATAGATATGTAAATCACAACTTAAAGTATGTAGGTGGAGGAGATGGTAGACCAGCAGCCTGAGTGATTTGGCTACTTTGTTGGCCTAATTGACCATGAGGCTGAGTGGTGGCTGAGGCTGCATGATGGAGTATGGAAGGTACTTGTTGTGGACCATGGTGGTAATAAACACTTTGGCATGGAGGAATATAATCAAGGGTATTGCCAGGGCCCATTTGTAGATTCCCCCCAGAATGCCCATGTCGACCATACCCATGTACTTAGAGACTATGACCAGAGAACTGCCGTAGGCCCATTGGCTGCCACAGCAGAAGGTACCCAACGCTCCGGGTCAGTAGATACCGTGCATGTGCCGCCTAATAAAGACCGGGTGACTCACCGAGAACTGTACCCGCTCTCACCCGTCTACTTCTGCCGAGCTTCGTCAAGCTCCAGCTGTGTTAGAAACTGCGCTTCACTTTGCATTAAGAATCCTGGACCCCGCACAAGACATTGAGGACTCGTCACCGCCAACGCCAGGAACTGGATCAACAACACCTGCAGGATGACACCGGACTCATGAAGTGCTAAGAGCATTGGCGCCATTGTTGGAACTTAGAACTCTGCAGTCAGGAAGCCGTTGGACTGATAAGTTAACCCTTAATGAACAGTTACTATACTTATTACCATTGTTACCTCACTCTGCACATCTATTGTGCTCATATCATCTGCAGTCATGGACATTATTTTTTAAGACCCTGCTGCACCATCATTAAAAATAAAAAAGGTGTGAATAACCCCTTTAGAATAAATTAAACATGACACACACGCACTGTCATCATCAGTCTACACATTAACATCTTATATTCCCTGTATGTTGCCTTGTATTTCCTCTCTGCTTCATTTGGTTCATTGTTGTAAAGCAAAAAGAAAGTGTGGTGCTGAGTTCCGAGATTACAGTAGGGTCAGCCTCCATTCAGCTTCCTTAGGCTGGGATCACACATGCGAGAAACTCGGACGAGTCTTGCACGTCTATACCCGGCACTGCCGCCGGCACTTGGGAGCGGAGCGTGCAGCTGCGTGTATTTCTATGCAGCCACACGCTCCACTCCCGAGTTCCGGGTATCAAGATGCGAGACTCGTTTCTCGCATGTGTGATCTTGGCCTTACACCCAGACACACTACATTTCACAGTGATGATGATGTCATCCAAATACAGGGGCAGGAAAACATGACTGGTGACCAAGAAAGGAATTTCAGAAGGAATCTCTTAATCCCTGAAGTTCAGCACAATAACTGTCAAATAAATTACTTATTTAGTTGATATAGCATTAATAATAATAATAATAATAATAATAATAATACTTTAAAACATTCAGCAAGTTGAAGTGAAAGATCAAGGTTTGGCATTGTCATGCAAAACCCTTTGATGTGTTTGATGAGGTACAGGCAGCACATTACAGCCACAGGTCCATACTGCTCATATCTAGTACCGTAGTTGTTTGACCACTAGAAAATGCCTGAAGAATACACAGGACACAGTCTGATGTATTTATGAGAATTGCGCTCTCCACCTCTGTCCATCTCCACCCGCTGCCTATGGCTGCTGTTTTTGCACATATGAACATCTACATGTCAATCACTGACCTAAAGGGTGGGGGAAGACCAGGAGAAGTGGAGTTAAGGGGGCTCCTCTCACACACTGGACTCATACTTTTTGTGTGGATTATCTCAAGGCTTAGTTTCCAAAAGAAAATGTGGAATTGTTTTGCTAATTTACACTTCTTTTTCTACTTAAAAAAAAGCGTTGTTTGCTAGTAATGAATATGACTGAATTGCAACTTTTTTAAAAGTCACTCAGAAGTCCACAAATTCAAGCCACTTGGGGGGGGGGTGATAAAAAGTGGAAAAACGAGGAAAGATGCGATAAATTTATCAAACTTTATACGACACTGATTTATTAGATTTAAATGAATGCAATGCATCCACAAGCCAAAAAAGACATAAAAAAAACAAATCGTGATGATTTCACCATTGTGTGTCTGGGGTATTCTTTTAGTAATTGTAACAGCCAAATGGAAAAACCTTGTGCTCTTTTGGCTGCTTGCAGGACAGACCTGTCGCTGTAATGCGCTACCATTATGGAGTGCAGCATATTGACAGCCCGATTACAATACGTTTCAGCTTTTCTATGTTAATAATATTATTGTGTGATCTTCTTCAACAGCTTTCCGCTATTATAGAAATGTTGGAAGGGGCCTTCTATGGGCTAGATCTACTGAAACTGCATGCTGTCACTACAAAAATTGTTGGACGTGTTGATAAACTTGAAGAGGTAAGTTTACACGTTAAAGGTGGTATGTATGACATGAAAATAATTCTGCAGACAGCATTGCAGATTTTTGTTTTCAAGAGTATGGACATCGATGCACAGAATGGTCGTGGGTCTCCTGACTCGATGCAAGGAGTCTATGCACCACGATCCATACTTGGACAATGAAGCACGGATGTGTGAATTCGGCCTAAGAAGTAAGAATTAGGCTACATTCCTAAGGTGCATTTTTATATATATAATCCGCACCTACCGTAAGAATATCAATAAAGTTTTGTCAAAGCTAAATACCAAGAACTATCAAAAACAAAGCATGACATACAAAAGAGATAAAAACTGCATTGATGGTTTGGGGAGCCATGTCATCTGCTGGTGTAGGTACACTGTGTTTTATCAAGACCAAAGTCAGCACAGCCGTCTACCAGGAAATTTTAGAGCATTTCACGCTTCCCTATGCTGACAAGCTTTTTAGAGATGGAAATTTCATTCTCCAGTAGGACTTGGCACCTGTCCACGCTGCCAAAAGTACCAATACCAGGTTTACAAACAACAGTATTACTGTGCTTGATTGGCCAGCAAACCTGCCTGACCTTAATCACATAGAAAATCTATGGGGTATTGTCAAGAGAAAGATGAGAGACACCAGATCCCGCAATGCAGACAAGCTGAAGGCTGCTATCAAAGCAACCTGGGCTTCCATAACACCTCAGCAGTGCCACAGGCTGATTGCCTCCATGCCACGCTGCATTGATGCAGTGATTGATGCAAAGGAGCCCCGACCAAGTATTGAGTGCATTTACAGAACATACATTTCAGTAGGCCAACATTTCGGATTTTAAAATCATTTTTTCAAGCTGGTGTTATAAAGTATTCTAATTTACTGAGATAATGACTTTTGTGCTTTCATTGGCTGTAAGCCATAATTATCAGCATAAACACTTGAAATAGATCACTCTGTTTGTAATGACTCTATATAAATTATGAGTTTCACTTTTTGTATTGAAGAACTGAAATAAATTAACTTTTTGATGATATTCTAATTTTGTAAGATGCACCTGTACATGTTCACTCCATATTTTTTGTGAGCCATGTGTCCACGAAAAATATCATTGGAGTTGTGGTTCAAAATGACCCAGAGGAGTCTACAGGTCCATAAACATCCCGGATGGCACACAGAAGCCATGCAGGTGCTACTCATGTGCTGTCTGTTTTTAACCCCTTCATGACCTTGGGATTCTCCTTTTTTGTGTTTTCGTTTTTTACTCCCCTTCTTCCCAGAGCCATAACTTTTTTACTATTCAGGCCATATGGCTGTTTTGGGTACCATTGATTTTATCATAAATTGTACTGAAAAATGGGGAAAAAATTCCAAGTGCGGTGAAAATGAAAAAAATTGCAGCTCTACAATAATTTTTTAGTTGTTTTTTTACCATGTTTTTGAAATGCTAAAACTGACATGCCATTATGATTCTCCAGGTCATTACGAGTACACAGATACTAAACATGTATAGGTTCTATTTAATTTATGGTATGTGGTGAAAAAAAGTCCAGTTTGTTAAACAAAAAAAAAAAAATGGTGCCATTTTCCAAGACCTATAGCGTCTCCATTTTTTGGGATCTGGGACTGGGTGATGGCTTATTTTTTGTGTGCTCAGATGATATTTTATTGATTCCATTTTGAGTTAGATACAATTTTATGATCGCCTGTTATTGCATTCTACTGCAATGTTGCGACACCCAAAAAGCCGTAATTCTAGCGTTTTTGTTTTTTTTTCAGCACACCGTTTACCAATCGGATTATTCTTTTTACATTTTGAGAGGTCAGGCGTTTATAAACTTGGCAATATCAAATATGTGTATTTTTTAAAATTTTTCATTGTTTTATTTTGAATGGAGCCAAAGGGGGGGGTGATTTGAACTTTTATATTTTATTTTTATTAATTTTTTAAATATTTACTAAAACTTGTTTTACACTTTTCACTGACTTCAGTAGTCTCTTTAGGAGACTTGAGGTTGCAATCATCTGATCGTTTGTGCTACACATAGCAGCGCTTCAGCCCTGGTATGTGTAACATAAATGATCACCTACTTTGAATGTCATCTGCAATGACATGCACGAGGTCTTCTGCAGACCCCCGGCTGCCATACCAACCCTTCGGCATCCCGCTGTGATGTGACAGAGGCGCAGATGGGTTTGTGACGCCCTTCACATGCGAGCAGTAAACGAATGTCTGAATGAGGCCTTAGAACTTGTCTCCCATGGTCTGATAATGTTTAAATTATTTGGTTCAACTAATTTAGCATCTATATATTAAAGTATTAATTTAAATTATGTTATGCGATACAGGTTATTTCTAAGAATATCACAAAACAGCAAGAGAAAATTAAGGACAGCGTGGATGAAATTCTGACTGGAATGAATAAGAAAGAGAAGGAGAATGTCACTGTTGATGAAAACCTGCAGAATATTGGTACAATTCTACAGAGAGATGTAGCTGCAGTCTTCAGTTATACACATGTATGTAATGTGTGCTGATAATGCATTCCTTCTACTATGGGAAATGTATGAAGAAAGCAAACTAGGTTACAGATGTAGCCAAGGTTATTGAGTCCTATCTCACTCAAGAGGGGTCAGATAATGTAAGGTAGCACAAGCTGTTCAGCTATGTAAAGCTGGTTGTCATAACACTCCACTTTGCCGAGCCATGATATGCTAGTGCTGCATTATCTAAATCAAGTTAACCATTGCCAAGTCTATGGTTTACTGCCAGTTGTCAAGAATTACAAAGCAAAGTTAAAAGGTTGCCAGAGTTTGCCTTAATGTGACTTCAAACATCTGAATTGTGACAGCGTGTAGTGTGCATACTGTCATGATTTCCTGGTATTGTCGGTGTAAATAAGCAGTCTTATGACTGCAAGTAAAAGTTTTTCACACATGGGGTCATATGCCAACTAGACTTGCTAACAAATCCAAAAGGCAGAAAGAGGACGGGTTTAATAAACCGCGCTGACCAGAGAAACGCACCTTCCGCAGCAGATGTAATAAAAACTTCTTTAATGAGCCTACGCGTTTCGTGGCTTAAACCAGCCACTGCCCTGATGAAGTGGCTGGTTTAAGCCACGAAACGCGTAGGCTCATTAAAGAAGTTTTTATTACATCTGCTGCGGAAGGTGCGTTTCTCTGGTCAGCGCGGTGGTTTATTAAACCCGTCCTCTTTCTGCCTTTTGGATTTGTTTCATCTATTACCAGCGGGAAACCAGCGACAACCAGATACATTTGTGAGTGATTCCCAGTTTGTTGTGACTCACACAACCATAGCAGGTGAGTCTAACAGATTGGGTGTGCCGTTGTGTTTTTAATAGATGATACACCCTATGTGCGTTTTCCATTTTTGTTTTTTCTAACTAGACTTGCTAGGCATCTCTCAATTTATTTATACTGAGGAAAGCCGGATATATACTGTATACATATTGCATATATTCAGTCATGTGCCGCATTCTCGCTCCAGCAACAATGGGCAATCATCACAGCATGTTCACTGCACACTGTCAAGTTTCAGAAGTCTCCAGTGACAAAGAGTGACTTTCTTTCCCACATGCCATTGTGCCTCTGAAGCCGGCTGCACGCTTCCTGCATTTTTAAAATGCATGAAAAAGTACAATTTCAGCTAAATTCTACATTTGCATGCAAAATTTGACATATCACTTTCTACCACTGTTCCAAAATTGGACTATATACTAACTAACATATTTAAAAAAAAACAATTTGCACAGAAAATTCTACACTGATGTCTGACAATCCACCCATTGGTATCCTGCTCTCATCTAGTACTGGTAAATGTATTTAACTAGTCTATAAGGTTGCTCTGGTGTAATGTGTGCCAAAATTATTATGTAATAGGCATAGAGTGACAGAGTTGAAGTGAGCATATTAACAATTTGGTGCAAAGCACACCATTTTTATAAATGTGGGACACTATTTTAAATTCCAGGGTTTTGAAAATAAATTTAGAGATAAGCAAATTGATTATGATCAAATTGAATTCTTGATAAATTTTTAAGAATTAGTTGAAAACAGCAGATTCAGAAATATTCTATTTGTATTGCGCAAATGGCATAAAATGGCCACAGCCATTTCATACATTGCAGACAATTGCATCAGCGAGACAAAGATCAGATGACTTTTTGTGCAGTCATATGGGCTTCACATAATTGCCTTACAGCTATTACATGGTACAGTGCATCCAATCAGGAGAAGGAACTAACACAGTAATACTGCCACACCATGACTAGACCACATATTACTGCTACATAAAGACCAAATAATACCAAATACAAGGAACAAATACCGCCACACCATCAACAGATCATATATTTGTCAGCACGGTGTTCAGTAGTGCACTGCAGCCTTGCAGAGCTGGGTCCTGGGTTCAAATCCCACCAAGGACAACATCTGCAAGGAGTTAGTATGCTCTCCCCATGTTTGTGTGTGTTTCCTCTGGGTACTCCTCTTCTGTTTGATGTGACCTCATCATACACCGATGACATGCGCTCCTATGTCAGCTGCCGGCCGCTGACTGGCTTCCTGCATGGCAATAGATTTTAACTGAAAGTGTGTCCGAGGATGCACGTTCAGTTACTAAACCAGCAGGATTCTGCCCTTGAGGCCCAGTGAACAGAGGGTAGAATGGTCCGAGCTCCCTCTGCTCCCCGGTTCCCATATGCCAGTAAGGGCAGTAATGCCCTAATGGCGGCCCTGTGTATATGATGGATCTGATGTTTTATCATCCACCACAAGAATGTGATGCACATGTGTCTCCATCCAGCCCCATGTGTTTCCATCTTGCCAAATCTGTCTCCACCCTCTCCAATATGTCTCCGTCCTGTCCCATATGTTTTCATCCTGCCCCAATTGTCTCTATCCTGTCTCATCTGTCCCCATCCTGCCCAATCTGTTCCTATCCTGTTCCATATGACCTCCCATCCTGCACCTTATGACTTCACATCCTGCCTCATGTGTCTAAATCCTGCCCCATGTGTTTCCATCTTGCAACATGTGTCTCCATCTTGCCCTATGTGTCTCCATCCTGCCTCATATGTCTCCATCCTTCCCCCATATCACCTCCCATCCTGCTCCATGTCACCTCCCATCCTGCCCCATCTGTCTCCATCCTGCCCCATATCACCTTCCATGTGTCCCATATGATCACCCACCCTGCCCCATGTGTCTCCCCATACCTTGTCCCCATATTGCTCCTTTCAGTACAAAAAAAGTTAAAAAAGTCCATCAGCGTCTATCCCCTCCCTCATCCATTTGACATGACGTCATACGCCGGCGACGAGCACTCCTACACCTGCTGCCAGCCTGTGTTTGGCTTCCTGCATGGCAATAGATTTTAACTGAAAGTGTGTCCGAGGAAGCACACTCAGTTACTGAACCAGCCGGATCCTGCCCCTGACACCCAGTGAGCAGAGAAGAGGGTTTGGTCCGTGCTTCCTCTGCTCCCTGGATCCCATATGCCAGTAAGGGCAGTAATGCCCTGATGGCGGCCCTATGTATATGACATGATCAAACTGATGTTTTATCATCTACCACACCAATCTGATGCACATCAGCAAACAAAAATGTACTGTCTGATAAACTAGATTCAGTTGTGCCTAAACTGTGTACTTTCAATAGCAGATAAACTAACCTCATGGTCTTCTAGGTAAGCAGAATAGAACATTGGCAAGAACTGGACAAATTAGCCATTGGCGTACTGTCTTGTCCATCTTCCATAATACTGTCAGAGAAGGTATTCAGTGCAGCAGATCGCTATAGTGGGGAAAATAAGTATTTGATACACTGCCGATTTTGCAAGTTTTCCTACCTACAAAGAATGGAGAGGTCTGTAATTTTTATCAGAGGTACACTTCAACTGTGAGAGACAGAATCTTAAAAAAATCCAGAAAATCACATTATATGTTTTTTTACATAATTAATTTGCATTTGATTTCATTAAATCATCATGATAATAAACAGAACTTATTATTTGGTACAGAAACCTTTGTTTGCAAATATAAAGGTCACAAGTTTCCTGTAGTTCTTGACTAAGTTTGCACACACTGCAGCAGGGATTTTAGCCCTCTTCGCCATACAGATCTTCTTGAGATCCTTCAGGTTTCGGGGCTGTCACTGTTGCAACATTGAGTTTCAGCTACCTCCAAAGATTTTCTATTAGGTTCAGGTCTGGAGACTGGCTAGGCCACTCCAGGACCTTGAAATGCTTCTTACGGTGCCACTTCTTAGTTGCCCTGGCTGTGTGTTTCAGGTCATTGTCATGCTGGAAGACCCAGCCAGGACCCATCTTCAATGCTCTTACTGAGGGAAGGAGATTGTTGGCCAAAATCTTGTGATACATGACTCCATCTAATACGGTGCAGTCATCCTATACGCTTTGCAGAAAAGCACCCTCAAAGTATGAGGTTTCCCCCACTATGCTTCATGGTTAAAAGGGTGTCCATGGGGTTTTACTCATCCTTCGTTCTCCAAACATGGTGATTTGTTCTCTCATAACCAGATGACATTCTCCCTTGCCTCCTCTGGATCATCGGGATGGACATTGTCGAACTTCAAACAGGCCTGGACATGTGCTGATTTAAACTGTGGACCAGGGTGGGCTCCCCAGGATACAGCGAAGCCGTGGACAAGGAAAGCAGTAAACAATAAATTTGTCAAATGAACTTTTACTGTTAAACTCAGACTGATTACGCTTTCACCAACCAACAAAATGTAACAGGTGAATTAACACACACTCGGTCAGAACTAACTGGGACCACTCTGCGGCGTCACTCAGTAGGCATGGAAATGTTCACTGCATTATTATTATTTACTTAATTGTGCACCCATCTAGAGGAGCTACTGAGCATTTACCTGGAAAACTGGAAGAATCAAATGAATGCCAGGGTTAGTGATGCAGCACACTAGCTTACCGACTTAAAAAGATGACTCTAAACCCCGTAGGTAGACCCAATTCATTGAATTATACACCTTCGTATTCAATTTAAAGTGCAATGGACCGCTCCTCAGATCATCTCTGCATACTTCGGTAGATCCCCTTTAATACTGTAGTCTCTGTAAGTCATTAGTAGTTCAGCAAGCTGAGTTTGATGGGCACTGATGCATTCAAGTACCTGTATCTGCCTGTATGAGTTTGGCGCCAAACTGGGCCTGAGCTCAGGTTTTACCGACCTGTGTCTGGTTGCTGTATCGTATCTTGATGCAGAGATGAGCCGGCTTAGGCCTCTTTCACACATCCGGTGTCAGGGGTCCGGCGGAGTGCGGCGAAAAGCCGGGCGGCCGGATCCGGCCTGCAGCGGTGACACCGGATGTACATGCGGCGCCTGATGCGGCTTGGAGGGCATTTAAAGGAGCCGCAGCACCGGGGGACGAGAGAGCCAGCCGGAGAGAGATCGGGAGACGAGAGAGCAGCCAGAGAGACAGCGGGGGACGAGAGAGCAGCCAAAGAGAGCGGGGGACGAGAGAGCAGCCAAAGAGAGAGCGGGGGATGAGAGAGCAGCCAGAGAGACAGCGGGGGACGAGAGAGCATCCAAAGAGAGAGCGGGGGACGAAAGAGCAGCCAGAGAGACAGCGGGGGATGAGAGAGTCAGCCAAAGAGAGAGCGGGGGACGGGAGAGCCAGCCAAAGAAAGGTATGGAGCGTATGGAGAGAGAGAGAGAGGGAGAGAGAGAAGGGGAGGGGGAGAGAGAGAGAGATGCGCGCCGGTCACTTGTGGGGTTAAAACTCACAGTGCCCGGGCATGCGCTGTTGAAAAAGCCGGTCCGGCGCTGCAAAAAAACGTTGCAGCCAACGTTTTTTGCAGACGCCGGATGGCGCATGTTTGCCGTATCCGGCAAAACCCGGAGGCGCCGCATGTCCATCCGGCACGATGCGGCGATCATTACATTCTATGTGAAAAAACTGGATCCATTTCCGGATCCGGTTTTCACAATTTTCGGTGCATCGTTGCGGATTTAAAAAAACGGATGTGTGAAAGTAGCCTTAGAGGATGCCTTTTTGGCCAAGGAATGACATGTTTCTAACTGGTTCTTGGCACCACCGCTGACTTGCTGGAGGGTCCTCCCGGTATGTCACAGATGTCGGATCCTGGGGATTTTGGCTCCGCGGAAGGCGCTTGATGGAGACGTCACATGTTCTTCTCCTTCCAGATCACACCAAGCTCTCTCAAGATGGCTGCCGAATCAACCCCTTCCTGTCAATCACTTCCTCCCCATTGTATACACTGCCCCCTAGAATGGAGTTCTGTCTGGTTCGGTCAAAATTGCAGTTCAAACCAGCGGGACAGAGTCCATTTAACATAGGTCTATGCCAACAGAATAGCTGCTTTTATTTTTTCCTCAAGGAACTGGAGTCACCACCTCAGATTCAAAATCCTGCACAAACCAGTTTAAGCCAGAGTCATCAAACAGTTACAGGGGAAACAGTGGCTGCCTGTGGCCAGTGATTAGTACTGCAGGCAACAGATTTCTGAATGTATTTTCAATATACATTACTAACAAAATAGAACAGCAACTGCAAATTAAATGCAAACAGTTAATGGTAGGTGATGGTCAGTAGCATATTCCCCATCACCTCACACTAGTGTGAGTAGGGGGACCTTGCGTGCACTGCAAAATTTTAATCCATGATGGCGTAGTGTGTTACTAATGGTAATGTTTGAGACTGTGGTCCCAGCTCTCTTAAGGTCATTGACCAGGTCCTCCAGTGTAGTTCTGAGCTGATTCCTGAGCTTTCTCAAAATCATTCTTACCCCACGACGTGAGATCTTGCATGGAGCCCCAGGCTGTGGCAGATTGACATTCATCTTGTGTTTCTTCCATTTTCTAATAATTGTGCTAACAGTTGTTGCCTTATAACCAAGCTGTTTGCCTTTTGTCCTGTAGCCCATCCCAGCCTTCTGCAGGTCTACAATTTTGTCCCTGGTGTCCTTAGACAGCTGTTTGGTGTTGCCCATGGTAGAGAGGTTGTAGTGTGATTGATTGAGTGCGTGGACAAGTGTCTTTTATACAGGTAATGAGTTCAAACAGGTGCAGTTAATACAGGTAATGAGTGCAGAGTAGGTGAGCTTCTTAACGAAAAACTAACAGGTCTGTGAGCCAGAATTTTTGCTGGTTGGTAGGTGATCAAATAATTGTTTCATGCAATACAATGCAGTTTAATTATTTAAAAATCATACAATTTGATTTTCTGGATTAATTTTAGATTTTGTCTATTACAGTTGAAGTATTCCTGTAATGACCCAGTTCAGAGTGTGTCTGTCCCTTTAGGTAATACTGAATTGTGAGTAGCTTCTGTACACAACTGCTCTCTCTCTAACTGGCCCTCAACATTATTTGTGAGCTGTAAGTCTCCATTTCTAGTCACCTCCATTTTAGATGCAATGCATTTCTCATTTGCTGTGTTCTGTCGTCATCTAATGGTGAAAGTGTACAATGACTCAATTATTGTTTTGTAAGGATCTGAGATGTGAATTCTGTCTCCTATTGGCCATCTCCGAGTCACATGGTCAATAGGAGGAGCTGTTTTCCAGGCAAGTCTAGAATGTTATTTTGTCTGAGGGATGCCTTCAGGGAGAGCAGAAGACACATGGAGGATGTTTTTACCTCAAGATCTCCTGCAGGCCTAAAAGCCTGAGTTCCCTCTTACCTGTACAGAAATAATTCTAAAGTCTTTCTGACAGGATTCACCACATCTAAAATATTTCTTACAGGATTCACCACATCTAAAGTATTTCTGACTGGATTCACCCCAGTTTCTACATTCACCTATAAGTACTTGTGTATGTGCCATGACACACTGTGGAGCTAACCCAAAGTACAGGTCTGTAACCTCTAATTGCTGCATCTACCTCCTTCTGTAAAATACCAGAAGACACTGTCCAGTGCTCTAAAAGCTCCAGACCCCAATCACATCTCAGTATCTAAGTGTGAACTGTAATTGCTGTAGACTACCCATGAGAGACTGTTCCTTATTTGTTCCAAGTAATATTACCCATTCCTGCTGAAGTAAAAGCAACTGCTATCCCCGAGACTGGTGTGTGTCATAATTCCTTTGGCTGTGGACACCGTGTGGGGGTGGATAGCAGGGAATGTTTGGCCTGGTCATTACAAGGCTGAAATATGGCGTCACAAACAGGATTTATTCCTCTGTGCCTATTTACTGTTACTGCACTACAAGTACCAGCACTGCTCTTTAACCTCTATCTTGCTAGTGAATACTGCTAAAGACTGTCTTGCTGCTGCTTGTATTTGTGCGTGAAGCCAAGAACTGTGATCATTGTGTTTCTCACGGCTGGACGGTGCCTGCCTGTTTTGCACACACTGTGACCGACTTCTGTAATAGCTTCTCTCCTCTCCTGCTTCCCAATTTATACAGATAAGTGCAAATTCTCGCTTCCAGCAGTGCTATATTTAAGAGGGAAAGCCTTCCATTTCACAAGCTGTGTTGCTGTATAATTGTGCATTCCTTCAAGTTACAGTGTCGTCCTTATTCTTAAAGAGACAGTACCGGTATTAACACCAAAATATCTGACCCTCTTGATAATGACCAGGCAGGGTCCACTAACTCTACACCATCATCGTCATCAGCTAGTGTTCCAGTTTCACAGGCTAATGCCGACAACCCGGTTCCAGCCCCTGTCATGGTCACTGGCATGCTATTCTTCATAAGAACCTCTAGTCTCCCAATCTACAGAGGAGATCCCCATACACTTGCTGGGTTCAAAGAAAAACTAATGTATACTCTTGAACTCTTCTCACTTTCTCCCCATCAGCGGGTACATCTTCTCCTGGGTCAGCTGGAAGGTCCAGCGGTTGAAGAAGTCCGTTCTTGGCCATGTACTGAAAAGACCAGCGTAGAACAGATCCTCACACGCCTGAGAAAATAATTTGAGCGCCAGTCGCCTACCAAGGTTCTTCTAACATTTTACAACCAACGTCAGGAGCCAGGTGAGACCCTCCGGGACTACGCATTAGCCCTTCAGTCTGCAAACAGGGCTTTACAGCAAATAGACAAACTAGATCCTGCTGCTACAGAAAACATAATCACTGACAGATTCATTGAAGGTGTGGATTCCAGACTTGTACAAAATCAACCCCGCATGCTAGCAGCACAAAACGCCAACATGACTTTCTTAGACTTTAAAGCTCTAGCCTTGCGGGTAGTGGGTAATGACTCACCTTGTCCCAGATATGCTCCTGCTCCTTGTTCTCTAGACCTGGCTTCCGGAATATCCACTGAATCTCTACCTTCACCCGCTCCATTTATGCAGGCCACACAGTACGTGCCAGCCCCTACTTTCGGTCATACTCCTATGACCACAGATGCACTTGTCCAAGTCCTTGACTCTCTATGCCAAGCCTTAAAGGAACTAAAAAGCCAGTCCCCTGCACCACGCAAGTCATCCGTAAGTCTGGCAGTGTCCCCAAAACCACGTTCTAGTCGTCCAGGTGCTGGAGGGCTTCCATCTGGAGATTGTGTCTACTGTACTTATTGTGAGCATCCTGGGCACTATAAGTATCAATGCTATAAGTTAAACGGGTCACCCCTGAGGCCAAGGGCCGCCCCTCGGGAGGTGAATCCAAAGGCCCAGAGGGACCATCACAATGGGTCTCCCGGTTTGTCTCCAAATGCCTATATATAACCATATGTATTGATGGTGTACCCTTGGAAGCTTTATTAGACACTGGTTCACAATTTACCACCATTGACCGCTGAACTTTTGAGAAGATTTGGGACTATGATATCTGAATCCAGTGGGCAAAGCGAAGTTACGTGTGATTGCAAGTAATGGTCAATCTGTTTCCCAGCTAGGCTACTGGGAACCCATCATCCAAATTGGGGATCGTAAGTTACCAGGTCAAGGTGTAATTGTTACTGAGGCTAAGGGAGATGCAACAGCAGTAGTGCTAGGCATGAATGTTATGTGTCATGTGTTTCCTGAATTGGTTGCTGCCTTGCATGCTTCTCTCCCTTCTGCTTCCCCCTTTTACAGGAAAGCTGTTCAATGGACGATCAAAGTACTCTGCACCCAACAGAAGTTTGCCAACTGTAAAGGTGATATCTGCCGTGTGCGTATCACCGACGCACGACCAGTTGCCTTGTTGGCCAACAGCGAGACTTTAGTCTGGTGCCAAGCCCAACCAGGAATTAACAATGAAGACTATGAAGCACTTCTCGACTCCATCCCAATTGAAGGACAGCCCCTGGTAAAAGCTGCCAGAAGTATCATCACTGTCTCAAACGGTAGAGTACCAGTACGGCTAATCAACCTGAGTGATGCACCGATCTAGCTTTACAAGTTTAATTCAGTTGCTCAACTGTACAGCCTTGATCCTGAAGACATCCTAGATGATGAGATACTCGCTCATCAAAAGTCGATGAAAGCCGCTCCCAAAGGATCTAATACACCCACTACCTTCAGGTGGAATGAACTTAATGTCGGGGATGCTAGCACTCCCATAGAACACATACAGGGTGTCACCAAAGTTGCTAAACGACACAGCCAAGCTGTCAGGAACACCGCACTGTACTTGCTCACTGAGCCAGTGCGCGTGTCCTGAGTGTCAGGATCCTGTCAGTGCCGGCGTGCAGCCTCCGCTGAGCAGGGACTCACCCGCACGGTAGGGGTACCGGGGTCAGGTACAGCCAGAAAGTACCGATGCACAGGACCTGTGGATGCTGAAGTTTAGCAAGCAGAAATGGGACCTACGGTCATGTGACTGCAAGGGGGCGGGGCTTAGCATCCTGCTTAATGAGATGGAAAGACTATACAGAATTACTCAGAGTCAGGCAAAACGGGGTTCATACACAGAGATAGCCGTAACGTACCAAGGATGAGACAGAGCGGATAGTCAGGGCCAAGCAGCAGTCAAAACCAAACAGACATAGAAGGTACCAAGCAGAATCCAAAGCAATATCCAGAGAACAGACCGAGTCATACACAGATTATCAAGAAACCAGAACACAGCAAAAACACACTCAGGGGTCACCACACTATGCCAAGGGCAAGAGTATAACTGACAGGGATGGGAGCATCCTGAGGCTATAAGAAGCCTCTCCCAGAACCAGGGACAGGCCACAATCATAGCCCCAGGTGTGCAGGTAAGCCTGCACCGGGATCACAACCTTTAACCCCAGAAATGCCAGTCATCAGCACTGGTTCCAGACATTAACCCCACGTGTGCGAGTCAAACCCGCACTGAGATCATGACAGTACCCCCCTCTCAACGGGGGGCCTCTGGACCCCCAGGCTTGCCCGGGTACTTAGCATGGAAAGCCCGCACCAGGCGATCAGCATGCATCAACCGGGCCGGTACCCAGGACCTGTCTTCCGGTCCATACCCCTTCCAATGAACCAGGTACTGTACCGACCGCCGTACCAACCTGGAATCTACGATATGACCAACCTCGTACTCCACCTGCCCCTCGACCAAAACAGGAGAAGCAGCAGACTCGGAGTCTCCCCGGACTGCTTCAAAAGGTTTCAGTAGAGATTTGTGGAAGACGTTAGGGATCTTGAAAGAGGGTGGAAGGCACAGACTATACGCCACTGGATTGATTTTTTCCACAATCTTGAATGGGCCAATGAATTTGGGCCCCAACTTGGCTGAAGGAACCTTCAACTTAATGTTTCGAGTGGAGAGCCAAATCTTGTCTCCAACCTGAAACGTGGGCCCTAGTGTTTGTTTCCTGTCTGCGAAGAACTTATACCTGCCCTGAGACCTAGATATACTCCGCTGAACTTCTGCCCACGTATTCTGTAATCGCTGAACAGAGCCCTCAGCCCCGGGACACCCCGAGTCCAGACGAGAAGACTCACCAAAATGAGGACTGAACCCATAATTGATCAAAAAAGGAGTCATACCTGTGGATTGACTCACCCGACTATTGAAGGCATATTCAGCCAACGGCAGTGCATCGCACCAGTCATTCTGTCTAGCAGAGGTTAGACACTTGAGGATCTGTTCCAGGGACTGGTTAGTGAGCTCCGTCTGACCATTGCTCTCAGGATGGTATGCAGTAGAAAAGGACAGAGACATCCCTAATTTTTTGCAGAAAGCACGCCAAAACTTAGCCACAAACTGCACACCACGATCAGACACCACATTCAGGGGTACCCCATGCAACCGGATCACATGCTGCACAAACAACCTGGACAACGTCTCAGCTGACGGTAGTGCGGACAGGGGTACAAAATGAGCCTGCTTAGAAAACCTGTCCACCACTACCCATACCACTGCATTACCCTTAGATGGAGGGAGATTGGTAACAAAATCCATGGATAAGTGAGTCCATGGTCTTTCGGGCACTGCCAAGGGCATCAGCTCCCCTGCCGGCCAGCTATGAGAGCTTTTAGAACGAGCGCAGACCCCACAACCAGCAATGAATTTTTTTATGTCCGACTGGGCCCCCTGAATCTCCCGTTCCAATTCAGATGAGACCTCTGCTATTACAACCCCAGGGTGAAGAATGGAAGACGGTGGCTCAGGGGGCGACACCGGCTGAAAACTGCGCGATAAGGTGTCAGCCTTGACATTCTTAGACCCTGGACGAAATGTAATCGTAAACTGAAAACGGGAAAAAAAAAGTGACCAACGGGCCAGTCTGGGCGTTATTCTTTTAGCAGACTCAATGTATGACAAATTTTTGTGATCCGTGATCACCGTAACCGGGTGACTGGCCCCCTCCAAAAAGTGCCTCCATTCTTCAAACGCCAATTTGACTGCATGAAGCTCTCTATTGCCTACGTCGTAATTTCTTTCCGCAGCAGAGAACTTCTTGGAAAAGGAAGCACATGGCCTGAGGTTGGTTAGAGTGGCAGGCCCTTGGGAAAACACCACCCCCACCCCCACCTCAGAGGCGTCCACTTCCACGACGAATGGTTTGGACGGATCTGGCTGTACTAACACAGGAGCAGACATAAAGCTTCTTTTCAGGGTCGCAAAGGCCTCTTTTGCGAGCGAGGACCAGTTTCTCAGATCCGCACCTTTACAAGTAAGATCTGTGAGTGCTTTGACCACCTGTGAAAACCCCCGAATAAATTTGCGGTAATAATTGGCGAACCCCAAGAAGCGCTGAAGACCCTTAAGGTCTCAGGGTTGCACCCAATCCGCAATGGCCTGCACCTTCTTGGGGTCCATGCGAAAACCCTCACAGGACACAATTAATCCCAAAAAAGACAATTCTTGCAAAAAAAACACACATTTCTCCAATTTGGCATACAGATGATTTTCCCTCAGTCTTTGGAGAACGGTTTGTACATGATTCAGATGAGATTGACTGTCGTGTGAGTATATCAGAATATCGTCTAAGTAAATGACAACAAAACGACCAATGAGATCCAAGAATACCACGTTGATGAAATTCTGAAATATAGCTGGGGCATTGGTAAGACCAAACGGCATAACTAAATTTTCAAACAGTCCCTCGGTCGTGAGGAACGCGGTTTTCCATTCATCCCCCTCCCGAACCCTTATCAAATTATATGCCCCCCGAAGATCGAGTTTGGAGAACCATTTTGCCCCGAAAGTTGGTTACACAAATCGGGAATCAATGGAAGGGGGTACTTATTTCGTACAGTAATCTTGTTCAGCTCACGAAAATCGAGGCAGGGACGTAAACCACCATCTTTTTTCTTAACAAAAAAAAACCCTGCCGCCACTGGTGAGTCTGAGGGACGTATGTGTCCTTTGCGAAGACTCTCAGCAATGTAATCTTTCATGGCCAAGCGCTCAGGGCCAGATAAATTATACAGACGGGCTTTAGGCAACTTAGCCCCCGGGACTAACTGAATAGCACAGTCAAAGGGTCTATATGGCGGCAACGTCTCGGCCTCGCTTTCAGAGAACACATCTTCAAATTCTTTCAGGTACTCCGGAATTCCTTCCAGCTCGACAGATGACACAGATACAGATTTAACAGGTTCAACCAATAGTGCAGACTTATCACATAACATTGAATCATTAAACCCCCACTGAACAATTTCCCCCGTTTTCCAGTTAATGACTGGGTTATGGCGTTGTAACCAGGGCATGCCCAACACCAATCCTGCTGGTAGATTGTCCAGAACCAAACAACTTAATTTTTCCACATGGGTAGCGCCCACTTTGAGTGAAAACAAGTCAGACATAAAGAGAATTCCCTCTTTAGTGAGGGGGAGGAGTCAATGGCCACCACTTTGATCGGAACCTTAAGTCTAACTGTCCCTATCTTACAGCGTGTGACCAATTGGGAGTCAATGAGATTGATGGATGATCCGCAGTCCACGAAAGCTGTAGAGGGAAAACAACAATCGTCCACTAACAGTTCCACATGAAGCAACACCTTATAAAATGAGGAAAAGGGTACCTGAGGGTCTGAGTAGTCTCCCCGCTGACTACCCAGACCTAGTCATTTCCCGTCTACCGGGTTGAGGATGGACAATCAGGACACTCCCTTTTCCAATGTCCCGTTTTACCACAGTAGAAGCATAACTGCTTTTCTCTCCAGCGCTGTCTCTCCTTTTCCTTCAGGGAGAGAGCCCCTACGTCCATGGGTACAGAAACAGTCTCTTTTCCACTAGGGAACAATGGAGTCTCCGCCTGCATCACCCCCCTGGCCCGCAGCCTGCGGTCCATCTGGATGGCCTGGGTCATGGCGTCCTCGAGAGAGTTAGGTGGGGGATGTAATGCCATGGCATCCTGTAACCGCTCGGACAAGCCTCTGCGAAAGAGTCCTCGGAGTGCGGCGGCGTCCCAAGAGACCTCTGCGGCCCAGCGGCAGAATTCTGTGCAAAACCACTCAGCCGAGTGTTTCCCCTGACAGACACTCATCACCATGTCCTCTGCCAATCGCACTCGGTCCGGCTCATCATATATGTGCCCAAGGGCCTCAAAAAACGCATTCACAGACACTCTCTCAGGGGCAGTGGGAGGAAGGGAGAAAGCCCAAGCTTGTGGGGACCCTCTTAACAGAGACATAATGACCCCTACCTTCTGACTTTCATCCCCAGAGGAACGTGGCCTCAAACTAAAGAAGGGTTTGCACCCCTCCATGAAGACCCTGAACTCCTTTTTGTTCCCAGAAAAAAAATCAGGCAGTTTAACAGGTGGTTCTGGGGACACCAAAGCAACATCACTCGCCCAGCCCCAGAGACCCAGCAGCTAAAGCCCCCTGCACTGTCTCAGAAACCTGCTGCTGAGAACGAGCCAGATCTTGCTGCTCCAGAGATAAACCCTGTAACATCTGACTCAGATTTTTCATTTGCTCAGCAAGAGATTGTATGGGATCCATATTTCTCAGCAGAGAATAAAAAAAAAAAGAAAAAAACTTAATGGTCAGTTATAATGTCAGGAACACCGCACTGTCCTTGCTCACTGAGCCAGTGCGCGTGTCCTGAGTGTCAGGATCCTGTCAGCACCGGCGTGCAGCCTCCGCTGAGCAGGGACTCACCCGCACTGTAGGGGTACCGGGGTCAGGTACAGCCAGAAAGTACCGATGCACAGGACCTGTGGATGCTGAAGTTTAGCAAGCAGACATGGGACCTACGGTCATGTGACTGCTAGGGGGCGGGGCTTAGCATCCTGCTTAGTGAGATGGAAAGACTATACAGAATTACTCAGAGTCAGGCAAAACGGGGTTCATACACAGAGATAGCCGTAACGTACCAAGGATGAGAGAGAGCGGATAGTCAGGGCCAAGCAGCAGTCAAAACCAAACAGACATAGAAGGTACCAAGCAGAA
The DNA here is from genome assembly GCF_039654945.1 of Dendrobates tinctorius. NCBI lineage: Eukaryota > Metazoa > Chordata > Amphibia > Anura > Dendrobatidae > Dendrobates > Dendrobates tinctorius. Next base: position 5,079,296 of record NW_027361680.1, on the reverse strand, counting down.
TCCAAAGCAATATCCAGAGAACAGACCGAGTCATTCACAGATTATCAAGCAACCAGAACACAGCAAAAACACACTCAGGGGTCACCACACTATGCCAAGGGCAAGAGTATAACTGACAGGGATAGGAGCGTACTGAGGCTATAAGAAGCCTCTCCCAGAACCAGGGACAGGCCACAATCATAGCCCCAGGTGTGCAGGTAAGTCTGCACCGGGATCACAACCTTTAACCCCAGAAATGCCAGTCATCAGCACTGGTTCCAGACATTAACCCCACTTGTGCGAGTCAAACCCGCACTGAGATCATGACACAAGCTTCAGCAAGCACCCACTTGACTTGGCAGGACATCACTGATACAACACAGAATCCAAACAGTTGATCATCTTCCTATCAAGGAAAGACACTGTCCAGTACCTCCTGCTAACTATCAGCAAGTAAAGACACTGTTAAAGGAGATGAAAGATTCTAAAGTCATTTGAGAAAGTCAAAGCCTGTGGGCTGCACCAGTCATCCTGGTGAAGAAGAAGGATGGTAACATCAGGTTTTGTGTCAAGTACAGAAAGCTGAACAGTGTTACACACAAAGACACCTATCCTCTTCCACGGATTGAAGAATCCATCATGGCTCTTGGCTCAGCTGCATATTTCTCCACTCTTGACTTGACCAGTGGCTATTGGCAGGTACCCATGGCTCCTGAAGATAGAGAGAAGACAGCCTTCACCAGCCCGATGGGACTTTATGCGTTCGATGGCATGCCATTTGGGTTATTTCACTACCCCTGCTACATTTCAGCGACTAATAGAGAGATGCCTTGGTCACCTCAACTTTCAAAGTGTTCTGTTATATCTCGATGATGTGATCGTGTATTCCCGTACTTATGAAGAACACTTATGCCGTTTTGCAGAAGTGTTCCTGGTACTCATTGAACATGGCCTGAAACTAAAACCATCAAAGTGCCATCTGCTCAAGCCGAAGGTCAAATACCTGGGTCATGTTGTAAGTGCCGAAGGTATCCAGCCTGATCCTGACAAAATATCAGCTGTGAATGACTGGGATCCTCCAAGAACTGTGAAAGAAGTCAAGAGTTTCTTAGAGTTTGCAGGCTACTACCGCCGCTTCATCCGTCATTTTTCGCAAATAGCGGAACACCTTACAGAACTTCTATGAGGTTGCCCTAGAGAACACTACGACAGAAGACTTCCAATTGATTGGTCTGAACGACAAGAAACTGCCTTTCAGATGTTGAAAAGCTTACTAACTTCCCCTCCAATTCTGGCGTATCCTGACAACTGCCACCCTTTCCGTCTCTACACAGATGCCAGCTATCAAGGCCTCGGGGCAGTACTATCACAAATCCAGAATGGCAAAGAGAGAGTCATTGCCTATGCCAGACGAAGCTTCAGAGGCGCTGAGAGGAACAATAACAATTACAGCTCATTCAAGTTAGAGCTGCTAGCTCTTATGTGGGCCGTCACTGAGAGGTTCCAAGATTACCTTGCGGCTACCCCTTCACCGTTTACATGGACAATAATCCTCTTGCTCACCTTAATACTGCACTGCTAGGTGCTCTGGAGCAAAGATGGGTTTCAAGATTGGCGAGTTTCTGCTTTGACATTAAGGATCGCAGTGGCAAGATCAAATCAATGCAGATGAGTTATCTCATTTGCCCATAGGAGAAGAGAATCCTGAGGAAGATCTGTGGGATGATGTTGAGATGCCTTCCTTCTAGCAAAGATTTGCTACACAGAACGCCACTGCTGCTACACAAACTGATGAAGTCTCTCAACCAAAACCGGATTTATCCCAAGATCAATTGAGATGGCAAACCCTTCAAAAGGAGTCCCGTGTCCCAGGAGAGATCTATGAATACCTGACTACTGGGAGAATATCTGCCTGACGACGCAGATGATGTCCTGATATTGAGCTTAATCGTCTATGGAGACAGCGCAAAAGACTCTTCATTCAAAAGGGCTTGAACTTGCGCAATTCCCTGGACCCTGTTTCAGGTGAAAGATTACATCAGATTCTAATCCCACAGCAAGATGCCAGAATTGTTCTCGATGCCTACCACAACCAGTCTGGGCACTTTGGCGTACACAAAACTGAAGCTAACATACGCCAACGCTTCTATTGGATTGGGATGCGTTCAGATATACAGTAGAGATTTGGTGTAGCGCATGTGCAGCTTGCAACCTCACTAAAGCTGGTAAGAAAGATGCCAGAGCTCCTCTTCATCCAATCCATTCTCAGAAACCGAATGAACTACTTGCTCTTGATCACGTGAAGCCAGCTCCAACTCATTTGGGCTTCACGTATGACCTTACCATGGTGGACCACATACTAAGCGGGTTGCCATAATACCGGTGAAAGACCTTACAGCTCGGACTACAGCTATCAACTTCTACCACGAATATGTGAAACATTACGGTTACCCTGAAGCAGTCCTCACAGACCATGGACCTGCCTTTGAGTCTCAACTATTTCAAGAACTCTGCCAATTCCATGGGTGCAAGAATCTAAGAACCACTGCCTATGATCCACAAGGGAATGGCCTTTGTGAGAAAGTCAACCAGACCTTCATCAATATGCTGCAAACAGCATCTGTTACCAAACAAGCTGAATGGCCTCAACTACTTGATGAGTTAATATATCAATGTTGTCCTTAAATAATTACTAGGCTCTGGCACTTTCAAGATACATATGAGCACAAAAATATTCCGGACTTACATATAACCCTTGCCTAAATGAATTAAAGAGATCCAGAAAAAATTATTAAAATATCATATTTATTAGATACAATTAAAATTACAAATCACTAAAAACTGCCCAATAGAAGGCACAGTATGCCCAAATAACAATTACAGGTAGTTTAAATTCAAAACCACAAAAATCACAAAATGAAAAATTATATAAAGTCACATATGGCGGTAACATGAACTGCCAATCTAGCTCCCTATATCCATATTATACCAAAAATAGTAGAAAATAGCAGAAACTAAATAGTTACTAGATTTCAAAGCAGGTCATGAATTACATATCATATGCCCATAAAGATGTAGCGGCAACATGACTGGCCAGTCTAAGTCCCCTAAACCCTCCTAATGGGTAAACCGCTCCAATGTGACTAGGAGTTGTATATAAAAAACAGAGTGACAATACCTGAATGAGGTAGATACAGTGAGCAATGGGCACCGCAGCCTCCTCCACCCCAACGCGCGTTTCGCATTAAGCTTCTTCCGGGGGCGTGTCATTGCTCACTGTATCTACCTCATTCAGGTATTGTCACTCTGTTTTTTATATACAACTCCTAGTCACATTAGAGCGGTTTACCCATTAGGAGGGTTTAGGGGACTTAGACTGGCCAGTCATGTTGCCGCTTGTATCTAATAAATATGATATTTTAATAATTTTTTCTGGATCTCTTTAATTCATTTCGGCAAGGGTTATATGTAAGTCCGGAATATTTTTGTGCTCATACGTACTTGATGAGTTAGTGGAAACCTACAACAATTCTGTCCATTGTTCTACCGGCTACTCGCCATATTACTTGATGTTTGGAAGACAAGGTCAACGCCCAAAAGATGTGATCAATCCCCTGCCTAAAACTGATTGGGTTTCAGAGCATCAGCAAAGAATACATGAAGCCCAGCAGATCAGCGATCACTGCACTGGCAAAGCTCACCGTCAACAGGAAGAGAGCTGCAATCAAAGAGCTAATGCTTCCCCACTTCACCTTGGAGACAAAGTGTGATTAAAGAAGTGCCACCATACAGGGAAACTTGATTCACTCTAGGAAACAGAGCCCTACATAATTACAGCTATCATATATCCGGAGTCGGATGTATATGAAGTGAAGAATCCCGGAATGGCCCTACAGACAGTGCACAGAAACCGCATGAAGTTATGTACCAAAAGGATCCACTGGTGATGTCCTCACCTCCTCCACAAATCATGCCGGTTTACACAGCAATTACTACCTTGGAGCCACCACCCAGACAAACCACGGAGGAAGAGTCTCCTTTCAACTATCAATTTATCCTCCCGTGCTATCAATATGTCCCCGTCTCAATTCCTTCTCCAGTTGTTACTCCTTTGCCAATCCCACCTGGACCAGCAGACTGTTTAATTCCTGCTCAAGAGGAAGATGAAAGGTTGAGGCGTTCAGAGCGAAGCACAAAGGGAACACTTCCAGCCCGCTACAGAGACTAAAAAAAATAATATCCTGCTTCATATGTATATTTAGTTAGCTAGTCAGTTTTATTAGCGTTTACGCCTCTGCACCTTGATAATACCATGCCCTTTGCTTATTGTTTGCATTATTTTCCTATGCAGCCGAGGACTTATTATGGACTAGTGGTTGCCACTAAATTGCCTTTCCAGAGCCTTTCATATGGACAATAGTATATTGCAGAAAGAGACTCTATTTCACACTGGCACTTCCACCTTTATGTTTTGCAGTTGTTTATTGCATATTGTTCTCCCATATATCTGAGCATGCTTGCCTTGGTGTTGCTTTACATTACCTGTATATTTCCTTCTTTAGTAGTCCACCACTCACGCAGTCGCCGAGGATGACTTATCTTCAGAGGGGAAGAATGTAGTGACCCAGTCCAGAGTGTGTCCGTCCCTTTAAGTAATACTGAATTGAGAGTAGCTTCTGTACACTACTGCTCACTCTCTAACTGGCCCTCTACATTATTTGTGAGCTGTAATTCTCCATTTCTAGTCACCTCCATTTTAGAAGCAATGCATTTCTCATTTGCAGTGTTCTTTCGCCATCTAATGGTGAAAGTGTACAATGACTCAGTTATTGTTTTGTAAGGATCTGAGATGTGAATTTGGTCTCCTATTTGGCCAGCTCCTAGTCACATGGTCAATAGGAAGAGCTGTTTTCCTTGCATGCCTAGAATGTTCTTTTGTCTGAGGGATGTCTACAGGGAGAGCAGAACACATGTGGAGGATGTTTTTATCTCAAGATCTCCTGTAGGCCTAAAAGCCTGAGTTCCCTCTAACCTGTACAGAAATCATTCTAAAGTCTTTCTGACAGGATTCACAACATCTAAAGTATTTCTGACAGGATTCACCACATCTAAAGTATTTCTGACTGGATTCACAACAGTTTCTACATTCACCTATAAGTACTTATGCACATGCTGTGACACACTGTGGAGCTAACCCAGAGTACAGGTCTGTAACCTCTAATTGCTGCGCCTACCTCCTTCTGTAAAATACCAGAAGACACTGTCCAGTGCTCTTAAAGCTCCAGACCCCAATCACATCTCAGAATCTAAGTGTGAACTGTAATTGCCGTGGACTACCCATGAGAGACTGTTCCTTATTTATTCCAAGTTATAATTCCCATTACTGCTGAAGTAGAAGCAACTGTTATCTCCGAGAATGGTGTGTGTCATAATTCCTTCTGCTGCGGACATCGTGTGGGGGTGGATAGCAGGGAACGTTCGTCCTGGTCATTACATACCTATGATAAAAATTACAGACCTCTCCATTCTTCATAGGTGGGAAAACTTGTGAAATCGTCAGTGTTTTAAATACTTATTTTCCCGAGTGTATGTCACATCCAAGCAGACCAGACTTTAATCCATAAGCGTATAAAACCTCATCTTTGAGAAAATGAATCAGTCATAGGTCAGTTGGATTTTTATTCCCTCTTGGCAGATGGCAATGATTAGATCACTCATAGCATCTGCCTTCTTGTCCATGATAATACAACCACAAATGTGAGCTAAACTCACAATATCAAATAGCATCATTTGGGATATTCACAAAAAGCAATATGTAAACCTCCTCAAAAAAGTGAACAATTCAAAAGATATAATAAAATATATAATTTTATTGAATCACAGTTTTTAAAAATATTTAGCTAAAAACAGAGACATAATTCACAGCATGTGACAATATTATAGCATAGGAATGCTGACAAAAATGAACTTAAATAGGGTATAAAGAGAAAAGAACATTCAACATTACAATAAATAGCAAGTATGCAGACAAATGAGTCTGAAAGTGCATACAGGTCATAAAAATGCATAAATAGCATATAGATGAAGAATCAAATACTGTATATAATACATAACCAACAAACCAGACGAATACACATGATATTTACCAATAAATCTCATGGGTCATGTGCATATGGATTAAATACGCCCATCATCAAAATACAGATGAAACTCAACAAAAAGATGATATATAGGCAATAATTGTATATAACAAAATAAGTTTATTAGAAAACAATTTAAAACCACATGCCAAGATATGGGGAAAGAAGGGAGTAGGCTATAGGCTCACCGCCATGATCATAAATCAACGTGCATAGCCAGTCAACAGACAGTACAATAATATATAAGAGGGGATGATGATGTGTCTGCTATGAACAATTAAATCAACATCATATCATAATAACATGGACAATTATAAATATAATAATTATTTCAAATGAGACCCTCATCTCCTTATGATAGTAACACCTGTGTACCCTAGGTAACATATAGCCAAACGGCATAGCAGAAAAAAATTTCTTTCCTAATAATAAAATTACCTCCAAGGGATAACACAGCAGTACCGCTGTCAGCTGGGGGCTGCACGTCCGCCCCGACGCGCGTTTCGGTCTCCTTCCTCAGGGGGCCTGTGACTGGTAATGTGTGCGGCATTTTTATATGACCCGTGGCGGCGAAAAATCAGCCGCAAAACCGGAAATTACGCTCCTGACCCGGAAATGACGGGCCGCGTTGTCAAGTCAACCGGGACGCCAGTCGGCGTCGCCGTCAGGCGGAGGGAGGAGCCAGGCCAGGGCGGGGCGGGGGCGGGCCCACCCACCGCCATGCCATGTGACGCCGAAAGCAGACAGACGTAGCGAAGAAAAGACAACACGCTCGTACAGGGCAAGGGCACAATTTTGCCGACACAATTAACCAATACATAGAGCCAGCTACAGAAACAGTGGACAAAGGTTCAAATTACCCAAAAATGACAAGCTATTACCATGACGGCCAATATTTATATATACACTATAACCAATAGAAATACCATAGCAAGGCATGTCAGATAACAACACCAAACGTGGACATACAACCATTATCAGAATCAAAGATTATATACATGTACATAACAGGATATTTAATGTCACCATATATATATGTACAATCATATTTAATAACATAACCAAAAGACATACATCACATAATATGCATAATAAATCTGTCAATATAAACCACAGGATTCATTCTTCAGTGTAGTTTAAAGATGATTCCAAGGATGTCGTCACGAATATGCAAACAACTGGGAACCAAATACACCACTGTCAGAGTAGCATCAGGCATGATGATGGTATTCGGGCAACGGCATTCTTCCTGGGCATGTCTAATTTGCCAGTGAGGATTAGGGAATTGATTATCGAGCTCCTTAGGTTTACACTGACTCACAATTTTTTTGTTTTTAAGGGGTCTTTTTTCCTGCAGCTCCAGGGTACAGCGATGGGGGCTTCCTTTGCCCCCTCTTATGCCAACCTGTTCCTGGGGCTGTGGGAGAGAGACCTCTCCCTACCTGATCAATCATCTTCGATGTGCCGCGTCCTTTCGTGGACGCGGTACATCGACGACATTTTGTTGATCTGGCAGGGATCCAATGATGACCTTCAAACATTCATGTCATCCCTCAATGACAATGAATTAAATATTTTTATTACTTACAAATATGACGCGAATAATATTGAATTCTTGGATGTACTTCTTCAGAAGGATGCTAATGGTGAAGTGCAAACCAATATCTACCGTAAACCAACTGCTACTAATATGCTGCTTCATGCTCAATCCTCCCATCCTGGACATATGATCCAGTCTGTCCCTACTGGACAGTATCTTAGACTGCGTAGATTATGTTCGACCGATGAGGAATTTTGTAAACAAGCTGGTGACCTGGGTGAGAGATTAAAAGAACGCGGATATAGTAACCGTATGATTAAAAAAGCCTTCAATAGGGCCAGACATTCAACAAGAAATAGCCTCCTCTATGGTAATAAACAAATAAAGAGTCAGGGTACTACGAGATTTGTGACGAATTTCCACTCTCAGTTTGGACTTATGAGGAAAATTCTTGATAGGTCATGGTTCATTTTAAGGGCCGATCCAGTTATTTCTAAACTGCTTCCAGAAAGGGCTGCAATCGCTGTTAGGCGATCTAGAAATTTGCGAGATCGGTTGATTCGCAGTCATTATACCGCCGAATCTGGAAATACTTTCTTGGACAGGATTGTGCAGAAATATGGTTGCTTCCCATGTGGCCGCTGTGTTGCCTGTACCAATATTGATCGCATTGACACGTTTGTCAATCAAGATGGCTCTTGTGAATATAAGATCAAAAAACGGATCACGTGTACAAGTAGACACGTGATCTATTATGCGGTGTGCCCATGCGATAAAATCTACGTGGGCATGACATCTAGATTTCTTAAGATTCGTGTCCGAGAGCATGTACTAGGTATAGAGACAGCAGCGGCCACTGAGGATGCAACACTATTAAAGACGATCCCCCGCCACTTCAAGAAATATCATAATTGTAACAGTAGCCTCTTGAGAGTGCGTGGCATTGACATGCTTGATGTTGATATTCGTGGTGGGGGCTTATCTGTAAAATTGGCCCAACTTGAGTCCAGGTGGATATGGACCCTTGGCACGGTCCATCCATCTGGACTCAATGAGAACATCAGCTATTCTCCATTTATATAAATTCCCTTTTCCCGTCATTGTAGGTATGGGTTTTTCGCTATTGATCTTTATTTTAACCTTTTTATTTTTATTCTGTGTTTTTAGCTTTTATGCCAGTGATTTTTCGATACTGCTACTCTGACAGTGGTGTATTTGGTTCCCAGTTGTTTGCATATTCGTGACGACATCCTTGGAATCATCTTTAAACTACACTGAAGAATGAATCCTGTGGTTTATATTGACAGATTTATTATGCATATTATGTGATGTATGTCTTTTGGTTATGTTAATAAATATGATTGTACATATATATATGGTGACATTAAATATCCTGTTATGTACATGTATATAATCTGTGATTCTGATAATGGTTGTATGTCCACGTTTGGTGTTGTTATCTGACATGCCTTGCTATGGTATTTCTATTGGTTATAGTGTATATATAAATATTGGCCGTCATGGTAATAGCTTGTCATTTTTGGGTAATTTGAACCTTTATCCACTGTTTCTGTAGCTGGCTCTATGTATTGGTTAATTGTGTCGGCAAAATTGTGCCCTTGCCCTGTACGAGCGTGTTGTCTTTTCTTCGCTACGTCTGTCTGCTTTCGGCGTCACATGGCGGTGGGTGGGCCCGCCCCGCCCTGGCTCCTCCCTCCGCCTGACGGCGACGCCGACTGGCATCTCGGTTGACTTGACAACGCGGCCCGTCATTTCCGGGTCAGGAGCGTCATTTCCGGTTTTGCGGCTGATTTTTCGCCGCCACGGGTCATATAAAAATGCCGAACACATTACCAGTCACAGGCCCCCTGAGGAAGGAGACCGAAACGCGTGTCGGGGCGGACGTGCAGCCCCCAGCTGACAGCGGTACTGCTGTGTTATCCCTTGGAGGTAATTTTATTATTAGGAAAGAAATTTTTTTCTGCTATGCCGTTTGGCTATATGTTACCTAGGGTACACAGGTGTTACTATCATAAGGAGATGAGGGTCTCATTTGAAATAATTATTATATTTATAATTGTCCATGTTATTATGATATGATGTTGATTTAATTGTTCATAGCAGACACATCATCATCCCCTCTTATATATTATTGTACTGTCTGTTGACTGGCTATGCACGTTGATTTATGATCATGGCGGTGAGCCTATAGCCTACTCCCTTCTTTCCCCATATCTTGGCATGTGGTTTTAAATTGTTTTCTAATAAACTTATTTTGTTATATACAATTATTGCCTATATATCATCTTTTTGTTGAGTTTCATCTGTATATAATACATGTAGTCGGCAAACCTTGGCTACTGTGACTCCAACGTACGTATGTTTCACCTAGTGCACTTTTATGCACTTGTATGCACTTTCAGACTCTTGTTTGTTTACTTGCTATTTATTGCAATTTTGGATGTCCTTTTCCTTTCATACCCTATTTACCGTAAGTTATTTTTGTCAGCGTTCCTATGCTATAATATTGTCACATGCTGTGGGTTATGTCTCTGTTTTTGGTTTCCCTTATTTTAATTAAATATTTTTAAAAAATGTGATTCAATAAAATTATATATTTTATTATATCTTTTGGGTTGTTCACTTCTTGTCCATGATGTTTTATACTGTTTTGCAGCCACTGCTGTTGTCCCTGTCTGTCCATCATGTTTTATACTGGGCTGCTTCTTCTTCTGCAAGGGCTGCCATTGCTTGCCCTATACAGCTAGACACCTCCTGCCTGTCTATCATGTTCTACAATATGCCGTTGCTGCCACTGCCACTAGAAAGCCAGTCCACTCCTCTTGTGCCTGTCATTTGTGTTTTATACCTATACTATACTGCACCTCGAAACCCTGCCTTGCAAAGGATAAATAGGAATAGCCTAAAACTGCTTCTAAAAATAGGATCTTTGTACATTTCTTTTAAAGCCATTGCTTATTCACTTTAAATATAAAAAATCCATGCTGCTGATACAAAAATAGGGATAATTATTGTATGGCTTTTTAGGGTGATTGCTTCTTTGCTTGATAAATATTAAGGGCCACTTAATATGGTGGTAATGGTGGTTTCCGAAAGGAGCCACCCCTTGGCTGGGTCCTTCCATGGAGGAAGATCTGGCTAGTCCCATGTTTGAGACTCTTAAATAAGGCTCCACGGACTTCATTTGCATATTCGTATTTCCCAGGGAGCATTGCACCTAGGATTTCACTGTGATTGAATGCCTTTGCCGGCTGCCATAGTGTTTTCTTTGACTGGTCTCCCTGAGGTCAGTGATTGTTTCGTGAAGTGCTGAAATAAGTGATTGCTTCTTCAACCTTGTTTTTGCCACAAAACATAAGTTTTCAGTTAATTTTTACTGAATTGTATTGCTGTCAAAAAAGAAAAACACTGTAGATATCATTAAAGTGAACCTGCCAGCTGTTTTGGCCTCTATAAGAAGCCGCCACATCCTTTCAGGGCTTACCTACAGCATACTGTTGAGGGCAGAGCAAAGTACTGCAGTGCGCAGGCGCCAGGAAAGGTCAGAGAGGCCCAGAGCCTGCACACTGCAGGAATCTGCTCTGGAATCTGCGTGATGCCGGGGAGTTATGAAGCAAGCAGGAGGTTGGAGTCGCAAGAAGATGGGAGGCGCCGGACCCATCGGACCAGACCACATCGGATCGCCCCCCCACCAGGTGAGTATAATAAAACTTATTTTTCTTATCTTGGAGGTCCGATCGGGCTTATCTACAGCATTATAGAATGGTAAATTAAGGAATCGAACACAATAATATTAATCTTAGTTGGAAGTAACAGGTAAAGTGCCCTTTTCCCCAGTGAATGGATGGCAGACCATCCTGTAATAGATAAACACGGCTGAAGATGGTGAGTGATACTCCTGGTGCGGATAATGTGTGCAAATAAAGAAATATAGAAATGAAAAGTTGTTATATAAAAAAGACCTTTATTTTACAAATTGGCACAGCAACATATAAAATATATATACATATATATATACACATATATTAATAATGCAATATTAGCATAAAAAAGCAATTGAACATATAATAGAGGGAAAATATACGATTTTGTATGTACAAATAATGGATTCACGATTATAACAAGAATAATAATCCCTATGTCTCACAAGCCAAGCACAGGAGAAAACATAATATATAAACAGGCAAAAGTTTCAGCAGCAATGAAGTATACATTTTTACATAGATGTCTATTATACTGGGAATGCACAGAGAACTATAAAGTGCAAATAATGTGGACCCATTGTATAAATTCACAATGTAATATAGTATATGAAAAAGAGGCAGAGGTTTTAGCAACAATGGAGTGTAATGACCTCAAATAAAAATTTAAAAAAATTAAAAAAATTTTTTTGCATAGATATCTATTGGAAATGCACAGAAAAATATAAAGTGCACATAATATAAACCTGTTGTGCTTTCTTTACCCATTTTCATTGAACCTTATTGCTGCCAAAAAGAAAAGTAAAACGTTTTAAAATTGTCAGGGGCAAGCTAAAATAATCATGTTTTGTGTAGGCAAACAAAAAAATGATCAAACCTTTTACTGCTGACAAAAAATGAATTTTGTCAAACAGCAACCACTAAAATAATAATAATCATCCATTTCTGTTTCATAAGTCATATTGACAGGGCACTGGACTTTTGTCTTTCCATTATTTCTTCATTGGCAAAATTGTCTGGGCCCTTGTGCTTTTCCATTTTTTATTAACAACTGATGCTGTTCAAATAGCCAGTGTAGGGTAATCATACATTTATTAACAAATTGCCAAAGGCAAATAAACCCCAGCTAAAGACCATAAAAATTAACTTTTAATTATACTATTGAAGGAAAAAACTTTTTAAAAACTGCTTAGTGAGTACTGTCCTGGGATGTCAGTATACTATTTACTATATAGGATCCCAATTATATCTTATATCATGGCAACAAATTCTTCTTATTAGATTGAGATCACATTACTGAGACTGTATTTAACCCCTTTCTGACATCAGACGTACTATGCCGTCCATGGGACCCGGGACCCTATGCCCATGGTCGGGATAGTACGTCTAGCGCGGCCGGGTGTCAGCTGATTATCACAGCTGACACCCGGCACTATGTGTCAGGGGTGGTCACGGACCGCCCCCGACATGTTAACCCCTTGCACACCGCGATCAAACACGATCGCGGCGTACCGGGGGTTAAAGGGAAGCATCGGCAGGGAGGGGGCTCCCTCTGTGCTTCCCTGAGCCCCCCACAGCAGCGCAATGTGCAGCGCTGCTGCGGGGGGCTCTTTCCCTGCAGGCCCCCGGATCCAAGATGGTGACGGGGACCTTCGGGGGCCTGTAGGGAGCTGACTTACTCAGTGCCTGCAAAGCGCAGGCATGAGGAAGTCTGCGTCTATGCCTGTGACAGATCGCTGATCCGTCACAGTGATGTCCCCCCGGGACAACCTAATGAAGCTAAAAAAAAAAAAAAAAGTGTAAAAATAATTTTTTAAAAGTCGCTAAATAAATTAAAAAAAAAATATTCCCTAATAAATACATTTTTTGGAAATAAAAAAAAACAATAAAAGTACACATGTTTGGTATCGCCACGTCCGTAACGACCTGCCCTATAAATCTGTCCCATTAGTTAACCCCTTTAGCAAACCCCTTAAAAAATAAAAATAAAAAACGAAGCAAAAAATAATTATTATCATACCGCCGAACAAAAAGTGCAATAACGCGCGATCAAAAAAATGCATATAAATATACATGGTACCGCTGAAAATTTCATCTTGTCCCGCAAAAAACGAGCCACCACACAGCATCATCAGAGAAAAAATAACAAAGTTATAGCTCGCAGAATAAAGCGATGCAAAAATAATTATTTTTTATATAAAATTGTTTTTATTGCATAAAAGCGGCAAAACATAAAAAAAGACATAAATGAGGTATCGCTGTAACCGTACTGACCCGAAGAATAAAACTGTTTTATCAATTTTACCGCACGCAGAACGGTGTAAACGCACCCCCCCAAAAGAAATTCATGAGACGCAGGTTTTTGTTCATTCTGCGTACCCGGTGATGTGTATGCGCCTGCAATATGCGGTTATCAGCAAAGTAGGATATAACTGAGCATTTCACATTTTCCGGATTCGCAGTGGTGTATATATATTTCAGAAGATATATAACCTGCCTTCTCATAAATAGAACGATCTATATTATTCATTAAATACTATCTGCCAATGATCCAAATCCACGACAATGGGCCAGTACTTACATAAGATGTTATTTATTCTTTTCATCATATGTACCTATGAACCTCACAATTGACTTCTCTATCTTTCTGGGGGCCGCATCCAATAGACTATCTTTTGTGGTCATTTTTGCACTATTAAAGGCCCGATGTAGGACTCTTTTCGGGTATCCTCATGAAGAGAACCTTTGGAAGAGATTTTTACTTTCTTCACCAAATAGAGCATCATTAGAACAGTTATGCCTTGCCCTAAGGTACTGTCCAACCGGTATACCAGCTTTCAAAGACGGGAGTGCCAGCTTTCCCTGTTAGGCGTCGGGTTCCTGTCGCTGCACAGCAGGAATCCCGAGCCTTGCATTAGGCAGTCTCCCACTCCTCTCCGGCCGCAGAGGAGGCTGCTCAACAGACTCATCGATCCCAGCACTCTGCTCAGACCAGCTCTGTGGGTTTGGCTGCATCGGGGGTTAATTTCAGTTTTTCCGCCGCTGGCAATCTGGTGTTACTGCAGTGCTGCTGGGTCTGCTGATGGCAGGTGGTGACCACTTCCATCATTCTTTAAAAGGTCACCTGATGCATCAGCTGGCTGTTGGTGATACAGTTCCTTTCTCGAGACCAGCCTAGCAAGAGCAGCTCTCTGGTGTCAGCCACGTCTGGTGTTTAGAGTCCAGTTGCTGTTGTTAACTGTGGTGTGGAGCTTAGTTGTCATGTCCCACGACTTGGGAAATCATTTAATATTTGCATTGTTTGTATTGCATCTCTGTTGCTAGGCAGAAGTTTGCCTTTCCCTGTATTTTGTTCCAACTCTCTCCCTGTAGTCCTGTGATGTATGTTTGTTCCCTCCTTCATTCTCCATTTTGTGATCGTCCCTCCATCTGTATGCATCCTGTTACATGTCCTCTGAAGAATATTCCTTTTTACCTGCTGCTTTCATCATAATACAAGAATTTCAGTTAAAGCATCCCTCTTTTCCTGGAGTCTTCTTACATGAGATCGTGGCTGAGTTAAGCTGTCTGATTAATCGGTATGAACGTGAGTACAGGTCGATACGGAAGGGGCCCATAAAGAGAGGTCTATCCAGGCACCATACATTCTACATATCCATGAGTCAGAATAGTAAAAAGGAATAACCTGCCTTCAGAGACAGTAACTCAAGGTCTGTGCTAAATCTCAGTGGAAAAAGACATTTCCCAGATAGACTGTAACCCAGTTCCAGCCAGACCCCAGCGTGCATAGAAGCTACACACTGCAGCTGAACAGAGAGGAATATAACTCCCATCATTACACAGGACCCTGCAGCTGCTCCAGCATTAGATACAAAGTATCAACTCTGTGCAGAGTCTCTGTGTATTTCCTGTTGCTGAACAGTGGGAAGTATAACCCCCATCATCAACTCTTCCTGCCTGCAATCTAATCATGTCTGAAGCAAGGAATACAATGTCCCTACCAGACTTACAAGCACAGGAAAGAGACCCAGACCCCCATCCACCATCTAGCAAAAGGGGAAAACGTACAGTCAAACCCACATGGAAAGTCATGGAGAATTTAGAGACTGCAAAATGTGAATTATATAGTGATGTGTCTTCAGTATGGAAGAAAGTGCTGAGTCATATAGACACTGCATCAAGGCCTGCTTCTCATGAGTTACCACCAGAGGGAGTCCTAGAACAATTATGCACAGCATACCAAATGTATATGGAGAAGAGTGACCAATACATTATTCTCCTGAAGAAACTGAATCTCCCAGAGACTTTAAACGAATTGCAAGGTTTCCAGCAGCTTAATTCTGAAAGAGACTGCACTGTATGTGACATTAAAGCCAAGATAGAGGCTAGAATCGCACGAACATCAGATGCATCAACTCGCTCATCCAAATCGTGTAAGCACTCAAAACGTTCATCTAGGTCAAGTTCATCAAAATATTCTACTCTTACTGAGCAGCTTATAAGAGCACGTGCTAAGGCTGAAACTACTAAGGTACAAGCTGCCTTTGCACAAAAGAGAGCAGAAATGGATGCAGCTGTTGCACAAAAGAGAGCAGAAATGGATGCACCTGCTGCACAAAATAGAGCAGAAATGGATGCAGAAGCGGCACGCGTGAAAGCGGAAAAGGAAGCTCTAGAGAAGGAATGTGAGCATGCAACAGCCATGGCAGAATTAAAGGTACTCGAGCAGGCTGTCAGTGGGAGTCAAAGAGACAGCGTCAGTTTGTGTGAAATGGAGGCAGAAGACCCTATTGAACGCACAAGAGACTACGTGCTAAGCCAAGATGGCGAACCGCAGATCATCACTAACACTCTTGATGGTGATGACGCTTCTCTAGAGCACCAGGATGCCGATCCACTTACAGAATCCTGCATTCAAGGTCATTATACCCTCGACAACCACACAGTGCCACCTCCACATGTAGCAGAAACTATACGCACCAAACCAGTTGCTGGACTAAATGCATATGCCACTCCATACTTCCCCATGTTTCAAGGCCAAGACGTCTCCACCTCTATGTACAACACCGCTCAGCCTACAATTGTGCATCCTAAGTCAGAAAGAACAGACATGTCCGACTTCGCAAGGTACATGATTCGCCGTGAACTTACTAAAACCGGTCTCACAAGGTTCGACGACCAACCTGAAAATTACAGAGGTTGGAAAAGTGCCTTTAGAACCGTAACTGGTGACCTCGGCATCACTGCTGCGGAAGAGCTGGACCTGCTGATCAGATGGTTAGGACCACAATCCACAGAGCGTGTCAAGAGACTCAGGTCTGTACATATCAGTAATCCAACGGCTGGTCTCATGGCTGCATGGGAAAGGCTAGAGAGAAACTTTGGCAGTCCAGAAGCCATAGAGGATGCACTGTTCAAGCGACTACAGAGTTTTCCAAAGATATCCAGCAAGGACAGTTCAAAGTTCCTAGAGCTCAGTGACCTGCTGTTAGAGCTCCAGCTGGCCAAGGCAGACACCCACCTACCTGGCCTTAGCTACCTGGACACTGCTCGTGGAGTAAACCCCATTATCTCCAAGCTACCATACAATGTACAAGAGAAGTGGACTGCAATAGGGTCAAAATACAAGAAAGACCATCAAGTGTCATTTCCTCCGTTCTCCTACTTCTGTGAGTTTATAAAAGACATTGCAGAGCGTAAGAACGACCCAAGCTTTTCCTACGGAGAATCCAGTGGCCCAGCTTCACCTCCCCCTAAATACGTGAGCACACGCTCGAATGACAGAAACCGCAGGGGTCCAGTGTCAGTGAAGAAGACGGATATTCTTCCCTTACCAACATCAGCCCCAGGCAAGAGCAACAAGGGTGAAAAGATAGAGAACCCAAATCGTGAGTGTCCCATCCACAAGAAGCCACATCCCTTAAAAAAGTGCATCGGCTTCAGGAAGAAACCGCTCCAAGAACGCAAGGAACTTCTAAAGAAGTTCGGGGTATGCTACAGATGTTGTGCTTCTACTGAACACCTTGCTAAAGACTGTAAAACTACAATTAAGTGTATGGAGTGTGACAGTGAGGATCACGTACAAGCACTCCACCCATACCGTCCTGACTCTACACGTACTTCCCCCACCACGAGCCATGGCGGGGAGGACGCAGCTCAAACTGCAAGTCATACCACAATATCTTCTTCATGCACAGAAGTCTGCGGAGAAGGTCTCTGGGACAAGTCCTGTGCGAAGATTTGCCTGGTGAACGTATATCCCAATGGTCACCCAGAGAAAGCCGCGAAGGTGTACGTCCTCTTGGATGATCAGAGCAACCGATCACTTGCAAGGTCAGAACTCTTTGATATGTTTAACATAAAGGGAAATGCTTACCCTTACACCTTAGGTACCTGCAGCGGTGTTACAGAGGTCTCTGGGAGAAGGGCCAGTGGTCTTATAGCGACATCTCTCGACAACACCGTTGAGATACCCTTACCCACACTTGTCGAGTGCAACCAGATTCCATCCAATCGAGAAGAGATCCCAACGCCAGAGGCTGCTCTTCATCACCCACATCTCAAGGGGATAGCAAACAAGATACCAGCCCTCAACAACAGCGCAGATATCCTGATTCTGCTTGGCAGAGACATTCTCCGGCTGCACAAGGTACGTCAGCAAATTAACGGACCACACGACGCACCATTTGCCCAACGCTTTGATCTAGGCTGGGTAATTATAGGCGATGTTTGCATACACAAGATGAAGAGACCTAATAACATCTCCTCTTACAAAACACACATCTTGCCAAATGGTCGCAGCACTCATTTTCAGCCATGCCCACATCATTACTGGGTGAAAGAGAAAGTGAGCAACACCAAGAGGCAACAGGAATCCTTCAACAACATGAACATGCTCCAGCCCTGGGACGAAAACCTCGGGTCAACAGTGTTCGATTCCACAAGTGAAGACAACAAGTTAGCACCCACAAGGGAAGATAAAGAATTCATAAAGGTTATGGACAAAGAATTTGTTCAAGATGACTCCAACAGTTGGGTAGCTCCTTTACCCTTTCGTTTCCCAAGAGCGAGGTTGCCAAACAACCTGCAGCAAGCAACTGCAAGGTTCTCATCCTTAAAACGTACCCTAAAGAGGAAACCAGAGATGGAGAAGCATTTCATTGACTTTATGCAGAACATCTTTGACAAAGATCATGCTGAACCTGCGCCACCACTGAAGGAAGGAGAAGAATGTTGGTACCTTCCATCCTTTTGTGTCTATCACCCTCGCAAGCCTAACCAGATCAGAGTGGTGTTTGACTCCAGTGCTCAGTATGAAGGCCTCTCTCTCAACAACCTGCTACTAACTGGACCCAACCTGAACAACAGCCTCCTTGGAGTATTGATCCGCTTCAGACAAAAACCTGTTGCTATAATGGCCGACATCCAGCAGATGTTTCATTGCTTCATCATGAAGGAAGACAGCAGAAACTATCTTAGGTTCCTATGGCACAAAGACAACAATGTCAACAATCAAGTCATAGACTACCGGATGAAGGTCCATGTCTTCGGCAACAGTCCTTCACCTGCTGTGGCGATCTACGGACTGAGACGGACAGCCCAGGAAGGTTAGAGAGAGTACGGATCCGATGCTCGTCAATTCGTAGAGAAGAACTTCTACGTAGACGACGGGCTCAAGTCCTTGCCCACAAGTGAAGAGGCAATTGACCTACTCTCCAGGACACAGGAAATGCTATCCACATCAAACCTCAGACTCCACAAGATCATCTCTAACAGTCAAGAAGTAATGAGCGCGTTTCCATCTGAGGACCATGCCACGAACCTAAAGGACCTCAACCTAGGTTCTGATGTTCCTCCCACACAGCGCAGCCTTGGTCTACTGTGGGATATCAAACAGGACACCTTCACCTTCCAAGTGTCGCCCTGTGACAAACCCTTTACCAAACGAGGAGTCCTATCCGTCATAAACAGCATCTACGATCCTCTCGGGTTTGTAGCATCCATCACTATTCAAGGCAAGATACTGTTAAGACTAGAGTTGAGCGACTTTGGTCGGATCGGGTTTCGTGAAACCCGAATGAAACAAAATAAGTTTCAGATGAAACTCGTCCGACTAGAGCAAAACAAAGTCGGAGTTTCGTCCGAAACCCGACCCCAATGCAAGTCAATGGGAAATAAAAGTCGGACGAAACTCCGACTTTTTTTGCTCTAGTCGGACGAGTTTCATCTGAAACTTATTTTGTTTCATTCGGGTTTCACGAAACCCGATCCGACCAAAGTCGCTCAACTCTAGTTAAGACAGCTCACTGCCGAGAACACTGATTGGGACACCCCGCTTCCGACTCAGAAACAGCAAAGGTGGGAGACATGGAAGAAGTCCTTGAAGTTCTTAGAGCAACTCCAAGTCCCACGTTGTTATTCTCCAGTGATTCTTACCCCAGCTACACTTCTTACACAGAAGATTGGAGCTGTTACAGTTCCTCCCGGGAATTTCGATAACAAGGACATTTACAAACGTCAGTGGAAGCAAGTACAACACATAGCCAACGTGTTTTGGCACCGTTGGAAGACCGGATACTTGCACCTGCTTCAAAACCGTCACAAATGGCAGACACCCAGTCCCAATCTCCAAGATGGAGACCTTGTTCTCTTAAAAGACAAAGAGGCTCATCGTAACGACTGGCCAATGGGTCTTATCACCAAGGTCATGCCCAGCGAGGACGGAAAGACTCGTAAGACAGAAGTTAAGGTGACAAAAGGGGGCTCTACCCGAACCTTCCTCCGTCAGGTCACTGATCTCATGCTGCTACTGCCAAAGGAGGACGTCACATGAACTGAACATTGCTCCTGGACGTTGCTCACGGCGGGGAGCATTCCTCCTCATTCCCCAGTTTTTTATTGAACATTGACATTTTCCATTGGATTGCTGGGTTGGTGGAAGAGTTGGCATGTTTCCGGCTTCCCCAATCCGAAGATGGGTTTATAGTCTTGGACTTATCTTCCGGTGTGATCTACGGGTCAACAACAACGAGTTGGACTTTAAAAATGTTTGATGTTTATTATTGCATACATGTTTTTCTCTTTTCTCTGTTTTTCAGGTTGGAACGACTTCGAAGAATTACGGACATCGTGAAATCCAAGGATTTCAGACGGGGAGTGTCATGTCCCACGACTTGGGAAATCATTTAATATTTGCATTGTTTGTATTGCATCTCTGTTGCTAGGCAGAAGTTTGCCTTTCCCTGTATTTTGTTCCAACTCTCTCCCTGTAGTCCTGTGATGTATGTTTGTTCCCTCCTTCATTCTCCATTTTGTGATCGTCCCTCCATCTGTATGCATCCTGTTACATGTCCTCTGAAGAATATTCCTTTTTACCTGCTGCTTTCATCATAATACAAGAATTTCAGTTAAAGCATCCCTCTTTTCCTGGTGTCTTCTTACATGAGATCGTGGCTGAGTTAAGCTGTCTGATTAATCGGTATGAACGTGAGTACAGGTCGATACGGAAGGGGCCCAGAAAGAGAGGTCTATCCAGGCACCATACGTTCTACATATCCATGAGTCAGAATATTAGTAGTGGAGTACATAAGCTTAGTGTGGTGATTTTGTTACCTTGTCCCTTTGGTGTTTGTCACTTAGTGTTTGTGTATTATTCAGCAGAGGTGCTCCTTGCTGGCCAGTGCACTAGCTAGAGCAGTTATAGGTGACTACTAGGGATGAGATATCCTGACAGCGGCTTGGGGAAGGACCCGCATAGGGCGTTAGGTGAGTGCAGGGACAGGCTCAGGTTGGAGCTCAGGTGGTGACCATTCCTTACTCCCTATTGGTACCGCCTTCCTCTCTCTTATTCCATCTCCGTTGTGTGTTGTGTTGTTAGCTGACCAACCATCTGTTGGGTTGAGTCACCCCGTGACAATAATTATGAGTAGAGTTGAGCGACTTTGGTCGGATCGGGTTTCGTGAAACCCGAATGAAACAAAATAAGTTTCAGATGAAACTCGTCCGACTAGAGCAAAACAAAGTCGGAGTTTCGTCCGAAACCCGACCCCAATGCAAGTCAATGGGAAATAAAAGTCGCTCAACTCTAATTATGAGTAAGCACAAAACGTAAAAGTGAATAAAAAAAAATTCACTGTGTTTCAAAAATTGTCTACCGTTCGTGAAAAGAAAATGTGACACTGCTGTGATACCTAATTCATGATCGATATTACTGTAAAGTGCTTCTATATCTAAACTTGTAAGAATAGTAGTATCAGGGACATTCAAATCTTTCAATTTCAAAACCATATCTTTAATATCTAATATCTAAAAACTTCATTTTTTCTCATTAATGTACACTCTGCACCCCATCTTGCCTGAAAAAAATAGAAATGTAGAAATTTTTGTACAGACATGAGTCTTCTTGGGAATGATGCAACACGTTTTTCACACCTGAATTTGGGGATCCTCTGCCATTCTTCCTTGCAGATCCTCTCCAGTTCCGTCAGGTTGGATGGTGAATGTTGGTGGACAGCCATTTTCAGGTCTCTCCAGAGATGCCCAATTGGGTTTAGGTCAGGGCTGTGGCTGGGCCAGTCAAGAATGTATAACAGCAAGTAAGATAAAATATAACTTTTAATATATAACTCTAAAAATAATCAAACCTAAAGTGTCACCAAAAGTGATTAAAACGAGATGCCTAGAGTTGAGCGACTTTGGTCGGATCGGGTTTCGTGAAACCCGAATGAAACAAAATAAGTTTCAGATGAAACTCGTCCGACTAGAGCAAAAAAAAGTCGGAGTTTCGTCCGACTTTTATTTCCCATTGACTTGCATTGGGGTCGGGTTTCGGACGAAACTCCGACTTTGTTTTGCTCTAGTCGGACGAGTTTCATCTGAAACTTATTTTGTTTCATTCGGGTTTCACGAAACCCGATCCGACCAAAGTCGCTCAACTCTAGAGATGCCCAAACATTGGGTAATCCCCAAAGGATAATTGAATCTCACCAATATATACTATCAGTATTGAGAGCAGGAGGATGTATCTCTTAGCTTTAGCACTGTGGCACTTTTGAACAAGTTAGTCCCCTGATGAATTACTTGGATGAAACGCGTTGGGATGCTCCTTGAAGGGAAAGTGTAGGGCTTGTGCAATTTAGGGCTAGCTGTGGACTGCCCTTGTCAGGGCAGGAGTCTGGGGATCAGATAATGGTCAGCTTATGAGGGATGTGACAGGGTATTGTACTCCCACTGCTGCCTATCCATATGTATGATGAGTATCCCTGGAGACTCCTGACCGTCTGCAAAATATTGGTGAGATTGTTCCTTTTATTATTATTCTCATCTATTTGTGGCTATGAACCTTTTCTCCCTTTCCTTGGTTTAGCCAGTATATAAACATATGAGTGCAATTGGCTATGGCATTTTGCTATTTTTTATGCTGTATCCAATATATATAGATTGCTGCTTGGTTATTACATTAACTGCATTCTATACTCATATCTGATGCTTTTGGGTGCATTCAATTATCCTTTGGGGATTACCCAATGTTTGGGCATCTCGTTTTAATCACTTTTGGTGACACTTTAGGTTTGATTATTTTTAGAGTTATATATTAAAAGTTATATTTTATCTTACTTGCTGTTATACATTATACATTGTTGGGTGAGAATTCATTGTCAATCCCTGATTACTATTGGCATTTTTGCTGTATACTGCCAGTCAAGAATGGTCACAGAGTTGTTCTGAAGCCACTCCTTTGTTATTTTAGCTGTGTGCTTAGGGTCATTGTCTTGTTGGAAGGTGAACCTTCGGCCAAGTCTGAGGTTCAGAGAACTCTGGAAGAGGTTTTCATCCAGCATATCTCTGTACTTGGCCGCATTCATGTTTCTTTCAATTGCAACCAGTTATCCTGTCCCTGCAGCTGAAAAACACCCCCATAACATTATGCTGCCTCCACCATGTTTCACTGTTAGGATTGTATTGGGCAGGTGCCTGGTTTTCTAAACACATACCACTTAGAATTATCACCAAAAAGTTCTATCTTCGTCTCATCAGACCAGAGGATCTTATTTCTCATAGTCTGGGAGTTCTTCATGTGTTTTTTTAGCAAACTCTATGTGGGCTTTCATATGTCTTGCTCTGAGGAGAGGCGTCCGTCGGGCCACTCTGCCACAAAGGCCCGACTCATGGAGGGCTGCAGTGATTGTTGACTTTGTGGAACTTTCTCCCATCTCACTACTGCATCTCTGAAGCTCAGCCACAGTGATCTTGGGGTTTTTCTTACCTCGCTCACCAAGGCTCTTCTCCCATGATTGCTCAGTTTGGCTGGATGGCCAGGTCTAGGAAGACTTCTGGTGGTACCAAACTTCTTCCATTTTAGGATTATGGAGGCCACTGTGCTCTTAGGAACCTTGAGTACTGCAGAAATTCTTTTGTAATCTTGGCCAGATCCGTGCCTTGCCACAATTCTGTCTCTGAGCTCCTTGGCTAGGTTTTTTGACCTCATGATTCTCATTTGGTCTGACATGCACTGTGAGCTGTGAGGTCTTACATAGACAGGTGTGTACCTTTCCAAATCAAGTCCTATCAGCTTAATTAAACACAGCTGGACTCCAATGAAGGAGTAGAATCATCTCAAGTAGGATCACAAGGAAAATGGAAAATGACTTAAATATGTGTGTCTGAGCAAAGGGTCTGAATACTTATGACCATGTGATATTTCAGTTTTTCTTTTTCAATAAATTTGCAAAAATTTCTACATTTCTGTTTTTTTCAGTCAAGATGGGATGCTGTTATGCGGGGCTTAGGTCAAAGGAGGCTGACAAACCCGGGCCCCTGCGGAGTCCCTCAAACTAGGGAAAACCCTGTCTGACCCTCAACCCAGGGTTTTTGCTAAAGGTGCAAATGCCTGAGCCTCCAGCCTCTCCTTATCTCCTGCTCAGCCCTAAGCTGAACCCTCCACCCTCCACCCGGTGAGTTGTAAAACCACCAAAGCCCACACAGTAATGACAGACAGGGAGAACTCAAACCACACCGCGCCGCATACACACAGGACAATACTATAATGTGAACAGGGCAAAACAAAGCACAAATATAGGAAGGCGAAAAGGTAACAACGGATCATACGACACCAGATATGAATTTCTCTCTCCAACACCTCCTCTCCAGACCGGAACCACTTGGCACAAAACACAAGCTATAATCGGCGACGCCCACAGGCCAGCACGACTATTTAAAGACCGTGGGCATGACCAAACATCCCACCTGATTTCCAGCTAGATTAACCCCAGATAACCTGAGTAAAATCAAGCCGGCGCCACTGAGGCTATAGTGGACGGAGATGGAACTACCGCTGCCTGCCGGACGCTGTGGTGTGAACAGCGTCCGACATGACAGTACCCCGTCTTCTACGAGGGACCCCAGGGCCCTCAAGACTCATAGGACCCGGCTTGTCCGGATGGCGGCGGTGAAAGGAACTGACCAGTCGATCCGCGTGTATGTCCGAGGCTGGTACCCAAGACCTCTCCTCCGGACCATACCCCCGCCAGTGCACCAAATACTGAAGAGTACGGCGCAGTACTCGAGAGTCCACCACCTTGGAGACTTCAAACTCTAAATCGCCATCCACCATGACTGGAGGTGGCATCGGCGTCGTGTCCACAGAGCCTACCACCTTTTTCAATAAAGACCTGTGAAACACGTTGTGTATCTTGTATACCGCAGGAAGCTCCAACCGATAAGCGACCGGGTTAATGATGGCAGCAATCTTAAAAGGGCCAATAAATCTTGGACCCAATTTCAATGATGGAATTTTGAGTTTTATGTTTTTAGTAGCTAACCACACCCAATCACCCACACACAGGTCCGGACCTGGCACGCGTCTAGAGTCAGCCACACGTTTGTATCTTGCACTCATGCTCAGCAATCGCTGTTTCACACTCCTCCAGACCGATGATAGTTGAACTCCTAACCGGTCCTCCTCTGGGACGCCCCCAGAGACCCCCTGACGCAAGGTACAAAATTGAGGATGGTGCCCATAAACACAAAAGAACGGAGACTCTCCCGATGATTCTTGGCGGTGATTATTTAATGCGAACTCGGCCAAGGGAAGGAACGTCGACCACTCCTCTTGGTTGTCAGACACAAAACATCGCAAATAATGCTCCAGATTTTGGTTCATGCGCTCAGTTTGACCATTTGACTGCGGATGAAACGCCGACGAATGAGACAACTTGATCCCCAATCGTGAGCAAAAAGCTTTCCAAAACTTCGCCACAAAGTGGGTACCCCTATCAGACACTATGTCCGACGGAACTCCGTGCAGTCTGACCACCTCCTGCACAAAGACCTGAGCCAACGTCTTCGCGTTGGGCAAGGAAGGCAACGACACAAAATGCGCCATCTTCGAAAATCGATCAACCACCACCAGGATGACCGTGTTCCCCGCCGAGGCAGGCAAATCTGTGATAAAGTCCATGGAGATTTCTGTCCATGGCCTACTAGGTATCCCCAGCGGCTGTAGAGTGCCAGCAGGATGGGTTCTGGGCGACTTGGCCCTGGCGCACGTGATGCAAGCTGTCACGTACGAAACCACGTCCTGACGGATTTTTGGCCACCAGAAGCGGCGCGATACCAGTTCCAAGGTGCCCCTAACCCCTGGATGACCGGCCAGGACCGAGTCGTGGTGTTCCCACAACACCTTAAGACGAAGATGAAGGGGTACGAACGACTTATTAGCGGGAAGTCCTGGTGGTACCTCCTCCTGGGCCTCGGCAATCTCCGCCTCTACCTCAGTCGTGAGAGCCGAAACCACTACACCTTCCTGGAGGATGGGTACCGGATCTTCCCGAGGTTCTCCCCCTGGAAAACACCTGGACAAGGCATCCGCCTTGGTGTTTTTTGCCCCAGGACGGTAAGTCACCAGAAAGTTAAAACGTGTAAAAAACAATGCCCAGCGAGCCTGCCTGGGAGACAGACGCTTGGCCGACTCCAGATAAAGCAGGTTTTTATGGTCGGTGATGACTGTGACCTGGTGGGCCGCCCCCTCCAAGAAGTGTCGCCATTCCTCAAAAGCCAATTTGATGGCCAACAACTCCCTGTTGCCGATGTCGTAATTCCGTTCGGCCGGCGACAGTTTCTTGGAGAAGTAGGTGCATGGACGCAAATTGCTCAAGGACGAGCCCTGTGACAGTACTGCCCCCACTCCCACCTCAGACGCATCGACCTCCACCGTAAAAGGTTTAGATACGTCCGGTTGCACCAGAATGGGGGCTGAAGCAAAACGGTTCTTCAGAAGCTCAAATGCACGCACCGCATCCTCAGACCAGATAGCGAGATTGGTACCTTTTTCGTCATGTCCGTGAGCGGTTTGGCTATAGTAGAGAAATTCTTAATAAACTTCCTATAATAGTTAGCAAACCCAAGGAACCGCTGGAGCGCTTTTAGATTACCAGGCCGTTCCCATCGCAGCACCGCTTGCACCTTCGCAGCATCCATTTTAAACCCTGCGGCGGACACAATATATCCCAAAAAAGGCAACTCTTGAACAAAAAACATGCATTTTTCGAGCTTAGCATAGAGCTTATTCTCACGGAGCAGCTGTAACACCTGCCTGACATGCTCTAAATGAGTGTCCTGGTCGCTTGAATAAATGAGGATATCATCCAGGTACACAATCACAAATTTCCCCAGCACATGAGCAAATACATCATTTATGAAATGTTGGAACACAGCCGGCGCGGTTGTCAACCCAAATGGCATAACTAGGCTTTCAAAATGACCCTCAGGGGTATTAAATGCCGTCTTCCACTCATCCCCGTGACGAACCCTTATGAGGTTATATGCCCCCCTGAGGTCAAGTTTGGAAAACCACTTCGCACCCGCCACCTGGTTGAACAAATCAGGGATCAGAGGCATCGGGTAGGGATCACGGACCGTAATCTGGTTTAACTCCCGGAAATCCAGACATGGGCGTAACCCCCCATCTTTTTTCTTAATGAAGAAAAACCCCGCTGCTACAGGTGAGGATGAAGGCCGGATGTGCCCTTTACTTAAACTCTCCGCAATGTAATCCTTAAGAGCTTGTCTTTCCGGACCTGAAATACTAAACATCCTCGCCTTTGGCAATTTAGCCCCGGGTTTTAACCTAATCTGACAGTCATAGGCTCGATGTGGAGGTAGTTCTGAGCAACCCCTCTCAGAGAATACGTCCGCAAAATCCAGCAATGCCTCCGGAAGGCTGGACTTCACGGCGGACACACATGTGGCCAAGCAATTTTCCTGGCAGAAACTGCTCCACTGGACTATGTCCTGGGTTCTCCAGTCAATCACCGGATTGTGCTTAGACAACCATGGGAAACCCAGGACTATTTGTGCTGGGAGATTATTGAGTACCTTACAAGTAACCCACTCAGAATGTAGGACCCCAATGTGGAGTTTAACCTCAGCTACAAACTCAGTAATCTCCCCCTGTGGGAGGGGAGCGGCATTAATGGTAACCACGCGAATAGGATGAGGGAGTTTTTCGATCTTGAAACCTGCCATGCGTGCAAACTCCTCATCCATGAGATTGGTGGCTGAACCGCTATCCACAAACACTGATATTGGTAGCTCTCTGCCCGCAATAATAACCCTGGCAGGGAGCATACATTGAGATACCATCATGGAGGATATGCATACGCTCAGTTGGGCCTCCTCCATACCCTCTGAGCTTACCAGTTTTCCGCCGGTGCGACTTTCTTTGGTAGCACAGGACAAGCATTTACATAATGATCTCTTTTACCACAGTAAAAACATGCTCCATGCTTCCTGAACCCAGGAACGCGGCGCTGCACATGCGATACCCCCGCGATTTGCATAGGTTCCGTGGGGTCACCTGCAGCAACCACACTGGCACCCCTGCTTTCCCCCAGAGGCAGCGTCTCCTGCGCCCCTTGATGCAAACGGCGATCAATACGAATAACCAAACTCATGGCAGACTCCAATGATGCCGGAGTCTCATACATCAGGAGGGCCTGTTTAACTCTTTCTGAGACCCCATGAATAAACTGACTCCGCAGCGCTGGGTCGTTCCACTGTGTGTCTACTGCCCAACGGCGAAATTCTGAACAATAGTCTTCCGCCATACGTTCCCCCTGACGGAGGGCGCGGATTTTAGATTCCACCAAAGCCAATCTGTCGGGGTCATCATAAATGAGCCCGAGTGCTGAAAAAACATTCTCAACCGAATGAAACGTAGCAGAGTCGGCTGGTAAGGAAAACGCCCATGCTTGGGGGTCCCCACTCAGTAAAGATAACACCAGACCCACCCGCTGAGCCTCATTTCCTGAGGAGACCGGGCGCATGCGGAAGTATAACTTGCAGGCCTCCCGAAAGATGACAAATTTGCTGCGTTCCCCAGAAAATCGTTCAGGCAGCGGAATCTTAGGCTCTGCACCTGCACCTGCAGAAGCCGCTTGCACATTAGCTACAACCCGGCCCTGCTGCTGAACTGCCCCCTTCAACTCGGTGACCTGTACGGACAGCGCCGCCAACTGGCGGTTTATGGAAGTCATGGAATCCATGGAAAAATGTTGGGCCGATTATAATGTTATGCGGGGCTTAGGTCAAAGGAGGCTGACAAACCCGGGCCCCTGCGGAGTCCCTCAAACTAGGGAAAACCCTGTCTGACCCTCAACCCAGGGTTTTTGCTAAAGGTGCAAATGCCTGAGCCTCCAGCCTCTCCTTATCTCCTGCTCAGCCCTAAGCTGAACCCTCCACCCTCCACCCAGTGAGTTGTAAAACCACCAAAGCCCACACAGTAATGACAGACAGGGAGAACTCAAACCACACCGCGCCGCATACACACAGGACAATACTATAATGTGAACAGGGCAAAACAAAGCACAAATATAGGAAGGCGAAAAGGTAACAACGGATCATACGACACCAGATATGAATTTCTCTCTCCAACACCTCCTCTCCAGACCGGAACCACTTGGCACAAAACACAAGCTATAATCGGCGACGCCCACAGGCCAGCACGACTATTTAAAGACCGTGGGCATGACCAAACATCCCACCTGATTTCCAGCTAGATTAACCCCAGATAACCTGAGTAAAATCAAGCCGGCGCCACTGAGGCTATAGTGGACGGAGATGGAACTACCGCTGCCTGCCGGACGCTGTGGTGTGAACAGCGTCCGACATGACAGTACCCCGTCTTCTACGAGGGACCCCAGGGCCCTCAAGACTCATAGGACCCGGCTTGTCCGGATGGCGGCGGTGAAAGGAACTGACCAGTCGATCCGCGTGTATGTCCGAGGCTGGTACCCAAGACCTCTCCTCCGGACCATACCCCCGCCAGTGCACCAAATACTGAAGAGTACGGCGCAGTACTCGAGAGTCCACCACCTTGGAGACTTCAAACTCTAAATCGCCATCCACCATGACTGGAGGTGGCATCGGCGTCGTGTCCACAGAGCCTACCACCTTTTTCAATAAAGACCTGTGAAACACGTTGTGTATCTTGTATACCGCAGGAAGCTCCAACCGATAAGCGACCGGGTTAATGATGGCAGCAATCTTAAAAGGGCCAATAAATCTTGGACCCAATTTCAATGATGGAATTTTGAGTTTTATGTTTTTAGTAGCTAACCACACCCAATCACCCACACACAGGTCCGGACCTGGCACGCGTCTAGAGTCAGCCACACGTTTGTATCTTGCACTCATGCTCAGCAATCGCTGTTTCACACTCCTCCAGACCGATGATAGTTGAACTCCTAACCGGTCCTCCTCTGGGACGCCCCCAGAGACCCCCTGACGCAAGGTACAAAATTGAGGATGGTGCCCATAAACACAAAAGAACGGAGACTCTCCCGATGATTCTTGGCGGTGATTATTTAATGCGAACTCGGCCAAGGGAAGGAACGTCGACCACTCCTCTTGGTTGTCAGACACAAAACATCGCAAATAATGCTCCAGATTTTGGTTCATGCGCTCAGTTTGACCATTTGACTGCGGATGAAACGCCGACGAATGAGACAACTTGATCCCCAATCGTGAGCAAAAAGCTTTCCAAAACTTCGCCACAAAGTGGGTACCCCTATCAGACACTATGTCCGACGGAACTCCGTGCAGTCTGACCACCTCCTGCACAAAGACCTGAGCCAACGTCTTCGCGTTGGGCAAGGAAGGCAACGACACAAAATGCGCCATCTTCGAAAATCGATCAACCACCACCAGGATGACCGTGTTCCCCGCCGAGGCAGGCAAATCTGTGATAAAGTCCATGGAGATTTCTGTCCATGGCCTACTAGGTATCCCCAGCGGCTGTAGAGTGCCAGCAGGACGGGTTCTGGGCGACTTGGCCCTGGCGCACGTGATGCAAGCTGTCACGTACGAAACCACGTCCTGACGGATTTTTGGCCACCAGAAGCGGCGCAATACCAGTTCCAAGGTGCCCCTAACCCCTGGATGACCGGCCAGGACCGAGTCGTGGTGTTCCCCCAACACCTTAAGACGAAGATGAAGGGGTACGAACGACTTATTAGCGGGAAGTCCTGGTGGTACCTCCTCCTGGGCCTCGGCAATCTCCGCCTCTACCTCAGTCGTGAGAGCCGAAACCACTACACCTTCCTGGAGGATGGGTACCGGATCTTCCCGAGGTTCTCCCCCCGGAAAACACCTGGACAAGGCATCCGCCTTGGTGTTTTTTGCCCCAGGACGGTAAGTCACCAGAAAGTTAAAACGTGTAAAAAACAATGCCCAGCGAGCCTGCCTGGGAGACAGACGCTTGGCCGACTCCAGATAAAGCAGGTTTTTATGGTCGGTGATGACTGTGACCTGGTGGGCCGCCCCCTCCAAGAAGTGTCGCCATTCCTCAAAAGCCAATTTGATGGCCAACAACTCCCTGTTGCCGATGTCGTAATTCCGTTCGGCCGGCGACAGTTTCTTGGAGAAGTAGGTGCATGGACGCAAATTGCTCAAGGACGAGCCCTGTGACAGTACTGCCCCCACTCCCACCTCAGACGCATCGACCTCCACCGTAAAAGGTTTAGATACGTCCGGTTGCACCAGAATGGGGGCTGAAGCAAAACGGTTCTTCAGAAGCTCAAATGCACGCACCGCATCCTCAGACCAGATAGCGAGATTGGTACCTTTTTCGTCATGTCCGTGAGCGGTTTGGCTATAGTAGAGAAATTCTTAATAAACTTCCTATAATAGTTAGCAAACCCAAGGAACCGCTGGAGCGCTTTTAGATTACCAGGCCGTTCCCATCGCAGCACCGCTTGCACCTTCGCAGCATCCATTTTAAACCCTGCGGCGGACACAATATATCCCAAAAAAGGCAACTCTTGAACAAAAAACATGCATTTTTCGAGCTTAGCATAGAGCTTATTCTCACGGAGCAGCTGTAACACCTGCCTGACATGCTCTAAATGAGTGTCCTGGTCGCTCGAATAAATGAGGATATCATCCAGGTACACAATCACAAATTTCCCCAGCACATGAGCAAATACATCATTTATGAAATGTTGGAACACAGCCGGCGCGGTTGTCAACCCAAATGGCATAACTAGGCTTTCAAAATGACCCTCAGGGGTATTAAATGCCGTCTTCCACTCATCCCCGTGACGAACCCTTATGAGGTTATATGCCCCCCTGAGGTCAAGTTTGGAAAACCACTTCGCACCCGCCACCTGGTTGAACAAATCAGAGATCAGAGGCATCGGGTAGGGATCACGGACCGTAATCTGGTTTAACTCCCGGAAATCCAGACATGGGCGTAACCCCCCATCTTTTTTCTTAATGAAGAAAAACCCCGCTGCTACAGGTGAGGATGAAGGCCGGATGTGCCCTTTACTTAAACTCTCCGCAATGTAATCCTTAAGAGCTTGTCTTTCCAGACCTGAAATACTAAACATCCTCGCCTTTGGCAATTTAGCCCCGGGTTTTAACCTAATCTGACAGTCATAGGCTCGATGTGGAGGTAGTTCTGAGCAACCCCTCTCAGAGAATACGTCCGCAAAATCCAGCAATGCCTCCGGAAGGCTGGACTTCACGGCGGACACACATGTGGCCAAGCAATTTTCCTGGCAGAAACTGCTCCACTGGACTATGTCCTGGGTTCTCCAGTCAATCACCGGGTTGTGCTTAGACAACCATGGGAAACCCAGGACTATTTGTGCTGGGAGATTATTGAGTACCTTACAAGTAACCCACTCAGAATGTAGGACCCCAATGTGGAGTTTAACCTCAGCTACAAACTCAGTAATCTCCCCCTGTGGGAGGGGAGCGGCATTAATGGTAACCACGCGAATAGGATGAGGGAGTTTTTCGATCTTGAAACCTGCCATGCGTGCAAACTCCTCATCCATGAGATTGGTGGCTGAACCGCTATCCACAAACACTGATATTGGTAGCTCTCTGCCCGCAATAATAACCCTGGCAGGGAGCATACATTGAGATACCATCATGGAGGATATGCATACGCTCAGTTGGGCCTCCTCCATACCCTCTGAGCTTACCAGTTTTCCGCCGGTGCGACTTTCTTTGGTAGCACAGGACAAGCATTTACATAATGATCTCTTTTACCACAGTAAAAACATGCTCCATGCTTCCTGAACCCAGGAACGCGGCGCTGCACATGCGATACCCCCGCGATTTGCATAGGTTCCGTGGGGTCACCTGCAGCAACCACACTGGCACCCCTGCTTTCCCCCAGAGGCAGCGTCTCCTGCGCCCCTTGATGCAAACGGCGATCAATACGAATAACCAAACTCATGGCAGACTCCAATGATGCCGGAGTCTCATACATCAGGAGGGCCTGTTTAACTCTTTCTGAGACCCCATGAATAAACTGACTCCGCAGTGCTGGGTCGTTCCACTGTGTGTCTACTGCCCAACGGCGAAATTCTGAACAATAGTCTTCCGCCATACGTTCCCCCTGACGGAGGGCGCGGATTTTAGATTCCACCAAAGCCAATCTGTCGGGGTCATCATAAATGAGCCCGAGTGCTGAAAAAACATTCTCAACCGAATGAAACGTAGCAGAGTCGGCTGGTAAGGAAAATGCCCATGCTTGGGGGTCCCCACTCAGTAAAGATAACACCAGACCCACCCGCTGAGCCTCATTTCCTGAGGAGACCGGGCGCATGCGGAAGTATAACTTGCAGGCCTCCCGAAAGATGACAAATTTGCTGCGTTCCCCAGAAAATCGTTCAGGCAGCGGAATCTTAGGCTCTGCACCTGCACCTGCAGAAGCCGCTTGCACATTAGCTACAACCCGGCCCTGCTGCTGAACTGCCCCCTTCAACTCGGTGACCTGTACGGACAGCGCCGCCAACTGGCGGTTTATGGAAGTCATGGAATCCATGGAAAAATGTTGGGCCGATTATAATGTTATGCGGGGCTTAGGTCAAAGGAGGCTGACAAACCCGGGCCCCTGCGGAGTCCCTCAAACTAGGGAAAACCCTGTCTGACCCTCAACCCAGGGTTTTTGCTAAAGGTGCAAATGCCTGAGCCTCCAGCCTCTCCTTATCTCCTGCTCAGCCCTAAGCTGAACCCTCCACCCTCCACCCAGTGAGTTGTAAAACCACCAAAGCCCACACAGTAATGACAGACAGGGAGAACTCAAACCACACCGCGCCGCATACACACAGGACAATACTATAATGTGAACAGGGCAAAACAAAGCACAAATATAGGAAGGCGAAAAGGTAACAACGGATCATACGACACCAGATATGAATTTCTCTCTCCAACACCTCCTCTCCAGACCGGAACCACTTGGCACAAAACACAAGCTATAATCGGCGACGCCCACAGGCCAGCATGACTATTTAAAGACCGTGGGCGTGACCAAACATCCCACCTGATTTCCAGCTAGATTAACCCCAGATAACCTGAGTAAAATCAAGCCGGCGCCACTGAGGCTATAGTGGACGGAGATGGAACTACCGCTGCCTGCCGGACGCTGTGGTGTGAACAGCGTCCGACATGACAGATGCAGAGTGTACATTATTGAAATTTTTTGCATTTACCGAATGGCTCCAAGGAAACAAAGAGTGAAATACTTAAAGGGGTCTGAATACTTTCCGTACACACTGCATATCTTCTGAAGCCTATCTGCACCAACTCGAATCCTGAAAATGTGACATGCGCAGTTATCTTCTACTTTGCTGATGACACTTAGCGCAGGCGCGTACACGTCACCAGGTACACCTAGAAGCAATGTGAGCGTGAGAGGTGTATAACAATATTGCGCTTCTTTGAAGATCAGCTGATTGGAGCTGAGGGCGCGCATGTAAATTAGATACCCAGAAATGCAGGAGAATTGTTATTCCCCTTTGAGATGGTAGACTTTAATGGTGGGTTCTTTCATTTACAGTATATTACATATATGGGTGCAGGATAGGTGTTCCATTGTGATATAATGCACATTTTATTTAAAAAAGTCATTCTTTTCTTAGATCTATGACTATTTGTATGATAAGGTTTTCAGTAAGTACCATCTGACCTTTAGCCTACCCTGTAAAGTGAGCAATGACTCAGTTATCTAAGCATTTTGACTGACTGGCTTCTCCCTTGTCTCTAACTGATGACATCAGACCCAAAACTTTAAAATGTTTGGTAAGCCATGTGCTAATCTATTATAGCCTCAGTTTTATGATGAAGCCAGTCTAACTGGTGAAACATGTTGAGGAGGCTTAGGAGCTTGTTTTATCAGCTAGTTAGTATGTTCATGGGGAATTCACAAATGTGATTATATGGTTAGCGGCCGCAAAGATATATCCTAACCCTAAAATGCGATATAAGCGGTCAAGATTTAAATGCAGTCTCAGTAATGTGATCTCAATCTAATAAGAAGAATTTGATGTCAGGATATAAGACTAAGATATAATTGGATGGGCTCCTATATAGTAAATAGCAAACTGACATCCCAGGACAGTACTCACTAAGCAGTTTTTAAATAGTTTTTTCCTTTAATAGTCTAATTAAAAGCTTAATTTTAAGGTCTTTAGATGGGGCTTATTTCCCATTGTTTATTCACTAGAAAATAAATAAACACCAAACCTACTACTTCACAAAAAGGCTAAAAGAAGTTAAGCACCTGCATCTAATTTTCCATAGACTAAACCTGCTGCTACTCTCTGAAAAGGGAAATGTTTTGAACACTGCTTGTTAAAAAAAAACAAAATAGCAGGAACCCTGTTTGCCCTGATGGATAATTGTTAAAATATTTTTTCAGCTTTTAAAAACATAAAAAGCCTAACAGTGCAGTGTATTTTTAAACAGGCTGTTGACTACTACCAGTTACCACCCATTCATCGAAAGCCATAAACATTGAGATCATTTTGACATTACAAATGCAGTTTTTGCATTAAAGTGCTTGTTAGGCCTAAGACACAGTCCTAGGAGTGTAGTGCCCATATTTTAAGGGTAGTTGAAGGCTTTTAGAGCACTCTTGATTCATGGTAAATTGAATTAATGTACATTAAATTTCACATTGAAATTCATGGCAAATTTAGTGTAACAATGACAAATTACAAGAACAACATTAGGTTCTATTAATGATGGTGAATGTCCATTGCTATGTGGAAAGCACTTACACAAAAGTAATGTTATTTTGAGCAACAAAAGTTAATAGTCTAGAATGACAAATGCAACAAACCTGCATGGATGAGGTGCTCTGTGGTTGATATACTTTTATTTCCACTTTAGGCATCCATTATGCTATTTCCTAATGTATTCTTATATTCCCTTTTATGAGAAATGTTTCATCCATTCTCCTTTAATGAACTTCTAATGAACAACTTTGTATATCCTATCTATTATTTTGTATTGTACATCGTATATCATATCTGAAATAAAGCAAAAGTTTGTGCTTTTTTAACAAGGAGAAGATCGAAGAACGATATCTTAGAGATGAACAGGCTAAGTTTATAAGTCCCAAGCCACATCCCGCACCACCACAACAAGTACAAAGGAGTCCACTTTCTCAAAGGCAAATTAACGTTCGAGGAAAACCAGCCCCGAAGCCGGTCATCCGTGGAATCACATTCTACAAGGCCAAAGTAACCGAAGATGACAGTGAATCGGATGACCAACGTAAGAAAAACAATACTTATTTTTATTATGTGATCATTTCTTTCATAGATATTAATTAATCTATGTATTTTGGTCACAACAAAATTAGTCAGAGGAACATGTTGTAACTTTTAGTGCTGGTCTTATGTTAGCTGATACTGCAATATGGTATATATGCTTAGGTCATTCATAAGTAGGATGGTCAAAAAGTGCCATGTTGGGGTCAATAATACTTGCCTACATTGTCCTGTGCTATACAGTGCCATCACAACCATAACTTGCAAAATAATACATTTTACAATGCTTTTAAAACAGCGCCTTACATAAAAACCGAATAAAATAATTCTAAAATTTAAATTGACAAGATTTGTATTTAGTGATGTAAATGTCAGAAATTTGGCAACAATTTAGAAAAATTTGCAATTTTCCAGTTTTTAACTTTTATGTCTTATAACAAGTAATAATACTGCTCAAAATGTTAATAGATGACATTTCTCATATGTCCTGCCATCATTTTTCAAACATCCATTTTCAAACAGTGCTCACAAGATCAATAGAATAGAGCTTGTAAGCAGAACACAAGTGCTGCTGTCTAGCTGCAAGAGTTAGTCTCCAAGGCAACAAGCAGTAAACAAAAGAAAATTAAAGTGTTAATAGTGCAAGAACATCTGAAAATGTTAGAATTAAAAAAAAATGAAATTTACAGGCACTATCCAGCAATACCCATTTATGAAGATAGCAATTACACTGAAATGCCTGTTATGTACAACCTCAATTTAATTCCATTCCAAAACAAGAATGCAATGCTTTGGAAATTTCTTATAGTCTTATTATATTCCCAGCAGAATACAGAATATATATCAGAAGGTGAAAGTAAAAGATTTTCCCATTTCATTTGAAAAAATTACCTCATTTAGTAATTGATGGCAGCAACACATCTCAAAGTTGGGACAAGCCCATATCCACCATTGTGAAGTATCCCTTCTTTCTTCAGCAATCTGTAAATATCTGGAAAGTGAGGCCAATTGCTGGAGTTCTGGGAGAGGAATGTTGTCCCATTCTTGTCCTGGGTCTTTTTTTTTTTTGTTTGCTAATGTGCCAAATGTTTTCTATTGATGAAAAGTCTGAACTTCAGGCAGTTAGTTAATCACCTGAACTCTTGTTTTGCGAAGCCATGCTGATGTGATGGATATATTGTTTAGCATTGCCCTTCTGAAATATACAAGGCCTTCTCTGAAGTAAACGTTGTCTGGATTGAACATATGTTATTCGAAAACCTCCATATATGGCTCAGCATTGATAGAACCTTTCAA
Source organism: Dendrobates tinctorius (assembly GCF_039654945.1). Lineage (NCBI taxonomy): Eukaryota > Metazoa > Chordata > Amphibia > Anura > Dendrobatidae > Dendrobates > Dendrobates tinctorius. The sequence goes on along the minus strand of NW_027361680.1, from coordinate 5,041,549 downwards.
GATGTGGAAGCTGCCCATTCCGTAGGCACTAATACAAGTCCATACAATCAGAGACGCAGGAACTGTGCACTGATAACAAGGCTAGATGGTTCCTCTCCTCTTAAGTCTGCAGCACACAACATCCATGGCTTTCATAAAGAATTTCACATTTTGTTTCATCTGACCACAGAATTTTCCTTTTTCCTCAGTCCATTTTAACTGAGCTTTGGCCCATAGAAGACGGCAGCGTTTCTGGATTGTGTTGCTATGTGGCTTCTTCTTTGCAGGATAGATTACATTTGTGGATTGCATAGCAAACTGTGTTCGCAGGCAATGATTTTAGGAAGTATTCCTGAGCCCATGCAATGATTTTCATGACTGAATTATCCTTGTTTTTAACGCATTGCTGCCTGAGGTTAATCTCCAAAAACATTATTTCCCTTCTGATATATATGGTTAACGTGCAGGTAAATAGATCATGTTTGGCACTTACTGTGTAGTAGGCTGTGACTGGAAGCGATTGACTGCAGGAACAACAAAGAGAGGTCTAACTTCAAAATTGAAAGGAATGAAATTTTTGAAAGAAGTTTCTGGTTGGAATTACTCCACATGGGATAGTTAAAAAAAATGCACATGAAACATACAATAAAAGGTTATATTATATTTTGATTAGGAGGGAACTAAATTTCTTAAAGTAACCTTTCACGTGAAAAACAGTATTAACCTGTAAGTTAACTCCTTCATCCCCGAAGCTTGCTTTCACCTTAACGACCAGGACTAATTTTACAATTCTGACCAGTGTCACTTTATGTGGTAATAAATCTGGAATGCTTCAACAGATCCCACGGAATGTGACATTGTTTTTTTGTGACATATTGTACTTCATGATAGTGGTAACATTTCTTCGATATAACTTGCATTTATCCAAGCATATTAAAGAAAAGTTGAGTGAAAGGAAAAAGTGTGCACAAGCAACCGGGATAACCACCGCCTTGAAAGGATTGTTAAGAAAATGCCATTCAAATACTTGGGTGAGATTCACAAGGAGTGGATTGCTGCTGGAGTCATTGCTTCAAGAGCCACCACACAGACGTATCCAGGACATGGGCTACAAGCGTCGCATTCCTTGTGTCAAGCCACTCATGACCAATAGACAACACCAGAAGCGTCTTACCTGGGCCAAGGAGAAAAACAACTGGACTGTTGCTCAGTGGTCCAAGGTGTTGTTTTCAGAGAGGCACACAATCCAAGCTGCTTGAGGTCTAGTGTGAAGTTTCCACCATCAATGATGGTTTGGGGAGCCATGTCATCTGCTGGTGTAGGTCCATTGTGTTTTATCAAGACCAAAGTCAGCGCAGCCATCTACCATGAAATTTTAGAGCACTTCATGCTTCCCTCTGCCTACAAGCTTTTTGGAGATGGAGATTTCATTCTCCAGCATAACTTGGCTCCTGTCCACATTGCCAAAAGTACCAATACCTGGTTTAAAAACAACAGTATCACTGTGCTTAATTGGCCATCAAACTCGCCTGACCTTAACCCCATAGAGAATCTATGGGGTATCGTCAAGAGGAATTTTAAAATCATTTTTTCAAGCTGGTGTTATAAAGTATTCTAATTTACTGAGATGACTTGGGGGTTTTCATTGGCTGTAAGCCATAATCATTAACATTAACAGAAATAAACACTTGAAATAGATCACTCTGTGTGTAATGACTCTACATAAATTATGAGTTTCACTTATTGCATTGAAGAACTGAAATAAATTAACTTTTTGATGATATTCTAATTTTGTGATAAGCACCTGAACTACAATAATGATGTCAAAATTTTAGAGACCAAGTGCCAGCACGACTATTTAACCTGAATACTGAGATTTTAGTTTAGAAAAAACAACTCATACAGAATGCGGGGGGGCAGCAGAAAGCAGAAGGGTGCAGCAAAATGCAGATGGGACAGCAGAGGGCAGGCAGGTTAATCAGAGCAAATAAATAAATGGTTTTGCGCTGGTTTTCAAGTATATTACTCTTATAAAGAATATTGTTAGTCTGATGTATAGTTATAATTTGTTACTCTAGTCAATGTCAGATTCCGTTACCTTAGTGCAACGCTGTGCGGTGAGAGTCCTATAGAGTAGTTGCTGTCTTCAAATCCTTACGATCGATTCCAAGAATAAAAGCTGGTCCCAATTAGGGGGAATGCTGTGGATAGCTGATCGCTGTATGAGTAACGTTGCCGCGCAGCCCCGGCCGGTGACAACACTGGAGATCGATGTCCTGCGGTACTAGGAGCAGCGTGTGTACCAAATGCAGGACCTGTGGAATCTGTGTGACGTCTTCAGTCATGTGACTATCCTGCAGTCATACGATGTGCACTCATTCACAACGGAGAATGACAAGAACCATTTCCTACGCGTTTTGGAAAATTAACGTTTTCCTTCATCAGAGATGGCTCTAGTCGCATAAGGAAGCCTTTTTATAGCATCCACAATTTATTGAAATGCAAATAATTCTATTTCGTTGTTGAGTCCTCTGGGTTTTAGTGTATCTAAATTAATAATCCACCTACTTTCAGCTTTGGACTTTTTTTAATATAATCACCATTTCGCCAATGCGGTTTAACTATTTGAACTCCCGTTATGTCTATACCATTCATTGAACCCCCATGTGCTTTAGTAAAATGCTTTGAAAGGGGATGGTCATCAAATTTCTTTCTAATATTCCTCAAATGCTCATTTATTCTTGCATGCATAGGTCTTTTTGTTCTCCCTACATATAATTTATTGCACGGACATTTAATGGAATAAATCACACCCTTCGATGTGCATGTAATAAAGTCTGTAATTGGATAGTCTCTATCCCCTTTCTTTCTTGCAGTTTTTTCTTTAATTTTTGAGTTTTACAGACTTTACATTTTTTGCAGGGAAAAAAACCTCTTAGGCTACTTTCACACTTGCGTTTTTTTGCTGTGCATTTTTTGCACACACAAACGCATGAAAAAAAAAGCATCATGCGTTTGTGTGCTTTTTTTGCAAGTTTTGGTGTGTTTTTTTTAAAAAAAGCATGCTTTTTTGTGTATACGTGCGCGTTACAATGCGCACGTAAGAGCACCCATAGACTATAATGGGTGTTTTGCTGTAAAATAAACACATTGCGTGCGCATGTGTTTTTTGGGGGCAAGTCGGACGCATGCATTTTGTGCGCCCGAGCGCACACTACAAAAAAACGCATGTGTATGCACACCTATGCACATCCATGTAAAAGATAGGAGGAAAAAACACATGCTTTTTTTGCCCTAAAAAACAGCGCAAAAAAACGGAAGTGTGAAACCAGCCGTAGATTTTCTTTAAAAAGGGCAGATGATTTTGGTAAAGGTGGATCTAGATGGAGCAACAAGAAGACCCAGGTTATTTGCTTTCTTGAATATAAACCTGGGTCTACTAGGTATTTTCAATTAATTCTCTTCTAGGAAAGATTTTTACTTCATCTTTGGCTGATTCTAAAAGGGTGGGGTTGTAGCCTTTATCCCAAAAAAATGTTATTCGTGCTGTTGCTTCTTTTTCAAACATATTTATATCGGTGCAGTTTCTGTGTGCCCTCATAAACTGACTACACGGAACATTGATTAACCAACTCGGGAGACGGCAGCTTGTCATATTTATTCACATCTGTGCTTTTAATATAAGTGCAGTATTTAATCTCATTACTTTCAATGTATATTTTTAGATCTAAAAAATTCACCGTTTCAGAACTCACTGTCGTAGTAAGATTCAAATAAAACTCATTATTTATATCCATTAAAAACTCTGACAGTGATTCCTGACCTCCTGACCAAATAAAAATGATATCGTCAATGAAATGCTGCCAGAGGACCAGACCTGCATGCAGCACGCCTTGTGGGTATATGTGGATGTCCTCCCACCTACCCACATACAAATTAGCGCAAATGGGTGCAAATCTGGTCCCCATAGCAGTGTCCCACCACTGGGTGTAGTAGTGCACCCCATATTTGAATGAATTATGAGTTAAAATAAACATCATACAATCCTTTAAAAAGTCAATTTGAGTGGTTTTAAATCTACCGGACTTGTTTAAAAAATGTGTGACTGCCTGACATCCTTTCTCATGTTGAATTTGAATATACAAAGATGTAATATCCATAGTTCCCAAAATGTAAAGATCATGCCATTTAATTTTATTCAAATATTGAAGGATGTGTTTAGTACCTTTCAGATAAGCAGAGATCATCTTGTAAAAAACATCCACATATCTAGATAGATTGGAGGTTAAGCAATTTATCCCCGATATAATGGGTCTACCGGGGGTATTCTTTTGGTCCTTGTGGATTTTAGGTAAATAATAAAATACCGCCATACGAGGGTGTGGATTATTTATAAAATCATACTCATTCTTGTTTAAAAATCCTTCCTGAATACCTCTTTTAATTAAGCTTGCCATTTCGTTAAGAGAGTCTGCTGTTGGATCTTTATCCAGCTAATTATTAGTCTTTGTGTCTCCTAGCAGATGTAGGTATTCTTCATTATATTTAGCATAGTCCAAGATCACAATTGCTCCCCCCTTATCTGCAGGCCGTATGACTATATTCTGATTTGCTTGCAGTTGTATGATAGCTTTTCTTTCTTGATTCGTGACTAGAGTTGAGCGATGCCGTCCGATACTTCAAAATATCCCTTCACAGCTTTTACCATAAAGTGAGACTAGGGACTTTTTTTTTTTAAGTGGCGGAGGAATACAGTGCGGAAGGATACCTACCTTCCGTCATTGGATTCCTGCAGCCCGTAGAGAGCGGCAGCATCAGCTGATGCTGCAGTTCTCTACCCAAGATCGTCGTGGGACACACTCGTGGACTGCTTCGGATCATGGGTGAGTATTTTTGTGGTTTGTTATGTTAATATTTATTCCGTAGAAGACAATGGCTTCGGGGAACAATGTGACAAGTATTGGTAAGTATGTTACTCTATGTTATATGTACTGTATGTCTATGTATGTATTGTATGAATGTATTGTATGTAGCATGCCATGTAGTATGTATGTAGTATGTATGTAGGATGTAGTATGTAGTATGTATGTAGCATGCATGTAGTATGTATGTAGTATGTATGTAGCATGTAGTATGTATGTAGTATATATGTAGTATGTATGTAGTATGTATGTAGCATGTAGTATGTATGTAGCATGCATGTAGTATGTATGTAGTATATATGTGGTATGTATGTAGCATGTAGTATGTATGTAGCATGCATGTAGTATATATGTAGTATGTATGTAGCATGTAGTATGTGTGTAGCATGCATGTAGTATATATGTAGTATGTATGTAGCATGCATGTAGCATGCATGTAGTATATATGTAGTATGTATGTAGCATGCATGTAGTATGTATGTAGTATGTATGTAGCATGTAGTATGTATGTAGCATGCATGTAGCATGTAGTATGTATGTAGCATGCATGTAGTATATATGTGGTATGTATGTAGCATGTAGTATGTATGTAGCATGCATGTAGTATGTATGTAGCATGCATGTAGTATGTATGTAGCATGCATGTAGTATGTATGTAGTATGTATGTAGCATGTAGTATGTATGTAGCATGCATGTAGTATGTATGTAGTATGTATGTAGCATGTAGTATGTATGTAGCATGCATGTAGTATATATGTAGTATGTATGTAGCATGTAGTATGTATGTAGCATGCATGTAGTATATATGTAGTATGTATGTAGTATGTATGTAGCATGTAGTATGTATGTAGCATGCATGTAGTATGTATGTAGTATGTATGTAGCATGTAGTATGTATGTAGCATGCATGTAGTATGTATGTAGTATGTATGTAGCATGTAGTATGTATGTAGCATGTAGTATGTATGTAGCATGCATGTAGTATATATGTAGTATGTATGTAGCATGTAGTATGTATGTAGCATGCATGTAGTATATATGTAGTATGTATGTAGCATGTAGTATGTATGTAGCATGCATGTAGTATGTATGTAGTATGTATGTAGCATGTAGTATGTATGTAGCATGCATGTACTATATATGTAGTATGTATGTAGCATGTAGTATGTATGTAGCATGCATGTAGTATATATGTAGTATGTATGTAGCATGTAGTATGTATGTAGCATGCATGTAGCATGTAGTATGTATGTAGCATGCATGTAGTATATATGTGGTATGTATGTAGCATGTAGTTTGTATGTAGCATGCATGTAGTATGTATGTAGTATTTTTTTTTTTTTTTTAACATTTAACACATTAGCCGGATGATGGGACTACTACTGTCCCATCATTGGCTAATGTGTCAATCACTGTCATGGTAGCAGGCATCGCCAGATGGGACTTGTAGTCCCATCGGACGATGCCTGCACAGACCCCCGGACATCAGCACAGCCCCCCGGCAGGCCGGCACAGCCCCCCGGCAGGCCGGTACAGACCCCCACAGGGTGCACAGACCACCGGCAGGCCGGCACAGCCCCCCGGCAGGCCGGTACAGACCCCGGGCAGTCCACACAGCCCCCCGGCAGGCCGGCACAGCCCCCCGGCAGGCCGGGAGAGACCCCCGGAAGGCCCAAAATGACGGCGCATCATGATGCGCACACACCGCGCATCATGATGACGTCATTTCGGCTGTCAATCAACTTTGAACTTCCGATTCCGATGCCCGATATTGAAAAAATATCGGATGTCGGTATCGGAATTCCGATACAGCAAGTATCGGCCGATACCCGATACTTGCGGTATCGGAATGCTCAACTCTATTCGTGACGTTATGTCTGAATCTTTCAATTTTTTTCTCACTCACTCTTTTAATATCATCTATCACATTTTTTTGAAAAGATTCGAACGCCTCTATAATAGGGATCACCAATTCAATCACACAGATCTGAGGAATAAATCGACTTTTCATCCAACTCAAGAATAATCAGAGGCGTTTGAATCTTTTCATAAAAATGTGATCGAAGGGTGTGATTAATTCCATTAAATGTCCGTGCAATAAATTATATGTAGGGAGAACAAAAAGACCTATGCATGTAAGAATAAATGAGCATTTGCGGAATATTAGAAAGAAATTTGATGACCATCCCCTTTCAAAGCATTTTACTAAAGCACATGGGGGTTCAGTGAATGGTATAGACATAACAGGAATTCAAACAGTTAAACAGCATTGGCGAAATGGTGATTATATTAAAAAAATGTCCAAAGCTGAAAGTAGGTGGTTTTTTTAATAGAATACACTAAAACCCAGAGGACTCAACAACGAAATAGAATTATTTGCATTTCATTTAATTGTGGATGCTATAAAAAGGCTTCCTTATGCGACTAGAACCATCCCTGATGAAGGAAAACTTTAATTTTCCGAAACGCGTAGGAAATGGTTCTTGTCATTCTCCGTTGTGAACGAGTGCACATCGTATGACTGCAGGATAGTCACGTGACTGAAGATGTCACACAGATTCCACAGGTCCTGTATTTGGTACACACGCTGCTCCTAGTACCGCAGGAGATCGATCTCCAGTGTTGTCACCGGCCGGGGCTGCGCGGCAACGTTACTCATACAGCGATCAGCTATCCATAGCATTCCCCCTAATCGGGACCAGCTTTTATTCTTGGAATCGATTGTAAAGATTTGAAGACAGCAACTACTCTATAGGACTCTCACAGCACAGCGTTGCACTAAGGTAACGGAATCCGACATTGACTAGAGTAACAAATTATAACTATACATCAGACTAACAATATTCTTTATAAGAGTAATATACTTGAAAACCAGCGCAAAGCCAGTTATTTATTTATTCATTTTGATTATAATCATTTGGGTCTTGTTGGTATAGACCCCTGTTTCTGCTGCGGTTTTACAGGGAGGTTATATGCGCCACTAATTTTATCTTTTAACTAGGTTTATCAGAGCAGGCAGAGGCATCAGAGAGCAGACAGGGGCAACAAAGTCCAGTCACAGACTGGAGCAGGGGTACCAGACTGCATATATAAAGGTATATACTCCACTTTTCTGGTATATGCTCCCCCCATCCTGGCATATGTCCATCCTTCCTGGTATATGTCCCCATCCTTGTATTTGTTCACCATCCTGGAATATGGTCCCTCATCCTGGTATATGTCACCCATCCTTTTTTATGGTCTCCATCCTTATATATGGCCCTGCATCCTTGTATATGCCTCCTACCCTGGTATATGCCCCCATCCTGGTATATATATTTCATTCTTGAATATGCCCTCCATCCTTATCTATAATCCCCATCTTGGTATATGCTTGCACTGCTGTTGTTCAATACATAGGAAAAAAAACAGTAAACACTCCTACCCACCTTTCCCCCCCTCCCCTGCAGAGTGTTGTCCTCTTCTGAAGCCAGCAGCTGACTTCAGGGTTCAAGCGGTGGGGGAACATGTCATCACTGCCAAGTGCTGGTTACGTGCACACCGACGTCAACTGCTGGCCTCTGATTGGCTGGAAGAGTGTATTGCGGCTTACGGACCCGGCAAGTTCGTGCACTGCAATACACTCCGGTATCATTTTGTTGAAGAACACAGTGTCTGTGAATCCGCATACACAGTGTCTTCAATAAAACTGTGCCATAGTGCGGCATGCACATGCACTGACTCCGGCGCCACACTGCGTGGGCGTCGGAGGCTTCGGACAGAAAGACACGCCCCCCTGTTATATAGAAGATTTTATTGAATGAGTAATACTGCGTGAAACTAAACCCCAACAGATGTCTGCTGTAACTGACAAAACCGTACTGCATAAATATGTTTGGATTGTATACAAGTGTTTTCTGAGAGCAGACCTGCCATAACATTAATTACAAATCTGACATATTTAAAAGTAAAAAATATGGTCGTCTCGAGAGAACTCAGCTAACAGTGCAGACATCCCAAAGTGCCCTCCATGAACATTACAAGTATTTTTCGAATAGCTTTCCAACTAGATAAATGTTCATATTTTTCATGTAGCGTCAGACTACAGCACAAAGAACAAGTCAAATATTTAGTTAAAAAAAGTGAAGTTTTTTTCTTCCTTGCAGAGATCCATTTCTACCTTTGCTTTAAGAAGACAGATTACGGAGAGCAGAGATCCTAAACACGGTGTGAACTTATACCACCATAGAGTGCATGAATAAAATAGGCAGATAGCTAAATAGTGATTATTAATCACTGTTGGCTATGGTAGTGGAGGGTTAATGCCTGCTTTCCTGGAGAAATACTTTAGTTGAAATGGTAATGGCTGCTTAACCAGTAGTCTAATGCAGTGGCAGGTTTAATACCCATTTTCCTGGTGGGGTAAAATAGTAAAAGGCTACTTTCCCGATGGTGTAGGCCAGAGCGCTCATTAATTATTATTTACTTGATGTCCAGGATATTAGAGGACTTAATAAATTAGTAGTCTTAATAAAATATTGCATTTTTTTATAACAATAGGGAATACTGTAGGAGAGAAAGTGTGAATAGGTTCTTATCCGATGGAGAAAATAGGGTGTACAATCAGATTGCACTCACCTGATGTATCTTAATGTTAGCGCATGGAAACTCATCAGAGTTGACAGCTGCTGCAGGTCCACTGGTCAAACTGGTGACCAAGTCATAGTATTGAAATTGGAGAAATATGTGGATTACACCGGCGCTGCTGTACAAAAATCTGGTCCACACAATTAGGATAAAAGATGATGGTTTATTCTCTCAATGCGTTTCAAAGTCAATAGGACTTCCTATTGACTTTGAAACACAAAGAGAGAATAAACCATCATCTTTATTCTAATCGTGTGGACCGGATTTTTGTGCAGCAGCACGGGTGTAATCCACAAATTTCTCCAGTTTTTTTATTTCATCGTACATAACTATTTCACAAATTATTTTATATTTTTCATCTGGAATCATCTTGGGAACAACTTAAAATTCTTCTCTCTAATAATCTATATATATAAAAATGAGTGTATGTATGTGTGTGTGTGTCAAGCCCCGCCAACTCCACATAGCCCTGCCCACTCCACACAGCCACACTCATTCCTCATGCAAAGCCCCATATAATAAATATCTAATAATATATATATACGAGTATGTATATATATAATTTAAAAAAAAACTTCCTTCTCACCCACACTGGGGGTGGTCACTGCTCCAAGTGCTCCTATCACCACTGGATTCACTGTTGCCTTCACCTTTCTCATCTTCTCCAGTTCTCCTTTGGGGCCCTGGTATTTCTCCAGCTTCTCATATTCCTTCTTTCTGATGTTGCTGTCACTTGGCACTGCCACATCTATTATAATTGCTGTCTTCTGATCCTTGTCTACTATGACAATGTCCGGTTGGTTACCCAACACCTGCTTATCCGTCTGGATCTTGAATCCCACAGGATTTTAGCCCTTTCATTCTCCACCATTCTTTCTGGGGTCTCCCACCTGGACTTAGGGGGACTCAGCCCATACGATGTGCAGATGTTCCTGTATACAATTCCCGCTACTTGGTTGTGCCGTTCGGTATACGCTGTTCCTGCTTGCATTTTGCATCCTGTCACTATGTGTTGGACTGTTTCTGAGGTTTCTTTAAATAGTCTGCATGTTGGGTTTTGTCTTGTGTGGTATATTCCTGCTTCTATGGATCTGGTACTTAGTGCTTGCTCTTGTGCCACTATGATTAGTGCCTCTGTGCGGTCTCGGGGTCCAGCTTTCTCCAGCCATTGGTAGGATTTCTCTATGTCAGCTGCCTCCATTATCTGTCGATGGTACATTCCATGCAACGGCTGGTCTTGCCATGGCGCTTCATGTTCCTGTTCTTCCGTCCAGATCTAAAACCTAAAATAAAGACCATAAAAAAATTATTTATATAGGTACGCTTCCAAAATGAGTGAAAAGGCCAAGAAAAGGGAAGTAAAAGACCCAAAGTAAAATAGAATAATTTTAATGATAAATAGATTAAAACAAGAATAGGAGTAAAGATTGCTCAAACAAGGGAACTGTTCTGTCTCCAACATCTATTTCATAACCTTTGACTGTCTGCTTGCTTATTTTTACAGTGATTTACTGGAGAATATATAGAATGTTTAGTTTTCCATAGATTCTATTGTTTTCATTGCTTCTGGCTCCCTCTAGTGACCAGAGTCTTAACTGCAGTGTAATTCTGTTATCTTACTTTCACTTTTGATGCTCATATTTTTCCCTCTGTTGCAGTGCACTCTGGTAAGCTTTTGCAGTGCATTCTGGTAAGGTTGCAATGCATCCTGGTAGCCTTTGCAAAGGATTATGGTTAGTTCAACCCCCATTTCCCTCCAGTTCTCCATTTTCCTTCTGTCTGCATCCAGGAAGCATCTCATTTCTCTTCTCCCCTTGTGATAGCATCGCCGGCATGTATTTATGCTAAAATTTATAAAAAATTGATCCAAAAAGGGTATACAACGGTTAAATCATATATATCCCTACAAATTATCTTTATTGATTAAAAAACCATATGCAATGGTTCACACCAAAAAAAACGTGCACAAACAAAAACAAACCATGTTCCAAAATTACCAATTTAAAATGGGTAAGCTAGAAGTCCCTCTTACGTCAACTAGGCTGTCGCCTTCCTGGCTGCGGAGGTTGGCACCCTAGGGGGAACGTTGTGGCGCCCCCGCTCCACGTTGGCTGACCCTGGGAGCCCTATATTCCCTGCAGACACTTGGGGAACCCTCCCACTCGATGTCCTAAAGGAACCCCTATCACTAGACATAGACAATCCTATCTCTAAGAGGACACTAGACCCCAATTAAAAACAAAAATGAACACAATAGGCAATTGGTGATAATTGACATAATTTCACAATGTGGTCAAAGGATAACAATACTCCAGGGGTTTGGGACCTTGGTTTGCAAAAATAGACTGTAGTCTCTTGGCATGCAGACTAAATTTCAAAAGTTGCTACAGAAATTAGATACTGCTTACACTGCCAACTAATAGTTGGCATAGATGAAAAATGGTGCTCAGAAAACTATTAGAGCCAACTCAGATGTGATCACTGTAGGAAAAGCCAAATTTTGGTTAAATCAGTGTTTTCTAAGCATGCAGTGTATGTTCACACTCTTTCCAATAGCAACAAAAAAAACAATAATGCCACATTTCAAATGTGATAAAAAATGCTGCATGATATTGCCGAAAATAAATTATAACCCCATCATTAACCACATGTATAAAATGGAAGTGGTTTCTAAGCATGCAGACTGTGTTAAAAAAAAATGCTGCAATAGATACTGCTTTTTAATGCCAATTGTTAATGACACAGATGAGTACCAATGTTAAACCAACTTAAAACTACAATCAGGTCAATGAAGGACCCGAGATACAACACATTAATGGCAGAAAAAAAAAAGTGGTATGCACACATATAGATACAATTAGCAGGTTTACTGCAGATTATAATCCAGTCTATACTCTGTATTGTAGTGGCACAGATACCAACATATTCTGACATGGTGTGTAACCCCACAACTGATAATCAGGAAAGAAAAACAGCCACATATAACAGATATGATAAAGAATGCTGCATATTGCTGCCAAAAGAATGATGGTACTGGAAGTGGTTTCTAAGCATGCAGACTGTGTTCAAAAAACTGCTGCAATAGATACTGCTTTTTAATGCCAATTGTTAATAACACAGATAAGTAACAATGCTAAACCAACTTGAAACTACAATCAGGTCAATGAAGGACCCGAGATTAAAAAAAAAATAAAATAAAATAAAAAACTGTGGTTTGCATACATATAGATATAATTAGCAGGTTTACTGCAGACTATGATCCAATCTATACTCTGTATTGTAGTGGCACAGATACCAACATGTCCTATCACGGTGTGTAACCTCACAACTGATAATCAGGAAAGAAATACAGCCACATATAACAGATATAAGGAATGCTGCATATTGCTGCCACAAGAATGATGGTACTCATCTGGTTAACTGCCACCAGCCATAGAGAATTATGCGCCTCATTGAGTGTATATATGTTTTGCTTGTAGTTTCACCGTGCCAATATACCATCACATTCAATAAAGCACAGATTCAACCTACAGTCTCCTTATTGGACCCCGGTATAGCGATTTAGCTGCCTGTATAGCTACATGAAGTCTGCTTCATTTAGTGAGGACAGAACAGGAACATTGAGCAAGGCAGAGGGACCTCCAAGCAACCTACACCATAAATAGCTAATAAAATCAAGTGAAAATAGTAACACAGTCCATAGACAGCCACAAAAAATATCAATACATATCCAGTGTATGGGTACAGGAGAGATGAAATACCAGCGGCAAGAAGAAAAAACGGATTCACCAGCAGGCTATAAAATAATAGTGTGAATATGTACATGGACCACAGTATAGTAAGTATAGGGTCAAGAGGGATTAGTCCTAAAAAAATGGAGGTAGAATGTGCTAAAGTGCATGTGCATAGTGAGTAGGACCACCTGAATACAACATGACCCTTAAAATAACCGAGGTCAAAGACCATATACAAAAGAATATATTCACTGAGCTGTCGATACCTGTGGTTAAAGGTTGCTGTGGCGTGAAGGTTGCTGTAGGAGGGAAAAACCCCGACGTGCGTTTCGCTTGTCGCTTCTTCCTGGGGGGCCCGTAGATACTTTGGGTCTTTTACTTCCCTTTTCTTGGTCTTTTCCTTACAGATCTGTTGTTGTTGTTGCTGCCTTAGGCTTATCAAGCCTCGGCCACCCTCTTTTCTGTTGGTATACAATCTTTGGGTACTAGACTTAGGGTGGAGACCTCCATATATTGTGATTAGTGATGAGCGAGCACTAAAATGCTCGGGTGCTCATTGCTCGGGTCGGGTACTCGGACAGAACAACGAGCCCAATGTAAGTCTATGGGAGACCCGAGCATTTTTACCGCGATCCACCCGGGGGTCCTTTTCAGGTCTAAAAATGTCTGAAAATGATGGAAACACTCCTCAAATGACATGGGAACATCATGGCAAATGCCCCTGGAAACATTTCTGACTCCTAGGTCACAGCTCTAAACAATGTTGTCAGAGTTTCATGCCCTTTTTACAGGCGCACTAAAAAACCTACAAAAACAGAACCAAAATGGATGTTGTTGGGAAGAACATCCTTTCCAGGTTAATGACTTTTATCTAAGCCAAAATAATTAACCCAAAACAAAAATGTTCCTCCACCACATGAGCTATGTTCACACACAGTGTTTTTGATGCGTTTTGCAACTTTAGCATTGCTTTCACCCAATACAAATGCATTCACTGGGAAATGTCATTGTAACATTTAACAACTGTAGCTGGCCTTGTGGTGTGTGACACATAAGCAGACACATCTTGTTTCATTAATGAAGAGGGACTCTTAAAGTCACAGAGCCTATTTTTACAGGGCCATCAGGCAGCATTCATCTTCTTAAAGGGCCATTATTAAACAATGGGTCTCCTATGATGTTATTGCCTATGAAGTGAGTGGATGTGCTGCCAATAATTACGACGCACCCCAATACCCCTTTCCCGAGAGGTACAGGAGGGCTTCTTGAAAAAATGTTGCACTGAATGCAAGGCGCGGCTTGCCCCAAAATTACATGCACCCCAATAAACTTTTCAAGTCACGTACTGGATGGCAACAGGAACGCTTTTCTTATGCATTGACAGCAAGGCCTGCTCTGCTGCCAAGTCATATGCACCCCAATATGCCTTTGACCCCAGGTACTGGATGGGCACAGGAAAATCCACTTCACTGTATTCATTTTGTACTTCCATTCTGTTTTCTTATGCATTGACTGTAAGGCCTGCCCTGCTACCAGGTCATATGCATCCAAATAACCCCAATCCCCCGTTGGAAGAAAAATGGAGGAAGGCCTCATAAAAAAGTCCCATTAAAAAGGAGCGGGTCTCCTAGACTTGTAATGCCCATACAATAAGTGTATTGGCTGGCAAACATTTTCCCCTGTGGGGTACACCTCAACCTTTTCCATAACAAGTATTTTACACCTAGCATAACCCCCACCCTTGTTAGGAATTCGACACTGGCTGTAGCAGCACAGAAAACCTTAACCCTGGTGATCTAGTGGCGGCGGATGATGAGACGTGGAGGAAGGCCTGATTAAAAACTATGCCCAATTTAAAGAAGTGGGGCTCCTAGACTTGTAATGCCCATACACTAAATGTACGGGCTAGCAAACATTTCCCCTGTGGGGTACAACTCAACCTTTTTCTCAACAAGTATTTTACGCCCAGCATAACCACCCACCCTTGTTAATAATTCAACACTGGCTGTAGCAGCACGGAACACGTTAACCCTGGTGATCTAGTGGCAGTGAATAATGAGACGTGGAAGAAGGCCTCATTAAAAAATAGGCCCAATGTAAAGGAGCAGGTCTCCTACACTTGTAATGCCCATACACTAAGTGTATGGGCTGGCAAACATTTCCCCTTGGGGGTACATATTTTTTTAAATTTGGTGACGGGCATCATAACACCCTTGCCAAAAAATAGAGTGGCTGGAGCATGAAAGAATATGTTCACCCTGGTGATCGAGTGGTGGTGGACGGTGAGTATGAGGAGAAGGAGGAAGAGGACACCAAATAGCAAAAATCAGGAAACGTATACCCATGTGTGGCTGTGAAGAGGTGCATGGGAATAAACCTCCCAAAAAAACAATACATTGGAGGTTATGTTTCGCTGTCATCGTTTGGTGGTGTCGAGAAGTCTGGCCCAATCCATCCCTTGTTCATTTTTATAAGGGTCAGCCTGTCTGCATTTTTCGTTGACAAGCGAATGCGCTAATCTGTGATAATTCCACCAACGACACTAAAAACCTGCTCTGACAAAACGCTAGCAGTAGGACAGGCCAGGACTTCCAAGGCATAGAGAGCCAGTTTATGCCACATGTCCAGCTTGGATACCCAATAATTAAAAGGCACAGAGGAATCACAGAGGACATTGGTACGGTCATCAAGATACTCCCTCAGCATCTTATAAAACATTGCATTCCTTGTGATATTACCCCATGCCTCAGGGCGAGGGCAATGGGAGGGTCTGAGAAAACTGTCCCAGAACTTTGCCATTGTTCCTCTGCCTCTGCTGGATAGGAGTTGTGTCTCTCTCGCCTGTCCTCCTTGGTTGTCCAACGAACTGTTATGTCTGCCACCAGCATATTGAGATGGGAATTTTTTTTAATAATTCTGCAACAATGGCCCATTTTATTAGACCTGTCTGCTTCTGCAACAGTATGCAAATAAAGTCTGTGGAGCCTCATTTAAGAGTCTCAAACACGGGAATAGCCAGATCTTCCTCCAGGGAAGGACACAGCCAAGGGGTGGCTCCTTTCGGAAACCACCATTACCACCATATTAAGTGGCCCTTTAAGTCAATATCCAGCTCTTTACGAGTTTACAGATATGACAAGGGAAATACCAAGGCCAGGTATCCATCCACAGACAGCTGTTTCAGGGTGTTGCCCCTCATTAGTGTGGAGTAGGATTCTGGCTAGGTGGGAGCAATGCCTAGTAGACCAACATCACGAAACAATCACTGACCTCAGGGAGACCAGTCAAAGAAAACACTGCGGCAGCCGGCAAAGGCGCTCAATCAGTGAAATCCTAGGTGCAATGCTCCCTGGGAAATACGAATATACAAAAAAGTCCGTGGAGCCTCATTTAAGAGTCTCAAACACGGGACTAGCCAGATCTTCCTCCAGGGAAGGACCCAGCCAAGGGGTGGCTCCTTTCGGAAACCACCATTACCACCATATTAAGTGGCCATTTAAGTCAATATCCAGCTCTTTACGAGTATACAGACATGACAAGGAAGATCTGGCTAGTCCCGTGTTTGAGACTCTTAAATGAGGCTCCACGGACTTTATTTGCATATTCGTATTTCCCTTGGTATTTCCCTTGTCATATCTGTAAACTCGTAAAAAGCTGGATATTGACTTAAAGGGCCACTTAATATGGTGGTAATGGTGGTTTCCGAAAGGAGCCACCCCTTGGCTGGGTCCTTCCCTGGAGGAAGATCTGGCTAGTCCCGTGTTTGAGACTCTTAAATGAGGCTCCATGGACTTAATTTGTATTTCCCAGGGAGCATTGCACCTAGGATTTCACTGATTGAGCGCCTTTGCCGGCTACCGCAGTGCTTTCTTTGACTGGTCTCCCTGAGGTCAGTGATTGCTTTGTGATGTTGGTCTACTAGGCATTGCTCCCACCTAGCCAGAATCCTACTCCACACTGATGAGGGGCAACACCCCGAAGCAGCTGTCTGTGGATGGATACCTGGCCTTGGTATTTCCCTTGTATGTACAAAAATACTTGGCACTCAAAAATGAAGAAGCAGTATATTCTTTATTTAGCATCCAGACAAAAATAGACTCATATAGTATGAACGTTTTCGGTCCAACAACGGACCTTCATCAGAAAGGTTTTTTTTTGTTTCTTTTGGTAGAAAACTGGTATTATATAGAGGCTGGAGCACGAGTCTATCTGGTTGGAGTTGGATTAATGTGACTGGATAAAGCAGGGCTACAGGAATGGGTTAACAGTGCTAGGGGTGCAAGCTCTGCAAACAGATACAGTGCTTAGTGCCTGCAGGAGGAATCCAGGGTGTCGCTGTGTAAGGAGGTAAAGAGCTCAGCAGGAACCTGAGTCTAAGAACATGTGTGTTCGAAGCGCGCCCAGGTGCTCTGTAATTCAGTCTAAGGTAGTTCCCTTCATGGGGTATACCTATTTGTACATAGCTGCCCTTTTGTACCAATGATTTTACTGAAGTTAAAATAAAAATCATTTTTATCCTTTGAGCTGGATTTCCCCATTTTTTGGAACATTCTTCAGGTTTGCAGAGACCAATCCGTGCTCGGATCATATTATTCCAGCAAAGAAACAGTGAGGTGAGCTGAAATAACTCCTGTGTACCTAATATTTTTACAATACGAGGGTCACGGAAAAGGCAGCGCAACATAAAGTCAGCCATGCGTGCCAGACTGGTAACAGGCAAGACTTCTGTGTCCTCACCAACAGGACAACTGACCAAGGTGTCCTCCTACCCTTCCTCTCTGTCCTCAGGCCATCCATGCTGAACAGACGGTATGACAGTTGTGGTTGTAGTACCGTCTATAGCACATGAAAGTAGCTCCTGTTCTTCCTCCTCCTCCTCTTCCTCGTTGTCAACCAATCCACGTTGAGGTGACATGAGGCTGGGCTGTGTGTAATCACCCTGAATGATTCCTTGCTCCATGTACTTGTGCTTGTGACGGCCGTCTGCGAATCTGGGCTGCAGTGGGGACAGCACCCCGAGTAACCCCGAGACCCTTAACCCCTATACAGGGATCTGGAATTGTAGCAAGGCCCAGGAGGTAGCTGTCTAGATTAGCAGTGGACCAGAGCAGGATGGCCACCAAGGGGTCAAAACTAAAACCCGTAATCAAGGTCAGGATGCAGGAGTCTGAGACCAGGGCGCCACAGAGGCACAAAATCAGCAGACAGAGGGAGAGTCAAAAGTCCAGGCCAGGGTCAGTAAAACCAGGAGGTCAGCGAGGTACAGAATCAGCAGGCAGAAGGAGAGTCAGGAATCCAAGCAAAGGTCAGCGTCAAAAAGTCGGAAGAGAGGCGGAGGTACAAAAACGGCAGGCAATAGAATGGTCAAGAATCCAGGCTGAGGTCAGAGTATACACTATAGAAATTCACACAGTAACACACAGGGGAACCAAGAATATATCCGGCGGCTTGCAAGACCAGTCCCCAGGTATTTGAGGGATCAGGTCCTCCCTCACAGGTTCCCGGCCCGATGATGTAACCAGGACCGCCCCCGGACCAGGCCAGATGGACATGCAGTAAGCCCTACATGACTGACAGAGGGGCGGAGCCTGCGCCCACCAAATGCCTGTGCAGGAGCCCCCTCTCTGCCACCACCCTCACCCTGGAGTGAACCACGGCGCCTCCCAGTGGCTGAGGCAGGAATAGCCGTCCCCGAGTCCGACGGCGATGTGACGGTCCGGCGCCCCCGAGTGGCCGAGACCGGAACTGCAGGCCCTGAGTCTGGCAGTGACGTCCGGCGCCTCCTAGTGGCCGACGCCGGAACAGCAGGCCCTGAGTCTGGCTGTGACGTGACAGTGCTTCGTCTGCAATGCAGATGAGCGGAATGGTGATGCTAATTATGGCATCCTCGCCACTCACCATCTTGGTGGACTCCTCAAAGTTTTGGAGGATGTTACATATGTCTGACATCCATTTCCACGCTTGAGGTCTTATGTGTGGAGTAAAACATGAATAACGATGGACTTGTTGATGCTGGTAGTCAACAACTGCCCGCTTCTGCTCACAAATCCTTTCCTACATATGCAGTGTACTGTAGAGTTCCAATGCGTGGGGATATCACACACCAGTCAGTGAGCCGGAATCTGTAATCGCTGCTGAAGCACGGCAAGGGCGGCTGAAGCTGTAGCTGACTTTCTAAAATGGGCACACAGGCAGCGAACTTTCACCAGCAGATCCGGCAGCTCCGGGTAGCTTTTTAGAAAACATTGAACAACGAGGTTAAACACATGGGCCAAGCATGGTACGTGTGTCAGTTCGCCTCACCTCAGATCCGCCACCAGGTTCCTGCCATTGTCACACACAACCATGCCTGGCTGGCAGTTCATCGGTGTCAGCCACACATCTGCCTGCTCTTTCAGAGCTGTCAACTCTTCAGCATTGTGCGGTTTGTCACCTAAGCAAATTAGCTTCAGCACTGCCTGTTGCCGCTTGGCTTTGGTAATGCTGCAGTGCTTCCAGCTTGTGACTGATGTTCTCATTTCAGAGATGGAGGCTAAAGAGGAGGAGGAGGTGCAGGAGCTGTACACAGTGAGGGCAACACTGATTGACGTAGGGCCCGCAATCCTTGGCGTCGGGAGGACGTGTTCCATACCAAGGTCTGACTGGGTCCCAGCTTTCCACTATGTTAACCCAGTGTTCCGTCGACAAGATGTACCATCCCTGGCCACAAGCACGTGTCCATGTGTCCGTGGTTAGGTGTACTTTCCCAGTAACTGCATTGTTGAGGGTACGGGTAATGTTGTGGGACACATGCTTGTGTAATGCCAAGATGGCACAGTGGGAGAAATAGTGGCGGCTGGGGACCGAGTACTTTTGGGACGGCCGCCGCCATCAGGTGCGGGAAAGCTTACGTCTCCACGAGCCTAAAAGGCAACATTTCGAGTGCAAGCAGACGAGAAATATGAGAATTGAGTACTGTGGCCTGAGGGGCGTTGGCAGCGCATTTCCGCAATGACTGGGGTATGGACAACTGAAAGCTGCGCTGGGACAAGGAGTGGATGTGCTTGATGATGGTGCTATTTGACTGTGAGCAACGGCAGGTGCAGGGCAGGAGGCATCTTTGCATGCACCGTGGACAGGGGATTGGCTTGCACGCACAACAGTGGTGGAAGCAGTGGTGTCACCCGCTGACACTGTTCCTGGAGCCTGGGGTTGGGCCCAGAAAGTCAGGTGCTTTTCAGCCATGTGTCTGATCATGCTGGTGGTGGTAAGGCTGGTAATTTTGCTACCCCTGCTGATGCTGGCATGACAGGTGTTGCAAATGGCCTGTTTGGGGTTATCAGCAGAGTCTTTTAAAAATAACCATACTCAGGAAGACCTAACAGTTGGAGATGGCAACTTCCATCATGTTGGTGTTACGGGGAATGGTTGCACGCCTTCTGTCTGCAGCCACCACACTGCTTCTTCCTGCCTGAAGTGGTGCTATGCCTACCTCCCCCTGTGTGCTGCTGTTCTTGCTCTGCATGTCCTCCTGCCAAGTTGGGTCTGTGTTACTATATCATCCATCACCTCATCTTCCACTTCCACACCTTGGTCCTCCTCCTGACTTTCAGGCAATTGTCTCATCATCATCCACCTCTTGTGACCTTGGCTGCTCAAATATTTGTGCATCGCTACATTGAATATCATCTTGCCCCGCTTCAAGTGGACCAGGCGAGAGGAATGAATCTACAAATGAAAATCTGAACAGCTCTTCGGAGTGTCCAAGTGTGGGATCACTTGTCTTAGGGCACTCAGCATGGTGGGAGGAAGGAGGATCAGGGTGAGGAATATGCAGTCCAGATTAATGGCTACTCTGACTTGACCGTGTGGAAGACAGGGTGCTGGTGGTGGTGGATAAGTAACTGGAAGTATTATCGGCTATTCAACCAACAACCTTTTCACACTGTTCGGGCTTAAATAGTGCTGTCTTGCTGTGGTCCCCTAGGACTTCGGACACTAAGGTCCAGCAAGAAGATGTGGGTGTTTTTGGTCGCCCAATTTCAGCTTGGCCACGGCCTCGGCATGCACCATCACCATCACGTCCACTTACCCATCTCTTGCCACACGCCTTTCCCATTGTAAATAGACTAGAATATTATACACGTTCACTACAAATGGCTGATTTGGGAGAAAATGTGTATGTGATACGTGTGCAGGAAAACCAGACTTTTACCTATCTGGACTGTAGGTATAAATGTTTTTTGGCTTATCAGATTTGTGTCAATAAGTACGGTAACAGACTGCAAAAACACTAGAATATGCAGGCCTAAAATGGCCAAATTTTTTGCACAGATAAATGAGGCATGTTAGGGAGATAGCACACTGACAAATCTGTGGCCTGTATTTTTTGCTTTTTATGCTAAATAGCGCTGTATATAACTAATGTATAGTGACACAGAGGAAAAAAATGGAAAACAGGCCTAAAATGGCCAAACTTGGAGAACACAGATATATGAGCTAGCACGGAGATACCACACAGACAAATCTGTGGCCTGTACTTCTTGTTTTTTTTAAGGTTAATAGTGCTGTATATAACTACAGTGACACACAGGAAAAAAATGGAAAACTGGCCTAAAATGGCCAAACTTGGAGCACGCAGATATGCGAGCTGGTACGGAGATAACGCACTGACAAATCGGTGGCCTCTATTTTTTGCTTTTTTAGGCTAAATAGTGCTGTATTTAACTATAGTGACACAGAGTAAAAAAAATGGAAAAACCGACCTAAAATGGCCAAACTTTTAGCACGCAGTTATATGAGCTGGCACGGAGATACCACACTGATAAATCTGTGGCCTGTATTTTTTGCTTTATTATGCTAAATAGTGCTGTATATACAGTGGGGAAAAAAGTATTTAGTCAGTCAGCAATAGTGCAAGTTCCACCACTTAAAAAGATGAGAGGCGTCTGTAATTTACATCATAGGTAGACCTCAACTATGGGAGACAAACTGAGAAAAAAAAATCCAGAAAATCACATTGTCTGTTTTTTTTTCATTTTATTTGCATATTATGGTGGAAAATAAGTATTTGGTCAGAAACAAGCAATCAAGATTTCTGGCTCTCACAGACCTGTAACTTCTTCTTTAAGAGTCTCCTCTTTCCTCCACTCATTACCTGTAGTAATGGCACCTGTTTAAACTTGTTATCAGTATAAAAAGACACCTGTGCACACCCTCAAACAGTCTGACTCCAAACTCCACTATGGTGAAGACCAAAGAGCTGTCAAAGGACACCAGAAACAAAATTGTAGCCCTGCACCAGGCTGGGAAGACTGAATCTGCAATAGCCAACCAGCTTGGAGTGAAGAAATCAACTGTGGGAGCAATAATTAGAAAATGGAAGACATACAAGACCACTGATAATCTCCCTCGATCTGGTGCTCCATGCAAAATCCCACCCCGTGGGGTCAGAATGATCACAAGAACGGTGAGCACAAATCCCAGAACCACGCGGGGGGACCTAGTGAATGAACTGCAGAGAGCTGGGACCAATGTAACAAGGCCTACCATAAGTAACACACTACGCCACCATGGACTCAGATCCTGCAGTGCCAGACGTGTCCCACTGCTTAAGCCTGTACATGTCCGGGCCCGTCTGAAGTTTGTTAGAGAGCATTTGGATGATCCAGAGGAGTTTTGGGAGAATGTCCTATGGTCTGATGAAACCAAACTGGAACTGTTTGGTAGAAACACAACTTGTCGTGTTTGGAGGAAAAAGAATACTGAGTTGCATCCATCAAACACCATACCTACTGTAAAGCATGGTGGTGGAAACATCATGCTTTGGGGCTGTTTCTCTGCAAAGGGGCCAGGACGACTGATCCGGGTACATGAAAGAATGAATGGGGCCATGTATCGTGAGATTTTGAGTGCAAACCTCCTTCCATCAGCAAGGGCATTGAAGATGAAACGTGGCTGGGTCTTTCAACATGACAATGATCCAAAGCACACCACCAGGGCAACGAAGGAGTGGCTTCGTAAGAAGCATTTCAAGGTCCTGGAGTGGCCTAGCCAGTCTCCAGATCTCAACCCTATAGAAAACCTTTGGAGGGAGTTGAAAGTCCGTGTTGCCAAGCGAAAAGCCAAAAACATCAATGCTCTAGAGGAGATCTGCATGGAGGAATGGGCCAACATACCAACAACAGTGTGTGGCAACCTTGTGAAGACTTACAGAAAACGTTTGACCTCTGTCATTGCCAACAAAGGATATATCACAAAGTATTGAGATGAAATTTTGTTTCTGACCAAATACTTATTTTCCACCATAATATGCAAATAAAATGAAAAAAATACAGACAATGTGATTTTCTGGATTTTTTTTTCTCAGTTTGTCTCCCATAGTTGAGGTCTACCTATGATGTAAATTACAGACGCCTCTCATCTTTTTAAGTGGTGGAACTTGCACTATTGCTGACTGACTAAATACTTTTTTTCCCCACTGTAGCTACAGAGACAGACAGCAAAAAAAATGGAATTTAGGCCTAAAATGACCAAAAATTTTTAGCAGACGGATGGATGATGCGTGTTACAGACAGGCTCGGACTGGCCCACCAAGGTACCGTTGGATCCCTCGGTGGGCCCCGCCCCCGAATGTCACTGTCACTCACTGGTCGCTCGTACCCAGGGGCAGGGCCGGCGTCAGCACCCGGGCAAGTCCTGGGGCCCTGGCGAGATGGGAGGGCCCACTCACGCTGTCTGGGATACCCGCCGGCCGCCGCCACGCCCCCCATGTACTGACCCCATCCTGCGCGCTCCGCGAGGGACCCACACAGTGACGCAGCCCCTTACAGCCAGCAATGATCATTGCTTCCTTCCGCTGTAATCTTGTGTGAGGTGCCAGCACAGGACCTGTGATGAGGTCACAGGAGGGGAGGAGTCGGGTCACATGACTAGGTTGGCTGCAGGACTCTGCTGTGCTGGTCGCTTTTCATTATGGTGCTGGTCTGGATGGATGAGGTAACGTTTATGTGTGGGACATTGGGGTCAGGGAGGGGTTTAACAAGGTGGATGTAGCAGAGCCGTGTGTGTACTTGTGTGGGGTCAGGGAGGGGTTTAACAAGGTGGATGTAGCAGAGCCGTGTGTGTACTTGTGTGGGGTCAGGAGGGGTTTACAAGGTGGATGTAGCAGAGCCGTGTGTGTACTTGTGTGGGGTCAGGGAGGGGTTTTACAAGGTGGATGTAGCAGAGCCGTGTGTGTACTTGTGTGGGGTCAGGAGGGGTTTACAAGGTGGATGTAGCAGAGCCGTGTGTGTACTTGTGTGGGGTCAGGGAGGGGTTTAACAAGGTGGATGTAGCAGAGCCATGTGTGTACTTGTGTGGGGTCAGGAGGGGTTTACAAGGTGGATGTAGCAGAGCCATGTGTGTACTTGTGTGGGGTCAGGGAGGGGTTTTACAAGGTGGATGTAGCAGAACCGTGTGTGTACTTGTGTGGGGTCAGGAGGGGTTTACAAGGTG
Organism: Dendrobates tinctorius; assembly: GCF_039654945.1. Classification (NCBI taxonomy): domain Eukaryota; kingdom Metazoa; phylum Chordata; class Amphibia; order Anura; family Dendrobatidae; genus Dendrobates; species Dendrobates tinctorius. The sequence continues at coordinate 5,016,812 of NW_027361680.1, read as the reverse complement.
GATGTAGCAGAGCCGTGTGTGTACTTGTGTGGGGTCAGGGAGGGGTTTAACAAGGTGGATGTAGCAGAGCCGTGTGTGTACTTGTGTGGGGTCAGGGAGGGGTTTAACAAGGTGGATGTAGCAGAGCCGTGTGTGTACTTGTGTGGGGTCAGGAGGGGTTTACAAGGTGGATGTAGCAGAGCCGTGCGTGTACTTGTGTGGGGTCAGGGAGGGGTTTAACAAGGTGGATGTAGCAGCGCTGTGTGTGTACGTGTGTGGTGTCAGGGAGGGGTTTAACAAGGTGGATGTAGCAGAGCCGTGTGTGTACTTGTGTGGGGTCAGGGAGGGGTTTAACAAGGTGGATGTAGCAGAGCCGTGTGTGTACTTGTGTGGGGTCAGGGAGGGGTTTACAAGGTGGATGTAGCAGAGCCGTGTGTGTACTTGTGTGAGGTCAGGGAGGGGTTTAACAAGGTGGATGTAGCAGTGTCGTGCGTGTACTTGTGTGGGGTCAGGAGGGGTTTAACAAGGTGGATGTAGCAGAGCCGTGTGTGTACTTGTGTGGGGTCAGGGAGGGGTTTACAAGGTGGATGCAGCAGAGCCGTGTGTGTACTTGTGTGGGGTCAGGAGGGGTTTACAAGGTGGATGTAGCAGAGCTGTGTGTGTACTTGTGTGGGGTCAGGGAGGGGTTTAACAAGGTGGATGTAGCAGAGCGTGTGTGTACTTGTGTGGGGTCAGGGAGGGGTTTACAAGGTGGATGTAGCAGAGCCGTGTGTGTACTTGTGTGGGCTCAGGGAGGGGTTTAACAAGGTGGATGTAGCAGAGCCGTGTGTGTACTTGTGTGGGGTCAGGAGGGGTTTACAAGGTGGATGTAGCAGAGCCGTGTGTGTACTTGTGTGGGTTCAGGAGGGGTTTACAAGGTGGATGTAGCAGAGCCGTGTGTGTACTTGTGTGGGGTCAGGGAGGGGTTTAACAAGGTGGATGTAGCAGAGCCGTGTGTGTACTTGTGTGGGGTCAGGGAGGGGTTTAACAAGGTGGATGTAGCAGAGCTGTGTGTGTACTTGTGTGGGGTCAGGAGGGGTTGTACAAGGTAGATGTAGGAGAGCCGTGTGTGTACTTGTGTGGCGTCAGGAGGGGTTTACAAGGTGGATGTAGCAGAGCCTTGTGTGTACTTGTGTGAGGTCAGGGAGGGGTTTTACAAGGTGGATGTAGCAGAGCCGTGTGTGTACTTGTGTGGGGTCAGGGAGGGGTTTAACAAGGTGGATGTAGCAGAGCCATGTGTGTACTTGTGTGGGGTCAGGGAGGGGTTTAACAAGGTGGATGTAGCAGAGCCGTGTTTGTACTTGTGTGGGGTCAGGGAGGAGTTTTACAAGGTGGATGTAGCAGAGCCGTGTGTGTACTTGTGTGGGGTCAGGAGGGGTTGTACAAGGTAGATGTAGCAGAGCCGTGTGTGTACTTGTGTGGGGTCAGGGAGGGGTTTAACAAGGTGGATGTAGCAGAGCCGTGTGTGTACTTGTGTGGGGTCAGGGAGGGGTTTTACAAGGTGGATGTAGCAGTGCCGTGTGTGTACTTGTGTGGGGTCAGGAGGGGTTTACAAGGTGGATGTAGCAGAGCCGTGTGTGTACTTGTGTGGGGTCAGGAGGGGTTTACAAGGTGGATGTAGCAGAGCCGTGTGTGTACTTGTGTGGGGTCAGGGAGGGGTTTTACAAGGTGGATGTAGCAGAGCCGTGTGTGTACTTGTGTGGGGTCAGGGAGGGGTTTAACAAGGTGGATGTAGCAGAGCCGTGTGTGTACTAGTGTGGGGTCAGGAGGGGTTTACAAGGTGGATGTAGCAGAGCCGTGTGTGTACTTGTGTGAGGTCAGGGAGGGGTTTTACAAGGTGGATGTAGCAGAGCCGTGTGTGTACTTGTGTGGGGTCAGGGAGGGGTTTAACAAGGTGGATGTAGCAGAGCCGTGTGTGTTCTTGGGTGGGGTCACGAGGGGTTTACAAGTTGTACGGAGCAGAGCCGTGTGTGTACGAGGTGTACGGAGCAGAGCCGTGTGTGTACGAGGTGTACGGAGCGAAGCCGTGTGTGTACGAGGTGTATGGAGCAGAGCCGTGTGTGTACGAGGTGTACGGAGCGAAGCCGTGTGTGTACGAGGTGTATGGAGCAGAGCCGTGTGTGTACGAGATGTACGGAACGGAGCCGTGTGTGTACGGAGCTGAGCCGTGTGTTTATGGAGCGGAGCAGAGCCGGGGGTGTACGGAGCGGAGCCGTGTGTGTACGAGGCATACAAAGCGGAGCCGTGCGTGTATGGTGGGGAGCATTTATACCTCCCGAGTCCCAACTGTCCCGGATCCAGCGAGACAGTCCCGATTTTGAGAGAGAGACTGCCCCAGTCGGGAGCTTACTTTCCCCGCGGGACACAGGAGTACACAGCGGACCCCCAAGGAGCAATTTAAAACTTGCACGTAACGTTCTGCCGGAAGTGATGTGCTGGAAGCTGACCAGAAATTAGGTAATTTCAGTAGGAGATTGTGACGGAACCATGGAGGCACTTCAGGGAATGCTTCAGATCATCACCGTGTCCTCCTCTGACAGCGGACAGCGAGATTGCCTTGGAATCGGGATGTCGGCCATGTGAGCGGATCATGATATGTCCTGAACCAGGAGGCTCAGGTAGGAACTACAATGGGAGCTGGGCTGCTATAGTATCTTTATAGAATTTTTCTTTCTCTGTTTCTTTCTCTCTCTGTTCTTTCTCTCTAATCTTTTTTTCTCTCTCTCTGTTCTTTCGCTCTCTGTTCTCTTTCTTTCTTTCTGTCTCTGTTCTTTCTCTCTGTCTGTTCTCGCTTTCCTCTCTTTCTTTCTCTTTCTCATAGAATCATAGAATCATAGAATCATAGAATCGTAGAGTTGGAAGGGACCTCCTGGGCCATCTGGTCCAACCCCCTGCTCAAAGTAGGATTTGCTAAATCATCCCAGTCAGATGTCTGTCCAGCCTCTGTTTGAAGACTTCCATTGAAGGAGAACTCACCACTTCTCGTGGCAGCCTGTTCCACTCATTGATCACTCTAACTGTCAAAAAGTTTTTTCTAATATCTAATCTGTGTCTCCTCCCATTCAGTTTCATCCCATTGCTTCTAGTCTTTCCTTGTGCAAATGAGAATAAAGTTGATCCTTCTACAATGTGACAGCCCTTTAGATATTTGTAGACAGCTATTAAGTCTCCTCTCAGTCTTCTCTTTTGCAAACTAAACATTCCCAAATCCTGCAACCTTTCCTCATAAGACAGGGTATGCAGACCGGTCACCATTCTGGTCGCTCTTTTCTGAACTTGCTCCAGTTTGTTGATGTCTTTTTTAAAATGTGGTGCCCAAAACTGGACACAATATTCCAGATGAGGTCTGACCAAAGAGGAGTAGAGGGAAATAATGACTTCACGTGATCTAGACTGTATGCTTCTGTTAATACATCCTAGAATTGCATTTGCCTTTTTTGCTGCTGCATCACACTGTTGACTCATATTCAGTCTGTGATCTATTAGTATACCCAAGTCTTTTTCACATGTGCTGTCACTTAGCCCTATTCCTCCCATTCTGTATATGCTTTTTTCATTTTTATTGCCCAGATGTAGTACTTTGCATTTCTCCCTGTTAAAAACCATTCTGTTAGTTGCTGCCCACTTCTCCAGTTTATTTAAATCTTTTTGAATCCTCTCTCTCTCTTCTCTAGTATTAGCTATCCCTCCTAGCTTTGTGTCATCAGCAAATTTAATCAGTTTACCCTCAATTCCTTCATCTAAATCGTTGATAAAGATGTTGAACAATACAGGGCCCAGGACAGAGCCCTGTGGTACCCCACTTGAGACATTCTTCCAACTGGATGTGCAGCCATTTACGACCACTCTTTGGGTCCCATCACTAAGCCAGTTATGAATCCACCTAACAGTTGCCTTGTCCATTCCATACTTAGTCATTTTTTCAATAAGGATTGTATGAGAGACTTTGTCAAATGCTTTGCTGAAGTCAAGATATACTATATCTACAACATTTCCTTGATCCACCCAATCAGTGATACCATCATAGAAGGAAATTAAGTTAGTCTGACATGACTTATTAGTTACAAACCCATGCTGACTCTGTTTAATCACTTCATTCTTATCCAGGTATTGACATACATGTTGTTTAATAATTTGTTCAAAGATCTTTCCAGGTATAGAAGTCAAACTCACCGGCCTATAGTTGCCTGGGTCCACCTTCTTCCCCTTTTTGAAGATAGGAACAACATTTGCTCTTCTCCAGTCTTCTGGCACTTCTCCTGTTCTCCAAGAATTTTCAAAGATTATGGAGAGGGGTTCAAAAATTTCTTCTGCTATCTCCTTCAGTACTCTGGGGTGTAATTCATCTGGACCTGGAGACTTGAATTCATTTAGGTTAGCTAAGTGTTTCCTCACTATCTTTCTGTTTATAGATATCCTGGATTCTTCTATTCCCTTAATAGGACAGTGAATAACAGTTGATGTTACATTTCCTTTCTGAGAGAAAACAGATGCAAAATAGGAATTTAAAAGTTCAGCCTTCTCAACATCCTGTCTTACCATTTCATCATTTTCATCCTGTAAAAATCCTATAGCATCTTTGACTTTTCTTTTACTTTTGACATATCCCCAAAATCCTTTAGTATTGCTTTTGACATCTCTTGCAAGCCTCAATTCATTTTCAGCTTTAGATAATCTGATATGTGCCCTGCAGGTTCTGCAGACAGCATTATATTCTTCTTTAGATATACCTCCCTCTTTCCATTTTATAAACATTTTTTTCTTCCTTTTTAGCATGTGCTTAAGTTCTGTTTTCATCCATCCTGGTTTCCTTAAATGCTTCCTATTCTTCCCTCTTTTCGGAATTGTTAACAACTGTGCTTTGAGAATTTCATTTTTCAAGATTTCCCATCCTTCCTGGACATTTTTGTCTTTAAGGATATCCAGCCATTGGATCCCTCCAATTCTCTTTCTGAATCCCTTAAAATCTGCCTTTCTGAAATCTAACCTTGACGTCTGAGTCTTCACAGGTCTTCCGCCTCTAGTTATCCAAAATTCTAAAATAGCATGGTCGCTACCTCCTAGGGTCCCAGCCACTTTTACCTCCTCAACCATTTCCTCCCTGTTTATAAGGATTAGATCCAAGGTAGCAGTTCCCCTTGTTTTCTCCCTTACCTTTTGGAAGATAAAGTTGTCAGCAAGAGAGGATAAGAATTTCCTTGACCTGTTAGTTTTGCCTGAGAGAGATTCCCAACAAATGTCTGGATAGTTGAAATCTCCCATGACAACTATGTCATATTTTTTGGAGAACTTGGCCATTTGATGCATAAAGAGTTCATCCATATCTTCAGCTTGCACAGGCGGCCTGTAGTAAATGCCTACAATGGTGTCCTTTCCATTGTTCTGTCCTTGTATTCTTACCCAAACAGTTTCCACAGAACTCCCAGTCTCTGAAGCTTCAATCTCTGTGCAGATATACGCGTTTCTAACATACAATGCGACACCCCCTCCTCGTTTATCAAGTCTGTTTCTTGCAAATAAGTTGTATCCTTCTAGTCTTGTATTCCAATCATGTGTATTGTCCCACCAAGTTTCAGTGATTCCAATGACATCATATTTCTTTTCCTGTGTTCGTAGTTCCAATTCTCCTTGTTTGTTGCCCATGCTTTGTGCATTAGTATAGAAACACTTTAGTTTGTGATTGGTTTCTCTTTCTCCAATATTTTTATTAATTAGATTCTTTCGTCTTTGTTCTTCCTTTCCACTTCTAATAGCAGAGTTCTCAATAGCATTTGTCAGGTGTATGGCTTTTTCTGGTCTTTTGCTTCCCTTCCCATGTTGTTCTAGTTTAAAGCTCTCCTTACAAGTGTAGCAAGGCGACTTCCAAATACATGCTTTCCAGTCTTCGTAAGGTGCACCCCATCTCTAGCAAGTAGTCCATCGTATAAGTAGTTCACTCCGTGATCCAGAAATCCAAATCGTTGCTGACGGCACCATCGACGTAGCCAGTTGTTCACCTGCAGAATCTTATTCCACCTCCTTGTTCCATGGCCATCCACTGGGAGGATGGAAGAGAAGACCACCTGCTCTTCTCTTCCACCTGTTCTTTCTTTCCCCTCTTCCTCTCTGTTCTTTCCCCTCTTTCTTTTTCTCTCTACCTCTCTGTTCTTTCTTTCCCCTCCTTCTTTTTCTCTCTCCCTGTTCTTTTTTTCTGTCAACTCTTTTTCTCTCTCCGTTCTTTCTTTCTTTCTTTCTTTCTTTCTCTGTTCTTTTTTTCTGTCCACTCTTTCTTTCTCTTTGTTCTTTTTCTTTCTTTCTTCTTTCTCTCTGTTCTTTCTTTCCCCTCTTTCTTTCTCTATCTGTTCTTTCTTTCTTTACCCCCTTTCTTTCTCTTTCTCTGTTCTTTTCTTTCTCCGTGTTCTTCCTTTCTTTCTCTCTGTTCTTTATTTTCTTTCTTTCTTTCTTTCTTTCTTTCTATGTTCTTTCTTTCTTTCTCTCTCTGTATCTTTCTCTGTTCTTCCTTCCATTCTTTCTCTTTCTTTCTCTGTTCTTTATTTCCCCTCTCTTCTTTCTTTCATGCGTACACTACTAATCAGTAGCCTCCATCACATGAACGTGTTTTGCCACCGTGCGAGTGTCCGTGTGGATCACATGCGTGTCCGTGTGATCCACATGGAGACAAGTCCGTTTTTGGCCGTCACCACGGATGTCACATGGCATGAGTCGTGGTATGTGTTAAGGGGGGGCCAACTGAGACTTTTTTGCCCGGGGCCCTCAAAAACCTGGAGCCGGCCCTGCCCAGGGGTGGGATTCAGCGGGTTCTCCCTGGTATCTGGTACACAGGCCAACGCCGGGTCAGTGAGTTACTGTCTGTATGTGCTGCGTATTGGGGACCTGTGCTGCCTACTAGGGACCTGTGCCTGCCTATTGGGAACCTGTGCTGCCTATTAGGGACCTGTGCTGCCTACTAGGGACCTGTGCCTGCCTATTGGGGACCTGTGCTGCCTACTAGGGACCTGTGCTGTCTATTGGGGACCTGTGCTGCCTATTGGGGACCAATGCTGCCTATAGGGAACAATGCTGCCTATTGGGGACCTGTGCTGCCTATTGGGACCTGTGCTGCCTATTGGGGACCTGTGCTGCCTATTGGGACCTGTGCTGCCTATTGGGACCTGTGCTGCCTATTGGGGACCTGTGCTGCCTATTGGGGAACAATGCTGCCTATTGGGAACAATGCTGCCTATAGGGAACAATGCTGCCTATTGGGGACCTGTGCTGCCTATTGGGACCTGTGCTGCCTACTAGGGACCTGTGCTGTCTATTGGAGACCTGTGTTGCCTATTGGGGACCAATGCTGCCTATAGGGAACAATGCTGCCTATTGGGGACCTGTGCTGCCTATTGGGGACCAATGCTGCCTATAGGGAACAATGCTGCCTATTGGGGACCTGTGCTGCCTATTGGGACCTGTGCTGCCTATTGGGGACCTGTGCTGCCTATTGGGTACAATGCTACCTATTGGGGACCTGTGCTGCCTATTGGGGACCTGTGCTCCCTATTTGGGACCAATGCTGCCTATTGGGAACAATGCTGCCTATTGGGGACCTGTGCTGCCTATTGGGGACCTTTGCTCCCTATTTGGGACCAATGCTGCCTATTGGGGACCAATGCTGCCTATTGGGGACCTGTGCTGCCTATTGGGGACGTGTGCTACCTATTGGGGACCTGTGCTGCCTTTTGGGGACCTGTGCTGCCTATTGGGGAGTTGTGCTGCCTATTGGGAACCTGTGCTGCCTATAGGGACCAATGCTGCCTATTGGGGACCTGTGCTGCCTATTGGGGCAGCTAATCGCACGGGTACCGGGAGGCTTTCGCCGCTAAGACCGGCAGGCAGCAACACTGTCTGGCTGGTCCGGGCGAATTTTAGCCCCCCCTGCAGATACGAACGCTTCGATTGGCTGGGCTGTGTAGCATCTACCATGGAACTCTTGTTGGGACAAAGTGATCACTATACCCCCTACGTCAATCCTTGGGGGTGTAGATTCCAAAATGGGGTCACTTTTTAACTTCAAAGTAACACAGATCAGATTTGTAAAAAATGGCCTGGGCATTAAGGTGAAAACAGGCCTGCGGCCCTAAAGGATTAAATGAATCGTAGTGCGGAAAGATCTGCAGCATATGAACAACGGTGCAGCTTTTAGTAGAATTAGGATGCTGAAATGATGCAGATTTGGCGTGGGATATACGGCAAAAGAACCCATGGTGTAATTCTGCGGTCTCAAAGCCTAAATGTTGAGCTGTACATTACTGTAGGTGGGCCCCTAAAATTAATTCCCTTGGTGGGCCCTAGACACCCCAGTCCGACCCTGGTTACAGATATAATATTGGGTTCAGTAAAATGATGTCAAGAAATTGTGTAAGACACTCAAAAAATTCTACTCTACTGTACCACATAAAAATTAAAGATTTCTCTGCGCACTCAAAAGTGGGACCCCTTTAAAATTGAAGGATTTTCCCACTGTGCTAGGAAAAGGATCTGGCTGTATTGTGCAGTGTCAAAAAGCAAATGGAGAAAAAAAGGGCTCTGGATTGCTTTGCAATAAAATAAGCTCTATTAACCAGGCAAAAAAAAATTTTCCTAGCCAATTAGACCTAGGGCTTGGTAAATATGGCAAACATATCCTATAGGTAGCAGCAGCAGCAGACAAGAAGGGAATGAACCATCTTGATGTATGCAATGATATGTATATACACACATACAGTGCCTGCAGGCCTTGCACTAATATGTATAGAGCGACGTACAATCCCCTGCCTACCTAACACTGCAACTTATATACTCCAGAATTAGTCCTTAGAAGGACTGTTGGTTTAGCTGGATTTGAGTACTTTAGGATGGTACACCCCACATTGACTAATAAATCCCCAAATCTGACCCTGTCTCGGCAGCCGCTCTCCCTACACTATCTAAATGTGGAGCTGAATGCGCCGAGCAGGGCGGCGTCCGGTCTCTTATACCCCTGATAATGCTGTGCGGCCAGCCAATCACTGCACGACCACAACAAAGATGTCTGCAGCGTTTCATTGCCTGGCAGACAATCCCTGCATCATGATTGGGTCTCCAACGACCGCCAAAAAAGCTGGGGGGAGACCTGAGTTCCCGCTGAGTAATCCTCGAAATGCTCGGTGCTCGCCGAGTACACCGAGTACCGTGATACTCGGGCAAGTAACGAGTAGTGGCGAGCACGTTCGCTCATCACTAATTGTAATGAGCTTTCGTGTCTTCACATCTGCAGCTTCCATCTCTTCTATTGGCCAGCACACTAGGCCAGCAGGGCATCTGATAACTGGCAGAGCATATACTACATTAACTGGCAGGGCATATATGTCAATACATATGCCCTGCCAGTTAATCTAATATATATCTATATATATATATATATACTAGCTGAAGAGCCCGGGGTTGCCTGGGCATAGTAACCAACTGTGGTTAGTTATAACAAATTATAATGATTATATTGCACATAAAAACATTTCACATCATATATTCAACACAACAGATTTGCAACCAGCGACGGACTGGAGCACCTTGGGCCCTCTGTGTAGCTACATAGAAATAAATGCAAAACCACCAATTGTGTGGTAAAACACGCTAATATCAGGGTATAATATAAGGTAGTACACGTCTTAATTATGTAGCAGGGGTTGGCGTAGAATCATAGAGGGGTAGCCCACTCATAGAATATAATGTAGCCTTCCTCATAAAATATAATGCAGACCCCCTCTTAGGGTATATTGCAGCATCCCACAAAATATAATGCAACCCCCTTATAAGGTATAACGCAGTCCCCACCATAGAATATAATGTAGCACCCTCATAGGGTATAATGCAGCCCCCCACATAGAGTATAATGCAGCACCATCACAGAATATAATGCAGTCCCCCCAAAGAGTAAACTGTAGCCCCCTAATAGGGCATAATGCTGCACCCCTCATATAGTATGATGTAGCCCCCCCCAGAATATAATGTTGTCCCCTGAGAGAATAATGCAGCCCCACCACAGAATATAATGCAGCCCACCATAGAGTATACTGTAGCCCCCTCATTTAGTAATATGTAGCCCCCCAGAATATGATGGAGTCCTCTGAGAGAATAATGCAGCCCCCCCACATAATATAATGCAGCCCCCCATAGAGTATACTGTAGCCCCCTTATATAGTATGATGTAGCCCCCAGAAGATAATGTAGTCCCCTGAGAATAATGCAGTCCCCCAGAGAATATAATGTAGCCCCCTCATAAAGTAAATGCAGCCCCTCTCCACCCCCATCATTGTCCTCATCACCACCTCCATCATTGCCTTCTTCCCCACCACCCCATCACTGCCCATTGCACCACCTCAATCATTGCCTCCTCCCCACCATCAATGTCCTTTTCATCACCTCCATCATTGCCTCCCCCCACCACCATCATGGCCATCACCTCCATCATTGCCTCCCCCACCGCCATCATTGCCCATCACCTCCATATTGCCTCTCCCCACCACCATCATTGTCCATCACCTCCATTATTGCCTCCCCCACCTCCATCATTGCCCATCATCTCCATCATTGCCTCCCAAACCGCCATCATTGCCCATCACCTCCATCATTGCCTCCCCCACCACCATTATTGCCACCCCCACCACCATCATTGTCCATCACCTCCATCATTGTCTCCCCCACTGCCATCATTGCCTATCACCTCTAGCATTGCCTCCCCCACTGCCATCATTGTCCATCACCTCCACCATTGCCTCTCCCCACCATCATTGCCCATCACTTCCATCATTGCCTCCCCCAACAATATCATTGCCCATCACCTCCATCATTGCCCCCCCATTGCCATAATTTCCTCCCCCCACCAATATCATTGTCTTTCCCCACCACCCCTCTCACACACACACACACAGCACTGGTCTACATCACTCACTCACACTCACACAGCACCGCATCACACACACAGCACCGCATCACTCTTACACATGCAGGCACACAGCACAGCTCACCTCCCCGCAGCCGCAGCACATCCCGGAAGCCTCTTTCTCTCTGGCAGCTTTCTCTCTGAGACAGCATGCCGGATGATGACGTCATCCAGCTGGGCTCTCTCAGACAGGAAACGCCCAGAAAGCAGGACGCCGGGATGTGCTGTGCCTGCGGGGAGATGAGCTGTGCTGTGTGCCTGCATGTGTATGTGGTGCGGTGTGTGTGAGAGAGTGATGCGGTGCTGTGTGTGTGGTGCGGTGGTGGGGATGGGCTGCCCACTATTAAAGAGGAATATTATTCATGCCTCTCCTCGCCCATAGGGGCGTGGAGAAGCGTGAATATTCATTTTGCTTTAGCAGTGGGACAGGATCCTGTCTTCCGCTGCTGCTAGCTGGCACAGGGCGGGCCCCCTTGACTCAGGGGCCCCATAGCCACTGGCTTGGGGGCCCATCGAGCAGTGGGGGCCCTTGGAGCAGTGGGGGTCCTAGACACCTGCTGGCCAGTATGCCAGCAGGTGTCAGTGCCTGGGCCCACCGGAGAATCCTCCGGTTCTCCAGTGGGCCAGTCCGAGCCTGTTTGCAACACAAATTAACTAAGCGATTTCCCAAGTATCCTCTCCTGTGTGATACTTTCTGCTGAGCTGTGTATCTAATCCTATCGTGTGTTACGTGTGTTACTGACTGCTCAGCCGTGTATCTAATCCTATCCTGTGTGATACTGACTGCTAAGCAGTGTATCTAATCCTATCCTGTGTGATACCGTCTGCTGAGCCGTGTATCTAACCCTATCCTGTGTGATACTGACTGCTGAGCCGTGTACCTAATCCTATCATGTGTTACTGACTGCTCAGCCATGTATCTAATCCTATCCTGTGTGATACTGACCGCTGAGCCGTGTATCTAATCCTCTCCTGTGATACTGACTGCTGAGCTGTGTATCTAATCCTATCCTGTATGATACTGACTGCTGAGCCGTGTATCTAATCCTATCCTGTGTGATACTGACTGCTGAGCTGTGTATCTAATCCTATCCTGTGTGATCCTGACTGCTGAGCCGTGTATCTATTCCTATACTGTGTGATACTGACTGATGGGCCATCTATCTAATCCTATCCTCTGTAATACTGACTGCTGAGCTGTGTACTAATCCTATCCTGTGTGATACTGCCTGTTGAGCCATGTGTCTAGTCCTCTCCTGTGTGATAATGACTGCTGGGCCTTGTATCTAATCCTATCCTGTGTGATACTGACTGCTGAGCCGTGTATCTAATCCTATCTTGTGTGATACTGGGCTCCCCCTGCAGTCTGTGTCAGAGGGTGGTCTGTGTTGGCACGGTAATAAATTTCCAGCTTTACAGAAGGACGATAACACCATAGAAATGATAAGAATAATAGGCCTCAGTTACCACAACTGTCTACAAAGAAAACTGTTGCTGATAGCAACCAATCACAGCTCATTTTTCATCTTTTAAACAGCTCTGAGACACCGCGGCGAGTTTTGAGTAGCGACTTTTGTGTTTAGACTTTTATGTGGCGAGGTTGGTGTATGTGTGGTGAGGGAGGTATATGTGTTGAAACACGTGGTAGTGTGTGGCGCATTTTGTGTGTGTGTTCATATCCCCGTGTGTGGTGAGTATCCCACTTCAGGGCTCCACCTTAGCAACTGTATGGTATATACTCTTTGGCGCCATCGCTCTCATTCTTTAAGTCCCCCTTGTTCACATCTGGCAGCTGTCAATTTGCCTCCAACACTTTTCCTTTCACTTTTCCCCCATTATGTAGATAGGGGCAAAATTGTTTGGTGAATTGGAACGCGCGGGGTTAAAATTTTGCCTCACAACATTGCCTATGACGCTCTCGGGGTCCAGACGTGTGACTGTGCAAAATTTTGTGGCTGTAGCTACACCGGTGCAGATGCCAATACATACATATACTTTTTCCCCATTATGTAGATAGGGGCAAAATTGTTTGGTGAATTGGAACGCACAGGGTTAAAATTTCGCCTCACAACATAGCCTATGATGCTCTCGGGGTCCATATATAATATATATATAATATATATATTTCATAGGCACATCTTCTTGACCACAACAGGTTACACTGCCTGTGTTGTCCATGGCAACCAATCACTAAGCAGCTTTCATTTCACCAGAGCTGTTTAAAAGATGAAAGCTGAGCTGTGATTGGTTGCTATGAGCAACAGTTTCCTTGTAGACAGTTGAGGTAACTGAGGCCTATTATTCTTATCATTTCTGTGGTGTTATCATCCTTCTGTAAAGCTAGAAATAACACAATTTATTACCGTGCTGACACAGACCACTCTCTGACACAGACTGCAGGGGGAGCCCAGAATCAGGAACTTCTCTTTGTCTGGCATGAAGCATCCCCATTAACTGAAAAATTCAAGCACAGATTAAAATAAGAAACACAAGACGGATTTCTCCAACCCAGGTATCGTTTTAATTGGTGTAACTGCGCCAACCTGACAATGTTGGCTGTAACGGGATGATGTGGGATATTAGGGGTAGTAGTCCAGTGGCTCTGACGGGATGATGTGGGGTATTAGGGGTAGTAGTCCGGCGGCTCTGACGGGATGATGTGGGATATTAGGGTAGTAGTCCAGAGGCTCTGATGGGATGATGTGGGATATTAGTGATAGTAGTCTGTTGGCTCTGGCTGATGGGATATGGGATATTAGGGGTAGTAGTCCGGTGGCTATGACTAACGGGATGATGTGAGATATTAGGGGTAGTAGTCAGGTGTGTTATGGATGAGTCACCGAAGGATTGCAGACCCCTGAACCTATCCACAACAACTAGCAGTAGCCGTGGGGGGTTCCTACGGTGCCCTAGACCCCTCGATCACAGCCGGAGAACTAAATTAGCCTAAAGACAGAAAGGGGAAATCTAAACTGCCCCAGAGCAGACCCCAAAGTAATAGGCAGCCTCCAACATATAATGACTGTGAAGCAAGATGAAAAACACTAACACAGATAGAAAGATAGGTTGAGCAAATGATGGGGCCCAAGCTAACTAAATAGGACAGGATAGAAAAGCTGCTGTCTGCAATCCGCAAAAACCCTATCCAAAAATGAACCAACAGACTGATAGGAAAAACAGGCCCTGAAGTCACTAGGCTTCAAAAAGACTATATCAGCACTCAGGTATATTCTGAAGACAGAGCCAGAGATCAACAGATCAGAGACAAAAATGGAATTCAGCTCACCCCCGGCCGGGGATGGTTGAACTCCAAAAAACAAGGCAAACAAAACCAGAACTAAAGTGTACAAAAGGCAGAGCAAAACTTAGCTTTGCCTATAAGGCAGCAGGGCGTCGGCTGCCTTATATCCAGTCATCAGTTCCTGTGACCCAGTCATCATCTACCTGCTCAGCTGTTTGGTAATCAGCCTCCCTACCTTCCTTCGTCAGAAGAGGGAGTTCATCAGACCTCACTGGTGAAGGGAAAAAATGAACTCACAACACAGGTGGCTCTGGCTGACGGGATGATGTGGGATATTAGGGGTAGTAGTCAGGTGGCTCTGGCTGACGGGAAGATGTTGTATATTAGGGGTAGTAGTCCAGTGGGTATGGCTGACGGGATGATGTGGGATATTAGAGGTAGTAGTCCAGTGGCTCTGATAGGATGATGTTGGATAAAAATGTGGTAGTAGTCCGGTGGCTCTGGCTGACGGATGATGCAGGATATTAGGGGTAGCAGTCCAATGGCTCTGACGGGATGATGTATGATATAAGGGGTAGTAGTCCGGTGGCTCTGGCTGATGGGATGATGTGGAATATTAGAGTATGGCTATGCGGAGTGGGCAGGGCTATACACTCAGGTTTTTATATATAGATATAATCATTATAATTTGTTATAACTAACCACAATTAGTTACTATGCCCGGGCAACGCCGGGCTCTTCAGCTAGTCTCTAATAAAAGTGCTTTTATTAGAGTCATCACATCATCTGTTCTTTTCTTGTTGGCAAAATCTCCCTGTAATGTCCACACAAATGTAGGCAGGGTCAGCTTCATTCTATACAGGTGTGAGCGGCAGCCAGGGCCGTAGTCATGGCCCGCGAAGGTGTCTGGTTTAGCGCGCCCAGGCCACCCGCACCACATATACAGCTCTGGCAAAAATTAAGAGACCACTGAAAAATTTTCAGTTTGTCTGATTTTTCTCTTTATAGGTATATTTTTGAGTAAAATGTAAATTGCTCTTTCATTCTATAAACTACTGACAATATGTCTTCAAATTTCAAAGCACTAAATTTTGTATTTATTTTCAGCAAATGAGAAATGGTCAAAAGAACAAAAAATGCAGTGCTTGCAGACCTCAAATAATGCTAAGAAAACAAGTTCATAATCATTTAGAAACAACAACACTAATGTTTTAACTCAGGAAGAGTTCAGAAATCAATATTTTGTGGAATAACCATGATTTTTAATCACAGCTTTCATGTGTCTTGGCAGGCTTTCCACTAGTCTTTCACACTGCCTTTGGGTGACCTTATGCCACTCTTGGTCCAAAAATTTAAGCAGTTCTTTGTTTGATGGCTTATGACTAACCATCCTTCCTCTTGATTACATTCCAGAGGTTTTCAATGGGGTTCAGGTTGGGAGATTGGGCTGGCCATGACAGGGATTTGATATGGTGGTTAGAGTTGAGCGAAACGGGTCTGTCAAATTCAAAAGTCGCCGACTTTCGTTAAAGTCGAGTTTCACCGAGTGAAACCTGACCATAGCATGAGGTCAGCCATGTGGTCGCCGACCCGAGCGCCAAAGTCGTGTTTCCTGTAATGCTAAAGTCAGCTTTCCCAGAATGCTTGCACGTAACTTTTTTCAGCCACTGAGCAAGGACGTACACTGTGGGCAACGAGATGACATGTGCATCGTCCGGGGAGAGAGAGAGATTTTGCGCACTTTAAAAAAGCGGTCCGGCATGTAGGTGTGTTTACTGTCCTCCTCTCCCTGCTGACTTTGCTTCCCCATTGACTTGCATTGAGTTTCGTGTTTCAGTCGGACCTTCGACTTTTCCCGATAGTCAGCCGATTTTGTTCGGCTCGACTTTTGAGAAAGTCGGGTTTCATGAAACCTGACTCAACCCTAAAAAAGGCAAAGTCGCTCATCTCTAGTGGTGGTCCTTCATGCACACATTGATTGACCTAGCTGTGTGGCATGGCGCATTGTCCTGCTGGAAAAAACAGTCCTCAGAGTTAGGAAACATTGCCTGAGCAGAAGGAATCAACTGATTTTCCAGGATAATCTTGTATGCAGCTTGATTCATATGTCCTTCGCAAAGATTAACCTGACCAATTCCAGCCTTGCTGAAGCATCCACAGATCATCACCAATCCTCCATCAAATTTCACAGTGGATGCAAGACACTGTGGCTTGTATGCCTCTCCAGGTTTCCGTTTAACCATTAGATGACCAGGTGTTGGGCAAAACTGAAAATTAGACTCATCAGAGAAGACTACCTTACTCCAATCCTCTATGGTCCAATCCTTATGGTCTTTGGCAAACTTCAGCCTCTCTCTCCTTTGCTTTTCATTGATGAAAGGCTTTTTCTAGCTTTACATGACTTGAGCCCTGCCTCTAGGAGCCTGTTACGAACTATTCATGCCGTGCACTTCACCTCAGCTGCCATTTGCCATTCCTTTTGTAGGTCACTTGATGTCATCCTGCGGTTGCTGAGTGACATTCGAATAAGATGACGGTCATCACGGTCAGTGGTGAGACGTTTTTTCACTCTGCTGGTCTGTACCTTTGTTGTCCCCAATATCTGCTGCTTGACCTTGTTGTAATGGACTGCCGTTTTAGAAATTTTAAGGATGAAGGCAACATGACGCTCACTGTATCTCTCTGCTAGTAGAGCCAGAATTGAGCCCTTCTTTTCCTCACTCAAGACTTTTCTTTTCAACTCCTTTGGCATGGGTAAAAATTATTTTTTCATTCCTATTAATTTTGAGATATTACTAGCACTTGTTTTGCCATCCATCTTGTCCTATTGCAAGAGGATTGTAAAAACCACAGCAGGTTTTTTTTATACTTTCCTTCGTTAAATAAGATTTGGTTCAGGTGATCACCTAATCAGAAGCACATTAAGTAGAATGAGGTGTACTTTGGTTGGAATTCAATTGACACTGGAATGGAATGGCTGTCAGACATGTAGAAAGGCTAATTTTTATACATTAAAACTGTGCAATGGTCTCTTAATTTTTGCCAGAACTGTATAAAGTCTCACAGCCTCACTTGCCTGGGTTTCAGAGGCCTCCCTTAGACGCAGAGACTCAGTTTCACATAAAGAGACAGAGTCCAATTCCAACTATAAATGTAGAACTTGTTTTCAATAGCAGCACGTCCACATCAGTTACAGCATCAACACAGAGTTCGGCACAGCTCGCACCATTCACTTTCCTTGTTCACTTCCCTATGTCCTTCAGTTTGTACCCTGGTCGTACCATCTGGACCAGTACTGCAGAGTCCTCCCTGTTCAGCTTCACTACGTTCAGGAGTTCCCTTGTCTGTTTCACCTCAGACATGAGAGCATCTGCCCAGGTAGTAAGCTGCCATATTTTAGAGCGACTTGCGTGTCAGTTCTGCTGTATCTCTGGCCCTACAGCCCTGTACAGCTGGGTTTCTCTCTTAAACATTGCGGAGTCACTGTGCTGTCCCGGGATCTATAGCCCGACCGGACTCTATGGGCTCCTGGCCCTACTGACTCTATTCAGGAAATGCTCCTGGCTTACCCACAGTGGCCTCTCCTATCTTAACTATTTCTTATACTTGTTTCCTATTCCTACTATACTATGTACACTAATGTACCCCCATCTAGTGTCATAACTGAGGTACAGCACTTTCCCTATTAATAATGTACAAATAGCAGATTAAATACAGCAATAAATACATGGTTTAACAACAATACAAGACAGCAATATACACACAGTTATAACCGGGACGTGTTTGGGGCACAAGACAGTTTTTTATGACCCCCTTACACTGGTCAGTAAGGGATGTCAACCAAGGCAGTACTAGACATGCTGAGGAAAAAGCACATGTGGACATTAGAGAGCAGACGTAATTCAGTGGATGAGTGTTGTCACTGTGCACTACAGAAGTGTAGTCAGCTCGAAGTGGCTACAAGTCCATGAATTGTTACTTGGAAAGCCATATGGTATTGGGATAATGCAATGCTCCCTGAATTAGACAATGGCACAACTGCTCCCTATTTATAAAAGAAAAACACTTGAGTGCTTTTCAATACCTGTTTTCCTGTTGGTCAGAGGTAGGGCCAGTTGTAGATAAAGTGTGGCACTGGGTGAAATTTAACAGTGGATTCCAAAATATTCCACCATTGGAAATAAACATTTGCATTTACATGAGCCTTTTTCAGATCACTAAATCATCGCAGATCAACTATATTAAAATCAGCTAGCACATGTTTAACCCCTTCACCCCCAAGGGTGGTTTGCACGTTCATGACCAGGCCAATTTTTACAATTCTGACCACTGTCCCTTTATGAGGTCATAACTCTGTAACGCTTCTATGGATCCCGGTGATTCTGACACTGTTTTCTCGTGACATATTGTACTTCATGATAGTGGTAAAATCTCATTCAAATAACTTGCGTTTATTTGTGAAAAAAATGAAAATTTGGTGAAAATTTTGAAAATTTCGCAATTTTCCAACTTTGAATTTTTATGCCCTTAAATCACAGAGATACGGCACACAAAAAACTTGATAAGTAACATTTCCCACATGTTTACTTTACATCAGCACAAATTTGGAACCAAAATTTTTTTTGTTAGGAAGTTATAAGGGTTAAAAATTGACCAGCGATTTCTCATTTTTGCAACACCATTTTATTTTTACGGACCACATCACATTTGAAGCCACTTTGAGGGGTCTATATGATAGAAAATACCCAAAAGTGACACCATTCTAAAAACTGCACCCACATTCAAGAAGTTTATTAACCCTTTAGGTGCGACACAGGAATTTTTTGAATATTTAAAAAAAAAAAATGAATATCAAACTTTTTTTCACAAAAAAAATATTTCAGGTTCAATTTTTTTTATTTTACCAAGGGTAACAGGACAAATTGGACTGCATAAGTTATTGTGCAATTTGTCCTGAGTACGCTGATACCTGATATGTTGGGGGGAACCACTGTTTTGGCGCATGGCAGAGCTCAGAAGGGAAGGAGCGCCGTTTGACTTTTTCAATGCAAAATTGGCTGGAATTCAGATCGGACGCCATGTCACGTTTGGAGAGCCCCTGATGTATCTAAACAGTGGAAACCCCCCACAAGTGACCCCATTTTGGAAACTAGACCCCCCAAGGAACTTATCTAGATATGTGGTGAGAACTTGGAACCCACAAGGGCTTCACAGAAGTTTATAACATACAGCGGTACAATTAAAAAATCATATTTTTTCCACAAAAATGATCTTTTCACCCCCAATTTTTATTTTCCCAAGGGTAACAGGACCCTAAAAGTTATTGTGCCATTTGTCCTGAGTACGCTGATACCCCACATGTAAGGGTAAACCACTATTTGGGCGCATGGCAGAGCTCGGAAGGGAAGCAGCGCAATTTGACGTTTTTGGCTGGAATTGAGATCTGACACCATGTCGCTTTTGGAAAGCCCCTGATGTACCAAAACAGTGGAAACCCCCCACAAATGACACCATTTTGGAAACTAGACCCCCAAGGAACTTATCTAGATGTGTGGTGAGCACTTTGACCCCTCCAGTGCTTCACAGAAGTTTATAACGCCCGGGCGTGAAAATAAAAAATTCATATTTTTTCCACAAACATGATCTTTTAGTCACCAATTTTTTTATTTTCCCAAGGGTACAAGGAGAAATTGGACCCCAAAAGTTGTTGTCCAATTTGTCCTGAGTACGCTGATACCCCATATGTGGGAGAAAACTACTGTATGGGCACATGTCGGGGCTCGGAAGGGAAGTAGTGACGTTTTGGAATGCAGACTTTGATGGAATGGTCTGCGGGTGTCATGTGCAATTGGAGAGCCCCTGATCTACCTAAACTATTGAAACTCCCCACAAGTGACCTCATTTTGGACACTAGACCCCCCACGGAACTTATCTAGATGTGTGGTGAGCACTTTGAACCCCCAAGTGCTTCACAGAAGTTTAGAACGCCCGGGCATGAAAATAAAAAAAATCATTTTTTTCCACAAAAATGTTTTTGCCCCCAATTTTTTATTTTCCTAACGGTAACAGGAGAAATTGGACCTCAAAAGTTGTTTTGCAATTTGTCCTGAGTAGGCTGATACCCTACATGTGGGGGTAAAACACTGTTTGGGCGCATGGCAGAGCTTGGAAGGGAAGGAGCACCATTTGACTTTTTCAACTCAGAATTGGCTGGAATTGAGATCAGACGCCATGTTGCATTTGGAGAGCACCTGATGTGCCCAAACAGTGGAAACCCTCAATTCTAACTCCAACCCTAATGCCAACACACCCCTAACCCTAATCTCAGCCCTAACCCTAGCCCTAACCCTGGCCCTCACCCTAGCCCTAGCCCTAACCCTAGTGGGAAAATGGAAATAAATACTTTTTCTTTTAATTTTATTATTTTTCCCTTACTAAGGGGGTGATAACGGGGGGTTTGATTTACTATTTATGGCGGTATTTATTTTTGGCGGCTGTCGCACACTAAAAGATGCTTTTTATTGTAAAAATAGTTTTTGCATCACCACATATTGAGAGCTATAATTTTTCCGTATTTTGACTCACTGAGTCATATGAGGTCTTATTTTTTGTGGGACGAGTTCACGTTTTTATTGGTACCATTTTCGGGCATGTGACATTTTTTGATCACTTTTTATTCCGATTTTTGGGACGCAGAATGAACAAAAACCAGCGTTTCATGAATATCTTTTGGGGGGGTGCGTTTACACCGTTCCGCATGCGGTAAAATTGAGAAAGCGGTTTTATTCTTCGGGTCAGTACTTTTACAGCGATACCTCATTTAGGTCATTTTTTTATGTTTTGTCGGTTTTATGCAATGAAAACTATTTTATATAAAAAATAATTATTTTTGTATCGCTTTATTCTGCAAGCTATAACTTTTTTATTTTTTCGCTGACGATGCTGTATGGTGGCTCGTTTTTTGCGGGACAAGATGACGTTTTCAGCGGTACCATGGCTATTTACTTGTGTCTTTTTGATCGCACGTTATTGCACTTTTTGTTTGGCAGTATGATAATAAATCATTAAATTAAATAGGCCTAAAGAAAGAAAGGGGAAATCTAAACTGCCCCAGAGCAGACCCCAAAGCAATAGGCAGCCCCCAACATATAATGATGGTGAAGCAAGATGAAAATACTAACACAGACAGAAAGATAGACTGAGCAAAGAGGGGCCCAAGCTAACTAAATAGAAAAGGACAGGAAGGCTGCTGTCTGCAATCCGTGAAAAACCCTATGAAAATAAGAGCCAACAGACTGACAGTGAAAAAGGCCCTGAAGATGCTAGGCTTCAAAAAAGCTATGTCAGTACTCAGGAATATACTGAAGACAGAGCTACAGGCAAAAGGAGATTCAGCTCACCCCAGCAGGGAATGGCAGAATACTGAAAAGCAAGAAAACAAAAAACAAAACAAAAATCTAACAGGCAAAACAGAAACTTAGCTTTAGAGGAGCAGGAATCAGACTGGTGTCCTAGAAGTCCACAGAGAAATCACCCGCCGGGCAGAAGGGCGTCAGCAGCCTTATATCCAGTCCGTGACTCCACTCAGCCAGTCATCCTCATTAGACTCAGGTGCCTGATAATCAGGCTCATTACCTTCCTTTACCAGAATAGGGAGTTCACCAGACCCCAGTGATGAAGGGGAAAATGAACTCACAACAGACATCACTGTCCTGTGACAGATCGCTGATCTGTCACATCACAGATCACTGTGACAGATCAGCAATCTGTCACAGGCCGTTCTGCAGACTTCCTCATGCCTGCGCTTTGCAGGCACTGAGGAAGTCAGCTCCCTACAGGCCCCCGAAGGCCCCCGTCGCCATCTTGGATTCGGGGGCCTGTAGGGAAAGAGACCCCAGCAGCAGCGCTGCACATTGCGCTGCCGTGGGGGCTCAGGGAAGCACGGAGGGAGCCCTCTCCCTGCCGATGCTTCCCTTTAACCCCCGGTACACCGCAATCATGTTTGATCGCGGTGTGCAAGGGGTTAACGTGTCGGGGGCGGTCCGTGACCGCCCCTGACACATAGTGTCGGGTGTCAGCTGTGCTAATCAGCTGACACCCGGCCGCGATTAGGGGCGCTCACCACGTGGGCGCCGCTGATCGCGGTAGACGTACTATCCCGTCCATGGGCATAGGGCCCAGGTCCCATGGACGGGATAGTACGTCTGATGTCAGGAAGGGGTTAAACTGCATGATGAACTATGTTGTGGACTAGCCTATTGGCAGCACATGTCCAGTATACAATGGGCAATATGCTGCTGAAAAATTGTTTTTTTATTCAACATAAACGATACAGTGACCCAATGAATGAACATTTTCATAAAAGTCGATCAGCGGTCATTTAACCCCTTTCCTACATCAGGCGTAATAGTATGCCGATGTCGGACTCCCCCTGTTTGTTGCGGGCACCGTCGCTGAGCCTTTCTGGGCACATGTCAGCTGATCAATACAGCTGACATGTGCCCGCAACAGCTACAGGTGGAATCGCGATCCACCCACGGCTCTTAACTAGATAAATGCAGCTGTCAATCTCTGACAGCGGCATTTAACTCACACTTAGGCCGGAGTCACACTGGCGAGGAATACGGGCGAGTGAGAGTCGCAAAAAGCACGCATTAGACACGGACAAATGATTTTCTATGGGGTCACTCGCACCAGGCGTATATTTCTCATCCGTATCCTACGCTCCGTGCCAATCGCAGCATGCTGCGATTGTCAGCGTACTACGCCCGTAGTGGGCCAATGCAAGTCTATGGGTGCGCAAAAAATACAGATTACACACAGACCACACATGTGACTTGCGAGAAATACGCACCCGGTGTCTTTTAGCAAAGCCGGCAAATCAGTGCGCGATACAGTAAACTCACACTGACAGGTTTAATAAAGAAACGAAAAAATAGATATATACACATAGAATATATATATATATATGCATTCTATGAGTCTATATCTATTCTTTGGTTTCTGTTATAAACCCTGTCATAGGGCTCCATTATATGTCCATTTTGCAAGGCGGCGAGAAAATCTCGCCATAAGGATGCCATACGGATGCTCACATGCGCAAAATACGCGACCACACCTTGATTACGGATGACATACAGAGCACTATTTAGGGGCCATTCATCCGTATTACGCCTGTAAAATACTGACCGTATTTTGCGTCGGTTAGTGTGACCCCAGCCTTACAGGAAGCTCGTAACTGAACCCGCTGATCGGTGACCCCATCACATGATCGCTGGTCACCGATGGGTTTGCCTGACAACCAGAGGTCTCCAGCAAACCTCCATAGTTGTCATTGCCGGATCCCGGTGGTCAGCGCTCATAGCAAGTGTGCATTTCTGCTACATATAGGCTATCTGATTATTGCCTGTGTGTAGTAGAGGCCCTCGGATAACTGCAGCTTCTAGTCTCCCATAGAGACTATTGAAGCATGCAAAAAGTGAAAAAAATGCTTTTAAAAATGTTTAAAAATATATATATATACAAGTTCAAGCACCCCCTTTCCCCTTTTGCCCCATTCAAAATAAAACAATTTAAAAAAATCAAACATACACATGTTTGATATCGCCCGATCTATTAATATAAAAAAAATTAACCCGATCACTAAAATGCGTAACGAGAAAAAAAGTAAAAACACCATAATTAAGTTTTTTGGTCTTCGCTACATTGCATTAAAATGCAATAACAGGCGATCAAAAGAACATATCTGCACCAAAATGGAATCATTAAAAATGTCAGCTTGGCATGCAAAAAATAAGCCTTCATGCAACCCCAGATCATGAAAAATGGAGACGCTACAGGTATCGGCAAATGGCGCAATTTTTTTTTTAAACAAACTTTGGAATTTTTTTCACCACTTAGATAAAAAAGAACCTAGACATGTTTGGTGTCTGGGAACTCATAATGACCTGGATAATCATAATGGCAGGTCAGTTTCAGCATTTAGAGAACATGGTAAAAAAAAACAACTGTGGGATTGCGCTTTTTTTGCAATTTCACCGCACTTGAAATTTTTTTTCTCCTTTTTCAGTAAAGGATATGTTAAAACCAATGGCGTCATTCAAAAGTACAGCTCGTCCTACAAACTACAATCCCTCACATGGCCATTTTGACCAAAAAGTAAAAAAGTTATGGCTCTGAGAAGAAGGGGAGCTAAATGGAAAAACAAAAATACCTCTGGTCTTTAAGGGGTTAATAATCTGTTCAAATAGGCAGAACTCACTTTCCAAGTGCTCAGCATGATCAGTAGTGGATCAATCTGTGTGGATAAAACATCATATTATTAGCAGCACATTAATGGCTACACAGGATAATGTGCTGTTGAGAACGATGATTTTTAAACAAGCTTAACCCCTTCACAACCTTGGACATATCCACACGTACTCAGAGGCATAGCTAGGGTTTTGGTTCCGGTTGGGCAAAACTTCTGAGTGGGCCCCTAACCAGGTAACCTCCTCCCTAATAGTGGAGGAGAACCTCAGCAGGTGACTGTGCTGTTGCTGAAAATAATCTCTATATAAAGACCAATATTGATATTGTCGCCATATGGTCAGTGGTAGATACCAGTCCTACAGAACATATGAGATCACAGCACAGTTACAGATGATGACTTACCGCTGACGTTCTTTCTGATGGAATCGTTCACTGTTCACGCCTTTTCCATCTGGCCCAGACAGACATGACAACTCCTCTATAGCAATATGTTGTATGATGATATGGCCTTTACGGGTCTCACTACGTTTATGTGTGTACTATAGTCATGTTGGAAAATTGTTGGTTGTTGTGAAAGAGAATTCTTGTAGTGGAGGACTGCACATCATGAGATAAACAGCCTGGAGAAACCCACAGAGTGTGATCCATGACCAGAAACAACTAACAGAACATGGTGGCAGCTGGGCACAGATCCTGCAAATCCTCAGAGCTTGTGTGAGGCTGGGACTGTACTGAGGATCACAGCACCTGTAAGAACAGATTCCCTGACATTACTACAAAATGGAGACTGGGTTGAAGCCCCCTCAGGGACTGGATGTCACTTCATGGAATCTGTCCCAGTCTTGGAGACATTGGAAGGAAGAGTTTACACTGTATGTGGATCTCACCGTGGTCCCCAGTGATGACAAACAAAAAGTAAAGCTCTTTTATTACCTTATTGGGGAAAATGGCAGAGAATTAGCCCACACCTTACTCCCAGACACAGACAACCTCCTTCTTGCAGATATTGTGCAGGCATTTGATAAACACTGTGACCCAAAGAAGAATGAGACAGTGTGGAAAGATATAATTTTTTCACAAGACATGAGGAGGATGGTGAAAATGTGGACAGATATCTGACAGAAGTGAGGAGAAGTGCAGCAACATGTAGTTTTGAAGACATCAGGGACAGTCTAATCAAAGACAGAATGGTGTGTGTCATAAAACACAGTCATCTCAAAGAAAGATTACTGAGAGAGGAAGACATGACTTTAGAGAAATGCATGCAAATTTGCAGGGCTGCTGAGCTGTCAAAACAGCCTGAAGATGATGGCAGGCACCAGTGAGGATGATGATGATAAGGTACATGCAGTATCTATGAAAGGAAAAACAAGACCAAGCTCCCCTATAAACACTGTCCACTGCAAGTATTGTGGGAAAAGACATGAGAGAGACAAAATCAAGTGTTCAGCATATGGGGAAATCTGCAGATCATGTGGCAAGAAGAATCATTGCTCAGCTGTCTGCAGGCTGGGAACAGACAAACAGTACAGACAGTGCCACACTGTGACACCAGACACTAACAGTGCAGAGGACATTACATGGCTACAACTGCAGCCTGCAGCAGAGAAAATCAATGTAGTCAGGCAGTCAGTAAGTAAGGATGCCAAGCAGCTTTATGAAACATTCTTGTTGGATGAGAAGCCCATTAGATTTCAGCTGGATTGTGGAGCAAGCTGCAATGTAATTCCATCTGCTCTGCTGAACAAACAGGTTTCTATTGAGCCAACTGACAAGGTACTGGTGATATACAACAAAGGTGTTCTGAAACCGATGGGGACATGTAAGCTCAAAATACGGAACCCATGTAACAGAAAGAGTAAGGCTACTTTCACACTTGCGTTTTTTTGCGCTGCGCACCGTGCGCAGTGCAAACGCACAAAAAAACCGCATCATGTGTTTGTGTGCATTTTTTGTGAGTTTGGGTGCGTTTTTAAAAAAACGCATGCTTTTTTTGCGCATACGTGCGCATTACCATGCGCACGTATGCGCACCCATAGATTATAATGGGTGTTTGGGTGAAAAAAAACACATTGCGTGCTCATGCGTTTTTGGGGGGCAAGTCGGACGCACAAAAAATGCAACAGGATGCATTTTGTGCGCCCGAGCGCACACTACAAAAAAACGCATACGCATACAAACGCGTACAAATGCATGTGTATGCGCACCCATGTAAAGTATAGGGGAAAAAAAGCATGCTTTTTTTGTGCAAAAAAACACAAGTGTGAAACCAGTCTTAGGCTGTGTGCCCACGATGCTATTTTTAAGCGTTTTTGCCGTGATTGTCGGCGCGAAAACACTGCAAAAACGTTTAAAAATCTTGTACATGACGCACCCCATGCATTCCTATGGCATTCCGCACATGTTGTGCTAATGCTGCGCTTTTTTCCCCGGCGGAAACGCATCGCGGAAAAAATCGCAGCATAGTCATTCTTTTGTGCGGAATCGCAAAGAATTGCCGCGATTCCACACCCATAGGAATGCATGAGAACCGCTTACTTCCCGCATGTTTCTATGCCCACCATGCGCGAAGTTAAGCGTCTCATGTGCGGTTGGTACCCACGGTGTGGAGGAGAGGAGACTGTCCTCCAGGCCCTGGGTACCATACCCCTGTAAAAAAAAAAAAAAAAAAAAAAAATCAGGGTATATTTACCTTCCGACGTCCCACGCTGCATTCCCGTCCTAAGCGTTCCCAGTAATGCCTTGCGGCAAGGTCCTGTGATGACGTAGTCTCGCGTGACTCTAGCGGTCTCGCGATATCGCTATAGTAACGCGAGACCAACGTCATCACAGGTCTCGCAAGGCATTACTGGGAACGCTGATGCCCGGGATGGCAGTGCGGGACGTCGGAAGGTAAATATACCCCGATTTTTTATTTTTTTATCATTTTTCACATTCTATCTTTTACTATTTATGCCGCATAGGCGGCCTCAATAGTAAAAAGCTGGTCACACTTGTGAAACACTATGTTTGACGAGTGTGACCAACCTGTCAATTAATTTTGAAGCGATGCTTCAAATCGCTTGGAAAGTGCTTGAGAAAATCGCGGCAAAATCGCGAACAGAATCGCGGTAAAAACGCAGTGAAATCGCGTGAAAAAAACGCGCGATTTCTGGGAAGGAGTCCGGTTTTCTGTGTGCGTTTTAACACGCAACGTGGGCACATAGCCTTATAGAGTTGAATTTCATGTGTTGCGTGGGGGTAACCATGTACCATTATTGGGAGTAAAAGCAGTTCAGGCAATGGACTTAATAAAAGTTCAGTCTCAGAATATTATGTCTGTTGAAGTTTCCCAGGATATACCAAATCCCAAACTAAAGGCAGAGCACAACTTGGATATTCAAAAAATAAAAACGATGTATGCTGATTTATTTGAAGGTGATGGGTGCTTTGAAGGTAAATATCGGCTAGAAATTGACAACACCGTGCAGCCTACCAGATTACCTACAAGGAGAGTGCCTGTAGCTTTAACGCAACCACTGAAAGTAGAACTGCAAGATTTACAGAGAAGAGGTATGATAGCACCAGTCCATAAGAGCACAGATTGGATCAGCAGATTGGTCATAGTGCAGAAACCATCTGGCAAGTTAAGAATATGCATTGATCCTAAGCCACTCCACAAGGCGCTGAAAAGAAATCATTACCCCATGCCGACATTAGATGATGTTCTACCAGATCTATCAAAAGCTAAAATATTTTCTGTTTGTGATGTGAAAAGTGGATTTTGGCATGTGGCACTGACTGACGAATCAAGTTTATTGACAACATTTTCTTCACCATTTAGACACTTTAAATGGCTGAGAATGCCCATGGGACTAAAACCTGCTCTAGAGGTGTTCCAGCAGACACTAATGCAGGCTTTGGAAGGACTTCCTGGAGTGACGACAAGAGCAGATGATATACTAATAGTGGGAGAAGGTGAAGATATGGAATCCGCAATCTAGGATCACGATCAGAAGATGATACAAATTTTGGACAGAAGCAGAGCAAAACACATATAGCTGAATTTGGACAAATTCAAACTGAAAATGACAGAAGTGGCCTATATTGGACATCGTCTGACTACAAATGGTGTAAAAGTGGATCCTGAAAAGGTGACAGCAATACAAGATTTGCCTACCCCTACTGATGTTCCTGGAATACAACGATTTTTGGGCATGGTAAATTATTTATCCAAATTTTGCAGACATCTATCAGACATGTGTGAGCCACTGAGACAGCTAACCCACAAAGATGTGCTCTGTGAATGAACAGAAAGCCAGGAAACTGCTTTCCGATCAGTAAAGAAGGCTATTTTAGATGCAGCAACCCTAAAGTATTTTGATCCAGATCGAGAAGTGGGGGTACAATGTGATGCTTCAGAAAAAGGCCTTGGAGCCACATTAATGCAGAACAAACAGCTAATCACATTTGCAAGCAGAGCCCTTACAACAACAGAGCAGGGATATGCTTAGATTGAGAAGGAACTACTGGCTGTGGTATTTGGGTTGGAGAAGTTTCACCAATACACCTATGGTCGACGGGTAACATTGCAGTCATATCACAAACCTTTGGAGAGCATTACAAAGAAACCATTACTAAATGCCCCAAAGAGAATACAGCGCATGCTGTTACGACTTCAGAAATATGATTTTGACATCGGGTACTGTCCAGGAAGAGACTTACTGATTGCAGATACGCTAAGCAGAGCTTAACTTCCTATCACAAATGATGAGGAGAAAGACATTGAAACCATCAATATGTGTAACTACCTTGCAGTGTCAACAGAAAAGTTGAAGTAAATCCAGACTTTCACAGAGAAGGATAAAAGTCTCCAGAGTTTAAAGACTGTCATCTTGCAGGGCTGGCCAAAATACAAGCAACATGGTCCAAGGGAAGTTTCACCATTCTTCCACATAAGAGATGAATTGTTAGTGCAGCAAGAAATAATCTTTAAAGGAGACAGGGAGGTTATACCAGAAGTTTCTCAGAAGAGACATACTGAAAAAATTGCACTCTTCTCACTTAGGCATGGCAGGATGTCTTACTTCGAGCCCAAGAATCGGTTTATTGGCCAGGTATGAATGACCACATAAAAAAATTATATACTGTAGCACAATGTGAAATATGTGCATCCTGCAGTGATAAGCAACCAAAGGAGACATTGCAACCTCATGAAATTCAATATAGGCCATGGTCAAAAACAGGAACAGACTTGTTCACATGGAATGACAAAGAATACCTGATTACAGTGGACTATTTCTCTAACTTCTGGGAGGTTGATTTATTGCAGGATACAAGGGCGAGAACAGTGATTAAAAAACTCAAAGCCCATTTTGCTAGGTATGGCATTCCAGATATTGTTTTCTCGGACAATGCGGCACAGGTTATTTCAGAAGAGTTCAAAGCCTTCAGCAAGAAATGGGAATTTGAACACCAGACGTCTTCTCCCAGATATCCTCAGAGTAATGGGAAAGCAGAGTCAGCAGTAAAAACAGCCAAAAGGCTCATGCAGAAAGCAAAACAGGCGGGTACTGATGTATATCTGTCTATACTGGATCATAGAAACACTCCCACCCAAGGTCTAGACAGCAGTCCGGCACAGAGGCTCATGAGTAGGCGTACAAAGACACTCTTACCAAAGTCATCTGTTAAAGCCAAAGTTGCAGGGAAATATCAAAGCTAAATTACAGAAGAATCAACATAGGCAAGCTTTCTATTACAATAAATCTGCAAAGGATCTGCCTGAGCTCCAGTAAAATGACAACATTCGGCTGCAGCCAAGCAGCACGTTTGACAAACACTGGCAAAAGGCAAAAGTTGTCCAGAAACTAGGACCTCTGTCCTACGAAATTCTAACAGAGAAAGGAAGAGGACCAAGGAGAAATTGGAGATATCTGAGGAAAATGCAAGAAAGAGATAATTCATGGCCTTTTGAACAGTATCCTGACACCCAAGACAATGAGGCAGCAAGTACAAGTCAAGTACCAACAGTGACAGCTGTCCATCAGGGTGAGGATTCGGGCCAGAGACAGGCAATATCATAAGGCATATTACCAGAATCACAAGACACATCTTATAAAAATGGAAGGATCCAGCGATGTCGGGTGACAGTTAAAAACCAATATTTTTTATCAAAATGGCATTAAAACATTCTCAGGC
Source organism: Dendrobates tinctorius (assembly GCF_039654945.1). NCBI lineage: Eukaryota > Metazoa > Chordata > Amphibia > Anura > Dendrobatidae > Dendrobates > Dendrobates tinctorius. The sequence goes on along the minus strand of NW_027361680.1, from coordinate 4,986,186 downwards.
ACATAATGTCTGGCAACACTGCATGGAAACACAGATCCTACGCGTTTTGACTTAAGGTTTTATCAAGATCTGGCTATGTGCACACTGAACAGCATATTTATATGGTAGGCAATAACATGATTGGCTGGACAATTAAGTGCTATAATGTATGCATTTTACAATAATAAAAACACAAAGTAGAAACAATGAATATATATACAAAAAAAGAAAAAGAAAAATATGCATTAAAAAAAAATTATGTATATAATATACTGGAATAACATCAAATGCAGTTTTATGAATTGCTAAATTAATAGTGTTTTATAAGGTCTTGTCTGGCATTCAGACATGAGGGAGCCCTGGTGTTTAAAGTAAAAATCCAAAAAGATTCTCTCCCAAGTAATATATATTTATAATTGCCACCTCTGCGAGGTTTGTGCACTTTTTCAATTGCATGAAGCAAGAAAGAGTTAACTGCTCTATTATGGCAGGTAATGAAATGACGTGAAGCCGCAGATGGAGAGAAAACGTCTGGATTATTAATATATCTGCAAGATGATGTCTGATTCTGACTTCTAGTGCAGGGTTCCCCAACTCCAGTCCTCAAGGCCTACCAACAGATCATGTTTTCAGGATTTCCTTAGTATTGCTCAGGTGATAATTGCATCACCTGTGCAATACAAAGGAAATCCTGAAAACATGATCTGTTGGTGGGCCTTGAGGACTTGAGTTAGGGAACCCTGCTCTAGAGGGCAAGTGGTACAGCCAATATACTGAATGTTACAAATAGTACATTTAATGCAATAAATAACAAAGGAAGTATTGCAATTAATAAAATCATGGATGGGATACATAACAGAATTGTGAACAGAACTAAAATGGTCCGTTTTATGAGCAAAGCGGCAGGCTTTGCATTTATTGGCTCCACATTTGAAAAAAACCTCTAATATTTAACCAATTTTTTCAGGAGTTTTCTCCAGAAACGTTGCTCTGAAAAAGACAAGGAGATAGGCTCCAGCCATATGCTCAATTCTTTCTGGAAACAAAACGCACCGGATATTTTTTTTTCTCTGACACATCTTATGTTAATAGAGCTGGCAGAATTATCAGAAAGCCAGCGCACCTCAAGGATTATATCTAACTGGACTTATGTTATATCTCTAACTTGGTCATGTTATCCATTATTTTATTATCTTTTATTGTTCCTACAGTTGAAAGAGAAAGAATATAGCAATATGTCTTATGATGATGCGGCCTCTAGGGGTCTCACTACGTTTATGTGTGTACTATAGTCATGTTGGAAACTTGTTGGTTGTTGTGAAAGAGAACTCTTGTAATGGAGGACTGCACATCATGAAATAAACAGCCTGGAGATACCCACAGAATGTGACCCATGACCGGAAACAACTAACAGAACATCCTCCAGCCAGGACTCAGCTACAGAGAATACAACAAAGACACATTTCACATCTCACATTTTCAGCACTGTCCGAAACGGGACTATTTCCTACCTGCACAAACTCCTCATCCTGCTGATACCCCAATACTGAGCCGCTGCTGACGTATGTGTCCTTATTACTGCACCTGATATGCCAATACTGAGCCGCTGCTGACATATGTGTCCCTATTACTGTGTAATACGTATGCCGACTGGGGGCTGGTCCCTTTCGGCCACGGAATGGACTGGAGGCAGAGACAGAAATCCGTTCAATCAGGTCCAAACTTTATTCGGTGTCCTCTTGACATCCACAGCAGCCACACCAGCTTCTGCTCCCTGGCCTGGCTTCATGTCACTTTTCTTCTGTTTCAATTGGCAAAGACCCTCCAGGTTCTTTCACTGTAGCTGCCATTATAGGCCCATGGCCACAACGCTTCCCCCTGGCTAAGTCTGCCCACTGTACACCTACTCACTCTTCGGTGTCCCAGCCGTCTGGTACCCAAACCTTCCATCAGTCACTGCCATCCCTTTCTGCGGCTGCCTCCTCAGGGCCACCCCCCTCTCCGAGTAACCGTCTCTGGCTCTCCTCTGTCCTTCCTGAGCTTCTTCTCTCTCTGTCCTCTCCTGTGCTCTTCTCACTTCTTTCTTTCCCGTGGGTGTCTCTCTGCTCTGCCCCTGGGACTCCCCTCTATTATATCTCCTATCTCTGGAAATCCTTTACATGTTCTTTCACCGCCGCTGTGACACATCCCCCCTGACACCAGCGACCCATTTACAATATTCACTTTTTCTGTTATATATGTCCTAAAGAACTACCTTTAATATGTACAGCACGTAACTATCTCCACTACACATTCTACAAGCTATTTTCTATATCTACCTTATGTACACTATTCTTCTACATTTATAATCTCAAAATATTTCGTTAAACATTTTCAAACATCTTTTTCTTTCTCCCTTCTTCCTTTTTCACATAACTATTCCACCAACTTTTCTGGCAACATTTACATTATCTCTGTTACATACGCTCACTACCTCTACTCTTAGACCTTTATTTTTACCATTATTGCTAATGAAAACATTTGTAAACGCAATAGCGCCCCCTTCCTTTTTGAGCAGTACCTCAACACATCCCTTCGGCATCAGGCACAGGGCTTCTTACCCCAAGGAGACGCAGGACAGTCCCCTAAGCTGCGCAACGGTGCGTAGCAGTCCCGGTAGTCCGTGAACATCAACGGTGCTCCGGGTCATCTCCTGATGGCCGATGTTCTTCTCCTACAGAGGGGCACTCCACAGCTGTGGGGCCCCGGGATATCTGGCCGTCCCTGGGCCACGAGTGTCCGCTTCCCCCATAGTAGTTCTGCTACAGGAGCGCAACAGGCACCACCAGACAATTTTCCTTAGGTACCGTGGACCGTCATGGACTCTCCAGATGGGCGCTGCACAGTTCCTTATCCTGGGGGAATGTGGGGCAGTCCTAGAGGGTCTAAACATGCACTAGAAGGGGAAGGAGGGGCCATGGAGGGTTCCGCAGTGTACATCATGGGTAGCATCCTTGCGGGAGACCCGGGCCCTGGCCCAAGCCGAAGAGGTCTCAGCAACCGCAGGGCACCCAAACCAAGGGGAAGAAACAGGGGCAGAGGCATCCTCAGCTGCCTTTGCACGGGGACCGACATCTTCTCCGGCGGGCACGGTGGTTCCAGGGGACGCCAAGCGGGAGCACGGGGACCTGGTGATGCGGACCTTAGGCCTTGTGTCCCTGCAGTGAGACAAAGTCGAGGCTACGCAGTCTGCCATGGGCCAGGGAAAGGATAATCTCACCCCCTCTGATGTCACGGTTCCACTCCTTGCTCTTTTTCTGGGCGTTGGTGACAGCAATCCAGACAGACGGCCCCGCGTAGGCCACAGACCCGCTCTACGCCGGTGACGCGGGATGGGGAGAAGCCAGGCGAAGAGGCTGGAGGGATTGATGGCACGAACGTCAGCCAGCCCACCACAGACCACGGATTCGTCAGGCACCGATGTCAGAGTCAGGGGAGGCTGGGCGAGGGAGCTGGGAATCGGTATCAGAGACTTTGGGCCTAGCGTCCGGACGGGGCAGGGAGGCGGAGGCTGCCTGCGGCGTCCCCAACCAGGGCAGGCAATCGCTCACCTTCCCCGGCGCCGTGGCCTCCTTCCGCTGGACGGGCTCGATGTCTCCAGTCGTCACCCGCGGGAAGGGCCCCGACAGTCCTCTGCTGCTTCCGGTCCCATCACCTGGTGTCCGCTGCTGTTCTTCATCCCGCCGTCCGATAGGACTGGCCTCCAGGCCTGAGGGTTCCGCAGGACACATCAGTGACGGCCGCTCCAGTGGCTGAAGAGTGGGTCCCGCTTCTCGCACTGTCTCCGCTGTCGAGGACTCCATCTGCGGCAGGTCTTCAGGACAGGTGAGAGCTTGCTGTTTTTGTAATGGCTCCCAGCTCCCGCTGTAGTCCTTTAACGTGGGAGGGTGCCCAGCTTTCCTGCGGCGGAACCCAGCTTTCCCAACAGGGCGATTGTCACTCAATGTGCACCGCTCCCCGCAGGAGCAGGCCTGGCTTAGCCGCTCCTGGTAGTCAAATTTAGTGCCAACCTCCTCCTTCCCAACAGTTGCCATCTCTAGAGGTGCTAAAAGTCTCTCTCAGGATTCCTCCTCTTTCTTCTTTAGTCAAATCCGGTCTGTAGTCAGAAAAGTAGCCAGCTTTTCCAGCAGTGTTACTCTGGGTCAAATCCGGCAATTCCACTCTCAGTCCAAAGTGTAATCCTCTCAGGCATAATCTTCAACCTGTCCAGCTCAGGTCTTAAATTGTAATCCACTTTGGTCAATCTTCAACCGGTTCAGCTCAGGTCCAAATTGTAATTCACTCAGGTAAATCGTCAACCTGTTTAGCTCAGGTCCTTTAAACCTTTGACGCGGTCTCACTGCTGACATTGGTGTATTGGCGGTGATGATCCTGCCGAATATGCCACTTGTAGTACGTGTGCCGACTTGAGGGGTGGTCCCTTTGGGCCGCGGAACGGACTGAAGGCAGAGGCAGAAATCTGTTCAATCAGGTCCAAACTTTATTCGGTGTCCTCTTGACATCCACTGCAGCCACACCAGCTTCTGCTCCCTAGCCTGGGTACCTGTCATCTTCCTTCTGCTTCAATTGGCGAAGACCCTCCGGGTTCTTTCACTGTGGCTGCCATTACACCCACAGCCACAGCGCTTCCCCCTGGCTAAGTCTGCCCGCTGGACACCTACTCACTCTTCGGTGTCCCAGCCATCTGGTACCCAAACCTTCCATCAGTCACCGTCCCTTCCAGCGGCTGCCTCCTCAGGGCCACCCCCTCTCTGAGTAACTGTCTCTGGCTCTCCTCTGTCCTTCCTGATCTTCTTGTCTCACTGTCCTCTCCTGTGCTCTTCTCACTTCTTTCTTCTCTGTGGGTGTCTCTCTGCTCTGCCCCTGGGACTCCCCTCTCTTATATCTCCTCTCTCTGGAAATCCCCTTCTCAGTACCGTAACTCCACCCACCATGACTATGCAATTTCCCCAGCCTAAGTCCTGCTGTTAAGTCCTTTTCTCACTGCTCTGTCTCCATCTTGTGGCCAAAACCCAGTACTATGTCATCTTGCACTAATTCCCAGCTGTTAACCATACACATACAATAAAGCATAGTGCACATCATCCTTTACATGTTCTTTCCATCTCAGACAGGTCCATAGGTCAGTCCACCCCCTACAACTGCACCCGATACCCCAATACTGAGCCGCTGCTGCCATATGTGTCCCTATTACTGCACCTGCTGTGTGGCCCTGTGTGACCTCTAAATTCTAAAGCAACCCTCTGGAAAATAGTAATGCCGGGTGCAAGTGCCCTAGAAAGCAATGCCCACAGTTTGTCCCCTAAAAAGTAATATTGCCCCGTGTGCCCCTTTGACAGTCACAATAATCTGAGTTCCCTATAACAATAAGTGCCCACTTTACATTTAATAATGTCCCGAGACTCCCCCCTGTACAGCTCCCCTATACACAGTATGATGCTCTCTCACACACAGTATAATGTCCCCTCACTGTATAGATACTGACCCCTTAATATCCCCCAAACTATTTAATGGCTCCAACACTGTATGATGGCCCTGTCACTATAATCCCCACACTGTATGATGGGCCCCTAGATAGCCTCAATACAGCATAATACACCAGATAGTCCTCAATATAGTATAATAATGCACTCCCCACAGGCAGAATCTACAGTATAATACACTCCCCATAGGCAGACTCTATAGTATAATGCAGCCCCCCCATAGACAGACTGTATAGCATAATGCACCAGATAGTTTTCAATATATATATGTAGTGTACTCGCGCTATGATTCAGACATATGGGTACAATACTGATCAATATTAAGTACCTGTTGGAGAGTGGGTGATTTTCATATACGTAGTGCAGGTTGATAAATTAGATGTAAGGTCTAGTTGGCGAACTAGATTAAAAAGAGGAGGGAATTAATAAAACACACTTAAAAGGGTTTGTGCTCTAAATAAAAAGTCACTTAATGGGGTAAGTGAATATAATAATTTAGCTAAGTACATATAGAGAGCTGTGTAAATAAGCATATATTAATCACACTAAAAGTAACATACTGTAGATGCTAGAAGTTGGTGCTGAGTATGTCCATGTCCATAGACATGGTCAGTCAAAGTGAGAATACTCAGAAAAAAGCCTGATACCTATAGCAAAATTAACTGGTTTGAGTCCAATCAATGTGGTAAAGTAGGTACTTGGTACTTAGCTTAAATCAAGTCTGTAAGTTCTCCGAGGTTGGGGTGAGTACTGGAGTGCTGTCCCGGCTGGTGACAAGCGCTCACTGTGCCAGACGCTGAAGCGCGGGTACCCACGATAAACACTGACAGGACCTTCGTGACTTATTCGTGACTCGCTTGGTCATGTGGTGCCCAGAAGGCAGTTACAGAGTGCAATAGGAGCCAAAATTGTCCAGCGCATTTCGGAATTACAGCGGATTCCTTCGTCAGGGATGGCTCCTCTTGCATTGGTGGCTTTAAATACCTTTGGCTCGTGATACATTGGTTAATCAAAAGCGAATAGTTCAACCTCATTGTTCAGTACCCTTGGTTTCAGGGTATCTGATTCAAAGATCCATCCCATTTTTTCTCTTGACGTTTGCATTCCAGAGAAGTATAATGTAGTATAATATAGTATAATGCACTCCCCTTAGGCAGACTTTATAGTATAAAGAACTCCACATAGGCAGACTATAGCATAATGCACCCCAATAGGCAGCCTCTGTAGTGTAATGCAAGCCCATAGGCATATTCTATAATGTAATGCACCCCCATAAGCAGCCTCTGTAGTGTAATGCACGCCCCATAGGCAGACTCTATAGTGTAATGCACCCCTATAGGCAGCCTTGTAGTGTAATGCACTCCTATAGGCAGCCTCTGTAGAGTAATGTACTCCCTATAGATAGCCTCTGTAGTGTAGTGCACCCCTATAGGCAGCCTCTGTAGTGAAATGCACCCCCATAGGCAGCCTCTATAGTGTAATGCACCCCTATAGGCAGCCTCTGTAGTGTAATGTACCCCCTTAGGCATCCTCTATAATGTAATGCACCCCATAGGCAGCCTCTGTAGTATAATGCACCCTCATAGGCAGCCTCAGTAGTGTAATGCACCCCCATAGGCATCGTCTATAATGTAATGCACCCACATAGCCACCCTCTGTAGTATAATGCACCCCCATAGCCATCCTCTGTAGTGTAATTTTAGCCCCATAGCCACCCTCTGTAGTGTAATGCAGCCCCATAGCCACCCTCTGTAGTGTAATGAAGCCCCATAGCCACCCTCTGTAGTGTAATGTACCACCATAGCCACCCTCTGTAGTGTAATGTAGCCCCATAGCCACCCTCTGTAGTATAATGCTACACCATAGCCATCCTCTGTAGTTTACTGTACCCCTATAGCCACCCTCTGTAGTGTAATGTAACCCCATAGCCAGCTTCTGTAATGTAATGTAGCCCCATAGCCACCCTCTGTAGTGTAATGTAGCCCCATAGCCACCCTCTGTAGTGTAATGCTCCACCATAGCCATCCTCTGTAGTTTACTGTACCCCTATAGCCACCCTCTGTAGTGTAATGTAGCCCCATAGCCACCCTCTGTAGTGTAATGCAGGCCCACAGCCACCCTCTGTAGTGTAATGTAGCCCCATAGCCACCCTCTGTAGTGTAATGCTCCACCATAGCCATCCTCTGTAGTTTACTGTACCCCTATAGCCACCCTCTGTAGTGTAATGTAGCCCCATAGCCACCCTCTGTAGTGTAATGCAGGCCCACAGCCACCCTCTGTAGTGTAATGTAGCCCCATAGCCATGCTCTGTAGTGTAATGCACCCTCATAGCCACCCTTGGTGCAATATTGCACCCCCGTAGCCACCCTTTGTAGTGTAATGCACCCCCATAGCCACCCTCTGTAGTGTAATGTAGCCCCATAGCCACCCTCTGTAGTGTAACATAGCCCCATAGCCACCCTCTGTAGTATAATGCACCCCCATAGCCACCCTCTGTAGTGTAACATAGCCCCATAGCCACCCTCTGTAGTGTAATGTAGCCCCCATAGCCAACCTCTTTAGTATAATGCACCCCATAGCCACCCTCTGTAGTGTAATGTAGCCCCATAGACACCTTCTGTAGTATAATGCACCCCCATAGCCACCCTCTGAAGTGTAATGTAGCCCCATAGCCACCCTCTGTAGTATAATGCACCCCCATAGCCACCCTCTGTAGTATATTGCACCCCCATAGCTACCCTCTGTAGTATAATGCACCCCATAGCCACCCTCTGTGGTGTAATATAGCCCCATAGCCACCCTCTGTAGTATAATGCACCCCCATAGTCACCCTCTGTAGTGTAATGTAGCCCCATAGCCACCCTCTGTAGTGTAATGCACCCCATAGCCACCCTTTGTAGTATAATGCATCCCCATAGCCACCCTCTGTAGTGTAATGTAGCCCCATTGCCACCCTCTGTAGTATAATGCACCCCCCAAAACTGAATACTCACCTCACCTTGCTGATTTTGTAAGTTTGCCCACTGACAAAGACATGAACAGTCTATAATTTTAAGAGTAGGTTATTTTTAACATTGAGAGATAGAATATCAAAAATAAAATCCAGAAAATTACATTGTATAAATTATATAAATTTATTTGCATTTTGCAGTGAGAAATAAGTATTTGATCCCCTACCAACCATAAAGAGTTTTGGCTCCTACAGACCAGTTAGACGCTCCTAATCAACTCGTTACCTGCATTAAAGACAAGTCTTACATAGTCACCTTTATAAAAGACTCCTGTCCACAGACTCAATTAATCAGTCAGACTCTAACCTCTACAACATGGGCAAGACCAAAGGGCTTTCTAAGGATGTCAGGGACAAGATCAGAGACCTGCACAAAGCTGAAATGAGCTGAAAAACCATACGTAAGATGCTGGGTGAGAAGGAGACAACTGTTGGTGCAATAGTAAGAAAATGGAAGAAATACTAAATGACTATCAATCGACATCAATCTGGGGCACCATGCAGAATCTCACCTTGTGGAGTATCCTTGATCATGGGGAAGGTGAGAGATCAGCCAAAAACTACACGGGGGAACTTGTCAATGATTTCAAGGCAGCTGGGACTACAGTCACCAAGAAAACCATTGCTAACACATTACGCCGTAAAGGTTTAAAATCCTGCAGTGCACGCAAGGTCTCCCTGCTCAAGAAGGCACATGTGCTATCTAATCTCACAACCTCTCCCCCTATCTGACCACCACCTACTCACCTTCTCATCCCTGTCCTCCTCACCTGCCCCCCATGTCCAGCCACTAGCACATCCTAGAAGAAACCTTGCACACCTAGACATTCACAGACTCTGAGACTCTCTTCTACCTCTGTCCTCCATATCTTAAGTCAACGACACAGACAGCACTACTGCTTTCTATAACGCCACCCTTTAGCGTTAACTCAACTCATAATGTTTGGAGGAAGAGAAATGCTGCCTATGATGACCAAAGAACACCTTTCCCACTGTCAAGCATGGAGGTGGAAACATTATGTTTTGGGGTGTTTCTCCGCTAAGGACACATTACTACTTAACCGCATCAATGAGAAAATGGATGGAGCCTCTTGCGTGGTAATCTCCTTCCCTCTGCCAGGACATTAAAAATGGGTCATGGCTGGGTCTTCCAGCAAGACAATGGCCCAAAACAAAGGCAAGGCAGCAAAGGAGTGGCTCAAAAAGAAGCACATTAAGGTCATGGAGTGGCCTAGCCAGTCTCCAGACCTTAATACCATAGAAAACTTATGGAGGGAGTTGAAGTTCTGAGTTGCCAATCGACAGCCTCAACATCTTAATGATTTAGAGATGATTTGCAAAGAGGAGTGGACCAAAATTCCTCCTGACATGTGAGCAAACCTCATCATCAACTCCAAATAAGTCTGACTGCTGTGCTTGCCAACAAGGGTTTTGCACCAAGTATTAAGTCTTGTTTGCCGGAGGAATCAAATGCTTATTTCTCATTGCAAAATGCAAATAAATTTATATAATTTATACAATGTGATTTTCTGGATTTTATTTTTGATATTCTATCTCTCAATGATAAAATTAACCTACACTTAAAATTATAGACTGTTCATGTCTTTGTCAGTGGGCAAACTTACAAAATCAGCAATGGATCAAATAATTATTTCCTTCACTGTATTAACACCATCACTACCGAATAACACTTAGGAAATGGCGGGTTCACCGCAGTTCATTTGGAGAATTTCACTGCAGTGAATTTGAAGTGAGGTAAACTTCCCTCTGCACCATGAGACTTTTTCTCACTGTGCTAGCGGTAATCTCACCAAGGTCACATCAGTTCATTTGCCTGGCTGGGAACGCAGCCTCCGTGACCCGCGATAACCTAGATGATGTCACCGCTAGTCACTGATGCTGCGCTGTATGTGGGGTCCAGCATTGGTTTATTGACCTCCGCCAGTAATAGGTGAGGAACTCTGCATCTGATTGGTAGCAGGTCTTGATGAACGTGTGTTAGGGTTGTGGATCGCACTAAATATAAAATAGAAGGAGCTGCGATTGCAACCCGGGGTCCACCTTGCAGAGATGGTAACCTGGCGGAGTGCAACTAAACACCGGCGCATAACCACTGACCCATTGTGTAGAGGAGCGAACTCTGTTACTTCAGAGTTCGTTGGCACAAATGCCGGAGCCTGTTACCTCTACAGGACTCGGCAAATGGAGCGCCAGTGTAGAGTCTCAAGACTCTGCCCCCAGGACACAGGGATAGAGTCCCTCTTGACTCACTAGCGTGCGGAGGTGCAACTGTGTTGCCAGGAAAACAGGTATAATTACAAACAAGCGTGCAAGTGTGCACAGTGCCGCTCAGGTGGACGCTGCCAATCACCCCTGGTTGGACCAGATAAGCGCACAGGTTGCGCACGGCGCTGCACAGGCGTTTGCTGTCACTTGCCACGGTACGATAGTGCCCCACAGGAGGCGACACCATCGGACGCTAGTGTGTGCTGAGAACTAGGAGCACAGTGGCATGAGCATAGCCACCCGTTGGCGCTGACTCTAACTCTGAATCCCTAACACAAACACAACCAGAGGGAGGGAATCTTAATGAGTCAGTCACCAGATACATGCATCCATCATTATACACACAAATAACAATTAGAGCATATACTAGCGCATGGCCGAGCAACCATGCAAACATTTTATAGCAGTGTCCTTCTAGGACCTTTCTGATGGTCCATTCGGAACAGGCACAGGACCTGAGCATGTGACCCCTGAGCTCCAATGGGAGGTTGAGCCACGGGCATGCTCAGTCGAGCAAAAAAGGGACTTAGTCCCAGGAGCTGCTCACCGCTGGCTAGTGCAGGCTGCTATAGCTGAACCAGGGATGGCAGCAGCAACCAACCTGACAGCACTAGCTTGAGCAAGGCATCGGGAACAACGTCTTTGCTGAGCAGGCTCCTCTGCGGCCGGGACTGAATGGGAGTTTGCAGCAGGCAAGGCTCAGGATTCCTCCTGTGCAGAGGCGGGAACCCAACGCCTAACAACGTGCTTCTCAAACAGTACATTAACATTCATTCTCTGAGCCCCCCTTCCCTTTAATTTACCCATTCAGCAACTGTACTGTGTATATGATAATTAACTTGTACCAAAATGGATAAATTACATCTTTCTTCAAGACACATAAACACATTCCCTGTAGTATGTATGAAACTATATAAGTAATAGTAATAATAACTGCATTACATGAGTTAGGCTGAGTTCACACGTGGCGTTTTTTTCGCGTTTCCGCGGCGGTTTTAACCGCGCGATTTTGCCACGAAAACGCGAAAAATAAGCATCCCATGCATTCCTATGGGATTCCTCAATGCTGTGCTAATGCTGCGGTTTTTACCGCGGCAGAATCGCTTTGCGGTAAAAACCGCAGCATGCTCATTAATTTGCGGAATCGCGGCGATCCCGCACCCATAGGAATGCATTGTTCCGCTTACTTCCCGCATGTGGCTGTGCCCACCATGCGGAAAGTAAGCAGAACATTTGCGGATGGTACCCTCGGTCCGGAGGAGAGGAGACTGTCCTCCGGGCTTTAGGTACCATATCCCTGTAAAATAGAATTTAAAAATAAAAAATATTGTTATTCTCACCCTCCGACGTCCCGCGCAGTCTTCCCGCTTCTCTTCACGCTCTCGTTCCCTTTAGTCCTTTGCAAAAATGCCCGCGATGGCGTCCGTTCTCGCGGGATCGTGAAGTCTCGCGGTCATTCGCGCGACGTCATCGCGAATTACCACGAGACATCGCGATCCCGCGAGAACGGACGTCATCGCGGGCATTTTCGCAAAGGATTACGTATGCGCGTATGCGCGGGACGTCGGAAGGTAAGAATAACACTATTTTTTATTTTTTTTTACATTCTATCTTTTACTACTGAGGCCGCATAGGCGGCCTCAGTAGTAAAAAGTTGGTCACACTCGTCAAACACTATGTTTGACGAGTGTGACCAACCTGTCAATCAGTTCTCCAAGCGATGCTACAGATCGCTTGGAAAACGCTAGCATTTTGCAAGCTAAATACGCTTGCAAAATGCTAGTTTTTCCGCGGGAAAATCGCGGGAATTTAAAATGCGATTTTCCCGCGGACTGGAATTCCGGAATTCTCGCGGTAATTTCCGTGAGAGTTCCGGTACGTGTGCACTTAGCCTTATAGTAACATCCTTTCACTCATTTCACAAACTAACAAACACAACATTGAGTAGGGTCCAGAAATGCTGAGCTTGATCCAGTAGACTGCTAGTCAGTTGAGGAAAAACAATCCAGATCTCAGACAGCTGGATCTACACTTAAGGGGGTTTTACACATAGCGATATCGCTAAAGCATCACCGATTTGGTGACGCAGCAGCGATATCGCTATGTGTGATACTTACCTCCGACCGGCTCCCCTGCTGATCGCGCAGCTCCATTTCTCATCAGGCGCTTCCTGCTGTGATTCCTGCTGGCGCCGACGAGCATCGCGTGGACGCGGACGGAGGACGTCAGGATCGCCGCGTCTGAAAGGTGAGTATCGTCCGCTGATTTACTGCTGCATCGCTGTGAGACCTTCCTGTGTGGAAGCTCACTAGCGATCATTTAGCGATGCACCAGCGATCCTGACCGGGTCATATCGCTGGTCGGGATCGCTGGTGCATCGCTAAATGTAAAGGGGCCTTTACAGTACAGGATGTGTTATACAACTGTCAGAGATTGCTTTTAGCCCCAGACATCCTTTATTATATCATGAAAGTTTATTCTGTTTCACAAAACCAAAATCCAAGTAAGGCTTCTATCCTAGGACCTTAGCTGGAAGAGTGTTTGTTTTTTTACCACAAAGGTGCAGAAAGAACAATGGATAGACCAAAATGGGGGTTCCAATGCATCCAAACCATATCAATGGCAATGGATTACTTCAGGTCAAGAACCAGGGCAGGCTTATTGTATGAATCAGTGGTGGTTGCAAATTGTTGTTAATAATTATTAAAATGGTGGTTTTCTTATTACCATGCAACTTTGCGAGTGAATCTTACTCTACTTTACCATGATGTAACTTTTTATATTTTTGTTTTCATACACCACCCTCCATTCTTAGTAGATATTGCATTTACTTTTAGCTTAGGTTGTTCATTTTTAAAACAAAATGTACATGACATTTTTCTTACTTTTTATTTGTCTTGCTAGAAGATGATTCATACAGTGGAGACAATGCCATTGACATGTTGATTGAAGATCAGCTTATAAAGCATGAATTCCAGCCTGTCAGTACCGCAGAGGATATCACTCCAACCAAAGAATCTCTAACCTCAAATTATATCAAAGGACATACAAAACTCTCTGACTTGTCTATTATGGATATTTCTACCTTGTCTGTTGAAAACTTAGTAGACACTGTAACAACATCAAAATTGACCAAACAATCCAGTTCTTTGCAACAGATAACTACAGAGCAGACTAAACCAGTAGAAAGCACATCCATCGAGGCTGAAACAACTGCACTAACAGCCCAGACTAAACAATCATCAGTAATTATACAGACTACTCAGCCAACGATATCCAAATCCATTCATACAAGCACAGCTGCCTCAACGAATTCAGATGCTCCATTAACAAGCTCTAAACCTTCAAAGCCTACTAAAATATTGCACCTAAGCACTGATAGTAACAAAGAAGGAGAAGATGATCTTCAGAAAGTCATTGGTAAGTTTGAATCTTTTCATTGATGTTATGTTTTATTTGAAGTTGGTCTAAGGTGTTTCAGACTAAACATTTTCATAGTATTTTTTAAAAGTGCTCATACTACAGCCCCAGTCTCCCCTCTTCCAGAGCTGGATATAACAATCTGTTACAGATGTCTAATAAGAAAAGCATCTTGCTGTATTTCACTTTCTTCTACACTACACAGCTGAATACAGATGTGCACTCACAATTAATACATAATTAGTTATTATGCAACCCACCATTCCAAATATAAATTATAATCCACCACTGTGTCCCACCAACTATAGCCACTTTTCCCCACCTAATAAATATATAAATTAACTATCTGAAGATCCCGGCGTTGCCTGGGCATAGTAACTAACTGTGGTTAGTTATAACAAATTATAATGATTATATTGCACATAAAAACCATGCATCTAATCCTATCCTGTGTGATACTGACTGCTGAGCCATGTATCTAGGCCTATTCTGTGTAATACTGTCTCCTAAGCCGTGTATCTAATACTATTCTGTGTTATACTATGTGCTGAGCTGTGTATCTAATCCTATCCTGTGTGATACTGACTGCTGAGCCGTGTATCAAATTCTATCCTGTGTCATACTGACTGCTGAGCTGTGTATCTAATCCTATCCTGTGTGATACTGTCTGCTGAGCCGTGTATCTAATCCTATCCTGTGTGATACTGACTGCTGAGCCGTGTATCTAATCCTATCCTGTGTGATACTGACTGCTGAGCTGTGTATCTAATCCTATCCTGTGTGATACTGGGCTCCCCCTGCAGTCTGTGTCAGAGGGTGGTCTGGTTGGCACGGTAATAAATTGTGTTATTTCCAGCTTTACAGAAGGACGATAACACCATAGAAATGATAAGAATAATAGGCCTCAGTTACCAAAACTGTCTACAAAGAAAACTGTTGCTGATAGCAACCAATCACAGCTCATTTTTCATATTTTAAACAGCTCTGGGACAGCGTGGCGAGTTTTGAGTGGCAACTTTTGTGTTTCGACTTTTATGTGGCGAGGTTGGTGTATGTGTGGTGAAATGTGTGCTGAGGGTGGTATATGTGTTGAAGCACGTGGTAGTGTGTGGCACATTTTGTGTGTGTGTTCATATCCCCATGTGCGGTGAGTATCCCATGTCAGGGCCCCACCTTAGCAACTGTACGGTATATACTCTTTGGCGCCATCGCGCTCATTCTTTAAGTCCCCCTGGCAGCTGTCAATTTGCCTCCCAACACTTTTCCTTTCACTTTTTCCCCATTATGTAGATAGGGGCAAAATTTTTTGGTGAATTGGAACATGCGGGGTTAAAATTTCACCTCACAACATTGCCTATGACGCTCTCGGGGTCCAGACGTGTGACTGTACAAAATTTTGTGGCTGTAGCTACGACGGTGCAGATGCCAATACATACACTTTTTCCCCATTATGTAGATAGGGGCAAAATTGTTTGGTGATTTGGAACGCACGGGGTTAAAATTTTGCCTCACAACATAGCCTATGACGCTCTCGGGGTCGAAATGTGTGACTGTGCCAAATTTTGTGGCTGTAGCTGCGACGGTGCAGATGCCAATCCCGGACATATGTAGGGAAGGTGACCTGACGGACGGACGGACTAGTCAGAGTGAAGAAGGAAAGGTTTGCACAGTGTAGGTAGGTGTCAGTTATTACAGTGGGGAAACAGCTAGGAAAGTGTAGTGGACGTGCAGTACCTTGGGTTGACCATTAGATGGCAGGGAGGAGTGTGAGCAAAGGACTTGACAACAGCTTAGGGCTTTAGAAACCGTTGGTCATGGGGGGCGTGGTTACAGTGACAGGGGACCGGGAGAGCTATAAATACTGAGGGAGGGTTCCAGAAGGTTCTAGTCCCCAGGGGGAGCTCCAGTGACAGGAGGACTGCGACAATCTGTGCACTGTGAGGAGAATCTAAACCAGGGGGACTGAGGAGAGAGAACATCAGGGGGGTGGTCCTGACAGGAAGAACCGCAGAAGGGACGAGGTACTGGGTGTGAGACACTGTATTTGACACGACGACTGATCAGTGGAAGCGCTGTTGGTGTACGGGCCTAAGGCGGCCACAGTGACGGACCTGTCAGGAGCGTCGACGAGTGAGGAGGGGACGGTGTATGCATACACGTCCCCAGTGTAACGTACAGTGTGTGGGAAGCGGCCCTGGAAACGGAGGGCCGACAAGGGAAGCGAAGTAAAGTGTATTGCTTTGGAGTGCGGTATACTGTTGAGGCTGTCAAGTGGACGGCCAGAGAATAAAGCTTGGACCTGTTGCACCCTGAACTTGCCTCCATCTTGTCTCTGTTTCGTCTCTGCGCGGTAAGTAGAAGGACCACCCCCCCCAGCTCAGCCCGCACCTCTACATTTGGCGTAGTCGGCAGGATCGCCGTCGCTAATACATCATCTTCTGCGGCAGGCCTGCCTTAAAGGATGGAGAAGGACTTGGACTGTGCTGCTTGGAAAATAAATACCTGTGGATTACAATTGGCTTACCTGTGGATTACAAATTGGGAGCACTGTGGTGACTCCGTGGTGCTGACAGAAGATCCGGGGCGGTATCAGGTGCTGCGCAAGATGGCGGCATTACTACAGCGCAGGGGAGAGGTCCGGGTGTTTGCAGTCGTGTTGAATGGACTGGGACCCCCTCCAACGTACCCCCGTGGACAGCAGTATGTGCCCGGAGGCCGACGCTCCCATGTACTGGACTCTGGCAGATGGGTGGAAAGGTCTGCCAACACCCCACCCAGCAGGAGGAGTGGCACAGAAGAAAAACTTGGCTGCGGCTGTCTGACGCCATTCGAGTGCTGCCCAACGGACGGTATGAGATGCTGCAGGTGTCGGGGCATCGGCCGCCTAGAGTGGCAATGGCGGCGAGAGATGGAGCTGCACCAGAAGTCATCTTCAGAACCACGGGCAGGCAGCGGGATGCTGAGCCGGGGAGCGGAGCCTGAGGGGAGTCAGCGAGAACGGCCGCCACCAATACCAGCAGAGGACTTCTCAGCGGAGCCCCCGAGTCTGGAGGGAAGGCCCGCAGGACAGTGGAGCAAGGAACGGAGGCTGCGGGGGAAACCGCGTGATGATGGGACGGAGGCCGCAGCGCCGGGGAAGGTGAGAGTACCCCCGGCCCTACCAGTCCCTCCGCAAGCGGCCCCCACCATTCTGCTGCAGCACGCGCCCCCTGCGCACTGGAAGGCCTAGTTACCACGGGCACCGTGGTGTATGCGGAGCTGAGCGAGGCCCCCGCTCATGTCCCCGAACTACCCCGCCCGGAGTCACCAGTGCAGAGCTCACCCAAAGAAGACGCTGCTGCGCTTTCCCTGCTAATAGCAGCTGCATCGTTGAAATCGGCCGTTACTCCGGCTCCGTTGGAAGTAGTGGATGCGGCCTGTCCTGAGGCCGCGGTTATGCCGCTGCTGGAGTCGGCTGCGGCCGACTTAGCGGGCCCTGTGATTCCAGCCCCCGAGGACCCGGTTGTCCCCATTTGCCACCTGACCCCAGTGGCTGCTGGGCCGCAGAAATTTTCGGCCGTTTCTGTCTTGCGGTCTTTTTCAGCGGAGTCCCGCCCACCGGACTCCAGGGCCCATGCTGTTCCCTCCGTGTGGGTAGCGGAGGTGATCAGGAAGAAGAAGGCCCTGGAGTAGGAAGTGTGGAACCTGCTCCACACTCAAGGAGAGGCCGGCATGGAAAAGAAGAGGACTTGAATGGACACCCTCAGTATCCCCGGGGGCTCCACGGCTGTGGGGTCCCTCACTACTAGCCACTGCGTAGTGAAGTAGACTGTCGAGAGTTCGGTGCACTGTAGTGCAGGTTCTGGAGAACAGTTCTAGTTTAAAAAAAAAAATGTTTGATGTGCTGAGTTTGTTTTTAGTATGTTCCTCTTACAGGATGTTATTTGCTGATTTGAAACTTGACAGAAGTAGACGTGGGGGAGTGTTCAGGTCCAAGGAAGGGGGAAGAAAGAAGACTTGCAATGTTTTTTTTGTTATATGTTGGTTTTAGAAGCAAAAGAAAATGAAAAAAAAAATATAAAAATGGGTACTTGTGCTATTATAAAGTTGTTTAATGTATAATATGCCAAAGTAAAATGCAACAGGTCCGGGTAAGGGAAGGTCTGCGGGACCAAAGGAAAGTGTGAGATCCGGTAGGGATCTAAGAGTTGAGGAGGTCTGGGAGACCGGGACGCCGACCATGACATGTTATTGAAAGAAAGGAAATGAGTTGGAAGACGTGAGAAAGACAGCCGTCCTAGGTCAGGTCCCCAACACCACGGACACCCCTGAAGGAGGAAGGTGGGCGCTGGTAATGATCTGGTAGGTGTGAGGCCTCGATCATGGCGTACCAGATAGTGGAAGGTAACAGTAGGGGAGAGTAGGGGAAGGTACACGCCATAGAGAGAATATGGGTGTACCTAGCCCAATTTGAAAGACGTTGTCATGTGGCGTGCGCGCTGGTGAGTAGCAGTAGGCTGCTCAGAGCATAGTGCTCCCAGTATGGTTCAGCCCCAGCAGATAGTGGGTTTGGCTCAACAGCTGGTCCGACAACAGAATGTAGGTGTAGCTTCAGAACGACGAAGGCAGGGATGACGATTGTCGAGGACAATGGACAAAGGAAGGGGGGGTGTAGGGAAGGTGACCTGATGGACGGACGGACTAGTCAGAGTGAAGAAGGAAAGGTTTGCACAGTGTAGGTAGGTGTCAGTTATTACAGTGGGGAAACAGCTAGGAAAGTGTAGTGGACGTGCAGTACCTTGGGTTGACCATTAGATGGCAGGGAGGAGTGTGAGCAAAGGACTTGACAACAGCTTAGGGCTTTAGAAACCATTGGTCATGGGGGGGCGTGGTTACAGTGACAGGGGACCGGGAGAGCTATAAATACTGAGGGAGGGTTTCAGAAGTTTCCAGTCCCCAGGGGGAGCTCCAGTGACAGGAGGACTGCGACAGTCTGTGCACTGTGAGGAGAATCTAAACCAGGGGGACTGAGGAGAGAGAACGTCAGGGGGGTGGTCCTGACAGGAAGAACCGCAGAAGGGACGAGGCACTGGGTGTGAGACACTGTATTTGACACGACGACTGATCAGTGGAAGCGCTGTTGGTGTACGGGCCTAAGGCGGCCACAGTGACGGACCTGTCAGGAGCGTCGACGAGTGAGGAGGGAACGGTGTATGCATACACGTCCCCAGTGTAACGTACAGTGTGTGGGAAACGGCCCTGGAAACGGAGGGCCGACAAGGGAAGCGAAGTAAAGTGTATTGCTTTGGAGTGCGGTATACTGTGGAGGCTGTCAAGTGGACGGCCAGAGAATAAAGCTTGGACCTGTTGCACCCTGAACTTGCCTCCATCTTGTCTCTGTTTCGTCTCTGCGCGGTAAGTAGAAGGACCACCCCCCCCAGCTCGGCCCGCACCTCTACACATACATACTTTACAGTACAGACCAAAAGTTTGGACACACCTTCTCATTCAAAGAGTTTTCTTTATTTTCATGACTATGAAAATTGTAGATTCACTCTGAAGGCATCAAAACTATGAATTAACACATGTGGAATTATATAATTAACAAAAAAGTGTGAAACAACTGAAAATATGTCTTATATTCTAGGTTCTTCAAAGTAGCCACCTTTTGCTTTAATTACTGCTTTGCACATGCTTGGCAAACTCTTTGAATGAGAAGGTGTGTCCAAACTTTTGGTCTGTACTGTATATACATACTTACACACCCACATTGAGCTTTATATATTAGATTAGCTCCTGTATGCTTTCCCCAATTCAATACTAGTCACTACATCCTCAGTGATCCCCACTATGTACCTCCCGACCCCTGATTCATTTTATTTACATGCCCCTTCTGCCCCAATTCATTGTCATGTTTTCTCTCTCTCCCACCCCCACCCTCTAATTATCAACTTATCTCCACCACAGTCCATACTTCATTTATTCTCCCCCACCCTCAATTTATCATTATTTGCTGCCCCACCCCAATTGATCATCATTTATTACCCCCACCCTCAATTTATCATTAAGTGTCCCCCATCCACCAGTCTCAATACATAATCATTTACTCCCCACACCCTCAAAATTCATCATTGTTTGCTCTCTTCCAATTCATCATTTGCTCTCCCCACCCCCACCTTCAATTCATCACTTGCTCTCCCGCCTCCACCTTCGATTCATCATTTGCGGTCCCCCATCCCCCCACCCTTAATTCATGATTTGCAGTCCCTCACCCTCAATTCATCATTTGCAGGAACACTCAGTTAAGCCGATATTTCCAGTGTATGGGGATGTCAAAAGAGATAGTTTTACTTTGTCTAGATGCCTTATGCAGCAAGAGACACTGATATCCATGTCCCTTATTCATTAGTAGGGTCGATGCTCGTGTACTAATCATGCTCCATCGGCCCCACCATGGCGGTGATGGTTGCCCCATCTCCTCCCTCACTTTATCATTTGCACTCCTCCCCCCACTTTATCATGTACGGTCCCCCTTCCCCGCTTGCTTTATCATTTGCCATCCCCCCTCCCCACCTTCACTTCATCATTTGCAGTCCCCCTCCCTACCTTCACTTCATCATTTGCAGTGCCCTTCTACTCCTTTACTTCTTCATTTGTAGTGCTCCTCTCTTCCTTCACTTCATCATTTGCAGTCCCCCTCCCCCACTCACTTCATCATTTGCAGTGCCCCTCCCCTCCTAACTTCATCATTTGCTGTACCACTCCCCCACTCACTTCATCATTTGCAGTCCCTTTTTCCCCACTGACTTCATTTGCAGTCCCCCTCCCCCATTCACTTCATCATTTGCAGTCCCCTTCCCCCATTCACATCATTATTCGCAGTTCCCTTCCTCCCACTCACTTCATTATTTGCAGTCCCTCCTCACTTATTTCAAATCATTTTTCATACTTACCTCACTGATGATACCTTGCAGGCACAGCTCTGCTCCTGGTTTACTCATACAGGATGGCGAGTACACGATTACATCATCGCGTACGTGCCATCACCTGATCGGTAGTCCAGAGGGTGGAGAGAGTGGGTGCTGGGCACCTGTCCAGGTTAGACGGCTGTGGAGCTCTGAGAAAGCTCCCACCACCGAGGTCTTCATTGCACGATGGGGAACAGTAAGCAGAAGCATAAGAGGCGGGGCCCAGGCTCCTCTCTGTACTGCTGCTCACCGGGCCCCATACAGCAGTAAGGGCGGCAGTAATGCCCTGATGGCGCCCCTGCTGAAGCCTATACAGGTGGTGAGTGCGAAACGGTCCACCTGTTCCCCTGTATGTCTCCCCCTGCAAGCCGCACTACTGCTAGATGGATGTCCGGATAACATTGAAATAAAGGACTTTTAATTCACAGAAGAGACTGTTGAGTACTGCCTTTCATATTCTCTAAATATTTACTGCATTGTTAGCTACTGCACCACCATAAAGAAATAAGTCTCTTCAGCAACTGTCAGAGTCTGCATTTTTGAGACTGTTGCAACACAGGTGCCTATTCATATCCTCACTTCTGTGCGCTATATAAATAAAATATACTATGAAAATAATATGGTATATAAAAGAAAAGAGTGGCAATGGCAATGGACAGGGTAATTATAAGAAGAAAAAAAAACAGACCATGGCTAAAATTATGGGAGCCTCAAGCAGCAGCAGTATCTCCACCACCACTGGAACCAGTAGCATAGCTACTGGGGGGGGGGCAGAGGGGGCGATGACCCCGGGCCCCGTGCTCTCAGGAGGCCCACCCGGAGCTACGCTACTGTAACTGTATCGGCATGCGCAGCGTGCCGATACAGTTACATTCTGCAGCAGAGCAGGGAGAAATGATCTCCTTGCTCTGTCACCCGGCTGCTACGGGGCCCCTGAGCAGGGGGGGCCCGATGCCAGCAGTGGGCCCCCCGCCTGTCATCGCAGGGTCAGCTGTATCGGCAACTAGCCGATACAGCTGACCGCACTAATGAGAGGAGCACTCCTTCTCCCATCATCCCTCTGTCAGCGTCTGATGCCAGACACTGACAGGGGGCGCGATGACATCACTGGCTGGCGCCCGCTGTCAAGAGAAGAGCGTGAGCAGTGCAGAAGGAAGAGAGGTGAGTATTGGATTTTTTTATTGTTTTTATGGGGGTGCATTATTTTACAGTCTGCCTATGGTGGGGGTGCTGCCTTACTTAACAGTCTGCCTATGGGGGGTGCTGCCTTACCTAACAGTCTGCCTATGGGGGGTGCTGCCTTACCTATCAGTCTGCCTATGGGGGTGCTGCCTTACCTAACAGTCTGCCTATGGGGGGGTGCTGCCTTACCTAACAGTATGCCTATGGGGGGTGCTGCCTTACCTATCAGTCTGCCTATGGGGGGGTGCTGCCTTACCTAACAGTCTGCCTATGGGGGGTGCTGCCTTATATTACAGTCTGCCTATGGGGGGGTGCTGCCTTATATTACAGTCTGCCTATGGGGGGTGCTGCCTTATATTACAGTCTGCCTATGGGGGTGCTGCCTTATATTACAGTCTGCCTATGGGGGTGCTGCCTTATATTATAGTCTGTCTATGGGGGGTGCTGTCTTACATTACAGTCTGCCTATGGGGAGGCTGCATTATACTATAGAGTCTGCCTATGGGGACTGCATTATGCTGTAGATTCTGCCTATGGGGAAAGCATTAGTATACTATATTGAGGACTATCTAATGTATTATGATATAGTGAGGCTATCTAGGGGACCATCATACAGTATGGAGATTACAGTGAGGGGGCCATCATACAGTGTTGGAGCCATCAAAAAGTTTGGGGGATAGTAAGGGGTCAGTATATATACAGTGAGGGGGCATTATACTGTGTATAAGAGAGCATCATACTGTGTACAGAGGAGCTGTACAGGGGGGACTCTGAACATTATTAAATGTAAAGTGGGCACTTACTGTTATAAGGAACTTTGGTAACTGTGACTGTCAAAGGGGCACACAGAGGGCATTATTACTTTCTATGAGCAAAATGTGGGCACTGTTTTCTAGGGCACTTGCACCCAGCATCACTATATTGTAGAGAGTTGCTTTAGAATGTAAAGGGCACAGGGAATCACCCAGCAGGTGCAGTAATAGGGAGACATACGGCAGCAGCGGTTGAGGATACATGGTGATGGGGCTGGAATATGAGAAGTGAAACGTGTCTTTCTTGTATTCTCTGTAGCCAAGTCCTGGCTGGAGAATTGTCATTGTCGGTCTGAGCCAGATGGAAAAGACGTGAAAAGTGAACAATTCCATCAGAAACAACATCAGCAGTAAGTCACTATCTCTAACTCTGCTGTAATCACTTATATGTTCTGTAGGACTGGTATCTACTGACCATATGGCGGTAATATCAATATTGGTCTTTATATAGCGATTGTTTTCAGTAACATTGCAGTCATCTGCTGAGGTTCTCCTACATCCACTATTAGGGTGCATCACTGAGTTGTAATCAAGGTTACCTGGTTAAGGGCCCACTCAGAAGTTTCGCTCCCCTGAACCAAAACCCTAGCTACGCTCCTGACTGGAACCATCCATCCATGCAGTAGCAGTAACAAACCAAGATCACAATACTCTGGCTGGCAAGAATATTAGTGGGAAGAAATATGAGGGGTGAAGCTGCTGTCTGACTACAATGAAAAATCTTCTGAGGGCAGATCTGATTCTTCTTTGGTCAGCAAAGGAGCAGGTGATGCCGCAACTTCTGCTGGTGAAGGAGACTAAACAGTCCTTGAAATATCTGGTCATGATGGTGGCAAGTCCAAAGTGCAGGAATATCGAGTGTTCCACAGTACCATAGGACTGATATATTGCAGTGTACAGGCTCTGCGCAAATCGACTAACAAATATGGCTCGCCATCAACACATGAAGCAATACAACCTGCTCACATGGGAAAAGCAAATTGACCAGAAATATGAGCAAAACTCAGGCTCTCCTCTTTTTTCTCATGATCATCTTTCTGGTAGCCCGGTAGCATCTTCAGATAGTGCTTGGTCATTGTCATCATCGCCATCAAAATCATAATCTTCATCTACCACTTCTTCTATTGTGTCACCAGCTAGTCATATACCCAGGAAAAATGCATCCACTCATCCATTTTTATGGAAACTCAAGTCCCACATGTCCAACTTCACCACAATTGCTGCCATACCATGTGAATTGTATTACCTTTTCCAACATGATCGTATACATTCAGCCTCCAAAATACCTATCTTATTTCTTGAAGAAAGACATCCTTGCTTTGTACTCTCGCATAGCTGAGACCTTAGTCTGCGTTTCGAAATTAACATTGTGCTACAAAGAGCATTCCACTGTTGACAACAGCAATTATGGCCAGGGGCTTTGTATGTCTTTCATTGCTCATCGAGTTAAAATTTTGACCGGCGATGATGCACTTACACAAATGGACTAGGTATTTACTGCTAACATATACACACTGAACAACGATTATTCACCATCTCCTCTACATAAGAGGGAAGTGACGGATCATGATGATTGAGGGGCAGAAATGTTCACAAAGCACTTGTAGCCAAGAAAAGGATGCATTGAACACCTTTATTTGCAAATAGACAGTTTTTATGCATATCAAATGCAATATTTATTACACAAAAGGTAGGAATGATTTTTATAGTGGCTAAGTCCCTTATTTGACCATTGGTCTATTGGCTAAGTCCCTTATTTGACCATTGGTCTAGTTTATTATTATTATTTATTTATATAGCACCATTGATTCCATGGTGCTGTACATGAGAAGGGGTTACATACAAATTACAGATATCACTTACAATAAACTAACAATGACAGACTGATACAGAGGGGAGAGGATCCTGCCCTTTTCGGCTTACATGCTACAGGATGGTGGGGAAGGAGACAGTAGGTTAGTGGGTTGCAGCAGTTCCGGTGTTGGTTGAGGTGATATCTCCGGTAGTGGTGAGAGAGAAGGAGGTAGCGGGGTCATTGCAGGCTGTAGGCTTTCTTGAAGAGGTTGGTTGCAGGTTCTGTCTGAAGGATCCAAATGTGGTTGATAGTCGGACTTGTTGGGGCAAAGAATTCCAGAGGATGAGGGCAATTCGGGAGAAGTCTTGGAGGCGGTTGCATCAGGAGCGAATAAGTGTGGAAGAGAGAAGGAGGTCTTGGGAGAACCGGAGATTATGTGAGGGAAGGTATCAGTAGATTAGTTCAGAGACATATGGGGGAGACAGGTTATAGATGTCCTTGTAGGTCAGTATTAGTAATTTGAACTGGATACGCTGAGGGAATAGGAGCCAGTGAAGAGATTTGCAGAGGGGAGAAGTGGATGAGTAGCGAGGAGAGAGATGAATTAGTCGTCGGGCAGCAGAGTTAAGGATGGACTGGAGAGCTGCGAGAGTGTTAGCAGGGAGACCATAGAAAAGGATTTTGCAGTAGTTGAGACGGAAGATGATGAGGGCATGCACAAGCATTTTAGTAGATTGAGGGCTCAGGAAAGGACGGATTCTGGAAATATTTATGGGCTGGAGGCAACAGAAGGTAGAAAGAGCTTGGATGTGCGGTTTGAAGGACAGGGCAGACTCAAAGGTTACTCCAAGGCAGCAGACTTCCGGTACTGGGGATAATTGTTATAGCTAGGTCGGGTAAGGAAGATCTGTGAGATGAAGGAAAGATGATGAGTTCAGATTTGTCCACATTGAGCTTGAGGAAGCGAGAGGAAAAGAAGGAGGATATGGCTGATAGACACTCTGGGATTCCGGACAGCAGAGAGGTGACGTCTGGGCCAGAGAGGTAGATCTGAGTGTCATCAGCATAAAGGTGGTTCTGGAATCCGTGGGACTTTATGAGTTGCCCCAGACCAAGTGTATAGATTGAGAAGAGTAGGGGTCCTAAAACAGAGCCTTGGGGGACTCCAACAGAGAGAGGATGGGATGAGGAGGTGGTGTTGGAGTGGGAGATGCTGAATGTGCGGTTGGAAAGGTATGAGGAGAGACAGGATAGGGCGAGGTCTTTGATGCTGAAGGAGGAGAGGATCTGTAGTAGGAGCCGTGCTCAGTGGTGGTTTAAATAGTCTTTCATTCTAGACTTATTAGACAAGTAGTTTGTCCTAATTAGTGCAGCTGTCTCTGAATCCACACATAACGCCTGTCATGATTCCACCTTTCAGTGTGTTTGGTCGCAGTGAATTATTGTCTGCTGTCCAATCTTGAGCTGGGTTTTGCTGAGCTGTCAGTGTCTTGCATGTCTGTTGAGCTATCACTTGATCTCTCCTGAACCAGTAGTTGCTCTCCCTGATAAATTTTCAAGGGAGAAAGATCAGTTCAAGGTGTTTAGAGGAAGCTGTAGGTTATTTTTTACACTGCAACTCCGATCTTCAGGGAATGAGTCCCAGTAGGTGGGAATAATCATGTCCCTAACTGCGAAGAGGCTCTCAGATTTGGGCATTCTGTTTGTCCCCACTAGCCCCAGTACAGGGTCCAAGTCGCACAAGCAAAGATCTACTGAAACAGGAGGGACACACCGCTGAGCATTTCTGTACCGAGTTCCGGCAATAGTCTACAGAAGTGCTGTGAAATTATGCAGCACTCAGGTGCCAGTTCCGCAGAGGTCTCTTAGATACACTCAAGGATGCTCTGGCTCTACATACTCCACCTTGTTCCTTGAAGGAGTCCATGACCCAGGCTATTCGTTTGGATATTCGAATTTGGCAGAAGCATGAGGAGCGACAGGGGGATTCAGTCATTCCCTCCTTCCACCTGTCCACTTTTTTAAGGAGGAACTGATGAAGGTTGGCGCTGCCACCTCTTGGGCCATTGACAGGAGATGGCGTAATGTCATAATGTCAGACTCTGCTTTTACTGTGGTCGCGTTGTGCATTTTCTTCGGGACTTCTTGATATGCCCTCAAGTAAGCAAGCTGGCAGGAAATGCCTAAATCTGGGTAATTGTCTAGGAGGTCACCCAGACTTTCGGGTACTTTTTACTCCTCTGGCAAATCAGTAGAAGTGAATTAGGGAAAGGAGGTCTGATTCTCCACTCCGTACACATGCGGCTCCGCTCCATACACTTCGTACACATGGCTCCGCTCCTTATACTTCGTGCATACGCAGCTCCACTCTGTACACCTCGTATACGCTCCGCTCCATACACCTCATACACGCGCAGCTCCGCCCTGTACACACACGGCTCCTCTCCGTCCGCCTCATACACATGCGACTCCACTCCGTACACTTCATATACACACGGCTCTCCTCCATATACTTCGTACACGCGTGACTCCACTCTGTACACCTCGTACATGCTCCGCTCCATACACTTCATACACATGCGGCTCCGCTCCGTACACACACGGCTCCTCTCCGTCCACCTCATACACATGCGGCTCCACTCGGTACACCTCGTACACACTCGGCTTTGCTCTGTACACTTCATACGCACGCGGCTCCACTCCGTACACTTCGTACGCATGCAGCTTCTCTCCGTACACCTCATACACACACAGATGGCTCTGCTCATCTCGTACACACACGGCTCCGCTTTGTACACAGACGGCTCTGCTCATCTCGTACACAGATGGCTCCGCTCATCTCATACACACGCGGCTCCACTCACCTCGTACACACGCGGCTCCATTCACCTCGTACACACGCGGCTCCGCTCACCTCGTACACACGCGGCTCCGCTCACCTCGTACACATGCAGCTCCGCTCACCTCGTACACATGCAGCTCCGCTCACCTCGTACACACGCGACTCCGCTCACCTCGTACACACACAGGTCCGCTCACCTCGTACACACACAGCTCCGCTCACCTCGTACACACGTGGCTCCGCTCACCTCGTACACACGCGGCTCCGCTCACCTCGTACACACACTGCTCCGCTCACCTCGTACACACACAGGTCCGCTCACCTCGTACACACACAGGTCCGCTCACCTCGTACACACACAGCTCCGCTCCGCTCACCTCGTACACACGTGGCTCTGCTCACCTCGTACACACACTGCTCCACTCACCTCCCACACACGGCTCCGCTCACCTCGTACACACATGGCTCCGCACCATACAGCTTGTACACACACAGCTCTGATGCATCCACCCTGTAAACCCCTCCTGAGCCCACACATAAACTTACCCTCATCCAGCAGCACCATGACAACCAGCACAGCAGAGTCCTACAGAGTGCAGACACGGAGGCCCCTGATCATGTGACCCCTGAGTCCTCCCCTCCTGTGACCTCATCACAAGTCCTGTGCCACAGAACAGGCATCGCATCAGGACAATTGCAGCCTGGCAGCCACGGAGCTGCGCAGCCAATGAGCGGGTGCAGCTCTGCGATCGGGACCCTAAGGACTCCGGGCCCCGTCGCAACTGTGACCACGGTAGTCCCGCCCCTGCGTACCACCACTGCTTGCTGCCGTACCACCACCACAGGACCACCGCTTACCGCCGTACCACCACCGCACACTGCAGGACCGCCAGTCGCCGCCATACCACCACTGCACACCACAGGGCTGCCGCACCAGCACCACAACACCTCCAGCTCCGGGCCGCCAGCATAGGTAAGGACAGTGTTCGGTTTATAAGATGCACCCCCATTTTCCCCCTAATTTTGGGGATCATAAAAATGTGTTTCATAAAGCGATAAATAAGATATTTATGGTAAAAAAGCATACACATTTGTTAATGGAACGACCCAACAATCACACTATCACACTAGTTAACACCTTCAGTGAACACCACAAAAAAAATTTAAAACGTGGCAAGAAGCAAAGCTTTTTCATCATACTTCCAAATAAAAAGTGAAATAAAACACTCAAAAAGTCGAATTGAAATAAAAATCGTATCACTGAAAACGTCATTTTGTCCCGCAAGAAACAAGCTACCAAACAACTCCATCAGCAGAGAAATAAAAAAAGTTCTAGCTTTCAGAACATACTGATGCAAAAGCAATACTTTTTTTCCATATAATAGTTTTAATTGTGTAAAAGTGGCAAAACATTTATATAATTTTTTTAACCCCTTCACTACCAAGGGTGGTTTGCACGTTAACTCCCGGGCCAATTTCTACAATTTTGACCACTGTCCCTTTATGAGGTCATAACTCTGGAACACTTCCATGAATCCCGGTGATTCTGACACTGTTTTCTCGTGACATATTGTACTTCATGTTAGTGGTAAAATTTCATTCATATAACTTGCGTTTATTTGTGAAAAAAATGGAAATTTGGCGAAAATTTCGCAATTTTCCAACTTTGAATTTTTATGCTCTTAAATCACAGAGATATGGCACTCAAAAAACTTAACATTTCCCACCTGTTTACTTTACATCAGCACAATTTGGGAACCAAAATTTTTTTTTGTTAGGAAGTTATAAGGGTTAAAAGTTGACCAGCGATTTCTCATTTTTACAACACCATTTTATTTTTAGGGACCACATCACATTTGAAGCCACTTTGAGGGGTCTATATGATAGAAAATACCCAAAAGTGACACCATTCTAAAAACTGCACCCCTCAAGGTGCTCAAAGCCACATTCAAGAAGTTTATTAACCCTTCAGGTGCTTCACAGGAATTTTTTGAATGTTTAAAAAAAAATGAACATTTAACTTTTTTTCACAAAAAAAATTACTTCATGGTAACATGAGAAATTGGACTGGAAATGTTATTGTGCAATTTGTCCTGAGTACGCTGATACCTGATATGTGGGGGGAACCACTGTTTGGGCGCATGGCAGAGCTCGGAAGGGAAGGAGCGCCGTTTGACTTTTTCACTGCAAAATTGGCTGGAATTCAGATTGGACGCCATGCCACGTTTGGAGAGCTCCTGATGTACCTAAACAGTGGAAACCCCCCACAAGTGACCCTATTTTGGAAACTAGACCCCCCAAGGAACTTATCTAGATATGTGGTGGGCACTTTAAACCCCCAAGGGCTTCACAGAAGTTTATAACGTACAGCCGTACAATTAAAAAAATCAGATTTTTTCCACAAAAATGATCTTTTCACCCCCAATTTTTATTTTCCCAAGAGTAACAGGCCCCCAAAAGTTATTATGTAATTTGTCCTGAGTACACTGATACCCTATATATGGGGGTAAACCACTATTTGGGCACATGGCAGAGCTCGGAAGGGAAGCAGCGCCATTTAACTTTTTTGGCTGGAATTGAGATAGGACGCCATGTCACGTTTGGAAAGCCCCTGATGTGCCAAAACAGTGGAAATCCCCCAATTCTAACTCCAAACCTAACTCTAACCCTAGCCCTAACCCTAGCCCTAACCCTAGCCCTGACCCTAGCCCTAACCCTAGCCCTAATGGGAAAATGGAAATAAATTTAAAAAATTTTTTATTATTTTTCCCTAACTAAGGGGGTGATAACGGGGGGTTTGATTTACTATTTATGGCGGGTTTTTATTTTTGGCAGCTGTCTTAGCCTAAAAGACGCTTTTTATTGTAAAAATAGTTTATGCATCACCACATTTTGAGAGCTATAATTTTTCCATATTTTGACCCACCGAGTCATGTGAGGTCTTATTTTTTGCAGGACGAGTTGACGTTTCTATTGGTACCATTTTCGGGCATGTGACTTTTTTGATCGCTTTTTATTCCGATTTTTGGGACGCAGAATGAACAAAAACCAGCGTTTCATGAATTTCTTTTGGGGGGTGCGTTTACACCGTTCCGCTTGCGGTAAAATTGATAAAGCGGTTTTATTCTTCGGGTCAGTATGATTACAGCGATACCTCATTTATGTCATTTTTTTTATGTTGCGGCGGTTTTATGCAATGAAAACAATTTCTATATAAAAAATAATTATTTTTGCATCGCTTTATTCTGCGAGCTATAACTTTTTTATTTTTTTGCTGATCATGCTGTTTTGTGGCTCTTTTTTTGCGGGACAAGATGACGTTTTCAGCGGTACCATGGATATTTATATGCGTCTTTTTGATCGTGCGTTATTGCACTTTTTGTTCGGCGGTATGATAATAAATCATTATTTTTTGCTTCATTTTTTATTTTTATTTTTTAAGGGGTTCGCTAAAGGGGTTAACTAATGGGACAGTTTTATAGGGTGGGCCATTACGGACGCGGCGATACCGAATATGTGTACTTTTATTGTTTTTTTAGTTTCAAAAAATGAATTTATTAGGGAATTTTTTTTTTTTACTTTATTATAATGTCCCATGGGGGACATCACTGTCCTGAGACAGATCGCTGATCTGTCACATCACAGATCGCTTCATCATGCCTGCGCTCTGCGGGCAGTGAGGAAGCCAGCTCCCTGCAAGCCCCCACAGGTCCCCGTCGCCATATTGGATCTGGGGACCTGCAGGGAAAGCGACCCCCGCAGCGGCGCTGCACATCGCGCTGCTGTGGGGGTCGCAGGGAAGCACGGAGGGAGCCCCCTCCCTGCCGATGCTTCCTTTAATCCCCGGTACACCGCGATCATGTTTGATCACGGTGTTCCAGGGGTTAACGTGTCGGGGCGGTCCGTGACCGCCCCTGACACATTGTGCCGGGTGTCAGCTGTGATAATCAGCTGACACCCGGCCGCAATCATTAGACGCATTAGACGTACTATTCCGTCCTTGGGACTTAGGTCCCAGGTCACATGGATGGAATAGTACGTCCAATGTAGGAAAGGGGTTAATGTGGTTTAGCTGTAATCGTACTAAGATGAAGAATAAAGCTGCCTTATCAGTTTTGCCACATTGTAAATGGCATTAAAAAATTCCTGAATTGCTGGTTTTTATTCATTCTGCCTCCCAAAAATTGAAATTGTATGTGCTCGAAAATAATACCAATAAAAACTGCAGAAAGGGCTGGGGGCGAGAGGGAGGGTAACACACTGGTGCTCTTACAAGTGAATATGAAATATAGAGAGGCCATATGGCGCCCTTGGCCTTAAAGGGAGGCCGTCATGATGGGGTTAATGTGGGAATATAGGGAGCATTATGGGTTTATGAGGCTTTTGGGGTTAATATAAGACCAAGGGTGTGGTAAGGGTGTTGGCTCATGGGAGTAGGAGGGGTCAGAGGTGGGGCACAGGGGCACTACAGAAGGGATCAGCCATATTGCAGGGGCAGCCATTCCAAATGGAGCCCTGCGACACTAAGAAGCTCCAGGTTACCTTTCATCATGGACGTGGAGGCCTTGCTGCAGACACTGTGGGATGTGATGGGTACGCAGGGCACAAAATGGTTGCAACAGTCAGTGAGCAGCCTTCTCCAGGGGGTGGCGACGAATGCTGAACAGATTCCCACTGATGGGCGAAGGCCGCGGAGGTCCAGGCCTCCGGCGCGCTTAAGCCCTGAAGTCACCACCCGGGCCTGGTGCTGCAATAGGAGCCCCTCCAGGCAGATCAGCACTGACGTGTGGAAGAGCTGGGAGGAATCCAGCTACACGACGGGGCCTGCGACAGGCGGAGGTGTCGGCCTCCCCCTCGTCTGAGTCAGCGCGCAGGGTGTCGGGAGCAGGAGCAGCAGGTACAGGGGCGGCTGGAGGTTCTGCTCGGCGCCGAGGTACGGGAGAAGCCAGGAGACAGAGGCCTTATGACCAGGCCCCTCAGCGTCGGGATTACTGCAGGCGGCAGTCAGACGGCCCAGCCATGAGCGCTTTGCCTAGGGCAGAGCATGATGCAGCAGGATCATTCACCGCAGGGCCGGAGGTGATGTCTGCGGTCCAGGGGGGTCATCTGGCGCTTCTGATGGCGGCGCAGGCAGCCTGTCACGAGGCTCACATGCTTCCTCTCAACGCGGGCAGCAGGACGCTGGCCCGAGACATGGAGCAGCAACAGCGACGGCACCTGTGGTCCCTGCACGGATGCCTGTCACAGGTCGGGGTACCAGTCAGCTGTCTGTGGGGCAGGGAGACCCGGGAGCTAATGAAGAAATGGATGAGTGGAGCAGAGGCGGTTCATTTCAAGGACAATAGCTGCAGTATCCAGGATCTTCGGCTGCCGGGTTCACAGCGCCTGGGCAGCTAGGTGAGAGCGAACAACTAATTTCTTTTAACCCTCTGTTAGTTTCACAAGGGAATAAGAATCAGGATGTGTTTTCTGGGGGAGTTAGGGGGGGTTGGGGTTAATTCTGCATGGCCTCAGAGACGTAGCTATGTTGTGGGGGCCTGGAAGTTTGCAGGGAGGGCTGTCACCGTCCGCCGCCGGGATGGGAAATGTTAGGGAGACTTTAGGAGTTGGGGCTTTATCAGGTGGGGTTGAAGGAGCCAGTAGCGTTATCCCTCAGGATAGGGTGCCGGCTTCTGCAGAAGGAGCCACTGGGTTGCCCGTGGGTAATACACCATCGGTTGATATAGCGTTGTCAAGCCAGGCGGGGGGTGGCAAAAAAGAAAAGGAAGATACAGTGCACCTGCACGATTCAACAAGAGGAGAGGTCTATATGTGTTTCGAGGGACCACTGGGTGCACATTTGAAGCAGGAGGTTAGAGAGAAGATATGGAAAGGGGATTATATTGAAATATTTTCTTTATTACCCCTTGAACGCTTTAATTTAGATAGGCTGAGGAGGGAGGATTCTAAGAAGGAAGATGAGAAGAAGAGGAGGTATCAGTTAATTCCCAGGACCTTCTCTAATTGGTTACAAGCATTCGCTCTTTTAGCTAGCATGATTGGTGAGAAGGCCCCTGAAAATTGTTCAGGACTTTTCTGTTACATGGACACGATCGGTGAGGCATATCGTGTTTATGGTGGTCAGGGCTGGTTAAGGTACGACGAGCAATTCAGGCAGCGGATGGCAGTTCGGCCTAGCATTCGTTGGGATCACAAGGACATAGCTCTCTGGATGAGGGTTATGGTTCCATCTTCGATGGGTCAGGGTAGTCAGCCTTTTCCAGGGGGCATTGGGGGTCCGGGACAGTCAGGACACTCAGCGACTATGCATCGAGGACTGTGCTTCGTGCTCAATGGCAAATTGCAAATTTAAGCACGAATGTTCGGCTTGTGGAGGCACACATGGAGCAACAAAATGTTTTAGAGGGGGCATTCAGAAAGGAGATGAAGGCATTGGAAAAAGGAGTGACGCCAGTTCAACTGGATGCGATGAAGGGATTTCTAAGCAGGTACTCTGATAGAACCACAGCTGCTCTACTAATGGAGGGCTTTAGAGAGGGTTTCAAAATTGCAGTTTCCTGATGTGGTAACTGATAAGTTAAAGAAAGAAGTTGCCCTGGGTAGGATGGCCGGTCCTTTTGCACAGGCTCCCCTCAGTAATTTGAGGGTTTCCCCACTGGGGGTGGTCCCGAAGAAGGAGCCGAATAAGTTCAGGCTGATCCATCACCTATCCTTCCCGAAAGGGTCATCGGTGAATGATGGCATTGATCCACAGTTATGTTTGGTGCTGTATACGTCTTTTGATGTGGCCATGGATTGTGTGTGGTTCTGTGGAAAAGGAGCATGGTTGGCTAAGACTGACATAGAAGCGGAATTTAAGCTGTTGCCAGATCACCCTGATAGCCTGCACTTGTTGGGATGTTTTTGGGATGGAGGATTTTTTGTCGATCGTTGTCTCCCTATGGGCTGTTCTCTTTCTTGTGCATATTTTCAGACATTCAGCACTTTTTTGGAGTGGGCTATGGAAGAGATGTCTGGACTGGGTTAGGGTATCCATTACCTTGATGACTTTCTGTTTGTCGGTCCGGCTCAGGGCTCTGATTGCTCGTTGTTACTACATACCATGGAAAGTTTGGCGAAGAAGTTTGCGGTTCCACTAGTGGCTGAGAAAACAGTCAGGCCGGTGAATGCGTTGAGTTTTTTAGGTATCAAGATCGATACTTTGGCAATGGAGTGTAGGTTACCAGACGATAAGGTGTTCGCATTGCGGGAGGAAGTGCACAGAGCAAGAAGTTCAAATAAAATATCTCTACGTGACTTACAATCGTTGCTGGGCAAGCTAAATTTTGCTTGTAGAATTGTGCCGATGGGTCGGGCATTTTGTCGAAGGTTATCGTTGGCAACGGTGGGAGTGAGATCCCCGGTACACTTCATCAGATTGAAGAAGGAGTTACGGGAGGACCTGACGGTATGGGCAAATTTTTTGAAGAACTATAACGGTAAATCTATTTGGATTCTGCCGGTAGTGAACGCCAATACTTTGGGTCTTTTCAGGAAGACGGTGGAGGGTCGTGGCTTTGGCTTGTTTTTTCACGGTAGTTGGTTGGTGGTGGAATGGCCTTCTTCTTGGAGGGAGCAGGGCCTATTGTCAAATCAGGTTTTGATTCATTTGTTTCCCATTGTAGTGGCACTGTCATTGTGGGGTGAAAAGGTGAGAGATAGAAAGATTTGTTTTCCTTGTGTGCTGGAAGGTGGGTTAAAAGCGGTCAATTAATTATCATCGGCATCCCCGGCGGTCGTGAAAGTGTTACAGCGTGTGGTCATATTGGGGTTAAGTTTTAACCTATGGGTTGTGGTGGAGGTCACGTCGGAAGTTTTAATCCTATCATTGACGCTCTTTCTTATTTACAGTGGGAATGCTTTCGGGAGCTGGCACCTCAAGCGAATTCATCGGGCATGGAATGTCCAGCGGAGTTGTGGAATCTTCCTTGCATGCAGTAGGGAATTTGTTTTCAAAGTCCTTATTGGACAGGTCATGGAGGCAATACGGTCAGGCTTGGAGTATTTGGGAGAGTTGGAGGGTTTCTTTAGGTGAGGGAATGCATGATGGAGGCAGATTGCTTTTATTGATAGGACATTGCAAGGAATCGGATTGGTCAGTGTCTAAACTGAATAAGATGTTAGCGGGTCTTGCTTTTGGTTTCAAGGTCCAGAGGTCTTAGGGATGTGACTTAAGGCCCCATCACACACAGCGATATCGCCAGCGAAATCGCTGATTTTGTGATGCCACAGCGATCTCTCCAGCGATATCGCTGTGTGTAACATGGATCAGCGACCGGCCCCCCTGCCGGGTATCGGTGATCCCGCTCCATCGTCCTGGGCCATTTTTTGATCGTTGGTCTCCCACTGGCCAGCGCGCATCGCTGCGTGTGGCAGCGAGAGACCAGCGATCAGCGACGCTGGACGCTCGTTTCCAATGTAAACAGCGGGTATCTAAGAGCCGCGCGGCTCTTAGATAAAAAATGGCCCAGGACGATGGAGCGCAATCAGCGCCCACGGATGCGGCCAGGAGGGGTTTAGGGGAGGAGATGGTGAAGAAGATTGGGCGGTGGGAATCGGCAAGGTTTAGGTTGTATATCCACCCGAATTTAGTTTAAGGATGCGGCCTCTGGTTATTCCTGTGGTTTACAGAGTGTTTTGTCAATTTTGTTTTAGGCGACGGTCAACGGCTTATTTGGATAATGGGACATTTTCATTTTCTGGGCTGTGATATGGGCCGCAGTTCGTCTGGATGGACGTCAGTTGGGTATCCCTTGGGAGACGGCAATTCTGCGTTGGATCGGTAAATGCGAGATGGTCTGGAGTCAATTTTTGCCCGAGTTTCACCGTTATGTGCGTTTGGACAGGGAGCCAGATGTTGTTTTATATCTTGCCTAGGAGGGTCTAGCGGGTGGCCCGCTCAACTGAAGGAGTGAATAAAGTGAGGATTAAGGTAAATAGAGCAGTGTCGCATTTTATGGCAAGGAATGGTGCAGTGGTGGTACGTCATTTGGATTTGGAATCGGGAGTTGGAGAATTTTGGAGATCTGACGGTGTTTATTTGAATGCTGCACCGACACGTGGTGCCTGGCCATACAAGAGGGTATCGAAAAAAGTCTGAGGTTTTGGAGAGACATAAATGTCTAAGGGGGTGAGAACATTTATGTTAGTAGCGTGGGGGGAGGTCCTCGAAGTTGGTGGAATTGGGGAATGGCGGACTGGAGGGGGGGATCTCAAGGGGTCCTGGACTCCTCCTGTGTGATTTTAAGTGGATGGAGCAATTAATCCCGTGGATTGGGATAATTAAGGGGCTTCTTAAGTGGTTGCATTTGGCTGGGTTTGGTTACTATTTGCCTCCGAGCTGGTGCATAGCGGCAGGAGGTAAAACTAATCCTGGAGGCCAAAGTGGAATTTACATATCTGCAGTTGAGATATTTCAGGCTTCGAGAACCACCCCTCCCAGGAGGTTATTGTTAAACAATCTATCACAATGAATGACATCACTCTTTCCCCAGTACCTGAAGTCTGCTGCCTCGGAGTAACCCTTGACTCTGCCCTGTCCTTCAAACCACACATCCAAGCCCTTTCTACCTCCTGTTGCCTCCAGCTCAAAAATATTTCCAGAACCCGTCCTTTCTTCAACCCTCAATCAACTAAAATGCTTGTGCACGCCCTCATCATCTCCCTCCTCGACTACTGCAACATCCTTTTCTGTGATCTCCCTGCTAACACCCTCGCACCTCTCCAGTCCATCCTTAACTCTGCTGCCCGACAAATTCATCTCTCTCCTCGCTACTCCTCCACTTCTCCCCTCTGCAAATCTCTTCACTGGCTTCCATTCCCTCAGTGTATCCAGTTCAAATTACTAATACTGACCTACAAGGCCATCTATAACCTGTCTCCCCCATATGTGTCTGAACTAATCTCCCGATACCTTCCCTCACGTAATCTCCGGTCATCCCAAGACCTCCTTCTCTCCTCCAAACTCACCCATCTGCCTCCAAGATTTCTCCCGAATAGCACCCATCCTCTGGAATTCTTTGCCCCAACAAGTCCGACTATCAACCACATTCAGATCCTTCAGACGGAATCTGAAAACCCACGTCTTCAAGAAAGCCTACAGCCTGCAATGACCCCACTACCTCCTCACCACTACCGGAGATATCACCTCATCCAAAACTGGAACTGCTGCAACCCACCAACCTACTGCCTCCTTCCCCACCATCCTCTATCATGTAAGCCCGAAAGGGCAGGGTCCTCTGCCCTCTGTATCAGTCTGTCATTGTTTCATTTGTTTGTTGTAAGTGATATCTGTAATTTGCATGCAACCCCTTCTTATGTACAGCACCATGGAATCAATGGTGCTATATAAATAAATAATAATAACTGTAATTTATGTTTAATAAAAGGCTGCTGTGGCCATTTAATCCATTTGGTGTCTTGTGTTTTCTGTGAAAAAAGGGGGAGGTTATTGGTTAAGACAGGGGTGGGGAACCTTTATCCAGTCGGGGGCCATTCAGAAATTTCTAACATCATTCGGGGGCCACACAAAAATGATCACCTTGAAAATTATTTCAGTATATTTAGTCAAACAATTAATTACGGTTACTCACCCTTAATGTGACAGCTGGAGCTGCTTCTCTTTGGTGCTGCTGTGATGTTAGATGATACTGATCATGTTGCTCGTCACAGCTGCTTTTCCAGGTTTGTGTTGGCCAGGAGAGCAGTCAACTTTTTGTCATAATAAGTTTTGTAAATCATATACATCACAGAGGATACACTAGGACTACTATATGTACATCACATAGGAGATGCTGAGACAGCTTTATATACACTACATAGGAGATGCTGGGACTGCTGTATATACATCACATGGGATACGCTGGGACTGCTTATATACGTCACACAGGAGACACTGGGACTGCTGTATACATCATACAGGAGACGCTGGGACTGCTGTATATACATCACATAGGAGACGCTGGGATTGCTGTACATACATAACATAGGAAACATTGAGACTGATGTACATACATAACATAGGAAACATTGAGACTGCTATATATGCATCACAGGAGACTCTGGGGTCATATAAATTACAGGAGGGGTTGGGTCCTTCCCTGGAGGTGATCTGGCTAGTCCCGTGTTTGAGACTCTCAAATGAGGCTCCACTGACTTTATTTGCATATTCATATTTCCCAGGGAGCAATGCACCTAGGATTTCACTGATTG
This sequence comes from Dendrobates tinctorius, assembly GCF_039654945.1. Lineage (NCBI taxonomy): Eukaryota > Metazoa > Chordata > Amphibia > Anura > Dendrobatidae > Dendrobates > Dendrobates tinctorius. The sequence continues at coordinate 4,947,141 of NW_027361680.1, read as the reverse complement.
AGCGCCTTTGCCGGCTGCCGCAGTGTTTTCTTTGACTGGTCTCCCTGAGGTCAGTGATTGTTTCGTGATGTTGGTCTACTAGGCATTGCTCCCACCTAGCCAGAATCCTACTCCACACTGATGAGGGGCAACACCCCGAAACAGCTGTCTGTGGATGGATACCTGGCCTTGGTAAATCCCTGGTCATATCTGTAAACTCGTAAAGAGCTGGATATTGACTTAAAGGGCTACTTAATATGGTGGTAATGGTGGTTTCCGAAAGGAGCCAAGCCTTGGCTGGGTCCTTCCCAGGAGGAAGATCTGGCTAGTCCCGTGTTTGAGACTCTTAAATGAGGCTCCACGGACTTTATTTGCATAGGAGGGGCTGGGAGGCATAGACATCACAGAAGATGCTGGGACATATTCATCACCGGGGAGGCTGGGGGGAAGAGACATCACTGAAGGGCTATATACATCACTAGGAAGCACAGACAGCACTGGGGTATATATGTCCCTGGGGAGAATATACATCACTGGTGGGGTCACATACATAATTGGGGGCTATATACAGCACTGGGGCTATATATATCATAGGTGAGGGATATACAGTACTCAGGTGGATATACAGCACTTTTGGGGTTAATGCAGCACTGGGAAATATACACATCACTTGGGGGCACATACAGCCGTAGGGGGGAGATATGCAGCACTGGGGGGGACAGGCATCACCAGGGAGGCACATAGATCACCGGGGTAACACGAGTATCACAGGGGTGGAGCACAAAGATCACAGGGGTGCACATAGCTGAGGGGCACATAGCTGGAGGGGACAGATCACGGGGGCACAAAGATAACATTGGAGCACAAATATCACAGGAGGTACATAGCAGGGAGGCACAAGGATAACAGGGGGTACATAGATCACAGGGGGCACAAAGCTGGGAGCCACAGATATCACAGGGGTGTGTATAGCTGGGGGGCACAGAGGGCACATATTACAGGGGGCACATAGCCACATAGCTGGGGGGCACAGATCACAGGAGGCATATAGCTGGGGGGCACAGATCACAGGGGGCATATAGCTGCATAGCTGGGGCACATAGCTGGATGGCACAGATCACAGGGGGCATATAGCTGGGGGCACAGATCACATGGGGCATATAGCTGGGGGGCACAGATCAAAGGGGGCTTATAGCTGGGGTGCACAGATCACAGTGGGCATATAGCTGGGGGCACAGATCACAGGGGGCACATAGCTGGAGGCCACAGATCGCAGGGGGCATATAGCTGCATAGCTGGGGGGCACATGGATCACAAGGGGCATCAAGCTGAGAGGTACAGATAAAGAGTAGAAAAGCACACTGCAGGATCAGAGATCGTTCTGGACTCTGGCAGCATATCCTCTTCCGGGACAGGAGGACTGGAGAGCATTGGGTGCTAACTCCACCCACCCCGGCGCTAACCCCACCCACACAGTCGATGCCATCATTCATGTGCAGGGCAGGCAGCGTTATGTAGTGAATGCTGCGTGCCCTGCACTTGGGGGTTAAAGGGCCAGCAGCCAAAAGGATACGGCTGCTGCCCGGGCATTGGGGAGTCCATGGACCTGCCCACAGGCCGCATGAAAAGTTACTGCGGGCCGCATGCAGCCCGCGGGCCGGAGGTTCCCCACCCCTGGGTTAAGAGATAATCTTTCAAAGAAACTAAGGAGTGGATGGGAGATTGGTAAGAAAGGCCCACATGAATCACGTGTACCCCTTACGTCATGTTTATATTGAGCAGCAGAAAAAGGAATGAGTGTGTTCAGTGATAATATTGTCTGTTTTAAATCGAATAATACTCCGGCGGTGGTATGGACATCAAGGGGGAGAGAAAACCAGCAGGGCGTCCAGAGGAAAAGAGAGGAGGGGGAACACTCGTGAGTATGAATTGTTTGAAGACCTCTGAGGTCTATACGCTGCCCCACTAAAGATGGAGTTAAGAAGGTCTGTTAGTTGCAAGGTGCCTATTGCCTTCTTGACTCAATCTATCATACCCCCACCGGAGTATTATTCTATTTAAAACAGACAACATTATCACTGAACAAACACTCAATCCTTTTTTGTGCTGCTCAATATCAATAACATTTCATATTCACGTTTGGGTGCACCAGTGTGTTACCCTCCCTCTCGCCCACAGCAAGTTCTGCCCTTCTCCCTTCTGAGTAAGATATTTTAGCTCAATTATTGACTCACACTTATGTGCATATTGTTTTACTCCGACAGTAGGGTGCTTACTGTCTCATTTATTGCAGCTGAATCTTCGCCAGTGGGTATTAGTGCCTTTTAATCTGTTTTCCAAAACGTCAACTCGTCGAACAAAAATCAAGCCTTCAAATTACTTTGTGGGCCGAAATATAGAAAAATTATAGCTCTCAAAAGATGATGATGGAAAAACAAGTTTTTTTAAATAAAAAGTGTTTTTTAGGCCCCTTTCGCATGTCCGATTTTTGTGTCGTATGTAGTCTGTTTTTTAAGGGCTGCAAATACGGACACATGCTCACCCATTGTATTCAGTGGTGGTGCACACATGTCAGGATTTTCACTTGGACCGTGCATCCATGTGAAAAACTTGAAGACATGTCAGTATTTTGTCAACAGCACGGATAAAATGCATGTCGCACATGTACACACAAATTACATCCATGTGTCATCAGCGTGACAGGTACCGGCATTTGGGAAGAAGCAGTACAGTTTGTTCTGTTCCCAGGTGAATTTACGGGGAACCCCACAAAAAAGAGAAGTAGAATTCCCCTATAAATTCAAACCAGCAAAGGCTAAACAGACAGCTGTGAATTGATATTAACAGCCTGGGAAGCAGCCAGAGATATTACCTCCCTCAGGCTGCCAACATCAGACCTCAGCTACCCCAGAAATTCTGCATCCAAAAGATGCGCCAAATCTGGCACTTAGTCTTGAATTTCCCACTTACCCTGTGGCACTAATAAGTGGGGTAATAGGCTTGGGGTTGATGGTACCTTTGTATTGTAAGGTGACATCAAGCCCAGGGGTTAATAATGGAGAGGCAAAAAGTGATTGGATGTAATTAAAATCACAGCTTGATGACCTTGACATTGGTGAATGGGCTCACATGTTTTGGCCAAATTTTGTGCTAAGTATCTCATATGTTTTTTCTATATTCCAAAAGCCATTTTGCTATTCACATTTCATATATTTCATATTTGATATGCCTTAATGGAATTGAGTGCAACCATTTCCTCATTTTGATATGTAAGCTGTTTTTTGGTATGCACCTATTCAGACTAGGATGTGCCGTCAGTTTTTTCTGTCATTTGTAGGTTAGCTTTCTGACTGAGCACTCCGCCCTTCATCAAGCTGTGATTTTAATTACATCCAATCACTTTTTGGTTCCTATCTTCCTATAAATATAGGCTTTATCTTGTTATTAGCCAGTAGTTCACACGAGGCAGTTAGAATAAGGACTCGTTCAATGAGATCACCTTGACGTTGGTGAATGGGCTCACATCTTTTGGCCAAATTTTGTGCTAAGTATCTCATATGTTTTTTCTAAATTCCAAAAGCCATTATGCTATTCACATTTCATATATTTCATATTTGATATGCCTTAATGCAATTGAGTGCAACCATTTCCTTATTTTGATATGTAAGCTGTTTATTGGTATGCACCTATTCAATCTAGGATGTGCCGTCAGTTTTTTCTGTCATTCACCAGAAAACAACCTATAATGAGGATGCCTCGATCCACCAGCATTCACCTCAGCAGTCGCCTTACCCTCAGGTTTATGGCAAACATGGGCTGGTGGAAGTAACAACAACATTGGCTCCGGAGGCGCCACAAATCTCCAGAGCGCCGACCTGGGGAATGAGTTGTGAATAGTGTTGAGCGATACCTTCCGATATCGGGAAATATCGGATCGGTTTGGATCGGACCGATACCCCAAAAATATCGGGTATCGCTGATTCCGATACCAGAAACCCATGCAAGTCAACGGGGCACAAATATCGGAATGAAAATAAACCCTTTCTTTACTTGCACATCCAGTTCGGGAGGGGGGAAGAGTGTGGGCGGTGCGTGGGCGGACACTGTCCGTGTCTGTGTGTGCGGTCGGGGTCTGTACGGGCCTGCCGGGGGTCTTTGCGGGCCTGCCGGGGGTCTGTGCGGGCCTGCCGGGGGTCTGTGCGGGCCTGCCGGGGGTCTGTGCGGGCCTGCCGGGGGTCTGTGCGGGCTGACGGGGGTCTGTGCGGGCTGACGAGGGTCTGTGCGGGCCTGCCGGGGGTCTGTACGGGCCTGCCGAGGGACTGTGCGGACCTGCCAGGGGTTGTGTGTGTGCAGGCATCGTCCGATGGGACTACAAGTCCCATCGGGCTATGCCTGCTACCATGACAGTGATTGACACATTAGCCAATGATGGGACAGCAGTAGTGTATTGACACCCCTGCAATTTTGTCAGATAATACTCAGTTTCTTCCTGAAAATGATTGCAATCACAAATTCTTTGGTATTATTATCTTCATTTAATTTGTCTTAAATGAAAAAACAAAAGAGAATGAAGCAAAAAGCGAAACATTGATCATTTCACACAAAACTCCAAAAATGGGCACCCTCAGCCTAATACTTGGTTGCACAACCTTTAGCCAAAATAACTGCGACCAACCGCTTCCGGTAACCATCAATGAGTTTCTTACAATGCTCTGCTGGAATTTTAGACCATTCTTCTTTGGCAAACTGCTCCAGGTCCCTGATATTAGAAGGGTGCCTTCTCCAAACTGCCATTTTTAGATCTCTCCACAGGTGTTCTATGGGATTCATTTCTGGACTCATTGCTGGCCACCTTAGATGTCTCCAGTGCTTTCTCTCAAACCATTTTCTAGTGCTTTTTGAAGTGTGTTTTGGGTTATTGTCCTGCTGGAAGACCCATGACCTCTGAGGGAGAACCAGTTTTCTCACACTGGGCCCTACATTATGCTGCAAAATTTGTTGGTAGTCTTCAGACTTCCTAATGCCATGCACACGGTCAAGCAGTCCAGTGCCAGAGGCAGCAAAGCAACCCCAAAACATTAGGGAACCTCCGCCATGTTTGAATGTAGGGACCGTGTTCTTTTCTTTGAATGCCTCTTTTTTTCTCCTGTAAACTCTATGTTGATGCCTTTGCCCAAAAAGCTCTACTTTTGTCTCATCTGACCAGAGAACATTCTTCCAAAACGTTTTAGGCTTTTTCAGGTAAGTTTTGGCAAACTCCAGCCTAGCTTTTTTATGTCTCGGGGTAAGAAGTGGGGTCTTCCTGGGTCTCCTACCATACAGTCCCTTTTCATTCAGACGCCGATGGATAGTACGGGTTGACACTGTTGTACCCTCGGACTGCAGGGCAGCTTGAACTTGTTTGGATGTTAGTCGAGGTTCTTTATCCAACATCCGCACAATCTTGCGTTGAAATCTCTTGTCAATTTTTATTTTCCGTCCACATCTAGGGAGGTTAGCCACAGTGCCATGGGCTTTAAACTTCTTGATGACACTGCGCACGGTAGACACAGGAACATTCAGGTCTTTGAAGATGGACTTGTAGCCTTGAGATTGCTCATGCTTCCTCACAATTTGGTTTCTCAAGTCCTCAGACAGTTCTTTGGTCTTCTTTCTTTTCTCCATGCTCAATGTGGTACACACAAGGACACAGGACAGAGGTTGAGTCAACTTTAATCCATGTCAACTGGCTGCTAGTGTGATTTAGTTATTGCCAACACCTGTTAGGTGCCACAGGTAAGTTACAGGTGCTGTTAATTACACAAATTAGAGAAGCATCACATGATTTTTCGAACAGTGCCAATACTTTTGTCCACCCTCTTTTTTATGTTTGGTGTGGAATTATATCCAATTTGGATTTAGGACAATTATTTTTGTGTTTTTTCATTTAAGACAAATTAAATGAAGATAATAATAACAAAGAATTTGTGTTTGCAATCATTTTCAGGAAGAAACTGAGTATTATCTGACAAAATTGCAGGGGTGTCAATACTTTTGGCCACAACTGTATGTATGTATGTTGTATGAATGTAGTATGTATGTAGTATGTATGTATGTTGTATGAATGTAGTATATATGTAGTATGTATGTAGTATGTAGTATGTATGTTGTATGAATGTAGTATATACAGTATGTAGTATGTATGTAGTATGTATGTATGTTGTATGAATGTAGTATATATGTAGTATGTATGTAGTATGTAGTATGTATGTATGTTGTATGAATGTAGTATATATCTAGTATGTATGTATTATGTAGTATGTATGCTGTATGAATGTAGTATGTATGTATGTTGTATGAATGTAGTATATATGAAGTATGTATGTAGTATGTATACATGTTGTATGAATGTTGTATATATGTAGTATGTATGTAGTATGTATTTTTTTTTTGTTTTTTGTTTTTTTTTACATTCAACACATTAGCCGGATGATGGGACTAACACTGTCCCATCATTGGCTAATGTGTCAATCACTGTCATTGTAGCAGGCATAGCCCGATGGGGTTTGTAGTCCCATCGGACGATGCCTGTACACTCACACAACCCCCGGCAGGCCCGTACAGACCCCCGGCAGGCCCGCACAGACCCCCGGCAGGCCCGCACAGACCCCCGGCAGGCCCGCACAGACCCCCAGCAGGCCCGTTCAGACTCCCGGCAGCCCGCACAGACCCCCGGCAGGCCCGCACAGACCCCCGGCAGCCCGCACAGACCCCCGGCAGGCCCACACAGACCCCTGGCAGGCCCGTTCAGACCCCCAGCAGCCCGCACAGACCCCCGGCAGTCCCGCACAGACCCCCGGCAGCGCGCACAGACCCCCGGCAGGCCCGCACAGACCCCAGCATACCCGCACAGACCGCGCATCATGATGACATCATTTCAGCAGCCAATGACAGCCATGCCATCAGTTAACATGGCTAACACAACTGGCTCATTGCATTATGGGAACTTCCAATTCCGGTATTCGATATTGTAAAAATATCAGTACTCAGTATCGGAACTCCGATACAGCGAATATCGGCCGATACCCGATATTTGCAGTATCGGAATGCTCAACACTAGTTGTGAACCTGCATTACTGAGGGTAACTCCAGCTGGAAATTCCCAGGTCATTTGGAGGCCACCATGTCCCTTGCTATCCGGGTGGATAGACGCCTCAGGGAGAATGTGCCCCCGTTGTCCTTGCTAGGGTGGAGGACACACCAGTGCTGACAGACAAACCCATGCAGGTGCAAGGAGTTGCTTCTCAAACAGGGTTGCCTGCGGTTCGCCGTGGTGTGGGGGCATGTTTCTACTGTGGACAGACGAGTCATTTTATCAATGTCTGACTAGCGTGCGCCAAAGAACCTGCACCACGTAAAAATCCATGTCCCCCTGGTTGTGTGGAGAGGCGACGAGGGTGTGTATATTTCCTCCATATTGTCTTCTCAGCGTACCTTACGTGCAGAAGTGGTGGTTGGCGGGGTAACTGAGAATATACTGGTCCTTGTGGACAGTGGAGCAGGAGTCAGTCTGGTGGATGCTCACTTTGTCCAGACCCATGGACTGAGGAGTAGGATGCTAGCGACACCCCTAAGCATCCAGGCCATTGACTCTGTCCCACTCAGCCAGGGGGGAGACCCACGTTGCAGATGATATACACTTGCATATAGGGACTCGTCATGAAGAGTCACTGTCATGCTGTGTCTTGGAGGGAATGCCAACTCCCATCATTTTAGGCCTCCCTGGGATGGCGGTCTAGGGAAGTAGTCAGCTGAGGTCCGGTGTTGAGTGTCCAGAGGCCCCTCATTGAAAGGGAGGTACTGTCACCATCCATTTTTGGATATGTTGCAGATCTGGCTTCTCAGAGTAAAACTTTATTCCTTTCAGGTCATCGGGGGTTAATGTCAGTTTTTTCCCCCGCTGGCCTGCTGATGTAATTGCATTGCTGCTGGGTCTGCACATGTGGGTGGTGACCACTCCTACCATCCTTCAAGAGGTCAGCTGATGCATCAGCGGACTGGTGATGTTTGAGTATTCTACTGTGACCAAACTGGAGGAAGGAGCTGTCTGGGTGCAGTGGTGCTTCAGATTTAAACATTGTGTCTGGTGTCTTTATCCTGTTGTGCGGTGCTTTGCAGCAGAAAGCTAAGTGTTGCATTTTTTGTTACGTTGTCCCTTTTGGTGTCTGTCTTTCCATCCCTTCTTGTTGTATTAGTGCAGTGGTGCTCCCACCCGACAGCTCACTACTTAGGAATAAGAGCAGGGCAAGTGAGGCATTAGGTATCCTGCTCGGCGATGGGGTGAAAGAACCTGTATAGGGATGATAGGGAGATCAGGGCACATCCTCAGGTGAGTGCAGGAGGTGTCCATTCCCCCATCCCCTATTGACAGGGCCCACCGTTGTTATAGTTTCCCTGGTGCTCCCTTGTGTGTTGTGCCATTTGGTGACAAACCAACCATTGGGTTGTGTCACTCCGCGACATGAAGTTTGTAAAATGGGGTCACTTATGGTTGGGTTCTGCTGTTCTGGCACTTCAGGGTCTCTGCAAATGTGAAATGGCACCCTCAAACCATTCTAGCAAAATCTGAAGTCCAAAGTGATGCTGGGATGAACCCACACCTTGCCTTCCCACCTGACATCAGTAGTACATCAGACGGATCATGTAATGCAATCTCCCCACTATCACCAACATTATGTTTTGCAGCACCTGACATGTAAAGTCAGCTTGGTACAGTTTTACATAGACACCCCCTGTCCATATGGGCCCAGAGAGATCTTGAGTTGTAGCTAAAGCATTTGTTGCTGGTGCTCAGGCTCCCTCTGGCGTTCTGTAACTTCCACTACCTCACTACATTCTGCCGCTGCTATCCTCATAGGGTCTTGTAGGAGGCCTTGAGTTTGGCCAGGGCAGCTTGCAGGAGTGCATCTGAGCCTGCCTGGCTGATAGGATGGACAAGTGGTGAGTGGCCCACTGTTGGACTGACCTCCAGCAACTTGCTCCTTGGTGAGTCTTGGCTGAACTCCCCCTCTGCTCGTCTTCCACCTTCTCTCCACCGGCCGTAGCATTGGCTATCTCCCTGGCTCTGTCCCTTGCACCACTGGCAATCCTTGCCCTCTTTGGTCACTTACACAGAGCTGCAACCTGATGCACCCACACATCTTACAGAGTTTGTACTCAGACTGTCAAGTGCTGGTAGCCATGATTGAGAGTGGCAGCACTGGCACACCCTGGCCCTCCGCTCTATTAACATACGGCAGTTCACTTACTTACAAGTCAGGGTCCATTTCACACTGCCAGGAGTCCTTTTCCTTTAACATCACACAATAACAGTCAGAGTCCAGGTTCATCTTCAACAAAACAATTTTACTCAGCTTGTCCAGTTTAGTCACAGAAACTGCACAAGATTCTTCACAGAATATCACCATTCCTTTCCCTGTACTGTCCATCACTCCTCCAGAAATATCCGCCAGATCTGCTCATCCTGCAGCTTCCTTACTGGTCAGACTAACCTGCTTCAGGAGTTCCCCGCCCGCTTCTCTCTCCAAAGGTGAAGTCGAGAAATGACTCTTCCATTCCTTACCAGGCTGTAGGCCTCAGACATTTAGGGTTGTTCCCACGAAATTAGCTGCCACCATTCTGATGCTGTCAAGATATTCCTCCACTACGTGTGACTCTCAGCTGTAGGCCCTGGACTGCTGGACTCCTCAGCTTAAACATTCCCCCTTGGACACAACTGTCCCGTCCTTGCTCCTGACTCACACATACTGACTAACTCCAGGAAGCTCCCCAACTACTCTTTCTTCCTAGCCCCTCCTAACTAACCTAATCCTATTGGTCTATCTATTCCATTCCCTATTCTATTCTATTGTGCTCCTTCTACTGGGCTAAGTCCTACATTATCCCTATATCTATACAACACATGAACATATGTACATTGCATTACACAGTATAACAGCATATAGATATGACACGACATATGGAATATACCAGGTTCAGATGCAAGGAGTGCAGGGCATGAAACTAGCCCCTGCACCCCTTACCACTCCAGAGGCAAAAAGCTACAGCTGGTAATCTTTAATGTCTAGTAGTATGGGTCTCACTCTCACACACATCTTACTACCTTGCTTGACATCAGTATTATGTCACACAGATCACGTAATGCGAACTCCCCACTATCACCAACATGATGTTCCGCATCCCCTAGGGATACATAAGGTTAGCTTAGTACAGTTTTAGACATACACGCCATGTCAACATGGGCCCAGAGAGGCACAGGGAGTGAGAAGATGTGGCCCACGCAGTTACTTACATGGCACCACATTCACCCACAACCCTGACAGGCTATGAGGCCCTTTCACTAGCACCAGTAGAACTGCCACCGGTTGCTTGATAGATATAAGCTCAATCCATTAACAGGATCATATTGGGCCAGAAACTAGCCCCGGTAGAATGGAAAGTTAAGCCGAGAAACGGACATGTGGATTTGTGAATTGAGATAAAAGAAAAGCCTAAGGTTAAATTATATATTTAATCGTCTTAAGGGCACACTGTACACTATATATACGATGGTTATGCATATACAATGATCAGATATGAAAATACAATACTGGTAGAACAAAAGATATAAGCAGATGGATCATGTCAAATACCAGGTTGATGTTCGACTGTAGGCTGAGCCGGTGACAGGACAATTGTGTACAAGATAATTGTGTACGGACTATTGTGTACAGACAATTGTGTACAGGCCAATTGTGTACAATGACAATTGTGTACAAGGCAATTGTGTACAAGGCGATTGCCCTGTACACAATTGTCCTTGTACACAATTGGCCTTGGACACAATTGGCCTGTACACAATTTTCTGTACACAATTGTCCGTACACAATTATCTTGTACACAATTGTCATGGAACCGGCTGAGCCACAAGGGGCATGGGCTGCTAGCTGGCTTCTAGGTCCTTCACAGCATGTTATTTGACATGGCTCCCATTTTCAAAGTGAACTGAAATCATAACAGAGAGCAAGACCACATGCCCTTAGACTAGCCTTTATCCCCTTTTGGTCACTCCCTTTCTGTCCTATGGGCTGAACCTAAATCCCCTCCCATTGCTGCTAGTAACTAAAAACTCCAGAACCTAACATGGGTCATAACTCCTTAATGGATGGTCTTAGGGAGGTGGTTTTGGCACCATCGGATCAAGCTGGGCCCCTGCTATGCATCGAGACTAAACACATCTTTGCCATCTGATTCCTACAGCCATTCTACGTATCCGGGTTGCAATAATGGATTGAGACCCTGGAATGAATTTGGTCCGTTCCAGAAATCCTGAAAATGTAATTGGTGTGTTGTCAGGAATTATGAAAAGTCCATATTCTCCCTATGACATTATAACACTCTGAACAAAGCAGTTATTCTGCATGGTATATACATGGCAAACAAACCTTTGTCCTGTTCTGAGCTGGCTCAAGGTGTGAGATCTGAATCTCACATCCTTTTTAGGTTTAAACCTCCCTGTGAAGCTAAGTGTGCTGCTTCAGCTGCACACTGAAGGGGGGTTATAATCCCATGACAAATTAGATACAAATTATTGACATGAAATTATATCTCCAATATTCTTCAGGCGCTTCTTCCCTTCTAAGCTTTCTACTGTCTTAAAAGTAGTTTTTGACCACATATGGGGTATTGGCATACTCAAGAGAGATTGTGTAACAAATTTTATGGTTCATTTTATCCTATTAGCCTTTCTGAAAATTAAAAACTTGGAACCAAAGTTGAGATCTCATCTCTTGAGAACTTGGTGCCGAGATCTCCATCTGCGCATGTGCCGTCCCCGGCGACCATTTTCCTGGAGTCCACCACATAGAAAACCATGGAACTGCGGGGGCTCTGGCCTTTCAGAAACTGTCGGCAGAGCCCCCACAGCACCGGAGACATCCGCAACAGCATCGGACACCCACGCAGCAGCACCGGACACCCCCGCAGCAGCATTGGACACCTGCAACAGCGTGACGCACATCGGAACACCCCCACATCACCCCACTCCTGCCTCCTCCAGCAGCAACGCTGGGACCCTGCTTCACCGCAGCCACCACCCCCCGTTAAGTAATAAGACGCATGGATTATAAGAAGCACCACCATTTTATTCAAAAAAATTCCCATTTTTCTCCTCAAAATTTGGGGTGCGTCTTATAATCCGGAGCGTCTTATAATCCGAAAAATGCTGTAATAAAAATGCCTTAAAACATTTTCTCTCTCTCTCATTATTCTGGCATTTGGCAAATATTAATAATTATAGTAATTCTAATTGACCTAAAACAGGAACAGTTTATTCTGATTTCATGTCAGATACTGAGAAAAGCATAAATATGTGTCTTTTTATATAGTGTATGTAAATTCTAGTTTCAACTGTAGAATAGTGGAGTAATAACAAATGAAGTGAAGCAGAACTATCAGTATGGGAAGGGAAGAGATAGTTGTTCTGATCATCTGTCTGTTTAAACCCTTCTGCTCTGATCCACTATCATCCTGGTATTCTGACCTCGAGACTTTACCTGACTATGCCTTCATCTCTTCCTTCTGTTTATGGCGTACCCATCTGGCTTTTGACCTCGGGCTCCTTGACTATCTTGTCTCATAGCTTGGCCATGAGGAGTGACTCAGCGTGACTCAGTGTCACAGAAAGTTTTTTAGTCCTCTGATTGAGGTCTGGTCCAGGGTTATGATGCACGCAAATGATCTGAGGAGTACATACCTTAATTGATGTAGAAAGACCTTTGTGTCAAAGGTCATCATAAGTTTGTATTCCAAGACTTTCCTGTCTCTCTGGGATGTGAAGTTACCTTTCACTACCTGTAATTTCATGCTCATGGTGCTGTGATTAGGGCTACAAAATTTTTTGGCCACAGGTAGATCTATTCTTCTTTAATTGTGGGGCAATGAGAATTCATCCCTATTCTAAGCAGGGCTGGCATTTGGACCAGGCAAACCAGGCAGATGCCTGGGGCCCCCACCTACAAAGGGGGCCCCCTGCATCTGCAGTCCATTTATGAAGTGCCCAGAGGGTGTACAGCAGTGAATAATGCTGTGCATTGCTCTGAAGTCTTGGAGTGGCTCTCGCAAAGGCCCTTGAGCCCCCCTGTCTCTTTCTCCCTGCAGTCAGGTTAAAAGTTGAGAGTGAGGGGGAGGGGCCGATTACAGCACAGTGACAGCCAGGACCTGAAGCTCTGTCTGCTCCTGAGTCCTGATCATGGCTGCTCCTAGCACTGTCCTGAGAATGGATATGCCTAAGTGAAGCCACAGAACCTGGTAAGAGCAGCAGTAACAGGTCAGAGTACAGTGATTTACTCACAGTGGTCCCAGAGCTCTGTGCTGATCGCTGCAGGATCAGGATTCACAGCCACATATAGTAGCGATCAGCATCAGCTCTCACCACAGTCACTAATCACTGCTTGTAATGTGACAGGGGGACCTCCTGTCACTACTGTTTGGATGATACAAGACAGGGATATTGTCTGCTGAATCAGGGGATTTATGATATAGAAATAAACGAATTCCCATGTGAAATAATAAGGGTATACCCATACATATATATATATAGTACAGGTGTGCATAGGAATCAGCGTTTTTGGTGCATTTTTTCTTTTTTGCTGCCAAAGCCTCTCTCTTGGCAGTATAAAGACTGCTTTCAAAACACCCATTTTTAGGGTATGTGCAGACGATCCGGAAATGGCAGCACTTTGGACACAGCGGACATGTGCTCCGTGTAAAGTGCTGCAATCTTTTGAACGCAGGTGACTCCGCATGTGTTCATTGAACTGTGCGGAATCACCGCACCCAATACATTGTACGGGTGAGATTTCTCTTGCGGAGACTCGCATCTATGCAAGATAAATTGACATGCTGCGGTCTGGAGAGTCGTGCTGCATGTCCATCTCTGTGGGTGAGGTGCGGGCGTATGTGCACGCATAGTGGACATGGAATTTCTAGAAATCCCCTCCACTATGCTGTAACATCTGGATGCTGCGGGTTGGATGCTGCGGATGTACGCAGCATCCAGTTTACTGATTGTGGACACAGACCCTTAGAGCTTTTGCTGTTTGTTTTTTTTTGTGTTTAGTATTCATTTTGTCTACAGTACATGTTTAATAAAGTTAGTTTTATTCACCAAAAACGCAGCAAAAAACAACATTGCGACATTTGCAGCTTTTCTAAAACTTTTTCACTGCTTTCTACGGGTGAAAAAAATTGCTGAAAGAAGTGACACGCTGCGGATTTAAAAACACTGCAGTCGTGAAATAGTCAGGAGAAAATAAAAGGGAGTGCGGGAGATTCCTGAAAATCTCAGTCTTTGCTTGTGCTATAAAATGCTGTAAACTTCTTATTTGCAGAAGAAAAAGCTGCAAAAATTCTGCATATGAACGTGGCCAAGAGTGGCTTTTTAAAGTGCAGCAAAACATATGAGATTTCCGAAATCTGCTGCATGCGCTTGTTTTTTTTCTGACTGAATTTCAGGACTGTAGCACTTTTTATATCTGCAGCGTGTCACTTCTTTCAGTGTGTTTTCACCCGTAGAAAGCAATGAAAGAATATAAAAAAGAAAGCTGCAGATATTGCATTGGCATTTTTCTCTGCAATTTTTTAAGTGGTTTTGGTGAATTAAACTATTAGGTCTCGTTTACATGTTCAGTATTTGGTCAGTATTTCACATCAGTATTTTGTAATGCAGAAACAGCAGTGGAACAATCAGAGGAAAAGTATAGTAGAAACACGTCACCACTTCAGGATTTATCACCCACTCCTGATTTTGACTTGCACATACTGATGTGAAATACTCAACGTGTGAACGTGGCCTTAAACAAACTGTAGACAAAGCAAACATCCTCACTTTAAAAAAAGCTGAAAAAGTGTAAAGAACACCAGAAACAAGCTGAAAAACAGGTGTTTTGAATGCAACATTTTTACTGCCAATAGAACAGGTTTTGGCTACTGAAAAAAATGCATGTGAACATAGCCATAGCATTTCAGAGGAAGACTATCTGTGGTGTTACATAGGACTGCAGGTGACATCTACTACATTTTCTGTTCTCAGAGAGTTATCACTGCTCTCTCTGGTGTTACATAGGATAAGGTCACAGTCATGTGACTGGTCACGTGAGCCGGGAGGGCTTCTGTTCTGGAGTGTGCTGTGCATAGAGGGAATTGTATGGCGATCGGTACACAGTCCCTTCTGAAATGACAGGTGGGCGTGGCGGCTGATTTGCAGTGCGGGGAAAACTACAATCTCGCTGGGACTGTCCCGCTGGATCCAGGACGGTTGGGAGCCCTGCTGTGTTATCTGCAGTGTTAAAAAAAATTGAGAGGGTTGGGTGACAACTCTTTGTCTTGGGCCACCCCAATCTTTTCTGACCCTAGCAACGCTCCTGTGTAATGCTAATAGTGGCAGATCCGTTGGCTGATATAAGGCCCCTGAATATGGGGGCCACATTGCCAGCACAGGCCCCTCTGCCACCTGTATCCGCATCCTGCTCGTGTAATGTAACCTAAATGTGTGATTTTACAATGTTAGCATTTGGGGCCCCACTTTAAACTTTGGCCTAGGGCCCCACTTTGTCTAAAACCAGCCCTGATTCTCAGCTTTTGTCTTGTCTCCCCACTCTCCACCACACATCTCTTGCCTCTTCATTGTCTCTTTTTACTTTATGCACTGCTATTGGAAAAGCTGCCTTGCAGATGGTAAATTAACCTTAAACTTCTTGTAAAAGGGGATAATTTTTACATGGCTTTCATTGTTTCTTCACATTCCAAACTGTAAACTTAATTTAATTAATTTTGGAATACTTGGTAAAAGCTATTACTTTTTTAAACAAGCATGTTTCTACTTCCCTTAAAGGTAAATTTTTTGGTCCACCACTTGTCAAAAGCCATAGCGTCTTCCATATATACCACCCTTGTAAAACACCGGTACTACAAGCATCTGTCTCAAAAATGTTTTGAATGATTTTTCAATTTTAAAATGCACAAAAAGTTTATCAGTGCAGTGAAATATTAACCCCTTAGCCCCCAAGGGTGGTTTGCACGTTCATGACCAGGCCAATTTTTAAAATTCTGACCACTGTCCCTTTAAGAGGTAATAACTCTGAAACGCTTCCATGGATCCCGGTGATTGTGACACTGTTTTCTCGTGACATATTGTATTTCATGTTAATGGTAAAATTTCATTGATATAACTTGCATTTATTTGTGAAAAAAAATGGAAATTTGGCAAAAATTTTGAAAATTTCGCAATTTTCCAACTTTGAATTTTTATGCCCTTAAATCACATAGATATGGCACACAAAAAACTTAGTAAGTAACATTTCACATATGTTTACTTTACATCAGCACAATTTTGGAACCAAAATTTTTTTTGTTAGGAAGTTATAAGGGTTAAAATTTGACCAGCGATTTCTCATTTTTGCCACACCATTTTATTTTTACGGACCACATCACATTTGAAGTCACTTTAAGGGGTCTATATGATAGAAAATACCCAAAAGTGACACCATTCTAAAAACTTCACCCCTCAAGGTGCTCAAAACCACATTCAAGAAGTTTATTAACCCTTCAGGTGCTTCACAGGAATTTTTTGAATGTTTGAAAAAATGAACATATTATCTTTTTTTCACAAAAAAAGTACTTCAGGTCCAATTTTTTTATTTTACCAAGGGTAACAGGAGAAATTGGACTGCAAAAGTTATTTTCCAATTTGTCCTGAGTACGATGATACCTGATGTGTTGGGGGAACCACTGTTTCGGCGCATGGCAGAGCTCAGAAGGGAAGAAGCGCTGTTTGACTTTTTCAATGCAAAATTGGCTGGAATTCAAATCGGACGCCATGTCACGTTTGGAGAGCCCCTAATGTGCCTAAACAGTGGAAACCCCCCACAAGTGACCCCATTTTGGAAACCAGACCCCCCAAGGAACTTATCTAGATATGTGGTGAGAACTTTGAACCCACAAGTTATTGTGCAATTTGTCATGAGTATGCTGATACCCCATATGTGGGTGTAAATGACTATTTGGGTGCATGGCAGAGCTCAGAAGGGAAGCAGCGCCATTTGAATTTTTTGGCTGGAATTGAGATCGGACACCATGTCGCGTTTGGAAAGCCCCTGATGTGCCAAAACAGTGGAAACCCCCCACAAATGACACCATTTTGGAAACTAGACCCCCAAGGAACTTATCTAGATGTGTGGTGAGAGCTTTGAACCCCCAAGGGCTTCACAGAAATTTATAACGTACAGCCGTACAATTAAAAAATATTTTTTCCACAAAAATGATCTTTTCACCCTTAATTTTTATTTTTCCAAGGGTAACAAGACCCCAATAGTTATTGTGCAATTTGTCCTGAGTACGCTGATACCCCATATGTGGGGGTAAACCACTATTTGGGCACATGGCAGAGCTTGGAAGGGAAGCTGCGCCATTTGA
Organism: Dendrobates tinctorius; assembly: GCF_039654945.1. Classification (NCBI taxonomy): domain Eukaryota; kingdom Metazoa; phylum Chordata; class Amphibia; order Anura; family Dendrobatidae; genus Dendrobates; species Dendrobates tinctorius. The sequence continues at coordinate 4,929,672 of NW_027361680.1, read as the reverse complement.
CTTTTATGGCTGAAATTGAGATCGGGCGCCATGTCATGTTTGGAAAGCCCCTGATGTGGCAAAACAGTGGAAACCCCCAACATATGACACCATTTTGGAAACTAGACCCCCCAAGAAACTTATCTAGATGTGTGGTGAGCACTTTGAACCCCCAAGGGCTTTACAGAAGTTTATAATGCCTGGGCATGAAAATAAAAAAATCATATTTTTTCCACAAACATGATCTTTTAGTCCCCAATTTTTTTATTTTCCCAAGGGTAACAGGAGAAATTGGACCCCAAAACTTGTTGTCCAATTTGTCCTGAGTACGTTGATACCCAATATGTGGGAGAAAACTACTGTATGGGCACACGTCGGGGCTCGGAAGGGAAGTAGTGACGTTTTGGAATGCAGACTTTGATGGAATGGTCTGCGGGTGTCATGTTGCCTTTGGAGAGCCCCTAATGTACCTAAACAGTGGAAACCCCCCACATGTGACCCATTTTGAACAGTTGTTTTGCAATTTGTCCTGAGTAGGCTGATACCCCATATGTGGGGGTGGGTCGCCCCTCACACCCAGGGCAGTGGGGTACTCGGTACCGGGCCGGTGTCAGGAGGAATGTGTGTCAAAGCAGCGGTGACCCGGTCCGTGGCCCTGGGCGCCCAATATCAATGGCGGTGATGTTGTAATATAGTTTATATGGATAGTTCGTGACGCCACCCGTGGTGTTTGGCAAGTAAGATGTTGAGCGAACGCTGCGGGCAGATCTGCTGGGACTGATGGTGTGGTGCAGCAAAGATGGTGTAGCTCCCCACAGGTGGAGCTGTAGTCCCAGGCAGTGTAGGTGCAATGGATGAGGAGAGGCGCAGAATGGTATAGATGTTGTTACCAAGGTGTAGCGGTGCTGGAATAACTGGAGGACACCAGGGTGTGCGGTTCCAAGGCTTTACTCACTGTTTGCAGTTCACACACACGCCCACCTCCGTACTGTGTTCTCCAGGTCAGGGCTCCAGCCAACCTCCAGGCCAGATAGGGTTCTCCCTTCCACACTCCGCCAACATGTACCTCTACTGAACGACTCCTCCAATGCGACTTTAGGTGCGAAGCACTCCAGTACTTAGTTACCCTGGAATGCCTCTCTCTAGGTGTTCCTAGTCTCTGCTTGTATGACAGACAGCTGTAGCCTGCTTAGGGGACTCCTCTCTGCGTCCTGGCTCTCTATTCAGTTGCTGTTGTGTCCCAAGTCTATGATGGGAGCAAGGCGTTAGTGGCTCACTACTCCTCCGGTGTTTGTTGCCGGACATAAAGATCCAATCAACCTCGGGGACCGGGCCCCGGCCTTTGCGCTCTGGACTGGAAGGGTTCTCTATCTTTCTTCAACCAGCTTCCCACCGTCCTTCTATTCTCCTTCGTTCTGATCTGTTATGGAAGGTTAGGTTATCAATCTTATCAGTCTCTTTCTCTGGTCTTTCTCGTGCCAGCAGCCCAGATCACTGGGACCTGCTGCAGCACGTCCTTCAGACACCCATCTTCTCTCTTCTATCTCTCTCTCTCCAACTAACCAAGTAACTCTCACTCTTCCCGCTCTTTTGTATCATCTCACTCCACCCGCCTCCCAGCACATCTCGTGTTACGAAGCAGGGTTCCACGAGGGGTGCTCTGCTAACCCCCAGCCTGAAGCTGTTAGGTGGCCCCACTGAATTATCCTGTGTGTGGAATGCAGGTGTGGAGTGTGGTCAGGAGTTCCCACCTTACCTGGATGGTGGGGCACTACACCTTAGGAGAAGGTGCAGTACCTCTGTGGCGACAGAAGCCTCAGGGGCGCCACAGGGGTAAAACACACTGTTTGGGCGCGTGGCAGAGCTTAGAAGGGAAGGAGCACCATTTGACTTCTTCAACGCAGAATTGGCTGGAATTGAGATCAGACGCCATGTCGCGTTTGGAGAGCACCTGATGTGCACAAGCAGTGGAAAGCCCCCAATTCTAACTCCAACCCGAACCCCAACACACCCCTAACCCTAATCTCAGCCCTAACCCTAATCTCAGCCCTAACCCTAACCCTAAACCTAGCCCTAATGGGAGAATGGAAATATGGGCAGTCCTGGGTTCAAATCCCACCAAGGACAACATCTGCAAGGAGTTTGTATGTTCTCCCCGTGTTTGCGTGGGTTTCCTCCGGGCACTCTGGTTTCCTCCCACACTCCAAAGACATACTGATAGGGAATTTAGATTGTGAGCCCCATCAGGGACAGTGATGAAAATATGTGCAAACTGTAAAGCGCTGCGGAATATGTTAGCGCTATATAAAAAATAAAGATTAAAAATAAAGATTATTATTAAATAAATACTTTTTTTTAATTTTATTATTTTTCCCTAACTAAGGGGGTGATAAAGGGGGGTTTGATTTACTATTTATGGTGGGTTTTTATCTTTGGCAGCTGTCACACGCTAAAAGATGCTTTTCATTGTAAAAATAGTTTTTGCATCACCACATTTTGAGAGCTCTAATTTTTCCATATTTTGACCCACTGAGTCATGTGAGGTCTTACTTTTTGCGGGACAAGTTGACGTTTTTATTGGTACCATTTTCGGGCACGTGACGTTTTTTGATTGCTTTTTATTCCGATTTTTGAGAAGCAGAATGAACAAAAACCAGCATTTCAAGAATTTCTTTTGGGGGGATGCGTTTACATTGTTCCACGTGTGGTAAAATTGATAAAGCGGTTTTATTCTTCGGGTCAGTATGATTACAGCGATACCTCATTTATGTCTTTTTTTATGTTTTGGCGCGTTTATGCAATGAAAACAATTTTATATAAAAAATAATTATTTTTGAATTGCTTTATTCCGCGAGTTATAACTTTTTTATTTTTTCGCTGATGGTGCTGTGTGGCAGCTCGATTTTTGCAGTACAAGATGACATTTCCAGCGGTACCATGGTTATTTATATCCGTCATTTTGATCGCGCGTTATTGCACTTTTTGTTCGGTGGTATGATAATAAAGCATTATTTTTTGCTTTGTTTTTTATTTTTATTTTTTAAGGGGTTAGCTAAAGGGGTTAACTAATGGGACAGTTTTATAGGGCGGGTCATTACGGACGCGGCGATACTAAATATGTGTACTTTTATTGTTTGTTTGTTTTTTATTTCCAAAAAATGAATTTATTAGGGAATATATATTTTTTTTTAATTTATTTAGCGATTTTTTATAAATTATTTTTACACTTTTTTTTTAACTTTATTACATTGTCCCAGGGGGGACATAACTGACATGTGTCAGATCGCTGATCTGACACAACACATCACTGTGACAGATCAGCGATCTCACACAGGCACTGCACAAGGCTTCCTCATCCCTGCGCTGTGCAGGCAGTGAGGAAGCCGGCTCTCTGCAGGCCCCCGAAGGTCCCCACTGCCATATTGGATATGGGGACCTGCAGGGAAGGAGTCCCCCACAGCAGCGCTGCACATCGCACTGCTGCGGGGGTCTCAGAGAAGCAAGGAGGGAGCCCCCTCCCTGCCGAAGCTTCCCTAAACCCCCGGTACACTGCTATCGTGTTTGATCACAGTGTGCCAGGGGTGAACGTGCTGGGGGCGGTCCGTGACCGCCCCTGAAACATAGTGCCTGGTGTCAGCTGTGATAATCAGCTGACACCCGGCCGCGATCACCGGCGCTCCCCTCGTGAGCGCCGCTGATCGCTATGACATACTATCCCATCCTTGGGAATTAAGTCCCAGGGCACATGAACGGGATAGTACATCATATATCAGAAAGGGGTTAATCTCTTCCCATAAATGGTCAGACTGTAAAATCCAGATTACAGATGATTTCCTGTAATTGGGCATACAGTTACATCTTATGGATTGCATGGGCATAGGTACCATTGTAGCAGTGACACGCCCATGAGGGACGTGGGGTACTCAGGACTGGGTTGGTCAGTTCTCTGGGGAAGTCACGGGGCTGTGACCCAACATTCTGGCCCTGGCTGAGCCGTAAAATGGGGAATATGTATATGGGATTTAATGTGACTCCACCTGTGGTGTTCGGCAACAGATGACCGACGCTGCTAAAGGAGACCGCTGGGGCTGATGTCGACGCAGCTGGGATGGTTCTGCTCTCCACAAGTGGAGTGGGGCCCCATGGCTACCGGTTCTGTTTATGACAGGCTTCGTGTACCTTGTGGTGCAGGACTCAGGACGCAAGAGATCACTGGAAGACACAAGGACTGTAGTTTTCTTTTCCTTTACTTGATGGTTGCTAGTACAGACCGGGGCACTGGTAACAGATCGTGACGGAGAACAGGGCAGTTTTTCTGGCCACAGGCTACGCTCTTCCAGAGGCAGTGTCTTCAGCAGGTCTATTACTACCTGGTTCATTTTCTTTCATAACCTGTTGGTCTGGAGATGATACGGCGTTGTTCTTATTTTCCTGCAGCCGTACAGGTTACAGAGCTCTCGGAACACTTCTGCTTCAAAGGCTGGGCCTTGGTCAGTAAGCACTCGTTCAGAGTAACCGTGCAGGCAACAAAAGTGTTTTTGAAATCCTTTGGCTGCCATCTTTGCCGTCTGATCCTTCACTGGCACTACTACCAGGAACCGGGAGTAGTGGTCTACTATGGTGAGGGCATTGACATAGACTGACCAGCTTGGGGCCAGCTTCACATGGTCCAAGGCTACCAACTCTAGCGGTTGTTTGGTGACTATGGGCTGTAGGGGAGCCTTCTGGCTATCACAGTCTTTCCGTCTCAGGTTGCATGGACCACATTCTCAGCACCATTTCTCGATTGCTTTCCTCATGCCAACCCAGAAGAATCGCTCACGTAGCAGGACTTCCAACTTCTTCCACCCGAAGTGTCCTGCTCTATGGTGGTACGCTTCTAAGACCATTGGTGCATCCCACTTCAGGACTACCACCTACCAGACCAGTTCGTGGGTTCGGAAGTTGATGCTTCTCCGACACAGCTTTCCCTCATAAATGAACAACTTGCCCTTCTCCTTCCACAACTGATGGGTCTCTTGTGAAGCATCTGGACCAGGGTTCGAATAGCTTGTGTCAGCAATTCCTTTACTAGGCGTACTGCCAGATTGCTGTCCTGCGTTTTTGCCCATCCATGGTGGGGCAATGGGTTAATCGTTGCCTCTTGCACGGCATAGCGCTTGTCCCTCACACAGTGGGAGCACAGGGCCGCATCGGGGCGGTGAAAGACTGGTAACTTGATTTATTCGAGTTCCTCCGGGTCTTCTCCCCCATCCAGCAAGTTGGGTCATCATAGACAAGCGCATCAGCATTAGTGTTTTTATGCCCCGCCCGGTATTTGATGGCAAACTTGTAATTGGACAGCCGAGCCATCCATCACTGCTCCAACGCACCTAATTTCACCGTTTCAAGGTGGGTCAGTGGATTATTATCCGTATAAATGGTAAACTTCGCTGAAGCCAGGTAGTGCTTGAAGCGCTCCGTCACTGCCCAGACTATGGCGAGAAACTCCAGTTAAAAGGAACTATAGTTGCTGGGGTTCCTTTCCGTGGGATGAAGCTTCCTGCTTGCGTAGGCAATCACTCTCTCTCTGCCTTGCTGTACCTGGGACAGCACTGTTCCCAATCCCACTTTGCTGGCGTCCATATAGAGTATAAAGGATTGCCAAAGTTGGGGTAGGCCAGGACTTTGTCTCCCGTAAGAGCCATTTTCAACTGAGTGAAGGATTCTTCTTCACTTTAACTCCACTTGAATGGAGGACTTGGGTTCTTGGCCTTCTTGGACTGGCCTATTAAGAGGTCCTGCATGAGTGCTGCTATTGTTGTGAATCCCTTTATGAACCTCCTGTAGTAACCTACCTGCCTGAAGAACTGCCACACTTCCTTGATAGTGGGGGGTCTTGGCTAGTCCTTGATCACTGTGACTTTTTCAGGGTCTGGTGCCACACCTTTGGCGCCTACCACGTGACCTAGGTACTGCACCTTGGGTATCAACAGATGGCACTTGGAATGCTTTATTTTCAGGCCGAAACTGGATAAGGCCTCGAACACCTCGACCAGGTGCTCCAGGTGGTCTTCGTACGTCTTTGAGTAGACTATGACATCATCCAGGTACAACAAAACTGTTTCAAAGTTTTTATGTCCTAGGCAGCATTCCATTAACCGCTGAAATGTTCCTGGTGCATTGCAGAACCCGAATGCATGCAGCTGAACTCGCAGAGGCCCATTAGTGTCGTAAACGCTGTCTTCTCTCTGTCCACTTCTGCCACGGGAACCTGCCAATACCCACTGGTGAGATCTAAAGTGGAGAAAAAGTTAGCGGATCTCAGTGCAGCTAATGATTCCTCACTCCTGAGTTAGTCCTTTTGTGTAACGCGGTTAATCTGCCTGTAGTCAACACACATCCTCATTGTACCAACTTTCTTTCTAACGAGGACTAACGGAGCTGCCCAGGGGCTACAAACATCTCTGATTTCCCAAGCCTCCTTCATCTCCCGTAACATACCCTTGGCACATTGATAGTGAGCTGGGGGTACAGGCCGGTACCTCTCCGGTGGGGATATGGTTGTGGACCCCTTTTACCTGCCCAAAGGCTAGAGGGTGTTTGCTAAAGACCCGCTCATATTCTCGAACCACCTGGTAAACCCCATGCTTTTGATGTGAAGGGGTGGAGTCAGTACCTATGTGTAGCTTCTGACACCAATCCTCCAGCTGTCCTTCAGGGCCATTGTCCTCCACCTGGTTGGATAGAAGCAAGGGTTCCATGGCCTGTATTGCATTATTACTGACAGTGAACAGCTTAGCAAGGGTGGCATACAAGGGTAAATGGTCCTCTTTCGCCCCACAATTCAGGATGCGTATCAGTACCCTCCCCTTGCAGACATCGACTACCCCTCTGGCTGTCAGAATGTTGGGTCTACTATCAGAGTACACGGATACTACTATAGCCTGGTAATCTTGACCCCTGAGGCCTATTGCTGCCCGACACCAAATCAGCATTTCAATCCTAGGGGGTATTGCAATGGGGAATGGATCACTCACTCTGACAATGCCGACTTCTCCACCAGCCAGCTCTAACTGTTGTCTCCGCATCAGGGGCTCTGATTTCCTTTTGCAGGACACGCTGCTGACTGGAACTGGCCGTCTCAGTTACCTGTTGCAACAAAAAATAATTTCTCCAAGACAATTCTCAATTACATTGGTGCCTAGAGTAATAATAGGATGGCATTCTTGTCTGTCAATATCAACTATAATCAAACCTTGCGACTGCAATTCTACTCTGCCAACCTTGATGGTCACCTCTTTATACCCAATCATGTATATTCATGATTATAGCGCTATATGTAAAAAACAACTTCTCATACAGCTCTGTATACTGAAAAATAAAAAGGTTAGGGCTCTTAAAATATGACAAACAATGAAAAGCAATTGTTGTGAAAAAATTAATTTTTCTTGTGAAAAAGTAGCATACTGTAGCTTAAAAACGGTCTAAACTGGGTATCAACATAATTGTGTTGACCCACAGAGAAAAGTTAACATGTGAATTATGCTGCATAATGGACTCCGCCTAATACGAAAATAGAGTTAAACAGTGATCAAAAATTTGTATGTATTAAAAAATGGAATCAGTAAGAACTGTGGCTTGTCCGTCAAAAAACAAGCCTTCACACCTCCCCATACGCATCTGCGGAAAGAAAAAGTTAGGGGTATCAGAACATAATGACTCAAAAAAAATTTTTATTTTTAAAAGTTAATTTTTGTGCAAAAGTAGCAAACATATATAAAATAATATATAAATTTGTTATTGGCGTGATCTTTAACAACCATAATAAAGATAAAATGACAATTCTGAATTGTGAATGGGATTTAAAAAACAAACAAAATATAGAATTGCTGTTTTTTTGTGCATTCTGCCTCCCAAAGAGTTTATAAAAAGTTATACATTGGACGACAAAATGGCACCAATGAAAATTACAGCTTGCTACATAAAAACGAAAGGATCGATTAACTAAAGTGTTTAACTGGCGTAGACCACTTTGATAAGTTTCAAAATGTTTGCGCAGTCACGTTCAGCTTAGCCAAAGAGGGAGGAGCATTGGTGGGATGTGGGTGTAGCAACGGATGCCCATCTAATTCATGTTCACCAATGTTCATTCAATATTGTACCAAGGGGGTAAATAGGTTGAACGGACTTTTGGTTACCATATACAGTGGGGGATAAAGTATTTGACCCTCTGCTGATTTTGAAAGTTTGTCCACTGCCAAAGACAGGAATAGTCTGTAATTTTAAGGGTAGGTTAATTTTAACATTGAGAGAAATAATATAAAAAATAAAATCCTGAAAATCACATTGTATAAATTATATAAATTTATTTGCATTTTGCAGTGAGAAATAAGTATTTGATCCCCTACCAACCAATAAGAGTTCTGGCTCCGACAAACCAGTTAGACGCTTCTAATCAACTCATTGCCTGCATTAATGACAGCTGTATTACATAATGACCTTTATAAAAGACTTCTGTCCACAGACTCAATTAATCAGTCAGACTTCCCTAGACCTCCATAAAGCTGAAATGGGCTGCAAAGCCATAAGTAAGACGCTGGGTGAGAAGGAGACAACTGTTGGTGAAATAGAAAGAAAATGGAAGAATCATAGAATCGTAGAGTTGGAAGAGACCTCCTGGGCCATCTGGTCCAACCCCCTGCTCAAAGCAGGATTCGCTAAATCATCCCAGACAGATGTCTGTCCAGCCTCTGTTTGAAGACTTCTATTGAAGGAGAACTCACCACCTCCCGTGGCAGCCTGTTCCACTCATTGATCACTCTAACTGTCAAAATGTTTTTTCTAATATCTAATCTGTCTCCTCCCATTCAGTTTCATCCCATTGCTTCTGGTCTTTCCTTGTGCAAATGAGAATAAAGATGATCCTTCTACAATGTGACAGCTCTTGTGATATTTGTAGACAGCTTTTAAGTCTCCTCTCAGTCTTCTCATCTGCAAGCTAAACATTCCCAAATCCTGCAACCTTTCTTCATAAGACAGGGTTTGCAGACCGGTCACCATTTTGGTCACTCTTTTCTGATCTTGCTCAAGTTTGTTGATGTCTTTTTTAAAATGTGGCAATCAAAACTGGACACAGTATTCCAGATGAGGTCTGACCAAAGAGGAGTAGAGGGCAATAATGACTTCACGTGACCTAGACTGTATGCTTTTGTTAATACATCCTAGAATTGCATTTGCCTTTTTTGCTGCTGCATGTTGACTCATATTCAGTCTGTGATCTATTAGTATACCCAAGTCTCTTTCACATGTGCTGTTGCTTAGCCCTATTCCTCTCATTCTGTATATGCTTTTTTCATTTTTATTGCCCAGATGTAGTACTTTGCATTTTTTCATGTTAAAAACCATTCTGTTAGTTGCTGCCCACTGCTCCAGTTTATATCTTTTTGAATCCTCTCTCTCTCTTCTCTACTATTAGCTATCCTTCCTAACTTTGTGTAAATTTAATCAGTTTACCCGCAATTCCTTCATCTAAATCGTTGATAAAGATGTTGAACAATACAGGGCCCAGGACAGAGCCCTGTGGTACCCCACTTGAGAAATGCAAAATGACTATCAATCAACTTTGATCTGGGTCACCATGCAAAATCTCACCTCGTGGGGTATCCTTGATCATGAGGAAGGTGAGAGATCAACCTGAAACTACTCGGGGGAACTTGTTAATGATCTGAAGGCAGCTGGGACCACAGTCACCAAGAAAACCACTTGTAACACATTACGCCATAAAGGTTTAAAATCCTGCACTGCCCGCAAGGTCCACTTGCCCCTAGAAGTCTCATGTGCAGGCCCGTCTGAAGTTTGCCAATGAACAACTTGATGATTCTGTGAGTGATTGTCAGAAGGTGCTGTGGTCAGATGAGACAAAAATTGAGGTCTTTGGAGGGCGTGGCCTAGCTCTTGCCATGTGAGGAAGCAGGAGTCTGGAGCTCCCACAGGATTTCCCTGAAAAGCAACTCAAAAGCGGACTTTGAGGTTCCAATTCACCATAGGATAATTCCCTATCTCCCCTGGAACATTTTGAGACCTAACTCGGACCCCTGGACCATTTAATCCAAAGATATTCATCAAAAGAAGATAATAAGATCACACTGCTGCAAGATCCCAATATGGCTGCCAGGCTGCTTTCACAGCTATAGACAAGAAGATCCCTCCCCCTCCCCTACTGTGGGTGAGTAAACATCCCTGCTCCCATTACTGACCTGAGCTCTGCCTGCACGCAGCCTTTACAGAGGAGCAGAAACACAGAGGATTCTTCAATTGCTGATTGACCAACATCCTCTTTATTAACCTCTCCTGTTCAGGGACACAGACAGAAAATCCATAGGTGATATTCTGGAGTACTATAATTCTGGTTCTGTCATTCCCTACACAAATTATAGTAGTGATACGGGGATTACTGCCACAACTTTGCTTTCTGCCTAGCAATCCTTCTACTTGCATCTTTAACCCCTTCCTGACATGAGACGTACTATCCCGTCCATGGGACCCGGGCCCCTATGCCCATGGATGGGATAGTACGTCTACCGCGATCAGCGGCGCCCACGTGGTGAGCGCCACTGATCGCGGCCGGGTGTCAGCTGATTATCACAGCTGACACCCGGCACAATGTGTCAGGGGCGGTCACGGACCGCCCCCAACACGTTAACCCCTTGTACACCGCGATCAAACACGATCGCGGTGTACCGGGAGTTAAAGGGAAGCTTCGGCATGGAGGGGGCTCCCTCTGTGCTTCCCTGAGCCCCCCACGGCAGCGCAATGTGCAGCGCTGCTGCCGGGGGCTCCTTTCCTGCAGGCCCCCGAATCCAAGATGGCGACGGGGGCCTTCAGATTGCTGATCTGTCACAGTGATCTGTGATGTGACAGATCAGCTATCTTTCACAGGACAGTGATGTCCCACCTGGGACTATTTAATAAAGTAAAAAAAAAAATTAAAAAAAGTGTTAAAATAAATTAAAAAAAATCGCCAAATAAATTAGAAAAAAAAAAAAATATTCCCCCAAATAAATCCAATTTTTAGAAATAAAAAAAAAACAATAAAAGTACACATATTAGGTATCGCCGCGTCCGTAACGACCCGCCCTATAAAACTGTCCCATTAGTTAACCCCTTTAGCGAACCCCTTAAAAAATAAAAATAAAAAAACGAAGCAAAAAATAATGATTTATCATACCGCCAAACAAAAAGTGTAATAACGCGCGATCAAAAAGACGCATATAAATATCCATGGTACTGCTGAAAACGTCATCTTGTCCCGCAAAAAACGAGCCACCGCACAGCATCATCCGCAAAAAAATAAAAAAGTTATAGCTCGCAGAATAAAGCGATGCAAAAATAATTATTTTTTATATAAAATAGTTTTCATTGCATAAAACCGACAAAACATAAAAAAAAGTCCTAAATAAGGTAACTCTGTAGGGCTAGGGTTAGGGCTAGGGTTAGGGTTAGGGCTGAGATTAGGGTTAGGGGTGTGTTGGGGTTCGGGTTGGAGTTAGAATTCGGGGTTTCCACTGTTTGGGCACATCAGGGGCTCTCCAAATGCAACATAGCGTCTGATCTCAATTCCAGCCAATTCTGAGTTGAAAAAGTCAAATGGTGCTCCTTCCCTTCCAAGCTCTGCCATGCACCCAGTGTTTTACCCCCACATGTAGGGTATCAGCCTACTCAGGTCAAATTGCAAAACAATTTTTGGGGTCCAATTTTTCCTTTTACCCTTAGGAAAATTGGGGGCAAAAATATCATTTTTGTGAAAAAAAATGATTTTTTTATTTTCACGCCCGAGCGTTATAAACTTCTGTGAAGCACTTGGGGGTTCAAAGTGCTCACCACACATCTAGATAAGTTCCGTGGGGGGCCTAGTGTCGAAAATGGGGTCACTTGTGGGGAGTTTCAATAGTTTAGGTACATCAGGGGCTCTCCAAACGCACATGACACCCGCAGACCATTCCATCAAAGTCTGCATTCCAAAATGTCACTGCTTCCCTTCCGAGCCTCAACGTGTGTCCATACAGTAGTTTTCTCCCACATATGGGGTGTCAGCGTACTCATGACAAATTGGACAACAACTTTTGGGGTTCAATTTCTCCTGTTACCCTTGGGAAAATAAAAAAATTGGGGACTAATTGATCATGTTTGTGGAAAAAATACGATTTTTTTATTTTCATGCCCGGGCATTATAAACTTCTGTGAAGCCCTTGGGGGTTCAAAGTGCTCACCACACATCTAGATAAGTTCCTTAGGGGGTCTCGTTTCCAAAATGGGGTCATTTGTGGGGGTTTCCACTGTTTAGGTACATTAGGGGCTCTCCAAAGGCAGCATGACACCCGCAGACCATTCCATCAAAGTCTGCATTCCAAAACGTCACTATTTCCCTTCCGAGCCCTGACGTGTGTCCATACAGTAGTTTTCTCCCACATATGGGGTGTCAGCGTACTCATGACAAATTGGACAACAACTTTGGGGGTCCAATTTCCCCTGTTACCCTTGGGAAAATGAAAAAATTGGCGACTAATTGATCATGTTTGTGGAAAAAATACGTTTTTTTTATTTTCATGCCCTGGCATTATAAACTTCTGTGAAGCCTTTGGGGGTTCAAAGTGCTCACCACACATCTAGATAAGTTCCTTGGGGGGTCTAGTTTACAAAATGGTGTCATTTGTGGGGGGTTTCCACTGTTTTGGTACATCAGGGGTTTTCCAATCGCGACATGATGTCCGATCTCAATTCCAGCCAAAAACGTCAAATGGCGCTGCTTCCCTTCCGAGCTCTGCCATGCGCCCAAATAGTGGTTTACCCCCACATGTGGGGTATCAGCGTACTCAGGACAAATTGCACAATAACTTTTAGGGTCCTGTTACCCTTGGGAAAATAAAAATTGGGGTGAAAAGATCATTTTTGTGGAAAAAATATGATTTTTTAATTGTACCGCTGTACGTTATAAACTTCTGTAAAACCCTTGTGGGTTCAAAGTTCTCACCACATATCTAGATAAGTTCCGTGGGGGGTCTAGTTTCCAAAATGGGGTCACTTGTAGGGGGTTTCCACTGTTTAGGTACATCAGGGACTCTCCAAACGTGACATGGCGTCCGATCTGAATTCCAGCCAATTTTGCATTGAAAAAGTCAAACGGCGCTCCTCCCATTCTGAGCTCTGCCATGCGCCGAAACAGTCGTTCCCCCCCACATATCAGGTATCAGCGTACTCAGGACAAATTGCACAATAACTTTTGCAGTCCAATTTCTCCTTTTACCCTTGGTAAAATAAAAAAAATTGAACTTGAAGTATTTTTTTTGTGAAAAAAAGTTAGATGTTCATTTTTTTTAAATATTCAAAAAAATTCCTGTGACGCACCTAAAGGGTTAATAAACTTCTTGAATGTGGTTTTGAGCACCTTAAGGGGTGCAGTTTTTAGAATGGTGTCACTTTTGGGTATTTTCTATCATATAGACCCCTCAAAGTGACCTCAAATGTGATGTGGTCCTAAAAATAAAATGGTGTTGTAAAAATGAGAAATCGCTGGTCAACTTTTAACCCTTATAACTTCCTAACAAAAAAAAATTTTGGTTCCAAAATTGTGCTGATGTAAAGTAAACATGTGGGAAATGTTAGTTATCAAGTTTTTTGTGTGATGTATCTCTGATTTAAGGGCATAAAAATTCAAAGTTGGAAAATTGCGAAATTTTCAAAATTTTTGCCAAATTTCCGTTTTTCTCACAAATAAACGCAAGTTATTTGAATGAAATTTTACCACTAACATGAAGTACAATATGTCACGAGAAAACATTGTCAGAATCACCGGGATCCATGGAAGCGTTCCAGAGTTATGACCTCATAAAGGTACAGTGGTCAGAATTGTAAAAATTGGCCCGGTCATGAACGTGCAAACCACCCTTGGGGGTGAAGGGGTTAAAGGGAATCTGTCACCGGAAGTTGCAGGCCTATGTAAATGGCCTGGGTCCAGTCCGATGGGCAGTGTTTGTTGGGCAAGGCATACAGCGCGTGCGCAAAGCAAGATTGCTTTGCGCACTCACAAACTATGGAGAAGAACTAATCTAATACCGAAGAAGATCGCAGATGGGGGCCATGGATGGGGCAGAGAAATAAGAACAAACACCGCCCATCGGACCAGACCCAGGCCATTTACATAGGCCTGCAACTTCCGGTGACAGATTACCTTTAACAGCAGGAGATCAATACTGTTCATTGACCTACTGAATTCAAAAGGAACAACAGTCTCTTATACTATTTTCATTATCTTCTTTATTATCTGTGTGCTTTGTACCTATATTAAAGGGATCCACTATATACTTAAGAGGTCATTTGTAATACTATAATGCTGCTATGAACATCTCATAGACAGTTGGATTTATTTCTATGTCTATTTAACTCTTTGTTAACCAGACACATTACTAATTGTGTTATGGAGGTCCGCCTTCTGTAACTAATATAGGGTATATTCTGTTTGTATCAAGGCTCCCTATTTTCTCTATATACTTGACTATCTACTTCAACGTCTATTACATTAATGGGGTAAAGGTGCAGACGGAGTCAAACTCAAAACTAACTTCCCAAGTTTGATCCAACATGTCTGATTTCAGTAATATCAAACACAGACCACAGAGGAACAGGCCCTCTTCTCTCATATCGCATGCAAAATCTCTCAAGGACTTCCCTAGTATTACCAGTCCTGTGAAATCCAGATCCCCCTTTAAAAAGGGAAGAAAAGACTACTTCTATACCTAAACAACTGACAAAAGCTTCGTATAGCAATATTGCAAAAAAAAAAAAAATACAACTAAAAGCAACTAACCCTTGTATTCCAATACCAAGTCACCTCCTCATCCAGTATCAAATAAAGGGAAAATTCAATTTCCTCTACCAGAAACTGTCAACACAGAAGATATTGACCCATCTACCTCAGTAAAGAGAACCATTTTTGATAGCGATAAAGAAGACCCAGGCTCGCATGATGATTTGGATAACTTCTAAAGCGTTACTTCGCCTAATGACAGCCCAAGCAAATCTAGGGCAAAAAAAGAGTGCTCTCACGACTCACAAATGGGAGAATCTAGAGAATATCTCCCAAGCAGGAATTAAATCTAATGAGGATCTTATGTTAATAATCACTAAAACCATACAAGAAAACCTTAAAATTGGTTTTGAGACACAGCAGAAATCATTTCAAATGGTCTGTGACAGCATCACTCTCAGAGTGGAGAAATCCGAAAAAAGAATAGATAAAGTAGAGGATACCACCGCCACCCTCTCTAAAAAATCCTCGGCCCTCCAAGCTGAAATAAACAGCCTAAAACTAAAAATCGCTGACATAGAAGATCGAAACAGGTGCATACAACCTAAAAATCGGGCATACCAGATAGCGTTCCTCAGTCAGAACTTATGGACTATGCGAAAAATATGTTCAGGAAAGCTATACCTTCACTAACCAACCTCGAATTAAATATAGACAGGATCCACCGGTTACCACGTCCAAGTCACATCTCACCAGACAAACCCAAGGACACCATCCTTCGCCTACATTTCTTTAATACAAAGGAGAAAATCCAGTCCTACATCAGAGACAATGGATCATTTCCCGATCCCTTCAGTCACATCAAAATCTTTGCGGACTTCTCAAAAGCGACAATTGATGCTAGAAAGCAATTTAGAGAGGTCACCCAGATTTTAAGGGATAAAAACATCCGCTACAGATGGGGTTTCCCCACTAAACTTTTGGTCTTTTTTAGAGGGAAAACTATCTCTCTCAACAACCCCAGGGAAGGAATGCAATTTATTTCTTCCATCTCCGTCAATACAGGGGAATAGCTATATTAAGGTTTGGGTCACTTATTTCAAAAACAGTTAAATTCTGTGATTCATGTATGTTTTATTTACTAATGTATAATTAGGTTGATTTATCCAGCCTTTGTCAGGAAACTTCTCTTAATTATGGGAATACTGTGGGATCCACACCACAAACTTTTCCCCAACCTAGGAGAGATCTCATACAGCTGTGAGATCCTTCAGGAAGACTCAACTCAAGAACATTATATAAGGTTAGGTTAACAACTGGTTACTCTTTTGTTTAAAGTATTGTTCCTGACCTTTGTATTTTTCTTTTATTCTTTATTTTTGTATTGCTGTCTTTATTTAAACTTTGTAAGTATCTTGACCAGTGCTTATCTTGTAGTGGTTGACCAGACTAAGGGTACCGTTACACCTAGCGACTCACCAGCGATCCCGACCAGCGATATGACGCGGTCAGGATCGCTGGTGAATCGCTGGGTGGTCGCTAGTGAGCTGCCACTCAGGCAGATCTCACTAGCGACATCGCTGGGGACGGGGGTCGCTACTTACCTGTCAGACGCGGCGATCCTGCGTCCTCCCGCCCGGCTCCACGCGTCGCTCGTCGTCACAGCAGGAAGCGCCGCAGGAAGTGGACGACGAGAAATGGTCCAGGAGCTTCTCGCGCGATCAGCGATTACCAGCGGGGGAGCCGGTCGGAGGTAAGTATCACATGCAGCGATATCGCTAGTAATATCGCTGTAACGTCACAAAATCGGTGACTTTACAGCGATATTGCTAGCGATATCGCAGTGTGTAACGGGGGCTTAACAAACTAATTTTTTTTTTTTAATTATTATATTACTTTTTATCAGCCAGGTACCGAAGCAACACGTCCATAAAACTCATGTCCTACAATGTCAGGGGATTGAATAGACCCAGGAAAAGATACCGTATATCCTATGGAAAGAAATTTAAAAAAAACAAGCCGACGGAATCTGCCTACAGGAAGTAAAACTTGCTAAGGGAAAATATCCAAAATTTGACCATAATAACTATTCTAATATCTTTTTTTCCCTTAGTTCGAGAAGTAAAGCAGGGGTGATCAAGAATTCTGTCCCATTTAAGCTGGTCAAAGAGGTGTCTGATCCCCAGGGCAGGTACCATATCCTAATATGCTATCTCAGTAACAAACTGTGTACCCTAGTAAACATCTACACACCTAACAGAAGACACCTAAAGTTTCTAAAAAAATTACAAAAGAAAATTGAGACATACAAAAAAGGGGGATTTAATTCTCCTAGGGGACTTTAATATGGTCCCTGACAACCACCTAGACTCAACTTCCTCCACCCGTCACACTCAACCTTCTTTAAACAAATCACCAACAATTCACTCAGAAATAATGACATTGAGGCAGCAGCTAAAGACAGAAATTTACTCAGAATATGATTTCATGATTACTTACTCCAAATTTAAAACATATTCCTCCATCAATAAGCCAACAAAATTTATGTTAAATAAATTAAAACAGGATAGAATAAAGAAATGGATTGATAAAATCAAGTCTTCAACAGGAGATTACAAACACCACCCAAAGGATATTGCAAACGACTTTGCGGAATTTTACAAAAAATTATACAATCTAGCTAATGACCCTTCAACTCCTCCCTATAACCCTGAAAATACCACCACATTTTTTAAAGACTTAAAATTGCCAAAAATTGACACTGCAGAATGAGAAATATTATCAGCTCCATTCTCGGCTAAAGAAATAGAAGATACAGTAAAAAAACTTAAACCTCAAAAATCTCCGGGGCCAGACGGTTATACTAATGAATTCTACAAAGCTTTCTCTGATCTATTATCTCCATATTTGGCTCGGGTATTTAACCAAGCAGCTACACTTGGAACATTTCCCAAAGAAATGCTAGAAGCGAAGATTATACTAATACCCAAGCCAAAAGATGATTTAGATTTGGTCCAAAATTACAGACCTATGTCATTGATAAACGGGGATATAAAAATGTATTCGAAAATTATTGCAGACAGATTGAATAACATTCTTCCTCGTATTATTGTCAATGACCAGATAGGGTTTGTGGAGGGACGCCAAGCTCTGGATGGCACCAGGAGATTATTTAATATATTAAACATGATCAAAACCAAAAGTACTCCCTCAGTTTTTCTAACTCTTGATGCGGAGAAGGTGTTTGATAGGCTTAATTGGGAATATTTGAGAGACACCCTGACCAAATTTGGTTTCAATCAAAAAACACTCTCCTTAATCTTCGCCTTATATTCGAATACTAGAGCAAAAATGTATGCCAACAATAACCTATCTGAATCCTTTCCCATATCAAACGGTACCAGACAAGGTTGCC
Organism: Dendrobates tinctorius; assembly: GCF_039654945.1. NCBI lineage: Eukaryota > Metazoa > Chordata > Amphibia > Anura > Dendrobatidae > Dendrobates > Dendrobates tinctorius. Next base: position 4,911,493 of record NW_027361680.1, on the reverse strand, counting down.
CTCTCTCTCTGCTCTTGTTCGCACTGGCCATTGAACCTCTGGCCGACAAGATCAGGAATAACCCATCTATCGCTGGCTTTAAAACTGACTCGAGAGAATTCAAAATCAGCCTATACGCAGATGATATTTTCTTAACACTGACGGATCCTATCAAATCAATTAAGGCTTTATTATGTACTTTGGATTTCTTTTCTACAATTTCGCATTTCAAGATCAATTGTCAGAAATCCAAAGGTTTATACTTCTTCATTAATAACCAAACCATCAATCATCTTACCAAGAATTAAAATTTTGAATGGATGGAGAGAAAGGTCACCTATCTTGGGATAACTATTTCCAAGAATTTTGATCTAACTATATCTTAGATTGTGAGCCCCATCGGGGACAGTGGTGATGATGCGTGTAAAATGTAAAGCGCTGCGGAATATGTTAGCGCTATATAAAAATAAAGATTATTATTATTATTATTATCTTCCAATATGGAATCTATTTTAAAAATTATTGTTAATGATCTAAAAAATTTCGGAAAATTTGGTCTCTCTTGGCTGGGAAAGATATTAGTTATAAAAACTTTCATCCTTCCGAAAGTCTTATATATCTTTAGGACCTTACCCCTAGCTATTCCTGCACATTTTTTAGACAGAATCCAAGCAACTGTTAATTCATTTGTTTGGAACGGGATGAAAGCTAGGGTGGCGTCAGACATTTTATATAAATCCAAAAATAATGGTGGCATTGCGCTTCCCAACATTAAAACCTATTATTTATCTAGTTTGGTTAAACATAGTGCATACTGGTTTAACAAAAATAATTCTCCCGCATGAACCCATCTAGAAGATTTGATTAATAACCACTGCCCCCTACAGGACATAATTATTAATCACCTTTTTAGACCACACTTACCTAATCCTAAATCTCCCATCTTCCAGGCATTGCCTAGTGCTTAGACTATACTTGCTAAACCTAACAAGAGAAGAAACAAACTAGAATTAACAACAAACTTCCCAATTTCCTTGCTCACTACCATCTATAAAATCGATCTTCTGGATAATTGGAAACAATCGGGAATCAAAAGAGTAAGAGACTTGCATAATGGGCTGAATTTTATACCCTTTAAAGAAGTCAAAGAAAAATGTAATCTAACCTCCCAAGACTTTATTTTCTTTTTAATTTTAAAAGATAGCATTTGTAAATTTATAAGCAATAAAAATCTGAAGGCAGAAATTCTTGCTATATTATTAGAAAATCCTAATAATAAATTTTTATGGAGCACCAAAAATCTTTATAGTTATTTAAATAAAGATAATACCTTCCATAAAAACTCGTATATGGTAAAGTGGGAATCAGAACTAAATATTTCTATTAACCATGAACAATGGGAAAACTCAGAAACTCATATTCGTCCAACATTTCTATGATCCTCGTTAGATGGTATTACACCCCTTCTCGCCTAGTTCATATTGACCAAAAGAACTCACCCTTATGTTGGAGGAATTGCGGACTACACGGTAATCTTCTCCATATTTTTTGGAGTTGCCCTAAAGTTAAAAGCCTGTGGAAACAGGTATCGATATATATTGACTCCCTTCTCAAGAGGCATTACCGGTAATTCTAAAGGCCGCTCTTCTCTCTATTGACCTTGAAGAGTTCGACCCTTCGATAAGGTTTGTTATAATACATATTTTCCTGGTGGTTAGGAATTCTCTGGCATTGTAATGGAAAAGAGTGAATGTGCCAAAGTTTTCAGACATTTGGAGAAAATCTCTTCGCGCTACTCTTTGGAACTACACTTCGCTATTATTAATAATAACATAAAGAAACACACAAAGAAATGGGACAAATGGAAATTAATTCCTGTTACGGATTAAACCAAAGATATACTTTATTGTCCAAATAATAAACGACATCTGCACTACGGTACAGCTGATGGAATACTCCCGCAGATCTGGTTAACATATAACCTTTTTTATTTTTTAGTTTATTTATTTTTTTTAATTATATTGGTCATTAAGTGCCTACAGCAGGGGCGGACACAGACTGTAGTGGGTCCCTGTGCAAGAAATTTTTTTGGGCCCCCCCCCGCCCTTCATAGGGCAACAAAGTTATTTGTTATTTGTTGTTATCTAATATTGAGGCTATGCAGGGCTGGATATAATATCTGTAGCGTGCTGCTGGGCTGTATTTATTATTTGCCAGTTGCAGCCTCCAAATTATATATACAGGCCAGCACAGCATCCAAATAACATATATAGCCCACTAGCCCAGCATTGCCTCTAGTTGTTAATATATACAGCCCAGCACAGCCTCCAAATAAAATATGGTATACAGCCCAGCATAGCCTTCAGTTAATATATACAGTCCAGTACAGCATCCAAATAACATATACAGCCCAGCATAGCCTCCAGTTAATATATACAGTCCAGCAACAGCCTTCAGGTAATATATACAGCACCCAGCACAGACTTTAGGTAATATATACAGCCCAGCACAGCCTCCAGTTAATATATACAGCCTAGCACAGCCTCCAGTTAATATATACTGCCCAGCACAGCCTTCAGGTAATATATACAGCCCACCACAGCCTCCAGGTGATATATACAGCCCAGCATAGCCTCCCCTCCAGGTAATATATACAGTCCAGCACAGCCTCCAGTTAATATATACAGCCCAGCACAGCCTTCAGGTAATATATACAGCCCACCACAGCCTCCAGGTAATATATGCAGCCCAGCATAGCCTCTAAATAACATATATAGCCCAAGACAGCCTCCAGGTAATATATATATATATAGGCACCCCCATTTCCCTTTGTTTCATAATGCTCTCCCCCATATGCAGTCTACTTTTGGCATAGTGCTTGTCGCCCTATGTGACCCTGCAGTTTATGCTGCATCTCCCCATGTGCCCCACCCTAGTTTATGCTGCTTTTCCCCTATGTGGGCCGCCCAATTCATGTTTCTTCTCCCCCCATGAGCTGCCCCATTCATGAGCAGCCAAGCATTTCCCCCAGGGCCCCCCCATTCATGAGCAGCCATGCTTCTCCCCAGGGCCCCCCCATTCATGAGCAGCCAAGGCCATGCTTCTCCCCAGGCCAGGGGCCCCCCAATTCATCAGCAACCAGGCCATGCTTCTCCCTAGGCCAAGGGCCCCCCATTCATGAGCAGCCAGGCCATGCTACAAGTTCTCCCCAGGCCAGGGGCCCCCACATTCATGAGCAGCCAGGCCATGCTTCCCTTTTCCCCAGGCTAGGGGCCCCTGTTATGAATGGGTCACTGAGGAGAAAAACAACACACGCTAAGTCTCAGAAAACCAGAGAGGTTATTAACTATGCAGATTGCAGATCCCCTGATCTTAACACAACTAGCAGCAGTCGTGGAGCGTGCCTACGATGGTCCTGGACGCCTCATCACAACCGGAGAACTAAATAAGCCTAAAGTAAGAAAAGGGAAAACTAACTCCCCCAGAGCAGACCCCAAAGGAAAGACAGCCCCCCACATGTATTGACGGTGAAGCAAGATGAAAACACAAACAAAGGCAGAAAAATAGGCTGAGCAAACGATGGGGCCAAACTAACTTGAAAGGACAGGAAAGGAAAGATACTGCCAAAAAACCGTACCCAAAATAATGTCCAGCACTTCTGATAGCAAAATTAACCCTGAAGTCACTAGACTTCTCCCACTATATCAGCACTCTGAAATATTCTGAGACAGAGCAAAAAAGAGGCCAATCTAATAAAAGACAAATTGGCAAATACAGATAAATAAGAGTGGAGATTCAGCACAGCCCAGCTGGGCTGGCTGACCACACAACATCTGAGCTGACCAACAAGAGCAAGTGTGAACATTAGCAAAAAACAATCTTAACTTGAGAAGAATGGAGCAGAGCTGAAGTCCAATACCTGAGAAGCAGACTGAATCGCCAGCAATAGGATAGGGCGTCGGCTGTCTTATATCCAGTCTGATACTCCAGAGATCCAATCATTATCCTCCTCGTCAGTTGGCAGACCATTACCAATTAAACTAACCTCACCACCTCCTGTCACCACCAGAGGCAGAACGGAAGGAGAACTCCCAGCTGGTGGAGCACAAAATGAGCTCATAACAGGCCCCCATTCATGAGCAGCCAGGCCATACTTCAGTTCTCCCCCAGGACGAAGCCCCCCAAAAATCATGCCTGCCATGCTTCAGTTCTCCCCAGGAGACCCCAAAATCATGCCTGCCTCGGTCCCCGTCCCTCAGTCCTGCTCAGCTCTGGTACTCTTACCTGGAGCAGGCAGGGCAGGCCAGACCAAGAGGATCCATCCACTGTCTGCACATTCCTGAGCTGCAGCATTTAGTTATGGGGCACGGCACACAGTGACTTCACAGAAACACACTGATGCTAGTGCTGTGGCTGCAACCACCGGCAGGCCGGCGCCAAACGCACTGTGAGTGACAGTCAGTTTGTCTCCTCCTCTCCTCCCCCACAGTTGCAGCGCAGCACAGCACTGACGCTGATCTCACCTCAGGGCAGGCTCCTCTGCACCGGTGCTCGCACTCTCAGGACCCGCTCCCGCGCGCCTCCCGCAGTGCTGCTCTCCTCCTTGCGCCTCGGCTCTGCGGCGCTCCACATGGTAAATTTGAATAGGTAAATAATTAGCATACCTCCCAACTTTTGAATAAGGGAAAGAGGGACAAAGGCTGTGGTGCAAGTTGTAGGCCACGCCCCCGACCACACCCGTTTCATGACTAGTCACACCCATGTCCACGCCCAGCCGCACCCATTTAGCACTGCTGATCACACTGATTGTTATTAGGGGCATAGTGGCTGGCATTATGGGCACAGTGGCTGGTACTTTGGGGACACTGACTGGTACTAAGTAAAAGAAAGAAAGAAAACAGAGAGCGAGAAAAAAGAAAATAGAGAGAAAGAAAGAAAGAAAGAAAAAGAAAGAGTGAGAGAGAAAGAAAAAATATAGAGAGAAAGAACAGAGAGAGAAAGAAGAATGAACAGAGAAAGAAAGAGGGGACAGAAAGAACAGAGAGCGAGAAAGAAAGGGGAAAGAAAGAACAGAGAAAAAGAAAGAAATAGAAAGAAAGAAAGAAAGAAAGAACACAGAGAGAAAGAAAATAGGGACAGAAAAAAAGAACAGAGAGAGAAAGAAAGAACAGTGAGAGAAAGAAAGAGGGGAAAGAAAGAACAGAGAGAGAAAGAAAGAGGGGACAGAAAAAAGAACAGAAAGAGAAAGAAAGAGGGGACAAAAAAGAACAGAGGGAGAGCGAAAGAAAGAAAGAGGGGAAAGAAAGAAAGAATAGAGAGAAAGAAAAAGAATGAAAGAGGAAAAAAGAAAGAAAGATCAGAGAGAAAAAGAAAGAAAGAGGGGAAAGAAAGAACAGAGCGATAGAGAGACAGAAAGAGGGGAAGAAAGAACAGAGAGAAAGAAAGAAAGAAAGAGGTTAAAGAAAGAAAGAAAGAACAGAGAGAAAGAAAGAGGGGAAAGAAAGAACAGAGAGACAGAGAAAGAACAGAGAGAAAGAAGTAAAGAAGGAAAGAACAGAGAGAAAGAAAGAGGAAAGAAAGAAAGAGGGGAAAGAAAGAACAGAGAGAGAAAGAAGGAACAGAGAGAAAGAAAAAAAGAAAGATTAGAGAGAAAGAAAAAGAGAGGGAAAGACAGAACAGAGAATGAGAAAGAAACAGAGAGAAAAAAGAACAGAGAAAGAAAGAAAGAAAGAAGGAAGGAAAGAACAGAGAAAAAGAAAGAGAGGAAAGAAAGAAAGAAAGAGGGGAAAGAAAGAACAGAGAGAGAAAGAAAGAACAGAGAGAGAAAAAAAAAAAAGAAAGATAAGAGAGAGAAAGAAAAAGAGGGAAAGACAGAACAGAGAATGAGAAAGAAACAGAGAGAGAGAGAGAAAGAAAGATGCTATAAAGATACTATAGCAGCCTGGCTCCCATTCTAATGCCCACCTGAGCCTCCCGGTGCAGGACATATCATGATCCGCTCACATGACCGGCATCCCTGAATCCAAGGTGATCCTGCCGTCCGCGCTGTCGGAGGACATGGTGAGGGATCTGAGGCATTCCTGGTTCCGTCACAATCTCCTCATGAAATTACCTCATTTCTGGTCAGCTTCCAGCACATCACTTCCGGTGGAACATCATGTGCAAGTTTTAAAGTGCTCCTCGGGGCTCTGCCGTGTACTCCTGTGTCCGTGGGAAAAGCCCACTTTGTATGCCTCGTACACACATGGCTCCGCTCCGTACATCCAGTACACATATGGCTTCACTCCTTACACACACGACTTCACTCCGTACACCAAGTACACACACGAATCCACTCCATACACCTCGTACACTTGTGGCTCCACTACGTACACCTTGTACACGTGCAGCTCCGCTCCATACACACGCGACTCTGCTCCGTACTCCCTGTACACACACGGCTTCGCTCCCTACGCCCCATCCACGTGCTGCTCCGTTCTGTACACCTCATACACACGCGGCTCTGCTCCGTTCAACTCGAACACATACGGCTCTGGTACATCTACACTGTAAAACCCTCCTGACACCACACAGTAACTTTACCACATCCAGCCAGCACCATGACAACCAGCACAGCAGGGTACTGCAGAGTGCAGACAGACACAGAGGCAGACACGGCCCCTGATCATGTGACCCCTGACTCCTCCCCTCTCGCAGGTCCTGTGTGCACAGAACACACACAGCTCAGCCACATATACAGGAGGCCCCTGATCATGTGACCCCTGACTCCTCCCCTCTCACAGGTCCTCTGCACACAGAACACACAGCCCAGCCACATTGCAGGCTGTGGTGCATCTATCTGGGACAGCGAGCATGGCGTCGGTGGATGGGGGTGTGGCATGGCGGCTCAGTGCAATGCGGGAAAAATAGCATCCTGGGCGGGATGCGGGTGTCAAAAGCGAGACTGTCCCGTGGGAATCGGGACGGTTGGAACTTGGGAGCCATGAATTAGCCATGCGGTGCTGGAGGTTGGAGGGACCACCTCTCCCCCGGGGCACCCGTTAAATGAACGGGCTGCACGGGCGGTAGGTCCGCCCCTGGCCTACAGTTTTTTTATGATATAAACTTAAGTTAGATACAGTTTATACAGTTTACATCTGCATTAATTTCATATGCAAAGCTATGGAAATGTCTATTTGGAGTTTTCTAGTTTTTATTGTCACCCCATTTCCCTTCTCTCCCCTTTCCTCCCCCTCTCCTAATTGTACCCCCTCCCCCTTTTCCTAAAACCTTACATTTCCCTCCTCAATCCTCCCCTTATTAAAACTTCCAAATCAATAAAAACAGTTAAATACAAAAATTGATGTCTTTGGCATTAACTCAACTCACCTTGTTTGGAGGGAGAGAAATGCTGCCTAAGACCCAAAGAGCATCATTCCCACTGTCAAGCATGGAGGTGGAAACATGTTTTGGGTGTGTTTCTCTGCTAAGCGCACAGGACTACTTCACCACATCAATGGAAGAGTGGATGGAGCCATTTACCGTAAAATCCTGAGAGACAACTTCATTCTCTCCGCCAGGACCTTAAAAATGGGTCATGGCTTGGTCTTCCGGCGACACAGTGACCCAAAACATACAGCTTAAGATGCACATTAAGGTCATGGAGTGGGCTAGCCAGTCTCCAGACCTCAATCCCATAGGAAACTTATGGAGGAGATGAAGTTCTGAGCTGCCAAGCGACAGCCTCAAAATCTTAATGATTTAGAGATAATCTGCAAAGAGGAGTGGACCAAAATTCCTCCTGACATGTGCGCAAACCTCATCATCAGCTAAAAAAAATGTCTGATTGCTGTGCTTGGCAACAACGGTTTTGCCACCAAGTACTAGGTCTTTTTTGCCAGAGGGATTGAATACTTATTTCTCCGGCATGATGCAAATAGATTTATATAATTTATACAATGTGATTTTCTGGATTTTATTTTTGATATTCTATCTCTCAATGTTAAAATTTTCCTGCCCTTAAAATAATAGACTGTTCATGTCTTTGTCAGTGGGCAAACTTACAACAACTGTCCCCCACTGTATCTGGGAGCATGAACACACTGTCCGTGCAGACAGTGAAGAGACAGACTTCCTGTGGTTCTGTATGAAGTGGCAGTAGTCAATTCACGTGTATCAATGTGGTGCACTATATGGTCCCATAACACAGACAGAACAGAACCCCTGCATGTTTCCAGATGAAATCCCAGGCATACAGAAATACAGGAGAGCCCCATAGAGGAAAATGAACGCCATATTAGAAAGCCATGAAAAGAATCATTTGCACCACTTGAAGGAACGCATTATCTGTAGTAATCTGAAATTCCTTCATCAGAAACGGGAACAGAACGTTTTGTTAAAAAAAAACCACCTGCGATAACAGATGACTGATAAAACTTGTAATAACAAAACCTTGTCTCTTTTTAAGAACACTATTCTTCATTTCCTTTGTTTTGCACAATGCATAATACAGTGTTTGCCAGTTTAGGAAAATAAGTCTATAGTAGGAACAGGTCAGAATGTACAATGGACTTCATTGTGATGTGATTGTCTTTTATTGTTTGGCCAGCTGTCTCCATTACACCCACTTTCCTTTACCACTGATATTACATCTGCGGCTGCAGTCATTTTGTCATGATCTCATTGTTTGGACTGTGCTGTGTTTCGCTTAGATCTGCACTTCTATTCCCACAAGTCTTTCTGTAGTAAAGTAAAAAAAGAAGGGTATTGCAGCAATTTCACTCTACAACCTATACATACACAAAGTCATGCTAGAACCATTATCTAGTAAATGTGACCTTCTGAAGAGACAGCGGGAAGGAAGATATAAAGACTCCTTCATAAAAGTTAATGTGTATTGCACATGTTAAATCCCACTATGAAAGCAACTTTAAAGGGTCTTGTAACTTTCTCATATATTTTCTCTTGCAAAACATCAGGACGATGCAAAGATACTCTGTCTACCATTTCTGGTCCCACAACTCAAAACACTTATGGACGTAATGAGGGAGCCTGGATGAAAGATCCATTGGCAAAGGATGAGAAGATTTATGTAACAAACTACTACTATGGAAATACTTTAGTGGAGTTTCGAAATCTGGACAACTTTAAACAAGGTAAAATATAACCTGCCTCTCTTACTAGGATCTGCCAGGATTACCTTATTACACCTCTACCTGAAATTGACATTCGGGGGGCTTTGACTTAATTTTAAGTGATGAGAACGTGTTATGAAGAACATTCATCAGAAATCTCTAAGTAAGTGTTTTCCAAACTCCAGTCCTCACGACCCACAAAAGATCATGTTTTCAGGATTCCTTTAGTATTACACAGGTGATGGAATAATTATCAAGGCATCAAAAATTGCCCCAAGTTCTCTCACCTGTATAATACTAAGGAAATCCTGAAAACATGATCTGTTGGGGGCTGTGAGGACTGGAGTTTGGGAAACATTGCTCCAAATAATTGCTGAATTCTGCACGATTCTCACACGAGTCTCTCGCATGAAAACCCGGCACTGCCGCCGGCACTCGGACTGGAGCGTGCAGCTAGATGTATTTCTATGTAGCCGCACGCTCCGGTCCCAGTGCCGGCGCCTGTGCCAGGTTTTCAGGTGAGAGACTCGCACGAGAATCGTGCGAGTCTTTCGCAAGTGAGTATGAGCCCTTATATAGAAAATCTGCACCTCTTGCTATAGCCCGCAATGCCAGTACCAGGAATGGGTGGACATATGAAGTATGCAATTTTCATACTCCCAGCCACATTCTGACTAGACAGCTTCTCTTAATTTACTTGTATTGAGTGAGGCTGTGCACGTCTAGTCAGCATGTGACCGCATGTATACTTGCGGTTACGTGGCCGCCCACTCCAGACATTGGAACTTGAGAATCCTGATAGCACACACTGTGCATGCTGTGAGAATTCACAAGTCTGCAGTGACTTAGAGTGATTGCTGACTTGTACCCAAAGGTCCAAAAATCCTTTTAAGGTAGACAAAAACTCAGCCTAGCTTCTTTATATATTTTCACAGTACTCTCTTCTGAAAATCTAGAAACAAGAGCGTTGGAAGCTAGTAGGCCTACGCTAACAGCATTGACTGCTTGAAATACATAAGGGTGGATTTTAACAAACTATTTAATGGGAATGTATCACCTATTTTATTTTTTACTAATTAAAATTAAATTCTAAAACTTTTTTAATAATCTGTAATTCATTTTATTGTAATTTGTTTATTCTATTTTCTGTACTTGATTATGGGTGCAGTCAATTTGACAAAGTTGGTATTAGCGGAAATGGAGCAAATTTAGCAATAGTCTGGAGATGTTCATTGACTTTTATAGGAGAGTGCTTTAGTCATTCCCTGTAATCTGTGCATAGGTCATTGTCTTCAAAGGGACAGGTTGAGAACTGTGATCATCCTTGTAGCACAATATGCTGGCATCCCTGCATGGTGTCCCCTTTTCCCTCCATGCAGGGACGCAGACTTACTCACTACCCTGGCTCCTTGGCGCAGTTCATAGCGTGCTCCCAGTGGTGTGCCTAGTTCAAATGCGCTCCCTGCCCTGCTCTTAAAGAGACAGCGTGCTCATTTTGCTAAATTTCCTCACCCTGTTGCTGAGAGGTATTTAGCATTATGTATATACCTGCAAGATCGCTCAACGCTCACTGCCAATAACTGGGAGGCAGCTTGTATATAAAGTAAACAGAAACTTGGCATTCAACGGATGAAAATTAGTAGTATTTTTAATACAGTTCGAAGTATAGTACAAAGCAAATGTTTCGGTCATATAGCGACCTACATCAGTGTACCAACTGCGAGTGAAAGAAGCGTGATCGTAGTGCTCATACGGTCCAGTCACACAGTTTCACAATGTTTGCTGTCCTCTGGCCCATAAAAGGAATCCTATAGCGGAAGGGACATATGGTAATCCCTGTATCCCATGTTGGTTATAAGATAAATCGGTGCGCTGTATGTTCGGAGGCTACTAATTTTTTTCCGATGAGTGCCAAGTTTCTGTTTACTGCATATTCAGGTCTGGGACCCTACTTGAGCATGACGTCAGTTGTACCATGTTATTCATCTATATTGCATCTTGTATATAAGACTGTCTCTCAGGGAGTCACCAAGTCACAAGTTGAGTCATTAGGTAGTTGGTGATCTACCAGCGCATTTGTGAGGTCCCCTGGTCCCAGTGTGGCTAGTGTCCTGAACTCAAATTCCTGGTCCCGTGCGGACGGTGTCCAATACGTGAATCCCTGATCACAATGCAGCCATTGTCCAGAACCTCATCCCCTGGTCCCAGTGTGGCTAGTACCTGAGCATTGTCCCCTGATCATGATGCTGCCAGTCCTGTTCTTGAAGTCCCCTGGTCCCAGAGCGACCAGTTCCTGAACAATGTTCCTGGTCGTGTAGTGGTCAGTCCTGAATCTGAAGTCCTCTGGACCCGGTGCGGCCAGTCCTCTTCCTGAACTTCCTTGGTCCTAGTGTGGCCAGTCCCTGATCCAGTATCCTAGATCGGTGTGTCTGACACCTAAGGAGTGTCATGGGTCTTCCAGCAGGACAATGACCCAAAACACACTTCAAAAAGCACTAGAAAATGGTTTGAGAGAAAGCACTGGAGACTTCTAAGGTGGCCAGCAATGAGTCCAGACCTGAATCCCATAGAACACGTGTGGAGAGATCTAAAAATGGCAGTTTGGAGAAGGCACCCTTCAAATATCAGGGACCTGGAGCAGTTTGCCAAAGAAGAATGGTCTAAAATTCCAGCAGAGCATTGTAAGTAACTCATTTATGGTTACCGGAAGCGGTTGGTCGCAGTTATTTTGGCTAAACGTTGTGCAACCAAGTATTAGGCTGAGGGTGCCAATACTTTTGTCTGCTCCATTTTTTTGAGTGTTGTGTGAAATGATCAATGTTTTGCTTTTTGCGTCATTCTCTTTTGTGTTTTTTCATTTAAGACAAATTAAATGAAGATAATAATACCAAATAATTTGTGTTTGCAATCATTTTCAGGAAGAAACTGAGTATTAGCTGACAGAATTGCAGGGGTTGTCAATACTTTTGGCCATAACTGTAAGACTGACAGAGACCCCCGGAACCACAAGACCCCTACAGCCCAGTGCTATGGCTGGTTTCACAGTGTTTTTTTGCGCTGTGTTTTTGCGCAAAAAAAGCATGCGTTTTTTTTCCTATACTTAACATGGGTGCGCATATACATGCGTTTGTATGCGCATGCGTTTTTTTGTAGTGTGCGCCCGGGTGCACATAATGCATCCTGTTACATTTTTTGTGCGTCCGACCTGTCTCAAAAAAACGCATGCGCACGCAATGCGCACAAAATTCACCCAAAAACAGATTATAGTCTATGGGAGCGCTGACGTGCGCATGGTAATGCACACGTCAGCGCAAAAAAAGCATGTGTTTTTTAAAAAAAACCATGCGCAAAAACACAAAAAAAGCATACAAACGCATGATGCGTTTTTTATGTGCGTTTGCACTGCGCACGCAGCGCAGTGCAAAAAAAGCAAGTGTGAAAGTAGCCTAAGACTGACGGAGACCCCCAGAGCCACAACACCCCTGCAGCCCAGTGCTAAGACTGGCAGAGATCCCCAGAGCCACAAGACCCCTGCAGCCCAGTGCTGAGACTGGTGGAGACCCCTGGAGCCACAAGACCCCTGCAGCCTAGTGCTGAGACGGGTGGAGACCCCGGAGTCACAAGACCTTTGCAGCCCAGTGCTGAGACTGGCGGAGACCCCCGGAGCTTCGGTGCTGGAGCCACGGAGGATTTATAATTTCATGCTAATTATTTTTAAATTATCAGAAAACCCCTGTAGTGTCTGTTCAGACGCACCATTTTTGCTGCGGATTGATCTACAGTGTTGGCAGGAAATATTCAGCATTTTTGCAGCCTTTTCACTTGCATTTTTGTGTACCATTCATTTGAGTAGGGAAAAAAACTCTGCAGAAATGCTGGAAGACGACAGCAACATATTTATAAAAAAAATGTGTCTTCTGGCCGTTGTCCGTGTCTGGCTGCTGCACTAAGACAGCCCGGAATAGTTTAGTAGACTGCACTATTCCACACAATAGTATATTAAGCCCTGTTCACACTGCGTTTCTGCAGTGTGTCCGGGGGCTCTGCCTGAATCCCTCTAAAATAGGATTCAAGTAAATCCCCGACAGGGCCACAGATTGCACTGACACAAGCAAGAGGTCAAATGAATTTGGTTTTTTTTTTCTGAAATTGACTGATTTATTTTCTTAGGCCAAGTTCACACGGTCAGGAATTGGCAGCGCTTTGGACTCAGCACATGTCCGCTATTGAACACAGGTGACTCCACATGTGATCACTGAACCGTGCTGATTCACTGCGTCCAATACATTGTACGTGTGATTTATCACGTCTCTGTAAGATAAATAGACATGTTGCCATCTAGAAGACACACCGCACGTCCGTCTCAGCGGGTGAGCCGCGGGCGTCTGTGGATGCATAGTGGGCATGGGATTTCTTGAGATCCCATCCACTATGCTGTAACATCTGGATGCTGGACAAGTACACAGCGTCCAACCCGCAGCGATTACTGATCGTGTGCACCGCCCTCAGAGTCTGTGTTTTTTCATCTAAGGCTGGGGTCACACTAACCGACGCAAAATACGGTCCGTAGTTTACATGCGTAATACTGATGAATGACCCATAAATAGTGCTCCGTATGTCATCCATAAGCAAGGTGTGGTCGCGTATTTTGCACATGTCAGCATCCGTATGTGATCCGTATGTAATCCGTATGGCATCCGTATGGCGAGATTTTCTCGCAGGCTTGCAAAATGGACATTTAACGGTTTTGAGGCCTGATAACTATTTAAATCATTAGCCTGCACCCTATTTATTGCCTCAGGAACAGGTGGCTGCCTCCATTCTGTCCATTTGTGACCTTGCCTTCACTAGGTGTGTTGCTGTTGCATGTGCAATATGGCAGACAGTCTGACTTTCAACACAACTGAGCAGGTTCTCTTCAACTGGCTTTTGTCACGCCGCTTTAGTCAACCATACCCAGTGATAGTGGATCCGCGGAGGAGGAGACGCATGTGGGTCCATCCACTTTTGAGGCAACGACTCACAAGAGGTCATTTTCACCGCCTCTATTCTTCTCTGCGGGAGCATCGGGCTAAATTCTACCAATACTGTCGCATGAGCCTTGCAACATTTGATTGACTCTTGGAGACAGTGCGCCCTGGGATAACCTTTCAGGACACAAGGATGCGCAAAGCTATATCTGCAGAGGAGCGATTTCTACTCACATTACGGTATGTACTACACAACCACATTCTCTATGTTGCCCAAAGTATGTATTTTTTGCTTCATGGACTAATTTTAATGCCCTCATCTTATTCCAGATATGTTGAAACTTACAGACCAGAATGTTATGTGTAAGATGTACTGAATATCACTTAGTCATTGTGCAACAAAATATGTGTGTGTTATTAGATGTGAATTCATAACAAGTTTTGTATGTACCTTTTTTTTGTTTAATTTGTGCATTCTAAAAGGTTCCTTTTCTGTTGTTCTTCAGCTTCCTGTCCACTGGCCTGTCTTATGCCGCCCTCCACCATGATTTTCTGATTGGAAGATCTACCATTTCTGGCATAGTCAGGTCAACATGTAGTCAAATATGGTCAAGACTACATCAACTCATCATGCCCGAGCCCAGGATGGAAGACTGGTTGAGGATATCAAGGGACTTTGAGGAGGAATGCCAGTTTCCTAATTGCATTGGTGCCCTTGATGGCAAACATATCCGGGTGCGTAAGCCGCCAAACTCTGGCTCCCAATTCTTCAATTATAAACAATACTTTTCTGTTGTATTGTTGGCTCTGGCTGACTATCAATACAAGTTTATAATTGTTGACATTGGGGCCTAAGGAAGGACGGGAGACTCTCGAGTCTTCAATACTTCCATTATGGCTCGGCGGCTATGCACCAACCAGTTGGATCTACCACCACCACGCCAGCTACCAGGCTCCACTCAAGAATCTGTCCCTTATGTCCTTGTGGCAGATGAGGGTTTTCAGTTAACGCGCAATGTCATGAGGCCATATCCCCGGCGCAACCTTGACCACAGGCGCAGAATTTTTAACTTGCGCCTATCACATGCTCGGCGACTGGTGGAGTGTTCCTTTGGCATTCTTTGTGCCAAATGGCGGGTACTCCAGTCTGCCATTCAGCTGAGTGAGCAAAATGTTAATGAAGTAGTTAAAGCCTGTGTGGTTCTTCATAACTTCACCAGGGTACATGATTGTTCCTCCTCTGGTGGTGTTGTGCGTGGGTTGGCCAATGTGCGTAGGGCGAGACCACCTATCCACCCTCAACGTAGACCACTCTCTGGCCTCAAAGTGCGTGATATTTTCACAAATTACTTTATGTCACCTGAGGAGGAAACGTCTTGGCAAGAGCATGCTCTATCTATGTTATAATTTTGTGGTTTATGTGTGTCTAAATATATATATATTTCTACCCCTTCTGATTCTATGACTGTTTAATTGCATTGGTAAGCATATGTTAGTTTGCTGACACTGTTTTTTAGAATTGAGACAGAGACGTAAAATGTAGTAGCCAAATGTTTACTTGACCCTTTTTTTTGTTGTTGTTTTTTTAAATCAAAACATATTATTGCCATATAAGAACTGTGGCAATGTGGCAAATTGGCCTTTTTGCAGATGTGAACATTTTTTCACAAACAATTTTTCACACATACAAAAATAAAAATACAATATAATGCAATACCAAAATGGCTACACTATAAATTTTGGTAATTTGGGGAAGGAGAAGGCGGAAGACCAGCCTGTGGTTGCTGCTGGCTACTTTGCCCAACATCGCCCTGTGTGGGAGCATACTGTTGCCCATGATGTGGGTATTGTACTGCCTCCTGGGATTGGGCTTGGTACTGGCCAGAGTGATACGGATCAGAGGCATCTTGTTGGCTCGAGTAGGCCCGTGTCTCATACCTACCAATATAGCCATGTCGTTCCCAACCAGGTTGGGACCAGCCTCCAATACTGGGTGGGAAAAAGTGGCCATATTGGTGGGGTTGGCTAGAGGCAGACATATGTTGCTGGTGTTGTAAAGGTTGGGTAGGGGGAGGAAGGGGGTGAGGTGTAGGCCCACGTATTTGAGGATCCTCAGAGCCTGCTTGAGCAAGCATCTGTGTGGGTGGTCTAAGGCGCATTAGATTTCTGGGTGAAAGCTGCCACCTCTCCAGATATTCAAACAACTCATATGGGGTATTGGGGAGTGTGCTTGCATCAAGCAGGATCTGAAAACATCCTCGAATATGGAGCCTCACCTCACAGGAAAGGGCATGAAGATAAAGGGCCAGGCTACGTCAGTATGCCTCCTCGCCATCATCTGTATTCACTCTAGTCAGATAGTTGAGGACCCCTGTGTCCACATTGGTCCGGGTATCTTGGGCAGGGATCTGGCGCCTTCTTCGTCCTCGCCGAGATGGTCCAGCAGGCTGTGGGGAGCCCCGGATCTGGGCAGTTGGGCTGCTGCTCATGTTGCCCTGCTCCTCCAGTATGGCTGATGCAGCAGCAGACGGTCCTGGTGGTGGGGTTTGTGTCGCAGGCACTGGGTTCTCCTGAGAGGATTCTTCACCCATGCTTCTTGTAGGGGGAGAAGATGGGCCAACCACCTCATCCCCTACAGGATCAATGATGGGCTCTGTATCTGAGCCCATTCCTCTATCCGTAAGGTTGGACTGAGTTCTGTTATGAAATAGAACAGAGCCAAAAATAAATCAATATTTTTGGCCCTGTAAAGTATCTGTGTAATGTGGTGTGAGGTATCTACTTACGGTCTCAGATCCAGAATAGGGGCGAGGAAGGAGAGTTGGTCATAATAGATGTATTTCCTCTTTATGTAGCCCGCATCACCACTCCTGGACCGCTGCTGACGTTCCCGCCTGTATTGGTCGCGGATGCTGCGCCACCGTCTCATCACATCTTCCACTGCAATGTGACAGGAAATATTATCAATTTCACATATTTGATATGTCAAATTTGCTACCAGTATCCTAGGCATGTGGCCTTCTGGGGTGTGCTTTCTACCCAGAGAGGCATATCTAATTGGCCCATCCAGCCCTGATACACAGGGTCCCAATAGTTCATGTATCAAGTAACTACACTTAATAACTTGGTTGGCTAGGAGGATGAGGAGCTTGTGGCCTGTGACAAATGATGGCAGTGTAAAACCATGAGTCACATCAAAATCTACCCGCCTCATGAGGAAAAAAGTACAAGCACAGGAAGGGGGGGTGGCCGATTCTATATGCATCTTTTGATGTGAGGTATTTTTAAACAGTTTTTGGGTTGTACTTACTCAGTTTCTGCTGCTCCTCACGTGGCCGATCACCAAAATCATGGAACATCTGGCGACATATGCGCCTCCATTACGCCTCCTTTCTTGCCCGGTTGGCATAATGGGCATCACATTGGTCCCAGAGTTCTGGCCGCTCCTGCACTAATACAATAAGCATCTCCACATTGAGGAAATATGGCGCCATGACGCTACTGTACTCCGTGGAGGCGTACTTCCTGGATGTCTGGAGCGCTTTTTGAGCTCATTTGCATGTCTAGTCTTCCTGATGATGGATTGGCTCATTTCCTGTCACCAGCCAAAAGACCTGCGTGTTTCTCGCAAGTCACACGTGTGGTCCGTGTGTAATCCGTATTTTTTGCGCACCCATAGACTTGCATTGGCGTAATATGGCCATAGTACGCTGACAATCGCAGCATGCTGCGATTGGCATGGACCGTAGAATACGGCCGAGAAATATATGGCTGTTGGGAGCAAACCCATAGAGAATCATTTGTCCGTGTGTAATGCGTGCTTTTAACGCCTCTCACTCGTCCGTATTCCTCTCTAGTGTGACCCCGGCCTAAAAGTGTCCACTTCTCTGTGGCTGTTGGAACAGACGGACACGATCAGAAAAAAAAATTACATGTGGAATTCATTTGAACTCCATTCCTGTTATTGCAATCTATGGCTCTATACAAGATTCAGGCAGAACGCACCGGGAGCAGTAAAGAAAGACGGTGTGAACAGGCCCTAATGTAAGACACAGGCAATAGACATACCATATTTTTCAGATTATAAGATGCACTTCTTTTTCAAAATTTTGGGGGAAATGGGGGTACATCTTATAATGCAGATATAACTTACCGACCACGGTTGAGCAGGGTCCCAGGGTCTCTGCAGGCTGGGATGAAGGGGTGATCGCATGTGCGGCGCGCCGCTAAAGGTGTTCGGTGCTGCAGGTGTACGGTGCTGCGGAGGCTCTGCCAACATTTTGTGGAAGGCCAGAGTCCCCGCAGTTGCATGGTTTCCTATGGGGTGGACTCCGGGAAAATGGCTGCCTGGGGCGGCGCATGTGCAGATGGAGATCTCGGCACCAAGATCTTGGGAGATGAGACTTCATCGCTGAGATCTCATCTCCCGAGATCTTGGTACCAAGATCTCATCTGCGTATGCGCCGCCCCAGCAGCCATTTTCCCAGGAGTCCACCACATAGGAAACCATGCAACTGGGGCAGCACGGTGATTCAGTGGTTAGCACTGCAGCCTTGCAGCGCTGGGGTCCTGGGTTTAAATCCCACCAAGGACAACATCTGCAAGAAGTTTGTATGTTCTCCCCTTGTTTGCGCGGGTTTCCTCCGGGTACTCCGGTTTCCTACTACATTCCAAAGATAGGGAATTTAGATTGTGACACCCACTGGGGACAGTGCTACTAATGTCTGTAAAGTGCTGTGGAATTAATAGCGCCATATAAATGAGTAAAAATAAATAAACTGCGGGGGTTCTGGCCTTTCACAAAATGTCGACAGAGCCCCAGCAGCACCGAACACCCGCAGCGGCGCGCCGCGCATCCAAACACCCACTCATCCCAGCCTGCAGCAACGCTCCACTCTTGCCTTCTCCAGGAGTGACCCTGGGACCCCGCTTCACCGCAGCCACCACCCCCAATAAGCAATAAGACACATGGATTATGAGAAGCACCACTATTTTATTAAAATAAGTTTTTTCCTATTTTTCTCATCAAAATTTGGGGTGCGTCTTATAATCCGGACCGTTATATAATCCGCAAAATACGGTAAACTACTGATTCCTATTATGGTGACACTACAATTACAGAACTATATATCCAACACATACACACAGATACACACTATACATGTATACACATTATATATACAGTACTTTATAAATATGGAAACATACACTATATACTGTATATACAGTCTACAGACACATACTGTGTGTACAAGCACATTGTGAGGTGCCAAGGGGAGAGGTACTAGAAAACAGGTATGTTTCTCCCCGTTTCATTTCATATGTCTCCCTGTACTGATGATGAAGCCAGTTTATTTCACTGTAATCCAGTCCTGGTTTCCTTAGTGATCAGCATGGAAAGGACTGGTAGTTCCCCCTCCACTAATTCAATCCAGGTTTTGGTTTCCTGACTGGTCCAGCTGATATAATCAGGAGGAGCTGGAATCTCTCAGTCTATCGTCTGCTGAGCTGGGAGCTGACACAGTAAGATAACATGGACTTGTTTGGTGTTATATAGGTTTATTTTGTAGTTAGCCTGCTATTGTTAGTTAGTGGCCAGACGGCCTTAGACGTTTTATTTCATGTTTGGCATGTGTAACATTGGATAACAAGTGTGCACAATAAATATGCCGTGTCCATATTGCTAGTCTGCTGAAGTGACTTCATAGCCACACGCTTGTGCCAAAGCAAAGATCCTAGCTGAGCTATCTATTCCCCACAAATGGTGTTTCGAATGCGGGCACTTGTGGCTGCTGGACTGTGACTGCAGAGAAAACGCTGTGTATGTCCTGGCTGAAAGCTTCTGCGCTTTTGAAGAGCCAAGAGTCCAGTAATATGGAGGAACTAGTGAAGCAGTTATTGCAAGCAAATGTGCAGCAACAGCAGACTAATGCTTGCTTCCAGAAGGCTCTGGAGCAGCAACACCAGATGCAGCAAGAGCAGTTGGAGGCAATAAAACAGGCCTTGGTTCGGCAACCCCGAGATGAGGGAGACCGTGCACAAAGCGCTGCTAGTGCGCAGAAAGCCATACAGAAGACTTTGCTTAAAATGACCGCAGACGATGATGTGGAAGCATACCTCACCGTGTTTGAACGTATTGCAGAACATGAGCACTTACCACTGGACAGATGGGCTGAGGTAGTGGCTCCATTTCTGAGCGGAGATCCACAAAAAGCCTATTACGATCTGAGTGAAGCGGATGCTATGGACTATATCAAACTCAAAGGCGAAATCCTGGCAAGGCTGGGAGTAAACACGTATGTACGTGCACAGAGGGTGCATTTATGGAATTTTGTGGAGCATCAGCCAGCCCGCTCACAAATGCATGATCTCATCCATCTAGTAAAAAAATGGCTGCAACCGGAGGCTTTGACGTCCGCACAGATGGTGGAGCGTGTTGTTCTAGACAAGTACCTGCGGTCCATACCCGCTAAGATCCAGAGGTGGGTTGGACAGGGTGACCCAACTACCGCTGACCAGTTGGTGAATATGGTCGAACGCTACAATGCTTCTGAAAGCCTACTCCAAGGGACGTTAGCACCCCACTGGCCCCCCAAGAAATCGCTGGAGAATCCTGCGAAACCTACTCCATCTTCAAAAGAAGAGAACGTCACAATGAAGGGTAGCAGACCTACAAAGGACTATGGAGGTGGTACGGGCTCACATCAAGCCAGCAGACTTCGTCTGGGATCTCCATCGAGGAGACAAGGGCCTATACAATGTTGGCGATGTCGCGGGCTTGGCCATGTAGCAGCTAACTGCCCAATGACTACAGAGCCAATGGACTGTAATGCTATGAGGCGTCTTTCATTATATGTGCAGTCAGTCTGTGTGGCGGAGACCCTCACGGGAAATGAACAACACGTGTGCCATGTCGAGGTTGACGGTTATAGTGTGAATGCCGTCTTGGATTCCGGCAGTCAAGTAACTTTGGTACATGCCAGTTTGGTGGACTCTAGCGCCCTAACGAACTTAACCGTGGGCATTAGTTGCATCCATGGGGATACTAAGAACTACCCCACTGCCTGGGTTACTCTTGCCACACCAGTAGGGACCAAAAGACATCATGCGGCAGTCATAAAGTCTATGGGACACAGTGTAATCCTGGGGAGAGACTTTCCCTTATTTTGGGACTTGTGGAACTTCAAAAGTGGCATGAACCCTCTAGTTGAAGACGGTGCTCCGGAGCTAGCCCCTGAACCATTGCAGCAAGACGACGGAGAACTCATCTCAGAGGAAGTACTAGAATCTGTGGACTCTCCTCTGGCTGTGTATGCAGGCGAGGCAGACCAGCTAGAGGATGTTTTAGAAATGCCTGACCTTGAGGTGGCCCGTGGTAAGTTCGGGACCGCTCAGCACTAGGATCCTACTCTAGCAAGGGCGTGGGAAAACATAAAGGTCTCCGAGGGAAGACCATTGTACCCAGGGGCTCAAAACGAGTTCCCACACGTGGCGGTGCAGCAGGATATGTTGTATCACATAGACAAGGTGCGAGGGGTGGTGGTAGAACAACTAGTGGTAACTAAGTCCTTTCGCCAGGTAGTTTTGGAGTTGGCACATAAACATCCCTTGGGAGGACACCTGGCGGTAGAAAAGACAAAACACCGTATTCTGCAACGTTTCTTTTGGCCGGGTCTAGTGGGAGACGTGACCCAGTACTGTCGGTCATGTCCTACGTGTCAATTGACCGCACCTATGTCACATTTTAGAAGCCCCTTAGTGCCCTTACCAATAATAGAGGTGCCCTTCGAGAGGATAGCAATGGATATAGTCGGTCCATTAGTTAAATCTGCCAGGGGTCATCAGTACATTTTGGTAGTATTGGATTACGCCACGCGTTATCCCGAAGCAGTGCCCTTGCGGAATGCCAATGCGAAATCAATTTCAAAGGAGCTGGTTAATATGTTTTCCCGCACCGGCATTCCGAAAGAGATACTTACGGATCAAGGGACCCCCTTTATGTCTCGTATACTTAAGGATTTATGTAAACTGCTAAAAATCTCCCATTTGCATACCTCAGTATATCACCCTCAGACTGATGGTTTGGTGGAGCGCTTTAACAAAACCCTAAAAGGAATGTTGAAAAGGGTGGTGGATAAGGACGGGAGAGATTGGGATGCCCTACTACCATACCTCCTGTTCGCTATACATGAGGTACCCCAATCCTCCACAGGCTTTTCTCCTTTTGAGTTGGTTTATGGGCGGTGTCCTAGAGGCCTGTTAGATATTGCCAAGGAGACTTGGGAACAAGAGGTGACTCCTTATCGCAGTGTAATTGAACACATAACACTTATGCAGGACCGAATTGCAGCAGTTATGCCAATAGTTAAAGAGTGTTTAGAGCGCACACAACATGCCTAAAGCACGGTATACAACCGAGCGGCAAAAACACGAGTCTTTCAACCCGGAGACAGGGTGTTGGTATTGGTGCCTACCATAGAGAATAAATTTCTTGCGAAATGGCAGGGACCATACGAAGTGCTGGAACGAGTAGGTGAAGTAAATTATAAGATACACCAACCAGACAAGAGAAAGCCCGAACAAATATACCACATAAACTTGCTTAAGGCCTGGCGGGACAGGGAGAGTCTGGTGGCAGGAGCTGCCCTTGAGGATGGGCCTCGAGGGGCACCGCCTTCTAAGGTAAAGGACCCCCAGGTAGCTCCGCCAGAAGTGGGTATTGCAGACACGCTATCCGAAAGCCAAAAACGAGAGACCAGGGAGTTCATACAGAGGAACGCAGATATTTTCTCGGAACTTCCTGGCCGGACTCACCTAATTAAACATGACATTATTACTGATCCACAGGCGCGGGTACGGCTTAAACCATATCGAATTCCGGAGGCTCGGAGACAAGCCATTGCCCAGGAAGTGAAGAAGATGTTAGAGCTCGGGGTCATTGATGAGTCCCGGAGTGATTGGGCTAGCCCTATCGTACTGGTGCCCAAACCCGATGGGACTATCCGATTTTGTAACGATTTTCGAAAAGTAAACGAAGTATCGAAATTCGATGCCTACCCGATGCCAAGAGTCGATGAACTGATAGAGAGACTGGGTTCGGCTAGGTACATATCCACTATTGACTTAACAAAAGGTTATTGGCAGATTCCCCTCACGGAATCAGCCAAAGAGAAAACTGCTTTGTTACGCCCCAGGGATTATTCCAGTACCGAGATATGCCATTTGGGTTGCATGGTGCCGCAGCCACCTTCCAACGTCTAATGGATATTGTCCTAAAACCCCATGGCCAGTATGCATCTGCGTACTTGGACGACATTATTATCTTTAGCAATGACTGGGACACACATTTGTCAAAAGTACAAGCCGTCTTAGACTCCTTAAAAACAGCTGGGTTGACTGCCAATCCCAAGAAATGTACGTTGGGATTGGAAGAGGCTCGCTATCTGGGATATAGCATAGGGAGAGGCGTCCTGAAGCCTCAAGCCAATAAAGTGGATGCTATTCAAAATTGGCCACGACCGGTAACCAAAAAACAGGTTGGAGCTTTTTTAGGGATCGTTGGTTATTATAGGCGGTTCATCAAACATTTTGCGACCATCGCAGCTCCTCTCACAGATCTTACTAAGGGGTCGAAATCTGTCACAATAAAGTGGAACGCAGAAGCAGAGGAGGCCTTTCAGCGATTGAAAACAGTCCTCTGTGACCAACCAGTGTTGGTTGCACCAGACTTTAAACGGGAGTTTATTGTCCAAACAGACGCCTCTGAGGTGGGCCTCGGCGCGGTTTTGTCTCAAGAAGTAAATGGCGAGGAACACCCAGTGGCCTATCTAAGCAGAAAGCTTACGAGAGCAGAAAAGAACTACAGTGTAGTTGAGCGGGAAGCCCTGGCTGTGAAATGGGCCCTGTGCACCTTGCGCTATTATTTACTAGGTCGCCAGTTTAGGCTAGTGACGGACCATTCGCCCCTAACATGGATGTCCCGGGCAAAAGAAGGCAATGCACGGGTGACACACTGGTTCTTAGCATTACAAGGGTTTAAATTTTCCGTTGGGCACAGGGCGGGCACAGCGCACAGAAATGCAGATGCGTTGTCTAGAACGCACTGCTTGGTGACTCGTCGTGTCCGACCCCACGGGCTCGAACAGAGGAGGGGGGTGTGTGAGGTGCCAAGGGGAGAGGTACTAGAAAACAGGTGTTTCTCCCCGTTTCATTTCATATGTCTCCCTGTACTGATGATGAAGCCAGTTTATTTCACTGTAATCCAGTCCTGGTTTCCTTAGTGATCAGCATGGAAAGGACTGGTAGTTCCCCCTCCACTAATTCAATCCAGGTTTTGGTTTCCTGACTGGTCCAGCTGATATAATCAGGAGGAGCTGGAATCTCTCAGTCTATCGTCTGCTGAGCTGGGAGCTGACACAGTAAGATAACATGGACTTGTTTGCTGTTATATAGGTTTATTTTGTAGTTAGCCTGCTATTGTTAGTTAGTGGCCAGACGGCCTTAGACGTTTTATTTCATGTTTGGCATGTGTAACATTGGATAACAAGTGTGCACAATAAATATGCCGTGTCCATATTGCTAGTCTGCTGAAGTGACTTCATAGCCACACGCTTGTGCCAAAGCAAAGATCCTAGCTGAGCTATCTATTCCCCACAACATATATAAAGTATATACAGTATACAGACGCATACAGTGTGTACAAGCACATATATAAAGTATATACACATAGAAACATTCAGTTTATATACAGTATATACAGTATGCTCGCATACATGTACAGTTTATATATATTTACACAATATACTGCACACATGCAGTATACAAATATAATATACATACATATACTATATACTGTATGTACATGTACATGTGTTTGGATATATATATTATATATATACTCACATGCACCACAGATATGCACACACATACTATATGCACATATATGAGCAACCATGATGAGGACTCAGGAGTAGATGAGAGACACACAGGGCTGCTGGCATCTTCCTGACCTGACTCTGATCTCTGCTGTGCTGTAAACATCCCCTCCTCCTCACTGTCAACTTCTAACCTGACACTGCAGGGAAAAAGAGAGAGGGGGGGTTGGAGGGGGGGTTCGGGAGAGACGCTCTGGGACTACAGAGGATGCACAGCATTATTCACTGCTGTACACCCTCTGTGCACTTCATAAAGGGGCTGCACATACAGGGGGCCCCCTTTGTGGGTGGAGGCCCTAGGCATCTGCCTGGTCTGCCTGCCCCAAATGCCTGCCCTGCCCCTGGCATTTAGTATGCTGCTGGGTCCATTGCTATTATTGATAAGTAAAGTTAGCCTATTAAGAATGGGCACTGTCTCTGGAGTTGTTTGTGAGACCCATGGAGCTAAAGATGGAACTATAGATGCAGAGGGAACTCCAGCAATAAATGTGAGTGTTCTGTTGCGCATGCTGCACATACAACAGAAGGGACATTATGTTTCATCTGTGAGGCACCAGGGTGTGCGAATGTAAGGGGGTGAAGCACAAGAAGGACAAGAAAGGGTTGACCTCCTCTGCTCCATGCCGGGAACCATATAGCTGCGCAGTAGGTTTGCCAGGGGGAGGACTCTTAGACCTGGACTGACTGCATCATGGGCCTGTCAGCAGCAGTGGGGAGGAGGAGGTTGTGCTGCACAGGAAGAAATCAGGGCAGAGAGCGGGAAGACAGGACACGCTGAGGGGAGAGCAGCCTGGGCAGCGGTCAGGACTAGACGCAGCCACGCACCGGGGAGGAGAGAGGACTCCCGTTCAGAAGGCAAAAACCGGGGGACTACACAGAAAGACTGCATGGAGCCGGAGTTTGCAGTGAATGCAGAGGTGTGTCCTGACTCCCATGCTAAGACTGTGCACTGTGTAGAGACTGTGGCCGTGCTGAGACAGTGCCCTGAGTAAAGACTGTGTCCTGTACAGAGACTGTGGCCCATGCTGAGATCATACGCCATGCAGAAACAGTGACCCGGGCAGAGATAGTGACCCCCGCGCGAAGCCCCGGAACCTGCGGTGTTAGTGCAGAGCCCCTGATTCCTGTGGAGAGACTTAACTGTAGTCTTGAAGAGAAGGACTCGGACCAGAGGGGACCCCATTTGTCTCGTACCCCCTCCAGCTCCCACAGTAACCCCTGCGAACCCTGCTGGGGATTATTAAAGACCACAGAGTACAGAGAGACTTTAGACGACAAGTGCCGCTGGTGATTCGGCGCCAACGTGGGACAAGTTCGACCTTTCAAGCAAGTCCCATTCAGACTGATAAGTTCTTTCCTAGAAACCACCATCTTATACTGTTTAATAATGTTTATGCCTTTTGCCTGTTTTAGAACTTGTTTTCACATTGCCAATACTCGCACGTTATATTGCCAGTGTTAATCCCTGTAAATAATCCCCCCTATAACTGTTGGTCCCTCTGTTCCATGGTGACATACCCAACACCTGCACATTGTTACATCAACACTACAGCTCGTTGCCACGACTACCACCCTGGATGCCTTACAAAATTGGCGTAGTTGGCAGGATTGCAATGCCTCATATGCAGAGAGAGGAGGAGAAGCCGTTAAAGGCTTTAAGATGGCGCCGAACAGTGACATAAAGATGGTGGTCAGTGGTCGAAATATGGGAGCGGTGCCACCCATCGTGGGCATCTTAAGCAGAGAATGGTGCGAAGACCAGCTTGGCAGAAGCAGTGGCCTAAGCCGAGGCCACGTCCCCTAGTGACTATTCCCAACCGAGATGGGCATGGCGAAAGAAGTAGCCCCAACCCCTACAGCAGATCCCTGAGGAACAGGAGGAGACTGAAGCCGAATGGGTGGAGCAGCCGGAAGTAGCTACACCCATGAACGGGCAGGGTCTGGATGAGAAGGACGCTGTATCTGGAAAAAAGATGCCATTACCGAACGAGTTACCGATATCCATGCTGCGACGGAGTATGTCCTTCCGCTGAGGAATTGAGTGGCAGGACTGGGAGCGGTCCGTGGCCCAGTCGAAGTCGGACTTGCGGTCTGGAGGAACTGGAAGACTGGTTCCCATTTGGCCAGCCAGAAAGGAAGATTTTCGGAAGCTGGATAGAGATGGGCGGACACCTGGATTTTCAGGTCCGGCAGGTTCGGCTGAACAGTTACAAAAAGTTTGCGTTCAGGTAATAGAACAGTACCCAGACCCGAACCCAGACCCCATTCACTTGAATGGGGGGCCCGAACATCCAGTGTTTGCTGTGCTGTTCCCCCGCCGATCATAGAGCCATGGTTCCCACACTGTCAAAAGACAGTGCGAGCGCTAAGCTGTGATAAGAGGTATAAAGCTTACCTCCGGTCACTGATGTCAGTTGATGAGACTACTGATCTCATCATCCAACATCTCCTACTGCTAATTACAGTGACAGCAGGTGCGGCTGATGGGAGTATTCATCAGCCACTCTTGCGCTGTAAATAAATAATTTAAAAAAACTGGTGTGGGTTCCCCTGTATTTTTGGTAACTAGCCAGGCAAAACTCACAGCTGGGGGCTGCAACCCCCAGCTGTCAGCTTCAACAAGGCTAATTATCAAGAATAGAGGGGTCCCCATGCTGTTCTTTTAATTATTTAAATAAATAAATAAAAAACGACATGGGGCCCCCCATTTTTGACAACCAACCTTGCTAAAGCAGACAGCTGCAGACTGGTATTCTCAGGCTGGTAAGGGGCCATTGGTATGGGCCCCCCAGCCTAAAAATAGCTGCCCAGAAAAGCACAACTATTAGATGCACCAATTCTGGTGCTTTGCCCAGCTCTTCCCACTTGCCTTGTAACGGTGGCAAATGGGGTTCATATTTGAGGGGTTGATGTCTCCTTTGTATTGTCATGTGACATCAAGCCCACGGGTTAGTAATGGAGAGGCATCTATAAGACTCCTATCCATTACTAATCCTATAGTTGTATGGTAAATAAATACACAGCCAGAAAAAAAGTCATTTAGGCCTTTATTTGAAATAAGACTAAACACAGTTGTCCATTTTTATTTAAACGCCTAATTCCACCAAAGCCCTCAATCTCCTGTATTAAAACTAAAATAAAAAACAATATAACATGCCTGTCCATTGTTCTGTCCCACGCCGTAATCAATGTCTGGGGGATAAACAGTTTTCATCCAGGACGGTGCCAAGATGCGACCGTCCAGGCTGAGAACCACTGGTGACTGAACTGCTGCGAGCGCAGCCTCAGAGACCAGTGGTGACACCATAGAGGTTACGTCCGGTCACTGAGGCTCTGTTCACAACCGGGTTGGACTGCGATGACCTCAGTGAGATCCCTGCTAGCACCATGAGAAAAACTCTCCAGATCCTGATTAGGTGCATCTGGATAGCCACGACTAGAACCAGGCCATGTGTCTACTGGTCAGACAGCTGGGGGATGTTGAGCAGAATGGGTTGTGTTGTAGCTACAGACAGACAAGCCAGAACCTCTCTGAGAAGAGACTGCACAGGCCGTGTGCACCAAACTGCAAATATCAGTGGCTGCTAAGGACAATAGCTGTTTTGTGTGACCGAACTGAGACTGAGCAGTGTTTGAGTAACCAGTGAATGTGAGTCTGAGTGAGACCCTGTTTTCACCTTCCTTCATTGAAAAAAGATTATGATTTTTGTTATCACGTGTGTGATGGAAAAAAGACTATTTATTATTTAAAGTACTGTGTAATTTTATGGAGCTCAGTAAAACTCACACTGCTCGTACACAAGAATCCAGTGCCTGAGAGTGTGAATCCCTACAGTTCATATTTTATACTAAATAATTTGAGATGTTTTGAAAATGTTGTTTCCATTTTTTCATCATTTGCATATCATTAAAATGTCTATCGATCCCATGATTTTGGTAATTCCATGACTTTTCCTTCTTGATACTGCAATTTCAATGTTGAGGAGTGCATGTTTAGGGAAGGTGACCTGACGGACCGACTGACTGGTCAGGTTTCAAAAGGGTTTGCACTTGTCAGGCAGGATGTCAGTTATGACAGAAGGGAAAACAGCTAGGAAAGTGTAGGTGATGTGCAGTACCTGGAATTGACATTAGAAGGCAGGGAGGAGTGTGAGCATAGGACTTGACATCAGCTTAGGGCTAAGAAACCGTTGGTCATGGGGGGCGGAGTTACAGGGAACCGGGAAAGCTATAAATTTGACAGGAGGGTTCCAGAAGATTCCAATCCCCAGGGGGAGCTCAAGTGACGAAGAGACTGTGACAGTTGCTACACTGAGGAAAACCCAACCAGGGGGACTGAGAAGAAAGGAAGTCAGGGGGGTGGTCCTGACATGAAGTACCGCAGTACAGACGAGGCCCCGGGGAAACACATACCGAGTTGAAGACGATACCTGACCAGAGAAATTACTGTTGGTGTACGGGCCTAAGGCGGCCACAGTGACCGAGCTGACAGGAACGTCGTTAAGTGAAAAGGGACGGTGCGTGAATTTACGTCCCTGGTGATAAGAACGGTTTGTGTGTAACGGGGCCTGGAAACAGAGGGCCGTGAAGGAATTGCGGTGTGTTGTCAGAGCCGTCAGTCGGACGGCGGTAAATAAACTTGGACCTGTTGCACCCAAAAACTGCCTCCATCTTGTGTCTGTACGTCTCTGCGCGGTATACAGAGGGACCACCCCCAGCCCGGCCGAGCAACCCTACACATGCTTCACTATATAAAAATAATTCAGAAGTATCAAAGTAACACAATTGCATTTCACCTTCGCAAGAAGGTTCTTACACCTGCAGAAATGTAATGCCATCCAAAAATAATTGTGACTTGCATAAAAATAAGTGCACAAAAGTGGTGAGTATTCCCTGTTAATCAGCACTTCTAGCAACCTGCACATTGTTAAATGCCAATGACCCTCAACTAATTTAAACTGCATATTGCTGAACTGAATACATTTGCTACTACTGTTCGTCACAAGACTGATGTACTAGTAAATATAGTCCATCATTTTGAAAGAAGCGTTATTGTGTGCAGGAAGCTTGGACCTGCTGATGTCATTCTTTTTCCAGTCAATCATTTCCTGCTTAACATTCAAGACAGCATATGTGATTTCCCAGATGACTAATATGTGGAACAAGCCCTAAGTGTAATCTAAATGTTCATTCCAGGCTTGAGATAATTAGGCTGGTGATTTTGACAATGACAGAAGATGCACGGCCAAAGATTTCCATGTGCTGCCTCTACATTGCAGAGCAACACATGTGAATGGGGTCCCATTGCCAACCCTAGTGTACTTCAACCACAAGAAGCAAGTTGTAAAAAGTCCAGCTGGATCTGACTTTTTGGGACTTGCAGTCACACTATCGTTGGGGTCCTGGTACCAGAATAGATCCTGCGTTATACTGCGATGCACATAAAGATCTTTGATCTTGCTATCTGTGTTGCAACCAAAGTTGCCATGTAGCCCCAGCCTAATATGTTCAAACACATACACAAACACATATCTGATTGATCTATCTATCTACATTCCAGAAATTGAAGCCGCACACTGTGTGCGCCAAGGTATATGCAGACTGAGATTGAGTATACGAACAGTAATGAGGAAAAGGAGTATTCTTATCACATACAATTATAGCATACATATAGGACAATGGACATCAAGTCAGAATATTCCATAATGTATATTAGATGTGTGTCCTATCAAGGGGGTGCACATTTATCTTGAGAATATGGCCCTATTGCAGGCTACTGTCAGTGGGCAGATCATCGAAATTCCCATGGAAATGTATCTAACCATTTCCATTCTTTTATTGTCACTGACATTAGGGCATGTTCTGTGGGACTCCATGCGCACATTACTTTGTGCCCTGCATATCTGTACACAAAGCACCTGAGAACGCCTGGGCTGCAGCTCCTGGATGCAGTGCCATCCACTCTCCATGCACAGGGCTCTGATGTATCAAGGACATAGCTAATGTTCTCTTAGGTGATTTTTCAGCTGTGTTCTGCACCTCCTTATAACTTTCTCACCAGGTGTAAAAACAGGCTCAATGTTGAAAACTTTTGAAAAGAGCTTTTAGTGCTTTCCTCCAGCACTAAAGAACTTTTCAGAATTTCTTCATTAGTTAGGTGAGGTAATTAGTCGTGTCCATGAAGTGAAGCATTATTTTTTGTTCTCATTTGTCATCATGCTTGTTGAGCAACCAAACTGTTTTTTGAGTGTTTCATACGACAGCTCATAAAATAAGCGATTTAATCTCATTAGTCATATTTCTCTTTGCCTGATATAACAGACTAGATTAGCAGGATGGCTGTCTCCAAGGGGTAGATAGTTGGCACATTGCAGCCGTCTCACAGAAAAAGCCCCAGAGGCCAGACTGTTCTTGTCTACACACTCTTGACTGATTACTTCTCACCAAACTAAACAAGAACTTACATCCTTGATGTAATCCCCCCCACTATCCCTCCCATCGAAGGATTTACCTATCTTATCATATTCACATTTTATAATGTAACATTGCAGAAAAAATGTAAAGCAGCTATTCATAATTTGCAGTACCTCAATATAAAAGTCCTGTTTACCCATATTCTCATGGTCCCTTTTCTCAGGCTCACGAGACCCCAACAACTTGAATGAGGGGTCATTATACAGTGGGTGAAATAAGTATTGAACACATCTCCAATTTTCTAAGTACCTATGTTTCAAAAGGTGCAATTGACATGAAATTCTCGACTGATGTCGGTAACCACCCATCCAATCCACACAGGAAAAGAAATCAAACCATAAATTTCTACAAATTAATTTATGTAGAATCAGTAGGTACAATTGCTCACCACACAGACTTCATTGCTGAACAAAAAGCATGTCAAGAGTGTTTAAAGCTTGCTCCAGAACATTTAGACAAGCTTGTGAAATACTGGGAGTATATAGTCGGGTGAAATGAGACCAAAATTGAACTTATTCAATCTATTTTTTACCCACTGTATTTTGCCATGTCAATCCTATGAAAAAAGCAACTAGTATATGTCAGTCTAGAGGAGATTGTATCTATACCTAGCAGGGCTGAAGCATTGCTGTGTATAGCACAGGCGATCTGACTATCGTGGCTTCAAGTCTCCTAAGGGGACTATTAAATACAGTAAAAAGTAAAAAAAAAGTTTAAAAAAACTCAAAAGTTCAAATCACCCTCCTTTTGCCCCATTAAAAATAAAACAATGAAAAAAAATTACACATATTTGGTATCACTGATGTCCAATCTATCAAAATATAAAATAAATTAATTTGATAGATAAACGACCTAACGGGAAAAAAATCAAAACACCAGACTTACAATTATTTTAGTTATTGCAATAAAAGGCGATCAAAGCATCGTATCTACCTCAATATGGTATCATTAAAAATATCAGCTCAGGGTGCAAAAAATAAGCCTCATACAGCCCCAGAACCCTAAATATGAGAACATTTTCGCTCTCGGAAAATGACTACAAAAGCTAATTTTTTTTGACAAATTGTTGAATTTTTTGCTACCACTTAAATAAAAAATAAAAGTATACATGTTTGGTATCTGCAGAACTCACAGTGACCTGGGGAATCACACTGCTAGGTCGGCTATACCATTTATTGAACATGATAAATGAAAACCCCCCCCAAAAAATTGTGAAATTGCACTTTTTTTGCAATTTCACCGCATTTGGATTTTTTTTTCTGTTTTCCAGTACATTATGTGGCAGAATGAATGGTGTCTTTCAAAAAAATACAACTCTTCCCACAAAAAACAATCTCTCATGCAGCTATATGGCTTGAGAAATAAAAAAAGTTATGGCTCTTGGAAGAAGGGGCGGAAAAACAAAGATGGAAAATCACCTGGGGGTGAAGGGGCTGATGGAGACAAACGTAGACCGTGCAAACTGTAAAGGTAAGTTGTATAAGGAAATGTGGCACCTCTTTAAATGGCTTGCACAAGCCACTCGGTTTAGCAGGTCCCAGATGTACACTGGCCTTCACCCTTTAACTCCAACACAAGGAACTGGACTTACAAGAGGATAGTTGTTTAGTAGAGTCAAAACCAAAGTGGGCGAACAAGTGGGTCAGAATGAGGAAAATTGAGTGAGAGTGAAAATCATCTGGCAGGCGGAAGATTAAGGCAAACCAAGTAGCTTAGGTATCAGAAAATTAAGAAAATCAAACCAGGGTCAATATACTTATAACTTGCAACTTCCAGTAGGCTATTGGGAGTATAATAAGGAATGGTTTTTCTTCATATGTCAGGCAGGGAGCTAATTACACCTCCTGACTAGCTGTTCTCCAGAAACACACACACTCCTTGGAAGTACCGCACCACAACATTTGGCTGGACGGCGCCTGAGTCTACCATTGATGCTTTAAACAGAGGCATCAATATCACCAGAAACGTTTGCAAGTGTGGAACCAACTGGTGACAAAGGTCATTGGAACAGGATTGGACAAGAATGTAATGGATCCATAGAGCCAGGTTTATCAGAAACAACATGGAATCTCCTGATTAGGATGTCGGCATTGATGGTACTAGCAGGATCTCTCTTTTGGACCATAACCTTTAAAGGGAAACATATAATCTAATGACTCACCATACAAGAATCTAGAATATTTTTATCTTCATATTTTAAGCATCTTTGATCATCTCCGCAGTGGATCCTTGACAGGGTTTAGAGGAGATCGCTACACTTTGAACAGAGATTTGTGCTTGATGGTTTTAGTGGAAAACTACATAGTCCAATAAATGGCACTCTCATATAAACCATAGACATTTTTATTATTAATTCAAGATTTAATTGGTTTGGAAAGTATTTTTTCTTACGATCACGTCTCCATCGTCCAAGTGCTGCCTTCTTTTTTCAATTAGTGGACAACTACACCTTGTTCCTGACACCTAAACTTGGCCCAGTAGTATGTCTCTTACTGGCAGATGAGGTTTGTCTGCTCTGTGCTTGCCTCATATTTTCTCTAACTTCAGTCCAGATAAGTTTTAATATATCCACGTATTTATCGTCTGCGGAAAGTCCATCTCAGTGGCTGAAAAAGAACCAAAACAACTATGATATTTAAGATTACAGAAAATTAGTCTGGATGGTGGATAAGCAAGGTCAATCAAGTTCCAAAGAAATTCAACCTGTCATGCAGGCTCAGGGTGAATCAGTGTCAGAGCAAACTATTTGAATACCTTTGAATGAAATGAACTGCTATGACAGGAGACCCAGAAGGACCCCACTGCTAACACAGAAATAAAAAAGATGGACTGCAGTTTGCCAAAAAGTACGTGAAAATCCTTCTGGGAAAGCATCTGGTGGACAGATAAGACCAAGATAGAGCTGTTTGGTAAAGCACATCATTCTACTGTTTACAGAAAAAGGAATGAGGTCTAGAAAAAAGTTAAACCGTACCTACAGTCATATATGGTGGATGGTCAAATATGTTTTGGGGTTGTATCACTGTCTGGCACTGGTTGCCTTGACTGTCTGCAAGGCATAACAAAATCTGAAAATTGCCAAAGGATTTTGAGTTGCAATGTAGTGTCCAGTGTCAGAAAGCTGGATTTGTGTCTTAGGTCATGGGTTTTCCAGCAGGATAATGACCTCAAACATACTACAGGAAGCACCCAGAAGTAGAAACAAAACGCTGGAGATTTCTGAAGTGGCCAACAAGAAGTCCGGATCTAAATCCCATTGAACACCTGTGGAGAGATCTTAAAATTGCTGTTGGGAGAAGACGCGCTTCAAATATAAGAGACTTGGAGCAGTTTGCAAAGGAAGAGTGGTCAAAAATTCCAGTTCCAAGGTGTAAGAAGCTTGTTGATGGTTATAGAAAGTGATTGATTGCAGTTATTTATTCCAAAGGGTGTGCAACCAAATATTAAGTTTAGGGCGCCAACAATTTTGTCCGGTTCAAATTTTGGGTTTTGTGTGAAATTATGTCCAATTTGCCTTTTTTTCTCTTTATTTTGTGGTGTTCCAAGAAACACAAAGGAAATCATAGAATCGTAGAGTTGGAAGGGACCTCCTGGGCCATCTGGTCCAACCCCCTGCTCAAAGCAGGATTCACTAAATCATCCCAGACAGATGTCTGTCCAGCCTCTGTTTGAAGACTTCTATTGAAGGAGAACTCACCACCTCTCGTAGCAGCCTGTTCCACTCATTGATCACTCTAACTGTCAAAAAGTTTTTTTCTAATATCTAATCTGTGTCTCCTCCCATTCAGTTTCATCCCATTGCTTCTAGTCTTTTCTTTTGCAAATGAGAATAAAAATGATCCTTCTACAATGTGACAGCCCTTGAGATATATGTAGACAGCTATTAAGTCTCAGTTCAACATCTTTATCAACGATTTAGATGAAGGAATTGAGGGTAAACTGATTAAATTTGCTGATGACACAAAGCTAGGAGGGATAGCTAATAGTAGAGAAGAGAGAGGATTCAAAAAGATATAAATAAACTGGAGCAGTGGGCAGCAACTAACAGAATGATTTTTAACAGGGAAAAATGCAAAGTACTACATCTTGGCAATAAAAATGAAAAAAGCATATACAAAATGGGAGGAATAGGGCTAAGCAACAGCACATGTGATAAAGACTTGGGTATACTAATTGATCACAGACTTAATATGAGTCAACAGTGTGATGCAGCAGCAAAAAAGGCAAATGCAATTCTAGGATGTATAAACAGAAGCATACAGTCTAGATCATGTGAAGTCATTATTTCCCTCTACTCCTCTTTGGTCAGACCTCATCTGGAATACTGTGTCCAGTTTTGGGCACCACATTTTAAAAAAGACATGAACAAACTGGAGCAAGTTCAGAAAAGAGCGACCAGAATGGTGACCGGTCTGCAAACCCTGTCTTATGAGGAAAGGTTGCAGGATTTGGGAATGTTTAGCTTGCAGAAGAGAAGACTGAGAGGAGACTTAATAGCTGTCTACAAATATGTCAAGGGCTGTCACATTGTAGAAGGATCATCTTTATTCTCAGTTGCACAAAGAAAGACTAGAAGCAATGGGATGAAACTGAATGGGAGGAGACAGATTAGATATTAGAAAAAACTTTTTGACATTTAGAGTGATCAATGAGTGGGACAGGCTGCCACGAGAGGTGGTGAGTTCTCCTTCAATAGAAGTCTTCAAACAGAGGCTGGACAGACATCTGTGTGGGATGACTTAGTGAATCCTGCTTTGAGCGGGGGTTGGACCAGATGGCCCAGGAGGTCCCATCCAACTCTACAATTCTATGATTCTATGAACTTTTTATCCTTTTAATATACTGCAGTCATCATATTATATAGCACTTTGAACTTACAATTGCTAATTTTGTCCTTCTACAGAGAAAAATCTTCTCTTTTCTCTGCTCTATGTAGAAACGGGAAGTCTCTTGTCACTGCATTTATCATTTCCCTTTTCAACTTCTGACCCAGCTTCTCCTTCCTCCCCCTGCCAGGGACTTTTGCAGTGACTTAAGACTCACAGAGGGAAAATAGACTTACTATTTCTACATAGAGCTTTGAAGGATTCAGCTGGTTAGTTTTTAATCATGTGTTGTCATAGACCTGATAGAAGAAAAAATAAGAATTAGCTGGGAAGAAGGGCAAAATGAGCAATTTGAAAATACACAGTGATATATTAGATTATGATTGCAATATAAGAAGAGAATAAAACATTTTGATGGGAATGCTTCTTTCAGGGATCTAGATTCCAGTATGAAGCCACTTATGGGAAGTTTCTGTTGTTTTGGCATGTCAGGATCTCTGAAAATGTATCATGATTTTCGCAATATGTTTCAGCCAAATTTCCACAGCAAAAATCAAATAGCGCTCTTTACCTTCTGTGCACTATCATATGGTCAAAAAGCAGTTCCTGACCACATGTAGGGTATTGACATACGAGAATTTGCACAACAAATTGTAGGGTTTATTTTCACATTTTACCCTCGTGAAAGTGAAAATTGTTGGGGCTAAAGATATATTATAGCACAAAAAAATGTAATTTTTAATTTTTTTTTTTATTCTAGTTTGCTTTAATTCCTGTGAAGCCCTTGAAGAGTTAGTAAACTTTCTGAATGTGATTTGGAATGCTTTTAGAGATGTAGTTTTTAAAATTTGTCTAGTTTGTGGAATTCTGATATATAGGCCTCTGAAAGTGGTCACCAAAAATATAAGTTCTGTGAATTTCATTGAAAAAATGAAAAATTGCTGCTAAATTTTTAACCTTTCAGACCCAAAAAAAAGTAATTTAAAATATGATAACTGTTTTGTGTGGCATAACTATCTTATTTAAGGATATAAAAAATCATAGACTGAAAACTGAACATTTTTCTAAATGTTTGTGAAATTTTAGATATTTTCATAAATAAATCATATCAACCTAAATTTACCACTAACAAAAAGTACAATGTATCATGAAAAAGCATTCCATAGTTATTACCACTAGTGATGAGTGAGTGTATTTGTTACTATTCGTTATTCGCATGGATAGTATGGTATTCGGGTTACTCGTTACATTGTATTTGTGTACTCGCCTCGCTACATTCAGATGTCCCGCTGTGCAGTTGTGTTGCCTCCTTTGCAGCCACTAAACATGCTGATATCTTGGCTGTGGCATTACTGTGATTGGCTGGCTGCCCAGCGTCATAGGGTCTATTTAAGCCCAACGCCGCAATTTTGCGCACATTGCATCTGCAAGTGGAGAGCCCTGGGCGCACAGCGCAGGCAGGGCCATGGGGTACTCTGTACTGGGCCCGTCGACTTCAATGGGGGACGGTGTCACGGCGGCAGTGACACGGTCCGTGGCCCTGGGGAGTCTATTAAATAATAAAATAGGGGGGGAAAGTTGTTGATGTTGTTAGATGTGGTAGAAATGAAGATAAAGTTTGTAGATGATTAAATACGTGACGCCACCTGTGGT
This sequence comes from Dendrobates tinctorius, assembly GCF_039654945.1. Taxonomy (NCBI): domain Eukaryota; kingdom Metazoa; phylum Chordata; class Amphibia; order Anura; family Dendrobatidae; genus Dendrobates; species Dendrobates tinctorius. Next base: position 4,873,544 of record NW_027361680.1, on the reverse strand, counting down.
ATCCTGGTCAGAGGTGACCAGCGCTGCGGTGTTGTTCCCCTGAGATTGTTGGTGTGTCACAGCTGAGGTGAAAATAGCTCTCCACAGGTAGAGCAATAGTCCCAGGGCAAAGATGTTTGATTAATAGTTAAGATGGCTGTGAACGTTGGGGTGCAGAGAAATGAGAGGACACAGAGAGGTGCAGTTTCTTTACCTTTTACTGGCAATTGGTTGCAATCCGGAGTACCACATACAGGTGATGGCTTGAGTCCGGCTCGCCTGGAGGCATTGAGGGGAGCCACCTTGCCAGGTGGGGGTTTAGGATCTTCCTTCTGCGCTTTTTGTGTGGGTCTCTGCTGTTTGTAACTAAGCTGAGACCCTCTATTTGTGATTTCTCTAACCTGTACGGCTGTCAGCGTGAGTCTATTCCACGGGTACCATCCTATTCACCATCAGCCCTGGGCTCCTTATCCGCTGCCGTGCCCTCAGGTGTTCAACGTCGCACAGGAACCTAGAGTCCCCTGTACTTTCAGATTCGGTGGCAGGACATACAGCTCCTGCCCACCCAGGACTCTGGCGCCCATTTCTCTCTTTTAGCGCTTCGTTCTGGGGTCTGCTATAGGCCGTTTTTACCTTCCCCAGAGCCTCTCCATCTCTGCTCGTGTCCGTTCCCTCTTCACTTCACTGATTAGCTCTCCCTGTCTTAAACTGACAGGATCTTCCAGAAAGATCTTTTTCCTCACGTTTAACTGTCTTGTCCTTTTCCTCACAGCTGCTCTCGCTTCCATGACAACTCCCTCAGCTAACTTCTAGCTGACTCAGCAACCCCATCTGCTGGCCAGAATTTATAAGGCAGCTCCCTTTTCTGACCTGCAGCAGGAATTGTGATTTAATCTATGTTACCTGGCATGGGGGTCCCCTTCTGCCTCCAAGCATGACTTCACCTCATAGAGGGAGGCAATGTCACTGTGACAACCAGACTCTGGAGTGTCACACAAGCATAGGGAAAGATCGCTCAGCTGCTAGGGAGAGTCTTTAGGCTTCTTGATAACACAAAAGCCCTTTTCAGGGCTACCTGTAGTGTATACTAGGTCAGTGTTGAGTAGGGAGAGAGATAGATACTCGAGCAAGGACAGTTTAAAGGAGCCGGTCACTAGCTCCATAATACCACCAAAAAATAGCTCTTTTCACAGCTGAAGACACACAATAAAGTCAGAGTACAGGGAGGGAGAGATTGTGTATTAGGTAAAGAGAGGTTAAAGAGTTCTTCCAGTGTCCATCTTAAAACAGCTCTTGTTACAGGCAGAGCAATATCTTTCCAGCACACAGAGTACTAGCATTTTGTGCTGCCTTTTTTTTTTTAAAGCACCAGTGTGTTTTCTCCGCTGTATTTGTGGTCACAGCCTGCTTTCTGCTGTCCACACAAGTCCACTTTAAAAAGTGTTTAGTGCCCTACGCAAAGCAGTAGTCCAAACATTTCCTACTACCTGCTACCAAGCAAGCACTAGGCCATTTTCCCTTTTGTTTTTGTAGTCACAGCCTGCCTTCTGCTGTCCACATTAGTCCACTGAAAAAGGCGTTTAGTGCCCTACCCAAAGCAGTAGTCCAAACATTTCCTACTGTCTGCTACCAAGCAGGCACCAGGCCATTTTCCCCACTGTTTTTGTGGTTACAGCTTGCCTTCTGCTGTCCACATTAGTCCATGTGTTGGAACGCAACCTATCATATGTTGGTGAGGATTAGTGAGCAGCAGAGGGCAGTAGCTGAATACGAGCTTCAACATGCCCGTCAGACTGAGAGTCAGCCACCACACATAACAACTGTCGAGTGGGTGTGGATCGCTGACATTTGAGAGGTTCTTGAGAACTTTGAGTACTGCACCAACCTCGTGAGCGGTGATCAGGTTATTATCAGCGTTACCATCCTGCTGCTGTCTCTTGAAACAATCACTGCATAATCTCAAAAAGGAAGCTTTGAGTGCCCAGCATGTTGGTATGGAGCCAGATTTCACAATTGGTGATACTACCCAGTCCAGTCAATATTCTGAGGCAACATTGGGTGATGAGGAGGATGAGGAGGGAGAGGACTTGTTTTTCTGTGCTACCGAGGGGACTCCTAATGCTATAGAGGTGACACCCAACCCAAGTTTTATGTCTGTGCAGACTGGATAGACTGGAGAGGAGGAGTAGGAGGAGGTTGAGGAGGAGGCGAGTCAGTGTGAGGAGAGGATGGGTACTGTTCCTACTGTTGGGGACACAGAACATTTGCCTGTTTGCAGCTTGGCTCACATGGCACAGTTCATGTGTAAGTGTTTGTGGCAAGACCCTCACGTGATACACATTTTATCCAACAACCAATACTGGTTGGCCACCTTTCTCGATCCACAGTACAAAGAGAAATTTCCTTCTCTTCTTTTGGAGTCATCAAAGAGTTTTACAATGGAATCGTTCAAGAGGGCCATTATAGATCAGTGGCTGAAAACATCACCCTCAGACACTGCTGGTGGCAGAGGTAACGGCTGTTTTCAACACCAAGGGATAATGGGGAGAGACAAGAACACCAGGTCCAACAGAGGTGGGGGAAAATGTGCCCAAATTGGGGAATTTTCAATAAACCAGCACAACAGCAAGGGCTGTCTGTGCCTGTAACAATGCCAAGGAGGGAGAAGTTGCAGATCATGGTCAAGTGGTAATTAAGTGACCATACGTGCATCCTTTCTGACGCTTCAGTTCCCTCTAATTATTGGGTGTCCAAGCTGAACACTTGGCCCGACCTCTCCTTATACGACTTGGAGGTGCTGGCCTGCCCGGCTGCTAGTGTGATGTCAGAGCGTGTTTTCAGTTCCGCTGGGTCAATCATCACTGATAGGCGTACACGCCTCTCCACGGAAAATGCAGACAGACTTACTCTGATTAAATTCAATAAGAACTGGATATCTCCACAGTTTGCAATCCCTCCAGAAGACAGCAAGCCAACCTAAATTCACCAAAAATGCTGATTCATGCTACTTCTGTTACCATCAACCTCTTCCCATGGAAACTCATTTCCTTCCTTCATCAACCATGACTCAGCCCATAGGGCTAAATTTTACAAACCCTATGCACATTGTGCAGTGGACAAATCTTGAATGTAGATTGGTCCTACCAAACTAATATTTGTCATTGGAGGCCCTTGTGACAGGTTGTCCCACATTGTGACTGAGATAGAGGACACATATTCAATACAAATCTAGGTTGTTCTTGTGTATCTGTAAAAGTGGCGTAATACTGCGACAAACACATTCCCAGAAACCATATGTGAGTAGTCAGAAATGCATGCAGACATATTCTCCAGGCTCTTCCCATTCTGTTTCATCACTTTCTCATCCATTTCAGCCTTTTCCTCAAGCCCCCAGACCCCTTTGTAAGGTCCAGCAGAAAATTACTTGCATTACCCATTGACTTGCATTGGACTCGATATTCAGAATGACTACGCGATTTTTACAAAGTACTCGTTACGAGAATAGTGATTATGAATATTACGGTACTCGCTCATCACTAATTGCCACATAAAGTGATATGTCAGATTTAAAAAATTGGCCTGGTCAGGAAGGTGAAAACTGGCTTCAGCAGTAAGGGATTAAGTATTCGCTGAAATTAGACAGTGTGACAATTCTCAGCATAATTGATACCAAGTAGATGGTGTATAAGTGGAAAGATTAATATAAAATAATGAAGAGGCTGCAGTTGGAGAGATCTCTTTAAACAGCTGATCAGTGATGGTTGGATAACATTCTGGGTTGCTGAAATGTAAAATCCATTTAATAAGGAACTATAATAGTGAAAATGCAGCTTCATGTCTTTGATTAAACACTTTTTTTTTGGTTTGCTTTTTTCAGGTCGTTGGAGCAATTCTTACAAGCTTCCTTATAGCTGGATTGGTACAGGACATGTTGTGTATAATGGGTCTTTCTACTATAACAGGGCATTTACTCGCAACATCATCAAATATGATTTAAAGCACAGATATGTGGCAGCTTGGTCCATGCTGCATGACGTGGTTTTTGAAGAGGCTACCCCGTGGAGGTGGAAAGGTCACTCGGACATAGACTTTGCTGTGGATGAGAATGGATTATGGATCATCTATCCCGCTATTGATGAAGAAAGATTTCTGCAGGAAGTAATAGTCCTCAGCAAATTAAATGCTCAGGACCTTACAACTCAAAAGGAGACAACTTTCCAGACTGGATTAAGAAAGGATTTCTTCAGCAACTGTTTTGTTATCTGTGGTGTCCTGTATGCTGTGGATAACTACAATAAGAAAAACGCCAATATATCTTATGCCTTTGACACTCATACAAACACTCAGATAGTTCCAAGATTACTTTTTGAAAATGAATATTCTTATACAACACAAATTGATTACAATCCAAAAGATCGCCTGTTATATGCTTGGGACAATGGACATCAAGTTACCTACCAGGTGATATTTGCATATTAAGGCTATTTTCGAATTTCTCTCAATGTAACAGGAGACATTTTATCCACAACACCAGTTTTACACCTGCTTATTTACACACTCAATGTGTTTGTCTGTTTTTTCTTTTAACCTAAATTGATATACTCCATGCTTCTGTGCTCAATAACACTACGGGATTCACCATTCTATAATATGTATTCTAACACATAAGTAGTACACAAATATGTCAATCAATTACAAGAAGTAAAAGGTTTCTATAAGGCCGGGGTCACACTTGCGAGAAACTTGTATGAGTCTCGCATCCCAATACCCAGCACTGCCGTCGGCACTCGGACCAGAGCACTCAGCTGCATAGAAATACATGCAGCCGCACACTCTGGTCCCGAGTGACGGCGGCAGTGCCGGGTATTGGGACGCGAGACTCATGCGAGTTTCTCGCAAGTGTGACCCCAACCTAAAAAAGATACTTTCAAAATATCGTTTACATAAATATTCAAATATAATGTTTAAACTCAGAGTCTCTTGCATAAATACCTCACAAACATTTAAAGAAGCTCTCCCATCAAAATGTTTATACTTTTAATATTACACTCATCCTGTTATATAGCACTGTGTACTTACAATTGCCCATTTGGCCCTTCTACCCAAGTAATTCTTCTCTTTTGCATTAGGCATATGAGATCCTGTGATTAAAAACTGATTAGCTGAATCCTTCTAAGCTCTATACAGAAAGAGGAGGTCTCTTTTCCCTGCTTGAGTAAGCACTGGAACTACAATTCTACATCACCGCAAAGTCTGTAACAGAGTAGAGCAGCTAGGTCAGGAGTTGAAGAGGGGGATGATTCCTGCAGATAAAAGAGACTTCCTCTTTCTAAATTCAACTAATCTGTTATTAACCTGTGAACTCCCGGAGCTTTCTTCGGTTTTGCGTTTTCGTTTTCCACTCCCCTTCTTCCCAGAGCCATAACTTTTTTATTTTTCCGTCAGTATGGCCATGTGAGGGCTTGCTTTTTGCAGGATGAGTTGTACTTTTGAATGACACCATTGGGTTTACCATGTCATGTACTAGAAAACAGAAAAAAAATCCAAGTGCGGTGAAATTGCAAAAAAAGTGCAATCCCAAACTTGTTTTTTGTTTTGTTTTTTTACTAGGCTCACCAAATGCTAAAACTGACCTTCTATTATGATTCTCCAGGTCATTATGAGTTCATAGGAACAACACATGTCTAGGTTGTCTTTTATCTAAGTGGTGAAATAAAATTCCAAACTTTGTTTTTAAAAAAAAAAAATTAAATTGTGACTTTTTCCGAGACCGTAACGTCTCCATTTTTCGTGCTCTTGGGTTCGGTGAGGGCTAATTTTTTGCATTCTGAGCTGACGTTTTTAAAGATACCATTTTGGTGCAGATACAATCTTTTGATCGCCCGTTATTGCATTTTAATGCAATGTCGTGGCGACCAAAAAAACGTAACTCTGGCATTTTGATTTTTTTTCTTGCTACACTGTTTAGCGATCAGGATAATCCTTTTATTTATTGATGGATCGGGCGATTCTGAATGCGGAAATACCGCCGCCGGAGCCCATATCAAAGGGAGGGAGTCCAACATCGGCGTAAATGTACGCCCGATGTCGGAAAGGGGTTAATCATATAATATCATAGACACAGTTCTATATAATATGATGATTGCAATATATTAAGATGAAGACTTTGATGGGAGTAGGAATGCTTCTTTAATAAAAAAATGAAACAATTGATTAAGAATGAACACTGCAGCACAGAGACAACAGAATGGGGTCGTGATGGTGTACTCCATGTGAATTTATTCGGATATTGCAGCAATTTTAGCAAACAGATGCCTATATGCCTATCTGGACAGCTAACATTGTGAGAAACTCAATGTAAAATGGGACGACCTGCCTCTGGCAAGATTACGTATGTTAAAAGATACATTCTGATAACAGCATATAACAAGTTTGCGACACATTTAGTTCAGTCCTGGGCATAGTTACCATATCCAAGCAGAATTGTGTTATCCTTTAGCAATGTCAGATACATGAAAACGTTTAGACATTTCTAGCTTGTGCACACTTAGCTCCAGCACTCAACCACATGTAAAGAATACTAAGCAATCTATTGAAACAACAAAGTTAAAAATGGTGCTATATTCATTTTAGAAAGATTTGTTATGACGGAAAAAATATAAAACCTAGTAATATATTTTGTATGCAGTATAGTGAATATTTCTATTATGAAAATACTTTTAAAGATGTTTCTGATGAAGACGGTCCCCTTTTTAATAGAACGACATGACAATCGGTTGATCAGTGTGGTCCAGCTTTTCTAATACAGCCAATTGCTGTTATCACTGTAGAAAACCAAGTTTGTTTTTACAGCTTAGGAGGTTTATTGAGGCCAAATTAATAGCCATTTGGTTCATAATGAAGGTCCTCAGCAGGGACTCTCATGCTCTCAGAATACCCGAGCAAGGATATGGAAATATGGAGAAATATTTGTGTACATTTCTGCCATTTACACCAGATGCATAGCTATAGTGACTGGAGCACTAGCACTCAGGGTCTGGTGCCAAACAGGCTCAATGTCGTCTGTGCCGTGTAGGAAGACACCAGCCTTATTAATGGCACGTGTTAGTTGACGGCTCTGATTGCCCTGGCACTAAAGGTACAATTTATACCTGCCGATCTGTATCGTATTAACCGGCAATTGCAATGCATTAAGAGACTACAGGATTTTGCTACAAAAGCAAAGAAAACTACAGCATCATTTTCATAAAACTATTGGCCTAACTCATCTATATGGGGATTTAGGTAATAGGAAACTGAATATAATGCTACCTTTACAGTTGTAATCTGATGTCTTATTCCAGAGAAATCCATGTTTTTCTTATATGTAAATGAACTGTTAAAAATTATGTGCCGGAAATAGATCTATATGAGAATCTGCCTTATTTTTAGTAAAAGAGGGCATTACTATTGTGAGGCATGCAACTGACACAGAACAGTAGAACTGAACTTTTTCTCAAAACAAACACGTTTGCAGCTGCAGCTTTCATAGCTCTGCTGTTTTGTAACAATATTACAACTCTGTCTGCCTGTGAGATGGAAGCTGAGTGGAACCTACAGGTGTGTGAGGTATAATTACACACAGCTCTGCAGTGAGATCAGGAGAGAAGAGAGCAGCCATCACACATCATACCGCTAACCATTACACATCATACCGGTAACCATTACACATCACACTGGTAACCATCATGTCACACATCACACTGATAACTATTACACATCACACTGGTAACCATTATACCCCCTGTAATGTAAAACGAGCTCTGGAGGAAGATTCTAAGGAGATCCGTCCCCAGCCCATAATCCTGAATAGCTCATTTACATATATTACAAAAACATGGATTTCTATGGAATTTGACATTGGATAGCAGATTTCAAGTTATCATTTTATTCAGCTTCTTTTGACTTGCATGCCCACTTAGTTGACTTAGGTCTTACCTGCCCATATAGATGGCTTAAGGATTGATCCTACTGACAGATTTCCTTTAAGGCCGACTTTGTACATGCCAGTCTTAATGAAGGCGAATGCAGGAGTAAGATACACCAACTCATTAAGAGGCACACTGTACTTAATGAATTTGCTGTATCATACGACAGCCCTCCACATCTGCCAGAGATGTATTCCAGTCAGGGACTGAAGTAAATTTCTGGCAAAAATTACACCACTAAACAACTATACCGACTTATTAAGGTGTTCTGAGGAAGAAAACTGTCAAAACCCCCGAGAATCAGGGCCCGTGTGTTTATATTATCACCCATGTGCATATTAAAAACACAAACATTTCCCTATAGAGTGCTGTTGTTGTGTTCTTTCCTTAAATAACATGGTGACAGATTTACTTTAGACCAGAAAGCCTCCAAAAACCAGAACATTGCTACAAAGTATCTTAACTTCAAGTGATGAGCGCCTGTAATCTATGGTATTTCATAGGTTGTGAAATAGAAGATGTAAATGGTGTGTGATAATGTTGCTAGCGTTAACTACTAGAACAGCTATTTTGGTTGGACTTTAAATTTACCGCAGGATTTTTGTTTTCTGTAATGAACTGATAACTTAAAAAGATTACAACCCAAAATGTGTTCAAACAAAAAGCTATAACTTCACATTAACAGTATACTGTGTATGCGGGGAATATGGGGTTATGTCAAACAGTAAGCAAGACACATTTACAAGCATAAAAAGCTTTCTAGCATGTACCTTAGACATTGGACCAATTATAGGGAAAACCTTCAGAGAAATACCAGATTTTATTGAATTGCTACTTTTTATTGATGGTTTTGTATAAATTGCAGAATTTGTTTATATTCCACTGCAGACTGTGGACCAGTTTGCTAAATCGCTTCAATCCTTATTATGATTTAACCTGCTTAAACTGTATTAAACATGTGGAGTCTTGGTCGCATAATTGTGATAATGTATTCATCTTTTCAGAAGCATATGGCGCCATTTTTTCAATCACAGTAATGTCGGTGATCACTAATGTTTTCTGCAGCAAGGCTTGAACTTCATGACATTCTATATGCAAGGGAAAATTGATACTGAATTTGCTTCAATGATTATTGTATGGGTAAATCAGCACAGTATTTTGGACTCCACTCTCAGGACCTTAACCCCTTTACCCCCTTTGTGGTTTGCACATTAATGCCCAGGCCGCTTTTTACACTTCTGACCACTGTCCCTTTGAGGTAATAACTCTGGAACGCTTCCATGGATCCCGGTGATTCTGACATTGTTTTCTCGTGACATATTGTACTTCACGTTAGTGGTAAAATTTCATTCATATAACTTGTGTTTATTTGTGAAAAAAACGGAAATTTGGCAAAAATGTTGAAAATGTTGCAATTTTCCAACTTTGAATTTTTATGCCCTTAAATCACAGAGATACGTCGCACAAAGTACTTAATAAGTAACATTTCTCACATGTTTACTTTACATCAGCACAATGTTGGAGCCAAAATTTTTTTTTGTTAGGAAGTTATAAGGGTTAAAATTTGACCAAGCGATTTCTCATTTTTACAACACCATTTTTTTAGGCACCACATCACATTTGAAGTCACTTTGAGGGGTCTATATGACAGAAAATACCCAAAAGTGACACCATTCTAATAACTGCACCCCTCAAGGTGCTCAAAACCACATTCAAGAAGTTTATTAACCCTTCAGGTGCTTCACAGGAATTTTTTGAATGTTTAAAAAAATGAATTTAAATTTTTTTCACAGAAAAATTACTTCAGGTCCAATTTTTTTTTTTATTTTACCAAGGGTAACAGGAGAAATTGGACTACAAAAGTTATTGTGCAATTTGTCCTGAGTATGCTCATACCTGATATGTGGGGGGGAACCACTGTTTCGGTGCATATCAGAGCTCGGAAGGGAAGGAGCAACGTTTGATTTTTTCAACGCAAAATTGGCTGGAATTGAGATCGGACGCCATATCGCGTTTGGAGAGCCCTTGATGTGCCTAAACAGTGGAAATCCCCCACAAACTGACCCCATTTTGGAAACTATACCCCCAAGGAACCTATCTAGGTGTGTGGTGAGAACTTTGAACCCCCAAGGGCTTCACAGAAGTTTATAACGTACAGCCGTAAAATTAAAAAATCATATTTTTCACAAAAATGATCTTTTCACCCCAAATTTTTATTTTCCCAAGGGTAACAGGACAACAAAAGTTATTGAGCAATTTCTCCTGAGTACGCTGATACCTGATATGTGGGGGTAGACCACTGTTTGGGCGCATGGCACAGCTCGGAAGGGAATGAGCGCCGTTTGACTTTTTCAATGCAGAATTGGCTGTACACCATGTCGCATTTGGGGAACCACTGATGTGACTAAACAGTGGAAACCCCCCACAAATGACACCATTTTGGAAACTAGACCCCCCAAGGAACTTATCTAGATGTGGTGAGAGCTTTGAACCCCCAAGGGCTTCACAGAAGTTTATAACGTACAGCTGTAAAATTAAAAAATCATGTTTTTTCCACAAAAATGATCTTTTCACCCCTCAACTTTTATTTTCCCAAGGGAAACAGGACCCCAAAAGTTATTGTGCAATTTCTCATGAGTACGCTGATACCCCATATGTGGGCGTAAACCAGTTTGGGCGCATGGCAGAGCTCGGAAGGGAAGGAGCGCTGTTTGACTTTTTCAACACAAAATTCGCTGGAATTGAAATCAGACGCCATGTCGCGTTTGGAGAGCCCCTGATGTGCATAAACAGTGGAAACCCCCACAAATGACCCCATTTTGGAAACTAGGCCCCCCAAGGAACTTATCTAGATGTGTGGTGAGCAGTTTGAACCCCCAGTGCTTCACAGAAGTTTATAATGCCTGGGCGTGATAATAAAAAAAATCATATTTTTTCCGCAAGCATGATATTTTAGTCCCTAATTTTTTTATTTTCCCAAGGATAACAGGAGAAATAGGTGACAAACCGCACAATGCAGAACAGTTGTGGACAGCGCTGAAAGAGCAGTCAGATATTTGGATGACACCGCTGAACCTACAGCCAGGAATGGTAGTGTGTGACAATGGGCGAAACCTGGTGGTAGCTCTGAGGCAAGGTGAGCTCACACACATACCTTGCCTGGCCCATGTGCTTAAGCTCGTGGTTCAACATTTTCTCAAAAGCTACCAAGAGCTGCTGGATCTGCTAGTGAAAGTACACCGTCTGTCTGCCCATTTTAGAAAGTCAGCTACAGCTTCAGCTGCCCTTGCTGTGCTTCAGCAGCGTTTGCAGCTTCCGGCTCACCGTCTGCTGTGTGATGTCTCCACGCGTTGGAACTTTACACTGCATATGTTGGAAAGGATTTGTGAGCAGAAGAGGGCAGTTGTTGACTACCAGCATCAAAAAGGCCATCGATTTTCAGTTCAGACTCCACACATAAGACCTCAGGAGTGTCATAATCCTTGCTGGATCATGACAGATAAAATGCACTAGTAACCTTTTTTTTTTCTTGCACTGTGGTGGTTTCAGTTCTAGTTTTGCCCCCGGTGGCCATTAGGGTCATTGCACTTGATGTTTTCTTTGCTTTGCCTTTTGCCTCCGGTGGTCACTGGGATTATAGCAGCCTTTAGCCCCTGATCCTTTGACCATTCCCTTTTTCTATATAGGGTCACATGGTCTATGAGCAGGGGTTTGGTGATAGCGTCTTTTTGGGATTCCAACCACGGTGAAGGGAGCAGCTTGCTGAGGTGTTAAGCCACTGCAGAAACCTGAAGTTAGCAGCTGGCTTGAAGGTTGGAGCCACTGCTGAAACTGTGTTGAACTCTGGCTGCCCGGTGTCCGCAGCAGAGTGAGATGGTGAAGGTGGCAGCTGGCTCTGAGGTGTCGAGCCACTGCGAAAAGTTAATCCGGTGATGCACTCTGCTGCCTGGTGCTGCAGCAGAGCAAGATAAGTCTTTTTGGTGTTTCCCCTGTTTGTATTTTTCTCTGGTGTGTATAAGTACAGCGGTGGGGCCAGTGCCTGCACCACCCAGCTCCCTAGCAAGGGATAGGTGTAGGGTGTGCTATGGTGACAGGTATCCTGATCGGCGCCCGGTGCGGAACCGGTATAGGGAACGTTAGGAGTGTGAGGGACACTGACTCAGGGGAGTGCAGGAGGTCTCCACGTCCCCGTTCCCTATCGCAGGGCCCACCGTTGTAACTGTTGCCCCTTTCCCTGTGTCTTGTTGTTTTAGTACCAGCCTGCGGGCGGCGTCACACAGGACGGGTCCATGTGACATCACCAACCATAAAAACTTTTCCCCTCTGGTAAGCCATGGGCCAAGTTCAGACCAGTGAGCAGTTGTTGCTGGCCCTCACTGAGATTAGTGAGGAGTTGAATGATGCGGTTCAACAGCACCTGCAGCAGAATTATGGGTCTGTGGCCTATCCTCTGCCTCAACTAGAGGGTCCATATACGGCTTTGGGGAGGATGTGCCATGGAGTCCCTGCTGGGGAGCAGGACTTGCTTATACAGGCGGATGTACCTAGGCAGGTGGGTGGAGTTGGTGTCCCCATGGTGCTGCCTGGTGTTCCCCAAGGTGAAGGGGTACGTCCCTGTAGTGAGCAGACTAATGATTTAGTCCTTGGCACTGACGCCGAAATTTCTGTACTACCAGAGAAGCCGTGCCCCCTGGTCGTGTGGAGGAAGACGACCTGGGAGTGTATATTTCCTCCTCGCCCTCAGAAGGTACTAGGACAACAGAGGTGATGGTTGACGAGGTACCTGAGGGCATACCGGTGCTTGTGGACAGTGGAGCAGAAGTCAGTCTGGTGGATGCTCAGGTTGTCCAGACTCATAGTCTGAGGTGTAAGATGCTGGACAAACCCATAAGCGTCCAGGCCGGGGGTTAAACCAAGTCATAGAAGACATTGAGCTGCATAGCGGACATCAGGATGTGTCCCAGCCATACTACGTCTTGGAGGGAAATCCAGCAACTATCGTTGTTGGCCCCCCTTGGTCTAAAAAACACAACCCGGTCTTAGATTGGCGGACTAGGGAAGTAGTCAGCTGGGAGCAGTCGTGTGAGGGCTGCTGCCTAGAGGCTACTGTCTCTGCCGTCTCTCTACAAATGTCCCCTTCCTCTCCAGTGGTAGCAGCTGAGGTGCTGCAGGAGAGTAGGGGCAAGGCTCAACCCTCGCCATTAGCCAACCCTGAGAGGCACAGACCTCGTAGTAGGAGGGGTTGGAGGGTGGTGTTTCCCTTGGTGAATTGCGGGGGTGAGTGTGGTGACACAGGGGGGACGCCTCTGTTGTCAATCCCAGAAAGAGTTCACCGAATTGTGACAAACGAATGTGTGGCAATAAACGTTCAGGTCCGGACCTGTGTGTGAACGAGCATGGGTGGCCACCAAAAACATCCAGTGGAAGTGTGTTGCGGGGGTCTGGAATTCTCAGGTGATCGGGCCGTACCTGGTGTCGGCTATCCAGGGCCCGGAGACTTACCAGTTGGAGTTACCCACATACTTGCCCATACATCTCTCGTTACCCAGATCGGCGCTTTGGAGATGGGTGGTGCCTTCAGAACAAACATTGCCAATACCAGCGGTGCTCGTTTGTCATAAACCTGAAGTGCAGGTAGTTGCTGGGGTGAACTCTGGACCTGGGCGTTCCCGCTGTAGGTGGTTCCCTGATGAGGAGCGGTCTTGAGGGTCCAGAGGCCCCTCATTAAGGGCAGGGTACTGTCATGATCCTTGCTGGATCATGACAGATAAAATGCACTAGTAACCTTTTTTTTTTTCTTGCACTGTGGTGGTTTCAGTTCTAGTTTTGCCCCCGGTGGCCATTAGGGTCATTGCACTTGATGTTTTCTTTGCTTTGCCTTTTTGCCCCCGGTGGTCACTGGGATTATAGCAGCCTTTAGCCCCTGATCCGTTGACCATTCCCTTTTTCTATATAGGGTCACATGGTCTATGAGCAGGGGTTTGGTGATAGCGTCTTTTTGGGATTTCAACCACGGTGAAGGGAGCAGCTGGCTGAGGTGTTAAGCCACTGCAGAAACCTCAAGTTGGCAGCTGGCTTGAAGGTTGGAGCCACTGCTGAAACTGTGTTGAACTCTGGCTGCCCGGTGTCCGCAGCAGAGTGAGATGGTGAAAGTGGCAGCTGGCTCTGAGGTGTCGAGCCACTGCGAAAAGTTAATCCGGTGATGCACTCTGCTGCCTGGTGCTGCAGCAGAGCGAGATAAGTCTTTTTGGTGTTTCCTGTTTGTATTTTTCCCTGGTGTGTATTAGTACAGCGGTGGGGCCAGTGCCACCACCCAGCTCCCTAGCAAGGGATAGGTGTAGGGTGTGCTAGGGTGACAGGTATCCTGATCGGCGCCCGGTGCGGAACCGGTATAGGGAACGCTAGGAGTGTGAGGGACATTGACTCAGGGGAGTGCAGGAGGTCTCCACATCCCCGTTCCCTATCACAGGCCCCACCATTGTAACTGATGCCCCTTTCCCTGTGTCTTGTTGTTTTAGTACCGGCCTGTGGGCCGCGTCACACAGGACGGGTCCACGTGACAAGGAGTGGACATGGATGTCAGACATATGTACCATCCTGCAGAACTTTGAGGACTGCACCAAGATGGTGAGCGGGGATGACGCCGTAACTAGCGTTACCATCCCGCTTCTCAGCATTCTGCAAACCTCTCTGCTCACAATTAAAGAGGGTGCATTGCAGGCATAGCACGAGGACATGGAGCAAGGAACCATACAGGGTAATTACACTCAGCCCAGGCTCATGTCGTCGCAACATGGATTGGCAATGAGGAGGAAGAACAGTAGCTACTTTCATGCACTATAGATGGTACTACAAGCACAACTGTCATACCGTCTGTTCAGCGGGGATGGCCTGAGGAAAGGGAGGAGGAGGACAGCATGGTCAGTTGTCCTGTTGCTGAGGACACGGAAGTATTGCCTGTTAGCAATCTGGCACGCATGGCTGACTTTATGTTGTGCTGCGTTTCCCGTGACCCTCGCATTCTAAAAATTTTCGGTGACACTCATTACTGGTTGGTGACACTTCTAGACCCTCGCTACAAGGAGAACTTTCAATCTCTTCTTCCAGAGGCAGAGAGGTGTACAAAAATGTTGCTTTACCAGAGGGCCCTTGTAGCGGAATTACAGAAAAAATTCCCATGTGAGAACGCTGGTAGCAGACGTCAGAGTTTGTTGTACAACCAAGGAGTCCAAGCGAGAGAGACAGAAGTACAATACAGCTCAGGCAGGGGAACAATGGCAAAGTTCTGGGACAGTTTTCTCAGACCCTCCCATTGTGATGCCACAGAGGCAAGGGGTACTATAACAAGAAGTGCAATGTTTGGGAAGATGGTGAGGGAGTACATTGCAGATCGTACAAACGCCCTCCGGGATACCTCTGTGCCTTTTAATTATTGGGTATCAAAGCTGGACACGTGGCAAGAACTGGCTCTCTATGCCTTGGAGGTCCTGGCCTGTCCTGCTGCTAGCGTTCTGTCAGAGCGGGTTTTTAGTGCTGCTCGTGGAATAACATCACTGGTCATCTCCCCCTCACTGGCCCTCTACATCAATGTCCCTCTCCCCATCACTGGCCATCTCCCCATATCACTGGCCATCTCCCTATCACTGACCCTCTCCCCATATCACTGGCCATCTCCCCCATCACTGGCCATCTCCCCCATCAATGGCAAACACACACACACCACAGCGGCCACACTCACACCACACACATACCAGCAGCAACACACACACATCAGCGGCCACACACACACCAGCGGCCACACACACCAGCGGCCACACACACACACCAATGGCCACACTCACCTCTCCGCACGCCAGCAGCTTCCTCGGCTCTCACTTCCTCTCACACATTGAGAGGTGCGGCCGCGGCTGGATGACATCATCAGCTCCGCGGTCGCGCTGCTCAATGTGTGATAGGCAGCCTGGAAGCTGCAGCTCGGATCAGTGAGGCAAGGCCACATGCCAGTTGAGAGGGCTCTGTGTGCCCTCTCTGGCACGCATGCCATAGGTTTGCCATCACTGACCTAAGCTATTCAATTTATGTGTGGGAAAATAATCTAAGGCTGAACCTTCCATACATAGTGTATCATAAACCCCAGATAACGACTGCTGATGGGGGAAGTGAGTGTCCACACTGAGGGTGGATGGGCGAAGCCAGTAGGAAGCCCTGTTATTGGTACTACACCCATGAAACAGTAGCTCCTTTTGAACATCAACTGACCCTGTGGCAAAGGTTATACCATTTGTAAAAAGGGGAAATTGATATAGAAGGGTTAATGTTTTGCCATTAATTGCTAGAATTTGTTCTTATGACGCAGTAGTCTTGTAGTCTCCAATTCAAGGATTTTGTACTTCTTATCTTACATGTCTTCAATAGTCAGCAACATGTTTCGGGTACATGGTAAATAAAGCTTGACCCTGGGTAACGGGGGGGGGGGCGGGGGCTACATGAGCTACATTGAGTTAAATTGCTGTAAATGGTATAAAATACTGCCCTCGTGTTTCATTATATCAGATAAAGTGATATATAAACCTGTGTGCATTCTCTTTTCTTTAAGCGCGCTTTTCAATTAACCCCTTGATCCCCAAGGGTGGTTTGCACATTAATGATCGGGACAATTTTTGCAATTCTGACCACTGTATGTACTTTATGAGCTAATAACTTTGGAACGCTTCAACGGATCTTGGTGATTCTGAGAATGTTTTTTCGTGGCATATTGTACGTCTCGTTAGTGGTAAAATTTCTTCGATATAACTTGCATTTATTTGCGTAAAACACGGAAATTTGGCGAAAATTTGGAAAATTTAGTAATTTTCAAACTTTGAATTTTTATGCCCTTAAAACAAAGAAATGTGTCACACAAAATTGTTAATAAATAATATATCCCACATGTCTACTTTACATCAGCACAATTTACATCAGCACAAACAAAAGTTTTTTGCTAGGAAGTTATAAGGGTTAAAAGTTGACCAGCAATTTCTCATTTTTACAACAAAATTTACAAAACCATTTTTTTAGGGACCACCTCACATTTGAAGTCACTTTGAGGGGTCTATATGGCAGAAAATATCCAAAAGTGACACCATTCTAAAAACTGCACCCCTTAAGCTGACAAAAACCACATTCAAGAAGTTTATTAACCCTTCAGGTATTTCACAGGAGCAGAAGCAATGTGGAAGGAAAAAAATGAACATTTAACTTTTTAATCACAAAAATTATCTTTTAGCAACAATTTATTTTATTTTCCCAAGGGTAAAAGGAGAAAATTGACCCCAACATTTATTGTGCAATTTGTCCTGAGTACACTGATACCCCATGTGTGGGTGTGTGGGGGACAACTGTTTGGGCGCACGGCAGGGCAGGAGCGCCATTTGACTTTTTCAAACTAAAATTGGTTGGAATTGTGATCGGACGTCATGTCACGTTTGGCGAGTCCCTGATGTGCCTAAACAGTGGAAATCCCCCACAAGTGACCCCATTTTGGAAACTAGACCCCCTAAGGAACTTATCTAGATGTGTGGTGAGCAGTTTGAACCCCCAAGTGTTTCACAGAAGTTTATAACGTAGAGCCGTAAAAATAAAAAATCATATTTTTTTCACAAAAACAATGTTTTCGCCCCCAATTATTTATTTTCCCAAGGATAACAGGAGAAATTTGACCCCAAAAGGTGTGGTCCAATTTGTCCTGAGTACACTGATACCCATTATGTGGGGGGACCACTGTTTTGGCACACGGTAGGGCTCAGAAGAGAAGGAGCGCCGTGTGACTTTTTCAAACTAAAATTGGCTGGTATTGAGATCGGATTCCATGTCGCGTTTGGCGAGCCCCTGATGTGCCTAAACAGTAGAAACCCCCCACAAGTGACCCCATTTTGGAAAAGAGTTCCCCTAAGGAACTTCTCTAGATGTGTGGTGAGCACTTTGAACTCCCAAGTGCTTCACAGAAGTTTATAACGTTTTCACAAAAATGATCTTTTTGCCCCAATTTTTTATTTTCACAAGGGTAACAGGAGAAATTAGACCCCAAAAGGTGTGGTCCAATTTGTCCTGAGTATGCTGATACCCCATATATGGGGGGGGACAACTGTTTTGGCACACGGTATGGCTCAGAAAGGAAGGAGCTCCGTGTGACTTCTTAAAACTAAAATTGGCTGGAATTGACATTGGATGCCATGTCGTGTTTGGCGAGCCCATGATGTGCCTAAACAGTAGAAACCCCCCACAAGTGACCCCATTTTGGAAAAGAGTTCCCCTAAGGAACTTCTCTAGATGTGTGGTGAGCACTTTGAACTCCCAAGTGCTTCACAGAAGTTTATAACGTTTTCACAAAAATGATCTTTTTGCCCCAATTTTTTATTTTCACAAGGGTAACAGGAGAAATTAGACCCCAAAAGGTGTGGTCCAATTTGTCCTGAGTATGCTGATACCCCATATATGGGGGGGGACAACTGTTTTGGCACACGGTATGGCTCAGAAAGGAAGGAGCTCCGTGTGACTTCTTAAAACTAAAATTGGCTGGAATTGACATTGGATGCCATGTCGTGTTTGGCGAGCCCATGATGTGCCTAAACAGTGGAAACCCCCCACGAATGACCCCATTTTGGAAACTAGACCCCTAAGGAACTTATCTAGATGTGTGGTGAGCACTTTGAACTCCCAAGTGCTTCACAGAAGTTTATAATGTAAAAATAAAAAATCATATTTTTTCACAAAAATGATCTTTTCGCCCCAAAATTTTTATTTTCACAAGGGTAACAGGAGAAATTGGACACCAAAATTTGTTGTCCAATTTGTCCTGAGTACGCTGGTACCCAACATGTGGGAGAAAACTACTGTTTGGGCACACGTCAGGGCTCGAAAGGGAAGTAGTGATGTTTTGGAATGCAGACTTTAATGGAATGGTCTGAGGGCATCATGTTCCATTTGCAGAGCCCCTGATGTGTCTAAACAGTAAAAAAAAAAAAAAACACAAGTGACATCGTTTTGGAAACTAGACCCCCAAGGAACAAATCTAGATGTGCCCCCTTTTTGGAACTAATCCACTGTTTCATGTAAAGTAAATTAGTTGTGCATGGAGGTGTGGTACAATTTGAAGCAATCCTTCATATACAGGCCAGGTTTTTCCTGGCAGGTGTCGCATTGATAATTGGTGTCCTTGCATATTCCCCTTTTGTAACACACTCGGCACCTTTTTTTGCAGCTTACCTATTCTTCCAGTTGGCGGGACCACCCCTGGAAAATGCTGACCTGGTACGATACAAGCACCTTCAGTTCCGGAAGAACT
This sequence comes from Dendrobates tinctorius, assembly GCF_039654945.1. Classification (NCBI taxonomy): domain Eukaryota; kingdom Metazoa; phylum Chordata; class Amphibia; order Anura; family Dendrobatidae; genus Dendrobates; species Dendrobates tinctorius. Next base: position 4,854,275 of record NW_027361680.1, on the reverse strand, counting down.
GAGGCCCGCTCCTTTTGGAGTGCCAAATACTAGGGCCTTAACCACTACTTCCTGGAACTGAAGGTATGACGTTTTGGTGTGGCGTGCGCATTGTGACAGCAGGAAAGCGTTGAGCAATGCCATTTGTACGATGTGGACAGCTTTTTGTACCACACCTTGGCCTTTCTCAAAGCACTGTATGGTTGGAGGAGTTGATCGGAGAGATCAACACCCCCCATGTTTTTGTTGTACCCCAGTACACAGTCTGATTTGCAGACCTGTGTAGAGGTACTCCGTACAGTGCTGAGGGCGCTGCCATCACCGTGTATGGTGGTCAAGAGAAGTACATCCCTCTTGTCCTTGTAGTTGACCACCATCAGGGGGTCGCTACATTGGGCTCTGCTGTCACCCCTTCTGAGGATCTCCCCAAATAGAATTTTTGGGAGGCCTCTCTGATTTTTACGGACAGTACCGCAGGCTGTGGTACCTCACGCAGAGAGGGATTTGTAGAGTGGGATGCTGGTATAAAAGTTATCGGTGTAGAAGTGATAATCTTTATTCTGCAGTGGGTGCACCAAATCCCACACAATTTTGCCACTCACTCCTAGGACAGGGGGACACTCAGGGGGTTCAATACTGGTGACCTTCCCTTCGTAAACTCTAAACCTGTGGGTGTACCCTGAGGTTCTCTCACACAGCTTATAGAGTTTGATTCCGTACCTGGCCCTCTTGCTGGGCAGGTACTAATGGAATCTGAGCCTTCCCTTAAAATGAACTAAGGACTCATCTACGCAGATGTCCCTTTGGGGCATGTACACTTCAGCAAACTTTTTGTTGAAGTATTCCATAACCGGCTGAACTTTGAACAGATTGTTAAAGTGGGGTCATCTCGTGCGGGACACTGCATTATCAGTATAATGCAGGAATTTGTGGATGGCCTCAAAACGCGTCTGGGCCATGACCATTCGGAACACTGGTGTGTTACATAAAATATCAACACTCCGATATTGCCAAAGTTCTGGCTTCTTCAGGATCCCCATATGAAGGACCAGGCCCCAAAACTGCATCACTTCAGCCCCCCGAAGAAGCCAACGCAAAACGCGCATTGGGGCTGTGTTCTTGTGGGTTCCTGACTGGGGAACTATGGGTCAGAGCAGAGCTGGCTACATATGTTGGGGTGTTGATCTATAGTAACATACTTGTGGGTTGTTTTCTTTGGGTACTTTAGAGGGTATTTGAGCTTTTAATAATGCTATATTCTTCCTAGTATTTGTGACCCGGTTACTGAACACTAAAAGCACTTTATGCATATTATATGCTGCTGATGTTTGGGCTAACTGCACCCCCACCTCGTATTACTATGTCATGACCCACTGGATATTGTGCGCAACCTTTATTCCTCTATTAAGGCCTTTGTTGAGTTACTGATCTTTTTGATGTATACTGATTTGCCTTGTATTTAATAAAAAAAGCGCATTTTTGTACTTTAACATTGTGAGCTAAAACTCCTTGTATTAGTTGTTTATCATTTCAACTGCGTCTACAGGAGACCAGTTTGTAAATGATGAACGCGGGTTTTGTTCCAAAAATTGACAAGCGTACAAATTGGTTTGCTCCACCATGAGGTTAACAAAATCCTCAGAGAAAAAGACTTTGAAAAAGTCTATTTCTGGGAGACCGGTGGTGTCAAACTTGATTCCCGATTAAGCCACAAAATCAGGAATCAGTGGCTCATAATTTTTTGAGGGCGAGGTCCATACAGGGTCCGCAATGGGGTGTGCTGGTTCAGCTGCTTCACCAGTCAATGCTCGGCAGCTGGGCAAAGGGGGATGGGGAGGTAAATAGAGGGGGAAGGAGGGATGAGGGGATTGGGGTGGGTGAAGAGAGATCGGGCAGGGATCAACGCTTACAAATGTAGTCTCTCTTCCTTCTATCTTTTTTTCAGCAGGGATTGTGGTGTCACAAGGCTGCTGTGGCACTACAAAGCCCAGCACAGCAGGAGATCCAGCAGTATGACCGCTTTTTAAGGAATCCTCAGCTAGTGTGAGGACCCCTGCAGAGCGGTCATACACAGGTTAGAGACAGGTCACAGAGCGATCATACTGCTGCTGTGACCTGTCATTGTTCAGATCAAATCAATCCCACCAATCACTGCTCTGCCTGGTGATCATGGCAACTGCCTAGGATCGCTCTGAACCTAGGCAGGTCACCAGCAGGGCACAAAGCGGTCACAGCTTGACCACAGCTGTGCCCAGTGATTGGCGCGATCGACGATGACATCGATCGTGCCAATCAGCTCCTGCAGGCCCTCCTGGGCCTGTCCTAGGCTCTGGACTAGGATCAGTGCTATTACAGCACAGATCCGGGCAGGTACCAGCAGGGCACAGCGCTGTAATACCGCTGCTGTGCCCTGCGATTGGTGCGATCGATGCGATCGTGCCTATCCGGGGGGCACAGACCTCCCTGGCACACTGCGATCAAACATGATTGATTGCGCAGGGAGGGGGCTCCCTGCATGCTTCCCTAAGACCCTCAGAGCAGCGCGATGTGCTCGCGCTGCACCGAGGGTCTCCTCCCTGCAGGTCTCTGGATCCAATATGGCCGCGGGGGCCTTCGGGGTCCTGCAGGGAGGCGGCTTTCTCAGTGCCTGTCAGATCGCTGATCTGACACAGTGCACTGCAAAGTGTCAGATCAGTGATCTGACACTTTACAGTGATGTCCCTCCTGGGACGATATAATAAAGTGTAAAAACAAAAAAAATCAAGTCTCCCAGACTTGGAATGCCCATACACTAAGTGCATGGGCTGATAAACATTTTCCCCTGGGGAAGTAAAATTGTTAAAAATATTTTATAGGCATCATAGACACCCTTGCCAAAAATTGGACCTGCTGTAGCAGCACAGAACCCGATAACCCTGGTGATCTAGTGGTGGAGAATGAGGAGACATAATGATAAATCATACTGAAATCAAACAAATAAATAAAAAATGTGAATCCACCTATGAAAGAAAAAAACAAAAGGTAGGGGCGAACACAGGTTCCTAGATATGAAGCCAGAATGTGTTCAATGAGATATGTTTGTCCCTAGCAATAGCTAAGAGACAGGGATATAATATAATAGGATTTCACTATTTTTATATTGGAGAGGTATACACTAGGTCATAAGAGGATGTTCCACAGATAGGAAAAATATAAAATATAAGAATAAATGGGAAGAATATACGTACATCTCATTTTTATAAGATTTCCCCCTGGGGGAGTAACATTTGTTTTGGTTTAAAATTAGTAGCGGGCATCACAAACACACCCTTGCCAAAAATTGGACTGGCTGTAGCAGAACATAAAAAGTTAACCCTGGTGCTCTTGTGGCAGAGAATGAGGAGACATTGATGAAGTCCTCAGTAAAAACTAGGTCCAATGTAAAGGAGTGGGTCTCCTAGACTCGTAATGCACATAAACGCAGTGCATGGGCTGACAAACATTTCCCCATGGGGGGTACATTTTTAAAAAATATACTATGAGCATCATAGACACCCTTGCCAAAAATTGGACTGCCTGTAACAGCGCAGAACACGTTAACCCTGGTCATCTAATGGCAGAGAATGAGGAGACATTGATGAAAACCTCATTAAAAAGTAGGCCCAATGTAAAGGAGTGGGTCTCCTAGACTTGTAATGCCCATACACGCAGTGCCTGGGCTGACAAACATTTCCCCATGGGGGGTACATTTTTTAAAAATATACTATGGGCATCATAGACACCCTTGCCAAAAATTGGACTGCCTGTAGCAGTACAGAACACGTTAACCCTGATCATCTAGTGGCGGAGAATGAGGAGACATAATGATAAATCATACTGAAATCAAACAAATAAATAAAAAATGTGAATCCACCTATGAAAGAAAATAACAAAAGGGAGGGGCGAACACAGGTTCATAGATATAAAGCCAGAATGTGTTCAACGAGATATGTTTGTCCCTAGCAATAGCTCAGAGACAGGGATATAAATAAAAATATAATAAAATAGGATTTCACTATTTTTATATTGGAGAGGTATACACTAGGTCATAAGAGGATGTTCCACAGATAGGAAAAATGGTAAAAATAAGAATAAATGGGAATATACCTACATCTCAGCTTTATGACAGTTCGCCCTGGGGGGAGTAACATTTGTTTTGGTTTCAAATAAGCAACGGGCATCATAAATTCACCCTTGCCAAAAATTGAGTGACTTTTACATCACGGAATACGTTCACCCTGTTGCTCTACTGGTTGTGGATGATGAGGATAAGGAGGAGGATAACACCAAACAGACCAAATCAGGAAGCGGATAGCCATGTGTGGTTGTGAAGAGGTGCATGAGAATACACCTCCACAAAAAAGAAAATGTATTTGAGGTTATGCTTCGCTGTTTTCATTAGGTGGTGTACAGAAGTCTTGCCCAATTCAGCCCTTGTTTATTTTTATAAGAGTCAGCCTGTCAGCATTGTCAGTTGACAGGCAAATGATGGGGCCAATGATGGGAGTGATGTGGAAAGGGCCAATGATAGGAGTGATGGGGAGAGGTCCATTGACGGGGAGATGGCCAGTGAAGGGGAGAGGGCCAGTGATGGGGAGATGGCCAGTGATGGGGAGAGGGCCAGTGATGGGGAGAGGGCCAATGATGGGGAGAGGGTCAATGATGGGAGTGATGGGTAGAGGGCCAATAATGGGGAGATGGAAATGATGTAGGTGGTGGAATGGGCAATTTCTACATGAAGGGGATCATGATGGGGCATATTTCTACATGAAGGCGATCATGATGGGGCATTTCTACATGAAGGGGATCATGATGGGGCATATTTCTGCATGAAGGGAATCATGATGGGGCAGGAAATGATGGAGGTGGTGGAATGGGCAATTTCTACATGAAGGGGATCATGATGGGGCATTTCTGCATGAAAGGGATCATGATGGGGCATTTCTACATCAAGGGGATCATGATGGGGCATATTTCTACATGAAGTGGATCATGATGGGGCATATTTCTACATGAAGTGGATCATGATGGGGCATTTGGTACGTGTTGGCACTTGTCATAAACAATTGGGTTTTAGGTTGCAGTTTGGGCACTCGGTCTCAGAAAGGTTCGCCATCACTGGCTTAGGTAATGCATATATCAGTGGTATTAAGGCTACATAAAGCAATAAACAAAACAATAAAATCTGCATGCAAGTCTGTACAATATCAGAAATCCATCCCGCTTGGCCCTTAAACCAATTTGATGGGATTTAAAAAGGAGAATGTGTTACCCCACCAGGAGTCTCTGTTTCCACTGTGTTGTTTTAACCATTGATCTCTGAGTTCCCCTATTTTGTCTATACTGGCCCTGATCTGGAGATTGCCAGCAGGGTCAATAAAATTGCAGCAGGTGGGACCAATTATTTGACACATTCCTCTTTCTTTTGCTGTCAGGTAATCTAGTACTATAGTATGTTGGTTAGTAACTATGATTAATTGTCTCTGTATTGTATTAGTTTCATTAAGAAGTTCAAGAACCTGGAAAATCTGATCATCCAGGTAGTCGGTAGCTTCCACTAACTTATCCCACATTTGTGTTATGAAGGGGTACATTAGCATACTACTGAACATTTTATTTGTTATCCCCATTTCTACTAGATGCAGCCTACCATTTGAATGCGGCTTATTGTCTGCAGCCCTTCTAAACAAGGTGTGAATTGGGACTGCTGCTGTGTCTATTTTACTATGAGGAACTATGAAAGTGGCTGATGTTAGTTTGGCAAGAGTGCAAACCCCTCTCATGTCTGGGCTCAACCACCTGTAGGCACGATGTCCGCAAACCAAGAATACTTCGTCAGAGAGAACACAAACGTGACCAGGGGTCTGTATACATTGGTACAAACTCAAAAGTCCTGACATAGATTTATGGGCACACCAAGTATTATTCATTTGTTTTCCGTTTATACCAAATGTACATTTACCCCTTTCTGCCCCTATTATTTTACCCGTAGATGATTTACAGCCTTCTACACCATCTTGGTGCACTGTCTCATTAACCTGTGTTTGATCATGAGTGTATACACGGAAGCAATTATTATCCTCACCACAGGTATTTGCTCCAGTGTGTTGAAGACTGAACCACAATTCATCATTGGGAATGGGGTCTGAGTGAGGGATTTCAGTTCTCCTCTTGGTGACCACATTTCCAACTTCTGAATCATATTCCCGCCACCAAATTTGTACCTTAAGTCACATTATATTAAACTGGAACCAGGGATTAGTGGCCCATCTGATTATGGTCAATGAGGCAGATATGTCACAGGGCACATCTTTTCCCCAAAACTTAGATTGAGTCCAGGTATCATTGTGTATGCAGCGTAGTGTTAATACCTTCCATGGCTCCCGAGGTAACGCTGTCAAAGTACTCTTCCTCAATTGCTAATACAGTCACCAGTATAATGAAACACAAGGCAGTATTTTATATCATTTACAGCAATGTAACTCAATGTAGCCCCCCCATTACCCAGGGTCAAGCTTTATTTACCATGTACCTGGAACATGTTGTTGCTGGCTATTGAAGACATATAAGATAAGAAGTACAAAATCCTTGAATTGGAGACAAGACTACTGCGTTAAGAAAAATTCTAGCAAATTGTAGCAATTAAAGGCAAAACATTAACCCTTCTATATCACTTATTACCATTTGAATGGGACACACTCCATGGATCCAGGCTAAAAAGAGAAAGCAGCTAAAGTCTCCCATTTGCTTGAGTGGCTTGATCTTCCTGACAAATAACATATACTTTCTGCTTCCCTCCAGGAACTGCTTAACGTAGAAAGGATCTAAAGTATTTAAAAGATCAATCTTTTACAAAATACCAAGATCACATGCAAAGGTACACTCGTACATATTCATAGATAAATGTGGTCACTCATTGGCAAGGAAGTTACATCTACACATGAAACGGACATACGTATTCAAATTAAAAGGGGCATCAGGGCCAGAAATTCATTACCCCACTTACATAGCTGAACCATTTAGTTCCTATTTTAGCTTACTATAATATATTCATGGAAAATACCACAACATGCCATCTAACATTCTTGAAACAAAAATTTACAAATATATTATGGAAGATGTCCTTCCTTACAGATGCCTGAGCAGGAGGTGCTAGACAATGTTTTCATTGAACCAAAGATAGCAGAGGCCATTAAGTTACTCTCTATCAGGAAGAGCCCTGGGCAGATGGATTCAATAATAGATTATATAAGATGGAGGCTGGATACTATCGCATCGGGAGGGGGGTAATGTCATGATGGGGGCAGGCTTTTGCAGCATTAAGAATCTCTCCCCCCATGTCGTCACCCACCTATCCACTCTCTCTTTCCCCATGAGCTGACTTCTCCTGTCTGTGCTCTCTTCTTTGACCCGTGTGCCCCATGTGCTATCCTCCTTGTCTGCTGTCTCTCTCCTTCCTATGCTGTGTTCTCCCCTTATGTGCTGTCCAGTTTGAGCTGTCTACCCCCTGTGCTCTGTCTCCCTCACCCCTGTGTCTGACTGTGTACAGAACATACCACAGTTCCTGGGCAGGTGAGGAAGCAAAAGACAATACTGACATTACAGCAGGAGATACATTTCGTGAGGTAAAATATTGTTTAAAAACAGTCAGTAAAATATTTTACTTCACAAAATGAATCCTCCGTGATACCCTGCTGTAATGTCAGTATTGTGTTTTGCTTCCTCCCCTGCCCAGGAAATGTGGTATGCTCCGCACACGGTCAGATACAGAACATTTTTAAAATGAACTTTCGTTTGTGGGAAAACCCTTTAATGTGACCGGCTTCCTCTGCCTGTAGATACAACGTGCATCTGCCGCCAGGATCAGCTGAATGATTCACTGCGCCTACATGGAATTTGCGCATGCGCAGTGTGACGGTGTTCCGCTGGTGGTACTATGCAAGAGGCTGCGTGAGTGTGTGAGTGTGAGACTGTTAGTGTGAGTGAGTGTGAGAGTGAGTGTGTGTGTGAGTGTATGAATGTGTGACAGTGTGAGTGTGTGTTGCATACAGGAGGATAACAACAGGGTGCCGCTTGTGGTCACGTACAACCCTCACATGAACATTTTAAGGAAAATTGGCGCTGACCTCCAACCCATATTCCACAGAGACCAGACTGAAAGCAATATTCCCAGAACTGCCACTGCTCTCCTACAAACAGCCCCCAACCTAAGGAATATACTTGTCAGAAGGGCCCTCGCATCACCATCAGAGACAGGCACAGTCCCCTGTAACAATAAGAAATGCAAGACCTGCACCCACATATCACCAACAGATAAAGTCCCCATACCCAACACAAATCAGGGCTATAAGATCATGGCCTCTTTTTCATGTACATCCTCCAATGTAGTGTACATGATACAGTGTACAAGGTGCAATGCAGGGACATACATCGGGGAAACTAAGCAAAAACTACAAACAAGGATGAATCTGCATAGACATACTATTAAAAATGAGCTGAACACGCCTGTAGGAATACACTTTTCTAGACCTGGACACAGCTTGGCAGATCTAAAAGTCCTAATATTGAAAGGTCATTTTAATAGTGACAGAAAGAAAAATTTGGGAGTTCAAATTTATAAATATGTTTCAATCTCTAACAATAGGACTCAATTTGACACCTGGGTTCATGACTCATTACATGGACACAGTACACATCTCCACAAGAAGGTCTTCAGATCTCTAATAGAACACTTCCACCTCATCTGCATGTGTAACAAAAACCTTAAATTAATTTCCTTGGCCTGTATCACCTCATGTCCTGTTGTAATTCCTATTTAAATGTTGCCGTCTATTCTCAGTAATTCACTTCTAATTAAGCCTGATGAAGGGGCCTTCTGAGCCCTGAAAGCTTGCTTGCAAATATAATTTCTCTGGTGAGCCAATAAAGGTATCACTCCTTGAATACTTTTCTCAATTTTTTGGGGGAGACATAAGAACTTACATCTATTTTTCTGGCTAACACGGGACCACAATATTATTTTGTATTGTACATCGTAAGGTTTGTGGAACATAAGAAATGGGTGAAACTGGAAGAGGATCTCTCTCCCTGGACACTCACAACTTTACCTTGGATCAACAAAATACGTGTACAAACTAAACAGTTACCAATACTCAACACTTTTTGCAAACATGAGCAAGTCTTAATCTCACCATCTATATCACAAAGGTTGGGTCCATTAATGCTCTTGTATGACAAACCAGATTCCCCTCGCCGCTTTTCGTATGGGCTCATTCGTAATCTGGGACAGATCTGCTTGGGTTAGAATGAGACACATTCCCATGGGATCAGGCTGTTTTCCTTCTTTTACTGATAGTCAATTATCCAGTGTGGCATTTTTCCAGCTCAGGTCACATATCTATGACTAGTATGAAGAATGAAATTACTCCGTTTGAAACCTTAATCACTCAAATAGATCCTTGTACTAAATTTCTATCTTGTATACAAAGCAAAACAGAAGGACACATGCAATGACCCTCTACACTTTTACTGTGGTTTGGGAGAAGGAATTGGGTAGTCAAATTTCAGAGGAGGATTGGCAAAAAGCATTCATACTCTCCAACAAATTAACTATTACTTGTCGTGCTCAGGAGAAAAACTATAAGATTCTATCTAGATGGTACCATTGTCTCACTGCGCTACATAGGATCTTCCTCTATGAGACGGACTTGTGCTGGTAGTCTGGCAGTGCAGCCAGGTCTATGTTACATGTATGGTGGGAATGCCCATTGGTTTGTGGGTTATGGAATTCAATTTTCTCACTGTACAAGAGTCTCACTGGCAGTTGAGTCACATACTCCCCCCAAACATGCCTACTTTCCATTACTCCAGATTCAAGCTCAAAGGCAAAGAAAGATACGTTCTAACAGCAGTTAACCCCTTAGTGACTGGGCAAAATTTTTGAAATTAAGAGACCACTGCACAGTTTTATAAAACTCAGCTTCTCTACATGTCTGACAACCATTCCATTCCAGTGTGTTGAATTCCAACCAGAGTACACCTCATTCTACTTAATGTGCTTCTGATTAGCTGATCACCTGAACCAAATCTTATTTAACAAAGTAAAGTATAAAAAAACCTGCTGTGGTGTTCACAATCTTCTTGCAATAGGACAAGCTGGATGGCAAAACAAGTCCTTTTAATATCCCAAAAGTACGAGGAATGAAAAAATAACTTTTACACATACCAAAAGGAGTTGAAAAGTCTTGAGTGAGGAAAAGAAGGGCTCAATTCTGGCTTTACTAGCAGAGGGATCGAGTGAGCATCATATTGCCTTCATCCTTAAAATTTCTAAGACGGCAGTTCATTACAACAAGGTCAAGCAGCAGACATTGGGACAACAAAGCTACAGACCGGCAGTGGGCAAAAACGACTCTCCACTGACCGGGATGACCGTCATCTTATTCGAATGTCACTCAGCAACCGCAGGATGACATCAAGTGACCTACAAAAGGAATAGCAAAAGGCAGATGGGGTGAAGAGCAAGGCAAAAACAGTTCATAACAGGCTCCTAGAGGCAGGGCTCACGTCATGTAAAGCTAGAAAATAGCCTTTCATCAATGAGAGGCAAAGGACAGCCAGGCTGAAGTTTGCCAAAGACCATAAGGATTGGACCATAGAGGACTGGAGTAAGGAAATCTTCTCAGCTGAGTCTAATTTTCAGCTTTACCCAACACTTGGTCGTCTAAAGGTTAGACGGAGACCTGGAGAGGCGTACAAGGCAGTGTCTTGCACCCACTGTGAAATTTGGTGGAGGATCAGTGATGATCTGGGGATGCTTCAGCAAGGCTGGAATTGGGCAGGTTAATCTTTGCGAAGGACGTATGAATCAAGCCGCATACAAGGTTATCCTGGAAAAAGAGTTACGTCCTTCTGCTCAGGCAATGTTCGTCAACTCTGAGGACTGTTTTTTCCAGCAGGACAATGTGCCATGCCACACAGCTAGGTCAAGCAATGTGTGAATGAAGGACCACCACATCAAATCCCTGTCATGGCCAGCCCACTCTCCAGACCTGAACCCCTTTGAAAACCTCTAGAATGTAATCAAGAGGAAAATGGATAGTCACAAGCCATCAAACCAAACAAAGAAGAACTGCTTAAATTTTTGTACCACGAGTGGCATAAGGTCACCCAAAAGCAGTGTGAAAGACTGGTGGAAAGCATGCCAAGAAGCATGAAAGCTGTGATTTAAAATCATGGTTATTCCACAAAATATTGATTTCTGAACTCTTCCTGAGTTAAAACATTAGTATTGTTGTTTCTAAATGATTATGAACTTGTTTTCTTAGCATTATTTGAGGTCTGCAAGCACTGCATTTTTTTGTTATTTTGACCAATTCTCATTTTCTGAAAATAAATACAAAATGTAGTGCTTGGAAATTCGAAGACATGTTGTCAGTAGTTTATAGAATAAAAGAGCAATTTACATTTTATTCAAAAATATACCTATAAAAAGAAGAATCAGACAAACTGATAATTTTCCAGTGGTCTCTTAATTTTTGCCAGAGCTGTATGTTATAATAACTTTGGAAAGCTTCAACATATCGCATTGATTTTGAGAATGTTTTTTCAGGACACATTGTACTTTATGATAATGTTAAATTGATGTTGATATTTTCTGCGTTTATTTATAAAAATATCAGAAATTGTACAAAAATTCAAAACAAATGAGCAACTTTCAAACTTTGCGTGATTACCTCTCTAATCCACACAAAAACAATAATAATAACATTTCCCTCATGTCTGCTTTATTTACATCAGCACCATTTGTAAAATGTTTTATTTTGTTCACATTTTAGAAAGTATAAAAACAGTATTGTTTCATTTTTTTAAGGAAATTTACAAAACTTATTTTTTAGGGATCTATTAAGCTTTGAAGTGACTTTGCAGTTCCTATATATTGGAAACCCCCCAAAAGTGATATCATTTTAAAAACAGCATTCATCAATATATTCAAAATTGTTTTCAGGTAGTTTATTAACCCTTCAAGTGCTTTCAGGAATTAATGCAAAGTGGCATGACAGGAATGATGAAATTTATTTTTACTATCAAAATGTTAATCACTTGTGAACAGGTCACTGTAGCCAGCAGACTCTAAAGCCATTATTTGGCCATGAATCGTCATAGAAAACATCAAGGTCACACAATCAAGTTCTCAGGGTGCAAATGGGGTTGAAGAGGGAGCCCGCACACTCTGTTATCCATCTACATTCTGTAGTCATTATTGACAGCAGCATTTAAGGGGTTAAACAACTATAGTCGGTACCAATACAAATCGTGGCTGATGCAGCAAGTTGTCAGCTATACTGTACAGCCGGCAGCTACAGGAATGTCACCGATCGGAGGATGCTAGTCTCTTACAACGCAAGTCAGTAAAAAGACATATTGGTGGCCACTAAAGGGTTAAGTAAATTATTCCATGCCACTGGAAATCCCCCAAACCTCCCACTTTGTCTGAATGGGTGGAAGAGGTTAACAATATTAGGAAAATGGAAAACATGATTGCACAGAACAATTGCCTCTGAGCTTTTCATCACCAATGGACATGTTGGATATTATTCAGTGAGGGGAATGACCTGGCAATCTGGTTGTCACAAAATAATGCTTAAAATAGAATGTTGTGTTAAATGTGGTCTCCTCTGAAGTTTCAATAAGTCGTGTGGGGTTTTATTTGTCCCCCCCAATCTCATTTTCCTTCCCATTCTCTCTCTTTCCATTCCTCTAGACTTACATAATTATTTGGTTCATGTAAGAGCTTATATTAATACCTCATCAAGCTGATTATACTAATAATCTAATGCTTAACGACAACTCAATATTAGCAACCGTCAGCTTTTTTATTGCTATTATTGAACGTAATTGGAATGTTCTGTTTTCAAATCAATGTTAAACCCCTCCAAAAATATTTCAAGTAAAAAATAACCTATGATGAATAGATCATTTGTAATACATGATGTCAATATACAGTATAATGGTTAATAGATCGTCGAGCATGTGAACAGAAGTCCTCAAAAGTGTGAGGGCCCGTCACACATAGCGACGCACCAGTGATCCCGACAACGATATGACCTTGTCAGGATTGCTGGTGTGTCGCTACATGATCGCTGGTGAGCTGCCAAACAGCGACACGTGGGTAACAAGCGACGCACGTCACTTAGTTACCCACTGTGTACCTTAGTTACCATCGCGCTGGTGCAGGGAGCTGGTAACCAAGTTACACATCGGGTTTCTAAGCGCTGCGCGCCACTTAGAAACCCGATGCTTACCTTAGTTACCAGCGCCAGCTCGCTGTTCTCCCGCCTGTCACACGCAGCGATGCGTGCTGGCCAGCGGAAGACCAGCGATCAAAAAAATGTCCTGGCCATTCCAGGATGATCAGCGATACCCGGCAGGAGGGCCGGTCGCTGGTAAGTGTCACACACAGCGATCTCGCTGGTGAGATCGCTGTTGCGTCACAAAACTTGTGACTCAGCAGCAATCTCGCTAGCGAGATCGCTGTGTGTTACAGGGGCTTTAGTCTTGTGAGAGAAATTGATAAAGTAACTTCCACAAAACTTAAAGGCCTGCAGTTGTAAAAGCTGGCACATGAAAATCGCAACCATGCCAGTTTCCATTTCTGCATTCACACGGGAATATGATCAACAACTCTATGTAATGTTTGTGCAACACAAGTTCAGAAAGAAGCAATTCATATGATATAATACATATGTAATAAGCCGTCACAGGACATCTAACAAATCTTACAGGTTTTCCAGTGGTAGAAATTTATTAACTGCAATACTTTTCAAGGTGAAGAGGTTCCCAAGGCAAACAATGAAAATGGTCAAGAAACTATGACTTTATCAGTAGTGCCCACTGACACATGGGCCTTGTGCAAGCAGTGCATCTGCCCTCTTCTTCAATTCAGACTGTGCAGGAGTAATTTATAACATATTATAGCCAAATGGTCGGCGCTACTCTCTGGTGTCAGTCATTATAGATAAATTCCAGGACATGCACAATAACAGGTTCTGATGGTGGTTCTCTGTAACCAAGTGAGACTGCCAACAATAATTCACAACACGGCACTCGTCAGATAAACACAATATATTTACTATATCCAATGTGCTTTACAAGAATAAAACCAGAGAAGACAAATGACGCTCAGGTTATAGCTGTTTTGCGTCAGCAGACACTTTCTCAAGGCTCAAAAACTCAAAGTAAGTCTTGAGAAAGTGGCCAAAGATGTAAACTAGCTATAGGCATGTTCTTGTCCTGTCTGCCCTTATTCTTGTATTATAAAGGATTTTTATTATCTTGTGATAAAACCATAGAAATAATAGGAGAAAATAAACCCTGTGAATTACTATACAATTTCTTCCCAGTGCAGCAATACCCTACCATTAGTAGTACTCTACTCTTTGGATACAGTGGGTACAGAAAGCATTATGACCCCTTTACATTTTTCACTCTTTTTTTCATTGTAGCCATTTGGTAAATTCAAAAAAGTTCCATTTTTTTCTCATTAATGTACACTCTGCACCCCATCTTGACTGAAAAAAATAAAATGTACACATTTTTGCAAATTTATTAAAAAAGATAAACCGAAATATTACATGGTCATAAGTATTCAGACCCTTTGCACAGACATTCATATTTACGTCACATGCTGTCCATTTCCTTGAGATGGTTCTACTCCTTCATTGGAGTCCTGCTGTGTTAATTAAACTTATAGGACTTGATTTGTAAAGGCACACACCTGCTTATATAAGACCTCACAGCTCACAGTGCATGTTAGACCAAATGATAATCATGAGGTCAAAGGAACTGGCCAAGGAGCTCAGAGACAGAATTGTGGCAAGGCACAGATCTGGCCAAGGTTACAAAAGACTTTCTGCAGTACTCAAGATTCCTAAGAGCACAGTGGCCTCCATAATCCTTAAATGGAAGAAGTGTGGGACCACCAGAAGTCTTCCTAGACCTGGCCGTCCAGCCAAACTGAGCAATCATGGGAGAAGAGCCTTGGTGAGAGAGGTAAGAAGAATCCCAAGATCACTGTGGCTGAGCTCATCACCTGCCCAATATAATTCCAAGAGTGAAACAAGGTGGTGGCAGCATCATGCAATGGGGGTGTTTTTCAGCTGCAAGGACAGGACGACTGGTTGCCATTGAAGGAAACATGAATGCGGCCAAGTACAGAGATATCCTGGATGAAAACCTCTTCCAGAGTGCTCTGGACCTCAAATTTGGCCGAAGGTTCACCTTCCAACAAGACTGTGAAAAATGAGGATGAATGAACTCATGGAGATCAACATCCAACACTGCGGAGACATCATCACCTTTCTCAACACAATCCTCATTTTTCACAGTCTTCTACTAGGCATTGCTCCTACTGGCCAGTTTCCTACTCCACACTGATGAGGGGCAATACCCCGAAACAGCTGTCTGTGGATGCATACCATGTTTTGGCATAGGTGGTTTCCTTCATTGGAGACTGCCCTTCCCGTGGTTGTTCCCTCCCAGGGAAAGACCTGGCTAGTCATTGCTTGCGTTGAGAAACATGTGATGGTGTCTCCGCAGCTTGTGTTTTGCATATATTTACATATTCCCCCTTAATGGTTGACATAGGCTACTGCTACCTGGTTGTCCGAGAGGATCCTCACATGATGACCCTGTAGGTACATGAGTTTTTTAACTGCTAACTCAATCGCCAACAGCTCCCTCTGGTTAGATGAGGTTTCAGCATCGGAGTCCCAATGTCCCTGCACCACTATGTCCCCCATATGGGCCCCCCAACCCAAGGGGCTAGCATCTGTGGTTATTATGCGAGTTATCTGCGTCACCCAGGGCACCCCTGAGGATAAGTTTCTGTCATCGAGCCACCATCTAAGAGACGTAAGAGTCAAACGGCTTAGAGATATCTGACCCTGTAAAGACCCCTCTAATGCCCTGCTACTAACTAGGACGTCTCTCTGAAGGAATCTAGTGTGAAATTGTGCCTACCTGACCGCCGGAGTTAGAGAGCCTAACAGAGACATGGCTTGCCTGAGGGTCATGGAGGATCTATTAATTGCCCGAAGTACCTGCTGTTGTATATGTTCCAATTTATCTGATGGCAAAAGACACTGCTGGGTTTCTGAATTTAACAGTAAGCCTAGGAACTTTTGGACTTTTAGGGGCTGAAATCGGGATTTCTTGTAATTTATTATCCATCCGAGGCTCTCTAGTCTGGATTTAGCCTTCTCCATCTGGGATAGACAATGGTCCACAGAATTCCCCACAATCGAAAAATCGTCTAAGTACGGGACAATCAAGATATCGGCCTCCCGCAAATGAGCCATGACTTCGGCCACTACTTTCGTAAATACCCGGGGCGCTGCTGAGAGACCAAAGGGGAGAGCTCTAAACTGAAAATGACAGATTAGACCGTCTATTGAAACTGCTACTCTCAGGAACTGCTGGAAGTCTGCATGGATAAGCACATAATAGTATGCGTCCTTCAAATCCATGACTGCCATAAAACACTCCTCAAACAACATCTTTATTGTTGAACTGATGGATTCCATCTTAAAGGTGCGATTAACCAAAAATTCATTGAGGGAACGTAAATTTATAATGGTTCTAAAAGTTTTATCCGGTTTTTGGATCAGGAATAAGGGAGAGTAGAAGCCTCTACCTCTCTCTGATTCCGGAACTTCCACCAGGACATTTTTCCGGCACAGGCTCAAGACTTCTTCCTCTAATGCCGCTTGTTCAAGGGGCGAAGATCTTAATGGAGTTTGTTTAAAGGTATCCCGTGGAAGATAACTGAACTCCAATCTGAGCCCGGTGGATATCACGTCCAGCACCCAGTCACTATTGATGATCTGCAACCATGCTGGGAGGAAGGCTGACAGTCTACCCCCCACGGGAATTGCTAGTCATTGGCTTGGTTACTTTCGCTCTCTTGACGAACGCCTGAACATGAAGCCCGTACCTCTTCTCCTTCTATCCTCCCATCTGGGACAGTCTCAATTAGGTGAAGGATTGCGCCTTCTCCCCTGACCGAATGTTCTTCTATTGAATGGACGTCAGTAGGATGCGGACCACATATTCGGAATTTTTTTCTTATCGTCCCTGGCTCTCTCAAGCAGCTCATCCAGGACTGCTCCGAATAAATATTACCCCTCACACGGGATAGTACAGAGTATTGCTGTCATGATCCAGGATGGGATTTCGCTTTGACCCGTCCTGGTTAGACTATGGGTTAATTGTGCTGCCTCTCTCTGGCAGCAGAAGGCTATTTAGTGCTCACTGGACCTGGGTCCGGTGTCATTTATACTCCTGCCCTCGGCTGAGTTAAGTGACCTCTTGTATATATGTGTGCCTTGTGCCTGATATCTTGCTTGCTTGTTCGGTTGTGATCTGGTTCTGTCCCTGTTACGAGTTCTGCCTGACCCTCTTGTACTGCGCTACCTCTCTTGTATGACTCTCTGCTTGTGACCCGACTTCTCTCTGCTCGTCCCCTTGGTACCACGTCGCCCTTTTGTGTATGACCTTTGGCGCTGTCTGACTACCCGTCTGTTTGTCCCTCCTGTACCTCGTTTGCCCGTACTGCTGTGACCTCTGTTTTGCCTGACTCTGAGTTGTTGTATGGTGTCCTGTCCTATCTGAATACAGGACGCTAAGCCCCACCCCCTTGCAGTCACATGACCATAGGTCCCGTGCACATTATTCAGTTTCATTGTCCGCAGGTCCTATGCCTCTTTACCTTCCAGCGCTGACTGGACCCTGACACTATTAGCCTGAAGCATGCATGGTCACCTCTGCTGCCCGTCTCTACAGGTATCTTTTAGCACTGCTTCTGTACTCAGGACACGCGCACTGGCTCTATGAGCAAGTGCAGTGCGGTGTCTCTGACAATTGCTCTGGATTGAATATCTCCCTGCCAGTACTTTAGCAACAGGGCTCTACGAGCCGCATTAGAGAGTCCTGCTGCCCTGGCAGCCATTCTTACCGCATCCGCAGAGGCGTCTGCTAGGAAGGCTGCGGCCTCCTGGATTACTGGTAGGACCCCAAGAATTGTCTGCCTAGACATTCCTTGTTTCAACTGGGACTCTAACTGGTCCAACCAGATCATCATGGACCTGGCCGTACATGTTGAGGCTACTGCTGGTCTTAAAGAACCGGTTGCCATCTCCCAGATATTTTTAACCCCTTCATGACCCAGCCTATTTCGACCTTAATGACCTGGCCATTTTTGGCAATTCTGACCAGTGTCCCTTTATGAGGTAATAACTCAGGAACGCTTCAACGGATCCTAGCGATTCTGAGATTGTTTTTTCGTGACATATTGGGCTTCATGTTAGTGGTAAATTTAGGCCGATAACGTTTACATTTATTTGTGAAAAAAACGGAAATTTGGCGAAAATTTCACAATTTTCACATTTTGAATTATTATTCCGTTAAGCCAGAGAGTTAAGTGACACAAACTAGTTAATAAATAACATTTCCCACATGTTTACTTTACATCAGCACAATTTTGGAAACAAAATTTTTTTTTCTTAGGAAGTTATAAGGGTTAAAAGTTGACCAGCGATTTCTCATTTTTACAACAAAATTTCCAAATCCATTTTTTTTAGGGACCACCTCACATTTGAAGTCACTGCACCCCTCAAGCTACTCAAAACTACATTCAAGAAGATTATTAACCCTTCAGGTGCTTCACAGCAACTAAAGCGATGTGGAAGGAAAAAATGGACATTTTAATTTTTCCAACAAAAATTTTCTTTTAGCATCAATTTTTTCATTTTCACATGGGTAACAGGATAAAATGGATCCTAAAATTTGTTGGGCAATTTCTCCTGAGTACACCGATACCTCATATGTGGTTATAAACTACTGTCTGGGCGCACGGCAGGGCCCGGAAAGAAAGGAGCACCATTTGACTTTTTGAATGGAAAATATGATGGAATATTTAGCGGCTGCCATGTTGCGTTTGGAGAGTCCCTGTGTGCCTAAACATTTGAGCTCCCCCACAAGTGACCACATTTTGGAAACTAGACCCCCCAAGGAACTTATCTAGATGCATAGTGAGCATTTTGAACCCCCAGGTGCTTCACAAATTGATCCGTAAAAAAAAAGACTTTTTTTCACAAAAATTTTCTTTTAGCCTGTTTTTTCATTTTCACATGGGCAACAGGAGAAAATGGATCCTAAAATGTGTTGGGCAATTTGTCCTGAGTACACGATACCTCATATGTGGCAGGGCCCGGAAGGAAAGGAGCACCATTTGACTTTTTGAATGGAAAATTAGCTCCAATCGTTAGCGGACACCATGTCGTGTTTGGAGAGCCCCCGTGTACCTAAACATTGGAGCTCCCCCACAAGTGACCCCATTTTGGAAACTAGACCCCACAAGGAACTTATCTAGATGCATAGTGAGCATTTTGAACCCCCAGGTGCTTCACAAATTGATCCGTAAAAAAAAAAAAGACTTTTTTTTCACAAAAATTTTCTTTTAGCCTGTTTTTTCATTTTCACATGGGCAACAGGAGAAACTGGATCCTAAAATGTGTTGGGCAATTTGTCCTGAGTACACGATACCTCATATGTGGCAGGGCCCGGAAGGAAAGGAGCACCATTTGACTTTTTGAATGGAAAATTAGCTCCAATTGTTAGCGGACACCATGTCGTGTTTGGAGAGCCCCCGTGTACCTAAACATTGGAGCTCCCCCACAAGTGACCCCATTTTGGAAACTAGACCCCACAAGGAACTTATCTAGATGTGTGGTGAGCACTTTGAACCCACAGGTGCTTCATAGAAGTTTATAACGCAGAGCAGTGAAAATAAAAAAAATTTTTTCCTCAAAAATGATGTTTTAGCCTGCTATTTTTTATTTTCACAAGGCTAACAGGAGAAATTGGACCACAAAAGTTGTTGTGCAATTTGTCCTGTGTACGCTGGTACCCCAAATGTGGGGGGAACCACTGTTTGGGTGCATGGGAGAGCTCAGAAGGGAAGGAGCGCGATTTTGGAATGCAGACTGATGGAATGTTCTGCGGGCATCATGTTGCGTTTGCAGAGTCCCTGATGTGCCTAAACAGTAGAAGCCCCCCACAAGTGACCCCATTTTGGAAACTAGACCCGCCAAGGAGCTTATCTAGATGTGTAGTGAGCACTTTGAACCCCCAAGTGCTTCACAGAAGTTTATAAACCCAGAGCCATGAAAATAAAAATATAATTTTTTTTCCTCAAAAATGATTTTTTAGCCCGCTATTTTTTATTTTCACAAGGGTAACAGGATAAATTGGACCCCTAAAGTTGTTGTTCAGTTTGTCCTGAGTACGCTGGTACCCCATATGTGGGGGGAACCACTGTTTGGGCGCACGGCAGGGCTCAGAAGGGAAGGAGCGCCATTTGACTTTTTGAATGGAAAATTAGCTCCAATCGATAGCGGACACCATGTCGTGTTTGGAGAGGCCCTGTCTGCCTACACTTTGGAGCTCCCCCACAAATGACCCCATTTTGGAAACTAGACCCCCTAAGGAACTTATCTATATGCATAGTAAGCACTTTGAACCCCCAGGTGCTTTACAGAAGTGTATAACACAGCGCCGTGAAAATAAAAAAAAAATTTTTTCCTCAAAAAATGATTTTTTTAGCCCGCTATTTTTATTTTCACAATGGTAACAGGAGAAATTGGACCATAAAAGTTGTTGTCCAGTTTGTCCTGAGTACGCTGGTACCCCATATGTGGGGGGGGGGAACCACTGTTTGGGCACACGTCGGGGCTCGGAAGGGAAGTAGTGACGTTTTGAAATACCGACTTGATGGAATGGTCTGCAGGCGTCATGTTATGTTTACAGAGCCTCTGATGTGCCTAAACAGTGGAAACCCCCCACAAGTGACCCCATTTTGGAAACTAGACCCCCAAGGAACTTATGTAGATGTGTGATGAGCACTTTGAACCCCCAAGGGCTTCACAGAAGTTTATAAACGCAGAGCCATGAAAATAAAAAATCATTTTTTTTCCTCAAAAATGATTTTTTAGCCCGCAATTTTTTATTTTCACAAGGGTAACAGGAGAAATTAGACCCCCAAAGTTGTTGTGCAATTTTTCCTGAGTACACTGATACCCCATATGTGGTGGTAAACCACTGTTTGGGCACACGTCGGGGCTCGTAATGGAGGGAGTGCTGTTTGACATTTTGAACGCAAAATAGGCTGGAATAAATCGTGGCACCATGTCGCGTTCGGAGACCCCGTGATGTGCCTAAACAGTCGAAACCCCTCAATTCCAACTCAAACTCTAACCCCAATACACCCCTAACTCTAACCCAACCCTAATCATAACCCTAACCACAACACACCCCTAAACCTAATCCCAACTCTAACCCTAACCACAACCCTTACCCTAATCCCAACCCCAACCCACCCCTAACCCTAATTCCAGCCCTAAACCTAATTCCAACCCTAACCCTAATTCCACCCCTAATTTTTACCCTAACCCTAATTCCAACCCTAACCCGATCTCTAACCCTAATTTCAACCCTAACCCTAATTCTAACCCTAAATGGAAAAAATATATATTTTTTTTATTTTATTATTTGTGCCTGGCTATGGGGGTGATAAACGGGGGGGGGTGTATTTACTTTTTTTTTCATTTTGATCACTGTGGCAGTGTATCACAGTGATCAAAATGAAAATGAACGGGCAGCCGGCAAATTCATGGGCGCCACCATTTTGGACAAAGGCAGGCGCACTGCGCATGCGCCCGCCATTTTGCAAGATGGCGGCGCCCATCATCCGGACGTCGGGACACCGGGAGCCACGACGGGACATCGGAGGTACCGAGGGGGGGAAATCGGAAGGTGGGGGGGAGCGATAGAAAGGGGAGGGGGAGCAGATGATGACGACGGCGACCGATCGCCGCCGTCCATCGGACCGCTAACGATTGGAGCCAATTTTCCACTCAAAAAGTCAAATGGTGCTCCTTCCCTTCCACGCCCTGCCGTGCGCCCAAACAGTGGTTTATGACCACATATGAGGTATCTGTGTACTCAGGAGAAATTGCCCAACAAATGTTAGGATCCATTTTATCCTGTTGCCCATGTGAAAATGAAAAATTTGATGTTAAAAAAATTTTTTTATTGGAAAAATTAAAATGTCCATTTTTTCCTTCCACATTGCTTTAGTTCCTGTGAAGCACCTGAAGGGTTAATAATCTTCTTGAATGTAGTTTTGAGTAGCTTGAGGGGTGCAGTTTTTAGAATGGTGTCACTTTTGGGTATTTTCTGCCATATAGACCCCTCAAAGTGACTTCAAATGTGAGGTGGTCCCTAAAAAAAAAATGGTTTTCTAAATTTTGTTGCAAAAATGAGAAATCGCTGGTCAACTTTTAACCCTTATAACTTCCTAACAAAAAAAATTTGGCTTCCAAAATTGTGCTGATGTAAAGTAGACGTGGGAAATGTTATTTATTACCTATTTTGTGTCACATAACTCTGGTTTAACAGAATAAAAATTCAAAATTTGAAAATTGCGAAATTTGCAAAGTTTTCGCCAATTTCCCGTTTTTTTCCCCACAAAAACGCAAAAATTATTGACCTAAATTTACCACTATCATGAAGCCCAATATGTCACGATAAAACAATCTCAGAATCGCTAGGATGCGTTGAAGCGTTCCAGAGTTATTACCTCATAAAGGGACACTGGTCAGAATTGCAAAAAATGGCCTGGTCATCGAGGTCAAAATAGGCTTGGTCATGAAGGGGTTAACAGCTGCGGGTGGATCACGATTCAGCCCCCGATATCGACCGCCGTCATCATCAGCTCCCCTCCCCCTTCTCTGGGCTCCCCCCCGCGAGCTAAAATAATCATTTTTTGAGGAAAAAATGATTTTTTATTTTCACGGCTCTGCGTTATAAACTTCTGTGAAGCACATGGCGGTTCAAGGTCCTCGCCATACATCTAGTTACTTGGGGGGTCTAGTTTCCAAAATGGGGTCACTTGTGAGGGGTTTCCACAGTTTAGGTACATCAGGGGCTCTGCAAATGTAACATGACGCCCGCAGACCATTCCATCAAAGTCAGCATTTCATAATGTCACTACTTCCCTTCCGAGCCCTGACGTGTGCCCAAACAGTGGTCCCCACCCACATATGGGGTATCAGCGTACTCAGGACAAACTGGACAACAACTTTTGGGGTCCAATTTATCCTGTTACCCTTGTAGAAAAAAAATTGCTGGCTAAAAATCATTTTTTTTTTTTAGGAAAAAATGATTTTTTGTTTTCACGGCTCTGCGTTATAAACTTCTGTGAAGCACTTGGGGGTTCAAGGTCCTCGCCATACATCTAGTTACTTGGGGGGTCTAGTTTCCAAAATGGGGTCACTTGTGGGGGGTTTCCACAGTTTAGGTACATCAGGGGCTCTGCAAATGTAACATTACGCCCGCAGACCATTCCATCAAAGTCAGCATTTCATAATGTCACTACTTCCCTTCCGAGCCCCGACGTGTGCCCAAACAGTGGTCCCCCCCATATATGGGGTACCAGCGTACTCAGGACAAACTGGACAACAACTTCAGGGGTCCAGTTTCTCCTGGTACCCTTGTGAAAATAAAAAATTGCGCACTAAAAAATAATTTTTTGAGGATAAAAAATTTTTTTTTATTTTCACGGCACTGCGTTATAAACTTTTCTGAAGCACTTGGGGGTTCAAAGTGCTCACAATGCATCTAGATAAGTTCCTTAGGGGGTCTAGTTTCCAAAATGGGGTTATTTGTGGGGAGCTCCAATGTTTAGGCACACAGGGGCTCTCCAAACACGACATGGTGTCCGCTAACGATTAGAGGTAATTTTCATTTCAAAAAGTCAAATGGTTCTCCTTCCCTTCTGAGCCCTGCCGTGTGCCCAACCAGCGGTTTCCCACACATATGGGGTATCGGTATACTCAGAACACATTGCACAGCAACTTTTGTGGTCCTGTTACCCTTGTGAAAATGAAAAAGTGTGCTAAAAAATCATTTTTGAGGAAAAATTTTTTTTTCTTTTCACTGCTCTGCGTTATAAACTTCTGTGAAGCACCTGGGGGTTCAAAGTGCTCACTACACATCTAGATAAGTTCCATAAGGGGTCTAGTTTCCAAAATGGTGTCATTTGTGGGGGTTTTTCACTGTTTAGGGACACAGGGGCTCTCCAAACGCGACATGGTGTCCGATAACGATTGGAGCTAATTTTCCATTCAAAAAGTCAAATAGCGCTCCTTCACTTACGGACCCTGCCGTGCGCCCAAACAGTGGTTTATGACCACATATGAGGTATTGGTGTACTCAGGAGAAATTGCCCAACAAATTTTAGGATTCATTTTATCCTGTTGCCCATGTGAAAATGAAAAAACTGAGGCTAAAAGAAAATTT
This sequence comes from Dendrobates tinctorius, assembly GCF_039654945.1. NCBI lineage: Eukaryota > Metazoa > Chordata > Amphibia > Anura > Dendrobatidae > Dendrobates > Dendrobates tinctorius. Next base: position 4,829,861 of record NW_027361680.1, on the reverse strand, counting down.
TTGTGAAAAAAAAGTACTTTTTTTTTTTACCGATCAATTTGTGAAGCACCTTGGGGGTTCAAAGTGATCACTATGCATGTAGATAAGTTCCTTGGGGGGTCTAGCTTCCAAAATGGGGTCACTTGTGAGGGAGCTCCAAAGTTTAGGCACACAGGGGCTCTCCAAACGCAACATGGCAACCGCTAAATATTCCAGCATGTTTTCCATTCAAAAAGTGAAATGGCGCTCCTTCACTTCTGAGCCCTGCCATGCACCCAAACAGTGGTTTATGACCACATATGAGATCGGTGTACTCAGGAGAAATTGCCCAACAAATTTTAGGATCCATTTTACCCTGTTGCCCATGTGAAAATGAAAAAGTTGATGCTAAAAGAAAATTTTTGTTGTAAAAATTAAAATGTCCATTTTTTCTTTCCACGTTGCTTTAGTTCCTGCGAAACACCTGAAGGGTTAATAATCTTCTTGAATGTAGTTTTGAGTAGCTTGATGGGTGCAGTTTTTAGAATGGTGTCACTTTTGGGTATTTTCTACCATATAGACCCCTCAAAGTGACTTCAAATGTGAGGTGGTCCCTAAAAAAATGGTTTTCTAAATTTTGTTGTAAAAATGAGAAATTGCTGGTCAACTTTTAACCCTTATAACTTCCTAACAAAAAAAAAAAATTGTTTCCAAAATTGTGCTGATGTAAAGTAGACATGTGGGAAATGTTATTTAGTAACCACTTTGTCACATAACTCTCTGGTTTAGCAGAATAAAAATTCAAAATTTGAAAATTGCGAAATTTTCAAAATTTTTACCAAATTTCTGATTTTTTCACAAATAAACGCAAAAATTATTTACCTAAATTTACCACTAACATGAAGCCCAATGTGTCACGAAAAAACAATCTCAGAATCGCTAGGATCCGTTGAAGCGTTCCTGAGTTATTACCTCATAAAGGGACACCGGTCAGAATTGCAAAAAATGGCCAGGTCATTAAGGTCAAAATAGGCTGGGTCATGAAGGGGTTAAAGGACCACTTTTTTTTATTGTATTCAGAGTGTATTCAAATCCTTACAGGTGGCCATGAAGTGTCATTCTTAGTCTTATAGACTTCTGATGCACTTAGAAGATATTGTGCGAGATATCAGATCATAAATCCAATGAAAAGATGCCAGAGCAGCGATCAAAACAGCAGAAGTTGCCAACTAGTAAGTATTTTAAAACACTCTACACAAACACTCAAGATTGACAACTTGGGAAAAAACAAAAATTGCCGGCGTGGTCCTTGAAAGTTGACCCTTCACAGCGCATTCATGCTTCTTTCTATGAGGGCATCATGATGTAATGACAGTATAGCAAATTTTACAGTTAATATGCTGCACACAGTGCAAGCGTTTTTTGACCGAAAGTCTGATGTCTTTACGAATGTCATCAACACGGTAATTTGTAAGTGACTGACTGCCATTTCCCCATACACAGAAAGCTATCAAGTCACCATTTATGGATGGGCAATCCCACGGCTCAGGTACATGTTTAACGAACAAAATGTAGATTGCACGAAATAATGACCCCAGTGTCAAACAGATCTGTGTCTCACTGGCAGCATAACCTCACTGACTGGTTCCGTTTTAAATTTTTAATTTTCAGTAGGACTTTCACAGCTTTATTGATAAAAGATGCATTCTGCCTTTGGCTCTACATGATATGTAAGAAATTAACAAAAAACAAAAACAAATGCTAGAAATAAAAAGAAAAAAAAAGAATCAGCTCGACCTAGGGCAGACAACTTTATAAAACCTTACAACAGATTAATGTAAATACATTATTTGTCTAAACATTTTAGAAAAAAGACAATGTATCATTAATATAGAATTGTTCCTTCACCTTGTACATCAGGTTGTCTTTAAATTAATAAACATTATACTATTGCAAACCCATCCCCTTATTATCTTCTAACTAAACTAACAGTGCAATGAGACAATCAGCAGGATACAGCATTATAGCACGTCAGCCGTGCACTCGGTAATACAGGTTACAGAAGGCAGCAGAGAGCAGTTTCCAGGTTATACAATGACACTTATGATAAGTCCTCGTCATCCTCTTATACAAAGCGTATTTGTAGTAAGGGCTAATAAAAATGTGATGGTGTAAAGTCTTGGAAACTTATACAATTACTGGTTAGGTTTCATTCCAATGAGAAAATGTTTACAAAATTTAATTTTTTAGGAGAAATTTTTAAAGAACAAAAAAACATACAAAAATAAAATGTATTAAGATTTCCATCATGCTTACAAAAAAAGCTGTAAAAATAAACACATTTGGTGTAAGATTTGAAAAAACAAGACATTGTGATTGCTCAGTAAACAAAATTAATATACCGTATATACTCGAGTATAAGCCGAGATTTTCAGCTCATTTTTTTGGGCTGAAAGTCCCCCTCTCGGCTTATACGCGAGTCATATACCAGGGGGTCGGCGGGGAGGGGGAGTCAGGTCATACTTAACCCCCCGACGCGGTCTTTGCAGCCCCCCTGCTTTTCCCGGTCTCAGGCTCCTTCCTTCAGCGGTCACATGGTACCGCTCATTAAAGTCATGAATATGCGCATATTTATGACTTTAATGAGCGGTACCACGTAACCGCTGAAGGAAGGAGCTTGAGACCAGGAGAAGCAAGGGGGCTGCAGAGACCACGCCAGGAGGGGGTAAGTATATGCTATATTGACCTGTCCCCGCTCCATCGCTGCGCGCTGCCGTCCTCTGTCTGTGATGGTCAGGTCAGAGGGCGTGGTGACGTTGTTAGTGCGCATCGCGCCCTCTGCCTGAAAGTCACTGACAGAGGGACCTGGCAGACAGAGCGACGCGCAGCCATGGAGCGGGGATCGATAAATATCGCCAGTACCGGGGACCTGAGCCAGCGGTGACATCAGAATCTGTCCCCGCCTGCTCAGGACACCGGCACCTGGCCCCCAGCGACAAGAGGTATGCAATTTTTTTTTCGCATTTGCAGCGGCAGCAGCATATGGGGGCATAATTATGGAGCAGCGTATGGGGGCATAATTATGGAGCAGCATAAGGAGGCATAAATTATGGAGCAGCAAATAGGGGCATAATCTATGGAGCATCTCATGGGGCAGCATATGGGGCATAATCTATGGAGCATCTTATGGGGGCATAATCTATGGAGCATTTTATGGAGGCATAATCTATGGAGCATAATCTATGGAATATCTTATGGGGCCATAACCTTTATGGGTCAGCATATGTGCCATATTTTTCTATGGAGCATCTTATGGGGGCATTATTAAACTTTGTGCAGCATTATATGATGTGTATTTTGTATGGAGCAGCTTATGGGGCCATCATGAACTGTATGGAGCATTATATTGGGCTCCTGATTCAATAAGGATATTCAAAAACATTTAACCTACTGAGGTCTCAATTAGTTTTACTTTTATTGGTATCTATTTTTATTTTTGAAATTTACCAGTAGCTGCTGCATTTTCCACCCTAGGCTTATACGTGAATCAATAAGTTTTCCCAGTTTTTTGTGGCAAATTTAGGGGGGTCGGCTTATACGCGAGTATATACGGTAATCATATCCTATATAGTTATACGTTACACTAGCCGTACACATGGTGGATTTGTTACATTGATGTTCACCGCTTTGTTCTAAGAGGTTGTGTAGAAACACAGCTGAATAAGTACTTAATCAGATAAAATCTAGACTATATGCAGGAATGAGAAATAATTTATTGCCAACATACAGAAATTAAATACTGCAAACATTCACACCACTGGCCTTATAGCCACTCTAAACTAAAAAGATTCTTTGAAGTGTCATCCAGAAACTTGAAGACCTCGTTATCGCATTAAAGAGAAGACTCTGAGATTGTGCTTACAACACGGGCGTGCTCAGATCCGGAAGAGGCAGAGTTGTAGAAAGCATTGGTTTGGTTCTCACGATGTTCTCTAAGAAATGGCGGGATAGTTGCAGACTTTACATGCAAAATCCTTGTGTCCATGACTTCACAGTCTATTTGCATCATCACTTCATATTCCTGCTCGTTAATCACATTCTCTGTAGAAGATGCAACATAATTGGTTACGGGTTTCAAAACAAAACCAAACAAATATGATATGCAGGAAAGGTAAAAACACAAATATTTATGTACTGTATGCATTTAGTTTTACTCTTATACAGGAAAATATTCTGTCCATTCCCGCAGTGCTGACATTTCAGACCTTGCCTGAAGCTGCCATTTTAGTCCTGGGGCTCGTTTAGAGGAGGATACTACAGAGATATGTGCTGTTCGAGTAACAATCGCAGAGCACACCGACAATGTAATTCAATTGGGCTGTAAAGATTACATTAAAAAATATATATATTATATATAGCAATAAATCACAGCATGCACTACTCAGTTCCAAATCTTACCTACTCAAGTCTATGGGTGCCGCCCCCCAAAAAAATATACCGTATAATGGATAGTGATGAGCGAGTATACTCGTTGTTCGGGTTTTCCAGAGCATGCTTGGGTGTCCTCCGAGTATTTTGGCGTGCTCGGAGATTTAGTTTTTGTCGACACAGCTGTATGATTTGCGGCTGCTAGACAGCCTGAATACATGTGGGGGTTGCCCGTTTGTTAGGAATTGCTACATATATTCAGGCTGTCTAGCAGCCGCAAATCATGCAGCTGTGTCGACAAAAACTAAATCTCCGAGCAACGAGTATAATCACTCATCACTAATAATGGATGCTACATAGATGATGCCAATGAGGGCGAAAATAATCTGCTGCTTTTTCACACACGGGTGATCCTGGTTTACGCTGGCAGGCATAATGCATTGCCTTAGATATTGAAATATATTAGAGAAGGGTAATATATCTATCTATATACTGTATATAATCTATATACAGTGCAGCTAAAAAAAAAACAAACTTTACATTAAAATCCGCGTCATGATTTAACTTCTTAAAAGTGCACACAATAGGTGAGATAAAAGCAAAAATAGGTATTAGACCTACCGGTAATGATGTTTCCAGGAGTCCATCCTGACAGCACCATGGAGGACGTCCTCCTCCTCCTTACAGGGACAGGAAAGCACACGAGAGGTTAAAAGGCCATGTCCCACCCCCTTTCCCTCAGTGATTTGACAAGTACCACAAGGTGGATGATGCTAGTAACAGTTTAATGAAACAATCATATTACAGCATATGACATAACATAATACAACATAGTATAACATAACAGGGAGGGAACTACCCGTGCTGTCAGGATGGACTCCTGGAAACATAATTACCGGTAGGTCTAATACCCATTTTCCAGGACGTCCACCTGACAGCACCATGGAGAGTACCAAAGCACCTCCTCAGGGTGGGATTACTGCCTGGAGAACTTTTCTCCCAAATGCGGTTTGTTGGCCAGCTAACACATCTAGTTTGTAGTGTTTGCAGAACGTATTAAGACTAGCCCAGGTTGCAGCTCGACAAATTTGATCAACTGACGCCCCCGCCCGCTCGGCCCATGAGGCCGATACCGCCCTCGTAGAGTGGGCTTTTAAGGAATCAGGCGGGCTGGCGCCTTCAGCCAGGTAGGCATCCGAGATTACCGAGGTAATCCAACGCACGATGGACGCCTTAGAGGCCTTCTTCCCTTTATTCCTACCTCCAAAGAGAACGAACAGGTTCGGGTCGACACGCCAACTATTGGTGGCCTCTAGGTATTCTATAACTGCGTGCCTCACGTCTAGCGAGTGGAGCCGCCGCTCCTTCTCATTTCGGGGATTATCGCAGAAAGAGGGTAACACTACCTCCTGGTTCAGATTTCTTGTAGAGGCTACCTTCGGGGTAAATGCCGGGTCTAACCTTAGGATTATACTGTCCTCTCTTATCTGGAGGTATGGATCCTTAGTGGATAGGGCCTGGATCTCCCCTATTCTTTTGGCCGTGGTAATGGCTACTAGAAAGGCCGTTTTACGAGTGAGAGCAGGGATGGCTATCTTCTCACTAAGGGCGAAAGTGTCCGAGCAGAGGAACCGAAGCACCAGGCCCAGGTTCCAAGGCGGGGTGAGCTGCCTAATCGTGGGGCGCAGGCGTGTGTGGCTTTTATAAACCTTATCACCCAGGGATGTGCAGCTAACTGATAATCGAAGAAGGCGCTCAAAGCTGAAACCTGGACTTTTAGAGTGCTGGGCTTGAGGCCTTTATTAAAACCTGCCTGCAGGAACCCTAGTATGTTAGGGAGATCAGGGGTGCCTGCCATGAGCTCGGACCTGCCACCCTCCAGACAGAATCTTTTCCATATCTTCCGATAAATTGCCGACGTCACCGGCTTCCTGCTGGCCTGAAGGGTGGATATGACCTGCTCCGACAATCCTTTTGCCTTCAGGATGTCCCTCTCAGGATCCAAGCCGATAAATGGAGTCTTGCTGGGTCCGGGTGGTGGATCGGGCCCTGGTGGATGATGTTCTCCCACAGGGGCAGTTCGACTGGATCTTCTACTGCCATGGCTCCCAGAAGGGAAAACCAGCTTCTCCTCGGCCAGTATGGCACTATCAATATCACTCTTGCGTGGTCCTCGCGTATCTTTCTGAGCACTGCCGGTATGAGGGCCAGTGGTGGGAACGCATAAGAGAGGGATTCTCCCCAAGTCTGACTCAGGGCGTCTACGCCTTCTGGATGGTCCATCGGATTTAGGGAGTAGAATCTGGGAACCTTCGAGTTCTTCCGGCTTGCGAAGAGATCTATACTGGGGGTCCCCCAGCGCTGACAAAGCTGGTCGAAGATCTCTACGTTCAATTCCCACTCTCTTCGGGTGGATCTGTTGTCTGCTCAGGTAGTCTGCCACTTCGTTTTGGGAACCCTCTAGATGTACCGCGGTCACAGATCGAACTGTCCGTTCTGCCCACGTGAATATCTTTTCCGCCAGTGCCTGTAGTGGTTGATGTCTGGTTCCTCCCTGGTGTTTCAGGAATGCCACTGTTGTTGTATTGTCGGATAAAATGCGGACATGACTGCTCTTTAGTACCGACCGGTTTCTCCGCAACGCTTCCCAGACCGCGAAGAGTTCCTTGAAATTGGAGGATCTGGCCTTGATGCTTGCTGGCCACTTCCCCTGGAAGATCTTCCCTTCTATGTGGGCTCCCCATCCCCACGCACTTGCGTCTGTGGTGACTACCACGTATGGAGAGGTTGTCCAATGCACGCCCACCTGAAGGTTCCTGGACTGCAACCACCAGCGAAGGGACTCCTTTACTCGTCCTGAGAGCCTTAGGGGTTTGTCTAGCGACGCCTGACTCCTGTCCCACCTCGCGAGAATTTCTCTTTGTAACAACCGCGAGTGGAATTGGGCCCAACGGACGCACTGGATGCAGGCCGTCATGAGGCCCAGGACCTCCATTGCTTCCCTTATGGAGCATTGACGCTTCAACAGGCCTCTGGTTCTGGCCTGAATGGACTTCTGCTTCTGCTCGGGTAGCCAGGATATTCTGACGGCTGAGTCTAGGAGGACTCCCAGGAATACCTTTCTGGTGTCTGGTGTGAGGTCCGACTTCTCCCAGTTGATCACCCAGCCTAGGAACTCCTTCACAGTAGTTGTTCGGATCCTGTCTCGGATGAGCGCTTCTTTGGATCTTGCCACCAATAAGAAGTCGTCCAGGTACGGAACAATCACAATACCCTGATCTCTCAGGTAGGCCACCACCTCTACCACCAGTTTCGTAAAGATCCTGGGAGCTGAGGCCAACCCGAAAGGAAGACCCTGGAACTGGAAATGGCAGGTGCGGGCTGGTGAGCTGATCGCGAACCTTAGTAGGCCTTGGGATGAGGGATGGAAAGGAACCTGATAGTATGCCTTTTTTAGGTCTAGGGTGCACATAACTGCGTCCCTGTCTATTAGAGGAACTGCGGATCGGATTGATTCTATCCGGAACCTCCTGTATCTGACCCAGGTATTTAGTGGCTTCAGGTTTATGATGGTGCGGGCCTCGCCGGATTTCTTTGTGATCGCAAACAGGGAAGAGTAGTGCCCTTTCCCTCTTTCTGACGGTGAAACTGGTATTATGACCCGAGTCTAACATGTCCTGAAGATCCGACCACATTGCGGATCTGTGGGGATGGGTGGGGAGGGTGGTCTGCGCTATGCGCACTTACCCCTCCGCCAGCTGCAGCGTTGCCTTCCATCCTGCTCCTGGGGACCAATGTAGTCACACAGCCTGGACCGACCTGTGACGACTCTGGAGAGCGCTGTGGGCCAGGAGCGCGCGCGCCCTGGATTTGAAACTGGCGTCTGACGTCACCGGAAGTGACGCTGGTAAGCCGCGCCTCCACTTCCTGCCGGGCCTCTGCGCGCGACCGCGCTCGGTTCCCCGGTCCCGCCGCCTGCATGGAGCCGCTGCTATGGCGTTCCGGCCTCCCGTGCTGCCAGCCGTCGGCGCCGTCCTGCGGGTACTCGGCCCGCCGCGGGGCCCGGCCCACCTGGCCTGCAGCCCCGATTGCGCCCACATCTGTCGGTGCCCGCTCGGCCAGCCGCCTGCGGGGAGCCGACCCATCCTGGAGCCGAGAGCCCCCCCACCGGGAGGAACGGCTCCCTCCAGGAGCGTCGTCCTGCTCCTGGCCTTTGGAGCCGAGGGACTCCCCACCGGGGAGTTTCGGCCCCGGGACCTCTTCACAGGGGAAGGATTGGACTGGCCGCACGATCCCCTGGGCCCCTCCGGTAAGCTCTCGCGTGTCCCTCCGTGCAGGGACAGGAAAAACACTGAGGGAAAGGGGGTGGGACATGGCCTTTTAACCTCTCGTGTGCTTTCCTGTCCCTGTAAGGAGGAGGAGGACGTCCTCCATGGTGCTGTCAGGTGGACGTCCTGGAAACAGGCTTTGTTGCCCATAGCAACCAATTAACGCTCCGTTTTCACGTCTTAGGCTGGTTTCACATTAGCGTTTTTTAGTGCAGTGCATCGTGCGCGTCCATGCGCCCCTATGTTTAACATGGCGGGCGCATGGTCTAGCGTTTGCACGCGCACGTATGCATTTTCGTGCGCATGCAGTTTTTTTGTAGTGTGCGCCTAGGCGCGCCCGACGCAACCTGTTGCATTTTTGGGTCCGTCCAACGGCGTCAAAAAAACGCATGCGCACTCTAGCGCACGGAATGCACAAAAATAACACATTGCAGTCTATGGGAACGCAGGCGTGCGTATGGACATGTGCATGCCTGCGTTAGAAATCGCATGCGTTTTAAGAGTTAACATGGCTACAAACTGGTTAAAACGCATGAGCCTAAAAAACACAAACACATGCAAAAACGCATGATGCATTTTTTGCATGCGTCTATTGCGCACGAATGCCAGCGCTAAAAAACGCTAATGTGAAACTAGCCTTATACTGCTCTCGTAAAATGAAAACTGCACTCTGATTGGTTGAATATTAAGATTTTGTGGTTTCATTGAACATGTAAAGACTTTTTCGCAGACACAATCTCACAATTTATATCCCAATCTAATCCTTATCTATATGGTGATATACCATATTTTTCGGACTATGAGACGCACCGGACCATAAGACGCACCCCAAATTTTCAGAAGAAAAATAGGGAAAAAAATTAATGCGTCAAATGAGGGTCCGTCTTACAGTCCGAATTATTCAGCTTACCTAGGGGGTAGGGTGTGATATGGAGCGCTGGTGGAGTAGGGTCACAGGAGGTGGTCTGGCTCATCCATGGCTGGTGCAGCAGGTTCGGTGGTGTGGGGGCTCTGCCATTTTGTGAAAGCCCCCACACATCCATCCTAGGCTGATGGGCGACGATTTGGCAGATGATCGGTGGTGCGGGGGCTCCACCGGCATTGGTGGAAATTCCGGAGCCCTAGCACATCCATCTCGGGCTGGTGCGGCACTTTTGCAAGTGATCTGCAGTGCAGGGGCTCTGCCGGCATTTTGTGAAAGGAGCCCCCGTACTTCCATTATTGTAATGCTGATTTGAAAATGGCCGCGCATAGTGAGATCTCGGGAGACTAGATGTCGTCCCGGGAGACGAGATCTCGTCTCTTGAGATGTCACTCTGCGCTTGCGCCGCCTCCGGCGGCCATTTTCCTGAAGCTCAGTTCAGCATTACATTGCGGCCATTTTCCTGAAGCTCAGTGCGGAGCCCCCACACCACCAATTATCTGCCAAATCGCCGCCCATCAGCCTCGGATGGTAAGTGCATCTGGACCATAAGGCGCACCCCCATTTTCCCCCCAAATTTTGGGGGAAAAAGTGCGTCTTATGGTCTGAAAAATACGGTAAGTACTGAACATGTCCCCAATTTTCTTAGAAAATATATTTCTTAGTGTGCTATTAACATAAAAATTGTCACGAGATGTCGTTATCGACCCATCCAATCCACACAGGAAAATAAATCAAATCATAGATGTCCATAAATTAAGTGTAATAATGAGAAATGACACAGGGAAAACAAATTTTGAACACCTGAAGAAAGAGGTGCAAAAAGCCAAGGAAAGTCATGACACCAACTGAAATCTATTCAAGATGTCTTATTACCAAGGTGTCACGCTAGAAACATGTCACGATGGGTAAAACCAGTCAGCTGTCTCAAGACCTGCACAATCCTATTGTTGAAAAACACAGTTATGGCATTGGTTAATAAAGAATTGCTAAACTACTGAACACTCCAGTGAACATTGATAGGACCATAATTCAGAAGTGGAAAGAACATTTCACCATAAACAGGCCATGACCAGGTACTCCCCCAAGATTTCTGACAAGCAGAGGCCTGAAAACAATCAGAAGAGTTGTCCAAGAGCCAATGATCACCAGTGGAGAGCTACAGAAAGACCTCCATGGCCTGTATGCAAGCTCATCACGCAAAACTCCATTGCTGAACAACAAATGTTCAAGCACGTTTACCATTTGATCAACAAAATTTAGAAGTCTGTGAAATATTGGGGCAATATGAGACCAAAATTAAACTTGTTGGATGTCATAATACACATCATATTTAGAGACCAAAAGGCACTGTATACCACCCCAAAAACATACAAACACTGAAGTCTGAAGGTGGGAACATCATGGTGTGGGGGTATTTTTCAGCATACGGCACTGGCAAACTTCATATTAATGAAGGAAGACTAAATGGACAAATGTAAGGAAACTCAATTGGTTTCAGAGAAAGAAATTAAGGCTGCTAAATGGCCCAACCATCCACCTGACTCCAATAGAAAACTTATGGAAAGGACTAAAGCTCAGAGTTCATAGAATGAGCCCACAAAATCTTCAGGGTTTTATGAGTGTGTGTAAGAATGGTCCAGAATCACACCTGAGCAATGCATGCGACTGGTTTCTCCATACATGAGTAGGCTAGAAGCTGTCATCACCAGCAAAGACATTTGTACGATGTATTAAATACTTTTCAGTAGGCGTGTTCAATACTTTTTCACTGTCATTTCTCATTACACATAGCTTAATTTATGAACAACTATGGCTTGATTTCTTTGCCTGTGTGGATTGGATGGGTTGTTAGCAACATCTGGTGAGAATTTTATGTCAAAGGCACCTTTATTATATCTATCCATAATCTGTTATACTAAACGCTCAAATAAAATTAAAAAAAAAAAAATTCTTACAAAATATATAAACCAACACAGTAAATTTTCAATACGATGATACACTTTATTGATCCCGGGGTTAGATGGGGTTGAACATAGGACCAAAAGCCATATATTTACTGCCCTTGGCTTTGGAAGTTAAAAAGTTGTGCTCTAAACAGTTTTCCTACTAGGAGTCATGACTACTTTTTTGTTGGAATACATGAATCCATTCATTTTACCATACAGTGTACTGAAAATCAGGAAAAAAAAAAATCTTAATTTTGATGAAACTTCAAAACCAAAAAACTGTAATTCTACTATTTTTTGTGTTTATTTTCATGCAACAGTGGGGGCTTGTTTTTTACATTGAGTCAGAGGTTTTATTTAAAGAATTTTTAGTTAAAGTTTTAAACGTTTTTATAGCATTTCATTTGGAAAAGCAGTTTTGGTGTGTCAGTTTTTATTAGGTTTAAGGATTACATAATTCACTTTTTTTAATATAAAATTGGTCTTTTTCAGATGTGTGGAATACTAAATATGTTTAGCTGGGGGATGACTCAATATTTTCTACTCTAATTTGTTTTAAAACTATTTTATATCTATATCTATCTATATCTGTATATTCCCTTTAGAGGACATGAACCTGCTTAATGAAGTATTGTAATATATAGGCAAAATAACCAAATAAATCTCCTTAGTACCGCATGGTTTCAGTGATCGTATTGTGTGATATGAGGCATAGGCACTCAAACGAGCAAGCAGCCCTGATTGCAATCTGCTGCGGTCATTGACTTAGGCCTCTTTCACACATCAGGTTTTCAGCTTCAGGTGCGATCCGGCGCTTTTGACTAAAACCGGATCCGTCGAAATGCAATGCCGGATCCGGTTTCCCCCCCATTGACTTGCATTAGAGCCGGATCGAGCCGGATGGCCATGCGTTTCATCCGATTTTCGCCGGATCCGGCAATGTGACGCGATCCGGTGTCTGGAAAAAACGGTGACTGTAACGTTTTTTGTATCCGTCGAAAAAGCCGGACACGCCGGATCCGGCGTGTCCGGCTTTTTCATACAATGAAAGCCTATGAGCGCCGCAATGCGCCGGATCCGGTTTCTTTGGTCTGAGCATGCTCAGTAGCTCTGCCCACAGGACATATATAAAAGCAAGACAATGGGACCCTCAGCCACACCCAACATGCCACCCAAGCCAAGAACCAGGAGCAGGCAGCAGACATCTGCAGCAGCAGCACCATCAGCACCACCCCAAATGGAGCAGCATGCTGAACAACGGGAGGGGAGTCCAGCAGCAGATGAGAGACGGTAATTATCAAATCCCCCATTCCTCCAAACTAGGGCTATGGAATATCAAGATATTCATTGGCCCTTTGTTTCTCTTTATTCAACAGCCGCCCAATAGATGCAGCAGCAGCAGCAGCAATGGCAGCAGCAGAAACACCACCCACAGCCATGGAGTCTGGCCATGAGGAAGACAGCACATCTTCTGGGAGCCCTCCCTCGCATCGTCAGCGTTTGACGGTAAGTTTTTATTTCCAAAATCCATCATCTCTGTAATATATGTGTATTCATTGCCTTTTATTTCAAAACAGGAATCACAAGATGAAGAGGAGCTCCCAGAAGAAGAAGGAAGGGGTGGACAGACACTTGGAGTGGGCTCACAATTGGTAAGTTTTTTGCATCAAACGCAGAAACACAACATCACACTACACACAACACATAGAAAACAATGTTCTGCAGACCACACACAGCAAACAAATGCCTACATCCAAAGACATAACATTTTTTGTTTTCTTCTCTAGTCTTCCCAATCTGGTGCTCGGCCAAGAGGTCCTCGCAGTGCCTCCCAGGGTCGTCGGCGACAGCAACGCGGCGGTCACCAGCGTGTAAGTATAAATATTTTTGCTTTGTTTTTTTGCACTTTTTATTTCATTTCTTTTGTGGAGGCTAATTATGTTATTTTTGTCTTTTTCTTTAACAGCCTTCACAGCGTGCTCCCGACTCTGACGGTGAGGATGGAGGGATTGATGTGGACCGCCTCATCGATCTCGTCAGAGAAAGGGAGCCGCTCTGGAATATGGCTGACCGACGCCACGCTGACCTGATAGTTACCCGACGACTCTGGGAGGAAATCTGTTCGCTCCTTGTGGACCGCTGGGAGGACCTCGAAGCTCGGGCCCAGATTAAAGAGCGTAAGTATATACAGTACCGGTTGCTTGATTTAAACCAGTGTTTCCCGAACTCCAGTCCTCGTGGTCCCCACGGATCATGTGTTCAGGATTTCTATTTACTTTGGAAATCCTGAAAACATGACCCCTGGGGACCATGAGGACTGGAGTTTGGGAAACACTGATGTTGTATACTAACCACTTTGTCCTTTCTCGTTTCAGGGGAGAGAATTGTGAAGCGGTGGCGGTCTGTGAGGGATCGTTTCAAGAAGGAGTTCAATAAAGAGATGCGGGCCCCGAGTGGATCTGGAGGACGCAGGAGCAAGTACAAGTACGCACGAGCCCTGTCGTTCCTCCGGGAGACAATGCTCACCAGAAGGTAAATATTACACACCACATGTGACAAAAAAATGTTTAGATGTAACTTTTTTTTTTCAGCCAGGGCCATACCATGTCACTATTTTAATTGTTTTTTTTTCTCTTTATTCCACAGCACGGTGAGCAGCACTCGGGAGCCTGCATGATTGGACCCTTCTGAGGCGATCCCTGAGGAGACCGGCACCGAGGGACACTTCGACCGCCCCGGTACATCTGCACCTTCCCAGCCTTCCCACACATTCGACCCATCTGTCCCATCCACCAGCACAGGAGCATCGTGGCCGCCTACATTACATGAAGCTGCTGGTGAGGAGATCACTTTCCCTTTACCCCACCCTTCTGCCCCTGCCACCTCTAGTACACCTGCGGGTACTGGGCGGCAGCGGCAGAGGGGTCAGGAAAAGACTTATGCGCCAGAGTTCTTGCATCTGAATGCATCTTTCCAGAACTGTCTAAAAGTCTTGTCAGAGCAAATCTCCGCAGGCTATCAGCAGATCAACTCCAGCATTCTGGAGGTGAAGACACTTCTGCAAACCATGCATTCAGAAGCAAGATCTTCGCCAAACCACACCTTTTTCAGGTCTGTTGTGGAGCGCATGGATACGCTCTCCTGCCCAGCAGATGCATGTAATGCATTCATGCCACGCTGCTCTCCAGCAAGTTACCTCCCAACCTCCTCCTCCCACCACAGTAGTTCCTCCACCTGCACCCCCTCCAGCCACTTTCCATCCTCCCCCTCCTATTACATCTACACCCCCTCCAGCCACTTTCCATCCTCCCCCTCCTATTACATACCATCCACCTCCCCAGCACCATCCACCTCCCCAGCACCATCCACCTCCCCAGCACCAGCAACCTCCCCAGCACCAGCAACCTCCCCAGTACCAGCAACCTCCCCAGTACCAGCAACCTCCCCAGTACCAGCAACCTCCCCAGTACCTGCAAACTCCCCAGTACCTGCAAACTCCCCAGTACCTGCAAACTCCCCAGTACCAGACATCTCCCCACTTCCAGCAACCTGCCCCGTACCAGACATCTCCCCACTTCCAGCAACCTGCCCCGTACCAGACATCTCCCCACTTCCAGCAACCTGCCCCGTACCAGACATCTCGTCACTTCCAGCAACCTGCCCCGTACCAGACATCTCCCCACTTCCAGCAACCTGCCCCGTACCAAACTCCTTCCCCATACAACTTGCCATCAACATCATCTGCTCCTACAGTCCCTGCCCAACCCTCCACTCCACCACCCCTTCTGCTTCCCACATGTCCACCCATTCTGTAGTTTTTTCCACACCTTCACCTCTAACTGTTCCTTCCCCACCACGATCCCAGTCCTCTCTCCACACTCCCAGTGTCGAAGTGTCCCGCAGCCCCTCCAGCAGTATTTCCACCACACACTACACAGATTTATAATGTGTGTATTTAAATAAAAATGACCAGTTTTATGGTTTCAAAGCTTTATAAAACAAGTTTATTAAAATTTTAAAAAAGTTTACTAAAAAAAACATTTTTCAATAAAAGTTAAATTATTTTACACTGGTTGTCTGTCATTTCTTTCTGCGGCGAAAAAGGTTAAATACAGGGTATTTAAAAGGTGAAATGGTATTCAAAACTAGGTATATAACTGTGGGTAAATTTTAGCTTTTTGCCACAGTTGTGTTCCTGGTTGTGTTTGAAGCAAAGTATTTCACCTAAAAAGTTGTGTTTATTGTTGGTGATTTCATAACAATGTACACAACTTTTGTTAAAAGGTGAAATACTTTGCATAAAACACAACCAGGTACACACCTGTGGCCTAAAGCTAAAAATAGAGACCATGACCAGATAGCCAACTTTGGTTGGCAAAGGTATATACTGTTGGTACAGAAGGTACACAAGTTTGGTTAGGGCACAAATCTTTCACACTCTGTCATCCTGCCAGTGTACTCTGCCTTGAGGTGACATAAAGTAAAATTGTCCCTCATTACTGAAACCGTCACAGAACTTCTAGTGGTAATGTCATGGTAATCTTGCAAGGTGGTTTCTTCAGAGGTGTCCTCAATGGAAATGGGTTCCTTGCAGATAACAAAATTCTGGAGTACCACGCACGCTTTGATCACCTCGTCCACAGTTTCTGTCTTGAGGTTGATCGCAGTCAATAGGACCCGCCATTTGGCTGTCAGAATACCAAAGGTACATTCAACCATTCTTCTTGCTCTTGTGAGGCGGTAATTAAAAATGCGTTTTGGTCTTGTCAATCCTCTGCTAGAGTACGGTTTCAAAAGGTGTTCTGACAGCTGGAAGGCTTCATCCCCTACACAGATAAATGGCATAGGTGGACCAGATGTTTGCAGCAGCGGTCTAGGTGGTGGGAACTGGAAGGTGTTTCCATACAGTTTACGCCCCATGGCAGACAGTTTGAAAACTTGAGAGTCATTGGAGCGGCCATAGGCCCCAATATCAACCGCAATAAATTTGTATTCCGCGTCAGCGATGGCCATGAGGACAATTGAAAAATATTTCTTGTAATTGAAATATTCCGATCCCGATCCAGCTGGCTTTACAATGCGGATATGTTTCCCGTCCACAGCGCCCAAGCAGTTGGGAAACTGACATATCTGTTGAAACTTGTCAGCAATTTCAATCCACCTCTCTATTGTGGGCTCTGGTAAAAACTCTTCAGCTAAGGAGTCCCACAGTGCACGGCATGTGTACTTCACTATTCCAGATATGGTGGAAATCCCGAGTCTGTACTGGAAATGCAGTGACGAAAGGGATTCTCCAGTTGCAAGAAATCTGTGGGGAATTAAAAAACAATAAATTAGTTTTAAATCACAGCATTACATACCAAAACTGAGCTATAACACTTGGAGATACAAACTACCACCAACAAGATTGCAGTGAAAGTGTGCTCTGATGCGATCACATCCAATAAATGTGGCTTACCTTAAAGTCACCATCAGACGCTCTGCGGGTGAAACAGAGAAGCGGCAATAGGTGTCCGCTTTTCTTATGAGGTGTGCAATGCGCTCCACCAAGTAATCAAAATTCTCCATTTTCATCCTAACATATCCAAAAAATTTATCCGGGTTTCGTCGAAGGTCCATGCAGAGTGTAGAATAGACCCCACGCGTCATTCTCTTGGCTGTGATGGGGTGGATCCACAAACGTCGTCTACGATGCCTGATGCGCTGCTGTCTCGCTCTCTCCTTCTCCAGAACAATCACCCTCAAACGATTCGCCTCCGCTATAAAATCCGCCAAATTCTTCAAAATATTTCCAACGACAACATCCATCTTCGCCAGTAACTTGCTCTTCTCTCCAACCTGCACTTTCTCCTCTACAACCTGTCAAAGAAGGGCTGTAGGAACATGCTATATATAGTTTTCCAGTAGCCAATCCCGTTCGGAAGGCCACAAGGGTCAATTTTAAAAACCGGATCCGGCGTAATCCGTCGAAAAACGGATAGAAAAACGGATGAACCGGATGAGACGGATCCGGTTTTGTCTGTCAAGAAAAAGACGGATCCGGCAGAAAACCGGATCCGTCACATCCGGTTTTACTAAACATTTGCCGGATCCGGCGTTCCGGCACGACGCCGGATCGCGCCTGACGCCGAAAACCTGAAGTGTGAAAGTAGCCTTAGGGTGTGTGCACACGCTGCGGATTCTGCTGCGGTTCCGCAGCAGTTTTGGCCTCTGCGGGTCCGCAGCAGTTTTTGCTGCGGTGTACAGTACAATTATTCCCTATGGGAATACAAAACCGCAGTGCAGACGGTGCGGATTTTTCCGCGCGGTTTTCCACGCGGTTTTGAAACCGCAGAAAGAATTGACATGTCAATTCTTTCTGCGGATTCCGCTGCGGTTTGCCATCTCTTCCATTGAGATGAAAAACCGCAGTGCAAAACCGCAGAGCAATCCGCAGGTCTTTTGACCTGCAGATTTACCTGCGGATTTTACAAAATCAGCGCGGCCAAATCCGCACCCCAATCCGCAGCGTGTGCACATAGCCTTAAAGTATTTAAGAGTTCTATAGAAGCAACTGGAGTAAGCTAGGGTTGAATGGAGGCAGGTGTGTGTGTATGTGTGTGTGAGGGGGGGTCTTGGGAGACATCTTTCTTTTTCCGCCAGCACTGGTTGTATGTAAAGGAGGCTCACCATTTCAGTATGCTCCATGGACACCCACCTGACATGTGCCGTACATCTGTGTCAGATGTCAGGAAGAGGTTAATAAACTACTTACAGATTTGAATAAAAAGAAAAATCTAGTAAAAAAATGTAACAATATGAACTTGGATTAGCAAAGTGCATATATTTCCGCCAGTGGAGCTGTGGGACCCTACATTAATATCCAAATTACACACAGTAACTGTATTTTTCAGCCTCCACCCAGGGCAGGCATGTAATAAGTGGAAGCTGTGAGAATCTCGCAAAACTTAAATGCATTTAAGAATTAATGTTACAAAAAATTAAGAAAACAAACAAGCTGCTGTTCTATAAACCCAAAGCAACTAAAATGTCCTCACCGTGAAACCAGCAACTGCAAGCAGCCTACGCAAATAGTGTTCATGAACAGCCATGTTTTAAGTGATTGAACCCGCCACAATATATAAAAATCAAAACAAATTTTAATTTGTATTGTATTTAATGAAAGTTTTTTTCAACATTAGTAACAAAAATTGTATTGTAGGCAATGTAGTTTAAATATAAAAATATACATGAAAGATGATCCATCACCCCCTAGTGGGAAACTTTTGAGGTAGGAGAAGATCAAAATATAAATCTATAAAAATACAGCCATGGTCAAAAGTGTTGGCACCCTTGAGATTGTTTCAGAAAATGAAGTATTTCTCCCAGAAAACTATTGCAATCACACATTTAGTTATACACGTATATTTCCTCTGTGTGTACTGTAACACAAAAAAAAAACAAAGGGAAAAAAGGCAAATTGGACAATTTCACACAACCCCCCCCCCCCCTCAAAAAAAAAAATAAAAAAATTGTATAACATATATATACACATACAGTCATATGTTAAAGTTTGGGCACCCCTACTAATGTTAACCTTTTTTCTTTATAACAATTTTGGTTTTTGCAACAGCTATTTCAGTTTTATATATCTAATAACTGATGGACTCAGTTATATTTCTGGATTCAAATGAGGTTTATTGCACTAACAGAAAATGTGCAATCTGCATTTAAACAAAATTTGACCGGTGCAAAAGTATGGGCACCCTTATCATTTTCTTGATTTGAACACTCCTAACTACTTTTTACTGACTTCCTGAAGCACTAAATTGGTTTTGTAACCTCATTGAGCTTTGAACTTCATAGCCAGGTGTATCAAATCATGAGAAAAGGTATTTAAGGTGGCCACTTGCAAGTAGTTCTCCTATTTGATTCTCCTATGAAGAGTGGCATCATGGGCTCCTCAAAACAACTCTCGAATGATCTGAAAACAAAGATTATTCAACATAGCTTTTCAGGGGAAGGATACAAAACGTTGTCTCAGAGATTTAACCTGTCAGTTTCCACTGTGAGGAACATAGTAAGGAAATGGAAGAACACAGGTACAGTTCTTGTTAAGCCAAGAAGTGGCAGGCCAAGAAAAATATCAGAAAGGCAGAGAAGAAGAATGGTGAGAACAGTCAAGGACAATCCACAGACCACCTCCAAAGACCTGCAGCATCATCTTGCTGCAGATGGTGTCACTGTGCATCGGTCAACAATACAGCGCACTTTGCACAAGGAGAAGCTGTATGGGAGAGTGATGTGAAAGGAGCCGTTTCTGCAAGCACGCCACAAACAGAGTCGCCTGAGGTATGCAAAAGCACATTTGGACAAGCCAGTTACATTTTGGAAGAAGGTCCTGTGGACTGATGAAGCAAAGATTGAGTTGTTTGGTCATACAAAAAGGCGTTATGCATGGAGGCTAAAAAACACAGCATTCCAAGAAAAACACTTGCTACCCACAATAAAATTTGGTGGAGGTTCCATCATGCTTTGGGGCTGTGTGGCCAATGCCGGCACCGGGAATCTTGTTAAAGTTGAGTGTCGCATGGATTCAACTCAGTATCAGCAGATTCTTGACAATAATGTGCAAGAATCAGTGACGAAGTTGAAGTTACGCAGGGGATGGATATTTCAGCAAGACAATGATCCAAAACACCGCTCCAAATCTACTCAGGCATTCATGCAGAGGAACAATTACAATGTTCTGGAATGGCCATCCCAGTCCGCAGAACTGAATATCATTGAACATCTGTGGGATGATTTGAAGTGGGCTGTCCATGCTCGGCGACCATCAAACATAACTGGACTGGAATTGTTTTGTAAACAGGAATGGTCACAAATACCTTCATCCAGGATCCAGGAACTCATTAATAGCTACAGGAAGTGACTAGAGGCTGTTATTTTTGCAAAAGGAGGATCTGCGAAATATTAATGTCACTTTTATGTTGAGGTGCCCATACTATTGCACCGGTCAAATTTTGTTAAAATGCAGATTGCACATTTTCTGTTAGTACAATAAACCTCATTTGTATCCAGAAATATAACTGAGTCCATCAGTTATTAGATATATGAAACTGAAATAGCTGTTGCAAAAACCAAAATTGTTATAAAGAAAAAAGGTTAACATTAATAGGGGTGCCCAAACTTTAACATATGACTGTATATACCGTATATAGGCCAGGCAAAATTGTTGGCACTTTTCCAAAATTGTGGGTAAACAACATTGTTTCAAGCATGTGATACTCATTCAAACTCACCTGTGGCAAGTAACAGGTGTGGGCAATATGAAAATCACACCTTAAACCAGATAAAAAGGGGAGACGTTGACTAAATCTTTGCATTGTGCATCTGTGTGTCTCTCACTAATCATGGGGAACAGAAAGAGGAGAAAAGAATTGTCTGAGGACTTAAGGACCAAAATTGTTGAAAAATATCAACAATCTCAAGGTTACAAGTCCATCTCCTGATGTTCCTTTGTCCATGGTGCACAACATAATGAAGAGGTTTACAATCCATGGCATTGTAGCTAATCTTTCTGGACATGGACAGCAGAGAAAAATTGATGAAAGGTTGCAATGCAGGGTAGTCCAGATGGTGGATAAGCAGCCCCAATCAAGTTCCAGAGAAATTCAAGCTGTCTTGCAGGACCAGGGAGCATCAGTAACAGAGCAAACTGTCCATCCACATTTGAGTGAAATAAAACACTATGCCAGGAGATCCAGGATGACCCGACTGCTGACACAGATATAAAAAACTAGATGGCAGTTTGACAAAATGTGCATGAGTAAGCCAAAGTACTTCTGTGAAAGCGTCTTGTGGACAGATGAAACCAAGATTGATTTGCTTTACCAAAAAAACTTTGTTTACTGAAAAAAGAATGGGGCCTACAAAGAAAAGAACAAAGTACCTAGAGTCAAATATGGTGAAGGTTCAAAGATGTTTTTGGGGTTGTTTTGCTGCCCGTGGCACTGGGTGTCTTGACTGTGTGCAAGGCATCATGAAATCTGAAGATTACCAAAAGGATTTTGGGTTGCAATGTAGTGCCCAGTGTCAGAAACCTGGGTTTGCCTCATAGGTCAGGAATCTTCCAGTAGGACAATGAACCCAAGCATACTTCAAGAAGTATCTAGAAATGGATTGAAACAAAGTTCTGGAGAGTTGTGAAGTGTCCAGCAATGAGTCCGGATCTAAATCCAATTGAAAAACTATGGAGAGATCTTAAAACTGCTGTTGGGAGAAGGCATCCTTTGAATATGAGAGACCAGTCTGCAAAAGAACGGTGGTCCAAAATTCCAGTTGAGAGGTGTAAGGGTATGTGCACACGTAGTGAAATCTGCTGCGTTTCCGCAGCGGTTTTGGCTCTGCGGAAACGCAGCAGATTCTGCTGCATTGTACAGTACCTTTATTTTCAATGGAAAAAAAAAAAGCTGTGCACATGCTGCTGATTTTTCCGTGCGGTTTTGCTGCGGTTTACAATCCGCAGCATGTCAATTGTTTGGTGCAGAAACGCTGCAATTTTACACCTCATCCATTATGAGGTGTAAAACCGCAGGCAAAACCGCAGATAAACCGCAGGACTTTTGTCCTGCGGATTTACCTGCGGTTTTCTCTCCAAAATCCGCACACCCAAAAAACTACGTGTGCACATACCCTAAGAAGCTTGTTGATGATTATAGCAGGGTTCCCCAACTCCAGTCCTCAAGGCCCACCAACAGATCATGTTTTCAGGATTTCCTTTGTATTGCACAGGTGAAGCAATTATCACCTGGGCAGTACTAAGGAAATCCTGAAAACATGATCTGTTGGTGGGCCTTGAGGACTGGAGTTGGGGAACCCTGTATAATAGGAAGCGACTGATTGAAGTTATGTATTCAAGAGGGTGTGCAACCAAATATTAAGCTGAGGGTGCCATCAATTTTCTCTGGCCCATTTCTGGAGTTTTGTGTGAAATTATGTTCAATTTGCCTTTTTTTTGTTTTTATTTTTGTATGCGTTGCTCCAATACAGACAAAAGGAAATAAACATGTGTATAACAAAACAAGGGTACGGTAATTGCAAGAATTTTCTGGGAGAAATACTTCAATTTCTGGAACAATTTCAAGGGTGCCAACACTTTTGACCGTGACTGTAAATGAATTAGGAAAATGAATGTCCTCTTTAATAAATCTAACGAAAACTTGGGCCCATTAAGAGAGAGTGAAATAAAGTCAGGCTCTCCACTGTCTGGACTACAGTGAGGCTTCCTGCTTCTGAGCTGGAAGATGCCAATGTGTGCAGCACTGAAAAAAAATGATCAACAGGAGCAGCCATGTCCTTACTTTTGCACATTAACCCTTTGGTAGCAACTGTATTGGTCTTGGTTAGCTGGGCTGCACAATACACAGTGACATCTTATTTCTAAGCAGATAAATAGAAATATTCTGTATGCAGTAAAGTTCAGACTCCTGGCAAAGGAGGAGATCCATTTTGCCCGAACTGCTCTTCACTGGTACACGTGAATATTGGATATACACTGGTGAATCAATTATGTACTTCTGATAAGTTTATCCGAAAAGGATGAATCAATTCTCGCAGTATGCTCCACAGACCAGTGACTTGATAAAACAACAAAAGAGGCAAATTAATCCTGGATAGATCTGAGCACAAAGCTCCATTCACTATTTAGATGCTACTTTGAAACAGACTCCCAGACCAACAATTGTCCTTGATACGCATCCTCTGTCTATTTATAAGGATATGCAGTTTGGAAAACTGCTGGAAATGTGTTATTAACCAAAACAGGTTTATGAGTAATAGGAAATCTGCGAATAAGAGTGTGTTTGAAACACCTGCATCTAAAAATTATAAATGGTCCTTACAATCCCATAATAAATTAAGGTACTATTCAGACATTAGCATATTCCGCAAGTTGTGGGAGAGCTTGTTGTGCAATAGCTGTCCAAGACTTATTAAGACAAGCTTGCCTGTAAGTTACGGTAATATATCAGTTTAAACAGCCACGTGGGCCAAAAACAGCGTTTTGGTTTTTTTTAGCTAAAGATATACAAGAATTCAAGATAGAATGGGAAATATAGAAGAAAGTTTATGCTGAATTAACTTCTGGGTTTGTTTTAACAAAAACAACATAAAAAACTGCTGTGTAAAAAAACACCATTAAAAGTAACACAATAAGAATGTAACATAATAGCACAACTGGAAATATTTTTTCAAACGCTTTCCTTTTAAGGATATGCATACAGTGGGGAAAAAAAGTATTTAGTCAGTCAGCAATAGTGCAAGTTCCACCACTTAAAAAGATGAGAGGCGTCTGTAATTTACATCATAGGTAGACCTCAACTATGGGAGATAAACTGAGAAAAAAAAAATCCAGAAAATCACATTGTCTGTTTTTTTCTTCATTTTATTTGCATATTATGGTGGAAAATAAGTATTTGGTCAGAAACAAGCAATCAAGATTTCTGGCTCTCACAGACCTGTAACTTCTTCTTTAAGAGTCTCCTCTTTCCTCCACTCATTACCTGTAGTAATGGCACCCGTTTAAACTTGTTATCAGTATAAAAAGACACCTGTGCACACCCTCAAACAGTCTGACTCCAAACTCCACTATGGTGAAGACCAAAGAGCTGTCAAAGGACACCAGAAACAAAATTGTAGCCCTGCACCAGGCTGGGAAGACTGAATCTGCAATAGCCAACCAGCTTGGAGTGAAGAAATCAACTGTGGGAGCAATAATTAGAAAATGGAAGACATACAAGACCACTGATAATCTCCCTCGATCTGGTGCTCCACGCAAAATCCCACCCCGTGGGGTCAGAATGATCACAAGAACGGTGAGCAAAAATCCCAGAACCATGCGGGGGGACCTAGTGAATGAACTGCAGAGAGCTGGGACCAATGTAACAAGGCCTACCATAAGTAACACACTAAGCCACCATGGACTCAGATCCTGCAGTGCCAGACGTGTCCCACTGCTTAAGCCTGTACATGTCCGGGCCCGTCTGAAGTTTGCTAGAGAGCATTTGGATGATCCAGAGGAGTTTTGGGAGAATGTCCTATGGTCTGATGAAACCAAACTGGAACTGTTTGGTAGAAACACAACTTGTCGTGTTTGGAGGAAAAAGAATACTGAGTTGCATCCATCAAACACCATACCTACTGTAAAGCATGGTGGTGGAAACATCATGCTTTGGGGCTGTTTCTCTGCAAAGGGGCCAGGACGACTGATCCGGGTACATGAAAGAATGAATGGGGCCATGTATCGTGAGATTTTGAGTGCAAACCTCCTTCCATCAGCAAGGGCATTGAAGATGAAACGTGGCTGGGTCTTTCAACATAACAATGATCCAAAGCACACCGCCAGGGCAACGAAGGAGTGGCTTCGTAAGAAGCATTTCAAGGTCCTGGAGTGGCCTAGCCAGTCTCCAGATCTCAACCCTATAGAAAACCTTTGGAGGGAGTTGAAAGTCCGTGTTGCCAAGCGAAAAGCCAAAAACATCACTGCTCTAGAGGAGATCTGCATGGAGGAATGGGCCAACATACCAACAACAGTGTGTGGCAACCTTGTGAAGACTTACAGAAAACGTTTGACCTCTGTCATTGCCAACAAAGGATATATCACAAAGTATTGAGATGAAATTTTGTTTTTGACCAAATACTTATTTTCCACCATAATATGCAAATAAAATGAAAAAAAAACAGACAATGTGATTTTCTGGATTTTTTTTTTCTCAGTTTGTCTCCCATAGTTGAGGTCTACCTATGATGTAAATTACAGACGCCTCTCATCTTTTTAAGTGGTGGAACTTGCACTATTGCTGACTGACTAAATACTTTTTTTCCCCACTGTATTTGGTGCATTAGTTGATGAGCTCTGATTTACACAACATACTCCAAGCTAAATTATGTGTGAACTAAGCTATAGAGGGGATTCTCAAGTTGTCACTATAGCAGTTCAGAGCAATGCACTCTCCACACTTCATGGTTACTGGCAAGGGCGGGCTCTCCTCCTCCAATGACAGCGCTGCTCAATAGAACTGAAGTATTAGTAGGACTATAAAGCCCAGCACAAGTTCCGCTATAACAGTGGCTTGTTCTGGAGTCTACACTGCTATCACTGTATTTCCACAGATAACAGTAGCTAACTGCTCTACAGAAATCAATGGGCTGCAGAGTGGTAATTTTTCAGGTGTCTAATTAAAGCGTTTTAAAAACACCCTCTAACCTGGTCTTGATGTGACACACAGCTATGTCATATGTCGGGTCCTACATCTGCATCTTTCCCAACAGATGATGGCTGAATTTTTCAGTAATCATCTGCTTCTAACAGCCAAAGTCTTGGGATTTAATGTACATCGGCAAAGAGGTAGTCACTCCATGTGCCCGTGATATGATTGCGGGGTGCTATGACAGCTAGTTGTCTACTGAAGACCTTCGTGCTCGTCATTAATTGTATGGAATATCCTAAAAGATAAAAAAAAAGTGGCGCTACCTTAAGGTACTGTCACACTTAGCGATGCACCAGCGATATGATGCAGTCAGGATCGCTGGTGCATCGCTAAGTGGTCGCTAGTGAGCTGCCACACAGGCAGATCTCACCAGCGACATCACAGGGGTCGGGGGTCGCTACTTACCTGTCAGACAAGGTGATCCTGACGTCCTCCCGCCCGCGTCCACGCGTCGCTCGTCGGTGCCACAGGAAGCTGACGACGAGTAACGGTCCAGGACGTTCTCGCACGATCAGCGATAACCAGCGGGGGAGCGGTCGGAGGTATCAGACATAGCGATATCGCTAGCAATATCAATATAACGTCACAAAATCATGTGACGTTATAGCGATATTGCTAGCGATATCTCTTAGGCTGTGTGCACACGATGCATTTTTTTAAGCGTTTCCGCAGCGTTTGAGCCGGCTCAGACGCTGCAGAAACGCTTAAAAGATGCATCAAATTAATTAGCATGCGTTTTTGGCTTTCTGTGCCAATGCATGCGTTTTTAACCGCTCAGGAATCGCTTAGCGGCTAAAAACGCAGCATGCTCATTAATTTCCGCATTGCTGAGCGTTTTTAGCCATCCCCAATGATCCCAGAAATCGCGTGTCAAAAAACGCGTCAAAATCGCGTAAAAAAATCGCACAAAAAACGCGCGGAAAAAGACGCGCGATTTCTGGGAAGGGGATCCTTTTCCTGAGCGTTTAAAAACGCTAGCGTGTGCACATAGCCTTAGTGTGACAGGCCCTTAAGGGTAGTACATTTATCTCAAGTTGTAAAAGGCAAGTTGTATAAGGAAACTTGCTCACCTGAAATAGTTGTAATGCCTGAGGCACAACGTTCATTTTGGTTTGGATTCAAAAGTGATAGTCTGCAGCTATTCCTGGAGAAAGAGGAAACCGCTTTAGAAGTTTCCCCACAGTGGTAGAATAAAAAATGGAGACCAGGATCAGCGCGGTCTTCTATTGCCACGATTGAACAAAGGACAGTATGCTTTTGATTGTTTCAATGAGCATTTATTTCAAAATAAAAGATTATTAAGACACTAGTGTGCACAACGCGTTTAGTCTGCTTATAGCCTTTATCAGGTACATAATAAAAACACATACTTATCCAACTTTATATCCTCCACCCCCAGGAAGTGGGAGGAATGGAAAAGTGAGGGAGGAGGGGGGAGGAGGAGAGGGCAGGGAAAGAAAAGGTTTACACACATGCATAGCTGCCCTTGCTCTGTACTTTTGTTTAGAACCATATTCACACTGTGGCACCCTAACCCTGATCCGGTTTTACACTTTCTGCCACTAGGAGAGATTAAATTGCTAAAATATATCTGTTAAACATATAGGGTGTATAAAAATGCAATAACACTATACAAAACATAAAAACAAAAAATAGGGAAAAAAACAGTCTGTTGTGTGTATTATAAGTACATTTTAAAAATAAATACATGGAGCACTGAATTCATAAATCCTTCTGGATTGATAAATTCTCGTATTGTGCTGGTCACTCTTAAAAATCGGTCCTCTTGTTTTGTTACTTGTGTTAGGGTGCCACAGTGTGAATATGGGTCTAAACAAAAGTAAATTTTCATTGAAGCAATCAAAAAGATACCGTCCTTGATTCAATCATGGCAACAGAAGACAGCGCTGATCCTGGTCTCCATTTCTGATTTGTGCTAGTCATGACAGCTCTCCTCTGAAAGCCAGGCAGTAGCTGGAGGTCATAGGAGACTAGGATTTTCACTATACCACTATACACAGCAGAAATACACTATTGCCATGTGTAGCACAAGCTATGAAAAAAAAAGTATACATTTGTTATCTCTGTGTTCATTAACGTTTGATATATCAAAATATAGAATTAATTAATCTGATCGGTAAATCTTTTTCACCACTTAAGAAAACAAAAAAGAAAACAACAAAAAAACAAAAACCCACTATAAATGTTTGGTCGCAGCGTAATCGTACAGACCTGGAGAATCATATTGGCAGATCAGTTTTACCTTATAATGAACATGGTAAACAAAAAAATTATAGAAAAATTGTAGAATTGCGCCTTTTCGGCAATTTCAACGCACTGGGAATTTTTTTTCATCCTTTCTAGTGAATCACATGATAAAATGAATAGTGTCATTCAAAAGTACACTTTGTACTGCATGCAAAAAAACAACAAGCCATCGGCAGGGTCATCATCATTGCTTCAATTATTGTATTATCTTTAACAATGTTACTTATGATATGTATATAAGCTGTTGAATCATAGAATCAGAGTTGGAAGGGACCTCCTGGGCCATCTGGTCCAACCCCCTGCTCAAAGCAGGATTCGCTAAATCATCCCAGTCAGATGTCTGTCCAGCCTCTGTTTGATGACTTTCATTGAAGGAGAACTCACAACTTCTCTTGGCAGCCTGTTCCACTCATTGATCACTCTAACTGTCAAAAAGTTTTTTTCTAATATCTAATCTGTGTCTCCTCCCATTCAGTTTCATCCCATTGCTTCTAGTCTTTCCTTGTGCAAATGAGAATAACGATGATCCTTCTACAATGTGACAGCCCTTTAGATATTTGTAGACAGCTATTAAGTCTCCTCTCAGTCTTCTCTTTTGCAAACTAAACATTCCCAAATCCTGCAACCTTTCCTCATAAGACAGGGTTTGCAGACCGGTCACCATTCTGGTCGCTCTTTTCTGAACTTGCTCCAGGGTGTTGATGTCTTTTTTAAAATGTGGTGCCCAAAACTGGACACAACATTCCAGATGAGGTCTGACCAAAGAGGAGTAGAGGGCAATAATGACTTCACGTGATCTAGACTGTATGCTTCTGTTAATACATCATAGAATGGCATTTGCCTTTTTTGCTGCTGCATCACACTGTTGACTCATATTCAGTCTGTGATCTATTAGTATACCCAAGTCTTTTTCACATGTGCTGTTGCTTAGCCCTATTCCTCCCATTCTGTATATGCTTTTTTCATTTTTATTGCCCAGATGTAGTACTTTGCATTTTTCCCTGTTAAAAACCATTCTGTTAGTTGCTGCCCACTGCTCCAGTTTATTTATATCTTTTTGAATCCTCTCTCTCTCTTCTCTAGTATTAGCTATCCCACCTAGCTTTGTGTCATCAGCAAATTTAATCAGTTTACCCTCAATTCCTTCATCTAAATCGTTGATAAAGATGTTGAATAATACAGGGCCCAGGACAGAGCCCTGTGGTACCCCACTTGAGACATTCTTCCAACTGGATGTGCAGCCATTTACGACCACTCTTTGGGTCCGATCACAAAGCCAGTTATGAATCCACCTAACAGTTGCCTTGTCCATTCCATACTTAGTATTGTACAGCGTTGCAGAATACGTTGGCGCTATATAAAGATTTATTATTATTATTATACGGCTATAACAGTTATGGCTCTTAACCTCTTCGCGACCGTCCACAGTAGATAAACGTTGGCGCTTGCTGGGCTTTGTGCAGCGCCGACGTTTATTTACTGTCGGCGGTTTTGTGCCCCCCGGGACCCCCTCATACCTTATAACGCGGGGATCCCGGTGCACAATGCATGCTGGGACCCCCGACGTCATCGAGACCTGATTGGTTTAGGTCCTGATGACGTCGCGTCACAGCAGCCAATGAGAGAGCTCGCTGGGAAAGCTGCTTGTTTCCCGGCGATCTCCCTCATTATAACGCGACTTCTCCTCTGAGCTCATGCTGACAGATGAGCAGAGGTGAAGCAGCGTTACAGAGTGACTAGATCGCTGCCTGGCACAGCTGATCGCTGCCTGGCACAGCTGTGTCAGGCAGCGATCTTGTCACACAGTAACGCTGCTTCACCTCTGCTCATCTGTCAGTGTGAGATCAGAGGAGAAGTGGCGTTACTATGTGCCGGGCAGCGATCTTGTCACATAGTAACGCTGCTTCTCCTCTGATCATCTGCCAGTGTGAGATCAGAGGAGAAATGGCGTTACTATGAGTCAAAAATACAAAAAATAAAAAACACAAAAATAAAAAAAAAGTAAAGAAAAAAAAAAGCAGGTAGGCAGGCTAGGGGCTAGGTCTAGGGTTAGGGCTAGGGTTAGAGCTAGGGTTAGGGCTATGGTTAGGGCTAGGGGTGTGTTGGGGTTAGCGTTGGAATTCGAATTGGGGGTTTCCACTGTTTAGGTACATCAGGGGCTCTGTAAATGCAATATGACGCCCGCAGACCATTCCATCAAAGTCTGCATTTCAGAACGTCACTACTTCCCTTCCGAGCCCCACCGTGTGCCCAAACAGTGGTCCCCCCCCACATGTGGGGTACCAGCGTACTCAGGACAAATTGGACAACAACTCTTAGGGTCCAATTTCTCCTGTTACCCTTGTGAAAATAAAAATTGGGAGCTAAAAGATCATTTTTGTGGAAAAAAAATGATTTTTTTATTTTCACGGCTCTACATTATAAACTTTAGTGAAACACTTGGGGTTCAAAGTGCTCACCACACATCTAGATAAGTTCCTTGGGGGGGTCTAGTTTCCAAAAAGGGGTCACTTGTGGAGGATTTCCACTGTTTAGGCACATCAGGGGCTCTGCAAATGCGACATGACACCCGCAGACCATTCCATCAAAGTCTGCATTCCAAAACGTCACTACTTCCCTTCCGATCCCCACCGTGTGCCCAAACAGTAGTTTTCTTCCACATATGGGGTACCAGTGTACTCAGGACAAATTGGACAACAACTTTTGGGGTCCAATTTCTCCTGTTACCCTTGTGAAAATAAAAAATTGGGGGCTAAAAGATCATGTTTGTGGAACAAAAATGATTTTTTATTTTCATGGCTCTACGTTATAAACTTCTGTGAAGCACTTGGGGGTTCAAAGTGCTCACGACACATCTAGATAAGTTCTTTAAGGGGTCTAGTTTCCAAAATGGGGTCACTTGTGGGGGTTTCCACTGTTTAGGCACATTAGGGGCTCTCCAAATGCGACATGGCGTCCTCTCTCAATTCCAGCCAATTCTGCATTGAAAAAGTCAAACGGCACTCCTTCCTTTCTGAGCTCTGCCGTGTGCTCAAACAGTGGTTTAGCCCCACATACGGGGTATCGGCGTATTTGGGAGAAATTGCACAAAAAATTTTGTGGTTCATTTTCTGTTTTTACACTTGTGAAAATAAAAAAAAATGGTTCTGAAGTAAAATGTTTGTGAAAAAAAGTTAAATGTTTATTTTTTCCTTCCACATTCCATTCATTCATTCATGTGAAGCACCTGAAGGGTTAATAAACTTCTTGAATGTGGTTTTGAGTACATTGAGAGGTGCAGTTTTTAGAATGGTGTCACTTTTGGGTATTTTCTGTCATATTGACCCCTAAAAAAAATGGTGTTGTAAATTTTGTTGTAAAAATGAGAAATCGCTGGTCAACTTTTAACCCTTATAACTTCCTAAAAAAAAAAAAATTGTGTTTCCAAAATTGTGCAGATGTAAAATAGACGTGTGAAATGTTATTTATTAACTATTTTGTGCGATATCACTCTCTGATTTAAGGGCATAAAAATTAAAAGTTTGAAAATTGCAAAATTTTCAAAATTTTTGCCAAATTTCGATTTTTTTTAACATATAAGCGCAGTTCATATCTAAGAAATTTTACCACTATCCTGAAGTACAATATGTCATGAGAAAACAATGTCAGAATCAGCAGGATCCGTTGAAGCGTTCTAGAGTTATGGCCTCATAAAGTGACACTGGTCAGAATTGAAAAAACTTGGCCTGGTCACGAAGGCAAAAACAGGCTCAGGCGCGAAAGGGTTAAAAGGAGGAGAAACAAAACAAACAAACAAAAAACCACAAGATAGAAATTGGCCACAGTGTGAAGAGGCTAATATGGACACAGATATGCCTTTATTGTATGTCTCTTACAATAGGTGTAGGGAAATGTCTTTCGAATTCCTCTAGAATCCATTCCCATTTGTCGTGTTTAATGATGGACTGAAGAACAAAATTTTCCAAACTCTAAAGAAAATGGAGCCTTATAGGAGCCACAATCATCCAAGAGTAATGTCCTAGTCTCCACAGTGCGACAACAGCTAGAATGCAGCATAGTTATGGCAATAGAGAGGAAAAGCCATCAAATAGCAGAGCTAGGAGCTGTTCCATTGTTAGATGAGTAACATAGACCCAAGATGGTCATGAAAAGTGGGTAAGATTCAGTTAGACTTTAGAAATGGAGGCCGTGCCTCTTAGAATTATATTTTCCCCTGCACACTTAACTGGCCTTGAAAACAATGCTTCACTGTAAGACTATAAAGAATAAAATTCTGTTTTATTACAGAATGGCTAAAATATTTTAGTTTAAGATACAAACATTAACTTATTGGCTGTAAGGCGGCAATGGGAAGTTTCACTTATGACACATCTTAGGAATGATAATTGAAATTCAACTATAGTCTGTATAGTTCAAAGTATGACCAAATCAGAACCCTTCCAAGGGTCAATTTCTCAGGACTTGTTTAAGAAAGAGCAGTAATCAGCCCGGCAGAAAAAGAATGTGGCTAATTCTACTCCCAAGGGGTAACAAGCGGTACTGACTGGAAGTCAGATTTTAGACAGTCTGGGTCTGGAACAAGAAGCTAACATTCCAGACGAATGCTACACAAAACGGACTGTAATTCTCACATGCTACATCGTCTGTTCAAGGATTCGGACAAAATAACCAGAAAGGACAGCTATATCCTGTTAGTCAATACAAACCCTATCATTTCACAGAATTCCTTTAAATCTAGGAAACTGTAATAATCTGGCAATTGCTTCTGGCACAGACTTCAAAATAGCCTGGAATCTAACAAATCTGGAGCCAAAAGACAGAGCAGAAAGTGTCAGCTACAGCAGAATGTTATGTTAGCGCTCTCTTGTCAGTGCACTTCCCAGATGAGCTTTCCCTAATAAATCTTATATTTCTTTCCTTCTAATAAATCTTCTAAACTAATGTTTAATGTGTAGTAGTGTTCTGGAATTAAAGGTTTCACCGATCTCCCCCCCTCAAAAAAAACAACCAATTTATGCCCTAATAACTTCTACATCTCTGAACCCAAGAAATACAGATGTGTTAAATACAGAAACAAGTGATACATAGAAACAAGTACAACCAACATAAGTTTAAAGGGGTATTCTCAAGTTTGAAAGTTATCTGCCATCACCGGGGGTCTGACCACTGAGACCCATACCAATCCCAAGAACCCCATCTAAATATAGTGGAGGTAGACCATGGGCACTGCCATTTCATTAATTCATTCTTATGGAAATGCCAAAAAACAGATGAGCGCAGCACTCTCAAATCTCCAGCGGTCTAGTGAAGAAAGAATAGAGCAGCAATGCTCATTATCAATCACCACGTCATTCATACAGAGCCTCAGTTCTCAGGATCTATAGGGGTTCCAAGCAGTTGGCCCCCAACGATCAGGATATTATCAGCTCCCCCAGACAGATACAGGAGATAACTATTAAACTTGAGAATACCACTTTAAATGGTAACAGACTACTACAGAAGCTAAAGGAGGCATTACCAAAAGGGCTTACAAACCATGAAGGACTGGAGAATGAGACAGCAGGTGAGGGTAGAAGCTGTTTATACCATTGTGAAGAAGGGTACTGTAACATTTACAGAAGAGGTGGATTTTAAGATTTCTTTAGAAAAATTGAAAAGCGGGAGTCCGGTATGTTATAGCAAATGGTTCAAGAATGTGGAGTCTGCAGAAAAGAATTCTTGAAAACAATGTGGAGACCAACCAGACTGAACCAACCCTAAGTGCCGCAATAAAACAAGGAGTTTGTATGTTCTCCCCGTGTTTTCGTGGGTTTCCTCCGGGTACTTCGGTTTCCTCCCACATTCCAAAGACATACTGATAGGGAATTTAGATTGTGAGCCCCATCGGGGACAGTGATGATAATGTGTGCAAACTGTAAAGCGCTGCGGAATATGTTAGCGCTATATAAAAATAAAGATTATTATAAATTATTATTATAAAACGTAGGTGTTGGGGAAATTACCTTGTTAGGGCATATTGAAAGCATGTGCCATGAACATCTAAATATGTGCTTGTCTAATTTTAGGACTCCCATCTATGAGGAAAATAAAGGTCCCCTTTTCCACACAAGTTTGCATCCATCTACAGCAGGGGTGGGGAATCTTTTTTCTTCCAAGGGCATTTGAATATTTATACCACCCTTCGGGGGCCACACAAACTCCGCCCACAAAGTAGATCCTGACTCTGGCACTGGTTTCAGGACGTAATCTTTCATTGCATGCCCTTCAGTGTTCAGTAGTGGACACTGCATGTGTGTGCTCACAGGGCAGAAAGAAATTAATGAGCTGGTGGCAATCAAAATGCAACTCCCTGCCAAAGCACTGTGGTCCCTGAGAATCTGCCTGGGGGCCGGATAAAAGGTCATCGAGGGCCGTAAATGGCCCTGGGGCCTGAGGTTCCCCACCCCTGATTTACAAGATAGGTATTAAGTTGTTGATTGTGGGTGTCTGACCACTGGGACACGCACCGATCGGCAAAATAGCTAATTTTTATATTGATTAGAATGCAGCAGCAGTGCTCACTATCGACTGCATCTCTACTCATTCTCCATGGGCTGCCAAGCACTGCACTCAGCTTTTTCTAGCAGCCCCATAAAGTATTATGGGACATGCAGTAATCGGGTATCAGATCTATCACTCCAGTTTGTACCAAGCTTAAACTTGCCCAATCAGGCACGTTCTGCCTTTCAGTGTGGGTCTCAGTGGTCAGACCCCCACCGATCAGTAAGTTATCACCTAGCCCGTAGATAACCCGTTTAATGTGAGTTGATGAAATGGTTAAGTGTTTCTCTTCTCCAATAAACTACAATGACTCATACATGGTCACTTGACCTTAGGCTACTTTCACACTTGCATTGCGCAGACCTGCGCCAAACGCACCGTGTTGTTTTTTGGTGCGCTCGGCACACCGTCAAAGGGACGCATGCGCCGGAAAACGTATACATGCGCACGGCCTGCGTACCCAATGCTAAAGATAGGGTGCGCAGGTCGCATGTAGTGTCATGCGCCCATAGGCGGAGCTAACAGGAGGAGGCGCGGCAGGGGGGCAAAGCTTAGCGGCGGCCGTGCGCAGACCAAAGCAGGTCTTTGTAACGCAAGTGTGAAAGTAGCTTTACGGAGTATATTTTGTGCTGCTGGACGTCCCCATTAAGCCAAAATATTGAGGTCCCAAAGATGGCCACACAGTGCACAAATACTGCCTGACCTTACAGTGCTCCCTGGCCCTCTTCTACCAGACATGCAAAATATGTGTGAACAGCTATTAGACACCATGAAGCATATCTGTGACCAGATGTTTGATGGCCGCACAGAAAAGGGCCACAGGTTGTGCACCAGCCCCCCGCCCAGGCTGTAGATGAAGCACTGTCCATGTCAATCGGAATGCCTGACACTTCTGAGCAGGCACCTAATGGAGAGATTCTAGCCTTTATCAACAAACATGCAAGATATCAATGTCTGATAGAGGGTTAGGTCTCATTCAGATGTTCGTATTTTGCATGTCTCGTAGGCAAACATTTTTTTGTGGTTGATCCATGCGTCGTCAATGGTTGAGCCATGTGTCCCAAAATGTAGATAAGTAAAAACACACATAGGGAATGGGTCTTAATCAGGGAAAAGGTGAAATTACAATAGTATGTATCCTAGTGGGCCTTGTGTCCTGCCTGACAGTGGAGGTTGGCAGGCTAAGCTTCCACAGTATGGCACTCCCCACTCGTCAGCGGCTTTCCCTGATGTCCCTAATAAGTCCCTATTGGCTAACCTTATCCTAATATGGCCTGATTCCCTTATGAACCCCTAGGAATGTTCTAGTGGGGATAACGCGCTGGGTATTGATTTGGGATGCTGTTATTTGCTACCTTATTATGGACTGTGCCTGACTAAGGCTTGAACTATACAATGGGAATCACTGCCACTGAGCTGACGAACCCCAATAGGACAGCCAGGTGAGTACATGTAGCTATTGTTGCTCATTTTCCTACACGACACATTTTTTATATTCTTGGCTTGGGATATTCCTGCCTGTTCATTCTATATAAGGACTACTTTTGCCAGGAACAGGATAGCTGGCTTTGTTTTCATCTTTTACCAGCTTAATATACAATATTGTTGGTAATACACCAGCTCACCGTTACTCTTTTTAAACTTCACGGTATCGGGGTGTATTGGGACATTTTTTCCTTGATATAGATTTACTAGATGGAGGCCCGATGCTATCGCATTGGGTGGGCGGTAATGTCATGATGGAGGCAGGCTTTGCCGCATTGAGAATCTCTCCCCCCATGTGCTCACCTACTTATCCACTCTCTCTTTCCCCATGTGCTGACTTCTCCCATCTGTGCTCTCTTCTTTGACCTGTGTACCCCATGTGCTATCTCTCCCTTGTCTGCTCTCTCCTGTCTGTGTTCTCCCTTCATGTGCTATACCCCTTGTCTGCTGTCTCTCCTTCCAGTGCTGTGTTCTCCCCTCATGTGCTGTCCCGCTTGAGCTGTCTCCCCCCTGTGCTCTGTCTCTCTCACCCCCGTGTCTGACCATGTACACAACATACCACAGTTCCTGGGCAGGGGAGGAAGCAAAATACAATACTGACATTACAGCAGGAGATTGCAGAGGATACATTTTGTGAGGTAAAATATTGAAAAACAGTGAAATATTTTACCTCACAAAATGAATCCTCTGTGATCCCCTGCTGTAATGTCAGTATTTTCTTTGCTTCCTCCCCTGCCCAGAGGAACAGTAAACGGTCAGACACAGACAATTTTTAAAATGAACTTTTGTTCGTGGGAAAACCCTTTAATGTGACTGGCTTCCTCTGCCTGTAGACACGTCACGCATCTGCAGCTGGGATCAGCCGAATGATTCACTACGCCTGGGCAGAATTCGCGCAGGCGCAGTGCGATGGTGTTCCGCCGGTGGTACCGTGCAAGAGGCTATAAGAGTGTAAGAGTTTGAGTGTGTGAGTTGCGTATGGCGTATAGAGTGTGTGTGTGTGGTAGACTGTGTTCCGCTGGTGATACCATGCAACAGGTTGGTACCAGGAGCAGTTTCCATACTGAGACACCCAGACACCCAATATGGCCGTCAATGAACATCCCTCCACTTGGAATTCTGGGATACGATGACATTTGAACAGAACAGAAATGAAAACATTACAAGCCAATTATATATCGTATATACTCGCGTATAAGCCGAGATTTTTCAGGCCATTTTTTGGGGCTGAAAGTCCCCCCCTCCCCCTCTCAGCTTATACGCGAGTCATATACCGGGGGTCGGCGGGGGTGTCAGAGATCATACTCACCCCCTCCTGGTGCGGTCTCTACAACCCCCCTGCATGTTCCATGTTCTCTGCACCCCTGCTCTTCCTGCATTCAGCGGTCACGTGGTACCGCTCATTAATGTCAGGAATATGTGCATATTCATGACTTTAATGAGCGGTACCACGTGACCGCTGAAACCTGGAAGAGCAAAGGCGCCGAGAACATGGAAGAAGAGGGGCTGCAGACACCGTGCATCAGGAGGGGGTGAGTATGACGGGGAGCAGTGCAATATTCACCTGTCCCAGTTCCACCACCGCACGCTGCTATGTCCTCCACGTCCTCTGACTGTGACGTTCAGGTCAGAGGGCGTGATGACGTAGTCAGTGCGCGCCCTCTGCTGAACATCACTGCAGAGACCCGGGAGACAGAGCGGTGCCCTACAATGAAACGGGGACAGGTGAATATCGCCAGTGTCGGGGGCCTGAGCCAGCGGCGAGACCGGCACCTGTCCCACATAGCGCACTGGTGTCTCCACCTGCTCAGGACACTGGCACCTGGCCCCCAGCGACGAGGGGTATGTCATTTTTTTTTTTATTGCAGCAGCAATACACTCACTGGCCACTTTATTAGGTACACCTGTCCAACTGTGTGTTAAGACTTAATTTCTAATCAGCCAATCACATGGCGGCAACTCAGTGCATTTAGGCATGTAGACATGGTCAAGACAATCTCCTGCAGTTCAAACCGAGCATCAGTATGGGGAAGAAAGGTGATTTGAGTGCCTTTGAACGTGGCATGATTGTTGGTGCCAGAAGGGCTGGTCTGAGTATTTCAGAAACTGCTGATCTACTGGGATTTTCACGCAAAACCATCTCTAGGGTTTACAGAGAATGGTCCGAAAAAGAAAAAAAATCCAGTGAGCGGCAGTTCTGTGGCCGGAAATGCCATGTTGATGCCAGAGGTCAGAGGAGAATGGGCAGACTGGTTCGAGCTGATAGAAAGGCAACAGTGACTCAAATTGCCACCCGTTACAACCAAGGTAGGCAGAAGAGCATCTCTGAACGCACAGTGCGTCGAACTTTGAGGCAGATGGGCTACAGCAGCAGAAGACCACACTGGGTACCACTCCTCTCAGCTAAGAACAGGAAACTGAGGCTACAATTTGCACAAGCTCATCGAAATTGGACAGTAGAAGATTGGAAAAACGTTGCCTGGTCTGATGAGTCTCGATTTCTGCTGCGACATTCGGATGGTAGGGTCAGAATTTGGCGTAAACAACATGAAAGCATGGATCCATCCTGCCTTGTATCAACGGTTCAGGCTGGTGGTGGTGGTGTCATGGTGTGGGGAATTTTTTCTGGGCACTCTTTGGGCCCCTTGGTACCAATTGAGCATCGTTGCAATGCCACAGCCTACCTGAGTATTGTTGCTGACCATGTCCATCCCTTTATGACCACAATGTACCCAACATCTGATGGCTACTTTCAGCAGGATAATGCGCCATGTCATAAAGCTCGAATCATCTCAGATTGGTTTCTTGAACATGACAATGAGTTTACTGTACTCAAATGGCCTCCTCAGTCACCAGATCTCAATCCAATAGAGCATCTTTGGGATGTGGTGGAACGGGAGATTCGCATCAGGGATGTGCAGCCGACAAATCTGCGCTAACTGTGTGATGCCATCATGTCAATATGGTCCAAAATCTCTGAGGAATGCTTCCAGCACCTTGTTGAATCTCTGCCACGAAGAATTGAGGCAGTTCTGAAGGCAAAAGGGGGTCCAACCCGTTACTAGCATGGTGTACCTAATAAAGTGGCCAGTGAGTGTATATTGGCCGTATTTATCTATGGAGCATTTTCTTGTGCCACCATTAACCGTTGTGCAGCATTTTATGGGGGCATTTATCTATGGAGCATCTTCTTGGGACTCCATTGACCCCTGTGTAGTATTTTATGGGGGGTATTTATCTATGGAACATCTTTTTGGACCACCATTAACCCTTGTGCAGCACCACCATTGGCTTACACTCAAGTCAATAAGTTTTCCCAGTTTTTTGTGGCAAAATTAGGGGTTTTGGCTTATACTCGGGTCGGCTTACACACGAGTGTATACGGTAAATAGATGCATTTATTAGGGACATCAGGGAAAGCCGCCGACGTGCCATAACATGGAAACTTAGGGTGCCAACCTCCACTGTCAGGCAGAACAGAAGATAGTAACCTGGTAGGGCCCACTAGGATACATATTATTGTAATTTCCCCTTTCCCCTGATTAAGACCCACTCCATACATGTGTTTTTACTTATCTACATTTTGAAACGTGATTTTAGCTTTATAAAATAAAAGTTATATTTTAGAGGTCCTTGCTTTTGTGCGGTTTCACGTTTGTTATTAGAGAACTTCATCTTATTTGAAATTTGGTTTGATCAATGTGTCATCAGTGATTTTCACATGTGGATAAATTAGAGCTTCGCCTATCCTCTGCAACATTATACATGGGCAGCACACCAATACCATCTGTTATCTCCGGTCACTAGCCAAGTTCTAACGGACAGCTGATATCAAGAATTGATGCGCACATGACCTCCGGGGACATCTCCAGTCATCATCTTCAAGCTCCGCTGTGTCTGGATGTCAGGCTGAGTGGTGGCATAATGCCACCGGTTCAGCCAAAGGCATCCAAATGTAGCAGGGCTGGACTCGTCGTGGGACAGTATGTATATCTTCTCGGCGGACAGGTAAGGATATTGTTGCTATTTTATCTTATTTCTCTTACAGGAGATCGAGGGTGGATGTGGAATAAGCGATGCAGTAAGTATGGTTTAATTAAGATCTATTAAAAGGAGTCTGTGTCATTCTTTCAATTAAAAGATAAAACAAACAAAAAGATAGCCTCATCGTGTCCTATATTATGATTCAGTTCGTCTTGCAATGTAGTGGGTCGTCTCCAACCAATAGGCGTGACTTGCGGCTTATCAAAGGAAAGAAATTTTGTTGAGTCCCAAAAATAGATACAATCCTCAAATTTCAAATATTTTAAAAGATCATACAGGTTGTGGATACATTTCAACGCATTTCTGGCAAAAGTGAATAAGGGCTTTTGCCAGAAACGCGTTAAGATGTATCCCCAAACTGTATGATCTTTTAAAAAATTTTAAATAAATTTGAGGATTTTATCTATTTTTGGGACTCGTCAAAATTTCTTTCCTTCAATTAAAAGACTTTATTCTGGCTCTGTCTTTATTTACAATGTAACTATAGGATTAGTAATGGATAGGTGTCTTATAGATGCTTCTCCATTACTAAGCCGTGGGCTTGAGGTCACCTGAAAATACAAAGGTGACATCAACCCCACAAATACTAACCCACTGGCCACCGCTACCGGGCAAGTGGGAAGAGGCAGGTAAAGTGTCACAATTGGTGCATCTTTGGATGCTCCAATTATGGGGCGGTAGCGGGCTGCTATTTTTAGGCTGGTGAGGGCCAAAATCTATGGGCTTCACCAGCCTCAGAATATCAGACCACAGCTGTCTGCTTTTTCTTTGGCTGGTTAACAAAAATAGGGGGACCCCGCATTATTTTTTTGGAGGGTATCCCACTATTTTTGCTAACCATCCAAGGTTTGCAGACTGCTGCGGCCTGATATTATCAGGCAGGTAAGGTTCATGGATATTGGATCCTCACCAGCATGAAATGAAATAACAGTCCTAGTAGTCTGCTTTACTCTGGCTGATTAACAAATATAGGGGGACCCCACAATTTTTTTTCTAATTATTTATTAAAAAGGAGGGGACCTCTCTCTATGTTTTCCTCCACTTCCTGTGTCATGTACTTCGTTGTGTAACAAGAATTGCCATTATTAAATTAGTACACATGCATAGTAAGCTGCGTGCCCACACTTAATACACATGTGACTAGGAAGATAACGCAGTTTTACTGCATCTAATGATAGTGAATAGGTAATTTACACAGCTACATAGATTGACACGCTGCATGTCCGCCTCTGCGGGTGAGCCGCGGGCATTGGTGCACACATAGTGGGCATGGGATTTCTTGAAATCCCATCCACTCTGCAAGTAACAGCTGGATGCTGCAGGTTGGACATTGCGGATGTACGCAGCATTCAACCCGCAGCGTTTACTGACCGTGGAAACATACCCCAATATATCTGCAAACAGGAAATCACTTTTTCCTTCCCAGAAGCCAACTTTCAATTAGCTTTATTTCAAGTGAAAAAAAAACGCATCAAAAACGCATGTGGAAAAACGCATCAAAAATCCTGAGCCATTTCTTACTGTGTGCACATACCCTCGGGGTATATTTCCACGGTCAGGATTTGCTGCAGATTGGATGCTGCATACAGCCGCATTGTCCAATCTGCAGCGTCCAGATGTTACAGCATAGTGGAGGGGATTTCATGAAATCCCATCTCCACTATGCGTTCAAACACCCAGGTGGCAGTCCTGCGTAAATGGACATGCGGCGCATATTTATAGACCGCAAAATGTCTATTTATCTTGCGGAGATGCTCAGTCTCTGCAAGATAAATAACACAGTCTATGTATAGGTTGCGGTAATTCCACATGTGTTCAATGAACACACGAGGAATCACCGTGCGTACAAAAGGTGGCAGCGCTTTGGGTGGAGCGGTTATCCACTGCGTTCACAGAGCTGACATTCCTGACCATGGACACATACCCTTAGAGAGATGCTGAAACGGATGTCTACTGGCTGCAGGTGCCAGAACCACAAGCTGACTTGTGCAGCAGTAGTGGGACTAGATTGGCTGAATTTATTAAAATATTTTACAACTATTGGCTTCATTTGAAAAAAAAATGAAACAGGTTAAGCTAAGTGTAATCACGTAGCTGCCGGGGACAATTTTTACACCTGTGACACATTTTAACACTCACTGGTGATAAACAATTTTCAATGAATGAACAATATTTTTGCAAAAATATGTAGCCCTTTTTCTTGTTCAATGTGTGGCCCAAGAAGAGCCTTAGTAGCTCCACCTGTAAAGAAAAAGCTTAAAGAGGGCCTAACGGGTGATACTTCTGCCCTATCTGATGGCAGCATGTATACAGCACTGGCTGTACGATCTTTTAATAGCCGCAGGTGAGGAAGCTGAAGGTCAGACAGGCCGGTCCCCAGCGGCTTCTCAACTCCTGCGGCACTGGACTGACAGGTATCTGCCTATACACACACGAAAGAAGACTCGTTACTCCAGAACAGCGTGTGGTGAGAAGCCATCGGAAACCCACATGTCTGACTAGCGGCTATTAAAAGTATGTTTTTCTCTGAAATCCCGCAGTGTTTCAGAGTCAGACATACCTGGTTGAGATCGTACAGATTGGGCAGCATGCATCGCCTGTCAGGTTCTCTTTACAATGTGCATTCACGAGAAAAGCAGTATTGCATTTGTTTTCACTCCCTTAGGGCTTGTCTAAACACTGTTTTTTATGCATTCTTCATGGTGGTGGAGGGGGGGGGGGGGGGGGAGTTCTACAATAACAGCAAATTGAATATTTTTAAATTCTCATTCACATGGTGATGTGTTTTTCTTACAAAAACATGGCATGCCAATGCTTTTATAGTGTTTTCACTGAAGTTTTTTCTCCTATTAAGATAAAAAAGGTTTGATATCAAGAAACATCAAAATCTGAAGCAAAATTGCATTAATTAATTTACACTTTGGTTTTCTAGATTTAATGCTGTGTTTTTGATGTTGGGGGAAAGTCGCATAAATACCAGAATATGTAAGTTACCAATAGGGACCACAGACTAAATTAAACAGATCTTTCCCCCCCCCCCAGCACTTTCAGCCCCACCACTACACAAATCACAGCAGTAGAAATTTTCATCCTTTTCTCCAACTTAGGATATGTTGGGATCTGGTCGAAAACAGATATGCTGTCCTATTTGGCTCCAAATGTAACCTCTTCCTTGAAGGCTCTGTTCACATGTTGCGTATTTGGTGCAGATGTTTCCACAGCATATCTGAAATAGAACCGGCATGTGCTGCAGATTTCACCCTTTCCATTGCAAAGGATGAAATCTGTGGCACCTCTACACAGAGAATGCTGTGGATTTATACATAAAAAAAAAACCAATATCATATCATGGTCGTAAACACACAATAACTATAAAAATGTCTATGATCTTTATTTAATTTCATGAGAAATAAGGGGACAGCTAAAATACATGGTTCCACACATGATTACATATTACAGCAGGGTAGAACAAGGAAAATGTGCTATAGTATAAGCTGAACAATAAGTAAAGATTCTGTGCGTAGCATTTGGGTATAATCAGAATATGCATTCAATACACAAAAAAACAAGTAGAAGGCATTAATCAACCGATAACACTATACACAACAATGGATATACCGGAATGTATGTAGAAACACAGAAAAACATATATATTTGGAAAGTATGTAGAGCCTATAACAGGGTCACAAGCCAAGGGTGTGGGTACTAATATGATATATATCACAGAAAAAGACATCAAACAGTACAGAAAAGCCTTGCACCCATTATAAACTTGTCCTATCCGGCCAGAATGGCGCCAGTTCTGATGTGCGTTTTGGCGTCAGCCTTCATTTTCAACATCGTATTTTAAATTAAATTGAATAGAAATCAGATATATTTTTACAATCAGAATTTGTTGTAATTACTGTGGGTTTAGAACGGTGTCCCTCTTTTGCTCTCGTGATGTGGTGTTTGGAATCTCGTTCACCCGTTACTTCTGTCCGGCATTGATTATACACCATCCTTTCCATTCTAATTTTACACTTTTCCCTGTACTGTAAGTGCTGTAAAGTGCCAAGCATGTTACACGTGGAATGTTCGCCCCAAATTTTCGTAAACCTAGCCTAAAGACATGTTCACACAGTCCGGTCAGTATATGGCGAGGAGTTATTTTTTTTTCTACATCAGTATTTGTAAGCCAAAATCAGGAGTGGGTGAAAAATACAGAAGTGGTGATGGGTTTCTATTATACTTTTCCTCTGAATGAGTTTTTTACATCAGTATGTGTAAGGGTCCCTTTTCACTTAGGCTATGTGCACACAGTGCGGATTCTGCTGCGGATCCGCAGCGTTTCTGTCCCTGCGGGTCCGCAGCAGTTTCTGCTGCATTGTACAGTACCATTGTTTCCAATGGTAAAACCAAAAACGCTGTGCACATGCTGCGGATTTTTCCGCGCGGATTTGCTGTGGGTTACAATCCGCAGCATGTCAATTCTTTGTGGGGAATCCGCTGCGGTTTCACATCTCCTCCATTGTAGAGGTGTGAACCTCAGTGCTAAACCGCAGC
The DNA here is from genome assembly GCF_039654945.1 of Dendrobates tinctorius. NCBI lineage: Eukaryota > Metazoa > Chordata > Amphibia > Anura > Dendrobatidae > Dendrobates > Dendrobates tinctorius. The sequence continues at coordinate 4,785,145 of NW_027361680.1, read as the reverse complement.
CTAAACTGCAGGTCTTTTTGACCTGCGGTTTTTCCAAAATCTGTGCGGTAAAATCCGCACCACCGAAAACTACATGTGCACATAGCCTTAGCGACGCACCAGCGATCCCGACAACAATACGACCCGGTCAGGATCGCTGGTGCATCGTTAAATGGTCGCTAGTGAGCTGCCAAACAGGCAGATCTCTTCAGCGATGCAGCAACGATCCAGTGATCCATGTAACGACCTCACAAGTCATTGGTACCTTGTCACACAGCAGCTTTTCAAACGATTCCCGCCTGCGTCCCTGTGTTCTGCGTCGTCAACGAGGTCGTTCGTCGGCATCAAACACAGTGATGCGCACTGGCAAGCCGAACGTGGACGATGAAAAAATGGCCCAGGACATTCGAGCACAATCAGCGATATCCAGCGGGGGTGGGGGCGTTCGCTGCTGCGTGTCACATGCAGCAAGATCGCTGTTGTGTCACAAAATCGGTGACGCTTCAGCTATCTCGCTATGTGAGAAGGGGGCTTAAGCCAAAACCAGGAGTAGAACACACACTCATCATGTGCACGGGGCATTACACGTTTCCTTTGTTTCCCAGCTTTGACTAACAAACCGCATGCGATCAGCCTGGAGAATCTACAGCGTGCTATATCGTAGATCTGGAACATTTTTTGTCATGTCAAATGCGGTATTCTTTCTTATTTTGTCTCATAAAGGATTTAAAAAAAACAAAACAACTTCTACTTGAATCTAGTCTAAAGGAACATATGATCCAGTGTCTCAAAATAAAAAAAAAAAAAAAATAAGAAAATAAGGCTGGGATCTGTCTCTTTAGGTATGAGATCGAGGTAAAATATCCAGTGTGCAATCTGTGTGTACTAGAAATGATTATTAATATAGTTGCCCATATTGTATAAATTATGTTGACATGGCTACATGAAACCTAGACATAACAGAGTCCTTAAAAATAATGACGGAAATCTAACCTGCTGCCATGGAGAATTACGTTTTCCCATTTGCATGGAATTCATGGCCGCTCGTGTCTACAAGGCTTTTGTTACAGTTGTATGGAATTTTATAATCACTTGGAAAGTGTCCATAGATGGTGGATTGAAAAAAAGGTTTAAGCCCCTCATATTCAAATGTTTACACCATAGCATGGAAAAAAATGGTTTCCGGCTCCCACTGGCAATCCGAAAAACTCCTGAAGGCGCTGTTCACATTGTTTTCAGGCTCTGTTATTGGCGTGTATTTATTTAATCCCTTTGTGACCACAGATATGCTTCCTTACTGACCCGAGATGTAAGATAGCACCACAAAATACAGCAGCTGTCACCTGTACATTATAGCAGACATCCTGCTGCAACCACCACCATCGGTGATGGCACTGACTGTGGCTATTTAACCCCTTAATTGCTTCTGTCAATAGTGACTACAGCTCCTATACCCCATCACTACCCTGAGATCATGACTTAAGAGTCTGCCAGCTATAGTGACCTGTTCACCCCACCTAAATATTGCCTGACTATCTGAATAAGGCCTCGTTCCCACTAGCATTTAAATATAAAAATCGCTCTGATATTAATCCAGAAAAGTAGGACGAGTGTCAAGCGAGCACCATGCGATTTTTCTCATGTAGCATCCGTATGACATGCTTTTTATTTCTCTGTAATTCTCTCCAATCACTTACAGGACCACTTACAGTGTTCTATGCTACAGAATGGTAATGTATCTGTATAAGTCGGACGGCATACGTATGGTCCATGTGCCATCCGTTTTTTTTTCTCGCACCTGTTGAATTGCATTGGTGAGTCTCGTCCAATATATGCAGCCAATCGTAGCATGCTGTTTTTTTCTTCAGTCCGATTTCAGCTAAGGGAAAAATGGCAGATGAGCAGGGACTCATTGAATAACATTGGGGCGAGTGCAATGCGCTTTTCGCTCGCTGATTTTATACGCAAGGGGGAGTGAGGCCTAATAGGGATAATCAAAGTTGAAAATTGCTAATTTTTTGTAACATTTCTGTTATTTTTATAAACGCAAAAAATATTGATTTAAACGTACCATTTATATAAAGTATAATGTGACACAAAAAACATTCTTACTGGGATATGGTGAAACATTCCAGAGTTATTCACACATAATATGACACGACAGATTTGAAAAATTTGGCCTTGTCACTAAGGGGTTAAAAAAGTGGCATGCTGACCACCTGCAGACCTATATAGGCAAGGATTCCCTGATTCTTGCTGGTTCCGCAGAAATAAAACACTGTTCATTGTTCATATTACTGCCTAATCCAATCACTGGCCTTCGCACTGATCCACTGATGCCAGCGATTCCTTGTGGCAATCGTGTATGCTTGGGGTCAGCACAGCAGTTCCAGTAGGGACCATCCGAGCAGCAGCCTTGGAGCAGACACTTCTCAAAAAAATAAAGTGAACACTTAAACAACAGAATTTAACTCCAAGTAAATCAAACTTCTGTGAAATCAAACTGTCCACTTAGGAAGCAACACTGATTGACAATCAATTTCACATGCTGTTGTGCAAATGGAATATACAACAGATAGAAATTATTGGCAATTATCAAGACACCCTCAATAAAGGAGTGGTTCTGCAGGTGGGGACCACAGACCACATCTCAGTACCAATGCTTTCTGGCTGATGTTTTGGTCACTTTTGAATGTTGGTTGTGCTTTCACACTCGTGGTAACACGTGGCTCAGGTAGTGCAGCTCATCCAGGATGGCACATCAATGCGAGCTGTGGCAAGGTTTGCTGTGTGTCAGCGTAGTGTCCAGAGGCTGGAGGCGCTACCAGGAGACAGGCCAGTACACGATTAGACGTGGAGGGTGCCGTAGGAGGACAACAACCCAGCAGCAGGACCGCTACCTCAGCCTTTGTGCAAGGAGGAACAGGAGGAGCACTGCCAGAGCCCTGCAAAATGACCTCCAGCAGGCCACAAATGTGCATGTGTCTGCACAAATGGTTAGAAACCGACTCCATGAGGATGGCCTGAGTGCTCGATGTCCACAGATGGGGGTTGTGCTCACAGGACGATAGGCATTTGCCAGAGAACACAGTGCTTGGCAGATTTGACATTGACGTCCTGTGCTCTTCACAGATGAGAGCAGGTTCACACTGAGCACTTGTGATATACATGACAGAGTCTGGAGACACCGCGGAGAATGTTCTGCTGCCTGCAACATCCTCCAGCATGACTGGTTTGGCAGTGGGTCAGTAATGGTGTGAGGAGGCATTTCTTTGAAGGGCACCACAGCCCTCCATGTGCTAGCCAGAGGTACCCTGGCTGCATTAGGTGCCAGGATGAGACCCTCAGACCCATTTTGAAACCACATGCAAGTGCACTGGGCTCTGGGTTTCTTCTAATGCATGACCATGCTAAACCTCATGTGGCTGAAGTGTGTCAGCAGTTCCTGCATGATGAAGGCATTGATGCTATGGACTGGCCTACCCTTTCCCCAGACCTGAATCAAATTGAGCACATCTGGGACATCATGACTCGTTCCATCCATCATTGCCATTGTGCACCATAGACTGTCCAGGAGTTGTCAGTTGCTTTAACACAGGTATGGGAGGAGATCCCTCAGGAGAACATCCGCTGCCTCATCAAGACCATGCCCAGGCACTGAAAGGAGGTCGTACAGGCATTGAAAGGAGGTTGTACAGTACACACATACTACTGAGCATCATTTTCTTGTCTTGAGGCATTTCCACTGAAGTTAGATCAGCCTGTAATTTGATTTTCCACTTTGATTTTGAGAATCATTCTAAATCCAGACCTCCATGGAATATTTTGATTTACATTGATCTCTTTTATGTTTTATCATTCTCAATGCATTCCACTATGTAATGAATAAAGATTTATAACTGGAATATTTCATTCAGTGACATCTAGGATGTGGTATTTTAGTGTTCCCTTTATTTTTTTGTCACAGAGGAAGAAAACAAAAAAAAAGAGACGCGTTTCGTGGCCAATCTGCCACTTCCTCTGTAGCCCTGAGGAAGTGGCAGATTGGCCACAAAATGCGTTAGCACAATAAAGTTTTCCAGAATATTTCCATCCTTGTGTGGTCAGCGCGGATACATTGAAAAACCCGGCTTTTTTTTTTTTTCTTCCTCTAACATCGGCATCTACGGGAGTCTGCAGCAACCACTGGTTCCTTTCAAATTCTGCAAGGGGTTGTGACTGTTCACAACCTTTAAAGGTGAGTGCACTAACCGTGTATTGTCACCTAAAATATTACTTTTATTGCCCTAAGTGCGCTCTCTTTCCTTAATTTCTTTATTTTTTTGAGCAGTGTACAATGATTGTATAACAATTTCTGCTGTTGGGCAGGATCTTTTAAAGTGTGGGAGAAAACCATAAAGTTCAATGAGTAGCTGCCTCGTAGTGCAAAGAGCCAGAATGTTATGTTTTAGTCTCAAAAGTATAACTTAAGTAAAAGTGATTAACAATAAAACAGTACATCATAAAAGTACAATAATATACCATACTGTTTACAATGTGTCCAATTATCCACTTTCAACAATGTACTTGTAGTGGGATGAGCCAGAAGAAACCGGATCTGGCACACTAAGATTTTCAGATTTATTGAAACTCCATTAAAAGCACACACAAATGTTTATGACTTTAGCCTTAGGTTTAAGACTGTGACACCCCAAAGTCCTAAACCTATGATGCAGTAAGGTCATGCTTTACATATGCTGTTGAGTTTCAATAAATTTCAAGATATTCCTAAGTTCCGGATGATAACGTGCACGAACTGTACAAACAGGCGGATGTTCACAGGGCACAATACACTTATAGTGGAAGAGGAGCAGTAAGTACGGTATATCAAGATAGTCAAAATAAACGGTCCTGACTATCTGTACACAATATCCACCATGGTTCTCAAATTATTCAACCATCTGCTTTTATGACAGCCAGTTTCTTGCATAAAAGTATGTAATCAAGATATAACCTGAGAAACTTAACTCTGCAAACTTCCATTTTGAAAAAGAATACCAGCTCACTCTTCCATAGGATCAATCAGTATGGAAGCTCAAGATCGACCCTACTGCCCAATGCACGGTGAATGCAGTAGAAGGAGGAACGAGCCAGCTTCCGAACCAGGTATGTAAAAAACAAACTTGCAGGTAGTGCTCGAAACGCATCTGGTCAGGAAATTCCCAAGTCCCCCCTCAATGTTACGCGTCATAACTATTGCCAATAAAGGAATTTGCTTTATACATACTTGGATTGTACAAAGCAGCAATTTGAGCGGGCACCATCAATAAGCAAGGGGATCACCAGATGCATAAATTCAAACTACTACCAAACCAGAAAAAAAGTAAATGCATCAAAGAATTGGGATCACCACATTAATAATTTTGGTTCAAAAATAACAATTTTTATTGTAAACACCACAAACAAATTGTTAAAAACATTTAAAATCCTAAGCAAAAAAGGACAGAGGATTTGGGTCCAAAGAATATAACAGTAAAATACTCAAAAAAGATCCCACACAGTCTTATCTGATGGCACATGTGTCACACAATCAAATGATATATATACCATATATGCATGCTGTTTGACAGACTAAATACAGATCCTGCTGCACACTAAATTCAATAAGAATCCAATATCATATACACTTTATAGCGTTCGATATCTAGTTCCAATGGAAAAACAAATCATTAAGGTGCAAAAAGGTAAGTGATCCAACAATAGTGCATATACCGTATATACTCGTGTATAAGCCGACCCCCCTAATTTAGTCACAAAAAACTGGGAAAACTTATTGACTCGCGTATAAGGCTAGGGTGGAAAATGCCGAAGCTACTGCCCTTATAATGCTGCACAGTGAGCGGCCCCTTACAATGAGGCACAGTTATTAGTGGCCCCTTATAATGCTGCACAGTGAGCGGCCCCTTACAATGATGCACAGTTATTAGTGGCCCCTTATAATGCTGTACAGTGAGCGGCCCCTTACAATGATGCACAGTTATTAGTGGCCCCTTATAATGCTGTACAGTGAGCGGCCCCTTACAATGATGCACAGTGAGCGGCCCCTTACAATGATGCACAGTTATTAGTGGCCCCTTACAATGATGCACAGTTATTAGTGGCCCCTTACAATGATGCACAGTTATTAGTGGCCCCTTACAATGATGCACAGTGAGTGGCCCCTTACAATGATGCACAGTTATTAGTGGCCCCTTACAATGATGCACAGTGAGTGGCCCCTTACAATGATGCACAGTTATTAGTGGCCCCTTATAATGCTGCACAGTGAGCGGCCCCTTACAATGATGCACAGTTATTAGTGGCCCCTTATAATGCTGTACAGTGAGCGGCCCCTTACAATGATGCACAGTTATTAGTGGCCCCTTATAATGCTGTACAGTGAGCGGCCCCTTACAATGATGCACAGTTATTAGTGGCCCCTTATAATGCTGTACAGTGAGCGGCCCCTTACAATGATGCACAGTTATTAGTGGCCCCTTATAATGCTGTACAGTGAGCGGCCCCTTACAATGATGCACAGTGAGCGGCCCCTTACAATGATGCACAGTTATTAGTGGCCCCTTACAATGATGCACAGTTATTAATGGCCCCTTACAATGATGCACAGTTATTAGTGGCCCCTTACAATGATGCACAGTTATTAATGGCCCCTTACAATGATGCACAGTTATTAGTGGCCCCTTATAATGCTGCACAGTTATTAGTGGCCCCTTATAATGCTGCACAGTGAGCGGCCCCTTACAATGATGCACAGTGAGCGGCCCCTTACAATGATGCACAGTTATTAGTGGCCCCTTACAATGATGCACAGTTATTAGTGGCCCCTTACAATGATGCACAGCTATTAGTGGCCCCTTACAATGATGCACAGTGAGTGGCCCCTTACAATGATGCACAGTTATTAGTGGCCCCTTACAATGATGCACAGTTATTAATGGCCCCTTACAATGATGCACAGTTATTAGTGGCCCCTTACAATGATGCACAGTGAGTGGCCCCTTACAATGATGCACAGTTATTAGTGGCCCCTTACAATGATGCACAGTGAGTGGCCCCTTACAATGATGCACAGTTATTAGTGGCCCCTTATAATGCTGCACAGTGAGCGGCCCCTTACAATGATGCACAGTTATTAGTGGCCCCTTATAATGCTGCACAGTGAGCGGCCCCTTACAATGATGCACAGTTATTAGTGGCCCCTTATAATGCTGTACAGTGAGCGGCCCCTTACAATGATGCACAGTTATTAGTGGCCCCTTATAATGCTGTACAGTGAGCGGCCCCTTACAATGATGCACAGTTATTAGTGGCCCCTTACAATGCTGTACAGTGAGCGGCCCCTTACAATGATGCACAGTGAGCGGCCCCTTACAATGATGCACAGTGAGCGGCCCCTTACAATGATGCACAGTTATTAGTGGCCCCTTACAATGATGCACAGTTATTAATGGCCCCTTACAATGATGCACAGTTATTAGTGGCCCCTTATAATGCTGCACAGTTATTAGTGGCCCCTTATAATGCTGCACAGTGAGCGGCCCCTTACAATGATGCACAGTGAGCGGCCCCTTACAATGATGCACAGTTATTAGTGGCCCCTTACAATGATGCACAGTTATTAGTGGCCCCTTACAATGATGCACAGCTATTAGTGGCCCCTTACAATGATGCACAGTGAGTGGCCCCTTACAATGATGCACAGTTATTAGTGGCCCCTTACAATGATGCACAGTTATTAATGGCCCCTTACAATGATGCACAGTTATTAGTGGCCCCTTACAATGATGCACAGTGAGTGGCCCCTTACAATGATGCACAGTTATTAGTGGCCCCTTACAATGATGCACAGTGAGTGGCCCCTTACAATGATGCACAGTTATTAGTGGCCCCTTATAATGCTGCACAGTGAGCGGCCCCTTACAATGATGCACAGTTATTAGTGGCCCCTTATAATGCTGCACAGTGAGCGGCCCCTTACAATGATGCACAGTTATTAGTGGCCCCTTATAATGCTGTACAGTGAGCGGCCCCTTACAATGATGCACAGTTATTAGTGGCCCCTTATAATGCTGTACAGTGAGCGGCCCCTTACAATGATGCACAGTTATTAGTGGCCCCTTACAATGCTGTACAGTGAGCGGCCCCTTACAATGATGCACAGTGAGCGGCCCCTTACAATGATGCACAGTGAGCGGCCCCTTACAATGATGCACAGTTATTAGTGGCCCCTTACAATGATGCACAGTTATTAATGGCCCCTTACAATGATGCACAGTTATTAGTGGCCCCTTATAATGCTGCACAGTTATTAGTGGCCCCTTATAATGCTGCACAGTGAGCGGCCCCTTATAATGCTGCACAGTGAGCGGCCCCTTACAATGATGCACAGTGAGCGGCCCCTTACAATGATGCAGTTATTAGTGGCCCCTTACAATGATGCACAGTTATTAGTGGCCCCTTACAATGATGCACAGCTATTAGTGGCCCCTTACAATGATGCACAGTGAGTGGCCCCTTACAATGATGCACAGTTATTAGTGGCCCCTTACAATGATGCACAGTTATTAATGGCCCCTTACAATGATGCACAGTTATTAGTGGCCCCTTACAATGATGCACAGCTATTAGTGGCCCCTTACAATGATGCACAGTGAGTGGCCCCTTACAATGATGCACAGTTATTAGTGGCCCCTTACAATGATGCACAGTTATTAGTGGCCCCTTACAATGATGCTCTCCTAGCATGTCATTTGCAGCCCCCGTGCTTATTCCATCTTCTCAGGGCTGTTCTTCCTGCTTTCAGCGGTCACGTGGTGCCGCTCATTACATATGCGCATATGTAATTAGTGGCACCACGTGACCGCTGAAAGCAGGAAAAACAGCGCGGAGAAGTTGGAATAAGCACGGGGGGCTGCAAGAGACATGCTAGGAGAGGTGAGTATGATCTCTTACACCCCCGCCTGGCCAACACCCCGGTATATGACTAGCGTATAAGCCGAGAGGGGGACTTTCAGCCCCAAAAAATGGGCTGAATATCTCGGCTTATACGCGAGTATATATGGTATATATCGTGCCATCAGATAAGACTGTGTGGGATCTTTTTTTTGAGTATTTTACTCTTATATTCTTTGGACGCAAATCCTCTGTCCTTTTTTGCTTGGGATTTTAAAATGTTTTTAACAATTTGTATGTGGTGTTTACAATAAAAATTGTTATTTTTGAACCAAAATTATTAATGTGGTGATCCCAATTCTTTGATGCATTTACTTTTTTCTGATTTGATACATACTTGGATCTGACACTGGATCATTCCTCCTTTTCCTGCACTTCCATTTTGATACAACACGTGTCCTGGTAGCCAAGAATATAGGTTGGTCAGTCATGTTTTCCAGTTTATTCCCCAAGAAGTAGACAGCTGACAATTTAGGGCATGATATTCCAACTTTCACTTGGTATTTAGTTAGTATCCATTCTTAAAAGATTGTTAGGTTTTAAGACGACTGTATTACTTAGATTTTTTTTTGGTAATTAAAATGAAGAGCGGAAACTATTTATTATTTTCCCCATGTAATCTTTTTATTCTTTGTTTTTGTCCACAAGATGCTGCTCTGCTTGTGAACGGTGGTTCAGAAATCTGCATTGTAACAGTCACTTTAGTGGTAAATGGATATAAGAACACTCTCACACATTCTTGTCTCCCCTACTTGTGGTGACATTTTTCACATATACCGGAGACACTGACACACATAGACCTAGTCGAGTGAATGGGTTCTGTGCACATCATTGTGTTTCCACGGACCTTGTGTCCGTGGGCAAAACACGCTGACATGTCCATTTTTTACTGTCAGCACGGACTGCAAAACATCCCGCATATGTGCACTCGGATGACACACATGGATGTCATACGTGTGACACGCACCGGCACCAGGAAAGAAGCGCTGCAGTGAGTGCTGTTCCCCGACACTGGGTGCTGAAGACGGCTATCTTGGGAAAAAGTCAGTGATGAGGTGCTTTTTCCCACGGTGCTGAGGTCAACGCAGTTCAGCCCAGCTGGGAACGCAGCCTCGCTGACCAGCGGTAACCACGATGATATCACCACTGGTCAATTATGCTGCACTCGCAGCAGCTCATTCACAAGTGGTTCTCAGCCTGTACGGTCGCATCTTGGCACCGTCCAGGTTGAAAACTATTCATCCCCCAGACATAGATTACAGTGTGGGACGGAACGACGGAGAGGTGATGGATATTGTTACTTTAGTTTTATTACAGGAGACGACAGATTAAGTGGAATTAGGCATTCTACTCACCTGTGTTTATTTTTTAATAAAAATGGAACAGTACTTTGTTTTATTTCTAATAGAGGACTTTATTCTGACTGTGTTTATTTCCAATAAAACTATAGGATTAGTAATGGATAGGTGTCTGATAGACGCCTCTCCATTACTAAGCCGTGTGCTTGATGTCACATGACAATACAAAGGTGACATCAACCCCACAAATATGAACCCCACTTGCCACCACTACAGGGCAAGTGGGAAGAGCCGGGTAAAGCGCCAGAATTGGCACATCTAATAGATGTGCCTTTTCTGGGCAGCTGCGGGCTACTATTTTTAGGCTGGGGAAGGGGGGTCAATATCAATGGCCCCTTACCAGCCTGAGAATATCAGACCCCAAAAACAGTGCTTACTGTAGCGCTTCTTCCCTGGCTCCCATCTGTGTGGTATTGATGCAGCACACTGTTGTCACACGTGTGCCGCAAGTATTACACGCACGGACACAGTCATCTCCGGTACCGTTTTTTCCAGGTATCAGAAATATCAGGACGTGTGAAACCGGCCTAAGAATGCTCTTCAATCTGTGCAGAAGTTACGGAGCAAAAACCACCTACCGAATGGTGTGATTCCATGCAATTCCAGCTATATACTACAGGGATTACCACTTACTGGAACCGTATATCTATACAGTACACATATCTATAAATATAGACAATTACATGGAAAATTTGAAAATCATTAAAAAAAACTCTTGATTTCAACTGTGTCTTGTTTTCATGATACACTGAATCATGGTTTAATTAAAAGCAAACAACTAGTGTACAAATATTGAATCTGAGTTAATGGTAATGTCTACACATTTTACTCAACAGTTTGACAATGCTCAGAGGAAGGTGTGCGACTGAGAAAATGCATAAAAGTGCACCAAAATCTAGGCACAAAATATTGGTTTCAAGTACAGAAATGAAATATTTTCATGGCTGCCAAAATTCATATAGCAGCAAAATGGAAATCCCCAACATTGTCACTTTTGCTTCTTAAAGAAAGGTTGAATAATAATATGTTTTGTGAATGCATCGAAGCCAACAGAAACGACAAGTGGGATCACTTTTTCAAGATTTGGGGACCATGGATGGAGGTGGAATCAAATATACAACAACCAGATTTTGCACATATCACCATAATAAGTCCGGTCTATGGGGATGGGGATTCGAGTTCTGGAACCAGATGTGCAGCACATACTCATATCTTTGCTTAGGGTTGGTGATACAGATGTAATTGGTTTGAAAGAATCAGTAATATCACGCTATCAAAAGAATATTAATGTTGTTATAATGTACACTGGGGATTCAATGTTGATTTTTCCTATTGTGTTACCCTCTTGTTGTAATTGTCTTGTCTTCCCCTCCATAACTTCTGTGTATCTTATGACAAGTTAAAATTCCCCTGCGAGGGAGTATGTTTTACAATTTAATGCTCATGCATTATAAAAATCTCAATAAAAATCATTTGAAATTAAAGTACAGAAATGAAGATGTATGGAAAAGAGCTTCTCCAGTGAAGAATAAAGTATTGAAAGGGGCAGAGTCTCCTTCATTACAGTGCAGAGTTCATACCAGAAAGCAGTGGTGTGCTGGTAACATATTGCTGGATAGGCTGTTTACAGGTGGCTGAGAGCCCAGAAATACTACACTATGGGCTGGATACGGAGGGGTAACAGTATACAGTAGGCTGAGAGGAGAGGCATGCTGCACGATAGGCCGTTTACACGAAGGGGAGAGGACAAAAATACTACACTGTGGGCTGGATAAGGAGGGGTGGCTGACAGAAGAAAATACTGCAATGTGGGCTGTATACAGTGGGCTGAGAGGAGAGATACTGCAGGGTGGCCTGTATTTAGGGGCTAGAGCGGGTTGATGCATTTGTTATAATAGATTTAAAAGATGTTATAACAGGCTTTTTTAATGACAGCTTTAGAGACTGATTTAGAACAGATTTTAGACTGGTTTTAGTATATGTTTAACTAAATATATAATTAAACACCTTCAAAATAACATCCCATTAACATATATGTACACAGCCCACCAGCTATAAGTCTGTCAGTCATACTTTATGAATCTTTTATGACTTCTAAGAAGTTTTGTCAGATATTTTTACATTAAAGCGAGCCAGAGGCCTACCCTGTTCTATCATCGTATTCAGCGGTATCTGTATCTATAGGATGAAGATGCAAGTGAAATTGTGAAACTAGGCAGAAGATCGGTGCGTGGTGTGGTATGCCACTGAATCCAGTCTTTTGGCTGTTCCTGTCCAGCCAGAGGACAGTGACAACCAAAGAGCCACGCTTTGCCTAGGTCTGGCAGGGAAAGTCCATTCTTTAACAAGTTTTAAAACGTATTTAGGGGATTAGTAATTGATGGCCAAACTTTAGGAAAGGCCATCAATATTAGTGGAGATCAATGACTGAAACCTTAGAAAGCGGCAGAATGAAGGGGTTGTGGGTCTCATTAAACTCCCATGACCTCTCTTTGTTTCGAGGCTAGTAATGCCAAATCAGTTTATCCACGTCTGGTGGAGCAGTAAAGTACCATTAAGATAAATGTGAACAACAACTACAAGTGTATGCATGTTGCAACTTGACTAAAAGAACATTTACAACCTGCATTCAATAACTTTCTAGTAGATTTTTGCATTAAAAAGGCTTCTGTACAAATCTGTAGAAAGCAGCAAAAAGACTTTTACAAAGGACATTGATCCGCTGAATGGGACTGAACTTCTAAACGTACAATCATTGCCCCATGTAAACATACAGTGATCAGAGAAACTAGGAAACACCAATTTGTCAACAGATGGCATTTAACTGCAAGCCTAAAAATTATTGTGGGCTGGAAGAACAATTGCCATGACCTGGGGATGTGATGCCGACAACACTAATCTATATATGCTATTTCGTATGTACTGCTCTTTTCAACTGAGATGACATATATACACTCACTGGCCACTTTATTAGGTACACCATGCTAGTAACGGGTTGGACCCCCTTTTGCCTTCAGAACTGCCTCAATTCTTCGTGGCAGAGATTCAACAAGGTGCTGGAAGCATTCCTCAGAGATTTTGGACCATATTGACATGATGGCATCACACAGTTGGCGCAGATTTGTCGGCTGCACATCCCTGATGCGAATCTCCCGTTCCACCACATCCCAAAGATGCTCTATTGGATTGAGATCTGGTGACTGAGGAGGCCATTTGAGTACAGTGAACTCATTGTCATGGTCAAGAAACCAATCTGAGATGATTCGAGCTTTATGACATGGCGCATTATCCTGCTGAAAGTAGCCATCAGATGTTGGGTACATTGTGGTCATAAAGGGATGGACATGGTCAGCAACAATATTCAGGTAGGCTGTGGCGTTGCAACGATGCTCAATTGGTACCAAGGGGCCCAAAGAGTGCCAAGAAAAAATTCCCCACACCATGACACCACCACCACCAGCCTGAACCGTTGATACAAGGCAGGATGGATCCATGCTTTCATGTTGTTTACGACAAATTCTGACCCTACCATCCGAATGTCGCAGCAGAAATCGAGACTCATCAGACCAGGCAACGTTTTTCCAATCTTCTACTGTCCAATTTCGATGAGCTTGTGCAAATTGTAGCCTCAGTTTCCTGTTCTTAGCTGAGAGGAGTGGTACCCAGTGTGGTCTTCTGCTGCTGTAGCCCATCTGCCTCAAAGTTCGACGCACTGTGCGTTCAGAGATGCTCTTCTGCCTACCTTGGTTGTAACGGGTGGCAATTTGAGTCACTGTTGCCTTTCTATCAGCTCGAACCAGTATGCCCATTCTCCTCTGACCTCTGGCATCAACAAGGCATTTCCGCCCACAGAACTGCCGCTCACTGGATTTTTTTTCTTTTTCGGACCATTCTCTGTAAACCCTAGAGATGGTTGTGCGTGAAAATCCCAGTAGATCAGCAGTTTCTGAAATACTCAGACCAGCCCTTCTGGCACCAACAATCATGCCACGTTCAAAGGCACTCAAATCACCTTTCTTCCCCATACTGATGCTCGGTTTGAACTGCAGGAGATTGTCTTGACCATGTCTACATGCCTAAATGCACTGAGTTGCCGCCATGTGATTGGCTGATTAGAAATTAAGTCTTAACACACAGTTGGACAGGTGTACCTAATAAAGTGGCCAGTGAGTGTATGTATGTATGTATATATATATATATATATATATATATATATATATATATATATATACATACACATACACACACACACACACACATGGGATACAATGTTCCCAGTTGTGCTACATGTTAAGCAAGAAAGATCTCAAAAAGCACTTACATGAGTATGATACTTGTGTGTATGGCGTCCCCGCTGCCCCAATGCACATTTCGCTTATTCGTCAGGAGGTGGACAACTGGGAACATTTTATCTCTTGGTACTTGTACCTATACCACTGCCTTTTTTTAAATAAGGAATCTCATGCACGTTATCACTTTTGTACCTCATGCTATGCTGTCCCTGCTTGGTTAGCAGTTACCTTTTATTCTTGCTTAATTGTTTAATAAAATTTGATTGTTTTTATTGGCAATTTATACTGCTGGTGCTTTGGGTTGTTTATCTAATTTCAGTTTTTGCCTTTATACCTCATTGTTTGGGTTGATTTGTAGGTATGTTTAGAGATTAGCCTTTTTTTATTAAAATAACCTAAAGCTGTTTTATTCTTCAACTATATCTGTGACCTATCTTGAATGTTCCTCTGTTTTCATCATGCTGTTTGATCCCTTGTGACTTCTGAAGGCAATTGGTCACTCAGGATATCCAGGATATCAGACTACAGGGGGCTGAACACAAGCGTACGCCACAATTTTCAGATTTATATTTTTAACTAGAAAACCACTGTATCATTTCCTTTACACTTCACAAAAACTTGTTTTGGTATATCAACAAAATCCCAATAAAACACATTTGTTTGTGAGTGCAAAAAAAAAACAACAGATTTTTATGATACTCACCGTAAAATCCTTTTCTCCGAGACGCTCATTGGGGGACACAGGACTGTGGGGTGTATGCTACTGCCGCCAGGTGACTGACACTAAGTGAATGAAAAAAAGGTTAGCTTCTCCTCCGCAGTATACACCCTCGCCTCGATTGCAGGCGAAACCAGTTTGGTGCAAAAGCAGTAGGAGATCACAAAAAGACAAAATCAACCTTAATGCAGGTAACAACATGTCTAGAAAACCCACCTAGTATCATGAATACATATTAATAGACAAAAAGAGCCAATTGGCTAACAGGGTGGGTGCTGTGTCCCCCAATGAGTGTCTCAGAGAAAAGGATTTTATGGTGAGTATCACAAAAATCCATGCTCCTTCGCCTCATTGGGGAACACAGGAATGTGGGACATCCTAAAGCAGTCCCTGGGTGGGAAGTCGACCCACCGGTCCAAGCTACACGCACCTCCCGTCTAAAGGTGCGCCACTGCTGCTTGGAGAATCCTTCTACCCAGGCTTGCATCTGCTGAAGACACTAGAATGTCCTTAAGACTAATTTTGGCACTTCAAACACAATAATACACATAGGGGTAAAAAGAATTCACTAATTATCCCCAAAAGAAGCGAACCAGCAAACCACATATATAAAAAATATTATTTTATTGAATATCAAAAATATTCCAATTTTTATAAAAATTGCAGACTACATAATACCTTACTAATAGCATACCCCATCGGGGAAAAATGCACAGACCATAAACACGGACAAATAATCCTTCTATAAATAATCATAATATCCCTGCACAATTAATGGAATAAGACAAAAAAACGATATTATAACAATCCTAAAAAGGAAGCAATCTAACCTTGCCGTTATAAGGCGCCACTAAGGCATATAGTGTACAATCATAAGTCTCACTCTATGTATAAAAATTCAGGGTAAAAAAAAAACCTTATATAATTACAGAGATGAGACACAATGCCGGTACCATATAAAGCCGTCATATCGACATAGTCGGGGAGAAATAATCTAACCCCGCTGTCATAAAGCGCCAATACAACATAGGCTAAAATAAACCTGTAACACATTAAATGACAAGGTAGAAAAGCTATCAAACTGATAATTACCTTAGACCAAATTATACAGGCGTAGATAATCCTGTGCAGAGATCCCAGCGCCCCGACGCGCATTTCGCCCTCTAGCTTCTTCCGGGAGCCTTATAACGGCAAGGTTAGATTGCTTCCTTTTTAGGATTGTTATAATATCGGTTTTTTGTCTTATTCCATTAATTGTGCAGGGATATTATGATTATTTATAGAAGGATTATTTGTCTGTGTTTATGGTCTGTGCATTTTTCCCCGTTGGGGTATGCTATGAGTAAGGTATTATGTAGTCTGCAATTTTTATAAAAATTGGTATATTATTTTTTATATATATGGTTTGCTGGTTCGCTTCTTTTGGGGATAATTAGTGAATTCTTTTTACCCCTATGTGTATTATTGCATCTGCTGAAGCCTGAGTATGGACATTGTAATGTTTGGAGAATGTGTGCAGGCTGGCCCAGGTTGCTGCCTTGCATACCTGCTCCGCCGATGCCTGGTGCCGAAGAGCCCAAGAGGCGTCCACTGCTCGAATTGTGTGCACACTGATCCCTGCTGGAACAGCTGCGCCTCTGATGCGGTAGGATTCCTGAATCGTCAGCCGAATCCACCTGGTTATGGTCGATCTTGAGGGAGCAAGTCCCTTCCTGCGACCCTTGGGGAGCATGAACAGCATGTCTGTCTGACGAAAGGATGCCGTCCGTGACACATACCTCCTGAGTGCTCTCACCAGATCCAACATATGAAGAGCCTTTTCCACACAGTGTACTGGTGCCGGGCAAAAGGAGGGCAAGACAATGTCCTCATTAATGTGAAATGAGGAAACGACCTTCAGCAGAAAAGGGGGAGCTGGCCTGAGAACCACCTTATCCCTGTGAAATATCAGGAACGGAACTCGGCAAGCTAGAGCTGCCAGCTCCGAGACCCGCCTGATTGATGTTATCATGAGGAACACGATCTTCTAGGAAAGGTATGTCAAAGACATCCTGTAGTGGTTCGAATGGAGCTTCCTGGAGAACACCTAGGACCAGGTTAAGGTCCCAGGCGTCCAGAGGGGTCCTATAGGGGGGTACTAAGTGTGAGACCCCCTGAATGAAGGTCTTTACCTGCAGATTGGTAGAAATCCTGTGCTGGAACAGGACGGATAAGGCAGATACCTGTCTCCTGAGGGAACTTGGAGCTAAACCCGAGTCTAAGTCAGACTGGAGAAAGGCCAAGATGTTGGGAATAGAGAATCTCAGTGGAGAACAACCGTGTTCATGACACCATGTTAAGAAAACCTTCCAGGTGTGGTGATAAATGCGTGCTGAGGCGGGCTTCCGGGCACTAACCATTGTAGCAACCACCTTGCGTTCGAACCCAGCCTGGGTCATAATCCAAGACTCAACGGCCAAGCCGTCAAACACAGGGCCCCTGACTTCGGGTGGTAGATCGGGCCCTGGGAAAGTAGGTTTGGACGCTCTGGCAGTCGCCAGGGAACGTCGGTGAGCAGCTGTACCAGGTCTACATACCACGCCCGACGAGGCCAATCTGGGGCCAGCAGAATCACTGAAACCCCTTCTGCCTTGATCTTCTTGATGACCCTCGGAAGTAGTGGCAGCAGAGGAAATAGGTATGGGAGGCGAAACTGGTTCCATGGCAGACCGAACACATCCACGGCGATTGCCTGCGGGTCCAGGGAGCGAGCGACAAATGCGGGCACCTTGGCGTTCACTCTGGAGGCCATCAGGTCCACATCTGGCATTCCCCAACGTTGGCAAATTTGCCGGAAGACCTCAGGGTGTAGTGACCATTCCCCGAACGCAAGACCCTGCCAGCTGAGGAAGTCTGCCGCCCAGTTCTCTACACCCGGGATGTGGACTGCCGATATCACCGAGTGGTTTCTCTCGGCCCAGTGAAGGATGTGCCCCACCTCGTGTATTGCTGCCCTGCTGTGGGTGCCCCCTGATGATTTATGTAAGCCACGGCCGTGGCATTGTCTGCTTGAATCCGGACGGGGCGGCCTTCTAGAAGATGATGAAAATGTTGAAGAGCCAGCCGGATCGCTCGTATCTCTAACAAATTGATCGGGAGGCGTGCCTCCTGCGGCGACCACCGTCCCTGGGTCGTGTGAAGGCGAAAAACCGCTCCCCAGCTGAGGAGACTGTCGTCGGTTGTGACCACCAACCAATGATCCGGGGGAAGGGAGGAACCGACTGTCCACCACCCGAGTGCCTGTCTGACCCGCGTGGACAACCGGCACCAGTGGTCGAGTGTCAATAGGTTCTTGTCACACGATGACAAGAGGGCGTGCTGAAGGGGGTGAAGATGGAGTTGGGCAAACGGAATTGCTTCCATTGCTGCCACCATTTTCCCTAGGACCCTCTTGCAAAAACGAATGGTATGAGGGACTAGTTGGCGAAGTACCTGGACTCCCTGCCAGAGAGCTAGGGCCTTGTCCCGAGGAAGAATTACCAACTCTCGGGAGGTGTCGAAGATCATACCTAAAAAGGAAATCCTCTGAGCTGAAACAGGGGATGATTTCTTCAGGTTGACCAGCCACCCTAAGCGGGAAAGCGTATCTAGCGTCATGTTGACGCTCTCCTCGCATGCTCGATATGAAGGGTCCTTGACCAAGAGGTCATCTAAGAAAGGCAAGACAACTATGCCCCGGGAGTGCAGGATGGCCATGACGACCTCCATGACCTTTGTGAACATTCTGGAGGCGGTAACTAGCCCAAAGGGGAGGGCTGCGAACTCAAAGTGTAGGCCGTTGATAGCGAAGCATAAAATTTTCTGATGTAGAGGGAAAATGGGGATGTGCAGGTACGCGTCTTGGATGTCGATAGAGGCCAAATATTCTCCCTGTCCTATGGCAGATATGACCGAGCGGAGAGACTCCATCCGGAAATGTCTGACCCTGTCAAATCTGTTCAGAAGCTTTAGGTCCAGAATGGGCCTGACAGTCCCGTCCTTTTTGGGGACCATGAACACGTTGGAATATAAACCCTGAAATCTTTTGTTTTCCGGTACGGGAATAACAACATCATTTTGCCGGAGCAATTCGATGGCTTTGAACAAGGCCTGTGCCCGGATTTCCATTTTGGGAGGACAGGAGAGAAAAAAATCATCTTGGGGGGTGCTTGACAAAGTCTAATTTGTACCCCGAGGATACCAGCTCCCTTAACCATGTGTCGTGTACGATGGAGAGCCAGACATGGCGAAACCAGAACTTGCCTCGAGTCATTTGGCTGAAGATCTTTGGGACCTAGGTCCCCTTGATCTGGGCTGTTGGGATCGCATTCTCCCCAATGGGGTGGCTCTATATGAGACTTGACGATCCCTGTCCTGGTTGGGGCGACCTGAAACGGCGGGGTTGGTTCCTGCAGCCCACCCGGGGTTGCAAAAGGCCTGAAACAGTGTCTGAAGCTGGTGACGAAAAGGCTGTTTAACCCTTTGCTGAGGGAGAAAACTGCTCTTGCCCCCTGTGCAGTCAGGGACAAGCTGGTCTATCTTCTAACCTAATAGGCGGCCGCTCTGATAAGGTAAACAAGTTAAGGACTTCTTGGAGGTTGAATCTGCACGCCAAGTCCTCAACCACAGAGCCCTCCTAATAGAAATTGCATTTGCGGCAGCGAGTGCTGCGCAGCTAGCTGCATCAAAAGATGCATTAACCAAATAGTCTGCGCCCAACACAATCTGATTAGCAATCTCTGCTACCTCCGCAGGCAGGTCCATACCCTGCAAGGCTCTGTTTAATGATTCTGACCAAGAAACCATAGCCTTGGCTACCCAAGTTGCTGCGAATGAGGGAGAGATTGCTGAACCTGATGCCTCAAATACTGAGCGAGCCAGGCTCTCTATGAGATGGTCAGTGGGATCCTTGATAGAGGAACTGTCACGATGACCCGTCCTGTGTGACGCGACCCGCAGTCCAGTAAGTAAAACAAGACGCGGCACGTGATACTGTCCTGTGTGGCACGGCCCACAGGCCGGTAACTAAAACAACAAGACACGGGGAAACAGTTACAACGGTGGGCCCTGCGATAGGGAAAGGGGACGTGGAGACCTCCTGCACTCCCCTGAGTCAGTGTCCCTAACGCTCCTAACGTTCCCTATGCCGGTTCTGCACCGGGCGCTGATCAGAAACCTGTCGCCCTAGCACACCCTACACCTATCCCTTGCTAGGGAGCTGGGTGGTGCAGGCACTGACCCCACCGCTGTACTAATACACACTAAGGAAAAACACAAACAGGGAAACACCACTTAGCTTTACTCTGTTGCACTTGCTCCTGGCAACAGAGTCCACCACCAGAATGCAGCTCTCCTCCTGAATCGCTGCCACCAAGCTCTGTCAGAGCTACAAGGAAATCCCCTATGACCCCTTCCACACCAGGGCTAAGACAGTGCTGCAAGGAACGCTCTCCAGCTCCTTCCTCCACCAAGGATGGTTGAAATGAACACTATCACCCACACTGATTGCAACACCTGTGGCTCTTTTATAGCAGAGCCATCAAACCTGCAATATAATCATGTGCACTTAACTAAAGAAACCAGAGTGCAATGACGCTCACCACCACCGGGGGCAAACTTAGAACAAACGACACCACAGTGCAATAATCGTAATGGCCACCAGGGGCAAAAAACAAACAAGCACAGCTTAAGAAAAAAAAAAAAAGTTTACCTGTGCTTTTTATCAGTCTTGATCCAGCATGGATCATGACAGTACCCTCCCCTTAATGAGGGGCCTCTGGACCCTCATGACCACTCCTCATCAGGGAATCACCTACAGCGGGAACGCCCAGACCCAGAGTTCACCCGAGCAACTACCTGCACGTCAGGTTGATGACAAACGAGCCCACTGGTATAGGCAACGTTTATGGAGGCACCACACATCTCCGAAGCGCTGACCTGGGGAACGAGTTGTGTATGTGTATGTTTGGTATGAGCTGGTAACACTCCACAACACGCTTCTACTGGATGTTTTTTGGTGGCCACCCATACACGCTCGTTCACACACGGGTCCGGACCTGAACGTTTATTGCCACTCGTTCGTTGGTCACCATTTGGAGAACTCTTTCTGGGATTGACAACAGAGGCGTGCCCCTGTGTCATCACACTCATACGCCCGCACTTCACCAAGGGGTACACCACCCTCCAACCCCTTCCACCACGAGGTCTGCGCCTCCCAGGGTTGGCCAATGGCGAGGGTTGAGCCTTGCCCCTACTCTCCTGCAGCACATCTGCTGCTCTCACCGGAGAGGAAGGGGTCCGTTGAAGAGAGACGGCAGAGACAGTAGTTCCTAGGCAGCAGCCCTCACACGAGTGCCCCCAGTTGACCACTTCCCTCACCCGCCAATCTATTATCGGGTTGTGTCTTTTCAGCCAAGGGAGGCCTAAAACAATAGGTACTGTCATTCCCTCCAAGACGTAGCATGACAAGGACTCCTCATGATGTCCTATATGCAGATGGATACTCTCCACGACTTGGGTCAAGCTCCCCTGGCTCAGTGGAACAGAGTTTATGGCCTGGACGCTTATAGGCTGGGCTAGCGTCCTACACCTCAGATCATGAGTCTGGACAAAGCGAGCATCCACCAGACGGACTCCTGCTCCGCTGTCCACAAGCACCGGTATCACCTCAGGTACCCCGCCAGCCAAGACCTCTGCTGACATGGTACCTTGGGAGGGCAAAATGGAGGAAATGTATACTCCCTGGTCACCTCCCTCCAAGCGACCAGGGGAAAGCAGCTTCTCAGATGGCACAGATAATTTGGCGCGCAATGGGCAAGCCTTCAGGACATGACCAGTCTGCCCACAGTACAAACATGCCGACACCACTCCCCGAATCGTAGGCAGCTCCGAATACAAACTAGCTCCTCCTACTAGCATAGGTTAGTCTGGAGACTTGGCATGAACTGGGCAGGCTCTCATAAAATGGCCAGGCTTCCCACAGGAAAAGCATACCCCCCCACCACGACGAGCCGCAGACACCCCCTTTTTTGAATCAACAACACCGGGCTGTCTGGGTTCCTCCGTCCGCACTGGTGGGTCCTCCTCCCTAGCGAGGACATCAGGGGGCACTTTTTGTATATGTCTTTCCCTAAGGCGTCTATCCACCCGGATGGCAAGGGACATGGCGGCCTCCAGCGACCTGGGGGCGGCGTACTGCACCAGAGTATCCTGTAAATTTGGAGACAAACCCTGCACAAACTGACTTCTAAGTGCAGGGTCATTCCACTGAGTGTTAGTGGCCCATCTCCTAAACTGAGCAGTACTCCTCAGAAACCTGGGCTCCCTGTTTACACCTACAGATTCGGGATTCCGCCAGGGCGACGCCATTAGGATGCTCATACAAAAGCGCCAAAGCCGCAAAAAACTCGTCCACGGACACCAATGATGGAGAATCGTCCGGTAGGGAGAAGGTCCAGGATTGGCGATCCCCTTTAAGAAGGGACATTATGATTCCCACCCGTTGCTCTTCACTCCCTGATGAACGAGAGCACAGCCTGAAATACAATTTACAGGCTTGTTGAAACACCAAGAATTGATCTCTCCATACAGAAAATCTGTCAGGGAGGGATATCTTGGGTTCTGGCTGAGCCTGTTCCTGAACCAAGCCCCCAGAGCCCACCAACAGCCGCAGCTGCCGCAGCAACCCTCCGCGCAGCCCCATAATCTCATTAGTAAGGATCTGCAGCATTTGGGCAAAGGGCTGAACTGGGTCCATGGCTCAGCAGAAAAAAGCTATTGGCTGGTGATAATGTCACGATGACCCATCCTGTGTGACGCGACCCGCAGGCCGGTAACTAAAACAACAAGACGCGGCAAGTGATAGTGTCCTGTGTAACACTCCCCTGAGTCAGTGTCCCTAACGCTCCTAACCTTCCCTATGCCGGTTCCGCACCGGGCGCCGATCAGGAACCTGTCGCCCTAGCACACCCTACACCTATCCCTTGCTAGGGAGCTGGGTGGCGCAGGCACTGGCCCCACCACTGTACTAATGCACACTAAGGAAAAACACAGACAGGGAAACACCACTTAGCTTTACTCTGTTGCACATGCTCCTGGCAACAGAGTCCACCACCAAAATGCAGCTGTCCTCCTGAATTGCTGCCACCAAGCTCTGTCAGAGCTACAAGGAAATCCCCTATGACTCCTTCCACACCAGGGCTAAGACAGTGCTGCAAGGAACGCTCTCCAGCTCCTTCCTCCACCAAGGATGGTTGAAATGAACACTATCACCCACACTGATTGCAACACTTGTGGCTCTTTTATAGCAGAGCCATCAAACCTGCAATATAATCATGTGCACTTAACTAAAGAAACCAGAGTGCAATGACGCTCACCACCACTGGGGGCAAACTTAGAACAAACGACACCACAGTGCAATAATCCTAATGGCCACCAGGGGCAAAAACCAAACTTAAGCACAACTTAAGAAAAAAAGGTTACCTGTGCTTTTTATCAGTCCTGATCCAGCATGAATCATGACAGGAACCATTAGGTATGGACAACAGGGTCTTAGAGGCCAAGTGCGACATGGGTGGATCTACCGTCGGGGATTCCGCCCACCTTTTACGGAGATCAAGGGCAAATGGGTATCTTGCCTCGAGCGCTTTCTGGCCTGAGAAACGCTTGTCTGGCCGTTCCCTGTGTCGTTGTACTATGTCGTCAAACTCTGGGTGAGCAGCAAATACTCTACGAGGCCGCTTGACCCGCTTACATGACACCTTGCGCCCTGAGGCCAGGGTGGATTCATTGTCAGTCCCCAGGGTCAGGTTGACGGCCTCGATAAGGCTGTACACGGTTTCCTGGTAACCCGGAGTAACTAAGTCAAGGGGCTCGTAATCTGAGCTTTGCTCAATATCGACTACTGGCGAGGGCGCGCGAGAGGCAGAGCTCATGGATGCCGAGGCACCGGACGGACCGGGAGACGCTGTATGGGTTCGTTTCCCCTGCGTCTGCCTAGTGTGAGAGCGACCCCTGCAGGCCGGAGGCTCCTGTGAGGTGGAGGACCCCTCTAAGACAAGCAAGCAGCTATCCTTGCCCCTATCTGGGGCTCAAAGGGACTCGACTGCTCTCGTAAGTGATGCCATGGACTGCGACAGACCATTCCGGGGGGCTAGGTACATTGGGCTCGGTCGCAGGGGAGGGCTCCTCCTGGGCACATTCTGAATCGCAGGCTTCACAAATTTGCTTACTTTGTGCATGTGGGAAAGCGGACCGACAAAAAGTGCATGCAGCACACAAACGTGTGCGTCTTAGCCTTTCTGGACATGGTGGCCCTGCTAGGTGATATGCCTGCCAGGGGGGCGGGGAGGGGGTGCAAAAATGCTTAGCCTCTGGAAAAAACAGAGGGTGGCCTTCCTCCTTCGGGGGTAGCACTTACCCCAGTCCTGTATCCCCTTAGGCTTCCAGCCTGCCGAACAGCTGCTCCTTTTTCAAAAAGTGTGGGCAGGCCCGCCGGTGACGTCATGGGGCGGAGCTGCAGCCGGCTGAAGCTGGGGACTAAATTTTCGACACCCACCCGAGGCCCCGGGGGCAGGTCCGCCGGAAGTAACGCATCGCGTGGGGCGGGACCTCCGCTAGTGCCGGCAGAAGCCGGGGACTAAGTTTTCGGCGCCCGCCCGAACACAGGGGCGGGACCGTCAGAAGCAGAGGCCTGGGCAGGAAATGGCGCTGCCGACCGTCACAGCTGTGGGGGTGCCTGATGGCGCGCCCGTACTCGAGCGGAAGCCCGGGGATGCCAGAAAAAATGGAGCCACCCGCTATGCCGACCCCGGGGGTCTACAGGAGGCCTCCCAGCCCACCTCCTTACGTGCCTCACCCCTGGAAGCTCCAGCTAATCCTCAGGTTGGGGGGGGGAGGGGGGCTGCATTAAAAAAAAAAATCAAGGACGGTGCAGGCACCCTAACTCCATCTTCTTTCCAAGGGACGAGGAGAGGGACCGTCCGCCACCTTCCACCACCGCAGTCTTTGCATTGGTGGTGCAGTGGGGGCCACACGGACCGTACCTGTGCCTCTGTACAGCCTAGGGTTTCAATACTTTAGGGTGGTCAGGGCCGAGTCCGGCATCATGTCCCACGTTGCGGGAGAGGATACGTGGAGGCGACACTCCACGTGCTCGCCCGTTGTTGGTTTTGGGAGATCGGACCCTTTCAGTAGGGTCCGTCGCCCCTGTCTCATCTTCGTGGAAAAACTAAAAAAAATTAAAAGGGCCTGGAAAAATACCAGACGTGTGTGCCTCCTAGGACACTAAGCATGAACTGCTTTCGCCTGCAGTCGAGGCGAGGGTGTCCACTGCGAAGGAGGAGCTAACCTTTTTTCATTCACTTAGTGTCAGCCTCCTGGCGGCAGTAGCATACACCCCACAGTCCTGTGTCCCCCAGTGAGGCGAAGGAGAAAACATGGAAAAGTTTATATAGTATAAACACTTCTTCATAACACTGTGTGAGATTATTCATACATACATGTACAGTGTAAAGAACATCTTGCTCTACATCAATATCATTTTTCCCATATGCGCTATTTAACTTACTTACCATTAACATTTGTGGAGGGCAAAATAATTGACATTTTTGGCCTGCTGGTTTTATTTCTGTTGGTAGCTGGCAATAGCAAGTGGTCCTGCAAAATGCACAAAAATACAAAATATAAAATTACTATAAAACAAACTTAAAATATTAACACCTTTGGACATTTTTTTCAGGCACAACAGGCCATAAGGCAACCTTTCTCCATGGATGCTGGAAGCCTTGGGAGAAGTGAAAATACTTCCAGATATGCCTTGTATGAACAATAAAATGTATCACCTTCCATAGACTAGTGTTGTGAGCAGGGACATACATGTGCAGTAATCACCACTGAATGTAAATGGTGAAACTTCACTATCTGCCTCTAGATTTATATAACAGGAGTTACCTGTCACTGTAAGGCTAGTTTCACACTAGCGTTTATGAGCGCAGCGACAGCCTGCGCACGGCCGCCGCTAAGCCCCGCCCCCTGCCGCGCCCCGCCGGTAGCTCCGCCCACCGGCGCATGACGCTGCATGCGCCCTGCGTCCCCTATCTCTATCACAGGGGGCGCAGGCCGTGCGCAGTATGCGTTTGGCGGCACATGCGCCTTTTTGACGGTGCGCCGACGCAACCAAACTGCAGCAGGTTGCGTTTGGCGCAGGTCGGCGCACCGTCAAAAGGACGCATGCGCCGCCAAACGCATACTGCACACGGCCTGCGCCCCCTGTGATAAAGATAGGGGACGCAGGGCGCATGCAGCGTCATGCGCCGGTGGGCGGAGCTACCGGTGGGGCGCGGCAGGGGGCGGGGCTTAGCGGCGGCCATGCGCAGGCCGTCGCTGCGCTCATAAACGCTAGTGTGAAACTAGCCTTATCCTGCCATATGATGATATTTAGAAGATTGCAGACAGCTCAGTAGTAATTTCCCCAGAAAACAAAAACCTAGAGTGCTGAAACTCCAACTACCTGAACCTTCTCAACTTTTGTGGTAGAGTCGAGGCGCCATACACCCCAAATGGTTGGCCAGTCTCGGTGACTTTCAGTCAATATGTATGGGAACTACAAGCACCTCTTGCAAAACACACTTTGAGTGGCTTTGGTAATATGCTTTTTGCCCATTATTTTGTTCTTAGGGTGTTGGTGTCCAAGTGGTTATTGAGTTATTTAAAGGGGTTATCTATGGGTCAAAACATTAAGTCCTGGTCCATCCCTTTAAGGGTTTAGGCTTAAAGTTACTTCTCCCATTATATTTTCACATACTCAAATTCTTTGGTCACCTTCCAATGGAGTATATTCTATCTGTAATATATATGGATACACATACAAAGTTCACGGGGTATGTTTCTTATATGTGGTGTTATATATTTTAGTATGAACTAGGTGTGCAAATCGATTTCCGGACATGCCATTAAACACGTAGACAATTGTGAGATGTTCAGACTGTAAAAGGTCTCCTATTTATCACAGCAACGAAGGATTAGACATGTTGAAATCCAACATGCCTAGATCTGGTTTCCCCTCTGCCATTAGGCTGTAAGGCCAGAATAAGATCTAACTTCATTACATTACTCCACTTTGTGTAGCCTTTTCTTTTGTCTGCCAATCTCTTACAAGTTTTATATTTTATGCTCCTTTTTGTTTACCTCCATTTGTGAAGCACCCAGTTCTACTATACTGTACATACTTGCAGAGATAAGCAGACTGAAACAGGAATGAAATATTCATTAACGGCTTAAAAGTGAAATATGTACTGGAATTTTTGCTAATAATCCTTCACCTGTGACTTATACTAGAAGAGTAATTCATTCTTTCAACATTACTGTTCCTAATTCAGCCATGATTATACCCATGAAAAGAGCCATCAACTAGATGTTCACTTCTACAAGCAGAATGTGGTTATTGTACAGGGTAATTAGATCATTTACTCAAAAAAATCCCATGGAAAATAACAGATGTATAGGGTTTTTCCTCGCTTTTTATTTGATAAAATAACTGTGTGAGCAGAGCAGTGCAACGCTCAGCTTTTTAATACTCTTATAATGCAAGTGACTATTCTTGGAAATAACCGGCTACGTTTTTTGTGCTTCAGACGACAGGAATCTTGGTTATTCCTCAGATCACTGATCCTGGTCTCCAATCACCTCCTGCCTGATTACACAACATTACCTGATCAAAGAGGAGGACAAGATAACTCTAGAAGGGATGGAGAGAAAACGCGAGATTGGACAAGTGCACAATAAATGATGGACAGAGGAAAGCTTGACAATTAAGACTGATAGATGTGTACACTGGAATAAAATAGATCTTTTAGGAAATATTTTAAAATATTGCTGGGAGATATAGTAAAAGTTCCGAACCCACATCTTGCGGCATCCCCAGTGTGTGCGCACATTCCCCCAGACCTCACCTCTAATACTTTGGGAGGTGTCAGAAGCAGAAAGCCGATTCTAGTTTTAAAGCTCTAATAAATACTCTTACGTAACAAAGTCAAGCTGTGGATTACAGATTACAATAAAATAGGTTTTTCAAATCTTCTGTATGTGATCACTTCTGTATAATCATTAGTCCATTTTTTTTTTTATTTTTAACAGTACATGTTGTAAAATAGCCAATATACTCCTCTCTGCTACCCTGGAGATTCACTCAGGCTAGTTTCACATTTGCATTTGGAGGCACAGCGGACGCTCGCCGTGAAGCTCCGCCCCCTGCTGCGCCTCCTCTGGTCAGCTCCGCCTATGGGCGCATGCCGCTGCATGCGGCCTGCCTACCCTATCTTTAGCCTTGGGTACGCAGGCCGTGCGCAGGTATGCTTTTGCCGCCACATGCGTAGTTTTGGCGGCATGCGGCCATAGGCGGAGCTGACCGGAGGAGGCGCGTCAGGGGGCGGAGCTTCACGGCGAGCGTCCGCTGTGCCTCCAAGCGCAAATGTGAAACTAGCCTGATGCTGTGGCATTAAGCCTGGTCCTTGCTCACCAGAGGCTGACCACATGACCATTGGAGACTGTGATATTCATTACAGTGCAACTGGTACCAGAGCGTACACTTTTTGTTTTCTGACTTACACATAGGAACACCAATACTGCCACCATTTATCACATATGGGTGAGGGGGACAATTTGGGTTATGCGCTGGGCACAAACTGTACCTCAGTGGTGGCGAGTATCAGACTGAGCTGGGGAGCACCATTTATTCCTTATAGTCACATACATGTCATGACCGTACAGAGAGGCCTTACATGACAGTCTTACAACAACAAGTCTAGCCAGGACTCACACACACAGTTTGCCATGATTTGGCCAAGCACTGAAGTAACAGAGCTAATCAGATCCCATAAGTATGTGCCGAACTATTTACTCATGGACAAGAAACCAGAAGAACAGCTCACCATCCACACAACACTCCAGACAATCCCTCAATAATTTATTTCTTCTGCAATGTTCCTTAAAGGGAACCTGACCACAAAATTGTACTGTGTAACCTACAGAAAGTGTCAGGACGACACCAGAATACTGATTAAAATGATACCTTGGTTGATGAAATCCATCTTGTGGCTGTTTAAACCCTTCATGAGCTTTTCCCGTTTTTGTTTTTTGCTCCACTTCTTCCCAGAGCCATAACGTTTATTTTTCCGGCAATACGGCCATGTGAGGGCTTGTTTTTTTGCGGGACAAGTTGTACTTTTGAACGACACCATAGGTTTTCACATTGTGTACTGGAAAATGGGAAAAAAATTCAAAGTGCGGTGAAATTGCGAAACAAAGTGCAATCCCACACTTTTTTTTTTCAGCATGTTCACTAAATGCTAAAACTGACCTGCCATAATAATTCTCCAGGTCATTCCGAGTTTATAGACACCAAACATGTCTAGGTTCTTTTTTATCTAAGTGGTGAAAAAAAAAAAAAAAAAACTTTGTTAAAAAAAAAAAAAACTTGCAAACTTTTCCAATACCCATACCGTCTCTTTTTCGTGATCTCGAGTTGGGCGAGTGTTTATTTTTTGTGTGCCGAGCTGACATTTTTACCATTTTGTTGCAGATATGATCTTTTGATTCCCCATTATTGCATCATAATGCAATGTCGCAGCGACCAAAAAAAAAAAACAATTCTGGCGTTTTGACTTTTCTCCCTGCGCTGTTTAGCTATCTGGTTAATTCTTTTTTTTCATTGATAGATCGTGCGATTCTGAACGCAGCGATACCAAATATGTGTATGTCTGATGTTTTTATTGTTTTATTCTGAATGGGGCGAAAGGGGAATGATTTGAACTTTTAAATTTTTTCATATTTTTTAAAAGTTTTTCTTCTTTTTAAACTTTTGGCATGCTTCAATATTCTCCATGGGAGACTAGAAGCTTCCATAACCCAATCGGCTTTGCTACATAGAGGAGATGATCGCTGGGTGGCGCTCATAGCAATATGGCAGTCACAACCATAGAGGTCTCCAGGAGACCTCTGGTTGTCATGCCAACCAATCGGTGACTAGTGATCAAGTGACAGGAAGGACGAGTTAAATGCCGCTGTCAGAGTTTGACAGCGGCATTTAAAGGGTTGATAGCCGGAGATGGATCGCGAATCCATCGCGGCTATTCCGGGCACATGTCAGTTGTTCAAAACAGCTGATATGTGCCTGGAAATATGTGGGCTAATCTTTATTTTCAGTTAATGATATGCTCTTGCTCAGGGGCGGCCTGTGGGGGGTCTTCATGTGGTGCTCTGATTAGCTAATCATAACGCAGCCTGCTGACAGGTCACTGATTCCTCACGGACCTGCCCCTAGTTTACATACTAAATAAAGTTATATACCGTATACACTAGAGTATAAGCTGAGATTTTCAGCCCATTTTTTTTTAGGCTGAAAGTGCCCCCTCTCGGCTTATACACGAGTCATTCATTGTCTCAGGGGGTCGGCGGGAGAGGGGGGAGTGGCAGGAGTCGGCGGCTGTCACATCATACTCAGCCACTCCTCAAGCGATCGCTGCAAATCCTCCCTGCATCTCTCTGTTCTCCCAGCGAGGTAGCTTCTTCCTGTTTTCAGCGGTCACATTGTACCGCTCATTCAAGTAATAAATATGCACGCGTCTCCACTTCCATAGGCGTGGAGCACATATTCATTACTTTAATGAGCGGTACCACGTGACCACTCAGCACTGGAAGGAAGACAGGAAGAGAGATGATGGCGCCCGCCCCGGACTGAGATGTAGCAGCGCCAGGAGGGCAAGTAGGACTGGGGGAGGGTAAGCCATGCGATATTCACCAGTCCCCATTCCACAGCCGCGCTGTGTCTTCTGGGTCCTCTGGCTGTGACGTTGAGGTCAGACGGCGCAATGACGCGGTTAGTGCACGCCCTCTGCCTGAAGAGTGATTGCAGAGAGCCGGCGACGCTGAGGAGCAGCGGTGAGCGACGAGAGGCGAGTGGGTATTTTTTTTTTTTTTTTTTAATCACAGCAGCATTATATGGGGCATATTTTTCTATGAAGCATCTTATGGGGCCATAATAAACCTTTGTGCAGCATTATATGGGGCATATTTTTCTATGGAGCATCTTATCGGGCCCATCGTGAACTTTATGGAGCATTATATGGGGCGTATATTGTATTTTTGAAATTTACCAGTAGCTGCTGCATTTCCCACCCTAGGCTTATACTTGAGTCAATAAGTTTTCCCAGGTTTTTTGTGGCAAAATTAGGTGCCTCGGCTTATACTCAGGTCAGCTTATACTCGAGTTCATACGGTATATTTTAGAAAAAAACCTTCTGCAGGCACCAGCCTTGGCACCTGCACTGCAGCATAATCGCATGTTTACTCTATATATAATTATTATGGTTGAGGTGATCCTGATATTTAAAAAAAATATCCATTTCAAAATTGCTCCTGCGCAGTAGCAGCCATCGGTGTTTATAGAGGTGATCTCATAGCTGCTACTGCGCAGGCGCCATTTTGCTACAGAAAAAAAAAATTCCTTATCCAATATGGCACTGCCAGCGCAATAGCAGCTTTCTCTCAGCATCTCATCTTTTGATGCAATTTTTCTCATGTATTTCTGGATACTCCTTATTTCATCCGTGATGGTGGTTTGGACACCTATCAAGCCTTGACCACCCTCTTTTCTGCTGATATACAATCTTTTTTTTGTGCTAGACTTAGGATGGAGACTTCCATGCATTGTGAGGAGCTTTGGTGTTTTCACATCTGCAGTTTCCATCTCTTCTTTTGACCAGCACACTATGTTAGCAGGGTATCTGACAACTGGCAGGGCATATGTATTGATGGTATGGATTTTATTCTTCCCATTGAGCTGGCTCTTCAGGACCTGTCTTACCCTTTCATGGTATCTGGATGTTGCTGCTTTCCTTGCCTCCTCATCATGGTTACCGTATTCCTGTGGTATGCAGGAAGTACTTGTAGCATGTCTGTACATCTGCTATGTGCCCTGCTGGTAATTCCACTCCATCAGTCTTGACTACCTTGCCACTATCATCAAGCGGTCGCACTTCTCCAGTCCAGTTCGCTGTAGCTCCTTGTCAGGTGAATCAGTGAATGGATGTTGTCCATGTAGAGGAGGTGGCTGATGGTGCTTCCACTCTTGAACTTGTATCCAAAGCCAGACTCTGTAATTATCTGACTGAGGGGGTTTAAACCTATGCAGAACAGCAATATGGACAGTGCACCATTTTGGTATATGCCGCATTTGATGGTCACTTATGCTAGTTGTCTTGAGTTGACTTCCAATGTTGTTCTCCATAGCTCCATTGAGTTTCTGAGGAAGGTTCTTAATTTCCTGTTGACATTGTAGAGAGCCAAGCATTCACAGATTCATGTGTGTGGCATTGTGTCATAGGCTTTCCTGTAGTCAATCCAGGCTGTGCCGGGATTGGTCTGTCTGGATCTTGAGTCTTGAGCGATTGCTCTACTCGGAGCTGGTGTTTAGATCCTCTGGTGTTGGTCCCAATGCCTTTCTGAGCTTGATTCACGTACTGGTTCATATGGTTCTGTAGTTCAAGTTGTGATAATAGCCTTCTCTTTATGACATTGAAACGTTGGGTGACTAGTTGTTTCTCAGTCAGTGGATATGCATGTCTTGTATCCATCCAAAGTTTCCTCATATATCCTCGCTTCATATATCCTCTCTCATTTGGCCTGCTGTTATAGTAGCATTTCATCAGGTCCAGGTTCTCTTGCCTTGTCCATGTATGGTTTCTTCCAGTAGCCCATTTATCATCACATTGTCCTGGTTCCTCGACATCTGACGCGGACCTCGTTAATCCGGGCGACGTCCGAGCCAGCATGACTCTCTTTGTTTGTGACACTCTCATGTTCATTGAGGTAGGCACTATAGTGTTAGTAGTCTTGTCCAAGGACCACTACTGATATATTACTTCTAACAGGGCAGATTTGAACCCCAGTCTCCCACGTTTGTGGTTGTGCACTTTAACCACTACGCTATAACATGCACCCAAAGTAGGTATTATAGTGTTCGGAGCCTCAGTATATAATTTAATTTTACTTTTCCACAGGGCCGGGGGCAGGTTGCTGAGGGATCAGTGACCTCTCAGCAGTCTTCATTATGAATACCTAAGCAGAGCAAAACATGAAGACCCCCCCCCCCCCCCCAACAGGCCATCCCGGAGCACGAGAATATCATTAACTCAAAACTGAAAATAAGGCTTAAACAACCACAAAGGCGGATTACATCAACCAAGGTATCATTTTAATCAGTACAACAGCGCCGACCTGACACCGTCTGTAAGTTACTGTGAACAGTCCTGCTGACAGGTTCCCTTTATATATAGGAAAACAGCTCTGATGATCTTTCATAGCCACTTAAAGGGGTGGTCTGAAACTAACAAGTTTAATCCTAAACGTCTGTCTATTTAATGTCATAATCTCTTTTCTAATATACTTTAATTGAAAAGTCCCTACTGTCCCCTCGCTACTCATTAACGTTACATGCGGGGTGCCACTGGTCTCTGCTTTTCCTTTATGTCGGATAATCTTACAATGCGCACTGACAGTGTACTGTTGCTGTCTCATTACTTATCATTAGAACCTGCGAGCGAGAGCACTGTCACTGTACAGTAACAAGAATCTACAGAGAATAGGTCAGAATTGGCAATAGACATATGCTCAGTAGAGAAAGAACTAGCTCAGCACCTGAGATAGAGGTGAATTTTGACGCTTAGTCATCCTGTTCTTCAGAAATGCAACAGCATCCTTAGAACTGGGGTTTGGATCACTGTCATATTGATAATGCGCACATCTACCAAGCGTACAGCATGATGGTAGCATCTCTCTTTCAATTAGTAGTACATCTGTGATTTTCATGATACCATCAATGAAATTTAGGTCCCTGGCACCAGTAGTGCTCATGTAGCCCTAAATAAGGGCCACCAGCATGGTTCACTGTGGGCACTATACATTTCACTATGCACTCTTCACCTTTGCAAAGCCATAGAGTTTTAAATCCATTAGTTCCCAAAACATTTTTCAGCATGAACCTTGACAAACTGTAGGTGGGCTTTCTTGTGCACATCCTTTAGGAGAGACTTCCTTCGTGGACGAAACCCATGCATGCCATTGCTTTTCAGTGCACTCAATATTGTGTCAAAGCTAAATGGGTTGAGTTTTTTCCTTCTTTAGGTAACTGTAGTGAATTGTATGTTGATTTCCTTCATCCCTTCTCAAAAAATGCTCATGTTTAGGTGTTTACTTTGGTGATCGGAGCGAACATCAGTGAGATGGTTGCACTTACTTTTGTGTTACATTTTATCATTTTTGCTAGATTATTCAGACTGATAAGTAAGGCTTTGCTGATCTTGTAGCCTTCACCTTTTATTGCTTAAAAGAAATGATGCTCTTTCTCAGGTCTTGTGACATTTCTCTTCCATGTAGTGCCATTGCTGACAGCATGAAATGGAAAGCGGTTGTCGTATTTGTTAAAGAGGCTGTCCACTACTTTTGATTGATGACCTATTTTTAGGAAAGATCATTAATGTCTGATGGG
Organism: Dendrobates tinctorius; assembly: GCF_039654945.1. Classification (NCBI taxonomy): domain Eukaryota; kingdom Metazoa; phylum Chordata; class Amphibia; order Anura; family Dendrobatidae; genus Dendrobates; species Dendrobates tinctorius. The sequence goes on along the minus strand of NW_027361680.1, from coordinate 4,750,246 downwards.
CTGGGATCTGACACCTGGAACCCCCGGTAAAAGATAGGTCAATCAATCAAAAGTAGTGGATAACCTCTTTAAGCAACAGCCTTTTAAACACCTATTTAATACATAATTAAATTTAACTGTGGATGAATTCTCCTAAATTAGAAATATGCAGTCCAAACTTTAGCTTTGCTCCCAAGACTTTCTTTGGGGTGTACTAATTTTTGCAATATGATCTGGAATAAATTTATTACATTTTTTTGGATGTGGAAAATAAATTTTGCTTGCAATCAATGGCTCACATTTATGGGAGTACTTTGTAGAACAGCATTTCATAAAAAATGTTGATTCTGAAAGGAAATAAGTTTCTTGACAAGTCTGTTGGGGTGTACTCATTCATGCTGAGCGCTGTATTTGTGGATTTCTTGTGCTGTATGTGGGACCATTATACCAAGTACTGATTGATTTACTGAAGCTGTCAAATCAACCATCTTACTACAGCCGCCAGTCTGGATTAGTGAGTTGTTGCGGTCTTTCAGCAGTAGTATTAGTGCCAAGACTTAATTATGCAAGCCGCAGAGAGCCTGGCTTATGTTCAGATGGACCTTAAAGGTAACCTGTCACCCCCCAGGGCATTTTCAAGTTAAAGAGCCACCTTCAGCAGCACTAAGGCTGCATTCTGTAAAAGTGGCTCTTCTGTTTCTGACCCCTAGTAACGCTGAAATATTGACTTTTCTAAAACCGACATCAGGCTATTGCGCCTGCGTGTTGTGGAGGCCCCAGATCCCGCCCCGCAGTGTGTTATGATGTATTCACACTGCTGGGCTGGGGCCTCCTCAACACGCAGGCGCAATAGCCTGAAGTCTGTTCTCGGGCAGCGCGCACTGCGCGTGTCCCAGAACTCATGTCACAGCGGAGGCGCCGGCATTCAAAACAGGAGGAGGCAGCGACGCACAGGGGCATCATGATGGACGGATGGTAGGCGGCGCCCAGACACAGGACAGAGGCATGATTGACGGCGGGGAGGCGGCTGATACAGGGGGACACACCATACATATGGGAAACATTACGAAACATTACAGGTATTATTAAAATGCAATAACGGGCAATCAAAAGAACGTATGTGCACAAAAGTGGTATCATTAAAAACGTCAGCCCGGCATGGAAAAAATAAGCCCTCAACCGACCCCAGATCATGAAAAATGGAGACGTTACGGGTCTCGGAAAATTGCGCACTTTTTTTTTTAGCATACTTTGGAATTTTTTTTCACCACTTAGATAAAAGAGGACATAGACATGTTTGGTGTCTATGAACTCGTGATGACCTGGAGAATCATAATGGCAGGCCAGATTTAGCATCCAGTGAACCTAGCAAAAAAGCCAAGCAAAAAACAAGTGTGGGATTGCACTTTTTTGGCAATTTCACCGCACTTGGAATTTTTTTCCCGCTTTCAAGTACATGACATGGTAAAACCAATGGTGTCATTTAAAAGTACAACTCGTCCCGCAAAAAATAAGCCCTCACATGGCCATATAGACGGAAAAATAAAAAAGTTATGGCTCTGGAAAGAAGGGGAGGGAAAAATGAAAATGCAAAACCAAAAATACCCCTGGTCATTAAGGGGTTAAAGGGGATGTCCTCTACTTTGATACTAAAGATCTAAGACAAAAAGATCAGATCTGTGGGGTCCAACACACAGCATCCCCACCAATCAGCTGTTACTAGTTCTGATGGGAGCCAGATGCATATACGATGTGGAGTGGAATAGCATAGGCCATATGCTGTGTCGTGGTTGTTGCGGACCTGAAAACAGTTAATCGGTGGGCGTGCTGCATCCCCAAATATCTGCAATTGAAGAGTTATCCAAAGGAACAGTCAACACTATCAAAGTAGAGGACAACCCCTTTACTGAAGTTGGCAGCAGATGACTACACTATAGATCAGAGTTTTGAATTCAACATCCCCACAAACATTTTTTTCCAGTAACATCACATGCAGACACTTTTTCAAACCAAACACCGTCTATTACACTGTATCCAACTCAAAAAAATACCACTAAATACATTATACCTACCCTACGAAAAGACACAATATAAAATGTATCTCCTCTTCTGCGGATAGCTTCCAAAAACTCCTGATAGCTTCTTGGTGAGGAATAATATATCTGTAACTCATTTACTGAGCTCCTAGGAAAGCAAAGAATGAAGAGAGTAAATGTTTGCCTAGCACACTACTCACCAGAAAGCTAAATAAATCTGGGAAAAGATCATTCCAACCAATTTGCAATGTCTATCATGGACTGCACCTATGCTCCTAAACAGAAAATGCTGAGAGCTTCTCTAGTAACAGCTATGGGAATGTCCTTGATTTATGGGCTAGACAGCTCAATATCATGTGCAGCTGTTTTCCCATGACACAAGACTTACTGACACAATGGACCACATCCATAGCAGAAAAGGTCTGCAGAGATGTATTTCTAGGTCACCAGTGTTGGCACCAGACTGCTTCCTTGTCTATGTGGCAATCACACACTGTGATTATCCATGTGGGGGCATTGTGGCTAGCAAACCGGGCAAGGAGGGTAGCGGCCATTGGGTGGTTTGTGGGTGTACTGGGAGGACTGATGTATAAGTGAGAAGCAAGGGCAGCAAACTGCAGAGGTGCATCACTAGACATGCTAGGGCGGCATGTGGTGCTACTTAGTATTGGTTGGGCTTATTAGAAGTATCTTTCCCTCATGTAAATCCCCCCATGACCAATAACCAATGCCCTGTGTGACATTTACTTACTTTAAGCTGGTTTCCGTGTATTGCATTGTCACCAGTTGGGTACCATCTTTTCCATTGGTTTTCTGTCATATAAAGTACATATAGATATGGATATAGTTTACGGTATATAAATTATAAAAAAAAGTTGATTAATTTTCTTGGTAATTGTAACTTTGATAAATCCTGAATCATGAAAGTAGCGGTTCAGGAAAAATGTTGACAAATGAAGGCCACTGGTAATTGTTGATCTGCATGATGTTTAGAGCAATTTTTCTACCTTAAAGGGAATCTGTCACTCCCTGAACAATTTTAATCTATTACTATGGGCATACTGGTGATAGAATGGTTAAACCAGTCTCACCTGTGTGCCTCATAGCTGCAGTTTAGGTCTTGAGAAATTCATTTATAATGTTATAAATTATTGATTTCTTCCAGGCTTCGGGGCGTGTGGTGGCTGGAAGAAATCCCTGCCTCCTGACTGCATGCTTCCATCAGCGTCACACTGACCTGCTCGGCGCTGTAATCCCGCGCATGTGCCATGCACACGCGGGGTTAAGCCACCCGTGTCCACCCTCCTATGGGCAGTGTCAGTATTGATCTTCTACACAGGAACAGTGAGTCACTCTGCAATAAGCAGAGACTCGTTGGCGCCTGCACAAAAGATTAATGCCGATGCTGCCTATATTTTAGTAATGTTTTTTAAACCAAATAAACATTTAAATCGAAGAAAAATACAGGATAAGCATTACGGTATACAAAAAAGGTACAATTCTAATTAACACATAATATAAGAGCACGTTTTCTGCATACATGGAAAACAAGCAAAAAGCATAGAAGCTAGAATACAGAGCCGGTGATCCATCCCCTACTTGATAAAGGAACCCTTCAACCCCATAAATGACATGTTTGTAATTAGTAATTAGGAGGGTTGATCCTACTGACAGATTCCCTTTAAACAGTCTATACGGGCACATACTTACAACGTGGAACATGGGAGTCTTATTCCAGAGAGATCACCTTTTATCACTTTATATAAATCACCTCTTCCAGGTTGTGGGGATGACGCTGCCTGGAAGATTACTCTGCCCCAGAGATTATTGTACATGAAGGGGAGTTACCAGTGTAATAGACACGTGGTCAAAATTGTTGGTACCCCTCATTTAATGACAGAAAAACCCACAATGGTGACAGAAATAACTTGAATCTGACAAAAGTAATAAAAAAATATTAAAATGACCAAATGAAAGTCAGACATTGCTTTTCAACCATGCTTGTACGTAATTAAAAAAAAAAAAATAAAACTCATGAAATAGGCCTGGACAGAAATGATGGTATCCTTAACTTAATATTTAGTTGCACAACCTTTTGGGGCAATCACTGCAATCAAATGAATGATTCCTCTGTCAATGAGACTTGTGCACATCTCGACAGCTATTTTGGCCAACTCCTCAAGAGCAAACTGCTCCAGTTGTCTCGTGTTTGAAGGTTGCCTTTTCCAGGCGGCATGTTTCAGCTCTTTCCAAAGATGCTCAATAGGATTTAGGTCAGGGCTCATAGAAGGCCACTTCAGAATAGTCCATTGTTTTCCTCTTAGCCATTCTTGGGTGATTTTAGCGGTGTGTTTTGGGTCATTATTCTGTTGCAAGACCCATGACCTGTGACTGAGACCAAGCTTTCTGACACAGGGCAGCACATTTCCCTCTAGAATCCCTTGATAGTCTTGAGATTTCATTGTACCCTGCACAGATTCTAGACACCCTGTGCCAGATGCAGCAAAGCAGCCCCAGAACGTAACAGAGCCTCCTCCATGTTTCACAGTAGGGACAGTGTTCTTTTTTTGATATGCTTCATTTTTCCATCTGTGAACATAGAGCTGATGTACTTTGCCAAAACGTTCCATTTTTGTCTCATCTGTCCATAGTACATTCTCACAGACGCTTTGTGGCTTGTCAACATGTAGTTTGGAAGATTCCAGTCTGGCTTTTTTAGGATTTTTTTTTTTTCAACAATGGTGTCCTCCTTGGTCGTCTCTCATGAAGTCCACTTTGGCTCATACAACGACGGATGGTGCGATCTGTCACTGATGTTCCTTGATCTTGAAGTTCACCTTTAATCTGTTTAGAAGTTTTTCTGGGCTCTTTTGTAACCATTCGTATTATCCGTCTCTTTGATTAGTCATCAATTTTCCTCCTGCTGCCACGTCCAGGGAGGTTGGCTACAGTCCCATGGATCTTAAATTTATGAATAATGTGCAACTGTAGTCACAGGAACATCAAGTTACTTGGAGATGGTCTTATAACTTTTACCCTTAACACGTTTGTCTATAATTTTCTTTCTAATCTCCTGAGACAACTCTTTCCTTCACTTCCTCTGGTCCATGTAGAGTGTGATATACACCATGTCACCAAACAGTACAGTGAGTATCTGTAGCCCTCTATACAAGCCCACTCACTGATACCAAGATTGTAGACACCTGTGTTGCTAATTAGTGGACACATCTTGATTTAACATGTCCCTTTTGTCACATTATTTTGATTTCTGTCCAGGCCTATTTCATGAGTTTTATTTTTTTCTTTTTAATTCTGTGGAAGCATGGTTGAATAGCAATGTCTGACTTTCATTTGTTCATTTTCATAGATTTTTTATTTATTATTAATTTTGTCAGTGGGTTTTTCTGTCATTACACGAGGGGTACCAACAATTTTGACCACATGTGTATGTGATGGCCACTCTCTGCTCTCCTGATCTCACTGAAGAGATGTGTGTGATTATTAGGCCAGGGTCAGACAAGCGAGAAACTTGCAGGAGTCTCGCATGTCAATACCCGGCACTGCCACCGGCACTCAGACAGGAGCGTGCGGCTGCATGTATTTCTATGCAGCCGCACGCTCCGGTCTAGAGTGTCGGCAGAAGTGCCGGGTCTTGACATGCGAGACTCCTGTGAGTTTCTCGCATGTCTGACCCCGACCTTACTGACACATCTGCAGGTTCCTCTCAGCTTCCAGCTCACAAGCAGACAGGGTTGCAATATTGTTGCAATTTAGCAGCTGAGAGAGCTGCAGCTGCTAATGTATCTGAAATGAGTCAGAGTTCAGTTCTACTGTTCTGTGTGGGTTACAGGTCTCACAGGGGTAATCACCACTTTCATTCGAAATTATCTCTGGTTCCAGCTCAGTCTTTGGCCCTTAGATTTTAGCTGCTCATGTATATATTAAGAAAATATGGCTCTCTCTAGAACAGGGGTGGGGAACCTCAGGCCCCAGGGCCCTCGATGACCTTTTATCAGGCCCCCGAGCAGATTCTCAGGGACCGCATTCTTGGGCAGGGAGCTGTATTTTGATTGTCACAATCTCATTAATTTCTTCTTCCTCTGTTAGCACACACACGCAGTGTTCACTACAGATCACCGAAGGGCATGCAATGAAACACTAAGTCATGAAACCAGTGCCAGAGTCAAGATGTACTTTGTGAGCGGAGTTTGTACGGCCCCCGAAGGATGGTATAAATATCCAAATGGCCCTTGGCAGAAAAAAAAAAGATTCCCCACCCCTGCTCAAGAATAAGACACAGGATAATAGATATTAAGGTTTCATTATATTCAGCTTCCTATGACCTACATAAATATATAAACAACTTAGGAGGGTTGATCCTTCTGACTGATTTCCTTTAAAACAAGGGACTTTGTCCATGTAACCATGATGCACATGTACTCAATAATACAAACCGATCATTAAAGGGAATCGGTCACCCCTTTTTTCAAATTTGAGCAGCCAGCACCGACATCAGGGGCTTATCTACAGCATTCTGTAATGTTGTAGATCAGGGTTCCCCAACTCCAGTCCTCAAGGCCCACCAACAGATCATGTTTTCAGGATTTCCTTTGTATTGCTCAGGTGAAGCAATTATCATCTGAGCAATACTAAGGAAATCCTGAAAACAAGATCTGTTGGTGGGCTTTGAGGACTGGAGTTGGGGAACCTGCTGTAGATGAGCCCCCGATGTAACCTGAAAGATAAGAAAAAAGTTAGATTATACTCACCCCGGCGTCCGGTCCGATGGGTGTCGCCGTCCGGTCCGGCGCCTCCCATCTTCATACTATGCCGTCCTCTTCAGTCCTTCCTGTCCTGGCTCCTGCGCAGGCGCACTGCTCTGCCCTGTTGAGGGCAGAGCAGAGTCCTACAGTGCGCAGGCGCTGGGAGAGGGAACAGGGCAGAGCAGTGCACCTGCGCCAGAGCCGCGACAGGCAGGAATGAAGAGGACGTCATTGCTGCAAGATGGGAGGCGCCGGACCGGACCACAACTCCCTCCGGACCCGAACCGAACCCAGACCGCCCCTAAGTGAGTATAATCTAACTCCTTTTTCTTCTCTTTCAGGGTACATCGGGGGCTCATCTACAGCATTACAGAATGCTGTAGATAAGCCCCTAATGTCAGTGCCAGCAGCTCATACTCGAAAAAAGGGGTGACAGATTCCCTTTAAGCTACAGAACTATCAAAACTTACTGCTGTGTCTTGTATCTAATTGAACACCAGTGTCCAAGAGCTCTAAATACATTCTCAATTTCCCCCAAATAGGTAAAGCTGGAATAAATGGGGTACATTAAAAATCCTTCAATTTCAAAAAATGGAACATACACAGAAAGATTAAAACCCACCAGAATTTGGTAACAAATGTGGTCGTATTTTGGCTAGAGGACTGAAAGCTCAACAATTCCAAAACCATATTTCCATAATAAAAAACGCCACAGGCCATATTTTACACACAACAGAAGAGATATCCACACAATTTTTAACGCGCGGTTTTGCCGCGAAAACGCAAAAAAACAGCATCCCATACATTCCTATGGGATTCCGCAATGCTGTGCTAATGCTGCGGATTTTCCCGCGGCGGAATCGCATCGCGGAAAAATCCGCAGCATGCTAATTTTGCGGAATCGCAGGGATTCCGCCCACATAGCAATGCATTTTTCTGCTTACTTTCCGCATGTGACTGTGCCCACCATGCAAAAAGTAAGCAGAACATTTGCGGATGGTACCCAGGGGGTGGAGGAGAGGAGACTCTCCTCCAGGCTGTGGGTACCATATCCCTGTAAAAAATAGAATAAAAAATAAAAAATCGTGTTATATTCACTTTCCGGCATCCCGCGCAGCCTTCCTGGGCCTCAGCGATGCTTCCGTTCCCAGTAATGCCTTGCAAGACATTTGATGATGTTGCGGTCTAGCGATACTGTAGCGGTCCCTATTCCTTGCGAGATCACTACAGTATGGCGAGACCGCAACATCAAACGTCTCGCAAGGCATTACTGGGAACAGGAGCATCGCTGAGGCCCAGTAAGGCTGCGCGGGACGCCGGAAGGTGAATAGAACACGATTTTTTATTTATTTTTTTTTATTTATTATTTTTAACATTAGATCTTTTTACTACTGATGCTGCATAGGCAGCCTCAATAGTAAAAAGTTGGTCACACTAGTCAAACACTATGTTTGACGAGTGTGACCAACCTGTCAATCAGTTCTCCAAGTGATGCTCCAGATCGCTTGGAAAATGCTAGCATTCTGCAAGCTAATTACGCTTGCGAATCGCTAGTTTTCCTGCGGGAATTTAAAATGTGATTTTCCCGCGGAATGGAATTCCGTAATTCCCGCGGAAGTTATCGCGGGAATTCTGCAACGTGTGCACATAGCCTTACTGTTCAGGTTCGACTGCCCGAACACCGAGTGTCTGTCATGACCGCTTCTGATCGGCGGTGAAATCATCCCTGGCGGTCAGAGACACGGTTCACACGCAGGCAAAAGACAGCATGAACACTCAGCTGTGATCGAAGTTATAAAGTTCACCTCTGGTCACTAGTGTCAGCTGATGGGACTACCGCTCCCGTCAGCTGATGGGACTACCGCTCCCATCAGCCGATGCGTGCTGCCGCGAAAAACAGTGAGAGCAGGAGCGGCTGATGGGTGTATTCATCAGCCAGCTTCTACACTGTAAATATTTAAAAAAAAAAAAAAAAAAAAAAAATGGCGTGGGTTCCCCCGTAACCAGTCAGGCAAAACTCATAGCTGATGTTGGCTGATGAGAGCAGGTTAGCTTCATACCTCCGATCACAGCTGAGCGCTCATGCTGTCTTTTGACAATGTGGGAACCGCGACTCTCTGACCGGCAGTGAAGGCCCCCCCATTCTAGTGAATGGGGTCTGGGTTCGGGGTCTGGTCCCCGAACTTTTTGTAATTGATCGGCAGAACCTGAACATCCAGGTGTCCACCCAGCTCTACCCACCAGTAAATAAAAGTAATTTTTACACAATTTGCTGTAATCCTGCATGCAGTTTTATTGTAATGTACCATCGCATGTAAATGGAATATTCTTGCTACGTGTCAGCTCCAACAAAATAAAAAAGTAACTAGAAAGCCCACGTAGTGCACATTTATCAATATGCTCACAGGTAACTGGTTCATTTTTCAACTACAATATCTTCTGTAACTTCTTAAAAGTTCAATCTGATCATTTCACCTGCAGAGCACTAGGAGACATGTGAATAGAAAGAAGGGAGCAAGCACACTATTGATAACACCTAAGAGGTGGAAGAATTTCCGTTTTCAATTTTTCCTCAAGATTTATAGCTTTTTTTTATATTTCCACCCACTTAGTCACAAGACGACTTTATTTTGCAGGATGAATTGTACTTTTGCATGACACCATTACTACCATATAATGTAAGAGAAATTGGGAAAAAAAATTCCACATGAGGTTAAATTGTGAAAAACACGCAATACCACATTTGTTTTTTGGGCTTCGTTTTTATGGTATTCATTGTACCGTAAAAATGACCTGACAGTAGGTATATCCTGGTTAGTACGGTCACATCAATACTAAATTTGCATTTTTTTTTTTTTTTTTTCAAAATAGTCTTTTACCCCTTGGAGACAGCCAATTTGGTACTTAAAATTGGCATCATTTTTACAATTCTGACCACTGTCACTTTATGAGGTAATAACTCTGGAACGCTTCAACGAATCCCACTGATTCTGAGAATGGTTTTTTGTGCCATATTATCCTTCATGTTAGTGCTAAAATTTCTTCGATATAACTTGCGTTTATTTTTGAAAAACGGAAATTTGGCAACAATTTTTAAAATTTTGCAATTTTCGAGCTTGATTTTTGTGCCCTTAAATCAGAGAGTGGTGTCACACAAAATAGTTAATAAATAACATTTCCCACATGTCTACTTTACATCAGCACAATTTTGGAAACATAATTTTTTTTGTTACAACGTTATAAGGGTTAAAAGTTGACCAGCGATTTATTTTTCCAAAAAGATTTACAAAACCATTTTTTAGGGACCACATCACATTTGAAGTGAGTTTGGGGGTCAATATAACAGAAAATACCCAAAAGTGACACCATTCTAAATACTGCCCCCCTCAAGGTGTTCAAAACCACATTCAAGAAGTTTATTAACTCTTCAGGTGCTTCACGAGAACTAAAGCAATGTGGAAGGAAAAAATGATCATTTTACCTTTTTTCACAAAAAATTTACTTTGGAACCCTTTTTTTTTATTATTTTTACAAGGGTATCAGGAGAAAAAGGACCAAAAAATTTGCTGTGCAATTTCTCCTGAGTACGCCGATACCCCATATGTGGGGAAAAGCCACTATTTGGATGCAGGGCAGGGCTCAGAAGGGAGGAAGCACCGTTTGACTTTTTGATGCAAAATTGGATGGAATCAATGGTGGCGCCATGTCTTGTTTGGAGACTCCCTGATGTACCTAAACAGTGGAAAACCCCCAAATCTAACCCCAACACACCCCTAACCCTGGCCCCAACTTTGGGTTTCGATAAGACATTTAGATCGCTTCTTATTGCATTTTTTGATGTGACAGAAAAAAAAAACCCATGCAATTGTGGTGTATTGATTCATTTTTTCTTCTCACCATTTACCAATTGGGTGGGTGAATTTTATATTTTGATAGATCGAACTTTTACGGACACAGCGATACCATGTGAATTTTATTAGTATTTAAAAAAAAAAAAATTAAGATCTTTATTTTTTTTTTTTAAATCAAATAGTTTTTATTGAAGGAAATAAGAAGGATAACAATACATACATAGGCATGTATAAACTGTGTTTCAAATTATTATGCAAAAAGCGTTTAGGAGTGATAAGGTTAGAATTTTTTTGTTTGCCATTTAAACTCATTGATGGTGATGTGTGTCAGGGTTCTTTATATCACTGAAAGCAATTGCAGATACCTGTGCAAATTAGTTTGGCAGGTGTGTCCAAATAAAGGCAAGACTACTTAAGAAGGCTGTTCCACATTATTAAGCAGCCTACATTTTTTGCCAAAATGAGAAAGAAAAAAAGCAGCAGACAAGTTTTTGAAGCTGCTGGTGCCTCCAACATCCCCTGAACAACAAGATGCAGGGTCCTTCAGAGGTTTGCAGCTGTGCGTAAGCCATCCTGTCGACCACCTCTATCCACTGCACACAAGCAGAAACGGCTCCAGTGGGCCAAACGATACATGAAGACTGACTTCCAAACTGTTTTGTTCACCGATGAGTGCCGTGCAACGCTCGATGGTCCAGATGGATGGAGTGGAGGATGGCTGGTTGATGGACACCCCATGAAAACACGGCTAAGGCGCCAACAAGGAGGAGGTGGAGTAACGTTTTGGGCTGGAATCATGGGGAAAGAGATTGTCGGCCCCTTTAGGATCCCTGAAGGGGTAAAGATGAACTCCATAATCTATGTGGAGTTTCTAAAACAGCACTTCCTGCCATGGTTCAAAAGGAAGAACCGTGCTTTCCGCAGCAAGATCGTTTTCATGCATGATAATGCACCGTCTCATGCTGCAAATAACACATCTGCATCTCTGGCTGCTATGGGCACAAAAGAGGACAAACTTATGGTGTGGCCACCATCTTCCCCTGACCTCAACCCCATTGAGAACCTCTGGAGCATCATCAAAAGGAGTGTCTATGATGGCGGGAGGCAGTTCACATCTAAGCAACAGCTCTGGGAGGGTATTCTGTCCACATGCAAAACAATTGAAGCACAAACCATCCAAAAACTGACAAATTCAATGGACGAGAGAGTTCAGAAGCTTCTTTCGAACAAGGGGTCCTATGTGCAAATGTAAAATCACCTAGAATAAAGTTTTGACTTGAAAACTGTTTGATTTCATTTTGTAATAAGCTGATAATGCTTATAATTTCACAATTGACCATTTTTTTGTTCAAAATAAAAATAAAAAGGTTGAAAACTCCGCTGTGCATAATAATTTGGAACGTAAATTTTGATTGTTTCTTATTTTTAAAAATACACTGTTGTCATAGGCAGTTTGTTCAGAAACATTGCAATTATACTAGAATATTAGATGACTGGAAAATAACAATGACTGCAATTCATATAGGTAATTTAGAGAAAATATGAGGAAATATTTTTTGCATAAAAATTTGGAACACAGTGTAAATATATCAGCAATATTACTTTTCTTACATTTTTAGTAAAAAATCTTTATTTTAAATGGGGGGGAAAAGAAGTGATGCAAACCTATGAGTTTTATTTTTTTTTCCCACTTTTTACTGTATTAGTCGACTTAAAAAGACTTGAAACTCATCGCTTGTACTATATACACATTATACACTTGGCGTTAAGAGGTTAACAGGTAACAGCTAAGAAACGGGACCTCACCTGCACTGGCCTTGCTTTGTGGGTGATAGGTGTCCGTCTGGACTTTGTTCGTTCAACCTCATGTCTATGAACCCAGCCACGAAGCTCTTGGTTTAACCTAATTTAAAGGGAACAAACATTACTTAGTGAACCAAATTTTTTTCATGTATGTAATTTTTGCTAATTGCACGTTGCAAACACTGAGAACATGAAAAGCCGCTCACGGAAGAAGGAAGATGTATGGTACCAATCAGACATCGTTTATGATGCCCTGCTTAGTCTGCTACCTATTGCCGGTTCTCTCTAATTTCGCTCTTCCCAGACCTGGCTGGGCTCCAAATGACTCACTCCATTCCCATAGTCCATACGCATTTCTCCAAAGAAAGCTCAATAACATGGGAACATAAGCTGATGTATACACAGTCAATTATTTCCCCTTATGTTTGCTGGAATTACTTATGTTATAAATGTTATTACTATGATGAGTTAACGTAATTTTTTTGAATATAAAACAAATACTATACACCCAAGTATTAAAAAAAAAAAAATTAAAAATTAAAGTCTGTGATTACAACAAAACACAATACTCAGGGCCCAGAAGAATCTACCATGGGTCATCAATCTTTGTCAAAAAACAATCCATTTGCAAATGAGCTACAGAAAAAGTTCTGCTGTCATCATGAACTAATAAGTGGCAGAGTCTTGTATGGTCATAGGAACGGATGTATGCAATGGAAAACTTCAGGCGTCCCTCCACCCCTCAGCTAAGTCAATCATAACTCTGAAGGAGAGCAATGAAAAAGGCGGCCATATTCAGACTGCCAGGAGAGAAAAGCTTTTTAGCTTTGTCTATACAAATACGACAGATCTGGCTAAGAAGAACACCCCATAAATCACATGGATGATCACTCCAAGAATAGCCTCAGAAATTCCCAGTCACTGATGGAAAGGACTGGAAAATCATGTTTCTTACTCCAGCAGCATCAGGTCTAATAGTAGACTAATAGACCTTCCACTATTACAGGGAAGCAGAGCAGTGGCGTCGGAGTCATTGAGGAGTTGGAGATTTGGCTTGCCGACTTCACAGACCTACAGCAAGGCCACATCCAGCACATGTACATGCTTCTACAACCTACACGATTTCATTTCCACACAACTGGAAGTGAGATTCTGCTGACCTGAGGGTTTCCGTTTGGTTGACATGTGGTCGGCAAGGAGGAGGAGGAATGTAAATCAGTGGATCTTCTTTCACAACCATTAATGCCTTTTCTGTTGACATTGGTTTTTCAAGCCTAAAAGCAAACATTAAAATTATTGGCAAAGTGTGGTGACTAGTGTTGAGCATTCAGATACTGCAAATATCGGGTATCGGCCGATATTCGCTGTATCGGAATTCCGATACCGAGTACCGATATTTTTTCAATATCGGATACCGGAATCGGAAGTCCCCATAATGCAATGAGCCACTGTTGTGGCTGTGATTGGCTGCTGAAATGATGTCATCATGATGCGCGGTCTGTGCCGACAGCCGGGGGTCTGTACGGGCCTGCCAGGGGCTTGTGCCGGCTGCCGGGGGGGGGGGGTCTGTACGGGCCTGCCGGGGGCTTGTGCCGGCTGCCGGAGGTCTGTACGGGCCTGCCGGGGGCCTGTGCCGGCTGCCGGGGGTCTTGTGTGTGTGCAGGCATCGTCCGATGGGACTACAAGTCCCATCGGGCGATGCCTGCTACAATGACAGTGATTGACACATTAGCCAATGATGGGACAGTAGTAGTCCCATCATCCGTCTAATGTGTTGAATGTAAAAAGAAAAAAAAACTATATTTTATATATATATATATATATATATATATATATATATATATATATATATATATATATATATATATATATATATACACACACACACACATACATACACACACATACATACACACACATACACTACACACAACATACATATATACATACTACATATAGTACATACATACTACATATGTACAACATTCATACATACTACATATATACAACATTCATACAACATAAATACATACTACATACATACTTCATATATACTACATTCATACATACTACATTCATGCAACATACATACATACTACATATATACTAAATTCATACAACATACATACTACATTAATACATACTAAATACATACTACATTAATACAACATACATACTACATACTCCAGGAATCCAATGACGGGAGGTAGGTATCCTTCCGCACTGTATTCCTCCGCCACTGTAAAAAAATAGTCCCTGGTCTCACTTTATGGCAAAAGCTGCGTGAGAACTTGCTCACACAGCAATGCCAAAAGTGAGACCAGTGACTATTTTTTTTAAAGTGGCGGAGGAATACAGTGCGGAAGGATACCTACCTCCCGTCATTGGATTCCTGGAGCCCCGTAGAGAGCGGTCGCATCAGCTGATGCTGCTGTTCTCCACGGGAGATTGGCGTGGGACACGCGTGGATTTCTGCGGATCAGGGAGTATATAGGTTGTTTGTTATTTTCATACTTTTCCACAGATGACACTGGCTTCGGGGATCAAAGTGACAAGTGATGGTGAGTATGTACTCTATGTCTATATGTATGTATTGTATGAACGTATGAATGTATTGTATGTAGTATGTATGTTGTATGTATGTAGTATGTATGAATGTAGTATATGTGTATGTAGTATGTATGTTGTATGAATGTAGTATATATTGATGTAGTATGTATGTTAAATGAATGCAGTATATATGTAGTATGTATGCATGTTGTATGAATATAGTATATATGTATTATGTATGTAGTATGTATGTAGTATGAATTTTGTATATATGTAGTATGTATGCTGTATGAATGTAGTATACAGATGTGGCCAAAAGTATTGACACCCCTGCAATTTTGTCAGATAATACTCAGTTTCTTCCTGAAAATGATTGCAAACACAAATTCTTCGGTATTATCTTCATTTAATTTGTCTTAAATGAAAAAACTCAAAAGAGAATGAAGCAAAAAGCAAAACATTGATCATTTCACACAAAACTCCAAAAATGGGCCAGACAAAAGTATTGGCACCCTCAGCCTAATACTTGGTTGCACAACCTTTAGCCAAAATAACTGCAACCAACCGCTTCCGGTAACCATCAATGAGTTTCTTACAATGCTCTGCTGGAATTTTAGACCATTCTTCTTTGGCAAACTACTCCAGGTCCCTGATATTTGAAGGATGCCTTCTCCAAACTGCCATTTTTAGATCTCTCCACAGGTGTTCTATGGGATTCAGGTCTGGACTCATTGCTGGCCACCTTAGAGGTCTCCAGTGCTTTCTCTCAAACCATTTTCTAGTTTGCTGGTAGTCTTCAGACTTCATAATGCCATACACACGGTCAAGCAGTCCAGTGCCAGAGGCAGCAAAGCAACCCCAAAACATCAGGGAACCTCCGCCATTTTTGACTGTAGGGACCGTCTTTTTTTCTTTGAAAGCCTCTATTTTTCTCCTGTAAACTCTATGTTGATGCCTTTGCCCAAAAAGCTCTACTTTTGTCTCATCTGACCAGAGAACATTCTTCCAAAACGTTTTAGGCTTTTTCAGGTAAGTTTTGGCAAACTCCAGCCTGGCTTTTGTGTCTCGGGGTAAGAAGTGGGGTCTTCCTGGGTCTCCTACCATACAGTCCCTTTTCATTCAGATGCCGACGGATAGTACAGGTTCACACTGTTGTACCCTCGTACTGCAGGGCAGCTTGAACTTGTTTGGATGTTAGTCGAGGTTCTTTATCCAACATCCACACAATCTTGCGTTGAAATCTCTTGTCAATTTTTCTTTTCCGTCCACATCTAGGGAGGTTAGCCACAGTGCCATGGGCTTTAAACTTCTTGATGACACTGCGCACGGTAGACACAGGATCATTCAGGTCTTTGCAGATGGACTTGTAGCCTTGAGATTGCTCATGCTTCCTCACAATTTGGTTTCTCAAGTCCTCAGACAGTTCTTTGGTCTTTCTTTTCTCCATGCTCAGTGTGGTACACACAAGGACACAGGACAGAGGTTGAGTCAACTTTAATCCATGTCAACTGGCTGCAAGTGTGATTTAGTGATTGCCAATACCTGTTAGGTGCCACAGGTAAGTTACAGGTGCTGTTAATTACACAAATTAGAGAAGCATCACATGATTTTTCGAACAGTGCCAATACTTATGTCCACCCTCTTTTTTATATTTGGTGTGGAATTATATCCAATTTGGCTTTAGGACAATTCTTTTTGTGTTTTTTCATTTAAGACAAATTAAATGAAGATAATAATACCAAAGAATTTGTGTTTGCAATCATTTTCAGGAAGAAACTGAGTATTATCTGACAAAATTGCAGGGGTGTCAATACTTTTGGCCACAACTGTATATGTAGTATGTATGTTGTATGAATGTAGTATATATGTATGTATGTAGTGTGTATGTATGTATGTATGCTGTATGAATGTAGTATATATGTAGTATGTATGTTGTATGAATTTTGTATATATGTAGTATGTATGTAGTATGTATGTATGTTGTATGAATGTAGTATATATGTAGTATGAATGTAGTATGTATGTAGTATGTATGTATGCTGTATGAATGTAGTATGTATGTTGCATGAATGTAGTATATATGAAGTATGTATGCTGTATGAATGTAGTATATTTGTAGTATGTATGTATGCTGTATGAATGTTGTATATATGTAGTATGTATGTATGCTGTATGAATGTTGTATATATGTAGTATCTAAGTAGTATGTATGTTTTTTGTTTTTTTTTACATTCAACACATTAGCCGCATGATGGGACTGCTACTGTCCCATCATTGGCTAATGTGTCAATCACTGTCATTGTAGCAGGCGTCGCCCGATGGGACTTGTAGTCCCATCGGACGATGCCTGCACACACACAAGACCCCCAGCAGGCCCGCACAGACCCCCGGCAGCCGGCACAAGCCCCCGGCAGGCCCGTACAGACACCTGGCAGCCGGCACAAGCCCCCGGCAGGCCCGTACAGACCCCCGGCAGCAGGCACAAGCCCCCGGCAGGCCCGTACAGACCCCCGGCAGGCCCGCACAGTGTCCACCCACGCACCGCCCACACTCTTCCCCCCCCCTCCTGAACTGGATGTGCAAGTAAAGAAAGGGTTTTTTTAAATGCGATATTTCTGTCCCATTGACTTGAATGGGACTTCCGGTATCGGAATCAGCGATACCGATAGTTTTTTGGGTATCGGGCCGATCCAATCCAATCCGATACTTCTCAATATCGGATGGTATCGCTCAACACTAGCGGTGACAAAAAAATCCACATAGCACGCCTCATGAGCTAAAGGTGGACAATCGGTCACTATCTGACAAGCACATTGAGGGAATATATCCATTCTGGAGTTTCAGATGCAAGTATTTAACATATAGCCAACTAGAGTAAGGTGTGCCAAGAATTTTAAAATGCATAGGTCTTTATACTACGGATGAACATATTGGAAGAACCTTGTCCAGCAGCCACATCATTGGTCTGTGACTAGCGGGAAGGTGCGCTGAGTTGCGCCTCCTTACCTTTTGATTTGTAGTTCCTGCGCAATGTCTTGCAGTACTTCTGTCCAGACAAGGCTGCTGAAACAGGACCCTGCAAACTAATTTGCTCATTTCTACTTTTCAACTAGTTTTGTGATTTCATTTTTTCTTTCACTACTTCCATGAGCCATACATTTTTTTATTTTTCAGCCATATGAGGGCTTGGTTTTTGAGGGACTAGTTGTAATTTTGAAGGACAAATTATTTTACCAAATGAGGTACTGAAAAATGGGGAAAAAACTGCAGTGAAAGGTCAGAAAAGAAAAAATGCAATTCTGTCATTGTTTTTGGGATTTTGTTTTTACAGCGTTCATTGTGCTATAAAAATGGCCTGGCAACACTCGTCTTTGGGCAAGTATGAGTACTATGATTTTAAACTTGCATAATTCAATTTAATGGTGAAAAAAAATCTGAAATTTACGTATACAAAAACAAAAAAATTAGGGCTGTGTTTCCATTTTCTGAGATCCATAACGTTTTTATTTATCCATCTACGGAGCTACGTAAGGGCTTGTCTTTGTGTGGTAAGTGGACATTTTTATTGATATCATTTTGGGGTACATATGAGATTTTGATTTCCTTATGTTGTGCTTTTGAGGGGAGATGCAGCGACTAAAAAACAGCTATTCTGGAGTTTTGATTTTTTTTCTCACCATATAAATAATTTTATAATTTTCAGAGATCATTCTTTTACATATGAGGAGATACATGGTTTTTTGTTTTTTTTTTAATTCTTGTTTAGAATTTTCATCTTTATTTTTTTTTTTTATTTTAAACTTGGCATCCACGTGGACCTTCACAAAGGCCTTTGACTGCTATGGCAACCCTTCAACACACCACAATTATGTTGAGGGGGAGGCTGATAAGCACCCAAAAGATCGCAACCTTAAGGCCGTACACCATAAATGCCGCCATCAGAGAGGAACATTAGAGATCTGGCTCAGAGCCAATCACTGCTACTCAATGAAGATGTCAGCTTTATAACACAGTCAGCATTTACAGGGTATAGTGCATGCTCAGCTCCCGAGTATCCCCATAGCCCTTCACACATTCATGGCAGATCCAACACAAAATGGTATCTCCACGGGTGCACAGACAATAGTATGGGGTGCCAAGAGCCCCTCACACAATATGGCGGCCTAGTGAGGGGCTGTAGGTTAATCATACTTGTGTGATCCCATGATGTCATTGTGACCGCTGAGCAGAGACATAAACTGATGGAATAGGGAGGCTTTGTGTTTCATCATTGTATTCACCAGTATCTACGTCCTGAGGATGCAGATACCGGTGAGATTGAGACCCGGCAAAGTGTGGCCTCATGTTGTGGGGTGCTACTGTAATAAGCATTTTGCCTGTCCCAGTCCCCAAGCTGGCTAAGAGCAGCCAAAGGGTTGTATGTGGCCCATGAGCTGCGCTTTGCCCAGGTCTGAGTTAGACAAATGGGTTATATGACCTTGGTACATTACAATGGTATATCTATACCTAGGAGCAAGGTTTAAGTACAAAGCCAGTGTAATCACAGCATATCATCTAATGAGTGGAGACCTTATAAAATGTGGAGAAATATGCAGAAGTCTCCACAAAGGAATACACTCAGGTGGGAAAAAAATGGCCAGCAAGTAAATATACAGTGTCTCTGAACCCCAAATTCATCTGTCCATTCCTCCTCACAGGAGATGACATCCTGTCATACTTCTTGACGGCTTTCCCTAGACAACCCTAAACAATCTCTAAAACAAAGCTGACTAATATGCGGTGGTGAAAATGGTAGTACATCAATGCCAACCATGCCTATATGATCAGTCACAATATAGAGAATACACACAAGTAGATTCATCATTCGCAATACTGCAACCATCACAATCCAATAAGCAACTTGACAGTGCTCCTCTTATCTTAGACCAAGTCTTGAGTCTAGTGTGGGAGGAGGCTAAGAAAAAAAAATCATTTATCAGGGTCAGCCAAGGTTCCCATATGCTAATACTTATTTCCATTTACCACTTTTTAAAATGTGATATTGTGGTTATTCACCACATTCTGCTCTTTTTTTTAAAGAGGGTGATAAAAGGTCTCCTTTTTTCTGCAAAAGTGAATGTTTTGAGACCCGTGTAAAGGTCAATGTGCAGGGAAGGGAAGGAGTTGGGCTGTTGTCAATGGCATGTTTCTGTTTTATTTAGCCATATAGTTGTTACAGTTGATTGTAATCCGACCTGTGATAAGAATATTCCAGAATAGGAAAAATCAGCCTAATAAAAGGCTTCGTGGCCACAGTGAAATTGGCAATAGTCAAGATAAAATACAGAAAACATGACAAGGAAGAAAAACCCTTTCACCAATATTTCGGAGCAAATACACTTAACCTAAAAACGTCATTTAAACAAAACACCATCTTTTATACATACAGCCTTGCTTAAGGCTTGAAAAATATATACAACAAAATCACTAGATTAAATTACCGTAAGTCACGCGGGGAAATTTCTCTGTCCTTCATATTTATTTTACCAGGCGAAAATTCAAGCAAGTTTCTACTACTTGGGCGAACAGGGCTCACCTCCACATCAAAGGGACCGGGATTAGACTCCAATATACTACAGACAAAGTGAAAGATTAAACATTGCTTTAAATTGAAAAATGGAATACAAAAATAAATATTCTTTTAGAAATCCTGCACAGATCAAAGCGGTCAACTTCTTGATAAAATTTTTTGCAGGCTGCAGAACAATTGAATAGGTGGTAGACAATCTGTTTCTCATGTGCAGAGCCAAGGGGAGAGGCTCCTGCTGCAGCCATTTATCTCACCATCAGACGCAGAACAGCAGGAGAGGGGCACAGCTGAGACCCTGGGACAGAGTTTTCTGTTGTAACTATGAGCACATGCACCAAGTGCAACACATTGCAATCGTTTATAGATTATCTTCTACACCTGGCTAAGACTTGTCCATCCGACATTACATACCTTAAAGGGTTACAATTAATCATTAAGAAAGCAGCCAACATCATAAGACATACGGCTCTTCTCTTTGGAGCAGCTACTTTAAGCTTCTGATTCTGCAGAAAGACATACATTTTTGAGAAAATATTCACAGCTATACCATTATACCATCAGATTTTTACAAATTGTCTGAAAGTGCCCTAAAAACAACAGAAATTACATTTATTACCTCTATTCTATAAAACAGGTTGTTGGTCATCATTGGCAGCAGCCTGAGCAGGTGCAATATAACCTGGGTAATACACTGAATGGCCACAGCGGCTTCTAGATTGCTCAGTGAACCTAGCGTGCATAATGTAACAAACTAGATAGAAGGGTCAGCATCGACTCCTCGACTCACTGCCACATCTCTGAGCTAGGCGATCCAGAACTTTTCTAGTACAGAAGTTGCAAATTACAAAAAGGCCAGAAAAAAGTTGGATTGTAAAAAGGCCATAATGTATCATCCAAAAATTCACTGTTAGGCTACGTTCACACAAAGTTATCGGAACAAGTGCTGTTCATGGAAACAGAAAAAACAACAGCACTCTGACCAATGTTAGGTAATTGGGTTTTCAGATAAAGGATCGTTTTGTTCATGGACCAAGTGCTAGTGTTACAAATAAATGAAAACTTGCAGTATGCATTGGTTTCTTCAGTATGTTTGAAGAGATTCACTTATTTAAGTTTTCGGATGTGCAAAAGAAAAAAAAAAATCCATCCTATCCCATACCGGTGATTTTTATGGATGCATCGCAATTCTTCAGGAATTTGCTGTAGATTTTAATAATGGCTGATGTATATAAACAGATGCAATCAGACTAAAAGTAAGAATAAATAAAATAATGAAGCACATTTTTATGCCTGTGTTATGTGATGTACATGTGCATTTTTGGATTTTTTTCTTTTAAATGTAGCAATATGGGTACAACAATTTTTCACAGAATTCTGTGCAGGAAAGAAATGCAAGTGAAAATTGTGTGAAGGAGACCTCAGGTTTATCTGAATCTAAAAAAGAAAAATCAAGTAAAATTGCTAAACTGACATGAGTTCTCCTCTCTTCCTGTCCTTAAAGACTGACGGTGGGCCAAAAAGGCAGAACTCCCAACTAAAGCCCAAGTCAGACATCCATGGAACACGTCCGAGGAAGAGTCACTCATATGAGGTTGTAGAGATCAGGCCAGAAATACCGCGGCCAGTCTGGACAAGTGGTCTGTACTCAGGTTTTTTGTAAGTGGTTGAGTTCAAGCTTTTTTTATATTGGCAAGGAAGGAAAGCTAGGCAGGCATAGCACAAGTGTCAGTGGTATAAGGACACACTCTTCTACACAAAGCATTTACATGTTAAACGCTAATGTGATTTGATCAGATCTCAGCCCAGAATAAGAGCAAGCTACTTTATACTAATTCACTGGTTTAAAAACGTGAATTGTATTACATTTTATAAGCCATCATTGGAAAGTGTTTTCCTCCTCTGGTTTTAGGTCTCCCAAATCTAGGAGACAAGTGTGGAAGATTGATAATGACCCTTCCTTCTAGTGGGACGTCAACCCTGCATTAGATGGTTTCATTTCTTTTATTCCTTTTTTTTTTTTTTAAATCAGATTTTTTTTATTAAACAGTTTTAACTTACAAAATTGAGACAAGGCACACACAGTTTTAACATACAAATTTGAGACATACCTCTTATACACAACCCAACCCCCCCCATTATCAAATTATAACTAATGTAACCGTGGGTCCCTTAGAATGTGACCTATTAGTAGAAAAAAGGGAGAAACACACACAAAAAAAAAAAACGAACAACAATTTTTAAGGGGGACAATATGAAACAAGATAGTTCTATGCTGTACAAGTCCTATGAACAGTCAGGCACATAGTACAAAATGAGCAATAGACATATTCAAGGCTGTGGAGTCGGTAAGCCAAACCGCGCTCACCTGGGGGCGGGACCTTGGTCCCAACGTCATAACTTCCGGAGCCGCGGTCGCTCCGGGGGTCCCGCCAGGTGCGCACGCGCACCTCTCGTACCTAGGTTCCTGATTCCCCCACGTTATGTGTGCGCCTGCGCGCTCCTCTCAGTTCGGCCTCCAGGTCCGTCCTCTCTATGGGACTGGAGGACTTGACCCGGAAGTCCTAGCGATCATGTGCTATATCAGGCTACCTCTTCCTAGGGGAGGTGCCTGATTATTGTTGTACTTCCTGGCTCTTTCTGCCGTGTCCCTGCCTGGCTGTGCGCTGTATTCGGGTCCTCTGCCTTGCACTCTATTGTGCCTCTTAGCACACACTCTGAACCTGAGCTCTGCCTTGTACTCGGTTGTGCCTCCTGGCACACGCTCTGACCCTGTACTCTGCCTTACTCTCAGCTGTGCCTCCTGGCACATACTCTGATCCTGTGCTCTATCTCATACTCAGTTGTGCCTCCTGGCACATACTCTGATCCTGTGCTCTGTCTTGTACTCAGTTGTGCCTCCTGGCACACACTCTGATCCTGTACTCTGTCTCTTACAAAAAAAATGTAATAAATTGTAAATATGTAATACACTATGTAATATCGATTACACATACATATACATATATATATATATATATATATATATATATATACACACACATATATATATATATATATATATATATATATATATATATATATATATATATATATATATATATATATACATACATACATACACACACATATAGATAGATATACATACACCGTATATACTCGTGTATAAGCCGACCACCCTAATTTTGTCACAAAAAACTGGGAAAACTTATTGACTTGCGTATAAGCCTAGGGTGGAAAATGCCGAAGCTACTGGTAAATTTCAAAAATAAAAATAGATACCAATAAAAGTAAAATTAATTGAGACATCAGTATAATACTTATAATGCTGCACAGTGAGTGGGCCCTAATAATGCCGCACAGTGATTGGTGGCCCCTTATAATGCTGCACAGTGATTGGTGGCCCCTTATAATGCTGCACAGTGATAGGTGGCCCCTTATAATGCTGCACATTGATGAGTGGCCCCTTATAATGCTGCAGTGATTGGTGGCCCCTTATAATGATGCACAGTGATGAGTGGCCCCTTATAATGCTGCACAGTGATGAGTGGCCCCTTATAATGCTGCACAGTGCTTGGTGGCCCCCTGTAATGCTGCACAGTGCTTGGTGGCCCCCTATAATGCTGCACAGTGCTTGGTGGCACCTTATAATGCTGCACAGTGAGTGGCCCCTTATAATGCTGCACAGTGAGTGGCCCCTTATAATGCTGCACAGTGAGTGGCCCCTTATAATGCTGCACAGTGATTGGTGGCCCCTTATAATGCTGCACAGTGATTGGTGGCCCCTTATAATGCTGCACAGTGATTGGTGGCCCCTTATAATGCTGCACAGTGATTGGTGGCCCCTTATAATGCTGCACAGTGATTGGTGGCCCCTTATAATGCTGCACAGTGATTGGTGGCCCCTTATAATGCTGCACAGTGATTTGTGGCCCCTTATAATGCTGCACAGTGATTTGTGGCCCCTTATAATGCTGCACAGTGATTGGTGGCCCCTTATAATGCTGCACAGTGATTGGTGGCCCCAATGCATTCTCATATTGCACAGGTAGCTAAGGTAATCCAGTCACTTAGCTGCTGCCGCTGCCTCAATTAAGGAAAAAAAAAAAACCTATATACTCACCTCGTCGCTGCCGCTGCTCATCAGCGTTGCCGGCTCTGCAGTGACTGTTCAGGCAGAGGGCGCGTGCTAACTACGTCATGGCGCTCTCTGACCTGAACGTCACTGCCCGAGGACGCAAAACAGCAGAGAGACGCGCAGTGGTGGAATGGGGGACAGGTGAATATGGCTCCCCCCCATCATACTCACCTCTCCTGGCATGTCTCTGCAGCCCCCCGTGCTTGTTCCATGTTGTCGGCGCGCTATTCTTCCTGCTTTCTGTGGTCACGTGGTACCGCTTATTAAACTCACGTATAATTCATGAGTTTAATGAGTGGTACCACGTGACCGCTGAAAGCAGGAAGAACAGCGGGCCGAAAACATGGAACAAGCACGGGGGGCTGCAGAGACATGCCAGAAGAGGCGAGTATGATCTCCGACACCCCCGCTCCCCCTCCCCGGCTGACCCCCGGTATATGACTCGCGTATAAGCCGAGAGGGGGACTTTCAGCCCAAAAAATGGGCTGAAAATCTCGGCCTATACGCGAATATATATGGTGTGTGGGTGTGTATATGTGTGTATATATATATATATATATATATATATATATATATATATATATATATATATATATATATATATATATATATATATACCGGGTGAGTCATAAAGGACGGACGTTTTTAAACTAATCATAAAATCGTTAAATATTTAATATAAATGTATTCACAGATTTGGTTACGTATACTGTGTTGAAACCACACACTAGAGATGGGGATATGTTGCCGTCGTAACTCAGGAACAAAGAAGTTATTTATCATGGCGATATAACGTTGTGAGTTCACGGTAACAGTATTGCCATTATCGCCTTCGAAAAAGTACGGACCGATCACGCCATATTTGCCCATAGCGCACCACACCGTTACCTTAGGGCTGTGCAGCGGTCGTTCATGTAATTCTTTCGGATTTTCATAGGCCCAATAACGGCAGTTCTGCTGATTAACCATGCCATTGACATGGAAATGAGCTTCATCACTCATGAATAAAATAAGGTTGTCGTTTTGCTCAATAATTGCTTCCATCTCATGTGCGAACTTCAGTCGCGCTGCGTAATCCCCGCGCTCCAACTGTTGCACAATGGCCAATTTATAGGGGTGGAAATGCAGGTCTAAATGCAAAATACGCCTTACTGTACGATTACTGAGGGCAAGTTCTAAAGAATGTTTCCGAGCAGATCGACTCGGACTACGCAGCATGGCTTGCCTGACGCGTTCCACATTTTCAGGGGTACGTGCCGTTCGTGGAGCCCCCGGTGGTCGTTTGTTCATTAGTGTACCTCGTGTACGGAGTGCTTCAACCCAACGTAGGATAGTGTTACGAGCGGGAACAGCTTGATTTCTGTGAATATTGAAATGACGCCGAAACTCACGCTGAACGGCTGTGATACACTCATTATTCTTGACAAAACTGTCGTACGCAAAAACGCGATGTTCTATCGTCCACGGCACCATAGCTTAAACTGAAACTAAAATAAAAACAATGCTTTCACCTCACAAACATAACCCCGCCTCCTGCACATCTCTACCTCCACCTGGTGGTGAGTTATAGCCACTTCAAATACATCCGTCCTTTATGACTCACCCGGTATATATATATATATAGTAGAAAAAGAGAAAAAGACAGCAGGATGGCACTCGCCGTTCTCTTGAAATGATTCACTATATTTCATATCGACAAAGCATAGGCATCGGCACGGGAGAGATGTAAAAAGACGGACAACAGCCGTTTCGTGCACACTGCACTTCAACAGGTCCCATGCTCAGGCTCAAGGAAACACTAATTTATACCACATGTGTGAACAAAAAAAAACTCCACCCTTTACCTGAACGTGCCTTAAAAAACCCCTAAAATAAAAAATAAAATTAAAAACAAGCATAGTTTACATACACCATATGCAATAAAACTAGCAATCATAACCGCTTCAGAGAAATACGGACATATCCACTTTTTCATTTAGACCCAAAGGACCTGTGGCTTTTGTACGGAGGATCCATTTGGCCTCTATTTGCAAAAGGTGTTTTTTATGATTCCCTCCATGCTGCGGTGCAGAGACCCTTTCAATGCCAGTAAACCGTAATGCCTCCGCATTCCCTCCATGTACTTTCCTCATGTGTTCTATAAGTCTAGGGACACCCTTTCCTGTGCTGATAGATTTAAAATGTTCCCTGAATCTTATGCAGAGGGGCCGAATCGTTTTCCCAATGTAGAAAAAACCACATGGGCAAAACAATGCATACACTACAAAGGTGGTTTGGCAGTTTTGGAGGAGAAGGTAGTTTATGCGGTCACCAATCCCTTTTTGAAATATATAAAATTATTCATTCGCTATGTGAACGATATTTTCATTGTATGGGACGGGTCAAAAAAGGATTTCAATTTGTTTGTGGAGTTTCTTAATTCGCATAATAATATGAATATGAAGTTCACTTCGCAATTTGGAGGTTTGGAAATAGATTTTTTGGATGTCAGATTAAAGTTAGTTTATGGAGTTTTATACACAGAAATTTTTCGCAAATCTATATACAAATTCCCTCTTACATTACAATAGTGCACACCCCCATTATATAAAATATTCTTTGCCTTATGGTCAATTTTTGAGACTAAAGAAATTTAACAGTCACAATGAAGGTTTTCAGAGACAAGCAGATGAACTGCGCAACAGATTCAAAAAAAGAGGGTATCCTGACTCTGTTTTAGATTCTGCCTTACAGAGAGTTAATAGTGAACCAGTTATTACTGGGCAGACCAAAAAAGGAAAAGAGAAACGGTTTGTTTTCAGTTTTACATATACTGTAATTCTAGGGATAGACACATTAGAACAGTTATTAGACAGCACTGGCATCTGCTGGAAAGTGACAGATCTCACAGATGTGGTCAGTAGGGGTCCCCTATTTGCGAGTAAAAGAAGTACTAACCTTCGAGATTTATTAGTCAAGAACAGATTCTAAAACAAACAAAATAATTGGTTGGAATCCAGTGCCCCAAAGGGCAATTACACATGTAAAAACTGTTCTTGGTGTCCATTTAAATTAAGTGGTAAAACTGTAAAAATGGGACCTGTATTTCACGAAGTCACGGAATTCATTACTTGCAGGACCTCCTTTGTAGTGTATGCATTGTTTTGCCCATGTTGTTTTCTCTACATTGGGAAAATGATTCGGCCCCTCTGCGTAAGATTCAGGGAACATTTTAATTCCATCAGCACAGGAAAGGGTGTCCCTAGACTTATAGAACACATGAGGAAAGTACATGGAGGGAATGCAGAGGCATTACGGTTTACTGGCATTGAAAGGGTCTCTACACCGCAGCATGGAGGGAATCATAAAAAACACCTTTTGCAAATAGAGGCCAAATGGATCCTCCGTACAAAAGCCACAGGTCCTTTGGGTCTAAATGAAAAAGTGGATATGTCCGTATTTCTCTGAAGCGGTTATGATTGCTAGTTTTATTGCATATGGTGTATGTAAATTATGCTTGTTTTTAATTTTATTTTTTATTTTAGGGGTTTTTTAAGGCACGTTCAGGTAAAGGGTGGAGTTTTTTTTGTTCACACGTGGTATAAATTAGTGTTTCCTTGAGCCTGAGCATGGGACCTGTTGAAGTGCATTGTGCACAAAACGGCTGTTGTTGGTCTTTTTACATCTCTCCCGTGCCGATGCCTATGCTTTGTCAATATGAAATATAGTGAATCATTTCAAGAGAACGGTGAGTGCCATCCTGCTGTCTTTTTCTACTATGATATTTCATGTTTTTCTCATATGGATAGAGCACCCGTTCAATAAGGGTTATAGGTGTCACACTGATAGCGGTTACAAGCAGCCTTGCGGGTATTTCTTATCCAGGGACAGTGCTGGATGTTTCTTTCCTTGGATTATATATTATAAAATATATATATATATATATATATATATATATATATATATATATATATATATATATATATATATATATATATATATATATATAACACTATGTAATAAACTATGTAAGTGGCAAAAAATAGTTTTCAACAACAACATACTAAATAACATTTGTGCAGTCTATGAATTTGTTCTAAGAAATAGAATTGCCTCCATCAGATCCTCCTTCATAGATGACATCAAATCTGCCCTAATAATTTTAAGGACAGAGAACAACTTCTCTACAGTAACTTGGGTTGGAGGCAAAGCCGTAACCACATGGGCAACACCTCTAACAATTTCCGGGTATAAAGGAATTGCCTCGTGCACAGTCAGTTTTGATGAACGGTTGAATTTTTCTATTTCTTTCAGAGCAAGTGAAACATTTTGCTGAAATATGGTCAATCTGCTTGCTATAGGAGACAGAGTGAAATCTTTTTCCTTGCGGCAACGCTTTGCCTGCTCCATGTCATCCAAATACTTGTCAAAGTCAAACTCCTCATCTGAGGAGGATGAAGATATAGCAGCAGTAGCACTGTCAGGACCCAAGTCCTTTTGCACCTGGCAGTCCTCCTGTAGGCCACTCATACTAACTGCTACCTCAGTCAGAGCTTCTTCTCCTTTAGTAAGCCGTTGATCACTTGGGTCCACATAAACAGCTGCCAGAAAAATTTTATTTTCCAATAACTGTGTCTCTCTCCGTTTCATTGAAGCAGAAATGCCATCTGTGATTAAACGTCCTCTTTGGGACAGGCAAAATAGGAAGTTCTTCCTCTCCCTTATGAAAATGCCAGGAGTTAAATCCTCAGCTTGTAATTTTTTAGTCACAGTCAATGGGCGATTAAGCAATGCCTTTAATTCAGCCACCTGTGTCCATTGACCTTCATTTAGGGTTACCTGAGGGTTCACCATATCTATAAGAAACGGTTTTAGTTCAAGCAATCGCTCAATCATTAAATAAGTGCTGCCCCACCGAGTGGCTTGATCGACAATTGCCCCTTTCCCAGCACGTCTCCTCAAGATGGAATCAATTTTAGGGGTTCTGGCGGCAATAACCAATTTCCTCACTTTTTCAATCAGAGTTCCAGCATGTCCCTCTTGCAGACTATCTCTTATTGCCAGCTGCAGCGTGTGCACAACACAGCGCATGTGATGAATATAAAAGTGTTTTGAAGCACCTTCAACAATATTATATATTTCTAAAGTATAATTTTGCGATTCTTCTGTTGTAATATCTGTTTGTTCCTCAGTTACATGAACAGAACTGGCGCCTTCAATCTCAAACATACTGAAACCTACATTTTCTTCTAGCTGTTGTTCATTACTCTCATTCATCAGTTTAATTGTACTTATGTTTGAAGCATTGTCCGTTACAATAGCAAGAACCTGTTCTTTTTTGAGTTCGTAATTTTGCAGAACTTTTTCCACTAAGGTCTGGAGAAACTGGCTGCTGTGATGAGCTTTAGTATCTTTTACTGCCAGTGTCATGGTCACAATTTCTTTGTTGCCACAAACATATCGAACATTGATGGCAAAATAGTTCAGGCATCCATTTTAAGAAACATGAAGCATCTTTTGAGAGTCTTTTTAAGATCTTCCTTTTACAGAGAGCACATAATAATCACCTACAATATTAGCATTAGTTACCTTCCTGTGACGGAGATGAGCAGTAGTACTTTCACTTTCTCACTTTCTCCAGCTCGGGGCCCAGGAATCGGATCCTGTGCAGGGCAGGCACATCTCCCCCTCCTCTCTCTGGTGAAGACAGCAGAAGACAGGACAGAGGGGAGATTGCCCCCTGCAGTCTGAAGCCGATGCAGGACGGGAGCACTACAGCATACAAGTGAGTTTTGATAGGTGCGTGCCCCTGCTTCTAGGGGGGGGCAGCTGCCCCCCCACCTCTCGTTGCCTATGGCCATGATTCACACACAGCGTTTTTGCGGATTCATTTTTTGCAGTAAAATACCGTGACTCTGGGCTTCCCAGCAAAGTCAATGGGTCTCAAGATATGACATTCAGACACATCGTTTTGTGAGGATCCGTTTTTGGGCTCAAAAACGGATCCTCACAAAGAATAAGCATGTCAGTTTGTGCAGCGTTTTTCTAATCTGCTTTTGCTATTGAAAACATTATCTATGAGCTCAAAAACCTTTCAGGTGATGCGGTTTTTTAAAAAGCTGATCTGCTTTTGCAGCTGAAAAACGTATCCTCAAAAAACGCAGCAAAAACGCTGGGTGTGAATGTAGCCTTAGATCAGGAATAGAACAGACATTTATAGGACATGTCATAACTTTCCCAAATTCCTATGAAAAAATATTTAGCACATTCTGTACTGAACTACTGTACCCAATTTATTATATATTTTAGGAGTCGGAGTCGGTCCATTTTATACCGACTCCACCAAAATGAGCAATGACTCCGACTCCACAGCCCTGGACATATTCATGAAACCTATTCATAAAGCAAGAGACCATATGGAACCAAGAGGGAATAAGGGGTACCATAATTAACGAAGCATAGGGAACAGATTCTCCAGCAGCAAAATTTGGGATGGCAAACCCAGGGTGTTCAGCCAGGGGCTCCAGATTTTATCAAATTTTCAGATAGCTTTTCTTTTAATATACACTCCTTTTTTCAGCCTTATAGAACTATTGACTCTATTAATAAACTCCTCCACCGTCAGGGGTGTAGATTGTATCCAGTGCAAGGCAATGGTTTTCCATGCTATATATAATATTCTAGCCATACCGATCGCCAGCGGGTCTTACACAGGAA
This sequence comes from Dendrobates tinctorius, assembly GCF_039654945.1. Taxonomy (NCBI): domain Eukaryota; kingdom Metazoa; phylum Chordata; class Amphibia; order Anura; family Dendrobatidae; genus Dendrobates; species Dendrobates tinctorius. Next base: position 4,718,864 of record NW_027361680.1, on the reverse strand, counting down.
AATCCGGTATAATACACAGCAGACAGACCTTTGGATGAGGGAGCAATCTTGTACCATAAACTCTTGCCAACGTATTCATCAGAACATTATTCCAGAACAGTCCAAGCCGAGGACACTCCCAGAACATATGCATAAGGTGTGCATCAGGTAGTCTACATCGGGGGGCAGCACGAGTCACTCCTTATCGCGATTTTGTGTAAGATCGCAGGCATTTTATATTTCCTATGTATTAGATACACCCGCGATAATCTCTGGGCCTCCGATAAGGAAAGACAGGGCACTGAATTTAATATATAGTCCCATTGATCATCTGAGAACTGGCCAACATCCTCCTCCCATCTAGCTTTGGTGCAAAGGTGGTACTTATCGTGAAATATATTGAGAAGTATTCTACAGATGGAGGAAATCAGTACTCTCCTGGAGCCCATGGCTCCCCCCAACATTGTGAAGGGATTAGGGTCTATACTAAGATCTCTAGTTTTGATTTGAGCTGCATACGCATGTCGGAGCTGTAAAAATCTGGGGAATGTCAAATTCAGTGCGCAATTGTTCAAACTTAATGTATTTTTAGACTGAATGTGTGCCACCGTCATCACCCCCTTCGCCTCCCAATCATAGCACCCTTCTAAAGTTTGAAATTCCAGAAGACTAGGATTATGACACAATGGTATAAACAAAGAGCAATCAGAACCACCCAACAGGTGCTTTCCTCTATCCCAAACCTTATAGATCATGGCCAGAGTTGGAACTTGAGATAATTTGTTTCCCCCGCCCCGGGCGTCTACCATATACATTGGTACTCTCCAGGCGCTATTCTGACTTGCCAGTCGCCCATTTTTCTCCAGTGCGCCACACTGATCCCAACCCTTCAGTTGCTGAATCTGAGCCGCCAGATAGTAGATCCAAGCATTCGGGATAGCCAGCCCCCCATTTGTTTTTTCTCTTTGTAGGTACTCCAGATAGATTTGAGCCTGTTTTTTTTTTCAAAGTAACTGTCTAAATAACCTATGAGCCCTTTGAAAGCACCATGCCGGAATCCACACCGGGGAGTTGTGAAGTATATAGAGCAGTTGGGGCATTAAAACCATTTTGATGAGATTTCTTCTCCCAACAACTGATAGGGGAAGTCTACACCATGCATCAATTTTAGTTACAAATCTATCTAACAGGGGTGTCAGATTAAGAGGCACATAGTCAACAGGTTTAGCTGTAACATTGATCCCCAGATATTTAAATTCTGTTACCAGTTTAATATTGGTTTCCTCTAACCTCTGCGTGTCAGATGGTTTCATTTCTATAGGACAGAATTAGAAGAATCCTAAAAGACAGCCGCAGATTTTTCTTTTGGGAGGTACAATAGGACTAACAAGCTGAAAGTTTAAAACACTGAGAAATATGAATTCAGCAGTCATTGTCTTACCTCAGACACCACTTCTTCCAGCAATTTCTGTAAGGATCCATTTTCCTTCTGGAGCCTTTCATTTTCAGACAAGGCTGCTCTCAGTCTCATTTCCAAACCTTGCATATATTCCTTTTTCTTCCTTCTGGACTGAAATGCCGACTCGCGGTTTTTAATCATTCTTTGTTGCCTTCGCATTACATTTAGCTGTTTAAAGAAAGTTAGTATGTTGTATGTTAAATAAAGTAAAGAATGGGTAACACTACCAAAGATGCTCAACATAACTTAGTTGATAAAACCCTAGTTAAAAAAGATAGGTAAAATACCACAATACAATGCATAGAATCATAGAATCAGAGTTGGAAGGGACCTCCTGGGCCATCTGGTCCAACCACCTGCTCAAAGCAGGATTCGCTAAATCATCCCAGACAGGTGTCTGTTCAGCCTCTGTTTGAAGACTTCTATTGAAGGAGAACTCACCAAAAAAAAAGTTTTTTTCTAATATCTAATCTGTATCTCCTACCATTCAGTTTCATCCCATTGCTTCTAGTCTTTCCTTGTGCAAATGAGAATAAAGATGATCCTTCTACAATGTGACAACCCTTGAGATATTTGTAGACAGCTATTAAGTCTCCTCTCAGTCTTCTTTTTTGCAAGCTAAACATTCCCAAATCATGCAACCTTTCCTCATAAGACAGGGTTTGCAGACCGGTCACCATTCTGGTCGCTCTTTTCTGAACTTGCTCCAGTTTGTTTATGTCTTTTTTAAAATGTGGCGCCCAAAACTGGACACAATATTCCAGATGAGGTCTGACCAAAGAGGAGTAGAGGGCAATAATGACTTCACGTGATCTAGACTGTATGCTTCTGTTAATACATCCTAGAATTGCATTTGCCTTTTTTGCTGCTGCATCACACTGTTGACTCATATTCAGTCTGTGATCTATTAGTATACCCAAGTCTTTTTCACATGTGCTGTTGCTTAGCCCTATTCCTCCCATTCTGTATATGCTTTTTTCATTTTTTATTGCCCAGATGTAGTATTTTGCATTTTTCCCTGTTAAAAACCATTCTGTTAGTTGCTGCCCACTGCTCCAGTTTATTTATATCTTTTTGAATCCTCTCTCTTCTCTAGTATTAGCTATCCCTCCTAGCATGAAACAGATCTGTCACACCTGTTGAAGCAGGTGTATTTACGGTACTTGGAAACGCCATGCCAGAACGGTTTCGTCATCTTGATAATGAAGACGAGCATTTTAGGAATACAGCTATAGAAATTAACGGCTCCAGAGTCCAAGTGTGAAAGCTCAACATCTGCAGAGAGGAGGGCCAATGAGGAGCAGGCCAGGCGGACAGGGACAGGTTATGCAGCCATCCTGACATGAGCTTTCAAAGCAAAATCAGCATCTGATCAGGCCAAGATCTATTTAGTAATGTGTGCAGATTGCATTGTGAGATCTGGTGACAGATCTGCACAATAAATCTTCTCAATATGTTCTTGCAGAGCATAAATTATTGCACATTGGATATCAGGAAACTCGAGAGAAAAGGTTGCTAAGCACACTTTCTAAATTATGGTTCCTTGGACGCCAAGATATTTTTAACTAAACTGCCATAAGCAAAGTAAAACATACTGGTAAGTTACATAAAAGAAGTGTTGAATGGCAGGACAGTGTCAGACAGCCGCACTGGGGAACAGGGGAGAAAAGATCGCCAATCCAGACAGATGATTACAGGTCCAAACATGAAAGGTCACGTTTAAAGGTCATAAACACATCTAGTGGAAATGTTCTGCACTTCATAGATTAAACATGCCAATGAAGTCATCCTCATTCTGCACATCATGGCCCAAAACTCACTAGCATCACCCATCTCAGGTGAAAACACATTCTGTTTGAGAACATGGCCGGCCTTCAATTTATCTGAATATTCCTATTCATGGGCAAAGCTACGCAAAATTTCGGATTCTGAACCCATGATGAAAGACACAAAAAAAAAAAAAAATCATAAAAATTCTAACAAGTTACACTCCTACACCAGAGCAAGTAGCTACATTCACTTGTATATACTAAAATAATTCTGCCTTTAATAGCCAACATGTTCAGTGGTATAGAACAGATGAAGCGTTGCCTCTCCGCGGCTGCAGCCTCCGCCGATTAGCTGCAGTGTTGTTGCTATGTCACCACTGCAACCCATCACTGAGCTCAGGCTCCCCACTGATGTAGACAGCGCCGAACTCTGTAATTGGCTGCAGAGCTGTCCACATGATTGCTGACTAGTGGAGGGATCACTGGACCTGAGAAGGTTGAGTAAAAGCTTCATTATTTTATCCATCTCTAAGGGGTGCTTCCCGGCACACATTCAGTGGCACCATCGGGGCTTGCGTCCAAACTCCCAGGAAAACAGGATTCACGTGTATGCGCTGGCACCATTATAGTCTGTAGCCCCGTCGGTATACATGTCCGAATACCGTTTTGCGGGTTTTACAGGCGCATGCCCTGACGAGGCCACCAAATCAATGCCTATATGCAACATGAAAGCACTCTAAGCCTATGTGCTAATAAATATGTGAAATGGGACAAGCTATTTTCACTAGTTTTCTGGCAGAAAAAAAAAGTTTTACATTTCGGTGAACAATTGTTTTGTACCTCTTAGTATATTCAAGGCATTCTACTCTCACAGACTTTTTTTTTAGCCTGGCACATGAAGCAGCAGTCCTAGGAAATACCCACCAAAGAGTACTCTTTACTACCAGACTATCAGTCCGCTATAGAGTAATACAGCCACAGCTAAATGATCATGGAGCAGAGAAAGTTAACACTTATGGTCAGTAATGAAGACCAGCTGTCCAGGAATGGCATGTATGACTCACCTCAAAAAAAGTTTAAAAGTTAATATTAGTTCAAGTTGTTTCAGATGTGTTAAACATTACTGTTTTTATGTTGTTTAAGTCTTCTCAAATTTTTGTGTGTGTATATTTTGACCTCCTCACGGTATCGTGCCTTGTGAAGGCTAGGTTTGAGTAAATCTTTGAAGCACAGAACTACTGTATATTGCCTGGAGTTTCCCCCTTTGAGTAAATCTTTGTAGCACAGAACTACTGTATGTTGCCTGGAGTTTTCCCCCTTTCATGGTCACTTATTGCATTATCAGTGATACATGACTAAACTTAAAAAGGTAAAAACAAAGGTCAAGACCCAAAATTTACTAGCAACAGTAAACTACTACTATACAAAGTATGAATGCCGAAACAGAATCAGTAGAGGGGCCCCTTAGGTCAGAAGACATTCATGATGAATACCAAGATTCCCCAATTCTAATTCGTGAATAACATGATGCTAGAATAAAACCACATCATGTTAGAAAATCTACTTGCTATTATTTGATCCTTTTTCTCAAAAGGAAATAGAAGCCAAACAAATGAATCCACATAATATGGTAGTCGAAAAAAGAGTTCTAAAACAACTAATCAGCCAGTGCGAGATATCATGTTATTAAAAGGGATGTCCACTACTAAGACAATCCGTTCTCGCTCCCCACATTTGCCCCCATTAAAACAAAAAAGCTTTTACTCTCCTCCCTTGCCGGTGCTGTTCCAGCGTGTCGGCACTCGCATTCCTGGGACTCACGATATGGCACGAGCCCTGCACCCAGTCTGCGCTTGTGTCACGGTCCCTGCCTTCGGATGTATAAATATGGCCTGTTTCACACTTCCGTTTTTGTGTCCGCCAAACGGATCCGTTTCCGTTTTTTTGACGGAAACTGATGCAAACGGATCCGTTTTTTTAAAAACGGATCCGTTTTTTTTGACGGATCCGCGGTAACCGTAATGGAAGTCTATGGGACAAAAAAAAACGGATCCTGCAAAAAATGGCGGATCCGTTTTTTTACGGAAAACAACGGATTTTGACGGATTTGAAAAAACGGAAGTGTGAAACAGGCCTAAGGCAGAGAAAGGGAGCAGTGGACTGGGCAGAACATGCCAGGCACATATCCTGAATTGAAGAATGAAAATCGCATACCGTACTTACAATTATACTGGAGAATCCTGATAGTGTGCAGTCGTGTGCTGTAAGGATTCACATAAAGTGACTGTAGGCTTATCAGAAGACCGGATAACCCCTTTAAGTACTAGGTGAAGTCACATTCATTCTAATAATACTATAAAGATTTAGCATTACAGTAAGGCTATGTGCACACGTTGCAGAATTGTCGCGGAAATTCCGCAACTCCCTTCCGCGGGAAATACGCTAGAATTTCGCATGTGTAAGGCTAGTTTCACACTAGCGTTTTGGAGCGCAGCGACGGCCTGCGCACGGCCGCCGCTAAGCCCCGCCCCCTGCCGCGCCCCCGCCGGTAGCTCCGCCCACCGGCGCATGACGCTGCATGCGCCCCCTATCTTTATCACAGGGGGCGCAGGCCGTGCGCAGTATGCGTTTGGCGGCACATGCGTCCTTTTGACGGTGCGCCGCCCTGCGCCAAACGCAACCTGCTGCATTTTGGTTGCGTCGGCGCACCGTCAAAAAGGCGCATGCGCCGCCAAACGCATACTGCGCACGGCCTGCGCCCCCTGTGATAAAGATAGGGGACGCAGGGCGAATGCAGCGTCATGCGCCGGTGGGCGGAGCTACCGGTGGGGGCGCGGCAGGGGGCGGGGCTTAGCGGCGGCCGTGCGCAGAACGTCGCTGCGCTCCAAAACGCTAGTGTGAAACTAGCCCAATTCACTCATATTTCCCGCCTTTTAACTAGCATTTTGCAAGCGTAATTAGCTTGCAGAATGCTAGCGTTTTCCAAGCGATCTGTAGCATCACTTGGAAAACTGATTGACAGGTTGGTCACACTCGTCAAACATCGTGTTTGACAAGTGTGATCAACTTTTTACTATTGAGGCTGCCTATGCAGCATCAGTAGTAAAAGATATAAAGTTAAAAATAATAAAAAAAAATAAAAAATCGTGATATTCTCACCTTCCGGCTTCCCACGCAGCGTCCCCAGGCCTCAGGGATGCTCCTGGCAAGTCCCGGTCCCAGCGATGCCTTGCGACAATGACCTTTGATGACGTCGCGGTCTCGCGATACCGTAGCGGTCTCACGAGATTGCAACGTCAAAGATCATTGTCGCAAGGCATCGCTGGGAACGGGAGTTGCCGGGAGCATCGCTGAGGCCTGGGGATGCTGCTGGGGCCGCCGGAAGGTGAGAATAAGACGATTTTTTATTTTGATTCTTATTTTTACAGGGATATGGTACCCAGAGCCTGGAGAATCTCCTCTCCTCCAGACCCAGGGTACCATCCACACAATTTCCGCTTACTTTGCGCATGGTGGCCATAGCCACATGCGGAAAGTAAGCGGAACAATGTATTCCTATGTGTGCGGAATTCCAGCGATTCCGCACAAAGAATGAGCATGCTGCATATTTTTCCGCGATGCGATTCCGCCGAGGAAAAATACACAGCATTAGCACAGCATATGCGGAATGCCATAGTGCCATAGGATTGCATGAGATGCTTTTTTGGGGGGGGTTTCGCGGCAAAATCGGCCGTTCGAAAACGCCCCGAAAACGCAAAAAAAACGCTACGTGTGCACGCAGCCTAAAACATCTTTTTTTCTTCTGGGATAGGAAAGTGAACAGTATCTCTCGTCTGAAATATTTAACTGTAAGAACACTACTTCTACATTAATTCAATTGGCACAATATTTCAGGCGAGTTGCCAACTATTTTCTGCATTGTAGTAAGCAAAATATGATGACTTTTCCACACTTAAAAAAATGCTTACAATGAATATAAATAGGGTATAGATTCTGCACATGGAACACATTAGTAAGCCAACTGAAAACGCCACATCATAAAACAATGAATACCACTTCCAACTACAAAATATTCTCTGTACCTTCATAGTAACGCATACACACAAGATCCGCATCTACCCCAATTTCATCTATTGGGCGAGAGCTGAACCCAGAACATCACAGGAGACCAGGTCAATGACCTCAAGAGAGCTGGAACCAAAGTCTCAAACATTACCGTTATTAACACACTACGTCGTCATGGATTAAAATCCTGCAGAGCACGCAACGTCCCCCTGCTCATACCAGCACATTTCAAGGCCAATTTTAAGTTCACTAATGACCATCTGGATGATCCAGAGGAAACACGGGAGGTCATGTGGTCAAAATAGAACTTTTTGGTATCCACTCCAGTCGCTGTGTTTGGAGGAAGAAGGATGAGTACAACTCCAAGAATATCGTCTCATCCGTGGTGAGAGAAACATTTTGGGGGTGCTTTTATGCAAAGGGGACAGGAAGACTGCACTGTATTGACTGAAGGATGGATAGGGACATGTATCGCAAAATTCCGGCCAACAACCTCCTTCACTCAGTAAGAGCACTGAAGATGGGTCATGGTTTGGTCTTCCAGCATGACAATGACCCAAAACACACAGCCAGGGCAACTAAAGAGTAGCTTCGTAAAACATTTCAGGGTCCTGGAGTGGCCTAGGTAGTCTCCACACCTGAACAAAATAGAAAATCTTTGGAAGGAGCTGAAACTCAATGTTGCTCAGGGACAGCCCCAAAACCTTAAAGGGAATCTGTCACCTCATTTTTGGCATAGGAGATGCAGACACAGCCATCAGGGGCTTAGCTACAGCATTCTGTAATGCTCTAGATAAGCCACCAATGTAACTGAAAGATAAGAAAAACGAGTTATATTATACTCACAAGGGGGGGCGGTCCGGGGCCTCCCATCTTCTAGGTATGACGTCTCCTTCCTTGCTTCTGCCGCGTCTCCTGCGGAGGTGTAATTCTCTACCCTGTTGAGGGCAGAGCAGAGTACTGCAGTGCGCAGACGCCGGGATTGGTTAGAGAGGTCCGGCACCTGCGCACTGCAGTACTCTGCTCTGCCCTCAACAGGGCAGAGAATTACACCTGCACAGGAGCCGTAACAGAAGCAAGGCGGACGATGTCATAGCTAGAAGATGGGAGGCACGGGACCCTGACCGCGACACTCATCGGACTGTACCGCCCCCCGGGTGAGTATATTATAACTCATTTTTCAGGTTACATCGGGGGCTTTTCTACAGAATTACAGACTGCTGTAGATAAGCCCCTGTTGGCGGTGGCTGCATCTCATATGCCAAAAATGAGGTGACAGATTCCCTTTAAAGATCTGGAGAAGATCTGTATTCGGGAGTGGGTCAAAATCCCTGCTGCAATGTGTGCAAACTTGGTGAAGAACTACAGTAAATGTCTGAACTTTGCAATTGCAAACAAAGATTTCTGTATCAAATATTTACCGTACTTTATGCAATAAAATGCAATTTAATTATGTAAAAATCATACAATGTGATGTTCTGGTTTTTATTTTTAGATTCGTTTCTCAAAGTTGAAGTGTACCTACAATGAAAATTACAGACCTCTACATTCTTTGCAGGTGGAAAAACTTGATAAATCGGCAGTGTATTAAATACTTATTTTCTCCACTATATAACAGTTTTTAAAAAATGGTTGGATGATTTCCTCAGACATGGGATATAGATAATTTAGAGAAAAAAAATAATAAATGGTGTAGCAAGGTTAAATTTGATGGACTTAGGTCTTTTTTCAACCTCTGTAACTACTTAACTATGCATTTTTCCTAGATTTTTTTTTTCTTTTCTTCATTTTTCGTGGAGAAAAGTAGAGACAGCAAGTAAGAGTAAAAGCGCCTAAAAAAAATAAATTAATAGGTAATGGGATATTTCCAAAATGAAGCGAAATTCATCAGTTTTAGGTTAATACATATAACTTTTTTTTTAATAAATCAAAGAACAAACATGGGCAAAAACATTTCCATGACATGTGTCAGGTAGTCAAACTACAGCATGGGAACATCTGAATGTTTGTGATACCAGCAAACTGAGCACCAAGTCAAGAAACTTCTCTGACTGATCTGATAGGATATAAATTAAGCAAACAATCATTGGCCTGCTAAATTATAGCAAGCTTCTATGGAGACAAAATAGAAAACTGGTTGCTTCAGATACATATGCAGATGAAACAAAGCAAATGGTTCGAATTTCACCGTGTATATATATAAATCTTAGGACTCCACATGAAATGATTACCGTACAAGATCATCACTCCGTAGATTCTTCCAAGATTCCCTTTGTAGATGAGGACATCTAGTGACCATAAGGGTGAACGGTTTTCGTTTTCCCCAAATTCAGAGCTTTCTTAATGAAATTGAAAGCATGCAAAATGATCCAAAAGTATAATCAACAGTTTTAGCAATATTTTCAGCAGATGACTGCATGTGTGGCAGAGGATGAAGCAGACACTGCCCAGGGTTCAGGCCTACCATCAAGTGTTCCTGCAATGACTGTACATGAGTCCAGGAGGAATTCTGATCTACTGGCCAGAAAAAGGATACCAGACCATTTCTCCATGCCGCATCTAACATTTCTGTGAGCGGCCCAGTGAGCTTTACCAGCACCTTCTCCGGTAGCCTCCTTCCACAAAACCTGCGTTAAGATGACACAGACCCGAGATGCCTGATGAGAGGGCCTAGACCTTTAACTAAGAGTCGTCCTGTTATCTCAGCCTAAAAACTTCCAAACCAGGGAATTAGAATTGCAATAAATGGTAAAATACTAGATTGTCACCGAGATGGACCTTGTTTTCTGTCCACCTATCCCCAAGTGTCAGACGCGGCTTTTTTTTTTTTAAACGCCTTAATTGCTGGCATGTTAAAGTGCAGTAGTTTTACAGAATGTCCATCAGAGTCTGACATATCCCTCACATGCCTCCGTGCCCCTTCCTCCACCACTGACTGTTTTCTCCTTAGAGAGTACCTGTTTCTGCCTTCATTTTATTCCCACTGCTCCAGAATATAACATAATGCAGAGCAGCCTACAGACATGTCTCCAGAGAGTCCTGTGAGCAATGTCCACTAGCGACATACCAGCGATCCCGACACCGATATCAAGGTGTCAGGATCGCTAGTAAGTCGCTATGTGATCGCTGATGAGCTGTCACACAGACAGCTTCACCAGCGATCAGCACAGCGATGCCGAGCGCCCGGCATCGCTTGCCATCCTGTAAAAAATAGAATCAAAATAAAAAATATAGTTATTCTCACCTTCCAACGTCGTGTTCAGCCATCCTGCCTCTCTCCACGCTCCGGTCCCAGTGATCCTTTGCACGAATGACCGCGAGATGTCACGGTCTCGCGGGATAACAAAGTCTCGCGGTCATTCGTGCAAAGGATCACTGGGACCGGAGCGTGGAGAGAGGCAGGATGGCTGAACGCGACGTCAGAAGGTGAGAATAACTATTTTTTTTATTTTTTTTTTACACCTGATCGCTGGTCTCCCGCTGTCACACACAGCGATGCGTGCTGGCCAGCGGGAGACCAGCGACCAAAGAAATGTCCAGAGGTTTCTTGCAGCGATCAGCGATACCGGCAGGGGGGCCGCTCGCTGATCGCTGTCACACACAGCAATCTTGCTGGTGAGATCGCTGTTGTGTCACAAAAGTTGTGACACAGCAGCGATCTCGCTACCGAGATTGCTTAGTGAGACGGGGCCATTAGTGAGACGGGGCCTTTAAGACCATAAAATTAGCACTAAAAGGGTGTCTATTATTTAAATCCTCCATACAGTTCCAATGTGATACTCCGTGTAATACTCCGAAACAGATAAAAAAAATAAAGGAAAAAACTACCCACTCTAACCTTGTGACAGGTCCTCTTTAAGCACAGCAATTGTGGTCTCTCCAAGTAGAGATAATAGTTCCCTGATGCAAACATCTGAATACAACTGCTTTGGTGGGGGCAACATGACTTCTACAAGCCATCATCAGGTTACTACGGCAGTCACAGTGATTTATATACTAAAGCTGTACCCCCAAAAAGGCTGAAGGAGGCTGGAGTACATCAGTAAGTTCAACTGCAGTATTCTGGTCAATTTCAATCACAAACCAAGTTAGTGATAGGGTGCTATCACACTGCGTTTGTGGGGCCCGTCAGTGCATATGCCTGAACCCCGCCACCCCTCCTGCAAAACAGAGTTTGCATATATGCGACGACGGGCCCATAAATTTCAATGGTGAGAGCAGAGCGAATGTGCGCTCTGACATGCACCATTTTTGGGAGTGTAAGCCTACAGGAGGCAGACACCCAGATGCAGTCTGCCACGTCCGAGTGTCCACCTCCTGTAGGCGTACACTCCTGTAAATGATGCAGAGCTGAGAGCACATTTGCTCTGGCTTCATCATTACAGTCTATGACCTGGACAATGAACACGTCCGAATCCCACTTTGCGGAGAAGGGGGTTTGGATGCACGCCCCGATGGGATCCACAAACACAATGTAAAAGCTTCCTTATACAAATACCATTGTTTCATTAACAAGGAAAATAATACTTTTGGAAGTTCTCAAAACAGATCTGTTTGCAGTTTTCATACTACAAACTGATAGTCCAGGCAAACGTAGAAGTCTCAGATTTACAATGTCAGAACGCCACAGAACACTGCTCTACAGCCAAATTGGTTCAGAGACGAAGACAGATGAACTGAACTAAAGGTTGCAGTGCTGAAAATGAATATGATGCTTAATATTTGCCAAATGGCTTTAATTCTCAAGATCTAGAGGAGATTGTAATTACTTCTGACACCTTTCATGCAGGCTTATAGAAAAATTGCATCTTTATTATTTCATCATTATTTTTGTATGGTTAGCAGCTAGTCTATTACTGCATCTATTTAGTCTATTGAGTCTTCAGTATTCTACCATCTTAGGGTGACCAATCAAAAACTGTCAAGGTAATCCTAGAATAACAGTTGCATCACCTACTTCTATAAATGCGCTCCGTGCAAGATAAACAGTTTTAGGATTTCTTAGCTTAGATTCTTAGCATAGTGACAGGTTTCTATATGTTTTTTCAGATATGCCTCAGTCTTGCATTAACAAATCGTTACGTTTTGCCTTTGTGACGCAAAAGTGACTTCCCTTCATATGTAGCAAAAACTGACTACCATGATAAGGAAAGCCTACAACCTGTACTTTGGCTGCAGAATAGGAGATCAGGACAAAGTTGGTCTCCACACATATGCTGTAATAAATGTCCATCACATCTTAACTAGTGGTTGCATGGGAAGAGGCAATCTTTGCCTTTTGCAGTCCCAGTGATCTGGAGAGAGCCAACTGATCACACTACCAAGTGCCATTTATGCATGCTGCCCCCCTCCATTAGAAAAAGAGTTTCAGGGAAGTGGGTTTTATAGTATCCAAACCTTTCATTTGCAATACGCACATACAGAAGAACCGCCAATTCCAAGCACAAGAAGCATTTTCAGTCAAGTCAAGCGAGTAAGAAAAGGGTGCTTGGTGCCATGAAGCATCTTCCTCTCATGACCCAGAATTTCTGTCAACAACCTCAACTGAACCACACCTTATAAACACAAAGAGGTCGGAACGATCTTGTTAGAGATTTGGATCTGCCCAAGAGTTAAGGCCCTGTTACACACACCAATATTATGAACAATATCGTTGCAACGTCACCAGTTTGGTGACGTTGCAGCGATGTCGAAACGACATTGTTGCGTGTGACATGTAGCAACGATCAATGATCAGTTGGCTGATCGTTAATCATTGCCTAATGGTCTGGGCCATAATTCTATCGTTGGTCTCCCACTGGGCAGCACACATTGCTGCGTGTGACAGCGAGAGACCAACGATCAGCGACGCTGGTATCCAGGGTAAACAGCGGGTAACTAAGAGCCGCGCGGCTCTTAGTTACCCGCTGTTTACCCTGGATACCAGCTTGCTCGCTGGCCCTGATGGCTGGTGAGTCTGTCTATGTAACAGCTCACCAGCGATCAGCTAACTATGTCCCAGCGATCCCATCCACGTCGAATCGTTGGTGGGATTGCTGGGACATTGAAGCGTATAACGGGGCCCTTAGGCTGAGCTCTTAGGTTCCAGGATAAAGCAGTGGAATCTCCTAGCAATGTTCAGATTTCTTGATTCCTTGATAAAGATCTTGTCCAAAGCTTCTTCTTGGAGGGTGATCTTGGGCATGCAACAACATCAATAGTTTAATAGAAGCTCTGAAGATAAGTTATAATCAAGAAGAATAGTGGCTCATTGATTTGTGCAAAACAAGCCTAAAAGCCATCTTGCTGCATGACAATGCGAAACCTTCAATTCCAGTTGGCTATGCAGTCCACATGAAAAACCTATGACAACATGAAACAGCTGTTGAAGTGCCTAAACTATGACCAACATTTGTGGCCCCTCTGTGGAGACTTAAAGGTGGTTGCCCTCATACTTGGTCTCCAGCTTGGATATACTGATGCTTTCTATGTGAGTGGGATAGTCATGGAAGAGAATATCACTGAAATAAAACACAGGCCTCTCCAACATTTCAGCAAAGGAGTAAAAATGTACTGCATCCAGCACCTGTTGAACCACATAAGATTTTAGTACCACCATTTCATATCAAGTTGGGCCTAATGAAGAACTTTGAAAAGGCAATGGATAAAAATACAAGAGTATTCAATATCTCATTAATAAATTTCCGAAGTTGAGTGAAACAAAGATAAAGGAAGGAGTCTTTATTGAGCCTCATACTCCTAAGCTTCTTCAAGATGAGGAGTTTCTTGGTTTGTTGCAGAGCAAAGAAAAGGCTGCATGGATAGCATTCACGTTATTAACTACTTTTTGCGAAACTCAAGATCAGATAATTGAAGAGTTGGTGGAAAATCTAAAAAAAAAAAAAAAAAAAAAACACAAATACAAGGATCTTGGCTGTAACATGTTCTTAAAGCATCATTTCTTAGGCTACGTTCACATTAGCGTCTCTGTACGCAGCATATCATCTGCATGCTCAAACGCATGCATGCATTTTTATATGCATTTGCGCTTTTTCAGAGCATGCGGTCGAATTTTCAACGAATTTTGTAATGCGGCAAATCCCGTTCCAGAATTCCTGTCTCAGACCCTTTTACACAGCAGGGATTTTGCAGGTGGTGAAATAATTTCCTGGATATGATTCGTGTGAAGAATGCATGCAAACGCAAGTCCTTGCGTACCAATGCGTTCCCATAGACAGTAATGCGTCGTTTTGACGCAGTCATCCGCATGCGTATGTCTGCGCGAAATTGATGCCTCAAAAATGCAACATGTTGCGTTCACCACACACCACGAAACAACGCATGTGCATGTCCATGCGTACACAATGTTAAAGATATGTATGCAAGACACATGCGGATCGATAGGCAGGTATACACTGCGCACACATACACTAATGTGAACTGGGCCTTACATTCGCATTTAGACTTTTTCTACCAAACTGTGGAGCAGTGAGTGACAAGCACGATGAGAGATTTCACCAACATAATGCGGCTATGGCGAAAAGATATCAAGGAAAATGGGATCCATCAATGCTTGCAGATTACAGTTGGAATGTTGTAAGACCTGATCCGATGCAGGAGTACAAGAGACAAGCAAAAATGAGGACCAAATTTTGTAGTGAAATTTCTCTGTTTAAATCTCAATAGTCTTTAGACATGTTATTATTTATTGTTATAGCACCATTTATTCCATGGCGCTTTACATGTAAGGAGGGGTATACATAATAAAAACAAGTACAATAATGTTAAACAATACAAGTCATAACTGGTACAGGAGGAGAGAGGACCCTGCCCGCGAAGGCTCACAATCTACAAGGGATGGGTGAGAATACAGTAGGCGAGGGTAGAGCTGGTCATGCAGCGGTTTGGTCGATCGGTGGTTACTGCAGGTTATAGGCTTGTCGGAAGAGGTGGGTCTTCAGGCTCTTTTTGAAGGTTTCGATGGTAGGTGAGCGTCTGATATGTTGTGGTAGAGAGTTCCAGAGTAGGGGTGATGCGCGAGAGAAATCTTGTATGCGATTGTGGGAAGAGGAGATAAGAGGGGAGTAGAGAAGGAGATCTTGTGAGGATCGGAGGTTGCGTGCAGGAAAGTACCGGGAGACGAGGTCACAGATGTATGGAGGAGACAGGATGTGGATGACTTTGTATGTCATGGTTAGGGTTTTGTACTGGAGTCTCTGGGCAATGGGGAGCCAGTGAAGGGATTGACAGAGGGGAGAAGCTGGGGAATAGCGGGGGGACAGGTGGATTAGTCGGGCATTAGAGTTTAGAATAGATTGGAGGGGTGCGAGAGTGTTCGAGGGGAGGCCACTGAACAGGAGGTTGCAGTAGTCAGGGCGAGAGATGATGAGGGCATGGACTAGGGTTTTTGCAGATTTTTGGTTGAGGAATGAACGGATTCGTGAAATATTTTTGAGTTGAAGTCGGCAGGAAGTGGAAAGGGCTTGGATATGTGGTTTGAAGGAGAGATCAGCGCCAATGATTACCCCGAGGCAGCGAGCTTGTGGGACTGGGGAGAGTGGGCAGCCATTTACTGTAATGGATAGGTTCGCTGGGGGGGGGGGGGTCACGTGAGATGGGGGAAAGATGATGAATTCTGTTTTGTCCATGTTAAGTTTCAGAAATCTAGCGGAGAAGGATGAAATAGTGGACAGACATTGAGGGATTCTGGTTAGTAGGGAGGTGATATCTGGTCCAGAGATGTAGATCTGTGTGTCATCAGCATAGAGATGATACTGAAAGCCATGAGATTCTATGAGCTGTCCCAGGCCAAAGGTGTAAATGGAGAAGAGCAGGGGTCCTAGGACTGAACCTTGTGGGACTTCGACAGATAGGGGGTGAGGTGAGGAGGGGGTGAGGTGAGGAGGTGGTGTGTGAGTGGGAGACGCTGAATGTCCGGGCTGTTAGGTATGATGAGATCCAGGATAGGGCCAAGTCTGTGATGCCAAGGGATGAGAGGGTCTGTAATAATAGGGAATGGTCCACTGTGTCAAAGGCAGCCGACAGGTCCAGGAGGAGGACAAATTAGTGTCGCTTGCTCTTGGCGGTTAAGAGGTCATTGGTGACCTTAGTAAGGGCAGTTTCAGTGGAGTGGTGTGACCGGAAGCCAGATTGTAAGCGGTCGAAGAGGGAGCAAGAGAGATGGGAGGACAGTTCAAGGTAGACATGTTGTTCCAGTAGCTTGGAGGCATAGGGGAGAAGTAATATAGGGCGATAGCTAGATACAGAGGATGGGTCAAGAGAGGGCTTTTTGAGGATAGGTGTGATGGAGGCATGTTTAAAGCTTGAGGGGAAAACCCCAGTTGTTAGTGATAGGTTGAAGAGATGGGTTAGGGCTGGGATGAAGACTGTGGTGAAGTTTGGGATGAAGTGGGATGGGATCGGGTCAAGTGCACAGGTGGTGAGATGTGATCTTGAGCGTAGAGTGGAGAGTCGATCTTCTGTAATGGTGGAGAAGTTGGTTTTGGAGGTGGAGGGCTGGGAAGTCGGGAGGAAGGGCTCTGGGGGTTGTCGACCAAAACTGTCTCTGATGTTAACAATCTTCTGCTTGAAAAATGAGGCAAAGTCTTCAGCTGAGATGAGTGGGGAGGGAGGAGGTGCTGGGGACGGAGGAGAGAATTGAAGGTGTTGAATAACTGTTTAGCGTTGTGAGACAGGGAGGATATGAGAGATGAGAAGTAGGTTTGTTTAGCTGTGGCGAGTGTGGTCTTGAAAGTAGTGAGGGACTGTTTGAATGCGATGAAAGTGCTTGTTGGAGTGGGATCTTTTCCATCTGCGCTCAGCAGCCCTGGAAGCTCGCCTCAGTTCTTTGGTCAGGCTGGTGTGCCAGGGCTGTCTGTTGATTTTGCAAGCTTTGGTATGTGTAAGTGGAGCAGCAGATTCCAAAGCTACAGCTATTGTGGTGTTATATAGAGCAGCAGCAGCATCCGCATTGTGTAAGGAACTTATATCTGTGAGAGGGAGGAGGGATTCCGAGAATGAGTGTAGGTCAAGGTGTTTAAGATTTCTGCGAGGGTGTGAAAGTTTGTGGGGTGGGGATTGTAGACATGGAGTGGAGAAGGAAGAGAATGTGAGAAGGTTGTGGTCAGAGAGGAAGAGGTGAGTTAGAGAGGTTAGATAGGGAGCAGAGGCAGGTGAAGATGAGGTCCAGTGTCTGGCCATCTTTGTGGGTGGCTGTAGAAGACCATTGATTGAGGCCGAAGGAGGAAGTGAGAGATAGAAGTTTAGTGGCAGCTGAGAGGGAAGTGTCAATGGGGATATTGAAGTCGCCCATGATGATAGTAGGGATGTCCGCGGAAAGGAAATGAAGTAGCCAGGTGGTGAAGTGGTCAAAGAAGGTGGTGGCTGGCCCTGGGGGGCGGTAGATGACAGCCAGTTGGAGGGGGAGTAGATGCGCACAGAGTGCACCTCAAAGGAAGGGAGGGTAACAGAGGGTGGCAGTGGGATTGGGGTGAAGGAGCAGATATCTGACAGGAGAAAACGAACTCCTCCGCCATGTTTGCTGCTGGGGCGGGGGGTGTGAGAAAGGTGGAAGCCACCATATGAAAGTGCAGCAGGAGAGGCTGTGTCAGAAGGGGTGAGCCAGGTTTCGGTGATGGCGAGGAAGGAAAGTTTGGTAGTAACAAAAAGATCATGGATGTTGGAAAGCTTGTTGCAGACAGAGCGAGTGTTCCACAGAGCTTCTGTTAGTGGGACTGGGGAAGGGGGGGCTGGGTGAGTGGGTATAAGGTTGGAGTGGTTACGGAAGGTTGTGATAGAGCGTGGATGGGAGGTAGAAATGACTGTGGGAATGTGGTGAGGAGGACCAGGATTTGGAGAGATATCACCAGCAGTGAGAAGGAGCAAAGAAAGTGTTAGCAGATGGGAGCAGGATGGGGCTGTCTGTGTTTGGAGACAGAGGAGTGTATGTTAAGGAACAGTTTTGAGGAGGATGTGAGGTGGATGGGGAGGATTGAAGAAGAGATGAACAGTTCCTTACTAGGAGTAGGGATTAGAGGAATTAGCAGAAAGTGAAGGATTATAGGGGTGAAAGTGAAAACAAACAAACATTGTTTACAGTGACTGTGTACAGTTACCTTCAGTTCCCATCTGGTTCAATTCTGGTTTTAATTCTAAAATTTATCTTCACACAGACATGTTTTGGTTATCTGAATTATTGCCAAGTTTCCTCTAATAAATACACGAAAATTGGCATAGCAAAATATCCTGCATCTTTACATGTGCAAAAATAATAAATGTTTCAAAGTTCTGATACTTTAATATATTAATTATATGTAGCAATAAAAGGAAAACTCTTTGATGTCATAGAAACAAGACCCAACTAAAAATTATCATTGAAAGATTTTAATTCAAGAGGTCAAAGTCATTATGAAATGGCTCATTTCATAACTGAACCTGTCAACTTTTGAAAATATGTAGAATAAAAATAATCAGAATATTAAAATAAGCATTTCATGAATCCAGTTATGAAGGAAAGGGATAGACTCCAAGTATATTTCATCTGTGGCCACCCAGCCAAGATCTTAGCAGGAAGGAGGTACATTGAGGAACTGTTAATCAGACTAGGTGGGTGGAGATGGAGTTACGCTTTCACAAAAGGATACACAGCCATTGTGACATGTACGCAATACTTTATCAGGTCTAAGAGCTATTTAGTTATGATTGCACTTTATACTGTGAGGTCTGGTGACATGCTTTTACTAACCCAATCTGAACCTTGTACAGAGGATACCTATAGCAAGTAAGGGAATGTCCTTCATTCAAAAAGGCAGGACAGAATTATTAACCTAAGTTTTATATAAAAAAAAGGTTTTACAAGCGAGTCATAAATCTAGAATTTCTTGTATAATTATATGACCCCAGAAGAACAGCATTACAATATAAAGCACAGAGCCCACAGGAATAATAAAGAGCACGGCAAGAAACGCCTCACAATTTCCACTCTGTCTCCAGCCAACATGTTTCCACATCAGGAGGATGAGGTTAGTGCTTTACAAGTATTAACTCATTAATGCCACGAACACAGGGCAGCAGAATGTAAAGCGTTTACAAGTGCTTAGCCTGAATTTAGGCAGTCTTTAGAGACAACCTGTGCCCTATTGTTAATCATCACAATCTGAGGACGTCTGTCACCTATAAGGCCACGGTCACACGGTCCGTATTTTACCTCAGTATGTGTAAGCCAAAACCAGAAGAAAAGTATAATAGAAACCCGTCCCCACTTCTGTATGTATCACCCACTCCTGGTTATGGCTTACAAATACTGAACGTGTGCACGTGGCCTATGTCATCCATAGAAAACAGTATCTGTTATTCACAAGGAATTCTGCTGGGGAAATGCCTCTGGTGCCGTTAGTCTGAGTCAAGAGGAAAGCAGATGGGCTATGAAATGTGGATTAGATAATATGGCTGCAATACGGTCATGAGGATTAGTGGGGAGACTGCTGCCAATTACATGATTACCTCTTATTTCCATTTTGCTACATACGGTACTTGCATTCTTCAAAAAAAAAAAAAAAAAAAAAACAGTTTGAGCAATTTCTTTTTAGGACTCTGTATTATACCATGTTATTTGTCCTGGAAACAGGAGTATAACCGCTTGTTAATGAGACATGTCCCCATAACAGTCTGACACGGTGCAATCAGTGCGAATTAGGAATAACTATATAGTGAGGCAGATGGAGTCACTTGACTGTGTGGCCTATGGTCCGGCGGTGACGTGTGCGTGCGTAAAGTCATGGATGTGCCCTCAACCCTCTTGTTCTTTTGGAGACTGTAAACTATTTCTAATACCAATAATCACTTTTGATAGTAATACGATTATCACTCAAGAATTTTTGGCGTCAGCTTTTTTGCCTCTTTTCATTTTAATCACCAATGCCTATTTTTCAGATCCTCCCTCATATAGGGAGTTGTTAGGATCTTATATACATACTTCAATTGATTTTGACACTGCCTTAATATGATTTATTACTGTTTATATTTTTGATTGCACACCCTAACCTTCCATAATGTGGAAAGGGTTAAAGAGCGTCTTCATTTATTTTGGGAATCATATATACTAGTAGTGGTTAAGAATGCCATACCAGAAATACCCTTTGTGTTCCATTGCTGCACTCCACCATATCGTGCAGCGGAAGTCACTGTGTCAGTGAAGGTGCAAAGGGTGGAAGCGACAAGTGAACACGCCCGCCCCGGAAGTGACGAGTGCGAGTCAGCGGTGTGTTGCACACTAGCGCGCACCGGAAACGACATCCTTGCTACCTTATCCGGCGGTTTATTTAAATAAACACCCTCTACCGCCGACGTGATGCACCAGACCTCATCTCTCCCATGTGTGATGGGCGTGCAGCCATCATGCTAAAGAACCCCATATCTATTTAAACAGTCTATATCTCCCCTCATGAACTGACTAATGGAAAGCATCAGGAGCTAACCATGGGGACACACTGTGAAGGATCCTATGGAATGTCCTTGTGGTGGGGTAATGTATGGACATTTATGAGAGCCTTCCCCATCCCTATTGGACTAACAGGATCCTGCTAACATTGAAAAATTCTATACATATTATATGTTTATTACTCACCAATGATTGCTGCACTTACTGCAATTGTTAAGAGGGATCTTGCCTGTTGCCTAATTAAAATATTTTCTTTCTTAGGTAATGTACTAAGCCATCCTCCTTTCTTTTCTGCTTGTAATAAAATACTTTTTGCTTGGGATCTGAGGGCAAACAAGAGTTGTACACTGACAGACACTGGCTGTGAGCATTTTCTTGACTCCGATGCATCGTATTTATTTTATTTTAATTTGAATCAATAATGGCAGATTTGGAGATCATTTGCATCTCAACCCAAATTAGCTCTTCTTGGAAGGGGCTACCACAACAAAAAAGAAATGCCCAAAAATGACTGGACACTGCGGACACAGGCACCAGTGTCTGAATTATGTTTCTTTGGGATTTACATGGAAATCCCCATGTACCGTAAGTGCTCAGCGTAGCGCACAGGATTTGAACCAAAGTTTATGTTGATATTTCAGAGGCAGAATAAACAAATAACAGCAGGTCGAGAATGGATTTGTTTTACGACGTTCTTCATGCGGAATAAGTGATCCGACTGTTTTATTCTTTGGGTCTGTGCAATTACAGCGATAACAGATTATATTTTTTTTATGTATTGCTACATTTTACAAATTACGTTTTTTTATATAAAAAAAAGTTTTGTCTTCCTATTTTGAGAGCTACAACTTTTTTTTGTACTTTATGGCCAACAAGGTTATATGAGAGGGTTTACTTTTTACGGGATAAGTTTAAGTTTTCATTGTTACCATTTTAGGGTGAATGACTTTTTGTGATAAAATGTTATTCAGATTCTTCGGACCTAGAATAAACAAAAACCAGCAATTCAGGAATTGGTTTTATTTCTTATGCCATTCATAGTACAATAAAGTGATAAGACACCGTTGTTCAATGGGCCAGAAGGATCGATGACCTGTCATAAGCCATACAGAAGAATATGGAAGTCTCACAAAGACCCCCCACAGGCCACCCCGGACCATGAGAATCTGATTAACTGAAAAGTACAAATAAAGGTTAAACAACAATCACCAGACTGATTTCATCACCAGGTATCACTGTAATCTGTATAACAGCGCCAACCTGACACTGTCTGTACAGTCATGGCCAAAAGTTTTGAGAATGACACAAATATTATATTTTCACATGATCTGCTGGCCTCTGGTTTTTATGTGTGTTTGTCAGATGTTTTTATCACATAGAGAAATATAATTGCAATCATATTATGAGTAACAAAAGGTTATATTGACAGTTAGAATGAGTTAATGCAGCAAGTCAATATTTGCAGTGTTGACCCTTCTTCTTCAGGACCTCAGCAATTCTCCCTGGCATGCTCTCAATCAACTTCTGGATCAAATCCTGACTGATAGCAGTCCATTCTTGCAAAATCAATGCTTTTATTTTGTCTGAATTTGAAGGTTTTTGTTTGTCCACCCGTCTCTTGATGATTGACCACAAGTTCTCAATGGGATTAAGATCTGGGGAGTTTCCAGGCCATGGTCCCAAAATCTCTATGTTTTGTTCCCTGAGCCATTTAGTTATCACCTTTGCTTTATGGCAAGGTGCTCCATCATGTTGAAAAAGGCATTGTTGATCGCCAAACTGCTCTTGGACGGTTGGGAGAAGTTGCTCTTGGAGGACATTCTGGTACCATTCTTTATTCATGGCTGTGTTTTTAGGCAAGACTGAGAGAGAGCCCATTCCCTTGGCTGAGAAGCAACCCCACACGAATGGTTTCAGGATGCTTGACAGTTGGCATGAGACAAGACTGGTGGTAGCGCTCACCTGGTCTTCTCCGAATAAGCCGTTTTCCAGATGTCCCAAACAATCGAAAAGTGGATTCATCAGAGAAAATGACTTTACCCCAGTCCTCAGCAGTCCACTCCCTGTACCTCTTGCAGAATATCAGTCTGTCCATGATGTTTTTCCTGGAGAGAAGTGGCTTCTTTGCTGCCCTCCTTGAGACCAGGCCTTGCTCCAAGAGTCTCCGCCTCACAGTGCGTGCAGATGCACTCACACCTGCCTGCTGCCATTCCTGAGCAAGCTCTGCACTGCTGGTAGCCGATCCCGCAGCTGAAACACTTTTAAGAGACGGTCCTGGCGCTTGCTGGTCTTTCTTGGGCGCCCTGGAGCCTTTTTGGCAACAAGGGAACCTCTCTCCTTGAAGTTCTTGATGATGCGATAGATTGTTGACTGAGGTGCAATCTTTCTAGCTGCGATACTCTTCCCTGTTAGGCCATTTTTGTGCAGTGCAATGATGACTGCACGTGTTTCTTTAGAGATAACCATGGTTAACAGAAGAGAAACAATGATGCCAAGCACCAGCCTCCTTTTAAAGTGTCCAGTGGTGTCATTCTTACTTAATCATGACAGATTGGTCTCCAGCCCTGTCCTCATCAACACCCACAACTGTGTTAATGGAGCAATCACTGAAACGATGTTAGCTGGTCCTTTTAAGGCAGGGCTGCAATGATGTTGAAATGTGTTTTGGGGGATAAAGTTCATTTTCTAGGCAAATATTGACTTTGCAAGCAATTGCTGTTAAGCTGATCACTCTTTATAACATTCTGGAGTATATGCAAATTGCCATTAGAAAAAATGAAGCAGTAGACTTTGTAAAAATTAATATTTGTGTCATTCTCAAAACTTTTGGCCATGACTGTAGTTTGCCAAGCACAATCCTGCTGACAGGTTCACTTTAACCATCAAGATGCCAATATTATGACAAACTCAGGACCAATGCGGCATCATGTCAGCCGTCACATATAGCAGACACCAATGGCATTTTTGCTTTTCAGGGGGTGCTATTCACTTAAACCTCAGTGCTGTGAAAAAGGACACCCTTAATGACCACCGTAAAAAGAAGTATTGGAGTCTGGCAGTTTCCTAGTTTTACTAAAACTTGCACGAGAAGCTGATTCCATTGTCTTAAACTAGATCGTTCCCACATATCGAGTGCATTAGTCTTTGTGCTAAACAGGTCCAGACGCCATACTAGGGACCGACCAGATCACAACTTTTGATACAAAAGTTATTCGATCCAGCTGATGGCCTTATTCCCTTTTCAGAAAGGAAGTGGAAGAAAAAAAAAAAACACACACAAGACAACTAACTAAATTTTGCAGGTATTTCACAACACTGAACAATGAAATTGCAACATCAAGAATGAAAAGTCGTGGAATCATAGAAATCACAGGATGGACAGACATGTTACCGATATGAAAAAAGAGGTTTTAAAAACTTTGTTTCTATTTATTCAGTATTGAGTAAGAACGCCAAGTGCAAATATACACACACTTGCATGCATTGGCTGCCGTCAATGAGGTTATTAACCCCTTAACAACCAGGAATATTTCAGTTTTTGCTCCCCTTCTAACCAGAGCCAAAACTTTTTTTTTTTTTTTTTCGGTCAATGTGAGGGCCTGTTTTTGCGCGACAAGTTGTACTTTTGAACGACACCATTGGTTTTACCATAATGCGTACTGGAAACTGGGAAAAAAATTCCAAATGTGGTGAAATTGCAAAAAAAATAAATAAATAAAAATGCCACAGTTCTTTTTTACCATGTTGATTAAATGCTAAAACTGACCGGTCAATGTGACTCTCCAGGTCAATACCAGTTCATAGACACAAAACATGTCTGGGTTCTTTTTTATTTAAGTGGTGAAAAAAAAATTCCCAAATTTGTTTAACAAAAAACCCCGCAATTTGCCGAGACCTGTTGCATCTCCATTTTTCGTGATCTGGGGCTGGGCAAAGTCTTATTTTTTGAGTGCCGAACTGACGGTTTTATGGATACCATTTTGGTGTAGAAACGATTCTTTGATCGTTCGTTATTGCATTTTATTGAAATGTAGCGGCGACCAAAAAAAAAACCCGTCATTCTGGCATTTTGAATTTATTTCTGGTTATGCCACTTTGCAATCAGGTTTTTTTTTTTTTAAAGATTGATAGATCGGGCAATTCTGAACGCAGCGATACCAAATATGTATATGGTTGATTTCAGTTATTTGTTTTATTTTGAATGGAGCAAAAGAAGGGTGATTTGAACTTACATTTTTAAAAACTTTTTACATGCTTCAATAGTTTCCATGGAAGACTAGACGCTGCAGTACTTTGATCACTTCTGCTACATACAGGCAATGATCAGATAGCCTGGGTGTAGCAGAAATGCTCAATTACTATGAGCGCCGACCACGGGGAAGCGCTCATAGCAATCTGGCAATGACAACCATAGAGGTCTTCTGCAGAGGTAATTCGCGCAATGCATCCTAGGGAACGGAAGTTGCCGGCAGCGCCAATGAGGGGCAGGAGCTATGAGTCTTCTTAGGAATGATGCAACAAGTTTTTCACACCTGGATTTGGGGATCCTCTGCCATTCTTCTTTGCAGAACCTCTCCAGTTCCATCAGGTTGGATGGTGAATGTTGGTGGACAGCCATTTTCAGGTCTCGCCAGAGATACACAATTGGGTTTAGGTAGGGCTCTGGCTGGGCCGGTCAAAAATGGTCACAAAGTTGTTCTGAAGCCACTCATTTGTTATTTTAGCTGTCTGCTTAGGGTCATTGCCTTGTTGGAAAGGTGAACCTTCTGCAGCTGAAAAACACCCCCACAGCATGATGCTGCCACCATGTTTCACTGTTGGAATTGTATTGAGCAGGTGATGAACAGTGCCTGGTTTTCTCCACACATACAGCTTAGAATTATCACCAAAAAGTTCTATCTTCGTCTCATCAGACCAGAGAATCTTATTTCTCATTGTCTGGGAGTTCTTCATGTGTTTTTTAGTAAACTCTGTGCAGCCTTTCATATGTCTGGCACTGAGGAGAGGCGTCTGTCGGGCTACTCTGCCATAAAGGCCCGACTGGTGGAGGGCTGCAGTGATAGTTGACTTTGTGGAACTTTCTCCCATCTCCCTACTGCATCTGCACATCCCACTTTTCAGTTTTTGACTTTCCACAAAAATTTAAAATAACCAATAAATTTCATTTAACTTCACAATTGTGTTCCACTTGTTTATTATTCACCAAAAATTTACATTTGGTATCTTTATGTTTGAAGCATGATATGTGGGAAAAGGCTGAAAAGTTCCAGGCGGCTAAATACGTTCGCAAGGCACTGTAAATAAAGCAGAGTGTGTATGTGTGTGTCAAGCCCCACCCACTCTCAGCCATATTCACTCCAAATAGCCATGCCCACTCACGTATGGGCGGTGCAGCTCTTATCACGGCACAGCCACCTGTACACTACTGGGTGTATACAACGTATGGATGGTGTAGCTCTTATTATGGAGCGGCCGCCTGTACACTGCTGGATGTGTCAGGGGGTCTGCGCTGGGCGAGCTCTGTACTAACACAGAATACATGACCACACCAGGAGGTAATTGTGTCCCAAGGTGAGATGGAGTTCCACACTGGAGGGGTCACCACAGTCGGGGGCCAGAGCTGAAGGGGTCACAACAGGCAGGGGCCAGGGTTGGAGGGGGGGGGGGGGGGTCACCGCAGGCAGGGGCTAGGGTTTTATGCGCAATATAATCATTATAATTTGTTAAAACTAACCAAAATTAGTTACTATGCCTGGACAATGCCGGATTCTTGAGCTAGTGTATATATAGTACATATAATATTCATTATGTATACTAGGGGGCAGGTCAGTGAGGGATCAGTGACCCATCAGCAGTCTGCATTATGAATACCTAGTAAAGATTAAACCACAAAAACAAGACGGATTTCATCACCAGGTATCATTGGAATCAGTATAAAGCCGCCAACCTGACACTGTAGGTTACTGTTTACAATCCTGCTGACAGGTTCCCTTTAATGACCAGGCCAAATTTTTTATATCTGACCACTGTAGCTTTATGAGGTAATAACTCTGGAACACTTCAACAGATCCCACTGATCTTGAGACTGTTTTGTTGTGACATATTGCACTTCATGATGGTGGTAAAATTTTGGTAGACATACTGTAATTTGCATACATTTATGAAAATATCGAAAATTAAAACGTTACATTTTTATGGTTTTAAGTCAGAGAGTTATGTCACAGAAAATAATAAAATAACATTTCCTAGATGTCCACTTTACATAGGCACAATTTGAAAACAATTTTTATTTTTTGTTAGGAAGTTAGCAGGGTTAAAAGTTGACCAGCGATTTAATTTTCCACCAAAATTTACAAAACCATTTTTAAAGGAACTCATTACATTTGAAGTGACTTAGGGGTCTATATGACAAAAAAAAAAAAAAAAGACACCATACTAAAACCTTCAACACTCAAGGTGTTCAAAACCACATTCAAGTTTATTAACCCTTCAGATGCATCACAGAAATTAAAGGTTATGAGGAAGGAAAAAAAAATTTTTTTGTCACTAAAATTTTGCTTCCACCCCAAACTGTTTACTTGCACAAGGATAATGGGAGAAAAAGGACCCAAAAATTTGTTGTGCAATTTCTCCTGAGTATACAGATACCCCATATGTGGGGGAAAACTACTGCGTGGGCGCACAGCAGCGATGGGAAGAGAAACGGCACAGTTTGGCTTTATGAATGCAAAAATGGATGAAGTTGATACTGAACACCATGTTGTGTTTGGAGAGTCCCTGATGTGCCTAAAGAGTGGAATTATATCTGGATTATATCCAGGGGTATAGTGAAGATTTTTAATCCAGGAGGTACTACACAGAATTTGCTAAAATTAGGTTGTCATAGTGAATGTCATTATTTGTGTTGAAGGTGCTCGCCACTCGAATTTGCATTGGGGTGCTCCTGTCTGCACCAAGTATAGTGGGTGCTCGAGGGTCCTGGACGCAAACTTGAGTAGTGAGCACTTGTGTGCAATACTTGTAGTGACTTTTTTTTCTGTGCGTTGACGCACATGTGCAATGTGCGGAGATCGATGTCTCCTGATTGGATATATGGTAGGACACGTGTTTACGTGTTTGACATCATAGTGTGTCATCTTCTTTCCAATTGGTAACAAAATGGCGAGGTTGTGCAGTATACACTTCCTGATGCCGAACCCCTTCTCCGATCCTGGCTTCCTGTTCTCACGTGGTAATTAGTGTGTTATTCTTTAGGTTTAAATAAAAACTAGCATGCCATCCACCCGTAACGCTGATGAAGTCACACCCTTTAGATGGCGATACGTGGGGGGTTCCCACTTCGCCATAATCAATGATCCCTTTCATTCACAGGTGTTACTCTTCCTTATGTTAGACTTCTTAGGCTGTCAACATGAAGCCCTTTTTTTTCACTTGTGATTTTTTTGATTTTTTGTTACCTACTTTAAAGTGCATCACATGATAAAATGAATGGGGTCATTCAAAAGTACAACTTGTCCCGCAAAAAATACAGGCCCTCATATGGCCATATTACGAGGAGAAAACAAAAAAAAGTTATGGTTCTTGGAAGAAGGGGACAAGTGAAAATGAAAAAAGGCACGGGGTGAAGGGGTTAAGCCTTTGGTTGTTTCTGAACTAAAATATGAAGGAATATATGTTTATTACAAAACTCTAAAAGGTAATTGATCACCAGGTTTTTGCTACAGCATGACAGGGCAGCATGATGTAGGGGCAAAGCCCCAGATTCCAGCAATGTATCACTTAGTGGGCTGCTTGCTGTAATCTTGATAAAAATCAGAGTTTTCTTTGCTGCAGGGCTCTGAATGTGAAGAGCTCATGAATATGGAGGACTACATGGCAGCAGCGTTACTAGTCCTCTAGTGAGACTCTCTTACTGAAAAAAACCACTGATTTTAGCAGAAAAAAAAGCAGCAGTCCGGTAAGGGTTACATCATTACATTCAGGGTCTTTCCCTTTATTCTTCTGTCCTTAGATTAGTGGTGACAGATTCCAGTGCATATGAAACACATGATCTAATCAGCATTCTAACAGAAAACCCTCACAAATAGCGCCCCTCTCTGTATTCCTGCGCTCATGACATGTCTCCAGTCAGAGTTCACCAATCCAGGCTGATACAGTGGAAACTAGTTATAAATCACAGCAATTAACTGTGTACACAGCCCCAGTGCAGGCACAATGACAGCACGCTCATCCGCTGCACGGGGCATGTAGTAGAAAGGCTGACCGATCTGCTCACGCTTTACTTTTCCAATGGTCATTATCAAAATAATTAAAACATGGATTAGAAAATTTTATTGAAAAAGAGAAGATTCTGACACAAGAGCATTCCAGCTCACTGACGCAGACATACTCATAGACACTTTTTTCTTACCTTTGTACCCAATATGAGAAAAACTCCCAATTTCATTCAGATTTTGACATTCAAGTCAAAGGGAATGACCAAGGAACCATCCATGATTCCCAAGCCAAGGTGAACATTGGGACCAATTTGTGAAAATGTGGGTCACAGTCAATGGTAGTAAAAGCTATGGCTCCCAATCAATAAAGCCTGCTGCAATCAGAATATTTATTTTACTACTGGTCATAAAGAACCCGGCAAACACACAACGCTTCCCTCAATACATTTTACCATTGGAAAAACCTGAATGCCTGTCACACTGTGGGAAATTCATTACATCTACTCTCAAAAGGCAAATAAACCCAGAATATGGGGAATACTCATAAGGTGGGGGTGCAAAACTAATTAGAAAACCAACAGAGTATGAACTACCCGGAATTTATGCATAATATAAATAAAAACAATTAAGGGGGTAGAAATTGTACAGAAAATATAGTGGTAATTTAGTCACATATTAATTTCTCTTTAACAGTTTTAATATTCCCATATTCCATGAGGAGACTCCGTATCAAGCATCAAAAAAATAAGAGTATAGCAACACAAGCGGGAAAAACTGAAGGGATGATTTTTATATCTAGAGCACCAGCTCCACCTAGTGGATGTACATGAAAACAACTTTAAAAAGGGGTTCTCCCAACTTCAATAATAATCATCAACAAATACCTCAATTAGAAACGCAGAATATAATATAAAATGTGTAAAATAATATCCAATCAGAAACGTAGTATTGTTTTTCTGATTCGCTAGGTCTCTTTCCTCATTTGCAGGCATTGCAGCACCTTAGTATCCATGGTGAAGACCACTGATATAGTGACAGTCGCTAGTGGTCATAATCATGGCTACCTAAGGTCCTGCAATGCCTCCACATGAGGAAAGACATAGCGAATCAGAAAAACTATACTACATTTCTGATTGGATAATAATATTCCAACTACATATTGGGATAGGATTTTGGAGATGTGAATACCCCAATAAACCATGGAGCTCAGTAGAAGCTCTCAGTACTAAGGCTTAATGTTATACATCGATACCATTGAAGTACAATCTATTCTGTTATTTCTAAACACTATTTCGGTGATTCCTTTGTATCCCTGTTCATACTGCACCCACACACGATACACCATTTAAAAGGTAAACTTGCCCCCTTCAGCAAGAAAATAGCCAAACCACACATCCACGATTTGATCACAAAATACAGTTTAAACATTCATTTTCATAAACCTGCAGTATGGAAAAATGACCTGCAGGTGGCACCTCAACCAGAAGACATTTTTTGGCCTCTACTTATCAAACCAATTTATTGTATTACCAATCTACATATATAAATACCTGTCTGTGATCATCAGCTCATGAAATACATTTACATTTGACCAGATTGCCTTTTCTGAAATTGCCTGCGCCCCCGATGACCAATGTGCGAAAATTTTGCACGGGCCAAGCTAGTCAGAATTAACCCCTTTCTGATATCGGACGTACTATCCCGTCCATGGGACCTGGGCCCCTATGCCCATGGACGGGATAGTAGGTCTAGCGCGATCAGCGGCGCCCACATGGTGAGAGCCGCTGATCGCGGCCGGGTGTCAGCTGATTATCACAGCTGACACCCAGCACTACGTGTCAGGGGCCGTCACGGACCACCCCCGACACGCTAACCCCTTGCACACCGCGATCAAACATGATCGCGGTGTACCGGGGGTTAAAAGGGAAGCATCGGCAGGGAGGGGGCAATGTGCATCGCTGCTGCGGGGGGCTCTTTCCCAGCAGGTCCCCGGATCCAAGATGGAGATGGGGACCTTCGGGGGCCTGCAGGGAGCGGACTTCCTCAGTGCCTGCAAAGCGCAGGCACGAGGAAGCCTGCTGCACTGCCTGTGACAGATCGCTGATCTGTAACAGTGATCTGTGATGTGACAGATCAGCGATCTGTCACAGGACAGTGATGTCCCCCCTGGGACAACCTAAGATGAAAAAAAAAAAAAATTCCCTAATAAATTCATTTTTTGGATGAAAAAAAAAAAAAAAAAACACAATAAAACTACACATTTTTGGTATTTGCCGCGTCCGCAACGACCCGCCCTATAAAACAGTCCCATTAGTTAACCCCTTTAGCGAACCCCTTAAAAAATAAAAAACGAAGCAAAAAATAATGATTTATTATCATACCGCCGAACAAAAAGTGCAATAACGCGCGATCAAAAAGACGCATACAAATATCCATGGTACCGCTGAAAACGTCATCTTACCCCGCAAAAAACAAGCTGCCACACAGCATCATCAGCAAAAAAATAAAGTTATAGCTCGCAGAATAAAGCGATGCAAAAATAATTATTTTTTATATAAAATTGTTTTCATTGCATAAAAGCGCCAAAACATAAAAAAATGACATAAATAAGGTATTGCTGTAACCGTACTGACCCGAAGAATAAAACCGCTTTATCAATTTTACCGCACGCGGAACGGTGTAAACGCACCCCCCCCAAAAGAAATTCATGAAACGCTGGTTTTTGTTCATTCTGCGTCCCAAAAATCGGAATAAAAAGCGATCAAAAATGTCACATGCCCGAACATGATATCAATAAAAACGTCAACTCGTCCCGCAAAAAATAAGACCTCACATGACTCAGTGGATCAAAATATGGAAAAATTATAGCTCTCAATATGTGGTGATGCAAAAACTATTTTTACAATAAAATGCGTCATTTAGCGTGTGACAGCTGCCAAAAATAAAAACCGCCATAAATAGTAAATCAAACCCCCCTTTTCACCCCCTTAGTTAGGGAAAAATAATAAAATTTAAAAAATGTATTTATTTCCATTTTCCCATTAGGGTTAGGGCTAGGGTTAGGGCTAGGGGTGTGTTGGGGTTAGGGTTGGAGTTAGAATTGGGGGGTTTCCACTGTTTGGGCACATCAGGTGCTCTCCAAACGCAACATGGCGTCTGATCTCAATTCCAGTCAAATCTGCGTTGAAAAAGTCAAATGGTGCTCCTTCCCTTCCAAGCTCTGCCATGCGCCCAAACAGTGTTTTACCCCCACATGTAGGGTATCAGCCTACTCAGGACAAATTGCAAAACAACTTTTGGGGTCCAATTTCTCCTGTTACCCTTAGGAAAATAAAAAATTGGGGGCAAAAATATCATTTTTGTGGGAAAAAAAATATGATTTTTTTATTTTCACGCCCGGGCGTTATAATCTTCTGTGAAGCCCTTGGGGGTTCAAAGTGCTCACCACACATCTAGATAAGTTCCGTGGGGGGTCTAGTGTCCAAAATGGGGTCATTTGTGGGGAGTTTCCACTGTTTAGGTACATCAGGGGCTCTCCAAAGGCAACATGACATCCGCAGAGCATTCCATCAAAGTCTGCATTCCAAAACGTCACTACTTCCCTTCCGACCCCAATGTGGGCCCATACAGTAGTTTTCTCCCATATATGGGGTATCAGCGTACTCAGGACAAATTGGACAACAACTTTTGGGGTCCATTTTCTCCTGCTACCCTTGGGAAAATAAAAAAATGGGGACTAAATGATCATGTTTGTGGAAAAAATAAGATTTTTTTATTTTCACGCCTAGGCGTTATAAACTTCTGTGAAGCACTGGGGGAGTTCAAAGTGCTCACCACACATCTAGATAAGTTCCTTGGGGGGGTCTAGTTTCCAAAATGGTGTCATTTGTGGGGGGTTTCCACTGTTTTGGTACATCAGGGGCTTTCCAAACGCGACGTGGTGTCTGATCTCAATTCAAGCCAAAAAAGTCAAATGGCGCTGCTTTCCTTCCGAGCTATGCCATGCGCCCAAATAGTCGTTTACACCCACATATGGGGTATCAGCATACTCAGGACAAATTGCACAATAACTTTTAGGGTCCTGCTACCCTTGGGAAAATAAAAATTGGGGGTGAAAAGATCATTTTTGTGGAAAAAATATGATTTTTTAATTGTACCGCTGTACGTTATAAACTTCTGTGAAGCCCTTGGGGGTTCCAAGTTCTGACCACATATCTAGATAAGTTCCTTGGGGGGTCTAGTTTCCAAAATGGGGTCACTTGTGGGGTGTTTCCACTGTTTAGGTACATCAGGGGCTCTCCAAACGTGACATGGCGTCCGATCAGAATTCCAGCCAATTTTGCATTGAATAAGTCAAACGGCGCTCCTTCCCTTCTGAGCTCTGCCATGCACCGAAACAGTGGTCCCCCCCCACATATCAGGTATCCGTGTACTCAGGACAAATTGCACAATAACTTTTCCAGTCCAATTTCTCCTTTTACCCTTGGTAAAATAAAAAAAATTGAACCTGAATTATTTTTTTTGTGAAAAAAAGTTAAATGTTCATTTTTTTTTTTTTTTTTAAATATTCAAAAAATTCCTGTGAAGCACCTGAAGGGTTAATACACTTCTTGAATGTGGTTTTGAGCACCTTGAGGGGTGCAGTTTTTAGAATGGTGTCACTTTTGGGTATTTTCTATCATATAGACCCCTCAAAGTGGCTTCAAATGTGATGTGGTCCGTAAAAATAAAATAGTGTTGTAAAAATGAGAAATCGCTAGTCAACTTTTAACCCTTATAACTTCCTAACAAAAAAAAAAATTTGGGTTCCAAAATTGTGCTGCTGTAAAGTAAACATGTGGGAAATGTTACTTAAGTTTTTTGTGTGCCTTATCTCTGTGATTTAAGGGCATAAAAATTCAAAGTTGGAAAATTGCAAAATTTTCGCCAAATTTCCGTTTTTTTTCACAAATAAACGTAAGTTATATGAATGAAATTTTACCACTAACATGAAGTACAATATGTCACGAGAAAACAATGTCAGAATCACCGGGATCCATAGAAGCGTTCCAGAGTTATGACCTCATAAAGGGACAGTGGTCAGAATTGTAAAAATTGGCCCGGTCATGAACGTGCAAACCACCGTTGGGGGTGAAGGGGTTAAAATAGAATGCAAAAAAAACACAAAACAGCTACAGTAGTTACATTACTAGATTACTGAAAAATACAGTGGGTACAGAAAATATTCAGACCCCTTTAAGTTTTTCACTCTGTTTCATTGCAGCCATACGCACTCACAGGGGAGCACAGTCGATCGTGGCCGAGTGTCAGCTGATTCTCACAGCTCACTCCCGACACTAAGTGCCAGGAGCGGTCACGGACCGCTCCCGATACTTTAACCCCCGGAACACTGCGATCAAACAAGATTGCAGCATTACGGTGCCTGCAGAGGGACTGACAGCCCCTCTGCCTTTGGATTGGAGACCCCACGGCGTGATGCGGGGTCCCGATCGCTGCCATGGAGACCCGATGTCATCATGTTGACCGGGCCAATTTTTACAATTCTGACCACTGTCCCTTTAAGAGGTAATAACTCTGGAACGCTTCTATGGATCCCGGTGATTCTGACATTGTTTTCTCGTGACTAGTGTTGAGCGATATCTTCCGATATCGTGAAATATCGGATTGGATCGGACCGATACCCCAAAAATATCGGATATCGCCGATTCCGATACCGGAAACCAATGCAAGTCAATGGGACACAAATATCGAATGAAAATAAACCCTTACTTTCCTTGTAAGTTAATTCTACATGAAGGAAAACAACTAAGAATAATGTAGAATGTATTGGGGGAGGTGGAGGAGACATTAAAGGCATAGAGGTTTAGCCCAGTCAAATGGAATAGCAGGAATTAATTTTTCTTTTTAAGACGTTCAGAGTTACAAAGATATTGACTATGTTAAACGGGTTGTCCAGGCTTTTCACATAATCTCAGTGCATATCTGCGCTGCAGAATGCTGACAATAAGTAATTTACCTTCTGTGGCTAGTCTCCAGGGTTTCCAAGATATCATCTCTTGCTTCTTGCTTCATATTGTACTTCATATTAGTGGTAAAATTTCATTCATATAACTTGTGTTTAATTGTGAAAAAAGATGAAAATTTGGCGAAAATTTTGAAAATTTTCCAACTTAGAATTTTTATACCCTTAAATAACAGATACGGCACACAAAAAACTTAATAAGTAACATTTCCCACATGTCTACTTTACATCAGCACAATTTGGGAACCCAATTTTTTTTGTTAGGAAGTTATAAGGGTTAAAAGTTGACCAGCGATTTCTCATTTTTAAAACACCATTTTATTTTGAGAGACCACATCACATTTGAAGTCACTTTATGGGGTCTGTATGATAGAAAATACCCAAAAGCGACAGCATTCTAAAAACTGCACCCCTCTTAAGGTGCTCAAAATCACATTCAAGAAGTTTGT
Source organism: Dendrobates tinctorius (assembly GCF_039654945.1). Taxonomy (NCBI): domain Eukaryota; kingdom Metazoa; phylum Chordata; class Amphibia; order Anura; family Dendrobatidae; genus Dendrobates; species Dendrobates tinctorius. The sequence goes on along the minus strand of NW_027361680.1, from coordinate 4,683,488 downwards.
TAACCCTTCAGGTGCTTCACAGGAATTTTTTGAATGTTTTAAAAAAAAAAAAAAAAAGAACATTTAACTTTTTTCACAAAAAAATTACTTCAGGTCCAATTTTTTTTTTATTTTACCATGGGTAACAGGAGAAATTGGACTGCAAAGGTTATTGTGCAATTTGTCCTGAGTACGCTGATACCTGATATGTGGGGGGGAACCACTGTTTGGGCGCATGGCAGAGCTCGGAAGGGAAGGAGGCAGTTTGACCTTTTCAATGCAAAATTGGCTGGAATTCAGATCGGACGCCATGTCAAGTTTGGAGAGCCCCTGATGTGCCTAAACAGTGGAAACCCCCCACAAGTGACGAAATTTTGGAAACTAGACCCCCCCCCCCCCCAAGGAACATATCTAGATATGTGGTGAGAACTTTGAACCCCCAAGGGCTTCACAGAAATTTATAACGTACAGCCGTACAATTAAAAACTCATTTTTTCCACAAACATGATCTTTTCAACCCCAATTTATTTTCCCGTAGGAAACAGGACCCTAAAAGTTATTGTACAATTTGTCCTGAGTACATCGATACCCCATATGTGGAGGTAAACCACTGTTTGGGCGCATGGCAGAGATCAGAAAGGAAGCCGCGCCATTTGACTTTTTTGGCTGGAATTGAGATCGAACGCCATGCCGCGTTTGGAAAGCCCATGATGTGCCTAAACAGTGGAAACCCCCCACAAATGACACCATTTTGGAAACTAGACCACCCAAGGAACATATTATCTAGATGTGTGGTGAGAACTTTGAACCCCCAAGGGCTTCACAGAAGTTTATAATGCCCGGGCGTGAAGAGAAAAAAAAAAATCATTTTTTCCACAAACATGAACTTTTAGTCCCCAATTTTATTTTTTCCCAAGGGTAACAGGAGAAGATGAACCCCAAAACTTGTTGTGCAATTTGTCCTGGGTAGGCTGATACCCCATATGTGGGGGTAAACCACTGTTTGGGTGCATGGCAGAGTTTGGAAGAGAAGGAGCACCGTTTGACTTTTTCAACCCAGAATTGCCTGGAATTGAGATCAGACGCCATGTTGCGTTTGGAGAGCCCCTGATGTGCCTAAACAGTGGAAACTCCCCCAATTCTAACTCCAACCCTAATCCCAACACACCCCTAAATCTAATCTAAGCCCTAACCCCAGCACTAACCCTAACGGGAAAATGGCAATACTTTTTTTTAATTTTATTATTTTTCCCTACCTAAGGGGGTGATAAAGGGGGGTTTGATTTACTATTTATAGTGGGTTTTTATGTTTGGCTGTCACACACTAAAAGACGCTTTTTATTGTAAAAATAGTTTTTGCATCACCACATTTTGAGAGCTATAATTTTTCCGTATTTTGACCCACTGAGTCATGTGAAGTCTTATTTTTTGCGGGCTGAGGTGACGTTTTTATTGGTACCATTTTCGGGCACGTGACATTTTTTGATCGCTTTTTATTCCGATTTTTGGGACGCAGAATGAACATAAACCAGCATTTTATGAATTTATTTTGGGGGGTGCCTTTACACCGTTTTGCGAAAGCGGTTTTATTCTTCGGGTCAGTACGATTACAGCGATACCTCATTTATGTTTTATGTTTTGGCGCTTTTATGCAATAAAAACAATTTTATATCAAAAATTATTATTTTTGCATCGCTTTATTCTGTGAGCTATAACTTTTTTATAACTTTTTTATTTTTTCGCTAATGACGCTGTATGGCGGCTCATTTTTTGCGGACAAGATGACGTTTTCAGCGGTACCATGGTTATTTATATACATTTATTTGATTGCGCGTTATTTCACTTTTTGTTCAGCGGTATGATGATAAAGCATTGTTTTTTGCTTTGTTTTTTTACTTTTTAAGGGGTTCACTAAAGGGGTTAACTAGTGGGACAATTTTATAGGGTGGGTCGTTACGGATGCGGCGATACTAAATATGTGTACTTTTATTGTTTTGGTTTTTTTTTATTTCCAAAAATGAATTTATTGGGGATTTTTTTTCTTTTAATTTATGTAGTTTTTTTTTTATAAATTATTTTTGCTTTTTTTATTTTATTTATTTTTTTACTTTATTACTTTGTCCCAGGGGGGAAATCACTGTCATGTATCAGATCGCTGATCTGACACCTCACACAGCGCTGTGTCAGATCAGCGATCTGACAGTCGCTGCAGCAGGCTTCCTCATGCCTGCTCTCTGCAGGGAAGCAGACCATCGGAGCAGCGCAGCATATCGCGCTGCTCCGGTGGTCTCAGTGAAGCACGGAGGGTGGGTCGTTACGGACGTGGCAATACTAAATGTGTATTTTTATTGTTTTTATTTTTTATTTCCAAAAGATGAATTTATTAGGGAATGAATGAAAAAAAAAAAAAAAAAACACAACACATGCTGCCTGGACATAGTAACTAACTGTGGTTAGTTACAGCAAATTATAATTATCCTCCATCCTATAGTCCCGTGCCCATATACCCATCATACATATCCTCCATCCCATAGTCGAGTGCCCAAATACCCATCACACATCCTCCATCCCATAGTCCCGTGCCCATATACCCATCATACATATCCTCCATCCCATAGTCCCGTGCCCATATACCCATCATACATATCCTCCATCCCATAGTCCCGTGCACATATATACCCATCACACATCCTCCATCCCATATTCCCGTGCCCATATACCCGTCATACATATCCTCCATCCCATAGTCCAGTGCCCATATACCCATCACACATCCTCCATCCCATAGTCAACCATTATGACATCATAATGAGCGGCGGGGCTTGATACACACACTTTTTCCCCATTATGTAGATAGGGGCAAAATTGTTTGGTGAATTGGAATGCGCAGGGTTAAAATTTCGCCTCACAACATAGCCTAGGACACTCTTGGGGTCCAGACGTGTGACTGTGCCAAATTTTGTGGCTGTAGCTGCGACGGTGCGGATGCCAATCCCGGACATACACATACATACATACACTTGAGCTTTATATATTAGATTATATATACACTCACTGGCCACTTTATTAGGTACACCTGTCCAACTGTGTGTTAAGACTTAATTTCTAATCAGCCAATCACATGGCGGCAACTCAGTGCATTTAGGCATGTAGACATGGTCAAGACAATCTCCTGCAGTTCAAACCGAGCATCAGTATGGGGAAGAAAGGTGATTTGAGTGCCTTTGAACGTGGCATGATTGTTGGTGCCAGAAGGGCTGGTCTGAGAATTTCAGAAACTGCTGATCTACTGGGATTTTCACGCACAACCATCTCTAGGGTTTACAGAGAATGGTCCGAAAAAGAAAAAAAATCCAGTGAGCGGCAGTTCTGTGGCCGGAAATGCCATGTTGATGCCAGAGGTCAGAGGAGAATGGGCAGACTGGTTCGAGCTGATAGAAAGGCAACAGTGACTCAAATTGCCACCCGTTACAACCAAGGTAGGCAGAAGAGCATCTCTGAACGCACAGTGCGTCGAACTTTGAGGCAGATGGGCTACAGCAGCAGAAGACCACACTGGGTACCACTCCTCTCAGCTAAGAACAGGAAACTGAGGCTACAATTTGCACAAGCTCATCGAAATTGGACAGTAGAAGATTGGAAAAACGTTGCCTGGTCTGATGAGTCTCGATTTCTGCTGCGACATTCAGATGGTAGGGTCAGAATTTGGCGTAAACAACATGAAAGCATGGATCCATCCTGCCTTGTATCAACGGTTCAGGCTGGTGGTGGTGGTGTCATGGTGTGGGGAATTTTTTCTGGGCACTCTTTGGGCCCATTGGTACCAATTGAGCATCGTTGCAACGCCACAGCCTACCTGAGTATTGTTGCTGACCATGTCCATCCCTTTATGACCACAATGTACCCAACATCTGATGGCTACTTTCAGCAGGATAATGCGCCATGTCATAAAGCTCGAATCATCTCAGATTGGTTTCTTGAACATGACAATGAGTTTACTGTACTCAAATGGCCTCCTCAGTCACCAGATCTCAATCCAATAGAGCATCATTGGGATGTGGTGGAACGGGAGATTCGCATCAGGGATGTGCAGCCGACAAATCTGCGCCAACTGTGTGATGCCATCATGTCAATATGGTCCAAAATCTCTGAGGAATGCTTCCAGCACCTTGTTGAATCTCTGCCACGAAGAATTGAGGCAGTTCTGAAGGCAAAAGGGGGTCCAACCCCTTACTAGCATGGTGTACCTAATAAAGTGGCCAGTGAGTGTATATATATATATATATTTTTTTTTTTTTTTTTTCTTAATTTATTTAGGGATTTTTTATAAATTATTTTTACACTTTTTTTTTTTTTACTTTATTATTGGATCCAAGGGCTGCAGGGAAAGTGACTCTAAGAGTAGCGCAGCACATCGTGCTGCTTTGGCGGTCTCAGGGAAGCACGCAGGGAGCCCCCTCCCTGCCCGATGCTTGCCTAATCCCCCGGTACACTGCGATCATGTTTGATCGCAGTGTGCCAGGGGTTAATGTGCCGGGGCGGTCCGTGACTGATGGGGGCAGTCCTGTGATAATCAGCTGACACCCGGCCGCGAACAGCGGCGCTCCCCCCCCGGGGGCGCTGCTGATCGCGTAGACTTACTATACCGTCCCCGGGCCCGGGTACCGTGAACGGGATAGTACGTCTGATGTCACAAAGGGGTTAAAAAAAAAAATTAAAATGTAAAAATTATAAAAAAAAAATATATATATAAATCAAATCAATAAATAAATATTTGAATGAAAAACAAAATCTAAACAATAAAAGTACACATATTTGGTATCGCCGCATCCGTAACAACCCAACCTATAAAACTGTCCCACTAGTTAACACCCTATAAAAATTTAAAAAAAACACAAAAGAAAACCAGGCACTGATCATCACATGCCCAATACAATCCCAACAGTGAAACATGGTGGTGGCAGCATAATGTTCTGGGGGTGTTTTTCAGCTTCAGGGACAGGACGACGGGTTGCAATTGAAGGAAACGTGAATATCGCCAAGTACAGAGACATCCTGGATGAAAACCTCTTCCAGAGTGCTCTGGACCTCAGACTTGGCCGAAGGTTCACCTTCCAACAAGACAAAGACCCTAACCACACAGCTAAAATAACAAAGGAGTGGCTCAGAACAACTCTGTGACCATTCTTGACTGGCCCAGCCAGAGCCCTGACCTAAACCCAATTGAGCATCTCTGGAGAGACCTGAAAATGGTTCCACCAACGTTCACCATCCAGCCTGACGGAACTGGAGAGGATCTGCAAGGAAGAATGGCAGAGGATTCCCAAATCCAGGTGGGAAAAACTTGTTGCATCATTCCCAAGACGACTCATGGCTGTACTAGCTCAAAAGGGTGATTGTACTCAATACTGAGCAAAGGGTCCAAATACTTACGACCATGTGATATTTCAGTTTTTCTTTTTTAATAAATTTGCAAAAATGTCTACATTTCAGTTTTTTTCAGTTAAGATGGGGTGCAGGGTGTACATTAATGAGAAAATAATTAACTTTTTTGAATTTACCAAATGGCTGCAATGAAACAGAGTGAAAAATGTAAAGGGGTCTGAATACTTTCTGTACCCACTGTATATTCCGGTATATGTGAGTGAATTTCTATATGGTTCTGAAGAGTAAATCCACTGGTAAGTACTAATGAGTAAAATTATAAAATATAATATAAAGTGCTAGTGATGGTATAATTATGCACACTCATTAGCACTTTATATTATATTTATAATTTTATTCCTTAGTACTTACCAGTGGATTTACTCTTCAGAACCATATAGAAATTCACTCGTATATACAATCATGTTTATTTTTGTCAGTAACCTAGTGACTCAACTACTTTAGTGGTAGTTTTTGCACTATTATATGTAATTCTGATTATAATTCAATGTATTATCTATGTATTATATTAACCCCTGAGTGACGGAGCCAATTTGCAGCTTAATGACAGGCTAAATTTTACAGTTCTGACAACTTTACGTGGTTATAAATCTGGAACGCTTTAACGGATCCCACTGATTCGGAGACTGTTTTTTCCTGACATATGGTACTTAATGTTAGTGGTAAAATTTCTTCGATATAACTTGCGTTTATTTATGAAAAAAAATGGAAATATGGAAAAAAATTTTAAAATTTCACATATTTCAAACTTTAATTTTTATCCACTTAACCCCTTTCTGACATGTCATGACATGTCACGTGGGGAGCGCCGCTGATCGCAGCCAGGTGTCTGATTATCAGTGTGTCAGGGGCGGTCACGTACCGCCCCCGGCACGTTAACCCCTGGCACACTGCGATCAAACATAATCGCAGTGTCCCGGGGATTAGGGAAGCATCGGCAGGGAGGGGGCTCCCTCCGTGCTTCCCTGAGACCACTGGAGCAGCGCGATATGCTGCGCTGCTCCGACGGTCTCCTTCCCTGCAGAGAGCAGGCATGAGGAAGCCTGCTGCAGTGCCGATCTGACACAGCGCTGTGTGAAGTGTCAGATCAGCGATCTGACACGACAGTGATGTCCCCCCCGGGACAAAGTAATAAAGTAAAAAAAATTAAAAAAAAATGTAAAAATTTATTAAAAAAAACACTACATAAATTAAAAAAAAAAAAAAAATCCCCAATAAATTCATTTTTGGAAATAAAAAAACAAAACAAAAAAAAAAACACAACACAATAAAAGTACACATATTTAGTATTGCCGCATCCGTAACGACCTGCCCTATAAAACTGTCCCACTAGTTAACTTCTTTAGTGAACTTCTTAAAAAATAAAAATAAAAAACAAAGCAAAAAATAATGCTTTATCATCATACCGCTGAACAAATAGTGCAATAACGCGCGATCAAAGACGAATATAAAATAACCATGGTACCGCTGAAAACGTCATCTTGTCCCGTAAAAAACGAGCCGCCACACAGCGTCATCAGCGAAAAAATTAAAAAGTTATAGCTCGCAGAATAAAGCGATGCAAAAATAATTTATATAAAATTGTTTTCATTGCATAAAAACGCCAAAACATAAAAAAATGACAAATGAGGTATCGCTGTAATCGTGCTGACCCGAAGAATAAAACCGCTTTATCAATTTTACCACACGTGGAATAGTGTAAACGCACCCTGTTGTGAGCTCGTTTTCTCGTTCACCTTTGATGTCCGATGAACTCCCTCTGCTGGTGAAAGGAGGTGGTGAAACTGATTTGGATGGGAGAAACCTGTCACCTGAACAGGTGGATTGCGATTGGACATCCGGAATCTCGGAGTGGATATAAGGCAGCCGACGCCCTGTAGGGTTGCTGGTGATTTCTCTGCTTTGAGCTCTGGCCTCCAGTTCAGTTCCTGTCTTCTAAAGCTAAGTTTTGCTCTGTTATTGTTCCATGAGATTTTGTCTGATTTGCTTAGTTTTGTGTTCTGCCAGCCCCGGCTGGGGCTCTGCTGAATTTCGATTTTTGTCCCTGATCGGTTAAATCTCTTTTGCTCTGTCTTCAGAATATATCAGAGTGCTGATATAGGGATTTTGAAGTCTAGTGACTTCAGGGCCGTTTTTCCTATCAGACGTGTTGGGACATTTTTGGTAGGGTTTTTGCGGATTGCAGCCAGCATCTTTTCTGTCCTTTCCTATCTAGTTAGTTGGGCCCCATTGTTTGCTCTGCCTGTCTTTCTGTCTGTGTTTGTGTTTTCATGTTTTCACCGACAATACATGTGGGGGCTGTCTATTGCTTTGGGGTCTCTTCTGGGGCAGTTTAGATTTCCCCTTTCTTTAGGCTCATTTAGTTCTCCGGCTGTGAAGAGGCGTCTAGGACCACCGTAGGAACGCTCCACAGCTACTGTTAGTTGTTGTGAATAGGATCAGGGGTCTGCAATCCGCTAGCTACCAACCTCTCCGGTTTTCTGGACTTAGCTTGCATTTTTGTTTTTTCCTCCTCCGGTGGCTCATTCATAACAGCACCCCACAAAAGAAATTCATGAAATGTTGATTTTTGTTCATACTGCGTCCCAAAAATCGGAATAAAAAGTGATCACTAACTGTCACGTGCCCGAAAATGGTACCAATAAAACATGGATTTTTGTGATAACTCACCGTAAAATCCTTTTCTCTGAGACGCTCATTGGGGGACACAGATACTGTGGGTGTATGCTTCTGCCGCCAGGAGGCTGACACTAAGTGAAAAAAAGAGGTTAGCTCCTCCTCTGCCGTATACACCCTCACCCCTATTGCGGGCGGAAATCAGTTTGGTGCCAAAGCAGTAGGAGAACAACAAAATCAGCCTTAATACAGGTACAACATGTCCAAAACACCACTCTTATATCAAATTAGTAAATGCATATAAATTTAAACAAAACAAGAGCCAACTGGCTAATAGGGTGGGTGCGGTGTCCCCCAATGAGCTTCTCGGAGAAAAGGATTTTACGGTGAGTTATCACAAAATTCCATGTTTCTCCTTCGCCTCATTGGGGGACACAGATACTGTGGGGCGTCCTAAAGCAGTCCCTGGGTGGGAGATTGACTCACCGATCCAAGCTACATGCACCTCTTGTTTAAAGGTGCGCCACCGCTGCTTGGAGAATCCATCTACCCAGGCTCGCATCCGCCGAGGCCTGAGCATGAACATTATAATGTTTGGCAAATGTGTGCAGGCTGGACCAGGGTGCTGCCTTGCAAACCTGTTCCGTCGAAGCCTGGTGCCGAAGTGCCCAAGAGGCGCCCACTGCCCGAGTAGAGTGCGCTCTGATCCCTGCTGGAATCGGCGTGCCTCTAATGTGGTAGGATTCCTGAATAGTCAAACGAATCCATCTGGCTATGGTCGATTTTGAGGCAGCGAGTCCCTTTCCTGCGCCATTCAAGGAGTACGAAGAGCGTGTTCTTCTGACGAAAGGGTGCCGTCCTTGACACGTACCTCCGGAGGGCTCTTACCAGGTCTAACGTGTGAAGAGCCTTTTCCACACGGTGCACCGGTGCTGGACAAAATAAAGGCAAGACAACATCTTCATTAATGTGAAAAGAGGACACGACTTTCGGCAGAAAAGGAGGGGCTGGTCTGAGCACCACCTTATCCTTATGGAAAGTGAGGAACGGGGCTTGGCAAGTAAGGGCTGCCAGATCTGAAACCCACCTGAGAGAAGTGATGGCTACTAGGAACACCACTTTCCAGGAAAGGTACCTCAAGGAGATATCCTGAAGTGGTTCAAATGGAGCTTCCTGCAGAACACTTAGGGCCAGGTTAAGGCCCCAAGCGTCCATAGGCGCCTTATAGGGAGGTACCAAGTGAGAGACTCCCTGGATGAAAGTCTTCACCTGCAGATTGGTAGCAATTCTGCGCTGGAACAGGACGGATAAGGCCGATATTTGTCTCCTGAGGGGACTTGGGGCTAAGCCAGAGTCTAGGCCCGACTGGAGAAAAAAGTCAAGATGTTGGGGATCGAGAATCTCAGCGAAGAAACACCGTGGCCTGGACACCAAGCAAAGAGCTCCTTCCAGGTGTGGTGGTAAATTTGTGCTGAAGCAGGCTTCCGGGTGCTAATCATTGTAGCGACCACCTTGCTCCCGAACCCTGCCTGGGTTAGAATCCAAGATTCAACGGCCATGCCGTCAGACACAGGGCCCCTGAGTTTGGGTGGCAAATCGGCCCTTGAGAAAATAGATCTGGGCGCTCTGGCAGGCGCCAAGGAACGTTGGCGAGCAGCTGCATTAGATCTGTGTACCACGCTCAATGGGGCCAGCAGAATCGCCAGGACCCCTTCCATCTTGATCTTCTTGATGACCCTCGGAAGTAGTGGCAGCGGGGGAAATAGATATGGGAGGCGAAACTGGTTCCATGGCAGAACCAACGCATCCACAGCGAATGCCTGCGGGTCCCTGGCCCGAGCGACATATGTGGGCACCTTGGCGTTCACTCTGGACGCCATCAGGTCCACATCCGGAGTTCCCCACAGCTGATAAATTTGCCGGAAGACGGACTCAAGACCCTGCTGGCTGAGAAAATCTGCCGCCCAATTTTCCACGCCCCGGATGTGGACAGCCGAAAATACCGAGTGGTTTGCTTCGGCCCACTGTAGACGTGCCCCACCTCGCGCATGGTTGTTCTGCTGCGGGTGCACCCTTGGTGATGTAAGCCGCCACGGCGTTGTCCGACTGAATCCGGACGGGGCAGCCTGCTAGAAAGTGATTAAACTTTTGCAAAGCCAGCCGAATTGCTCGTATCTCCAATAAGTTGATCGGGAGGCGTGCCTCCTGTGGCGACCACCGTCCCTGGGTCATGTGGTGGCGAAACACCGCTCCCCAGCCGAGACTGTCGTCGGTTGCCATCCCCAACCAATGGTCTGGGGGGAAAGGTTTCCCCTGGGTCAGAGAGGAACTGGTTAACAGCCATCCGAGCGACTGCCTGACTTGAAAAGACAGTCGGCACTGCCGATCGAGCGTGAAGGGATTCTTGTCCCAAGCTGACAAAAGGGCGTGCTGCAGGGGGCGAAGATGGAACTGGGCGAATGGTACCACTTCCATCACTGCCACCATTTTCCCTAGACTCCTCATCCCAGATCGGATGGTATGAGGGACTGTTTGCCGAAGTGTCCGGACTCCTTGCCGGAGCGCTCGCACCTTTTCCTGAGGGAGAATTACCAACCCTCGGCGAGTGTCGAGAATCATTCCTAGGAAGGAGATCCTTTGAGCTGGCACAAGGGATGACTTTTTCGCATTGACCAACTACCATAAGCGGGCAAGAGTATCTAGCGTGATGTTGACATTTTCCTCGCATGCCCGTGTTGAAGGGCCTTTGACCAAGAGGTCGTCCAGATAAGGCAAGACGACTATGCCTCGAGAATGCAGTATGGCCATGACAACTGCCATAACCTTTGTGAACACTCTGGGGCCGTGGCTAGCCCGAAGGGTAGTGCTACGAACTGAAAACGTAGATCGCTGATGGCGAAGCGTAGAAACCTCTGATGAGAAAAAATGGGAATATGCAGATATGCGTCCTGGATATTGAGGCCAAGTATTCTCCCTGCTCCATGGCCGATATGACTGAGCGGAGAGACTCCATCCGGAAATGTCTGATCCTGATGAACTTGTTCAGAAGCTTCAGGTCCCAAACAGGCCTGACAGACCCGTCCTTTTTGGGAACCGCAAACAGGTTGGAATAGAATCCCTGATTTTTTTTCGTGTTCCGGCACTGGAACAATGACTCCATTGTGCTGGAGCGATTTGATGGCTCCCAATAGAGCCCTTGCCTGGGCATCCACCCTGGGAAGCTGGGAAAGGAAAAACCGTCTTGGCAGGTATCTGACAAATTCTATTTTGTAACCTGAGGTCACCAATTCCTTTACCCATGCGTCATGAGCGACATTGGCCCAGACGTGGAAAAACCAGAGTAGGCGACCGCCCACCTTGCCGGTGTCGTCTGGTAAAGGCCTCGAGTCATTTGGCCGACGATCTTTGGGATCTGGATCCCCTCGATCTGGGCTGCTGAGTACACAATTTCCCCAATGGGTTGGCTCTATATGAGACCTGCCGCTCCCTATCCTGGTTGGGGCGGCCTGAGGCGGCGGACTTGGCCACTGTAGTCCACCCGGTGTTGCGAAAGGCCCGAAAACGTGCCTGACACGGGTGACGAAAAAGCGGTTTGACCCTTTGTTGAGGGAGAAACCCACTCCACCCTCTTGTGGAGTCGGAGATAAGTTGATCCAACTTCTCCCTAAATAGGCAGCCGCACTGATAAGGCAGGGAAGTCAAGGACTTCTTAGAAGAAGAATCGGCTCGCCATGTCCTTATCCAAAGGGCTCTTCTGATCGAAATTGCATTAGCGTCAACAAGTGCCGAGCAATTGGCCGCATCGAAAAATGCATTGACTACCTAGTCTCCGGCCATTGCCATCTGACCTGCGACCTCCGAAATCTCTGCAGGTAGATCCTGCTCCTGCGTGACCTTGTTTAATGTTTCTGACCATGATATCATAGCCTTGGCTACCCAAGTTGCTGCGAACGAGGGAGCGAGTGCTGACCCTGACGCCTCATATACTGAGCGAGCTAAGCTCTGTATAAGGCGGTCCGTTGGATCCTTAATCAAGGAAACACTAGGGACAGATAGCAGGGTCTTAGTGGCTAGGCGCGAAACCGGAGGATCCACCATCGGGGATTCCATCCACCTTTTACGGAGGTCCGGAGCAAACGGATACCTTGTTTCGAGTGCCTTTTGACCCAAGAAACGCCTGTCTGGACGTTCTCTGTGCCGCTGCACTATTTCCTCAAACTCCGGGTAAGAGGAAAAAATTCTGCACGGGCGCTTCACTCGCTTAAATGCCACTTTATGCCCCGTAGCCACTGCGGGATCATCCTCCATCCCCAGGGTCTGATTGACGGCTTCTATGAGGCTGTCCACTGTTTCACGTGACTCTGGAGTGTCCAGGTCAAGGGGCTCGTCTGGGTCGCAATCTGAGGTCTGCTCGCTATCAACCACTGGTGACGGGGAGCGAGAAGCAGAGCTTACAGATGCCAAGGCACCGGATGGACTGGGCGACACCGTGTGGATTCGTTTGCTCCGGGTCTGCCTGGAGTGAGAGCGGCCCCTGCAGGCCGGAGGCTTTTGTGAGGTGGAGGTTCCTTCTAAGGCCGGCGAGCCATCGTCCCTGCCCCTATCTGGGGCTTGAAGGGACTCTATTGCTCTCGTAAGCAACGCCATGGACTGACAGTGATCGGGCCCACTACGGGTGATTTGACACATTGGTCGCAGTCGCAGGGGAGGGCTCCTGGGCGCGTTCGGATTCGCAGGCTTCGCATAATCGCTTGCTCTGTGCCCGCGGAAACGCAGCCCAACAAGAGATGCATGCAGCGTAAAAGAACGTGTGCGTCTTTGCCTTTTCGGACATACTGTATCTGTCCGTTGCTGTGGATGTGGGGAGGAGGTAGCACCTCGTTTTCCCTGTAGCGTGGCCTCTCGGGCACCCTAGTCCTGCGCCCCCCCGTCCTGGCTGCTTCCTTCAAATCGCACGCCACCAGCTGTGGGAGTGAGCCAGCATGTAAAATCGTTCTAGGGGCGGTGCTTCCGTTCTGCGGCCTAGTCGCGCTCCGAAGCCGGGGCCTAAATTTCTTCGCCGCCACCCAGTGCGGGGCGGGCCGCCGGAAATGACGCGCGGCTCCAGGGGTGGGACTTTCAGCCTTGGCCTAGCTCCGGCCTCAATTTTTCCCCTACCCGACCGGGGGGGGCGTGGTACACAAAAAACATGGCGCCACTAACTACGCGGCGCCGCCTGACGGATCCAGCCACCCTCAGCCTTGCATGGCCGGTGGCTTCTGCCGGCTGGGGGCTCCAGCCCTGAGATCTTCGCAGGAGCCCTCCCAGACCCTCTCCTCACCGATGATCCTCTTCAGCCTGAGCAAAGGTATGTGAGGGGGCCTCAATAAAAACAGGACGGTGCAGGCTCCCTAGCTCCATCTAACCCCTTCAGGGAGTGAGGAGAGGGACCGTCCGCCAACTTGCAGCACCGCAGTCTAAAGCATTGGTGGAGCAGTGGGGGGCCGCACGGACTAGTCTTGTGCCTCTGTACAGCCCATGGTTTCAATACCTAGGGGTGGTCAGGGCTAAGTCCGGCATTATGTCCCATGACGCGGGAGAGGATACGTGGAGGGACACTTGCACGTGCTCGCCCGTTGTTGGTTTGGGGAAATCGGACCCTTTCAATAGGATCCGTTGCCCCTGTCACATCTTCAAGGAAAAAGACGAAAAGAGTCTGGAGAAAAAAAACAGACGTGTGCCTCCATGGATACGAAGCAAAAAAACTGATTTCCGCCCGCAATAGGGGCGAGGGTGTAAACGGCGGAGGAGGGGCTAACCTCTTTTTTTCACTTAGTGTCAGCCTCCTGGCGGCAGAAGCATACACCCACAGTATCTGTGTCCCCCAATGAGGCGAAGGAGAAAATGTCAACTCATCCTGCAAAAAATAAGACCTCACATGACTCGGTGGGTCAAAAATATGGAAAAATTATAGCTCTCAAAATGTGGTGATGCATAAACTATTTTTACAATAAAAAGCGTCTTTTAGCGTGCGACAGCTGCCAAACATAAAAACCCGCAACAAATTGTAAATCAAACCCCCCTTTAGTTAGGGAAAACAGAATAAAAAAAAAAAAAAAAAAAGAGTATTTATTTCCGTTTTCCAATTAGGGTTAGGGCTAGGGCGGAGATTAGGGCTTAGGGGTGTGTTGGGGTTAGGGTTGGAGTTAGAATTGGGGGGTTTCCACTGTTTAGGCACATCAGGTGCTCGCCAAACGCAACATGGCGTCTGATCTCAATTCCAGACAATTCTGCGTTGAAAAAGTCGAACGGAGCTACTTCCCTTCCAAGCTCTGACATGCACCCAAATAGTGGTTTACCCCCACATGTGGGGTATCAGCGCACTCAGGACAAATTGCACAATAACTTTTGGGGTCCTGTTACCCTTGGGAATATAAAAATTGGGGGTGAAAAGATCATTTTTGTGGAAAAATATGATTTCTTAATTTTACGGCTGTACGTTATAAACTTCTGTGAAGCCCTTGGGGGTTCAAAGCAGGGCTGTGGAGTCGGAGTCGTGAAGTCGGAGCTCATTTTGGTGGAGTCGGAGTTGGTATAAAATGGACCGACTCCTAAAATATATAATAAATTGGGTACAGTAGTTCAATACAGAATGTGCTGAATTTTTTTTCATAGGAATTTGGGAAAGTTATGAAATGTCCTATAAATGGCTGTTCTATTCCTGATCTAAGGCTACATTCACACAAGAACAGGTTCTTGCTATTGCAACGAACAATGCTTCAAACGTAAGTACAATTAAACTGATGAATGAGAGTAATGAACAACAGCTAGAAGAAAATTTTTCTGGCAGCTGTTTATGTGGACCCAAGTGATCAACGGCTTACTAAAGGAAAAGAAGCTCTGACTGAGGTAGCAGTTAGGATGAGTGGCCTACAGGAGGACTGCCAGGTGCAAGAGGACTTGGGTCCTGACAGTGCTACTGCTGCCATATCTTCATCCTCATCAGATGAGGAGTTTGACTTTGACAAGTATTTGGATGACCTTGAGCAGGCAAAGCATTGCCGCAAGGAAAAAATTTTACGCCATCTCCTATAGCAACCAGATTGACCATATTTCAGCAAAATGTTTCACTTGCTCTCAAAGAAATAGAAAAATTCAACCGTTCATCAAAACTGACTGTGCATGAGGCAATTCCTTTATACCCGGAAATTGTTAGAGATGTTGCCCATGTGGTTACGACTTTGCCTCCAACCCCTAGTTAGTGTAGAGAAGTTGTTCTCTGGCCTTAAAATTACTAGGTCAGATTTGAGGTCATCTATGAAGGAGGATCTGATGGAGGCAATTTTATTTCTTAGAACAAATTCATAGACTGCACAAATGTCATTTAGTATGTTTTTGTTGAAAACTGCTTTTTGCCACTTACATAGTTTATTACATAGTGAGATATATATATATATATATATATATATATATATTCGATATTACATAGTGCATTAAATATTTAGAATTTATTACAGTTTTTTGTGTTCTAAAGTTGTATTCCAATGAATATATATTATGTTCTATCTAAATATCTTTATTATTGTATCATAAAAATGATTAAATGTCTGATGTTCACATTATACTACAATAAATTTTTCACTTAAATATAAGCAATATATGTGGGAGTCGGAGTCGTGGAGTCGGTGTAAGGGAAATTGAGGAGTCAGAGTCGGAGTCGCAGGTTTGGCTTACCGACTCCACAGCCCTGGTTCAAAGTTCTCACCACACATCTAGATAAGCTCCTGGGGGGGGGGGGGTCTAGTTTCCAAAATGGTGTCATTTGTGGGTGGTTTCCACTGTTTTGGCACATCAGGGGCTCTCCAAATGTGACATGGCATCTGATCTGAATTCCAGCCAATTTTGTAGTGAATAAGTCAAACGGCGCTAATTCCCTTCTGAGCTCATGCGCCGAAACAGTGGTACCCCCCCCACATATCAGGTATCAGCATACTCAGGACAAATTGCACAATAACTTTTCCAGTCCAATTTCTCCTGTTACCCTTGGTAAAATAAAAAAAAAATTGGACCTGAAGTACCGAATTTTCCGCTTTGTAAGACGCACTTTTTTTCCCCAAAATTTGGGGGGGAAAACAGGGGTGCGTCTTACAAAGCGGACATGCCTTACCTAGGCTGTGATCGGGGGCGTCCGGCGGTAGCTGGCCGCTGCTGCGGGTGTGTCCGGTGCCGCGTTGTGTGCCCGTCGATGCCCGGGGCTCTGCCAACATTGTGCGACAGGCCAGAGCCCCGGCATTTCCTCAGTTCCCTGTGTGCCGGTAAAAAGATGGCCGCCGGCGCGTGCGCAGATGGGACCTCGGGACCCAGTTCTCGAGAGATGAGATTTGAAATCTCATCTCTCGAGAGGTGGGTCCTGAGATCCCATCTGCGCACGCGCCGGCGGCCATTTTCCCTGGGTTCCCTGTGTGCGCGCGGTGGTGCCTGCAAAAAAATGGCCGCCGCGCGTGCGCAGATGGGATCTCGGGACCCAGCTCTCGAGAGATGAGATTTCAGATCTCATCTCTCGAGAACTGGTCCCGAGATCCCATCTGCGCACGCGCCGGCGGCCATTTTTTTTTTTTACCGGCACTTCAGCGCACATATACAGGGAACCGAGGAAATGCTGGGGCTCTGGTCTGTCGAACAATGTCGGCAGAGCCCCGGGCATCGATGGGCACACAACGCCGCACCGGAGCACCGGCCTCCAACCGCCGGACAAGTGGAGAAACCTGACACCAGCACAAGACTCTGCAGCAGCAACAGCACACATCGGAGCCCCCCCTCATCCCTGAATGCGGCCTGCAGCATCACTCCACGCCTGCCTCCTCCAGCAGCGAGCCTGGGACCCCTCTACACCGCAGCCACCAACCCCGGTAAGCAACAAGATGCAAGGATTATAAGAGGCACCACCATTTTATTAAAAAATATTTTTTTCTTATTTTTCTCCTCAAAAATTGTGGTGCGTCTTATAATCCGGAGCGTCTTATAAAGCGAAAAATACGGTAATTTTTTTTGTGAAAAAAGTTAAATGTTCATTTTTTTTTTTTAAAACATTCCAAAAATTCCTGTGAAGCACCTGAAGGGTTAATAAACTTCTTGAATGTGGTTTTGAGCACCTTGAGGGGTGCAGTTTTTAGAATGGTGTCACTTTTGGGTATTTTCTATCATACAGACCCCTCAAAGTGACTTCAAATGTGATGTGGTCCCTAAAAATAAAATGGTGTTGTAAAAATGAGAAATCGCTGGTCAACTTTTAACCCTTATAACTGCCAAACAAAAGAAAAAAAAAAAAAAACGATGGTTCCCAAATTGTGCTGATGTAAAGTAAACATGTGGGAAATGTTACTAAAGTTTTTTTGAGTGCCATATCTCTGTGATTTAAAGGCATAAAAATTCAAAGTTAGAAAATTGCAAAATTTTCAAGATTTTCGCCAAATTTCCATTTTTTTCACAAATAAACTCAAGTTATATCAATGAAATTTTACCACTAATATGAAGTACAATATGTCACGAGAAAACAATGTCAGAATCACCGGGATCCATGGAAGCGTTCCAGAGTTATTACCTAATATAGAGACAGTGGTCAGAATTGTAAAAATTGGCCCGGTCATTAACGTGCAAACCACCCTTGGGGGTTAAGGGGTTAAAGCAGAGAGATATGTCACAAAATAGTTAATAAATAACATTTCCCACATGTCTACTTTACATCAGCACAAATTTTGGAAATTATTTTTTTTTTATTAGGAAGTTATAAGGGTTAAAAGGGAATCTGTCACCTATTTTGTCGTATATAAGCTGCAGCCACCCCATCAGGGGCTTATCTGACCTTTCCCGGCGCCTGCGCACTGCAGTACTCTGCTCTGCCTTTAACAGGGCAGAGCAGTACATCTGCGCCAGAGTCGCGACGGGAAGAAAAGAAGAGGACGTCATTGCTAGAAGATGGGAGGCGCCAGACCCGGACCGCGACACCCATCGGACCCGGACCGACCCTGGGTGAGTATAATATAACTTGTTTTTCTTATCTTTCAGGTTACATCGGAGGCTTATGTACAGCATTACAGAATGCTGTAGATAAGCCCATGATGGCGGTGGCCGCACTTCATATGAGAAAAAAATAGGTGACAGGTTCCCTTTAAAAGTTGACCAGCGATTTCTGATTTTTACAACAAAATTCCCAAAATTTTTTTTTTTTTTTTTTTTTTTTTTTTTATTAGGGACCGCTTCACATTTATAGTCACTTTGAGGGGTGTACATTACAGAAAATACCCAAAAGTGACACCATTCTAAAAACTGCACCCCTTGAATGTGCTCAAAACCACATTCAAGAAGTTAATTGACCCGCTATGCATTTTCACAGGAACTGAAGCAATGTTGAAGGAAAAATATGAACATTTACGGTAAGTTTTTTTTCACAAACATTTTACTTCAGAACCAGTTTTTTTTATTTTCACAAATGTAAAAAAGGGAAAACGAACCACAAACGTTGTTGTGCAATTTCTCCTGAATACACCGATACCCCATATATGGGGGTAAAGCACTGTTTGGGCACACGGCAGAGCTCAGAAGGGAAGGAACGCAGTTTGACTTTTTCAATGTAGAATTGGCTACAATTGAGATCAGACACCATGTCGCGTTTGGAGAGCACCTGATGTGCCTAAACAGTGGAAACCCCCCATTTCTAACTCCAACCCTATCCCCAACACACCCCTTAACCCTAATCCCAGCCCTAACTTCAGCCCCAACCCTAGCAGGAAAATGGAAATAAAAACGTTTATTTTATTATTTTACCACTAAGGAGGTGATAAAGGAGGGTTGATTTACTATTTTTATTTATTTTGATCACTGTGATAGGGTCTATCACATTGATCAAAATGAGCCAATAGGAAAAGATCTATTGTTTCCGGGTGCCGGACGGCTGATCCCGGCGGGCACACTGCGCATGCACCCACCATTTTCTCTCAGAAGAAGATGCCAACGGCCTGGGGGACTTCAGGGGGGCCTGCAAGGACAAAAGTAGTACCGGGGGTGATCGGGGGACCCTATTTCTCTCTCCTCTGAAGTGCAATCACATCAGAGGAAATATTTTTTTTTTTTTTTTTTTTTTACACACACACACACACACACACACACACACACACACACACACACACACACACACACGTGTATTGATATACTCTTACTTTTTGATGCTATATACTTTGATCAAACGTGGCATACACCATGGTGATGCACTGTCCCCATTGCTGTTCTACATAGGCTTAAGCCTCATCTGTCAGATAATTACAGAGTCTGGCTATGGACACAAGTTCAAGAGTGGAAGCACCATCAGCCACCTCCTCTACATGGATGACATCAAGCTGTATGCAAAAAATGAACGGGACATCAATTAATTGATCCACCTGACAAGAATCTACAGTGATGACATCAGGATGTCCTTCAAACTGGAGAAGTGCGACCAGTTGGTAATATAGAGAGGTATGGTAGTCAAGACTGATGAAGTGGAATTACCAGCAGGTCAACACAGCAGATGCACAGACATGCTACAAGTACCTCGGCATCCCACAGGGCTATGGTAACCATGATGAGGAGGCAAGGAAAGCAGCAATATCCAAATGCCATCAAAGGGTGAGACAGGTCCTGAAAAGCCAGCTCAATGGGATGAATAAAATATGCGCCATCAATACATATGCCCTGCCAGTTAGCAGATACCCTGCTGGCATAGTGCCCTGGCAGAAAGAAGAAATTGAAGCTGCAGATGTGAAGACATGAAAGCTCCTGCACATCGTATGGGCTAAGCCCCCCTAAGTCAAGGTGGGAGACCCCAGAATAAGTGCTGGAGAATGAAAGGGCTGAAATCCTGTGGGATTTCAAGATCCAGATGGATAATAAGCAGGTGTTGGCGATGATAACAGATGTGGCAGTGCCAAGTGACAATAACATCAGAAAGAATGAATATGAAAAGCTGGAGAAATACCAGGGCCTCAAAGGAGAACTGGAGAACATGTGGAAGGTGAAGGCAACAGTGATTCCATTGGTGATAGGAGCACTTGGAGCAGTGACCCCCAAGTTGGAAGATTGGCTACAACAGATCCCAGGAGCAACATCTGAGCTCTCTGTCCATAAAAGCGCAATACTGGCAACAACTAAGATCCTGCGCAGAACCCTCAAACTCCCAGGCCTCTGGTAAAGGACCCGAGAATGAGAAAGGCCAAAAAAAAAAAAAAAAAAAAAAAAAAGACCACCCCCCCCCATTGGGGGAGTAAGAAGTAAGTTTTATATATACACACACACACTACTATATTATCTGTATATTTCTACCCCCTTGATTTTTAATTGTTTTCATTTATGTTATGTATTCTATAAAGAGTTATATTTTATGCATAAATTCTGGGTAGTTCATTCTCTGTTGGTTTCCGACAAAAGAGTACCAACGACTGCATCATCCTACTAATGGAAAACATAAAATAATCAAACAGCCGAAAAACCCAAGCATTGTCATCCGACACAGACAACACGTTCAACACTACTTACATCAGCTCCACAATCAGTTGTCCGGATGGAGGTCGGTGAAAGTGGTTTGACTGGTGAAGTTTTCACGTACTGAGCTGTATTGGGTGACAGCAGGTTTATGGATGGTGTTGAGAGAGGCTGTGGCGTTCCACTTACAGTGAGAACAGGCTGGGGGGCTCCCATCCCAGGGCCAGGAAGTTGTACAACAGCAGAAGGGGTTAGAAGAACTTGTTGGCCTGTTATAAAATAGAAATAGTCACCACATAACTCCATAGATCAGTCAATGGTCATCAATTTTACCCGCATTCCTTACATTAGCACATGGAATTTGCCATGATTTTGTTGATGTGGTTAAACTGCAGTGATTGGAGCTTCAACAGGCCAGGTAGAGTGCAAGCTCAGCTTCTGAGCATACTCCATGCATGGTCACCCCCACCCCATACAATGCAATGTTCTGTCCTAAATCAGGAATCCGCTAAATGTCTACCCTTCAATCACATCTTGATGGCTTTTCTTTAGATCCACTGTACTTTTGTACATCATGTAAATTAGGAAAATGCTGTCACTGTTCAAACTTTTTGATTTATATTTGCTCAATTTTCTATATTTGTTAATTGCTCAAGAAGGGTTTAGTTTAAAAAATATGACAAACTGTTACAGGTGTGGACTCGGCCTCCAAAGATCACAGATCTTAATTCAATCGTGTAACTGGGCAAAAAGCTAAAGAATATCTGAAACATGGGAGCCCCAGGTCACAACTTACAGGACTTAGAGGACCTGTCACTTGCTCCAACAGAGTGGTTAAATACTTGTAAAAATCCCATGAGTTTCCCTGATTCTGCCACTTTCCATTTTGAAGGATCTGTTGCTTTTGTTAGGGTGTCAGATGTCACAAGACACGTGTCACAAAACATGTTTACTTAGGACTGTTTAAAACTAAATGCTTTAACATTTTTTGTACTACTTCATCCACTGGGGGTTGCCATTTTTTTCTGCTGGTGTCAGAGCGTGACACACACACAAAAGGACATAGGAGACTGCAGAGTCAGCGCTGTCCCGCTCCATGTCGTATGCTGTGGCCCATCAGCTGTGAACCGTGTATTGCCACAACCCAGTACAGAGCAGTAGGTGGAGCGCGGGGTAGATCCATTGTAGCCCAGCACTGGACTCCCACAATAGTTGCACCGTATTAACCTTTTCTTACCGGCCTGTGATGGTGACTGAATTGTCATCAGTGGCTGTGGCTTTGGCAGCAATGTGGCAAGGGGCTGAAGAAAAACAGTTTTAGGGGCAATTCCTGAAGATGACTGCATGTCTGCAGAGGTAGGAACATAGATAATTTTCGGTTGTATGGATGGCTTAGGCACAACTGGAGCAAGTTTTCTCAATTTGTTGGAAGTGTTACCTGCAATGAACACAAAATATTCAATATAAGCTCAATATGGCATACAGAAAAAGAACCTTATATGAAGAAATACTTTTGTATAGTAAGAGTTAGTGAAAAGGAAGCATCAACAGGTCCATTAAATAACAAGTACGACTACAACAGAATTTCAGGCTATGGCTAGGTTCACAATAATGTTCTACCTTCCACCTTTTCTTCCAGTGAAAATGTCAACTTGTAATGCAGCCTTTTAACCTCTTAACCACAAATTCACCTTTTAATGGCAGCCGTTAAGGGTACTTATTCCTCAGTTCCGCTTTTTAGCGGTGCTGAGAAATAAGTGTACAGCACCCTTTAGAGTCAGAAAGTCTCCGGGGGTCTGATTTCCACGGTCCTCACTCACATGATCGTTGTTAGTCACTTAAATAACAGCGATCACAAAAAAAAAAAAAAAAAAAAAAGTGATTTAAAATTATTTTTTTCTCTTCTCTGAAATGATCTACCATTAGAGAAAAGAGCCCCCCGCTGCCATGACCCAGATGTTTGCGTCAGTTTCTTATAAAAAAAATAAATAAATAAAAAATAAAAACCAAGGCAGGCTGAGACCTGCTGGCCGGTAACTGACAGCAATAGGGAATTTTTCCCATTGGTTCCTTTTGATCACCGTGAGGGTCTATCACAGTGATATAGAAAAAAATATAAAAATTATTAAATTAAATCCTCCTTGGTCACCCCCTTATTTGGAAAAAATATTTTGTATCTATTCTTTGCAGTTAGGGTTGGATTTAGAATTAGGGTTTTCAGAAGTTTAAAAAAAAAAAAAAAAGAAAAAAAAAAAGAATTATTGGACCTACCGGTAATTCGGTTTCTAGGAACCTTCCACTACAGCATAGGAGATTGTCTCCATACCCTAATGGGGGACAGGAAGCACAAAGGAGTTAAAAGCCCCTCCCACCTCCTATACAGAGTGACTTCCAACGAACACCATAGCACCGGTTACCTTTTAGGCTCCCAGGAATTATCCAAGGAACATAGGGAGGGAAATAGTTCTGTCGTGGAAGGTTACTAGAAATAGAATTACCGGTAGGTCTAATTCTATTTTCTCCAGTCACCTTCCACAACAGCATAGGAGGAATACCAACCAATTCTGTACTCGGGAAATAGTTCTGTCGTGGAAGGTTACTAGAAATAGAATTACCGGTAGGTCTAATTCTATTTTCTCCAGTCACCTTCCACAACAGCATAGGAGGAATACCAACCAATTCTGTACTCGGGGGAAAATACTTGGAAAAAATGTACTTGTACTTGTACTTGTACTTGTTCAATGGCTTGAACAACTTTTCAGGCAAAGGCTAAATTTGATTGGACAGTAAGTCCAATCAATAGTGTCTGGTAAAGTTATGAAGTGAGGACCACGTGGCAGCCCTGCAAATCAGCTCAGTGGATGCACCAGCTCCCTCAAGCCCAGGAGGTCGAGGTGGATCTTGTAGAATGCGCCTTAAGCCCGGAAGGGGGTGTCATTCTGGATTAAATATGATTCGGATATAGCCCTCTTGATCCAATTTGCGACGGTGCTTTTTGCCACCTTCCTACCCCTATTTGGACCTGATTGATGAACAAACAGATTGTGGTCAATCCTCCATGGCTTGGTTTGTTCTAGGTAGTACAAGATCGTACGTCGCACATCGAGAGTATGAAACTCCTCTTCCCTTGGATTTGCTGGATTCTGGCAAAAGGAAGGGATTATGATGTCCTGTGAATGGTGGAACTCGGACACTACTTTGGATAGAAAGGAAGGATCAAAATGGAGAACTATACAATTATATCTGATTACAAAAAATAGTTCTCTTATAGACAACGCCTGCAGTTCCCCTACACGTCTTGCTGTTATAGCTACCAGGAAGGCTGCTTTGAATGCAAAAAGCTGAGGGATGCAGGAGGATAAGGGTTCAAACGGAGGTTGTGTGAGGCCCTTGAGCACTATGTTTAGATCCCATGGGGGGGGGGGGGGGGGGATAATAGATTGCTTTTTGGGACACCGTCTAAGGGCTGACACAATGAAACTTTTAATCCAACAGTGGTTAGCCAAGTCCTCATCAAATGCAGAGCTTAGGGCAGAGACCTGAACTTTTAAGGTACTAGGCTTGAGGCATAGCTCTAACCCCCTTTGTAAAAAGTCCAATAACTGAGATATAATGGGGTGGAATTGATCTGACGAGTTAGGCAAGCATCAGGATGAAAACCTTTTCCATACTTTATGGCAAATGGTATTGGTGACTGGTTTTCTGGACATCTGTAAGGTGGTGATTACTTTGTTCGACAGCCCCTGTGCATGCAGCACCTGGGACTCAGCAACCAAGCTGCTAACTTCAGTCTTTGAGGATTTGGATGATGCAGAGGTGCCTGCAAAAGTAGATCTGTATTTGGTGGTAACTGGATTGGTCCGTCCATCTGGAGATCGATAATTAGGTTGAACCAGCTCCTTTTGGGCCACATTGGAGCCACCAGGATTGTTGATACTTGATTTTCCCGGATCTTCTGCAGAGTCCATGCCAGCATCGGAATTGGAGGAAATGCATAAGTCAATTGGAAATTCCACTGCTGTGCAAAGACATCCACTCCTCTGGATTTGTCCCTGGGATTGAGGGAGAAAAAGGTCTTTGACCTGCGAATTTTGCCCTGAGGTAAATAGATCAATTTCTGGCAAACCCCATCTTGCTACCAGCATCCGAAAGACCTCCTGATTTAGGCTCCATTCTCCTGGTTGAATATCCTGACAAGTCAAGAAATCTGCCTGCAGGTTGCAGGACTCTTTTAAGCCATCAGGGAGAGAAGATGTCTTTTGACCCAACAAAATATTCGGTTTGATATGCTTTTTAGGCACACACACTGATGTTGTATGAATACACACCGACATGACAACTGGTGACTAGGTCGCCCGCTGCACGAAGGGTCTTCTCCACAGCCTTCGGCTCTCTGAAATTGGATGACCTGGCACTTGTCTCCAGATCCCAGTGTCCCTGAAAAGGGGTGTGATACTCCGCCGCCCCATCCTCGCTTGCTGGCATCGGTTATCATCGTAACCAGAGGTGACTGGGACCAAGATACTCCCTTGTGAAGGTTTATGGGGTTCAACCGCCAGGGCATGGAAGCTTTCACTCGTCCCGGGGTCTGAACCCTCCTGTTCAGAGAGTTGGGTTTCCTGTTCCAGGTCCTGAGAATGTGGGCTTGCAAGACCCTGGAATGAGCCAGAGCCCAAGGTACTAATTAGATGCAGGCAGTAATGGAGCTTAGTACAGACACTGCTGTCCGAAGGGTGGGAGACCTCTGTTTCTTGAACTCAGATTTTGGTCACCAGAGCCAGGTGATTATCCTCTGGTAAGAAGGACATCTGCTTTCTCGAGTCTAGTAATACTCCCTAGAACCTTCTAGTCGTGGAGGGTTGGAGTTCTGACTCTAGATTTGGGAGCCACCCCAGGGATTGTAGGATGTATAGCGACCTTAGTACATGAGCCCTGAGTGTTTGAGCAGATGGAGCTATGATCAAAAGGTCATCCAGATAAGGCACAATACAGTTGCCCTGTCTCCGGATGTAGGTTACTGCCTCCGACATAATCCTGGAGAAGACCCTTGGCGCTAACGAGATGCCAAAGGGAGCACATTGAATTGGCAGTGCTTCACCTGCCGGCTTTGTAAGACTGCAAAAACCTCAGGTACTCCCTGTGGCGAGGGTGAATTGGAACATGAAAATAAGCATCCTTTAGGTCGATGGTCACCATAAAATAATGAGATCCTATTAGTGGAATTGCTGTTTTCACTGACTCTATCTTGAACCTTTGGTACACAATATGACGGTTGAGACCCTTCAGATTTATTATAATGCATGCATCCTCCGAAGGTTTCTTCACAACAAAAAGGCGAGAGTAGTGACCTCTTCCCCACTCGTCCACGAGCACTGGAGAGATTGCCTTTGACTTTAGCAGATCCTGAAGACCAGATAATAGTAGGTCATGGGCTGCCTGGAATGGAAGGGATGTGACTCTTCGACCCCGAGGATGGGAGGAATCCAACTCTATAAGGAGGCCCTCCCTGATAACATCGAGGACCACTGGAAATTGGAAACAGTCAGCCACTGATGAAAGAACTTCGAAAGATTCCCCCCTACGGCGTCGGTGTAATTGTTTGTCCTGGTTCTCCTGTTGGGGAACAAGAATGTTTTTGCCTTTGCCCTTAGCGTAGCGTCACCTTCCCGTCTTTCCTTTACCCCTGGCCTGAGGGGTCTGCAGCAGAGGGGAACGAAAAAAACTGCTTCCAGCAGGCTTCTGCTTAGGAAGAGACTTCTTTTTGTCTGACATTTTCTAGTAGGTCATCCAGGGCTGGACCAAAGACATTCACCTTTGAATGGGATAGAGCAAATTTTAACCTTGGATGTGACATCCCCACTCGACATTTTAAGCTACAGGGCCCTCCTCACGGAGTTGGACTGGACCAAAGACCTAGCAGAGCTACGAACCAATTACGCAGAGGCATTTTTAAGCAGTGGAAGGGAGACTAGTAACTCCTCTCTTGAGGTTCCCCTATGACTCTCCAACTGCTCCATCCACTGAAAGAGGGATCTGGCAACACAAGTGGAAGCTATATTCATTCTAAGTGAGGAAGTGTAGGTTTCCTAGGATTTTTTTCAGCAGGCTCTCCACTTTCCAATCCATAGGGTCCTTGAGTTGGGAAGAGTCCTCAAAAGGGAGTGCAGTCTTTTTAGCTACTCTTGCTACCTGTACATCTACTTTAGGGATGTCCTAGGCAATTGATTCACCTTCTAGCGGGAACCTATGTTTAAGTTTGGAGGGGGTACTCAGCCGCTTTTCCAGAAACTCCCAGTCTTGGGTGTTCATATTCATGACGTTCTCATGGACCGGGAACCCAATCTGCCTCCCCACCCTTCAACCCTCCAAACATTTCATCTTGTACTGTTTGGAGAACCTGTACCTCAGACAAGCCCATGGTGGATCGGACTACGCTAATTAATTCCTCCATGTATTCCGAGGAGAAAAAAATATTTCTTAGCCTCAGATATTTTGTGGGATGATTACCATTTTTCTGAAGCCGAGCCATAAGAGTCCACAGACCCAGAGTCAGAGTCCTCGATTTAGAGCTTCCTTTTCTTAGAGGAAGGTCCCGGAGAAGGAGAGTGTAAATGTAGCCAAGAAGAACTGTACCTCCTGCTTGATCAAGGTACGGATTTAGTCCAGGAGAGGGATGTTCGGCCCTAACCACCTTGTCCGTACACTCCTAACAGTTTCTTCTCCCATCTAGATTGAAGCTTCTTGATGCAAAGGGTACATTTAAGGTCCTTCTTAGCCGGGTTTTTGAGGGTAGACTTGTATCCCTAGGAAGAGAGGGAGAGAAGCGTAACTAATAGAGACCCCACTCACTACCCTGACTAGGACCCCACCACCACCACCGACTAACTGAGGCTGGGGCAGCACCGGGCTCTGCAGATGCAGGAAGCAGACACACCATCCATACTTGCATTGGGATTTAGCCTACCTGGAGGCATCTTCCAGCAGGTTTATATAGCGATAAACACTGCTCTCAGCACCAAGTTTCACTCCCCTTCTCCTTTCCTGGGTCCTAAGCAGGCGTCTGAATCTACAGCTCGCTCTGCACGCCGTTTGTGCATCCGGAGGCTCAAACCCGAAACCGGAAGTGTATGCCTTCCCCATGGAACAGAAGGCCCTGAAGTGAACTCGCGCCCCTCCTGACGTCACTGCCGGATCGCCAAACAGTGCGCTGAGAAGGAGGAAAGCCGGAGAGCTCAGGGAGGACCCAGGCTAAGGGGATTACCTCCTTAGTAGGGGCGCAGGTGGGCCAGGAAGGTCCCGAGTCCACCCTGACTGGGGGAGAAAGGAGCAGACTGTTAACCTCTTTGAGCTTTCGGTCCCCCATTAGGGTATGGAGACAACCTCCTATGCTGTCGTGGAAGGTTACTGGAGAAAAAAAAAGCTATGAGCACAAGTGCTCGCTACTCAAGTTTGCATCGGGTGCTCGGAAAGCAGTGAGTATCCCCAAGTGTTTTTTTTAGGTGTCTAAGGCTAGTTTCACACTTGCTTTTTTTTGCAGCGCGTTTTTCCCGCAAAAAAACGCATTAAAAAAACGCATACAAAAGCATACAACTGCTGCGTTTTTTTCAAGCATTTTTATGAGCATGCATGAAAAAAACGCAGCGTTTTTATGCGTTTTTAGTGCGTTTTTACCGCGTTTGCGGTTTTTTCCAACATTAGGTGGCCCCTCACACTAACCCAAACCATGACTTTACTAACCCTAACCCTAACCCTTAACCAAACCATACTTAACCCTAACCCAAACCCTAAACCCTAACTAACCCTAACCCTGACCCTAACCCTAACTAACCCTAACCCTGACCCTAACTAACCCTAACCCTAAATAACCCTAACCCTAACCCTGACCCTAACCCTTAACCAAACCATACTTAACCCTAACCCAAACCCTAAACCCTAACTAACCCTAACCCTGACCCTAACCCTTAACCAAACCATACTTAACCCTAACCCTGACCCTAACCCTGACCCTTAACCAAACCATACTTAACCCTAACCCTGACCCTAACCCCAACCCTAACCCTGACCCTAACCCTAACCCTAAACCCCTTTAACTAACCCTAACTCTAACCCAAACCCCTAAAATCCATGGTTAAAAAAAAAAAAACGCATGTGCAAAAAAACGCATACATAAGCATGCCAATGCGCACATATGCGCACCCATAGGCTATAATGGCCATTTTTAGCGCAAAACGTGCGCATACGTGCGCATGCGCTTTTTTGCAGGGCCAAAAAATGCAACATGATGCGTCTGGAAAATACCAACGCACACCCCAAAAAAACGCAGTGCATGAAAATCGCATACGTGCGCATGCCAGCGCGCAGGTATGCGCACCCATGTTAAATATAGGGGAAAAAACGCATGCGCACGTATGCGTTTTTTTCCAGCGCAAAAAAACGCAAATGTGAAACCAGCCTAAGGGTATGTTCCCACGGTCAATAAACGCTGCAGGTTGGACGCTCCGTACATCCGCATCATCAAACCCGCAGCGGAAAGATGTTACAGCATAGTGGAATGGAACTCAAGAAATCCCTTGTCCACTATGCGTTCAGAGACGCCCGCAGTATCCCAGCGTAAACAGACATACGGCGCGTCTTCTCAGACCGCAGCATGTCTATTTATGTTGTGGAGACGCTCAATCTCCGCAGCGTAAATTGCCCATAGGATTTAATTAGAAGTGGTAAAACCGAATTATCATCTAAGGCTGAGTGCACACGTACTTTTTTGCCCTGCGGATTTTTCCGCACAGAATAGAAGAAATCCGCAGGTCAAATGACCTGTATTTTTCCTGCGGATTTCTTACATTTTTAATGCGGTTTTCATGCGGTTTTCCACTGCGGTTTTCCCCCTGCGGATTTGGAGACAGGGGAGGTGGAAAACCGCACAAAAGAAGTGACATGCTGCGGATTTGGTACCGCAGGAAAACCGCGTGGAAAAATCCGCAGCGTCTGCACAGCGTTTTTTTTTTCATTGATTTACATGGTACTGTAAAATCACACTGCGGATCCGCAGCGTTTCTGTGCGGTAAAAACCGCTGTGGATCCGCAGGAATTCTGCATCGTGTTCACACAGCCTTAGTCACATGCGTATTAACCCTTTTGTGCCACAGCCTGTGTTTGCCTTCGTGACCGGGCCAATTTTTTCAATTCTGACCTGTCACTTTACGAGGTCATAACTACAACGCTTCAACGGATCCCGGTGATTCTGAAACAGTTTTCTTGTGACATTGTACTTTATGATAGTGGTAAAATTTATTTGATACGACTCACATTTGTTAAAAAAATGGAAATTTGGCAAACATTTTGAAAATTTTGCAACTTATAATTTTTATGCCCTTAAATCAGAGTCATCTCGCACAAAACAGTTAATAAATAACATTTCCCATATGTATACTTAACATCAGCACAATTTTGGAAACAAATTTTTTTTGTTACGAAGTTATAAGGGTTAAAAGTTGACCAGCGATTTCACATTTTTACAACAAAATTTACAAAACCATTTTTTTAGGGACCACCTCACATTTGAAGCGAGTTGGGGGGGGGTCAATATGACAGAAAATACCCAAAAGTGACACCAATCTAAAAACTGCACCCCTCAAGGTCCTCAAAACCACATTCAAAAAGTTAATCAACCATTAACGTGCTTTCACAGGAACTGAAGCAATGTGGAAGGAAAAAAATGAACATTTAACTTGCCACAAACATTTTACTTCAGAACCAATTTTTTTATTTTAACAAGTGTAAAAAGATAAAATGAACCACAACATTTTTGTGCAATTTCTCCTGAATACGCAGATACCCCATATGTGGGGGGAAACCACTGTTTGAGAGCACGGCAGAGCTCGGAAGGGAAGGAGCACCGTTTGACTTTCTATTCAGAATTGGCTGAAATTGAGATCGGACGCCATGTCGCATTTGGAGAGCCCTTGATGTGCCTAAACAGTGGAAACCTCTCACAAGTGACACCATTTTGGAAATTAGACCCCCCCCCCCCCCAATGAACTTATCTAGATGTGTGGTGAGCACCTTGAACTCCCAAGTGCTTCACAGAAGTTTATAATGTAGAGCCATGAAAATAAAAAATAATTTTTTTCCACAAAAATGATCTTTTAGCCCCCAATTTTTTATTTTCACAAGGGTAACAGGAGAACTTGGACCCCAAAAGTTGTTGTGCAATTTGTCCCGAGTAAGCTGGTACTCCATATGTGGGAGAAAACTACTGTTTGGGTACACGTCAGGGCTCGGAAGGGAAGTAGTGGCGTTTTAGAATGCAGACTTTGATGGAATGGTCTGCGGGCGTCATGTTGCGTTTTCAGAGCCCCTGATGTGTCTAAACAGTAGAAACCTCAAATTCTAATTCCAACTCCAACTATAGCGCTATAGTTATCTATAGCGCTATAGTTATCTATAGATATCCTTTTATTTTTTACTTCACAACAAGATCGCTGACTGGCACAGCTGTTGCCAGCAGCACTTGTCACACTGTTTCTCCTCTAATCTCTCACTTACAGAAGATCAGAGGAGAAACAGTGTTGTTGTCTGTTGCTACAACAAACTTTCCCAGTGATCTGTCTCATTGGCTGGTGTGACGCTGACATCATCAGGACCTGATCCAATCAGGTCTTGAGGTCGGGGGGTTCAAAGGAAGCATTGTGCACCGGGATCCCCTCGTTGTAAGTTACGTGGGGGTCCCGATCAGCACAAAACCGCTGACCGTAGACAAACTTCAGCAAGGCACAAAGCCCTGCTAGCGCCAACGTTTATCTATCGTTGGCGGTCACGAAGCGGTTAAGTTCAAGAATGCAGCTTACTATGCATGTGTACTAATTTAAATAATGTTGTACCTTGTTTCAGCCGGAAGTTCATGTACATTGTAGTTCTCACAATGAGCTGAGCTGACCGCGAGAACTGACACGCAGGTGACCAGCCTATCTCCAGTCATCAGCTTAAAGCTCCGCTGTGTCTGGATGTCAGACTGGATGGTGGCATAATGCCGCCGTTCAGCCAAAGGCATCCAGATGTAGCAGAGCTGGACTCGTCATGGGACATTATGTATATCTTCTCACTCATACCTCTGGATAAAATCCTTGAGGGGTGTGGTTTCCAAAATTGCGTCACTTGTGGGGGGGTCCACTGTTTAGGCACATCACAGGCTCTTCAAATGCAACATGGTGTCCACTAATTATTCCAGCAAATTTTGCATTCAGAAAGTCAAATGGTGCTCCTTCCCTTCTGAGCCCTGCCAAGCACCCACAAATATGGAATATCTGTGTATGCAGCAAAAATTACACAACAAGTATTGGGGTCAATTTTCTCCTGTTAACCTTGTGAAAGTAAAAAAAAAAAAAAAAGTTTGGGTCTAAAGTACATTTTTTGAGAAAAAAATAAAGTTAAAATGTTTTTTCCTTCCACTTTCCATTAATTCCTGTGAAGCCCTTGAAGGGTTAAACTTCTAGAATGTGGTTTTGAACACTATGAGGTGCAGTTTTTAGAATGGGGTCACTTTTGGGAATTTTTCGTCATATAGGCCCCTAAAAGTCAATTCAAATGTGATGTGCCCCTTAAAAAATGGTTTTGTAAATTTTGTTGGAAAAATGAGAAATCGCTGGTCAACTTTTAACCATTAACTTCCTAACAAAAAAAAAATGTTTCCACAATTATGCTGATGTACAGTAGACATGTGGGAAATATTACTTATTAACTCGTGTGACACCTCTCTGATTTAAGGGCATAAAAATTAAAAAGTGAAAATAGAGTTTCCCAAATTTTTGCCAAATTTCCGGATTATTTCTGAAAAAGAAAAAAAAAAAAAAAAAAAAAAAAGTCATATCGAAGAAATGTTACCACCATCATAATGTGCAATATGTCAAGAAAAAAAAAAAACAGTCTCAGAATCAGTGCGATCCGTTGAAGCGTTCCAGAGTTATAACCACATAAGGTGGTCAGAATTGTAAAGTTTGGCCCCGTCATCAAGGTCAAAATCGGAGACTCAAACCTAGCCAAATAAAGATTAACCGCTGTGAAAATGTCCTACAACTTTATAATAAACTTTATCTTGTGGTCCGTAAGTACTCACTAGCCAGACAGCAATATGTTCTTAGTGCCGTTACACCCAGTAGAAGAGTGGACCTGACCTCAAACGACAAAATTGTGTCATAACAAATCTGAAACGTATACCAGCAATAAGAGCTATCCAGAAGATGGGCGATAACTCCTCGATTAGGGGGCTAAGGTATATCCAACTGATGAGAAAGCATCAGCTACAAGAATAGGGGACTTCTGTAAATGCCCATTCTTTAAGGGACCATTTTGGGGTACGTGTTACTTTTTCCATAAATTTTTGTTGCATTTTTAGGAAGAGTGATAAAAAAAAATATAAAAATAAACAAAACAAAAAAAAACCTCAAAAAACAACCTCCTTTCATGTAGAAGCGCCAAGCATCGGTGCTAGTTCTGATTGGTTCTGCCTGGCCGTTCTAGGGAGCAGGTTTTTATATCAGTCCATATGTTCGCTCATCTCTCCAATGAGCGCCATGCTCAGCTGTGGCCTTCACAAATTTTTGATGTTTAACTGGACAATGCAATAATGGTTGCAGAGCGGAATATTTTCAATTTCACCTTTCTACTGCGGAGATAATGGCAGTAGAGATGAGCAAATCTTTCAATATTCGGTTTGGATTACGATCGCCGTATTTGCATATTCTGAGTAAATATGTTCAGAAACGAATGTCAAATATAAATTTGGCATGAATAGGTTACCAATATGGCAAATTCGAATTCAGCGATCATTTTCCGAAAATATTTGCTCATCTCTAATTAGCCGTCAAACTACTTGGCACCTAATGAGTGCCAAAACACCATTTTTTTTTATTTTTTTTTTTAAAATACAAAATCAACATTGGTATCATTCTGACATAACAGATCCACCGCAATGCAGTATAGCCATCAGATATAAAGTATATTTTGTTCTAATATGAAAAAATGTATTTTCTTAAAAGTTATAAAATAAGAACAATTATTAAAAACCGTGACAATTTGAACTTAAAACACTAGGGATAGCAGATGCTGTCAGCTGCCATGAAAACTTAGTGTATGGTCAGCTCGCATTACGACTGCAGTAAATGTGGGCGGGATCTGTCCATGTGTGAGGTCACTCCTTCCCTTTTGGCAAAAGGACAAGGAAGTTTATGATCACAGTGCAAAGACTGCAATGTGATACCAAGATGTGGACATTGTCACAAAAATGGTTGGCAACCCAGATACTTGCTTTTCTGCTGAGGCAAAAATTCAAATGGCATTCCTCCCCACAGCGTAATATGCAATGAATCCATGCTATTCATCCATTTTTTGGTGGGTTTTATGTACGTTGTTCATTATGTATGATAAAAATGACCCGTCATCATGATACTCTAGGTCTGTAGCATTAGGACAATACCAAACGTGAAATTATTTTTTTTTCGTCTTACTAAGGCTATGTGCACACGTTACGGAATTCCCGTGGA
This sequence comes from Dendrobates tinctorius, assembly GCF_039654945.1. Classification (NCBI taxonomy): domain Eukaryota; kingdom Metazoa; phylum Chordata; class Amphibia; order Anura; family Dendrobatidae; genus Dendrobates; species Dendrobates tinctorius. Next base: position 4,649,418 of record NW_027361680.1, on the reverse strand, counting down.
AATTACCGCGGGAATTCCGGAATTCCAGCGCGGCAGACACTGCTTCTGATCGGCGGTGAAATCCTCGCCGGTCAGAGAGCCGCGGTTCCCACGCTGTCAAAAGACAGCATGAGCGCTCCGCTGTGATCGGAGGTATGAAGCTAACCTGCTCTCATCAGCCGACATCAGCTGTGAGTTTTGCCTGACTGGTTAGGCCTGTTTCAAACATCCGTTTGTGTCCATCAGTCAAAACCCGCCGTTTTGCAAAAAAAAAAAAACGGATCCGCCATTTTTCTTGGCGGATCGGGTTTTTTTTCCCATTAGAGTTGCATTACCGGCGGATCTTGATGGATGGCCATCCGTTGGATCCGTTTTTTTGCAGATCCAGCAAAATTTTGACGTCCGCCGACATGCTCGAACGGACCACGCAACGTTTTTTCAGGCGGCAGGATCCGCACTTCTCACTGTGCATGCCCGAAAGACTTCACTCAGCCGGAAATTTAACCCTAAACTCTGTTCTGGCGGCTGAAAAATTCTCTCTCTCTCTCCCCCCACCAGGCAGTGGTTCCTTTAAAATTCTTCCTTTGACGGATCCGTTAAAATAACGGTTCGGTGACATACGTTGTGGTCAGTACAGTAACGGATCCGCTATCCGCCATTTTAGCGGATTTTTACTGACCAAAAAAATTGATGTGTGAAACAGGCCTTACGGGGGAACCTATGCCATTTTTTTTTTTTTTTTTTTAAATATTTACAGTGCAGAAGCTGGCTGATGAATACACCCTGGGTACCATCCGCAAACATTCTGCTTACTTTTCGCATTGTGGGCACAGCCACATGCGAAAAGTAAGCAGAACAATGCAAAATTAATGAGCATGCTGCATATTTTTCCGTGATGAGATTCCGCTGCGGGAAAATCCGCAGCATTAGCACAGCATGGCGGAATCCCATATAATTGCATGGGATGCTGTTTTTTTTGCGTTTTCGCGTCAAAATCGCAAGTTTAAAATCGCCGCGAAAATGCAAAAAAAAAACACTACGTGTGAACACAGCCTTATTTGTACTGCAACCTCTGAACACGGAGCTCTGCTCAGCCAGTGTAAAGCCTCAATCAGGTGTCCATGATGCAAGAATACAGTAGAAGATATTCACTGTGGCGGTGAGAACGTGTCTGCTGTCTGATATTTTACTGTTAATGGCAGTCTACCATCCTATTCTCACTGCTGGAAAAAAAAAAAAAAGTCACCGCCACAATGGTCTCAAAGCTTAGAGCATGAGTGCAGAGGTATCTTCTTACGCTGGCAAGAATAGATCAGTAGGCTGGCATTAGTAATACAATACCAGGCTGCCGGTGTGTTCTCACAAGTGCTGATGGAATCTCATGTCACCGCTTTAAGTAACAATGACAGGTGCAAATTGTAGCTCCGCACACAACACTGAGCTACAGTAAGATGGCGGCGCTGGGCGTCACATCCAGTTTTGAGTTGGGTACCTTGAGGAGCATGCACAGTTCACAGATAAAGCAGCTGCAGAGTAGGAGATTCAATCAGACATTGACCAGTCTCTTATGGCCTGGGGCTGCCGTATTTGTGGAGTGTAATTGTCATGCTTTGACACTTACACACCTGCGAACAAAAATGGCAGCCCCAGTACCTGCAGAAAAATGCTTATTTAACACATTTAGTCCCTGCTCAAAGCAAAGCGTGCCAGCTGTAAGCGTGTCCTGGAGCTATGACTGACAGCCAGCTCCGCACCTACAAAACACTATAAAGCTGCACACTGACCCTACGTCTGTGGATATATATTGATAAATGGGGCTTATCCACCAGCTGCATATATCAAACATTGGTCTCTGGTGGTTCCTATCTGCCAGTGACTGATATGCCTCTCCCCAAGTCCATGTATAAGGAGAGGCCTGTCTCTAGAGGAGTGGGCAGGGAGAAGCCCCTGAAACTGCCCGACTAGTCTCCGGTGAAGCTTGGTGCTTGGCGGCTAGTAGACTATGGTTTTCTCGGACATGCATCAGAGTTTCAGTGCCAATATGTGTGGCTGAAATCATGCAGCTAGAGTCTGATACATGCCGGCTGGGGAACGAATAGCGTGAATCAGCTGGCGGGTTCCCTTTAAAAGCAATTCTAAAAAGGAAACATTTTCTTATTGCCAATTACAATAATGTACACAAGTAACAGTACACACCGGTGCAAAGTGGTATTGTCATTTTTGGCTTCTCTTCCGGAAGATCTGGGGGTCTCGGACTTCTCGATGCTTCAAAGTATAATGAAACTGGAGACATTTGGGAACTTGAGGAAATATCAATCTCTTCCTGTTGTGAATAGATTGGAAACAAAACTTGAAAAACCTCAATATTTAAGCCCTTAAGGATACAATTTTAATTTTGAGATTTAATTTTCTTATTTCCCCGTTGGCATAGCTGTATGCATGAAGGCTTTTTTGGCAGGACAAGTTGAAGCTTTGAATGTTACCATTAACTTTACTATAATATGTAATGAAAAACAGGAAGAACAATTTGAAGTGAAATGAAGAGATGAGGTGGGAAAAAAAAAAACACCACACCACACACACTTCCACATTTGTTTTCTTAAGGCTACTTTCACACATCAGGTTTTCGGCGTCAGGCGCGATCCGGCGTCGTGCCGGAATGCCGGATCCGGCAAATGTTTTGTAAAACCTGATGTGCCGGATCCGGTTTTCTGCCGGATCCATCTTGTTCTTGACAGACAAAACCGGATCCGTCTCATCCGGTTCATCCGTTTTTCGACGGATTACGCCGGATCCGGTTTTTAAAATTGACCCTTGTGGCCTTCCGAACGGGATTGGCTACTGGAAAACTATATATAGCATGTTCCTACAGCCCTTCTTTGACAGGTTGTAGAGAAGAAAGTGCAGGTTGGAGAGAAGAGCAAGTTACTGGCGAAGATGGATGTTGTCATTGGAAATATTACCACTAGAAGTTCTGTGACGGTTTCAGTAATGAGGAACAATTTTGCACTATACTTTATGTCACCTCAAGGCAGAGTACACTGGCAGGATGACAGAGTGTGAAAGATTTGTGCCCTAACCAAACTTGTGTACCTTCTGGACCAACAGTATATACCTTTGCCAACCAAAGTTGGCTATCTTGTCATGGTCTTACTATTTTTAGCTTTAGGCCACAGGTGTGTACCTGGTTGTGTTTTATGCAAAGTATTTCACCTTTTAACAAAAGTTGTGTACATTGTTAGGAAATCACCAACAATAAACACAACTTTTTAGGTGAAATACTTTGCTTCAAACACAACCAGGAACACAACTGTGGCAAAAAGCTAAAATTTACCCACAGTTATATACCTGGTTTTGAATACCTTTTTACCTTTGAAATACCCTGTATTTAACCTTTTTTTTAAACATAGTTCGCCGCAGAAAGAAATGACAGACAACCATTGTGAAACGATAATTTAACTTTTATTTAAAATTTTTTTTTTTTTTGTAAAATGTTTTTAAAGTGCAAAAAACTTTTTTAATAAAGGTTTTAAACCCAATGGGCATTTTTATTAAAAAACACATTACAAATCTGTGTAGTGTGGGGTGGAAATACTGCTGGAGGGGCTGCGGGACACTTCGACACTGGGTGTGTGGAGAGAGGACTGGGATCGTGGTGGGGAAGGAACAGTTAGAGGTGAAGGTGTGGAAAAAGCTACAGAATGGGTGGACATGTGGGAGGCAGAAGAGGTGGTGGGCGGTGGAGTGGAGGGTTGGGCAGGGACTGTAGGAGCAGATGATGTTGATGGAAAGTGGTACGGGGAAGGAGTTTGGTACGGGGAAGGAGTTTGGTACGGGGAAGGAGTTTGGTACGGGGAAGGAGTTTGGTACGGGGAAGGAGTTTGGTACGGGGAAGGAGTTTGGTACGGGGAAGGAGTTTGGTACGGGGAAGGAGTTTGGTACGGGGAAGGAGTTTGGTACGGGGAAGGAGTTTGGTACGGGGAAGGAGTTTGGTACGGGGAAGGACTTACCAGTGGAAAAGCCAAACTTCACATGCCACAAATGCAAGCTTGTGTCCCTCTTGGAGGAAAAGTTGCAAAATCTCGAAGAGAGGTTAGCTACGTTGAAGATCATTAAGGAAGGTGAAGAGTTCTTGGACAGAGCAGAATTATCTCTTCATGTTACAGAAAGAGAAGAAATTCGAAGTGCACCTGAAGAAACAGAGGAATGGAGACATGTGACCCAGAGAAGCAGGAGGATCAGGAGGCAGTCAGCACCCATACTGCTCAGAAACCAGTACCAGGCTCTCACGCAGGAAAACAATGAAGAAATACATCAGGATAAGACTTTGCCAACAAGCAGCAACCTTGTACGCCTTCAGAGTCCTCCTGGATGGAGAAAGAAAAATGTTGTGAAGAAGAAACGGAGAGTGGTGGTCATGGGGGATTCCCTGCTGAGAGGAACTGAGGCCGCTATCTGCAGACCGGATATAACTTCAAGAGAAATGTGCTGTCTTCCAGGTGCAAAAATTAAAGATGTGTCTGACAGGATATCAGGACTCTTCAGACCTACAGATGACTACCCATTCCTGCTACTACATGTGGGGACAAATGACACTGCAAGAAACGACCTGGAAACCATCTGCAGAGACTTTGAAGACTTAGGCAAGAAAGTGAAAGAACTGGGAGCGCAGGTGGTCTTCTCTTCCATCCTCCCAGTGGATGGCCATGGAACAAGGAGGTGGAATAAGATTCTGCAGGTGAACAACTGGCTACGTCGATGGTGCCGTCAGCAACGATTTGGATTTCTGGATCACGGAGTGAACTACTTATACGATGGACTACTTGCTAGAGATGGGGTGCACCTTACGAAGACTGGTAAGCATGTATTTGGAAGTCGCCTTGCTACACTTGTAAGGAGAGCTTTAAACTAGAACAACATGGGAAGGGAAGCAAAAGACCAGAAAAAGCCATACACCTGACAAATGCTATTGAGAACTCTGCTATTAGAAGTGGAAAGGAAGAACAAAGACGAAAGAATCTAATTAATAAAAATATTGGAGAAAGAGAAACCAATCACAAACTAAAATGTTTCTATACTAATGCACAAAGCATGGGCAACAAACAAGGAGAATTGGAACTACTAACACAGGAAAAGAAATATGATGTCATTGGAATCACTGAAACTTGGTGGGACAATACACATGATTGGAATACAAGACTAGAAGGATACAACTTATTTGCAAGAAACAGACTTGATAAACGAGGAGGGGGTGTCGCATTGTATGTTAGAAACGCGTATATCTGCACAGAGATTGAAGCTTCAGAGACTGGGAGTTCTGTGGAAACTGTTTGGGTAAGAATACAAGGACAGAACAATGGAAAGGACACCATTGTAGGCATTTACTACAGGCCGCCTGTGCAAGCTGAAGCTATGGATGAACTCTTTATGCATCAAATGGCCAAGTTCTCCAAAAAATATGACATAGTTGTCATGGGAGATTTCAACTATCCAGACATTTGTTGGGAATCTCTCTCAGGCAAAACTAACAGGTCAAGGAAATTCTTATCCTCTCTTGCTGACAACTTTATCTTCCAAAAGGTAAGGGAGAAAACAAGGGGAACTGCTACCTTGGATCTAATCCTTATAAACAGGGAGGAAATGGTTGAGGAGGTAAAAGTGGCTGGGACCCTAGGAGGTAGCGACCATGCTATTTTAGAATTTTGGATAACTAGAGGCGGAAGACCTGTGAAGACTCAGACGTCAAGGTTAGATTTCAGAAAGGCAGATTTTAAGGGATTCAGAAAGAGAATTGGAGGGATCCAATGGCTGGATATCCTTAAAGACAAAAATGTCCAGGAAGGATGGGAAATCTTGAAAAATGAAATTCTCAAAGCACAGTTGTTAACAATTCCGAAAAGAGGGAAGAATAGGAAGCAGTTAAGGAAACCAGGATGGATGAACACAGAACTTAAGCACATGCTAAAAAGGAAGAAAAAAATGTTTATAAAATGGAAAGAGGGAGGCATATCTAAAGAAGAATATAATGCTGTCTGCAGAACCTGCAGGGCACAAATCAGATTAGCTAAAGCTGAAAATGAATTGAGGCTTGCAAGAGATGTCAAAAGCAATAATAAAGGATTTTGGGGATATGTCAAAAGTAAAAGAAAAGTCAAAGATGCTATAGGATTTTTACAGGATGAAAATGATGAAATGGTAAGACAGGATGTTGAGAAGGCTGAACTTTTAAATTCCTATTTTGCATCTGTTTCAGAAAGGAAATGTAACATCAACTGTTATTCACTGTCCTATTAAGGGAATAGAAGAATCCAGGATATCTATAAACAGAAAGATAGTGAGGAAACAGCTAGCCTAAATGAATTCAAGTCTCCAGGTCCAGATGAATTACACTCCAGAGTACTGAAGGAGATAGCAGAAGAAATTTTTGAACCCCTCTCTATAATCTTTGAAAATTCTTGGAAAACAGGAGAAGTGCCAGAAGACTGGAGAAGAGCAAATGTTGTTCCTATCTTCAAAAAGGGGAAGAAGGTGGACCCAGGTAACTATAGGCCGGTGAGTCTGACTTCTATACCAGGAAAGATCTTTGAACAAATTATTGAACAACATGTATGTCAATACCTGGATAAGAATGAAGTGATTAAACAGAGTCAGCATGGGTTTGTAACTAATAAGTCATGTCAGACTAACTTAATTTCCTTCTATGACGGTATCACTGATTGGTTGGATCAAGGAAATGCTGTAGATATAGTATATCTTGACTTCAGCAAAGCATTTGACAAAGTCTCTCATACAATCCTTATTGAAAAAATGACTAAGTATGGAATGGACAAGGCAACTGTTAGGTGGATTCATAACTGGCTTAGTGATCGGACCCAAAGAGTGGTCGTAAATGGCTGCACATCCAGTTGGAAGAATGTCTCAAGTGGGGTACCACAGGGCTCTGTCCTGGGCCCTGTATTGTTCAACATCTTTATCAACGATTTAGATGAAGGAATTGAGGGTAAACTGATTAAATTTGCTGATGACACAAAGCTAGGAGGGATAGCTAATACTAGAGAAGAGAGAGAGAGGATTCAAAAAGATTTAAATAAACTGGAGAAGTGGGCAGCAACTAACAGAATGGTTTTTAACAGGGAGAAATGCAAAGTACTACATCTGGGCAATAAAAATGGAAAAAGCATATATAGAATGGGAGGAATAGGGCTAAGTGACAGCACATGTGAAAAAGACTTGGGTATACTAATAGATCACAGACTGAATATGAGTCAACAGTGTGATGCAGCAGCAAAAAAGGCAAATGCAATTCTAGGATGTATTAACAGAGGCATACAGTCTAGATCACGTGAAGTCATTATTTCCCTCTACTCCTCTTTGGTCAGACCTCATCTGGAATATTGTGTCCAGTTTTGGGCACCACATTTTAAAAAAGACATCAACAAACTGGAGCAAGTTCAGAAAAGAGCGACCAGAATGGTGACCGGTCTGCAAACCCTGTCTTATGAGGAAAGGTTGCAGGATTTGGGAATGTTTAGTTTGCAAAAGAGAAGACTGAGAGGAGACTTAATAGCTGTCTACAAATATCTAAAGGGCTGTCACATTGTAGAAGGATCAACTTTATTCTCATTTGCACAAGGAAAGACTAGAAGCAATGGGATGAAACTGAATGGGAGGAGACACAGATTAGATATTAGAAAAAACTTTTTGACAGTTAGAGTGATCAATGAGTGGAACAGGCTGCCACGAGAAGTGGTGAGTTCTCCTTCAATGGAAGTCTTCAAACAGAGGCTGGACAGACATCTGACTGGGATGATCTAGCGAATCCTGCTTTGAGCAGGGGGTTGGACCAGATGGCCCAGGAGGTCCCTTCCAACTCTACGATTCTATGATTCTAGGAGTTTGGTACGGGGAAGGAGTTTGGTACGGGGAAGGAGTTTGGTACGGGGAAGGAGTTTGGTACGGGGAAGGAGTTTGGTACGGGGAAGGAGTTTGGTACGGGGAAGGAGTTTGGTACGGGGAAGGAGTTTGGTACGGGGAAGGAGTTTGGTACGGGGAAGGAGTTTGGTACGGGGAAGGAGTTTGGTACGGGGAAGGAGTTTGGTACGGGGAAGGAGTTTGGTACGGGGAAGGAGTTTGGTACGGGGAAGGAGTTTGGTACGGGGAAGGAGTTTGGTACGGGGAAGGAGTTTGGTACGGGGAAGGAGTTTGGTACGGGGAAGGAGTTTGGTACGGGGAAGGAGTTTGGTACGGGGAAGGAGTTTGGTACGGGGAAGGAGTTTGGTACGGGGAAGGAGTTTGGTACGGGGAAGGAGTTTGGTACGGGGAAGGAGTTTGGTACGGGGAAGGAGTTTGGTACGGGGAAGGAGTTTGGTACGGGGAAGGAGTTTGGTACGGGGAAGGAGTTTGGTACGGGGAAGGTTGCTGGAAGTGGGGAGATGTCTGGTACTTGGGAGGTTGCTGGTACTGGTGAGGTTGCTGGTATGTAATAGGAGGGGGAGGATGGAAAGTGGCTGGAGGGGGTGCAGATGTAATAGGAGGGGGAGGATGGAAAGTGGCTGGAGGGGGTGCAGATGTAATAGGAGGGGGAGGATGGAAAGTGGCTGGAGGGGGTGCAGGTGGAGGAACTACAGTGGTGGGAGGTGGAGGTTGGGAGGTAACCTGCTGTAGAGCACCGTGGCACGAATGCATTACATGCATCTGCTGGGTAGGAGATAGTGTTGCCATGCGCTCCACAACAGACCTGAAAAAGGTGTGGTTTGGCGAAGATCTTGCTTCTGAATGCATGGTTTGCAGAAGTGTCTTCACCTCCAGAATGCTGGAGTTGATCTGCTGAAAGCCTGCGGAGATTTGCTCTGACAAGACTTTTAGACAGTTCTGGAAAGATGCATTCAGATGCAAGAACTCTTGCGCATAACTCTTTTCCTGACCCCTCTGCCGCTGTCGCCCAGTACCCGCAGGTGTACTAGAGGTGGCAGGGGCAGAAGGGTGGGGTAAAGGGAAAGCGATCTCCTCACCAACAGCTTCATGTAATGTAGGCGGCCACGATGCTCCTGTGCTGGTGGATGGGACAGATGAGTCGAATGTGTGGGAAGGCTGGGAAGGTGCAGATGTACCGGGGCGGTCGAAGTGTCCCTCGGTGCCGGTCTCCTCAGGGATCGCCTCAGAAGGGTCCAATCGTGCAGGCTCCCGAGTGCTGCTCACCGTGCTGTGGAATAAAGAGAAAAAAAAACAATTAAAATAGTGACATGGTATGGCCCTGGCTGAAAAAAAAAAGTTACATCTAACATTTTTTTTCACATGTGGTGTGTAATATTTACCTTCTAGTGACCATTGTTTCCCGGAGGAACGACAGGGCTTGTGCGTACTTGTACTTGCTCCTGCGTCCTCCAGATCCACTCGGGGCCCGCATCTCTTTATTGAACTCCTTCTTGAAACGATCCCTCACAGACCGCCACCGATTCACAATTCTGTTCCCTGAAACGAGAAAGGAGTGGTTAGTATACAACATCAGTGTTTCACAAACTCCAGTCCTCATGGTCCCCAGGGGTCATGTTTTCAGGATTTCCATAGTAAATAGAAATCCTGAACACATGATCCGTGGGGACCACGAGGACTGGAGTTCGGGAAACACTGGTTTACATCAAGCAACCGGTACTGTATATACTTACGCTCTTTAATCTGGGCCCGAACATCGAGGTCCTCCCAGCGGCCCACAAGGAGCAAACAGATTTCCTCCCAGAGTCGTCGGGTAACGATAAGGTCAGCGTGGCGGCGGTCAGCCATATTCCAGAGCGGCTCCCTTTCTCTGACGAGAACGATGAGGTGGTCCACATCGAGTCCTCCATCCTCACCGTCAGAGTCGGGAGCACGCTGTGAAGGCTGTTAAAGAAAAAGACAAAAATAACATAATTAGCCTCCACAAAAGAAATGAAATAAAAAGTGCAAAAAAACAAAGCAAAAATATTTATACTTACACGCTGGTGACCGCCGCGTTGCTGTCGCCGACGACCCTGGGAGGCACTGCGAGGACCTCTTGGCCGAGCACCAGATTGGGAAGACTAGAGAAGAAAACAAAAAATGTTATGTCTTTGGATGTAGGCATTTGTTTGCTGTGTGTGGTCTGCAGAACATTGTTTTCTATGTGTAGTGTGATGTTGTGTTTCTGCGTTTGATGCAAAAAACTTACCAATTGTGAGCCCACTCCAGGTGTCTGTCCACCCCTTCCTTCTTCTTCTGGGAGCTCCTCTTCATCTTGTGATTCCTGTTTTGAAATAAAAGGCAATGAATAGACATATATTACAGAGATGATGGATTTTGGAAATAAAAACTTACCGTCAAACGCTGACGATGCGAGGGAGGGCTCCCAGAAGAAGATGTGCTGTCCTGTTGATGGCCAGACTCCATGGCGGTGGGTATTGCTGCTGCTGTTGCTGCTGCCAGTGATGCCATTTCTGCTGCTGCTGCATCTCTTGGGCGGCTGTTGAATAAAGAGAAACAAAGGGCCAATGAATATCTTGATATTCCATGGCCCTAGTTTGGAGGAATGGGGGATTTGATAATTACCGTCTCTCATCTGCTGCTGGACTCCCCTCCTCAGCATGTTCCATTTGCTGCTCCATTTGGGGTGGTGGTGGTGCTGATGGTGCTGCAGTGGTCTCCTGCCTTCTCCTGCTGCGCTTGGTTGCTTTCTTGGGTGGCATGTTGGGTGTGGCTGTGGGTCCCACTATCTTGCTTTTATATATGTCTTGTGGGCAGAGCTACTGAGCATGCTCAGACCAAAAAAAACGGATCCGGCCACCGGATCCGGCTTTCGCCGGATCAGGCGCATTGCGGCGCTCATAGGCTTTCATTGTGTGAAAAAGCCGGACGCGCCGGATCCGGCGGGTCTGGCTTTTTCGCCGGAGACAAAAAACGTTACAGTAGCCGTTTTTTCCAGACGCCGGATCGCGACACATTGCCGGATCCGGCGAAAACCGGATGAAACGCATGGCCATCCGGCGCGATCCGGCGCAAATGCAAGTCAATGGGGGGGAAACCGGATCCGGCATTGCATTTCGCCGGATCCGGTTTCTGTCAAAAGCGCCGGATCACGCCTGACGGCGAAAACCTGATGTGTGAAAGAGGACTTAGAATGGGTTTTTAGAGCCTTCTGTGTGTGGTTAAAGTGATCTGGCAACAGCCAAGGCAACAAAGGAGTGGCTCAAGAAGCACAATAAGGTCATGGAGTGGCCTAGCCAGTCTCCACACCTCAATCCCATAGAACACTAATGGAGGGAGTTGAAGCTCCGAGCTGTCAAGTAACAGCCTCAAGATCTTAAAGGGAATCTGTCACCATTTTTTTGGCTTGCAGCTGCTGGCATAGACATCGGGGGCTTATCTACAGCATTCTGTAATGCTGTAGATAAGCCTCCGATGTAACCTGAAAGATAAGAAAAACACGTTATATTATACTCACCGGGGTGGGCGGTCAGGTCCGACGCCTCCCTTCTTCATGCGATGACGTCCTCTTCTCCAGTCCTGTAATGGCTGCGGCGCAAGCGCACTGCTCTGCCCTGTTGAGGGCAGAGCAGAGTCCTGCAGTGCGCAGGCGTCGGGAGAGGTCTGGAGCCTGCGCACTGCAGAATTCTGCTCTGCCCTCAACAGGGCAGGGCAGTGCAGTGCGCTTGCGCCACAGCCATTACAGGACGGGAGAAGAGGACGTCATCGCATGAAGGGAGGCGTCGGACCAGACTGCAACACCCACCCCGGTGAGTATAGTCTAACTCGTTTTTCTTATCTTTCAAGTTACATCGGAGGCTTATCTACAGCATTCTGTAATGCTGTAGATAAGCCCCCGATGTCTATGCCGGCAGCTGCAAGCCAAAAAAAAGGGTGACAAATTCCCTTTAATGATTTAGCGATGATCTGCAAAGAGGAGTGGACCAAAATTCCTCCTGACATGTGCGCAAACCTCATTATCAACTACAAATAAAGTCTGACTGTTGAGCTTGCCAAAAAGGGCTTTGCCACCAAGTATTAAGTCTTGTTTGCCAGAGGGATCAAATACTTATTTCTCACTGCAAAATGCAAATAAGTTTATACAATGTGATTTTCTGGATTATATTTTTGATATTCTATCTTTCAATGTTGAAATTAATCTACCCTTAAAATTATAGGGTGTAGTTCATGTCTTTGTCAGTGGGCAAACTTCAGCAAGGGATCAAATAATTATTTCCTTCACTGTAAAATGTACTGTTTTTAGAGGGATTATATGTTCATGCAGTATAGGTTTACAGCCTTCTTTAGATGCCCAAGAAATTCCTTACCGGTACATATTGTGAGTTCAGTGGGGAGTCAGCAGACAAAGGCGACTGAACAGAACAGCTGGAAGATGCGGGAGACAATGGTTCTGGCTTTACATCATCTAGTAAAAGGCATATTATAAAGATTATACACCGAATCTAGCAGCACACAATCACATGCAAAGTCATAGAGAATAAGTATCACTACATATCTACACATTTCCATGTCAGCATCCTGGATCTTGAGTTTTCCTTGTGTGCTTTAGAAATGCCTCTCTCATCTCGGCCACTGACATTTCAATAAAATTAGGATCATCATGGCATCTCAATCATGGAGATTATGTGGATATAGTCAGACCTCAGTGGTGTTATCGAAGTCTACCAAGCTACACTTTTAGCTACAAAACTAATTTCTGATCCTTTTGTTTTCCCTAACTGGTACACTTTGTTAAAAAGTCAGGAAAGTTCTAATCAGTGCAAAGTGCTAGATGGTTTTTTAAAATGTGCTAGATAGAATATTCAAATCTGCAAAAGTATAACAGTGCTCTAAAACCTCCCACAATGAAGGGGTTTATGAATGATGCTCCAGGTTAGTGAAGCTTGGAACACACACAAAAAAAAACAAACACTTCCTTCTCATCCACCAATGGGGGTGGTATTTTTTTGTCCTTCCTCATTCTCGGGTCCTCTACCAGAGGCCTAGGAGTTTGAGGGTTCTGCGCAGGGTCTTAGTTATTCCCAGCATTACGCTTTTTTGGATAAAGTTCAGATGTTGCTCCTGGGATCTGTTGTAGCAATTTTCCCAACTTAGGAGCACTCGGAGCAGTGACCGCCCATCACCTTCCACATCTTCTCCAGTTCTCCTTTGAGGCCCTGGTATTTCTCCAACTTCTCATATTCCTCCTCTCTGATGTTGCAGTCACTTGGCACTGCCACATCTATTACCATTGCTGCCTTTTGATCATTGTCTACTATCACAATGACTGGTTGGTTAGCCAACACCTGCTTATCCATCTGGATCTTGAAGTCTCAAAGGATTTTAGCCCTTTCATTCTCCAGCACTTTTTCTAGGGTCTCCCACCTAGACTCTGAGGGACTTAGCCCATACGATGTGCAGATACAATTCCCACTACTTGGTTGTGCCGTTCGGTATACGCTGTTCCTGCTTGCATTTTGCATCCTGCCACTTTGTGCTGCACTGTTCCTGAGGTTTCTTTTCAAAATCTGCACCTTGGGTCTTGTGTTGTGTGGTAGATTCCTGCTTCTATGGATCTGGTACTTAGTGCTTGCTCTTGTGCCGCTATGATTAGTGCCTCTGTGCCATCTTGGAAACCAGTTTTCTCCAGCCATTGGTAGGATTTCTTCATGTCAGCCACCTCCATTGTCTGTCAATGGTACATCCCAAGCAGCTGCCTGTCTTGCCATGGCACTTCATGTTATTTCCTGATCTGTTGTTGTTGATGCCTTAAGCTCTCTCTCAGCGTCTCATCCTTTGGTGCAATTTTTCTGATGTATTCCTGGATACTCTTCGTTTCATCCGTGATGGTGGCATGGATGCTTTTCAAGCCTCGACCACCATCCTTCTGTTAGTATACAGTCTTTGGGTGGAGCCCTCCATGTATTGTGAGGAGCTTTCGAGTCTTCACATCTGCAGCTTCCATCTCTTCTTTTGGCCAGCACACTATGTTAGCAGGGTATCTGATAACTGGCAGGGCATATGTATTGCTGGCACAGATTTTATTCTTCACATGGAGTGGGTTCTTCAGGACCTGTCTTACCCTTTCATGGTATTTGGATGTTGGTGCTTTCCTTGCCTCCTCATCATGGTTACCGTATTCCTGTGGGATGCAGGAGGTACTTTTATCATGTCTGTACATCTGCTATGTGCCCTGCTCGTAATCCCACTTCAACAATCTTGACTAGCTTGCCTCTCTATCATCAAACGGTCGCACTTCTCCAGTCCGAAGGACATCCTGATGTCTTTGCTGTGGCTCCTTGTCACGTGCATCAGTGAATTGATGACGCGTTAGTTTTTCCGCATACAGCTTGATGTCATCTAATGGTGCTTCCACTCAAACTTGTATCCATAGCCAGACTCTGTAATTATCTGTCAGCGGAGGTTCAAGTCTATCCCGAACAGCAATAGGGACAGTGCTTCACCTTGGTATATGCTGCATTTGATGGTCACATGTGCTAGTTGTCTCGAGTTGACTTCCAATGTTGTTCTCTATAGCCCCATTCAGTTTCTGAGGAAGTGTCTTAATGTTGACATTGTAGACAATCAAGCATTCACAGATCCATGTGTGTGACATTGAGTCATAGGCTTTCCTGTAGTCAATCCAGGCTGTGCAGAGATTGGTCTGACTGGATCTTGAGCGACTACTCTATCTACTTGGAGCTGGTGCTTAGAGGTTCTGGTGTATGTTTTTTTAAAGACTTCATTTTCCATTTGTTAAACACAATGAAAGATGAACAACAGAACCATAAGTTTCAATAAGCATCAATGTCCACTGAAGCCAGCTCCAGGTCTGACTTGGGGGACTATTATTAAGTTGCATAGAATGAACTAACAACTAAATAATTCTATCCATACACAACACCCAATCATACCAGCCCCATGCCCAGCATTTCAGGGATGGGATATTCCCCAAAATGCCAATAAATAACACCTTAAGAAGACAAATGATAGAAATAAATATGCAGAAGGCTTTGCTGGGAATCCTATTGGGATTATTAACCCCTTCACCCCCCGCCCATTTTCACCTCCCTGACCAGGCCAATTACTATAATTCTGACCAGTGTCACTTTATGTGGTAATAACTCTGGAACGCTTCAACACCGATTCGGAGATTGCTTTTTCATGACGAATTGTACTTTATAGTTAGCGGTAAATTTAGGGTGATTTTTTTTGTATTTGTGGAAATATTGAACTTTAACTTTTTTACTTTGATTGCGGTTATAATGTAATGTTTTATACCTTTATACCTGAAAATGCACACTGACAGAAGCCTCTTAGACCATGCTCTCAAAATGGTCTAACCAGCACGCCGTAGCTGGCTGACCTGGAAGTCGTCATGTGACCTTGGGTTGCCATGGCAGCGATCTGCCGTCCTCGAAAACGCAGGGGCGTCAATCGTACAGTAAAGGGAGCTCCCTCCCTTTCTCAAATGCTGCAATTGCTATTGATAATGGCATTCAGGGGGAGTAAATAGCCCAGGGCAGTGCTGGCACTGCTCAGAGAAATCCGGGACTTGACTGACTCTTAAGCAGAGCCCCTGGTGGCAAACGTGCAGATCCCGTGTCCTGCATGATCCAAATGACGTATCCATGTCAAAGGTCGTGAAGGGGTTAAATTTATAAATGCAGCTATTTGTATGGATTAGGAATATACAGCTCTGGAAAAATTTAAGAGACCACTTTCAGGTATATTTGAGTAAAATGTAAATTGTTCTTTTAGTCAATAAACTTCTGACATGTCTACGAAATTCTAAGCAAAAAATTTTGTATTTTTTTCTGACAAAGAAAAATGGTCAAAGTTTAAAAAGAAAAAAAAAAAAAAAAAACACCGTGCTTTCAGACCTAAAATAAAGCAAAGAAAACAAGTTCATAATCATTTAGAAAGAACAATCCTAATGTTTTAACTCAGGAAAAGTTAAATCAATATTTTGTGGAATAACCATGATTTTTATAAACAGCTTTCATGCTTCTTGGCATGCTTGCCACCAGTCTTTCACACTGCTTCTGACGCAAAATTTTAAGCAGCTCTTCTTGGTTTGATGGCTTGGGACTATCCATCATCGTCTTGATTACATTCCAGAGGTTTTGAATGGGGTTCAGGTCTGGAGCATGGGCTGCCCATGACAGGGTTTTGAGTTGGTGGTCTTTTAATTTTTTCCAGAGCTATATTTCTTGTAGCCAATGGAGACTTGTGAATTTTCATTTTTCATTATAATTATTTTTCTATCAAAGAAAAACAAATCTTAAATTAAGTAGCTCAGACCAGAATGGAAGAAATTTTTGTACAAAGCCAAATTGAGTACATAAAGGAAAGCACCGCAGCTTTGTAATAATAAAATTCTACTTCTATAGAGCCGACATATTCCGCAGCACTTTACATTTCAGAGGGGACTTGTACAGACAATATAATAATAATAATAATAAATTTTATTTTTATAGCGCCGACATATTCCGCAGCACTTTACATTTCAGAGGGGACTTGTACAGACAATATAATAATAATAATAAATTTTATTTTTATAGCGCCGACATATTCCGCAGCACTTTACATTTCAGAGGGGACTTGTACAGACAATATAATAATAATAAATTTTATTTTTATAGAGCCGACATATTCCGCAGCACTTTACATTTCAGAGGGGACTTGTACAGACAATATAATAATAATAATAATAAATTTTATTTTTATAGCGCCGACATATTCCGCAGCACTTTACATTTCAGAGGGGACTTGTACAGACAATATAATAATAATAATAAATTTTATTTTTATAGCGCCGACATATTCCACAGCACTTTACATTTCAGAGGGGATTTGTACAGACAATAGACATTACAGCATAACAATAATCACATACAGTAGATTATAACAAATACCAAGAGGAGTGAGGGCCCTGCTCGCAAACTTACAGTCTATGAGGAAAGAGGTAGACACGAAAGGTGGGTGGTAACAGTTGCCCTGATTGTATGGACCAGCCATAATGTTAAGTGTGTAACAGTACAGACACAGAGGGCTAATGGATGCATAAAGCATGTGGGAACATGATGCTGGGAACCTGGTTATGGTAAAACTTTTGGCTCTGCCACACAGGGATAGGTTAGGTTAATGTGTTGAGGCGATAGGCCAGTCTGAATAAATGCGTTTTCAGGACACGCTTAAAATTGTGGGGATTGGGGACTAATTGTATTGACCTGGGAAGTGCATTCCAAAGAATTGGCGCGGCACGTGTAAAGTCTTGGAGACGGGAGTGGGAGGTTCTGACTATTGAGGATACTAACCTCAGGTCATCAGCAGAACGGAGGGAGCGGGTAGGGTGGTATACTGAAACAAGGGAGGAGATGTAGGGTGGTGCTGAGCCATTGAGGGCTTTGTGGGTGAGGGTAATAAGTTTATACTGAATTCTGGAGTGGATGGGTAGCCAGTGTAATGACTGGCACAAGGTAGAGGCATCGGTGTAACGATTGGTGAGGAATATGATCCTGGCTGCAGCATTCAAGACAGATTGGAGAGGGGAGAGTTTGGTAAGAGGGAGACCGATTAGAAGAGAGTTACAATAGTCGAGACGAGAATGAATAAGAGAAACAGTAAGAGTTTTTGCAGAGTCAAAAGTAAGAAAAGGTCGAATTCTAGAAATGTTTTTGAGGTGCAGATGACAAGAGCGAGCCAGTGATCGAATGTGGGGGGCAAAGGAAAGCTCGGAATCAAGTATGACCCCAAGACAGCGGGCATGTTGCTGGGGAGTAATAGTGGAACCACACACGGAAATGGCAATGTCGGGTGTAGGTACATTAGTAGCGGGAGGAAACACAAGGAGTTCAGTCTTTGACAGGTTCAGTTTCAGATATAGACATTAGATATTACAGCATAACAATAATCACATAGATCATAACAGCTACCAAGAGGAATGAGGGACCTGCTCGCAAGCTTACATTCTATGAGGAAAGAGGGAGACACGAAAGGTGGGTGGTAACAGTTGCCCTGATTGTATGGACCAGCCATAATGTTAAGTGTGTAACAGTACAGACACAGAGGGCTAATGGATGTATAAAGCATGTGGGAACATGATGCGGGGAACCTGGTTATGGTAAAACTTTTGACTGTGCCACACAGGGATAGTTAGGTTATTGTGCTGTGGCGGTAGGCCAGTCTGAATAAATGCGTTTTCAGGGCACGCTTAAAATTGTGGGGATTGGGGACTAATCGTATTGACCTGGGAAGTGCATTCCAAAGAATTGGCGCAGCATGTGTACAGTCATGGCCAAAAGTTTAGAGAATGACACAAATATTATATTTTCACATGATCTGCTGCCCTCTGGTTTTTATGTGTTTGTCAGATGTTTTTATCACATACAGAAATATAATTGCAATTCATATTATGAGTAACAAAAGGTTATATTGACAGTTAGAATGAGTTAATGCAGCAAGTCAATATTTGCAGTGTTGACCCTTCTTCTTCAGGACCTCAGCAATTCTCCCTGGTATGCTCTCAATCAACTTCTGGATCAAATCCTGACTGATAGCAGTCCATTCTTGCAAAATCAATGCTTTTATTTTGTCTGAATTTGAAGGTTTTTGTTTGTCCACCCGTCTCTTGATGATTGACCACAAGTTCTCAATGGGATTAAGATCTGGGGAGTTTCCAGGCCATGGTGCCAAAATCTCTATGTTTTGTTCCCTGAGCCATTTAGTTATCACCTTTGCTTTATGGCAAGGTGCTCCATCATGTTGAAAAAGGCATTGTTGATCGCCAAACTGCTCTTGGACGGTTGGGAGAAGTTGCTCTTGGAGGTCATTCTGGTACCATTCTTTATTCATGGCTGTGTTTTTAGGCAAGACTGAGAGAGAGCCCATTCCCTTGGCTGAGAAGCCACCCCACACATGAATGGTTTCAGGATGCTTGACAGTTGGCATGAGACAAGACTGGTGGTATCGCTCACCAGGTCTTCTCCGAATAAGCCGTTTTCCAGATGTCCCAAACATTCGAAAAGGGGATTCATCAGAGAAATGACTTTACCCCAGTCCTCAGCAGTCCACTCCCTGTACCTCTTGCAGAATGTCAGTCTGTCCATGATGTTTTTCCTGGAGAGAAGTGGCTTCTTTGCTGCCCTCCTTGAGACCAGGCCTTGCTCCAAGAGTCTCCGCCTCACAGTGCGTGCAGATGCACTCACCTGCCTGCTGCCATTCCTGAGCAAGCTCTGCACTGTTGGTAGCCCGATCCCGCAGCTGAAACACTTAAGAGACGGTCCTGGTGCTTGCTGGTCTTTCTTGGCCGCCCTGGATCCTTTTTGGCAACAAGGGAACCTCTCTCCTTGAAGTTCTTGATGATGCGATAGATTGTTGACTGAGTTGCAATCTTTCTTGCTGCGATACTCTTCCCTGTTAGGCCATTTTTGTGCAGTGCAATGATGACTGCACGTGTTTCTTTAGAGATAACCATGGTTAACAGAAGAAACAATGATGCCAAGCACCAGCCTCCTTTTAAAGTGTCCAGTGGTGTCATTCTTACTTAATCATGACAGATTGATCTCCAGCCCTGTCCTCATCAACACCCACACATGTGTTAATGGAGCAATCACTGAAACGATGTTAGCTGGTCCTTTTAAGGCCGGGCTGCAATGATGTTGAAATGTGTTTTGGGGGATAAAGTTAATTTTCTAGGCAAATATTGACTTTGCAAGTAATTGCTGTTAAGCTGATCACTCTTTATAACATTCTGGAGTATATGCAAATTGCCATTAGAAAAAATGAAGCAGTAGACTTTGTAAAAATATTTGTGTCATTCTCTAAACTTTTGGCCATGACTGTATAGTCTTGGAGACGGGTGTGGGAGGTTCTGATTATTGAGGATGCTAACCTCAGGTCATCAGCAGAACGGAGGGCGCGGGTAGGGTGGTATACTGAAACGAGGGAGGAGATGTAGGGTGGTGCTGAGCCATGGAGAGCTTTGTGGGTGAGGGTAATAAGTTTGTACTGGATTCTGGAGTGAATGGGTAGCCAGTGTAATGACTTGAACAAGGTAGAGGCGTTGGTGTAACGATTGGCGAGGAATATGATCCTGGCTGCAGCATTCAAGACAGATTGGAGGGGGGAGAGTTTGGTAAGAGAGAGACCGATTAGAAGAGAGTTACAATAGTCGAGAATGAATTAGAGAAACAGTAAGAGTTTTTGCGGAGTCAAAAGTAAGAAAAGGTCGAATTCTAGAAATGTTTTTGAGGTGCAGATAACAAGAGCGAGCCAGTGATCGGATGTGGGGGGCAAAGGAAAGCTCGGGGTCGGGCAGGTTGCTGGGGAGTAATAATGGAACCACACACGGAAATGGCAATGTCGGGTATAGGTACATTAGTAGAGGGAGGAAACACAAGGAGTTCAGTCTTTGACAGGTTCAGTTTCAGATATAGTTTGTAATTAAAACAAATTATTTGTGACGATCCCAAATTTCTTCAAACTTTCGGGAATATCAAACTCTATTTAGAATTTTGTGCCTGGATTAAATAGTCCCTACAACTCGAGGAACAAAACGCATCTTCCACCTCCACCCATTCATCCACCTTCAAAACTGGTATATCCGCCACCCTTTTCACATAAGCCTTATCATAAGACTTGACAACAGATGACTGGAGAACAGAATGTGTTTGTGTGAGGGGTTTCAGTAAATCAGTGGTCCCCAACAGCGCCTTCAGCTTGGAACAGCCTGGGGACACTGTCAGTTTTCCATACTGCGCACGCCCTACATGACGAAGTTGTATGTATAGGAACTTTGCGGTATCAGGAACCCCATATCTACAGTGGGCACGGAAAGTATTCAGACCCCTTTTAATTTTTCACTCTTCCATTGCAGCCTTTGGTAAATTCAATAAAGTTCATTTATTTTCTCATTAATGTACACTCTGTACCCCATCTTGACTGAAAAAAAACAAAAAAAAACACAAAATTAAAAATAATTGCAAATATATTAAAAAAAACTGAAATATCACATGGTCATAATTATTCAGACCCTTTATTCAGTATTGAGTAGAAGCACCCTTTTGAGCTAGTACAGCCATGAGTCTTCTTGGGAATGATGCAACAAGTTTTTCACACCTGGATTTTGGGATCCTCTGCCATTCTTCCTTGCAGATTTCTCTTCAGTTCCATCAGGTTGGATGGTGAACGCTGGTGGACAGCCATTTTCAGGTCTCCAGAGATGCTCAATTGGGTTTAGGTCAGGGCTCTGGCTGGGCCAGTCAAGAATGGTCACAAAGTTGTTCTGAAGCCACTCCTTATTTTAGCTGTGTGCTTAGGGTCATTGTCTTGTTGGAAGGTCCACAGCACTCTGGAAGAGGTTTTCATCCAGGATCTTTCTGTACTTGGCCACATTCATGTTTCCTTCAATTGCAACCAGACATCCTGTCTCTGCAGCTGAAAAACACCCCCATAGCATTATGCTGCCACCACCATGTTTCACTGCTGGGATTGTATCGGGCAGGTGATGATCAGTGACTGGTTTTCTCCACACATACAGCTTAGAACTTTTTGGTGATAATTCTATCTTCGTCTCATCAGACCAGAAAATCTTATTTCTCATAGTCTGGGAGGCCTTCGTGTGTTTTTTAGCAAACTATGCGGGATTTCATATGTTTGGCACTGAGGACAGGCTTCTGTCGGACCACTCTGCATAAAGGCCCGACTGGTGGAGGGCTACAGTGATAGTTGACTTTGTGGAACTTTCTCCCACCGCCCTACTGCATCTGTGGAGCTCAGCCACAGTGATCTTGGGGTTCTTCTTTACCTCTCTCCCAAAGGCTCTTCTCCCATGATTGCTCAGTTTGGCTGGACGGCCAGGTCTAGGAAGACTTCTGGTGGTACCAAACTTCTTCCATTTTAGGATTATGGAGGCCACTGTGCTCTTAGGAACCTTGAGTACTGCAGAAATTCTTCAGCAACCTTGGCCAGATCTGTGCCTTGCCACAATTCTGTCTCTGAGCTCCTTGGCTAGGTCTTTTGACCTCATGATTCTCATTTGGTCTGACATGCACTGTGAGCAGTGAGGTCTTATATAGACAGGTGTGTGCCTTTCCAAATCAAGTCCTATCAGCTTAATTAAATACAGCTGGACACCAATGAAGGAGTAGAACCATCTCAAGGAGGATCACAAGGAAACGGACAACATGTGAATTAGATAGGAGTGTCTGAGCAAAGGGTCTGAATACTTAAGACCATGTGATATTTCAGTTTTTCTTTCATAAATTTGCAAAAACTTCTACATTTCTGTTTTTTTTTTTTCAGTCAAGAAAGGGTGCAGAGTGTACATTAATGAGAAAAAAAATAAATTCAAAAAAGTTCGACAAATGGCTGCAATGAAACAAAGTGAAAAATTTAAAGGGGTCTGAATACTTTCCGTATCGACTGTAGCTTGGGAATCCTGAAAGGTTAGCAATAGGACGTTATCTGAGAAAATACAAAAAAAATAGGTATTAGACCTACCGGTAATGATGTTTCCAGGAGTCCATCCTGACAGCACCATGGAGGACGTCCTCCTCCTCCTTACAGGGACAGGAAAGCACACGAGAGGTTAAAAGGCCCCGTCCCACCCCTTTCCCTCAGTGACTTAACAAGAACCACAGCGTGGATAATGCTATAACTCTTTTAATGGTATCATCATATTACATCATATGACATAACTTAACAAAACATATCATAACAGGGAGGGAACTACCCGTGCTGTCATGATGGACTCCTGGAAACATCATTACCGGTAGGTCTAATACTTATTTTCCAGGACGTCCCCCTGACAGCACCATGGAGAGTACCAAAGCACCTCCTCAGGGTGGGATCACCGCCTGGAGAACTTTTCTCCCAAATGCGGTATGTTGGCCTGATAGCACGTCAAGTTTGTAGTGCTTGCAAAATGTATTCAGGCTGGCCCAGGTTGCCGCTTTACAAATCTGCTCGACTGAGGTGCCTGCGCGCTCAGCCCAGGAGGCTGAAACTGCCCTAGTAGAGTGAGCCCTTAGGGTATTTGGTGGGTTGGCGCCTTCCGACTGGTAGGCGTCTGAAATTACTGATGTGATCCATCTTGCGATGGACGCCTTAGAGGCTTTTCTCCCCCTATTTTTACCCCCGAAGGGGATGAACAAGTTTGAGTCAATACGCCAGTCATTGGTGGCCTCTAGATAGCTTATAACTGCCCGTCTTACGTCTAGGGAGTGGAGACGCTGTTCTTTCTCATTGTGGGGATTGCTGCAGAAGGATGGTAGCACTATTTCCTGATTTATATTCTGGTAAGAGGCTACCTTGGGGATAAAAGCCGGATCTAATCTTAAGGTTATATGATCGTCTCTGATCTGGAGATATGGATCTTTGGTGGACAGGGCCTGGATCTCCCCTATTCTTTTGGCCGTGGTGATGGCTACGAGGAAAGCAGTCTTTCGAGAGAGTGTCGAAATGGACATCACTAGGCATGTAGGGGTCCCTACATAAAGATCTGAGTACCAGGCCGAGGTCCCAGGGCGGGGTGAGCTGCCTAATTGTGGGGCGAAGACGCTGCGTGGCCTTTATGAATCTTACCACCCAAGGATGGGAGGCTAAAGGGTAGTCGAAGAAGGCGCTCAAAGCCGAGATCTGGACCTTTAACGTGCTGGGTTTAAGCCCCTTATTATATCCCGACTGCAGAAAGTCTAGGACACTAGGGAGGTCAGGGGTACCTGCCGAGAGGTCGGACCTGCCACCTTCCAGGCAGAATCTCTTCCATATTTTTCTGTAGATTGCGGATGTTACCGGTTTCCTGCTGGCCAGTAGAGTGGATATGACCTGCTCAGATAAGCCCTTTGCTCTCAGGATGTCCCTTTCAGGATCCATGCCGAGAGGCGTAGCCTTGCTGGGTCTGGTTGGCGAATCGGCCCCTGGTGGATAACATCTCCCTTCAGGGGTAGCTCGACTGGGTTTCCTACTGCCATATCTCCTAGCAGCGGAAACCAGCTTCACTTTGGCCAGTATGGCACTATTAATATCACCGACGCGCGGTCCTCGCAGATCTTCCTGAGTACCGCCGGTATCAGCGCCAGTGGCGGGAATGCATACAAGAGGGGTTCCGTCCAGGCCTGGCTCAGGGCATCTACTCCGTCCGGGTGATCTGCTGGGTTCAAGGAGTAGAATCTGGCGACCTTTGAGTTCTTCCAGTTTGCAAACAGGTCTATACTGGGGGTTCCCAAACGCTGACAAAGCTGATGGAAGATTTCTTCGTTTAGCTCCCACTCTGTCGGGCTGACCCGCCGTCTGCTTAGATAGTCTGCTACTACGTTCTGAGAACCCTCTAGTTGGATTGCCGTTATGGAGAGGACCACCTCTTCTGCCCAGGCGAATATTCGAACTGCGAGTGCCTGGAGTGGTCGATGTCTCGGACCTCCCTGGTGTTTCAGGAATGAGACTGCCGTTGTGTTGTCGGACAATATCCGGACATGTCGATTTCTCACTACCGACCGGTTCTGACGCAGGGCTTCCCAGACCGCATAGAGCTCCCTGAAGTTGGAGGATCTGCTTCTGATGCTGACCGGCCATCTTCCTTGAAAAATTCTCCCTTCTACGTGGGCTCCCCATCCCCACGTACTGGCGTCTGTGGTGATTACCACGTACGGCGAAGTTGTCCATAGCACGCCCACCTGTAAGTTCTGGGGCTGTATCCACCACCGCAGGGATCTTCTTACTGTGTCTGGTAAGGATATGGGCCCGTCGAGAGATTCCTGACGTCTGTTCCATCCTGCGAGGATTTCCTTTTGCAGGGGCCTCGAATGGGACTGGGCCCATCTGACGCATGGAATGCAAGCCGTCATCAGACCCAGAACTTCCATTGCACCTCTTATGGAGGAGCGGTGTCTCAGTAGTCCCTTGACTCTGTCTTGAATTGTCTGCTGTTTTTTTCTCGGTAGCCGGGATATTCTGTCTCTTGAATCCAGAAGGACTCCCAGGAAGATCTTCCTGCTTTCTGGTTTTAGGTCTGACTTCTGGTCATTGATCAGCCAGCCGAGATACTCCAGTGTTCTGATCGTTCGGCTTCTGTCCTGGATGAGCCTTTCTTCTGATCCTGCGACTAGGAGAAAGTCGTCTAGATACGGTATTATAATGACTCCCTGCTTTCTCAGGTAGGCTACCACCTCCGCTACCAGCTTTGTAAATATTCGGGGGGCCGAAGCCAGCCCGAACGGAAGGCACTGGAACTGGAAGTGGCAGGTCCGGGATGGTAGACTGATTGCGAATCTTAATAGGCTTTGAGATGCGGGATGGATGGGGACCCGATAGTATGCACTCTTCAGGTCCAGAGTACACATGACAGCATCCCTGTCTATAAGTTGAATCGCTGAGCGTATTGATTCCATTCTAAAACTTTTGTATACCACCCAGGCATTTAGGGGTTTTAAGTTTATAATTGTTCTGGCCTCGCCAGAGGGTTTTGTAATGGAGAATAGGGAAGAGTAATGACCTTTTCCCCTCTCCTGCTGCGGAACTGGCACTATGACCTCTGACCAGAGCAGGTCCTGTAGGTCTGCCCACATGGTAGAGTCTTCCGGGACTACGGTGGGGGCGATGTATCTGTCGGGGGGAGGGGAATAACATTCTATGCTGTACCCTTCTGTGATGGTTCTGAGGACCCACCGGTTCTGGGTTACCTGGCGCCACCTTGCCGCGAATCGTTGCAGTCTTCCCCCGACACCTATGGCGTCATTGCCTTCTAGACCTGGAGGATGACGCAAAAAGAGGGGCCTTGCTTCTCCCCCCTTGGCTCTGAGTGTTTCTAAAGGAGCCCCTGTAGGATCTACCCTGGCTTCTAAAATCGGTCTGTCTCCTGAAAAAGGACCCTCTACGAAAGGACTGGGGACGCTTGGGTTTTTCTTCTGGAAACCCCTTGTTTTTGTCAGACACCTGCTCTAGGATGCTATCTAGAGCTGGCCCGAACACACTTGAGCCTGAAAAGGGGATGGAGCAAAGCTTTGCCTTTGAAGCGTTATCCCCAGACCAAGACTTCAGCCAAACCGCTCGCCTAGCTGCGTTGGAAAGGGAGCTGTTTCTGGCTGCGAATCTTACTGATTCGGCCGATGTATCTGAAAGGAACGCAGTGGCTGATTTCATCAGAGGGAGGGAAGCTAGGATCTCAGATCTAGGGGGTCTTGTTGGATAAATGCTCTTCCAACTGCCCCACCCATAGGAACATGGACCTGGCCACTGAGGTGGCTGCTATGCTAACCTTAGTAAGGGCAGCTGCCGATTCCCATGTTCTCTTTAACAGAATATCCGCCTTCCGGTCCATCGGGTCTCTGAGACTTGATGAGTCCTCGAAGGGGATGGCGGTTTTTTGGTCACCCTAGCTACAGGAACATCGATTTTAGGAATTTCCTCCCACAATCGTTTTTCCTCTGGGTCAAAGTGCAGTCGGCTCTTAAAGTCCCGAGACAGTACAAGTCGCCGTTCTGCCTCTTTCCATTCTTCTAGGTCCATTGTCTTAATGTGTTCGCTTACGGGGAACACAGTTTGTTTCCGAGCGACCAGTCCCCCAAACATCAGGTCCTGTCGGGACTGCGGTTTTGGAACATCCTCTATCTGCATGGTGTTCCTTACCGCCTGCACCAAGTCCTCGGTGGCATCTAACTTAAACAGGTATTTCCTGCCTTGGTCCCTCCTGTCAGTCGGGATCTCCCCCTCCTCTGGATCCGAGTCCCGGGGGTCTGACCCTTCAGGCGAACTTGTCTCCGAGGCTAGCTCCATCTCCCACCTCGGCCGCTTCCGGCTTGGCCCCGGACTAGGGGACTGCTGCCGTGAGAGACTGGATCTGGAGGCCTGTACTTCCTCCCGAATCAAGGATCGCATCTCGGCCAGGAGGGACGGCTGCTCGTCTCTTACGACCCTTGAAGTGCAGGGTCCGCAGAGAGTCTTGGTATAGTTGTCTGGCAGCTTTACCCTGCAAACCGGGCATCTGACAGACTTAGATGTGGCCTTTACCGAGTCCTTAACCTCTGTCGGGGGGGCTGGGGTACCCTTCTCCTGTACGATACAGAACAGGGATAGTCGGGTCAGTTGTCCTGGGCTGCGGGGAAGGCCGTGTGGGGGTTGGATTGCGCCAGGCGCACTTGCCCCTCTGTCGGCTGGCGCCTCTGGGTCCATACCAGTGAAGCAGCTGTTGCCTGCGGTGAGCTGCTAGAGTGCGGTGAACTCCTGGTCTGCGGTGAGCTGCTGGCGTGCGGTGAGAGCTGCTGATGCGGCGAGCTGCTGGCGTGCCCAGGCTGCTGGCGCGCTGTTTTCAAATCGGCGCGTGACGTCATCGCTGCGCGCCGGTCACTTCCGCTTCCTGTTCTGAAGCCCCACCCACCGAGCGTCTTGCAATGGCGGCGCCCATTGCGGGGACCCGGCTCCAGCTGCCCCGGGATCTCTCTCACCGGCGCCCACACCGCCGGCTGTGTGCGGGGCAAGCGCTTCCAGCTGCAACCGCCGCGCGGTCTGTATGTCGCGCCGGCATCGCTCGCTGCCTGCGGGGACCCGGGCGACTGCCGCGCGGCCTGGAGCCGAGAGCCTCCACCGGGAGGAGCGGCTTCCTCCAGGAGCGACGTCTTGCTCGTGGCTTTGGGGCAGAGGGACTCCCCACCGGAAAGTGTCGGCCCTGGGCATCCTGACAGGGGGAAGGATTGGACCGGCCGCCCGATCCCCCTGCGCCCTCAGGTAATCTTCCTGCTCCTCTCGTATGTCCCTCCGTGCAGGGACAGGAAAGACACTGAGGGAAAGGGGTGGGACGGGGCCTTTTAACCTCTCGTGTGCTTTCCTGTCCCTGTAAGGAGGAGGAGGACGTCCTCCATGGTGCTGACAGGGGGACGTCCTGGAAAATGTATTCAACACCGTGTCTCGCCTAAAGGACCACATCAGAAAGAGAATGTAATGTGGAAGGTGAGGACTAAACCAGAGTGGCACCCTAGATGACACTAGTGGAGTTTCCGATCCCCTCAGAATATTCTAGCCACAGTCTTCGTCATGTTAATATATACAGCTCTGGCAAAAATTAAGAGACCACTGCAACATTTTCAGTTTGTCTGATTTTTCTCTTTATAGGTATATTTTTGACTAAAATGTAAATTACTCTTTTATTCTATAAACTACTGACATGTCTTCAAATTTCCAAGCAATAAATTTTGTATATATTTTCAGAAAATGAGAAATGGTCAAAATAAAAAAATGCAGTGCTTGCAGTCCTCAACTAAGGCACAGAAAACACGTTCATAATCATTTAGAAACAACAATACTGATATTTTAAGTTCAGAAATCAATATTTAGTGGAATAACCATGATTTTTAATAACAGCTTTCATGTGTCTTGGCATGCTTTCCACCAGTCTTTTGCCCTGCTTTTGGGTGACCTTATGCCACTCCTGGTACAAAAATTTAAGCAGTTCTTTGTTTGAGGGCTTGTGATTATCCATCTTCCTCTTGATTACATTCCAGAGGTTTTCAATGGGGTTCAGGTCTGGAGATTGGGCTGCCCATGACAGGGATTTGATGTGGTGGTCCTTCATTCACAAACTGATTGACCTGGCTGTGTGGCATGGCGCATTGTCCTGCTGGAAAAAACAGTCCTCAGAGTTGGGGAACATTGCCTGAGCAGAAGAAAGTAACTCTTTTTCCAGGATAACTTTTTATGCGGCTTGATTCATACGTCCTTTGCAATTCCAGCCTTGCTGAAGCATCCCCAGATCATCACCGATCCTCCACCAAATTTCACAGTGGGTGCAAGACACTGTGGCTTGTATGCCTCTCCAGGTCTCCGTCTAAAGCCCCCGTTACACACTGTGATATCGCTAGCAATATCGCTGTAAAGTCACCGATTTTGTGACGTTACAGCGATATTGCTACATGTGATACTTACCTCCGACCGGCTCCCCCACTGATTATCGCTTATCGCGCGAGAAGCTCCTGGACAATTCCTCGTCGTCCACTTCCTGCGGCGCTTCCTGCTGTGACGACGAGCGACGCGTGGAGCCGGGCGGGAGGACGCAGGACCGCCGCGTCTGACAGGTAAGTAGCGATCCCCGTCCCCTGCGATGTCGCTGGTGAGATCTGACTGAGTGGCAGCTCACTAGCGACCACCTAGCGATTCACCAGCGATCCTGACCGCGTCATATCGCTGGTGAGTCGCTAGGTGTAACGGTACCCTAACCATTAGACAACCAGGTGTTGGGCAAAGCTGAAAATTAGACTCATGAGAGAAGATTACCTTACTCCAGTCCTCTATGGTCCAATCCTTATGGTCTTTGGCAAACTTGAGCCTGGCTCTCCTTTGCTTCTCATTGATGAAAGTCTTTTTTTCTAGCTTTACATGACTTGAGCCCTGCCTCTAGGAGTATGTTATGTTATGAACTATTCTTGCCGTGCACTTCACCCCAGCTGCCATTTTCCATTCCTTTGGTAGGTCACTTGATGTCATCATGCGGGTTGCTGAGTGACATTCGAATAAGACGGTCATCCCGGTCAATGGAGAGTCGTTTTCGCCCTCTGCCGGTTTGTAGCTTTGTTGTCCCCAATGTCTGTTGCTTGACCTTGTTGTAATGGACTGCAGTCTTAGGGTATGTGCACACGTAGTTTTCTTGGTGTGCGGATTTTGTAGAGAAAACCGCAGGTAAATCCGCAGGACAAAAGTCCTGCGGTTTATCTGTAGTTTTGCCCTGCAGTTTTACACCTCAAAATGGATGAGGTGTAAAACTGCAGCGTTTCTGCACCAAACAATTGACATGCTGCGGATTGTAAACCGCAGCAAAACTGCGCGGAAAAATCCGCAGCATGTGCACAGCGTTTTTTAATTTCCATAGGAAATAAAGCTACTGTACAACACAGCAGAATCTGCTGTGGACCCGCAGCTGCAGAAACGCTGCGGAACCGCAGCAGAATCCGCACCGTGTGCACATACCTTCAGAAATTTTAAGGATGGAGGCAACATGGCGTTCACTGCATCTCTCTGCTAGTAAAGCCAGAATTGAGCCCTTCTTTTCCTCACTCAAAACTTTTCTTTTCAACTCATTTGGCATAGTTACAAGTTATTTTTTCTTTCCTATTACTTTTGGGATATTACTAGCACTTGTTTTTCCATCCTGCTTGTCCTATCGCAAAAAGATTGTGAACACCACAGTAAGATTTTTCATACTTTCCTTCGTTAAATAATATTTGGTTCAGGTGATCACCTAATCAGAAGCACATTAACCCCTTTCTTACAATGGACGTAATATTCCATCGATGTGACCCTGGACCTAATTCCCATGGACAGAATATTACGTCATAGCGATCAGCAGCGCCCACGTGGTGAGCGCCGCTGATCGCGGCCGGGTGTCAGCTGATCGGGGGTTAAAGGGAAGCATCGGCAGGGAGGGGGCTCCCTCCGTGCTTCCCTGAGCCCCCCACAGCAGCGCAATGTGCAGCGCTGCTGTGGGGGGCTCCATCCCTGCAGGTCCCCGTATCCAAGATGGCGACGGGGACCTTCGGGGGCCTGCAGGGAGCTGGCTTCCTCAGTGCCTGTAAACCGCAGGCACGATGAAGCCTTGTGCAGTGCCTGTGACAGATCGCTGATCTGTGATGTGACAGTTCAGCGATCTGTCACATGACAGTTATGTCCCCCCTGGGACAATGTAATAAAGTTAAAAAAAAAAAAAAAAAAAACAATAAAAGCACACATATTTGGTATCGCCGCGTCCGTAACGACCCACCCTATAAACCTGTCCCATTAGATAACCCCTTTAGCGAACCCCTTAAAAAATAAAAAACGAAGCAAAAATGATCATCATACCGCTGAACAAAAAGTGCAATAACGCGCAATCAAAAAGATGCATATAAATATCCATGGTACCGCTGAAAACATCATCTTGTCCAGCAAAAAACGAGCCGCCATACAGCATCATCAGCAAAAAAAAAAAAAAAAAAGTTATAGCTCGCAGAATAAAGTGATGCAAAAATAATTATTTTTTATATAAAATTGTTTTCTTTGCATAAAACCGCCAAAACATAAAAAAAAGACCTAAATGAGGTATCGCTGTAACCGTACTGACCCGAAGAATAAAACCGCTTTATCAATTTTACTGCAGGTGGAACGGTGTAAACGCACCCCCCAAAAGAAATTCATGAAACGCTGGTTTTTGTTCATTCTGCGTCCCAAAAATCGGAATAAAAAGCGATCAAAAGATGTCACGTGCCCGAAAATGATACCAATAAAAATGTTAACTCGTCCCGCAAAAAATAAGACCTCACATGACTCAGTGGGTCAAAATATGGAAAAATTATAGCTCTCAATATGTGGTGATGCAAAAACTATTTTTACAATAAAAAGCGTCTTTTAGCGTGTGACAGCTGCCAAACATAAAAACCGCCATAAATAGTAAATCAAACCCCCCGTTATCACCCCCTTAGTTAGGGAAAAATAATAAAATTAAAAGAAAATGTATTTATTTCCATTTTCCCATTAGGGCTAGGGGTGTGTTGGGGTTAGGGTTGGAGTTAGAATTGGGGGTTTCCACTGTTTGGGCACATCAGGGGCTCTCCAAATGCAACATGGCGTCTGATCTCAATTCCAGCCAATTCTGCGTTGAAAAAGTCAAATGATGCTCCTTCCCTTCCAAGCTCTGCAATGTGCGCAAACAGTGTTTTACCCCCACATATAGGGTATCAGTATACTCAGGACAAATTGCAAAACAACTTTTGGGGTCCAATTTCTCCTGTTACCCTTAGGAAAATAAAAAATTGGGGGCAAAAATATTTTTGTGGAAAAAAATGATTTTTTAATTTTCACGCCCAGGCGTTATAAACAGAAGCCCTTGGGGGTTCAAAGTGCTCACCACACATCTACATAAGTTCCTTAGGGGGTCTAGTTTACAAAATAGGGTCATTTGTGGGGGGTTTCCACTGTTTAGTTACATCAGGGGCTCTCCAAAGGCAACATGACACCCGCAGACCATTCCATCAAAGTCTGCATTCCAAAACGTCACTACTTCCCTTCCGAGCCCCGACGTGTGACCATACAGTAGCTTTTTCCCACATATGGGATATCAGCGTACACAGGACAAATTGGAAAACAACTTTTGGGGTCCAATTTCTCCTGGTACCCTTGGGAAAATAAAAAAATTGGTGACTAAAAGATCATGTTTGAGGAAAAAATACGGATTTTTTTATTTTCACGCCCAGGCGTTATAAACTTCTGTGAAGCCCTTGTGGGTTCAAAGTTCTCACCACATATCTAGATAAGTTCCTTGGGGGGGGTCTAGTTTCCAAAATGGGGTCATTTGTGGGGGGTTTCCACTGTTTAGGTACATCAGGGGTTTTCCAATCGCGACATGGTGTCCGATCTCAATTCCAGCCAAAAAAGTCAAATGGCTCTGCTTTCCTTCTGAGGTCTGCCATGCGCCCAAATAGTGGTTTACCCCCACATGTGGGGTATCAGCGTACTCAGGACAAATTGCACAATAACTTTTAAGGTCCTGTTACCTTGGGAAAATAAAAATTGGGGGTGAAAATAATATGATTTTTTAATTGTACCGCTGTACGTTATAAACTTCTGTGAAGCCCTTGTGGGTTCAAAGTTCTCACCACATATCTAGAGAAGTTCCTTGGGGGGGGGGGGGTCTAGTTTCCAAAATGGGGTCACTTGTGGGGGGTTTCCACTGTTTAGGTTCATCAGGGGCTCTCCAAACGTGACATGGCGTCTGATCTGAATTCCAGCCAATTTTGCATTAAAAAAGTCAAACGGCACTCCTTCCATTCTGAGCTCTGCCGTGCGCCGAAACAGTGGTCCCCCCCACATATCGGGTATCGGCGTACTCAGGACAAACTGCACAATAACTTTTGCGTCCAATTTCTCCTGTTACCCTTTGTAAAATAAAAAATTGAACCTGAAGTATTTTTTTTGTGAAAAAGTTAAATGTTCATTTTTTTTTTTTTTTTTTTTCAAATATTCAAAAAAATTCCTGTGATGCACGTGAAGGGTTAATAAACTTCTTGAATGTGGTTTTGAGCACCTTAAGGGGTGCAGTTTTTAGGATGGTGTCACTTTTGGGTATTTTCTATCATATAGACCCTTCAAAGTGGCTTCAAATGTGATGTGGTCCGTAAAAATAAAATGGTGTTGCAAAAAATGAGAAATCGCTGGTCAACTTTTAACCCTTATAACTTCTTAACAAAAAAAAAATTTTGGTTCCAAAATTGTGCTGATGTAAAGTAAACATGTGGGAAATGTTATTTATTAAGTTTTTTGTGTGCCGTATCTCTGTGATTTAAGGGCATAAAAAAATCAAAGTTGGAAAATTGCGAAATTTTAAAAATTTTCGCCAAATTTCCGTTTTTTTTTTCACAAATAAACGCAAGTTATTTGAATGAAATGTTACCACTAACATGAAGTACAATATGTCACGAGAAAACAATGTCAGAATCACCGGGAGTCATGGAAGCGTTTCAGAGTAATTACCTTATAAAGGGACAGTGGT
This sequence comes from Dendrobates tinctorius, assembly GCF_039654945.1. Classification (NCBI taxonomy): domain Eukaryota; kingdom Metazoa; phylum Chordata; class Amphibia; order Anura; family Dendrobatidae; genus Dendrobates; species Dendrobates tinctorius. Next base: position 4,615,955 of record NW_027361680.1, on the reverse strand, counting down.
CAGAATTGTAAAAATTGGACCAGGAATTAACGTGCAAACCACCCTTGGTAGTGACGGGGTTAAGTAGAATGAGGTGTACTCTGGTTAGAATTCAACTGACACAGGAGTGGAATGGTTGTCAGACATGTAAAGAAGCTCATTTTTATAAAACTGTGTAGTGGTCTCTTAATTTTTGCCAGAGCTGTATGTCCACCAATAGGCAAACACCAACTGATCAGCCAGGCATTAAGGAAAATAAGTTAGGAGCTGCCAGGCCTCCATGATGTTTCAGCTCTTGCAAACTATATTAGCTGATTCAAGGGGACCTCCCCTTGTCAGTAGTAGATGCCCACCAAACTTCCCAAGAGGCAAAATGTTTTTCTGGTAATCATAACCAGGGAGGAATGAAATAAAATCTAAGAATTTTGGCAAATATATCTTTTTAAAAGTGTCCAATAAGTGTTTAGCTTGGACTTTCCTTACCTACCTGTCTCTGCTATTAGAGGATCAATGCTTAATGCAATAAAACTTGAGCTTCTTAAAGTGAACCTGCCAGCTGATACATGCCGTCTGGTCCACGAGCAGCATGTATCCAACACTGGCTGCATGATCTCAGCCAGGAATGTTTAACTCAAACACTGCGGTGTTTCAGAGAAAGACAAGAAGCCTTTAAAAGCCCAGTTGGAAAGGTGGGTCCCTGGCAGCTTATTCCCACCGGCTTCCTTGGATTGCTCGTATAGGGAGACACCTGTCAAGCCACTGACAGGGAGAAGCAGCGACTTTTAAACTATGTTGTTCCATGAAACGCAGCAGTATTTGAATCAGATATAAGTGGCTGAGAACATGCAGCCAGTAAATCACGCAGCGTGTATCAGCTCTCAAGTTCACTTTACCTTCTGCCTTTTTATTTTTCTAAACTCGTATATATCTCAGTAAAATTTACCAGTAAATTGCTGAGCAGAAACAGCCCATGGATAAGAATTCCAGGACGTCAGATCCATTGTAATATCAAGATCATCTAGATAGGTCTCCTGCAAATAAAAAAAAAAAAAAAAAAAAAAAAAAAAAAAGAATCAAAGTTTTTCTGCAATGATACATATCTGTTGGCAGTCACATCAGCTAAAAATTAATAATTTGTTCTAGGACAAACATTGTAAAAAGAAAGGGGATTAAATGTTAGAGACCTCAAGTCTGTAGAAACATCATTAAATGTGGATTCAAGTAATGACGTTCAATTAAGGCCCTTGTAATTTCATTATATAAAAATGGCACCAGTCCTAATACTTACATAGGCATTGCATTTCCCATCTTCAAAGAGGTCTTCAACATCTATCAAGTCGCTCAGTTCATCGAACAATGAAGAATCTGATAAAAATAACAAGACACCGTACATTAGAAGTGTGCACTGCAACCAAAGAACCAGCAAGACAACCTGTCACTACGATCTAACATAGGGATCAGAACAACCAAGTTATACTACTGGGCACTAACACAGTAACTCCTCAACATATTTATACTACATGTCTCAAAAAATAAAATAAAAAAAGCCTTGCTGGCAGGGCATCATGGTTTTTTTTTTTTCCCGCCTAATGAAAAGTGGGGGTTCTTTAATTGATAATATGGGCATCCTGCTTCCCATTGTCATTGGAGATGCACAGTGACTGGACAATATGGATGATAAGGGGCTACACTGACCAATGGTAGGACAGTTTTGCTTAAAAAAAAAAAAAAAAAAAAAAAAAAAAAAAGGAGAGAGAACAATGCTCTCTATACTGGGGATTATCAAGGAAAACTGTCACAATATCTATATATATTGTGAGAATCATGTGGGAATAGTGGATGAGGGCAGGTATATCTCGCCCAGATACCTTTCCTATGTGGCCTAGTCTGGTCAGTATCGCACCTGCTTGCTAATGAATAATGGGAGGTGGATATAAAAGGATGCCAGGTGGTTGTGTGAGTGTCTCAGCCTGGGAACACAGAGAGCCTGTCTGTGTGAGAGACACACGTGAGTGAGAGCAGTGCCCACTGCAACTGTGGTTTGGCTGGACGGGAGAAGCCCGCCAGTTGGTAGTTAGGTTGTCCATTGGTTAGTTAGTGCCGGACAGGCAAGGATTTGTTTTATGTTTTATTTCCTTTTGCATTGCTTTCACCTTTAATAAACCTGACCTAGTGTCAGTTATACCCGACTCCCAGCTCTGCGCCCGAGTTTCCCGCTGAACGCACGTGACCTTTGACCCCAGCAAAGGCGATCCCGGAGTGTTTTATCACATTGTGGTGGAGAACGCGGGCATCACATTGCAAGCATGAGCATGGAGGACGTGGTGAAAGCGCTGGTACAGTCCACCGCCGTCCAGCAAGAAGCTAATCGGGTGATGATGGCCCAGCTGAAGGAGTTGGTGGACATGACAGTTACCGATCGTTCGCTTCTCCAGCAGGTGGCGCAACGCTTGGCAAGCTTACCGGAGCTTAACCTGGAAGCCGAGTCGAGAGTGATTCACGTGAGTCGGTACTGGCAGAAGATGACGACCGAAGATGACGTCGAGGCCTACCTGACCACGTTTGAACGGACGGTGGTGCGAGAAAAATGGCCGAAGGCACGATGGGCCGGCCTGATTGCCCCGTTTCTTTCCGGTGAGGCCCAAAAGGCGTATTATGACTTGGAACCTGAAGCTGCGCAGGACTTTGACAAACTGAAAGCCGAGATCTTGGCCCGGCTGGGAGTGACGACTGCTGTCCGTGCACAGAGAGTGCATCAATGGACTTATCAGCCGGATAAACCACCGCGGTCCCAGATGTTCGACCTGATCCACGTGACGAAGAAGTGGCTACATCCCGAGGTGTTGACAGCGCCAGAGATAATCCAGAGAGTCGTCATGGACAAGTACCTGAGAGCTCTACCGCCAGCCCTGAGGAAGTGGGTAAGCCATGGAAATCCTACGACGGCAGATCAACTGGTGGATCTGGTTGAACGTTACTCCGTGGCGGAAGGACTCCGAGACGACGCTACCCCACCTCGTTCTTCATCATCTCCACGTGGAACCGGTAAGACTGTTCCAGGGAGTAGGGGAGATGGAAAAATCCCTAAGACAGTGGGGGAAGAAAACGGGACTGCCCGCACTGCGAGGCCGAGAGTAACGAACTATGGTCTAAGCAAGGGGCCCGTTAGGTGTTTCCGCTGCCAAGAGATGGGACATATTGCTGCGAACTGTCCGGTCACTACTGAACCCATGCAGTGCGACGTCACAGACTCTAAAAACCGCATGTCTATGGTTGCATGGGTAGTGAGTGTGAATGCCGGTCAAAAGGATGTGGAAAAACACTTGTGTGATTTAACTGTTGATGGCAAAAATGTGGTGGCATTGTTAGACTCGGGAAGTGTGGTGACTCTGGTGAAGGCCAGTCTGGTGTCAGCCCCGACTTGACCATCAGACAAATTTTCTGTAACGTGTGTGCATGGAGACACCTGTTCGTACCTCACCACAGTCATATGCATTACTACTTCCTATGGGTCTGTGCAACATAAAGTGGGACTCGTCCCGGCGTAATTGCATGATGTTATCCTGGGCCGGGATTTTCCCCACTTCTGGCAATTGTGGGAGAATCAGTTGATGCCCTCGGGTAATAGTGTACATGATTCTTCTCCCAGGGCGCGTGTGGGTCCCGAACCCCTGGAAGAGGTCTCCCCGGAAGACTCGGGGGAAGAGTCTGCGGGAAATGACCTGCAGTTCCCGTTTTCAGTCATGGCGGGTGATACGGAGGAGACCGGGGAAGAGGAGGAGGCCGACAGCCGTCCACCTCCCCGTTTGCCGGATTTAGAAGTTCAGAAAGATGACTTCCAAAGCGAGCAAATAAAGGATCCTACCCTCTCTCAGGCTAGGACAAATGCAAAAGTGATAAATGGGGTACCCGTAGAACCTGGCTCTAGGCTGGCATATCCTTACATGGTTCTGGAGAATGATTTACTCTATCAGATAGAGAAAAAGGGGGAAGATACGGTGCAACTATTAGTCGTGCCAAAACCCTACCGGCGGCAGGTGCTGGACCTGGCCCACGGACAGGTGATGGGAGGTCACCTGGGAGTCCAGAGAACCACCGAAAGGATATTACACTGTTTTGTTTGGCCAGGCATGCATCACGATATTCGTGTATATTGTGAGTCTTGTCCTGACTGCCAAGCCTCTGCACCTAAGCCCCGGTTCTGTAGCCCTTTGGTACCCCTACCTATTATTGAAGTCCCGTTTGAGAGGATTGGGATGGATTTAGTTGGGCACCTTCCACGGTCTGCACGTGGACACCAACATATCCTGGTCATCTTGGATTATGCCACTCGTTACCTGGAGGCCATCCCTTTGCGTAACACGGCCACCAAGACGATTGCCAAGGAACTGGCGCATGTGTTTAGTCGGGTCGGTATACCAAAACAGATACTCACTGACCAGGGGACCCCCTTTATGTCCAGGGTAATGAAGGAGCTCTGCCGATTGTTACAAATCGAACCGTTACGCACATTCGTGTATCACCCTCAAACAGACGGGTTGGTCGAACGGTTCAATAAAACTCTGAAGCAGATGCTGAGAAAGGTGATAGACAAGGATGGGAAGAACTGGGACTATTTACTTCCGTATTTGCTTTTTGCCATCAGGGAAGTACCCCAGTCTTCCACGGGATTCTCGCCTTTCGAGTTATTGTACGCCCGACGTCCTCACGGACTGTTAGACGTTGCAAAAGAAACCTGGGAGGGTCAGGTCACTCCGTTTAAAACAGTGATAGATCACGTCACACAGATGCAGGACCGTATTGCGGCTGTTATGCCTATCGTCAAAGAACACATGATACAGGCTCAAGGAGCCCAAAAAAGAATCTATGATAGGGGCGCCAAGATCCGTACGTTTGCCCCCGGAGATAGGGTGTTGATCCTGGTCCCCACGGTGGACAGTAAGTTCCTGGCAAAGTGGCAGGGCCCCTTTGAGATTAAGGAAAGAGTTGGTGAAGTAAACTACAAAGTATACCAGGCAGGTAAACGGAAACCTGAACAGATTTATCATGTAAATCTGATAAAACCCTGGAAAGATCGGTCTGCCTTGTCAGCGGAGCTGGCCCGTCCCATCTGCTCGCATACCGTACCGGAGGTACGGGTTGCAGAGACTCTCTCGGAGCGGCAAAAGACTGAGGTCAGGCAGTTTCTACTTGACAACCAAAAGTTTTTCTCAGAAAAACCCGGGCAGACTACGCTATGAAACATGACATCGTAACGGAACCTGGTGTCATAGTTCACGTAAAGCCCTACCGAATCCCGGAAGCGCGCCGTGAAGCCGTTTCCCGAAAAGTGAAGGCAATGTTAGAGTTAGGTGTCATTGAGGAATCGCACAGTGCTTGGTCCAGCCCGATTGTGCTAATTCCTAAACCGGACGGCACCATCCGGTTCTGCAATGACTTCAGGAAACAATGCGGTCTCAAAATTTGATGCCTACCCTATGCCCCGGGTCGACGAGTTAATAGATCGGTTAGGAAAAGCCCGGTATATTACGACCCTAGACCTAACAAAGGGGTATTGGCAGATCCCTCTGGCGGAGGCTGCCAGAGAAAAGACGGCATTTGCTACGCCGGAAGGTCTATTTCAGTATGTGTATATGCCGTTTGGACTGCACGGAGCACCGGCGACCTTCCAGAGACTGATGGATCGAGTCCTGAGGCCACATAGGCAGTACGCTTCGGCCTATTTGGACGACATTGTCATTTACAGCTTGGACTGGGAGACTCATCTCCAGAAAGTACAAGCTGTGATTGACGACCTGTGGGAGGCAGGTCTAACAGCGAACCCCAAGAAATGTCACATCGGGCTAGAAGAAGCCCAGTATTTGGGGTATGTAATTGGGAGGGGTGTTGTTAAACCCCAGGTTGATAAGATTCAGGCGGTTCAGGACTGGCCACAACCTGTCAACAAGAAGCAGGTGCAAGCCTTCCTGGGGATCGCCGGCTAATACCAAATTTTGCAGCCATCGCTACCCCCCTGACGGATCTTACAAAAGGGAAAGACTCCGTCATGATTAAATGGAGTTTAGCGGCTGAAGAAGCCTTCCACAGCCTAAAGCGGGCACTTTGCTCTCAGCCCGTACTGGTGACTCCGGACTTCCGCAGCGAGTTTGTGGTACAAACGGATGCCTCTGATACCGGTATCGGGGCCATACTCTCACAAGTGAGGGACGGAGTGGAACACCCAGTCCTCTATCTCAGCAGGAAGCTGAATAAACACGAGCAAAGGTATGCAGTCGTAGAAAAAGAGTGCCTCGCCATTAAGTGGGCTCTAGAGGCCCTCAAATATTACCTGGTGGGCCGAAAGTTCAGGCTGATCACTGACCATGCCCCTCTCAAGTGGATGCACTTGAACAAGGAACAGAATAGCCGGGTGACCCGGTGGTTCCTTGCCCTGCAGGCCTACACTTTTACGGTGCAGCACCGCCCAGGGGTACAGATGGGAAATGCAGATGCCCTGTCCCGAGTGCACTGTTTGGCAGGTGTCATTGCTCGACCGGAGTGGTCTGAGCAGGGGGGGGGGGGATATGTGAGAATCATGTGGGAATAGTGGATGAGGGCAGGTATATCTCGCCCAGATTCCTTTCCTATGTGGCCTAGTCTGGTCAGTATCGCACCTGCTTGCTAATGAATAATGGGAGGTGGATATAAAAGGATGCCAGGTGATTGTGTGAGTGTCTCAGCCTGGGAACACAGAGAGCCTGTCTGTGTGAGAGACACACGTGAGTGAAATCAGTGCCCACTGCAACTGTGGTTTGGCTGGATGGGAGAAGCCCGCCAGTTGGTAGTTAGGTTGTCCATTGGTTAGTTAGTGCCGGACAGGCAAGGATTTGTTTTATGTTTTATTTCCTTTTGCATTGCTTTCACCTTTAATAAACCTGACCCAGTGTCAGTTATACTCGACTCCCAGCTCTGCGCCTGAGTTTCCCGCTGAACGCACGTGACCTTTGACCCCAGCAAAGGCGATCCCGGAGTGTTTTATCATATATATATATATATATATATATATATATATATATATATATACACATACATACACATACATATATATATATATTGAACAGCAATGGGATAGACTTTATATGATTGTCATCTTTGGTCCACCGGTATGAGGTTACTATGGAAGGCATGGAGCAATGTTTCTCCCACACTCTTACTTGTTCTCATTCGCCACCTTCTCCCCCACCCCAATTCTTCCATCCTCCCTTTCCCTTGCTCATACACCTCAGACCACTCTTCGGCCAACAGGTCATTTCCTCACATGTGGCTACACACAGATTTCATATGTGGGGATAAAAGATCAGAAGTGATAAAATCCAGCATGCCTGGCGCTTCTTCCCCTCCACATCTGCAGAACTGCCCCATACACAGTAGTAAGGCAATGCAATGAAATTCAGTGGCTTTGGCCTACAATCCTGTATTGTGAATGTGTAATGGGAGGTTTGTGGCATCTTACAACACACAGCCCATTCTTAGGAGAGGTGAGAACTATTAGATGCATGGATGTGGACTTCTTGGCACCGAACCGATCAGCTGGTAATACCATGCATATAAAGTACAGCGCTGTGCATGGAAGCAACCAAAGGGATGAGACACTTACTGGAGAGTCATGGCCCCTCCAAATAGCAGACTGACACTTCCCTTTCTCAAAGCTTTACAATTTGTATTGACATATGATGGAGGAATCTATATTGTACTGACGCATCTCCTTTTTGATTGCCGTTTTTGGGTTTTCTATTATAAAGAAAACTAGAAATACAGTAGAGCTGTGTAATAGAGAAAAAAATACATTAGTCATTGTCTGCCATTTGTATTATAGGTGATCCACAGCTGAAAATGTGCTCTGATCTGTAGCATAGAGGCTAAAGTGGCTTTCCCAGCATCTGTGATCCATGGCACCTACAACGAAGGGGCTGTGCGGCTAAAGGTATTTTCTCAGCACATTCTGCAGCTGGACGCCTGTACAGCTCTGGGTCAGAAGTGGCACTGCGCAGAGTAAACCCAGAAGGGGCCCAGCCGCCCATCTGTTCTAGGGATAAGCATAATGCTGGCTTCACTTAGAAAGGATTCTCGTCATCTTCATAGGAGTGGTGAACGTCATACTGCACTGATGCCTCCCGGTCATCACCGTTTCCGCTCATGATGGACTGACTGATCGGATGCATGGCAGACACCAGCAGCCACCATTAATCTATCATGGGTCCTGTTGAGGAGTACATTGATTTAACTGGAACAATAGCCTTGTGAACCCGTACCCAGAGGTCCGGCAGGTATGCATCTCCCCTGTTCCCAGAGCTTTATCACTACTACGATACGACAGACTGAGGTTATATTTAGTCACTGAGAAAAAGATACAGGTCAGCAACTGTTCACTGTCCATTAAAAACAGCTGCCTGGGAAGCCCGAGCCCCTCAGACCCTTCCCTCTGATTATTGGCAATGTTTAATTCACTGTCACAAATTTAAGCTTCAAGAGGTTGTCCAATCAGTGGATCCAAGGATACAGTTGTGGCCAAAAGTATTGACACCCCTGCAATTCTGTCAGATAATGCTCAGTTTCTTCCTGAAAATGATTGCAAACACAAATTCTTTGGTATTATTATCTTCATTTAATTTGTCTTAAATGAAAAAACACAAAAAGAATTGCCCTAAAGCCAAATTGGATATAAGTCCACACCAAACATAAAAAAGAGGGTGGACAAAAGTATTGGCACTGTTCGAAAAATCATGTGATGCTTCTCTAATTTGTGTAATTAACAGCACCTGTTACATACCTGTGGCACCTAACAGGTGTTGGCAATAACTAAATCACACTTGCAGCCAGTTGACATGGATTAAAGTTTACTCAACCTCTGTCCTGCGTCCTTGTGTGTACCACATTGAGCATGGAGAAAAGAAAGAAGACCAAAGAACTGTCTGAGGACTTGAGAAACCAAATTGTGAGGACGCATGAGCAATCTCAAGGCTACAAGTAAATCTCCAAAGACCTGAATGTTCCTGTGTCTACCGTGCGCAGTGTCATCAAGAAGTTTAAAGCCCATGGCACTGTGGCTAACCTCCCTAGATGTGGACGGAAAAGAAAAATTGACAAGAGATTTCAACGCAAGATTGTGCGGATGTTGGATAAAGAACCTCGACTAACATGCAAACAAGTTCAAGCTGCCCTGCAGTCCGAGGGTACAACATTGTCAACCCGTACTATCCGTCGGTGTCTGAATTAAAAGGGACTGTATGGTAGGAGACCCAGGAAGACCCCACTTCTTACCCCGAGACATAAAAAAGCCAGGTTGGAGTTTGCCAAACCTTACCTGAAAAAGCCTAAAACGTTTTGGAAGAAGGTTCTCTGGTCAGATGAGACAAAAGTAGAGCTTTTTGGGCAAAGGCATCAACATAGAGTTTACAGGAGAAAAAAAAAGAGGCATTCAAGGAAAAGAACGCGGTCCCTACAGTCAAACATGGTGGAGGTTCCCTGATGTTTTGGTGTTGCTTTGCTGCCTCTGGCACTGGACTGCTTGACCGTGTGCATGGCATAATGAAGTCTGAAGACTACCAACAAATTTTGCAGCATAATGTAGGGCCCAGTGTGAGAAAGCTGGGTCTTCCTCAGAGGTCATGGGTCTTCCAGCAGGACAATGACCCAAAACACACCTCAAAAAGCACAAGAAAATGGTTTGAGAAAAAGCACTGGAGACTTCTAAGGTGGCCAGCAATGAGTCCAGACCTGAATCCCATAGAACACCTGTGGAGAGATCTAAAAATGGCAGTTTGGAGAAGGCACCCTTCAAATATCAGGGACCTGGAGCAGTTTGCCATAGAAGAATGGTCTAAAATTCCAGCAGAGCATTGTAAGAAACTCATTGATGGTTACCGGAAGCGGTTGGTCGCAGTTATTTTGGCTAAAGGTTGTGCAACCAAGTATTAGGCTGAGGGTGCCAATACTTTTGTCTGGCCCATTTTTGGAGTTTTGGGTGAAATGATCAATGTTTTGCTTGTTGCTTCATTCTCTTTTGTGTTTTTTCATTTAAGACAAATTAAATGAAGATAATAATACCAAAGAATTTGTGTTTGCAATCATTTTCAGGAAGAAACTGAGTATTATCTGACAGAATTGCAGGGGTGTCAATACTTTTGGCCACAACTGTAGGTCACCATTATCAGATCGTGGGGGCCGACACCGATAATATGATATTTGCACCATTAATATAAACATGGAACAGAACTGCAAAATGCAAGTCATTCAGGCTGTGTGCCCACGTTGCGTTTTTTTAAGCGTTTCCGCAGCATTTGTGCCGGCTCAGATGCTGCAGAAACGCTTAAAAGCTTCACATTAATGTGCATGCGTTTTTGGCTTTTGTGCCAATGCATGCGTTTTTAAACGCTCAGTAATCACTTAATTTCATTTTAACGCTCATTAATTTCCGCATTGCTGAGCGTTTTTAGCATTCCCCCAATGTTCCCAGAAAACGCGTGTCAAAAAACGCGTCAAAAACGCACGGCTTTTGTGCAAAAAACGCGCAAGAAACGTGCAGAAATAAAACGGGCATTTTCTGGGAAAGGGGATCAGTTTCCTGAGCGTTTAAAAATGCTAGCGTGGGCACATAGCCTGAATGTGCAGCGGCCGCCGTTCTGCAGCACACAAAACAAGAATCTTCTGACTTAAACCCTTTAATGGCCCAGAATTATGTAATAAATAAAAGGTATTAAAAAAAAAAAAGCACATGCAGGATTGATTCGCATCACTCCTCTGCATTCAGTACCTTGACCCAGGCATACTGGCCGTGATGGTGATTACTCCTGGGTGACAACACCCCAATACTCAGATGTGATGTAAGCTGTATACGGTGCCGCAGACCCCGGCGTCACCGCGAAGGTGCCGCAGACCCCGCAGTCACCGCGAAGGTGCCGCAGACCCCGCAGTCACCGCGAAGGTGCCGCAGACCCCGCAGTCACCGCGAAGGTGCCGCAGACCCCGGCAGTCCCAGGGTAGTGACCTGCACGCCGCCACATGCCGGGACCGTGGGGCCCTCTGGTAGCTCCGGTACAGTCTGAGCGTGACGTCACTGACACCGGGTGAGCCCCTGATGTAATCACTCACGATACACGCTACATAAATACATTCACCACAGACACCAGAGCCTCACACTGCATGAAGCGCTATGGCTCCCTCCCTGCTTACCCCAGTCTAGTCCGTCCAGAGACGAACCATCCCCGCCGCCGGGCCCAGGGCCCCGAACTCCGTTGAACATCCTGCTGTGTATCTCGGTTGTCATGTCGCCTTGTTTCCGCACTGGCTACTACTAACTACATACACGTCTGTCTAACCATCACAGAGTGACGAACTACGGGAGCCGGACGAGGTCAAGACGAGCACAAACGCGCATGCTCCAGGAGAAGGTATGTCACCCGGGTTACAACATGCGGACACACACCCACCCCGGGCGGTGTGGGCGGGGCCTATAGCAGCTGCTCTTCTCTGATTGGCTGCGTTATGTGTGTGACAGTGTGCGCTCCACGCCTGACTCCACCTTGCCGCGCATGCTCAGTCATTTTCCTGTCATTAATGAATGAGACGTTCGATAATGTATCCGCTGTAAGAATTCTCTCCTAAGGCTATGTGCACACGTAGCGTTTTAAAACGCTTACTAAAAACCGGACAGTCTCCTCTCCTCCACACCGTGGGTACCAACCACACATGAGACGCTTAACTTCCCGCATGGTGGGCATAGCCACATGCGGGAAGTAAGCGATTCTCATGAATTCCTATGGGTGCGGAATCGCGGCAATTCTTTGCGATTCCGCACAAAGAATGAGCATGCTGCGATTTTTTCCGCGATGCGATTTCGCCGCGGAAAAAAGCGCAGCATTAGCACAGCATGTGCGGAATGCCATAGGAATGCATGGCGTGCTTTCTGTACACGATTTTTAAGCGTTTTCGCAGTGTTTTCGCGCCGAAAATCGCTGCAAAAACGCTTAAAAATCGCTACGTGTGCACACAGCCTTAAGGCTGAGTTCACGTGGCGTTTTTTTCGCGTTTCCACGGCAGTTTTAACCGCGCGATTTTGCCGCGAAAACGCGAAAAATAAGCATCCCATGCATTCCTATGGGATTCCGCAATGCTGTGCTAATGCTGCGGTTTTTACCGCGGCGGAATCGCTTCGCGGTAAAAAACGCAACATGCTCATTATTTTACGGAATCGCGGCGATCCCGCACCCATAGGAATGCATTGTTCCGCTTACTTCCCACATGTGGCTGTGCACACCATGCGGAAAGTAAGCAGAACAATTGCGGATGGTACCCACGGTCCGGAGGAGAGGAGACTGTCCTCCGGGCTTTGGGTACCATACCCCTGTAAAAAATAGAATTATAAAATAAAAAATATTGTTATTCTCACCCTCCGACGTCCCGCGCAGTCTTCCCGCTTCTCTCCACGCTCCCGTTCCCAGTAATCCTTTGCGAAAATGCCCGCGATGGCGTCCGATCTCGCGGGATCGCGAAGTCTCGCGGTCATTCGTGCGACGTCATCGCGAATTACCGCGAGACGTCGCGATCCCGCGAGAACGGACGTCATCGCGGGCATTTTCGCAAAGGATTACTGGGAACGCCTGCGCGGGACGTCGGAAGGTAAGAATAACAGTATTTTTTTTTTTTTTTTTTTACATTCTATCTTTTACTACTGAGGCCGCATAGGCATACGCATACTGTTTGACGAGTGTGACCAACCTATCAATCAGTTCTCCAAGCGATGCTACAGATCGCTTGGAGAACGCTAGCATTTTGCAAGCTAAATACGCTTGCAAAATGCTAGTTTTTCCGCGGGAAAATCGCCAGAATTTAAAATGCGATTTTCCCGCGGACTGGAATTCCGGAATTCTCGCGGTAATTTCCGCAAGAGTTCCGGTACGTGTGCACTTAGCTTTAGCGTGAGGCTAAGTTCAGACTAGGCGTTTTTCCAGCGGTTTCTTTCTACAGCAAAACCTGATCTCTTGGCAGTTAAGCTGCAAAAAAAAACAAAAACTTGCCTCTTTTGCTTCGTTTTTTGCAGTTTTGGCATGTTGGTTTGTCTTATGCATGCTGATAAAGGTTACTATTGAAAAAAGTCCTATTCCAAAGAGTCAGGTTTTGGCACAAAAGACACTGCAAATCATGATTCTGCATTTTTGGTGCAGTTTTTTCACCACCTGTTCAAGTCAATGAGCGAAAAACGCTGAATGTGTCCTGCTCTATGTCCAAAAAACCAAGCAAAGCACAAAGTAATGATGACAAAAACCAATGTGTGTGCATGAGATTTCTGAAATCCGATAGGCTTTGCCAGAGGTGTTTCTAGGCTCTCTGGCACCCGGGGCAAGAATTTGGTTCGGCGCCCCCCCCAGCACACATGTGACTTGCACACTTAATCATGTACCCACCAGCCGCTCTCCCTAATGCTCTCAATGCTCAGTGAAAAACTGAGAGAAGCAGGAAGAGAAGCTCGTTGTCACAGGACCATAAGTATGAAAATCGCATATGAGTGAAGTGTCCATGTGATGACTACTGGAACCTGCAGAGCTGAATCCTGACATTGCAGCTTCTGAATTCTCACAACGAATGCACTGCACACATTTAGGGTATGTGCACACGCTGCGGATTCTGCTGCGTTTCTGCAGCGTTTTTGGCTCTGCAGAAACGCAGCAGATTTTGCTGCGTTGTACAGTACCTTTATTTCCTATGGAAATAAAAAAAAGCTGTGCACATGCTGCGTTTTTTTCCGCGCGGTTTTGCTGCGGTTTACAATCCACAGCATGTCAATTATTTGGTGCAGAAACGCTGCGGTTTTACACCTCATCCATTATGAGGTGTAAAACCGCAGGGCAAAACCGCAGAAAAAACGCAGATAATCCGCAGATAAACCGCAGAAAAACCGCAGCACTTTGTCCTGCGGATTTCCTGCGGTTTTCTCTACAAAATCCGCAGAGACTAAAAACTACGTGTGCACATACCCTTAGGATTCTCCCTTGCCGATGTACAGTCATGTCAGCACAAGTATGTGATTTATATACTTCTGACCACATTCCGACTGGACGTGCCCGGCCTCGCTCTGTTCATTTTCATTGAGTAAGGTCACACATGTCTAGTCAGCACGTGACCGCATGTATGTAAATTACCGGCACAAGAGAATCCTGACAGCGTGCAGTGAGCACTGTGAGAATTCAGAAGTCTGCAGTCACATAGAATGTCTGCAGACTCAGCACAAACCTGGACAACCCCTTTAATGTTCCTAACCTAAATAAAAACAAGAGAAGGAGTCAGTATCACAAATAACATTTACATCCAGGTACCTGATTGATAATGTCATCTCTGGAGTCCTTCTCCTTCTTTCCTTCTTCTTGTCCAGACCCCATGATGAGTTTTCTCATCCACATCTCGTCTCTGCAGACTTCCAACTTCTCCGGTCTTCTGCAGCAAATCTCCACACGATGTCTTAAAGACAGAAGTGTCATGATAATGCTCCTAAATTAAAATATCTGCAATATACTGTCACCTCACACTATTCCCCTCCTTCCTCATACTGTCTCCTCTAACGTCCTCCCTGTTCACCATACTGTCTCCTCATATATTTACCCCTTCACTCTCTATACTGTCTGCTCACACATACCCCTGACTCCCCATACTGTGTCTGCACACATCCCATCACCCTCACTCCCCATACTGTGTCCACATACATTTTTCCCATCGCTACTCACTGTGTCCACATACATTTACCCGTTCGCTCCCCATACTGTCTCCCCCATATTGTTTCCTCATACATGCCCTCATACATACATACTCTTCATTGTGTCCTCAAATCTCCCCACACATTAAATCCCCCATCCCCACTCCAAATCCCCCACACACATTAAATCCCCCTTCCCCACTCCAAATCTTCCCACACATAAAGTATCCCCCATCCACCCTCAAAATCCCCCACACATAAAGTATCCCCCATTCCACTCTCCAAATCCCCCCACACATAAAGTATCCCCCAGTCCACCCTCAAAATCCCCCACACATAAAGTATCCCCCCATCCACCCTCCAAATCCCCCCACACATTATGAATCCCCCCTTCTCCCCCTGCTTAATCTTCGGTGGTTCTTCAGCTCCACATTGGAGCACACTAACCATCAGCGTTCGCTCTGGGCGCCGGGGAGTGACGTCAGCAGTGTGATCACATGACCTGATCACACTGTTGACGTCGCTCTGACCCGGCAGTCAGAGCTTCAACTGTACTGGCATCTGTGCAGACGCCAGTACAATTGCTCCCTGGGAGCCGGTGCGCACAGCTTCTTGACAGCCGGCACAGAGAACAGCCGACTCCGAGTCCGGGGGGAGGCAGAACGCAGCCGCCGGGGGAGAAAATGCTGACCTCCGCATTAGGCGGCCCGACTGCGCCCCCCTGCCGGCTGCACCCGGGGCAATTGCCCCTGCTGCCCCCCTAGATACGATTCTGGGCTTTGCTGATACTGTAAAATGCAGCTGAAAATTAGCATAAAAACGCAGCAAATGCGCCCAGTGTGATCTGAGCCTTACAGGGATTGCACTGTCACTCCCATCGTGTACAATGCACACACAATTATACCTCCTGACATTTGAAGATCAGAAAAATGGGAAAATTATGTGCAGTCTGAGCTAAAAATTTTGTCCACGCCCCTAGCCACATGCCAATGCACACTCATTTACCATTTTTGTCTACCTTATCAGGAGGGGATGTCAAGTGGGCAGTGGCAGTGAGGGACATTCAGCAGGTGCCTGAAACTGCAGAGCGTAGACCCAAATCCAGGACTGTCCTCTGTATCCGGGACCAGGGCTGCTACCAGGAATTTCAGGTCCCATACTGGCAAAATTTTTGGGCCCCCTGAAACTCTGCCCAGGCTCTACTTCACCTCCGCCTCCACCCCGTGAACATTCCACAGTCCCACCACCCACTCTTGGAAAAACTCCACGTCCTCACAGATCACACATTAACAGTTCGCATCAAACACCACATCACAAACATAGCCATCAGCTTTTGTTTTGGCCAAAAGGTTCTGTTAAGCTGCCAACATGACAAGGTAGACTCTTTTGGCTGATCCCTACTCTACTCTAGCATATTAAAATTGTCTTAAAATACAAAATAATCTTTTTAGCTATATATTTTTTAATTTATTTGATTTTTTTTGTTTAAAGGACTGTCACATACATTTTTTTTAAATGTTCAAGAATACCACATACTAGGGACAAATCCAATCACACCATGGCCGGACCACATAGTGACCATATAATGACACATACCCAGGGCCGGACTGGCCATCTGGCAATTCTAGCAAATGCCAGAAGGGCCTGCTTGGTTGTGGGCCGCCTTTTCTGCTACGTTGTTAACATAATCTGTGATCTCAAGACACCCATACTGTTAAGAGTTGTGATGGAGCACCAAGTCGCTGACTCTGTCACTTACCCCAGCAGGTCACCGGTGTCATTATAAATATTGGTCTTGTAGTAAATCTTCCTTTCCTCCATCCAAGGTAATATTAGTAATATATCCCATCTGGTGCTTGGGGATGGGGACACCATGGGCCTGTATGATTTCAAATGCCAGGGCGGAATTTCATCCCCCAGTCCGTACCTGCACTTACCATCACACCATGGCTAGACCACATATTACTACCACATAGTGACTGGATAATATACCACATATAAGGAACAAATTTCACCATACCATGACCAGACCACATATTACCATCACATAATGACCAAATAATACCACATACAAGTAACAAATACCGCCACACAATGATCAGATCACATATTACCATCACATAGTGGTAACCGAATAATACCTCATACAAGGGACAAATACCACAACACCATGGCCGGACCACATATTACAACCAAATAGTGACAGAATAATACAACATACAAGAGAGAAATACTGTAACACCATGACCAGACCACAGTGTTTGAATAATTCCACATACAAGTAACAAATACTGTAACACTGTAAGGATTCCCAAGGGTGAACCCACTGGACCGCGGCAAGCGAACCTCCCCTGGGCGAGCGGACCAGGTGGACCACCCCCTATACAGGGAGCGTTTGGGACAGGCCCAGGGGAAACTACTCACCACGGCAGCTGGTACCCGAGGACGGAGGTGCACAGTAGAGGGTGCAGCGGGCAGGCGGAAGGATGAGCTGGACTGGAACCGGCAGGACTGGAGGCCAGGAACGGAGGCTGAAGGATACAGGCAGGCAAGGCTGGAACGGCAAGACACGGGTCAGACGCAGGGCACAGGCTGAACACGGAGACGAGATGGCGGGCACTGGGAGGAACACAAGGAACGGTTAGACAGGGAGGACGAGGAAAGGGTAAGAGCAGCAGGGAAAAAGGCAGGCAGGCTGGAGCCAGAGTCACAGAGAGAGGAAGTGACGATCAGGCGGTGAGCTGGAGGAAGAGGCTGCCTCTTATAGAGGCAGGAGTCTCCGGGTCAGGAGGGCGGGGAGAAGGCCTGGCTAGGCCTGTAGTGGGACCTGGAGCGCAGGGTGCGCATGCGCCCCGGGCCGAATGCCGGGACAGAGCGCGGGGTGGAGGACAGGCGTGCAGGTGAGCGCGCGCCCGCCACGGGAGCACGCCGGAGGCGGCGGGCGCACCCAGCGCGGGGAGAGGCGGCAGCAGGAGCCGAGGACGCGGCGGGAGCGGCGAGCGTGGAGCCGGCGGTGAGCGTGACAGTACCCCCCCTTTTACGCCCCCTCTTCCCACGGCCGGAAAGAAACTTAGCTAAAATCTGGGGAGCTTGAATGTTCTCCCGGGGTTCCCAGGATCTCTCCTCAGGGCCAAAACCTTTCCAGTCAATTAAAAAGAAAGTTTTACCTCTAGATCGTTTCATAGCAAGAATTTCCTTAACCTCAAAGACATCCTGTGCGGAAACGGGCGCGGGAGCGCTGCCAGTAGAAGCATGAAACTGGTTGAGTATGACCGGTTTTAAGAGGGAAACGTGAAACGAATTAGGAATCCGCAGTGAAGCGGGGAGTTTTAGCTTGTAGGCAACGTCATTGATACGGGCTAGAACCTCAAAGGGACCGATGTAGCGGGGACCCAGTTTGTAGGAGGGAATTTTGAGACGAACAAATTTTGAGGATAGCCAAACTTTATCCCCAGGGTGGTACAGCGGAGAATCTAGGCGTTTCTTATCGGCGTGCTTCTTGAACCCGTCTCGTGCTCGCTTAAGTGCGGTTTTGGTCTCCTGCCAGACCCTGGAGAACTCCTTGGTCAGAAGATCGGCCGCCGGCACACCCGAGGTCAGGAGTACCGGCAGAGGTATACCAGGATGTTGACCGTAGACCGTAAAGAAAGGCGACTTGGCGGAGGATTCGCTGGTATGGTTGTTGAAAGCGAATTCGGCCCAAGGTAGCAAGTTGGACCAATTGTCTTGATGGCCGTTGGAAAAATGTCGGAGGTATGCTACGAGGATCTGGTTCGTGCGTTCCGCTTGACCGTTGGACTGAGGGTGATAAGCAGAGGAAAAGTCCAACGTTACCTCCATCAGCTTACATAGAGCCCTCCAGAAACGCGAGGTAAACTGAACCCCTCTGTCCGAGACAATGTGCTTGGGGAAGCCATGAATCCGGAAGACATGAGATATAAAAATTCTCGCCAGGTCAGGAGCGGAAGGAAGACCGGGCAGAGGGATGAAGTGGGCCATCTTGGAGAAGCGGTCCACGACCACCAGAATGACCGTGTGACCTGAGGAACGCGGTAGATCCGTAATAAAATCCATCGCGATATGCTGCCACGGAGCCGAGGGAACCGGAAGTGGATGCAGAAAACCGGAGGGTGGCTGACGTGGGACCTTGTTCTTGGCATACGATGGGCAGGAGAGGATGAAACTTCGGACATCTTGAGACAAAGAAGGCCACCAATAAAAACGAGAGATGAGGGAGAATGTCTTCTTGAGGCCGGCATGACCCGCTAACTTGGTAGCATGACCCCAATGTAGAACTCGCCTCCTGTCATCATCTTGGACAAAAGTCTTGCCGGGGGGCACGGAAGTCAGGTTAACAGGCGCGACTACGATGAGCTTGCTTGGCTCCACAATGTGTGAAAGCTCCTCCTCGTTGTCGGTGACCAGAAAGGATCGAGACAGGGCATCCGCTTTGAGATTCTTTTCACCCGGACGGAAATGGAGCTCAAAGTCGAACCGGTTAAAGAATAATGACCATCGGGCCTGCCGGGGATTAAGCCTTTGTGCTGATTGAATGTAGGCTAGATTCTTGTGGTCGGTGAAGATGTGGAGTGGGTGTACCGCTCCTTCCAGAAGATGCCGCCACTCTTCCAAGGCTAACTTAATGGCATGCAGCTCTCTGTCCCCGATGGTATAGTTTCTCTCCGCAGGGGAGAAAGTCTTGGAGAAGAAGCCGCAGGACACCAAGCGACCGGAAGGAGATCTCTGGGAGAGAACCGCACCGGCTCCGGTGGCAGAAGCGTCTACCTCTAGGGTGAATGGTTTGTTCGCCTCTGGACGATGTAGTACCGGGGCTGTGGCAAAGGCTTGCCTCAAGGTTCGGAAGGCGTTCTCGGCCTCAGGAGGCCAGTGGTGAGGATCGGCTCCCTTTCGGATCAGAGCAGAGATGGGAGCAGTCAGAGAGGAAAAGTGCGGAATAAACTGCCGGTAATAGTTGGCGAAACCCAGGAACCGTTGGATAGCCTTAATTCCCTGAGGACGCGGCCAGTTGAGTACCGCAGACACTTTTCCCGGATCCATGCGCAAGCCAGAATCGGAAATGATATAACCCAAGAACGGCAGAGACGACTGTTCGAAGGCGCATTTTTCCAGCTTGGCGTAGAGACGATGTGTTCTCAACCGAAGTAAAACTTGACGCACGTCTTTTCGATGTGTGGACAAATCAGGAGAAAACACCAGAATGTCGTCCAAGTAAACCACCACGCAGGAGTAAAGAAGATCTCGGAAAATATCATTGACAAATTCTTGGAACACTGCGGGGGCATTGCATAGGCCGAAGGGCATGACGAGGTATTCATAATGGCCGTCACGAGTGTTGAAGGCGGTCTTCCATTCGTCACCGGAGCGGATCCGGACCAGATTGTAGGCCCCTCGAAGATCCAATTTAGTGAAGATCCGTGCACCCCGTAGACGGTCAAATAACTCCGGGATGAGGGGCAGAGGATATTTATTCTTGATGGTGATAACGTTGAGCCCTCTATAATCAATACAGGGACGCAGGGACCCGTCCTTCTTTTTGACAAAAAAGAACCCAGCGCCTGCAGGAGAGGAAGACTTACGAATAAAACCTTTGGCCAAGTTTTCCTGAACGTATTCGGACATGGCCTGGGTCTCGGAGGGAGACAGCGGGTAGATGCGACCATGAGGCGGCGTAGAACCGGGGAGCAGATCGATGGGGCAGTCATATGGACGATGCGGAGGCAGGACCTCTGCTTCCTTCTTGTTGAAGACATCCAAAAAGGCCCAGTAGGCGGAGGGTAATTCGGTAGACATCGACATAGGACGTGGAAATTTCGGCGGCTGTACAGGGAGTAAGCACTTATCTTGACAAAGTCGACCCCATCGCAGAACGTCACCAGAGCACCAATCCAGGATAGGCTCGTGGGTCCTTAGCCAGGGAAGTCCCAGAAGGATGGCATGGGACAAAGAAGGTAGCACATAGAATACTATCTTCTCCCGGTGTAAGGCTCCGACCTGAAGCTCCACCTCTTCGGTAACCTGAGTAACGGACTCCCGCAGGGGTTGACCGTCGACCGAAGCAATCTGCCGAGGGGTCTCCAGGGATCTGACAGGAATTCCAAGTCTCCTAACCGCCTCAAGTTGGATGAAGTTACCGGCCGCCCCAGAATCTATATAGGCCCATTCTGAAAAACGTTTAGAATTCAGGTGCAAAAGGACAGATAGGGTCAAGGGTAGAGAGGAGTCAAAATTACCTAGGAAGACCTCTCTTACCTGTCCTAGGCGGAGGCGTTTCCCGGACGAGTGGGGCAGGCACGAAGAAAGTGGGACGCACTCCCACAGTAGAAACAGAGCCCCTGTTCGACCCTCTCTCTCCGACGCTCCTCCACCGGTTTGAGGCGATCCACTTGCATGGGTTCCGGTAGCGGGAGCGTGGAGGCTGGAGTCGAGCGGGCTCGAGGTGGACTCCGAGCGGCCGGAGGAGCGCGGAGAGGTCTCCTGTCCCTAGCGAGCTCTCGGGAACGTTCTTGAAAGCGGAGGTCGATGCGGGTGGCCAAAGAGATTAAATCCTCCAAGGAGGTGGGGGTATCCCGCCCCGCCAGCTCGTCCTTGATCCGCCCCGAAAGGCCCCGCCAAAAGGCTCCCACCAAGGCCTCATTGTTCCAACCCAACTCTGAGGACAGGGTGCGAAACCGAATGGCGTACTGCCCTACTGAAAGCGTGCCCTGATGCAGATTGAATAGTGCCTCGGTAGCGGAGGCAAGGCGACCGGGTTCATCAAACACCTTACGAAAGGTGTCTAGAAAAAAGGAGAGTTGAGTGACCACGGGATCGTCTTTCTCCCAGAGGGGGTTAACCCACGCTAGAGCCTCTCCTTCTAAGTGGGACACAATGAAGGCCACCTTGGCACGGTCAGTGGGGTACTGATGTGGCAGCAACTCAAAATGTAACTGGCATTGATTTAAAAACCCTCTACACATCTTGGGGTCGCCACTATAATGCGGGGGTTTAGCCAGCCGAGGGGAGGGGAGCGGAACCGCAGGCTGTGCCGGGGCTGCGGCCGCGGTCTGGAGGGCCAGCAGGCGGTTGTCCACCGAGGCCATGTAGTTCAGGATATGAGCCTGAGTGTCGCGCTGCTGGGCTAGCTCCTGTTGGAGGCCGGCGATCTGGGTGGTACTCCCTGGATCCGAGGCCTGTAGTGACGAGAGACGAGACTCCATGGATTTGAGGAACGACATGATCCTCGCTTGATTTTCCCGCAGAAACAGAAGTTCCTTTTGGGTCGGGGTAGAAGTACCAGCGGGGTCCATGGCCTGATCGTTCTGTAAGGATTCCCAAGGGTGAACCCACTGGACCGCGGCAAGCGAACCTCCCCTGGGCGAGCGGACCAGGTGGACCACCCCCTATACAGGGAGCGTTTGGGACAGGCCCAGGGGAAACTACTCACCACGGCAGCTGGTACCCGAGGACGGAGGTGCACAGTAGAGGGTGCAGCGGGCAGGCGGAAGGATGAGCTGGACTGGAACCGGCAGGACTGGAGGCCAGGAACGGAGGCTGAAGGATACAGGCAGGCAAGGCTGGAACGGCAAGACACGGGTCAGACGCAGGGCACAGGCTGAACACGGAGACGAGATGGCGGGCACTGGGAGGAACACAAGGAACGGTTAGACAGGGAGGACGAGGAAAGGGTAAGAGCAGCAGGGAAAAAGGCAGGCAGGCTGGAGCCAGAGTCACAGAGAGAGGAAGTGACGATCAGGCGGTGAGCTGGAGGAAGAGGCTGCCTCTTATAGAGGCAGGAGTCTCCGGGTCAGGAGGGCGGGGAGAAGGCCTGGCTAGGCCTGTAGTGGGACCTGGAGCGCAGGGTGCGCATGCGCCCCGGGCCGAATGCCGGGACAGAGCGCGGGGTGGAGGACAGGCGTGCAGGTGAGCGCGCGCCCGCCACGGGAGCACGCCGGAGGCGGCGGGCGCACCCAGCGCGGGGAGAGGCGGCAGCAGGAGCCGAGGACGCGGCGGGAGCGGCGAGCGTGGAGCCGGCGGTGAGCGTGACAAACACCATGGCTGGACCACATATTACCACCACATAGTGGTCGAATAATACCACCTACAAGGGACACATACCCCACACCATGTTCGGACCATATATTACCAACACATAGTGACCAAATAATGCCATGTACAAGGAACAAATACTGTCACACCATTACCAGATCACATAGTGATCAAATAATACCACATACAAGGAACAAATAATGTAACATCATGGCTGGACGACATATTACCACCACATAATGACTGAATAATACCACATACAAGGAAGAAATACTGTCACACCATGACCAGATCACATATTACCTCAAAGTGACCAAGTAATATAACATACAAGGAACAAATATTCCTTGTATGGCCGGACCACATATTACCACCAAATAGTGATGGAATAATACAACATACTGTACAAGACAGAAAGACTAACACCATGACCAGACCACATAGTGATTGAATAATACCACATACAAGGAACAAATACTGTAATACCATGGCTGGACCACATATTACCACCATATAGTGCCCGAATAATTCCACATACAGGAGACAAATACCACCACACCATGGCCGGAATACATATTACCACCACATAGCGATCGAATAATACCACATACAAGGGACAAAAGCCACCACACCATTTTCGGACCATATATTACCAACACATAGTGACCAAATAATACCATGTACAAGGAACAAATTTTGTCACACCACAACCAGATCACATATTACCACCACAGTGACTGAATAATTCCACATACAAGAGATAAATACCGTCACACCATGACCAGATCACATAGTGATCAAATAATACCACATACAAGTAACAAATAATGTAACACCATGGCTGGACCACATATTACCACCACATAATGACTGAATAATACCACATACAAAAAACAAATACTGTCACACCATGACCAGATCACATATTACCCACCTCAAAGTGACCAAATAATATCACATACAAGAAACAAATACCACCATACCATGGCCAGATGACATATTACCACCAAATAGTGATGGAATAATACAACATACAAGAGAGAAATACTGTAATACCATGATCAGACATGTAGTGATTGAATAATACTACATACAAGGAACAAATACTGTAACACCATGGCTGGACCACATACTACCACCACATAGTGACCAAATAATTCCACATACAGGTGACAAATACCGCCAGACCATAGCCGGACTACATAGTACCACCACATAGTGATTGAATAATACCACATACAAGGGACAAATGAGGCCACACCATGTTCGGATAATATATTACCACAACATAGTGACAAAATAATACCACATACAAGGAACAAATATTGTCACACCATGACCAGATCACATATTACCACCTCAGAGTGACCGAATAATATAACAAAGAGGGACTAAATTCTGTCACACCTTGACCAAATGACATACACTACTCAAAAAATAAAAGGAACACTTAAACAACACAATGTGACTCCAATGTGAGCCCCATCGGGGACAGTGATGATAATGTGTGCAAACTGTAAAGCACTGCGGAATATGTTAGCGCTATATAAAAATAAAGATTATTAAGATTATTTATTAAGTCAACCTGTCCAGTTATGAAGAAACACTAACTGTGAATCAATTTCTCCTGCTGCTGTGCAAATGGAACAGATAACAGTTAGAAATGATAGACAATTAGCAAGACAACCCCTATAAAAGAGTGGTTCTTCAGTGACTACCAACAATTTCTCTGTTGTCATTCTTTTTGGCTGTTGTTTTGGTCACTTTTGCATTTTGTCACTGCTCTCATGACTAGAGATACTGAAGCATGAGGTGATGTCTACAATGCACAACAGTTGCTCAGGTAGTGCAGCTCATCCTGTATGGCACATCAATGCGAGCTGTGGCAAGAAGGGTAGCTGTGTCTGTCAGCACTGTTTCCAGAGGCTGGAGGCGCTACCAGGAGATAGGCCAACTCCCCATTAAATGTGGAGGTTCCTGTAGGAGGGCAACATCCCAGCAGCACTATCACTACCTCTTCTTTTGTGCAAGGAGGAGCAATACCAGAGCCCTGCAAAACGACCTCCAGCAGGCCACTAACAACAATGTGTCTGCTCAAACTGTCAGAAACAGATTCCATGAGGGTAGTGTGCAGTCCTGATGTCCACAAGTGGGTGTTGTGCTTACAGCCCAACACCATGCAGGGTGATTGGCTGTTGTGAGTTCATTTTCCCCTTCACCTTTGATGTCTGATGAACTCCCTCTGCTGGTGAAGAGAGGTAGTGAAATTGATTGGGATGGGAAGAACCTGTCATCTGAACAGGTGGAGTGTGATTGGACATCTGGAATTTCTGAGTGGATATAAGGCAGCCGACGCCCTGCAGGGTTTGCTGGTGATCCTTTCTGCTCTGAGCTCTGGCATCCAGTTTTAGTTCCTGTCTACTAAAAGCTAAGTTTTTGCCCTGCTATTGCTCCATGAGATTTTGTCTGGTTTCCTTGGTGTTTGTGTTCAGCCAGTCCTGGTTGGGACTGGCTGGGTTCCATTTTTGTCTCTGATAAGTTGATCTCTTTGCTCTGTTTTCAGAATATACCTGAGTGCTGATATAGTGATTTTGAAGTCTAGCGACTTCAGAGCCTTTTTTCCTATCAGACGGTTGGGACATTTTTGTAGGGTTTTTTGCGGATTGCAGCCAGCATCTTTTCTGTCCTGTCCTGTCTAGTTAGTTGGGCCCCATCGTTTGCTCAGCCTGTCTTTCTGTCTGTGTCTGTGTTTTCATCTGTTTTTCACCGACAATACATGTTGGGGGCTGTCTATTGCTTTGGGGTCTGCTCTGGGGCAGTTTAGATTTCCCCTTTCTTTCTTTAGGCTTATGTAGTTCTCCGGCTGTGACGAGGGGTCTAGGGCACCGTAGGAACCCCCCACGGCTACTGTTAGTTGTGGTGAATAGGATCAGGGGTCTGCAATCCGATAGCTACCAACCTCTCCGGTTTTCTGGACTTAGCTTGTATTTTTGTTTTCTCCTCCTCTGGTGACTCATTCATAACAGAATCACCAGCCATACCGCAGATTCTAGGGTACTCAATAGCAGGAAAGAATTGTAAAAAAAAAAAAGTGTCAAAATTTTTTTTTTGTATATATTTTTTCCTCTATTTCTCTGAGGCCGCAGGAGGAATTTTTACTCAATGGAGATTAAGCAATTGTCTGATCGTGTGGAGCAGCTCACTGCTGAAGTGCGGGGAATTTCCGCCTATCTTGCTCATTCACATGCTGCTGAACCAAAGATCCCTACTCCTGATGTGTTTTTTGGGGATCGGTCTAAATTTCTGAATTTTAAGAATAATTGTAAATTATTTTTTGCCTTGAAGCCTAACTCATCGGGGAGCTCCGTGCAGCAGGTTAAAATTGTCATCTCTTTGCTGCGTGGCGATCCCCAGGATGGGGCGTTTTCTTTGAAACCTGATGATCCTATTCTAACTGATGTGAACGCATTTTTTCAGGCCTTGGGGTTGTTGTATGATGAACTTAATGCTATTGATCAGGCTGAAAAGGCCCTGTTGGCATTGAGCCAGGGTCAGGATTCTGCAGAGTTGTACTGTCAAAAATTCCGAAAGTGGGCGGTCCTTACTACCTGGAATGATGGTGCCTTGGCAGCTCTCTTTCGGAAGGGTTTGTCAGAAACCGTAAAAGATACTATGGTGGGATTTCCTGTTCCCTCTGGTCTTGACGATTCTATGTCATTAGCCATTCAGGTTGATCGGCGTTGGCGTGAACACAAAACTGTACGAGAGGTGTTGCCACCTGTTGAACAAATGTCTGAACCTATGCAATGTGATAGAGTTTTGTCTAGGGCGCAACGTCAGGAGTTCAGAAGGTGTAATAAGCTGTGTTTTTTCTGTGGAGATGCCTCTCATATGATTTCTGTCTGCCCTAAACGAGAGAAACGTTTTGCACACACATTTGCTGTGGGTGGTGTTCAACCTAAGTTTCTTCTGGCAATTACTCTGATCTGCTCCCTGTCCACATTTTCAGCTAAGGCTTTTGTGGATTCGGGAGCAGCTCTGAACCTGATGGACTTGGATTTTGCTAAACGTTGTGGGTTTCCTATGACACCTCTGCGGACGCCTATCCCTTTGAGGGGTATTGATGCTACTCCTTTGGCGAAGAATAAACCTCAGTTTTGGACCCAGGTGGTAATGCGGGTCGCCCCAGACCATCAAGAAAATTGCAGATTTTTAGTGTTGCATAATTTGCATGATACCATCGTTCTGGGGTTTCCCTGGTTGCAAATCCATAATCCAGCTTTGGATTGGAAATCTGTGTCTGTGGTGAGTTGGGGTTGTGGTTGCGCCCTTAGTGACGCTCCTGCTTTCTCCACCTCTCCCCAGTCGCATGATGTTCCTGAGTATTTGGCTGATTTTTATGATGTATTTAGTGAGAATGAGTCTGCATCTTTGCCTCCTCATAGGAGTTATGACTGTGCAATTGAGCTGAGCCCTGGGTGTAAATTTCCCAAGGGTCGACTTTTCAATTTATCTGTACCCGAGCACGAGGCTATGCGATCCTATATTAAGGAGTCGTTGGAGAAGGGTCATATTAGACCATCCTCTTCACCCTTAGGTGCTGGGGTTTTTTTTGTGGCCAAGAAAGATGGTTCATTAAGGCCTTGTATTGACTATCGTTCTCTCAACAAAATTACTGTTAAATATCAGTATCCATTACCCCTGATTTCTGATCTATTCTCCAGAGTTAAAGGTGCTTGCTGGTTTACCAAGCTTGACCTCAGGGGGGCGTATAATATTATTCGCATTAAGCAGGGGGATGAATGGAAGACGGCATTTAATGCTCCGGAGGGACATTTTGAGTACCTGGTGATGCCTTTTGGGCTCACTAATGCCCCTTCTGTCTTCCAGTGCTTCATGAATGATATTTTCCGAGATTTTGTGGATACATTTTTGATCATCTATCTGGATGATATTTTGATCTTTTGAAAGGATTGGGACTCTCATGTGGAACATGTTCGGACTGTGTTCCGGATTTTGAGGGAGAATTCCCTGTATGTCAAGGGATCGAAATGCCTTTTTGGTGTACAGAGGATTTCATTTTTGGGATTTATTTTGTCTCCGTCAACTATTGAATTGGACCCGGCCAAGGTACAGGCCATTTATGATTGGGTTCAGCCCACTTCTTTGAAGGCCCTCCAGAAGTTTTTGGGTTTTGCTAATTTTTATCGTAAATTTATAGCTAATTTTTCTGGTATTGCCAAACCATTGACTGATTTGACTAAGAACGGTGCTGATGTGCTGAATTGGTCTCCGGAGGCTGTTTCTTCCTTTCAGGAGCTGAAGCGAAGGTTCACTTCTGCCCCGGTTTTGCGGCAACCTGATGTCTCACTCCCGTTTCAGGTAGAGGTGGACGCTTCTGAGATTGGTGCAGGAGCTGTTTTGTCCCAAAAAGATCCTGTAACATCTAAAATGAATCCCTGTGCTTTCTTTTCCCGAAAGTTCTCCCCATCCGAACATAACTATGATGTGGGGAATCGGGAACTTTTAGCCATGAAATGGGCATTTGAGGAGTGGAGACATTGGTTGGCGGGAGCTAAACATCAAGTCGTGGTCCTTACTGACCACAAGAATTTGATTTACCTGGAGTCGGCCAAACGCTTGAATCCTAGACAGGCTAGGTGGGCCTTGTTTTTCACACGTTTTGATTTTGTGGTCTCTTTTCTTCCGGGCACTAAGAATGTCAAGGCAGACGCCCTCTCTAGGAGTTTCTTTGCTGATTCTCCTATTGTGACCAAGCCTGCTACCATCTTAGGTGAGGGGGTAGTTCTTTCTGCCATCTCGCCCGATTTGAGACGTGCTCTGGAAGAGTTTCAGGAGGACAAACCTGAGCGTTGTCCCATTGGAAAATTGTATGTTCCTGACCAGTGGAGAAAGAGAGTGATGTCTGAGGTTCATTGCTCCGCATTGGCTGGTCATCCAGGTATTTTTGGTACAAGAGATTTGGTGAGTCGGTCTTTTTGGTGGCCCGCCTTGTCTCGTGATGTCAGGAATTTTGTACAGTCCTGTGGGACTTGCTCCCGGTCTAAACCTTGTTCTCGCTCTAATGGGTTGTTGATGCCTTTGCCGGTGCCCAGGAGGCCGTGGACCCATATTTCAATGGATTTTATCTCTGATATGCCTGTCTCTCAGAGAATGACTGTTATTTGAGTGATTTGTGATAGATTCTCTAAGATGGCCCATCTTGTACCACTCCCTAAGTTGCCATGTTCCTCAGAGTTGGTGCCCTTGTTTTTGCAACAGGTGGTTCGCTTGCACGGGATTCCTGAGAACATTGTATCTGACAGAGGAGTTCAGTTTGTTTCTAGATTTTGGAGGACTTTCTGTTCCAATCTAGGAATTCAGTTGTCCTTCTCCTCTGCGTTTCACCCTCAGACCAATGGGCAGACAGAGAGAACAAACCAGACTTTGGAGTCGTATTTGAGATGTTTTATTTCTGCTGATCAGGATGATTGGGTTTCATTTTTGCCCTTGGCCGAATTTGCTTTAAATAATAGAGCTAGTTCTGCCACTTTGATGTCACCTTTTTTTTGTAACTTTGGGTTTCATCCTCGATTCTCTTCAGGGCAGGTGGAGTCTTCTGCCTGCCCAGGTGTTGACAGAGAATGCACCAGATCTGGGAACAAGTGGTGGATAAGTTGTCTCTCTCCCAGGAAAAGGCCCAGCGGTTTTCCAACCGGCATAGGACCATTGGTCCCCGGTTTAAGGTGGGTGATATGGTTTGGTTGTCATCAAAGAATATCTCTATGAAGGTGGCTTCTCCAAAGTTTAAACCTAGATTTATTGGACCTTACAAGATTTTGGAGATTCTTAATCCGGTCTCTTTTCGATTGGCTCTTCCTGTTACATTCAAGATCCTTAACGTGTTTCATAAGTCTCTGTTAAAGAGGTTTGTTGAGCCAGTAGTTCCTGTGGTGGCACCTCCCGACCCTGTATTGGCTGAAGGTAATGTGGAATATGAGGTTGAGAAGATACTGGATTCTCGTCTGGTTAGACGGAGACTCCAGTATTTGGTTAAATGGAAGGGTTATGGCCAGGAGGATAATTCTTGGGTCCCTGCATCCGATATTCATGCCGAAAGATTGGTTCGTGCTTTTCATCGGGCCCATCCTGATTGCCCTGGTGGCGTGGATGAGGGTTCGGTGACCCCTCCTCAAGGGGGAGGTACTGTTGTGAGTTCATTTTCCCCTTCACCTTTGATGTCTCATGAACTCCATCTGCTGGTGAAGAGAGGTAGTGAAATTGATTGGGATGGGAAGAACCTGTCATCTGAACAGGCGGAGTGTGATTGGACATCTGGAATTTCTGAGTGGATATAAGGCAGCCGACGCCCTGCAGGGTTTGCTGGTGATCCTTTCTGCTCTGAGCTCTGGCATCCAGTTTTAGTTCCTGTCTACTAAAAGCTAAGTTTTTGCCCTGCTATTGTTCCATGAGATTTTGTCTGGTTTCCTTGGTGTTTGTGTTCAGCCAGTCCTGGTTGGGACTGGCTGGGTTCCATTTTTGTCTCTGATCAGTTGATCTCTTTGCTCTGTTTTCAGAATATACCTGAGTGCTGATATAGTGATTTTGAAGTCTAGCGACTTCAGGGCCTTTTTTCCTATCAGACGGTTGGGACATTCTTGTAGGGTTTTTTGCAGATTGCAGCCAGCATCTTTTCTGTCCTGTCCTGTCTAGTTAGTTGGGCCCCATCGTTTGCTCAGCCTGTCTTTCTGTCTGTGTCTGTGTTTTCATCTGTTTTTCACCGACAATACATGTTGGGGGCTGTCTATTGCTTTGGGGTCTGCTCTGGGGCAGTTTAGATTTCCCCTTTCTTTCTTTAGGCTTATGTAGTTCTCCGGCTGTGACGAGGGGTCTAGGGCACCGTAGGAACCCCCCACGGCTATTGTTAGTTGTGGTGACTAGGATCAGGGGTCTGCAATCTGATAGCTACCAACCTCTCCGGTTTTCTGGACTTAGCTTGTATTTTTGTTTTCTCCACCTCCGGTGACTCATTCATAACAATTGCTATTTGCCAGAGAACACTAACATTAGCAGATTCGACATTGGCGCCTTGTGCTCTTCACAGATGAAAGCAGGTTCACAATGAGCACGTGACAGACGTGGCAGAATCTGGGGATGCCGTAGAGAACCATCTGCTGCCTGCAACATCCTCCATCATGACTGCTTTAGCAGTGGGTTAGTAATGGTGTGGGGAGGCATTTCTTGAAGGGCCACACAGTCCTCAATGTGCTAGTCAAAGGTATTCTGACTGCCATTAGGTACCGGGATGAGATCCTCAGACCTATTGTGAGACCATGGGCCCTGGGTACCTTCTGATACATGATCATGCTAGGCATCATGTGGCAGACGTGTAACAGCAGTTCCTGTATGATTGAAGCATTGATGCTATGGATTGGCCAGCCCATTCCCCAGACTTGAATCCTATTGAGACTATCTGGGACATTATGTCTTGTTCCATCCACCAATGCCACGTTGCACCACAAACTGTTCAGGAGTTGAATGATGCTTTAATCCAGGTCTGAGAGGAAATCCCTCAGAACACCCACTGCCTCATCAGGGGCATGCCCAAGCATTGCAGGGAGGTCATACAGTAATGTAAAGGCCACACACCCTACTGAGCATCATTCCTTGTCTTGAGGCATTTCTACTGAAGTTGGATCAGTCTGTAATTTGAGCTCATCAGTCAGGGACTGAAGCAGTGTGGCAAAGGCCTGCATTTGGGCCATAGCTCACCAGAAAAAAAAAGTGTGGCTGGTAATAATGTCACGATGTGACTTGGCCCAGTGTGACGTGACCCGACGATCGGTCGGTCACTAAAACAACCAAGACAGACAAGGGTGTCACGGTCCTGTTAAGGTCGGCGTGCAGCCACCGCTGAGCAAGGAATCACCCACACTGCAGAGGGGCCCAGGGTCAGACACGGCCGGATAGTTCAAGCAAACAGGACCTGGAGAAGCTAAAGTCAGTGAGCAGTGAAGGACCTATGGTCATGTGACCACAAGGGGGCGGGGCTTAGCGTTCTGCTGTCAGAGATGGGCAGAACACTAATACAGGAATTCTCAAAGTCAGACAAACCGGGTCATACACAGAGATAACAGTAAAGTACCAGGGATGAGACAGAACGGAGAGTCGGGGCCAAGCAGAGATCAAAACCAAACAGACATAGAAGGTACCAAGCAGAATCCAACAAGCAGTATCGAGAGAACAGACCGAGTCAAACACAGAGTATCAGATAAACCAGAACACAGCACAGACACACTCAGGGGTCACCACACTATGCCAAGGGCGAAAGTATAACTGACGGGGATGGGAGCGTCCTGAGGCTATAAGAAGCTTTCCCAGAACCAGGGAGAGGCCACAATCATAAGCCCCAGGTGTGCAGGTAAGCCTGCACTGGGATCACAACCTTTAATCCCAGAAATGCCAGTCATCAGCACTGGTTCCAGACATTAACCCCAAGTGTGTGAGTCAAACCCGCACTGAGATCATGACAGTACCCCCCTCTCAACGGGGGGCCTCTGGACCCCCAGGCTTGCCTGGGAACTTAGCGTGGAAAGCCCGCACTAGGCAATCAACATGCATCAACCGGGCCTTTACCCAGGACCTGTCTTCCGGTCCATACCCCTTCCAATGAACCAGGTACTGTACCGACAGCCGTACCAACCTGGAATCTACGATATGACCAACCTCGTACTCCACCTGCCCCTCGACCAAAACAGGAGACGCAGCAGACTCGGAGTCTCCCCGGACTGTTTCAAAAGGTTTCAGTAGAGATTTGTGGAAGACCTTAGGGATCTTGAAAGAGGGTGGAAGGCACAGCCTATACGCCACTGGATTGATTTTTTCCACAATCTTGTATGGGCCAATGAATTTGGGCCCCAACTTGGCTGAAGGAACCTTCAACTTAATGTTTCGCGTGGAGAGCCAAACCTTGTCTCCAACCTGAAACGTGGGCCCTGGTGTTCGTTTCCTGTCCGCAAAAAACTTATACCTGCCCTGAAACCTAGATGTACTCCACTGAACTTCTGCCCACATTTTCTGTAATAGCTGAACAGAGCCCTCAGCCCCGGGACACCCCGAGTCCAGACGAGAAAACTCACCAAAATGAGGACTGAACCCATAATTGATCAAAAAAGGAGTCATACCCGTGGATTGACTCACCCGACTATTGAAGGCAAATTCAGCCAACGGCAGTGCATCGCACCAGTCATTCTGTCTAGCAGAGGTTAGACACCTGAGAATCTGTTCCAGGGACTGGTTAGTGCGCTCCGTCTGACCATTGCTCTCAGGATGGTATGCAGAAGAAAAGGACAGAGACATCCCTAATGTTTTGCAGAAAGCACGCCAAAACTTAGCCACAAACTGCACACCACGATTATACACTACATTCAGGGGTACCCCATGCAACCGGATCACATGCTGCACAAACAACCTGGACAACGTCTCAGCTGACGGTAGTGCGGACAGGGGGTACAAAATGAGCCTGCTTAGAAAACCTGTCCACCACTACCCATACCACTCTATTACCCTTAGATGGAGGGAGATTGGTAGCAAAATCCATGGATAAGTGAGCCCATGGTCTTTCGGGCACTGCCAAGGGCATCAGCTCCCCTGCCGGCCGACTATGAGAGCTTATAGAATGAGCGCAGACCCCACAACCAGCAATGAATTTTTTAATGTCCGAACCAAGGGTAGGCCACCAAAAGATACTAGCCACCGCCAGACACGTGGCTGAAATACCAGGGTGAGCACTCAGCTTGGATTCATGGAACTCCTGCAAGAGCTTCAGGCGAAGTTGCTCTGGGACAAACAACTTCCCCTCCGTCTTGGCCGCCGGGGCCCGCGACTGGGCCCCCTGAATCTTCCGTTGCAATTCAGACAAGACCTCTACTATGTATTGCCAACTGTTCAGCAATAAGGTTCGGATACGTCTTTAAAGAAGGCACCACTTGAATATAACACAATTTTATTATGCAATAATTAATTTAAATGATAGAATACCAAATTAATGGAATGTATGACAATGATATAGCAATTATGGAAAATAGAAAATAGTATGATATTGCGTATACTTATATATTCAAATTACAAAGGTTTTGGTACATATACTTACATTAGAAAGAAGAAGAGAAAGAGTCTTCACTAGGGGCATTTACGTCATCTGTCCGAAGAAAAACGTCAGCCGGAGAAGCGGTCAGCGAAGACAGAGAATGCGTCACACTGTGAAGAGCGTCCCCTTACACAGGTCCACAAGAGCTTCTGTCTCTTCTGGCTGCCTCCCAGCTTTTATATGCTTTAATCAAAGGCTTACTCAATATAATATTGGGTAAACATGAAAATACACAAGTTAGTCGTTTGATGTTCCAATCACATGACAGTGGCCACCTATCATGAATAAATAACATCAAACAAATCTTGTGTCTTCGGACTATTTACTCTTGCCCTGAAATTTACATATGATAAGAACAAAGTTTCCAACAACTTTCTATGACCAGAGCCCTAGCACAATATATATATATATTTCAGACTACGGTTAAAGAGATCTCTAAGACTGAATATACTATAATGGTTTCAGATCGCCAACTATATTTCTGGTTTTACATCAGGCTTCCCCAACTATATTTCTATAGCTTTATGTAAAAGAATCTGCAATTGTCTATATGCCTAGTCCACTTTTAACCCCCATATGACACAAATATCAGATGATGTCTTGTCGATATACTGCACCATTCACTGCTCTTAAAATTCAAGTAAGTCAACAGCGTACACAAAGGTTAATCCTTTCCAGTAATCCAGATTAAACATACTGTTTCAACAAGCATTGTCATTTAGTGTACTCAACATTGTGTCACTGAGGGAACATCACATCAGAAATGCAGCTAATGGTCTGATAAACTCACCACAGACAGAGGTCAAGTAAACCTTAATGTTATACAATGACAAACAGCAAACATAGATTCTCAAGATTGTCACTGTAACCATTATCTTGTCTAGCCTGGTCTAAATGCAGTCTGTATATTTCAGGTTCCTATATTTCAATATACAGTAATTTCAACATGGACTCAAAAATAGGCATCTTTTATATAATTCACACTACATGCTATCACAACCCCAGGGTGAAGAATGGAGGATGGTGGCTCAGTGGGAGACACCGGCTGAAAACTGCGTGATAAAGCATCAGCCTTGACATTCTTAGACCCTGGACGAAATGTAATCGTAAACTGAAAACAGGAAAAAAAGTGACCAATGGCCCTGTCTGGGCGTTAGTCTTTTAGCAGACTCAATGTATGACAAATTTTTGTGATCCGTGATCACCGTAACCGGGTGACTGGCCCCCTCCAAAAAGTGCCTCCATTCTTCAAATGCCAATTTGACCGCAAGAAGCTCTCTATTGCCTACGTCGTAATTTCTTTCCGCAGCAGAGAACTTCATGGAAAAGAAAGCACATGGCCTGAGGTTTTCTTTAGAGTGGCAGGCCCTTGGGACAACACCGCCCCCACCCCCACCTCAGAGGTATCCACTTCCACGACGAATGGTTTGGACGGATCTGGCTGTACTAACACGGGAGCAGACATAAAGCTTCTTTTCAGGGTCGCAAAGGCCTCTTTTGTGAGCGAGGACCAGTTTCTCACATCCGCACCTTTACATGTAAGATCTGTGAGTGGTTTGACCACCTGTGAAAACCCCCAAATAAATTTGCGGTAATAATTGGCGAACCCCAAGAAGCGCTGAAGTCCCTTAAGGTCTCAGGGTTGCACCCAATCCGCAATGGCCTGCATCTTCTTGGGGTCCATGCGAAAACCCTCACAGGACACAATTAATCCCAAAAAAGACAATTCTTGAACAAAAAACACACATTTCTCTAATTTGGCATACAGATGATTTTCCCTCAGTCTTTGGAGAACGGTTCGTACATGATTCAGGTGGGATCGACTGTCGGGAGAGTATATCAGAATATCGTCTAAGTAAATGACAACAAAACGACCAATGAGATCCGAGAATACCACGTTGATGAAATTCTGAAATATGGTTGGGGCATTGGTAAGACCAAACGGCATGACTAAATTTTCAAACAGTCCCTCGGTCGTGAGGAACGCGGTTTTCCATTCATCCCCCTCCCGGACCCTTATCAAATTATATGCCCCCTGAAGATCCAGTTTGGAGAACCATTTTGCCCCTGAAAGTTGGTTACACAAATCGGGAATCAACGGAAGGGGGGTACGTATTTCGTACAGTAATCTTGTTGAGCTCACGAAAATCGAGGCAGGGACGTAAACCGCCATCTTTTTTCTTTGCAAAAAAAAACCCTGCCGCCACAGGTGAGACTGAGGGACATATGTGTCCTTTGCAAAGACTCTCAGCAATGTAATCTTTCATGGCCAAGCGCTCAGAGCCAGACAAATTAAACAGACGGGCTTTAGGCAATTTAGCCCCCGGGACTAACTCGATAGCGCAGTCAAAGGGTCTATGTGGCGGCAACGTCTTGGCCTCGTTTACAGAGAAGACATCTTCGAATTCTTTCAGGTACTCCGGATTACCTTCCAGCTCGACAGATGACACAGATACAGATTTAACACCAATAGTGCAGACTAGAGTTGAGCGACTTTTGGTTTTTTAGGGTCGCGTTTCGTTTCGTGAAACCCGACTTTTCCAAAAGTCGGGTCGAGCAAGATCGTCCGATTATAGGGAAAAGTCGGGGTCGTCCCGAAACACGAAACCCAATGTAAGTCAATGGGGAATAAAAGTCGGCAGTGAGAGGAGGACAGGAAACACACCTACAGTGCCCATTTGAATGCCAAAAGCATCAATTCTTCTTACTTAAGCTTGTCAACCTTAATTAACTTCATAATACAAGTTACGCACTAAAAAATGGGGGTTATTTGGCTAAATTTGTGGGGGGGGAGGGCTGGCTGCAGGTTTTCATGTGCCCTGGGCGAAAGAGCGCCCCTTTAACACATACCACAACTCATCATGCTCCGATACGGCAGAGAAATAGCGGTATAGTACAATGAAAAATACCTCACTTTTTACATCTCATGACGAGGCCCATCTATTTCTCCATACAAAATCATTGGTCCCATATAATGTTTGAAACAGTATATGATGAGCTCCACATAATGCTACAGTATGTGTTGGTCCCCATGGATGAAGCTCCACTGTCTTATGGGCCCAAATAATGCTCCAAACATAATGGGCCCCATTTCTAATGCTCTAGTGTATAATGGGCCCTGTAAATGCTGCTCCAGTGTCTGATGTCCACCTTTGGAATGTTCCAGTGTATGGTGGGCCCCATCTATCATTCTCCAGAGTATAGTGCTCCCCAAAAATTGCTGTCCCAACATTGAAAACAATCAAATGAGTCTCCTCGCTAGGGAATCCCTGTACTTGTCTGGACTCCTCGTCGTCCCCATCTTCCATCTCACTGCACAGTATTTCAACTTTGCAAGTGCTGTGATCCTGAGCAAGCAGGGGGGGCCCACTCGTTGGCGACGGCACTGGCACAGGGCCCCTGATAGTACGGTGGTGTGTCTGATGGCGGGTGGGCCGAACCTGCACTTTCATCTGCAGCTTCCTCTTTGTCACCGTGTAAGATGGAACTGTATATGGGAAGGGTAACCTGAGTTTCATCAGGGTCAGATTCAGGTCGTGTAGCGTGCGAGGGGAATGTAGTGGTCTGGGTCAATGTACCAGCAGATTCATCGAGCAGTGGCTGGGCATCAGTGCACTTGTGTCGCCCCCAGGAGTACGGTCGCCACAGTGGCATTACCTTCTTCCTAGGGAGTGTGATGTCATGCTTGGGAGCAACGAACAATCTCTCTAGCAGGTTAACTGATTGGGCGGCGTTATTCCCACGAGTCATGACCCTCCAAACAGCGTTCATGAAGGCAAAATGTTTGTTTTACGTGGGCAGTATGGTTGCAAAGCTGAACCTTAAAGGAATGTCCAGAAGGGCACCACCAGGAGTGGAGCCTACGGTTAAATTCGACTCCACCTGGGAAACCTCAACCATGCCAGCTACAGAACAGATGCACACATTGCAAGCTTAATTCCGTTAACGAACGAGACTCCGTCATGCCCCGCGGTCCGAGTCCGGCTTACTAGAGGGACACGTGAGGCTCTGGCACATGAGATTGGCCAATAACTGGTGTGTCATGCCCTTACATGTCCGTGGCTGCATGTGCGCTACACTGAAAAGGCCAGCGTTTGTCGCTTACAGGTGCAGATAACCCGCTGAACAACGTTAGTGATGGGGATCACTGATTACAATTATTACCCGCGAACAATGATTTCCCAGTAAGTGCAGGTCAACCGCAGTTCCGGAATTAGGCCTAACCGTCATTCCTGAAAAAAATGAAAAACTTACGTGTGCAAACCACAGGTGCTGTAGCTTGCTTAACAGCTCGCCAGCCGTTCTCACGCCCAGTATGGATTACACGTGATTGCACAAAGGTGAGAAAGGGTACCGTATCCCCTGATAACATGTATGGATAGCGTACACATTCAAAATATATGTCTATACATCAGGAGGCAGGCTCAGATGGTGTTAGGCCCAGTATGGATTGCACGTGATTGCACAAAGGTTAGAAAGGGTACCGTATTCCCGGATAACATGTATAGATAGCGTACACATTCAAAATATATGTCTATACATCAGGAGGCAGGCTCAGACGGTGTAAGGCCCAGTATGGCTTGCAAGTGATTGCACAAAGGTTAGAAAGGGTACCGTATCCCCAGATAACATGTATGGATAGCGTACACATTCAAAATATATGTCTATACATCAGGAGGCAGGCTCAGACGGTGTTAGGCCCAGTATGGATTGCACGTGATTGCACAAAGGTTAGAAAGGGTACCGTTTCCCCGGATAACATGTATGGATAGCGTACACATTCAAAATATATGTCTATACATCAGGAGGCAGGCTCAGACGGTGTTAGGCCCAGTATGGATTGCACGTGATTGCACAAAGGTTAGAAAGGGTACCGTATCCCCAGATAACATGTATGGATAGCGTACACATTCAAAATATATGTCTATACATCAGGAGGCAGGAAGACGGTGTTAGGCCCAGTATGGATTGCACGTGATTGCACAAAGGTTAGAAAGGGTACCATTTCCCCGGATAACATGTATGGATAGCGTACACATTCAAAATATATGTCTATACATCAGGAGGCAGGCTCAGACGGTGTTAGGCCCAGTATGGATTGCATGTGATTGCACAAAGGTTAGAAAGGGTACCGTATCCCCAGATAACATGTATGGATAGCGTACACATTCAAAATATATGTCTATACATCAGGAGGCAGGCTCAGACGGTGTCAGGCACAGTATGGATTTGACGGCCCAGACTACACAGCGGAGGAGCAGGGAGAGGTAAAGATTGCAAATGCTGGGGCCCT
The DNA here is from genome assembly GCF_039654945.1 of Dendrobates tinctorius. NCBI lineage: Eukaryota > Metazoa > Chordata > Amphibia > Anura > Dendrobatidae > Dendrobates > Dendrobates tinctorius. The sequence continues at coordinate 4,576,763 of NW_027361680.1, read as the reverse complement.
GCCCAAGCAAGGGGGGCCCACTCGTGGGCGTCGGTACTGGCACTGGGCCCCTCATAGTACGGCGGTGTGTCTGACGGCGGGTGTGCACCACCACCGTCAGAGACACTTGATTGCACTATGAAGGACCCTGTGCCGGGGCCGTGCCCAAGAGTCGGCCTACCCACCTGTCCAGGGCAACGGCACTCACACGGTGTCGTGCGCTAGGTGGTGACTCCGGCCATGGGGGGGGGAGGCAGCACAGTTAGGGAGTTTTAGAAAGTGGCATATGTTGATGTTGGACATTCAGCTGATGCAAAAGGTGAAATAGGTCAAGTCCCAGGAAGAGGTGGACCAAAGCAAGCCATTTTACTGTTACCCTATGTGTCATCAGGGGAAGGTGGGACAAAATCCTTGGAAACCCATGCGTGGTTCATTTTAATGAAGGTTAGATCATCCACATTTTGGGTTGACAGACGGGTCCTTTCTTCTGTCAGGATTGATCCAGCTGCACTGAAGACTCTTTACGATAGCACACTTGCAGCTGGGCAAGCGAGCTCCTGTAAGGCATATTGTGCCAATTCAGGCCAGGTGTCCAGTTTAGCGGCCCAATAGTCAAAGGGGAATGACCTGTGTGGGAGAACATCGATATGGGAGGAAAAGTAGTTTGTAACCATAGTTGACAACTGCTGTCTCCTGTCACTTTCCATCGATGCAGTATTACCAGTTGTGTGAGCAGTACTTGAAAAATCAGTCCACAACATTGTCATGAAACCCCTGTCTCCAACGCCACTTCTGCTGTGTGCACCACGAACACCTCTGCCAAGCTGCCCCCGGCCCGTACGGCTCGTGTGAGAACCATCACCGCTGCTGTGTGCTGGGAATGCCTCAAGCAACCGATTTACCAGAGTTGCTTGTTTATTAGCCAATATTAGGTCAAGGTTCTCCTGTGGCATGATGTTTTGTAATTTGCCTTTATAGCGTGGATCCAGGATGCTGGCCAACCAGTAGTCGTCATCGTTCATCATTTTGGCAATGCGTGGGTCCCTTTTTAGGATCTGCAAGGCATAATCTGACATGTGGGCCAATGTTCCCGGTGTCAATGATGCACTGCGAGTGCTGGTTGGAGGAGCACTTTCTGGTAGAGTTGAGCGAAACGGGTCGAAAAAATTGAAAAGTCGCCGACTTTTGGCAAAGTCGGGTTTCATGAAACGAAACCCGACCCTAGGATGAGGTCGGCCACGAGGTCGGCGACTTACGCGCCAAAGTCGCGTTTCAAAAGTTTGTTTTGCGCTCTTTTTCAGCCAATCAGGATCCACGGACACTGTGGGCAACGTGATGACATAGGCACGGGTCACCACCATCTTTCAGAAGGGCATGCAAGTGATTGGCTTGCTTTGGTGGGCGTCACAGGGGGTATAAAATGGCGTGCACGCCGACCGCCATCTTACTTCTGCCGATCTTAGTATAGGGAGAGGTTGCTGCTGATTCTGTAGGGAGAGCGTTAGGCAGGGAAGAAGACAAAAAAACAGCTTCTGCTGCTAGCGATTTGGCCTGCACAACACACCAGTCACTGTGTGTGCAGTGCAAGGGGAGGCTATATTGTGGTGTATCAGTGGTGTTGGTTGTTGGGCTGCCTTCTAAGGCTTCCTGACACGCTGGCATTGCTGTTTACCCACTGCTCCGCAAACTGCTTTTTTAAAAGCAATCCAATCTCCCTTATCCTCTCGTCACTTTAGTCACAGGCAGCTGTGCCATCGAGCGTGTCACATAGCGCTCAGATATCAGTGGGCCGCACACAATCCACAAGTGTCCAGTGTCCAAAAGTGTACGCAGAGATTCAAAATCTCCATTATCCTCTCGTCACTTTGGTCACAGGCAGCTGTGCCATCGAGCGTGTCACATAGCGCTCAGATATCAGTGGGCCGCACACAATCCACAAGTGTCCAGTGTCCAAAAGAGTACGCAGAGATTCAAAATCTCCATTATCCTCTCGTCACTTTGGTCACAGGCAGCTGTGCCATCGAGCGTGTCACATAGCGCTCAGATATCAGTGGGCCGCACACAATCCACAAGTGTCCACTGTCCACAAGTGTACGCAGAGATTCAAAATCTCCATTATCCTCTCGTCACTTTGGTCACAGGCAGCTGTGCCATCGAGCGTGTCACATAGCGCTCAGATATCAGTGGGCCGCACACAATCCACAAGTGTCCAGTGTCCACAAGTGTACGCAGAGATTCAAAATCTCCATTATCCTCTCGTCACTTTGGTCACAGGCAGCTGTGCCATCGAGCGTGTCACATAGCGCTCAGATATCAGTGGGCCGCACACAATCCACAAGTGTCCAGTGTCCACAAGTGTACGCAGAGATTCAAAATCTCCATTATCCTCTCGTCACTTTGGTCACAGGCAGCTGTGCCATCGAGCGTGTCACATAGCGCTCAGATATCAGTGGGCCGCACACAATCCACAAGTGTCCAGTGTCCAAAAGTGTACGCAGAGATTCAAAATCTCCATTATCCTCTCGTCACTTTGGTCACAGGCAGCTGTGCCATCGAGCGTGTCACATAGCGCTCAGATATCAGTGGGCCGCACACAATCCACAAGTGTCCAGTGTCCAAAAGTGTACGCAGAGATTCAAAATCTCCATTATCCTCTCGTCACTTTGGTCACAGGCAGCTGTGCCATCGAGCGTGTCACATAGCGCTCAGATATCAGTGGGCCGCACACAATCCACAAGTGTCCACTGTCCACAAGTGTACGCAGAGATTCAAAATCTCCATTATCCTCTCGTCACTTTGGTCACAGGCAGCTGTGCCATCGAGCGTGTCACATAGCGCTCAGATATCAGTGGGCCGCACACAATCCACAAGTGTCCACTGTCCACAAGTGTACGCAGAGATTCAAAATCTCCATTATCCTCTCGTCACTTTGGTCACAGGCAGCTGTGCCATCGAGCGTGTCACATAGCGCTCAGATATCAGTGGGCCGCACACAATCCACAAGTGTCCACTGTCCACAAGTGTACGCAGAGATTCAAAATCTCCATTATCCTCTCGTCACTTTGGTCACAGGCAGCTGTGCCATCGAGCGTGTCACATAGCGCTCAGATATCAGTGGGCCGCACACAATCCACAAGTATCCACTGTCCACAAGTGTACGCAGAGATTCAAAATCTCCATTATCCTCTCGTCACTTTGGTCACAGGCAGCTGTGCCATCGAGCGTGTCACATAGCGCTCAGATATCAGTGGGCCGCACACAATCCACAAGTGTCCACTGTCCACAAGTGTACGCAGAGATTCAAAATCTCCATTATCCTCTCGTCACTTTGGTCACAGGCAGCTGTGCCATCGAGCGTGTCACATAGCGCTCAGATATCAGTGGGCCGCACACAATCCACAAGTGTCCACTGTCCACAAGTGTACGCAGGGATTCAAAATCTCCATTATCCTCTCGTCACTTTGGTCACAGGCAGCTGTGCCATCGAGCGTGTCACATAGCGCTCAGATATCAGTGGGCCGCACACAATCCACAAGTGTCCACTGTCCACAAGTGTGTGCAAAAATTCTAAAACTCCCCTGTCCTATAGACACCTTGTACCTTGTTTTACATTACTATATAGTTTGTTGGATTTTGTCTACATTTCTACCAAAAATGAGGAAGGCTGGTGGAAGAGGCCGTGGAATTGGGCGGGGGTTGGCAGCTGGTAATGATGGTGTTGGTGGTGGATCTGATGGTAGTGGCAAGAGCAAAATAGGACCAAATGCAGTAGGTGCTGACCCTGCATCATCTTCTGTCTACATAAGGCCTCGAACGCTTAGTTTTCTAGGAGTTGGCAAACCGCTTTTAAAGGCAGAGCATCAGGAAAAAGTTTTGTCTTACATTGCTGACTCAGCCTCCAGCTCTATCGCCTCCTCTTCTTCAGTTGTAAAAAGTAAAAGCACTGAGTCGTCATTAGAGGCTCATGTTCATGAACCACACCTTTCCTTGTGTCCTTCACCCCAACCAAGATTGAAGGATGACGCAGGCCATACTACTGATTACTCCATGGAGCTGTTTTCACATACCATGCCTGGATTATCAAGTCAAATGGTGAATTACCCAGGCCAAGATGAATCTGACATGGAGTGCACTGATGCACAGCCGCTGATGGATGATTCTGCTGGTACATTCACTCAGAGCACTACATTGTCCTCGCAGTGTACAGAGCCAGATTTTGACCCTGATGAGACTCAGGTGCCCCTTCCCGCACACTATACCACCATACACGGTGACACAGAGAAAGGTGCACATGACATAGAAGAGGAGGTGATGGATGACCCAGTTGTTGACCCAGATTGGCATCCATTGGGGGAAGAGGGTGCTGCTTCCAATAGCTCAGATGAGGAGCATCCACAGCAGACATCGACATCGCAACAGCTGTTATCTGGCAGGCCCGGAGCACTCCAAAGACAGGTTCCAAACATCAAAAGAGTTGCTGGACAGCTTGTCCAGAGGGTCAAAAGACCACAGCGTGCTAGGCCGCAAAATGTCTGCCAAAGTAGGAAGAGTGCAGTGTGGCACTTTTTTGACCAAAATCCTCATGATCAGGCCAAGGTTATCTGTAAGAAGTGCGCAAAGACCTTTAGCCGAGGGAAAAATCTGAAAAATTTGAATACCAGTTGCATGCTTAGACATTTAACCAGCATGCACTTGCAAGCGTGGACACAACACCAAACCTCAAGTGCCACATGTGCAACTGATCACAACGAAGGTAGTCAGCAACGCTACATTGTTTCCCCCACTGTAAGCACACCGGTTAGCACAGCAGCAAATGTTGAGGTGTCGTTGCAAGGCCACAGCAGTCAGGGAATCCCACTGTTATATCAACGAAAGACTGATTCTAGGCCATCAGAAAGAACACCAACTCCATCACCATCATCAACCCTCTCTCAGTCCGCCCTGTCCACCGCTACTTCCACCATATGCAGCTCTCAAGTCCAGCTCACCCTCCCAGACACTATGAGTAGGTCAAGAAAGTACTCAGTCTCTCATCCGCGTACACTGGGTTTGAACGCCCACATTGCCAAACTAATCTCGTTTGAGATGATGCCCTTTCGGTTGGTGGAAAGCACAGCTTTCCGCGAACTCATGGCCTATGCAGTACCACGCTATGACCTACCCAGTCGCCACTTCTTCTCTCGCAAAGCCATCCCAGCCCTCCACCATCATGTGAAAGACCGCATTGTCCATGCACTCAAGCAGTCAGTGAGCGGAAAGGTGCACCTCACAACTGATGCATGGTCCAGTCGGCATGGCCAGGGCCGTTACGTGTCCATCACTGCGCACTGGGTTAATGTGGTGGATGCAGGGTCCACAGGGGACAGCGGTGGTGGGACAGTGCTGCCTAGCCCACGGTCTAGGAAACAGTTGGCTGTAGGCGTTCGACCCTCCTCCTCCTCCTCCTCCTCCAGAAGCGACAGCTCGTCCACAGAGCGCAGTCGTACAAGCAGTCCATCTGCAGCTGCCACTGTTGCACACGATGTGTCCCCCTATCGAGCAGCTAGTGGAAAGCGTCAGCAGGCTGTGTTGCAGATGATGTGTTTGGGCGACAGACACACCGCCGAGGTGCTGGCCGAGTACTTGAAGCGACAAACTGAGTCATGGCTGGGCAGTGTACATCTTGAGGCAGGCAAGGTAGTTAGTGATAACGGCCGTAATTTTGTGGCAGCCATAGCCCTTTCAAAACTCAGCCATATACCTTGCTTGGCTCACACCTTGAACCTGGTGGTGCAGTGCTTCCTCAAAAATTATCCGGAGTTAACAGCCCTGCTCCAGAAGGTGCGAAGACTGTGCACGCACATCCGCCGGTCGCCTGTACACTCCGTTCGTATGCAGAAGCTGCAGCGATTGCTCCACCTTCCCAACCACCGCCTCATTATCGACATTGCAACAAGGTGGAACTCCACCCTGCACATGGTGGAGCGGCTGTGCGAGCAGAGGCAGGCCATAATGCATTTGTGGGAGGATACACGGCCAGGCACTTTGAGAGCAGACATGGAGTTGACAGGCGTGCAGTGGTCGAAGCTGAAAGACCTTTGTAAAGTCCTTCAGTGTTTTGAGGAATGCACACGGCTGGTAAGCGCAGACGACGCCATCCTAAGCATGAGCATCCCACTTATGCGTCTGCTCATGCAAACTTTGACGCACCTTAAGGAGCAGGCGTCTGCAGCCAATGTTGATGAGGAGGAAGAGGAGGAGGGAATCCTTGATGACATTCAGCCATTGTCTGCTCAGGGACCTCTCCTGGACGAGGTGGAGGAAGAAGAGGAGGAGGAGGAGGAGGATGATGGGGATGATTACTTAGGGGAGGAGGATGCATCTCGTGGGGCAAGTGAAAATGTTGGCGTGGCAAGGTCTGGTACAGGGTTTGTGCGTGACTGGAGGGATGTGGATTTTCCAGAAAGTGCTCCTCCACCCAGCACTCGCAGTGCATCATTGACACCGGGAACATTGGCCCACATGTCAGATTATGCCTTGCGGATCCTAAAAAGGGACCCCCGCATTGCCAAAATGATGAACGATGATGACTACTGGTTGGCCAGCATCCTGGATCCACGCTATAAAGGCAAATTACAAAACATCATGCCACAGGAGAACCTTAACCTAATATTGGCTAATAAACAAGCAACTCTGGTAAATCGGTTGCTTGAGGCATTCCCAGCACACAGCAGCGGTGATGGTTCTCACACGAGCCGTACGGGCCGGGGGCAGCTTGGCAGAGGTGTTCGTGGTGCACACAGCAGAAGTGGCGTTGGAGACAGGGGTTTCATGACAATGTTGTGGACTGATTTTTCAAATACCGCTCACACAACTGGTAATACTGCATCGATGGAAAGTGACAGGAGACAGCAGTTGTCAACTATGGTTACAAACTACTTTTCCTCCCATATCGATGTTCTCCCACACAGGTCATTCCCCTTTGACTATTGGGCCGCTAAACTGGACACCTGGCCTGAATTGGCCCAATATGCCTTACAGGAGCTCGCTTGCCCAGCTGCAAGTGTGCTATCGGAAAGAGTCTTCAGTGCAGCTGGATCAATCCTGACAGAAAAAAGGACCCGTCTGTCAACCCAAAATGTGGATGATCTAACCTTCATTAAAATGAACCACGCATGGGTTTCCAAGGATTTTGTCCCACCTTCCCCTGATGACACATAGGGTGACAGAAAAATGGCTTGCTTTGGTCCACCTCTTCCTGGTACTTCACCTATTTCGCCTTTTGCATCAGTTGAATGTCCAACATCAACATATGCCACTTTCTAAAACTCCCTAACTGTGCTGCCTCCCCCCCCATGGCCGGGGTCACCACCTAGCGCACGACACCGTGCGAGTGCCGTTGCCCTGGACAGATGGGTAGGCCGACTCTTGGGCGCGGGCACTGGCACAGGGTCCCTCATAGTGCAATCAAGTGTCTCTGACGGTGGTGGTGCACACCCGCCGTCAGACACACCGCTGTACTATGAGGGGCCCAGTGCCAGTACCGACGCCCACGAGTGGGCCCCCCTTGCTTGGCCAGGGCCCCAGCATTTGCAATCTTTACCTCTCCCTGCTCCTCCGCTGTGTAATCTGGGCCGTCAAATCCATACTGTGCCTGACACCGTCTGAGCCTGCCTCCTGATGTATAGACATATATTTTGAATGTGTACGCTATCCATACATGTTATCCGGGGATACGGTACCCCTTCTAACCTTTGTGCAATGACGTGCAATCCATACTGGGCCTAACACCGTCTGAGCCTGCCTCATGCTGTATAGACATATATTTTGAATGTGTACGCTATCCATACATGTTATCCGGGGATACGGTACCCCTTCTAACCTTTGTGCAATGACGTGCAATCCATACTGGGCCTAACACCGTCTGAGCCTGCCTCATGCTGTATAGACATATATTTTGAATGTGTACGCTATCCATACATGTTATCCGGGGATACGGTACCCCTTCTAACCTTTGTGCAATGACGTGCAATCCATACTGGGCCTAACACCGTCTGAGCCTGCCTCATGCTGTATAGACATATATTTTGAATGTGTACGCTATCCATACATGTTATCCAGGGATACGGTACCCTTTCTAACCTTTGTGCAATGACGTGCAATCCATACTGGGCCTAACACCGTCTGAGCCTGCCTCATGCTGTATAGACATATATTTTGAATGTGTACGCTATCCATACATGTTATCCGGGGATACGGTACCCTTTCTAACCTTTGTGCAATGACGTGCAATCCATACTGGGCCTAACACCGTCTGAGCCTGCCTCATGCTGTATAGACATATATTTTGAATGTGTACGCTATCCATACATGTTATCCGGGGATACGGTACCCCTTCTAACCTTTGTGCAATGACGTGCAATCCATACTGGGCCTAACACCGTCTGAGCCTGCCTCATGCTTTATAGACATATATTTTGAATGTGTACGCTATCCATACATGTTATCCGGGGATACGGTACCCCTTCTAACCTTTGTGCAATGACGTGCAATCCATACTGGGCCTAACACCGTCTGAGCCTGCCTCATGCTGTATAGACATATATTTTGAATGTGTACGCTATCCATACATGTTATCCGGGGATACGGTACCCTTTCTAACCTTTGTGCAATGACGTGCAATCCATACTGGGCCTAACACCGTCTGAGCCTGCCTCATGCTGTATAGACATATATTTTGAATGTGTACGCTATCCATACATGTTATCCGGGGATACGGTACCCCTTCTAACCTTTGTGCAATGACGTGCAATCCATACTGGGCCTAACACCGTCTGAGCCTGCCTCATGCTGTATAGACATATATTTTGAATGTGTACGCTATCCATACATGTTATCCGGGGATACGGTACCCCTTTTAACCTTTGTGCAATGACGTGCAATCCATACTGGGCCTAACACCTTCTGAGCCTGCCTCATGCTGTATAGACATATATTTTGAATGTGTACGCTATCCATACATGTTATCCTGGGATACGGTACCCTTTCTAACCTTTGTGCAATCACGTGCAATCCATACTGGGCGTGAGAACGTCTGGCGAGCTGTTAAGCAAGCTACAGCACCTGTCCAGACAAGTACAGGGATTCCCTAGCGAGGAGACTTATTTGATTGTTTTCTATGTTGGGACAGCAATTTTTGGGGAGCACTATACTCTGGAGAATGATAGATGGGGCCCACCATACACTGGAACATTCCAAAGGTGGACATCAGACACTGGAGCAGCATTTACAGGGCCCATTATACACTAGAGCATTAGAAATGGGGCCCATTATGTTTGGAGCATTATTTGGGCCCATAAGACAGTGGAGCTTCATCCATGGGGACCAACACATACTGTAGCATTATGTGGAGCTCATCATATACTGTTTCAAACATTATATGGGACCAATGATTTTGTATGGAGAAATAGATGGGCCTCGTCATGAGATGTAAAAAGTGAGGTATTTTTCATTGTACTATACCGCTATTTCTCTGCCGTATCGGAGCATGATGAGTTGTGGTATGTGTTAAAGGGGCGCTCTTTCGCCCAGGGCACATGAAAACCTGCAGCCAGCCCTCCCCCCCCACAAATTTAGCCAAATAACCCCCATTTTTCAGTGCGTAACTTGTATTATGAAGTTAATTAAGGTTGACAAGCTTAAGTAAGAAGAATTGATGCTTTTGGCATTCAAATGGGCACTGTAGGTGTGTTTCCTGTCCTCCTCTCACTGCCGACTTTTATTCCCCATTGACTTACATTGGGTTTCGTGTTTCGGGACGACCCCGACTTTTCCCTATAATCGGACGATCTTGCTCGACCCGACTTTTGGAAAAGTCGGGTTTCACGAAACGAAACGCGACCCTAAAAAAGCAAAAGTCGCTCAACTCTACTTTCTGGCAAATCCACATCCCTCCAGTCACGCACAAACCCTGTACCAGACCTTGCCACACCAACATTTTCACTTGCCCCACGAGATGCATCCTCCTCCCCTAAGTAATCATCCCCATCATCCTCCTCCTCTTCTTCCTCCACCTCGTCCAGGAGAGGTCCCTGAGCAGACAATGGCTGAATGTCATCAAGGATTCCCTCCTCCTCTTCCTCCTCATCAACATTGGCTGCAGACGCCTGCTCCTTAAGGTGCGTCAAAGTTTGCATGAGCAGACGCATAAGTGGGATGCTCATGCTTAGGATGGCGTCGTCTGCGCTTACCAGCCGTGTGCATTCCTCAAAACACTGAAGGACTTTACAGAGGTCTTTCAGCTTCGACCACTGCACACCTGTCAACTCCATGTCTGCTCTCAAAGTGCCTGGCCGTGTATCCTCCCACAAATGCATTATGGCCTGCCTCTGCTCGCACAGCCGCTCCACCATGTGCAGGGTGGAGTTCCACCTTGTTGCAATGTCGATAATGAGGCGGTGGTTGGGAAGGTGGAGCAATCGCTGCAGCTTCTGCATACGAACGGAGTGTACAGGCGACCGGCGGATGTGAGCGCACAGTCTTCGCACCTTCTGGAGCAGGGCTGTTAACTCCGGATAATTTTTGAGGAAGCACTGCACCACCAGGTTCAAGGTGTGAGCCAAGCAAGGTATATGGCTGAGTTTTGAAAGGGCTATGGCTGCCACAAAATTACGGCCGTTATCACTAACTACCTTGCCTGCCTCAAGATGTACACTGCCCAGCCATGACTCAGTTTGTCGCTTCAAGTACTCGGCCAGCACCTCGGCGGTGTGTCTGTTGCCCAAACACATCATCTGCAACACAGCCTGCTGATGCTTTCCACTAGCTGCTCGATAGGGGGACACATCGTGTGCAACAGTGGCAGCTGCAGATGGAGTGCTCGTACGATTGCGCTCTGTGGACGAGCTTTCGCTTCTGGAGGAGGAGGAGGGTCGAACGCCTACAGCCAACTGTTTCCTATACCGTGGGCTAGGCAGCACTGTCCCACCACTGCTGTCCCCTGTGGACCCTGCATCCACCACATTAACCCAGTGCGCAGTGATGGACACGTAACGGCCCTGGCCATGCCGACTGGACCATGCATCAGTTGCGAGGTGCACCTTTCCGCTCACTGACTGCTTGAGTGCATGGACAATGCGGTCTTTCACATGATGGTGGAGGGCTGGGATGGCTTTGCGAGAGAAGAAGTGGCGACTGGGTAGGTCATAGCGTGGTACTGCATAGGCCATGAGTTCGCGGAAAGCTGTGCTTTCCACCAACCGAAAGGGCATCATCTCAAACGAGATTAGTTTGGCAATGTGGGCGTTCAAACCCAGTGTACGCGGATGAGAGACTGAGTACTTTCTTGACCTACTCATAGTGTCTGGGAGGGTGAGCTGGACTTGAGAGCTGCATATGGTGGAAGTAGCGGTGGACAGGGCGGACTGAGAGAGGGTTGATGATGGTGATGGAGTTGGTGTTCTTTCTGATGGCCTAGAATCAGTCTTTCGTTGATATAACAGTGGGATTCCCTGACTGCTGTGGCCTTGCAACGACACCTCAACATTTGTTGCTGTGTCTTAACCGGTGGGCTTACAGTGGGGGAAACAATGTAGCGTTGCTGACTACCTTCGTTGTGATCATATTAGCTGATACTCAAAGACAACCACAGCTATAAACATCACAGCAACTCTCATAGCTGTATGAAAAACACTTGAAAAGAACTATCAAGAGAAGAAACTCCGCAATATAGAATAAACATAAGAAAAATGGAGTGCTGACTTCAATAATATATAAAAGATAAGATTTTTATTAATAAATTGAAACAATATACAACATAGTACAAACAACAAGGAAAGATTCCACGCAAGTAATCATAGGAGATTTGTCAAGGGAAGGTTAGTGCCAAAGGCCTGGAGTTATGTATATACTAGCCCAGTCACCCATATAATATAACCAGGGTGCAAGCGGTAACCCTGGTGGGGCGAACATAAAGTGCATAGTGCATAGTGCAGAGGAATTAAACAGGCCAATTAAGGACACTTACCCATTTAACTAAGGAAGCAGTGCTCACAAATCCCCTAAGAAGACCCTGGACGCGCGTTTCGCGATATGCTTTATCAACAGGGGTAGTTAGTATAGTGAGTCTGTCCTTTTTATATGCAGACTAATTAGCTTGGTGCCCAAAGCGGCGCATGCGCAGTGCGGAGCTGCACCCGGAAGCACCATCACATAACGGCGTCACTCCAGTGCGCAGGTCCGGGAAAATTCCCGTGACGTCACAGACCTGCGCACTAATAGTATAGAGGCTGGATGGGATGGGCAGGGGTACAGATGCACCGGGCATGCGCACAACGGCGGCCATTTTTGAGAAGCCTATATGGAAGCTACCATCTTAACAATGCTCTCTCCACTACAACACAAGTCAAAAACACAAGAGATATATGTGGTGTATACAAATAAGTAGAGCGGCATAGTGTTTAGCATTGATGTGGAGCCTCCATAGTAATTTATAGGAGTAATAAGAGACACACCACAGTTTAGTATTCCAAACCAAAAAAAGAGAAGAATGAGAAAATAAAAAATGTAACCACAATAGAGAACTATATAAAAAAGGAAAACAAAAAGGGGGAGACAGAAATGAGACAATATGTGTGAATAAAAAGACACACAAAAAATAATAACACATATGTATCAGGAAAGAAAATAAAAAATAACAAATAAAACACTTTACATATGTATAAAAAAAGGAAAAAAAAGGGAAAAAAATATATATGGATAAAAAATAAAAAATAAAAAATAGAAAAAGAAGTGATGTTGGCATGTCCCATATTCCACACACAAAACTGGATGGTTGATGAAGAGGCTTCTCCAAAACATGCGCATGTACATTCCACAGATGTAAACAGCTAAAAGACACAAAAGAAACAGACAAATTAAAATAAAATAAGGGAACCACAAGCAAACAGGAGTATATAAGATAGTTAAATATTTTTAGTGCAAGAAAGATGAGAAACTAAGTTTTTCATTAAGACCATTCGGGGTCATCGAGTTCAAGGTGACAATCCACTGACATTCCTTTTGTGCCAATAGCCGTTTTAAATCGCCTCCCCTGATCCCCCCATGTACACAATCGATCGCCCTGATTTTTAGACCCTTCGCGTTACAGCCATGATGGACCCTGAAGTGTCTCGGTAAAGTTTTTAATAACGAAAGATCCTCAATTTTATGTGCATTACTAATATCCCGCACATGCTCTCCAGTCCTGATGCGTAGTTGGCGAGAGGTTAAACCAACATAGATTTTCTTGCACAAGCAAGTTGCATAGTAGATAACATACGTTGAGCTACAAGAAAGATATTCTTTAATCTCGAATTCCCTTTGGCCATCAGAGGAGCTAAAATGCATGCTCCTAATCATGTTAGCACAGGCCAAACATTCTCCACAAGGGAAAAACCCTCTACGCGGCCTACTACCAGAAGGAACGAGAGGATTGGACACTTTTGCCACGTAGTGGCTGTGTACCAGAAGGTCCCCAAGATTCCTACCTCTCCTGGCTGTCACCATTGGTCTATCTGGGAGAAGCGGCCCAAGCGATAGATCAGTTTTTAAAACAGACCAATGTCTGTCAAGAATATTCTGGACCTCCCTCCAAAAGCAATTGTGTGTCGAAATAAAACGGACTTCCTGATTTTTACTCTTCACCTTCTTGGAGAAAAGTAACTCCTGCCTTGTGCTTTTCCGAGCTCGCAGATAGCCCTTTTTGATACTGCGGTTGCTGTAGCCCCGACACTTAAAGCGATTCTTTAGGTCCACTGCCTGCCTCTCAAACTTCTCATCGGTGGAGCAAATCCGCCTCAACCTAAGAAACTGACCGATTGGGACAGCCCCCACCGTACATCTAGTGTGCGCAGATATTGCATGTAAGAGAGAGTTGACAGAGGTCTCTTTGCGATACACATCAGTATCAATATTTCCATTAGGACCGACCTCTAAAGAGACATCCAGAAATTCAACCCGGTTCTGACTAGCTTTAAATGTCAATTTAATATTCAGAGAGTTAAAATTTAAACTCTCCATAAAAGAGTTCAACTCCCCCAGCGGACCCTGCCAAATTATAAACAAGTCATCTATATAGCGGAGCCAATACTGCACATGGTGAACGGCCTGAGCCCCCCATCCCGAAAGAGGTTATATTCCCAGTAGCCAAGAAATAAATTGGCATACGCCGGGGCACAGGCCGCCCCCATGGCAGTACCCCGCTTCTGCACATAGAATTTATCCTTGAAAACAAATAGATTGTGAGTCAAAATAAATTCAAGGAGTTCTATAACCAAGTCGCACAACTGGCTGTCCCAATTGGTCAGTCCCAGGAAGAAGCGAACCGCCTCCAATCCATCCGAGTGAGAGATACAGGTATATAATGACTCAATATCAGCCACCACCAACCACATATCAGATTCAAGTGAAATCCCTTCGATTTTAGTCAAAACATCCGAAGTATCTCTGATATAAGACGGTAACTCCTCCACCAATGTCTTCAGGTAGAAGTCCACAAATCTACAAATAGGATCGCATAAACCATCAATCCCAGAGACTATGGGACGGCCAGGGGGATTATTAAGATCTTTATGTACTTTTGGTAACAAATAAAAAGTAGGAATCTTGGGGCAGGTTATGAAGAGACCCTCAAAGACATTCTTAGGAATAATCCCCTTATCAAATGCTTTCTGAAGAATCAGTTGTAATTCATGCATGTGTGATGTTATTGGGTTAAAGGATAACCTCAAATAGGTATCCTTATTGTTTAGTTGTCGGAAGGCCTCCTTTTCGTATTTCCCCACAGGCCATATTACTACATTGCCCCCTTTGTCTGCAGCCTTAATGACTACATCATCCATTTGTCGCAGCTCCTCCAATGCTCTACGTTGTGATGCTGTAATGTTGTCATTTCTGACATATCTTGGAAGCTTCTTGAAGTCTTCCAACACTAATTTAGTGAATATCTCAACTTGCGGGCAGATGGACAAAGGGGGAAATGTTTTTGGCTTGGATAAAACTGCTTTGGGGAACATACCTGTATTTTCATGGTGTTGCTCATGTAGCAATTCCTCAAGTGTAGCCAATGCCTCACGTTCCTCTGGTGTAGTCAGACCAGTATTATCAGCAGATTTAGCGTGTAGTTTCTTGAGGATTAACTTGCGCGAGAATAACTGGAGGTCCTTCATGGCTGTAAAAAAATCAAATGGGTTATTTGGTACAAATGTTAATCCCAAACTGAGCACCTGATGTTGCTCATAGGATAGAGTGTGTTGGGAGAGATTTATCACCTCTAAAACGTTCGATTTACGTTTAGGGCCATCATTTTTTGGTGATGAAGTCGACTTCCGTTTATTTCTCCATTCATTTTTGGTTTGTCTAAGCTGAAAGTTCGGTTTGCCTTTGGAAGCAAATCTTCCTCTGACGCTCTCACGTTCAGATTCATCACCAGAGGTAATTGAAGAGATCGAACCTGATCTGACGACTTTATGTACAGGAATAGAGAATGGACCACTTCTCTTGGCTTTCCATCTATATACCTTATTGTTTTGGAAATCCAAAACATCTCTATGGAATTTTTTTGTTTTGACATCACGAATTTCCCGTTCCCATTTAACAAAATCAGTCTCAAGATCAGTATTAAACTGATCTAGAGTCTGGCCCATTAGTTCATCTTTTAGGCCAGATTGTATCTCATCTATCTCCTTTTCAAGTTTAGCCAATGACTGAGTATTATGTTTAACCAATAGTTCCATAAAGCCAAGAGAACATTTATTAGCAAATGCTTCCCATGCAGATTTAAACCAATCATCTTCGACCTCAAATGAGGGGAATACCTGAACACGAAGTCCCCTAGGTATAAGGCCTTTAGTCATATATTTTTCTAAAAAGGCCTTATTCCACCATAGTCTCATCCTTTTATGCAACAAATTTTTCAATTTTTGTATCTGCTCCTGATTATCCCTTAAATTAGAATTTAAAAACACAGTGGAATCCTCCTTGAAAACCTCATTGATCTGAGAGAGCCACGACGTATCGCGAGCTCTAAAGTCCATACGTCTGGTATCGTTGGCTGTGAAAAACACAGAAAATGACAATATTAGCTGATACTCAAAGACAACCACAGCTATAAACATCACAGCAACTCTCATAGCTGTATGAAAAACACTTGAAAAGAACTATCAAGAGAAGAAACTCCGCAATATAGAATAAACATAAGAAAAATGGAGTGCTGACTTCAATAATATATAAAAGATAAGATTTTTATTAATAAATTGAAACAATATACAACATAGTACAAACAACAAGGAAAGATTCCACGCAAGTAATCATAGGAGATTTGTCAAGGGAAGGTTAGTGCCAAAGGCCTGGAGTTATGTATATACTAGCCCAGTCACCCATATAATATAACCAGGGTGCAAGCGGTAACCCTGGTGGGGCGAACATAAAGTGCATAGTGCATAGTGCAGAGGAATTAAACAGGCCAATTAAGGACACTTACCCATTTAACTAAGGAAGCAGTGCTCACAAATCCCCTAAGAAGACCCTGGACGCGCGTTTCGCGATATGCTTTATCAACAGGGGTAGTTAGTATAGTGAGTCTGTCCTTTTTATATGCAGACTAATTAGCGTGGTGCCCAAAGCGGCGCATGCGCAGTGCGGAGCTGCACCCGGAAGCACCATCACATAACGGCGTCCCTCCAGTGCGCAGGTCCGGGAAAATTCCTGTGACGTCACAGACCTGCGCACTAATAGTATAGAGGCCGGATGGGATGGGCAGGGGTACAGACGTACCGGGCATGCGCACAACGGCGGCCATTTTTGAGAAGCCTATATGGAAGCTACCATCTTAACAATGCTCTCTCCACTACAACACAAGTCAAAAACACAAGAGATATATGTGGTGTATACAAATAAGTAGAGCGGCATAGTGTTTAGCATTGATGTGGAGCCTCCATAGTAATTTATAGGAGTAATAAGAGACACACCACAGTTTAGTATTCCAAACCAAAAAAAGAGAAGAATGAGAAAATGAAAAATGTAACCACAATGTACATGCGCATGTTTTGGAGAAGCCTCTTCATCAACCATCCAGTTTTGTGTGTGGAATATGGGACATGCCAACATCACTTCTTTTTCTATTTTTTATTTTTTATTTTTTATCCATATATATTTTTTTCCCTTTTTTTTCCTTTTTTTATACATATGTAAAGTGTTTTATTTGTTATTTTTTATTTTCTTTCCTGATACATATGTGTTATTATTTTTTGTGTGTCTTTTTATTCACACATATTGTCTCATTTCTGTCTCCCCCTTTTTGTTTTCCTTTTTTATATAGTTCTCTATTGTGGTTACATTTTTTATTTTCTCATTCTTCTCTTTTTTTGGTTTGGAATACTAAACTGTGGTGTGTCTCTTATTACTCCTATAAATTACTATGGAGGCTCCACATCAATGCTAAACACTATGCCGCTCTACTTATTTGTATACACCACATATATCTCTTGTGTTTTTGACTTGTGTTGTAGTGGAGAGAGCATTGTTAAGATGGTAGCTTCCATATAGGCTTCTCAAAAATGGCCGCCGTTGTGCGCATGCCCGGTGCGTCTGTACCCCTGCCCATCCCATCCGGCCTCTATACTATTAGTGCGCAGGTCTGTGACGTCACGGGAATTTTCCCGGACCTGCGCACTGGAGGGACGCCGTTATGTGATGGTGCTTCCGGGTGCAGCTCCGCACTGCGCATGTGCCGCTTTGGGCACCACGCTAATTAGTCTGCATATAAAAAGGACAGACTCACTATACTAACTACCCCTGTTGATAAAGCATATCGCGAAACGCGCGTCCAGGGTCTTCTTAGGGGATTTGTGAGCACTGCTTCCTTAGTTAAATGGGTAAGTGTCCTTAATTGGCCTGTTTAATTCCTCTGCACTATGCACTATGCACTTTATGTTCGCCCCACCAGGGTTACCGCTTGCACCCTGGTTATATTATATGGGTGACTGGGCTAGTATATACATAACTCCAGGCCTTTGGCACTAACCTTCCCTTGACAAATCTCCTATGATTACTTGCGTGTAATCTTTCCTTGTTGTTTGTACTATGTTGTATATTGTTTCAATTTATTAATAAAAATCTTATCTTTTATATATTATTGAAGTCAGCACTCCATTTTTCTTATGTTTATTCTTCGTTGTGATCAGTTGCACATGTGGCACTTGAGGTTTGGTGTTGTGTCCACGCTTGCAAGTGCATGCTGGTTAAATGTCTAAGCATGCAACTGGTATTCAAATTTTTCAGATTTTTCCCTCGGCTAAAGGTCTTTGCGCACTTCTTACAGATAACCTTGGCCTGATCATGAGGATTTTGGTCAAAAAAGTGCCACACTGCACTCTTCCTACTTTGGCAGACATTTTGCGGCCTAGCACGCTGTGATCTTTTGACCCTCTGGACAAGCTGTCCAGCAACTCTTTTGATGTTTGGAACCTGTCTTTGGAGTGCTCCGGGCCTGCCAGATAACAGCTGTTGCGATGTCGATGTCTGCTGTGGATGCTCCTCATCTGAGCTATTGGAAGCAGCACCCTCTTCCCCCAATGGATGCCAATCTGGGTCAACAACTGGGTCATCCATCACCTCCTCTTCTATGTCATGTGCACCTTCCTCTGTGTCACCGTGTATGGTGGTATAGTGTGCGGGAAGGGGCACCTGAGTCTCATCAGGGTCAGAATCTGGCTCTGTACACTGCGAGGACAATGTAGTGCTCTGAGTGAATGTACCAGCAGAATCATCCATCAGCGGCTGTGCATCAGTGCACTCCATGTCAGATTCATCTTGGCCTGGGTAATTCACCATTTGACTTGATAATCCAGGCATGGTATGTGAAAACAGCTCCATGGAGTAATCAGTAGTATGGCCTGCGTCATCCTTCAATCTTGGTTGGGGTGAAGGACACAAGGAAAGGTGTGGTTCATGAACATGAGCCTCCAATGATGACTCAGTGCTTTTACTTTTTACAACTGAAGAAGAGGAGGCGATAGAGCTGGAGGCTGAGTCAGCAATGTAAGACAAAACTTTTTCCTGATGCTCTGGCTTTAAAAGCGGTTTGCCAACTCCTAGAAAACTAAGCGTTCGAGGCCTTATGTAGCCAGACGATGACGCAGGCTCAACACTCCTGCATTCGGTCCTATTTTGCTCTTGCCACTACCATCAGATCCACCACCAACACCATCATTACCAGCTGCCAACCCCCGCCCAATTCCACGGCCTCTTCCACCAGCCTTCCTCATTTTTGGTAGAAATGTAGACAAAATCCAACAAACTATATAGTAATGTAAAACAAGGTACAAGGTGTCTATAGGACAGGGGAGATTTTGAATTTCTGCAGACACTTGTGGACACTGGACACTTTTGGATTGTGTGAGGCCCACTGATATCTGAGCGCTATGTCACAGGCTCGATGGCACAGCTGTGACAAAAGTGACGAGAGGATAAGGGAGATTTTGAATTTCTGCAGACACTTGTGGACACTGGACACTTTTGGATTGTGTGAGGGCCACTGATATCTGAGCGCTATGTCACAGGCTCGATGGCACAGCTGTGACAAAAGTGATGAGAGGATAAGGGAGATTTTGAATTTCTGCAGACACTTATGGACACTGGACACTTTTGGATTGTGTGAGGCCCACTGATATCTGAGCGCTATGTCACAGGTTCGATGGCACAGCTGTGACAAAAGTGACGAGAGGATAAGGGAGATTTTGAATTTCTGCAGACACTTGTGGACACTGGACACTTTTGGATTGTGTGAGACCCAATGAATATCTGAGCGCTATTTGACAGGCTCGATGGCACAGCTGTGACCAAAGTGACTAGACGATAAGGGAGATTTTGAATTTCTGCACACACTTGTGGACACTGGACACTTTTGGATTGTGTGAGGCCCAATGAATATCTGAGCGCTATGTGACAGGCTCGATGTCACAGCTGTGACCAAAGTGACTAGAGGATAAGGGAGATTTTGAATTTCTGCACACACTTGTGGACACTGGACACTTTTGGATTGTGTGAGGCCCAATGAATATCTGAGCGCTATGTGACAGGCTCGATGGCACAGCTGTGACCAAAGTGACTATAGGATAAGGGAGATTTTGAATTTCTGCAGACACTTGTGGACACTGGACACTTTTGGATTGTGTGAGGGCCACTGATATCTGAGCGCTATGTCACAGGCTCGATGGCACAGCTGTGACAAAAGTGACAAGAGGATAAGGGAGATTTTGAATTTCTGCAGACACTTGTGGACACTGGACACTTTTGGATTGTGTGAGGCCCACTGATATCTGAGCGCTATGTCACAGGCTCGATGGCACAGCTGTGACAAAAGTGACTAGAGGATAAGGGAGATTGGATTGCTTTTAAAAAAGCAGTTTGCAGAGCAGTGGGTAAACAGCAATGCCAGCCTGTCAGGAAGCCTTAAAAGGCAGCCCAACAACCAACACCACTGATACACCACAATATAGCCTCCCCTTGCACTGCACACACAGTGACTGGTGTGTTGTGCAGGCCAAATCGCTAGCAGCAGAAGCAGTTTTTTTTCTTCTCAGCAGGACAAAAAAAAAAATTGGGATTGCTTTTAAAAAAGCAGTTTGCGGAGCAGTGGGTAAACAGCAATGCAGGAATGTCAGGAAGCCTTAGAAGGCAGCCCAACAACCAACACCACTGATACACCACTATATAGCCTCCCCTTGCACTGCACACACAGTGACTGGTGTGTTGTGCAGGCCAAATCGCTAGCAGCAGAAGCAGTTTTTTTGTCTTCTTCCCTGCCTAACGCTCTCCCTACAGAATCAGCAGCAACCTCTCCCTATACTGAGATCGGCAGAAGTAAGATGGCGGTCGGCGTGCACGCCCTTTTATACCCCCTGTGATGCCCACCAAAGCAAGCCAATCACTTGCATGCCCTTCTGAAAGATGGTGGTGACCCCTGCCTATGTCATCACGTTGCCCACAGTGTCCGTGGATCCTGATTGGCTGAAAAAGAGCGCAAAACAAACTTTTGAAACGCGACTTTGGCGCGTAAGTCGCCGACCTCGTGGCCGACCTCATCCTAGGGTCGGGTTTCGTTTCATGAAACCCGACTTTGCCAAAAGTCGGCGACTTTTGACATTTTTCGACCCGTTTCGCTCAACTCTAGTGCAGACTTATCACATAACATCAAATCATTAAACCCCCACTGAACAATCTCCCCCGTTTTCCAGTTAATGACTGGGTTATGGCGTTGTAACCAGGTCTTGCCCAACACCAATCCTGCAGGTAGATTGTCCAGAACCAAACAACTTAAGTTTTACACATGGGTAGCACCCAAGTCAGACATAAAGAGAATTCCCTCTTTAGTGAGGGGGGAGGAGTCAATGGCACCACTTTGATCGGAACCTTAAGTCTAACTGTCCCTATCTTACAGTGTGTGACCAATTGAGAGTCAATAAGATTAATGGATGATCCGCAGTCCATGAAAGCTGTAGAGGGAAAAAAACAACCGTCCACTAACAGTTCCACATGAAGCAGCAATCAGGACACTCCCTTTTCCACTGTCCCGCTTTACCACAGTAGAAGCATAACTGCTTTTCTCTCCAGCGTTGTCTCTCCTTTTCCTTCAGGGAGAGAGCCCCTACATCCATGGGCACAGAAACAGTCTCTTTTCCTCTAGGGAACAATGGAGTCTCCGCCTGCATCACACCCCTGGCCCGCAGCCTGCGGTCCATCCGGACGGCCTGGGTCATGGCGCCCTCGAGTGAGTTAGGTGGGGGATATAATGAAAAGGCAGCCTGTAACCGCTCGGACAAGCCTCTGTGAAAGAGTCCTCGAAGTGCAGCGTCGTCCCAAGAGACCTCTGCGGCCCAGCGGCGGAATTCTGTACAAAACCACTCAGCCGAGTGTTTCCCCTGACAGACACTCATCACCATGTCCTCTGCCAATCGCACTCGGTCCGGCTCATCATATATGTGCCCGAGGGCCTCAAAAAACGCATTCACAGACACTCTCTCAGGGGCAGTGGGAGGAAGGGAGAAAGCCCAAGCTTGTGGGGACCCTTTTAATAAAGACATAATGACCCTAGCTTCTGACTTTCGTCCCCAGAGGAACGTGACCTCAAACTAAAGAAGAGTTTGCAACCCTCCATGAAAACCCTGAACTACTTTTTGTTCCCAGAAAAGAAATCAGGTAGTTTAACAGGTGGTTCTGGGGACACCAAAACAACATCACTCGCCCCAGCCCCCAGAGACCCAGCAGTTAAAGTCAGTGAGCAGTGAAGGACCTATGGTCATGTGACCACAAGGGGGTGGGGCTTAGCGTCCTGCTGTCAGAGATGGGCAGAACACTAATACAGGAATTCTCAAAGTCAGACAAACCGGGTCATACACAGAGATAACAGTAAAGTACCAGGGATGAGACAGAACGGAGAGTCGGGGCCAAGCAGAGATCAAAACCAAACAGACATAAAAGGTACCAAGCAGAATCCAACAAGCAGTATCCAGAGAACAGTCCAAGTCATACACAGAGTATCAGATAAACAAGAACACAGCACAAACACACTCAGGGGTCACCACACTATGCCAAGGATGAAAGTATAACTGACGGGGATGGGAGCATCCTGAGGCTATAAGAAACTTTCCCAGAACCAGGGAGATGCCACAATCATAAGCTCCAGGTGTGCAGGTAAGCCTGCACTGGGATCACAACCTTTAACCCCAGAAAAGCCAGTCATCAGGACTGGTTCCAGACATTAACCCCACGTGTGCGATTCAAACCCGCACTGAGATCATGATAAAGGGGACGCCGGGGACACAATTACAACGGTGGGCCCTTCAAATAGGGAACGGGGAAATGGACACCTCCTGCACTCTCCTAAGGAAGTACCCTGAACTCTCCTCTTGTTCCCTATACAGGTTCTTTCAACCTGTCGCCGACCAGGATACCTCAGTCCCTTACTTGCCCTGCACTTATCCCTTACTAGGGAACTGGCAAGTGCGGACACTAGTCCCACCTCTGTACTAAACACAAGGGAAAATAACGGACAGGGAAAAACAAACAACTTAGCTTTCTCTGCTGCCAATGCTCCAAGGCAGCAGAGTACGGCACCCAAACTCAACTTTAAGCAGAAACACTACTGCTCCAGATAGGCTTCAAAAAGCACTGCTCCAGATAGCTCCTCTCTTCTCTAAGGTTGGTTTGCAAAGGAGCTGCTATTACCAACAGTCAGCTGGTTTACCAGGTGACTGTAACATCGGCGGCCGTGCCCGCCGATATTCCATCAGCGGCGGCACCCACCGCAGCCCCGTCTCACCTGCGCTTCTCCTCCCGGGCTTCCTCCCGTCCTCCCTCCCGTCCTGCTGCGTCCCTGTGCACCTCCCTTAGGCCGCAGGCGCGCGCCTGACAGCTCTCTTCACACTGCGGAGGGCGTCGCTGAGGGGCAGGGCCGTGTTGATCCACTTCCGGGTTTAAAGGTATTTCAGGCGTCTTCCCGAAGGGAAAGACGCCTGGTAATCGTGTGGTGCTCCTGCACTATTCTGGCCGCTATAGTGCTTCTATAGTCCTCTAGCCTAGTGTTTTCCTGGTTCCCATCTTCCTTGTCTCTGTGTCCGTTCCTTTCCATTCCTCCTGCCTGCCTTCTCCTAGTTTAGCCCTTGCTACCTTCTGCCTAGCGTCTGGTGTTATAGTTCCTTGCCTGTTCCTGGTGTTACTGGTTCCCCATCTTCTGTCCGTCCGCTGATTCTCCTGCCTCTGGTCCCCCACTTCTGTCTTCCCTCGCCTACAGTGCCTATCTCTTGCTGCTCCTCTCGGTGTCCTCCCTTCTCTGGTACCCCCTGCTCAGGTACCCTAGTCACCGCCTTGCATTCCAGCCCGTCTGCACCCTTATTTGTCCCTGAGCCGTCCCTCTTGGTCCCGGCTGTCGCGGGTCTGACCCTTGCGGTCCTGCCCCTAACGATCCCTGTATAGGGGTTGGTCATCACCTGGCGTGCTCGGCCCAGGGGCTCCAGATCCGCGACCCAGAGGGTCCACTCTTGGACGTTGTCTACTTCTGAATGTCACAGTATTACCAGGCCATGGACCCCGCCGGTACTGCGGCAGCTACGCAAAAGGAACTACTTTTGTTACGAGAAAATCAGACCCGGATTATGTCCTTTATGAAATCCATGGACACCCGGCTCTCCGCCCTGCAAACCACTGACCCAGGGCATGCTCCCCTCTTAGCCAGCCTCCAGCAGGAGCTTGCGCAGCAGCACGACGCTCAATCTCACATCTTGAGTTATATGGCATCCGTAGATTATCGACTGCTTGCTTTGCAGTCCTCTGCGGCCGCTTCTACCCTACTCCGGGACGCAGTCTCGTCTCCAACTCCTCGTCTGGGAAAGCCTACCAGGTATTGTGGGGATCCCAAGTTATGTCGGGGTTTTTTAAACCAGTGCAGACTGCACTTTGAGCTCCTGCCCCAGCAGTATCCCACAGATCGCGCCAAGGTGGCCTTTATAGTGTCCCACCTCGAGGGGGAGGCTTTAGCCTGGGTGAATCCTTTGTGGGAGCGGGATGATCCCATAGTTTCCAGTATCCAGACTTTTCTGGAGATGTTCCGTAAGGTCTTTGAGGAACCCGGACGCCTAGCTTCTACTACGGAGGCCCTTTTTAACCTCCGTCAGGGTTCCCTTACTGTAGGACAGTACGCCATCCGCTTTCGGACATTGTCTTCGGAGCTGGGATGGAATTACGAGGCATTAGTGGGCGCCTTTTGGAGAGGACTCTCTAGCAAAATCAAGCATGAGCTGGCCGGGCAAGACACCCCCACCACCCTGCTTTTCTCCTTGGATTACCCTGGCTCAGGCTGCACGAGCCAGTTGTCGACTGGCACTCTGGGGAGATTCTGCGCTGGGGTGACTCCTGCCATAAACGCTGTCTGCGGGCCGTCATCCATCCACGTTCGTTGCCTGGGCCAGCCGGTCTCCCGGGCCTTCCTGCACCGTATCACGCGTATGCCGATGTTTTCAGCAAAAAGGAAGCGGATTCCCTACCACCGCATTGGGCCTATGACTGCCCTATCGACCTGATTCCCGGAGCTACCCCTCCCAGAGGGAGAACGTATCCACTATCTCCTGCAGAGACCACGGCTATGACAGAATATATACAGGAAAACCTGGCCAAGGGTTTCATCCGGAAATCCTCCTCCCCAGCTGGTGTGGGTTTTTTCTTTGTTCGGAAGAAAGACGGATCACTTCATCCATGTATTGACTACCGGGGTCTGAACAACATCACCGTTAAGAATCGGTATCCACTTCCGCTTATCCCTGAACTCTTTCACCGGCTGAGAGAAGCTCGGATCTTCACGAAGTTGGATCTGCGGGGTGCCTACAATTTAATCCGGATCCGTGCAGGGGACGAGTGGAAAACGGCCTTCAATACTCGTGATGGTCATTATGAATATTTAGTCATGCCGTTTGGTCTTTGCAATGCTCCGGCTGTGTTTCAGGAATTTGTTAACGAGGTGTTTCGGGATCTACAGTATTCCTGCGTGGTGTATTTAGATGATATTCTCATCTTCTCGCCCAATCTATCCTCTCATCGGAGAAGTGTACGCATTGTCCTGCATCGGCTTTGGGAGAATCATCTCTACGCAAAAATTGAAAAGTGTCTCTTCGAGCAAACTTCGTTACCCTTCTTGGGGTATGTAATCACCAATTCTGGTTTGAAGATGGACCCAGAGAAGCTGTCTGCGGTACTCAAGTGGCCTCGTCCAGTTGGTACAAAAGCCATCCAGCGCTTCCTCGGATTCGCAAATTACTACCGACAGTTTGTTACTCACTTTTCCACAGTGACCAAGCCCATCACGGCCCTGACCCGCAAAGGAACTAAACCTAACAGTTGGTCTCCCGAGGCCGAGGATGCCATCCTTGCCCTGAATCGCTCCTTTGCATCAGCACCGATCTTACATCGCCCGGTGGCCAGTAGGCCCTTTATCCTAGAGGTGGATGCCTCCTCCACCGGAGCTGGGGCAGTTCTTTCCCAGCAGGCACCATCTGGGCGCCTGGTTCCCTGCGGGTTTTTTTCTAAATCGTTCTCGCCTGCTGAGTGTAATTACTCCATTGGGGACCGGGAGTTGCTGGCCATTAAGATGGCTCTGGAGGAATGGCGGTATCTGCTTGAAGGGGCAGTGCACCCTTTTGCTATTTTCATGGACCACAAAAATCTGGCCTATCTGCAGTCCGCCCAAAGACTTAATTCCAGGCAAGCCAGGTGGGCCCTATATTTCTCCCGTTTTGATTTCAAGCTTCATTTCCGACCCGGGAATAAGAACATCAAAGCAGATGCACTCTCCAGGTCTCTGCAGTCTCCTGAGGGAGATGAGGGACCATCATATATCATCGAGCCTGCCAAAGTGGTCTCCGTGGCTCCTCTAAGTTTCTCTACTCCTCCACCAGGCAAAACCTTCGTTCCTCAGAACAAACGCCCGGAGGTGCTGCGCTGGGGGCATTCCTCCAAGATTGCCGGACACGTTGGGACCAAGAAGACCCTCCTGCTTCTCTCTCGCTACTATTGGTGGCCCTCCCTTCGCCGGGACGTGATGGACTTTGTAGCCTCTTACACGATCTGTGCTCAGAGCAAAGTGCCGAGAAGCCTGCCTGCTGGTCTTCTTCACCCGTTACCTGCTCCAGAGGCCCCTTGGCGGCAAATCGCAATGGATTTCGTGACAGATCTGCCTCGCTCAGCTGGATGCACTACCATCCTAGTCGTTGCAGATCGCTTCTCCAAGATGGCCCATTTCATACCCTTGCCCGGGTTGCCGTCTGCTCCGAGGTTGGCCGAGATCTTCATCCACCAGGTCTTCAGGCTGCATGGTCTTCCTCAACAGATTGTTTCTGATCGTGGAGTGTTGTGAGTTCATTTTCCCCTTCATTACTGAGGCCCGAGGAACTCCCTCTTCTGGTAAAGAAAGGTAGTGAGCCTGATTATCAAACACCTGAGGCTGATGATGATGACTGGCTGAGTGGAGTTACTGACTGGATATAAGGCTGCCGACGCCCTTCTGCCCTGCGGGTGATTTCTCTGTGGGATCCTTTGAGACCAGTCTGAATTCCTGCTCCTCTAAAGCTAAGTTTGCTGCTCGGCCTTTTGCTTTGGTGCTTTGACTTTGTTTTTCTTTGTTTTTCTGGATTTCTGCCATTCCCTGCTGGGGTGTGCTGAATTCATTTAGCTCTGTCTTCTGAAAATACCTGAGTGCTGATTTAGTTTTTGAAGCCTAGCTGCTTCAGGGCCTTTTTCATATCAGCTTGTTGGCTTATGTCTTTGATAGGGTTTTGGCAGATTGCAGACAGCAGCCTTCCTGTCCTTTCCTATCTAGGTAGTTTTGGGCCTCGTCTTTGCTCAGTCTATCTTTCTGTCTGTGTTAGTATTTTCATCTTGCTTCACCGTCATTATATGTTGGGGGCTGCCTATTGCTTTGGGGTCTGTTCTGGGGCAGTTTAGATTTCCCCTTTCTTTCTTTAGGCCTATGTATTTCTCCGGCTGTGATCGAGGGGTCTAGGGCATCGTAGGAACCCCCCATGGCTACTGCTAGTTGTGTTGATAGGTTCAGGGGTCTGCAATCTGATAGTTGCCAACTTCTCTGGTTTTCTGGACTTAGCTTGTATTTCTGCTTTTGCCTCCTACAGTGACTCATTCATAACAGAATCACCCGCCATATCGCAGATCCTAGGGTACTCAATAGCAGGAAAGAATTGTAAAAAAAAAAAAAAAGTGTGTATATTTTTTCCTCTATATCTCTGAGGCCGTAGGGGGAATATTTTTTTTCTCTCAATGGAGATAAAGCAATTGTCTGATCATGTGGAGCAGCTCGCTGCGGAAGTGCGGGGAATTTCCGCCTACCTTGCTCATTCACATGCTGCTGAACCAAAGATTCCTACACCTGATGTATTTTTTGGGGATCGGTCTAAATTTTTGAATTTCAAAAATAATTGTAAATTATTTTTTGCCTTGAAGCCTAACTCATCAGGGAGCTCCGCGCAGCAGGTTAAAATTGTCATCTCTTTGCTGCGTGGCGATCCCCAGGATTGGGCGTTTTCTTTGAAACCAGATGATCCTATTCTGACTAATGTGAACGCATTCTTTCAAGCTTTGGGGTTGTTGTATGACGAACCTAATGCCATTGATCAGGCTGAAAAGACCCTGCTGGCATTGAGCCAGGGTCGTGATTCTGCAGAATTGTACTGTCAAAAATTCCGAAAGTGGGCAGTACTTACTACCTGGAATGATAATGCCTTGGCTGCTCTCTTTCGGAAGGGGTTGTCAGAAGCCGTAAAAGATACTATGGTGGGATTTCCTGTTCCCTCTGGTCTTGACGATTCTATGTCATTAGCCATTCAGGTTGATCGGCGTTTGCGTGAACGCAAAGCTGCACGAGAGGTGTTGCCACCTGTTGAACAAATGTCTGAACCTATGCAATGTGATAGAGTTTTTTCCAGAGAGCAGCGTCAGGAGTTCAGAATGCGTAATAAGTTGTGTTTTTTCTGTGGAGATGCCTCGCATATTATTTCTGTCTGTCCTAAACGAGAGAAACGCTTTGCACACACGTTTTCTGTTGGGGGTGTTCAACCTAAGTTTCTTCTGGCTATTACTCTGATCTGCTCCCTGTCCACATTTTCCGCCAAGGCTTTTGTGGATTCGGGAGCAGCCCTAAACCTAATGGACTTGGATTTTGCTAAACGTTGTGGATTTCCGATGACACCTCTGCAGACGCCTATCCCTTTGAGGGGGATTGATGCTACTCCTTTGGCTAAAAATAAACCCCAGTTTTGGACCCAGGTGGTAATGCGGGTCGCCCCAGACCATCAAGAAAATTGCAGATTTTTGGTGTTGCATAATCTGCATGATACTATTGTTCTGGGGTTTCCCTGGTTACAGATTCATAATCCAGTTTTGGAATGGAAATCTGTGTCTGTGGTGAGTTGGGGTTGTCGGTGTGCCTTTAGTGAGGCTCCGGTGTTTTCCACCTCTCCTCAGTCGCATGATGTTCCTGATTATTTGGCGGACTTTTACGATGTATTTAGTGAGAATGAGTCTGCGTCTCTGCCTCCTCATAGGAGTTATGACTGTGCAATTGAACTGAGCCCGGGGTGTAAATTTCCCAAGGGTCGGCTCTTCAATTTATCTGTACCCGAGCACGAGGCTATGCGATCCTATATTAAGGAGGCGTTGGAGAAGGGTCATATTAGACCATCCTCGTCACCCTTAGGTGCCGGTTTTTTTTTTGTAGCCAAAAAGGATGGATCATTAAGACCTTGTATTGATTATCGTGCCCTCAACAAAATTACTGCTAAATATCAGTATCCGTTACCCCTGATTTCTGATCTATTCTCCAGAGTTAAAGGTGCTTGCTGGTTTACCAAGCTTGACCTCAGGGGGGCGTATAATGTTATTCGCATTAAGCATGGGGATGAATGGAAGATGGCGTTTAATACTCCGGAGGGACATTTTGAGTACCTGGTGATGCCTTTTGGGCTCACTAATGCCCCTTCTGTCTTCCAGTGCTTCATGAACGATATTTTCCGAGATTTTGTCGATAAATTTTTGATTATCTATCTGGATGATATTTTGATCTTCTCCAAGGATTGGGATTCTCATGTGGAACATATTCGGACTGTGTTCCGGATCTTGAGGGAGAATTCCCTGTATGTCAAAGGATCTAAATGCCTTTTTGGAGTACAGAGGATTTCTTTTTTGGGATTTATTTTGTCCCCGTCAACTATTGAAATGGACCCGGCCAAGGTACAGGCCATTCACGATTGGGTTCAGCCCACTTCTTTGAAGGTCCTCCAGAAGTTTTTGGGTTTTGCTAATTTTTATCGGAAATTTATAGCAAAATTTTCTAGTATTGCCAAGCCATTGACTGATTTGACTAAGAAGGGTGCTGATGTGTTAAATTGGTCTCCGGAGGCTGTTTCTTCCTTTCAGGAGCTGAAGCGAAGATTCACCTCCACCCCGGTTTTGCGGCAACCTGATGTCTCACTTCCATTCCAGGTAGAGGTGGATGCTTCTGAGGTTGGTGCAGGAGCTGTTTTGTCCCAAAAGGATCCTGTAACATCTAAAATGAATCCCTGTGCTTTCTTTTCCCGAAAGTTCTCTCCATCTGAACGCAACTATGATGTGGGGAATAGGGAACTGTTGGCCATGAAATGGGCATTTGAGGAGTGGAGACATTGGTTGGAGGGAGCTAAGCATCAAGTCGTGGTCCTCACTGACCACAAGAATTTGATTTACCTAGAGTCGGCTAAGCGCTTGAACCCTAGACAGGCTAGGTGGGCCTTGTTTTTTACACGTTTTGATTTTGTGGTTTCTTTTCTTCCTGGAACAAGGAATGTCAGGGCAGACGCCCTCTCTAGGAGCTTCTTTGCTGATTCTCCTGTGGTGACCAAGCCTGCTACCATCTTAGGCGAAGGGGTAGTTCTTTCTGCCATCTCGCCCGATTTGAGACGTGCTCTGGAAGAGTTCCAGGAGGACAAACCTGAGCGTTGTCCCAGTGGAAAGTTGTATGTTCCTGACCAGTGGAAGAAGAGAGTGATGTCTGAAGTTCATTGCTCTGCTTTGGCTGGTCATCCAGGTATTTTTGGTACTAGAGATCTGGTGAGTCGGTTTTTTTGGTGGCCCTCCTTGTCTCGTGATGTCAGGAATTTTGTGCAGTCCTGTGGGACGTGCTCCCGGTCTAAATCGTGTTCTCGCTCTAGTGGGTTGTTGATGCCTTTGCCTGTCCCCAAGAGGCCATGGACCCATATTTCAATGGATTTCATCTCTGATATGCCTGTCTCTCAGAGGATGACTGTTATTTGGGTGATTTGTGATAGGTTCTCTAAGATGGTTCATCTTGTACCACTCCCTAAGTTGCCGTCTTCCTCTGAGTTGGTGCCCCTGTTTTTACAACAGGTGGTTCGTTTGCACGGGATTCCTGAGAACATTGTATCTGACAGAGGAGTCCAGTTTGTGTCTAGATTTTGGAGAACTTTCTGTTCCAGGCTGGGAATTCAGTTGTCCTTCTCCTCTGCTTTTCACCCTCAGACCAATGGGCAGACAGAGAGAACAAACCAGACCTTGGAGTCATATTTGAGATGTTTTATTTCTGCTGATCAGGATGATTGGGTTTCATTTTTGCCCTTGGCCGAATTTGCTTTAAATAATAGAGCTAGTTCTGCCACTTTGATGTCACCTTTTTTTTGTAACTTTGGGTTTCATCCTCGATTTTCTTCAGGGCAGGTGGAGCCCTCTACCTGCCCAGGTGTTGACACTGTGGTGAAGAGAATGCACCAGATCTGGGACCAAGTGGTGGATAAGTTATCTCTCTCCCAGGAAAAGGCCCAGCGGTTTTCCAACCGACATAGGACCATTGGTCCCCAGTTTAAGGTTGGTGATATGGTGTGGTTATCATCAAAAAATATTGCTATGAAGGTGGCTTCTCCTAAGTTTAAGCCTAGATTTATTGGACCTTACAAGATTGTGGAGATTATTAATCCGGTCTCTTTTCGTTTGGCTCTTCCTGTCACATTTAAAATCCATAATGTGTTCCATAAATCTTTGTTGAAGAGGTTTGTTGAACCTGTTGTTCCGGGGGTGGCACCTCCAGACCCTGTATTGGTTGAAGGTAACATGGAATATGAGGTAGAGAAAGTACTGGATAGACGGAGACTCCAGTATTTGGTTAAGTGGAAGGGTTATGGTCAGGAGGATATTTCCTGGGTCTCTGCCTCTGATATTCATGCCAAAAGATTGGTGCGTGCCTTTCATCGGGCTCACCCTGATCGCCCTGGTGGCGTAGTTGAGGGTTCGGTGACCCCTCCTCAAGGGGGAGGTACTTTTGTGAGTTCATTTTCCCCTTCATTACTGAGGCCCGAGGAACTCCCTCTTCTGGTAAAGAAAGGTAGTGAGCCTGATTATCAAACACCTGAGGCTGATGATGATGACTGGCTGAGTGGAGTTACTGACTGGATATAAGGCTGCTGACGCCCTTCTGCCCTGCAGGTGATTTCTCTGTGGGATCCTTTGAGATCAGTCTGAATTCCTGCTCCTCTAAAGCTAAGTTTGCTGCTCGGCCTTTTGCTTTGGTGCTTTGACTTTGTTTTTCTTTGTTTTTCTGGATTTCTGCCATTCCCTGCTGGGGTGTGCTGAATTCATTTAGCTCTGTCTTCTGAAAATACCTGAGTGCTGATTTAGTTTTTGAAGCCTAGCTGCTTCAGGGCCTTTTTCATATCAGCTTGTTGGCTTATGTCTTTGATAGGGTTTTGGCAGATTGCAGACAGCAGCCTTCCTGTCCTTTCCTATCTAGGTAGTTTTGGGCCCCGTCTTTGCTCAGTCTATCTTTCTGTCTGTGTTAGTATTTTCATCTTGCTTCACCGTCATTATATGTTGGGGGCTGCCTATTGCTTTGGGGTCTGCTCTGGGGCAGTTTACATTTCCCCTTTCTTTCTTTAGGCCTATGTATTTCTCCGGCTGTGATCGAGGGGTCTAGGGCATCGTAGGAACCCCCCATGGCTACTGCTAGTTGTGTTGATAGGTTCAGGGGTCTGCAATCTGATAGTTGCCAACTTCTCTGGTTTTCTGGACTTAGCTTGTATTTCTGCTTTTGCCTCCTACGGTGACTCATTCATAACAGTGGAGTCCAGTTTACCTCTCGTTTCTGGAGGGCTCTCTGTCGACTCATGGGAACATCTCTCGATTTCTCCTCCGCTTATCATCCGCAGACCAACGGTCAAGTGGAGCGGATTAATCAAGTTCTGACAACCTACTTACGTCTCTTTTCCAATGCCCATCAGGACAATTAGATCTCACTCCTACCTTGGGCTGAATTTGCCCATAATAATCATCCCAGTGAATCAACTGCCAGGTCGCCATTTTTTGTGGTCTCAGGTCAAAATCCTGGTGTGCCATTGCCTTTTTTCACGTCGTCGGGAGTCCCCGCAGCAGATGCTCTCGCCATGAAATTTTCACAAGTTTGGAGGGAGACCAGGGAGGCCCTCGTGAATGCCAGTGCCCGGATTAAGAAACATTCGGACAAAAGACGGAAGGACCTACCCCCATACCATCCAGGTGACAAAGTCTGGCTTTCAACCAAGCATATCCGCCTGAGGGTTCCCTCTTACAAGTTGAGTCCCCGATACATCGGGCCTTTCGAAGTACTTGGACGCATCAATGAGGTGGCTTATAAATTGAGGTTGCCGACTTCACTCCGGGTCCCTAACGCCTTCCATGTCTCGCTCCTGAAACCTGTGGTTCTCAATCGCTTTCAATCTGCTCCCATCGCTTCCCCTTCGCCGATTGGGTCAGATGACGTTTTTGAGGTAAAGGACATTTTGGCCATGAAAAGAGTCAGGGGAAAGACACTTTTTCTTATTGATTGGAAAGGATTTGGGCCCGAAGAAAGGTCCTGGGAGCCTCGAGAGAATGTTAATGCCCCTCTTATTCTGAAAAACTTTTTGGCCAATCTCGAGGGGGGGGACATAAAGAGGGGGGTACTGTAACATCGGCGGCCGTGCCCGCTGATATTCCATCAGCGGCGGCACCCGCCGCAGCCCCGTCTCACCTGCGCTTCTCCTCCCGGGCTTCCTCCCGTCCTCCCTCCCGTCCTGCTGCGTCCCCGTGCGCCTCCCTTAGGCCGCGGGCGCGCGCCCGACCGCTCTCTTCACACAGCGGGGGGCGTCGCTGAGGGGCAGGGCCGTGTTGATCCACTTCCGGGTTTAAAGGTATTTCAGGCGTCTTCCCTAAGGGAAAGACGCCTGGTAATCGTGTGGTGCTCCTGCACTATTCTGGCCGCTATAGTGCTTCTATAGTCCTCTAGCCTAGTGTTTTCCTGGTTCCCATCTTCCTTGTCTCTGTGTCCGTTCCTTGCCATTCCTCCTGCCTGCCTTCTCCTAGTTTAGCCCTTGCTACCTTCTGCCTAGCGTCTGGTGTTATAGTTCCTTGCCTGTTCCTGGTGTTACTGGTTCCCCGTCTTCTGTCCGTCCGCTGATTCTCCTGCCTCTGGTCCCCCACTACTGCCTTCCCTCGCCTACAGTGCCTATCTCTTGCTGCTCCTCTCGGTGTCCTCCCTTCTCTGGTACCCCCTGCTCAGGTACCCTAGTCACCGCCTTGCATTCCAGCCCGTCTGCACCCTTATTTGTCCCTGAGCCGTCCCTCTTGGTCCCGGCTGTCGCGGGTCTGACCCCTGCGGTCCTGCCCCTAACGATCCCTGTATAGGGGTCGGTGATCACCTGGCGTGCTCGGCCCAGGGGCTCCAGATTCGCGACCCAGAGGGTCCACTCTTGGACGTTGTCTACTCCTGAACGTCACAGTGACCTTATATAGGAAGGCGGGAGTGGTCTCCCCTAGCAGACTAAACATGTAGTAACACCAGCAGCCATCGGGGGCAAAAACTGATATTAACCCCAGGGCCAGAAAGGAAAAACGTTTATATCAGAGAATCCAGAATCTGACAGATCCAAAAATGGATCGTGACACGTTTTTAATTTTCTTTTTCATAATACAGAAAAACTTTGATTCTGCGCTTAAAAAAGTGTCTGCAGTTTTTACAGTTCCTTTTTTAGGCTCCACATAGAAGACAAGAGAGGAAAAAAGCACCAAAACCGCACAGTTCAGTAGCATCTATAGATGCACAGGGAAGTGCAGTTTTCATGAAATCTCATCCACTTTGCTTTAACAGGTAAAGCTGACTTTCTGTGAAAAAAAGCAGTAAAAAAATGCAGCATTTACACTACATCAGCATTACATTTTTATTACTTTTTTCTGAGTTTAACCCCTTTACCCCCAAGGGTGGTTTGCACGTTACTGACCGGGCCAATTTTTACAATTCTGACCACTGCCCCGTTATGCGGTAATAACTCTGGAACACTTCAATGGATCAAGGTGATTTTGAGATTATTTTCTCAAGACTTATTGTACTTTATGATAGTGATAAAAATTTTTTTGATATGACTTGTGTTTGAGAAAAATAAACGGAAATTTGACTAA
The DNA here is from genome assembly GCF_039654945.1 of Dendrobates tinctorius. NCBI lineage: Eukaryota > Metazoa > Chordata > Amphibia > Anura > Dendrobatidae > Dendrobates > Dendrobates tinctorius. Next base: position 4,541,756 of record NW_027361680.1, on the reverse strand, counting down.
ACTTGCCCTTAAATCACAGAGATTTGTGTTCACATGCAGGACACACTTCAGGGGCATAGACCGCGCTGGAAAATAGCGGCGCATGCGCAGTAGCGATTATATACTTCGCCAACAGTTGGGCAAAGCATATTGCGCAGGCGCCGGAGGCCTTTACAATGCGCAAGCGCGGAAACCAACGTTATCTGTGATATTCACAGATGAAGATTACGTGCAGCAAGCCGAGGGGGGGGGGGAAGGCGAATAAGCAACGCCCACCAGACTGGACCACGGCGAATTGCATACATCCCCAACAAGATAAAAAGGGTATTTATGCCTCAAAGGTGCGGGGTCAGGGGGAATAGAAAATCCTAATAGAATCCTTATAGGACGCACAATTGGGTGATATCTTTACATGATATCACTAAATATGGGTGACAGATTCCCTTTAATGAATTCATCTATGGGTGCAATGATCATATTGATGTTAAGGTTCGTTGGATGCAGCAAACAGCAGAAGGCAGAGAAGGGGTTAACAAAAGTTTACTTAAGCAATTACTGAATATGAATTCAAGGAAACCTCCGTGCAGGAAGGTGTTAAGGTGAACTATACAATAAACACAACAAGAAGAGAAAAAGTGAAGGTAATGACTTCGTTCTTGTTGGGGAGTGGTTGGAATAGTTCCCGACAGCGTCGCAGTCTGTGAACAAAGTCTCTGGCTCTGCTGTCTAGAAACGAGATGCACTGTCTCCTGACCGTGCCAAAATATCCAGATCCGTTGGTCTTGGGACCGTTGAACTTGGGTCCGTAGGAGAGGAGATACAGTTCCTTCTATGGATTACTAAAGTGTGATGCAGTACATCGGGGGCGCCATACAGGCCGCGGAGGTGACAAGGTCTTGTACAGAATCACAACGTTCAGGAAAGGTCGGTATGTCTGCTGCACTATCCACTATGGGTATCGTTCATGGAGAGGCACTAGGTAAAGGGTATAAGAGGCGGACAGTCTGTAAAGGGCTGGCGTCAGTGGCAGTAGTTGACGAGAGGGAGTCAACCTTCGTTCTGCTCTGTAGTCTTCCCGCCAAGTTTCTCTCCTTTTTCACGCTCCGCTCCTTTTAAGTCTCCCTCACCCCTTTCAGATGGAGCTTGTAATAAGCATGGAGGATTCGCTGCTGCAAAAACCACAGATCCACAAGGGACTGACGTAGATCGTTTTTTTGTCTGGATTTTTAATGAGGCTCCTTTTGAGCATATGCAATACCCCGCCACTAATTCAATGATAATTATATTTTAATGTTGTTTAACCCCTTCACCCCCAAGGGTGGTTTGCACGTTCATGACCGGGCCAATTTTTACAATTCTGACCACTGTCCCTTTATGAGGTAATAACGCTGAAACGCTTCCATGGATCCTGGTGATTCTGACAATGTTTTCTTGTGACATATTGTACTTCATGTTAGTGGTAAAATTTCATTCATATAACTTACGTTTATTTGTGAAAAAAACGGAAATTTGGCAAAAATGTTGAACATTTCGCAATTTTCCAAATTTGAATTTTTATGCCCTTAAATCACAGAGATACGGCACACAAAAAACTTAAGAAGTAACATTTCCCACATGTTTACTTTACATCAGCACAATTTTGAAACCAAAATTTTTTTTGTTAGGAAGTTATAAGGGTTAAAAGTTGACCAGCGATTTCTCATTTTTACAACACCATTTTATTTTTACGGACCACATTACATTTGAAGTCACTTTGAGGGGTCTATATGATAGAAAATACCCAAAGGTGACACCATTCTAAAAACTGCACCCCTCAAGGTGCTCAAAACCACATTCAAGAAGTTTATTAACCCTTCAGGTGCTTCACAGGAATTTTTTGAATATTTTAAAAAAAAGAATATTTAACTTTTTTTCACAAAAAAAATAATTCAGGTTCAATTTTTTTTATTTTACCAAGGGTAACAGGAGAAATTGGACTGGAAAAGTTATTGTGCAATTTGTCCTGAGTACGCTGATACCTGATATGTGGGGGGAACCACTGTTTCGGTGCATGGCAGAGCTCAGAAGGGAAGGAGCGCCGTTTGACTTTTTCACTGCAAAATTGGCTGGAATTCTTATTGGACGCCATGTCACGTTTGGGGAGCCCCTGATGTACCTAAACAGTGGAAACCCCCCACAAGCGACCCCATTTTGGAAACTAGACCCCCCCAAGAAACTTATCTAGGTGCTTGGTGAGAACTTTGAACCCCCAAAGGCTTCACAGAAGTTTATAACGTACAGCTGTACAATAATAAAATCATATTTTTTCCACAAAAATGATCTTTTCACCCTCAATTCTTACTTTCCCAAGGGTAACAGGACTCTAAAAGTTATTGTGCAATTTGTCCTGAGTACGCTGATACCCCATATGTGGGGGTAAACCACTATTTGGGCGCATGGCAGAGCTTGGAAGGGAAGCAGCGCCATTTGACTTTTTTGGCTGGAATTGAGATCGGACACCATGTCGCATTTGGAAAGCCCCTGATGTACCTAAACAGTGGAATCCCCCCACAAGTGACCCCATTTTGGAAACTAGACCCCCTAAGGAACTTATCTAGATGTGTGGTGAGCACTTTGAACTCCCTCAGTGCTTCACAGAAGTTTATAACGCCCGGGTGTGATAATAAAAAAATCGTATTTTTTCCACAAACATGATCATTTAGTCCCCATTTTTTATTTTCCCAAGGGTACCAGGAGAAAATGGACCCCAAAAGTTGTTGTCCAATTTGTCCTGAGTACCCTGATACCCCGTATGTGGGAGAAAACCACTGTATGGGCCCACGTCGGGGCTCAGAAGGGAAGTAGTGACGTTTTGGAATGCAGATTTTGATGGAATGGTCTGCGGGTGTCATGTTGCCTTTGGAGAGCCCCTGATGTACCTAAACAGTGGAAACCCCCCACAAATGACACCATTTTGGAAACTAGACCCCCTAAGGAACTTATCTAGATGTGTGGTGAGCACCCCCAAGGGCTTCACACAAGTTTATAACGCCCTGGTGTGAAAATAAAAAAATCATATTTTTTTCCCACAAAAATGATATTTTTGCCCCCAATTTTTTATTTTCCTAAGGGCAACAGGAGAAATAGGACCCCAAAAGTTGTTTTTCAATTTGTCCTGAGTTGGCTGATACCCCATATGTGGGGGTAAAACAGAGCTTGGAAGGGAAGGAGCACCATTTGACGTTTTCAACGCAGAATTAGCTGGAATTGAGATCAGACGCCATGTTGCGTTTGGAGAGCACCTGATGTGCCCAAACAGTGGAAACCCCCCAATTCTAACTCCAACCCTTACCCCAACACACCTCTAACCCTAAACTCAGCCCTAACCCTAGTCCTAGCCCTACTCCTAACCCTAGCCCTAACCCTAATGGGAAAATGGAAATAAATACATTTTTTTAATTTTATTATTTTTCCCTAACTAAGGGGGTGATAACGGGGGGTTTGATTTACTATTTATGGCGGTTTTTATGTTTGGCAGCTGTCACACGCTAAAAGACGCTTTTTATTGTAAAAATAGTTTTTGCATCACCACATATTGAGAGCTATAATTTTTCTGTATTTTGAGCCACTGAGTCATGTGAGGTCTTATTTTTTGCGGGATGAGTTGACGTTTTTATTGGTATCATGTTCGGGCACGTGACATTTTTTGATCGCTTTTTATTCCGATTTTTGGGACGCAGAATGAACAAAATCCAGCGTTTCATGAGTTTCTTTTGGGGGGTGCGTTTACACCGTTCTGCGTGTGGTAAAATTGATAAAGCGGTTTTATTCTTTGGGTCAGTACGGTTACAGCGATACCTCATTTATGTCATTTTTTTATGTTTTTGCACTTTTATGCAATAAAAACAATTTTATATAAAAAAATAATTATTTTTGCATCGCTTTTTTCTGTGAGATATAACTTTTTTATTTTCTCTCTGATGATGCTGTGTGGTGGCTCGCTTTTTGCGGGACAAGATGACGTTTTCAGCAGTACCATGGATATTTATATGCATCTTTTTGATCGCGCATTATTGCACTTTTTGTTCGGTGGTATGATTGGTATGATAATAAATCATTTTTTTTTGCTTCGTTTTTTATTTTATTTTTTAAGGGGTTCGCTAAAGGGGTTAACTAATGGGACAGTTTTATAGGGCAGGTCGTTACGGATGCGGCGATACCAAATATGTATACTTCTATTGTTTTTTTTTTTCATTTCCAAAAAATGAATTTATTGGGGAATATTTTTTTTTTTTTTTAATTTATTTAGCGATTTTTTTAAAATTATTTTTACACTTTTTTTTTTTACTTTATTAGGTTGTCCCAGGGGGGCCATCACTGTCCTGGGGCAGATCGCTGATCTGTCACATCACAGATCACTGTGACAGATCAGCAATCTGTCACAGGCAGTGTGCAGGTTTCCTCCTTGCCTGCGCTTTGCAGGCACTGAGGAAGTCAGCTCCCTGCAGGCCCCCGAAGGTCCCCATCGCCATCTTGGATCTGGGGACCCGCAGGGAAAGAGCCCCCCGCAGCAGCGCTGCACATTGCGCTGCTGTGGGGGGCTCAGGGAAGCACGGAGGGAGCCCCCTCCCTGCCGATGCTTCCCTTTAACCCCAGGTACACCGCGATCGTGTTTGATCGCGGTGTGCAAGGGGCTAACGTGTCGGGGGCGGTCCGTGACCGCCCCTGACACATTGTGCCGGGTGTCAGCTGTGATAATCAGCTGACACCCGGCCACGATCAGCGGCGCTCACCACGTGGGCGTCGCTGATTGCGCTAGACGTACTATCCCGTCCATGGACGGGATAGTACGTCTGATGTCAGAAAGGGGTTAATAATGTCTCCTCATATATTTACCCCGTCACTCTCTATACTGTCTGCTCACACATACCCCCGACTCCCCATACTGTGTCTGCACACATCCCATCACCCTCTCTCCCCATACTGTGTCCACATACATTTTTCCCATCGCTACTCATACTGTGTCCACATATATTTACCTGTTCGCACCCCTTACTGTCTGCACTCATCCCACAAACTGTTTCCTCATACATGCCCTCATACATACATACTCTTCATTTTGTGTCCTCAAATCTCCCCACACACATTAAACCCCACCCACTCCAAATCCTCCCATCCCCAATTCCCCACACATATTAAGTACCCCCATCCCCACTACAAATCCCTCACACATTAAATAACCCCCCATCCCCACTCCAAATCCCCCCACACATTAAGTATCCCCCATCCCCACTCAATATCCCCTGTCCCAACTCCCAAATCCCCCCACACATTATGTACCCCCCACTCATTATGTACACCCCACATTAACCCCCATCCCCACTCATTAACCCCCACATTAACCCCCATCCCAACTCATTAGCCCCCATCCCACTCATTAACCCCCCACTCATTAACCTCCCACACATTAACCCCCATCCCCACTCATTAACCTCACACACATTATGTACCCCCAACATTAACCCCCATCCCCACTCATTAACCCACCACACATTAACCCCCATCCCAACTCATTAACCCCCATCCCCACTCATTAACCCCCACTCATTAACCCCCACACATTAACCCCCATCCCCACTCATTAATCCCCACACATTAACCCCCATCCCCACATTAACCCCCATCCCCACATTAACCCCATCTCCACTCATTAACACCCCACTCATTAACCCCTCACACATTAACCCCCCACACATTAACCCCCATCCCCACTGATTAACCTCCCACACATTAACCCCCATCCCCACTCATTAACATTCCTCCCCACTCATGAACCCCCATCCCCACTCATTAACCCCCCACATATTAACCCTCAACCCCACATTAACCCCCATCCCCACTCATTAACCCTCCACACATTAACCCCCATCTCCACTCATTAACCCCCATCCCCACATTAACCCCCATCTCCACTCATTAATCCCCCACACATTAATCCCCATCTCCACTCATTAACCCCCCCACATTAACCCCCATCCCCACTCATTAACCCTCCCACTCATTAACACCCCCCATCTCTTATCTTCGGTGGTTCTTCAGCTCCATAGAGGAGCACACTTACCACCAGCATTCGCTCTGGGCACCGGGGAGTGACGTCAGCAGCGTGATCACATGACCTGATCACGCTGCTGACGTCGCTCTGACCCGGCGGTCAGTGCTTCAATTGTACTGGCGTCTGTATAGATGCCAGTACAATTGCTTCCTTGGAGCCGGCACGGCCTCCTTCTCTGCGCCGGCTGTCAGCTTGACAGTCGTCACAGAGAACAGCTACCCCCCTGGATACGCCTCTGGTGCCTCGTAAGAAGCGTTACAGTAAGCGCTGTTCCCCAGCACCGGGTGCTTTGCACAGCTCTCATCGTTCTCCCCTTCTCTGCCGGTGATCGGCGCGAGCAGAAGAGAATGATGAGAGTTACATTTAAGCGATAAAAGAGAGAGCAGGCGGTGGCTGATGGGACTATTACTCCCATACAAAAGGCATATAACATCTGCAATACTATAATACAGGAATACCAGGCAATATATTACAGTTTTCTATAAAATGGTAACACATTCATGTGGCAACACCATAACCAATGAGCAGTAATGCATAGTTATACATGTAGCAGTACCGCAGACTGCTACATATCTGCTAATATCAGTGACAGCATAAGCTGCTGATGAAGATATTCATCAGCCGCCAGCGCTATAAATAAATAAATGAAAAAAACAGTGTCGGTTCCCCTGTATTTTCTATAACCAGCCAGACAAATTCACATTTGGGGGCCAAGGAATTTTGGGGCCCCATACTGGCAAAATTTATGGGCCCCCCATGAGACTCCGCTCAGGCTCGACCCCCAGTTCTGCCTCCACCCTAGCTCCTCCTCCACCACGCGAACCTTCAAAAATCCCTCTGCCCTTTCTTGGAAAAATGGCTGAGCTGCAGGTGGAGACAGTCAACATGCTGGTACTGTGCAGCACAGTCTGTACGACTAAAAGGATAGGACAATGGCTGAGCTGCAGGTGCCACAGTGGAGACAGTCAGCAGCATGCTGGTACTGTGCAGCACAGTCTGTGCTGCTGACTAAAAGGATAGGAGTCGGACAACAGTTGGCTGAGCTGCAGGTGGCGTGGAGAGACATTCTGTGTCAGGTGCATGGAGTCCAGCATAGCCCCTTCACGGGAATGAGTCACCGAAATGAATGCAGCAAAGAGCTGTGTGTCAGGTAGCAGCTGCAGAGCCCTCTCCTCTGTATAGGCCAGTCATGTAGCAGAGGTGTGTGTCAGGCAGCAGCTGCAGAGCCCTCTCCAGTGTATGGGACAGGCATGTAGCAGAGTTTTGTGTGTCAGGTAGCAGCTGCAGAACCCTCTAATGTGTATAGGCCAGGCATGTAGCAGAGCTGTGTGTGTCAGGTAGCAGCTGCAGAACCCTCTAATGTGTATAGGCCAGGCATGTAGCAGAGCTGTGTGTGTCAGGTATCAGCTGCAGAGCCCTCTCCTGTGTATGGGACAGGCATGCAACAGATGTGTGTGTCAGGTAGCAGCTGCAGAGCCCTCTCCTTTGTATAGGTCAGGCAAGTAGCAGAGCTGTGTGTGTCAGGTAGCATCTGCAGAGCCCTCTCCTGTGTATGGGACAGGCATGTAGCAGGGCTGTGTGTGTCAGGTAGCAGCTGCATAGCCCTCTCCTGTGTCTGGACCAGGCATGTAGGACTCAGTCAACATGCCTCATGTCTATGGATGCTGGAGATCTGTCTCCCACAGCCCCACTCCCGCCTCATCCATCATGAGCCCGGGCCCACACCACTGGAGACGTCAGAGAGAGAGAGACAGACTGAGACACAGGCAGACTACTTACCCTACCGCCGCTGCTGTCAGTCTTCGCCTCGCCATCCACCATCTTCTGCAAGTCCGACTGCTCCCACAGCCTCCCAGTCCCGTGTTGTGGCACACTGCAACTGCTCTGTTCTGGAATGAGGAAGTGGAGCAGAGCAGTGTGTGAAGTCAGGTGAGGACAGCGCTGTGGCTGGCCTGGACCATTGTGCACGGGGGGATTGTGGCGCTGGCTGGACCATGGTGTGGGGGGGGCCAGCAGGCACTGGGTTTTGATATAAAATAAAGCTGGAGAAGCCTGAACAAAATGTAGGGGGCCCTAGCGCGGACCGGGCTGCCAGCGTGCTCAGGCCCCCCCTAATAACTGGGCCCCATACACTTGTAAGGGCTGTCATGCCTTGATGGCGGCCCTGTTTGGGGCCTGCAACCCTCAGCTTTCAGCTTCAGTAAGACTGGTTATGAAGAATAGAGGGGTCTCCACTCAGTTTTTTTTAAATTATTTAAATAAATAATTTAACAAAATGGCATGGGATCCCCCCTATTTTTGACAACCAGCCTTGCTAAAGCTCACAGCTGGAGACTGGTTTTCTCAGGCTGGTTAGGGGCCATGGATATTGACCCCCCCAGCCTAAAAATAGCAGCCCGCAGCTGCCCAGAAAAAGAACGTCTATTGGATGCACCTTTTCTGGGCAGCTGTGGGCTGCTATTTTTAGGCTGGGGGGGTCAATATCCATGGCCCCTTACCAACCTGAGAATACCAGCTCCCAGCTGTGAGCTTTGGCAAGGCTGATTGTCAAAAATGGGGGGGCACGCCAGTTTTTAAATTACTTATTTAAATAATTTTTTTTAAAAAAACAGCGTAGGGACCACTCTATTCTTGATAACAAACCTTGCTGAAGCTGACAGTTACAGCCCCCAGCTGTGAGTTTTGCCTGGTTGGTTATAGAAAATGCAAGAGAGCTCACGCTGTTTTTTTCATTTATTTATTTAAAGCGCAGGTGGCGGCTAATGCCCCCATCGGCCGCTGGCTGCTATCACTGCTATTAGCGGCAGAGGGGATAGGCTTATGAGAGTAATAGTTCCATCAGCCGCCGCATGCTGTCTCTTTTATCTCTTATATATAACTCTCATCATTCTCTCCGCGCCGATCACCGGCAGAGTAGGGGAGAATGATGAGAGGCGTGTTCAGCACCCGATGCTGGGGAACATCGATTACTGTAATGCTTCTTCCCTGGCGCCCACCCGTGTGGTACTGATGTGGCACACGGTTGCCACACATGTGCCGCAAGTATTACAGATACTGACAGACATCTCCGGTACCGGAAATATCAGGATGTGTGAAAGAGGCCTCATAGCGGGTTTTAATGTTTGGTAGCTGTCACACACTAAAAGACGCTTTTTATTGCAAAAAATAGTTTTTGTACATTTTGAGAGCTATAATTTTTCCATATTTTGACCCACAGAATCATGTGAGGTCTTGTTTTTTGTGGGAAAAGTTGACATCTTTATTGGTACCATTTTCGGGCACATGACATTTTATGATCACTTTCCACTCCGGTTTTTGGGAGGCAGAATGAATAAAACCAGCAATTCACGAGTTATCATCTGCGGGGAGGGGGGGCGTTCATACCGCCCCACTTGCGGCAAAATTGATAAAGCAGTTTTGATTTTCGGGTTAATACGATGACAGCGATACCTCATTTATATTGTTTTTTGCTTTGCGCTTTTATACAATAAAAACTATTTTATAGAAAAAATAATTCTTTTTGCATCACTTTATTCTGAGATATAAAGTTTTATTTTTCAGCTGATGGAGATGTATGGCGTTTTTTTTTTTTTGCGGGACAAGATGACGTTTTCAGTGGTACAATGTTTATTTATATCCGTCTTTTTGATTGTGTGTTATTCCACTTAATGTTCAGCGGTATGATGATAAAGCATTGTTTTTTTGCCTTGTTTTTTATTTATTTTTTTATGGTGTTCACTAAAGGGGATAACTAGTGGGACAGTTTTATAGGTCAGGTCGTTGCGGACGCGGCGATGCCAATTATGAGCACTTTTATTGTTTAGATTTTTTTTTCATTCAAATATTTATTTAGCAAAAGAATACATATTGATTTTTTTACTATTATTTTTTAAAATATTTTTTACAATTATATAAAAAAATGTATTTACTTTTTTCTAACTTTTTTACTTAGTCCCACTATGGGACAATTGTTTTGTGCAGGCTAATCGCTTATATGGCATGCAAATGACGCAGCATCGGCATGCAGATGAAGCAGCATCTGCATGCCATATGTCATGGTCCAGCCCGGAGTTTATTTTCTGCTGTCTTCACTCCGGACTGGTCATGCGGGAGTTAATCTCCTCAGCCTTGTTCTGGAGCTAGCTGGGCTATTTCAGTCTCTCACAGCCTGCTGACCAGTGTTAGTGATAGCTCAAGCTTCCAGTTTAGAGCCTCTGACCCTTGTACCTTGGTGTTCCTCCTGCCTTTGACTGATATTCACGTGCATGACCCGGACTGATTTCTGACCCCGTCTCTTGGTATTTGTCTCTTCTGTTACGTTCCCTCTCTGGCATCTGACTCCCCGGCTTGTACCCTGACCACGTATTTCGTCTCACGTTTTGGACCCCATGCTCATGTTCTGGCTTTCTGACTCTCGGCTTGATATTTTGACTACGTGTATTGCCGCTCCTTCTGGTACGTCTGCTCCTGCTAGTTTCTGACTCGGTTCGTCTGACTATTCTCTCTCATTACCTGTGGCACCTGTGCTGTTGCTCAGGGTTGCTGCTCTTAGTGTGTAACCTCTCTTCCCTCACCAGCTCCCCCTGGTGGAGGTTTCACTACATTATCACTAACCCATACATTTCAACAGGATTTTGCACTTTTTTTTTCTCTGGTCATGGATCTGCTGCATAACATGGCAGATCAAGTGTCCAGTTTGACGCAGATGGCGCAGGACTTTTCTGTGAATCATCAGTCCCTAGTCATGTCTCATACCCACTTACAGAAAGAACTGACTGAGACTATTAAGACCATGCAGGGAAACACCTCTCATATTGTTTGTCCACCAGGTGACTCTGTAGATGTTATTTTGCACTCTCCTGAACCCTCAGTTAAACTTCCTGACACATTTTCTGGCGAAAAAGATAAATTTCACATATTCAAGGAGAGTTGTAAATTATGGTTTTCTCTTAGACCCCGATTGTATGGGGATCAGACTCAGCGGGTGGGGATTGCTATCTCCTTACTTAGGGAGGGTCCCCAATCCTGGGCTTTTCGTTGCCCCGTACTGCCCCTGAACGGATGTCGGTAGATAGGTTCTTTGAGGCCCTAGACTTATCTATGATGAACCGGACCGTGTTAGGGTGGCAGAGGACACTATTTTGGGTCTGGGGCAAGGGAAGCACTCAGCCCAATGGTACATCTCCGAATTCCATCGATGGTCCACTGAGGTGTCCTGGGACGACTCCGCACTGAGATGTTTGTTCAGGAAGGGACTGTCGGATTACTTGAAGGACATTCTGGCTCTCCATCCACCTCCCAGCTCATTGGCTATGACTCAGGCTATCCGTATGGATCGGAGACTGCGGGAGAGAGGTGTTACTCATCGAGGGTTTCCATTTTTCCCTGCTAACCCTGATGTTTTGCTTCCATCTGAACCTATGGAGGTGGGAGCCACCAACCCCCAGGACAAAGAGAATAAACGGCGACGTGATGGAAAATTGTGTTTTTACTGCGGAGATCCCGGACATTGGAAAAAAGACTGCCCCTCCTGTCCTCCGACTAACAAGCGGCTGAGTCTGGGTGATAATCGTGGAGGTCACCCAGACTCTCAGGTACCTTTTTCTTCTTTTTCATAGATACTGCTAAAGGTGGAACTTGGTGTTGAGAACGGCTTTTTCCATACTTCGGCTTTTGCAGACTGTGGGTCATCCCTGAACCTGATTGTCTCTAAGCTGGTGGCTCACTGTAGATTAGGGACAGTTAGGTTGGGGACTCCCTTAAAAATTGTGGCTATTATTATTATTATTATTATGCATTTATATAGCGCCATTTATTCTATGGCGCTTTACATGTGAAAAGGGGAAACATAGACAGGTACAATAAACATGTGTAAGACAAGGGACACACAAGTACATAAGGAGAGAGGACCCTGCCCGCGAGGGCTCACAGTCTACAGGGATGGGTGAGGATACAGTAGGAGAGGGTAGAGCAGGTCGTGCGGTGGTTCAGTAGACCGAGGATCATTGCAGGCTGTAGGCTTGTCGGAACAGGTGGGTCTTCAGGTTCTTCTTGAAGGTTTCTGTTGATGGTGAGAGTCTGATGTGTTGCGGTAGGGAGTTCCAGAGTACGGGGGAAGCACGGGAGAAGTCTTGTATGCGGTTGTGGGGAGAAGAGATAAGGGGGGAGTAGAGAAGAAGATCTTGGGACGATCGAAGGTTGCGTGCGAGTAGGTACCTAGAGACCATGTCACAGATGTATGGAGGAGACAGGTTGTGGTTGTGGATGGCTTTGTATGTCACGGTTAGGGTTTTGAATTGGATCCTCTGGGCAATAGGGAGCCAGTGAAGGGCCTGGCATAGGGGGGAGGCTGGGGAATAGCGAGGAGACAGGTGGATTAGTCGGGCAGCAGAGTGTAGGATGTGATGAATATAAAAGTGTGTAATATGTGATGAATAGCCCACCGCTGCCACCACTATGTGACAAACAGCACGGCCGGTCCAACCAATACGTTACGAGCGGAGGTCCCGCTATCACCAAAACGTGACGGACAGCGGACCCTGTGTCACCACTGTCACAATCCCACCACTGACACGGGTGTATCAGCGGACGGAGGGACGCGACACACTGCCGGCACACGGCTATCACAGGCACAGTGGGGGCTTATCTTAGTTATCCCACCACTGGCACCATGTGACAAAAATGCAGCAAGCTAACCTTGCTCTACAATTTACCACAGGGGGGTTATTTTGGGTGCCCCACCACTGCTAACAACCTTCCAAGTACTGCGGGGATTTATGTATATCCCACTTTCTCAGTTCCACTTTGGAACTCGCAGCTCTCCGGCGAACCACTATTGACTCTACACCTCTCACTAAGGATGGTCTCCATTTCATTTCTAAAGAATTCACCCTCAGGGTGGGGGCCCTACACCAGGAGCGCATGTCATGCTTTGTTTTGGATAACCTCCCTGCTGGCCTGGTGTTAGGGTTTCCCTGGTTGCAACGACATAACCCGGTTATTGACTGGGGGTCCCGAGATATTGTCAAATAGGGACCTGGTTGTTCTGAAAATTGTCTTGCAACTGTGTCTATGTCATCCGTCAGTCTGGAGGGTATTCCGGAGTACCTGAAGGATTTTGAGGATGTGTTCTCCGAAAAGGAGGCTGAGGTTCTACCACCACACTGCCCATTTGATTGTGCCGTGGATCTTGTTCCTGGTGCCAAATTGCCCAAAGCCGGCTGTACAATCTCTCCGGCACTGAGCAGGCTGCTATGAAGGAGTATATCTCTGAGAGCCTCTGTAAAGGGCATATACGGCCATCTGTCTCTCCCGTGGCAGCGGGGTTCTTTTTTGTGAAAAAAAAGGATGGTGGTTTACGCCCATGCCTCGATTTTTGAGAACTGACTAAAATAACCATAAGAAACCCTTACCCTCTCCCACTGATACCTGATTTGTACAATCAATTGTTGAGGGCCAGGTGTTTCTCTAAGTTGGACCTCAGGGGAGCATACAATCTCATCCGTATGTGGGAGGGGGATGAATGGAAAACTGTGTTTCTCACCTCTGAGGGTCTGTTTGAAAATTTGGTTATGCCCTTCGGTTTGACTACCGCACCAGCGGTATTTCAGAATTTCATTAACCATGTTTTTTCTGATTTTATTGGACGCTTTGTAGTTGTTTATCTTGACGATATACTCATATATTCTTCTGATAGACAAAGTCATATGGGTCATCTTCATGCGGTTCTCCAGAGGCTCAGGGAGAACTCACTCTTTGCCAAATTGGAGAAATGTTCATTTTTTACTCAAGAATTGTCCTTTCTAGGGGTCATCCTGTCCGCTGAGGGGTTTCGTATGGACCCTAGGAAGTTACAGGCCATTGTGGATTGGGTGCAACCCAGAGATCTCAAGGGTCTGCAGCGATTTCTGGGTTTCGCCAATTATCATAGAAAATTCATCAACGGGTTCTCTCAAGTGGTCAAACCCCTCACTGATCTCACCCAAAAGGGGGCAGATCTCAAAAACTGGTCAGCTCCAGCTGTGGCGGCGTTTTCTTTGCTAAAAGAACGTTTCATGACTGCTCCGATACTGGTGCAACCTGACTTGTCTAAACCATTCATCATAGAAGTGGATGCCTCTGAGGTGGGAGTGGGGGCTGTGTTGTCCCAGGGGCCCACCACATTAACTAACTTAAGACCCTGTGCCTTCTTTTCTAAAAAATTTTCCTCTGCTGAAAGGAATTATGATGTGGGTAACCGAGAGTTGTTGGCCATTAAATTGGCTTTTGAAGAATAGAGGCATTTTTTTGAGGGGGCTGTCCATCGTATCACTGTCATTACAGATCACAAGAACCTGTCTTACATCAAATCCGCCAAACGTCTGACTCCGAGACAGGCAAGGTGGTCACTTTTTTTTTTCCCGATTTCAGTTTTCCATCACTTTCAGACCAGGTTCCAAGAATGTGAAGGCGGATGCCTTGTCTCACAGCCTAGATCCGGTATCGCCTCCTGAGCCTCCTTCCTCCATTCTTCAGCGCGGGGTGGTGGTGGCTGTGGTGTCCCTGAGATTGTAGCAGGAGATTCGTGAGGCCCAATCTCTTGCTCCTCCGTCCATACCTGAAAATAAGCTCTTTGTGCCTGTCCAGTATCGGTTAAGGGTGCTTCGGGAGTTCCACGACTCAGCTCTGAGTGGGCATCCTGGAATCTCGGCCACTCGTAAAGCCATCACTAGGCTGTTCTGGTGGCCCTCGTTGACATCTGACGTCACTGGTTTTGTGTCCTCCTGTGAAACTTGTGCCCGCGCTAAAGCCTCCCACAACCGGCCGGCCGAGGAATTGGTGCCACTGCCAATTCCAGATAGACCGTGGACTCACCTGTCCATGGATTTTATCACCGATCTCCCACCCTCTAATGGAAAAACCGTGATCTGGGTAGTTGTGGATAGGTTCAGTAAACAAGCACATTTTGTACCCTTAACGGGCCTTCCTAATGCTGAGACTTTATCTAAGCTATTCATTGAGCATGTGATTCGGTTGCATGGTGTGCCTGTCAGTGTGGTGTCTGATAGAGGGGTGCAATTCGTGGCAAAATTCTGGAGAGCTTTTTGTAAAAGGCTGGGCATCAGTCTGACCTTTTCATCGGCCTACCATCCCGAGACCAATGGTCAGACTGAAAGGACCAATCAGTCTTTAGAGCAGATCCTGCGGTGTCTTGTCACATCCAGACAGGATGATTGGTGCTCTGTGATACCTATAGCGGAATTCGCCTTCAATAATCGTGTCAATCAGTCTACTGGTACTTCTCCTTTCTTCTGCAACTATGGGTTTCACCCTCATTTTGGTGAATTCTCTAGACTAGATTCGGAGTGTCCAGGGGCTGATTCGGCCTTTTTGCGGTTGGAGGAGGTTTGGAGAGAGGCTCAGAGAAACATTGGGGAGGCTCAGGGCAAATATACATTTTTTGAGGAAAAATGACGCTCGGTGGGGCCGACTTATCAGGTGGGGGATAAGGTATGGTTATCCACCAAAAACATAAGGCTGAGAATTCCCTCTGCTAAATTGGGTCCCAAGTTTATTGGTCCGTATGAGATTTTAGAGGTGATTAATCCTGTGGCCTTTCGTCTGCGTTTTCCTCCGTCATTACAGATTCCTAATGTGCTCCATAAAGCGCTTCTGAAGCCGTCGGTGCCTTCCTCTGATGAGTCTCCCTCACACCCACCGCCTGTTATGGTAGATGGTCTGACCGAGTATGAGGTGGAACAGGTGGTGGATTCCCGTATGCTCTGTCGTTCACTTCAGTACTTGGTCCATTGGAAAGGATACGGTCCTGAGGATCGGTCATGGGTGCCGGCGCGTTCGGTCCATGCGGATCGATTGGTCCGGGCCTTTCACGCTCGTCATCCAGGGAAGCCTGGGGGTCCAGTGGCCCCCCATTGAGAGGGGGGTACTGTCATGGTCCAGTCCGGAGTTTATTTTCTGCTGTCTTCACTCCGGACTGGTCATGCGGGAGTTAATCTCCTCAGCCTCGTTCTGGAGCTAGCTGGGCTATTTCAGTCTCTCACAGCCTACTGACCAGTGTTAGTGATAGCTCAAGCTTCCAGTTTAGAGCCTCTGACCCTTGTACCTTGGTGTTCCTCCTGCCTTTGACTGATATTCACGTGTATTACCCGGAATGATTTCTGACCCCGTCTCTTGGTATTTGTCTCTGCTGTTACGTTCCCTCTCTGGCATCTGACTCCCCGGCTTGTACCCCGACCACGTATTTCGTCTCACGTTTTGGACCCCATGCTCATGTTCTGGCTTTCTGACTCTCGGCTTGGTATTTTGACTACGTGTATTGCCGCTCCTTCTGGTACTTCTGCTCCTGCTAGTTTCTGACTCGGTTCGTCTGACTATTCTCTCTCGTTACCTGTGGCACCTGTGCTGTTGCTCAGGGTTGCTGGTCTTAGTGTGTAACCTCTCTTCCCTCACCAGCTCCCCCTGGTGGAGGTTTCACTACACCATAGAAGCTGTAAGCCAGGGGTGCTGAATCTTTTTTTTCTGCCAAGGGCCATTTGGATATTTATACCATCCTTCGGGGTCCGTACAAACTCCGCCCACAAAGTACATCCTGACTCTGGCACTGGTTTCATGACTTAATCTTTCATCGCATGCCCTTCAATGTTCAGTAGTGAACACTGCGTGTGTGTGTGCTAACAGAGCAAGAAGAAATTAATGAGCTCGTGGCAGAGCAAGAAGAAATTAATGAGCTTGTGGCAATCAAAATACAGCTCCCTGCCCAAGAATGCCGTCCCTGAGAATCTGCTCGGGGGCCTGATAAAAGGTCATCGAGGGCCGTAAATGGCCCTGGGGCCTGAGGTTCCCCATCCCTGCTGTAAGCGCTGCCCTGACAGAGAGACTTGCTCTTCTTGCACTGGGCATGATCACCAAGTTTCCTAGCTCTGGTGATCCGGATGTCATCATGACTACATCGGGTCACCATGGCAACGATCGGGACCCCACGTTACTCAGCGAGGTCTCCGATCCAAAGGCAGAGGGGCAATGACGTAATGATTTGTTCCTGGTCAAATAGGCCCAGGGCACATGGATGAATCATTACGTCCGATGTTGGAAAGGGGTTATTAAATAAATATCAATCACGCCATTTTGTGGCTCAAATGCTTTAGCTCCTACCAGTACGGTTGAGAGTTGTGGGCTCGATTACAGGGGAGACTCACAAAAAAAAAAAATTGTAATTGCTTTTTATTTTTAGCAGTTTAATAGGAACAAAAAATATTTGACTTTTTCTTCACCTCCGTATACGGGGAACATAAAAATACATTGAAATATACAACGTATCTCTATGTACATACATAATGTGCTTCTGGGTTCATTGCCTGCTGTATACGGTAGCTCAAGATTACCAAAATTCTGCTATGTTTATAATTATGAGGTGTGGCTCATACATAAAGCTGCTGTCTATGAACATTGAGATGCGAGTCCGAATCCTGGGGGATCTTGATCACAGGAGAAGAAGCAGTGAATATATAATTTATGCACAGAGCAGAGAGAAGCGGCCTCGCCCCCTGCAGATGAGGAGCTACAGAGCGATGAAGACCTCAGACAGTGGTGAGTATTTAGAAGCCGGGACAAAGCTCTGACGGGACAGTTCCGCTAAATCTGGGATCGTTGGGAGCAATGCACACTATCACAATTTTCCTGTATGCCCTGTGCAAGGTGGCGGTGCATGATTTCCAAACTTGTGGTCACGTGACAACTAGTTTCATCAACAGAAAAGAATTAAGAAATGCCGGCTGAGACTGGTTAGCACGACACCACGTCTATGGAAATAATGTACATGCCGACACGTGACCGCCTGCTCGCATGGGGCACACGGGATTCATGATCACTAGTGATGAGCGAGCACTAAAATGCACATTTGCTTGGGTCGAGCAAATTGGAATCAGTGGCATAGCAACTGTTTGTGGCGCCCGGGGCGGTCGAAAAATTTGCCACCCCTTTGGTCGTTGATAATCCGGAAGCATCCGAAGAGCCCACACTACACTGGAGACGCCCTTAGAGGACCCTTGACTCAGCTTTGGTGGTCAGGAGTGGGGCAGATGACAGAGGCAGCACTGGAGACCCCCATAGAGGACCCTTGACTCAGCTTTGGTGGTCAGGAGTGGGGGGCAGATGACAGGGGCAGCACTGGAGACCCCTAGAAAGACCCCTGACTCATCCTTGTATGTCAGGAGTGGGGGGCAGATTACAGGGGCAGCACTGGAGACCCCTAGAGAGGACCCCTGACTAATCTTTGGGGGTCTGGAGTGGGGGGGCATATGACAGGGCAGCACTGGAGACCCCTAGAGAGGACCCCCGACTAATCTTTGGTGGTCAGGAGTGGGGGGCAGATGACAGAGGCAGCACTGGAGACCCCCATAGAGGACCCTTGACTCATCTTTGGTGGTCAGGAGTGGGGGGCAGATGACAGGGGCAGCACTGGAGACTCCTAGAGAGGACCCCTGACTCAGTTTTGGTGGTCAGGACTGGGGGGCAGATGACAGGGGCAGCACTGGAGACCCCTAGAGAAGACCCCTGACTCATCTTTGGGGGTATGGAGTGGGGGGCAGATGACAGGGGCAGCACGGGAGACCCCTAGAGAAGAGCCCTGAGTCATCTTTGTGGGTCTGGAGTGGGGGGCAGATGACAGGGGCAGCATTGGAGACCCCTAGAGAAGACCCCTGAGTCATCTTTGTGGGTCTGGAGTGGGGGGGAGATGACAGGGGCAGCACTAGAGACCTCTAGAGTGGACCCCTGACTTATCTTTGGGGGTCAGGAGTGGGGGACAGATGACAGTGGCAGCACTGTAGACCCCTAGAGAAGACCCCTGACAGGGGCAGCATTGGTAGACTCCAGTCCTGCCCCCCCCATGTTGCACTCAGGGGTCTCACCTGTGGAGTAGGGCGAGGGCTGGTGATCGCGCAGGCCGCCCCGGGTGCAGCTGGCCGGGGTGAGCGGGGGGCAGCCGGGGCTGGTGGAGAAGCTGCTCCGGATCGGAGTGTACTGGAAGGAGCCGGCCTGGCTGCAGCTGCTGTACTTGGCGTAGGCAGACGCTTCCATGGCGGCCATGCACGAGTCGTAGAAGTTCAGGTAGGAGTAATCCATAGCGGACATGCTGCTCGGCCCCAGCGCTCCAGACCCGCAGCTCTAATACCCAAGCCGGGACCCGCCCCCTCCGCGCCGTCAACGCCCCCTCCGTGCGGTTATTACGCTGCAGTCCCCTCTATAATAACATCCTGTAGCATAATACACACTGCGATGGGGCAGCGTTATAAAACCGCAGATAAACGGTTATAATGGAGCAGCTGCGGAGAGTATTTATTATCAGCTTATAACGGGGCAGTCACCTGTAATATCAGCTCATGTCAGTCATTACAGGGGCATGGCTATAACAGTGCAGCGGCCTGCGGATCATATCTCTGTGCATTATATCTCTGTGCATTATATCTCTGACAGCGGTGGACACAGACTGTAGTGGGCCCCTGTGCAAGAAATTTTTTGGGCCCCCCCAAACCCTTCATAGGGCAACAAAGTTATTTGTTACTTGTTGTTATCTAATATTGAGGCTATGCAGGGCTGGATATAATATCTGTATAGAACATAATGTAACCCTCCCCATAGAATATAATGCAGTCCCCCCCATATAGATTAATGCAGCTCCTCCATAGAATATATGGCAACCCCCTCATAAGATATAATGCAGCCCCTTAAATAGTATAATGCAGCCCCTCCATAGAATACAATGTAGCCTTCCTCATATAGTATAATGCAGCCCCCATAGAATATAATAAATATAATACAGCCCCCTATAGAATATAATGTAGCCCCAAATAGAATATAATACAGCCCACCTCCCCATAGAATATAATGTAGCCCCCCATATTATATAACACAGCCTCCCCTTATAGAATATAATGTAAAATGTACCCCCCATGGTATATAACAGCCGCATAGTATATAGCCCAGCACCACATGGTATACAGCCCACCATGGTATAATACAGACCAGCATGGTATATAGCCCCCCCAGAATGGTATAATACAGCCCAGCATGGTATAATACAGCCCAGCATGGTATATAGCCTCCCCAGCATGGTATATAGCCCCCCCAGCATGGCCCCACAGTCCAGCATGGTATATAGCCCCCCTAGCATGGTATCATACAGCCAAGCATGGTATATAGCCCCCCCAGCATGGTATAATACAGCCCAGCATGGTATATAGCCCCTCCAGCATGGTATATAGCCCCCCCAGCATTGTATGGTACAGTACAGTATGGTATATAGCCCCCCCAGCATGGTATGATACAGCCCAGCATGGTATATAACCCCCCCCAGCATGGTATAATACAGCCCAGCATGGTATGATACAGCCCAGCATGGTATATAGCCCCTCCAGCATGGTATGATACAGCCCAGCATGGTATATAGCCCCTCCCAGCATGGTATAATACAGCCCAGCATGGTATATAGCCCCCCCAGCATGGCATAATATAGCTCAGCATGGTGTATAGCCCCCCCAGCATGGTATATAGCCCCCCCAGCATGGTATGATACAGCCCAGCATGGTGTATAGCCCCCCCGGCATGGTATGCAGCCCCTCCCAGCATGGTATAATACAGCCCAGCATGGTATATGGCCCCCCCAGCATGGTATATAGCCCCTCCAGCATGGTATATAGCCCCCCCACAGCATGGTATGCTACAGCCCAGCATGGTATATAGCCCCCCCAGCATGGTATATAGCCCCCCCAGCATGGTATGATACAGCTGTGTCGCCCTCCCAGGGCTGTGGAGTACTCTGTACCGGGCCGGTGTCAGGGGGATGTGTCACAGCAGAAGTGACCCGGTCCGTGGCCCTGGGCGCCCAAATCAATGGTGGTTGTAGTTAAATGGAATGGAATAGTTCGTGACGCCACCTGTGGTGTTCGGCAAGGGAGATGTTAAGCCGACGCTGCAGACAGCTCTGCTGGGACAGATGGTGTGGTGCAGCAGTGATGGTATAGCCCTCCACAGGCAGGACTAATGTCCCAGGGCAGTGTAGCGGTGGTTGGCACGGTGATATAGCAGTGCCATAAGGGTAGGAAGCAGACAAGACACAGCGGGGTGCAATTTCTGTACCTTTACTTGATAACTGCAGTCCAGGGTCCTGATTACAGATGGTAACGGAGCAGGCTAACCTGGAAGCAACTCAAGGGATTCTCTCTCACAGACGGGCTGTGCAGTCTCCTTCCTAGCGCCTTGAGGTGTGAAGCACTCCAGTACTTAGTTACTCTGAAGTTCCTCCTGTCAGATGTTCCCAAGAACCTCACTTGCACGGCAGACAGCTGTAGCCTCTCTCGGGGACTCCTCTTTAGTCCTGGCTCTCTATCCAAGCTGCCGTTGTGCCTCAAGTCTTAGATGGGAGTAGGGCATTTACAGCCTCCTACTCCTCTGGTATCTGCTGTAGTACCTTTAGTATCCGTACAGCCGTGGAGACCAGGCTCCAGTTCGTGCGCTCTCAAGCTGAGGGAGCTCTCCTTCCTAGCTCAACCTCCAGCTTCTTTTTCCCCGTCTGCACACTTCACCCTCCGCAGACTAACTGACCACTCCTTCCTTTTGGCCCTCAGAGGGCACCCCTCCCCTTCATCCCGGTTCAGAGTTCCCCCTGGTGGCCTGGAGTGGAACTGTGTTGCATGTATGGATTCACTGCGAGAGAGACCCATCATTGCCTCCAAGCCTGGCATTACCCTGCCCTGGAGGAAGGCAAAGCCACTGTGGCGACCATACTCCTGGGGGCGCCACACAGCCCAGCATGGTATATAGCCCCCCCCACAGTCACACTGACCTGCGGCTGAACTGCAGCCACCGTCTGGCCGGCGCCGCAGTCAGAGCCGTCAGTGTGAGTGAGTCGTGACAGTCTGACAGTCTGTCTTCCCTCTTCTCCTCCCCCATGGCACTGACGCTGCTGGCTGGTCGCTGATGATCTCAGTCCACTCTCACCACAGTCTTCCCTCCTCTCCTCCCCCATGGCACTGACGCTGGGCTGCTGGCTGATCGCTGATGATCTCTCACCTCAGCCGGGCTCAGCCCTCAGGGCTGGCTCCTCTGCACTGGGCCGCGCTAGCACGCAGCCTCAGGAGGCATCAGACCCCTCCCGTTGACTCCTGCAGGGGGGCTGCTCTCATCTCTTCCTTGCTGGCTCTGCAGCGCTCACTCCACAAGTCCACATGGCTAATTTGCATGCATAATTAGCCATGCGGTGCTGGAGGGGCCCCCTCTCCCCTGGGGCCCCGTGCAATGAACCGGCTGCACAGGTGGTAGGTCCGCCCCTGACCTCTGTGCATTATATTTCTGTGCCTCCGCGCTTCTTCCACAGAGGAGAGGAATTGCTGCTGCTGCCATGCCGCCCCCACACACGTGCCGCCTGGGGCGGACCGTTCCCCCCCCCACGCTACGCCACTGATTGGAATGCTCGGGTGATCGACCTGAGCACCAAGCCCAATGTAATTCTAAGGGAAAACCGATCATTTTTGCCACGACACCCAACTTTTAGGTTCTAAAAACGTCTGAAATCGATGGGAACAGTGCTCAAATGACATGGGAACATCATGGGTAAGACCCTTGGAAGCATATCTGACTAACAGATCACTGCTGTTAACAATGTTGTCAGAGTCTTACCCCACTTTTACAGGCGCACAATAAAATATACTGTACAAAAACGAAAGGAAAATGGATTTTCCTGGGAAATATGTTAAGGAACATCCTTTCTAGGGTAATGATTTGTATGTAAGGCAAAATAAATAACCCAAAACAAAAATGTTCCTCCACCACTTGGGCTATGTTCACACGTAGCGTTTTTTATCTGTTTTTCAACTTTAGCATTGCTTTCAACCAAGAGAAATGCATTCACTGGGAAATGTCATTTGATTATTTTACAACCTTATCATGTGGTGTGTGACACATCATCAAACCCATCCTGTTTCATTTATGAAAGAGGGACTCTAAAAGTCACAAAGCCTATTTTTATAGGGCCAGCAGCTGGCCCTCAGTATTCTTAGAGAGCCATCAGTCAGCTATGCTTTGTTGTTCCCATTATTAAACAGTGGGTCTCTTATACTGTTATTGCATATGCAGTGAGTGGCAGGGCTGCCCAAAATTTGGACGCACCCCAATAACCCACTGAACAGAAGTCTTGGATGGCCACATGAAACCAAAGTTTCCATTATTCATTTGGTACTCCCATACTGTTTGCTTATGCATTGAATGCAAGGCGTGCCCGGCACCAAAGTTACACGAACCCCAATAAGCCTTTGAACCGAGGTCCTGAATGTCCACATGAAACCAAAGATCCCATTATTCATTTGGTACTCCCATACTGTTTTCTTATGCATTGAATGCAAGGCCTGCCCTGCCCCAAAGTTACCCGCACCCCAATAACCCTTTGAACCGACAGACTGGATGGCAACATGAAACCAAAGTTCCCATTTTTAGTGATTTGGTACTCCCATAATGTTTGCCTATGAAGTGAATGAAAGGCCTGCTCCAAATTTGGACGCACCCCAATAAGCCTTTGAACCGACATCCTGGATGTCCACATGAAGCCAAAGTTCCCATTAATCATTTGGTACTCCCATACTGTTTGCTTATGCATTGAATGCAAGACCTGCCCTGCACCAAAGTTACACGCACCCCAATAACCCTTTGAAATGACATCCTGGCTGTCCACATGAAACCAAAGTTCCCATTATTCATTTGGTCCTCCCATCCTGTTTGCTTATGCATTGTATGAAAGGCCTGCCCTGTACCAAAGTTACACGCACCCCAATAAGCCTTTGAACCGACGTACTGGATGGCCACATGAAACCAAAGTTCCCATTATTAGTCATTTGGTACTCCCATAAAGTTTGCCCATGAAGTGAAGTAAGTCCTGCCCCAAATTTGCATGTACCCCAATCCCCCTTGGAATAAATGTGGAGGATGGCCTCTGAAAAAAGTTTTCCCAGTTTAAAGGAGCATTCTCCTATACTTGTAATGCCCATACACTTTGTGTATGGGCTGACAAACATTTCCCCCTGGGGGGTACACCTCAACATACTGTGTAAACATTTTTTGTATGGGCATCAAAAACACCCTTGAACACAATAACGTGGCTGTTGCATCATGGAACACGTTCTCCCTGATGATCTAGTGATGGTGGATGATGAGGATGAGGAGAAGGAGGAGGATAACAGCAAATAGCCAAAATCAGGAATTGTATACCTATGTGTGGGTGTGAAGAGGTGCATGGAAATATATGTCCCAAAAAAAGATACTGTATTTGAGGTTATGTTTCGCTGTTTTCATTTGGTGGTGTCGAGAAGTCTGGCCCAATTCAGCCCTTGTTCATTTTTATAAGAGTCAGCCTGTCAGCATTTTCAGTTGACAGGCGGATGGGCTTATCAGTTATAATTCTACCAACAGCACTAAAAACTAGCTCTGACAAAACGCTAGCAGCAGTGCAGGCCAGGACCTCCAAGGTGTAGAGAGCCAGTTCATGCCATGTGTCCAGCTTGGATACCCAATAAATGAAAGGCACAGAGGACGTTGGTACAGTTAGCAAAGTACTCCCTCAGCATCTTCCAAAACTTTGCACTCCTTGTGAGTGTACCCCGCGCCTCAAGGCCATTGCGATGGGAGGGTCTGAGAAAACTGTTCCAGAACTTTGCCAGTGTTACCCTGCCTCTGCTGGATTGGAGTTGTGTCTCACTCGCTTGTGGTCCTTGGTTGTCCACCGATCTGTAACCTCTGCCGCCAGCGTTTTCAGATAGGAATTTTTTAATAATTCGGCAACAAGGGCCCTCTAGTACTGCACCATTTTAGTAGACTTGTTTGCCTCTGGAATAAGAGATAGAAAGTTATCCCTGTAGCGTGGGTCTACACTGTGTTCCAAATTATTATGCAAATGATATTTTTCTATGATTTTCCTAAATAGTCAGTACAAATGACAGTCATTCTAATAAAAGTCATCACCCGTTAGAGTATACATCAAATTTTATTGAAGAAACCTCCCAATGATAGCAGTATAATCTCCAAAATGAATAAAAACTCAAATTGCACTGTTCTAAATTATTAGGCACAGTAGAATTTCTAAACATTTGATCTGTTTTAAAGAACTGAAAATGTTCATTTGTGGAATTTGCAGCATTAGGAGGTCACATTCACTGAACAAAAAAGCTATTTAACTCCAAAACATCCTAACAGGCCAAGTTACATGCTATCATTGGAACCCTTCTGTGACATCACCTTCACAATTCTTGCATCCATTGAACTTGGGAGTTTTCAGAGAGTTTCTGCTTGGATTTCTTTGCATGAAGTTGGAATAGCCTCCCAGAGTTGCTGTTTTGATGTGAACTGCCTCCTTCATAGATCTTTTGCTTGATGATACTCCAAAGGTTCTCTACAGGGTTGAGGTCAGGGGAAGATGGTGGCCACACCATGAGTTTATCTCCTTTTATGCCTAAAGCAGTCAATGACACAGAGGTATTCTTTGCAGCATGAGATGGTGCATTGTCATGCATGAAGAGGATTTTGCTCCTGAAGGCACATTTCTGCTTTTTATACCATGGAAGACAGCTGTCAGTCAGAAACTCTATATACAGTACTTTGCAGAGGTCATTTTCACACCTTCAGGAACCTTAAAGAGCCCTACCAGCTGTTTCCCCATGATTCCGGCCCAAAACATGACTCCTCCTCCTCCTTGCTGAAGTCGCAGCCTTGTTGGGACATAGTGGCCATCCACCAACAATCCATCTGGACCATCCAGGGTTGCTCGACACTCATCAGTAAACAAGACTGTATGAAAAATAGTCTTCATGTATGTGTGGACCCACTGCTACAATTTCTGCTTGTGAACACTATTTAGGGGTGGCCGAATAGTAGGTTTATGCACCACAGCAAGCCTTTGAAGGATCCTACACCATGAGGTTCGAGGGACTCCAGAGGCACCAGCAGCTTTAAATATCTGTTTGCTGGTTTGTAATGGCTTTTTAGCAGCTGCTCTATTAATCCGATGGACTTGCCTGGCAGAAACCTTCCTCATTCTGCCTTTATCAGCACAAACATGTCTGTGCTCAGAATCAACCACAAATCTCTTAACAGTACGATGGTCACGTTTAAATTTTTGGGAAATATCTAATGTTTTCATCTCTTGACCAAGGCATTGCACTATTTGATGCTTTTCAGCAGCAGAGAGATCCTTTTTCTTTCCTAAATTCCTTGAAACCTGTGCCCTGCTAATAATGTGGAACATCATTCTTAAGTAGTTTTCCTTTAATTGGGCTCACCTGGTAAACTAATTATCACAGGAATTTGAGATTGATTTCAGTGATGCAAAGAGCCCTGATACACAATACCATCTATGAGTTTATTTGAAAAACAAAAAATTACATCTTTATGACACTTAAATCCAATTTGCATAATAATTTGGAAAGCAGTGTAGAAGTGTCACCAACCAGTAATGACTGACACCCAAAATTTTGAGAACGCGAGGGTCACGGGAAAGGCAGCATAACATTAACTCAGCCATGTGTTCCAGACTGCAAACAGGCAAGACTTCTGTGTCCTCACCAAGAGGATGACTGGCCATGCTCTCCTACTCCTCCCCCTCTCTATCCTAAGGCAATCCACTCTGAACAGACCGTATGACAGTTGTGCTTGTAGTTGTTAGGGCTGGCGGAACGCATCAAATTATAAAATAATAGTAGGTGCGTTCGCAGCCCGGGGTCCACCGTGCAGAGGTGGTACACTGCTGCTAAGTAAAGGCGGAAGTATAAAGCGGTGTGGGAAAGTCACACGTGGGTTAATGTCACCCAGTGTGAACAGCAGCGACTCTGTTAACTCACAGAGCCGCACTACCGCTGAACATAAACACTGGAGCCTGCTTAACTGACAAAGCCCGGCCAAGGAGCGCACAGAAAGCGGTCACAGAACCCTGCCCCAAGGACATGGGGTCAGAGTCCCTCTAGACATTCTGAGCGCGCGGCGTCGCAACTGTTAAGCCTGGGCGCTTAACAGGCTAGGCTGCACAACACATGCATACCAAGGGTAGGGGTTCTTAATGAGTCATTCACCAGAGACATTCATACATGCATACGACACACACTCTTGATAGTCAGCTAATGCAGTCTATACTAGCGCATGGCCGAGCAGCCATGCGAACCTTTTATAGCCGCGTGCTTCCGGGACCTTCCTGGCCTTTTGGATGGACCAATCCTAGCTGGAGAAGGACCTGAGCACGTGACGTTCGATCTGCAATGGGAGATCACACCATGGGCATGCTCAGTGGACCGCAAGGAGGACGTAGTTCCTGGAGAGACTCGCTGCTGTCCAGGCTGCGTTGCTAAAGGTGGACCAGAGGTAGCAGTAGCAAGCGAGCCCACAGTGCTGGTCTGAGCAGAGCGCTGGGAATGACGAGTCTGTTGAGCAGGCACCTCTGTGGCATAAATAGAATGGGAGACCGCCGAGTGCAAGGCTCGGGATTCCTGCTGTGCAGCGGCAGAAACCCGACGCCTAACAGTAGTACCATCTAGAGCGCATGAAAGTAGCTCCTGTTCTTCCTTCTCATACTCTTCCTCATTGTCACCCAATCCATGTTGGGATGAGATGAGGCTGGACTGTGTGTAATCACCCTGTATGGTTCCTTGCCTCATCTCATCAATCTTCACCTGCAATGCATCCTCTTTGATTGTGAACAGAGGGCATTTCAGAACACAGAAAAGTGGCCTGGTGATTAGTGTTAAGCATTCCGATATTGCAAATATTGGGTATCGGCCGATATTCGCTGTATCGGAGTTCCAACATTTTTACAATATCGAATACCGGAATCAGAAGTTCCCATAATGCAATGAGCCAGTTGTGTTAGCCATGTTAACTAATGGCATGGCTGTGATTGGCTGCTGAAATGATGTCATCAAAATGCGCGGTCTGTGCGGGCCTGCCGGGTGTCTGTGCGGGCTGCCAGGGGTCTGTGCGGGCCTGCCAGGGGTTGTGTGTGTGTGTGCAGGCATCGTCCGATGGGACTACAAGTCCCATCGGGCTATGCCTGCTACAATGACAGTGATTGACACATTAGCCAATGATGGGACAGTAGTAGTCCCATCATCCGGCTAATGTGTTGAATGTAAAAAAAACAAACAAAATAAAACATACAAACTACATACTACATATATACAACATACATACATACTTCATATATACTACATTCATACAACATAAATACATACTACATAATACATAAATACTGCATACTACATTCATACTACATACATACTACATTCATACAACATATAAACATACTATATATATACTACATTCATACAACATACATACATTCATACAACATACATACAACATACATACTACATACAATGCATTCATACAATACATACATATAGACATACAGTACATATAACATAGAGTACATACTCACCATCACTTGTCACTTTGATCCCCGAAGCCAGTGTCATCTGTAAAAAATATTAAAATAACAAACAACCAATATACTCCCTGATCCGCAGAAATCCACAAATGTCCCACGACGATCTCCTGCAGTGCATCACTGAGAGGTTACTATAGTTCACTGGTCTCACTTTATGGCAAAAGCTGCATGGGAACTTTCTCACACAGCAATGCCAAAAGTGAGACTAGGGACTATTTTTTTTTTTACAGTGGCAGTGGAATACAGTGCGGAAGGATACCTACTGTCACGCTTACCGCTCCCGCTGGTCCCACGCCCGCCGCCTCCACCGTGCTCTCTGCTCCTGCCGCTGCTTCCATTTCAGGCTCCGCGTTGCCCATGGCATCTGGGCACGCCCGCCTCTCTCAGCGCGCTCCTGCAGCAGGTGCGCGTTCGCCTGTACTCCTGCCCTCCGCCCAACGGTCAGTCTCAGTGCTCTACCCAGGGCGCATGCGCACCTCGCGCCCCAGATTACAACGCAGGCTAAGCCATGCCGTCTCCCCACCTCCATGACTGTTATGAATGGGTCACCGAGGAGAAAAAAGCAAAATAAGCTAAGTCACAGAAAACCAGAGAGGTTGGTAACTATGCAGATTGCAGATCCCTGATCTTACCACACAACTAGCAGTAGCCGTGGAGCGTGCCCACGATGTTTCTAGATGCCTCGTCACAGCCGGAGGGCTAAATAAGCCTAAAGCAAGAAAAGGGAAAACTAACTGCCCCAGAGCAGACCCCAAAGGAACAGAGAGCCCCCACACATGTATTGACGGTGAAACAAGATGAAGGCACAAACACAGGCAGGAAAATAGGCTGAGCAAATGATGGGGCCCAAACTAACTAGACAGGAAAGGAAAGGAAAGACACTGTCTGCAACCTGCAAAAAACCCTACAACAATCATGTCCAATACTTCTGATAGCAAAATTAACCCCGAAGTCACTAGACTTCTCCCACTATATCAGCACTCTGAAATATTCTGAGACAGAGCAAAAAGAGACCGAACTAGTAAGGGACAAAAAGCCAATTGGCAAAATACTGATAAATAAGAGTGGAAATTCAGCACAGCCCCCAGCACGGGCTGGCTGACCACACCAAAAAACTGAATAGACGAACAAAATCATGTGTGAACATTAGCAGAAAAACTTAGCTTTAGATGACTGGAACAGAGCTGAAAACCAGGAGCTGACAAGCCAGAAGGAATCACCAGCAACTGAATAGGGCGTTGGTAGTCTTAAATCCAATCTGAGACTCCTGAGATCCAATCGTCATCCTCATTCTCAGGTGGCAGACCTCCACCGATCAAATCAGCCTCTCCAGCCCCCGTCACCACCAGAGGGAGTCTGGAAGGAGAAATCACAACTGGTGAACAAGAGAATGAACTCACAACAGTACCCCCCCTTGAGGAGGGGTCACCGAACCCTCATCCACGCCACCAGGCCGATCAGGATGGGCCTGGTGAAAAGCATGAACCAATCTATTGGCATGAATATCGGAGGCAGAGACCCAAGAATTATCCTTTGACCAAATACTGGAGTCTCCGTCTAACCAAACGAGAATCCAATACTTTCTCTACCTCATATTCCACATTGCCTTCAACCAACACAGGGTCAGGAGGTGCTGCCATAGGAACAACTGGCTAAACAAACATCTTCAACAGAGATTTGTGAAATATGTTATGGATCTTGAACGTAACTGGAAGAGCCAATCGAAACGAAACAGGATTAAGAATTTCCAAAATCTTATAAGGACCAATAAATCTTGGCTTAAATTTAGGAGATGCAACCTTCATAGGAATATTCTTAGACGACAACCAAATCATATCATCCACTATAAACCGGGGACCAATGGTCCTATGCCGGTTGGAAAATCGCTGGGCCTTTTCCTGAGAGAGTGACAACTTATCCACCACTTGGTCCCATATCTGCTGCATTCTCTTAACCACAGTGTCATAAAAAAGAAAAAAGAAGTGTGCAATATGGACGCAAAAAACCCAAAATAAATACAAATTATATACTAATGATCAATTTTTATTGAAAACATATAAGAAAGACACACAAGTGACAAAAACTGGTTTAAAAACAATTAAAAAAGGCCAAAAAAGGATTTGGCCTAAAATGACACTCCAAAATAACAGGTCTTTAAATAAAGACCTGATGCATACCCCCCTCCAATACATAAGGGCAGAGACTTATGAAATAGTGCAATATACACATATATGCGCAGAACAAGGTGTGAACCCCAATGCGTAATTTGCAACTCTCAGTCTATCTGAAAACATAAAATACAAGAAACACAATGAGTGTGATGTAACATGGTACAATAATCATGAATAACCTTAGAGCACGGTTGCAGTTGCCCAAAATATATAGCTACACCACACAAAAACACTGTGTCAAAGAATAAGTGCAGTTGCCATAGGTGTAAATGTACCACACAAAAGGAAGCTATAGCCTTAACAAAAAGCTTTGTTGGGTCTCTACAATAAGAGACATGCTAATCCTCTTGGTTCCCAAAGGCTGCACACTCATGAGAGTGAAGTAAAAATAATAAAGTCAGATGGCCACAAGATATAATAAGAATGGGAGGGGGGATATTACCCCACGCGTATCGCCACCTCTGGCGTGGCTTCCTCAGGGGAAATGGAGGTGAGTCATTGTCACGAACGGCGCCCCTTTTATATGTCACAAAATTATCATAAACTACTCACAGATAATGAAATGGCTCGGCGGGCGTGAGGTCAGCGTCCGGAAGTGGCCACTGCGCAGGCGCTATGATGATAGTGAAACCGAAACTTAGAAATTGAAAGTCAGCGCAGGCGTACTGAAAACAAGTATAAGAAAAGCGCAACTGCGCAGGCTCAAGGGAGAGAAGAACAGCATCTGCTAGGAGCTGATGCCCCCGCATAAAGAGAAAATCACAGCCGCGGCTTGAAAGTGGAATATAGCACAGGCATAATAGTTGATAAAGATCACAGAGACTGTAAAACCATGCTTATGCGCAAAAATGACAAGTTATTCGTATAGCACCATATAATCATGATTGAGATACTCAATATATATAAGAAAAATAAAAATAATAATAAAAATGAGTGGTAAATGTCATATATGTCATATATATAAAGCAAGGCGACACACAAAGACTGATAAGTATTTTATGTAAGTAATTTGTACATGACAAAAAAAATATATATAATTGTTCAGTAAAGAACATTTCATATCAAGAAAATGAGGACAAGGAAGAAAAGGATGCCCACACAAGAACAGAGGGGGATGGTAAAACATCATCCACTGACTGTTTGAAAAACCACACATATGAAGATTGTGCAGTAGACTAAGTTCCCTGCACCTAATAAACTTAAGCCTATTGGCTCATTTAGAACCCTAATTTTATTGGTGTATGGACTGTGTTCTCCTTTTCAACCCCATGGTGGATTCTCCCATTAAAGTAGCATATGGTCACCAGTCAATAGACAAATGTCCACCATGCCCCAAGGCCCAAACAGTCATGACAAAAATTGATTTAATTAACTATTCCCTCTCTCACATGACCTGACAGAAAAAGAAAGACTGTATACAGTTGGTGGATCACTGGACATGAAATTTATTTCTTGTAAAAACCAGTGAAAAGCCACTCTTCATTAAGACCTGCTGGTGCCAAACTTTTTAGATCAAAAATCCACCTAGACTCCTTTCTCAAAAGAGCCTCAGTGCAACGACCACCCCTTATTGATGACTCCACCTTATCAACAACCATGATGCGGGTTTGCCCTAGAGAGCCATTGTGACACAACAAGTAATGGCTAGCCACTGAAGTGATGGGTTTGCCCAAACCATGGTCCCTAAGTGCACAAGCAATATTTGAAAAATGATGTTGAATGCGACGGCGGAGCTCCTGGCTCGTTTGACCAACATAAATTTTTGGGCAACTGCACACCATGATGTAGACAACATTTCGAGTGCGACAATTTGAATAAAAAGTAGTATGAATGCAACCAGGAAAGATTGACAAATTCAACACATTATTAGCAACAACATAAGGGCAAATTGTGCAACCCCCACAGGGGTATGTCCCAATTGTTTTTATGCCCCTCCCTAGTGATTCTGTAGGACGTTTAAAATGGCTGACACACAAGGAGTCCCTCAGATTCCTGGCTCGTTTGGCAATCAACCTAGGGCGTTCGCCAACAAATGGAATAACTCTCGACTCACTCAATAAAATATTCCAATTCTTATGAAGAATGTCATAAATTTCCGTCCAACGATTATTATAGGTGGTAATTATGTTAGTACTGGAGAATTCCTTTCGCTGTCTTGGTTCCAAAAGTTCCTTACGTTCCTTACGTTCAGATGCCTGGAAGGCTTGTGCAATGACCAGTCTTGGATAGCCCCTTTCCTTAAAACGAGTAGATAAGGATCTGGCTTCTTGTAGAAATTGACTCTGTTCACTACAATTTCTCTTAATCCTGTAAAATTGTCCTTTAGGTATACCATCCCGAACATGTACAGGATGAAAACTGTTATAATGAAGCAGGCTATTGGAGGCCGTACCCTTCCGAAAGAGTGAAGTACAAATCCGCCCTTCATCCTTGGTAATTCTCAGATCCAAAAAGTCAACAGAGACCTTAGATATGCTGGAAGTAAGGGAAATATTCCAAGGGTTAGAATTAAGTATGGAAATAAAATTCTCACATTCCACCAAAGAACCTGACCTGTCTACTGCACAATCTTCATATGTGTGGTTTTTCAAACAGTCAGTGGATGATGTTTACCATCCCCCTCTGTTCTTGTGTGGGCATCCTTTTCTTCCTTGTCCTCATTTTCTTGATATGAAATGTTCTTTACTGAACAATTATATATATATTTTTTTGTCATGTACAAATTACTTACATAAAATACTTATCAGTCTTTGTGTGTCGCCTTGCTTTATATATATGACATATATGACATTTACCACTCATTTTTATTATTATTTTTGTTATATATATTGAGTATCTCAATCATGATTATATGGTGCTATACGAATAACTTGTCATTTTTGCGCATAAGCATGGTTTTACGGTCTCTGTGATCTTTATCAACTATTATGCCTGTGCTATATTCCACTTTCAAGCCGCGGCTGTGATTTTCTCTTTATGCGGGGGCATCAGCTCCTAGCAGATGCTGTTCTTCTCTCCCTTGAGCCTGCGCAGTTGCGCTTCTCTTATACTTGTTTTCAGTACGCCTGCGCTGACTTTCAATTTCTAAGTTTCGGTTTCACTATCATCATAGCGCCTGCGCAGTGGCTACTTCCGGACGCTGACCTCACGCCCGCCGAGCCATTTCATTATCTGTGAGTAGTTTATGATAATTTTGTGACATATAAAAGGGGCGCCGTTCGTGACAATGACTCACCTCCATTTCCCCTGAGGAAGCCACGCCAGAGGTGGCGATACGCGTGGGGTAATATCCCCCCTCCCATTCTTATTATATCTTATGGGCATCTGACTTTATTATTTTTACTTCACTCTAAAAAGTGTGCAGCCTTTGGGAACCAAGAGGATTAGCATGTCTCTTATTGTAGAGACCCAACAAAGCTTTTTGTTGAGGCTATAGCTTCCTTTTGTGTGGTACATTTACACCTATGGCAACTGCACTTATTCTTTGACACAGTGTTTTTGTGTGGTGTAGCTATATATTTTGGGCAACTGCAACCGTGCTCTAAGGTTATTCATGATTATTGTACCTTGTTACATCACACTCATTGTGTTTCTTGTATTTTATGTTTTCAGATAGACTGAGAGTTGCAAATTACGCATTGGGGTTCACACCTTGTTCTGCGCATATATGTGTATATTGCACTATTTCATAAGTCTCTGCCCTTATGTATCGGAGGGGGGTATGCATCAGGTCTTTATTTAAAGACCTGTTATTTTGGAGTGTCATTTTAGGCCAAATCCTTTTTTGGCCTTTTTTAATTGTTTTTAAACCAGTTTTTGTCACTTGTGTGTCTTTCTTATATGTTTTCAATAAAAATTGATCATTAGTATATAATTTGTATTTATTTTGGTTTTTTTGCGTCCATATTGCACACTTCTTTTTTCTTTTTTATTGCATTCCTCTTTCAAGTGTGTGGACTGCAGCGCCCTGTGGTTTATCTGTAGTGCCCTCAAGGTGTTTATTTTTCCAGTCTCTTTCTTCAGGGTCACTTGTTTTCCCTGTTCTTCTTGAGAGGTGGCACACTCTATTTGTTACTATGGATATGGAGGCTAGGGAAGCGTCATGGTTGGGCCAGGTGTCTGGCATTTTTGGTGGCACTAATACAGTGCCACCTGTGGATGATTCATTTCAAAAACTTTCTTCTGATCTCATCCACCTTAATAAAGCAGTTGCAAAAACATGGTGGAATATAAAAAGCCTTGAGGAATATCTCAAATTAAAATTGATACCCCGAGGTTTGAGAGTGCAGATCTTTCCCGCATAGGAAGTTGAACCTGGGTTTCAGCAAACATGGGAGTTGGGCCTATCACAATGTTCTACAATTTTAATTAACATGCTCATAGACCATGATAAGGCTCTCTTATTGGATTTGAAAGATAAGGTGAAGGTTGGTGAAGCTAAACTAAAAGCTTTTGATATGCAATCCGTGGTTGCACCCTTTCAGCAAAGGCTTAAGGAGATAATGGATAAATATGAGAAGGAGATAATACGTGGCAAGAAATTGAAGTTTGCCAGGGATAAAAATGACTTTGATGAGAAAAAGGCTTATAGATGGATGCATAATGGCAACCGTAGAGGAAACAGAGGTTTTGTCCCTTCAACTAAACCCTTGGGTTCGAGTCTGGTTCCCTCTCTGGATCCACCTTCATCCAGCGATTTTTTGTCGTCAGACACCGATTTAGAAAACCCACCAGGAGGGGCAAGCGGCGGAATAAGTCCACCCAGCTCAAGAAGACGATATCGGCAGCGCAGGGCGTGGTCCCCACTACACAGAAGAGAGACGAGACAGAACCGGAGGCGTTAGTGGTTGACATGGAACCAGGAAAATTGCAGGTGATCAATTTATCTGACTATCCCCTTACGCAATGTGAGACTATTCTTTTATCTAAAGGGTTATCATTTTCACCCACTAAGACACTAGATAAGTTTGAATTAATTAAGGATGTATATCTTTTTTGTAGACAAGTGGTTTTCAAACTCATGTATCATCAGCCATCAATTATTGACACTCTTCCAGAGGAGGATCGCCAGACTTTTCGTGATCTTCTTGAACTTCTTTCTGAGAACCAGGATGGTGCAGGTAAAAGAACCATGTTTTCTCAGAGACTTCCTTCCCAGGCCGCCCCCTCTTTCTCTTTGTTCCCGGGTGTAGAAATATTTTTTAATACTACATGTCGAGATATACAAAACCTTTCACCAGATTATAGTCGGGGTAATAATCTCAGCCGAGAGGAGAAACAGGCCCTGAAGAGTTTACAGGGTAACAAGTCCTTTCTTATAAAAGAGGCAGATAAGGGGGGCAACGTTGTTTTGTGGCCTGTGGGAATGTATTTGCAGGAAGCTCTCAGACAACTACATAATGTCAAACATTATAGGATATTACCGTCTGATCCCACTGAAATTTTCAAAAGGAAGATCGATGGGCTATTGAATAGAGCTTTTGATGTGGGCATTATTATCAAAAAGGAACGAGATTTTTTGATTACCAAATTTCCAATTGTGCCCACATTTTATATGCTTCCAAAAATACACAAATCAACCCAGGAACCACCAGGGCGCCCAATAGTCTCGGGAATTGGCAGTTTGTTTGAACGCCCTTGTACTTACTTTGATTTTTATTTGCAGCCTTTTGTTCTTTCTTTAGGTTCATTTGTTAGAGACTCCTCTTATCTTATTAATCAACTAGACGGTCTTACATTGGACCAGGATGACCTCATGATTACGTTGGATGTTGAATCCCTTTACACTTGTATAGAACATTCGTTGGGCATACAAGCTGTCTCTTACTTTTTGGATTTACGTACGTCAAGAGATCGTCTACATGACTCGTTTATTTTGGATCTATTAAGGTTTGTACTCGAAAACAATTATTTTGTTTTTGATCGTACTTTTTACAAACAAGTTTCCGGTACTGCCATGGGTGCCAAATGCGCGCCTTCCTATGCCAACCTATTTTTGGGTTGGTGGGAGGACACGTTTGTACGCCATCTTTCTCCTTTTCGGGCACATGTTATCAGGTGGTTTCGGTATATTGACGACGTTTTGTTTTTTTGGTCAGGTTCTTTGGTGGAATGTGAGAATTTTATTTCCATACTTAATTCTAACCCTTGGAATATTTCCCTTACTTCCAGCATACCTAAGGTCTCTGTTGACTTTTTGGATCTGAGAATTACCAAGGATGAAGGGCGGATTTGTACTTCACTCTTTCGGAAGGGTACGGCCTCCAATAGCCTGCTTCATTATAAAAGTTTTCATCCTGTACATGTTTGGGATGGTATACCTAAAGGACAATTTTACAGGATTAAGAGAAATTGTAGTGAACAGAGTCAATTTCTACAAGAAGCCAGATCCTTATCTACTCGTTTTAAGGAAAGGGGCTATCCAAGACGGGTCATTGCACAAGCCTTCCAGGCATCTGAACATAAGGAACGTAAGGAACTTTTGGAACCAAGACAGCGAAAGGAATTCTCCAGTACTAACATAATTACCACCTATAATAATCGTTGGACGGAAATTTATGACATTCTTCATAAGAATTGGAATATTTTATTGAGTGAGTCGAGAGTTATTCCATTTGTTGGCGAACGCCCTAGGTTGATTGCCAAACGAGCCAGGAATCTGAGGGACTCCTTGTGTGTCAGCCATTTTAAACGTCCTACAGAATCACTAGGGAGGGGCATAAAAACAATTGGGACATACCCCTGTGGGGGTTGCACAATTTGCCCTTATGTTGTTGCTAATAATGTGTTGAATTTGTCAATCTTTCCTGGTTGCATTCATACTACTTTTTATTCAAATTGTCGCACTCGAAATGTTGTCTACATCATGGTGTGCAGTTGCCCAAAAATTTATGTTGGTCAAACGAGCCAGGAGCTCCGCCGTCGCATTCAACATCATTTTTCAAATATTGCTTGTGCACGTAGGGACCATGGTTTGGGCAAACCCATCACTTCAGTGGCTAGCCATTACTTGTTGTGTCACAATGGCTCTCTAGGGCAAACCCGCATCATGGTTGTTGATAAGGTGGAGTCATCAATAAGGGGTGGTCGTTGCACTGAGGCTCTTTTGAGAAAGGAGTCTAGGTGGATTTCAAATTCTTGTGATCGGTGAGGACCACAACTTGATGTCTAGCTCCCTCCAACCAATGTCTCCACTCCTCAAATGCCCACTTCATGGCCAACAATTCCCGGTTCCACATGTCATAGTTGCGTTCAGATGGGGAGAACTTTCGAGAAAAGAAGGCACAGGGATTCATCTTAGAAGTCACAGGGTCTTTTTGGGACAAAACAGCTCCTGCACCAATCTCAGAAGCATCTACCTCCACCTGAAATGGAAGTGAGACATCAGGTTGCCGTAAAACTGGAGCTGAAGTAAATCTCCGCTTAAGCTCCTGAAATGCTGAGATAGACTCAGGAGACCAATTCAGCACAGGAGACCAATTCAGCACATCAGCGCCCTTCTTGGTCAGATCAGTCAGTGGTTTGACAATACCAGAAAAATTACCTATAAATTTACGATAGAAATTAGCAAAACCCAAAAACTTCTGGAGGGCCTTCAAAGAAGTAGGCTGAACCCAATCATAAATGGCCTGTACCTTGGCCGGGTCCATTTCAATAGTTGATGGAGATAAGATAAATCCCAAAAATGAAATCCTCTGTACACCAAAGAGGCATTTCAATCCCTTAACAAACTGGGAATTCTCCCTCAAAATCCGGAACACAGTCCGGACGTGTTCCACATGAGAATCCCAATCACTAGAAAAGATCAAAATATCATCCAGACAGATGATCAAAAACTTATCCACAAGATCACGGAAAATATCATTCATAAAGGACTGGAAGACAGAAGGGGCATTAGTGAGCCCAAAAGGCATCACCAGGTACTCAAAATGTCCCTCCAGAGTATTAAACGCCGTCTTCCATTCATCCCCGTGCTTGATGCGAATAAGATTATACGCCCCCCTGAGGTCATGCTTAGTAAACCAGCAGGCACTCTTAACTCTGGAGAATAAATGAGACATCAGAGGTAACGGGTACTGATATTTAACCGTCATCTTGTAAAGGGAACGATAATCAATACACGGTCTTAATGAACCATCTTTTTTGGCCACAAAAAAACCCCCAGCACCTAAAGGTGATGAGGATGGTCTAATATGACCCTTTTCCAATGACTCCTTAATGTAGGATCGCATAGCATCATGTTCGGGTACTGATAAGTTGAAAAGCCGACCCTTGGGAAATTTACACCCAGGCATCAACTCAATTGCACAGTCATAACTCCTATGAGTAGGCAAAGACGCAGACTTGCTCTCACTAAATACATCAGAAAAATCGGCCAGATAATCAGGAATATCATGAGACTGAGAAGAGGTGGAGAAAACAGGAGTGTCCCTAAGAACACACTGACAACCCCAACTCACCACAGACCCAGATTTCCAATCCAAAACTGGATTATGAGTTTGCAGCCAAGGAAAACAGAGGCTGGTGATTCTGTTATGAATGAGTCACCAAAGGAGGAAAAAACAAAAATACAAGCTAAGTCCAGAAAACCGGAGAGGTTGGTAGCTATCGGATTGCAGACCCCTGATCCTATTCACCACAACTAACAGTAGCCGTGGGGGGTTCCTACGGTGCCCTAGACCCCTCGTTCACAGCCGGAGAACTAAATAAGCCTAAAGAAAGAAAGGGGAAATCTAACCTGCCCCAGAGCAGACCCCAAAGCAATAGACAGCCCCCAACATGTATTGTCAGTGAAAAGCAGATGAAAACACAAACACAGACAGAAAGACAGGTTGAGCAAACGATGGGGCCCAACTAACTAAATAGGAAAGGACAGAAAAGATGCTGGCTGCAATCCGCAAAAAACCCTACCAAAAATGTCCCAACCGTCTGATAGGGAAAGAGGCCCTGAAGTCGCTAGACTTCAAAATCACTATATCAGCACTCAGGTATATTCTGAAAACAGAGCAAAGAGATAAACTGATCAGAGACAAAAATGGAGCTCAGCCCGTCCCAACAAAGGCAGGCTGAACACAAAACACGAAGCAAACAGACAAAATCTCATGGAAAGATAAGAGAGCAAAAACTTAGCTTTCAGTAGACAGGACTAACTGGTTGCAAGAGCTCAGAGCAGAAAGGATCACCAGCACCCCAGTAGGGCGTTGGCTGCCTTATATCCACTCAGTGATTCCGGGTGTCCAATCAGGCTCCACCTGTTCAGATGACAGGTTCTTCTCAACC
The DNA here is from genome assembly GCF_039654945.1 of Dendrobates tinctorius. NCBI lineage: Eukaryota > Metazoa > Chordata > Amphibia > Anura > Dendrobatidae > Dendrobates > Dendrobates tinctorius. The sequence goes on along the minus strand of NW_027361680.1, from coordinate 4,501,765 downwards.
CAATCAATTTCACTACCTCTCTTCACCAGCAGAGGGAGTTCATCAGACATCAACGGTGAAGGGGAAAATGAACTCACAACATTGCCCCCTGGCTTGGCCGCAGGAGCCAGCGACTGGGCCCCCTCAATTTCCCGTTCCAATTCAGACGAGATCCCTGCTAACACCACCCCAGGTTGCAGAATGGATGACAGTATCTCAGGGACAGACACAGGGTGAAAACTACGAGATAAGGCGTCAGCCTTGACATTCTTTGACCCTGGATGGAATGTAATCGTAAACTGGAAACGAGAAAAAAAAAAGTGACCAACGGGCCTGTCTGGGCGTTAATCTTTTAGCAGACTCGATGTAAGACAAATTTTTGTGATCAGTGACCGGGTGACTGGCCCCCTCCAAAAAGTGCCTCCATTCCTCAAACGCCAACTTAACTGCAAGAAGCTCTCTATTGCCTACATCATAATTTCTTTCAGCAGCAGAGAACTTCCTGGAAAAGAAGGCACATGGCCTGAGTTTGGTTAGAGTGGCAGGCCCTTGAGACAACACCACCCTCACCCCCACCTCGGAGGCGTCCACCTCCACCACAAATGGCTTGGAAGGATCTGGCTGTATCAAGACAGGAGCAGACATAAAACATTTTTTCAGCGTCGCAAAGGCCTCTTTTGTGAGTGAGGACCAATTTCTCACATCCGCACCTTTGCATGTTAGATCCGTGAGAGGTTTAACCACTTGCGAAAACCCCCGGATAAATTTGCGGTAATAATTGGCGAACCCCAAGAAGCGCTGAAGACCCTTAAGATCTCGGGGTTGCACCCAATCCGCAATGGCCTGCACCTTCTTGGGGTCCATGCGAAAACCCTCCCCGGATACAATTAACCCCAAAAGAGACAATTCTTGCACACAGAATACACATTTCTCCAATTTGGCATACAGATGATTTTCTCTCAGTCTTTGGAGAACAGTTCGTACATGTTCCAAATGAGAATGCTTGTCGGTGGAGTATATCAATATATCATCTAAATAGATAAAGACAAAACGACCAATGAGATCTGAGAATGCCACGTTGATGAAATTCTGAAATATGGCGTTGGTAAGACCAAACGGCATGACTAAATTTTCAAATAGTCCCTCGGTCGTGAGGAACGCAGTTTTCCATTCATCCCCCTCTCGGACCCTTATCAAATTACATGCCCCCCGAACCGAAAATCCAGTTTAGAAAACCACTTTGCCCCTGATAGTTGGTTACATAAATCGGAAATCAACAGAAGGGGGTACGTATTCCGTACAGTAATCTGATTAAGCTCCCGGAAGTCGAGACAGGAACGTAACCCGCCATCTTTTTCTTTACAATAAAGAAACCTGCCGCCACAGGTGAGACTGAAGGACGTATGTGTCCTTTGCGCAGACTTTCAGCAATGTACTCCTTCATAGACAAACGTTCAGGTCCGGACAAATTAAACAGACGGGCTTTAGGTAATTTAGCCCCCGGGACCAGCTCAATAGCGCAGTCAAAGGGTCTATGTCGCGGTAATGTCTCGGCCTCGCTTTCGGAGAATACATCTTCGAAATCCTTCAGGCATTCCGGAATACCTTCCAGCTCGACAGATGATACAGACACAGATTTAACAGGTTCAACCAGCAGTGCTGATTTATCACGACTCAAAATCATTAAACCCCCATTGAACAATCTCCCCCGCTTTCCAGTTAATAACTGGGTTATGGCGTTGTAACCAGAGCATGCCCAACACCAACCCTGCAGGTAGATTGTCCAGCACAAAACAACTTAGGTTTTCCACATGAGTAGCGCCCACTGTGAGCGAAAACAAGTCAGACATAAAGCGAATTCCGTCATTAGTGAGGGGAGAGGAGTCAATGGCCATCACCTTGATCGGAACCTTGAGCTTAACTGTCCCTATCTTGCAGTGTGTGACCAATTGGGAGTTAATGAGATTAATCGATGACCCGCAGTCCACGAAGGCTGTAGAGGAAAAAAAAAACTACCGTCCTCAAACAGTTCCACAGGCAGTAACACTATAGAAAACGAGGAAAAGGGTACCTGAGGGTCTGAGTAGTCTCCCCATTGACTACCCAGACCTAGTCGTTTCCCGCCGACCGGGTTTGAAGATGGGCAATCAGGACACTCCCTTTTCCAATGTCCCGTTTTACCGCAGTAATCGCATAACTGCTTGTCCTTCCGAAGTTTCCTCTCCGTATCCTTCAGGGAGAGGGCGCCTACATCCCTGAGCTCAGGGGCAGTCTCTTTTCAACTGGGGAACAATGGAGTTTCCACCTGCATCACCCCTCTGGCCCGCAGCCTGCGGTCCATCCAGACGGCCTGGGTCATGGCGTCCTCGAGAAAGTTAGGTGGGGGATGTAACGCCAAGGCATCCTGCAGCCGCTCAGACAAGGCTCTGCGAAAGAGTTCTCGGAGTGCGGCGTCGTTCCAAGAGACCTCTGCGGCCCAGCGGCGGAACTCAGTACAAAACCACTCAGCTGAGTGTTTCCCCTGACAGACACTCATCACCATGTCCTCTGCCACTCGCACTCGGTCAGGCTCATCATAAATGTGCCTGAGGGCCTCAAAAAATGCATTCACCGACACTCTCTCAGGGGCAGTGGGAGGAAGGGAGAAAGCCCAAGCTTGTGGGGACCCTCTTAATAGAGACATAACGACCCCAACCTTCTGACTTTCGTCTCCAGAGGAACGTGGTCTCAAACTAAAAAAAAGTTTGCACCCCTCCATGAAGACCCTGAACTCTTTTTTGTTTCCAGAAAAAAAGTCAGGCAGTTTAACAGGTGGTTCTGGGGACACCAAAACAACATCACTCGCCCCAGCCCCCAGAGACCCAGCAGCTAAAGCCCCCCGCACTGTCTCAGAAACCTGCTGTTGAGAACGAGCCAGAGCTTGCTGCTCCAAAGAGAAACCCTGAAACATCTGACTCAGACTTTTCATCCGGTCAGCTAAAGACTGTATGGGATCCATAACTCTCTGCAAAAAAACCCCCCAAAAAACATAATGGTCAGTTATAATGTCAGGGTCTTGACATCGCCGGCGTACAGCCTGTGCTAAGCAGGGACTCACCCGCACTGTAGGGACCCCTGGGGACAAGAACAGCCGGACAATAACGATGCATGGGACCTGAATGTAGAAGTTTAGAAAGCAGGCACAGGACCTACGGTCATGTGAACGGTCATGTGACTGCAAGGGGGCGGGGCTTAGCGTCCTGCTTTCAGAGGAGGAAGAAAACTCAGAGTCGGGCAAAGCAGAAGTCAGGCACAATACAGGCAAGCGAGGTACAGGAGGGATAAACAGATGGAAGGTCAGACAAAGCCAAAGGTCATACACAAGATATCAATACAGTACCAGGGATGAGACAGAACGGACAGTCAGAGCCAAGCAGAGATCAAAAACCAAACGGACATAGAAGGTACCAAGCAGAATCCAAAGCAATATCCAGAGAACAGACCGAGTCATACACAGGGAATCAAGCAACCAGAACACAGCACTAACACACTCAGGGGTCACCACTCAATGCCAAGGGCGAAAGTATAACTGACGGGGGATGGGAGCTTCCTGAGGCTATAAGAAGCCTCCCCAGAACCAATGAGAGACCACCATAATAGGTCCCAGGTGTGCAGGTGAGAGTCTGCACTGCGATCAGAACATTAACCCCAGAAGTGCCGGTCATCCAGCACTGGTATCATGACACCTGCCTTCTCAGTTCTCCGTACAGCGTTACTCCTTCCCCTATCTTGGTTATCCTGTTTAACCTGTTCCTTGTGTTTCTCTCAGTGCCAGCCATCTCGTGTCCTCTCCCAGCCTGTGTCTTCATCCTGCTCGTGTCTCATCGTTCCTGCCGTGCCTGCCCGAATCCTCTGGACCGCAACCCGGTGTTCCAGTCCTGCTAACCAGTGTCTTCGTCCCCTTTGTTTGCCTTGGTTCCGGTCCTGCACGTCCGTCCGCCTGCCTATCTCCTGCTGTGTCTCCTCTGTTCTCCTCGGGTACTGGCTGCCATGGTGAGTAGTTTCCCCTGGGCTTGTCCCTAACGCTCCCTGTATAGGGGGCGGTCCACCTGGTCCGCTCGCCCGGGGGAGGTTCGCTTACCACAGTCCAGTGGGTTCACCCTTGGGAACCATCACAGAACGATCAGGCCATGGACCCTGCTGGTAAACCCGACCCAAAAGGACCTTTTGTTCCTACGGGAAAATCAAGCGAGGATCATGTCTTTCCTCAAGTCCATGGAGTCCCGTCTCTCGTCGTTACAGGCCTCGGATCCAGGGAGTGCCACCCAGATCGCCGGCCTCCAGCAGGAGCTTGCCCAACAGCGCGACACTCAGGCTCACATCCTGAATTACATGGCCTCGGTGGATAACTGCCTGCTTGCTCTCCAGACCGCGGCCGCAGCCCCGGCACAGCCTGCGGTTCCGCTTCCATCTCCTTGTTTGGCTAAGCCCCCGCGATACAGTGGTGACCCCAAAACGTGTAGAGGGTTTTTAAATCAATGCTAGCTACAGTTTGAGTTGCTGCCACAACAGTATCCCACCGATCGAGCCAAGGTGGCCTTTATCGTGTCCCATTTGGAAGGAGAGGCTCTAGCCTGGGTTAACCCCCTCTGGGAACAAGATGACCCTTTAGTCACCCAACTCTCCTTTTTCCTAGACACCTTTCGTAAGGTGTTTGATGAGCCAGGTTTCACGTCGCTGTCAGACTCAGGGTTTGCTGTTCCTTCGGCCACTAGGAGGCGCCGGACTGGCATGTCGCCGCCAGACTCATGACCTGCTGTTCCGGCTCCGGCCACTAGGAGGCATCGGACTGACACTTCGCCGCCAGACTCGGGACCTGCTGTTCCGGTCTCGGTCACTAGGAGGCGCCAGGCCGTCACGTCGCCGTCAGACTCGGGGACGGCTGTTCCTGCCTCGACCACTGGGAGGCGCCATGGTTCGCCTCAGGGTGAGGGTGGTGACAGAGAAGAGGCCCCTGCGCAGGCATCTGGTGGCTGCAGGCTCCGCCACTGTCAATCATGTAGGGCTTACTGCATGCCCGTCTGGCCTGGTCCTGGGGGCGGTCCTGGTTACATCATAAGTCCGGGAACCTGTGATGGATGACCTGATCCCTCAAATACCTTGGAACTGGTCTTGCAAGCTGCCGGATATATTCTTGGTTCCCCTGCGTGCTACTGTGTAATTTGCTATAGTTAAACTCTGACCTCAGCCTGGATTTCTGACCATTCTATTGCCTGCCGTTTTTGTACCTCTGCCTCTATTCTGATATTTTGACGCTGACCTTTGCTTGGATTCCCGACTCTCCTGCCTGCTGATTTTGTACCTTGCTGCCCTCCTGGTTTTACTGACCTTGGCCTGGACTTTTGACTCTCCTTCTGTCTACTGATTTCGTACCTCTGCTGCCCTCCGGCCTCCGACTCCTGCCTCCTGACTTTGATTACGGGTTTTAGTTTTGACCCCTTGGCGGCCGTCCTGCTCTGGTCCACTGCTCCTCTAAACAGCTACTCCCTGGGCCTTGCTACAATTCCAGATCCCTGTATAGGGGTTAAGGGTCTCGGGGTTACTCGGGGTGCTGTTCCTACTGCAGCCCAGGTTCGCAGACGGCCATCACATTATATCCGGCCGCAAAAACTGCTTTCTGTGTATATGTCCATCATATATAAAAGCAATCTCCTGAATTTTTTTTTTCTCCTTCTCCTGACTGAGCTGATTTTTGGCCTGAACACCTGTTGCAGTGCACAGCCTGGAAGATTATTGTCATTCACAAGCATGCTGCAGTCTGGAGTCTTCAGGCAGAAAGCTTGAACGTCAGAGATCCACATTCCTGGAGCATCGGCCTCTGGGCAGCTTTGGTCGTGCTGGCCCAGAGGCTCAGGTATTGCCCACAAATGCGGTTAAACTTTTGTTACCCGTCTCGCTCTCGTTTTCTAATAAATCTCTGTGTGTGAAGGCCTATGTGGATTGTGGTTCCTTGGGCAACTTTATGGATTTTTTGCTTGCAAGGTATCTTGGTGTACGTTTGCTAAGACTTAATGCCCCAATTCAAACCACTGCGATTCATGGTACATCCATTATCTAGGGTGGAGTAGAACTTGTTACTACAGAAATTGCTATGTCAGTGGGGGCATTACACACAGAACATATGTCGTTTTTTGTTATTCACAATTTATCACATCCAGTTGTGTTAGGCATGCCATGGTTGCACCAGCATAATCCGGTTATTGACTGGCACCAAGGGGATATCGTGCGCTGGAGTCCACAGTGTCAAAACCACTGTATGTCGCTGTCAGTGAACCAAATTAAACTTAAAACACCCTTTATACCATACGCATTCAGGGACTATGAAGATGTCTTTTCCATAGTGGAGTTTGAGACATTACCTCCTCATAGAAAATATGACTGTCCTATAGACTTGGTTCTAGGTGCCCGTCTCCCTAAGGGGAGAATATTTAACCTCTCTGGTCCAGAACGTGTAGCCATGAATGATTACATAGCAGACAGCTTGCAAAAAGGTTTTATTAGACCCTCCACTTCACCTGTAGGAGCTGGGTTTTTCTTTGTGGAAAAAAAAGATCGTGGACTCAGACCATGCATTGATTATCGGGAGCTGAACGCTATTACTGTAAAGAATCAGATCCGCTTCCACTCATCCCTGATCTTTTTAACCAGCTACTGGGAGCCCGTTGGTTCACTAAACTTGATCTCCGGGAGCTTACAACCTTGTTCGCATAAGAGATGGAGATGAGTGGAAAACAGCGATTAACACACCTCTTGGTCATTTTGAGTATCTTGTGATGCCGTTTGGGTTAAGTAATGCACCTGCCGTGTTCCAACACTTTGTGAATGATATCTTCAGAAATATCTGTGGGGTATATGTAGTGGTTTATCTAGATGACATCCTGATCTACTCCGCTGATGTTCTTACACACGCGCAACATGTCCGTTCTGTGCTCCAAAGACTTAGAGAACATTCTCTATTTGCCAAGCCGGAGAAGTGTGTTTTTATGGCTGAGGAGGTACAATTTTTGGGGTACGTGAGTTCTGCTAAGGGGTTTCGCATGGATCCTGCCAAGATCCGACCCATTAGAGAATGGGTGCAACCCAAAACTCTTAAAGCGCTGCAGCGATTCTTGGGATTTACAAATTATTACCGTAAATTCATCAAAGGCTTCTCTGAGATCGCCAAACCGCTCACGGATCTGACCCGGAAGGGGGCAGACATGGTTAATTGGAAGCGTGAGGCACTTCAGGCATTTTCTGTTTTAAAAGATTGTTTTTCTGCCAACCCAATATTAATTCAGCCTGATCTAGACCACCCCTTTGTGGTAGAGGTTGATGCCTCTGAGGTTGGAGTAGGGGCAGTGCTTTCCCAAGGCACTGCCTCCCTCACTCAACTCCATCCATGTGCCTTCTTTTCCCGAAAATTCTCTCCTACTGAGAAAAATTATGATATAGGGAATCGGGAATTGTTGGCCATAAAGTGGGCCTTCGAAGAATGGCGCCACTTCCTCAAAGGTGCTAAACACAAGGTTACAGTGATCACGGATCACAAGAACCTGACCTACTTGGAGTCAGCTAAGAGACTGAATCCTAGGCAGGCTAGGTGGGCTTTGTTCTTCTCAAGGTTTAACTTTGTGATCACGTTTCGTCCAGGGACTAAAAATGTAAGGGCTGATGCCCTCTCTCGGAGTTTCTGCCCCTCACAGGCTGAGGACTCGGAACCAGTTCCAATACTGGCCAATGGGATCGTGGTGTCGGCCGTGTCTCTGGACCTTCTGGAGGAGATCCGTAGGTCCTCAGAGCCGGTCCCGGACACGACGCCCCCCCCAGAAACTGTTCGTTCCAGCCCCGTTTCGTCTACAAGTTCTGAAGGAGTCACATGACTCTGTCCTGGCAGGCCATCCTGGTGTTAATAATACTGCCAGTCCAGGAACTTTTGGTGGCCGACGGTCGTGAAGGACTGTAAAGATTACGTTTTAGCTTGCGAAACTTGTGCTAGTGCTAAGTCTCGCCATAATCGGCCTGCCTGCTGGCTCCAGTCTTTGCCCGCCCCAGAGAGTCCATGGACCCACATCTCCATGGACTTCATTACTGACCTGCCGCCCTCAGAAGGGAAGACCTGAATCTGGGTGGTGGTGGACAGGTTCAGTAAGCAGTGCCATTTTGTTCCCCTCTCTGGACTACCTAATTCAGAAACCTTAAGTAAATTGTTCATCATTCACGTAATACGACTGCACGGCGCTCCGGTGAATATCGTGTCCGACCGAGGTACCCAGTTTGTTTCTGAATTCTGGAAGGCATTCTGCAAACGCATTGGCATTGAATTATCTTTCTCCTCCGCTTACCACCCTGAGACTAATGGACAAAACTGAGCGTGCCAACCAAGCCCTAGAGCAGTATCTTCGCTGCTATGTCTCGGAACACCAATCCGACTGGGTGGAACATCTCCCGTTAGCCAAATTCGCCCTAAATAACCAATACCAAGAATCCATCAAAACCACCCCGTTCTTCTGCAATTATGGTTTACACCCACGTTTTGGTTCATTTTCGGCTAAGATGTCGGAGCTACCGGGGGTTGAGAAATCCATACATCACTTAAAGACCATCTGGTCGGAGGTGAACTCAAACTTGAAAGATTCCCAGGTCAGACAGGCTTCGGCCGCAAATAAACGGCGGTCCGAGGGGCCACACCTGGGAGTTGGGGACAAAGTTTGGTTGTCTACCAAAAACATTAAGCTTAAGGTACCATCTGACAAACTGGGCCCCAGATTTATTGGTCCCTATGAAATATTAGAGGTAATTAACCCGGTAGCCTTTCGTTTAAAGCTCCCTCAGTCTTTCAAAATACCCAATGTTTTCCACAAATCCCTCCTCAAGATGTACTGCTCCCCAATTCATCCCATCCAGTCCCCTCCTCCTCCAGTTTTGGTCAAGGGTGCCTTGGAGTACGAAGTCCAGGGTATCCTTGATTCCCGTTTGGTGAGAAAGCCCATGCAATATTTGGTGCATTGGAAGGGCTATGGTCCAGAGGAGAGGTCCTTGGTCCCAGCTGGTGAAATCCGTGCCAAGGGGTTAATTAGACGGTTTCACCTCCTTCATCCTGACAAACCAGGTTTTGAGGGTCCGGAGGCCCCTCTTGGAAGGGGGGGTACTGTCACGTCGCTGTCAGATTCAGGGCCTGCTGTTCCGGCTTCGGCCACTAGGAGGCGCCGAACTGGCACGTCGCCACCAGACTCAGGGCCTGCTGTTCCGGTTCCGGCCACTAGGAGGCGCCGGACTGACACTTCGCCGCCAGACTCAGGGCCTGCTGTTCCGGTCTCGGTCACTAGGAGGCGCCGGGCCGTCACGTCGCCGTCTGACTCGGGGACGGCTGTTCCTGCCTCGACCACTGGGTGGCGCCATGGTTCACCTCAGGGTGAGGGTGGTGACAGAGAAGAGGCCCCTGCGCAGGCATCTGGTGGCTGCAGGCTCCGCCCCTCTGTCAATCATGTAGGGCTTACTGCATGTCCGTCTGGCCTGGTCCTGGGGGCGGTCCTGGTTACATCATCAGTCCGGGAACCTGTGAGGGATGACCTGATCCCTCAAATACCTTGGGACTGGTCTTGCAAGCCGCCGGATATATTCCTGGTTCCCCTGCGTGCTACTGTGTAATTTGCTATAGTTAAACTCTGACCTCAGCCTGGATTTCTGACCATTCTATTGCCTGCCGTTTTTGTACCTCTGCCTCTATTCTGATATTTTGACGCTGACCTTTGCTTGGATTCCCGACTCTCCTTCTGCCTGCTGATTTTGTACCTTGCTGCCCTCCTGGTTTTACTGACCTTGGCCTGGACTTTTGACTCTCCTTCTGTCTACTGATTTCGTACCTCTGCTGCCCTCCGGCCTCCGACTCCTACCTCCTGACTTTGATTACGGGTTTTAGTTTTGACCCCTTGGCGGCCGTCCTGCTCTGGTCCACTGCTCCTCTAAGCAGCTACCCCCTGGGCCTTGCTACAATTCCAGATCCCTGTATAGGGGTTAAGGGTCTCGGGGTTACTCGGGGTGCTGTTCCTACTGCAGCCCAGATTCGCAGACGGCCGTCACACCAGGTCGCCTGGCCTCCACCACTGAATCACTGTTCAATCTTCACCAGGGCATGCTCTCGGTAGGTCAGTACGCCATTCGGTTTCGCACCCTGTCCTCTGAGTTGGGTTGGAACAATGAGGCCTTGGTGGGGGCCTTTTTGCGGGGCCTTTCGGGTCGAATCAAGGATGAGTTGGCGGGTCGTGATACCCCCACCTCCCTGGAGGATTTGATCTCTTTGGCTACCCGCATCGATCTACGCTTTCAAGAACGATCCCGAGAGCTCGCCAGGGAGAGAAGACCTTCTCATGCTCCTCCAGCCCCTCGGAGTCCGCCCTGTGGCCGCCCAATGTCAGTTTCCACGGTCCCGGTACCGGAACTCATGCAGGTGGATCGCCTCAAACCGGTGGAGGAGCGTCGGAGAGAGAGGGTCGAACAGAGGCTCTGTTTCTATTGTGGGAGTGCGTCCCACTTCCTTCGTTCCTGCCCCATACGTCCAGGAAACTCCTCCGCCTAGGACAGGTAAGAGAGGCCTCCCTAGGTAATTTTGACTCCTCTCTACCCTTGACCCTATCTGTCCTTTTACATGTAGGTTCTAAACGTTTTTCTGAATGGGCCTATATTGATTCTGGGGCAGCTGGTAACTTTTTTCAACTTGAGGCGGTTAGGAGACTTCGGATTCCTGTCAGATCCCTGGAGACCCCTCGGCAGATTGCGTCAGTTGACGACCAACCCCTGCGAGAGTCCGTTACTTAGGTCACTGAAGAAGTGGGACTTCAGGTCGGAGCCTTACACTGGGAGAAGATAGTATTCTACGTGTTGCCTTCTTTGTACCATGCCATCCTTTTGGGCCTCCCCTGGCTAAGAACACATGAGCCTACCCTGGACTGGCGTTCTGGTGACATTCTGCGGTGGGGCCAACTTTGCCAAGATAAGTGTCTGCTCTCCGTACAGCCACCGAATTTCTCATGTTCAACGTCAGCATCAACCGAGTTACCCTCCACCTACTGGGCCTTTTTGGACGTCTTTGACAAGAAGGAAGCAGAGACCCTGCCTCCGCATCATCCATATGACTGCCCCATTGACCTTGTTCCCGGCTCCACTCCGCCTCATGGTCGTATCTATCTGTTGTCTCCCTCCGAGACCCAGGCTATGTCTGAATACGTTCAGGAGAATCTGGCCAAAGGCTTTATTTGCAAGTCTTCCTCACCAGAAGGAGCGGGGTTCTTTTTTTGTCAAGAAAAAGGATGGGTCCCTTCATCCCTGTATTGACTATAGAGGTCTCAACGATATCACCATCAAGAACAAATACCCTCTTCCCCTCATTCCGGAGCTATTTGACTGTCTACGAGGTGCACGGATCTTCACTAAATTAGATCTTCGGGGGCCCTACAATCTGGTCCGGATCCACTCTGGAGATGAATGGAAGACCGCTTTCAACACCCGTGACGGTCGCTATGAGTACCTGGTTATGCCCTTCGGTTTGTGCAATGCCCCCGCAGTGTTCCAAGAATTTGTCAATGACATATTAGGAGATCTCCTCTACTCCTGCGTGGTGGTTTACTTGGACGACATCCTGGTGTTCTCCTCAGATCTGTCTACGCACAGAAAAGACGTACGCCAAGTCTTACTACGTCTGAGAAAACATCGTCTCTATGCCAAGCTTGAAAAATGCGCCTTCGAATAATCGTCTCTGCCGTTCTTGGGTTACATCATTTCCGATTCTGGCTTGCGCATGGACCCTGGAAAAGTGTCCTCTGTACTTAACTGGCCGCGTCCCCAGGGAATCAAGGCAATCCAGCGGTTCCTGGGATTCGCCAACTATTACTGGCAGTTGGCGGTCCTCTCTGACCACTCCTATCTCCGCTTTGATACATAAGGGAGCCGATCCTCACCACCGGACTCCGGAGGCCGAGAACGCCTTCTGAACCTTGCGGCAAGCCTTTGCCACAGCTCCCAGGCTACACCGACCAGAGGCTAATAAACCATTCACCCTAGAGGTGGATGCTTCTGCCACCAGAGCCGGTGTGGTTCTCAGAGATCTCCTTCCAGTCGCTGGGTTACCTGCGGCTTCTTCTCCAAGACATTTTCCCCTTCGGAGAGAAACTATACCATCGGGGACAGAGAACTGCTCGCCATTAAGCTAGACTTGGAGGAGTGGCAGTATCTTCTGGAGGGAGCTGTACACCCACTCCAGATCTACACCGACCACAAAAATCTAGCATACATTCAGTCTGCACAAAGGCTCAGCCCCCGGCAGGCCAGATGGTCGCTATTCTTTACCCGGTTCGATTTTGAGCTCCATTTCCGGCCTGGTGATATGAATCTCAAAGCGGATGCTTTATCTCGATCCTTTCTGGTCACCAATAACGAGGAGGAGCCTTCACACATCGTGGAGCCTAACAAGCTTATCGTAGTTACTCCTGTTAACCTGACTTCCTTACCCCCTGGTAAGACTTTTGTCCAAGATAAAGACAGGAGGCGAGTCCTACATTGGGGTCATGCCTCCAAGTTAGCAGGCCATATTGGCCTCAAGAAAACGCTCTCCCTCATCTCTCGTTCCTATTGGTGGCCCTCTTTGCCTCAAGATGTCCGAAACTTCATCGTCTCCTGCCCATCGTGTGCCAAGAACAAGGTTCCTCGGCAGCAACCCTCCGGTCTCTTGCATCCACTTCCGGTTCCCTCGGCTCCGTGGCAACATATTGCGATGGACTTTATTACGGATTTACCTCGGTCCACACAGTCATTTTTGTGGTCGTGGACCGCTTTTCCAAAATGGCCCACTTCAGCCCTCTGTCCGGATTACCTTCCGCTCCTGAGCTGGCGAGAATTTTTATATCTAATATCTTCCGGATTCATGGCTTTCCCAAGCACATTGTCTCAGACAGAGGGGTTCAGTTTACCTCGCGATTCTGGAGGGCTCTATGCAAGCTGATGGAAGTAACGTTGGACTTTTCCTCCGCTTATCATCCTCAATCTAATGGACAAGCGGAACGTACGAACCAAATTCTCGTAACGTATCTCTGACGTTTTTCCAACGCCCACCAGAAAAATTGGTCCAGCATGCTCCCTTGGGCCAAATTCGCCTACAACAATCATACCAGCGAGTCCTCCGCCAAGTCACCTTTCTTTATTGTTTACGGGCAACATCCTGGTGTACCTCTGCTGGTACTCCCGGCGTTGGGTGTGCCGGCGGCCAATCTTCTGTCTGAGGAGTTCTCCAGGGTCTAGCAGGAGACCAAAACCGCACTTGAACGAGCACGTGATGGATTCAAAAGACACGCCTGTAAGAGACGCCTGGATTCCCCGTTGTACCATCCTGGGGATAAGGTTTGGCTGTCTTCAAAATTTGTCTGCCTCAAAGTTCCCTCTTATAAACTAGATCCCCGGTACATCGGACCCTTTGAGGTTTTAGCTCGTATTAATGACGTTGCCTACAAACTTAAACTCCCCGCTTCGCTACGGATTCCTAACTCATTGTGACGAGTGTCCGCTTACGCTGAGTCGTTCTTCTTAGAAAGAGTGCACCCTCTGGGCCGTGGCACCCACCCACCTAGGGCGAGCTGACCTAATGAGAACCACCCCCTATACAGGGAGTGTCAGGGGCAAGACCAAGGGGGTGAGCCACCACGGCAGCTGGACCAGATGGCCGGCTCAGGGAAACAAGATAAAGCAAGACGAGTCATTAATTCAAAGAAACTTCATTAAGGAAGTCTTCAGGTACAACAGGTGCAAAATGTGAACACACAGAACATAAGACAAGGTGCGTGCAAGGGCACACCGAGGTCCAAGACTTGAGGAACTCTTCATGGTGCAAAAGGAGCAAACGTGAACACAGTTAGTAGAACAGGGTGCGTGCAATGGCACGCCGAGGTCCAGGCATGGAACGTGCAGATGGTACACGGACATCGGACTCCGGACAACAGTCCAGGATCAACCAGGGCATCAGGGTCTGTAGCTCAGAGGGTGATCGGCAGGATCCGGACATCCAGAAGTTAGCCAGGGTTCCATGCAAGGAAACAAGACAGAGTTAGTGACATGGTGCGTGTCAACAGACACGCCAGGATCAGGTTCACAGGACCGTGGCCTGCGTATGCCAAGGGGCATGCCAAGGACCGGTCAGGTTCACGGGACGGTGGCCTGCGCATGCCAAGGGGCATGCCAGGGAGAGGCACAGAGTACGGTGGCATCGGAATCCAAATGCTGGCATCGACCGACAGGGTCCAGGTATCTGGCTACGGACATCAGCTCCGGACATCAGACCGCAGTCATCTAGGTCCGGACCTCTGGCAGCGGTCGGCAGGTTATGGAATCCGGCAGGCAAACTAGGGTCAGAGAAGAGCAAAAGAGACAAAGGCTTTGTGCAAGGGTAGCACGAAAAGGCACAGTGCGAGAACCAGCGTGAGTGCAAGGGAGCACAGAGACCACGGCTGGGAGCACCGGCAGGTGGTACCGACGATGGCAGCTGCAAGCGGGCACAACTAGAGGCGGCACCGCTGTGGGGCCATGCAGCCAGACCACTATAGCACTGGACGGGGCACGGCTGGGGCACACAGGCGAGCACGGCTAGAGGCGGCACGGCTGAGGCACACCAGGTAGGCACAGGCGACCAGGCACGTGCACAGAGGCACGGAGCCACAAGGCAGGGCTAGGCAAAGGGTACAGGACAGAGCCACATGCGAGACAGCATGGCAAAGCCTAGTACGAAATGTGCAAGAGCGCATGAAACATCAGGGACAATACAAAGAATGAGGCAGAGACCTGCGCATGCAAAGAGCATGCCAGGGACAGGGACAGTTTAGCAGCGGAGCGTAGGCCGAAGCCCAGAGCCGGGCCAAGGAAGGACCTTGGGACTAGACAGGATACAGAGCGAGGCCTGCACCTGTAGAGACACGCCAGGGACAGGTTCAGAGCGGAGGCCTGCACGTGTAGAGACACGCCAGGGAGAGGTTCAGAGCGGAGGCCTGCATGTGTAGAGACACGCCAGGGAGAGGTTCAGAGCAAAGGCCTGCACGTGTAGAGACATGCCAGGGAGAGGTTCAGAGCGGAGGCCTGCACGTGTGAGGAGACACGTCAGGGACATGGTACAGAGACGGAGACCTGCACGTGTAAAGACACGCCAGGAACAGAGACAGAGGCAGGGTACCTGAAGCCACAAAGCAGAGCGAGACATGACACGAGGACAGAAACATGGAACAGAATAAGCACAAACAAGGACTACAAGGCAAAGCAGAGCAGGGACAGAACATGGCACGAAGGACAAACACTAGACAAGAGACGGAATACGAGCACGGAGCGTGTGCAGAGATGCACGACAGAGCAGAGTGCAAGGGCACAGAATAGAGGGAGCGCCCCACAGACCAAGCAGCCATGCAGGGACACCACACAATACTCAGGCCCCGAGCATAGGAAGGGGCAGCCTGATATAGGGCATAGCACCTCCTCCTCCAGGTCAGGACCAGGGGAGCACTTCCGGGTTCAGATCCACAGGATAACAGAACGTAGTCACATGATCGGAGTTCCAGACATGACAAGACGACTGCAGAATCAGTGCTGAAACCTAGACGGGTCACATGATCAGAGTTCCAGACATGACGAGATGACCGCCGAACCAGACAGCGCAGGATCCTCAGGAAACGCCACACGATCAGCACTTCAGACATGATGAGATGATTGAAGCACCAGACAGTGCAGGATCCAGGCAGGGACACATGATCAGGGATTCTAGACATGACAAGAAGATCACAGAAGGCAGAGCAGGAACGCAGGCATCCTGCAGCTCAGACATGAGGTGAGTGTGCACACTGCTCTAGGGAACATGCAGGATAGCAGACAAGATATGCGCATGCACATCGCTCCAGGAGTTCTTGAGACAAAACAGACATGGCAGACATGGCGGACATGACACTCATTCCATGTTTCCCTCTTGAAACCGGTCATACTTAACCAGTTCCACGCTTCCGCTAGCCGTGCCCCCGTGCCCGTTTCCACACAGGATGTCTCTGAGGTTAAGGAGATTCTTGCCATGAAAAGGTCTAGGGGTAAAACCTTTTTTTTTAATTGACTGGAAAGGTTTTGGCCCAGAGGAGAGGTCTTGGGAACCCCGGGAGAACATTCAAGCCCCTCAAATTTTAGCTAAGTTTCTTTCCGGCCTTAAGAGGAGGGGGCGTAAGAGAGGGGGTACTGTCACGCTTACCGCTCCCGCTGGTCCCACGCCCGCCGCCTCCACAGCGCTTTCTGCTCCTGCCGCTGCTTCCATTTCGGGCTCCGCATTGCCTGTGGCCTCCGGGCGTGCCCGCCGCTCTCAGTGCGCTCCTGCAGCAGGCGCGCGTTCACCTGTACTCCTGCCCTCCACCCCGCGGTCAGTCTCATTGCTCTACCCGGGGCGCATGCGCACCTTGCGCCCCAGATCACAGCACAGGCTAAGCCATGCCGTCTCCCCGCCTCCATGACCCTGCTGACCTAACCCGGAACTCCTGCTTCTATAAGAGGCAGCCTCTCCCTCTGATCACTTCCTGATCGTCACTCGCGTGTAGCTAGTGACCCTGGTCCCTTGTCTGCCTGCCTTCTCTGTTCTCCTTACTGCGTTACTCCTTCCCCTATCTTGGTTATCCTGTTTAACCTGTTCCTTGTGTTTCTCTCAGTGCCAGCCATCTCGTGTCCTCTCCCAGCCTGTGTCTTCGTCCTGCCTGTGTCTCATCGTTCCTGCCGTGCCTGCCCGAATCCTCTGGCCCGCAACCCGGTGTTCCAGTCCTGCTAACCAGTGTCTTCATCCCCTCTGTTTGCCTTGGTTCCGGTCCTGCATGTCCGTCCACCTGCCTATCTCCTGCTGTGTCTCCTCTGTCCTCCTCAGGTACCGGCTGCCATGGTGAGTAGTTTCCCCTGGGCCTGTCCCTAATGCTCCCTGTATAGGGGGCGGTCCATCTGGTCCGCTCGCCCGGGGGAGGTTAGCTTACCACGGTGCAGTGGGTTCACCCTTGGGAACCATCACACCTACCTCCCATCATTGTATTCCTGGAGCCCCTAGAGAGCGGTCGCATCAGCTGATGCTGCTGTTCTCCATGGGAGATCGTCGTGGGACACTCGTGGATTTCTGCGGATCAGGGAGTTTATTGGTTGTTTGTTATTTTAATATTTTTTACAGATGACACTGGCTTCGGGGATCAAAGTAACAAGTGATGGTGAGTATGTACTCTGTTATACAGTTGTGGCCAAAAGTATTGACATCCCTGCAATTCTGTCAGATAATACTCAGCTTCTTCCTGAAAATGATTGCAAACACAAATTCTTTGGTATTATTATCTTCATTTAATTTGTCTTAAATGAAAAAACACAGAAGAGAATGAAGCAAAAAGCAAAACATTGATCATTTCACACAAAACTCCAAAAATGGGCCAGACAAAAGTATTGGCACCCTCAGTCTAATACTTGGTTGCACAACCTTTAGCCAAAATAACTGCGACAAACCGCTTCCGGTAACTATCAATGAGTTTCTTACAATGCTCTGCTGGAATTTTAGACCATTCTTCTTTGGCAAACTGCTCCAGGTCCCTGAAATTTGAAGGGTGCCTTCTCCAAACTGCCATATCTAGATCTCTCCACAGGTGTTCTATGGGATTCAGGTCTGGACTCATTGCTGGCCACCTTAGAAATCTCCAGTGCTTTCTCTCAAACCATTTTCTAGTGCTTTTTGAAGTGTGTTTTGGGTCATTGTCCTGCTGGAAGACCCATGACCTCTGAGGGAGACCCAGCTTGCTCACACTGGGCCCTACATTATGCTACAAAATTTGTTGGTAGTCTTCAGACTTCATAATGCCATGCACACGGTCAAGCAGTCCAGTGCCAGAGGCAGCAAAGCAACCCCAAAATATCAGGGAACCTCAGCCATGTTTGACTGTAGGGACCGTGTTCTTTTCTTTGAATGCCTCTTTTTTTCTCCTGTAAACTCTGATGCCTTTGCCCAAAAAGCTCTACTTTTCTCTCATCTGACCAGAGAACATTCTTCCAAAACATTTTAGGCTTTTTGAGGTAAGTTTTGGCAAACTCCAGCCTGGCTTTTTTATGTCTCGGGGTAAGAAGTGGGGTCTTGGAGGGTCTCCTACCATACAGTCCCTTTTCATTCAGACGACGACGGATAGTACGGGTTGACACTGTTGTACCCTCGGACTGCAGGGCAGCTTGAACTTGTTTGGATGTTAGTCGAGGTTCTTTATCCAACATCCGCACAATCTTGCGTAGAAATCTCTTGTCAATTTTTCTTTTCCGTCCACATCCAGGGAGGTTAGCCACAGTGCCATGGGCTTTAAACTTCTTGATGACACTGCGCACGGTAGACACAGAAACATTCAGGTCTTTGGAGATGGACTTGTAGCCTTGAGATTGCTCATGCTTCCTCACAATTTGATTTCTCAAGTCCTCAGACAGTTCTTTGGTCTTCTTTCTTTTCTCCATGCTCAATGTAGTACACAAAAGGACACAGGACAGAGGTTGAGTCAACTTTAATCCATGTCAACTGTCTGCAAGTGTGATTTAGTTATTGCCAACACCTGTTAGGTGCAACAGGTAAGTTACAGGTGCTGTTAATTACACAAATTAGAGAAGCATCACATGATTTTTCGAACAGTGCCAATACTTTTGTCCACCCTCTTTATGTTTGCTGTGGAATTATATCCAATCTGGCTTTAGGACAATTATTTTTGTGTTTTTTTTCATTTAAGACAAATTAAATGAAGATAATAATACCAAAGAATTTGTGTTTGCAATCATTTTCAGGAAGAAACTGAGTATTATCTGACAGAATTGCAGGGGTGTTAATACTTTTGGCCACAACTGTATATCTAGTATGTATGTATTATGTATGTATGTTGTATGAATGTAGTATATATGTATGTTGTATGTATGTAGTATGTATGTATGTATGTAGTATGTATGTTTTTTGTTTTTTTTTACATTCAACACATTAGCCGGATGATGGGACTACTACTGTCCCATCATTGGCTAATGTGTCAATCGCTGTCATTGTAGCAGGCATAGCCCGATGGGACTTGTAGTCCCATCGGACGATGCCTGCACACACACACACATCCCCGGCAGGCCCGCACAGACCCCCGGCAGGCCCGCACAGACCCCCGGCAGGCCCGCACAGACCCCCGGCAAGCCTGCACAGACCCCCGAGAGGCCCGTACAGACCCCGCATACACACACACGCACAGTCTCCGCCCATGCACCGCCCACCGAACTGGATGTGCAAGTAAAGAAAGGGTTTATTTTCATTCCGATATTTGTGCCCCATTGACTTGCATGGGTTTCCGGTATCGGAATCGGCGATACCCGATATTTTTGGGGTATCGGTCCGATCCAATCTGATCCGATATTTCCCGATATCGGAAGGTATCGCTCAACACTACTGGTGATGCTAATTATGGCATCATCACCGCTCACCATCTTGGTGGAGCCCTCAAATGACACAATTTTTAGACCACAGATAGGTGAGGCGTGTGACAGAGATACCACACTGTCAGTAGCGTACCTACCGGTGGGGCCCTGCGATCTGAGGGGGCCCGCCCAGAGGTACGCGGGATAGTCCCGATTTGGATTCCCCCCACTGTCCCGTGTGGGATTTTACTTTCCGCACTGCAGGGAGATAAGCCGCCACGCCCCCCCCCCATGCACCTACCCCATCCTCGCCCTCCCACAGAGACCCGGCCACCGCATTTCCTCACAGCCTGCAATGATGTCGCTCGGCTGTTCTGTGTGCACAGGACCCGTGATGAGGTGTAAGGGGTTACATGATGAGGGGCCTCCGTGTCTGCAGGACTCTGCTGTGCTGGTTGTCATGGTCCACTGCTGGATGAGGGAAGTTTGTTGTGAATTCACTTTCTGGTCTGCCTCTAGTTGCTGGTGAGGGTGGTGGAGCTGGTTGTATTGACAGAGGAGTCGTGAGTTCTCTTTCCGGGCTCCCTCTGGTGGTTGTAGGAGGTAATGAAGCTGATCTAATTAACAGAGACCTGCCACCTGATAATGAGGACGACGATTGGACATCTGGAGTCTCTGACTGGATTTAAGACAGCCGACTCCCTCTCTCCCTGCTGGTGATTTTTCCTGCCTCCTGAGGTCTTAGTTTCCAGTTCAGTCCCTGCATTTTCAAGCTAAGTGTTCTTTGCTATTGTTCACATTTGATTTGGTTTTGTCTATTCAGTTTTGTGTGGTCAGCCAGCCCCAGCTGGGGCTGAGCTGAATTTCTATTCTTATGTTACTGTTTGTGCCAATTTGCTTTTTGCCCCTTATTAGATTGGCCTCTTTTTGCTCTGTTTTCAGAATATGCCAGAGTGCTAATATAGTGGGTGAAGTCTAGTGACTTCAGGGTTTTTTTTTGCTATCAGAAGTGTTGGACATTTTGAAGGGTTTTTTGGCGTGATTGCAGACAGTATCTTTCCTTTCCTGTCCTTTCTAGTTAGTGTGGGCCCCATCGTTTGCTCAGCCTATTTTCCTACCTGTGTTTGTGTTTTCATCTTGTCTCACCGACAATATATGTTTGGGGGCTATCTATTCCTTTGGGGTCTGCTCTGGGGCAGTTTAGATTTCCCCTTTTCTTGCTTTAGGCTTATTTAGTCCTCCGGCTGTGTCGAGGCGTCTAGAATCATCGTAGGTACACTCCACGGCTACTGCTAGTTGTGTGGATAGGATCAGGGGTCTGCAATCCGCTTAGTTACCAACCTCTCTGGTTTTCTGTGGCTTAGCTTGGTCTTGCTTTCCTCCTCGGTGACCCAATCATAACAGAAGTTTGTGTGGGGTCAGGAGGGGTTTACAGATTGGATGTAGCAGAGCCATGTGTGTATGAGGTGTATAGAGTGCAGCCGTGTGTGTACGAGGTGTACGAAGCAGAACCACGTGTATACGAGGTGTACGGAGCGGAGCCGTGCATGTACGAGGTGTACAGAGCGGAGCCATGTGTAAAAGGTGTACGGAGCGGAGCTGCGTGTGTACGACGTGCACGGAGCGGAGCCGCGTATGTGTACGAGGTATGCGGAGTAGAGATGTGTAAAAGGTGTACGGAGTGGTGCCGCATGTGTACGAGGTGTACAGAGTGGAGCCGTGTGTGTACGAGGTGTACGGAGCAGAGCCGGATGTGTATGAGGTGTACAGAGCGGAGCCATGTGTGTATGAGGTGTACGGAGTGGAGATGTGTACGGAGCAGAGCCGCGTGTGTACGAGGTGAGCGGAGCCGTGTGTGTACGAGGTGTACGGAGCGGAGTCGTGTGTGTACGAGGTGTATGGAGTGGAGCCGTGTGTGTACAAGGTGTACCGAACGGAGCACTGTGTGTACAAAGTGTACAGAGCTGAGCCGTGTTTACAGAGCTGAGCAGAGACGTGTGTACAGGGTGTACGAAGTGGAGCCACGTGTGTATGGAGCTGAGCCGTGTGTGTACGGGTTGTACGGAGCGGAGCCGCTTGTGTGCGGGGCGTACAAAACCGAGCCCTGTGTGTATGAAGTGTACGGAGCTGAGCCGTGTGTGTACGGTGCGGAACAGAGCGGTGTGTGTACGGGGTGTACGGAGCAGAGCCGCATGTGTGCGAGGTTTATGGAGTGGAGCCATGTGTGTGTACGAGGCATACAAAGCGGAACCGAGTGTGTATGAGGTGTGTGGAGCCATGCATGTACAAGGTGTATGGTGGGGAGCATTCATACCTCCCGACCGTCCAGGATCCAGTGGGACAGTCCCAATTTTGAGTCTGTCCCACTGCCCCGGCTGGCAGGTTACTTTTCCAGCAGACACAGGAGTACACGGCGGAGCCCCGAGGAGCACTTTAAAATTCGTACGTGGTGTTCCACTGGAAGTGACGTGCTAGAAGCTGACCAGAAATTAGGTAATTTCAGGATGAGATTGTGAGTGAACCATGGAGGCACTTCAGGGAATGCTTCAGATCCATCACAGTGTCCTCCTCCGACAACGCGGACAGCAGGATCGCCTTGGAATCGAGGATGCCAGCCATGTGAGCGGATCATGATATGTCCTGCACCAGGAGGCTCAGGTGGGCATTACAATGGGAGCCTGGCTGCTATTGTATCTTTATAGAATCTTCCTTTCTCTCTCTCTGTTCTTTCTTTCTCTCTCTGCTCTCTTTCTTTCTGTTCTTTCTTTATCTCTGCTCTCTCTCTCCCTGTTCTTTCTTTCCCCTCTTTCTCTCTGTTCTTTATTTCTTTCCCCTTTTTCTTTCTCATTCCCTCTCTGTTCTTTCTTTCCCCTCTTTCTTTTTTCTATCTCTCTGTGTTCTTTTTTTCTGTCCCCTCATTCTTTCTCTGTTCTTTCTCTCTCTTTGCTTCTTTCTTCCCCTCTTTCTCTCTCTGTTCTTTCTTTCCCCTCTGTCTTTTTTATCTCTGTTCTTTTTTTCTGTCCCATCTTTCTTTCTCTCTGTTCTCTCTTTCCCCTCTTTCTTTATATCTTTCTCTCTCTGTTCTTTCTTTACCCTTTTTCTTTCCCTCTGTTCTTTCCTTACTTTCTCTCTCTCCTTTCTCTCTCTGTTTTCTTTTTTCTCTCTGTTCTTTCTTCCCCTTTTTCTTTCTATCACTCTGTTCTTTCTTTCCCCTCTTTCTTTCTCTCCCACTCTCTGTTCTTTCCTCTTTTTTTCTCTCTTCTTTTTTTCTTTCCCCTCTTTCTTTCTCTGTTCTCTTTCTTTCTCTCTGTTTCTTTCCCCTCTTTCTTTCTCTCTCTGTTTTCTCTCTTTCTTTCTTTGTTTGTTTCTTTCCCCTCTTTCTTTCTTTCTCTGTTCTCTCTTTCTTTCCCTTCTTTGTTTGTTTCTATCTTTCTCTCTCTGTTCTTTCTTTCCACTCTTTCTTTCCCTCTCTGTTCTTAACTTACTTTCTCTCTCTCTCTCCTTTCTTTCTCTCTCTGTTTTCTGTTTTCTTTTTTCTCTCTCTGTTCTTTCTTTCCCCTCTTTCTTTTTTTTTCTTTCTCTGTTCTTTTTTTCTGTCCCCTTTCTCTTTCTGTTCTTTCTTTCTTTTGCTCTCTCTGTTTCTTTCTTTTCCCTCTTTCTTTCTCTGTTCTCTCTTTCTTTCCCCTCTTTCTTTGTTTGTTTCTTTCTCTGTTCTTTCTTTCTCTTCTTTCTCCTCACTCCCAACCGGAGAGAAAGTCATGTCTGGCTTTTCCCAAGCCCATCATCAATTGATTTCGTAGCACAACGTCAATTGGCCCTACACCTATGCCGTCCTTCTGTACGATGGCAGTATGGAGTTCCTGCAGGGCATTCTTAAACTGAGTCACAGTCTCCCCCTCTCTTTGTACCCAGCGAAACAGTTGCATGCGCAGCTCCCCTACGTCAGTGTGGTCCCCATGCGTCTCCTCAAGTATTCGTAATACTTTGTCCAGGGTATCTCTCTCCCAGGGGGACCTATGCATGACAGAATCCTGTGCCTCCCCCTCCAGGGCCATCAATGCAATCTCTGCCTCCAGGGTTGGTGTCATGGTATGCATCCGCATCATTCCACGGATACGCTCCGTCCAACCCCACAACATCACATTGCTCCCAGTAAACCTCGGCAAATTATTCAACATGGCTCTAAGGGAAATGCTAGACCTGGGGCCTCCCCTAACTGCTTGGTCCGCCCCCTCCGTGCCACCGTGTGACATCCTGCCGACTACGCCAAATGTAATAAAGTGCAGGTGTTGGGTATGTCACCACGGAACAGACAGATCAACAGTTAAAGGGGGGTTTATTTACAGGGATTAACACTGGCAATATAAGAGTGCGAGTATTGGAAATGTGAAAACAAGTTCTAAAACAGGCAAACAGCATAAACAGTATTAAACAGTATTTCCTGGAATGAACTCAACAGTCTGAAGGGGACTTGCTTGTAGGGTCCACCTTCTCCCACGTAGGCAGCGAACAACCGAGGCACTTGTCGTCTCCAGTCTCTGTGAACTCTATGGTCTTTAATAATCCCCAGCCGGGGTCTCGGGTTACTGCAGGAGCCAGAGGGGGTAGAAGGCAAACGGGGTCCCCCTGCTCCGAGTCCTTCGCTCCAACACTAGAATTAAGTCTCTCCACAGGAATCAGGGGCTCTGCACTAACACTGTGGGCACCGGGGCTTTGCGCGGGGGTCACTGTCTCTGCATGGGCCACTGACTCTGCACAGGACGCTGTCTCTGCATGGGCCGCTGTCTCTGCATGGGCCACTGTCTCTGCACGGACCGCTGTCTCTGCACGGGGGTCAGGAAACACCTGTACTGTCATTGCAGATTCCGGCTCCATGTAGTCACGAGATGCAGTCTTTCTGTGCAGTCTCTCGGCATTTGCCCTCAGAACGGAAGTTCTCTTTTCTCTCCCGAGCGCAGCTGCGCCCTGACCTGATCGCTGCCCAAGCTGCTCTGAGGTCTGCGCAAGTGCTTTTCCTGCTGTCTGCCTGGCTTCCTTCCTGTGCAGCACCACTTCCTCCTCCCCACTGCTACTGACAGGCCCATGATGCAGTCAGTCCAGGTCCAAGAGTCTTCCCCCTGGCAACCCTACTGTGCAGCTAAATGGTTCCGGGCATGGAGCAGAGGAGGTAAACCCTTTCTTGTCCTTCTTATGCTTCACCCCCTTAAATTTACGGTGGCCAAGCTTTTTGCAGGAGAAGAGTCATTTCATCTCAAATTACACACACTGGAAACTCCACAATACAATGTTTGCACAGTAATTGCCTCTAGGCAGAAGATGATGATGATAGTAGTAGTTGGTGCATTTGAGCCCCAGTCATGCAGCAGCTGTAAGAATTTGAAACAGAAGTCTTTTTACTGAAGGTAATGGGGCATATTATTATTTACAAACAGCAGTAAACTCCAGTGAAGGACAGAAGTTAACTTTCAAAGCTTAGTTTCCAATCCCGAAGTTCTTTCTGTACATTGTCATCTCTGTGAATATGGTCCAAAAATGTTTCTACTTGTTTTTCTCTCTGTCCTGGTACTAGTCGAGTGTGATTTGCTAGCTCTTTCAATACAGAATAATCAGCTCTTATTCTATCAGTTAAACCTGTTAAATTGCTGGTATCAGAATAGGCCCTGTTGGCATTTTTCATGGACCTATTACTTTTTTGGGATTGTGTATGAGAGCATGCTGTTTCAGGTCTGTTATCTGCTTGTTATATTGATTTTTGTAACACTATATACAGGGGAGATGACATACAGGTATATACTATATACAGGGGATACTATGCTTGGGCCATGCCAGGCTCTTCAGCTAGTAATCGATAAAACTGATTTCACAGCCATCTGACTGCTTGAAAGTAGACTCCAGAGTTAAATCCCAGTTGATATCAACAAGACAATATGTATGATTGCTGTATTTGGTAAGAACTTTCTGTCCAATCAGTTCTTTACTGCAAGCATTATAGAAGGCATGTGATCCAATTTTCAAGTGAAAATTGTATATTACATCCAGAACAGTTTCACTTTGAAGGACTTTGTGGCTCACATCAATGCACAACACGATACTAGTCTCATACTGCAAAATTAAGGTGGTACATCCTTGCCACACACGTTGTGTGTTCTGACTTCTGTAACATCATTTGGGTGATAATAATTCAGACCTATTTGCTTCATATTCATCATCTTCAGAAGCCTTTGGAATATAATGTTGTAAAAGTGAAAGCAGGTTGGTGAAGTTGGTGGTAGCTGATTTTTCAAAGTAATTGTAATCTTTACTATTTCTCCATTGCGTGTGCGGCTAACCACCTCATTGATCTTATTATTATTCATTTTTATAGCGCCATTTATATCATGGCGCTTTATATGTCAAAAAAGGGCATACAAAGACAAGTACAATAAACATGAGCAATACAAGGCACACACAAGTACAAAAGGAGAGAGGACCCTGCCCACGAGGGTTCACAGTCTACAGGGGATGGGTGAGGATACACTATGAGAGGATAGAGCTGGTCATGCGACGGTTCAGTAGACTGAGGATCACTGCAGGTTGTAGGCTTTCCGGAAGAGGTGAGTCTTCAGGTTCCTTTTGAAGCTTTCCGTGGTAGGCAAAAGTCTGATGTGTTGGGGTAGAGAGTTCCAGAGTATGGGGGAAGCACGGGAGGTCTTGTATGCGGTTGTGGGAAGAAGAGATAAGAGGGGAGTAGAGAAGGAGATCTTGAGAAGATCGAAGGTTGTGTGTTGGTAAATACCAGGAGACCATGTCACAGATGTATGGAGAAGACAAGTTGTGGATGGCTTTGTATGTCATAGTTAGGGTTTTGAACTGGAGTCTCTGGACAATAGGAAGCCAGTGAAGGGCTTGGGAGAGAGGAGAGGCTGGGGAATAAGGGGAAGACCAGTCATTGTGCCAATCATTACACTGGCTACCCATCCATTCCAGAATCCAGTAAAAACTTATTACCCTCACCCACAAAGCTCTTCATGGCTCAGCACCACCCTACATCTCCTCCCTTGTTTCAGTATACCATCCTACCCGCGCCCTCCATTTTGCTGATGACCTGAAGTTAGCATCCTCAATAATCAGAACCTCCCACTCCCGTCTCCAAGACTATACACGTGCTGCGCCAATTCTTTGGAATGCACTTCCCAGGTCAATACTATTAGTCCCCAATCCCCACAATTTTAAGCGTGCCCTGAAAACTCATTTATTCAGACTGGCCTACCACCTCAACACATTCACCTAATCTATCCCTATGTGGCACAGCCAAAAGTTTTTACCATAACCAGGTTCCCCGCATCATGTTCCCACATGCTTTATGCATCCATTAGCCCTCTGCATCTGTACTGTTACACACTTAACATTATGGCTGGTCCATACAATCAGGGCAACTGTTACCACCCACCTTTTGTGTCTCCCTTTTATCCTCATAGATTGTAAGCTTGCGAGCAGGGCCCTCATTCCTCTTGGTATCTGTTATGATCTATGTGATTATTGTTATACTGTAATGTCTATTATCTGTACAAGTCCCCTCTGAAATGTAAAGTGCTGCGGAATATGTCGGCGCTATAGAAATAAAATTTATTAATATTATTATATTATAGGTTAGTCGGGCAGCAGAGTTTAGGATAGATTGCAGTGGTACAAGAGTGCTAGAGGGGAGGCCAGAGAGTAGGAGGTTGCAATAATCGAGGCGGGGGATGATGAGGACATGCACGAGCATTTTTGCACTTTCATGGTCAAGGAATGTACAGATTGTAACAACCCTGCCGGCATCACTGCATTGCTTCCCACCTCCCATCCCACTCACCATGCTGTGAGTTCTGTCCTCTGCCAATTCCTTACTGTGGGCTTCATGTCCATGATTGCTGCATACTTCCTGACTATATGCTGAGGGCAGTGGCCCCGATACTTCTTGTGTGTTATAGAGACAATGTGCACCTTCCTAAGGTGTCCCCAGCCAATTACCAAGAAGCCTCAGGTACTTAAGGCATCCCCAAACATAGGAGGATGCCTGAGTAATGATTTCTCTCAGTCAGTGCCTTGCTGCTGAGTTGCCAGGTCCTGTCCTGTTTTCCACCTTCTCTGGGGGCTGCTTTTCCTGACCTGTTACTGTGCTATATGTGTCTTGTGTTTCCGCCTCCCTGAGTGCTGCATACTCAGGCCTGTATCCTTGCCCTGTATTTGTTCCTGTGTCCGTCCTTGTCTGTACTGTGTGAAAAATGAGGATGAATGAACTCATGGAGATCAACATCCAACACTGCGGAGACACCATCACATGTTTCTCAACGCAGTGATTCTAGAGCAATGCCCCCATCCCTTATGGGAAATATGTAAAAACATGCAAAACACAAGCCGCGGAGACACCATCACATGTTTCTCAACGCAAGCAATGACTAGCCAGGTCTTTCCCCGGGAAGGAACAACCACGGGAAGGGCAGTCTCCAATGAAGGAAACCACCTATGCCAAAACATGGTATCCATCCACAGACAGCTGTTTCGGGGTATTTGCCCCTCATCAGTGTGGAGTAGGAAACTGGCCAGTAGGAGCAGTGCCTAGTAGAAGACTATGAAAAATGAGGATGAATGAACTCATGGAGATCAACATCCAACACTGCAGAGACACCATCACATGTTTCTCAACGCAGTGATTCTAGAGCAATGCCCCCATCCCTTATGGGAAATATGCAAAAACATGCAAAACACAAGCTGCGGAGACACCATCACATGTTTCTCAACGCAAGCAATGACTAGCCAGGTCTTTCCCCGGGAAGGAACAACCACGGGAAGGGCAGTCTCCAAGGAAGGAAACCACCTATGCCAAAACATGGTATCCATCCACAGAAAGCTGTTTCGTGGTATTGCCCCTCATCAGTGTGGAGTAGGAAACTGGCCAGTAGGAGCAATGCCTAGTAGAAGACTGTGAAAAATGAGGATGAATGAACTCATGGAGATCAACATCCAACACTGCGGAGACACCATCACATGTTTCTCAACGCAGTGATTCTAGAGAAATGCCCCCATCCCTTATGGGAAATATGTAAAGACATGCAAAAAAAAGTCTGTACTGTGTCCTATTCCTGTACCTTATTGTCAGGATCCTAGGACTTTCCGGTCTGTTTTGAATGAACTTTTGCCCTTGGTTAAGATGGAGTTTTCGGTCCTGTCGCATCACTTCCTCTTAGCTGCCCTTAGTTAAGATGGAGTTTTCATTTACATCACTTCCTCCCCAGCTGCATAAAAACCCGCCCCTAAGCACAAGCAAATCGCTTGAGTATATTGATTCCTGGTGTGCTCCTGCCCTGCCACTCTCCCAGATCTTGTTACTCTGGAACAACCCTGCTTCTTGCTTGAGACTTCACCTCTCTGGACCTCTGGATACCGCTGGACTTCTGGCTACCGTACCCGGTTAGTGTTTGTGCCCACTGAAGGTCCCCTTACTGGATCTCCACCGGACTCATCATACCAGAGGCTCGCTACAACTGGACTTCTGTTTGCTATACTGGTTAGTAGCTGTTACCCGGTGCCCGCTGAACATTATCCTGCTGGACATTTGTTATACTCTGGACTTTGCCAGCAATACCCAGTTATATTCTGTACTCAGTGACTCTTAATAACTTACCATCCTTGCTGAACCTTTTACTATGTGCTGCTGTATGTCTGTGCTCTGAACCCGTTACGTATTTCCACATTTATTGTGCACAATTATATATAAATCACTTGCTTCACTAAGCGTGTCTCTGCCGTCATTGCCCTACGCCATTGAAGTCCTTATACCATACATAAGTAGTGTTGAGCATTCCGATACCGCAAGTATCGGGTATCGGCCGATACTTGCTGTATCGGAATTCCGATACCGACTTCCGATATTTTTTCAATATCGGAATTCGGAATCGGAAGTTCAGTTGATTGACGGCCTGACGTCATCATGATGCGCGGTGTGTGCGCATCATGATGCGCCGTCATTTCGGGCCTGCCGGGGGGCTGTGCCGGCCTGCCGGGTGGCTGTGTGGACTGCCCGGGGTCTGTACCGGCCTGCCGGGGGGCTGTGCCGGCCTGCCGGTGGTCTGTGCACCCTGTGGGGGTCTGTACCGGCCTGCCGGGGGGCTGTGCCGGCCTGCCGGGGGGCTGTGCTGATGTCCGGGGGTCTGTGCAAGCATCGTCCGATGGGACTACAAGTCCCATCTGGCGATGCCTGCTACCATGACAGTGATTGACACATTAGCCAATGATGGGACAGTAGTAGTCCCATCATCCGGCTAATGTGTTAAATGTTAAAAAAAAAAAAAAAAAAATGCTACATGCATGCTACATGCATGCTACATATATACTACATACATACTACATATATACTACATATATACAATACATTCATACAATACATACAGTACATGTAACATACTTACCAATACTTGTCACATTGTTCCCCGAAGCCATTGTCGTCTACGGAATAAATATTAACATAACAAACCACAAAAATACTCACCCACGATCCGAAGCAGTCCACGAGTGTGTCCCACGACGATCTTGGGTAGAGAACTGCAGCATCAGATGATGCTGCCGTTCTCTACGGGCTGCAGGAATCCAATGACGGAAGGTAGGTATCCTTCCGCACTGTATTCCTCCGCCACTTAAAAAAAAGTCCCTAGTCTCACTTTATGCCATTGCTGCGTGGGAATTTCCCACACAGCAATGGCATAAAGTGAGACTAGGGACTTTTTTTTTTTAAGTGGCGGAGGAATACAGTGCGGAAGGATACCTACCTTCCGTCATTGGATTCCTGCAGCCCGTAGAGAACGGCAGCAACAGCTGATGCTGCAGTTCTCTACCCAAGATCGTCGTGGGACACACTCGTGGACTGCTTCGGATCGTGGGTGAGTATTTTTGTGGTTTGTTATGTTAATATTTATTCCGTAGACGACAATGGCTTCGGGGAACAATGTGACAAGTATTGGTAAGTATGTTACTCTATGTTATATGTACTGTATGTCTATGAATGTATTGTATGTAGTATATATGTGGTATGTATGTAGTATATATGTAGCATGTATGTGGTATGTATGTAGCATGCAGTATGTATGTAGCATGCATGTAGTATGTAGCATGTATGTAGTATGCATGTTGTATGTATGTAGCATGTAATTTTTTTTTTTTTTTTTTTACATTTAACACATTAGCCGGATGATGGGACTACTACTGTCCCATCATTGGCTAATGTGTCAATCACTGTCATGGTAGCAGGCATCGCCCGATGGGACTTGTAGTCCCATCGGACGATGCCTGCACAGCCCCCCGGCAGGCCGGCACAGCCCACCGGAGCCTGCACAGACCCCCTGGCAGGCCGGCACAGCCCCCCGAAAGGCCCGTACAGACCCCAGAGAGGCTGTACAAGGGCAGGAAAGGGTTTTTCTTATTCCGATACCGGAAGTCCCATAGACTTGAATGGGACTTCCGGTATCGGAATCGGCGATACCGATACTTTTTTTAAAGATCGGCCGATACCATCCGATACGATACTTTGAAGTATCGGACGGTATCGCTCAACTCTATACATAAGTATTATATTATACTCAAGCCCTTTTAGAGGACTTCGCTGGGGCAATGTCAGAGGCACGATTAGATCAGCTATACTCCATGATCCACTCCTTACAGCAGGACATGGATGCTGTGCACGCCAGGCTTGGAGATATCGAGGGACGGCTGAATCATAACCACCAGTTCCTGGGTACAGCTATGCAGGAGCTACAAGGCAAGGTGGAGGCTCAGGTGGCCGACCGTACCTCGCCCGGATTTGCTCCCAGTATGCCTAAATTACCTCCCTTCCGCTTTAATGGTGAGCGCAGTCAGTTCCGTGGCTTCATTAATCAGTGCATGCTATTCTTTGATGTGAATACTGACTATTACCGATCGGATCGATCTAAAGTATTATGCATAATCATGATGCTGACTTCACGTGCCCTGGCCTGGGCTAACCCGATGATTGAGACCAGGGACGTGCGGTTGAACTGCTTAGAGGATTTTCTAACAGCTATGGCACTGATGTTCGACGATCCGAACCGCCGTAATACTGCTGAAACGGCTCTCCTTTCTTTACGGCAAGGCAAGCGGCCTGTGATTGAATATGTCACCGACTTCAAAAGACTGGTGGTGGACACTGACTGGGGTAACAATGCGTTGTTGTCGGTATTTAAAAAGGGACTGTCCGGTGCCATCAAGGACGAGTTAGCCCGTGCCGAATCACCCGATGATCTTGACCTGTTCCTTCAACACTGTGTGCGCATTGATACCCGTTTAACAGAGCGCAGACAGGAAAAATGGGCAGCACTTAACCGGGTACCTGACTTTCCGTCACCTACCAGGGAACCTGTTCCTAAGACACCACGAGAGCCTGCGGAGGTTCCCATGCAAGTGGACTCTGTACAAAACCGAGAGAACCAGGAACGCCGCGAACATCGGCTCCGTGAACGGCTATGTTTTTATTGCGGCAAATCAGACCATTTCCTTATTGACTGTCCAAGGCGTCCTAATCGTTCCAATAAGATCTTGGCGGCTGTAGCCGAATATGATAATACCGACATAGAATCCGAAGCTAGTTCCCACCTGGATGCAGTATTTCCCTCCACAGTACTATCCACTGCAGCTAAGGACTCTGAAGGGAGATCTACCCACTGCTCGCTCCCTATACAAATAAAATGGAAGAAACAGCTAATTCCTACGGCTGCAATGATTGACTCTGGGGCTGGGGGGAATTTCATGGATCTCTCTTGCTAGGAAACACGGTATCCCGTCTCAGCAGAGAGCATCACCAGTTACCATGGAAACCGTGGACGGGTCCCCATTGACTTCCGGACCCGTGGATAAAGAGACTGTACCCCTCGAATGTATGATCAAACCAGGTCAGCAGCAGACCCTTGTCTTTATGTTAATTTCATCTCCACATTTTCCAGTCATTTTAGGAATCCCCTGGCTTCGGGCTACCAATCCAGTCATCAACTGGGAGACAAAAGAGATTTCCTTCCCATCCCAGACTGCTCCTGCCGTAAAACCAACTGAACCGGCTCCAACAACGCATGCTATGGAGGTCAATGTACAGGTACCCGTTCTGCCCCCGGTCTATCATGACTTTCTTGACATCTGCAATAAACAGAATGCTGATCAGCTCCCCCCACATAGACCTTACGATTGTCCAATAGACTTATTACCCGGAGCGGAGATACCGTTTGGACATGTGTACCCGTTGGCGGCCCCTGAACTACGCCCTAAAAGAATATATTGATGAGAATCTTGCCAAGGGTTTCATTCGTCCCTCTACCTCACCCGCAGGGGCACCCATCTTCTTTGTAAAAAAGAAGGAAGGAACTCTGCGCCCTTGCATAGATTACCGGGAGCTCAACAAGATCACCATCCGGAACCGGTACCCATTGCCCCTGATCCCCGAATTATTAGAAAGGGTCCAACAGGCTACAATTTTCACCAAGTTAGATCTCCGAGGGGCGTATAACCTGCTCCGTATCCGTCCAGGGGACGAGTGGAAGACAGCATTCAGGTGTAGATACGGACATTTTGAGTATTTAGTCATGCCCTTCGGCCTTTGCAACGCCCCCGCAACATTCCAACACTTGGTGAACGATATATTCAGGGACATTATGGACCAGTTCATGGTCATCTACCTGGACGATATTTTGATTTATTCTAATTCTTTACAGGAACATCAAGAGCATGTCAAAACGGTCCTTGCTCGCCTACGTGATAACCGCCTGTACATCAAGCTTGAGAAATGTGAATTTCATTGTACTAATATTCAATTTCTAGGGTATGTCATTTCTCCACAGGGTCTAAATATGGAAACCAGCAAGATAAAAGCAATACTGGAATGGCCGGTACCGGGTACCATCAAAGAGGTGCAACGATTCGTCGGATTTGCCAACTTCTACAGGCGTTTCATCCGTAATTTCTCAGAAATTGTCCGCCCTATTACCGCATTAACCAAGAAGGGTCAGAGGTTTGTGTGGTCCGTCCAGGCTCAGGAGGCTTTTGACCATCTCAAGGTTTGTTTTACATCAGCACCAATTCTGATTCACCCAGACCCCTCACTTCCGTTCCTTGTAGAAGTCGATGCCTCTGATTATGCTCTGGGAGCAGTTCTGTCCCAGAGAACTGGGGACAAAGCTTTACTGCACCCATGTGCTTTCTTTTCTCAACGGTTGTCCCCTGCGGAGAGGAATTATGATGTTGCAGACAAGGAGTTGCTGGCGATCGTGTCTGCTTTCAAAGAATGGCGGCACCACTTACAGGGAGTGGCACAACAAGTGGTGGTACTCACAGATCACCGCAACCTGGAATTTCTGAAATCTGCCAGATGTCTGTCCCCACGGCAAGCCAGGTGGAGCCTTTTTCTTAATCAATTTAATTTTGTTGTCACATATCGACCAGGTTCCCGTAACGGAAAGGCTGATGCCTTATCCTGTCTCCACACCTCGAACCCTGTGCCTTCATCATCATCTCAAACCGTGTTGTCTGATTCCAACTTCATCGGAGTGATCCAGGACTTATGGAAGGACATCAAGCAGGCCTATGATGGTGATGTATTCCTTGCTGCCCCCCCGAGCGACGTGGCACTTGTTCTTCGGAATGGTGTGTGGTTACGAGAATGTCGCCTGTATGTCCCGGAGGCTGTAAGACTTCGAGTCCTTAAATTGGTTCATGACTCCACGGTGGCAGGACATAGGGGGGTACAAAAAACTCAGGAGTTCTTGACCCGGTTCTTCTGGTGGCCTACCTGTATTAAAGACGTGAAAGACTACGTCACATCATGTGTGATCTGTGCCCGGTGCAAGGTCCCTCGTATGGCTCCTACAGGCCTCCTTCAGCCTTTACCCGTGCCGTCTCGCCCCTGGGGGTCCATCTCCATGAATTTTATTGTGGATCTGCCTCCATCAAGTGGCAGCACTACTATCCTTGTAGTGGTAGACCGGTTGACCAAAGCCGCCCATTTCATCCCCTGTACTGGCCTCCCCTCGGCCGCAGAGACTGTTGACCTGGTAGTACGGAACGTATTTCGTTTACACTGGGTCCCGGATCAGATCATCTCGGACCGAGGTGTTCAATTCACCTCTAGGTTCTGGAAGGGGTTTTGTTCTGCACTCCAAATTAATGTGTGTCTATCTTCTGCCTACCATCCTCAGACGAATGGACAGACGGAACGGACCAACCAGACCCTGGAACAATACCTGAGATGTTACGTGAGCCATCTACAGGACGATTGGGTGAAGCTCCTTCCTCTGGCAGAATTTTCCTACAACAACACCCAGAGTAGTTCCACGAAGGTAACACCCTTTTTTGCAAACCTGGGTTACCATCCAAGTATTCTGCCTAGGTCACCGGTCGCAGTCCCTGTACCCGCGGTTGGAGACAGGGTGACGGAGTTGCAACGAGTTCAGGAGGTCTTGAAAGACACCTTGACAACTGCTCAGCAACGTTACAAGGACTCGGCAGACGCTCACAGGCGACCGGCACCCTCGTACCAGGTAGGGGACTCTGTTTGGTTGTCCACCAAAAACCTGAAGCTTGGTGTCCCTTCACAAGCTGGGGCAAAAATACATCGGCCCATTCAGGATCTCCGGGATTGTGAACTCCGTGGCCTGTCGGCTGAAGTTACCACGGACTATGAAGGTACACCCGGTCTTTCATGTTTCTCTGCTCAAACCGGTAACTCCTAATACCTTTCAGGAACGTGTTGTACCACCTCCTCCCCCGGTGATGGTAGATGGCCAAGAAGAATTTGTCGTTGAGGCCATTCTCGACTCCCGTCTCCATCGGCGACGGCTGCAATACCTGGTTCGCTGGCAAGGCTATTCACCCGAGGACGACTCCTGGGAACCCGTTGACAACATCAACGCATCTAGGAAGATTGCTCAGTTCCATCGGAGGTACCCGGACAAGCCCGGTCCTGTTCCGTCCTGAGGCCGTTTTTTGGGAGGGATGTACTATCAGGATCCTAGGACTTTCCGGTCTGTTTTGAATGAACTTTTGCCCTTGGTTAAGATGGAGTTTTCGGTCCTGTCGCATCACTTCCTCTTAGCTGCCCTTAGTTAAGATGGAGTTTTCGTTTACATCACTTCCTCCCCAGCTGCATAAAAACCCACCCCTAAGCACAAGCAAATCGCTTGAGTATATTGATTCCTGGTGTGCTCCTGCCCTGCCACTCTCCCAGATCTTGTGACTCTGGAACAACCCTGCTTCCTGCCTGAAACTTCAGCTCTCTGGACCTCTGGATACCGCTGGACTTCTGGCTACCGTACCCGGTTAGTGTTTGTGCCCACTGAAGGTCCCCTTACTGGATCTCCACCGGACTCATCATACCAGAGGCTCGCTACAACTGGACTTCTGTTTGCTATACTGGTTAGTAGCTGTTACCCGGTGCCTGCTGAACATTATCCTGCTGGACATTTGTTATACTCTGGACTTTGCCAGCAATACCCAGTTATATTCCGTACTCAGTGACTCTTAATAACTTACCATCCTTGCTGAACCTTTTGCTATGTGCTGCTGTATGTCTGTGCTCTGAACCCGTTACGTATTTCCACATTTAATGTGCACAATTATATATAAATCACTTGCTTCACTAAGCGTGTCTGTGCCGTCATTGCCCTACGCCATTGAAGTCCTTATACCATACATAAGTATTATACTTATCCAGTACCTGACCTTGGCTGAATTAAGTCCTTTACCTGGGTCCATTTGTATCCCTGTCTGTTGCCTTTCCTATCCCGCTGTGTGTTTCCTTGTGGTCTCTCCTCCTACAACTTTGCTCTGCTCCCTGCTCCGCATCCTATGGTTTTGCTCTGCTCCGCGTCCTGCAGTACTGCTCTTGCACTGCGTTCTGCTCCGCATCCTGCGGTTCTGCTCTTGCTCTGCACCTTGCGGTTCTGCTCTTGCTCTGCACCTTGCGGTTCTGCTCTTGCTCTGCACCTTGCGGTTCTGCTCTTGCTCTGCACCTTGCGGTTCTGCTCTTGCTCTGCACCTTGCGGTTCTGCTCTTGCTCTGCACCTTGCGGTTCTGCTCTTGCTCTGCACCTTGCGGTTCTGCTCTTGCTCTGCACCTTGCGGTTCTGCTCTTGCTCTGCACCTTGCGGTTCTGCTCTTGCTCTGCACCTTGCGGTTCTGCTCTTGCTCTGCACCTTGCGGTTCTGCTCTTGCTCTGCACCTTGCGGTTCTGCTCTTGCTCTGCACCTTGCGGTTCTGCTCTTGCTCTGCACCTTGCGGTTCTGCTCTTGCTCTGCACCTTGCGGTTCTGCTCTTGCTCCGCACCTTGCGGTTCTGCTTTGCTCTCCCTCCACACCTTGCAGGTCTGCTTTGCCCCTGTTCCGCATCTTGAGGTTGCACTCTGTTCCACACCTTGTGGCTCTGCTTTACTCCTGCTCCATGCCCTACCAGTTCCTGTCCCTCCAGTCTGAACTGGTTCTTACCTGTTCCCACACACTACTCATGCCTGTTTGTGTACCTGTCCTTCCTGAATCAGTTCCAGCTTCTCCAGTCTGAACATGTCCCTACCTGCTCCCATATACCATACGTACCTGCCCGTGTTCCTGTCCCCTCTGAGTCATTTCCTGTCCCTTGTGTCCGAGCCCTGCCTGCCAGAGTGCCAGCCGTGCCCACCTGCCTGCCAGAGTGCCAGCCATGCCCGCCTGCCTGCCAGAATGCCAGCCGTGCCCGTAGACACTTGCTCGCATCTGTCATAGTGTTCTGTTCCCCAGTGGGATCAGCTGCTACAGCCAGACACCACCCTGGAGTGGTACCTGGCAGCTACCTGCCGCACAAGCCTGACCTAACCATCAGAGGCACCAGCGAACACCAAGGTAGCTGCTTAGTCATGCCCCTTCCAGGGTAATGCGGTTTGTGGCACAGTGGGGCCACAATCCCACGCTCGCACCAACCAGTCAAGGCACGAGCGTAACAAGGATCTGGGAAATATTTTTGAGTTAGTCGGCAGGAGGAGGCAAGGGCTTGGATATGTGGCTTGAAAGAGAGGGCAGAGTCGAGGATCACCCCGAGGCACTAAGCATGCGGGACTTGGGAAAGTGAGCAGCCATTGACATTGATGGATAGGTCTGGTGGAAGGGTAGAGTGAGATGGGGGGAAAGATGATGAATTCTGTTTTGTCCATGTTCAGTTTTAGAAAGCAAGCAGAAAAGATGAAAGAGCGGACTGACATTGTGGGATTTTGGTCAGTAAGGAGGTGATGTCAGGTCCATATAAGTAGATCTGCATGTCCTCGGCGTAGAGATGATACTGCAAACTGTGCAATTCTATGAGCTGTCCCAGGACAAAGGTGTAGATGGAGAAGAGTAGGGGTCCTAGAACTGAGCCTTGGAGAACACCGACTGACAGCGGTGAGGTGCAGAGGTGGTGTGGGGGAGAGAGAGAGACACTGAATGTCCGGTCTGTTAGATATAAATTAATCCAGGATAGGACCAAATCTGTGATGCCAAGAAATGAGAGAATCTGTAACAAGAGGGAATGGTCTATAGTGTAAAAGGCAGACTGGTCCAGGAGGAGGAGGACAGAGCAGTGTTGCTTGTTCTTATTTAGTTTCTTTGGCAAGAAAAGAACAGCTCCATCAAAACCATGTGCTTTTCCTATTAATTCGTCATGCTGGTAAAGTAGAGCTGATCTCAGAGATCTAGATTCCATCTGTAGACTATAGTCAACATGGTATTGGTACCAGACCCAACGGGGTCTAGCAATCAATTTGACATAGTTTGTGCACAGCTGAATAGAGTTGCCAGAAAAAAAAACCCAAAAAAACAGATTTTGATATGTTGGATGGATTGTCTAGTGGAAACACCCATATCATGGAAGTCATGTCTACGACCACCACACTCTCCAAATGACACATCTTGAAATCCAGCTGAAATGTCAAAATCTCTAGCTTCTAGCAACTGCCATAGGGTCCTTTTTGACGTCCTCGTCCAACAAGTTCAGTATTAGTAGGTGATGGCTTGTCAGAATTCGATCCAGGAACACCAGTCTTGGATGGATGCGAGTCCTGGCCCCGTGCTCTTCCACTTGCTCTTGCAGTCATGATTTAATCTAGAAGCTTTCGCCTTTGCAATCCACTGACAGAGTACAACACCGCCCAAGTGTTCACCCTTTTCTCTTCAGACTTTCTATCTGCGCAGTAACTGCCTTCTAGGCAGAAGATGATGATGGAGGTAGTAGTTGGTGCATTTGAGCCCCAGTCATGAAGCAGCTGTAACAATTTCAAACTCAAGTCTTTTTACTGCAGGTAATGGGGCAAATTATTATTTACAAACTGCAGTAAACTGAGTTACAGGATTGCACTCACGGTTGATGATTGTTGGGTACCTGCAAACAGGCATAGCTTATTAACCTCTGCTTTTATTAACTCTGAATATCTCTTCTTCAGCACTGTGCTCTGTTTCTGCCCTGAGGTAATTCTTCCTCCTAGAGGTGCAATGGTAGTCTTCCTCATATTGTTAGGCGTTGGATTCCTGCAGCTACACAACAGGAGTCCAGAGCCTCACATACTGCTTTGCAGCAAGTTATTCCTGAGGCTAAGTCCTGCTGCCGCTCCACTGAGCATGCTCATGAGATGATCTCCCTTTAGAGGTCGGGAGTCACGTGCTCAGGTCCTTCTCCTGATCGGATTGGTCCATCTCAGAGATCTGGAAGGTCCCGGCAGCGCACGGCTATAAAAGGACCGCATGGCCGTTCGGCCATGCGCTAGTATAGACTCTTCTTGCTAGATGTGTGATTGGTGATGGATGTATGATTCTGGTGACTGACTCATTTGAAACCCCTTCCCTCTGATATTACATATGTGGATAGGGAACTATAGTAAGAGTCCGTGCCAGTCAGTGGCAAGCCATAGGCCACTGTGCACACCGCACCTCTACACTAGCGTCCGGTGGTGTCACGTCTCTCAAGGCACCATTGCTTTGAGGATTTCTCTGCCGCCGCGCTGCATGTAGCAGCACTTACCGGCGTCCGCAGCGTGCGTGTGTGTAATTTCACTGAGTCCGGTGAGTCTGCTCTGCGCACTTCGGGTGACGTTGAACCCGAGCGCATTATACCGCCATATAGCGCGTCTGCCATTAATTAGCAGCAGTTTTGTCATCTCCTGCACGGTGGACCCCGAGCGGCGAACGCACTTTATTATTTATTTATTTAGTGCGTTCCGCCGTTCCTAACACATATGAATTAACTCTCCTTTTCATGCTAGTCCCCTTTTTAAGCAGTGCCAGCACAGAGAAAATAGGTAATTCCTTCACCTACAAAATGGCTTCCGCTTCTCAAGATGTCCGACCACCAACTGCTACGTCAAAATTAAACCTCTTGTCATGATCACGTGTGTCTGGTCGCAGATGGTGCCGCAAGGCGAACCCATAACACACGTGACCCTGGATACACCGCCTCCAGTGGGGCGAATTTAAATAATAAAACATGCAGGTGGATACGCCGCCTCCACCTGGCGAATTTAGGAATTACACGTTAACATATACATTTCTGGAAACACCGCCTCCAGTACGGCAAATTTAAATAATAAGGGGGGAACCTGGGAAACTTTAACAATGGTGGGCCCTGCGATAGGGAATGGGGACATGGAGACCTCCTAAGCTCCCCTGAGCCAGTGTCCCTGAACTCCTCACATTCCGAAAACAGGCTCCGAACCTGTCGCCGCACGCGTGCCTCAAAACCCTGGCTCGCCCTGCGCCTAAACCCTCACTAGGGAATAGGTCGGTGCGGAGACTAATCCCACCACTGCACTAATAACACACATGAGGAAAGAGACAATACAGGGGAAACACCACTTATCTTTGCTCTATTGCGTACGCTCCTAGCAACAGAGCCCACCACCTGTGTGCATCTTCTCCTCCACCATAGTGCAGCCTGGGAGCAGAGTCCATCACCACTTGCAGCAGTCCAGTACACAGAGTCCCAAGATGAGTCCAGCCTCTGCCAAGAATCCAAGCATGCTTGAGTCCAGTTCTCAGCAACCAAGTCGAACATGCTGAGTGCAACTCTCTTCCAAGTCGCCACTCCTCTAAGCCATGCCCGCACCTCCCGCCGACACCATAAACTGCGACTCCACCAGGCCATGCCAGTCCTTCCTGCAGACACCATTAGCTGGCACTCGTTCTCTCTGGCTGACTGCGCAGGACTCCTATCCAGCTCCATCCTTCCACCAGGCTCTCCAACAACTCAGCAAGAAATATCACCCGCAGTGAGTGAACACCCTGAGCACACCTTTATAGGGTGTCACACCTGATCCATAATTAAGTGAACATTAACCTAAACCTAAGGTGCGATACCATTCCCCACCACCGGGCAACTTAGAATGAACGACACCACGTGTGATAATTCTAATGGCCACCGGGGGCTATCACGACACACTTTGGAACCAAAGGAAAAAAAGTTCACTTAATGCATTTAATACCGCCAGATCCAACACTGGATCATGACACCTCCCCCAGGACTTGGCTCTTCCCCCTTCTATGTGACTGTAGAGCTGGAGTAATTGCCTAACTGCCCTGAAGCGTTGTTCCAGAACCTTCTTCATATTAAAACAGAGATGGGTCATCTGATCAAGCCGGGGAGAAGATTAACCCTTTTTGTGCTTCCCGTCAGCAGGTCTCACAATGTATTTGAAATGCACAGTCCACATAAAAATTCACAGCATTTATATGAAAACACACTACATATACGGTATCCCATAGAAATGTCCACTTTGTGGGATACCACAGTAGCTCATAGCAAAACAGTTCAATGTAGGCCTGAAATGCCACAATTTTTAGCCCACAGATTGATGAGGCGCGTGACGGAGATACCACACTGTAAAATATGTGGCCTGTATTTTTATTTTTTTTACAGGAAAATAGTGTTAAGAACTAGGGTAGCACACAGCCAAAACAGTTGAATGGAGGCCTCAAATGCCACAATTTGTAGCCCACAAATAGATGAGGCATGTGACGGAGATACCACACTGTAAAATATGTGGCCTGTATTTGTAATTTTTTTACAGGAAAATAGTGTCAAAAACTAGAGTAACACAGAGCCAAAACAGTTGAATGGAGGCCTCAAATGCCACAATTTGTAGCCACAGATAGATGAGACGTGTGACGGAGATACCAGAGTGTTCAATATGTGGCCTGTATTTTTTGTTTTACAGCAAAATAGTGTCACTAACTAGGGTAGCACACAACAAAAACAGTTCAATGTAGGCCTGAAATGCCACATTTTTTAGCCCTCAGATAGATGAGGCGTGTGACGGAGATACTACACTGTAAAATATGTGGCCTGTATTTTTATGTTTTTACAGGAAAATAGTGTAAAGAACTATGGTAGCACACAGCCAAAACAGTTGAATGGAGGCCTCAAATTCCACAATTTGTAACCAACAGATAAATGAGGCATGTGACAAAGATACCATACTGTAAAATATGTGACCTGCATTTTTATTTGTTTTCCAGGAAAATAGCATCAAGAACTAGGATAACACAGCAAAAACAGCTGAATGGAGGCCTTAAATGCCACAATTTGTAGCCCACAGATAGATGAGGCATGTGACGGAGATACTACACTGTAAAATATGTGGCCTGTATTTTTAGTCCCAATTTTGAGACTCTGTCCTGCTGTCCCGGCTGGGATCTTACTTTTCCCACACTGCACTGAGAATCAGCTACCTCACCCCCCTCTCGATGCATCCATGTAGCTCTCGGTGCCAGCTATGCCCCTGTCTTATGCCGGCCACGCCCCCCTCTTTATGCTGGCCACACACCCTCTGCATACTTATATGTCCTTGCTCAGTGGAGGCCATGCCCACACTACCGGCCACGCCCCATATTCATGCTGGCCATACATGCCTTCAAGATGCCTTCAATAGCCTCTCTGCTGCAGGTCAAGCCCCCTCTGTTATGGCCATGCCCCCTTTGCCTGCCTCTGCTACCCAGAAGAATCCTCACATGTGACCCCAGCTCATCTCCACAGCAAAAACTGTTCTATTGAAACCTGAGGTAATAATTTGACCAGCAGCAGCCAGGACCCGCAGGAGAGGAAAGCAGTGAAGGTTGATTCCAGGCCCTAACAGTGTCAGGGCAGTCACTGCAGTCTCAGCGCGGACTCTGTGCCTGCAGGCAGGGTGGTGTATGGGCCTCTGTGAGCCTGGAATGGCCCCCCTTTATTGCCTCTGCTCACAGGGCCCCATGGACAAGATTCGGCAGGTTCTGTATTCATCTGAACGTGCCGACGCGCGTTCAGTTCAAATGCATTGTTTCCTGCTAGCCCTGGAATAGATGTTAGCCGTCAGCCATTCAGGGGCTGGCAGCTGACGTGAGAGCGTGGGCCGCAGGCGTATAATGCTAGTCATGCACCGCCGCATCCCGCGCTGCCTATATGACCGCCCCCTCTCTTGAAAAGAGCTTGCAGCTGCAAAATATATGCAGCTAACATGCTCCTGTCCACGGAGAGTGGGTAGTTGTGCAGGTGATGGGATGCGACTCACATGCAAGTTTGACTCCAGCCGTAGGAAGAGGATAATGCTGGACCACGGCCGGGTGAGAAGGAAGGAGGAGGACGACGCTGGATCGCGGCCAAGTGAGGAGGAAAGCAGAGGACGTCACTGGATTGCGGCTGAATGAGGAGGAAGGCGGTGAACGATATTGGATCGCGGCCCGGGTGAGGAGGAAGGTGGAGGATGACGCTGGACCATGGTCGGACTAGGAGGAAGGAGGAGGACCATGCTGGATTGCGGCCGGGTGAGGAGGAAGGCAGAGGACGATGCTGGATCCCAGCTGGGTGAGGAGGAAGGCGAAGGACAACGCTGGACCGCGGAAGGGTGAGGAGGAAGGAGGAGGACGACGCTGAATCGCGGCCGGGTAAGGAGGAAGGCGGAGGAAGATGCTGGACCACGGCCGGATGAGGAGGAATGAGAAGGACCATGCTGTAAAACAGCCGGGTGAGGAGGAAGGTGGAGA
The DNA here is from genome assembly GCF_039654945.1 of Dendrobates tinctorius. Classification (NCBI taxonomy): domain Eukaryota; kingdom Metazoa; phylum Chordata; class Amphibia; order Anura; family Dendrobatidae; genus Dendrobates; species Dendrobates tinctorius. The sequence continues at coordinate 4,458,312 of NW_027361680.1, read as the reverse complement.
ACGACGGGGATTGCTTCATGGATCGCTTCACTTTCACTTATTTTGGGCAAAACTGACAGCCAGAAGTACCAAGAACTGCTGCTGCTCTCCAGCTCTTTCTGGATGTAAGTTATGTTTAAAGGAAGTGAGAGTGAAGCGCCCGTTGATTGGATGCACGGCTCATGTGAGATAACATCACGAGAGACCTGGCACCAATAATGCTGAAACAATGCCGGCAAGGTGAAAATATATGAATTGAGAGCGGGTTATCTGAATAGTGGACAACCTATTTAAGGGTGCACTCACATCGACGTACAGTGAAAGAAATAATTATTTGATCCCTTACTGATTTTGTAAATTTGTCCACTGACAAATGCATGAACAGTCTATAATTTAAAAGGTAGGTTAATTTTAACATTGAGAGACAGAATATCAAAAATAAAATCCAGAAAATCACATTGTCGAAATTATATAAAATTATTTGCATTTTGAAGAGCGAAATAAGTATTTGATCCCTCTGGCAAAAACACAATATTTGGTGGCAAATCCCTTGTCAGACATTTTTTGTAGCTGATGATGAGGTTTGTTCACATGTCAGGAGGAATTTTGGTCCACTCTAGTGATGAGCGAGTGTACTCGTTGCTCGGGTATCCTCCGAGTATTTTGGCGTGCTCGGAGATTTAGTTTCTGTTGACGCAGCAGCATGATTTGTGACTGCTGGACAACTCGGAGCTTCAGCTACCTCCATAAATTTTCAATGGGATTAAGGTCTGGAGACTGGCTAGACCACTCCATGACCTTAATGTGCTTCTTTTTGAGCCACTCCTTTGTTGCCTTGGCTGTATGTTTGGGTCGTTTTCGTGCTGGAAGAGCCAGCCACGACCCATTTTTAATGTCCTAGTGGAGGAAAGGAGGTTGTCACTCAGGATTTTATGGTACATGGCTCCATCCATTGTCTCATTGATGCGGTGAAGTAGTCCTGTGCCCTTAGCAGAGAAACACACCCAAAATATAATGTTTCCACCGCCATGCTTGACAGTGGGGACAGTGTTCTTTGGGTCATAGGCAGCATTTCTCTTCCTCCAAACATGGCGAGTTGAGTTAAAACCAAAGAGCTCAATTTTTGTGTCATCTGACCACAGCATCTTCTCTCAATCACTCTCAGAAACACCAGAGTATTCATTGGCAATCTTGAGATGGGCCTGCACATGTGCTTTCTTGAGCATTGGGACTTTGCGGGTACTGCAGGATTTTAATCCATTACAGTGTATCGTGTTACCAATTTTCTTGGAGACTGTGGTCCCAGCTGCATTGAGATCATTAACAAGTTCCCCCTGTGTAGTTTTAGGCTGATCTCTCACTTTCCTCATGATCCTGGATACTCCATGAGGTGAAATTTTGCATGGAGCCCCAGATCAATGTGGATTGACAGTTATTTTGTATTTCTTCCATTTTCTTACTATTTCACCAACAGTTATCTCCTTCTCACCCAGTGCCTTACTTATGGTTTTGTTGCCCATTCCCACCTTGTGCAGGACTAGGATCTTTTCCCTGACATCCTTAGAAAGCTCTTTGGTCTTGATCATGTGTACAGATTAGAGTCTGACTGACTGAGCTTGTGGACAGGAGTCTTTTATAAAGGTGACAATTTAAGTCAGCTGTATTTAATGCAGGTAACGAGTTGATTAGGAGCATCTAACTGGTCTGTTGGAGGAAGAACTCCTAATTGTTGATAGTGGATCAAATTACTTATTTTCCTCTTCAAAATACAAATAATTTTATATAATTTCGACAATGTGATTTTCTGGCTTTTATTTTTGATATTCTATCTCTCACTGTCAAAATTAACCTACCCTTAACCCCTTCCTGACATCCGACGCACTATCCCGTCCATGGGACCCGTGCCCCTATGCCCATGGACGGGATAGTACGTCTGCCGCGATAAGCGGCGCCCACGTGGTGAGCGCCGCTGATCGCGGCCGGGTGTCAGCTGATTATCACAGCTGACACCCGGCACAATGTGTCAGGGGCGGTCACAGACCGCCCCCGACACGTTAACCCCTTGCACACCGCGATCAAACATCGCGGTGTACCAGGGGTTAAAGGGAAGCATCGGCAGGGAGGGGGCTCCCTCCGTGCTTCCCTGAGCCCCCCACGGCAGCGCAATGTGCAGCGCTGCTGCGGGGGCTCCTTTCCTGCAGGCCCCCGAATCCAAGATGGCTTCGGGGGCCTGCAGGAAGCTGGCTTCCTCAGTGCCTGCAAAGCGCAGGCATGAGGAAGCCTTCTGCACTGCCTGTGACAGATCGCTGATCTGTCACATCACAGATCACTGTGACAGATCAGCGATCTGTCACAGGACAGTGATGTCCCACCTGGGACTATTTAATAAAGTTAAAAAAAATAAAAAAAAGTGTTAAAATAATTTTACAAAAATCGCCAAATAAATTAGAAAAAAAAAATATATATTCCCCCAAATAAATCCATTTTTTGGAAATAATAAAAAAAAAAACAATAAAAGTACACATATTAGGTATCGCCGCGTCCGTAACGACCCGCCCTACAAAACTGTCCCATTAGTTAACCCCTTTAGCGAACCCCTTAAAAAATAAAAAACGAAGCAAAAAATAATGATTTATTATCATACCGCCAAACAAAAAGTGTAATAACGCGCGATCAAAAAGACGCATATAAATATCCATGGTACCACTGAAAACATCATCTTGCCCCACAAAAAAATGAGCCACCACACAGCATCATCAGCAAAAAAATAAAAGTTATAGCTCGCAGAATAAAGCGATGCAAAAATAATTATTTTTTATATAAAATAGTTTTCATTGCATAAAACCGACAAAACATAAAAAAATGACCTAAATGAGGTATCACTGTAACCGTACTGACCCGAAGAATAAAATCGCTTTATCAATTTTACCGCACGCGGAACGGTGTAAACGCACCCCCCCAAAAGAAATTCATGAAACGCTGGTTTTTGTTTTGCGTCCCAAAAATCAGAATAAAAAGCGATCAAAAAATGTCACGTGCCCGAAAATGGTACCAATAAAAACGTCAACTCGTCCCTCAAAAAATAAGACCTCACATGACTCGGTGGGTCAAAACACGGAAAAATTATAGCTTTCAATATGTGGTGATGCAAAAACTATTTTTACAATAAAAAGCGTCTTTTAGCGTGCGACAGCTGCCAAATATAAAAACCGCCATAAATAGTAAATCAAACCCCCCGTTATCACCCCCTTAGTTAGGGAAAAATAATAAAATAAAAAAAATGTATTTATTTCCATTTTTCCATTAGGGTTAGGGCTAGGGTTAGGGCTGAGATTAGGGTTAGGGGTGTGTTAGGGTTCGGGTTGGAGTTAGAATTGGGAGTTTCCACTGTTTGGGCACATCAGGTGCTCTCCAAATGCAACATGGCGTCTGATCTCAATTCCAGCCAATTCTGAGTTGAAAAAGTCAAATGGTGCTCCTTCCCTTCCAAGCTCTGCCATGCGCCCAAACAGTGTTTTACCCCCACATGTAGGGTATCAGCCTACTCAGGACAAATTGCAAAACAATTTTTGGGGTCCAATTTCTCCTGTTACCCTTAGGAAAATAAAAAATTGGGGGCAAAAATATCATTTTTGTGGAAAAAAATGATTTTTTTATTTTCACGTCCGAGCGTTATAAACTTCTGTGAAGCACTTGGGGGTTCAAAGTGCTCACCACACATCTAGATAAGTTCCGTGGGGGGGTCTAGTGTCCAAAATGGGGTCATTTGTGGGGGGTTTCCACTGTTTAGGTACATTAGGGGCTCTCCAAAGGCACCATGACACTCGCAGAACATTCCCTCAAAGTCTACATTCCAAAACGTCACTACTTCCCTTCCGAGCCCCGAAGTGTGTCCATACAGTAGTTTTCTCCCACATATGGGGCGTCAGCGTACTCAGGACAAATTGGACAACAACTTTTGGGGTCCAATTTCTCCTGTTACCCTTGGGAAAATAAAAAAATTGGGGACTAATTGATCATGTTTGTGGAAAAAATACGATTTTTTTATTTTCATGCCCGGGCATTATAAACTTCTGTGAAGCCCTTGGGGGTTCAAAGTGCTCACCACACATCTAGACAAGTTCCTTAGGGGGTCTCGTTTCCAAAGTGGGGTCATTTGTGGGAGTTTCCACTGTATAGGTACATTAGGGGCTCTCCAAAGGCAACATGACACCCGCAGACCATTCCATCAAAGTCTGCATTCCAAAACGTCACTACTTCCCTTCTGAGCCCTGACGTGTGTCCAGACAGTAGTTTTCTCCCACATATGGGATGTCAGCGTACTCAGGACAAATTGGACAACAACTTTTGGGGTCCAATTTCTCCTGGTACCCTTGGGAAAATAAAAAAATGGTGACTAAAAGATCATGTTTGTGGAAAAAATACAAATTTTTTATTTTCACGCCCGGGCGTTATAAACTTCTGTGAAGCACTGGGGGATTCAAAGTGCTCACCACACATCTAGATAAGTTCCTTGGGGGGTTTAGTTTACAAAATGGTGTCATTTGTGGGGGGTTTCCACTGTTTAGGTACATCAGGGGTTTTCCAATCGCGACATGGTGTCCGATCTCAATTCCAGCCAAAAACGTCAAATGGCGCTGCTTCCCTTCTGAGCTCTGCCATGCGCCCAAATAGTGGTTTACCCCCACATGTGGGGTATCAGCGTACTCAGGACAAATTGCACAATAACTTTTAGGGTCCTGTTACCCTTGGAAAAGTAAGAATTGAGGGTGAAAAGATCATTTTTGTGGAAAAAATATGATTTTTTTAATTGTACGGCTTTGTTATAAACTTCTGTAAAGCCCTTGTGGGTTCAAAGTTCTCACCACATATCTAGATAAGTTCCTTGGGGGGTCTAGTTTCCAAAATGGGGTCACTTATAGGGGGTTTCCACTGTTTAGGTACATCAGGGACTCTCCAAACGTGACATGGCGTCCGATCTGAATTCCAGACAATTTTGCATTGAAAAAGTCAAACGGCGCTCCTTCTATTCTGAGCTCTGCCATGCGCCGAAACAATCGTCCCCCCCCACATATCAGGTATCAGCGTACTCAGGACAAATTGCGCAATAACTTTTGCAGTCCAATTTCTCCTGTTACCCTTGGTAAAATAAAAAAAATTGAACCTGAAGTATTTGTTTTGGGAAAAAAAGTTAGATTTTAATTTTTTTTTAAATAATCAAAAAAATTCCTATGACGCACCTAAAGGGTTAATAAACTTATTGAATGTGGTTTTGAGCACCTTAAGGGGTGCAGTTTTTAGAATGGTGTCACTTTTGGGCATTTTCTATCATATAGACCCCTCAAAGTGGCTTCAAATGTGATGTGGTCCCTAAAAATAAAATGGTGTTGTAAAAATGAGAAATCGCTGGTCAACTTTTAACCCTTATAACTTCCTAACAAAAAAAAATTTTGGTTTCAAAATTGTGCTGATGTAAAGTAAACATGTGGGAAATGTTAGTTATCAAGTTTTTTGTGTGCCGTATCGCTGTGATCTAAGGGCATAAAAATTCAAAGTTGGAAAATTGTGAAATTTTAAAAATTTTCGCCAAATTTCCGTTTTTCTCACAAATAAAGCAAGTTATTTGAATGAAATTTTACCACTAACATGAAGTACAATATGTCACGAGAAAACAATGTCAGAATCACCGGGATCCATGGAAGCGTTCCAGAGTTATGACCTCATAAAGGTACAATGGTCAGAATTGTAAAAATTGGCCCGGTCATGAACGTGCAAACCACCCTTGGGGGTGAAGGGGTTAAAATTATAGACTATTTATATCTTTGTCAGTGGGCAAACTTACAAAATCGGCAAGGGATCAAATAATTATTTCCTTCACTGTCTATAAATCACAGAGATTCTCAGCCAGCATAATTTGTGAGTGTCAGGCTGTGTGCACACGCTGCGAATTTTGCTGCGGTTCCGCAGCGGTTTTGGCCGCTGCGGACCCGCAGCAGTTTCTGCTGCGGTGTACAGTACAATGATTCCCTATGGGAATCAAAAACCGCAGTGCAGACGGTGCGGAATTTTCCGCGCGGATTATCTGCGGTTTTCAATCCGCAGAAAGAATTGACATGTCAATTCTTTCTGCGGATTCTCCTGCGGTTTGCCATCTCCTCCATTGAGGAGATGAAAAACCGCAGGGCAAAACCGCAGAGCAATCCGCAGGTAAAACCGCAGGTCTTTTGACCTGCGGTTTCACCTGCGGATTGTACAAAATCCGCGCGGATGAATCCGCACCTTTTCCGCAGCGTGTGCACACAGCCTCAGGAGCGTGTCATGCGTTTTTTCCTCACCTAGTGTCTGTATGTCCTGCGAGTGCTATGCATTTTTAATAAGAGCTTTTACACATCCTAGAATACTGTATGTCAGTTTTTCCATGGTTGTCCTAAATAAACACACTAAAATACCAATACACAGCTAGCTAGAATAAATAGATAGTTCTCCTACAGCTGATACTGTCGCCCTCTCAAAATATTATACACTTGCACTCTTTAGTGCCTTTCATGCGTGTGCTTTTAGTTTGATTTTTATCCAGAAAAGTGGGACGATTTTGTTTCGCCGAGTACAATCTGTTTTTTTTTACAGTAGCAGCTATCAATAATTCACAGGAGCATTTCCAGTTTCCTATGTACTAGAATTGCTAAGTATCAATAAAAATGTGATGCTATCCAGTCACTGAGGGACAGGTGAGGGAATTATCCCTTGTGCAATACTAATGAAATCCTGGACACATGATCTGTTGGTGGCTCCTGAGGAATGGAGTTGGGGAATACTGTGTTTCTGGGTGGCATCTGATTTTTTTTTTCCTCAGACTCATAAACTTGAATGGGCGAGTCTCATTCAATGTATGGAAGAAACCTATGAATGCTGCAAATTTTTTTTCACATGCAGATTAAGTCAGTGAAAAAAATCGCTCTGGACTGCCCCGTTGAATAACATTGGTCCAAGGGTGATCTGTTTTTTTTTTTAACAGATAGCACTCAACCAAAAATACACTAGTGTGCCCTAGCCCAAACTATGGTGAGGATTGCGGTTAGAACTAGAATTAGAGATAGGGATTAGGGTGTGGGTTGGTGCTAGGGTAGTTTAATAGTTACATATAAAAAATGATAGAAAATATAAAGTAAAAAATAAAATAATAACACCATGTAACTTTTTATATCTTAACCCCTTTCTGCTAGATGACATACTCTCCCGTCCATGTGCCCTGGGACTTAATTCCCATGGATGGGATAGTACGTCATCATCGATCAGCTGCGTGTCAGCTGATTCTCACAGCTGACACCTGGCACTAAGTGCCAGGAGCGGTCACAGACCGCTCCCGACACTTTAACCCCCGATACACTGCGATCAAACATGATCGCAGTGTTCCAGGAGCAGACAGAGGGGCTGTCAGCTCTGACAGCCCCTCTGCCTTTGGATCAGAGACCCCGCGGCATGTCGAGGGGTCATGATCGCTGCCATGGAGACCCAATGTCGTCATGACGACATCCGGGTCTTCAGGCCTGAGAGACTTCCTGTCATGCGCAGTGCATGTCAGGAAGTCTCACCGGTCAGTGTAAAATGCATGCAGCGTTGACAGCTTCTATAGCACGCAAATCTGCATGCAGCGTTGACAGCTTCTATAGCATGCAGATGTGCATGCTATAGAAGTGATCAGCCTGCACAAAATGAGTGTCCCAAAAGTGAGACAATGTGTAAAAGTGTAAAAATGAGAATTAATTTTTTTTTAAGAAAATTGTAAAATTATTTTAAAAAATAATTAAAAAAATCAATATTTATTCTAACATTAAATCAATATTTTAATAAAAAAACCCTCTAAACAATAAAAGTACACGTATTTGCGTATTTGGTATCCCCGCATCCGTAACGACCCGACCTATAAAACTGTCCCACTAGTTAACCCCTTTAGTGAAAACCATTAAAAAAAAGAAAGCCAAAAAAAATGCTTTATCATCATACCACCGATCAAAAAGACAGATATAAATAAGTATAGTACCGCTGAAAACGTCATCTTCTCACGCAAAAAACAAGCCCTCATACAGCATCATCAGCGAAAAAGTTAAAAAGTTATAGCTCTCAGAATAAAGCGATGCAAAAATAATTATTTTTTACATAAGTTTTTATTGTATAAATGCTCCAAAACATGAAAAATGATATCAATTGAGGTATCACTGTAATCGTACCGACCTGAAGAATAAAACTGCTTTATCAATTTTACCACACGCAGAATGGTGTAAACTCCCCCCCTAAAAGAAATTCATGAATTGCTGGTTTTTGTTCATTCTGCCTCTCAAAAATCGGAATAAAAAGCAATCAAAAAATGTCATGTGCCCGGAAATGGTACCAATAAAAACAAGACCTCACATGACTCTGTGGGCCAAAATATGGAAAAATTATAGCTCTCAAAATGTGGTGATGCAAAAACTATTTTTGCAATAAAAAGCGTCTTTTAGCATGTGACAACTGCCAAACATAAAAACCTGCTATGAAAAGCCGCTAAAAATAGTAAATCAAACCCACCTTTATCACCACCTTAGTTAGTGAAAAATAATAAAATGTATTTATTTCCATTTTCCAGTTAGGGTTAGAGTTGGGGCTGGTGCTTAAGTTAGGGTTAGGGTTGGGGCTAAAGTTAGGGTTAGGGTTGGGATTAGGGGTGTGTTAGGGTTAGTTTTGTGGTTAGGGTTATGGTTGGGATTAGGGTTAGGGGTGTGAAGGGGTTAGGGCTGGAGTTAGAATTGGGGTTTTTTCACTGTTTAGGCACATCAGGTGCTCTCCAGACGCGACATACGTCTGATCTCAATTCCAGACAATTCTGCGATGAAAAAGTCAAACGGTGCTTCTTCCCTTCCGAGCTCTGCCATGAGCACAAACAGTGGTTTACCCCCACATATGGGGTATCAGCATACTCAGGACAAATTGCACAACAACTTTTGGGGTCTAACTTCTCATATTACCCTTAGGAAAATAAAAAATTGGGGGCGAAAAGATCATTTTTGTGAAAAAAAATACATTTTATGTATAGGGCACTACATTATAAACTTCTGTGAAGCACTTGGGGGTTCAAAGTGCTGACCACACATCTAGATAAGTTCCTTAGGCGGTCTACTTTCCAAAATGGTGTCATATGTGGGGGTTTCCACTGTATAAGCACATCAGGGGCTCTCCAAACGCGACATGGCGTCCAATCTCAATTCCAGCCAATTTTGCATTGAAAAGTTAAATGGCGCTCCTTCCCTTCCGAGCTCTGCCATGCGCCCAAACAGTGGTTTACCTGCATATATGGGGTATCAGCATGCTCAAGACAAATTGGACAACTTTTGGGGTCCAATTTCTCCTGATACCCTTGGTAAAATAAAACATATTGGATCTGAACTAAATTTTTTGTGAAAAAAGTTAAATGTTCATTTTTTTTAAACATTCCAAAAATTCCTGTGAAGCACCTGAAAGGTTAATAAACTTCTTGAATGTGGTCATTAACATGCAAACCACCCTTGGGGGTAAAGGGGTTAAAGTGACAGGTTTTATCTCCTTTAAGGACAAAAATAGCACAAATAATAATGCGATCTTGGTTAATTGGGGTTATCCATCCAGGATCTTTGTATTTTTTTTTTAAAGGGGCTAAGAATTCACAGGCCACTGGTTAACTACCTGCCTGTTCTGCCCGCTGCAGATTTGTGGTCACAGACGCTCCTGCCGGTCATTCTGCTTAATTTGCCCTCACTATTGAGAGAGGGGAGGGTAATGCTTCTCATGATTTCAGCAGAGATGCAAAACAATAAGTCAACTATTCTCTAATTTCACCCATTAACCCCTTCATGACCCAGCCTATTTTGACCTTAATGACCTGGCCATTTTTTGCAATTCTGACCAGTGTCCCTTTATGAGGTAATAACTCAGGAGTGCTTCAACGCATTTTAGCGATTCCGAGAATGTTTTTTCGTGACATATTGGGCTTCATGTTAGTTGTAAATTTAGGTCGATAATCTTTGCGTTTGTGAAAAAAACGGAAATTTGGCAGCAATTTTCAAATTTTTATTCTGTTAAACCAGAGAGTTATCTGACACAAAATAGTTAATAAATAACATTTCCCACATGTCTACTTTACATTAGCACAATTTTGGAAACTTTTTTTTGTTAGGAAGTTGTAAGGGTTAAAAGTTGACCAGCGATTTCCATTTTTACAACAAAATTTACAAAACCATTTTTTTAGGGACCACATCACATTTGAAGTCACTTTGAGGGGTCTATATGGCAGAAAATACCCAAAAGTGACACCATTCTAAAAACTGCACCCCTCAAGCTACTCAAAACTACATTCAAGAAGATTATTAACCCTTCAAGTGCTTCACAGGAACTAAACCAACATGGAAGGAAAAAATGGACATTTTAATTTTTCCAACATAAATTCTCTTTTAGCATCAATTTTTTCATTTTCACATGGGTAACAGGATAAAATGGATCCTAAATTTTGTTGGGCAATTTCTCCTGAGTACACCAATACCTCATATGTGGTCATAAACCACTGTTTGGGTGCACGGCAGGGCTCAGAAGCGAAGGAGTGCCATTTGACTTTTTGAATGGAAAATAGGCTTGAATATTTAGCGGTTGCCATGTCACGTTTGGAGAGCCACTGTGCGCCTAAACATTGGAGCTCCCCCACAAGTGACCCCATTTTGGAAACTAGACCCCCGAAGGAACTTATCTAGATGTGTGGTGAGCACTTTGATCCCCCAAGTGCTTCACAGAAGTTAATAAGTCAGAGCAGTGAAAATAAAAAATCATTTTTTTTGCTCAAAAATGATTTTTTAGCCCCCTATTTTTTATTTTCACAAGGCTAACAGGAGTAATTGGACCACAAAAGTTGTTGTGCAATTTGTCCTGAGTACACTGATACCCCATATGTGGGGGGAACCACTGTTTAGGAGCATGGGAGAGCTCAGAAGGGAAGGAGCGCCATTTTGGAATGCAGACTTTGATGGAATGTTCTGCGGCCGTCATGTTGCGTTTGCAGAGACCCTGATGTGCCTAAACAGTCGAAACCCCCCACAAGTGACCCCATTTTGGAAACTAGAACCCATAAGGAACTTATCTAGATGTGCAATCAGCACTCTGAACCCCCAAGTGCTTCGCAGAAGTTTATAAACGCAGAGCCATGAAAATAAAAAATTATCTTTTTATCTCAAAAATGATTTTTTAGCCCGCTATTTTTTATTTTCCCAAGGGTAACAGGATAAATTGGACCCCAAAAGTTGTTGTCCCAGTTTGTCCTGAGTATTGGGGTACCAGCATATGTGGGGTGAACCACTGTTTAGGCGCACGGCAGGGCTCAGAAGGGAAGGAGCGTCATTTGACTTTTTGAATGGAAAATTAGCTCCAATCGCTAGCGGACACCATGTCGTGTTTGGAAACTTTGGAGCTCCCCCACAAATGACCCCATTTTGGAAACTGGACCCCCTAAGGAACTATCTAGATGCATAGTGAGCACTTTGAACCCCCAGGTGCTTCACAGAAATATTTTTTTTCCTCAAAAAATGATTTTTTAGCCCGCTATTTTTTATTTTCACAATGGTAACAGGATAAACTGGACCCCAAAAGTTGTTGTCCAGTTTGTCCTGAGTATTGGGGTACCAGCATATGTGGGGTGAACCACTGTTTAGGCGCACGGCAGGGCTCAGAAGGGAAGGAGCGTCATTTGACTTTTTGAATGGAAAATTAGCTCCAATCGCTAGCGGACACCATGTCGTGTTTGGAAACTTTGGAGCTCCCCCACAAATGACCCCATTTTGGAAACTGGACCCCCTAAGGAACTATCTAGATGCATAGTGAGCACTTTCAACCCCCAGGTGCTTCACAGAAATATTTTTTTTCCTCAAAAAATGATTTTTTAGCCCGCTATTTTTTATTTTCACAATGGTAACAGGATAAACTGGACCCCAAAAGTTGTTGTCCAGTTTGTCCTGAGTATGCTGGTACCCCAAATATGGGGGGGAACACTGTTTGGGCACACGTTGGGGCTCGGAAGGGAAGTAGTGACGTTTTGAAATGACGACTTGATGGAATAATCTGGAGGAGTCATGTTAAGTTTACAGAGCCCCTGATGTACCTAAACGGTGGAAACCCCCCACAAGTGACCCCATTTTGGAAACTAGACCACCCAAGGAACTAATCTAGATGTGTGGTGAGCACTTTGAACCCCCAAGTGCTTCACAGTTTATAACGCAGAGCTGTGAAAATAAAAAATATTTTTTTTTCCACAAAAATAATTATTTAGACCGCAATTTTTTTATTTTCCCAAGGGTAACAGGAGAAATTAGACCCCCAAAGTTGATGTGCAACTTTTCCTGAGTATGCCGATACCCCATACGTGGGGGTAAACCACTGTTTGGGCACACGTCGGGGCTCGAATTGGAGGGAGCATTGTTTAACTTTTTGAATGCAAAATTGGCTGGAATCAATGGTGGCACCATGTCGCGTTTGGAGACCCCCTGATGTGCCTAAACAGTGGAAACCCCTCAATTCTATCTCCAACCCTAACCCCAACACACCCCTAACCCTAATCCCAACCCTAATCATAACCCTAACCACAACCCTAACCCCAACACACTCCTAACCCTAATCACAAGCCTAACCCTAATCCCAATCCTAATTATAACCCTAACCCTAATTCCAACCCTAATTCCAACCCTAACCCTAATTCTAACCCTAGCCCTAACCCTAATTCCAACCCTAACCCTAATTCTAACCCTAGCCCTAACCCTAGCTCTAACCCTAATGGAAAAATAAAATTAAAAATATTTTCTTTATTTTATTATATGTCCCTACCTATGGGAGTGATAAGGGGGGCAGTGATTTACTTTTTTTTTATTTTGATCACTGTGAAAGGGATCAAAATAAATGAATGAATCTGCAGCGTTGCTGCAGATTCGAGCGGGTGCACTGCGCATGCGCCCGCCATTTTCCAAGATGGCAGCGCCCATGATCCGGGACGGTGGGACACCGGGACGACCAGAGGGACATTTCGGAGCCACCGTGCAGGGTGAGAGGGGGTGATTGGAGGGCGGGGGGGACCGGAGGGAAGGCGGGGGGGGAGCAGATTTTGACAGCAGTTGCCGATCGACGCCGTCAGATGGTGGCGGCGGCCGATCGGCGCTGTCAGTCGGAGGGGGGGGTCGGTTCAGTGTCTCCAGCCGTGCCCAATGCTATTTCAGCATCGGCCATGGCTGGATTTTAATATTTCACCAAATTTCATTGGTGAGATATTACAATCGCTCTGATTGGCAGTTTCACTTTTAACAGCCAATCAGAGCGATCGTAGGCACGTGGGGGCTAAGCCACGCCCCCTGGGGTTAACTATCAAGTGTCCTGTGTGTGCGGGTCGGGGGACCTTTCAGTGACCCCGGTCACCCAACCCGCAGGAGGACAATTAATTCATGACGCCACATAGGCGTCATGGGTCGTATTGGCACGACTTTTCATGACGCCTATGTGGCTTCAAAGGTCAGGAAGGGGTTAACCAAAAGCACAATATTAATAAAGATATTTTATCTAAGGCCGGGATCACACATGTGAGAAATATGGCCGAGTCTCGCATGTTAATACCCAGCACTGCCGCCGACACTCTTAAGCGGAGTCTGCGGCTGCATGTATTGCTATGCGGCTGCATGCTCCGATCCGAGTGCCGTGGCAGTGCCGGGTATTAACATGCGAGACTCGTCCGTATTCCTTGCATGTGTGATCCCGGCCTAATAGAGTGGATCTGTTATGTATTGTGCAGCATTTACATTCTAATTTAAAAGAAATATTATTACCAAGTTTGTATTAATAATTTAATTCATTACTTGTAAATATTTTTTTTTTGTTTAATTGTTTATGAAAGTGTAAATCAGCAGTGCTAAATGGGTGTGGTTGGGGCGTGGATATTGGTGTGACTAGTTGCAAAATGGGTGTGGTCATGGGCGTGGCCTAAAAGTTGCTGCGGTGCGCCGGGCGCGCCACAAACTTTATCCCTCTTTCCCTTTTTCAAAAGTTGGGAGGTATGCAAGAACTAGGGTAACACAGCCAAAAAGTTGAATGGAGGCCTCAAATGTCACAATTTGTAGCCCACAGATAGATAAGGTGTGTGACCGAGATACCACACTGTTCAATATGTGGCCTGTATTTTTTTTTTTTTACTGCAAAACCGGTAATTAGACCTACCGGTAATTGTGTTTCCAGGAATCCATCCTGACGGCACACTGGAGGACGTCCTTCTCATCCATAGTGGGACAGGAAACCACGAGAGTTTAAAAGGATCCTCCCCTTGCCATCCCTCAGTGATTTCACAAAGTAACATATCTGGATGGATGCAAACATAGACTTTATTTAAACCAACATTCTTCCTACACATGTTACATCACAGTTGTATGGAAAGTGTCATAGGGAGGGATCTAACAGTGCAGTCAGGGTGGATTCCTGGAAACACAATTACCGGTAGGTCTAATTACCGTTTTCCAGGTCACCACCTGACAGCACACTGGAGTAGTACCAAAGTATATTGGTCCTAGGGTGGGACTACTGCATGGAGTACCTTTCTCCCAAATGCTGCGTGGATGCTAAGTTTAGTTTATAGTGCTTGGAGAAAGTACTAAGACTGGCCCAAGACGCTGCTCTGCAGATCTGTTCTGCCGAGGCTCCCCCCTTTTCTGCCCATGATGCGGCCATGGCCCTAGTTGAGTGAGCTCTCAGGCTCCCCGGGGGAATCTGACCCTGTGCTCTATAGGCCATGCTAATAGTGGATCTAATCCACCTTGCTATTGTTGATTTTGATGCCTTCTTCCCCTTATTAGGGCCTCTATATGGGACAAAGAGATTGCTGTCCTGCCTCCAGGGTCTGGTTGCATCCAGATACCTGAGTACAGTTTCCCTTACATCCAAGTTAAGGTAGGCTTCTTCCCTGCTATTCTTGGGAGACTGGAAAAAAGAAGGGAGTACTACTTCCTGATTCATGTTTGTGTTTGAGATAACTTTGGGTAGGAAGGCCGGGTTGAGTCTTAGGACTAAGCGGTCACTAAACACTTGTAAGTAGGGGTCTTGGGTCGATAAGGCCTGCAGTTCTCCTAACCTCTTGGCTGAGGTAACTGTCACTAGAAAGGCTGTTTTGAGAGAGATTACCAATATTTATCTCTGCCCCTAGCTGGTATGGCTGTTTACATAGCACATTGAGGACTAGGTTAAGGTCCCAGCGCGGGATGCTCTTCCTTATTAAGGGTTTAAGCCTTTGCACTACTCTCGAGAAACGGGCTATCCATGGGTGTGATGATAGGGCTGTGTCATAGAACACACTCATGGCTGCTATCTGCACTCTCAGAGTGCTGGGTCTAAGTCCCTTTTTGAACCCTTCCTGCAAGAAGTCAAGTATCTTCGGGATGTTGGGTTGGTCAGTTCCGACTGTCGCCTCTCCACAAAAACTGCAGAACTTTTTCCAGATGGTATTATATATTGCTGCGGTCACGGGTTTCCTACTTGCTTGTAGGGTAGAAATGACTTTGTTCGATAGACCCCTTGCTCTTAGGATCTGCCGCTCAGGATCCAGGCTGATAACTGGAAAGCTTCCGGCCTTTGATATAGGACCGGACCCTGATGGAGTAGGTCTTCTCTTCTTGGCAGGAGAATGGGTTCCTCGCCCGCTAATTTCCTGAGTAGGGGAAACCAACTTCTTCTTGGCCAGTAGGGGACCACTAATATGACCCTGGCTTTGTCCTCGCAGATTTTTCTGAGGACCCGTGGAATGAGGGCTAGGGGCGGGAAGGCATACAAAAGGCCCCTGCACCAGGACTGTGATAGAGCATCTATCCCTGTCGGATTTCCCAGGGGGTTCAGGGAGTAGAAGGCCCTGACTTTTGCGTTCCCTTTGTCCGCGAACAGGTCTATTCTTGGTTGTCCCCAACGGTCGTACAGGCTGCTGAACACATCGTCGTTGAGCTCCCAGTCTGTTGTGGTTATCCTTCTTCTGCTGAGGAAGTCCGCGATCTGGTTCCTGGAGCCCTCCAGATGCACGGCTGAGATTGAGAGGACCTCCTTCTCTGCCCATCTGAAGATCTGATCTGCTAAGGCCTGAAGTGTCGGGTGTCTTGGTCCGCCCTGGTGGCGGAGACAGGCTACTGTCGTGGTATTGTCTGACAGTATTTTGACATGTTTGTTCTTCACGTGAGACCCGGCCACGAGCAGTACTTTCCAGGCGGCATGTAGTTCTCTGACGTTGAAGGACCTGTTGCTGTCCTCCGGACTCCATCACCCCTGGTAGTACTTTCCTGCGACGTGTCCGCCCCAGCCGAACAGACACGCGTCCGTTGTCACTACAACTTCCGGGGACTGAACCCATGAGACACCGGTTTTTAGGTTTCTCAGAAAGGTCCAACACAATAGCGATCTTCTGGCTCGGGGGGGTTAACAGTATTTTCTTGTCCAGTGAGGTCTGCCTTCTGTCCCAGGATGCTAGGACTGTGCGTTGTAGGTCACGGGAGTGGAACTGACTCCATCTGACACAGGAAATGCACGAAGTCATCAGCCCCAGGATTCTCATTGCGTCCCTGATCGATACCCGGTTCTTTGAGAACTGACGAATATTCTTCGGCATAATGGCCTGCTTTTCGGCTGGTAGATAAGACATCCTTCTTTCCGAGTCTAGCATGACCCCCAAGAATTTTATTCTGGGCTTGGGTATGAGATCTGACTGACCAATTTATGATCCATCCTAAATTCTGCAGCGTTGCAGCGTGGAGATTGAGGACTGACAGTCGACCCTGAGCTGCGTTGCTAAATCGGCTATAATTAAGAAGTCGTCTAGATACGGGACCACCGTGATGTTTCGGACTCTTAGGTAGGCCACTGCCTCTATCATTAATTTTGTGAAGATTCTTGGGGCTGATGCTAGGCCAAAGGGTAGGCAGCGAAACTGATAATGGTATATCCTGCCGTCCCTTTCGACCGAGAACCTGAGGTACTTTTGGTGATCTGGGTGGATTGGGACGTGGTAATACGCGTCTTTTTAGATCTAGCGTGCACATTACCACCCCTTTCCCCAGGAGTGGAATCGTGGATCTTATCGATTTCATTTTGAAGCGTCTGTATGTTACCCATTTGTTTAGGGGTTTGAGGTTTATTATGGTTCTGGTCTCCCCCGAGGGTTTTTTTATTGCGAAGAGGCTCGAGTAGTGTCCTCTCCTTTCTTCCTGGGTGGGTACTGGTGTAACTACTTCCATGTCTAAGAGATCCTGAATGTCCAACCACATGGGGGAAGCTGAACTGAGTCGAGAACTGGTCACTAAGAATCTGTTCGGGGGCAGGGAGTTGAATTCTATCCTGTACCCCTGAGAAATGACATGTAGTACCCAGGGTCTGGAGGTAACTTCCTGCCATTTCCCCCTGAACTTGAGCAATCGCCCCCCTACTCTGGTGGCGTCATTTTTTCCGGGAGTTGGACCCTGGACTGGAAAAGATGTTACCTCTGTTCCTATTTCTACCCTCACCTCCTTTGGGGTAGCTCCATCGACCCGACTTCCCTTTCCCTCTGTAGTCCGTTCTCTGGTTGTAACGGGGTCTACGAAAGGGCTGGTATCTTTTACGCTTCTCTTCAGGGAACCCCTTTTTTCATCTGATGCTTTCTCCAAGATATCATTGAGCATGGGCCCGAAGACCCTGCCCCCCGAGAAGGGAATTGAGCAGAGTTTATTCTTTGACTACATGTCACCTGTCCAACTCTTAAGCCAGATAGCCCTTCTGGCTGTATTGGACAAGGACTGGCTTTTGGCCGTGAACCTAACAGACTCTGCCGAGGCGTCGTCCAAAAACCCAGTAGCTAACTTTAGTAAGGGGAGGGACTTCAGGATGGTTTCCCTCGGGGTTCTATCTGACAAATGCTCCTCAAAATCATCTATCCATATATGCATGGAGCGTGCTACTGATGTCGCGGCTATATTCGTTTTTATGACTGCTGCCGAACTTTCCCAGGCCCTTTTTAAGAGTCCGTCTGCTTTCCGATCTAGGGGTTCCTTCAGGCTTGAGGAATCCTCGAACGGAATTGCCGTCTTTTTGATACCTTTGCCACTGAGATGTCTATCTTGGGGACCTCCTCCCAGACTTTGACCTCCTCAGGGTCAAACGGCAGGCGAAGCCTAAAGTCTCTGGGGATAGTTAATCTTTTCTCTGCCTCCTCCCATTCGTCCAGTATCATTGCCCGTATGTGGGTGTTTACTGGGAAGACCATCGAAGTCTGGGAGCGTAACCCTCCGAACATTTCATCCTTTATTGAGAGGGTAGGAGGGGGTTCCTCAATCAGCATAGTCTGCCGCACTGCCCCCAATAGTTCGTCCATATCCCCGGATGAAAACAGATATTTCCGTCCCCTTTCTGGGTGTTCTCTGGTCTCCTCCTCCTCCTCTGCGTCCGATTCGGACAGGATGTCTTCAGAAGACGTGTCCAATTCCCTCTGCCTTTTCCTGGATAACTGGGGGTTCGCCTGCGGGGTCTGGGAAGTGGTTAGGCCGGATACCGAGGCCTGTACTTCTTCCCTAATTATCGCTCTCATCTTAGACATGAATGTAGCCTTATCCCCCACTATGCGCTTTGCACATGCGTCACAGAGGGTCTTTTGCCATGTGTCCTTTAGCTTCTTAGAGCAAACCGGACACTTCTTATTCTTCCGCTTAGGCTCCTTTCTCTCAGAGGTGGAGGTTCCCCCCTAGAACATATAAAACACGGGTTCTGTGGGGTCTATCTTTTCGGGCTCTGCAGTGACCTCTCTTTTGAGGTTACTCACGTGACCCTGGCTCTCTGCTCCCATCTCCATCTTTGCCTGGTCCTCCATGTTCCTGGTAGAGATGGATACCGCCATCCTGCTGACCACTGTGGAGACACACAGGCATGTAAGTGGTGACGGGCACCTCGTCCGGCCCCTCCGGAGCAGAGTCTGCGTACCGCTCCGTTGTGTGCTGCTGATCCGCTCCTCTGGACGCCTGCCCACCTCCCTGGTGGGCCTATATCCGCTGTGGTCTGTGATGCCGGGCGGTCGCCGCCAGAAGTAGCTTAGTGGTGACACGACCGGAAGTGACGCGTCCCCGGTCTGTGACGCGCGCCCGGCTCTGATGGCGGCCAGAAGTGACACGCCCGCCGGTCTGTGACGCATGCCCGGTCTGTTGCGCGTCCCCGGCTCTGATGGGGCAGCCGGAAGTGAGGCGCCACCGGTCTGTGACGCGCGCCCGGTCTGTTGCGCATCTATCGGCCGGAAGTGAGGCCCCCTGCCTCAGGGCACGGTGGCCCTGCTCTTGATGTGCCGCGTTCCCCGAGAAAAGGGGGGGAAGCGCAGTGATCTGCTGCCGGGTGTCCGCTTGTGGGCTCAGTGGACTCCCCAGAGGCGGTTTGATGGTGGTGGCGTCCAGGGTTGAGAGCCCCCGTCAGGAGGAAGCGTCCCGGTGTCCAGGAGCAGCACTACACTGGATAAGCTGAGGGACCCTCTGTCGGGTGTCAGCTGCAGATTTCTCCAGGTAGGAAGGTGAAGGCTGGGCCCCCCGATCCTGACAATCTGCATGGAACAGTCGGATATTCCTCTCATCGTTCCTATCCGCAGTGGGACAGGAAAAACACTCAGGGATGGCAAGGGGAGGATCCTTTTAAACTCTCATGGTTTCCTGTCCCACTACGGATGAGAAGGGCGTCTCCAAGTGTGCTGTCAGGTGGTGACCTGGAAATAGTGTTAATAATCGGAGTAACATACAGCAAACACAGTTGAATGGAAGCCTCAAAGGCTACAATTTGTAGCCCACAGATAGATGACGCGTGTGACCGAGATACCACACTGTTCAATACGTGGCCGGTATTTTTTTGTTTTTGGCCAGTAAAATTGTGTCAATAAGTAGGCTAATACACAACAAAAAAATTCTATGGAGTCCTGAAATGGCACAATTTTGACCGCAATGATATGCGATCCATGTGGCGGACAAAACCCCATGAAAAATATCTGCCCTGTAGCTAAATATCTTTTTGCCACCTAAATATTTTTTTGGCAGCAAAATGGTGTTAAGAAATTGCATAAGACACTACAAAATTTTTTTACAGTAACACAAAAATGGCAGAATTTTCAGTGCGCTCAGATGTGATCGCTGGGATGGGCAAACACGTTTAAAATAGCTGGATTTTCACGCTGTACTATGAAAAGGATCTGGCTGTATTATGCAGTGTCAACAAGAAAATAGTGAAAAAAGTGTGCTCTGGATTGCTTTTGAATAAAATAATCAGGATTAAGATGCCAAAAAAATTATTTCTGGCCACTGGTAGTACCTGGGGCTATGTATATATGGTCAATATATGTTATAGGTGTCAGCAGCAGCAGACAGTAATGGAATGGACCCTCTTGATGTATGCAATGAAGTATGCCACATACAATGCCTGGCGGACTAGCACTGATATGTATATACCCACATACACGCCCTGCCTACCTAGCACTGCAATCTATATCCCCCGTAATTAGTCCATAGAAAAAGGACAGTTTATTTAGCTGGATTTGTGGATTCAATTATGGTATACCCACAGTAACTGAATACCCCACCTATTCTGTCCCTATTGCTGCAACTCTCCCTACACTGGTGATTCCGGAGCTGACGGTGCCGAGCAGGGCAGCTCCAGGTCTGATATAGATCTGATGACGCTGTGCGGCCAATCACTGTAATGCCATAACCAACATGGCTGCGGCATTACAGTGCGTGGCAGACAATCCCTGCATGTTGATTGGCGCCCTAAAGAGCGCCAAACATGCAGGGCGGAGACCCGAGCTCCCACCAAGTAATCCCGGAAATGCTCGCCGGTCGCTGAGCACAGCGAGTACAGCGATGCTCAGGCGAGTACCGAGCATTACCGAGTATGCTCGCTCATCACTAATGATCACCACTTACTTGGCTGTCACACAGAATGATTGCAGACTTTTCTTTTTAGACTGGATAAATTCTTTAATAGATCTATAATTACATTGTGCTCTAATAATAAGAATCCAGTGGCCTCCACTGCATGAGCCAATACCCATGATGGTCATGGTCCCATATAGTGGCACAGCACAGTGTAAATGGACCTTAATATGCTGCCCGGACTGGCCACAGGTCTCATGAGCAGAATTTGAGTGCTTCATAGGCATATATGAGGTTGTTTCTACCAGGATCCTATCCTTCCATGGTTTTAGTAGGTTGCCATAATATATGAAAAAGGGGTTCCTTTATCCTGGTCGTTGTACTTAATAGTTGAACTCTCCCTCCTTTTCCTCCACCTCATAGGGTCCCTGCCACTTCGTAAGGTACTTGCTCTTATCTGTGTGCTCTAACACTAGTACCTAATCCCCAGGCCTGAATTGTGTCACTCTCGCCAGCTGATTGTACCCCATGGATTTTGCTTCTTAGACCTTGAGGAGGTGCTCTTTTACCTGGCCCCTCACATTGGTCCCTCAAAACAACAAATACCTGGCCAATTGCATAAAACTTTTATCGGCTCCTGGGGAACACCATTTTAAAGAATTAGATTTTCTAGGGTACCTTTTACTGTTAAGCCCCAAGCTAGGCAGTCCCAAAATTGCCCTGGGACTTCTTCAGGTCAGGGATATTAGCTTCAGGGGATGCTTCCTCAGGAGATACACCGTTTCCCTAATGTGACCTTGTTACCATAGCTGACAGCTGGCATACCAGATTACTGTGTGCTACAGCTTCAGCCTAGAAGTCCCAGAACAACAGAAAGCAATGCCCAATAATAATATTATGCAATAAATCTTTAACCACCCCTACTTTGTAGGACACAAAGCCACAGTCTGTGCATATGTTAACCCAGGCCGTGGGATAGTTCATGCCCAACACACAGGCTCTCCATGCATGTGCTGGCACTGTGACAGGAGCAACGGCAGCAAATGCAGCTTCTGGTACCCGCCATCCAGGACAGGACGAGCGCCCCAACTTCAGGTCTGGCTGATGACGCCACGTCCAGAAGCGGCAAGATGGACTTTGCAGAAAATGACTCCCAGGGATGATGTTGAGGACTTCCTGACGGTGTTTGAAAGGGTTGCCGAGAGGGAGAGACTCCCGCCGGAGCAGTGGGCAGAGCCCTGCTATGGACATTTGTACTTTGCTTTGCCTGATCTAAAGGCTGTTTACTTTCTGTTTTTGCTTCTGGGTTTATGAAGCAATAAACCCACATGAACATTTAAAGGAACAAGCCTCCTGTTTTCCTCCTGTCACACCTGCATACAACCCCTACACCCCTTTAAAGCCAGCACTGCTGGTTCAGATTTGCTACTGCCTAAACCAGGGGTGGGGAACCTTTTTTCTGCCACAGGCCAATTAGATATTTATAACTTCATTCACAAAATCAAGGACTTGAAAATTACCATGTTATATTTAGTCAAATAATGACCTCACCCTTAATGTGTTGGCTGGAACTCCTTCTCTTTGGTGAGGCTGTGATGTTAGGTGATATGGACAAGGTTGCTACTACTCACAACTGATTTTCTAGGCTTGAGTCATTCTAGATTGCAGTCTTTGTGATTAGTTTTGTAAAGAACTGTTCATAGCAGTAAGTTGTTCTAAACACAGATGCATATTTCAATGCATGCCTCCACAGCGGGAGAGTTATCATTGGTCAACCAACATTTATAGAACTCTAGTAGTAGGTGGTCTACTGTCTACATCACTAGGGACTCACCGAGACTGCTGCGTATATATCGCACAGGGATGAGCAGGACAGGAGAGCAAAGTGTCCTAAAGCTGCCCACAAAGATTCTGATTCATCATTGCTCATGTAACATTTATTGAACGCACGTAATGGTAGGTCTGCAGTATACATCATATAGGTGTCCCCAAGACTGTTGTATACACATCATATAGGAGACATTGAAGCTGCTGTATGCATATCAAATAAAGGACACAAACAGCTGTTAATATATCATATAGGAGACACTGAGGTTGCTGTAAATGCATCACATAGGATACACAGGGACTGATGTAAACACGTCATATATGAAACAGACTGCAGAACACATCACAGACAAAAGAGCAGAGAACACTAATTGCATTCCCAAAGAATGTCCTGAAGCTGACACTGGCAAGCATCAAACTCAATCCAACGTGTGCGCTGCAGTGGTGGCCAGTAGTTAATGCTGCATGCGTATGGGCACACCCTACTGACAAATGGTCATAGGCCCAAGTACTGCTGCCCACTGAAAATCTGCACAAGGACAGGATCAAATGATATACAGTGGGTACGGAAAGTATTCAGACCCCTTTTAATTTTTTTAATTAAATAAAATTGTAATTACACTGATAGGACTTGATTTGGAAAGGCACACACCTGTGTATACAAGACCTCACAGCTCACAGTGCATGTCAGACCAAATGAGAATAGTGAGGTCAAAGGAAGTGGCCAAGGAGCTCAGAGATAGAATTGGGGCAAGATACACATCTGGCCAAGGTTACAAAAGAATTTCTGCAGTACTCAAGCTTCCTAAGAGCACAGTGGCCTCCATAATCCTTAAATGGAAGAAGCTTGGGACCACCAGAAGTCTTCCTAGACCTGGCTGCCCAGCCAAACTCAGCAATCGTGGGAGAAGAGCCTTGGTGAGAGAGACAAAAAAGAACCCCACCCAAGATCACGGTGGCTGAGCTCCACAGATGCAGTAGGGAGATGGGAGAAAGTTCCACAAAGTCAACTATCACTGCAGCCCTCCATCAGTTGGGCATTTATGGCAAAGTGGTCTGACGGAAGCCTCTCCTCAGTGCAAGACATATGAAAGCCGGCATAGAGTTTGCTAAAAAATACATGAAGGACTCCCAGACTATGAGAAATAAGATTCTCTGGTCAGATGAGAAGACAGAACTTTTTGGTGCTATGTATAAGCTGTATGTATGAAGAAAAACAGGTACTACTCATCACCTGCCCAATACAATCCCAACAGTGAAACATGGTGGTGGCAGCATCATGCTATGGGGGTGTTCTCAGCTGCATGGACAGGACGACTGGTTGCAATTGAGGGAAACATAAATGCGGCTAAGTACAGAGATATCCTGGATGAAAACCTCTTCCAGAGTGCTCTGGACCTCACACTTGACCAAAGGTTCACCTTCCAACAAGACAATGACCCTAAGCAAACAGCTAAAATAACAAAAGGAGTGGATTCAGAACAACTGTGACCATTCTTGACTGGCCCAGGCAGAGCCTTGACCTAAACCCAATTGAGCATCTCTGGAGAGACTTGAAAATGACTGCTGTTCCCCAACGTTCACCATCCAACCTGACGGAACTGGAGAGGAATGGCAGAGGATCCCCAAATCCAGGTGTGAAAAACTTGTTGCAAAGGAGGGTGTTTCTACTCAATACCGATCAAAGGGTCTGAATACTTATGACCATGTGATATCAGTTTTTCTTTTCTTAATAAATTTGCAAAAATTTCTACATTTCTGTTTTTTTTCAGTCAAGATGGGGTGCAGAGAGTGTACAATAATGAGAAAAAAAATGAACTTTTTTGAATTTACCAAATGGCTGCAATGAAATAGAGTGAAAAAGGGGTCTGAATACTTTCCATACCCACTGTAGCACGCCAGAAATGGCCCATGGACTGAATGTTCCCCACCTCTGATCTACAAGTACAAGCCCATTACAATGTTCGTTCCCATGCTATGACTTTATACTAAATCCAATAATAGCAAAGAGAATTATAACAAATATGCAATAAAAAGACAAGCGTTTAGGGATTTCTTCACATAAAGTACTGTGCAAAAGGTTTAAGCAAGTGTGGCAAAAATGTGCAATCATACATCCACATTAGATCTGTGGTTAGTTTTCCAAGATGTTTGGAAAAACCTCCCTGACGAGTTCCTTCAAAAACTGTGTAAGTGTATCTAGAAGAATTGATGCTTTGATGATGTTTAGAAGGCAAAGTGTGATCACTCCAAAAATTGATTTGTATTTCTATTGTTCATTTACTTTGCATTTATTTGTATTAAAGGGAATCTGTCACCCCTTTTTTGAGATATCATATAATGATATCATTCAATTGTGTGTCACATAAGGATTGTCTTAGTACTTTTGCTTCCCCCTGACCCCACGCCTTTCATGCATAAATACCTTTTTATATCAGTTCAGATGTATGTAAACTGCCGATGTCCGGTCCGCTGGGCGGGGCTCATTCACCTACTACCCCCCCTCCCTGTCTTGCTCTACGCATTTCTTCTTGTGTAGAGAAAGACAGGGAGGGGGGGAGCAGTTGAATAAGCCACAGACAACGGCAGTTTACATACATCTGAACCAATATAAAAAAGGTATTTATGCATGAAAGGTGCGGGGTCAGGGGGAAGAAAAAGTACTAAGAGAATTCTTATGTGACACACAATTGAATGATATCATTATGTGATATCTCAAAAAAGGGGTGACAGATTCCCTTTAATAGGTAAATTAATTGTGCTATGATTAAAAGCACATACTGTAATTGCATATTGAAAATTCTCCTGGTGTAACATCATGAACCTCCAATGGACATAACCAATCGACAGTCTATTGTTCAAGGCAAGAATCTTTCACACTCCGCTTTTTAGTCCACACTGAATGTGCTGCCCTTTTATTTTTATGTAGAATATCATACAAAATGAAGTCTAGCAAACACTGTGTAAACTGTTTATTGTGTATATACATGAAGTACAAGATTTGTCAGTAGTGTGACGTGTACCGCGGGTGTCAATGAAATGTCCGCTGCAAAATTTAAAGCTTCTCTCGCTCGGCTTCACTCAGCATTTTTACATTTTTAATGGCTTTTGTTGCACATTTTTTTTACTCAAAAAAGTCAATGGACAACTGTTGTCTTTGGTGTTTTGTTGCGTTTCTGGAGTCAGCGGCTTTTTCTTTTTTTTTTTAAATGAAGCATGGACTTGTTCTGTCGAATTTTTAGTCTTTTCTATAGAACTTCAAGGAATAAACAATTGTACTTATAGTCACAAAATAAAACTGCTGGTGTATACATCTCCGTTCTTGATGAATTGGGGCCTTAGTATTCTTGTGTATCTCCAAATTGATTTCTTAACAGAATACTGTGATATGTGTCATCACCGGCAGTATTAGCTACAGTTATAAATAACGTAATATAAACACATATGGTTTTATTCGGTCCTAGACAGCAGCGTTTGTCTGTGTCAGCATTCTCATCTTCCATGAACTGGCAAAGGCTTGACTTCATCCACCCGATTCTTATGCACCTGGAATGCCGGCGTGACCCATCGCCCACATGAACACTGCTCTCCATACCAGTTGAAGGAACCCAGTTTGGCATTACACTTGGGACAGAGAAGCTGTAAGTATTACAAAAGAAATGTATGAATCAGATACAAATGAACGTAGTGTAAAGTTATGTATATCAGCTCGAAGAGATAGTCACTTTGCCTTGTCCTACATTGAACAGTTTGCGTCGTTATTACTGTATGTGTAACATGCAGCATTATTTTGCTGTTGAAAAGGGATTGTTTTTTCATGGTGGGTTAACCTTTTTTATATACAGTTATGCGGTATATATGTTTTGCTCAGTTACTCAACATAAAAAAACGAGTTCTGGGGCGTCAACCTTTTTCTCATTATGACATTTACCATCAAGTTAATTTTATGTTTTGTTAAACCGGATTAAAAAAATTCGGGAAATCATTTTTGTTTTAATGTATTTATCAGTCCTGTTAGGGGACTTAAAGGGAATCTGTTAGCAGGTTTTTGCCATTTAATCTGAAAGCAGCACAGTATTAAGGCAGAGGCTCTGATTCCAGAGATGTGTTACTTACTGGACTGTCTGTTGAAGTTTCAATACAGTCAGTGTTTTGTCAGCAGGAGATTATCACTAGAAGACTATGTTTCAGGTGAAGGCCAGTCCAGCTAATCTGTGTATTCCCACCCATCCCCTTCACTGACTGGCAGCTTCCTGTGTACACTGTCTGCAAGCTGTCAATCAGTGGTGGGTACAGGCTTATATGCAGCTTAGCATTCTGAGCACTGCTACATCTACAAAAGAGAAAACAGGGATTCTATTCAAACTATACCAAGCCGTCCATTAAGTGACAAATTACTGGAATCAGGGTCTCTGCCTCTACATTATGATGCTCTCAGATTACATTGCAAAAACCTGCAGACAAATTCCCTTTAAACCGTTATCTCTTGTAGTATACACTGCACCACTACAGTATTATAATATACAGTTAAAATTAGGTTCTTCAGTGAAGTCTAGTCATATGCTTGGCTTCAGAATAGGACAAAGGTGTGTAGCTTCATGTGGTTGGCTGCCAGTTCACATAAATGCTACCATTATTGATTAAAGAGTATAATGAAAATGTATTTGTGCTAGAAAACCTTTTTCAGACAGGAGTTAAATGCACCTTGCGGATATAGAACCCACCGAAAACCTATACAACAGTGGTAGTTACCTTTCACTGATTTTGCAGGGAGAGACCGGTATAGCAACTGGATCTATGTGGTTCCAGAGATGTCTAGCGTGCACAGAGTTCCACATATTATGTTAAAGTACATTCCGTTCGAGATTAGTAAAGGTGCAGTACACCGAGATGCCTGCGTGTTAGTAGCAGTCAAAGGAATGTAATATAGGGAAAGTCAATTACCGTTCCTGTATTGGATATGAAGTCCAAAAGGTGTGAGGTCCCACACAGTGTATGGCTACTGCTCAATGTTGATCTTCCAAGCTGTGACTTGACACTTGTTCTACAGTAAGTAGATTAATAGAATCGGAGCTCCTCCGGCCGTCAGCGGGGATGCAGCCGCTAGCATCCTTGAGGAAGGAAACCACCATGGTTACTTACCGGTAGCCGGTTTTTCCGGAACCCATGACAGCACCACCTGAGAGAGGGATCCGCCCCGCCAGGACCAGAACCTACTGAGACATAAGGGGCGGCACCTCTCCCCCGCTTCAGTTGGGTTACAGAGCACTGAGAGGACTTCCCGGTTAGTTACATGTTTAATCCAACACCACAACACTCAAAAAACACCCTACTAATTGTGCACACCCATATGGTGAAAAGGGGGGGGAATATACGGGTGCTGTCATGGGTTCCGGAAAAACCGGCTACCGGTAAGTAACCATGGTGGTTTTCCCTTCACCCATGACAGCACCACCTGAGAGATTTTTGGAGATTCGAAACACCTTAGGGAAGGACCACCGCTTGCAGCACCCTTCTACCGAAGGTTAAGTCAGCAGAGGAGGATAGATTCAACCTATAGTGCTTAAAGAAGGTTGAAGGTGAGGCCCAGGTAGCGGCCTTACAAATCTGTTCGATCGATACCTCTGCTTTTTCGGCCCAGGAGGTCGCCACGGCTCTGGTGGAATGAGCCTTGATGCCGTCAGGAATCGGGATACCACTAGCTGTGTAGGCTACACTAATGGCCTCCCTAATCCATCTAGCAATAGTCCCTTTTGAAACCCCATAGCCTTTCCTGGCACCCTGAAAAGCTACGAATAGGGACTGGGACCTCCTCCACTGGCTAGTCATAGATATGTATTCTACGAGAGCTCTCTTAACATCCAGATTATGGAATTTTTCCTCCCCCAGATTTTTTGGGTTCTCGCAGAAAGATGGAAGGACAATTTCCTGGCCCCGATGGAAATCTGATGCTACTTTGGGCAGATAAGCGGGGTCTGTTCTTAACACTACCCTATCCTGAAAGACTTGCGTATAAGGTGGATTTACTGAGAGAGCCTGTAAATCGCTTATCCTGCGGGCTGACGTGAGGGCCACTAACAGGATTGTTTTTAGGGTCAGAAACTTTAGGGGTAGCTGATGTAATGGCTCATACGGATCTTTTGTAAGGGCCTCTAGCACTAGATTTAAATCCCAGGGGGCTATCCGGGGTATTGGGATAGGCCTAGCTCTATGGCAGGATTTAATAAATCTGGCTACCCATCTATTTGATGCCAATTTGCAGTTGTAGAGCGCCCCTAGTGCAGACACCTGAACTTTAAGTGTGTTCACTGCTAACCCCATCTGCAACCCCGATTGTAAGAACTCCAGGATGGCATTAATCGGGGGATCTTTCCCTAACGGCCTACCTAAGAACTGCAGGAACTTATTCCATGTTCTGCCGTAGATGTTAGTCGTCACTGGTTTCCTACTCTTTAGCAGGGTGGCCACCAACCCGGGGGAGAACCCTCTATCCGATAAAAGCGACCTTTCAAATTCCACGCCGTCAGATGGAATCCTTTGACCTGAGCGTGGAATATTGGACCTTGAGCTAGTAGGTCCGGGATTTCTGGTAGAACCCACGGATCGGAGAGGGACATCCTTCGTAGCAGAGCAAACCAGGGCCTTTTTGGCCAAAATGGAGCTATTAGAATCACCCTGGCCTGATCGTTCCTGATTTTTCTGACAACTGTTGGGATTAGAGCCACTGGGGGGAACGCATAAGCTAGCCTGAAGTTCCACTGGATGTGCAATGAGTCCACTGCCCATGGATTTTCTCTCGGGTTTAGAGAGCAGAACTTTTCTATTTGCCTGTTGTGTTTGTTGGCAAAGAGGTCTATCACCGGTTTCCCCCAAAGCTGAGTTATTTTTTGAAAAATGGACCGGTTTAGCGCCCATTCCCCCTGCTTCAGGGTATTGCGACTCAAGAAGTCTGCCTCTATGTTTTCTGCCCCTTTTATATGTAAGGCTGTCAAGGAGTGTAGGTGTTCTTCTGCTCTGCTCAAAATGTCTGTCACCGCTTCCATTAAGGAGTGTGATCTTGTCCCTCCTTGGTGGTTGATGTATGCCACTACTACCTTGTTGTCTGACATGATGAGTACATTTCGACCCTGGAGTAGCGGAATGAAGTGACTTAGGGCCTTGCTCACCGCCCACAGTTCTCTCAGGTTAGAGGATGCTTCCCTTTCTTGACGCGTCCAGGAACCCTGACCTATGATGCCCCTTAGGTGTGCCCCCCACCCCGAGGAGCTTGCATCTGTTAAGATTATATCTGACGTCTGTCTCACGGTATTCCCAAGGTCAGATTTTTCTTGTCCCGCCACCAACTGAGAGAGTCTCTGGTTTTTAAGGAAAGCTTCAGCTTTCCTTCTAAACGCCCTCTTAGCGATCTTTGTGCTGTTAGTATCTCCCACTGGAGTTGCCGGGTGTGAAACTGAGCCCACCTGACCGCCGGAATACAGGATGTTAGGGTACCTAGCAGGGACATTGCTCTTCTTAAAGTCATACGTGGTTGGTTTTGGCCCGTGAAGGCCAGATTCTGCACCTTTTCTATTTTGGACTCTGGGAGCAGACACTCTTGCTTTCCTGAGTCTAGTACGAATCCTAGGAAGGTCTGTTATTTTAGGGGTTGCAATTTTGATTTTTTGAAATTGACTATCCACCCTAATTCCTGCAAGGTGTTGATCACCCGGGTCAACTGTGCTGTACAGTGGTCCTCTGAGCTGCCTACTATGAGAAAATTGTCCAGGTATGGTATTATGACCGTGTCGTGAATCCGGAGAAAGGCCGTCACTTCCGCTATGACTTTGGTGAAAACTCTCGGGGCTATAGATATGCCAAACGGAAGAGCCCTGAACTGAAAGTGCCTTAGCGTGCCTTGAATATAAAGTGCTACCCTCAAGTATTTCTGGTAATCTGGGTGGATAGGGATGTGATAATACGCATCCTTTAAATCGACCACGGCCATGAAGCAATCTTGGTGTAGCAGCTTCACCGCCGTAGTTACTGATTCCATCTTGAAGGTCGAGTTCCTTATCCATAGATTGAGCCGTTTGAGGTTTATGATTGTCCTGAAAGTTTGATCGGGTTTTTTTTATCAGAAAAAGGGGTGAATAAAACCCCTTCCCTTCCTGTAGGCGTGGTACCTTGGAGAGTACCCGCTTGTCTATCAGGCTCAGGATCTCTGTTTCTAAGGCCACCTGCTCTTCGGTCACCTTCCTGATGGGTGTGATGACGACCACGGATTTTGGCTGACGGATGAAGGGAATTTTCAGGCCTTCTGTTAGGATGGTTAGGATCCAGGCGTTGGAGGAGATCTTCTCCCAGGTTTGGAAAAAGAGTGCCAATCTCCCCCCCACTGGAATACTGGCATCACTGTGGCGTCTTTTTTGAGGTGGTGGTACCTCCACCAAACATAAATCCAGATTCTTTTTTTCTTTTATCCTCCCATCTTCTTCTGTCAGCGGGAGGGCGCCCCCTATTGAATCTTCCCCTCCGAAAGGGCTGT
This sequence comes from Dendrobates tinctorius, assembly GCF_039654945.1. Lineage (NCBI taxonomy): Eukaryota > Metazoa > Chordata > Amphibia > Anura > Dendrobatidae > Dendrobates > Dendrobates tinctorius. The sequence continues at coordinate 4,427,061 of NW_027361680.1, read as the reverse complement.
CTCCTCTGATCCATAGGAGATCTGGGGAAGCATTTTTTCTTATCGCCTGCTTTCTCGAGTAGATCGTCCAAGTTCTTGCCGAACAAGAATCGACCGTCGCTGGGGAGAGAGCATAATTTGGCCTTGGACTGAAGGTCACCCGGACAGCCCTTAAGCCATAATGCGCGTCTAGCAGCATTTGATAGTGACGCTGCCCTGGCTGTCATCCGCATAGAGTCCGCCGAGGTATCGGCCAAAACAGCTGCTGCCCCGTGCAAGAGATACATCTCCGATAAGATTTTCTCTCTTGGGACCCTTGAAGCCAGCTTTTCTTCTAACTGCTGCAGCCAGATCATGAGGGAGCGTGCCGTACAAGTACCCGCTATTGCCGGTTTTATTCCTCCTGCTGTCGCTTCCCATGCGTGCCTCAAATATGAGTCCGCCTTTTTGTCAAGTGGGTCTCTAAGAACCCCTGCGTCTTCCAGGGGCAGGGCCGACCTTTTGGAGGATCGACACCGCTGCATCTATTTTGGGGATTTTGTCCCATATCTCTGCATCCTTATGCTCGAAGGGATATCGTCTCTTGGAAGTGGATGGAAGGGCCCCCGATTTTTCGGGCTTTTTCCACTCTTTCTCAATAAGTGCCTGGATCTTCTCGTTTACCGGAAAGGTCCGTTTTTTCCTCTCCTGAAGCCCCCCAAACATAACATCCTCTAGGGTTTTAGCCGCTTTTTCTTCCTGTAGGCCCATTGTAGCTCTGATGGCCTTTAGGAGGGCGTCTGTGTCTTCTACAGGGAAACATGGTTTACCCCCCATGTCGCTGTCTGAGGAGTCTGAGGAGGATGATTTTTCCGCCTGAGATGACATTGACGCGGAATCCGAGGGGGAACTAGGGGGATCCTTCCTGGTATTTTTCCCTTTTTTCAATAGGGACTTAATTGAGCCTTCCATTTCTGACCTTAGGGCAGATATCAGATTGGCTGCGAAACTAGGCGCTTCCTCCGCCATAGTCCGCTGAATGCACGCAGCACAAAGATCTTTTTGCCAATCTCTTGCTAGGGGAGATTTACATATAGCACAATCCCTATTGTTCTTCTTGCATCCCGCTTTCCTAGGCCTTTCCTACAGGGTGAAGCATACAACAGAAGCCCTATTAACATAAATGCTAACATTCACGAAGATCACTCACCACCCGAAATCAAGGGTACCGGACTCAGAGGCTGCGTCGGGGCACGTGACCTGCGTTCTTTGGATCTCGCTGAATCCCCCGACCTGCGGCTGGGGCGACTGCTGCTGGAATGGCTTTCATGCTTTCTGCCAGAGGGCTGAGAGGGAGGCAGGGACGCTGAACGTTCCTGCTCTGACTCCATGTTGCACCGCCGTCTGCTGCCGCCTTCCTTCTTTAAATATCGCGCCTCCGCTCAGGTGAGCGTCTCTCCCCTCCCCCCTGCGACCGCCGGCCGCCGCTTCAGAAAGCCGGCCAGCGTCGCACCCGGCGCCATTAAACCGTCGCCCTTCTCTGACGTCAGCCGGCTCACCCAGCATGCAATGCGCCGCTGACGTCAGCGGCCGGAAGAAGCCAGCGTCTCTCCCCTGCTATGGGGATCGAGATGCGGCGCGCGCGAGGGGAGGGCGGCGCGGTGGGGGCTTCCCGCAGACCCCGGGGATCCCACCGACGCCCGCACGAACCCGGAACCCCGGAGGGCCCGGGGACTGCGCATCCAGCACCCGACGGCCGGCGCTGCAGGTGAGACACCTGTTCTTCCTGCGCCGGGACGGGGCTGGGTCCATTTTCTTCGCCCATGACAGGCACCGCCGACAGTGGGGTTCCTTCCAGGACAGGAACCCAACTGAAGCAGGGGAGAGGTGCCGCACCTTATGTCTCAGTAGGTTCCTGTCCTGGCGGGGCGGATCCCTCTCTCAGGTGGTGCTGTCATGGGTGAAGGGAAAACGGGAGTTTCCCAAACGGGTAGGCAAGTGGTCCTCTCACCTTGTACAGTTTGCCAGTCACACAGGTATCACGTGAACATCTACACACGTGGTCAAAATTGTTGGTACCCCTCGTTTAAGGACAGAAAATCCCACAATGGTGACAGAAATAACTTGAAACTGATTAAAGTAATAATAAATAAAAATCTATGAAAATGAACAAATGACCGTCAGACATTGCTTTTCATCCATGCTTCCACAGAATTTATAAAGAAAAAAAACAAAAATAAAAAACCTCCGGATATAGGCCTGGACAGAAATGATGGTACCCCTGAAAATAATGTGACAAAAGGGACATGATAAATCGCGGTGTGTCCACTAATTAGCATCACAGGTGTCTACAATCTTGGAATCAGTGAGTGGGCCTGTATAGAGGGCTACAGATACTCACTGTACTGTTTGGTGACATGGTGTGTATCACACTCAACATGGACCAGAGGAAGCGAAGGAAAGAGTTGTCTCAGGAGATTAGAAAGAATATTATAGACAAACATGTTAAAGGTAAGTTATAAGACCATCTCCAATCAGCTTGATGTTCCTGTGACTACAGTTGCACATATTATTCAGAAATTTAAGCTCCGTGGGACTGTAGCCAACCTCCCTGGATGTGGCCGCAGGAGGAAAATTGATGACAAATCAAAGAGACGGATAATACGAATGGTAAGAGCCCAGAAAAGCAGATTAAAGGTGAACTTCAAGCTCATAGAACATCAGTGTCAGATCGCACCATCTGTTGTTGTATGAGCCAAAATGGACTTCATGAGAGACAACCAAGGAGGACACCATTGTCGAAAAAAAAAAAATCATAAAAAAGCCAGACTGGAATTTGCCAAACTATATGTTGACAAGTCACAAAGCTTCCGGGAGAATAGCCTATGGACAGATGAGACAAAAATGGAACTTTTTGACAAGGCACATCAGCTCTATGTTCACAGATGAAAAAATGAAGCATATCAAGAAAAGAACACTGTCCCTACTGTGAAACATGGAGGAGGCTGTTATGTTCTGGGGCTGCTTTGCTGCATCTGGCACGGGGTGTATAGAATCTGTGCAGGGTACAATAAAATCTCAAGACTATCAAGGGCTTCTAGAGGGAAATGTGCTGCCCAGTGTCAGAATGCTTGGTCTGAGTCGCAGGTCATGGGCCTTGCAACAGGATAATGACCCAAAACACACAGCTAAAAACACCCAAGAATTCCTCTTAGCCAAACATTGGACTATTCTGAAGTGGCCTTCTATGAGCCCTGGCCTAAATCCTATTGAGCATCTTTGGAAAGAGCTGAAACATGCCGCCTGGAAAAAGCAACCTGCAAACACGAGACAACTGGAGCAGTTCGCTCTTGAGGAGTGGGCCAAACTACCTGTCGAGAGGTGCAGAAGTCTCATTGACAGTTACAAGAATTGTTTGATTGCAGCGATTGCCTCAAAAGGTTGTGCAACAAAATATTAAGTTAAGGGTACCATCATTTCTGTACAGGCCTATTTCATGCATTTTATATTTTTTTTAAATTCTGTGGAAGCAAGGTTGAAAAGCAATGTCTGACTTTCATTTTCATAGGTTTTTTGATTTATCACTTTTGTCACATTCAAGTTATTTCTGTGACCATTGTGGGTTTTTCTGTCATTAAACGAGGGGTACCAACAATTTTGACCATGTGTGTATGTCACACAGGTCCTGCACCTGCCTCATGCTGTCAGCACACAGGATCCTGATACAGCAGCTGCATCCCCGCTGACAGCCGGAGGAGCCGCACGGAGCAGCTGCACCAGCCAGGGCAGCGCTCCGATTCTATTCATCTACTCACCGTAGAACAAGTGTCAAGTCGCAGCTTGGAAGATCAACATTGTGCAGTATTCATGCACTGTCTGGGACCTCTGTCATGAACTCATTTTCTGCTCCACCAGTTGAGTTCCCCTTCCGTTCTCCCTCTGGTGGTGACAGGAGGTAGTGCGGTTGTTTTAAGTGGTAGTGATCTGCCACCTGATAAGGAAGATAACGATTGGATCTCTGGAGTATCAGACTGGATTTAAGACAGCCGACACCCTATTCGGGTGCTGGTGATTCAGTCTGCTTCTCAGGTCCTGGACTTCAGCTCTCTTCCAGTCTTCTCAAGTTAAGCTTGTTTTTTGCTAATGTTCACACTTGCGCTTGTTGGTCAATTCAGTTTGTTGTGTAATCAGCCTGCCCCTGCTGGGGCTATGCTGAAATTCCACTCCTATTAATCAGTATTTGCCAATCTGCTTTTTGTCCCTTATTAGATTGGCCTCTTTTTTGCTCTGTCTCAGAATATTTCAGAGTGCTGATATAGGTTTAGAAGTCTAGTGACTTCAGGGTTAATTTTGCTATCAGAAGTGTTGGACAATATTTTTGTAGGCTGTTTTTGGTAGATTGCAGACAGTGTCTTTCCTTTTCTGTCCTTTTTAGTTAGCTGGGCCCCATTGTTTGTGTTTTCATCTTGTTTCACCGTCAATACATGTGGGGGGCTGTCTTTCCTTTGGGGCAGTTAGTTTTCCTCTTTTCCTGCTTTAGGCTTATGTAGTTCTCCGGTTGTGACGAGGCATCTAGGACTAACGTAGGAACGCTCCACGACTGCTACTAGTTGTGCGGTTAAGATCAGGGATCTGCAATCTGCATAGTTACCAACTTCTCTGGTTTTCTGAGACTTAGCTTCTTGTCTTGTTTTCCTCCTCGGTTTCCCATTCATAACAGACCTCCCTCCGTTTGGACTTCATATCCAATACAGGAACAATAATTGACTTTCCCTATATTACATTCCTTTGACTGCTACTAACACGCAGACATCTCAGTGTACTGCACCTTTACTAATCTCGAACGGAATGTACATAATATGTGGAACTCTATGTGCACTCTAGACATCTCTGGAACCCCATACATCCAGTTGCTATACCGGTCTCTCCCTGCAAAATCAATTAAAGGTAATTACCACTGTTGTATATGTTTTCGGTGGGTTCTATATCCGCAAGGTGCATTTAACTCCTGTCTGAAAAAGGTTTTCTAGCGCAAATACATTTTCATTATACTATACTATTTATTTTGACAACTGTGTGGTTATTGTCATATTTGCAGAACCTTTCTTTATACATCAGCTCCACTAAGTACAATCCCTTTTTTCCTCTTTATTAACATTGGCATTTAAATTGTTAAACGGCAGTAACCAGAGCTTGCTCCAGTTTCTGTGGTTATAGGCACATTCCAGCTGTATAGCGCAGCTGGGATTTGCCAGGCTCAGCTCCTGAGCCTGCTTCCTCCACCCACACCAGTCATAGGAAGTACCATTATCCACCCACACCAGTCATAGGAAGTACCATTATGTCATAAATAGGGAAGGCGTTATTTTATTTTTAACTAATTTTATTCATAATAATTTTGCTTTATATTTTAACATTTTTTTAATCTCTTGTCCAGGTATCAGAACTGAACACTGCTGTGTAGCCAGAGGCCTAGCGATCGTTGAGTCACTGCAACTAGTTATACATGGGTCTGACGGCAACAGCCTATGGTCCAGGTGATCTCATCGCCACCCAGAATAAAAAATGTTGCAAGGCTGGATATTACTGTGAAACATGGCAAGCAATGCATTACAACAGTACAGGGATGCCTGGGTCTGACAGCGGATAATTAGCAGCTTCTAGCTGTTCTAGAGAGATGAGCAAAACAGGTTTAGTTCCTTGCCCGTGGGCCAACGGCTGAACTGCAACCTGATCTGGAGACGCTATGCAGCAGAAACTTTACAATTCTCAGGGAGAGAGGGGCTGCAAATATACAGCAGGGACGAAGACTAGCACATTCCTAGATGTTGGCTATTTTTATTAATTGATCCAAAGAGGTTAAACACAAAAATGTGGGTATGGATCATATATTTTAGAATGTATGAGTGAAAATATTGCCCTGAAAGAGAAAAGGCTAATAATTACCCAGCACTGATATAGTGTCTGATCCTGGACGCTGCATCCAAGTGTCAGCCGTGATATTCTCCTGTGCCATAAATGTACTGAAAGCCCTTGAGATTTAGCAATAGGTTAATGCTTGCCTGTCACTATTTTAGGACAATATATTATTCAGCTAAATTTTAACACCTTTTACTTAATTAAAGAATGACAGAAAGCTCTTCTCTGCATCCAAGACAATCCATAGAAATAAACTCACAATTTTAAAGTGTGCCATATGCCCATGTATGGCCAGCATCCATAGAAACTGTAAATCAGCCAGTATGAATGGGATTACAGATGTGCTTAGAGGCTATAAAACTCTAAATTTACCTGTCCATCCAGTACTCCTAAAAGAGCGTCCCCCATCCACTGCACTGGCTCCACAAAAAATGAAGTGCACTTTGTAGGGTCTGAAACTTTTAGCGGTGCCAGTCTTTTATGAGCAAATGAGATCGCTCCGTCACCTAATGCATGGTTCAAGATACTTCCTGCTCTGAACAAGGAACGTCTGAATGAATAGAAAAGAAACGTGATACAGAAAGACACGAATAATGCTGGAACCATTCCTAAATAATACGGAAGACAAAAGAAAGAACATACAAGAGGCTGTCCTGCCAGATCCAATGTATTGGAAATGCAAATTACAGTAATTACAGCCCCAGTCCCAGCTCTAGTTCATTCCTCTTTTGGGACTGTTCAAAACAGAAGAGGAGCTCCCCTTCCAGTGTGCAGTTACCACGGCTTGGTCCAGCCCAGTCCCCTTCCCATTGCTGGATCAGCCATGATGAAGAAGAGCGCTGAAATAGCTATTAAACAAGGTCACACTAGGTATTTTCCAGCAGTGTAAAAATAATTCTTGGGGCATGTTTGAGCTGGGCATAATGTGCAGAACCTCCAATGTATGATAAGCGCCACTAATGACATTCTGCGCCTATCCATGAACAGTCTTAAACGCCAATCCTGACCAGCCAACAGGCTCAGATTTAACATTCACCCTACACTGATCAGTATGGCTGTTTCACAGCTGGACTTGGAGAAAAAAGCAGCCTTGTCACCCAAACACGGCATATAATATTCTTTTCTTTGTACAAACACCACAGAAAAATAAATCCGTCCAATGAGCAGCAGACTTTATTTTATTTCATGTCACCTTCACTCTGTTGAAACCCCAATAGAAACCCTAAATATTATGGCAGACTATACTTTTGTGTCTCCAAAAAAAAAAAATGGTCGTAACTGGAATAAAGTCCAAAGTAACCCTTTCTGCTCCATCTTAATGAATGTTGTGGGGATTTTATTTGAATCCTGTTTTGGAGGATTAGGGGGAAGACCTACGGCAGTGCATAGAGCCCAGGATACATGTGAACCTTGACTCCGGCATCTCATGTGGCTCCAACATGAGCTTCATTCATCAATGGCACCTTGTCACTGCTGTTACCCGTGTTAATCACATCATGCCCCTGCCTACATATCCTGCCCACCCCTACGTGATGGAAAGGTTTGTGTCCCCATCAGTATTGGTGGAGGCTGGTACCTGTCCTGACTTAGGGTTCAGAATAGCGTTTAGTTGGTCCGTGTGCAGACCGTGTAGACAGCACACAGACCCATGATAGCTGGTGTCCCAGTGCACATGGACAATTTTTCGTGCATGCATATAAATTGCAACGTGCACTATTCATGTCTGTTTTACAGACCAGAGCAATGCATGCAATGAAGACAGCTCTGACCCCCATCTGCAATGCTAACACACACAGAGCCAGTCACATCCACAATTCGTGTTTATGACATGCCCGATTTGTAAAACCTGCTGTCTACACCGTCTTAGGCTGCTGTGTGAACAGCGACATGTCCTAGTGCTGCCTGTTATTACTCAGACAGCACACTGATCCAAAGAGTGTCACTGATCCATACACAGGTCGCGGTACGAGACTTGGAGCATGTCCTTGTTACTTATGACTGTTACACTGTAAAGCGCTGCGGAATATGTTGGCGCTATATAAATAAAGATTACTATTGTTATTATGTCCTATTCTCATCTGTGTTGCAGATAAAACTCAGCGATTAACCCTTTAACCCCCAAGGGTGGTGTGCACGTTCATGACCGGGCCAATTTTTACAATTCTGACCACTGTCCCTTTATGAGGTAATAACTCTGAAACGCTTCCATGGATCCCGGTGATTCTGACACTGTTTTCTTGTGACATATTGTACTTCATGTTAGTGGTAAAATTTCATTCATATAACTTGCGTTTATGAAAAAAACGGAAATTTGGCGAAAATTTTGAAAATGTTGCAATTTTCCAACTTTGAATTTTTATGCCCTTAAATCACAGAGATATGGAACACAAAAAACTTGATAAGTAACATTTCCCACATGTTTACTTTACATCAGCACAATTTTGGAACCAAAATTTTTTTTTGTTAGGAAGTTATAAGGGTTAAAAGTTGACCAGCGATTTCTCATTTTTACACCATTTTATTTTTACGGACCACATCACATTTGAAGTCACTTTGAGGGGTCTATATGATAGAAAATACCCAAAAGTGACCCCATTCTAAAAACTGCACCCCTCAAGGTGCTCAAAACCACATTCAAGAAGTTTATTAACCCTTCAAGTGCTTCACAGGAATTTTTTGAATGTTTAAAAAAAAAAAAAAAAAAAAAATGAACATTTAACTTTTTTCTCAAAAAAATTACTTCAGGTCCAATTTTTTTTATTTTACCAAGGGTAACAGGAGAAATTGGACTGGAAAAGTTATTGTGCAGTTTGTCCTGAGTACGCTGATACCTGATATGTGGGGGGACCACTGTTTAGGCGCATGGCAGAGCTCAGAGGGGAAGGAGCGCCCTTTAACTTTTTCAATGCAAAATTGTCTGGAATTGAGATCGGACGCCATGTCACGTTTGGAGAGCACCTGATGTACCTAAACAGTGGAAATCCCCCACAAGTGACCCCATTTTGGAAACTAGACCACCCAAGGAACTTACCACATATCTAGATGAGAACTTTGAACCCACAAAGGCTTCACAGAAGTTTATAACGTACAGCCGTACAATTAAAAAATCATATTTTTTCCACAAATTATCTTTTCACCCTCAATTTTTATTTTTCCAAGGGTAACAGGACCCCAAAAGTTATTGTGCAATTTGTCCTGAGTACGCTGATACCCCATATGTGGGGGTAAATCACTATTTGGGAGCATGGCAGAGCTCGGAAGGGAAGCAGCACCATTTGACTTTTTTGGCTGGAATTGGGATTGGACGCCATGCCGCGTTTGGAAAGCCCCTGATGTGCCTAAACAGTGGAAACCCCCCCACAAATTACACCATTTTGGAAACTAGACCCCCCAAAGAATTTATTTAGATGTGTGGTGAGAACTTTGAACCCCCAAGGGCTTCACAGAAGTTTATAATGCCTGGGCGTGAAAATAAGAAAATCATATTTTTTCCACAAACATGATCTTTTAGTCCCCAATTTTTTTATTTTCCCAAGGGTAACAGGAGAAATTGGACCCCAAAAGTTGTTGTCCAATTTGTCCTGAGTACGCTGATACCTGATATGTAGGAGAAAACTACTGTATGGGCACACGTCGGGGCTCGGAAGGGAAGTAGTGACGTATTGGAATGCAGACTTTGATGGAATGGTCTGAAGGTGTCATGTTGCCTTTGGAGAGCTCCTGATGTACTTAAACAGTGGAAACCCCCCACAAGTGACCCCATTTTGGAAACTAGACCCCCCACGGAACTTATCTAGATGTGTGGTGAGCACTTTAAACTCCCAAGTGCTCCACAGAAGTTTATAATGCCTGGGCATGAAAATAAAAAAAATCATTTTTTTTCCACAAAAATGATATTTTTGCCCCCAATTTTTTATTTTCCTAAGGGTAACAGGAGAAATTGGACCCCAAAAGTTGTTTTGCAATTTGTCCTGAGTAGGCTGATACCCCATATGTGGGGGTAAAACAGTGTTTGGGCGCATGGCAGAGCTTGGAAGGGAAGGAGCACCATTTGACTTTTTCAACGCAGAACTGGCTGGAATTGAGATCAGACGCCATGTTGCATTTGGAGAGCACCTGATGTGCCCAAACAGTGGAAAAACCCCAATTCTAACTCCAACCCTAACCCTAATCTCAGCCCTAACCCTAGCCCTAATGGGAAAATGGAAATAAATACATTTTTTTTTATTTTATTAATTTTCCCTAACTAAGGGGGTGATAAAGGGGGGTTTGATTTACTATTTATGGCGGTTTTTGTGTTTGGCAGCTGTCACACGCTAAAAGATGCTTTTTATTGTAAAAATAGTTTTTGCATCCCCACATTTTGAGAGCTATCATTTTTCCGTATTTTGACCCACCGAGTCATGTGAGGTCTTATTTTTTGCGGGACGAGTTGATGTTTTTATTGGTACCGTTTTTGGGCATGTGACTTTTTTAGATCGCTTTTTATTCCGATTTTTGGGACGCAGAATGAACAAAAACCAGCATTTCAAGAATTTCTTTTGGAGGGTTTTGATAAGGCGGCTTTATTCTTCGGGTCAGTACGATTACAGCGATACCTCATTTATGTTTTTTTTATGTTTTGGCACCTTTATGCAATGAAAACAATTTTATATAAAAAATAATTATTTTTGCATCGCTTTATTCTGCGAGATATAACTTATTTATTTTTTCATTGATGACGCTGTATGGTGGCTCATTTTTTGCGGGACACAATGACGTTTTCAGCGGTACCATGGTTATTTATATCCGTCTTTTTGATCGCGCGTTATTGCACTTTTTGTTCAGCAGTATGATAATAAAGCATTTTTGCTTTGTTTTTTATTTTTTAAAGGATTTGCTAAAGGGGTTAACTAATGGGACAGTTTTATAGGGCGGGTCGTTACGGACGCAGCGATACCAAATATGTGCACTTTTATTTTTTTTTTATTTGCAAAAAATGAATTTATTAGGGAATATTTTTTTTTTTTAATTAGCGATTTTTTTTATAAATTATTTTAACACTTTTTTTTTTTTTAACTTTATTACATTGTCCAAGAGGGGGACATCACTGTCATGTGACAGATCGCTGATCTGTCACATCACAGATCGCTGTGTCAGATCAGCGATCTGTCACAGGCAGTCCTGGAGGCTTCTTCATGCCGGAGGTTTGCAGGCATGATGAAGCCGCCTCCCTGCAGGCCCCCGCCGCCATATTGGATCCTAGGACCTGCAGGGAAGGAGGCCCCAGCAGCAGCGCTGCACATTGCGCTGCTGCGGGGGTCTCAGGGAAGCACGGAGGGAGCCCCCTCCCTGCCGATTCTTCCCTAAACCCCCGGTACATTGCGATCGTGTTTGATCGCAGTGTGCCAGGGGTTAACGTGTCGGGAGCGGTCCGTGACCGCCCTTGACACATAGTGCCGGGTGTCAGCTGTGATAATCACGTGAGCGCCGCTGATCACTATGACGTACTATCCCGTCCATGGGAATTAAGTCCCATGGCACATGGAGCAGAAAAGGGGTTAAAGTCTATAAGGATCAGTGAGACTTTGTACCGGAGTCCTTTCCTAGTTTCATTTGTTTTTAACTTTATCCATTGATTCTTAAGAATGTATCAAAGTTCAGACTGTCTACTGGCTACAGGGGAAAAAAGGGAAAAGAGAAAAATTGAAGCAACTAAAAACACCTGAGGAGAATCTGTGTTGTCTTCTCTGTGATGGTAACACAGACGGATGTGGCTGCAGCTTAATGTGGATCCATTCTGCAGAGCAGGAACGTTTTGCAGCAAGAACATACTAATTAGTGAATAATTTCATAGGACTTTATCACTATTTTACATGCCAAACTCGCTACACCATGAAGTGGCAGAAGATCCGAGTGAAACAGGCTTGATATTTTTTTACTTCCCATCGCTATTGTGGAGATATTAGCATGTAAAGTGTAGCTGGTATTTTACCCCACAAGAAAAGGGGCATGAGCAGAGCGTTTCTGGGGGACGGTTACATTTTCCTCTGTATAACATTGCTTTATCATAAGTAAGCAACGTCTTAGGTCTCCTCCTCAGGTCCGTTTTTTACTAGGAGCAGGGATGATAAGGGCTAATCCAAGTCTAGTGGTCCATGTAAAGCATGTACAGCATATGGATGGCATCTGTGTGTTTAGCATTGCAACGTATAGGAGAAGCTTTGGCACTGACTTTACTTAAGCCATACCAGAAAAAAAAATAGATAGCACACACCGATCCAAAACACAGAGGTGACACACCGATCCAAAACACAGAGGTGACACACCGATCCAAAACACAGAGGTGACACACCGATCCAAAACACTGAGGGCACACACCGATCCAAAACACTGAAGGCACACACCGATCCAAAACACAGAGGTGACACACCGATCCAAAACACTGGCGGCACACACCGATCCAAAACACTGATGGTACAGGTACAGTTTTTACCAGTACAGTTATTACCGTATTTTTCGGACCATAGGACACACTTTTTTCCCCAAAATTTTGGGGGAAAGTGGGGGGTGCGTCTTATGGTCGAAATATACTAACCTCCGGAGGCTGGTGCCGCGGGGCTCTGTAGTGCGGTGGTGGCAGCGGGCTGTGCTCCGGTACAGGGGTAGCGGCTCTCTGTGCTCCGATGCAGGGTCGGCGGCGGCTCCGCCGGCATTTCCTCCAAGCCCAGAGGCCCCCGCACATACCTTGCTGGCCGCCGCCATGTTGCGGTGGCCTCCGGGAACATGGACGCCGGGAAGATGTCCGCCAGTCCGGGGACTGCGCATGCGCAGGTTCAGATCTCGTCCTGAGATCTCGGGGGACGAGATTTCGTAGCCGAGATTTGAATCTCATCCCCCGAGATCTCGGGACGAGATCTGAACCTGCGCATGTGCTGTCCCCGGACCGGCGGCCATCTTCCCGGAGGCCACCGCAACATGGCGGCGGCCAGCAAGGGATGTACGGGGGCCTCCGGGCTTGGAGGAAATGCCGGCGGAGCCGCCGCCGCCCCTGCATCGGAGCACAGAGAGCCGCCACCCTCACCCCACAGAGACCACCTGCTCCAGCCCCAGCACAGCACAGCTGCCCCAGCCCCAGCACAGCTGCCCCAGCACAACCCAGCTGCCCGAGCACAGCTGCCACAGCCCCAGCACAGCTGCCACAGCCCACCTGCCCCAGCACAGCCCAGCCCAGCTGCCCCAGTACAGCCCAGCTGCTCCAGCACAACCAACCTGCCCCAGCACAGAGCCGCCACCGCACGAACCTGGACCACTGAATGACCTCTGTGACCACTCCTCCACCTGTGCCGGATCCCTTCCCAGGTAAGCTGAATTCGGACTGTAAGACGGACCCCCATTTTACACATTATTATTTTTTTCCCTATTTTCCTTCTGAAAATTGGGGTGCGTCTTATGGTCCGGTGCGTCTTATAGTCCGAAAAATATGGTATACGGACATGTGAAGGGGGCCTTACAGGGGAAAAAAAAGAAAATGCCTCCAGAGAAGCTTAGAACTGGATTTCTCACAGTGATCTGGTTAGACTGATGTGTCTATCCAGGTGACACAGAGCTCACTGCCGGCACTTACGGTCTACAAGTGAAGTCAGCAGAACTGCGCTGTAATGCTATTACATACACTCCTCTGCAGCTATCCCCGGCATCAAGGATTAATGCCTGGACAAGATATAGATGTAGAGCAATGTATGTGCCATGCTGCAGCTTTCCTCTGTCAAGTAATGACATTATGGATGAAATGACAGCACAGGGAGACTATAGCCATATCACAGTGAAAAAGCCAATTGTACGCTTGGGGGAAGCTTTATCGTCCCTGTATAAGGTTGCATGGTGAGGAATTGGCAACATCATATAGAGAAAACAGGAAATGTCCCCAGAGAAGAATAGATAACCATGTAATATAAGGATGCATTGGTTATTTTATGTATATATAACATATAGAAAAATTACCTGCATTTTTTGCATCTGAATAGGATTTCTTTACTTTGACCAGAAGAGGCTGGATCTGAGGCAAATACTTCATGTGGAACTTTCTGTAACTCTTAAAGCAAATCAGAGAATTGCTGTTACAAAGTTGCGAAATAAAAATCTAAAAACATTTTCCAAAGTTTAACCCCTTAATGACCGCAAGTACGCGATTTTATGACAGTCATGAAATGGTCTTGTTTTCATCTTTTTGCAGCATTGAGGAAGACGTAGCATCCCCAGGAGGGCAAAAATGCAGAGGCCGTCAGAGGTTTCCTACAGCCGACATCCCACTGCATCGGCCACGATCAGCGTTTATTCCACCAGATGCCGCTATCAATAGTGATAGGCCAAGTAATGGCCTTCGTGTCTACCAGCTACAGCAGCCTGTGAGACCTTCCCACAAGCAGGGCTAAACAGGCCACGTGTGTAACAATGACAGGTCTGATGGCCTGCAAAACACACTAATTGCAGTGTAATACAGCAGTGACCAGATCACTGAACTTGTCACAGTGGGACCATGTCAGAAAGTTAAAAAAAACTTCAATAATCTTTGTAAAAACAAAAATCATTCACATAATTGGTACTGTCGTGACTGAAAATATCTGAACAATAAGATGATCACATTATCTATCCTGTACTTTGAAAAGAATGAAAATAAGCAAAAAAAAAAGCCCAAAATGTAACTTTTTAATCATACAGATACACAAAAAAATGGTCTAAAAAGCAATCAAAAATGTAATTTCTAATAAAAAAAATGTAACTGAAAGTCAACTTTTCTAGCAAAAAAATAAGCCTTCATACAGTGCAGTTAGCATTAAAAAAAAATATATTTTTTTCCCCATGTACAAGAAAAAAGAACCAAGGTTTTTGGATCAGTTTCTGCAGAGTGGTCTCACACTTTGGACCAAGTATCTTCAGTTTTTCTAGGATAAGAATAAAAGGTTTCTCCATCTTCCCCTATTTATCAGTTCATGAAAAACAGACAGCACTTGGGTGGAACCTGAGTGTTGTCAGATTTCTTCATGGCTCCATAAACTTGCATTGCCAATTGTGATGTGACACTTGGATCAATATCGGACACGTCTCAACAATTTTGCACAGATTGCTTAGTCCAACAAAAATGTATTGCACAGCCTCAGTCTACTATTGATACAAAGTTCCATCCACTACTATAGATTCCATCCATGAAAATTATGGATAGAACTTATAATTAAAAAACAGACCTCTGAATGAGACCCTTGGCACTGCAAAACAAATTATTTTTAGTAAAAACATTCTTTCAGTGTTCAAAAGTAACAAAACATAAATAACCTATATAAACAGAATAAATAAAAACAATTCCGCAATTGCGGGTTTTTTCATTTTATGTTTGAAAATTGTGACTAAATAGCAATGAAAAAATAATATGTGCCTCAAAAGCCAAAGAATAATAGCTTTCAGAATAGGATGACAGTAAAAAAAGTTTTTTTTCCCTAATCATTTTTAATTTTGCGAAATTTACTAACATTAAGAAATCTATGTCAATCTGGTATCACTTTACTCGCACTGACCCAAAGAATAACGTCGTCCTCTCTCTTTTATCACAAGTTGAACAAAATAAAAAAAAAAGTAAAATAAAAGTTAATGGCTGATTATTTGTTCATTCTGCCTCCTAAAAATCAGTATAGGGCTAGGCTGGCTGATATTTATCCTGTGCTCAAAAAGGGGTTGTCCGATCTCTTCTTCTATTCTGTGTCTGTACCTAGGCTGCAGAATGCTGACAATTGCAATATACTCATGGTCAGCATTCTGCACCATTGCCTAGATACCACACTTCAGTGTTTTACCTCTATATATTATAATTAGGGAATAGCTCTGATAACTCCTTATCCAAATAGCTATAGCGCTTACCGAATAGCTGCATCGGAAACCCGGATACCTGGAGCGCTCCCGATAATCAGCTGTTCGGCGCCGCAGCTGCTTGTGTTGTGGTTGTGTGACAGTCACAACACATGCATGGAAAGCCTGTTTGTTGAGCTCTCCATGGTAATGGTGAAATGCCCAGTGGACCACAGAGAGCGAAGGGGAAAATAAAAAAGCTTTTAGGGACACAGGCCCTTTAAAAGCGCAGGAGGTACAGGCGTGTGCACGCAACCCTGACCCACCACCACCACCAGGGCCAGCGTCATCACCCGGTGAACCCAGGCAAGTGCTTGGGCCCTGGGCGAACAAGGAGTGGGGAGGTGGGTACACACAGGCTATGGAGCTTGTGAGTCGGGAAAGCCCAATGCCAGTACAGGCACCGGACCTCCTTGTCAGAAATACTCAGCTCTCCCCATTCCCAGCAGCTGAAGTGTCTTTAGCGCCTTCTGACTCTATGACGTTTCAGGGCAGAGTGTACGATGACATCACTACAGCGCGCTTTCTGTCCTGAACACTGCAGAGAGTCAGAAGGCACTGAGTATGCCGGACCTGTGGAGAGGTATTTGATTTTTTTTTTATGCATGCAGCATTATATGGGTCCCATTATATGGGCTCATTACATACTGTATGGTGCAATATATGGGGCCATTATATACTATATGGATAAATATATGGGCCATTATACTGTATTGAGCATTATATGGGACCCATTATATACTGTATGGATTATATAGGGCTCATTACATACTGTATGAAGCATCATATGGTGCCCATTATATACTGTATGGAGTATCATATGGGGCCATTACATACTATATGGAGAAATACATGGGGCCATTATACCTTATGGAGTATTACATGGGGCCATTATATACTGTATTGAGCATTATACTGTATGGAACTTTATATTGGGCACATTATACTGTATGGAGCATTATAGGGTCATTATACTGTATGGAGCATTATAAGGGGCCATTATGTTGTATGGAGCATTATATGGTACCAAGAATACTGTATAGAGCATTATATGGCAGCCTCTCACACAGAAGAGCGCTCTGTCATAGCTGCAGTCGGCGGCCATTTTATCGACTACGCCAAATATGTAGCACAAGAGGATGCTGGAGAGGGCAGGAAGGTGTGAATAATTCTACCCCCTTCCTCTGTGAATGGGCAGGGTTGTGGACGTATGGGCTGACACAGGGGCACAGGATTGTGACATTATTAAAGTGGACATAGGGGCCCAGGACAGGGCAACATAGGGGCGTAGGATGGGGACATGAATAAAGGGGCCAAGGATCTGGGACCTTATGAAATACAGAGGTGACAATTACAGTATGAGGGTCAGGATGAAGAACATACATTATTGGTTTAAGGTGACAAGTGGGGACAAAAATACTGTAGGGCCAATCAGGAGACATGACTGCTGCTGTCATTTAATTTACTTTTGAGGATACGGTCTTCCTTGGGGTTGGACAAAAGGGGGGGGGGTTCTGTTACTGTACAGGGAGGCACTACGCCGCTTTTTTTTCCTTCATCTGATGAAGTGTAGAAGTCCGCGAAACAATGGGGAATGTGATCTGGAAGTGATCAGCTATTGATAACTGTATTATTTTCTGCAGAGACAAATCGATGGCAGTCTGCACGGGATGAAGAAAAGCAAAGATGAAAGACTTCAACTAGAGACGTCACTGGTGAGTCAGTGTGCTACTTGTACACTTACACTTTACACTATATGCAGAGCTTGTGTGTAATGTCACCAGTGGTCACAGTATTACCGATACAATATATACAGAACTCCTGTGTATAATGGCACTGGTGATCAATGTATTACCTGTTCACGGACACTATATTCAGAGCTCCTGTGTATAATGGCACTGGTGATCAAAGCATTACCTGTCCACTAGAACTATATTCAGAACTCCTGTATATAAGGTCACCAGTGTTAATATTAGTATCTGGTCATGGTGTGACTTAATTCCCTGTATGTGGTATTATTTGGTCACTATGTGGTGGTAATATGTGGTCTGGTCATGGTGTAGTGGTATTTGTTGCTTGTATGTAGTATTATTCTGTCAATATGTGGTGGTAATAACTGGTCTGGTCATGGTGTGGCAGTATTTGTTCCTTGTATGTGGTATTATTCGTCTTGGTATAGTGGATTGTGTTGTGTATGGAGGTCTCTTGTTCTCTCTATCAATAAGGGGAAGATTCTTGATTTCCAATAGACATTAAATACTTCAACGTTTAACCCCTGCCCTGTGACTATTACACAACAAATATGCAATTACAGGGGTTCTACAGGCAAAACAAGTAATCACCTAAGAGGATGAATGGAGTTGGAGTCACACATCCCATCTGCTGCTTCATTTTAAAATGGGAATAAAATGGGGATAAGAGTGTTCTGTCAGGGATAAAAGTTCCCCATTCTTCCGATCAGTGCGACTTCCAATGGTTGGATTCCATCGATCAATAAGTTATCTCCTACCTAACCCCTGTGGATCGGTGACAACTTGTTTTCATCAAAGAACCCTTTAATGTAAACTACTGTAATTGTACATTCCAGTGTGTGCGCAGTAGATGTGCAGGAGCGGCCTGTGTTTTACAGTCGACGCTCCACTATAACAGGGATAATGCCTAACAG
This sequence comes from Dendrobates tinctorius, assembly GCF_039654945.1. Lineage (NCBI taxonomy): Eukaryota > Metazoa > Chordata > Amphibia > Anura > Dendrobatidae > Dendrobates > Dendrobates tinctorius. The sequence goes on along the minus strand of NW_027361680.1, from coordinate 4,408,640 downwards.
ATATTTGCGTATAGCTATAGGGTGGGCCTGTAGGGTCAATTCCTCCTGTGGGTCCTAGACACCCCAATCCGACCCTGCTAAAAGGCACAGGAAAAGCAACATGGCTCCCCTGTCCCCCATCTCCCAAATATAAAACAATTGTCCCCACACTCTTTTGAGCCACACAGTATGCTTAAATTTCAGTTAACATACACCTGCAAGACAATGGTATAGTGTGAAAAACCTGCTTAATTTACATGGCACGTTTCCAGAAACACAAGTTGGGTTCAATTCTCTCATTTGCATTTTCAGACCATGTTTGTTTGTTATTTCTGTAAACACCTCTGAGGGGTGTAGTTTCCAAATGGGATCACTTTGAATGGTTTTCTGCTTTTCTGGCATGTTGGGAGCTTTGCAAATGTTGCCTGCAAAATATTCTAGCAATAACTGTGAGCCAAAAATCATTTAGTGCTCTTTCCTACTAAGCCCTGTCGTGTGGCCAAACAGTAGTTTCTGAAAACAAACACCAGTATCGCTACGTTACTGAAAATGAAAAAAATTGCAGGTAATAAAAAAATAATTTTTACTACTAAAATGTTACATTGCCAAGGTCTAATTTTAGAAAATTCTTTGAGGCAAATAAGGGTTCAACATACTCCCCAAGTCTCCAGATGAATTCTTTGAGTATTGAAGTTCCCAAAATGGGCTAACTTGTGGTTTTGCTGCTCTGGCAGCTCAGGGGCTCTGCTGATGGTGTTCACAGTCAATTGCAACAAAATCTGCATTCCAAAAAAGACAAATGGTGGCCCCTTCCCTCCTGAGACCCTCCGTGTGTTCAAACAATAGTGAGCCATAGTAATAGCAATATCCATTGAGTATTGTATTCTGTAGAAATTGTTTAAATTGCGAGGTCCATTCTTTAATACTATTCCTTATGAAAATGAAAATTGTAGGGCTGAAGTGGGAAGAAAAAAATTTTCATTTTCGTGGTCCAATGTAATAATTTTTGTAAAGCACATGTGGGTTCAATATGCTCAAAACAACCTTAGGCCAGGTTCACATAGCGTTATTGCAGTCCGTTCAACGCATGCGTTAAAACGGACTGCGCTAACGCTACTGTTTTCTGATCGCGTTATACGATCGTGTTAGCGCTGTGCTAGCCGTGACATGACCCTCGAACGCTGCAGACCGCATCCGAGGGTCCATCACAGCATGACAGCACATCGCTAATGCATGCCGATTATGACTTGCGTTAGCGATGCGCTACGTTATGGCAGTCTATGGGTGCGTTAATGGATGCGTTACATCGCGGTAATGCCGCTTTGTAACGCAATCCGTTAAACGGAGTGCCATAACGCAATGTGAACCTGGCCTTGGATGCATTTCTTTAGACCTGTAGTTTTCAAAATGTCACTTATGGGGGCTGCTGCTGGTTTGGCAAGTGAAAAGCTCTCTAAAGATGAAATGGCGTACCTCGGCAATCTATCACAGCCAAAAATTGAACTCCAAAAGTCAAACAGCAATGCCCCCCTTCGAAGCCCTGCTGTGAATAAACATTAACCCCTTAGTGACAGAGCCAATTTGCAGTTTAATGACCAGGCCAATTCTCACAATTCTGACCACTGTCACTTTCTGAGGTTATAACTCTGGAAATCTTTAACGGATCCCGCTGATTCTTAGTTTGTTTTTTTGTGACATATTTTACTTTATGTTAGTGGTAAAATTTCTTCGATATGATTTGCGTTTATTTATGAAAAAAACAGAAATATGGTGAAATTTTTTAAAATTTTGCAATTTTCAAACTTTTAATTTTGAGGCCCTTAAATCAGAGATATGTCACAAAAATGTCTTAATAAATAACATTTCCCACATGTCTGCTTTACATCAGCACAATTTTGGAACCCAAAATTTTTTTTGTTAAGAAGTTATAAGGGTTAAAAGTTGACCAGCGATTTCTCATTTTTACAAGAAAATTTACAAAAATATTTTTTTTAGGGACCACCTCACATTTGAAGTCACTTTGAGAGGTCAATATGACAGAAAATACTCAAAAGTGACACCATTCTAAAAACTTCACCCCTCAAGGTGTTTAAATCCACATTCAAGAAGTTTATTAAACCTTTACGTGCTTCACAGGAACTGAAGCAATGTGGAAGGAAAAAATTAGCATTTAACTTTTTTTTTACAAGCATTTTACTTCAGAATCAATTTTTTTATTTTCACAAGTGTTAAAAGAGAAAATAAACCACAACATTTGTTGTGCAATTTCTCCTGAATACGCAGATACCCCATACGTGGGGGTAAACCACTGTTTGGGCGCACGGCAGGGCTCGGAATGGAAGGAGCGCCGTTTGACTTTTTCAATGCAGAATTGGTTGGAAATTAGATCGGATGCCATGTTGCGTTTGGAGAGACCTTGATGTGCCTAAACAGTGGAAACCCCCAACAAGTAACACCATTTTGGAAATTAGACCCCTTAAGGAACTTATCTAGATGTGTGGTGAGCACTTTTAACCTCCAAGTGCTTCACAGAAGTTTATAACGTAGAGCCGTGAAAATAAAAAAATCATTTTTTTCGACAAAAATTAGCTTTTCGCCCTCAAATTTTTATTTGGAGAAATTAGACCCCAAAAGTTGTTGTGCAATTTGTCCTCAGTACGCTGATACCCCATATGTGGGGGTAAACCTGTTTGGGCGCACGGCAGAGCTCAGAAGGGAGGGAGCGCCGTTTGACTTTTTCAATGCAGAATTGGCTGGAATTGAGATTGGACGCCATGTCGTGTTTGAAGAGCCCCTAATGTGCCTAAACAGTGGAAAACCCCCACAAGTGAAACCATTTTGGAAACTAGACCCCTCAAAGAGCTTATCTAGATGTGTGGTGAGCACTTTGAACCCCCAAGTGCTTCACAGAAGGTTATGACGCAGAGACGTGAAAATAAAAAATCATTTTTTTTCCTTAAAAATGATTTTTTAGCCTGCTATTTTTTATTTTCCCAAGGGTAACAAAAGAAATTGGACCACAAAAGTTGTTGTGCAATTTGTCCTGAGTACGCTAATACCCTATATGTGGGGGGAAACCATTGTTTGGGCGCATGGGAGAGCTCGGAAAGGAAGGAGTTTTGGAATGCAAACTTTGAAGGAATGTTCTGTGGGCGTCATGTTGCTTTTGCAGAGCCCCTGATGTGCCTTAACAGTAGAAACCCCACACAAGTGACAACATTTTGGAAACTAGACCCCCCAAGGAGCTTATCTAAATGTGTGGCGAGCATTTTGAACCCCCAAGTACATCACAGAAGTTTATAACGCAGAGCCGTGAAAATAAAAATATTTCACGATATGGTTTACATTAGTTTAGGAATATATTTCCTTCATTTATTACCTTTTTTTGCACAACCAATGTCTTTTATATTTTATTAATTATACATATATGTCACTTTTGTCATAATGCATAATTATGCTTTAATTAATGTTTCCACATTGTCACTTCTTTTACTTATTTTTATCCCTCAGCGCCGGTGGTTCACATGGCGACGGCGTCTGTGTCCTGACACGCTGGGTTCACCCGGCGGTGTTCGGTCACGTGACGCCGCGCGCGATGTGCCTTCCGGGTCGCGGCGGCGGCGCATGCGCCGTCATGCCCCCTGCCTGGAATTGTACTCATTATAAATGGATGCACCGATCACTAGTTTACCCACCCCCTGACGAAGGAGAGCAACTCCGAAACGCGCGTCGGGGCGCGTTATTTTGGCACCATTAGCTGGCCCATCAGGTAATTGTTTATTCTTTATTTCTTCATTGTGTGGCGCTTCATTTTTACCACTCATTGGTATTCATGGTCACTCTTTGAGCTATATCACCATTGCACTTTACTTGAAGTTGGCATTTTTTGCCACACATTGCACTATTTTTGTGTTTTTGGGTCATTGTATGTATTTTTTTACCTGTTACTCATTCAGCCAGTATAGCATGGTTATTAGGAAAGCTTTACTATATAGCCTATTATGGATTTCTAATACCATGTTTACATTTGGGGTGCCTTTTTTAATTATTCTAAGTGTACACCTAGTGTTGTTTTATACCTTAATAAAGGCCATTGTTTGATTATTTTATTCTGTGTGTTTCTTTACATTGTATATTACACACATCATATTTTCTTTTATTTTTATACCCTGCCGGTTTCATCTTCCACCATATCCGGAGTATAGTGTTTTTTCACCGGATGGTCTACCATCCAATTTTTTCAGAGGGGTTTTTTTGACATATCTTTTATTATATATTTAATTATTTCAAAAAATTGTTTATTTTGGAATATTATTTTTATTCCCCACTGTTCTAAATTCATACGACAGGAGTGTACGGGCGACGGGCGGATGTGCGAGCACAGTCTTCGGACCTTCTGGAGCAGGCCTGTTAACTCTGGATAATTATTGAGGAAGCACTGCACCACCAGGTTCAAGGTGTGAGCCAGGCAAGGTATGTGTCGGAGTTTTGAAAGGGCTATGGTTGCCAAAAAATTCCGGCCGTTATCACTAACTACCTTGCCTGCCTCAAGATGTAGACTGTCCAGCCATGACTCAGTTTGTCGCTGCAAGTAGTCGGCCAGTACCTCCGCGGTGTGTCTGTTGTCGCCCAAACACATCATCTTCAACACAGCCTGCTGACACTTGCCACTAGCTGTTCAATAGTGGGACACTGAGTGTGCAACACTGGCAGCTGCAGATGGAGTGCTCGTGCGACTGCGCTCTGTGGACGAGCTTTCTCTTCTGGAGGAGGAGGGTCGAACGCCTACACCCAACTGTTTCCTATACCGTGGGCTAGGCAGCACTGTCCCACCGCTGCTGTCTCCTGTGGACCCTGCATCCACCACATTAACCCAGTGCGCAGTGATGGACACGTAACGGCCCTGGCCATGCCTACTGGACCATGCATCTGTTGTGAGGTGCACCTTTCCACTCACTGATTGCTTGAGTGCATGGACAATGCAGTCTTTCACATGAGGTGGAGGGCTGGGATGGCTTTGCGAGGGAAAAGAAGTGGCGACTGGATAGATCATAGCGTGGTACTGCGTAGGCCATGAGCTCGCGGAAAGCTTCGCTTTCAACCAACCGGTAGGGCATCATCTCTAGCGAGATTAGTTTGGCAATATGGGCGTTCAAACCCAGTGTACGTGGATGAGAGGATGAGTACTTTCTTGTCCTACTCAGTCTCTGGTAGGGTGAGCTGGACTTGAGAGCTGCATATGGTGGAACTAGCAGTGGACATGGCGGACTAAGAGAGGGTTGATGATGGTGATGGAGTTGGTGTTCTTTCTGATGGCCTAGATTCAGTCTTTCGTAGCAATAACATTGTGATTCCCTAACTGCTTTGGCCTTGCGATGACACCTCAACATTTGCTGCTGGTGGTGTGCTAACCGGTGGGCTTACAGTGGGGGAAACGATGTAGCGTTGCTGACTACCTTCATTGGGAGCAGTTGCACATGTGGTACGTGAGGTTTGGTAGTCCATCCACGCTTGCAAGTGCATGGTGGTTAAATGTCTAAGCATGCAACTGGTATTCAAATTTCTCAGATTTTTCCCTCGGTTAAAGGTCTTTGCGCACTTCTTACCGATAACCTTTGCCTGATCATTAGGATTTTGTTCAAAAAAGTGCCACACTGCACTCTTCCTACTATGGAAGACATTTTGAGGCCTTGCACGCTGTGCTAATTTAACCGTCTGACCTAGCTGTCCTGCAACTCTTTTGGTTTTTGTATCCCGTTTTTGGACTGCTCCGGGCTTGCCAGATAACAGCTGTTGCGATGTCGATGCCTGCTGCGGATGCTCCTCCTCCTCTTCTGAGCTATTGGCAGCGGCACCCTCTTCCCCCAATGGATGCCAATCTGGGTCAACAACTGGGTCATCCATCACCTCCTTTTCAATGTCATGTGCACCTTCCTCTGGGTCACCATGTAAGGTGGTATAGTATGCAGGAAGGGGCACCTGAGTTTCATCAGGGTCAGATTCTGGCTCAGTACACTGCAAGGACAATGTAGTGCTCTGAGTGAATGTACCAGCAGATAAATCTAGCAGTGGCTGTGCATCAGTGCACTCCATGTCAGATTCTTCTTGGACTGGGTAATTCACGATTTGACTTGATAACCCAGGCATGGTATGTGAAAAGAGCTCCATGGAGTAATCTGTAGTGTGGCCTGCCGCATCCTTTACTTTTGGTATGGGTGAAGCAAACAAGGAAAGGTGTGGTTCCTGACCAGGAGCCTCCACTGACGACTCAGTGCTTTTATTTTTTGAAAGTTCAGAAGAGGAGGCGATAGAGCTGGAGGCTGTGTCAGCAATGTAAACCAAAACTTGTTCCTGAAGCGCCGGCTTTAAAAGCGGTTTACCTACTCCCAGAAAAGGGAGCCTTCGAGGCCCTGTGGAGCCAGATGATGATGCAGGCTCAACACCTCTTGCCTTAGGTGCTATTGTGCTTTTGCCACTACCAGCAGATCCACCACCAACACCATCATTATCAGCTGGCAACCCCCACCCACTTCCACGGCCTCTTCCAACACACTTCCTCATTTTTGGGAAAATGTACTCAAAATACCACCAGCAATATGGTACTGTAAAACAAGGTACAAGGTGTATATAGTATTGGTGAGAATTTGAATCTCCCTACAGACTTGAGGACACTGAACTATTATCTCAGGCCCAGTGTAGATTACACCTCAATATAACAGGCTGAAATTGGATGGTGTATAAAATGTCTATATAGGACTGGGGAGAATTTGAATCTCCCTAGAGATTTTAGCAAGCTAACAATGATGCTCTCAGTCCCAAGTATGGCAGCAGGCAGCCTAATAAGCAGGACTGCTGCACACAAAAGAGTGGAAAAATGAACGCTTGGTAACTGGGCAAAAAAGAGGATGAAAAGTATCTTTGCTTTTAAAAAAGCAGTTTGCACAGCAGTGTGAAAACAGCAATGCAGCTATCAGGGAGCCTTATAAGGCAGCCTAATAACCAACAGAGCTGATGCACCAAAATATAGCCTCCCCTTGCACTGCACACTAACTGGTGTGTAGTACAAGCAAAATCGCTAGCAGCTGAAGCAGTTTTTTGTATCTTCTTCCCTGCCTAACGCTCTCCCTACAGAATCAGCAGCAGCAGCTCTCCCTATTCTGAGATCGGCAGAAGTAAGATGGTGGTCGGCGTGCACACCCTTTTATAGCCCCTGTGACGCCACACAAAGCAAGCCAATCACTTGCGTGCCCTTCTCAAAGATGGTGATGACTAGTGTTGAGCATTCCGATACCGCAAATATCGGGTATCGGCCGATATTCGTGGTATCGGAATTCCGATACTGAGTTCCGATACTTTTAGCATATCGAATACCGGAATCGGAAGTTCCCATAATGCTATGAGCCAGTTTGATTTGATTCAGCCAATGACAATCCTCAGAAGTGTGGGCACATTCTGTTAGGCATGTAGGCATGTTAAGTAATGGCATGGCTGTGATTGGCTGCTGAAATGATGTCATGATGCACTATAAAAGCCGCCGCCATTTCGGGTTCACTCTGCTGTGAATTCAGTTAGGGACAGGCTGCTGTTCAAGACTCTGAGGGACAGTTAGAGATAGTGATTTTCCAAATCATATTGTGCTTTACCCAGGCTACATAATCAACCACTGTAGCTTTCTTTTGCCTTGCAGCAGTGTTCTCAGCTGTCTGCAAGGTCTGTGTGAGTGCAGCTCACGCTGTGTAGTGTGTCCTGCAGCCATGTCTGGTTGTAGGCCGCTCAGCGTGCGTCACTGCCTCATACATATTTTTCTTTTATTGCTGCAAATTTTTCATTAATTCTCCTATTAGTATGCATCCATCCGTATCCATATATATTGGTTGCAAACACTATAGGAGTAGACAGCGGAGCCTTTCTGCAGCCTTTCAGTGCTAGTGCCAGTTATCTGCACTGTTCACGGCTGTCTGAGAGGTCTCTGTGTGAGTGCAGCTCACGATGTAGTGTGTCCTGCAGGTATGTCTGGTTGTAGGCCGCTCAGCGTGCGTCACTGCCTCATACATATTTTTCCTTTATTGCAGCTCATTTTTCATTCTCCTGTTAGTGTGCATCCATCCGTATCCATCTACATTGGTTGGTTGCAAACACTATACAGGAGTAGATAGAGGAGCCTTTTTTCTGGCTTGTGCCCTTCAGCCGCAGCCAGATTATTATTAGTCTATATTTTGGAGCCTCATCTTTTGCATTGTAGGTTACCTTCCTGCATTGTAACAGCTCCAAAAAGTTTGTGATACTATCGCTTTCAAATCTTTGGTCACATCCTTTTTGTTTTTTTGAAAAAAACAAACAAAATAAAGTTCACCAAACACTCCATTTGACAGTTGTGTAGGCCACATTAGCTCATATTAAAGTGTAGTCCACACACTTTATAAAATTAGTGTTTCTTATACCTGTTAGCAGCTGTTTAGGAATAAGCACACTTAGGCTGGTTTCACATTAGCGCATTTTCAGCGCGCGCACGGCCGGGGGTAGCTCCGCCCCCGAGCCGGCTCTCTGCCCGGCGTGCCCGCCCCTTGCTTGTAGCGCCGCCTACTAGCGGACAGCGGCGCCTGCGATCGGCGCACCCTATCTTTAGCATAGGGTGCGCAGATCGTGCGCAGGCCGTGCGCTAGTTGCGCTTTGACCTGTGCTGCGCACTTTTGACGGTGCGCCGTGCGCGCCAAAATCAAAATCAAAGCCCCCTCTTTGTACTTTTCTGCCTATCTTGATCAGTCTACCAAGATGAAGAAGGCAGGGAGTAAGGCACGTGGGCGTGGAGTTTCAGCAGGGAGAGGACGTGGGGAGTCTGTACCTGATGCGGGCACCAGTGAGTCAGCATACCCCAGTTTTACCAGGCAACAGTTCTTTATGCGCAGCTTTGTAGGACCTCGCCGTACCCCACTGCTGCAGGAGGAACAAATTGAAGCCGTTGTCGGATGGATGGCAGCTAACGCATCGACTTCAATGACTTCCACGTCCTCTCAGGGTCAGAGCACTGAAGAGCAACCATCTGTCTCTTCACCACCTGCCAAATTGCCCAGGCAGTCAGAGAGCCCTGTACAGGAGCCATCACAGTCTCTACTTCTGTTCTCTGAATCTGTTGGCTTGGAAAGAGGGGGCCAGCCAAGCAGCATTCAAGAATGTGAAGAAGAGGGAGTATGCAGTGATGCGCAACTGCTTTGTCCCTCTGAATCTGAAGAGGCAGGTGGGCCAGTGCCTATGGTCAGCACACCTCAGTACGCATCAGATGATGACGAGACTCAGGTGCCACTTTCTGGTGCGTTCGGTGCTGGCGAGACTACCCAGGAGAAGCAGGTGTTTGAAGAGGGGAGTGTAGATGATGAGGTCCTTGATCCATCATGGCGTGAGGAACAGGAAGGTGGTGGGAGCAGCTCTGAGAAAGAGATTCCCCGAACGGTCAAAACAGGAGGGAGAGTGAGGGGGCAGACTTGGTTGCCTGTAGCCTCCACTTCGGCACCCGTTAGGAGCATTCCTCTTCCAAAACCCAAAACGTGCACTCCCAAGACTTGCAGTGCGTGGTCCTTTTTGGACACAGTTGCAGATGACATTTGCTTTATCAAATGCAAGCTGTGTCATCAGAAAGTCAAAAGAGGGAAAAGTGTCAGCAACCTCAATACCACAAATATGTGGAAAAATGTGCGGACCAAGCACGTGGTGGAGTTACAAAGACACACTGAAGATGTAGGCCAACCTACAGCACCACCTACCACCTCTTCAGCTCGTGTTGTAGCTTCTTCCTCCAGTTCACACACAGCTGGTTCGGCTTCCTCACAGGATCGCCATGGAAGAACCTCTGGCACTGTTGTACAGAGACCCAGTGACATTCCACCCACAGCACCACGTTCCCGTTCATCCTCCCAGGCCACTCTACAGCCATCGGTAGCACAGGCATGGGAGAAAAGGCGGCCATACTCGGCAAACCATCCCCGAGCACAGGCTCTGAATGCTGGCATTGCCAAATTACTGGCCCTTGAAATGCTCGCTTTCAGGCTGGTGGAGACTGACACCTTCGGGAACTTCATGACATTGGCAGTCCCACAATACACCGTGCCCAGCCGCTTTTATTTCAGCAGGCAAGCCGTCCCTGCCCTTCAAAAGCATGTGGAGGGAAAAATTAAACATGCGCTACTAAACGCCGTCAGTAGCAAAGTCCACCTGACCACCGATGCATGGACCAGTAACCATGGACAGGGACGATACCTTTCCCTCACTGCCCATTGGGTCAATGTTGTGGAGCCGGGTACAGATCTTGAAAGTGGCGCTGTACGTGTTCTGCCAACTCCAAGGATTGCAGGAATCCAGTCTGTACACATTGACTCCTCCTCATACTCCAGTTCCTCAGAATCAGCGCTGCAGGAGCCTGTTACGACCGATATAAGCACAGCCGTGGCCAAACGTCAACAGGCCGTACTGAAATTAATTTCTTTGGGGAATCGAATCCACACAGGGCAGGAGCTCTGGAATGCCATCAAGCAGGAGAGCGACATGTCGTTTGTGCCAGCAAATCTCCAGCCAGGCTTGGTAGTGTGTGACAATGGCCGAAATCTGGTGGCAGCTTTGGGCCTAGGCAACCTCACTCACATCCCATGTCTGGCACATGTGCTGAACTTGGTCGTGCAGAGCTTTCTGAGGGACTATCTGGATCTTGATGCACTGCTGCACAAAGTCCGCATAGAGTGCGCTCACTTGCGGCGTTCCAGCACGGCAAGATCGCGCATTGCAGCTCCGCAGCGCCGATTACGCCTTCCGGAACATCGCATCATATGTGACCTACCCACCAGGTGGAATTCAACGTTACATATGTTGGAGCGGTTGTGTGAGCAGCAGGCAGCAGTAATGGAGTACCAGCTGCATCAGGCGCAAACAAGTCGCTCTGTGCCGGTCACACTTCAGCACCACTGATTGGGCCTCTATGAAGGACATCTGCCTCGTTTTGCGTGCCTTTGATGATTCCACGCGGATGGCGAGTGCAGATGATGCACTAGTCAGCATGACTGTCCCCCTTATCTGCCTGCTTCAAAAAACACTGCAAGAACTAAGGGAGGAGGTTTTGGAAGAGTTGAAGGATGAGTCACAAATGCCATCTGCTTCTGGACAGTCTGCGCTACGTGGTTCCTCACAAAGGCCTAGGCAGGGGACATTTTGTGAGGAGGATGAGGAAGAGTCAATGGAGGAGGAAGACATCTCTCCAGAAGAGGGAGGTACACAATGCTCTAGTCAGTATGTACAGCGAGGGTGGGGTGATGCAGAGCAGGCAGAGATGACGCCTCAAGCAGGGGACAGCGTTTCTTGGGCAGTTGGGAGTCTGCAGCACATGGTTGATTTCATGCTGCAGTGCCTGAGAAACGACCGCCGCATCGCCCACATTCTCAACACAGCTGATTATTGAGTGTACATCCTCCTAGATCCTCACTACCGGGACAACTTACCAAGCCTCATAACACCGTAGAACCGGGAGCGTAAAATGCGGGAGTGCCAAGACACATTGGTGCAGTCCATCATGTTCTCCATTCCACCCGAGAGCAGTGCTGCTAGTGCTTCACAAAGCAGCTCTGTGCGTCGGGGCAGTGGAGGAAGCTCTGCACAAAGAGGGAGCAGAGGCAGCGCATCAGCACAAGGCAAGACCAGTATGGCCCAAATGTGGCAAAGTTTTGTGTGCCCGCCACAAATGTATACACCATCACAGACGGCTCCAGTCAGCAGGAGGCAACGTTTCCGGCAGATGGTGACAGACTACATGTCTTGCCCTGTCAGCGTACTCCCATACGGCTCTTCCCCCTTCAAGTTTTGGGACTCTAAGCTGGATACATGGCCAGAGCTTAGCCAGTATGCATTGGAGGTGCTGGCTTGCCCTGCTGTCAGTGTATTATCGGAACGCGTCTTTAGTGCCGCAGGTGGTGTACTAACAGACCGTCGCACGCGACTATCCTCAGATAACGTTGACCGGCTTACTTTTCTGAAAATGAACAAGGCCTGGATCTCGCCAGAATTTGCCAGTCCTCTTCCAGAATCAATATTTGGTTGGCAACAGTATCCAGGTCTCCTGTTGTGTTCATGTTCCTACCACCTGAACTGTAATCCTTGAGCTTCAACACAGCCAGTTGTTGCTCAGAAGTGCAGTGTTAGCTCCTGTGTTAGTGGGGTTCAGTAACGCCAGCTGCTCCCCTGCTGTGTGGACGGCAATGTCTTCTGCTGCCTCCACATTCACACAACTACTGATTTTAAACTTGCTCCAACTAGGCCTCTGGCTCCACTCTGTTTCTAGTATTTCCCCTGGCCTCCAACCCCGCCAGTTGCTGCTCGGAAGTGGCGTCTGCACAATCAACACTTGTTCCTGTGTTACTGGGGTTCAGTAACGTCAGCTGATCCCCTGATGTGTGTCCGGCAATGTCTCCTGCTCTGTCCACATTCCCACTGTGGGAATGTGGACAGAGCAGGAGACATTGCCGGACACACATCTGGGATCAGCTGACGTTACTGAACCCCAGTAACACAGGAACAAGTGTTGATTGTGCAGACGCCACTTCTGAGCAGCAACTGGCGGGGTTGGAGGCCAGGGTAAATACTAGAGACAGAGTGGAGCCAGAGGCCTAGTTGAAGCACGTTTAAAATCAGTAGCAGTCTACAACAGATATTAAACTTGATGAAATTAGGCCTCAGCCTACACCCTGATTGACCCTGGGCACCAACATCGTCATTTGCTGCTCAGAAGTGTCTTTGGCACGGGTACTCCCTCCTGCCCAGCCTGGTTCCAGCACGCCTGCTGTTTCCGGGTAGTGTCAACGTCACTTTGCCACCAATACTTTGTCCTGTCGTGTTGCGGTCGGGTTAGCCGAATCTATGGTGCATGCAGTTTCGGTGCTTCCTATGTGGGCTGCGGGTTCTGGTAATAAAGGCTGGTTCCGTAGTGCCAATAGGACATGCACCCCCTGTAGGACTGAGGGTTTCGGTAACTGCGGCCGGCTCGCGGCCTTGCAACTTTGTTTTTCATGGGTACCTTCTGCTACCCATCCGGGTTCCAGTACCGTCAGCTGGTTCTCGGCAGTGTCTTTGGCTGAGGTGCCTCATTCTGGGTATCCGAGTTCCAGCAACGTCTGCTGGTCCTTGGTAGTGCTTTGTAGCACAGGTACCTCCTGCTTAGTAACCGTGTTCCTGCCCCGTCAGCTGGTCCACGGTTGTGCCATTGGCTCTTGTTCCTTCAGCTGCCACTCTGGGTTCCAGCACCGTCAGCTGGTTCTCGGCAGTTCCATTGACTCTTGTAGCTTCTGCTACCCATCCGGGTTCCAGCACAGTCAGCTGGTTCTCGGCAGTGCCTTTGGCCTAGGTGCCTCCTTCTCGGTATCCGAGTTTCAGCAACGTCTGCTGGTCCTTGGTAGTGCTTTCTAGCACAGGTACCTCCTGCTTAGTAACCGTGTTCCAGCACCGTCAGTTGGTCCACGGTTGTGCCATTGGCTCTTGTTCCTTCTGCTGCCCCTCCGGGTTCCAGCACAGTCAGCTGGTCCTCGCTAGTTCCATTTACTCTTGTTGCTTCTGCTACCCATCCGGGTTCCAGTACCGTCAGCTGGTTCTCGGCAGTTCCTCAGCCTTCTTGTACCTTCTGCTACTTTTCCAAGTTCAAGCTTGTGGAAATGGTTTTTGGTTCTCACTCGATCTCCCTGACGACAACCCTGAAGACGACGACCCTGAAGACCACACCGAAGAAGACCAAAAAGATGACCCTGAAGAAGATGACCAAGAGGAGAAAGAACATGAAGACAACCACCAAGATGCAGAACAACAAGAGACAGAAGACCAAGCAGCAGAAGAACACAAAGCAGAAGAACCAAAAGCAGAAGAACATTAAGCATAAGACTAAAAATCTGAGCAAAAGATATTATCTAAATTATAAGCAGAAGACGACTAAGCAGTGTATGGGGGTGAGTCCGTTCCTCCTCGTGGTGCCCCTGGAAAATGACTGCTGCTGCAGGCCAAACTGAACGAGGACAAATCCTGCTGCAAATCTTTTGTGACAGAACGGAAGGAGTAATCTTCAAACTTTGATAGATAACAACTACAGGAATGCCTGTCACAAATAAGAATATGATGAAGAAGAAGAATAGGAAGAAGATGAAGTAGAATATGAAGAAGAATAATCGTTGAATAAGAAGAATATGAATAATGTACAAAAAAAGAATAATAGGAAGAAGGTGAAGAAGAAGATGAATAAGGTGAAGAAGAAGTTGATGAAAAAGATGCTGCTGCTGCTGAGGATCATGAAGGAGAAAGTGTGGGAGAAGTAAAAAAGAAGGTGAAGAGCATGGAAGTAGTGAAACACACATATCTGACAAAATATAAAAAAGGTTAACATTGTCAATATCTTTGTAACTCTGAACATCTTTAAAAAAAAAAAATTATTCCTGCTATTCCATTTGATTGGGCTAAACCTCTAAGCCTTTAGGCTGTGTGCACACGCTGCGGATTTTGCTGCGGTTCCGCAGCGGTTTTGGCCGCTGCGGACCCGCAGCAGTTTCTGCTGCGGTGTACAGTACAATGATTCCCTATGGGAATCAAAAACCGCAGTGCAGACGGTGCGGAATTTTCCGCGCGGATTATCTGCGGTTTTCAATCCGCAGAAAGAATTGACATGTCAATTCTTTCTGCGGATTCTCCTGCGGTTTGCCATCTCCTCCATTGAGGAGATGAAAAACCGCAGGGCAAAACCGCAGAGCAATCCGCAGGTAAAACCGCAGGTCTTTTGACCTGCGGTTTCACCTGCGGATTGTACAAAATCCGCGCGGATGAATCCGCACCTTTTCCGCAGCGTGTGCACACAGCCTCAATGTCTCCTCCACCTCCCCCAATACATTCTACATTATTCTTAGTTGTTTTCCTTCATGTAGAATTAACCTACAAGGAAAGAAAGGGTTTTTATTTAATTTTGATATTTCTGTCCCATTGACTTGAATGGGACTTTCGGTTTCGGAATCGGTGATAACCGATACTTTTTGGGTATCGGCCGATCCAATCCGATCCGATATTTCTCAATATTGGATGGTATCGCTCAACACTAGTGGTGACCGCTGCCTATGTCATCGCATTGCCCACAGTGTGCGTCCTCCATCATTGGCTGAAAAAGGGCGCTGAAGCATCATTTCAAACGCGACTTTGGCGCCATGGTGGCCGACCTCACGCTATGGTCGGGTTTCGTTTCATGAAACCCGACTTTTCCGAAAGTCGGCGACTTTTGAAATTGACCGACCCGTTTCGCTCAACTCTAATTAAGACCCAATAAGTATAATATTAAAATGGTTAAGACCGTTCCGAATATGATCACCGTGACGTGATGGCTTTTACATTTTTTTTTAATCAAACTTATGTTAAAGCACCCTATATTATTTTCATGCATTATTGCTGTTTATTTACTGTGGTGTTCCTGATGAAGAAGTTGTGTACTTAATTGAATGGCTACATGGTTTGGACCTTGAATCATCCAGTAGCGCAGATTAAATCCACAATCTAGCCATTTTTTTACGTTTATTTACCTTAGGATATTTGCTTAGAATGTTTTTATCTTGGGTTTTGTCTGTTTAGTGTCCAGTGTGAACATGCACTTACCGTACATGCTGCATGCACACAAACATAAATTCTAGTTAATCTCTTAGCTTTTTAATTTAGAAAATATTTTGAGGTTGCAAAGGGAACCTTTCCTAAACATGTGAAATAAAGGAAAAGAACAGAAGCCAAGTCAGGACCCTGAAACTAACTTTACTATGGGTTAATCCATTAATCATTACACGAAAAGTCCTGAAATACATGATATAGATGACTGAAAGTGATTTGCAGTGTGTCTAGCATGAAAAATATAAATTATACCCAATGAGCTGGTCACATGTTAGGGAGTCTGTGCTGAATGTGTTTCTGGGTCCCGCTGGGATACCCCACCTATGTACACACATTCACATTAGGCGCATATCTAACAAACACATTTATAGATTACACACTACACAGGCAAATACACAATCCACTTCTATATACCCCCAGTAGACACACTGAAGCCACACTTTACAGCTACATGCAGAGATTACCTAACCCCGATTTGGAAATTCCAGATCAACAGTTTTAGAAGATTGAATGTGATGCGGTAACATCTACTCTGGACAACAAGGACAATGTAATGTGGGTATCTGGAACTGGTGGACCCTCGTCACCCAACAGGTGAGTAACTGAGAGATGGCAAATTCTGTAAAGGGCAAATACGGAAGTAGTGGCCCCATTGCGGGTGAAAACTGCCTCCGCAGAGGGTTTCACCACAACTTGTTACACTCTTCAGGTGTTTGTCATAGCTGTGTGGTTTTGCAGAAAAGCAGTAGTTTTACCTAGAAAACCATATGTTAACCCATTAGTGACGGAGCCAATTTTTAAAATTCTGACCAATATCACTTTATGTGGTGATAACTCTGGAACTCTTCAACAAATCCCATTGATTTTGAGACAGTTTTTTCGTGGCACATTATAACTTATGATAATGGTAAATTTAGGTTGATAGGTTATAAAAAAAATTTCAGAAACTTGACAAAAATGTAAAAAAAATGCAATTTTCAAACTTTGAATGATTATCCGTTTAATCCAGATAGTCATACCACACAAAAACATTAATAAATAACATTTCTCACATGTCTGCCTTACATCAGCACCATTTTTAAAACGCTAATTTATTTTGTTAGGCTTTTAGAAGGTTTAAAAATGTAGCAGTAATTTTTCATTTTTTCTAAGAAAGTTGCAAAATTTATTTTTTGAGGGACCTATCCAGGTTTGAAGTGACTTTGAGGGTCCTATATATTGGAAAACCCCAAAGGTGATATCATTTTAAAAACAGCACCCACTGACATATTGAAAACTGCAGTCAGGTAGTTTATTAACCCTTCAGGTGATTTTCAGGAATTCATGCAAAGTGGTATAGCCGAAATGAAAAAGTGTTTGCTTACCTCCTAAATGTTGCTAACCTCTGAACTGACCACTATAGCCGAGAGACTCTAAGGCTGCTATTTGCTATGAACTGCTATGGCAAACATCAGCACCACACAATCATGATCTTAGTGTGTCAATTAGATTAAAGCGGAAGCCCCCACAATCTTTTAACCATTTTTCCGATGTAGTCACTTTTGACAGCAGCAACTAAGGGGTTAAACAGATATGGACAGTGCCAACACTGATCGTTTGTGATACAGCAAGTTGTCAGATATAGTAGACAGCCAACAGCTGCTGGATTGTCACCTGTGTGGGGATGATATTCTCTTATATCTCAGGTTAGTAAAAAGACGTATTGGCGGTCATTAAGGGGTTAATTAACAACCAATTAGATTTTTTTTTGTGGTATTAGTGGTTTTTTCAGTGAAAGCCAAAAACCCTCGTGTTCATTACCGGGGTATTTCTGTGTCAGTTTCTGTAAGCGATACTGTTTGTAGCTTGCGCTGCTGATATCCACATCACAACCCATGTCTTCAAATATCGCCAGCTGGTTAACAAACTCATCATGGATTCTGAAAGAAACATATACAGCTCATGAGTTGGAGGAGCTTCTCTGCATGCACCATCTTCTATTGGCCGCTCTTTCTCCTCCTCCGGATGTCACTTACATCCAAAAGAGGGGATAGTGAAGACAGAACTGATTGGCTGCAGGGATCACGTGACATAATGTCACATGAACTCTGGGATAACCAGTGCCGACACTGCTGAAACAGTACCAGAGGGGAGTATAGGGGTTACTATTTTGCTGTCTAGAAACAGAGAATGACAACAATATGTCCGAGTAGTAGACAAACACTTTAATGAAAAGCTGAAGAGTTGCCTTGATAAATAGATAATGCCCAATTCACAACAATTACCCCATATGATGCAAATTAAGCCATTATTAACCCATTCACTTCATTAGGACATAAAAAAAATGTACTGGGCAGGGGTCATCCAGGGTGATTAGGAGCTGATCTCACTCCTGGGTCTGGCAGGCACAATCTGACTCCATGCTGTGGTAAATATGCTCAATTAATATACGGACATTATGGTTCATCCTCTATATTTCCTGCAATCGTTTTGCCATCAATGACACAGTTCACTGTATGCTATATTTCTCATGATTTATACCCTTTATTCTTACTGCAGTGCTTTTGATGTTTCATTGCATATATGGTGTCACTCTTGATCAGTATTATATTTCCATTACATATCTCTATATAACAGTGATGCCATATAGCCTTAGGCTAAGTGCACACGTAGATTTTCCTCCTGCGGATTTTTCCGCGCAGATTTGAAGAAATCCGCAGGTCAAATGACCTGCATTTTCCCTGCGGCTTTCTTCCTTTTTTATTGCGGTTTTCCCCCCTGCGGATTTGGAGAATGGAGAAGGTGGAAAACCGCACAAAAGAAGTGACATGCTGCATTTTTTGTACCGCACAAAAACCGCGCGGAAAAAACCACAGCGTCTGCACAGCGTTTTCTTTTTTGCATTGATTTACATTGTATTGTAAATCGCTTTGTGGATCTGCAGTGTTTCTTCGCGGTAAAATCTGCTGCGGATCCGCAGGAAAAATGCATCGTGTGCACAAGGCCTTATGGTTTGTATATTCTCCATATAGGCGTTTTTATCCATATACTTTCATTATTGCATGTTCTGTCTTTACCATCCACCTACTTTGGAGTCACCAAAATTGTGTCTGCCTATCATCCTTTTTAAAGTGTTTTTCATGTTTGTATGGTTTTAATGTTTTTAATATGTATTTTTGGCACTCATGTTCCTAATAAAGCCTTGTCATTTATATAACTGGTGTGTACACTATTGTTTTGCACTTTTTCTTCATTTTTTTTCTGATCCCACTCCACACGCAGTAGATGCCGGCTATGTTACATAGCTGGAATGTGTGTCTAACACCAGCATTGCATGTTAATTATATGTTAATTATTTAAATGCTGCAGTCAATCTCCGTGTGGGCAAAGGGCCCATCACCCCCTCCCCTTGCGTCATGAAGTACCGATGCGCTACCATGACAGTGGCCTGCTGAAGACCCCATGACTGCCATCCTTGTACGCCCGTGAAGCCCAACCACAGGCGGAGATCTATAAGAAATCATGATTTTTCTTATAAACTGTCAAAAGTGTCATCAGTGTTTTTGATATATGAAAAAATAAATAAATTAAAAATAATTTCTATCCTTTGCAAAGCTAATCACAGACAGCACACTGATGCCATCTGTGTGCCGTCTGATTTTCACAGACCAATAGACTTATATTGGTACTTTTAATCTGTGATGGCGGTAAAAAAAATAGATATGTCTTCATGCAGACATGTTCCACAAAAGATACTTTTGTTTTAACAGCCTTACACTATAATGGGTAATGTTCTATTCATGAAAACCAGAGATAGAACAGGTCAGTAAAACATCAGTCAGAATTGCATTTTTTTTTTACCATTTCATCTTTGGAAATTTTATTTTTTTTCCCAGTTTTACAGCACATTGAATGGCAAAATGAATGATGTCATTCATCATTACAGCTTATCCTGCAAAAAAAAAAAAATTATAATGTCAACAGAAAAATAGAAAAAAAAAAAGTTATGGCTCTTGGAAGAAGTCAAGTGAACAAAGAAAAAATCCCTGCTCACAAAGGGTTACTAGAACACAAGCGTGCCCAACTATCAGATTAACTGCACATGGCCACGTTTCTCCTTTATATACAGTCACACATACACTACACGAATCAGCCATAACATGAAACCAACTACTGGGTGAGGAGGATAGCAGAGATTATCTCATGATAATGCCACCTGTACAGAGAGGGTCATACTAGAACACAAGTGAACATTCAGTTTTCCAAACTGATGTCTTGTCAAATAGAAACACAGGTAACCCTAATTACTGTATACAGAAAGCAGAAAAAAAAATGTACCTGCAGCCATAGTGCTAGTATGGCAAACATCATTTTAAACCTATGCTGCAGTCTAATGTGGTATTTGACTGCATGGAAAAATGAAGTTATCTTGCTTGATTACAGACCAATGACTGGAAGCGAGCAGCTGCAGGGGGAATATAACATCATTTTTTTCCTGCACCAGCTGTTCTTCCTGGGACACTTTTGGTATATACTGTACCAAGAACTTTCACTTTGGAGGTGTTCTGCCCCAGACAGCTACTCATCACAATTTAGTCCTTTTTGAAATTACTTAAAGAGATCTAGGAAAAAAAATAAACAAAAAAACGGTCTTTCCCTGCAGCTATATTGGTAATCTGTAAGGAAATCCAGTTTTAAACATGAGACAGTCTAATGTGATGTTTGGCTGCAGGGAGAAAATGAAGTCATGTTCTCCTTGCAGCTGCTCATTTTCAATCATCAGGCTGACGCTGGGGCTGTGTGATTACAGCGCTCTTGCTGCAGAATACTGTCTGCTCGTTACTGCCCTGGTAACTGTAAGTGAGCGGCTGCAGAGAACATAACTTCACTTTCTCCCTGCAGCCAAACATAAAATTAGACTGCCGCACATGTATCACGCAGAGTTTACCTGCAGAGAACCACTATCGCTGCAAAGAAATACCATATTCTTTATGACAAGTTCCCTTTAAGGAGTTGGGTAACTTTGAGGCTAATATATGCAACATGTCAATTTCTCTTGTGTGTACTCTGAGTTTTATGTGCGGATTGTATTTAATGTTGAGACTCTGAAAGTAAAAACACAGATGCATTTTTAGTCTGGTTCTGTTGTGGAAAATACACTAAAATCGCATCAATAAAGTCAAAACCAAACACTAGCAAGTAAAATCAGATTTCAGGTTTTGCTGCGTTTTTCTGTGCCAAAACCTGATTCTATGGAATAGTACTTTTTTTTTCCAACACTAAACTTGATCAGCATGAACAAGAGACATCTAGAATGCCAAAACCGCTGCGGAAAACCAAGGAAAATCTGCTTTTTTTCTGCAGCTTCTTTACTGCCAAGAGATAAGGTTTTGCTGCAGAAAAAAACACGCTGAAAAAACGCCTAGTGTAAACTCACATTTAGACAATGCAGTTTATTTGTGAAGTGTTTCGAAGCTGAACCAACTTCTTTAAGCAGTAGCAGTATTTTGTGTCCACCTTGCTCTTTACTTGACCCCTCCTCTTTTGAACTTTACTTTTGTTATTTGTGTATAGTCTTAAATATGTGCAATAAAACTTTTTGATATATTTTCTATAAGTGTGAGTGGTTTGTGAATGCCTGTGGTATTCATATGTAGGCATTAATATTGGAGGAATCCACTCCACTAATTGGCTGTAGCCAATAGAATATAGCTGTGCTTTATGAATAAATAGGTGCTTATAATGCAGAGGTCTAATCTGGATTACAGATCTAAGTAGTGTAGGCAGCCATTTATTACTCGCAGATCATCGGTCCGGGTCCGTGTGTATGAATGCTCATGTGAACTACCACATTGACTTGCATTTGTGTGCCGTCTCTATGCTGGCAGTTTTGCATATGAAGAACACACGGACACTTAATACATTAGTTTGAATGAGCCCTTAATTACAAATTTCAGGTCTTACTTTTGGACTAATGACCAAATCAAAACTGAACTTTAATATAGTCATAAATTAGCTTTAGAAGATCATACAAAGGAAGGAGGACAAGAGGCTGGGGAATGAGCGCCATTCTGCTGTGGCCATGTATTGGGATACATAAAATCTACAGAAATCAACAATACTAGATTTATATTAAAACCCTACTGACAAAAATATAAATATGCACACAAGAAGATATCATGACTTCTTCTGCAGAACCTACTTAATATCAGATTTTTTCTCTTGCAGCCTCTGGTAAGCCTCATCAAACGTGCATCTTGTGGTGTTCATCATGTATGCAGCGATCACAGCAGCACTTCGGCTTACTCCAGCATGGCTATTAAAGAAAAATACGATATGAAACATGAAATGTTTAATTCAAGTGAGAAACTCTTTTCTTCCAACAAAGTAATGTGAAGGATGAAATGTGTTTTTAGAGCTAAAGGGAAAATGTCAGGACTCCAAAAGCTATTAAACTGCAGGTATAGGGTTAATCTGCAGATTCCTAGCGTTACATTGCTGCCTGGCCATGGTACTTAAAGCTCGGCAACTGGCAGAAAAATAGAATTAGTCTTATAGGTAATTCAGTTTTTAGGAACCATCCACGACAGCAGTATTGGAGGAGGTATCCCCGCCCTAATGGAGGATAGGAAACACAAAGAGGTTAAATACCCCTCCCCTTCCTACAACCACCAGTGTTTTTCCCGGACACACTAACATGAATATTTACCACCAAACTGCAGAAATCATCCAATAAGAACATCGGATAGGGAGGGAAATTAGTGCTGTCGTTTAAGGTTCCTAGAAACCGAATTACCGGTAAGACATTCTATTTTCTCTAGTCACCTTCCACAACAGCAATATCGGAGTAATACCAACAACTAATTTCTTAGGGCAGGACCACAGCCTGCAGAACTCGTCTGCCAAATGTTAAATCCCTATTAAAATCTAGTCTAGTATTGTCTGTTAAACGTATGGACATAAGACTAGGTGGCGGCTCTGCATATCTGCTCAGTAGATGCGTCCCCTCTCTCTGCCCACCCACCACTGATACTGAACGTGTAGAATGAGCCTTCAGTGATGAAGGAGGAGATAAATTCTGTGATGAGTATACAAGACAGATAGCTTGCTTGAACCAACTGGCGATCGTATTCTTAGCCACCTTCTTGCCCGTATTCCTCCTGAGGGCTGAATGAATACGTTTTGGTCAATCCTCCAACCTTCGGTTTGTTGGAGGTAGTGGAGAACCACCCTATGAATATCTAGGGTGTGTGAAAGGCTTCTTCTTCAGTATTGGAAGGATTTGGACAGAATGAGGGTAGCACAATATCCTGACCTCTATGAAAGTTTGAGACTACCTTATGCATAAAGGAGGGATATAAGCGGAGGATAATGCTATCTGCTGTAACCGTTAAGTAGGGCTCTTATTGATAGGGTCTGTATCTCTCCTACACGTCTAGTGGAATTGCTACCAGAAAGACAGTCTTAAAGGTTCAAATGGATCTCTGGTTAAACGGTTAAGAACCAGATTTAAATCCCGAGGGGAATCCGGCTACGAAGTCTAGGCCGAATTCTAGCTGCTGAGGTCATGAAATGCTTTATCCAGCGATGACTGGCTAAGTTCTGGTCAAAGAAAGAGCTAAGAGCTGACACCTGCACCTTCAGAGTACTAGGTATAAGACATAAATCAAGCCCCTTTTGGAGAAAATCCAAAATCCGAGCAGGCATAGGCCAGGTCAAACCTCCAAGGGTGAGAAAAGGCGTCTATTCCCCATGTCCCGTCCGTGGGATTCAGGGAGAAGAACGTCTTCACCTTCGTGTTCTGTCCATTGGGAAATAGATCCACATCCGGAATCCCCCATCTTGACACAAGGGTTAGAAAGACTGCTTGGTCGAGGCACCACTCCCATGGATGGACGTCCTTTCTTGTGAGAAAGTTTGCCTGGATATTGGCGGACCCCTTCAGATGGATTGCTGTGATGGACAGAAGATGTTTCTCTACCCAGGAAAAAAATTCTTGCAGTGACTGATTTCAATCTGATGTACTTCGTGCCTCCCTGGTGACAGAGGTAGGACACTGTGGTCATATTGTCGGAATAAACATGTACATGATGACCTTGGAAAAGGGCAGATGCAGCTTTCAACGCCTCCTCTACCGCCTTCAGTTGTGTGAGGTTTGAGGAACTGGATCTGATGTCTGGGGACCATAAACCCTGGAAGTGGATTTTCTCTTCCACAGCCCCTCTGAATGGCATCTGAAGTGAGTATCTTCAGGGGAAGCTGATCCCAGCTGACCCCCCCGCTGGAGGTTCCGGTAGTTTAGCCACCAACAGGGGAAAACTTCACATGACCAGGAAGGGGAACTCTCCTAGACAGAGAATTTTGATGTCTGTCCCAAGACAAGAGAACACAATTTTGGAGGACTTGTGTATGGCCTTGAGCCCAGGATACTGCCTGAATGCATGATGTCTGTGATCCCAGAATAGACGTTGATTTCCTCAGGGTAGGAGCCCTCTGGCCTCTGAAATTGGAAATCCTCTGAAATAGATCAAGTTGATGATCTCTGGGCAAGAAGGATGATCTTTCTGAATCCAGAAGGATTCCCAAGAATTTCTTCCTTGGTGAAGGATGAAGATTCATTTTCTCCAGATTTGGGATCCAGCCCAGGGATTCCAGGATTTCCAAGGTTTTTAGCACATCCAGATTTAGACGAGGAATAGATGGTGCGACGAAGAGGAAGTCGTCTAGATACAGAATGATGCAAATCCCTTGATGATGAATGAAGATTACTGCTTGTCATAATCTTGGTGAATAACCGCAGCGCTGATGAACTGCCGAACTGGAGGACATTGAATTGGCAATGGCTGACCCGATGACCATGGGAAACTGCGAATCTGAGGAACCTCCAATGATCTGGGTGGATTGGCACGTGGTAATAGGCATCCTCCAGATCTATTGTAGCCATTACCCAATCCTGTCCAATTAGTGGGATTGTTGATTTGATTGATTCTATCTTGAATCATCTGCATGTGATCACTTGATTTAGAGGTTTCAGACTGATGATCACTCTGTGCTTCCCTGAAGGCTTCTCGACCAGGTAGAGGCGAGCATAGCGGCCTCTGCCTATCTCTTGTAGGGATACTCGAAAGATCACCTTTGCTTGAAGCAGGCCTTGAAGATCTAACAGTAAAGAGTTTTGAAAGTGTAGAGATTGTAGTGAGGTAATTCTCCGGCATTGAGGGGGGAAAACTCTCAAACTTTAGTTTCAATCCATCCTGAATGGTACTGAGGACCCACTGGTTTGTGGAGATGGATTGCCACTGAGTGAGGAAGGCCGAGAGTCAACCCCCAACAGGAGAGCAGTCATTGCTTGTCAGGAGTTTGCTGGTGGTGGTGGGGGACGAGGATATTTTTGCCCTTTCCACCTTTTGGATAGCTCCAACGGCCCGATTTGCCTTTGTATTCCCTCTGGGAAGACTGATCTCAGGAAGGCCAAAAAAAAAATCATTTTTTAGGGTTTTTCTGCTCAGGGAGCGATTTCTTTTTGTACATAGCTTTCTCCAACATCTCATCGAGAGCTGGACCGAAAACATGGTGTCCCTGAAAGGGAACGGCGCAAAGCTTAGCCTTAGAGGTGATGTCACCACTCCATGACTTCAGCCACAGAGCTCTCCTAGCTGAGTTGGAGAGGACTGCGGACTTTGCTGCTCTGTGTACAGATTCAGCAGAAGCATCAGCAAGGAACCCTGTTGCTTTCTGAAGAAGGGGAAGACAGTCAAGAATCTCCTCCCTAGAAGTTCCCTGAGTGAGGTGGTCTTCTAATATATGAAGACAGCGTAAATAGAGATCTGGCAACACAGGTTTAGGCCACGTTTGTTTTTAGTAGATTAGTGGGAGGTGTTCCAGGATTTTCTTAGCAAGCTTTCGATCTTACAATCCATGGGATCTTTGAGCGGAGATGAGTCCTCAAATGGAAGAGCCGTCTTTTTTGCCACCCTGGACACCTGCACATCTACTTTAGGTATATCCCACAGAGAGAAATCTCCGTCCATGGGAAACATTTTTTAATTCTGACAGGACACTAAGCCGTTTCTCAGGGAGGTCCCATTCATGAAGGATAAGGCTCTGGATGTTTTCATGTATGGGGAAAACCTTTTTGTTTTTAGGTTTCAGCCCCCCAAACATTTCATCCTGCTTCAATTACTCCTCCTCAACCCCCATGGTGCTTCTCACCATACTAATCAATTCCTCCATATCCACATGTCGAAC
This sequence comes from Dendrobates tinctorius, assembly GCF_039654945.1. NCBI lineage: Eukaryota > Metazoa > Chordata > Amphibia > Anura > Dendrobatidae > Dendrobates > Dendrobates tinctorius. The sequence continues at coordinate 4,382,783 of NW_027361680.1, read as the reverse complement.
TTGGGGGTGAAAGTGGAACCCTCATTCTCCCAAACATCCTCCGAACCAGAGGTACGGACTTCGACCGAGTCTGAATCAGACTCCACAGGTGCCATCCTCCTTTTCTTAGGAGGGGGTTGTGGTACTGGAGCCTGGGAAAAGGCAGACATAGAGGATTGAACCTCCTGTTTTATGAGGGATGTGATGCTGTCCAACAGAGAAGGCTGTTTGGCACGCAAGACATTCCCAGTGCTGGGCTGGCAAAGCTTCTTCTTATATGCTGAGGGAATCTTGGTAGCACATACACCACACTTGCGGCTGGGCACTAAATCCTTCTTAGGGGCAGGGACCCTGTCTCCCTAAAGAGAGAGAAGGTGGGCCAAGTCTCCCATGAGGACATAACCTATATAGCAAGGGACCTTCATCCACTACTTACAGTAGAAGGGTGGACGCTGGGCTCTGTAGAAGCAGAAAGAGGGTTTGTCGCTGTCCATGGTCAGTCTGTCAGATTTCACAGAAGGACACAGGCAATGGGTCTTACCAGGAGGCATCCCCCAACGAGAACAAAATAACAGAGGTCCAAGCTTCATGTTAGTGGTAAATTTAGGTCGATAATTTTTGCGTTTATTTGTGAAAAAAATCAGAAATCTGTCGAAAACTTTGAAAATTTTGCAATTTTCAAATTTTGAATTTTTATTCTGTTAAACCAGAGTGTTATGTGACACAAAATAGTTACTAAATAACATTTCCCACATGTCTACTTTATATCAGCACAATTTTGGAAACATTTTTTTTTTGTTAGGAAGTTATAAGGGTTAAAAGTTGACCAGCGATTTCTCATTTTTACAACAAAATTTACAAAACCATATTTTTAGGGACCACCTCACATTTGAAGTCACTTTGAGGGGTCTATATGGCAGAAAATACCCAAAAGTGACACCATTCTTAAAACTGTACCCCTCAAGCTACTGAAATCTACATTCTACCCTTTAGGTGCTTCACAGGAACTAAAGCAACGAGAAAGGAAAAAATGGACATTTTAATTTTTCCAACAAAAATTTTATTTTAGCATAATTTTTTTCATTTTCACATGGGCAACAAGATAAAATGGATCCTAAAATTTGTTGGGCAATTTCTCCTGAGTACAGCGATACCTCATATGTGGTCATAAACCACTGTTTGGGCGCACGGCAGGGCTCAGAAGGGAAGGAGCACCATTTGACTTTTTGAATGGAAAATATGCTGGAATATTTAGCGGTTGCCATGTCACGTTTGGAGAGCCCCTGTGCGCCTAAACATTGGAGCTCCCCCACAAGTGACCCCAATTTGGAAACTAGACCCCCCAAGGAACTTATCTAGATGCATAGTGTTCACTTTAAACCCCCAGGTGCTTCACAAATTGATTCGTAAAAAAAAAAAAAAAAGTACTTTTTTTTTCACAAAAATTTTCTTTTAGCCTGTTTTTTCATTTTCACATGGGCAGCAGGATAAAATGGATCCTAAAACTTGTTGGGCAATTTCTCCTGAGTACACCGATACCTCATATGTGGTCATAAACTACTGTTTGGGCGCACGGCAGGGCCCGGAAGGGAAGGAGCGCCATTTGACTTTTTGAATGAAAAATTAGCTCCAACCGTTATCGGACACCATGTTGCGTTTGGAGAGCCCCTGTGTGCCTAAACAGTGAAAACCCCCTACAAGTGACACCATTTTGGAAACTAGACCCCTTAAGGAACTTATCTAGATGTGTAGTGGGCACTTTGAACCCCCAAGTGCTTCACAAAAGTTTATAACGCAGATCAGTGAGAATAAAAAATATTTTTTTTTCCTCAAGAATGATTTTTTTAGCACGCTATTTTTTTATTTTCACATGGCTAACAGGAGAAATTGGACCACAAAAGTTGTTGCCCAGTTTGTCCTGAGTACGCTGGTATCCCATATGTGGGGGGAACCACTGTTTGGGCGCACGGCAGGGCTCAGAAGGGAAGGAGCGCCATTTGACTTTTTGAAATGAAAATGAGCTCCAATCGTTAGTGGACACCATGTCGTATTTGGAGCTCCCCCACAAATGACCCCCTAAGGAACTTATCTAGATGCATAGTGAGCACTTTGAACCCCCAGGTGCTTCACAGAAGTTTATAACGCTGATCTGTGAAAATAAAAAATATTTTTTTTCCTAAAAAAAATATTTTTTAGTCCGCAATTTTTTATTTTCACAAGGGTAACAGGAGAAATTGGACCCCAAAAGTTGTACAGTTTGTCCTGAGTACGCTGGTATCCCATATGTGGGGGGTAACCACTGTATGGGCACACGTCGGGGCTCGGAAGGGAAGTAGTGACATTTTGAAATGCTGACTTTGGCATGGTCTGCGAGCGTCATGTTACATTTGCAGAGCCTCTGATGTGCCTAAACAGTAGAAACCCCCCACGTGACCTCATTTTGAAAACTAGACCCCCCAAGGAACTTATCTAGATGTGTGGTGAGCACCTTGAACCCCCCCAAGTGCTTCACAGAAGTTTATAACGCAGAGACATGAAAATGAAAAAATAATTTTTTTTCCACAGAAATAATTTTTTAGCCCCCAATTTTTTATTTTCCCAAGGGTAACAGGAGAAATTAGTCCCCAAAAGTTGTTGTGCAATTTTTCCTGAGTACGCTGATACCCCATATGTTGGGGTAAACCACTGTTTGGGCACATGTCAGGGCTTGGAAGGGAGGGAGCACCGTTTGACTTTTTGAACGCAAAATTGGCTGGAATCAATGGTGGCACCATGTCGCGTTTGGAGACCCCCTGATGTGCCTAAACAGTGGAAACCGCTCAATTCTATCTCCAACCCTAACCCCAACACACCCCTATCCACATCCCTAACCCTAATCCCAACCCTAACCATAACCCGAACCCCAACACACCCCTAACCCTAATCACAAGCCTAAACCTAATCCCAACCCTAACCCCAACACACCCCTAACCCTAATCTTAACCCTAATCTCAATCCTAACCCTAATTCCAACCCTAACCCTAATTTCAACCTTAACCCTAATTCTAATCCTAACCGTAATTCCACCCTAACCCTAATTGCAACCCTAACCCTAACCCTAATGGAAAAATAAAAATAAAAATATTTTCTTTACTTTATTAGTTGTGCCTACCTATGGGGGTGATAATCGGGGGGTTTATTTACTTTTTATTTCATTTTGATCACTGTGAGAGTGTGTCAGGGATTTATCAGTGACAGCAGACATAGCCCGATGGTAGCAGTAGTCTCATCGGCCCATGCCAGTTTTCTTACCGCTGCAGGTCACAGTCAGCTGTGGGATCACGCTGACATCTGCCAGCATGATCCCGCAGCGCTGTTACCGACAGTACTGGCGGTAGCATTACCGCACACAGCCGCAGACAATCGCAAACAGCCACACAAATATTCTACGCCCACACACTCTTCCTCCTTCTGACATTTCCTTTTCTGCATCACTTTTGGCAGCACATCCGCAGCAAATCCACAAACCTTTTTACACCTGCGGTTTTGCCTCGGATTGACCCAATTGAAGTCAATGGGTGCAGAAACGCTGCAGATCCGCAAAAAGAATTGACATGCTGCGGAAAACGCTACAAAATAAGGACGGAAATGTCCACAGCATGTGGACAACAATTCGGTGAGGTCATTAATTAACTTTGCTTTAATAATCCATTGCAGATTTATAGCATTTCCGCAAGGAAAACCGCTGCAGAAACGCAACAAATCCGCAACGTGTGCACATAGGCTTTCAGTCATAGAGGTGCAGCTACAGTCTCCACTCACAGCACTGTAAGCAGCGGCTGTAAGGACGCCCCGGCATATTGCCTGACAAGTCTCGTGGCACAGACGCGTTTCAGAGCTAGCTGTCAAAAAGTTGGGGAGTCGTTACAATAACCTGCAGATTAACCCAATATTGTCCAGTTAATATTTGTAGACATGACAGAGGTTCCCTTTAAGATCCAGTAAAAAAAAAAAAACTTGAGTTGAGCAATAATTCAGGCAAAATCATGATTGTGATTAAACAAGGCAAATATAATGTAATGACTATTCACTCAAAATCAGGATTGATGGTGGCTGCTATTTATGCGATCATGATTTAATGAGGCTACTATTCATTTACCGTGTATAAGCCAACCCCCTAATTTTGCCACAAAAAAACCTGGGAAAACTTATTGACTCGCGTATAAGCCTAGGGTGAAAAATGCAGCAGCTACTGATAAAATAAAAAAAAAAAATAGATACCAATAAAAGTAAAATTAATTGAGACATCAGTAGGTTAAATGTTTTTGAATATCCATATTGAATCAGGAACCCCATATAATGCTCCACACAGTTCATGATGGCCCCATAAGAAGCTCCATACAACATACACCCCATATAATGCTGCACAAAGGTTAATAATGGCCCCATAAGATGCTCCATAGAATAATATGCCCCATATGCTGCTCCATAAATGTTATGGCCCCATAATATGCTCCATATATTATGCCCCCATAAAATGCTCCATAGATTAGACCCCCCATATGCTGCCCCCATATGCTGCTCCATAGAATATGCCTCCATGCGCATATTCATGAGTTTAATGAGTGGTACCGCGTGACCGCTGAAGGGAGACCGTGGGAGAAGTGTGGGGGGCTGCAGAGACACATCAGGAGGGGGTCTGTTATGAACGGGTCACCAAGGAGAATAGCAGGACCAGGCTAATCCACAGAAAACCAGAGAGGTTGGTAACTAAGCGGATTGCAGACCCCTGATCCTATCCACACAACTAGTAGTAGCCGTGGAGCGTACCTACGATGCCCTAGACGCCTCGGCATAGCCGGAGAGCTAGCTCAGCCTAAAGCAAGAAAGGTGAAATCTAAACTGCCCCGGAGCAGACCCCAAAGGAATAGATAGCCCCCAAACATATACTGTCGGTGAGACAAGATGAAAACACAAACGCAGGCAGAAAAATAGACTGAGCAAATGATGGGGCCCAAACTGACTAGACAGGACAGGAAAGGAAAGACACTGTTTGCAATCACACAAAAAATCCTGAAAAAATCAACACATCTGATGTACAAAAAAAAACCACTGAAGTCACACGACTTCGCCCTCACTATATCAGCACTCTGGTATATACTGAAAGCGAAGCAAAAAGAGACCAATATAACAGGGGACAGAACAAACTGACACAAGCAGTAACTTGTGGGCGGTGATCCAGCACAGCCCCAGCAGTAGCAAGCTGACCCGCACAAAGCAGAGATAGACAAAACCAGATCAAATGCAAAAAGATTAGCAAATAAACCACTTAGTTGAACCATGCAGGAACAGAGCAGGAGACATCAGACATCAGAAGGCACAGGAAGAAAATCACCAGCAGGGATTGAAGGAAGTCAGCTGTCTTAAATACACCAGTCAGAAATCCCAGATCTCCAATTGTCATCATCATTATCAGGTGGCAAGCCTCTGTCAATCTGACCAGCTCCACTACCTCCAGTAACCACCAGAGGGAGCCCAGAAAGAGAACTCGCAACACCTCTGTCAATTTGACCAGCTCCACTACCTTCAGTAACCACCAAAGAGAGCCCAGAAAGAGAATTCACAACAGGGTTCAGTATGATCTGTGACACCCCCGCTCCCCCTCCTCCGCCGACCCCCAGGTATATGACTCGTGTATAAGCCGAGAGGGGGACTTTCAGCCCAAAAAAATGGGCTGAAAATCTAAGCTTATGCAGGAGTATATACGGTATATCTTAGTCAGCATTTTTTAGGTTCCTATTAAATATATTATATAGTAGAAAATCCACAGCTTCGCTCGCGGAAAATATGTTAAATTGTTTGTTATGGTAGCTAAAGTAAAATTTTCAGTGTCATACTGAAATTGACATTGTCAGAGTGCTACAGTAATTTTTTTTCCACTTTAAATTTGTTATTATTTTGGCATTTTACTAATTTGTCGTAACATTGAGGTGAACAACAACTTTTTTTTTTCATTTCAACATTTTTATTGATTTTACATATTCAATACATACTATTACTATTTTTTTTTAACAAAAATGAAAATGTATGCACCTTACACAAACATATAAAACACTTACACCCAATTAACAACATAGTACAACCGTCCAGTGTAATCTTTAAGTAGTTCAGGACCCTTTAGTATTCACCTGACACTGATAAGAGATACGGTATAATAGGATGAATAGTAAATATAGAGCAGCCCTCACACAGTATTACTATGACCTGAAGGAGCTCACATCTCAGTAATTAAAATTGCCTCACAGGGAGACTTGTCTAGTTGCTCATAGCAACCAGAGCTCAGCTTTCACTTTACCTCAGCAGCTTCAGTGATGAAAGCTCCCTGTATAGTAAGCAATAATGACAATCTTACTATGAGGCATTTTTCCCCTAACCAATATGGCTGCTCAGTAATGTTCATTCGTGTGCATAGGGTGCATCCATCCGAGTGTGTTTTGATGCGTGTGTGGTCCGTGCGTGTTTGTTGTGCATGTGGTATTTGTGGGGTGGTGTTGAGGTATTTGTGGGGTGGTGTTTGTTTTGTGTGTCTAGAGTGGTCTGGTATTTGTATGGTGTGTTGTGGCATTTGTGTGGTGTTGTGCTTCTGGGTTGGTGTATGTGAGCTGTCTGTGTGATATTTGTATGGTGTTTGTGAAATGTTTGTCTTGTGTGTGGTGGTGTGGCCCCTTTAGCAGCGACTCTTTGGCGCCGTCGCTATAAACCGTCCCTGTCAGTCATAACTGTTGTTTTCCCCTCAGCACTTTTACTTTCACCTTCACATTTCTCCATTATATGTATACGGCCAAACTTCGGGGGCCCCAATCTCATGACAGGACGGGGGGGGGGGGGGAACGCTAGCGAGATTTAACGTGCACAGTATTCTGCTCCTGTGGGTGGAGAGGGGGGTGCCAAATTTCACCCAAATTGGGCAAGAGCTGTGGATTTGTATAGCGCGGGCTACTACAGATTTCACATTTCCCCATTATATGTATAGGGCCTAACTTCGGGGGCCCCAATCTCATGACGGGGGGGGATGCTAGCGACATGTAATGTGCGCTGTGTTCTGCTCCTGTGGGTGGAGCGGGGGCATGCCAAATTTCACCCAAATCGAGCGAGAACTGTGGATTTGTAAAGAGCGGGTTACTACAGATTTTGAGTTTTATATATATAGATTTTCCACTGGGATATTATATTACTATTGTAACGATAATGTAAAATATGACGTAAGATTCCCCTGATTATCACATTTTCTAGAGCACTCCAACCTCTTCTACTGAATGACACTGCTATGTCATTGGTGAGGGTTTGACCCCCCCTTCCTTTCCTTTGCCTGTCACAGCTGCAACTTTTTCTCACTCTGCCTGACTGTAACGTGAAACTCCAGTGTGAGCTCCTTTATCCCTTCTCCCCTCTCAGCCTGCACATTCAGTGTAACCTGAATTACCAATGACTGGTTTCCCACCTCACAGCAGGTGGTTTCTGTCTCCAAAATGTGCTAAGCTACTCTCATAGACTATTATTAGAATCTGATCATTTGGTCATAAAACACTGCGCGTTTATGATAAAGATATGAAAGTTACATTTCTGCGACGTGCGTAGACTAAGCTTCATAGCCCATGTTTTTCACGGTTCCAGCACCTACAGAACCAGAGAAATGGATTTCTCCTGAACGGCAAAATAACTAGTTTGTGTTTGGTTTTGAATGATTGCCAGCGACAAGCTGGAAAGGATGATACTATGTGCGTTTCTATACGAGGTAGCTTCTGCAAGTTTTTATCCAGATCGTACCTCTGAAAGCAAGGGGAGGGAGCCAGAAAAGCCAGCCCCTTTAGTGATGTCACAAGCCCAAAGTTATAAGGTATTTTCCCTTACCCCCATTCATTCTAGCTTGGGATGCCGTGGCACTGGCAATAATATTTCAAATGAATGGTCACGTCTCCGCCTCCCCCAGCATGGTTTTGCCTGAAATGATCTAAGCATTATGTAAGTGTATTTCTTATGTTTTATTCCATTTTTTTGGATTCGCATTGTACATACTGTTATTGTCTCATATTGTAAAACCTTTTTATCTTCTGTAAACACTGCCTACCTATTTTTTGGAGTAAATATAAAATTTACTAGTTCTGTCTCCTTGCTCTGTGACGAATTCACGTGCCTAAGAGTTAATTACGCTACTAATTTGGGTTGGCTTCGAACCCCTCTATTAATTTTAAATATTGATAAGAGAAATCGGAAGCTGGTGGAAGCTAAGTGTGTCTTGGCTAAGTGGGTAGAGCTGGCAGTGACTGAGCAGGTTTTATAAGCGGATTGTGTGGCTGCGGCCAAAGCATTTATAACTCCCTCACTGCAAGCGGGCCTAATAGCCATTGCACAATAAGTAGCCCGTCCGGCGACTAATTATCCTAGGTGCAGTTCTCTGACCCGAGGGTAAGGGGGGCACCAGAGAGCTGCGAGTTCCAAAGTGGAACAGGAAAGTGGGATATACATAAATCCCGGCAGTTCGTGACATATTGTGGCAGCAGTGGGATATCTACAATAAGCCCCTGCAGTAAATTGTGAGGGCAAGACTAGCTTGCTGTTTTCCTCACAGTGTGGCAGTGGAGGGATAAGTAGAATAAGCCCCCCCCTGCACATGCGATAGCCGTGTGCGGCCAAAGGTCACACCCCGGATTGTGACCACTATACCTATAATGAGGATAACTGCACTATTCACTTTTTTTTATTATGTAATGATTTAGTTTATTAATTATATTGTCAGTCACTTTATAGTATTTGGCACCTGTAGCAAGCGGATACTGAATATTTTGACAAATAGGTCTCCTTATCCCTCTGTGATACATGTCATTGAGTATAGATTTCCCCTTATGTTATTTCATCTTGCTTACCCTGTTCCCTTCATTTTTATATTTAGTTTTTTTAATTGTATCTTGTGCATTCATGTTTTTTATTATGTTTATTGATTACGAATTAATAAAGTCATTGTATTATATTTGCCTTGTTTGAATACGGTTTTGGTAGGACTGGTATTAATAGGTTATTATATTGTTTCTTATTTATGGCATTTCTTTTCTATATAGGTTTTCTTAAAATCCTGATTGTTATATGAATGAAAATTGTTTTATATGGGAGAAAAAAGAAACACAAGTAACACTGAAGCTAAACAAAATATCCATCCACTTAGGCAAAAGTCCACGAAGTGGCAACAGGAAGCATCACCGAGATGTCCATGAGTCATGCTCGTGTTTTATACATGTTTTCATCAATACAATATGTATCCATAATAGTCTATGGGGCTGTTCAGGTGACAGTGTCAGCAAAAAAATAAAAAAAAAATCAAGGAGACGTCTGTTTTTTCATCCTCATTACTGATGAAACTGACCCATACAAGTGTATGGGACTGTGAGAACAAAGGACAGCACATGGATGCTATCAGTGTGCTGCTCGTGATTAACATTTTAAATGGCTGAAGCTTCAGAATTTATTACATTTTTCATCAGTGACAATCACTGATGAAACACTGATGGTAAGGCCGGGGAGTCACACTGCCATACATCATGGTCGTGAGCTAAGCAATAAAAATCACAGAGTACTTGGCCCGGTGTTACTCTATGGGGCAGCTCAGATCTGAAATTATTTTCTCATGCTGAATCGGCATGTGAGAACAATGGCTGCATTCTGCAATTAGCACCGAGACTCGGCAGAGTCTTGTCTCACTTGCATCCATAAAAGTCTATGGGTGCGAGTGACACAACGCACAGCACTTGGACATCACCCGAGTGCAGCGCGATATACGCCGGCAGTGGAGATGGAGAAATTTCTCTGCCTCCTCCGCAGCTGTGCGAGAGGATCGCAGCACACAGCACAGACATTCGGCTCATGCTCGCAGCAGAGCAAGAGCTGAGGGTCATTAGCATATCGCACTGGATGCCATAGGCTGGTGTGACTCCAGCCTAAGTCTGGATTCATACATCATGTATGTATGACATGTGCAAGCATGATATCCAAAATGTCCAAGTTGTGCCCAATATTTTTATTTGGAAACACACAGTCCAATTTAGCTAAAATATCTATCGTCATACATTAAAATGACAATTGAAAAGCAGGATAATATATAAACATAACACAGTGGGTTAGAGATCGCTCACACGAATGCATAATTCGGACGAGTGCCATCCGATGTTTTATCAGATAGCACGCAGCTCAATGTTAGACTAAGTGCACACGTTACGGAATTCCCGCGGAAGTTACAGCAACAATTACGGAATTCCATTCTGCGGGAAAACAGCATTTTACACTGTGTCCAAATTATTATGCAAAAAGAGTTTAGGAGTGATAAGGTTAGAATTTTTTTGTTTGTCATTTAAACTCATTGATGGTGATGTGTGTCAGGGCTCTTTATATCACTGAAAGCAATTGCAGATACCTGTGCAAATTAGTTTGGCAGGTGTGTCCAAATAAAGGCAAGACTACTTAAGAAGGCTGTTCCACATTATTAAGCAGCCTACATTTTTTGCCAAAATGGGAAAGAAAAAGGATGTGTCAGCTGCTGAGAAGCAACAACTTGTGGAGTATATAGGTCAAGGCATGACTACAATCAACATTGCCAAGACACTTCATCGTGATCATCGCACAATCAAGAAGTATGTAGCTGATTCCCAGCACACACGTGTGCGTGCTGATAAGGAAAAATTGAGGACTCTTTCCAACAGGCAATTGCGTCAGGTTAAAAGAGCAGCTGCAAAAATGCCTTGTCATAGCAGCAGACAAGTTTTTGAAGCTGCTGGTGCCTCCAACGTCCCCTGAACAACAAGATGCAGGGTCCTTCAGAGATTTGCAGCTGTGCGTAAGCCATCCTGTCGACCACTTCTATCCACTGCACTTAAGCAGAAACGGCTCCAGTGGGCCAAACGATACATGAAGACTGACTTCCAAACTGTGTTGTTCACCGATGAGTGCCGTGCAACGCTCGATGGTCCAGATGGATGGAGTGGAGGATGGCTGGTTGATGGACACCCCATGAAAACACAGCTAAGGCGCCAACAAGGAGGAGGTGGAGTAATGTTTTGGGCTGGAATAATGGGGAGAGAGATTGTCGGCCCCTTTAGGATCCCTGAAGGGGTAAAGATGAACTCCATAATCTATGTGGAGTTTCTAAAACAGCACTTCCTGCCATGGTTCAAGAGGAAGAACCGTGCTTTCCTTAACAAGATCATGTTCATGCATGATAATGCACCGTCTCATGCTGCAAATAACACATCTGCATCTCTGGCTGCTATGGGCACAAAAGAGGACAAACTTATGGTGTGGTCACCATCTTCCCCTGACCTCAACCCCATTGAGAACCTCTGGAGCATCATCAAAAGAAGTGTCTATGATGGCGGGAGGCAGTTCACATCTAAGCAACAGCTCTGGGAGGGTATTCTGTCCACATGCAAAACAATTGAAGCACAAACCATCCAAAAACTGACAAATTCAATGGACGAGAGAGTTCAGAAGCTTCTTTCGAACAAGGGGTCCTATGTGCAAATGTAAAATCACCTAGAATAAAGTTTTGACTTGAAAACTGTTTGATTTCATTTTGTAATAAGCTGATAATGCTTATAATTTCACAATTGACCATTTTTTTTATTCAAAATAAAAAGGTTGAAAACTCTGCTGTGCATAATAATTTGGAACATGCATTTTGAGTGTTTATTTTTAAAAATATACTGGTTTTCATAGGCAGTTTGTTCAAAAACATTGCAATTATACTAGAATATTAGATGACTAGAAAATAACAATGACTGCAATTCATATAGGTAATTTAGAGAAAATATGAGGAAATATATTTTGCATAATAATTTGGAACACAGTGTAAATTCCCGCGATTTTCCCACGGAAAAACTAGCGATTTGCAAGCGTAATTAGCTTGCAGAACACTAGCGTTTTCCAAGCAATCTGTAGCATCACTTGAAGAACTGATTGGCAGGTTGGTCACACTGTTTTTCTCACCTTCCGACGTCCCTCGCAATGCTCCCGGCAAGTCCCGTTCCCAGCGATGCATTGCGACAATGACCTTTGATGACGTCGCGGTCACGCGAGACCGCTACGGTATCACGACCGCTACGTCATCAAAGGTCATTGTCGCAATGCATCACTGGGAACGGGACCTGCCGGCAGCATCGCTGAAGCCTGGTGACACTGCGAGGGACATCGGAAGGTGACAATATGACGACTTTTTTATTTTAATTCTATTTTTTACAGTGATATGGTACCCAGAGCCCGGAGGAAAGTCTCCTCTCCTCCGGACCGTGGGTACCATCCGCAAATGTTCTGCTTACTTTTTGCATGGTGGGCACAGCAGAATCCGCCACGATTCTGCAAAATTAATGAGCATGCGGAGTATTTTTCCGCGATGCGTTTCCGCCGCGGGAAAATCTGCAGAATTAACACAGCATTGAGGAATCCCATAGGATTGCAAAAAAAACCGCTACGTGTGAAGGGCAGTGTAGATCTGCGATTATTTCCGCATGCAGATTTGGCATGAGAAAACTCTCTGTATGCTGAGTGGCTCCATAACTCAAACCATGAGCACAGTTACAAGTTTATGGGTGTGTATGAAACACTGGACTGCACTCAGACGTCAGAGTGCAGTCCGACATCCACATGGATGCAGAGAATGGAGAAAATAAGTTCTCTGTCTTTGCCACACCCTTGCTTTGATTCTTGCTCGCGGGAGAATCTAATCCCAGTGATCTGACACTTAACTCAAACTGACAATCTCAACAGTGTCATTAGCATAATCGTTCCGATTATCCTGCATCTTATTATGCCCTGGGTTTATTGAGCGCTTCTCCGAGTCCAGATTTTTACTTCCGGTATTTCATGCCATGCATCCTATTCCCTTATCAGAGTGAATATGGTGCTCATGGCATGATGTGCATGGGCGGGATTTATTTGGGGGTTATGTGGCGGCAGATCTCATTATGGCATGGTTATTACTTAGTTGCATATTGGCCTGCTTTCCCATTTGTTATACAGTGATATATTATGTGTCGCCACCATTTGCATACTGACCCGCTTTTCTTTGACTATTGTGTGGAGGTGTATTGTATTGCAGCACAGTGTCCATTTGCATATTGCCCTTTTTAGGCTGCGGCGTGGCCATGTATTGCATTGTAGGGTGACGATGTCACTACACGCTAATCCGCCATCCCTTTAACTAATGAGAGTGCTTTGTCTCGCATGTGACGTCATGCATATAATTAAAGATGTCGGCGTGCCTTCCATCGGCCCGGATATGGTTCCAAGATGCGTTCCATATACCGGAAGTTACGTCCACGGAACAGATGTGATGTCACTAATGTGATCACATGATAGACTTTGCGTTCCACTTACCCGGAATTATTCCTGGCGTGCGTTCAATACACCGGAAGCCAGGTCTAAAGAGATACCACGCACGGTTATACGCAAGTACTATGTGCCATCTCATTTATTCAAAACGTGGCGATTAATATCATTGGACATCAGAGGTGCCACAGTAAGTAGTGATTTGCAATCTTATTTACTTCGCTTTATATAAGGACAGCCCTATTCACCCTTCATTCTATGCAGACAGCATAGAGAGTAGAAGGATCACGTCTTTCTAGTATTAGCACTGTAGCACTTTATCTTCTATGACAAGCTAGTCCCTTGATGAATCTGCTTGGAATTAACGCGTTGGGACACCTGGTGAGGGAAAGTGCATGGCATGTTTAACATAAGGATAGTTGTGAACTGCCCTTGTCAGAGCGGGAGTCTGGGGATAGATGACTGCTAGCCCCATAGGGATTGACATGGTATTGTCATCCCCATGCTTCAAATTGGTGATCCATTCTGTGACTCAGGATTCCTGATTGCTCCCGCACCTGTTCTTCATTTGTGGTGAGATTGATCCTTTTTTTCACCTATTTTATACCTTTCTACATTGTGGTTTTATCAATGTGTTAGATTTATATGTGCAACCTGGGTAATTGTGTTATAATACGGGGGATAATTTATAATTGTACCCAGAACGCTGTGCCTTGGAACACACTGATTCCACTCGTTACTGTTTGAATGGTTTTAGTAACATAGTTATTAAGGTTTAAGGAAGACTTTAAGTCCATCTAGTTCAACCCATATCTTATCCTAACCTGCCCTAACATGTTGATCCAGAGGAAGACAAAAAATCCCATGTGGCAATCAGTAAGCTTCACATTGGGGAAAAAAATTCCTTCCCGACTCCACATACGGCAATCAGACTAGCTCCTTGGATCAACGCAATATCAAGGAAACTAGTGTATATACCCTGTAATATTATACTTTTCAAGAAAGGCATCCAGTCCCTTCTTAAATGTTAGTAGGGAATCACTCATTACACCATCATATGGCAGAGAGTTCCATAGTCTCACTGCTCTTACAGTAAAGAATCCGCGTCTATTATTATGCTTAAACCTTCTTTCCTCCGGACGTAGAGGATGCCCCCTTGTCCTCGTCACAAGTCTAAGAGTAAAAAGATCATTAGAAAGGTCTTTGTACTGTCCCTGCATATATTTATACATTGTAATAAGATCACCCCGAAGCCTTCGATTTTCCAAACTAAATAACCCCAAGTGTAATAACCTGTCTTGGTATTGCAGACCCCTCAGTTCCCAAATAACCTTGGTCGCTCTTGTATGCACCCGCACCAGTTCAGCTATGTCTTTCTTATACACCGGAGACCAGAACTGTACACAGTATTCTAAGTGTGGTCGCACTAGTGTCTTATATAGAGGTAAAATTATGTTCTCCTCATGAGCATCTATGCCTCTTTTAATGCATTGAGCTGCAGTGAGCGGCTCCTAATGATACGTGATGGTCAGGTGACTGCCTAGACCAATCACGCAATATCTTGATATGCAGACTGACATGCCCGGTTACGCCCAGGAAGTGGGGCAGGGTATGGTCGGTTCCTGTCTCAACATGACGCGCGGCGCCTGTTTAGGAAAACCCAGGAAGTGGGGCAAGTTGCCTGAGCAGATGCCGGCGTCATGCGCAAACCGGAAGTACTGTACGGGGCAACCGGAAACGGCAACAAGCCGCGGTATGCCGCGATTTATAAAAGGCAGCTATCTCACAACGGGCGTGCTATGCGCCAGAAGAAGGTGTCACAATACCCCTGATGAGTCAGGCATTGACGAAACGCGTTGGGTGACAATCCTGGAGATCGGGTCACGATTTTGGGTTTTCAGATGGACCTTACCTGATCATCCGTTCTTTATAGAAGCGTTTAAAGATAAGTACAGCGGTCTCAGTATCTATAGTGGTATCATAAATGGATACAATTTGCTCATGAGGTGATTTTATGCTTATGCATTTGACCGATGCTGTACATATGCTGTGCTAATTTATATACGGGCTGGATATGTCTATTAAGTAATATTAATTCTGATGACATAAAGGCCTGTCGGCACACAATTACAAATATACAAGGCTCATATGGTCGGAGATTCCAGGTTTTGAAACACCTGGACAAGAAATACGTTAATGTCCAGGGCCATATGGTACCTTATTTAGTACAAAACGGTTTGTTTTTAATAGAACACTGCACAATTGCACTTTGGCACATGTTTGTTTTGATTTGATGTATGGTTTTTAAAGAATCATTAAAGGTTATGTTTTATTGTTCATGATATACCAATTTGCTACCTCTAAATATCTGACATTGGTTTGAGACACCCCCGCTATATAATTAATAACTCTTTTAATAGATCCCATTATTTTATTTGCCTTTGCAGCAGCTGCCCGACACTGGCCACTAAATGAGAGTTTGTCGTCCACCCATACACCCAGGTCTTTTTCAGTGACAGTTTTGCCCAGTGTTTTACAATTAAGCACATAATTACACATCTTGTTTGTTCTTTTCCAAACAATTTTATTAACATTTTATAACGGAGCATACATAAATGCAATATCATGAGGCATTGATGACACATGAAAGAAAAAATACAAAAACACTACCAGACTATAAATAATAAGAAATCATGGAAACATTTCCAGCCAGCGAGACCATTTCTTTAAAAAGGAAGGGACACAGCCATTCAGCAACGCCAATTTTTGCTCATTTGACTTATGTAAAGTCAGCTTTGCAATAATATCGAGTGAAGAGGGCACTCGAGTGGATTTCCAATAAAACGCAATTTCATTTTTAGAAACCAAAAGTAAATGAATAACCAATTTCCTAACAGAAGGATTCAAACGACTTGCATCCAACGAGAGCAGGGCGAACTGAGGAGTCAGTGAAAAATCTGATTTATTTAAAATATGAGAAATAAGAGAGGAGATGTCGTCCCAAAAATGCCGAAGATGTGGACAAAACCAAAATAAATGGGAAAGGCTACCATGATGCCCGCAATCCCTCCAACAGAGAGGGGAGGTGGAAGGGTTGATAAAAGCTAGACGAGATGGCGAATAGTACCATCTCAATATTATTTTAAAGTAGGACTCATGGAGAGCCATAGACATGGTAGCAGAATAGGTTAGAGACATGGTCAGTTCCCAAACATCTGGGGAAACTGAAAAATTCAAAACCGATTCCCATTTTTTCATATATGGGGATTTTATAAATGCAGAATCGTTGATGAACCACTTGGTAGATATAACGAGTGGACCAAAAAATATTATGGCCTGAGTTGCATAAAATATTGATCGCTGGCTTCGATAGCGGAGGGCAGCGAGTCACCAGTGGAGTCAAAAATTCTTTCAACAGTAAAGTGAAGAAAAGCAGAGGAGGGAACCCCAAACCTATTCTTAAGATGAGAAAAAGATACAAATTTATGACCATCAAAGATGTCATTTAATTTAGAAATACCCCAGTCAGCCCAAGTAGAATGGAAATCGAATGAATAAACAGAGGCCAGAAAAGAGAGAGGAAGCCTCAACAGGAATTGAATCCTAGAAAAAACACTCTTAAATTTAAAAAACTTCCTCCAAGTCACAATAGCAGCCATAAAAATTGGATTAGACTGAGATAAACGCTTAGATGTCAATAGATTCAAAATAAGAGAACAAGGAGGGGAATTTTTATTAAAATAAAATTCCAAGTCCGCCCATGAAGGTATATGGCCAGTTGACCACCAACATAGACTTTGCTTAATAAGATTAGCGTAATAATAAGCTGAGATGTTAGGCAGTTCCATACCTCCACGTAATTTATGTTTGTATAACTGATTCAAAGCAATACGGGCCTTTTTATTTCCCCAAATAAATAAATTCTTGTTTGTTCTACCCAAGTGCATGACCTTACATTTATCCCCATTAAAGCACATTTGCCATTTATCAGCCCAAGCTTCTAGTTTACATAAATCCTCCTGTAATATAAAATTGTCCTCCGCTGTAATGATTACCCTGCAGAGTTTAGTGTCATCTGCAAATATTGAAATTCTACTCTCTATGCCCCCTACAAGGTCATTGATAAATATGTTAAAAAGAAGCGGGCCCAAAACTGACCCCTGTGTACCCCACTGCTAACCGTGACCCAGTCCGAGTGTGCTCCATTAATAACCACCCTTTGTTTCCTATCCCTGAGCCAGCTCTTAACCCACTTACACATATTTTCCCCTATCCCCATTGTTCTCATTTTATGTATCAACCTTTTGTGTGGCACCGTATCAAAAGCTTTTGAAAAGTCCATGTACACCACGTCCACTGCATTCCCTTGGTCCAGTCCGGAACTTACCTCTTCATAAAAGCTTATCAGATTAGTTTGACAGGAACGGTCCCTTGTAAACTCATGTTGATATTGGGTCATGAGGTTATTCTTCTCCAGATACTCCAGTATAGAATCTCTTAGAAAACCCTCCAGGATTTTACCCACAGTTGAGGTTAAACTTATTGGCCTATAATTTCCAAGTTCAGTTTTTGTCCCCTTTTTGAATATTGGCACCACATTAGCTATACGCCAGTCCTGTGGTACAGACCCTGTTATTATGGAATATTTAAAGATTAAAAATAATGGTCTATCTATGACTGTGCTGAATTCCTGCAGTACTCGCGGGTGTATCCCACCCTCGCCCGGGGATTTGTCAATTTTAGTGATTTTTAGACGCCGCCGTACTTCCTGCTGGGTTAAGCAGGTGACATTTAATGGAGAATTTTTATCCCTGATCATGTTATCCGTCATGGGATTTTCTTGTGTAAATACTGTTGAAAAAAAGTCATTTAGCATATTGGCTTTTTCCTCATCCTCATCCACCATTTCACCCAGACTATTTTTAAGGGAGCCAACACTATCATTTTTTTAGCTTCTCACTATTTATGTAGTTAAATAATATTTTGGGATTATTTTTACTTTCTCTGGAAATGAGTCTCTCTGTCTCAATCTTTGCTATTTTGATTTGCTTTTTACAGAATTTATTTAATTTTCTGTATTTAATGCCTCACTACTACCTACTTTCTTTAATTCTCTAAATGCTTTATTTTTGTCACTTATTGCTCCCCTTACAGCTCTATTTAACCACAGTGGTTTCCTCCTATTTCTAGCTTGTTTATTCCCATACGGTATATATTGTGCACAGGTCCTATTCAGGATGCTAATAAACGTCTCCCATTTTCTTTGTGTATTTTTATGTCTCAGGATATCGTCCCAGTTAATTGCAACAAGATCATCTCTCATCCGTTGGAAATTTGTCTTCCTGAAGTTTAGTGTCCTTGTAACCCCTCTACTACACATCTTATTAAAGGATACATGAAAACTTATTATTTTGTGATCACTATTACCCAAGTGACCCTCAACCCTTATATTTGATATGCGGTCTGGCCTGTTGGTATAATATTAGGTCTAGTAGTGCACCCCCTCTTGTTGGGTCCTGAAGCAGTTGTGAAAGGTAATTGTCTCTCATAGTTGTTAAAAACCTATTGCCTTTGCTGGAACTGCAGGTTTCGGTTCCCCAATGTATTTCAGGGTAGTTGAAGTCCCCCATAATAATGACTTCTCCTTGAGTCGCTGTTTCATCTATTTGCTTTATGAGGATATTCTCTGTTGCATCCATTATTTTTGGAGACTTATAACAAACCCCTATCAGTAATTTAATATTTCCCCCCCCCCCTTATCTCTACCCACAGGGACTCTACATTTTCATTAGATTCATATATATTATCACACAGGATGGGTTTTAAGGATGATTTTACATATAAACACACGCCTCCCCCTCGTTTATTTGTACGGTCATTTCTGAACAGACTATAGCCCTGTAAATTAACCGCCCAGTCATGGCTCTCGTCCAGCCATGTCTCAGATATCCCCACCATGTCACACTTATGTTCCAACAACATTAACTCCAATTCCTCTATTTTGTTGGCGAGGCTTCTGGCATTAGTATACATGCACTTTATGTATCTCTCTTTACCTCTATTCTTTCTTGAATTATTAACTGTTCTAACCCCACCCCCCATGCCACCCCAACCCCTAATTTCATTATTTGTGCCCAGGTCTCTATCTGCACTGTCTTCCCCTCCTATAAAAGGAATACCCCCCCGTCCCTAGTTTAAACACTCCTCCAACCTTCTAGCCATTTTCTCCCTCAGCACAGCTGCACCCTCCCCATTGAGGTGCAGTCCGTCCCTAGCATAGAACCTGTAGCCAACGAGAAGTCTGCCCAGTTCTCCAGGAACCCAAACCCCTCCTTCCTACACCAATTCCTGAGCCACTTATTAACCTCCCCAATCTTCCGTTGCCTCTCTGGCGTGGCACGTGGTACAGGAAGTATTTCAGAAAATACCATCTTGGAGGTTCTTGCTTTAAGCTTGCAGCCTAATTCCCTGAAATCATCTTTAAGGACCTTCCACCTACCTCTAACTTTGTCATTTGTGCCAATGTGCATCATGACCGCTGGATCCTCACCAGCCCCTCACAGTAATCTGTCAACCCGATCAGTGATGTGTCTGACTCGAGCGCCAGATAGGCAGCACACCGTTCGACGATCCCTGTCTTTGTGACAGATTGCCCTATCTGTTCCCCTAATAATTGAGTCTCCCACTACCAGAACCTGTCTGGCCTGCCCTGCTCTCCTTTTTCCCCCCCTTACTGGTGCAGACACTCCTCCGGCTTTCAGAGGACATGCCTTGCTGCAGCAGTGCTACTCCTGCACTAACACTCCCCTCATCTGACAACTTAGCAAACTTATTGGGGTGTGCCAGATCAGGACTAGCCTCCCTGGTGCTCTTCCCTCTACTCCGCCTTCTGTCACCCAGCTAGCTGCTTCATTGTCCTGCAGCTCCAACCTAGCATCCCCCCCTCATTTATCCCATTGAGCGTCTGCTCAGTGAGCAGAAGACTCCTTTCCATATTGTCTATGGATCTCAGTGTTACCAGCTGCACATTTAGATCCAGTACCTGGGCTTCCAAATGCACAACGTGCTCACATCTCGCACAGCAGTATGCACCCTCGACCGGCTGTTCAAGGATTTCATACATGCGGCAAGACGTGCACTGGATGGCATTGGCAATAGTGGAGCACATCCTAATGGGGATTGCACCAGACAGAGAAGATAAGCAAAAATAAATAAAAAGTATTAATAAAATATAACAGCAATTGAGTAACACTTCCCTTGGAAACTCCCTGAATCCAAAGTCACTGAATCACAAGTCACACACTTACCGCAGTTCACACTCGCTCAGGCAGAAGATTTAAAAGATTTTTTTTTCCCCTTGTCACGGGGCAGTAAGGGGAAAACAGAATATGTGGAACCGGGGCCCCTGAACTGCCCCTCAGGCTAAGGGGGTGCCCTGTCTTTCCTTAATTTGGGGGTACACTTAAAAGGTAGTGAGGCCCAAGTCCCCGACCTGTCCCTGTCTCCTATTTAGCCCTGAGCTAAACCCCCAACCCCCTCCCCAGGAGGTGAGACAGGGAAAAGTGTACTACACAAAAAACCCAAAGGAAAGATACAACAGACAGGGTAAAATAAAATAAAACTTAGCTTGCTCTGCTGCAATGCTCCTGGACAGCAGAGATAGCCACTTGACAACAGCAAACAACTGAAGTACCACAGAACTCAGCTCCTGAACTCCAGCTTAGTTGGTCTCACAAGAGCAAGTGTATAACCAACAGTGATTTCCAGCACCTGAACTCCTTTTATAGGAAGGAGGGGGAGAAGTTACCACCTGCATAAAATTATTAATCACATGCAGTTTCCCTGCAGTAACCCCGGCAGCCACTGGGGGAATATACATCAGCAGACCAACTACAGTTGTAGTAAACCCCAGCGGCCACCGGGGGCAAAAACTCATATTTAACACCCAATGGACGAAAAGAGAAAGAGGTTTAAATGTGAGGAAATCCAGACCTGACACAGATCCAAGAAATGGATCGTGACAGAACCCCTCCCACAAGGAGGGGCCTCTGGACCCTCAACCAAGCGCCTCACCCAAAAAAAAACCTTATGATGAGGACGCCTGGACACAGTAGAGTTTACCGAGATAAACACCTGACTCTCAGGTTTATGGCAAATGTGGTTATATACATGTTCCGGAGGTGGCACACATCTCCAGAGCGCCGACCTGGGGAACGAATTGTGTATGGGCATGACAGAGGGTAACTCCAACTGGTAGGTCGCTGGGCCGAGAATGGCAGACACCTGATAAGGACCGATAACTCGAGAGTTCCAAAAACCAGCAGCACACTTCCACCAGATGTGATTGGTGGACACCCATACAAACTCGTTCACACACAGGTCCTGACCTGAATGTTTAATTCCACTCATGCGTCTGCCACAAAATGGAGAACTCTTTGAAGGACTGACAAAAGAGGCATCCCCCTGTGTCACCACACTCACACCCCCACGATTTTCAGGGGAAACCACCATCTTCCGCTGACCCCTCCTCCTACGAGGACTCTGACTACCAGGGTTAGCTACTGGTGAGGGTTGAGACTGGTCCCTACTCCTGGGCAGCACCTCTGCTGCCCCTACTGAGGAAGAAGGGAACAGTTGTAGCAAGACGATGGAGACAGTTGCCCCAGGGCAGTAGCTCTCACACGACTGCCCCCAGCTGACAACTTCCCCAGACCGCCAATCTATCACCAGGTTGTGTTTCTTTAAGGTGATGGTATTACCAGCCCAAGACGTAGCATGACAGGGACTCCTCATGATGAGTCCCTATACGAAGATGTATATTGTCCACGACTTTGGTAAGGCTCCCCTGGCTTAGTGGGACAGTCAATGGCCTGGACGCTTAAGGGTTTGGCTAGCGTCCTACACCTGAGGGCATGGGTCTCGACAAAGTGGGCATCATCCAGGTTGACTCCAGCTCCACTGTCCACAAGTACCGGAAGGCCCTCAGTTTCCCCACCCACCGTAACCTCTGCCGATAGCGTACACTGAGGGGAAGAAATGGAGTAAATATACACTCCCTGGTTGACTCCCTACACACGACCGGGGGGGCTGCTTCTTCGGTGGTACGGAAGATTTGGCGCGCACTGGGCAGGCTCCTATAAAATGGCCAGTCTGCCCATAGTAAAAACATGCCCCCACACCTCGGCGAACCGCAGGAAACCCCTTTTTGGAAACCACTGCTCCAAGCTGCATGGGTTCCTCCGATTGTTCAGGTGTGTCCTCCTCCCTAGCAAGGACTATAGGGGGCACATATGGTGCATGTCTCTTCCTGAGGTGTCTATCCACCCGAATGGCAAAGGACATGGCGGCCTCCAGCGACCTGGGGGCGGCATACTTCACCAGAGTATCCTGCAACTTCAGAGATAGACCCTGCACAAAATGACTCCTCAGTGCAGAGTCATTCCACTGCGTGTCAGTGGCCGGCCTACTGAACTCTGAGCAGTACTCCTCAACAAGCCGGCCTCCCTGCTTGATCTTACGGAGTCGGGATTCCGCCAGGGAGACTCCATCAGGATCGCCATACACCAGAGCAGGAAAAAACCTGTCTACTGACCGTAAAGATGGCGAACCGGTCGGCAGGGAGAAAGCCCAGGCCTGGGGACCCCTAAGCAGGGAGACAATAATTCCCACGCGCTGCTCTTCACTCCCTGAAGAGTGGGGGCGAAGCCTAAAATATAATTTACAGGCCTCCTGAAACACATTAAACTTGTCTCTCCCACCAGAAAACTTGTCCAGGAGAGAGATCTTAGGTTCTGGTTGGGCCTGTACCTGAGCTGAGGCCTAGGTCCCCACCAACTGCTGCAGTTGTTGCACCATCTCACCTTGCAACAGCTTAAACTCAT
The DNA here is from genome assembly GCF_039654945.1 of Dendrobates tinctorius. Classification (NCBI taxonomy): domain Eukaryota; kingdom Metazoa; phylum Chordata; class Amphibia; order Anura; family Dendrobatidae; genus Dendrobates; species Dendrobates tinctorius. The sequence goes on along the minus strand of NW_027361680.1, from coordinate 4,359,576 downwards.
CGGTGAGAGACTGTAGCATTCGGGCGAAGGCCTGCATTTGGGCCATGGCTCAGCAGGCAGAATGTGAGGGTTGGTTATAATGTCACGGGGCAATAAGGGGAAAACAGAAGATGTGGAACCGGGGCCCCTGAACTGCCCCTCAGGCTAAGGGGGTGCCCTGTCTTTCCTTAATTTGGGGGTACACTTAAAAGGTAGTGAGGCCCAAGTCCCCAACCTGTCCCTGTCTCCTGTTTAGCCCTGAGCTAAACCCCCAACCCCCTCCCCAGGAGGTGAGACAGGGAAAAGTGTACTACACAAAAAACCCAAAGGAAAGATACGACAGGGTAAAATAAAATAAAACTTAGCTTGCTCTGCTGCAATGCTCCTGGACAGCAGAGATAGCCACTTGACAACAGCAAACAACTGAAGCAACACAGAACTCAGCTCCTGAACTCCAGCTTGGTTGGTCTCCCAAGAGCAAGTGTATAACCAACAGTGATTTCCAGCACCTGAAGTCCTTTTATAGGAAGGAGGGGGAGAAGTTACCACCTGCATAAAATAATTAATCACATGCAGTTTCCCTGCAGTAACCCCGGCAGCCACGGGGGAATATACATCAGCAGGCCCACTACAGTTGTAGTAAACCCCAGCGGCCACCGGGGGCAAAAACTCATATTTAACACCCGATGGGCGAAGAGAGAAAGCGGTTTAAATGTGAGGAAATCCAGACCTGACACAGATCCAAGAAATGGATTGTGACACCCCTTTTACCAGCACACCACCCTGCTGCTCAATGCCCTTCTAAAAGGGAAGTTTTGTCTTGTATCCCAAGGGATTTTGCCCACCTCAGTTTGTATATACACATTTGACTGAGACTGTGGCACATTCTGTCTTGTTTTATTCACTGAAGGTGACAACACTTTTTGTTTGTGTTTTTATTGGATATTAAGTTATGTTTTAATTCTCACCTTTGCTGTATACCATATCTTGCGTGAGAGAATCATCGCTCATGTGACGCCGACCTTAGAACATTATGCAGATACAAAATCGATACTGTATTACTTTCATATATAATACCCTAGAAAAAAAAACATTTGTTTGTGTGTTGCCTATTCTTAGAGTCTATAGGGCTTTTTTCTGGGAGGTGAGAAAATGTAGTCTTCATTGGTCCCATTTTTGGGTAAGTATGACTTTTTAGGAGGTGGGATGACCAAAAAAGGAGTAGTTCTGCTTTTTGTTTTTAAATACCACTCACCATTAAGGATAATTCACTAGAGATGAGCGGACACTTGGATGTTCGGGTCTGGCGGCGGGTTCAGCCGAACAGTTACAAAAAGTTTGGGTTCGGGTATCAGAACAGCACCCAGACCCGATTCACTTGAATGGGGGGCCCGAACATCCAGTGTTTGCCACGCTGTCATGTGCATGACAGCGTGGCAAACACCGCTTCTGATCGGTAGTGAAATCATCCCCGCAGGTCAGAGAGCCGCGGTTCCCACGATGTCAAAAGACAGCGTGAGCGCTCAGCTGTGGCCGGAGTTATAAAGTTCAGCTATGGTCACTGGTGTCAGCGGATGGGACAACTGATCACATCATCTGACACCTTCTGCCTGAAAGCAGGAGCGGTAGATGGGAGTATTCATTAGCCGCTCCTACACTGTAAATAAATAGTTAAAAAAAAAAAAGGCGTGGGTTCCCCTGTATTTTTGATAACCAACCTTGCAAAACTCACAGCTGGGAGCTGCAGCCCTCAGCTGTCAACTTCAGCAAGGATAGTTATCGAGAATAGAGAAGGGTCCCCACGCTGTTTTTTTAAAAATTATTTTAATAAATAATTTAAAAAACGGCATGGGGTCTCCCCCATTTTTGACAACCAACCATGGAGGCTGGTATTCTCAGGCCGGTAAAGGGCCATGGATATTGGGCACCCCCCAGAAAAAGCACATCTATTAGATGCGTCAATTCTGGCACATTGCCTGGCTCTTCTCACTTGCCCTGTAGAGGTGGCAAGAGGGGTGATAATTGTGGGGGGTTGATGTCACTTTTGTATTGTCAGGTGACATCAAGCCTCGAGGTTAGTAATGGAGAGGTGTTAATAAGACGCCCCCATTACTAACCCCATACTCACATTGAAAGAAAACACAGACACTCAGCAAAAAGTCCTTTAACCCCTTCCTGACATCCGACGTACTATCCCGGCCATGGGACCCGGGCCCCTATGCCCATGGACGGGATAGTACGCCTACCGCGATCAGCGGCGCCCACGTGGTGAGAGCTGCTGATCGCGGCCGGGTGTCAGCTGATTATCACAGCTGACACCCTGCACAATGTGTCAGGGGCGGCTCCCTCCGTGCTTCCCTGAGCCCCCACGGCAGCGCAATGTGCAGCGCTGCTGCGGGGGGCTCCTTTCCTGCAGGCCCCCGAATCCAAGATGGCGACGGGGGCCTTCGGGGGCCTGCAGGAAGCTGGCTTCCTCAGTGCCTGCAAAGCGCAGGCATGAGGAAGCCTTGTGCACTGCCTGTGACAGATCGCTGATCTGTCACAGTGATCTGTGATGTGACAGATCAGCGATCTGTCACAGGACAGTGATGTCCCACCTGGGACTATTTAATAAAGTAAAAAAAAAATTTAAAAAAAAAGTGTTAAAATAATTAAAAAAAAAAATAGCCAAGTAAATTAGAAAAAAAAAATATTCCCCCAAATAAATCCATTTTTTGGAAATAAAAAAACAAAAAAAAACAATAAAAGTACACATATTAGGTATCGCCGCGTCCGTAACGACCTGCCCTATAAAACTGTCCCATTAGTTAACCCCTTTAGCGAACCCCTTAAAAAATAAAAATAAAAAACGAAGCAAAAAATAATGATTTATTATCAAACCGCCAAACAAAAAGTATAATAACGCGCAATCAAAAAGACGCATATAAATATCAATGGTACCGCTGAAAACGTCATCTTGTCCCGCAAAAAACGAGCCACCATACAGCATCATCAGCGAAAAAATAAAAAAGTTATAGCTCGCAGAATAAAGCGATGCAAAAATAATTATTTTTTATATAAAATAGTTTTCATTGCATAAAACCGACAAAACATAAAAAAACGACCTAAATGAGGTATCGCTGTAACCGTACTGACCAGGGCTGTGGAGTCGGTAAGCCAAACCTGCGACTCCGACTCCTCAATTTCCCTTACACCGACTCCGACTCCAACTCCGACTCCGACTCCCACACATATTGCTTATATTTAAGTGAAAAATTTATTGTAGTACAATGTGAACCTCAGACATTTAATCATTTTTATGATCCAATAATCAAGATATTTAGATAGAACAGAATATATATTGGTGTACTACCCGGTTTTCATTCTTTTTGGTACAGATACGAAATGGATAGACAGAAATGGATAAATGGATAGATAGAGCAGATTTCTAATCTGCTTTTGCTATTGAAAACATTATCTATGAGCTCAAAAACCTTTCAGGTGATGCAGTTTTTTAAAAAGCTGATCTGCTTTTGCAGCTGAAAAACGTATCCTCAAAAAACACAGGAAAAACGCTGTGTGTGAATGTAGCCTTAGATCAGGAATAGAACAGCCATTTATAGGACATTTCATAACTTTCCCAAACTCCTATGAAAAAATATTCAGCACATCCTGCATTGAATTACTGTAACCAATTTATTATATATTTTAGGAGTCGGAGTCGGTCCATTTTATACCGACTCCAACTCCGACTCCACCAAAATGAGCACCGACTCCGACTCCACAGCCCTGGTACTGACCCAAAGAATAAAACCGCTTTATCAATTTTACCGCACGCGGAACGTTGTAAACGCACCCCCCCCCCAAAAGAAATTCATGAAACGCTGGTTTTTGTTCATTCTGCGTCCCAAAAATCGGAATAAAAAGCGATCAAAAAATGTCACGTGCCCGAAAATGGTACCAATAAAAACGTCAACTCGTCCCGCAAAAAATAAGACCTCACATGACTCGGTGGGTCAAAATACGGAAAAATTATAGCTCTCAATATGTGGTGATGCAAAAACTATTTTTACAATAAAAAGCGTCTTTTAGCGTGCGACAGCTGCCAAACATAAAAACCGCCATAAATAGTAAATCAAACTCCCCGTTATCACCCCCTTAGTTAGGGAAAAACAATAAAACAAAAAAAATGTATTTATTTCCATTTTCCCATTAGGGTTAGGGCTAGGGCTAGGGTTAGGGCTGAGATTAGGGTTAGGGGTGTGTTGGGGTTCGGGTTGGAGTTAGAATTGGGGGTTTCTACTGTTTGGGCACATCAGGGGCTCTCCAAACGCAACATGGCGTCTGATCTCAATTCCAGCCAATTCTGAGTTGAAACAGTCAAATGGTGCTCCTTCCCTTCCAAGCTCTGCCATGCGCCCAAACAGTGTTTTACCCCCACAGGGTCCTGTTACCCTTGGGAAAATAAAATTTGGGGTGAAAAGATCATTTTTGTGGATTAAATATGATTTTTTAAATTGTACCGCTGTACATTATAAACTTCTGTAAAGCCCTTGTGGGTTCAAAGTTCTCACCACATATCTAGATAAGTTCCTTGGGGGATCTAGTTTCCAAAATGGGGTCACTTGTAGGGGGTTTCCACTGTTTAGATACATCATGGACTCTCCAAACGCGACATGGTGTCCGATCTGAATTCCAGCCAATTTTGCATTGAAAAAGTCAAACGGCGCTCCTTCCATTCTGAGCTCTGCCATGCGCCGAAACAGTCGTTCCCCCCCACATATCAGGTATCAGCGTACTCAGGACAAATTGCACAATAACATTTGCAATCCAATTTCTCCTGTTACCCTTGGTAAAATAAAAAAAATTGAACCTGAAGTATTTTTTTTGTGAAAAAAGTTAGATGTTCATTTTTTTTTAAATATTCAAAAAAATTCCTGTGACGCACCTAAAGTGTTAAAAAACTTCTTGAATGTCGTTTTGAGCACCTTAAGGGGTGCAGTTTTTAGATTGGTGTCACTTTTGGGTATTTTCTATCATATAGACCCCTCAAAGTGGCTTCAAATGTGATGTGGTCCTAAAAATAAAATGGTGTTGTAAAAATGAGAAATCGCTGGTCAAATTTTATCCCTTATAACTTCCTAACAAAAAATAATTTTGGTTCCAAAATTGTGCTGATGTAAAGTAAACATGTGGGAAATGTTAGTTATCAAGTTTTTTGTGTGCCGTATCTCTGTGATTTAAGGGCATAAAAATTCAAAGTTGGAAAATTGCGAAATTTTCAAAATTTTCGCCAAATTTCCGTTTTTCTCACAAATAAACGCAAGTTATTTGAATGAAATTTTACCATTAACATGAAGTACAATATGTCACGAGAAAACAATGTCAGAATCACCGGGATCCATGGAAGCGTTCCAGAGTTATGACCTCATAAAGGTACAGTGGTCAGAGTTGTAAAAATTGGCCCGGTCATGAACATGCAAACCACCCTTGGGGGTGAAGGGGTTAACTGAAAGAATTACACAGACTCTTAATAATCTTAATTAAACCATACTTATGACCTCGCCTAATTCCATCGAAGCCCTCGATGTCCTGTAATAAAACTAAAATTAAAAAAACAACAATGTACCATATCAGTTCGTCGTTCTGTCCCACGCCGTAATACATGTCTGGGGGATAAACAGTTTTCATCCTGGACAGTGCCAAGATGCGACTGTTCAGGCTGCGAACCACTGGTGAATGAGCTGCTGGGATAGCAGAGTCTGTGACTACAAGTGATGTCACTAAGACTGCGTTCCCAACTGGTCTGAACTGAGCTGACCTCAGTGAGATTCCCACTAGCACCGTGAGAAAGTCGCCCGATGCAGAGGCGAGTTCACCGCAGTTGAAATTCAAAGCAGTGAAATTCTCCCGGTGAACTCGCCTCTGCACCATGCGGCTTTTTATCTGCACCGATCACAGCTAAGCGTTCAAGCTGCTGGGAACCGCAGCAATCTGACCGGCGATAAGGATTTCACTGCTGATCAGAAGTGGTGTTTGCAGCGCTGTCATGCACATGACAGCGCCACAAACACCCGGTGGTGTTCGTGCAGCCGAACCCGAACAGTAACACGGACTTCCTGGTGAAGTCTGCGTTTGGTGTCCACTATATACATCAACTTCATTGCAATGAGCACATTATTGACAGCAGGGCCTGGGATTATTGAGTTCACTCTATAGATGTTTATACATTTCTAATGCATAATAACAATAGTCTGTAAGCGTGGTAACCCAGGGTACAATAAATCAGATGTCCCCTGGGCACCTCCAGAGATCCAAAGAAGTGAACACATGCCGTACCCCTAGATAGAAAACTGATCTTTAATTTGAAACTCATGGATGACATGTAGATTCCTCTCAGTCTGGCACGTGAACCAAATTCACCAATATTACCAGGACTAAAGCCCTCCACAGAGGCATGGACCACCTCCTATGCCTTCTCATGTATGTAGGATGGACCAGCTCCGATGACGACAGTGTTATGTCCATCCTGTGGCAGAGAAAGGCAGGTAAGGAATGGTTCCGGCATTTTAAAGTGTTCCCAATGCCTATGTGGCAGCGATATTGGAGATGAACAAAACAAGACGCTGATCTTACAGAGGGAGGCAGCGGCAGTAGAATAGATGACACCACATATGGTGACACATTAGAAATGTATGTCGAAGAGGAAGGTTAATCTAACACAAAGCCCCCCTTTCCACCCGTGGTGCACGCAAGTTAATGGATCCAGCACATCTCATCAGTGGCGGGCTATAAACAGTAGTAACATTTCTGATAAATTTGATGACTGGGCGTAGCCAGCTCTGCCCCTTCTGACCAATGCCGCAGAGTCTCTAAGAGTCATTTTGAAGTGAATTAAGGGTAAGTTCACACTAGCCGTTTTTTCAGCAGCAAAACCTAATCTCTTGGCAGGAAAGAAGCTTCAGGAAAAAAAGCAGGTTTTCCTTGTTTTTTCTTGCATTTTTTGCGGCAGTTTTGGCATGCTAGATTTGTCTCTTGCACATGCTGATAAAGTTTAATATTGAGAAAAAAGTCCTATTCCAAAGAATGAGGTTTTGCCACACAAAAAACTGCAAAACATGACACCTGTGTTTTTGGTGCGTTTTTTCACCACCCATTCAAGTCAATAGGTGAAACGTTGAAAAAACGTTGAAAGTGACATGATCCATATCCAAAAAAAACATGCAAAGCACAAAATACTGATTACAAAAAAAACTGTGTGTGCATGAGATTTCTGAAATCCGATAGGCTTTGCTGGTACTGTAAAACACAGCTGAAAATTAGCATAAAAAGCGCTGCAAAAAATGCCCAGTGTGAACTTAGCCTAAGTGTTTTTTTACACCAATTTTCTGCCATAAAGACTTTGAGGAATTGGAGCCAAAATGTTTTAAACATTGATAGACTTAGAAGAACATGAACACAGGAAAGTTACATGTTAAGGACACATCATCACACAGGACATTGGAAGAAGAACATGAACACAGGAAAGTTACATGTTAAGGACTTATCATCACACAGGACATTGGAGGAGCCAGCAGATGTGTGGTGGAGGAAAGTAGTAGAATGTACATTCATGTCCGCTCTCTATCTGAAACTCAACCTCTCAAAAAATGAACAACTACTGCTCCCACTGTCTACCAACCTCCATAAATCTGACATTTCCCTCTCCGTGGGTGGCACCATAATAACACCCCGGCAGCCGGTGCACTGTCTGGGTGTTATGTTTCACACCAATCTCTTGCAGCTTACACCTAAAGACCATCTCTAGATTCCGCCCTTTTCTCACCATGGAAACAACAAAAACCCTGTCGCCCTGATCCACGCCCACCTGGACTACTGCAATGCTCTATTAACCCTATTAAATTATAAAAAAATCCCTAAATAAAATAAAAAGCGTCTTTTAGTGTGTGACAGCTGCCAAACATAAAAACCCGCTATAAACAGTAAATCAAACCCCCCGTTATCACCCCCTTAGTTAGGGAAAAATAATAAAATTAAAAAACAAATGTATTTATTTCCATTTTACCATTAGGGTTAAGGGTGTGTTGGGGTTAGGCTTGGAGTTAGAATTGGGGTGTTTCCACTGTTTGGGCACATCAGGTGCTCTCCAAACGCAACATGGCGTCTGATCTCAATTCCAGGCAAATCTGTGTTGAAAAAGTCAAACGGTGCTCCTTCCCTTCCAAGCTCTGCCATGCGCCCAAGCAGTGGTTTACCCCCACATATGGGGTATCAGCGTACTCAGGACAAATTGCACAACAACTTTTGGGGTCCGATTTCTCCTGTTACCTTTGGGAAAATAAAAATTTTGATTTTTTTATTTTTATGGCTCTATGTAAACTTCTGTGAAGCACTTGGGGGTTCAAAGTGCTCACCACACATCTAGTTAAGTTCCTTGGGGGGGGGGGATCTAGTATCCAAAATGGGGTCACTTGTGGGGGGTTTCCACAGTTTAGGCACGTCAGGGGCTCTCCAAAGGCAACATGACACCCGCAGACCATTCAATCAAAGTCTGCATTCCAAAACGTCACTACTTTCTGTCCGAGCCCCGACGTGTGCCCATACAGTAGTTTTCTCCCAAATATGGGATATCAGCGTACTCAGGACAAATTGGACAATAAATTTTGGGGTCCTGTTACCCTTGGGAAAATAAATTGGGGGTGAAAAGATCATTTTTGTGGAATAAACATGATTTTTTAATTTTACGGCTGTACGTTATAAACTTCTGTGCAACCCTTGGGGGTTCAACGTTCTCACCACATATCTAGATAAGTTCCTTGGAGGGGTCTAGTTTCCAAAATGGTGTCATTTGTGGGGGGGTTTCCACTGTTTTGGCACATCAGGGGCTTTCCAAACGCAACAAGGAGTCCGATCTCAATCCCAGCCAAAAAATGGCGCTGCTTCCCTTCCGAGCTCTGCCATGCGCCCAAATAGTTGTTTACCCTCACATATGGGGTATCAGCATACTCAGGACAAATTGCACAATAACTTTTGGGGTCCTGTTACCCTTGGGAAAATAAATTGGGGATGAAAAGGTCATTTTTGTGGAAAAAATATGATTTTTTAATTGTACGGCTGTACGTTATAAACTTCTGTGAAGCCCTTGGGGGTTCAAAGTTCTCACCACATATCCAGTTCCTTGGGGGGGGGGGGCTAGTTTCCAAAATGGGGTCACTTGTGGGGGGTTTCCACTGTTCAGGCACATCCAAATGTGACATGGGGTCTGATCTGAATTCCAGCCAATTTTGCATTGAAAAAGTCACACAGCGCTCCTTCCCTTCTGAGCTCTGCCAATGCGCCGAAACAGTGGTTCCCCCAACATATCAGGTACCGGCGTACTCAGGAGAAATTGCACAAAAACTTTTCCAGTCCAATTTCTCCTGTTAACCTTGGTAAAATAAAAAAATTGGACCTGAAGTAATTTTTTTTTGTGAAAAAAAGTTAAATATTCATTTTTTTTTTTTTAAAACATTCAAAAAATTCCTGTGAAGCACCTAAAGGGTTAATAAACTTCTTAAATGAGATTTTGAGCACCTTGAGGGGTGCAGTTTTTAGAATGTAGTCACTTTTGGGTATTTTCTATCATATAGACCCCTCAAAGTGAATTCAAATGTGATGTGATCCCTAAAAATAAAATGGTGTTATAAAAATGAGAAATCGCCGGTCAAATTTAACCCTTATAACTTCCTAATGAAAAAAAAATGGTTCCCAAATTATGCTGATGTAAAGTAAACATGTGGGAAATGTTATTTAAGATTTTTGTGTGCCATATTTCTGTGATTTAAGGGCATAAAAATTCAAAGTTGGAAAATTGCTAAATTTTCTACATTTTTGCCAAATTTCCTTTTTTTTCCACAAATAAGCTCAAGTTATATGAATGAAATTTTACCACTAACATGAAGTACAATATGTCACGAGAAAACAGTGTCAGAATCACCGGGATCCATGGAAGCGTTCCAGAGATATTACCTCATAAAGGGACAGTGGTCAGAATTGTAAAAATTGGCCCGGTCATTAACGTGCAAACCACCCTTGGAGGTAAAGGGGTTAATTGGCCTGTGAATAATGACTTGTGTTTTGAAACTGTAAAGCGCTGCAGAATATGTTGGCGCTATAAAAATTATTATTATTACATTTACAGCTTATGGCTACAAGAAAGTGGGCTACTCCAGAAAACGCCATTAACATATTACTAGCAATTACTAAAGGGTATTTGCACATTTCCGCCACTTACCAATGCACCAGCGCACATGATCCTGGGTATTTAAGAGCATCTTTTAAAAACTCTAAACACTCCGGTAAATGGCTTAGAAGATCGGCACTGGAATCATCCAAAAGATGAATAAACTTCTTCCGAAATGAGCCTTGCTGGTCATTTTGCTCTGTGTTGTCTATGGTCAGTATGTAAGAAATGCCAGCACCCTGCAAGGACGGTACATCTGTGGCATCACTGACGCTGCCAATGTACAGGCCTGGCAGAACACAAATCATCTTGTAGTTACAGCTCAGTTGAAAAAAGGTTATCCTGCAAAAAATAAATTAGAATGAAAAATGTGTGAAAGTAATAAAGAGAGACACATTTGATTCATACATAATTTAGGAATACATTTCTGCTCACATTTGCGTTCTCACAGCCTTCTCTGGATATGTACAGTATGTACAAATCCTGCACTTCCATAGTCCACAGGGTGTGATACCATCTACAGGGTGCTACCTGCTTAGTACTTGTCTTCAGGGTACTTCACACTAAGCGAGATCGCCAGCAAGATGCGTTACCGATTTTGTGACGCAACAGCGATCTCGCTGTGTGTGGCACGCATCAGCGACCGCCCCCCCCGGGTATCGCTGATCGTGCAGGAATGTCCTGGGCCATTTTTTGATCGTTGGTGTCCTGCTGGCCAGCACACATCATTACGTGTGGCAGCGGGAGACCAACGATCAGCGAGCTCCCAGCGCTGTAAGCAGATGCTGGGAGCTGGTATCCAGGTTAAACAGCGGGTAACTAAGCGCGCAGCTTAGTTACCCGCTGTGTACCCTGGATACCAGCATGCTCGCGCTGGGAGCTGGTATCCTAGGTAAACAGCGGGTAACAGTGTTTTACACTGCTCAAAAAAAAAATACAGGGAACACTTAAACTACAGAATGTAACTCCAAGTAAATCAAACTTCTGTGAAATCAAACTGTCCACTTAGGAAGCAACACTGATTGACAATCAATTTCACATGCTGTTGTGCAAATGGAATAGACAACAGATGGAAATTATGGTGTTGTGAACTCATTTTCTGGTTTACCTCTGGCTTCTGGTGAGGGTGGTGGAGCTGGCTGTGTTGACAGAGGAGTCGTGAGTTCTCCATCCGGGCTCCCTCTAGTGGTGACAGTAGGTAATGAAGCTGATCTAAATGGCAGAGACCTGCCACCTGAGGAGGAGGACTGTGAGTGGACATCAGGAGTCTCTGACTGGATTTAAGACAGCCGACTCCCTAATTTTGTGCTGGTGATTTTCCTGCCCTGAGGTTCTGGTTTCCAGTTCTGTTCCTGCCTTCTCAAGCGAAGTGTGCTCTGCTATTTTTTCACATGAGATTTGGTCTGGTTTACTCAGTTTTTGTGGCCAGCTAGCCCCTGCTGGTGCTGTGCTTAATTTCCATTCTTATGTCTCTGTTTATGCCAGTTTGCGTTTTGTCCCTAATCAGATTGGTCTCTTTTTGCTGTCTTCAGAATATACCAGAGTGCTGATATAGGGAATTGGACTTCAGGGGTTTTGTTATCAGAAAGTGTTGGACATTTTTTGGCAGGGTTTTGTGCGTGATTGCAGACAGCATCTTTCCTTTTCTGTCCTTTCTAGTTAGTGTGGGCCCCATCGTTTGCTCAGCCTACTTTTCTGCCTGTGAGTGTTTTCATCTTGTCTCACCGACAATACAGGTTTGGGGGGCTGTCTATTGCTTTGGGGTCTGCTCTGGGGCAGTTTAGTTTTCCTCTTTTCTTGCTTTAGGCTTATTTAGTTTTCCGGCTGTGATGAGGCGTCTAGGATCATCGTAGGTACGCTCCACGGCTACTGCTAGTTGTGTGGATAGGATCAGGGGTCTGCAATCCGCTTAGTTACCAACCTCTCTGGTTTCCTGTGGCTTAGCTTGTTTTTCCTCCTCGGTGACTCATTCATAACATTATGGGCAATTATCAAGACACCCTCAATAAAGGAGTGGTTCTGCAGGTGGGGATCATAGACCACATCCCAGTACCAATGCTTTCTGGCTGATGTTTTGGTCACTTTTGAATTTTGGTTGTGCTTTCACACTTGTGGTAGCATGAGACGGACTCTACAACCCATATAAGTGGCTCAGGTAGTGCAGCTCATCCATGATGGCACATCAATGCAAGCTGTGGCAAGAAGGATTGCTGTGTGTCAGCGTAGTGTCCAGAGGCAGGAGGCGCTACCAGGAGACAGGCCAGTACACCAGGAGACGTGAAGGGGGCCGTAGAAGGGCAACAACCCAGCAGCCGGACCGCTACCTCCGCCTTTGTGCAAGGAGGAACAGGAGGAGCACTGCCAGAGCCCTGCAAAATGACCTCCAGCAGGCCACAAATGTGCATGTGTCTGCACAAACGGTTAGAAACCGACTCCATGAGGATGGTCTGAGTGCCCCCACAGATGGGGGTTGTGCTCACAGCCCAACACGGTGCAGGACGCATGGCATTTGCCACAGAACACCGGGATTACCAAATTCGTCACTGGCGCCCTGTGCTCTTCACAGGTGAATGCAGGTTCACACTGAGGACATGCGACAGACTGAGAGTCTGGAGACGCCGTGGAGAGCGATCTGCTGCCTGCAACATCCTTCAGCATGACTGGTTTGGAAGTGGGTCAGTAATTGTGTAGGTTGGCATTTCTTTGGAGGGCCACACAGCCCTCCATGTGCTCGCAAGAGGTAGCGTGACTAGCATTAGGTACCAAGATGAGATCCTCAGACCCCTTGTGAGACCATATGCTGGTGCGGTTGGCCCTGGGCTCCTCCTAATGCAGGACAATGCCAGACCTCATGTGGCTGGAGTGTGTCAGCAGTTCCTGCAAGATGAAGGCATTGAGGCTATGTGCCCACGTATGCAGAAAATTTCTGCATGAAAACCGGACTCCTTACCAGAAAACGTGCGGTTTCTTCCGCGCTAAAAACGCACTTTTTGATGCGTTTTTTCCGCGCGTCCCCAGTCTCATAGAGAATAGCTAAAAACATGGACTTTTTCTGTAAAATTAATGAGCATGCTGCGTTTTTTACCGCAATGCTTTTTTTCGCGGAAAAAATGCATCAATATGCACAAAAAGTGCAGAATGCATTAAAATGAATGGGATGCTTCTATTAAGCGATTTTTAAGCTTTTATGCCGGTAAAAATGTTTAAAAAACGCGAAAAAAAAACCGCTTACATGAGCACACAGCCTGAAGCTATGGACTGGCCCGCCAGGTCCCCACACCTGAATCCGATTGAGCACATCTGGGACATTATGTCTCGCTGCATCCACCAATGTCACGTTGCACCACAGACTGTCCAGGAGTTGGCAGATGCTTTAGTCCAGGTCTGGGAAAACTCTCAGGAAACCATCCACCGCCTCATCAGGAGCATGCCTAGACATTGTAGGGACGTCATACAGGCACGTGGAGGCTGCACACTACTGAGCATCATTTCCTTGCCTTGGGGCATTTCCACTGAAGTTGGATCAACCTGTAATTTGATTTTCCATTTTGATTTTGAGTATCATTCCAAATCCAGACCTCCATGAGATATTAATTTTGATTTACAGTGATCATTTTTATGTTTTAGTGTTCTCAAAGCATTCCACTCTGTAATGAATAAAGATTTGCAACTTAAATATTTCATTCAGTGATATCTAGGATGTGGTATTTTAGTGTTCCCTTTATTTTTTTGAGCAGTATATATATACACACATACACACACACACATATACATACATAGAGAGAGATATATGGATATCTATATATCTATCAACTCAAGACAACTAGCACATTTATTTTTTACACACACACACACACACGTATTGATATACTCTTATTTTGTGATGCTATATACTTTGATCAAACGTGGCATATACCAAGGTGATGCATTGTCCCCATTGCTGTTCTGCATAGGCTTGAACCTCATCTGTCAGATAATTACAGAGTCTGGCTATGGATACAATTTCAAGAGTGGAAGCACCATCAGCCACCTCCTCTACATAGATGACATGAAGCTGTATGCGAAAAACGAACGAGACATCGATTCAATCATCCACCTGACAAGGATCTACAGTGAAGACATCGGGATGTCCTTCGGACTGGAGAATTGCGGCCGGTTGGTAATAAAGAGAGGCAAGGTAGTCAAGACTGATGGAGTGGAATTACCAGCAGGGCACATAGCAGATGTACAGACATGCTACAAGTACTTCGGTATCCCATCCCATAGGGATATGGTAACCATGATGAGGAGGCAAGGAAAGTAGCAACATCCAAATACCATCAAAGGGTGAGACAGGTCCTAAAAAGCCAGCTCAATGGGAAGAATAAAATCCATGTTATCAATACAGTTATCAATAAGATGTCTACCCATTACTAATCCTATAGTAGGGAAAGAGTTAAATAAAGACATGAAGCCAAAAAAAAGTATTTTAATAATCTTAATTTCACCATACTTACAGCCACACCTAATTCCCCGAAGCCATTGATCACCTGCAAAAAATAATAAACCAAGAGTATACTCCCTGTTCCGAAGTAGTCCAATTAATAACGAGTGTTCCACGACGATCTCCCCTGTAGAACAGTGATATCGGGTGATATCACTGCTCTACAGTGCCTCCAGTGTCACACTGACAGGAGATAATGGCTCCTGCAGTGCATCACTGAAGGGGTTACCAGAGTTCAGGCTCTCAACTTTACGGCAATGCTGTGTGGGAATTTTCTCACACAGCGCTGCCGGTGAGAGAATTAACTCAGGTGACCTCTCTCTCGGCAGCGGCTGAGTGATACAGCGTGGAGGATTACCTCCGCCTGTCAGTTCATCACGGGAGCCCCTGTAGAGCACAGACATCGCCTGATGTCAGTGTTCTACACGGGAGATCGTTGTGGAACACTCGTAATTAACTGGACTATGGCAGAATGGTAAGTATAGGTTTGTTTATTAATTTTATTACAGGAGATCGAGGGCTTCGGGGACTAGGTGATTGGTGAGCATGTACTCTGTTATACATTGTAAGTACTGTCTGTAATGTATGTTATATGTTTTTTTTACCACTGAACACATGCATTGTCTGATGGGACTACTTTCCCATCATCGGCAACACAATCACTGTGAGCATTCATAGCCGGATGGGAGCAGTAGCCCCATCAGACAATGGTTGCTTACACAGACACACACACAGGGACACACGCAGACCCCCGCACACACATACACAGTGCCACGCACACAGTCTCCGCCCACACACTTCCCTCCTCCCGATCTGCAGTGTTTCTCGCACCCACATCCGCAGCAAATCCACAGATCTTGTTTACATCTGCGGTTTTGCTGCGGATGTGCCTAACTCAATGAAAGTCAATGGGTGCAGAAATGCTGCAGATCCGCAAAAAGAATTGACATGCTGCGGAAAAAAACAAGGAATATGAGAAGCTGGAGAAATACCGGGGCCTCAAAGGAGAACTGGAAAAGATGTGGAAGATGAAGGCAACAGTGAATCTAGTGGTGATAGGAGCACTTGGAGCAGTGACCCCTAAGTTGGAAGAATTGTAACAAGAGATCCCAAGACAAACAGAAAAGGGCATATATTTGTCGGGGTTATAGAAGAGCATATTTCACAACTTTACAGCCTTTAGAAAGTATTTTTACTCCTGCTGAAGTCCTAAATTCCTCTTTCAATGCCTCTCAAAGTATGATGTCAAAAAAGTGCACCCCAATTATAGTATGAAACCCCAAGATGAATTTCTCCATATGCATAGTATAATGACCTTAATGTACCCCAAAGGAAAAGTATGGTGGCCCAAACATTGAATGTTCCCCCAACTGTAACCCCCACATAGCCCTCCATGAAATGTACAATGGGTCTACATACAGTATAATAGCCCCACATCTCTCCATACTGTATAATGACCCACACTAGCCTCCATACAATATAATGACCCCCACACAGTCCTCCATACAGTATGAAAGACTACACACAAATCTTCACACTGTATAGTTGCTTCCATACAGTATAACACGCTGCCCGCAATATAACGCACCCCCCACGGCCCTCCATACAATATAATGCACCCCCCACGGCCCCCATACAATATAATGCGCTACACACAATATAATGCGCCCCCAATGGCCCTCCAGGCAATATAATGCGCCTCCATACAATGTAATGCACCCCCATGCGATATAATGCACCCCCCAATGCACTCCATGCAATTTAATGCACCCCCCATGGCCCTCCATGGGTCATTCCATATCAAGTGATCCAAAAATTATTATTTTTTTACCTGACGTCTTTAGTTTTTTTTTTATTTTTTGTTTTTATGAAGTACAAGTTTAGTTCATTACAAATTAAAAGTTTTGAATTTTTTTCTTCAACAGTTAATTTTTTACAGACTTCTAAAGTTGTGAAAAAGAGCAAATTTTGGCCTGGTATGGCTTTACATTTTTTATCATATCTTGGGCTAGAATTAAGATACAAAGGTGGGAGAGGCATCATTTTTCTCAGAACGGTAATGGCTTTCATTTGATATGTCACAAGACTATGTTTCTTTACATTTTGTTTTTGTGAAATCAAATTCATAATTTTGATGCGCAATTGTGAAAAAAAAGTACCGTATTTTTCGGACTATAAGACGCACCGGACCATAAGACGCACCCCAATTTTCAGAAGGAAAATAGGGAATAAAATAATAATGTGTCAAATGGGGGTCCGTCTTACAGTCCGAATTCAGCTTACCTGGGAAGGGATCCGGCACAGGTGGAGAAGTAGTCACAGGGGTCATTCAGTGGTCCAGGCTCGTGCGGTGGCGGCGGCTCTGTGCTGGGGCAGCTGCACTGGGGCTGGTGGGCTGTGCAGGGGCAGCTGTGCTGGGGCAGGGGCAGCTGTGCTGGGGCAGCTGTGGCAGGGGCAGCTGTGCTGGGGCAGGTGGACAGGGGCAGCTGTGCTGTGGCAGGGGCAGCTGAGGCAGGGGCAGCTGAGGCAGGGGCAGGTGGACTCTGCGGTGGTGGCAGCGGGCGGCGCTCTGAGGTGCAGTGGTGGCAGCGGGCTGTGCTCCGATGCAGGGGCGGCGGCTCCGCCGGCGTTTCTTCGCTGCCCGGAGGCCCCCGCACACCCCTTGCTGGGCGCCGCCATGTTGCGGTGGCCTCCGGGAGCATGGACCCCGGCAAGATGGCCGCCGGTTCGGGGACGGCGCATGCGCAGCTTCAGATCTCGTGCCGAGATCTCGGGACGAGATCTGAAGCTGCGCATGCGCTGTCCCCGGTCCGGCGGCCATCTTGCAGGCGTCCATGCTCCCGGAGGCCACCGCAACATGGCGGCGCCCAGCAAGGGGTGTGCGGGGGCCTCCGGGCTGCGAAGAAACGCCGGCTGAGCCGCCGCCCCTGCACCGGAGCACAGCCCGCTGCCACCACCGCACCGCAGAGCGCCGCCCGCTGCCACCACCGCACCGCAGAGCCTCGCCCACTGCCACCAGCGCACCAGGTACCGTGCATTGCGACCATAAGACGCACCCCCCACTTTCCCCCAAAATTTTGGGAGAAAAAAGTGCGTCTTATGGTCCGAAAAATACGGTATGTTTTAAAATGGTGAAAAAATGCATGTGCGTTACTTGTGTTCTTGTTTATATTTGTACAGGGATTCAACTTGGGACCTATCAAATTTGTATTTTTTTCTTAAGCCTTGAATCATCTGATTTTAGGTTTGTGAATTTATTCCTTTTTTCTTTTCAAATTACAGCGTATTGAACTCAACATTTATATGTAACAATAAAGAAACACAAAAAACAAATCCCGAAGTGCCAGAATAAATCCATCTTAATCATATCACAACTTGCTCAGCATTTTCAACCTGAATACATTGAACCAAAAGAAAAAAGGTGATCATATCCTCAAGTTGATTTTCTAAGTGGTCTCATCCAAATTATATGTTAAAAACAAGATTAAAAGAACCAATATTTTACCACCTATTTATACATGTAACAATTCATCACTAAACATGTCATTTATGAAGTGTTTAAGAAGAATAGTACAGTAGTTAAATCCTCGTTCTATAAAATATGAACTAATCAAACAATTAATAGTACATTTTTAAACTGGCCTTTTATCATCAATTTGTCCCTTCTAGTGGGTGAAATGTAATCTGGTCCATAAGCGCTTACTAGCAATGGCCATTTCCTTTTGTGTCAGAGTATGTGCGGCCGGTCATGGTGTTGGGCTCCACCTGAGTTAATATCTGATTTTTGTTAACTTTTAAAATGTCTGGTTTTCTTGGATACACAAAGGATGGCGCTGGGCCAGAAGGATGCAAAAAAGTCACTTCTACTTCTTAATTTTCACAATTTTTGGAGAGTACAGTAGCCAGCCACCAGTGCCGATCATATTCACAGGTCACATAATCAGTTATGTCATCCATTGTGCCGCCTTCTACCACTTCATGCACTTCACTGTCTTTGCTGAATGAAAAAAATCCTTGTTTTTATTTGTTTCACTACATGGAATGACAATGTGGTATTGCTGAGTCCCTTTGATGCGTTCTGCTTCCTGTAACCGATGCTTTAACAAACTCTCCTCCTCTTTGTAGTCCTGGTTTGTACAATACATGAACTGGATGTTAAGAATATTTTTCTCACTCCATTTGAAAAGTTGCATGGGTGTTAAGATTTGGTCTGAATATGGCCTCTGGAGGCTAGCCCGGGCTGCAAGGCGTTTCACGGTGCCTCCTAAACCATCACATACACCTTTGCCATGAGCAGTGGCAAAAAAGTGCCGTTCAGCTTCCACTCCAAAGTCTTTCTTGTGATGGCATACATTTATAAAGTTTTTCTTGTTTTTATACTGTGCAGAAGAGCCATCCGAGAAGTAGTAGACCTTGCTCAAACTTGGTAGGATGTCTGTTTTTATCACTGAAATCAATTTTTTTGGAACAAATGAACAGCTATTGAATCATGAAGTAAGCACTCAGATATCATAACTACACTTTTGTACTTTATTTCTCCATTCTCATTGTAATAGATTGCAAAAGGGTGCACAGTTGCTTGTTCATTGTTCCAGTGAAATGACTGTGCTTCATCCTGAACAACAAAGGAATAGTTCTCTGAAAAGTCTAAGCTTTTTACTGCCTCATTCTGTTTGATGCTTTCTTTGCGGTGATTGTAGCAGTCAGACTGTTGGCGAGCTATAAATGAGTGCTTCTTAAGGACTATCAGCTGTTCACAAAAACATTCTACACAAAAAGTTCTGCACTTTTAAAAACCGTGTCAAAAGTACATCTGTCAACAGATATCCACTGTTTATAAGTTATATTATCTACCATAGCCTCTTCAAAATAATTTAATATTTTTTCTTTGAGAGCCAATACTGAAGGACATTTTTGCAAATATTGAGATAACTCCAACTCTTTTCTGGACACAATATTTGAGACAGACATACTTCGTAATTGCCAAGGTTGGACTCGCCAATCTGAATATCTTTCAGCTTACCCCCTTCAATCATGAGCTTAGTGTTCTGGTGTATTGTGCATACTGAGTGTGTACCACTACCGCCAACCAGGACACAAGTCTTCGGTCGCAGGTCAGCAAATTTTGAAAATCCTATTTTGGCAGAAGTGGAATTTTTTTTCTTTAAAAAGTTCATAGGTTTCTTTCAAGTCGGTAAGAACCAGCCTCTTCTGCACAGAAGTTTTCTTACCGTTCACTTTTATAGACACACAATCTTTCTTGCCAGGCATAATTCGGCTCACTTCATCACTATTGTAAAAATCTTTCTTCACTTTACCCACTATAGCTTCATCTAATGTTTTACCTGGTTTAGGATCAGGACAAGACATGAAACCTTTTTGTTCAACTAGAGATTTGGCTTTTCTAGCCATTCTATTGCTAACGTTAAATTCATTTTCTATTCTTTTGCATGTCCAACTCTTCGGTAGTGTAGTCAGTATCATGAACTGTTCACTTCTGCTGTGGGTGGATTTAAATTTATCTTTAAGCTGCAGAATGATCTCTGAATCAGTGTCATTTTTCCTTCACCTTTTACTGTTTCACCTGCCAGTTCAAGGGTCAATTTTTTTGTAACTTTTTCTATTTTTTTTTGGGCAATAACCTGGATAATGGATTCTTTTTTTTGTTATGTTAGAAAGTGACTTATTCAAATACAGTCATATGTTAAAGTTTGGGCACCCCTATTAATGTTAACCTTTTTTCTTTATAACAATTTTGGTTTTTGCAACAGCTATTTCAGTTTCATATATCTAATAACTGATGGACTCAGTTATATTTTTGGATTCAAATGAGGTTTATTGTACTAAAAGAAAATGTGCAATATTCATTTTAACAAAATTTGACCTGTGCAAAAATATGGGCACCCTTATCATTTTCTTGATTTGAACACTCCTAACTACTTTTTACTGACTTCCTGAAGCACTAAATTGGTTTTGTAACCTCATTGAGCTTTGAACTTCATAGCCAGGTGTATCAAATCATGAGAAAAGGTATTTAAGGTGGCCACTTGCAAGTAGTTCTCCTATTTGATTCTCCTATGAAGAGTGGCATCATGGGCTCCTCAAAACAACTCTCGAATGATCTGAAAACAAAGATTATTCAACATAGCTTTTCAGGGGAAGGATACAAAAAGTTGTCTCAGAGATTTAACCTGTCAGTTTCCACTGTGAGGAACATAGTAAGGAAATGGAAGAACATAGTTACAATTCTTGTTAAGCCCAGAAGTGGCAGGCCAAGAAAAATATCAGAAAGGCAGAGAAGAAGAATGGTGAGAACAGTCAAGGACAATCCACAGACCACCTCCAAAGACCTGCAGCATCATCTTGCTGCAGATGGTGTCACTGTGCATCGGTCAACAATACAGCGCACTTTGCACAAGGAGAAGCTGTATGGGAGAGTGATGCAAAAGAAGCCGTTTCTGCAAGCACGCCACAAACAGTCGCCTGAGGTATGCAAAAGCACATTTGGACAAGCCAGTTACATTTTGGAAGAAGGTCTTGTGGACTGATGAAACAAAGATTGAGTTGTTTGGTTATACAAAAAGGCGTTATGCATGGAGGCTAAAAAACACAGCATTCTAAGAAAAACACTTGCTACCCACAGTAAAATTTGGTGGAGGTTCCATCATGCTTTGGGGCTGTGTGGCCAATGCCGGCACCGGGAATTTTGTTGAAGTTGAGGGTCGCATGGATTCAACTCAGTATCAGCAGATTCTTGACAATAAAGTGCAAGAATCAGTGACGAAGTTGAAGTTACGCAGGGGATGGATATTTCAGCAAGACAATGATCCAAAACACCGCTCCAAATCTACTCAGGCATTCATGCAGAGGAACACTTACAATGTTCTGGAATGGCCATCCCAGTCCCCTGACCTGAATATCATTGAACATTTGTGGGATGATTTGAAGCGAGCTGTCCATGCTTGGCGACCATCAAACTTAACTGAACTGGAATTGTTTTGTAAACAAGAATGGTCACAAATACCTTCATCCAGGATCCAGGAACTCATTAATAGCTACAGGAAGCGACTAGAGGCTGTTATTTTTGCAAAAGGAGGATCTACGAAATATCAATGTCACTTTTATGTTGAGGTGTCCATACTTTTGCACCGGTCAAATTTTGCTAAAATGCCGATTGCACATTTTCTGTTAGTACAATAAACCTCATTTGAATCCAGAAATATAACTCAGTCCATCAGTTATTAGATATATGAAACTGAAATAGCTGTTGCAAAAACCAAAATTGTTATGAAGAAAAAAGGTTAACATTAATAAGGGTGCCCAAACTTTAACATATGACTGTACTCTATTGTTAAATCAGGATTGATAAAATCCTCTGTGTTGGAAGTTACAGGTTCTTCGAAATTTTCTGCCTGCTGAGCATTTTTCTCTTTTGCAAGTTGCTTTCTACAACTGTCACAAATTTTCATGCCTGCATTGATTGATGGATTTATATGAAACATCCAATCTTGTACCGGCCTAAGATTTTTTTCTTGTGTGTCCAGTTTTTTCAAAAGGATTGCAACAGCATATATTATAAAATGCTGTTCTTTGAGAAGTAGCAGCCATTGTTGTGTGAGGAAAAATACAGTTAATATTATATAAGGAAGATGGGTAATAAAAATAAAGATTTACAGTACACTTGAGATATAACTGTTAATATAAAGTGAGTATTAGGGCTAATGCACACACAGCTTTGTCTGTCTGCGGATAAACGCTGCGGTTTTGGCACATATTTCTACCGAGTTTTCACTATATAGGCATTAGTCTTTTTAATCGCTAGTGAAAACGATGGCAGCTTTTTATATAGTGATAAAGGCGTTTATTGCAGATCAAAAAGTAGTGCAAGCAGTGATTTACTCACTCTGTGCTTCAAAAAACACTGCATGTGTTTAAACCCAATGAAATCAAGGGGGGGGCATTTTTCTGAACGATGATCACTCAGAATAGTGCTGTGTCTGTATTAGCCCTTAATAAGAAAAGCATTAAACTATTAATATAAGTTTACTCAAACTTTAAACACACTCACCAATATTGTAGCACACAGACTCCCTTGATGCCGTAGAGACTATTGATTGTTCAAGAGTAGTGTTGAGCATTCCGATACCGCAAGTATCGGCCGATATTAGCTTTATCGGAATTCCGATACTTAGTTCTGATACTTTTTTCATATCGAATACCGGAATCGGAAGTTCCCATAATGCTAGGAGCCCGCTCGATTTGATTCAGCCAATGGGGATCCTCAGAAGTGTGGGCATATCCTGTTAGGCATGTAGGCATGTTAACTACTGGCATGGCTGTGATTGGCTGCTGAAATGATGTCATGATGCACTATAAAAAGCGCTGCAGCCGCCATTTCTGGTCACTCTGCTGTGAATTCAGTTAGGGACAGGCTGCTGTTGAAGGCTGTGAGGGACAGTTAGAAATAGCGATTCTAAACACAATATTGTGCTTTATCCAGGCTACATAAACCACCACTGTAGCTTGCTTTTCCCTAGCAGCGCTGTTTTCACAGCTGTCTGCAAGGGCTGTGTGAGTGCAGACCCACGCTGTGTAGTGTGTCCTGCAGGCACGTCTGCTTATAGGCCGGCCAGCGTGTGTCTCTGCCTCATACACATTTTTCTTTTATTGCTGCTTTTTTTTCTCCTGTATAGTGTGCTTCCATACGTAACCATATACGTTGGTTGCAAACACTAAAGGAGTGGACAGCGGAGCCTTTCAGCAGCCTTTCAGTGCTATAGCCCATTTCTCTGCACTGTTTTTGGCTGTCTGATTGGTCTCTCTGTGTGTGAGTGCAGCTCACGTTGCAGTGTGTTCTACAGCCACAGCTAGCTGTAGTCCGCTCAGCGTGCGTCACTGCCTCATACATAGTCCTTTTTTTGCAGCAAATTTAGCCAGATTTTTGCTCCTATATTAGTGTGCTTCCAACCGCATCCATTGTCATTGGTTGGTTGCAAACACTATATAGGGTTAGATAGAGGAGCCTTTTTGCTGGCTTGTGCCCTTCAGGGCCAGCCAGGCTAGTATCACCCTATTTTTTGGAGCCTCATCAATTGCATTGTAGGTTAGCTTCCTGCATTGTAATCGCTCCAAAAAGTTTGTGATACTATAGCTTTCAAACTTTGGTCACATCCTTTCCTTTCCCCCCACCCAAAAAAAAAAAGGAAATAAAGTTCACCAAACACTCCACTTTACAGTTGTCTAGGCCACATTAGATCATATTAAAGTGTAGTACACACACTCTTAGCCAAATTAGTGTTTCTTATACTGGTTAGCAGGTGTTCAGGAATAAGAACACTAAGTCACCCCTTTTTTACTTTTCTGCCTATCTTTATCAGTCTACCAAGATGAAGAAGGCAGGGAGTAAGGCACGTGGTCGTGGCCGTGGAGTTTCAGCAGGGAGAGGACGTGGGGATTCGGTATCTGCTGCGGCCACCAGTGACCCAGCATCCCCCACTTTTACCAGGCAACAGTCCTTCATGCGCAGCTTTGTAGGACCTCGCCGTACCCCACTGCTGCGTGACGAACAAATTGAAGCCGTTGTCGGATGGATGGCAGCTAACGCATCCACTTCAATGACTTCCGCATCCTCCCAAGGCCAGAGCACTGAAGAGCAACCATCTGTCTCTTCACCACCTGCCAAATTGCCCAGGCAGTCTGAGAGCCCTGGACAGGAGCCATCTCAATCTTTACTTCTGTTCTCAGAATCTGTTGGCTTGGAAAGAGGTGGCCAGCCAAGCAGCATTCTAGAGCGTGAAGAAGAGGGAGTATGCAGTGATGCGCAACTGCTTTGTCCCTCTGAATCTGAAGAGGTGGGTGGGCCAGTGCCTATGGTCAGCACACCTCAGTATGCATCAGATGATGATGAGACTCAGTTGCCAATTTCTGGTGCGTACGGTGCTGGCGAGACAACCCAGGACCAGCCGGTGCTTGAAGAGGGGAGTGGAGATGATGAGGTCCTTGACCCATCATGGCGTCAGCCACAGGAAGGTGGTGGGAGCAGCTCTGAGGAAGAGATTCCCCGAACGGCCAAAAGAGGAGGGAGAGGGCGGGGGCAGACTTGGTTGCCTGTAGCCTCCACTTTGGCACCCGTGAGGAGCAATCCTCTTCCAAAACACAAAACGGGCGCTCCCAGGACTTGCAGTGCGTGGTCTTTTTTTTACACAGTTGCAGATGACATTTGCTTTGTCAAATGCAAGCTGTGTCATCAGAAAGTGAAACGAGGGAAAAATGTGAGCAACCTCAATACCACAAATATGTGGAAACATGTGCGTACCAAGCACGAGGTGGAGTTACACAGACACACTGAAGATGTAGGCCAACCTTCAGCAGCACCTACCACCTCTTCAGCTCGTGTTGGGGCCTCTTCCTCCAGCTCACACACAGCTGGTTCGGCTTCCACACTGGAACGCCATGGAAGAACCACTGCCACTGTTGTCCAGAGACCCAGTGAAATTCCACCCACTGAACCACGTTCGCAGTCATCAGCACCCTCCCAGGCCACTCACCAGCAATCGGTAGCGCAGGCATGGGAGAAAAAGCGGCCATACTCGGCAAACCATCCCCGAGCACTGGCTCTGAATGCCGGCATTGCCAAACTACTGGCCCTTGAGATGCTGTCATTCAGGCTGGTGGAGAATGACACATTCCGGAACTTTATGTCATTGGCAGTTCCACAATACAATGTGCCCAGCCGCTTTTATTTCAGCAGGCAAGCTGTCCCTGCCCTGCAAAAGCATGTGGAGGGAAAAATTAAAAATGCGCTACTAAATGCCATCAGTAGCAAGGTCCACCTGACCACCGATGCGTGAACCAGTAGCCATGGACAGGGACGATACCTTTCCCTCACTGCCCATTGGGTCAATGTTGTGGAGCCGGGTACAGATCTGGAGAGTGGCTCTGTACGTATTCTGCCAACTCCAAGGATTGCAGGAATGCAGTCTGTACATATTGAATCCTCCTCCTACTCTAGTTCCTCGGAATCAGCACTGCGTGAGCCTGTTAGGCCAGATATGAGCACAGGTGTGGCCAAACGTCAACAGGCCGTCCTTAAATTAATTTCTTTGGGGAATCGGAGCCACACAGCACAGGAGCTCTGGAATGACATCAAGCAGGAGAGTGATGTGTGGTTTGTGCCAGCGAATCTCCAGCTAGGTTTGGTAGTGAGTGACAATGGCCGAAATCTAGTGGCAGCTCTGGGCCTAGGCAACCTCACTCACATACCATGTCTGGCACACGTGCTCAATTTGGTCGTGCAGAGCTTTCTGAGGGACTATCCGGATCTTGATGCACTGCTGCACAAGGTTCGCCTAGAGTGTGCTCACTTGCGGCGTTCCAGCATGGCAAGATCGCGCATTGCATCTCTGCAACGCCGATTCCGCCTGCCAGAACATCGCATCATATGTGACCTCCCCACCAGGTGGAATTCAACGTTACATATGTTGGAGCGGTTGTGTGAGCAGCAGGCAGCAGTAATGGAGTACCAGCTGCATCAGGCACAAACAAGTCGCACTGTGCGCCGGACACACTTCACCACCACTGAGTGGGCCACTATGAGGGACATCTGCCAAGTTTTGCGTGCCTTCGATGACTCCACGCGGATGGCCAGTGCAGATGATGCACTAATCAGCATGACTGTCCCCCTTATCTGTCTGCTTCAAAAAACCTTACAAGCACTAAGTGAGGAGGTTTTTGAAGAGGTCGAGGATGAGCAGTCAGAAATGCCATCTGCTTCTGGCAAGTCTGCGCAACGTTCTTCCACACAAAGGCCCAGGCAGGGGACACTTAGTGAGGAGGATGACGAGGAGTCAATGGAGGAGGAGGAACACATCTCTCCAGAGGAGGGAGGTACACAAGGCTCTAGTAGTCAGTGTGTACAGCGAGGGTGGGGTGATGCTGAGCAGGCTGAGATGCTGCCTCAAGCTGGGGACATCGTTTCCGGTCCAGTTGGCAGTCTGCAGCACATGGTTGATTTCATGCTGCAGTGCTTGTTAAATGACCGCCGCATCGCCAACATTCTCCACACGGCTGATTATTGGGTGTACACCCTCCTAGATCCTCGCTACCGGGACAACTTACAAAGCCTCATACCACAGTTGAACCGGGAGCGAAAAATGCGGGAGTACCAAGAAACACTTGTGCAGGCCATCATGTTCTCCATTCCCCCCACAAGTGTTGCTGGTAGTGCTTTTCAAAGCAGCCATGTGGGTAGAGGCAGTGGAGGAAGTTCTGCACAAAGAGGTAGCAGAGGCAGTGCCGCAGGACAAGGCAAGGCCAGTATGGCCCAAATGTGGAAAAGTTTTGTGGGACCGCCACAAACGGCTACACCATCACAGACGGCTCCAGTCAGCAGGAGGCAACGTTTCCGTCAGATGGTGACAGACTACTTGTCGTGCCCTGTTAGTGTTCTCCCAGACGACTCTTCCCCGTTCAAGTATTGGGTCTCTAAGCTGGATACATGGCCAGAGCTTAGCCAGTATGCATTGGAGGTGCTGGCTTGCCCTGCTGCCAGTGTATTATCGGAACGTGTCTTTAGTGCTGCAGGTGGTGTGGTAACAGACCGTCGCACGCGACTATCCGCCGATAATGTTGACCGGCTTACTTTTGTGAAAATGAACAAGGCCTGGATCTCACCTGAATTTGCCAGTCCTCTTCCAGAATAAATAATTGGCTGGCAACAGGATCCAGGTCTCCTGTTGTGTTCATGTTTCTATGACCTGAACTTTATTTCCTGGGCTACAGCAACGCCCGTTGTTGCTCAGAAGTGCTGTCCGCACAGACAAAACACTCGCTCATGTGTAAGTGGGGTTCGGTAACGTCAGCTGATCCCCTGCTGTGTGTACGGCAAACTCTCCTGCTGCCTACAACTTCTGACTACCTCTGATTTAATATGTTCTCTGATTTGCCCTCTGTCTCCACTCTGTTTTGAGTATTTCCTCCGGCCTACAACACCGCCTGTTTCTGCTCTCAAGTGCCGTCTGCACAATCCACACTTGTTCCTGTGGTACCTGGGTCCTGTAACATCTGCTCATCTCCAGAGTCGAGCACGGCAATGTCTCCTGCTTTGTCTACATTCCCACTACTTGTAGTGGAAATGTGGACAGAGCAGGAGACATTGCCTGACTCACCTCTAGGGAGAAGCTGCTGTCACAGAACCCCAGTAACCCAGTAACAAGTGTGGGTTGTGCAGACGGCATTTCAGAGCAGCAACTGGCATGGTTGGAAGTCAGCGGAAATACTCGAAACAGAGTGAAGACAGAGGCCTAATGGAGTACGTTGACAGTTAGTAGTAGTCTAGAAACAATCGCAAACTGCCACCAAGTAGGCCTCGGCCTACTACCTGATTTTCCCTGGGCTCCGACACCGCCAGTTGGTGCTCAGAAGTGCTGTCCGCACAGACAAAACACTCGCTCATGTGTAAGTGGGGTTCGGTAACGTCAGCTGATCCCCTGCTGTGTGTATGGCAAAGTATCCTGCTCCCTCCACAGTCAAACAACCTCAGATTTACACCTGGCTCCAAGTAGGCCTCGGTCTACTACCTCATTTTCCCTGGGCTCCGACAACGCCAGTTGGTGCTCGGAAGTGCTGTCCACACAGAAAAACACACTCGTTCATGTGAAAGTGGGGTTCGGTAACGTCAGCTGATCCCCTGCTGTGTGGAGGGCAAACTGCTGCTGCCTCCAAATTTTAGCTACTTCAGATTTAAACATTCTCTGATTTGGCCTCTGTCTCCACTCTGTCTCTAGTATTTCCCCTGACCTCCAACACCGCCAGTTCCTGCTCACAGTTGCCGTCCACGCATTCCACACGTGTTCCTGTGTTACTGGGGTTCTGTTACGTCAGCAGATCCCCCAATGTGTGTCCGCCACTGTCTCCTGCGCTGTCTACCTTCCCACTGCAAGCGGTAGGAATGTGGACAGAGCAGGAGACAGTGGCAGACACACATCAGGGGATCTGCTGACATTACAGAATCCCAGTAACACAGGAACACGTGTGGATTGGGCAGACGGCTACTGTACGCATAAACTGGCGGTGTTGGTAGTCACGTGAAATCCTGGAAACAGAGTGGAGACAGATGCCTAATTGGAGCACGTTGACAGTCTGTTGTAGCCTACAATCTAAAACTGCCACCAAGTAGGCCTTGGCCTGCACCCTGGTTCTCCCTGGGCTCCAACAACGCTAGTTGGTGCTCGGAAGTGCTGTCCACACAGAAAAACACACTTGTTCATGTGAAAGTGGGGGTCAGTAATGTCAGCTGATCCCCTGCTGTGTGGAGGGCAAACCGCTGCTGCCTCCAAATTCAAACAACGTCTTATCTTAAACTGCCTCCAAGTAGGCCTCAGCCTACAAAATGACTATCCCTGGGCTCCAACATAGTCAGTTGTTGCTCGGAAGTGCCGTCCATACAGAAAAACACACTCGTTCATGTGAAAGTGGGGTTCGGTAACGTCGGCTGATCCCCTGCTGTGTGGAGGGCAAAGTGTCCTGCTCCCTCCATAGTCAAAATACCTCAGCTTTACACCTGGCTCCTAGTAGGCCTCGGCCTGCACCATGATTGTCCCTGGGCTCCAACACCGCCAGTTGGTGCTCGGAAGTGCTGTCCACACAGAAAAACACACTCGTTCATGTGAAAGTGGGGTTCAGTAACGTCAGCTGATCCCCTGCTGTGTGGAGGGCAAACTGCTGCTGCCTCCAAATTGTAACTACTTCAGATTTAAACATTCTCTGATTTGGCCTCTGTCTCCACTCTGTCTCTAGTATTTCCCCTGACCTCCAACACCGCCAGTTCCTGCTCACAGTTGCCGTCCACGCATTCCACACTTGTTCCTGTGTTCCTGGAGTTCTGTAACGTGAGCTGATCCCCCAATGTGTGTCCGGCACTGTCTCCTGCGCTGTCCACCTTCCCACTGCAAGTGGTGGGAATGTGGACAGAGCAGGAGACATTGGCAGACAAACATCAGGGGATCTGCTGACATTACAGAACACCAGTAACACAGGAACACGTGTGGATTGGGCAGACGGCTGCTGTACGCATAAACTGGCGGTGTTGGTAGTAACGTGAAATCCTGGAAACAGAGTGGAGACAGATGCCTAATTGTAGCACGTTGACAGTGTGTTGTAGCCTACAAACAATGTAAAACTGCCACCAAGTAGGCCTCTGCCTGCACCCTGGATCTCCCTGGGCTCCAACAACGCTAGTTGGTGCTCGGAAGTGCTGTCCACACAGAAAAACACACTCGTTCATGTGAAAGTGGGGTTCGGTAACGTCAGCTGATCCCCTGCTGTGTGGAGGGCAAAGTGTCCTGCTCCCTCCAAAGTCAAAATACCTTAGCTTTACACCTGGCTCCTAGTAGGCCTCGGCCTGCACCATGATTGTCCCTGGGTTCCAACAACGCTAGTTGGTGCTCGGAAGTGCTGTCCACACAGAAAAACACACTCGTTCATGTGAAAGTGGGGTTCAGTAACGTCAGCTGATCCCCTGCTGTGTGGTGGGCAAACTGCTGCTGCCTCCAAATTGTAACTACTTCAGATTTAAACATTCTCTGATTTGGCCTCTGTCTCCACTCTGTCTCTAGTATTTCCCCTGACCTCCAACACCGCCAGTTCCTGCTCACAGTTGCCATCCACGCATTCCACACGTGTTCCTGTGTTACTGGGGTTCTGTAACGTCAGCAGATCCCCCAATATGTGTCCGCCACTGTCTCCTGCGCTGTCCACCTTCCCACTGCAAGCGGTGGGAATGTGGACAGAGCAGGAGACAGTGGCAGACACACATCAGGGGATCTGCTGACATTACAGAATCCCAGTAACACAGCAACACGTGTGGATTGGGCAGACGGCTGCTGTACGCATAAACTGGCGGTGTTGGTGGTCACGTGAAATCCTGGAAACAGAGTGGAGACAGATGCCTAATTGGAGCACGTTGACAGTCTGTTGTAGCCTACAAACAATCTAAAACTGCCACCAAGTAGGCTTCGGCCTACACCATGATTGTCCCTGGGCTCCAACAACGCCAGTTGGTGCTCGGCAGTGTCTTTGGCACGGGGACTCCCTGTTGCCCAGCCTGGTTCAAGCACGCCTGCTGTTTCCGGGTAGTGTCAAGGTCAATGCCACCAATCCGTTGTCCTGTCGTCTTGCGGCCGGGTTAGCCGACTCTACGGTGCCTGCAGTTTAGGTGACTCCTATGTGGGCTGCGGGAACTGGCACTGAAGGATGGATCCGTAGTACCAATGGGACATGGACCCCCTGTAGGACTGTGGGTTTCGGTAACTGCGGCCGGCTTGCGGCCTGGCTACTTTGCTTTCAATGGGTACCTTCTGCTACCCACCCGGGTTCCAGCACTGTCTGCTGGTTCTCGCCAGAGCCTTTTGCCTAGGTGCCTCCATCTCGGTATCCGAGGTCCAGCACCGTCAGCTGGTCCTTGGTAGTGCTTTTTAGCACAGGTACCTTCTGCTTAGTAACCGTGGTCCAGCACCGTCAGTTGGTCCTCGGTAGTGCCATTGGCTCTTGTTCCTTCTGCTACCCATCCGGGTGCCAGCACTGTCTGCTGGTTCTCGCCAGAGCCTTTGGCCTAGGTGCCTCCATCTCGGTATCCGAGGTCCAGCACCGTCAGCTGGTCCTTGGTAGTGCTTTTTAGCACAGGTACCTTCTGCTTAGTAACCGTGGTCCAGCACCGTCAGTTGGTCCTCGGTAGTGCCATTGGCTCTTGTTCCTTCTGCTACCCATCCGGGTGCCAGCACTGTCTGCTGGTTCTCGCCACAGCCTTTGGCCTAGGTGCCTCCATCTCGGTATCCGAGGTCCAGCACTGTCAGCTGGTCCTTGGTAGTGCTTTCTAGCACAGGTACCTCCTGCCTAGTAACCGTGGTCCAGCACCGTCAGCTGTTCCTCGGTAGTGCCATTGGCTCTTGTAGCTTTTGCTACCCATCTGGGTTCCAGCACCGTCAGCTGGTTCTCGGTAGTGTCTTTGGCACGGGGACTCCCTGTTGCCCAGCCTGGTTCCAGCACGCCTGCTGTTTCCGGGTAGTGTCAAGATCACTATGCCACCAATCCGTTGTCCTGTCGTCTTGCGGCCAGGTTAGCCGACTCTACGGTGCCTGCAGTTTAGGTGACTCCTTTGTGGGCTGCGGGAACTGGCACTGAAGGCTAGATCCGTAGTGCCAATGGGACATGGACCCCCTGTAGGACTATGGGTTTCGGTAACTGCGGCCGGCTTGCGGCCTGGCTACTTTGCTTTCAATGGGTACCTTCTGCTACCCACCCGGGTTCCAGCACTGTCTGCTGGTTCTCGCCAGAGCCTTTGGCCTAGGTGCCTCCATCTCGGTATCCGAAGTCCAGCACCGTCAGCTGGTCCTTGGTAGTGCTTTTTAGCACAGGTACCTTCTGCTTAGTAACCGTGGTCCAGCACCGTCAGTTGGTCCTCGGTAGTGCCATTGGCTCTTGTTCCTTCTGCTACCCATCCGGGTGCCAGCACTGTCTGCTGGTTCTCGCCACAGCCTTTGGCCTAGGTGCCTCCATCTCGGTATCCGAGGTCCAGCACCGTCAGCTGGTCCTTGGTAGTGCTTTTTAGCACAGGTACCTTCTGCTTAGTAACCGTGGTCCAGCACCGTCAGTTGGTCCTCGGTAGTGCCATTGGCTCTTGTTCCTTCTGCTACCCATCCGGGTGCCAGCACTGTCTGCTGGTTCTCGCCAGTTTCTCAGCCTTCTTGTACCTTCTGCTACATTTCCAAGATCAAGCTTTTTGAAATTGTCTTTGGTAATCCTTATTGATCTCCATGACGATGACCCTGAAGACCACACCAAAGAAGACCAGAAATATGACCCTAAATAATAAGACCAAGAGGACAAAGAACATGAAGACAACCACCAAGATACAGAACAAAAGACAGAAGAACAAGAAGCAGAAGAAGCAAAAGCAGAAGAACAGAAAGCAGAAGAACATTAAGCATAAGACTAAAAATCAGCATAGAAGTCAAAATTATAAGCAGAAGACTAAGCAGTAAATAGGGGTGAGTCCATTCCTCCTTGTGGTGCCACTGGAAAATGCCTGCTGCTGCAGGCCAAACTGAACGCGGACAAATCCTGTTGTAAATCTTTTGTGACAGGCAGAACGTAAGGTGTAATCTTATAACTTTTATAGATAAGTACTACAGGAATGCCTGTCAACATAAGAAAATGAAGAAAAAGAAGAATAGGAAGAAGATGAAGAAATAGCATATGAAAATTAATAATAGCTGAATAAGAAGAATATGAAGAATGGAAAAAAAAAAAATGAATGGGAAGAAGGTGAAGAAGATGAATAAGGTGAAGAAAAAGTTGATGAAAAAAATGCTACTGCTGCGGATCATGAAGGAGAAAGTGTGGGAGAAGTACAAAAGAAGGTGAAGAGCATGGAAGTTGCGAAACATACATATCTGACTAAATATAAAAAAGTTAACATAGTCAATATCTTTTTAACTCCGAACGTCTTGAAAAAAAAAAATTGGAATTAATGCTATGCCATGTGATTTGAATAAACCACTATGCTTTTAATGTCTCCTCCACCTCCCACAATACATTCTACATGATTCTTATTTGTTTTCAATTATGTAGAATTAGCCAACAAGGAAATAAAGGCCTTTTTTTAATTCCGATACCGGAAGTCCCATTGACTTGAATGGGACTTCCGGTATCGGAATCGGCGATACCCGATATTTTTTTCGTATTGGGCGATACCATCCGATACGATATTTTTGGGTATCGAACGGTATCGCTCAACACTATTCAAGAGTGAACATGTCAGGACATGAAAGCTATGTCTTACTTCCTGACTCTGCGGTGGGCAGATACTCAATATGACTGACAGAGCTGCTGGCCTGTCATTTGCTCTGCACTCACTGTCTACCCCTGTTCATTCTCAGGTTGAGCCCTAACAAAGCTTTCTCCTCTGTCCTCTCCTGCTTCTAAGCTGTAACATAATAAAAAATACAGTAATATCTAAAAATCATGGATTATTTGGTAAATATAGACCCCACACTTCTAGACCACAGGCTGAACAGATCTGAAATCCAGATTTTGGAATTGACACTGTATAGTTTAATTTTTTAAAATATGATCCCATCATGATCCCAACTTGAATTCTGGTACAGATGTGGCTAGGAGCATAGCAGGTACATGTGTAGTTTTTGAAATTTCTAAAAAAACATTTTTTTCAGAAATGCGTTTTAAACTTTTGTGTTTGCATTCGCATGGGTAAAATATTAACAAAGATACTCTTGTGACATATCTGGTCAAAGCCTGTACAGTTCTGGGTAGACTGGTGTTTATTTTGTTTGTCTATCTTTTTTCTAGCCTGAGTTATGAGGAGAAATGTTAAGGCAGGCAACACCGAAATTCGCACTTTTTCTGAACTTTGAATATCACTAAAAAATAAAAAAATAAAAATCTAGAATTTTTTTTCCTTCACATTTTGCATTCTCTGACACACTATTACCAAATAACAAAATCTCAAAAGAATTAAAAATATAGAGGTAAAAAGCATTGGTTCACTTGACATGGAATGACCCCCATGCAATTTAATGCACCCCCTCATGGCCCTCCGTAATATGACCAGTCACTGATTATTATTATTTTACAATACTCACCTCTCCTTGTTTTACCCGATTCTTCTCGAACGCATGAGCTCACGCTGAGTGCCGTCACGATCGAGTGCGGGTGTCAGCTCTATATGATAGCTAACATCCTGCAGCAATGCCCACGATCGGTGCTAGCATCGATCGCAGATGTTTAACCTCTCTGATGCAGCTGTCAATAGTGACAGCGACATCAAGGAGCATCGCAGAGGGAGTGAACTCCCTGTCTGCTCCCATCGGCACAAACGCGTTGTGCTGATGGTCTCCATAGTGACCGCAAGACAGCCGCAGGGGTCCTTCAGGGAAGGTGGCCGATGGGCTCTGGCTAAGAGCAGGTGCTGACATGCCTCCTTCCTGCCTGTCAGACGCTGCTCTGACGCCCTGCAGTACAGAAGCATTGCAGGGTATCAGATCAGCGATCTGTCACTATATAGAGATGTACCATCCTGGGGCAATGTAAAAAAAAGTTATTAAAATTTGTAAAAATATATACACTGCTCAAAAAAATAAAGGGAACACTAAAATACCACATCCTAGATTTCTCTGAATGAAATATTCCAGTTGCAAATTTTTATTCATTGCATAGTGGAATGATCAGAACAATAAAACATAATTATCAATGTAAATCAAAATGAATATCCAATGGAGGTCTGGATTTGGAATGATACTCAAAATCAAAGTGGAAAATCAAATTACAGGCTGACCCAACTTCAGTGGAAATTCCTCATGACAAGGAAAAGATGCTCAGTATTTTGTGTGGCCTCCACATGCCTGTATGACCTCCCTACTGTACAA
Organism: Dendrobates tinctorius; assembly: GCF_039654945.1. Classification (NCBI taxonomy): domain Eukaryota; kingdom Metazoa; phylum Chordata; class Amphibia; order Anura; family Dendrobatidae; genus Dendrobates; species Dendrobates tinctorius. The sequence continues at coordinate 4,324,472 of NW_027361680.1, read as the reverse complement.
CGCCTGGGCATGATACTGATGAGGCGGCGGATGGTCTCCGGAGGGCTCTCCTCCCAGACCTGGACTTAAGCATCCTGGACAGTCTGTGGTGCAGCGCGACGTTGGTGGATGGAGCGAGACATGATGTCCCAGATGTGCCCAATCAGATTCAGGTCTGGGGAACGGGTGGGCCAGTCCATAGCTCCATGCCTTCATCTTGCAGGAACTCTCCAGCCACATGAGGTCTGGCATTGTCCCGCATCAGGAGGAACCCAGGGCCAACTGCACCAGCATATATTCTCACAAGGGGTCTGAGGATCTCATCTCAGTACGTAATGACAGTCAGGCTACCTCTGGCGAGCACATGGAGGGCTGTGAAACCCTCCAAAGAAATGCCACCCCACACCATTACTGGCCCACTGCCAAACTGTTCGTGGGCCAGTAATGGATGTTACAGGCAGCAGATCGCTCTCCACGGCGTCTCCAGACTGTCACGTCTGTCACATGTGCTCAGTGTGAACCTGCTTTCATCTGTGAAGAGCACAGGGCGCCAGTGGCGAATTTGCCAATCCTGGTGTTCTGTGGTAAATGCCAAGCTTCCTGCACGGTGTTGGGATGTGAGCACAACCCCCATCTGTGGACGTCAAGCCCTCAGACCATCCTCATGGAGTCGGTTTCTAACCATTTGTGCAGACACATGCACATTTGTGGCCTACTGGAGGTCATTTTGCAGGGCTCTGGCAGTGCTCCTCCTGTTCTTCCTTGCACAAAAGCGGAGGTAGCAGTCTTGCTGCTGGGTTATTGCCCTCCTATGGCCCCCTCTACGTCTCCTGGTGTACTGGCCTGTCTCCTGGTAGTGCCTCCAGCCTCTGGACACTACGCTGACAGACACAGCAAACCTTCTTGCCACAGCTCGCATTGATGTGCCATCCTGGATGAGCTGCACTACCTGAGCCACTTGTGTGGGTTGCAGAGTCCGTCTCATGCTACCACGAGTGTGAGGCTATGTGCACACGTGCAGAATTGCTGCGGATTTATGCGCTTTTGCAGCTTTTTTTGCTGCGAAAACGCATACAATAAGCAACCCATTGTATTCAATGGCATTATGCACATGCTGTGCTAATGCTGCGTATTTTTCCGCGGCGGAATCGCATCGTGGAAAAATTTGCAGCATGCTCATTCTTTATGCGGAATCGCGGGGATTCTGCACACATAGGAATGCATTGTTCCGCTTACTTTCCGCATGTGGCTATGCCCACCATGCAAAAAGTAAGCAGAAAATGTGTGGATGGTACTCAGGGTCTGGAGGAGAGGAGACTCTCCTCCAGGACCTGGGTACCATATCCCTGTTAAAAAAAAGAATTAAAATAAAAAATTGTGATATTCTCACCTTCCGGCAGCTCCCGCAGCGTTCCCAGGCCTCAGAGATGCTCCCACCAAGTCACGTTCCCAGCAATGCCTTGCGACGATGACCTGTGATGACGTAGCAGTCTTGGGTGATGCTACGTCATCTGGGGTCACTGTTGCAAGGCATCGCTGGGAACGGGACTTGCCAGGAGCATCGCGAGGATCGTGAACGCTGCGAGGGACGCCGGAAGGTGAGAATATTACGATTTTTTTTATTTTTTTTTAATTATTTTTAACATTGTATCTTTTTACTATTGATGCTGCATAGGCAGCCTCAGTATTGAAAAGTTAGTCACACTTGTCAAACACTATGTTTGATAAGTGTGACCAACCTGTCAATCAGTTTTTCAAGCGATGCTACAGATTGTTTGGAAAATGCTAGCATTCCGCAAGCTTATTATGCTTGCAAAACGCTAGTTTTTCGCGGGAATTGCCGCGGAAATTTCCACAGCAATTCCGCACATGTGCACATAGCCTGAAAGCACAACCAACATTCAAAAGTGACCAAAACATCAGCCAGAAAGCATTGGTACTGAGATGTGGTCTGTGGTCCCCACCTGCAGAACCACTCCTTTATTGAGTGTGTCTTGATAATTGCCAATAATTTCTATCTGTTGTATATTCCATTTGCACAACAGCATGTGCAATTGATTGTCAATCAGTGTTGCTTCCTAAGTGGACAGTTTGATTTACTTGGAGTTATATTATGTAGTTTATGTGTTCCTTTTATTTTTTTGAGCAGTGTATATTTTTTAAATCCCCTAAAAGAAAAAAATGTTAAAAAAATAAAGACAATAAAAGTACATATATTTGGTATCGCTGCATCTGGAATTACAAGACATATAAAACTGTCCCACTAGGTAACCCTTTCAAGTGACCATTGTAAAAACAAAAAATAAATAAATAACAATGCTTTATCATCTTACCGCTGAACAGCCGAACAAAAAGTGCAATAAAACAAGATAAAAAATGGTACCGCTGTCATCATCTTGTCAGGAAAAAAAAACAAGCCGCCACACAACTCCATCAGCGGAAAATTAAAAAAGATATAGCTCTCATAATAAAGCAATGCAAAAATATTTTTTTCCATACAAGTTTTTACTGAGCGCCAAAACAAAAAAATATATAAATGAAGCATCGCTGTAATCGTACTGACTCAAAGAATAAAGCCGATTTTTGAACTTTACCAAAATGAAGAACGGCAATAAAACAAAACAAAAAACACTTCCTGAATTGCTGTTTGTTTTTTTTTATTCAGTATGCCACCCAAAAAGCGGAATAGAAAACGATCAAAAGAATGTTATGTGCCTGAAAATGGTACCAATAAAAATGTCAACTCATCCAGCAAAAATTGTGTCACAGGACTCTCGGCTGACATATACAAAAATTATAGTTGTGTAAATATGAGGATGCAAAAACTAGTTTTTGCACAAAAAAAAAAAAAAAAAAAAAAAAAAGGGTGTTTTACTGTATGACAGCAGTCAAACATAAAAAAAAAAAAAAATAATAATCTGGTATCACTGTAATCACACTGACCTGAAGAATAAAGTAATCTAATCACTTTTACCGCACAAAGAACGTTGTAAAAAAATAAAAATTCTTCACCTGTGGTTGATTTTTTTCCACTCTGTCTCCCAAAGAATGCAGTAAAGTTCAGCTCACATTTATCCAGAGGTCTGCGCTGAGGGCTTTCACCAGCGTATCCGTGTAAATCTCTGAAGTACAAGATTCAGATGGAACCCCCGGCCGAAAATTCCTTATAATGATGCACATGGAGGCACTGTGGACATCATCTGACCTGTGATCCGGCGGTGTCCATCTTTTTAGGCATGCAAAAGAGCGTGGCCGTGCCACAATTTTTTGCACTTCTGAAAATAATGACAATGCTTAACAGATGCCAGACTGGGTCCAGAGTAACTTTGCTGCGTCATTATAGTGAATGAATCCCTCGGGGGTTTCATCTGTCACGTCACTCGGAGATTTAGATGGAAACCCCAAAGTAAGTGCACACGCTGCGGATTCTGCTGAGGAATTTTCCACGCAGATTTTGCAAAATCCGCAGGTCAAAAGACTTGCGGTTTATCTGCGGATTAGCCTGCGGTTTTCCCCTGCAGTTTGACACCTGGACAATGGAGTAGGTGTAAAACCGCTGTGGATTCAGCACAAAGAAGTGCGCATGGCAGAGCTCGGAAGAGAAGCAGCGCCATTTGGCTTTTTTGGCTAGAATTGAGATCGGACACCATGTCGCGTTTGGAGAGCCCCTGATGTGCCTAAACTATGGAAACCCCCCACAAGTGACCTCATTTTGGAAACTAGACCCCCCCAAGGAACTTATCTAGATGTGTGGTGAGCACTTTGATCCCCCAAGAGCTTCACAGAAGTTTATAAAGCCGGAGCGTGAAAATAAAAAAAAAAAATCATATTTTTTCCAGAAACATGATCTTTTAGTCCCCAATTTTTTTTATTTTCCGAAGGGTAACAGGAGATGTAGGACCCCAAAAGTTGTTGTCCAATTTGTCCCGAGTATGCTGATATCCCATATGTGGGAGAAAACTACTGTATGGGAACACGTCGGGGCTCAGAAGGGAAGCAGTGACGTTTTGGAATGCAGACTTTGATTGAATAGTCTGCGGGTGTCATGTCGCGTTTGGAGAGCCCCTGATGTGCCTAAACTGTTGAAACCCCCATAAGTCACCCCATTTTGGAAATTAGACCACCCAAGGAACTTATCTAGATGTGTGGTGAGCACTTTGAACGCCCAAGTGCTTCACAGAAGTTTATGACGTAGAGCCATAAAAATAAAAAAAAAATATTTTTTTTCACAAAAATTATATTTTTGCCCCCAATTTTTATTCCCAAGGGTAACAGGAGAAATGGGACCCCAAAGGTTGTTGTGCAATTTGTCCTGAGTATGTTGATACCCCATATGTGGGGGGTAAAACACTGTTTGGGCGCATGGCAGAGCTTGGAAGGGAAGGAGCACAGTCTGACTTTTTTAACGCAGAATTGGATGGAATTGAGATCAGACGCCATGTTGCGTTTGGAGAGCACCTGATGTGCCCAAACAGTGGAAACCCCCCCAATTCTAAATCCAACCCTAACCCCAACACACCCCTAACCCTAATCTCAGCCCTAACCCTAGCCCTAGTGGGAAAATGGAAATACTTTTTTTTTTTCCCTAACTAAGGGGGTGATAACGGGGGGTTTAATTTACTATTTATGGCGGTTTTTATGTTTGGCAGCTGTTACACGCTAAAAGACGCTTTTTATTGTAAAAATAGTTTTTGTATCTCCACATTTTGAGAGCTATAATTTTTCCATATTTTGACCCACCGAGTCATGTGAGGTCTTATTTTTTGCGGGACGAGTTGACGTTTTTATTGGTACCATTTTCGGGCACGTGATATTTTTTTGATCGCTTTTTATTCCGATTTTTGGGACGCAGAATGAACAAAAATCAGCATTTCATGAATTTCTTTTGGGGGGTGCGTTTACACCGTTCCGCCTGCGGTAAAATTGATAAAGCGATTTTATTCTTCGGGTCAGTACGGTTACAGCAATACCTCATTTAGGTCTTTTTTTATGTTTTGGCGCTTTTATACAATAAAAACAATTTTATATAAAAAATAATTATTTTTGCATCACTTTATTCTGCGAGCTATAACTTTTTTATTTTTTCGCTGATGATGCTGTATGGTGGCTAGTTTTTTGCGGGACAAGATGTTGTTTTCAGCGGTACCATGGTTATTTATATCCGCCTTTTAGATTGTGCGTTATTGCACTTTTTGTTTGGCGATATGATGATAAAGCATTGTTTCTTGCCTTGTTTTTTTTTTTTAAAGGGGTTCCCTAAAGGGGTTAACTAGTGGGACAGTTTTATAGGGTGGGTCGTTACGGACACGGCGATACTAAATATGTGTATTGTAATTGTTTTTTTGTTTTTTTTATTTACAAAAAAAAATAATTAGGGAATTTTCTTTTTTAATTTAGGAATTTTTATAAATTATTTTTATACATGATTTTTTTTTACACCTTATTATATTGTCCCAATGTGGGTCATTACTATAAAGTGTCAGATCGCTGATATGACACTTTGCACAGCAGTGTGTCAGATCAGAGATCTGACAGGCACTGTAGAGGCTTTCTCAGCGCCTGCTCGCAGCAGTCACTGAGAAAGCCGCCTCGCTGCAGGACCCAGAAGGCCCCCGTGGCCATACTGGATCTGAGGGCCTGCAGGGAGGAGACCCTTGAAGCAGCGTGAGCACATCGCGCTGCTCCGAGGGTCTTAGGGAAGCCCCCTCCCTGCGCAATTCTTCCCTGTGCCCCCGATACACTACGATCATGTTTGATCACAGTGTGCCAGGGGTTAATGTGCTGGGGGCGGTCTGTGACCGCCCCTAGCACATAGTGCCGGGTGTCAGCTGTGATAATCAGCTGACACCCAGCCGTGATCAGCGGCACTCACCATGTGAGCGCCGCTGATTGCGTTGGAAGTACTGTTCTGTCCTTGAGACCTAGGTCCCAGGTCACATGGACAGAATAGTACATCCAATGTAAGGAAGGGGTTAAAGGAAATATAGAGGGCTTCCACATAGTACAAAGGTTCTGGAAAAGCGAAATGGCACAGAATTTGAAAATGGCGCCTGCACAGTAGCTGCTATGGGTGTCTGCTGCGGTGATGCCGTATCTGGTACTGCGCGTGCGTCGGTAGTGCAATCTTACTGGAGAAAAAAAAAAACTCCTCCTCCACGATGGCGCCACCCATGCCTGCGCAGTAGCAGCTTGGAGATAGCCAAGAGCTCCTGCTATGCAGGCGCGGACAGCACTATCTTGGAGGAATTTTTTTTTTCTTCTCCAGTAAGATTGCACTACCGACGCACGAGCAGTACCAGATACGGCATCACCGCAGCAGACACCCATAGCAGCTACTGTGCAGGCACCATTTTCAAATTCTGTGCCATTTCGCTTTTCCAGAACACACCTGCCTGCAGAGTTTTTTTATTTAGTATATACATATATTCATTATGTAAACTAGTGGTCAGGTGAGGGATCCGTGACCCGTCAGCAGGCTGCATTATGAATACGAGCACACATACCCCAGCCCCGCCGTAGGGCACGAGAATCGCATTAACAAAAAACGGAAAAGACTAAAGAACAACCACGAGACGGATTTTATCCACCAAGGTCTCATTGTAATCAGTGTAACGGCGCTGACCTGACACTGTCTGCTGGTTCCTGGGCACAATCCTGCTGACAGATTCCCTTTAAGGGTAAAAAAAAAAAAAAAAATTGGAAAAGCTTGAAAATTGCTACATTTTTGCCAAATTTCCATTTTCTTCCACAAACGTAAACCATATTGAAGAAACGTTACCACTATACTAAAGGACAATATTTCATGAAAACAACAATCTCTGAATCAGCAGGATTCGGTGAAGTTTTCCAGAGTCATTACCACATAAAGTGACAGTGGTCAGAAATGTAAAAATTGGCCTGAAGGTGAAAACAGGCTGGGGGTGAAGGGGTTAATCCAGATCATAAACTTGGTAAAACTAAACGATGGCAGAGCTAAAGCCAGCTGGTCAGAAGGTGACACGAACCCCGAAACATACCAAGAGAACTGCCAGCCTGACCCACAGACAGCTGGGCTATGGGGGCACAAAGGCAGAACGCGGCTTTACTGTGCAAAAGTAAAAAACACATCATCTTCATTCATAAACGTGACGTCACTTCTACCGTGCAGAGAGCTCCCCACAATAAAACAGCTTATTATTCTTTGCCCCCCTCCCTACATGCCAATAGGAAGCGACATAACCTAATTCACAACGGACAGAAATAACGCACAGCTTTCTACACTATGGCAATGGAAAAAAAATGTTCCGAGATGCAGAACCGGCGCGGAGCCGCATCCCCTGAGCGGAGAGATACCACAGCCGCTCTGAGCACACTGCAGTAATGGCGTGCACATACACACCGTGCGCCAGGCCCCTCACAGCACAGGGCTACCTGCGGCACTTCTGCCACTCATCCCCGGGACACTCACCCTGCAGGACAGCGGACACCAGCTCCTCATGTACACCTCCAGCGCAGACGGATGATGTCAGAGTCATGTGATCAGTCACGTGTATGGGAGGAGTCAGGCTTCCTCAGCCACCACAGCTGTTCATAGACTCTCAGCTCTGCACACTGTACATACACACTCACACTGCACACTGTACATACACACTCACACTGCACACTGTACATACACACTCAGCTCTGCACACTGTACATACACACTCAGCTCTGCACACTGTACATAGACTTCAGCTCTGCACACTGTACATACACACTCAGCTCTGCACACTGTACGTACACACTCAGCTCTGCACACTGTACATAGACTTCAGCTCTGCACACTGTACATACACACTCAGCTCTGCACACTGTACATACACACTCAGCTCTGCACACTGTACATAGACTTCAGCTCTGCACACTGTACATACACACTCAGCTCTGCACACTGTACGTACACACTCAGCTCTGCACACTGTACATAGACTTCAGCTCTGCACACTGTACATACACACTCAGCTCTGCACACTGTACATACACACTCAGCTCTGCACACTGTACATACACACTCAGCTCTGCACACTGTACATACACACTCAGCACTGCACACTGTACATACACACTCAGCTCTGCACACTGTACGTACACACTCAGCTCTGCACACTGTACGTACACACTCAGCACTGCACACTGTACATACACACTCAGCTCTGCACACTGTACGTACACACTCAGCTCTGCACACTGTACATAGACTTCAGCTCTGCACACTGTACATACACACTCAGCTCTGCACACTGTACGTACACACTCAGCTCTGCACACTGTACGTACACACTCAGCTCTGCACACTGTACGTACACACTCAGCTCTGCACACTGTACATAGACTTCAGCTCTGCACACTGTACATACACACTCAGCACTGCACACTGTACATACACAGCTCTGCACACTGTACATACACACTCAGCACTGCACACTGTACGTACACACTCAGCACTGCACACTGTACGTACACACTCAGCACTGCACACTGTACGTACACACTCAGCACTGCACACTGTACATAGACTTCAGCTCTGCACACTGTACATACAGACTCAGCTCTGCACACTGTACATACACACTCAGATCTGCACACTGTACGTACACACTCAGCACTGCACACTGTACGTACACACTCAGCACTGCACACTGTACGTACACTCAGCTCTGCACACTGTACGTACACACTCAGCTCTGCACACTGTACGTACACACTCAGCACTGCACACTGTACGTACACACTCAGCACTGCACACTGTACGTACACACTCAGCACTGCACACTGTACATGCACACTCAGCTCTGCACACTGTACATACACACTCAGCTCTGCACACTGTACGTACACACTCAGCTCTGCACACTGTACATACACACTCAGCACTGCACACTGTACGTACACACTCAGCACTGCACACTGTACGTACACACTCAGCTCTGCACACTGTACGTACACACTCAGCTCTGCACACTGTACGTACACACTCAGCACTGCACACTGTACGTACACACTCAGCACTGCACACTGTACGTACACACTCAGCTCTGCACACTGTACGTACACACTCAGCTCTGCACACTGTACGTACACACTCAGCACTGCACACTGAACGTACACACTCAGCACTGCACACTGAACGTACACACTCAGCACTGCACACTGTAAGTACACACTCAGCTCTGCACACTGTACGTACACACTCAGCTCTGCACACTGTACGTACACACTCAGCACTGCACACTGTACGTACACACTCAGCTCTGCACACTGTACGTACACACTCAGCTCTGCACACTGTACGTACACACTCAGCACTGCACACTGTACATACACACTCAGCTCTGCACACTGTACGTACACACTCAGCTCTGCACACTGTACGTACACACTCAGCACTGCACACTGTACGTACACACTCAGCACTGCACACTGTACGTACACACTCAGCTCTGCACACTGTACGTACACACTCAGCTCTGCACACTGTACGTACACACTCAGCACTGCACACTGTACGTACACACTCAGCACTGCACACTGTACGTACACACTCAGCTCTGCACACTGTACGTACACACTCAGCTCTGCACACTGTACGTACACACTCAGCACTGCACACTGTACGTACACACTCAGCACTGCACACTGAACGTACACACTCAGCACTGCACACTGTACGTACACACTCAGCTCTGCACACTGTACGTACACACTCAGCTCTGCACACTGTACGTACACACTCAGCACTGCACACTGTACGTACACACTCAGCACTGCACACTGTACGTACACACGCAGCTCTGCACACTGTACGTACACACTCAGCTCTGCACACTGTACGTACACACTCAGCACTGCACACTGTACGTACACACTCAGCTCTGCACACTGTACGTACACACTCAGCTCTGCACACTGTACGTACACACTCAGCACTGCACACTGTACGTACACACTCAGCTCTGCACACTGTACATAGACTTCAGCTCTGCACACTGTATATACACACTCAGCTCTGCACACTGTACATACACACTCACACTGCACACTGTACATACACACTCAGCTCTGCACACTGTACATACACACTCAGCTCTGCACACTGTACATAGACTTCAGCTCTGCACACTGTACATACACACTCAGCTCTGCACACTGTACGTACACACTCAGCTCTGCACACTGTACATAGACTTCAGCTCTGCACACTGTACATACACACTCAGCTCTGCACACTGTACATACACACTCAGCTCTGCACACTGTACATAGACTTCAGCTCTGCACACTGTACATACACACTCAGCTCTGCACACTGTACGTACACACTCAGCTCTGCACACTGTACATAGACTTCAGCTCTGCACACTGTACATACACACTCAGCTCTGCACACTGTACATACACACTCAGCTCTGCACACTGTACATACACACTCAGCTCTGCACACTGTACATACACACTCAGCACTGCACACTGTACATACACACTCAGCTCTGCACACTGTACGTACACACTCAGCTCTGCACACTGTACATAGACTTCAGCTCTGCACACTGTATATACACACTCACACTGCACACTGTACATACACACTCACACTGCACACTGTACATACACACTCAGCTCTGCACACTGTACATACACACTCAGCTCTGCACACTGTACATAGACTTCAGCTCTGCACACTGTACATACACACTCAGCTCTGCACACTGTACGTACACACTCAGCTCTGCACACTGTACATAGACTTCAGCTCTGCACACTGTACATACACACTCAGCTCTGCACACTGTACATACACACTCAGCTCTGCACACTGTACATAGACTTCAGCTCTGCACACTGTACATACACACTCAGCTCTGCACACTGTACGTACACACTCAGCTCTGCACACTGTACATAGACTTCAGCTCTGCACACTGTACATACACACTCAGCTCTGCACACTGTACATACACACTCAGCTCTGCACACTGTACATACACACTCAGCTCTGCACACTGTACATACACACTCAGCACTGCACACTGTACATACACACTCAGCTCTGCACACTGTACGTACACACTCAGCTCTGCACACTGTACGTACACACTCAGCACTGCACACTGTACATACACACTCAGCTCTGCACACTGTACGTACACACTCAGCTCTGCACACTGTACATAGACTTCAGCTCTGCACACTGTACATACACACTCAGCTCTGCACACTGTACGTACACACTCAGCTCTGCACACTGTACGTACACACTCAGCTCTGCACACTGTACGTACACACTCAGCTCTGCACACTGTACATAGACTTCAGCTCTGCACACTGTACATACACACTCAGCACTGCACACTGTACATACACAGCTCTGCACACTGTACATACACACTCAGCACTGCACACTGTACGTACACACTCAGCACTGCACACTGTACGTACACACTCAGCACTGCACACTGTACGTACACACTCAGCACTGCACACTGTACATAGACTTCAGCTCTGCACACTGTACATACAGACTCAGCTCTGCACACTGTACATACACACTCAGATCTGCACACTGTACGTACACACTCAGCACTGCACACTGTACATACACACTCAGCACTGCACACTGTACGTACACTCAGCTCTGCACACTGTACGTACACACTCAGCTCTGCACACTGTACGTACACACTCAGCACTGCACACTGTACGTACACACTCAGCACTGCACACTGTACGTACACACTCAGCACTGCACACTGTACATGCACACTCAGCTCTGCACACTGTACATACACACTCAGCTCTGCACACTGTACGTACACACTCAGCTCTGCACACTGTACATACACACTCAGCACTGCACACTGTACGTACACACTCAGCACTGCACACTGTACGTACACACTCAGCTCTGCACACTGTACGTACACACTCAGCTCTGCACACTGTACGTACACACTCAGCACTGCACACTGTACGTACACACTCAGCACTGCACACTGTACGTACACACTCAGCTCTGCACACTGTACGTACACACTCAGCTCTGCACACTGTACGTACACACTCAGCACTGCACACTGTACGTACACACTCAGCACTGCACACTGAACGTACACACTCAGCACTGCACACTGAACGTACACACTCAGCACTGCACACTGTAAGTACACACTCAGCTCTGCACACTGTACGTACACACTCAGCTCTGCACACTGTACGTACACACTCAGCACTGCACACTGTACGTACACACTCAGCTCTGCACACTGTACGTACACACTCAGCTCTGCACACTGTACGTACACACTCAGCACTGCACACTGTACATACACACTCAGCTCTGCACACTGTACGTACACACTCAGCTCTGCACACTGTACGTACACACTCAGCACTGCACACTGTACGTACACACTCAGCACTGCACACTGTACGTACACACTCAGCTCTGCACACTGTACGTACACACTCAGCTCTGCACACTGTACGTACACACTCAGCACTGCACACTGTACGTACACACTCAGCACTGCACACTGTACGTACACACTCAGCTCTGCACACTGTACGTACACACTCAGCTCTGCACACTGTACGTACACACTCAGCACTGCACACTGTACGTACACACTCAGCACTGCACACTGAACGTACACACTCAGCACTGCACACTGTACGTACACACTCAGCTCTGCACACTGTACGTACACACTCAGCTCTGCACACTGTACGTACACACTCAGCACTGCACACTGTACGTACACACTCAGCACTGCACACTGTACGTACACACGCAGCTCTGCACACTGTACGTACACACTCAGCTCTGCACACTGTACGTACACACTCAGCACTGCACACTGTACGTACACACTCAGCTCTGCACACTGTACGTACACACTCAGCTCTGCACACTGTACGTACACACTCAGCACTGCACACTGTACGTACACACTCAGCTCTGCACACTGTACATAGACTTCAGCTCTGCACACTGTATATACACACTCAGCTCTGCACACTGTACATACACACTCAGCTCTGCACACTGTACATACACACTCAGCACTGCACACTGTACGTACACACTCAGCACTGCACACTGTACGTACACACTCAGCTCTGCACACTGTACATAGACTTCAGCTCTGCACACTGTACATACACACTCAGCACTGCACACTGTACGCACACACTCAGCTCTCCACACTGTACGCACACACTCAGCTCTCCACACTGTACGTACACACTCAGCTCTGCACACTGTACGTACACACTCAGCTCTGCACACTGTACGTGCACACTCAGCACTGCACACTGTACGTACACACTCAGCACTGCACACTGTACGTACACACTCAGCACTGCACACTGTACGTACACACTCAGCTCTGCACACTGTACATACACACTCAGCTCTGCACACTGTACGTACACACTCAGCACTGCACACTGTACGTACACACTCAGCACTGCACACTGTACATACACACTCAGCTCTGCACACTGTACGTACACACTCAGCTCTGCACACTGTACGTACACACTCAGCACTGCACACTGTACGTACACACTCAGCACTGCACACTGTACATACACACTCAGCTCTGCACACTGTACGTACACACTCAGCTCTGCACACTGTACGTACACACTCAGCACTGCACACTGTACGTACACACTCAGCTCTGCACACTGTACATAGACTTCAGCTCTGCACACTGTACATACACACTCAGCACTGCACACTGTACATACACACTCAGCTCTGCACACTGTACATAGACTTCAGCTCTGCACACTGTACATACACACTCAGCACTGCACACTGTACATACACACTCAGCTCTGCACACTGTACGTACACACTCAGCTCTGCACACTGTACGTACACACTCAGCACTGCACACTGTACGTACACACTCAGCACTGCACACTGTACATACACACTCAGCTCTGCACACTGTACGTACACACTCAGCTCTGCACACTGTACGTACACACTCAGCACTGCACACTGTACGTACACACTCAGCACTGCACACTGAACGTACACACTCAGCTCTGCACACTGTACGTACACACTCAGCTCTGCACACTGTACGTACACACTCAGCTCTGCACACTGTACGCACACACTCAGCTCTCCACACTGTACGTACACACTCAGCTCTCCACACTGTACGTACACACTCAGCTCTGCACACTGTACGTACACACTCAGCTCTGCACACTGTACGTACACACTCAGCACTGCACACTGTACGTACACACTCAGCACTGCACACTGTACGTACACACTCAGCACTGCACACTGTACGTACACACTCAGCTCTGCACACTGTACATAGACTTCAGCTCTGCACACTGTACATACACACTCAGCACTGCACACTGTACATACACACTCAGCTCTGCACACTGTACGTACACACTCAGCTCTGCACACTGTACGTACACACTCGGCGCTGTACGTACACACTCGGCACTGCACGCTGTACGTACACACTCGGCTCTGCACGCTGTACGTACACACTCGGCGCTGTACGTACACACTCGGCTCTGCACGCTGTACGTACACACTCGGCTCTGCACTGTCATGATCCCAGTGCAGGTTTTTGAGCTGCACACCGGGGGTTAATGTCTGGAGCTCTGTGCAGGTTTTGACCTGCACACTTGGGGTTAATGATTGTGGCCTCTTTCTGGTTCTGGGAGAGCTTCATAAACCCCTGGGTAGCTTCATTCCCTGCCAGTTTTACTTTTGCCTTTGGCCTAGTGTGCTGACCCCCGTGTGCCTGTTTGTTGCTATAGCTTGTTTATATGGTTCTGACCCGGTTCTGTTTCCCGTTGTGAGTTTGCCTGTTGATTCTGTACTGCGTTATTATCTGTGTATGACTCATTGCCTGTGACCTGACTACTCTCTGCTCGCCCCTCTGGTACCTTGCAGCTATCTCTGTGTGTGACTCATTGGCTACGTCCTGACTATTCTCACTGTCTATGCCCCTGGGTAACTTTGTCTCGCAGTTACTCTGCTAGGAATTGTCTTGCAGCTCCTAGCTCTGTGGAGTTTTTTGCCACGCCTCTAGCAGTCACGTGCTTCAGGTCCTGCGGCTCTGAAGTACGCATCTATTCGGTTGCTGCCCGCTCCACAGGTAGCTTTGAGCACGCTTTCGCTTTACTCAGGACACACGCACTGGCTCAGTGAGCAAGTTCAGTGCGCTGTCTTTGACATTATAACTGGCCTACAATTTTTTTTTATTTCTCTCCTCACTTCTGCAGTATGGACCCAATGTGTGCTTTATCTGAGCAGGTGAAAAGCTTGACTCAGTCACTGCAGAAGCTTAGTTTGGAACACCAAGCTCTGGCCCAGTCCCAACGGCGGGTTGAGGACTCAGTTCAGGGGGTACTTTCCGCAGGCTTCCAGCCGGTGGGGAATAGAGATGTCATTTTAGTTCCACCTGAATCCCAGGTTAAATTGCCAGATATATTTTCTGGTAACAAGGATGATTTCAGGGCATTTAAGGAGGGCTGTAAGCTTTTTTTTTTTTTTTTTTTTTTTCTTTGAGACCCCGCTCCTCTGGGGATGAGAAACAGAGGGTGGGGGTGGTGATGTCCCTGCTTAGGGTGTCCCCACAAGCCTGGGCATTCTCGCTTTCCTCTTCTGCCCCTGAGAAAATGTCTGTGGATGCATTTTTTGAAGCCTTAGGGCTTATTTATGATGAGCCTGATAGAGTGCGGTTGGCTGAGGACAAAGTGATGAGTGTCTGTCAGGGGGAGCACTCGGCCGAATGGTTCTGTACTGAATTCAGACGTTGGGCAGCAGAGATTTCCTGGAGTGATGCCGCCCTTCGGGGGCTGTTCCACAGAGGCCTGTGTGAACGTCTGAAGGATGCTTTGGCACTTCATCCTCCGCCTGACTCCCTGGAGGATGCCATGGTCCAAGCAGTTCGCATGGATCGCAGGCTGCGGGCTAGAGGCATAATGCAACGGGAAACGCCCTTATTCTTCAGTGGAGATGAGACCCAGACTCTTCCTATGGCTATGGAGGTGAGCGCTGTCACCTGTGAGGGAAAGGAAAGAAGACGCCGCCGGGAAAAGCAGTTGTGCTTCTATTGTGGGAAATCTGGACATTGGAAGAAGGACTGCCCCTCCTGTCCGTCATCCTCCAAGATGGCGAGAAACGACTAGGTCTTGGTAGTAATCGAGGAGGCTACCCAGACCTTCAGGTACAATTTTCCTCATGTGCAAAAATGGTGCTGCAGGTGGAACTGGAACTTGGTTATGGTCCTGTTCAGACTACTGCTTTTATTGACTGCGGTTCGGCTGTAAACCTGATTGATACCAAGGTTATGACTCTTAATAAGATAGGGACAGTCAGGCTTCATGATCCTGTTAAACTTGTGGCAATTGACTCATCTCCTCTTACCCAAGACGGTATCAGTTGCAGGTCTGAACTTTTTTCTCTAAAAGTGGGTTATAATAATCTTTATTTTTTAATAATCTTTATTTTTATATAGCGCTAACATATTCCGCAGCGCTTTACAGTTTGCACATATTTTCATCACTGTCCCTGATGGGGCTCACAATCTAAATTCCCTATCAGTATGTTTTTTGGAGTGTGGGAGAAAACCGGAGTGCCCGGAGGAAACCCACGCAAACACGGGGAGAACATACAAACTCCTTGCAGATGTTGTCCTTGGTGGGACTCGAACCCAGGACTCCAACCCAGGACTCCAGCGCTGCAAGGCTGCAGCGCTAACCACTGAGCCACCGTGCTGCCCATGGGTTCCACTCATGTGGAGAAACTAAGTTGTCTGGTGCTAGATAACTTGCCTGCAGGACTGGTACTGGGGATGCCTTGGCTTCAATGCCATAATCCTACCATTGATTGGGTTACAGGGGAAATCACTCAATGGGGATGCAATAATAAATGTGGTAACCAGGGACATCTTGTTAACGCTGTTAAATCCGTGTCTGTGTCGTCTGTCGATCTGGAAGGTATTCCGGAGTACCTGAAAGATTTCGAAGACGTTTTTTCCGAAAGTGAGGCTGAGGCGCTGCCACCACATAGACCCTATGATTGTGCCATTGATTTAGTACCCGGAGCCAAGTTACCTAAGGCTCGATTGTTCAATTTGTCTGGGCCTGAGCGCCAAGCCATGAAGGAGTTCATAGCTGAGAGTCTCCGCAAAGGGCATATCAGGCCTTCTGTGTCACCTGTGGCAGCAGGGTTCTTCTTTGTGAAGAAAAAAGATGGTGGTTTGCGGCCGTGCCTCGACTTTCGGGAACTGAACAAGATAACGGTTAGGAACTCTTACCCGCTTCCTCTCATCCCAGACTTATGTAACCAGTTAGCTGGGGCCCAATGGTTCTCCAAGTTAGATCTGCAGGGGGCCTATAATCTGATAAGGGTTCGGGAAGGGGACGAGTGGAAAACGGCATTCCTCACATCAGAAGGACTCTTTGAGAACCTGGTAATGCCATTTGGGTTAACTAATGCACCCGCTATTTTCCAAAATTTCATCAATGTTGTGTTTTCTGATCTGATAGGCCGTTTTGTTATTATTTATTTGGATGATATTTTGGTGTATTCCCCGGACAGTCAATCTCACTTGCAACATCTAAAGACAGTTCTCCAGAGACTCAGGGAGAACCAATTGTTCGCCAAATTGGAAAACTGTTCGTTTTTTTTGTACAGGAGCTGTCTTTTTTGGGGTTGATTGTGTCCTGTGAGGGGTTTCATATGGATCCTAAGAAGGTGCTGGCAATCGCTGACTGGGTTCAGCCTCGAGATCTCAAGGGGCTCCAGCGCTTCTTAGGATTTGCAAACTATTACCGGAGATTCATTAAAGGTTTCTCACAAGTGGTTAAACCACTCACGGATCTTACCCAGAAGGGAGCTGATGTAAAAAATTGGTCTGTACTCGCTAAGGAATCCTTCTCAGCGATTAAGAAATGTTTTATGTCTGCCCCGGTGTTGGTGCAACCTGACCCGTCCAAACCATTCATTGTGGAGGTGGATGCTTCTGAAGTGGGGGCTGTGTTGTCCCAGGGTCCGGCTACCCTTACCAATCTCAAACCCTGTGCCTTCTTCTCCAAGAAGTTCTCTTCAGCTGAGAATAACTATGATGTAGGCAATAGAGAACTTCTTGCGGTCAAGCTGGTGTTTGAGGAATGGAGGCACTTTTTGGAAGGGGCGGCTCACCCTATCACGGTTGTCACGGATCACAAAAATTTGGCATACCTTGAATCTGCTAAGAGGCTTACTCCTGGACAGGCCCGTTGGTCACTTTTTTTTTCACGATTTCAGTTCTCAATTACTTTTCGACCGGGGTCCAAAAATGTTAAAGCGGATGCCCTGTCCAGAAGTTTTAATCCAGTGTCTCCCCTTGAGCGGCCATCCTCCATTCTTCCCCCAGGGGTGGTAGTGGCGGGGGTCTCAACTGAGTTGGAACAAGAAATCCTAATGGCTCAGGCCTTAGCTCCGGCAACCAGGCCAAGCGATAAACTGTTTTATCCAGATTCATTGCGGCCTAGACTTCTGTAGGAGTTTCATGATTCTAGGCTGAGTGCTCATCCAGGTATCACGGCCACTAGAGAGGCAGTTGCCAGGGGTTTTTGGTGGCCTTCATTAAGGTCCGATGTCAAGGAATTTGTTTCTGCTTGTGGCATGTGTGCCCGTTCCAAAAGCTCGCATAACCGATCGGCTGGGGAACTCATACCTTTACCGGTTCCTGATAGGCCATGGACTCATCTTTCCATGGATTTTATTACCGGCCTTCCACCTTCCAGGGGCAATACCGTGATCTGGGTGGTGGTGGATAGGTTTTCTAAACAGGCCCATTTCATTTCCTTGGCAGCATTACCTTCAGCAGAAACATTGTCAAGGTTGTTTGTGCAGCATGTGGTCCGATTGCATGGGGTACCCCTGAATGTTGTGTCTGACAGAGGTGTGCAGTTTGTGGCCAAATTTTGGAGGGCGTTCTGTATGAAATTGGGCATCTCACTCTCCTTCTCGTTGGCATATCACCCGGAGAGCAATGGTCAGACAAAACGCACCAATCAATCCCTGGAACAAATTCTCAGGTGTCTGACCTCCGCCAGACAGGGGGATTGGTGTGATGCGTTACCGTTGGCTGAATTCGCTTTTAACAACAGGGTGAGTCAGTCCACCAACATGTCCCCATTCCTGATTAACTATGGCTTTAATCCGCATTTTGGGGAGTTTTCTCGGGTGGATTCCGGTTGTCCAGGAGCAGAGGGGTCCGTTCAACGGTTAAAAAACCTCTGGGCTGAAGTCCGGCGTAATATCTCTCGGGCCCAGGGGAGATACAAATATTTTGCGGACAAAAAGAGAGCCTCGGGAGACATGTTTCACGTGGGAGAGAAGGTTTGGCTCTCCACGCGTAACATCAACTTAAAGGTACCATCAGTTAAGTTGGGACCAAAGTTCATTGGTCCGTACGAGATTATGGAGATAGTCAACCCTGTGGCATATAGGTTGCGTCTCCCCGCCTCCTTAAAAATATCTAATGTGTTCCATAAGTCTCTGTTGAAACCAGCAGGATCTGTCAAAGAGAACACTGAGACTGTTGTTCCTCCACTGCTGGTGGAGGGTCAATTGGAGTATGAGGTCGGACATATTGTGGACTCTCGGCGGGTGCGCCGTTCTTTGCAGTACCTGGTCCACTGGAAGGGATATGGACTAGAAGAGCGCTCCTGGGTCCCTGCTCGCTCGGTACATGCAGATCGCCTGGTTCAGGCGTTCCATGCCAAGTACCCTGGGAAGCCTGGGGGTCCAGAGGCCCCCCGTTGAGAGGGGGGTACTGTCATGATCTCAGTGCAGGTTTTTGAGCTGCACACCGGGGGTTAATGTCTGGAGCTCTGTGCAGGTTTTGACCTGCACACTTGGGGTTAATGATTGTGGCCTCTTTCTGGTTCTGGGAGAGCTTCATAAACCACTGGGTAGCTTCATTCCCTGCCAGTTATACTTTTGCCTTTGGCCTAGTGTGCTGACCCCCGTGTGCCTGTTTGTTTATATGGTTCTGACCCGGCTCTGTTTCCCATTGTGAGTTTGCCTGTTGATTTTGTACTGCGTTATTATCTGTGTATGACTCATTGCCTGTGACCTGACTACTCTCTGCTCGCCCCTCTGGTACCTTGCAGCTATCTCTGTGTGTGACTCATTGGCTACGTCCTGACTATTCTCACTGTCTATGCCCCTGGGTAACTTTGTCTCGCAGTTACTCTGCTAGGAATTGTCTTGCAGCTCCTAGCTCTGTGGAGTTTAGGCCACGCCTCTAGCAGTCACGTGCTTCAGGTCCTGTGGCTCTGAAGTACGCATCTATTCGGTTGCTGCCCGCTCCACAGGTAGCTTTGAGCACGCTTTCGCTTTACTCAGGACACGCACACTGGCTCAGTGAGCAAGTTCAGTGCGCTGTCTTTGACATGCACGCTGTACGTACACACTCGGCCCTGCACGCTGTACGTACACACTCGGCCCTGCACGCTGTACGTACACACTCGGCCCTGCACGCTGTACGTACACACTCGGCGCTGTATGTACACACTCGGCGCTGTACGTACACACTCGGCCCTGCACGCTGTACGTACACACTCGGCGCTGCACGTACACACTCGGCGCTGTACGTACACACTCGGCGCTGTACCTACACACTCGGCCCTGCACGCTGTACCTACACTCACAGCTCTTCACACTGTACCTACACTCACAGCTCTTCACACTGTACGTATACTCACAGCTCTTCACACTGTATACACTGTAAGGTAGTGTTCACTGAGTGTATTGGGGGACACTCACTTGGCAGCAGATAAACCAGGTCCGGCACAGGCTTTTCCACAAAAACTTTCATATAGTTTTTTTTATACACGGCATAAATCAATGCAGCATGAAGACACGATCAGTGTCTTACAGCAGACCAAACGAATATTCACACTGGAGCTCCGCTCCCTTAGCCCTGTGTTCACTCAGGCGGTGCTTAGTCCAGCATTCAGGCTCTACAGTCTCTCGGTTAATTCCCCCTGTCCGGGGTTACCTCTTAGATGATTCTCGATGCGGACGTCCATTCCCTGCTGGGGACTGTCCGATACACACAGACCATTACACACTGGCCTCACCCGGTCAGCGGCCTCCGCATGTGCGCTTCAGGAAGGCAGCACACCTAGCACGTCAGTCTTCCGGGACCTTCCACACGGACCAATCAGATCCAGGCACTCTCTCCATGTGACCTACCCTGGTCACCTTATATGGTCCGTAGCCACTCCCACCGGATCACATGGCTATGACCTCCTGGCAGGTCCTATCTCAGACACCCAGCCATACACACATATACACAGGCTTACTATGGCCGTTTAGACACGCCCCTGGGTGGATTTGTAGGTGATTGTTCCCACCCGTCTCACCAGCCACCTGGAAGCTCTCCCAGATACACTGTAACAAAACCTCAGCAGTACCTCTGCTGATTAGCACATGTTCAAGCTTCCATCCCAGGGCCACCCACCCTGGGATACATAACGGTCATTTACCATCCTGGCGTTCATCCTATATCCATTACCACAATGGATATGCCTGTGTGCATGACCCATACAGCGCACCCTAGCTGTCACAGCGGTCACTGCACCACAACACTCAAAGCTCTGCACGTTGTACATACACACTCAGCTCTGCCCACTGTACATACACACTCTGCTGTACACTCTGCACATACACACACAGCTCTGCCCACTGTACATACATGCTCTGCTCTGCACACTGTACATACACACTCAGCTCTGCACACTATATATACACACAGCTCTGCACACTGTATACACACTATTTACACACAGCTCTGCACACTGTATACACACTTTATACACACAGCTCTGCACGCTGTATAAACTCACAGTTCTGCACATTATATACAGCTCTGGCAAAAATTAAGAGAGTTTGTCTGAATTTTCTCTTGACTCTGGAAAGGTCGACTTCCCGTGACTCTCACCCAACACACCTACCCCCCCTTCCCGGCATTCCCTCCCCCTGTCTCTGAATAAAGGACACGCCGCAACATTAGTCTTTGGATAAGAATGGCCACAGCAGCCAATTTTATTAATAATTAAAGCCACTTGGTGGAGCCCTCAAAGCTACCACTGTCCTGGTCTGGTGATTGTTTCATTGGCATTGCCTCTTCTCTCCCAGCCTTACTTCCAGCCACGTCTTTTTCCGGCTCGGAAGCACCATAAATCAAGGGAAGAGGTTGCCTCTACAGCATTAACCTGTACCTGACTTCCATCATCGGGTGCCCAACATCTTTACCATGCACCCGACTTTCGTCGTCGGGTGCCCACCTAATGTGACCCCCAACTTCCTCGTCGGGTATCACCCAAGTCTCACCAGCCCACCACAAACACATAACCATCGAATGGAGGGGGATCACCACAATGCAAGAATCCCCCATTCCATCATTTTTTTACAAGCTTCGAGGACCCACTAACGCCACACCGAGAGCATCTTGACCCCTTTCAAGTGCTCAAGACCCCACCAACCAGCAATGCTGTAGCCCTCCATATCCCCTCCCATAACCCCCCGATCCACAAATCCGTCCCCCGTGCGTTCAAGCGTACCCCGTCTGCCAACCAGTAATCTTTTTCTGTGGAATCTAACCCAGCATGGCGTACCGCCACTCCCCCGTTCCGTACAACAAATTTGGATATCTCCTTGACCTTAATACGGGCCTTGTTAATCTTCTGCACTGATCGCGCCCCCCGCCAATTTTTTCTAGGTACCATGTCGGACCACACCACTTTCATATTTGGGCATGTCCACCCCAGCTACCTTAAATCCTTTTTGATGTTGATGATCAGTCCCTTTCCCGAGCTAGACCCCAAATCATTTTCCCCCGCATGTAAAACAACTATATCTGGGGCTCTATAGAGGTACACTGCCCAATAAAACTTATGAAGCACCCGCCCCCAAGTCAACCCCCTGTACCCAAGCCACCTAATTACCGCCCTTTCCCTTGCATAATCTAACTGTCTTCCGTCTGTCAGTCCGCTCTACTCCCCAGAAAACATAGGAATGGCCTAAAATTCAGATCACGATTGGGACTTGTCCTTCAACAAAATCAAAGAAAATTAGTGAGTTATCCTATACCCTGGGAGGATGCTTCCTTCATATCCATGGGGTCGTACATAGGATCTGTATCGTTGCGAGTCCCATCTGCCAATTCTCTTTACTATTTCCGGGCTGAGCCCTCCCACCGCTGCCTCAGTTGCAGATCCAATGCGGAATGAATGGCCCGCATAATTGCCTGGGTCCACGCCTGCCCTCACCAAGCACATCAGGAACACACTAATGAACTGGTACTTAGGCAAGAAGGACCTGTCTTCATGACACAGCAACGGTCCACCCTGTCGTGGCCTAGTGGCCATGAATCCCTCAAAACATCTCACCAGACACATGACAAAACCTCTTACCTTTCCTAGTAGTACTCTTTTTCTTTTTCCCACCTGATCTGCTTTTGATCTTCTGATCCAAGTTTCTAATCCCTTCTGAGTAGCCATGATGTCCTCGGCTAAAATGCCCCCTGTTTGCGCTCTGCCTGGTGCTACCAATTCCCCTATCCTCATTGTGTGGCACCCCTGAGGATTCAGTCGCTACAGAGGTACTGCACCTCCTCCTGAGGTGTGGTACCCCACCATCCAGGTAAGGTGGAGACGCCTGACCACGCTCCAGCACCTGCATCCCACACAACATAGTAGTGTAGCAAAGCACCCTTTGGTGGCTCCCTGCTTGCAACACGAAGCGTGCTGGGAGGTGGGTGGAGTTTAGTCTGCACCAAAAGAGCGGGAAGAGTGTAAGATTTAGTCAGTTAGTCACAGGAGTCTGACGAGGTCAGTCTGTGAAAGGAGATCCCTTTAGTGGGATGGATGAAGGAAGCGCTGCAGCCGACCTCAGTGACCTGGGTCCACTGGCACAGGAAAGGAACATTTGTGGCACCCCTGAGGCTCAGTCACCACAGAGGTACTGCACCTTCTCCTAAGGTGTAGTGCCCCACCACCTAGGTATGTTGGGAACTCCTTTCCACACTCCAACACCTGCATCCCACACACAGGATAGTTCAGCACTGACCACATTGCGGCTTCATGCTTAGAGGGTAGCAGAGTACCTTTCGTGGTTCCTTGCTTCGTAGCACGAGATGTGCTGGGAGGTGGGTGGAGTTAGATATAAAAGAGTGGGAAAGTTTAGTGTTAGCAGCGGATTAATCAGCGTAACATCCAGAGTCAGCAACACAGAATGTAGATTTATTCATATCCAGGTTGAACAGCTTACAGCATGAAATGTGATCAGTCTGGTATCTGCTGTGGCTTGCAGCATGGGAGCATTGCAACAACAAAAAGGGAAGAGAAGGAGGGGGCATCCTGTCTTTTTTTTTTTTTTCACTGAACTTTGTTAACAATCTCACAATATGCACAATATATCAAACAGTACAGTAGTAGTTGTTGCAATACATACAAAATAATATGCATTATTCCAACACCCCCACTCAACAACTACTTATCCTCTTAGTCCCATTGTGGTTCTCAATTCTTGGAACCTGGCTCGTGGCAATGGCTTTGTCATAATGTCAGCTGCCATCTTATCAGTTTCACAATAGACGAACTGAATTATGCCACGATCTATCAAATCACGTAAATGATGATGTGTGACGTCAATGTGCTTGGTTCTAGCACTGATATTTTCACTGCATGCAAGTTTAATGCATCCTTGGTTGTCCTCATAAATCACCGTCGGCTGAGTTGACGGTGTGCCAAGATCATCCAACAATTGTCTTAGCCAAATGACCTCCTGGCATGCATAGGCTGCGGACACATACTCCGCTTCTGTAGATGACAAGGCAACAGACACTTGTTTCCTACTAGACCAGGAGATTAAACTTTCTCCAACTTTAAACAAGTATCCGCTTGTGGATTTACGATCATGCGAATCACCAGCCCAATCTGCATCTACATAGCCGGTGAGTTCTAGATCTCCCGTTGCAGAGAGCTTTAAATTTACATCTTGAGTTTCTTTTAAATATCGGAGAAGTCTCTTAACAGCATTCCAGTCTCTTTGGCGTGGTTTTTCCACATATCTGCAAAGGATTCCAACTGTTGTTGTGATATCCGGTCGAGTCATAGTTGATATGTATAGAAGTGCCCCCACTGCCTGACGATATTTCTCATTGTTTGGCAACAGGTCATCTTCTCCTTCCATCTTCAGGTAGGATGGTTCCATTGGGGTTGATATACCTTTGGCTTCTGACATTCCAAACTGATTCAGAATCGAATTAATTTTTGCACTTTGGTTTAGAAGAAAACTTCCATCTTCCTCTCTCTGGATTTGGATTCCTAGATAATATGTCACATTTCCAAGGTCTTTCGTTTCAAAATGCTGGTTCAGAATTTCAGCCATTTTTCCAATTTCTGCGTCTTCCTGATGAACTACAATCACATCGTCCACATATAAGAGAATATACATCCACTTTCCATCAGTATATTTTGTGTATAAGCATGGATCCGCTTGACCTCTTTTAAAACCTTCTTCCTACAAGACCTTATTCATCTTGGTATTCCATGCTCTTGCTGATTGCTTAAGACCATAAAGGGATTTTTGTAGTTTGCAAACAAGATTCTCTTCACCCCCTTTTACATAACCTTCAGGTTGAGTCATGTATAAGTCCTCCTCAATGTCACCATTTAAAAAGGCAGTTTTTATATCCAAATGTCTGACATTCATCTTTTGTACAGCAGCTACAGCTAACAAAGCTCTGAACGTGGTCTGTTTAGCGACTGGAGCAAACATAGCATCTTAATCTTCGCCATACTTTTGAGAATATCCTTTAGCCACCAACCTTGCTTTAAATCTGTGGACTACCTTCAGAGTCATATTTGGTTTTGAAGACCCACTTGCACTTGATTGCCTTTTTGCCCTGTGGCAGCTTGATGAGTTTCCAAGTTTGAAGTTGATGAAGCGATTTGATTTCCTCATTAGCAGCATTGATCCATTTTGTTCATTCATGGACAGGTAGTTCTTGCATTTCATCCCATGACTGCGGCTCTGATTCAGGTAGTGTCTTGACTATGTAGGATAGACGTTTAGCTGGTACGCCTCTGTTTGATCTTGAAGATCTCCTGATTTCAGACTCACCTGATTTTTCTGTTGTTCCTTCAGTGGTTGAAGAATCCAGCCAGACCTCTACATCCTCCATGTTATTGTCTTGTAATTGTGACTTCAGCTGGACTACTGGCGTGATGTCACAAAACTTGGGGGACACAAAGTTCTCATCAATCACTACATCTCTACTTATTGTGACCTTGTTTGTTTCTGGGTGTAGAATCCTATAACCTTTCTGGGCTTCACTGTAGCCTACCAGGATCCCTTCCTTAGCGTGAGATTCCCACTTAGTTTGCCTTTCTTTGGGAACATGTACAAGCGCTTTACTTCTGAATATTCTTATGTGATGTAGTTTTGGCTTTCTGCTGTTCCATTGCTCAAACAGAGTTTTCTCTGTAGCTTTACCTGGTAGTCTGTTCTGAAGATAGCAAGCTGTCATGATTGCTTCACCCCAAATGCTGTGGGCAGATTTGCATCAAACAAAATACTTCTTCCACTTTCACAGAGTGTTCGGTTCCTTCTTTCCGCGACACCATTTTGCTCAGGATTGTACGGTACAGTGGTCTGAAATAGGATTCCATTTTTCTTTAAAATGCTCTGTGTCTCATTACTTATGTATTCAGTCCCATTATCTGCACGTAGAATCTTTGGCATTCTCCCAAATGTATTATATACCTCAGCTAGATATACTTCAAGGTTCTCTGGAACTTCTTTCTTGCTGTGAATCAGATGGACAACTGTATATCTTGAATGATCATCAATAAATGTGAGAAAATCTCTTCTTCCCAGGAGTCTGAGTGCTCATTGGACCACAGACATCTGTATGTATTAAATCTAGTGTCTGTTCTGCTCTTGTAGTACTTCTCTTAGGAAAAGCTTTTCTAGACATTTTCTCTTTGATGCAGCTAGTACATTTCATTATCTGGTTACATAGATCAATTGTAATGTCCTCAGCTATTTGCTTTTGAACTAACTTCCTTATTGCTTCTGGGTCTCTGTGTGCTAGGCGCCTATGCCATACATGAATGCAGTTATTGTGCCTTTCTTCCTGAGCAGTGTACACACACTCTTTGCATTTAAGCTGGTAAAGTTCATTTGTGATTTTTCCTTCTGCTAGTGTGTGGCCCTCTTTTGAGATGATGCAGCTATCATGCTTAAATGTAACTTCATTTCCTTGTTTTGCGAGTTTCTTCACAGATAGTAAATTACTCTCAAGACTAGGCACATAGAGCACATCTTTTACTGGGATCTTCTTGCTTTGTGTTGGTGAGATTTGACAATCAATATAACCATCTCCTATACCTTGTGAAGTCATGTACTGACCATTAGCCATAATCACTTTCTCTGACTTACTTTGGTTAAGCTTAGAAAAGAAGTCCCTGTTATTAGTCATGTGACTGGTTGCTCCAGAGTCTATACACCATGCATGCTTTGATGTATTTACACTGACGGTAAATGCAGTTTCAGTATTCACATAATCATTTTCTGCAGACACAGCACTTTTAACCCTTTGAAGACTGCTTTGCTTTTTCAGCTGATTCATTCTAGCTTTCCAGACTCTGCAGTCGGCTTTCAAATGTCCTGATTTCTTGCAAACAAAACATTCACGTGTTTCTTTTAGGTGCTTTCTGTTATCATTTAGATTTTGTGCCTGTAAAGCAGATTCTGCATCGCATGTCCTGCTGTTTACACCTTCCACTTTCCGCTTATATTCATCTATGAGCTTCCCTCTGACATACTCCAATGTAAGCTCATCATCTGGGCATGCATCTAGTGCGGTTACAAGCGTGTCATAGTTTTCTGGAAGACCACTAAGCAGTAATGCGGCTACATGAAAGCCCTTCAAATCTTCCCCAATGCCTCTCAGGCGTTCTACAATCTCTAGAATGCTTGTTATGTAGTTCTGCATATCCTGGCCATTCTGTAGTTTTAGACTGGTACAATTTTCTCATGAGATAAAGTTTATTGCTTAAATTTATCCTCTCATGCACCTTTTGCAGCTGCTCCCACATTTCTCTTGCAGTTTCACTTTTACACACATGCACAATCTGATCATCTATACTGAGTGATATGGTACTTTGTGCTTTCTGATCCATCTCTATCCACTCCTGTGATACTGGGTCAGGTTTAGGCTTCTGTGTGTATTTCCACGTACCTTCTCTTATCAGCAGCATTTTCACTTTGAATTTCCAGGATTGATAATTCTGGTTAGTGAGACTTGGTACTGTAAACTTCATGGAGTTGCTGCTGCTGGTGGCCATCTTTGCTGTCTTCCTTTCTTTTCTTTTCTCTGTGCTCTGGGGATCTGGGACTCTAGGACTCTGGGCCCATAACCTGTTAGCAGCGGATTAATCAGCGTAACATCCAGAGTCAGCAACACAGAATGTAGATTTATTCATATCCAGGTTGAACAGCTTACAGCATGAAATGTGATCAGTCTGGTATCTGCTGTGGCTTGCAGCATGGGAGCATTACAACAACAAAAAGGGAAGAGAAGGAGGGGGCATCCTGTCTTTTTTTTTTTTTTTTTTCACTGAACTTTGTTAACAATCTCACAATATGCACAATATATCAAACAGTACAGTAGTAGTTGTTGCAATACATATATATCAATATCTTAAAAAGGAGAAAACGGAGTAACGGATCCAAAATATATGCAAAAGTATAAATTTTATTAGTACTCACATCAAGTGCTGACAAGTATACAAGTTGACTAAAATAGGGGGGATAAGCCCCAATGATACAACAATCAGGACAGACAAGGACAGGGTAAATAAAATGATACCAGTGCTCGAAATCTACATGGCACAACGTTCAGTCAGCCCATGGGCATTGCACATAACAGACATATGTCTAATGGTAAAAGATAGTCAAATATGGCATACTCAATTAAATGTGTATTGTACATAGTTGTACATGTCTAGAGCGCCAAAAAAAAAAAAAAACCCATCCAGAGGGGTCAATGTGCAAGTCCAATGGACACTGAACATAAATGAATCAATGACATGTGAAAGGATTCTTAAATAGTTAATAACATATGTATCAGCATATCAAAACTGCGCAATTGTGCCAGAGAGAACCCGGGAGACGACCTGCCCAGCGGTCCAAATGACCTAAGTGTGGAAACAAGTAAAGGCAGGCTGCTTACCGGGGAGCAGAGGAGGTGAAGGCCCATGCAACGACCCCCGACGTACGTTTCGCGCCCGCCACAGGCGCTTTATCAAGGGAGTGTTGACTGAGGTGAACCACCATGTTTTTATGCAGAAAGACCTCCCACTTGAAAGCGGTCACATGGGGCAGGTCTACCAACCAAAGGCAGCGGACAGAGCATGCGCAGTGCAGCTCACTCAAACCAGGAAGTGATCAATAGTATGGTCACAAAAAAAAAAAAAAAAAGGCGGGACAAAACCGCACTCATATGAAAAACTAGATAGCATCGTTACCCTAGACGCCTGCGCAGTGTATTGCGTTGACAAAAAGTGTCAGAGCTCAATGAATGATAAAGATGTAATCAGACCATAATAGCGGCGCATACTCAGTGCAACACCTCAGTTCTCCAGGAAATGGGGCAGGCGTCACGCGTCAGGGAAAACACAGAGGGAAATTAACCCCGTGTATAACCTGAGGCGGGCAGACGCCCAAACCCATATCGGAGCAACAGGTGAGCGCAGGTATGCGCACTAAGGTCACAGCATAAAGAATCAGGAGAAGAAAATTAAAAAAAAAAAAAAAAAAAAAAAAATATTTAAAAAAAATAAATAAATAAAAAAAATTTAAAAAAATAAAATAAATAAAAAATAAAAAATAAATAATAAACCAAGGTCACGAAGACAGACCATGGAGGAAATACAGTAAAGATAGTGACATCAATCATAATTGGGGCAAACAATATAAACACATTATATGATAGTGTGTGCTACCAAAAATCCAGAGCACCAGTAAGGATTGTAAAGGCACACAATAAGATTGATGCAACAGTCCAGAGAAACTTTTTTTTTTTTTTTTTTTATACAGTAATAGATGAGTGACCCGAACACGATGTAGTGTCCGCATTCTCCATAATATCAGTGAGTCCACATGTAGCCAACACAGAAAACACAGGGAAACTAAAAAAAATATAAAAAGACAAAAAGTTAAAATCATACAAACCGAACGTTGATAGGGCCTAAAAAATAAAACAGTGGTTAGTGCAGCGGAGACAGCAGAACTACAAAAATGAGGAGAAACTCAGAGATTCGTTAAGTCCTTTGGGGGTCATGGTCTCCAGAGCGACGATCCACTTAGCCTCTCTCTGGGCCAACGCCTTTTTGTAATTTCCAGCTCGGATTCCCAAGTGTACACATTCAATACCTCTTACCATGAAGGACCCCGGGTCACAATCATGGGAGGATCTGAAGTGACGTGGGATGGTCTTAAGGGTAGTAGGATCGACCACTGTCTTGGCCGCCCGAATGTCCCTAACATGCTCACGAACTCTCACACGTAATTCTCTTGATGTGAGGCCCACATATATCAGTGGGCACCCACATGTCGCGTAGTATATGACATTAGTACTACTGCAGGAAATGTGGTGTTTGATGTGAAAATCTTTTTCACCATCGGAGGACTGAAAGGAGGAGCAGCGAAGGACATTCGGGCAGGCAACACAGTGGCCGCAGGGAAAACACCCCCGAGTTGGACCAGTAGATCCAAAGGGGTTCGTTGTCGTCGCGATGTAATGGCTCTTGACCAAAAAATCCCTCAAGTTTCTACATCTTCTTGAAGTCATCAGAGGACAATCACCGATAACCTGGCCCAAAGATGGCTCCGAGCCAAGAATTGCCCAGTGTTTGGCCAAAATGCTCCTCATGTGTTCCCATTCATGATTGAAGGTAGAGATGAAACGTATTGGGGCAGATCCACCTGACTTAGCAGATCTCCCAGTATTATCACGCCTCGGATAAAGCAAGTCCCTACGGGCAGTAGCCCTGGCTCTACTGTAACCCTTTCGTATGCTCCTGTTACTATATCCCCGGTTGCGAAAACGAGTCTGTAGGTCCCTAGCTTGCCTTTCAAAACCATCCTCGGTGGAGCAGATCCGCCTCATCCTGAGGAACTGACCGACAGGAACGGCCCTGATGGTAGAGGTGTTATGTGCGGACTCGGCATGGAGTAAAGAGTTGACAGAAGTGGGCTTCCTGTACACGTCAGTCTGGATCCGGCGTGTATCGTCGATCTCCAGTGTGACGTCCAGGAAGTCAATAGTTTTAAGATCATATTTAAATGTCAATCTAATGTTAAAAGTATTAACATTGAGCCATGCCAAGTCCCCGAGCTGCTGCAGCGTCCCGTCCCAAAAAAATAAAACATCATCGATATAGCGGTGCCAGCACAGCACATGGGAAGCGGCCGGCGCGCCCTCGTCGCCAAAGATGGATCTCTCCCAGGCACCCAAGAGGAGATTAGCGTACGAGGGCGCACAGGCCGCGCCCATCGCCGTGCCGCACCGCTGAAGATAGAATTGATCTTTGAATACAAAAAAATTGTGGGTAAGGACAAACTGCAGCAGCTCAAGGAGTAGTCCACACATCGGGCCGTCCAGGTCGGACATCCCCAGGAAGAGGCGGACCGCATCCAAACCGAGGGTATGGTCAATACATGTATAAAGGGACTCTACGTCCGCGGTCACCAAAAAGGTATGACCGTCCACAAGGACGCCGTCAACCCGCGTGAGGACGTCCGTTGTGTCTTTAATGTAAGATGGTAATAATTCAACCAGTGGTTTGAGGTAGAAGTCAAGAAATTTACATACTGGGTCACAGAGCCCTTCAATACCAGACACAATCGGACGGCCAGGCGGCTCAACGGCGTCCTTGTGGATCTTAGGCAAGAGATAGAAGGTGGGTGTCTTTGGGGTTCGGACCATCAGCCCCTCAAAGACCGTTTTGGTTATAATACCCCCCTCCAAAGCTCGAACAAGAATACGCTGAAGGGAGAGCGAGAAGGAGGCAGTCGGGTTATAGGATAACCTTTCGTAAGTATTACGGTTTCTCAATTGCCTATGTGCCTCACGTTCATACATATGTGTAGGCCATACCACGACATTCCCCCCTTGTCAGCAGGTTTGAAAACCACCCCCGAAAGTGATTGTAATTCGGAGATAGCCTTCCGCTGTCTCCATGTGAGGTTGTCAAATTTACGTCTAGATGGTAATTTTCTGAAATCCTCTGCGACTAGTTTTGTGAAAATGTCGATGGCGGGACTGAGAGACAGGGGGGGGAATCTCGTGGATTTCGGCAAACCGTGTGGAGGAAACTTACTCCTACTTGGTGGTGTCTGCTCATCGAGAAGATCCTCCAAAACTCGAAGTGCCTCCATCTCACTCTCCGTCAACGACTCCTGAGAGATATTCTTATGGTGTAGCTTGCGTAATAGTAGCTTTCTGGAGAACAGGTGAAGATCCTTCAGTGCTACAAAAAAGTTAAAAGGATTAGTGGGGGAGAAAGTCAGTCCACGACTCAAAACCTCCAACTGGGGTTGTGTAAGAGCATGTGTTGAGAGGTTAACTACCTGAAGGCCACCAGCTGAGTAATCAGTAAAATTGCGTCCGGTGTGTGTCTTCTTTCTGGCAGATTGCCGTGTAACCACACGTTTAGTTACTGGGTCAGAGCTGGAGCTGAGGGTACCACCTGGATGAGACAGCTGCACCGATGCCTCGTCGTCAACAGAAACAGTGGATTTAATAGATGTAGATTTAGATCGAGAACGTGACATACTCCTATGTAACTGTCTGGATCTATCAGGAGGATGGCGCCATCTGTACACATGGGCCGTTAATTTATCCTGTATATCTCGTTTGAGTTTCTTCGTCTTGGTTGCTTGTGTTTCTTGGGCCCATTTTTGGAGGTCAACATCAAGTTCATCGTTAAACTTTTTGGAAACTTGGGAATCCGAGCTGGAAATTACAAAAAGGCGTTGGCCCAGAGAGAGGCTAAGTGGATCGTCGCTCTGGATACCATGACCCCCAAAGGACTTAACGAATCTCTGAGTTTCTCCTCATTTTTGTAGTTCTGCTGTCTCCGCTGCACTAACCACTGTTTTATTTTTTAGGCCCTATCAACGTTCGGTTTGTATGATTTTAACTTTTTGTCTTTTTATATTTTTTTTAGTTTCCCTGTGTTTTCTGTGTTGGCTACATGTGGACTCACTGGTACCATTGTGTGGTGTGGACCCCTCTATTCTGGATGTCCGTACCCACGCCTGCGTTTATTATCTGTTGGATCTGGAAAGAATATCTACCTTCATCATCGTTTCACGGCATATTGATATTATGGAGAATGCGGACACTACATCGTGTTCGGGTCACTCATCTATTACTATATAAAAAAAAAAAAAAAAAAAAGTTTCTCTGGACTGTTGCATCAATCTTATTGTGTGCCTTTACAATCCTTACTGGTGCTCTGGATTTTTGGTAGCACACACTATCATATAATGTGTTTATATTGTTTGCCCCAATTATGATTGATGTCACTATCTTTACTGTATTTCCTCCATGGTCTGTCTTCGTGACCTTGGTTTATTATTTATTTTTTATTTATTTATTTATTTTATTTTTTTAAATTTTTTTTATTTATTTATTTTTTTTTAAAATATTTTTTTATTTTTTAATTTTCTTCTCCTGATTCTTTATGCTGTGACCTTAGTGCGCATACCTGCGCTCACCCGTTGCTCCGATATGGGTTTGGGCGTCTGCCCGCCTCAGGTTATACACGGGGTTAATTTCCCTCTGTGTTTTCCCTGACGCGTGACGCCTGCCCCATTTCCTGGAGGACTGAGGTGTTGCACTGAGTATGCGCCGCTATTATGGTCTGATTACATCTTTATCATTCATTGAGCTCTGACACTTTTTGTCAACGCAATACACTGCGCAGGCGTCTAGGGTAACGATGCTATCTAGTTTTTCATATGAGACCGCTTTCAAGTGGGAGGTCTTTCTGCATAAAAACATGGTGGTTCACCTCAGTCAACACTCCCTTGATAAAGCGCCTGTGGCGGGCGCGAAACGTACGTCGGGGGTCGTTGCATGGGCCTTCACCTCCTCTGCTCCCCGGTAAGCAGCCTGCCTTTACTTGTTTCCACACTTCGGTCATTTGGACCGCTGGGCGGGTCGTCTCCCGGGTTCTCTCTGGCACAATTGCGCAGTTTTGATATGCTGATACATATGTTATTAACTATTTAAGAATCCTTTCACATGTCATTGATTCATTTATGTTCAGTGTCCATTGGACTTGCACATTGACCCCTCTGGATGGGTTTTTTTTTTTTTTGGCGCTCTAGACATGTACAACTATGTACAATACACATTTAATTGAGTATGCCATATTTGACTATCTTTTACCATTAGACATATGTCTGTTATGTGCAATGCCCATGGGCTGACTGAACGTTGTGCCATGTAGATTTCGAGCACTGGTATCATTTTATTTACCCTGTCCTTGTCTGTCCTGATTGTTGTATCATTGGGGCTTATCCCCCCTATTTTAGTCAACTTGTATACTTGTCAGCACTTGATGTGAGTACTAATAAAATTTATACTTTTGCATCTATTTTGGATCCGTTACTCCGTTTTCTCCTTTTTAAGATTAGCATATGGAGTGGTAATCCATGCACAAGGCGTTTTTGGACCATGGTCACCGCCTTGTCTCGTTCTCTGATACTGGGCATTATCATATATGTATATATATCAATATGCATTATTCCAACATTTAGAATTACAGATCCGTCTGACAGAGGGTCAGAGGAGTTGGAGGGTCAGTCAGTTTAGGAGAGACTGAGGACGGATCCCTGGAAGAAGGGATGGAGGAAGGAGTGCTGCAGTTGCCTCAGTGACCTGAGCCAGCTGGCACGGGAAAGGAACAGAAGGAGAAAGATGTAGAACTGAAACCTAAGCTTCCATAAGAGAGAGAAGGAACAGCGCGGAACAAAGGAGTAGGAGAACAGAGAGTAGTTGTGGGTAGGAAGAGGAACCCTGCCTATAGGTTCTCAGTGCAAGGCCGTGGCCCGGTCCCCGAGGTTGTATGGACACTTATGGTTTTGCAGCAGACACCGGTGGAGTAGTTGAAAAGGAGGATGAATGAACTCATGGAGATCAACATCCGACACTGCGGAGACACCATCACGTGTTTCTCAACGCAGTGATTCTAGAGCACTGCCCCATCCCTTATGGGAAATATGTAAAACATGCAAAACAGAAGCCGCAGAGACACCATCACGTGTTTCTCAACGCAAGCAATGACCAGCCAGGTCTTTGCCCGGGAAGGAACAACCACGGGAAGGGCAGTCTCCAATGAAGGAAACCACCTATGCCAAAACATGGTATCCATGCACATACAGCTGTTTCGAGGTATTGCCCCTCATCAGTGTGGAGTAGGAAACTGGCTGGTAGGAGCAATGCCTAGTAAAAAGACTATGAAAAGGAGGATGATCTCCATGAGTTCATTCATCCTCCTTTTCATAGTCTTTTTACTAGGCATTGCTCCTACCAGCCATTTTCCTACTCCACACTGATCAGGGGCAATACCCCGAAACAGCTGTATGTGGATGGATACCATGTTTTGGGATAGGTGGTTTCCTTCATTGGAGACTGCCCTTCCCGTGGTTGTTCCTTCCCGGGCAAAGACCTGGCTGGTCATTGCTTGCGTTGAGAAACACGTGATGGTGTCTCCGCGGCTTCTGTTTTACCGGTGGAGTAGTTGGCTGTAAATGCCCTACTCCCATCCAAGACTTGGGGCACAACAGCAACTGAATAGAGAGCCAGGACTCCAGAGCAGGGAGTCCCCGAGAGAGGCTACAGCTGTCTGTCATACAAGTAGAGTTGTTAGGAACATCTGACAGGAGGAACTTCAGAGTACCACGGTACTGGAGCTCTTCACACTACAAGGCGCAATAGAGGAGTCGTTCAGGAGAGGTACATGTTGGCGGGGTGTTGGAGAGGAGAATCCTGACTTGCCTGGGAGGTTGATTCTCTACCCTGGAGGACACAGCACGGAGGCAGGCACCAGTGTGTACCACGAACTGTGAGTAAAGCTTTAGAACTACAAGCCCTGGTGTCTTCCATTCCTTTGTGCGCCAACACCGTCAGCACTGCTACATCTGGGTACCAACATTCCTCACACCGTCTGCACCTATACACTGCCCTGGGGTTACAGCTTCACCTGTGGGGAGCTACACCATCTATGCTGCAACACACCATCAGCCCCAGAGGATCTGCACGCAGCGTTGGCTCAACATCTTGCTTGCCAAACACCACAGGTGGCGTCACAAACTATTCCACTTCATTACTACATCCCCCATTACTTGGGCGCCCAGGGCCACGGACCGGGTCACCACCGCTGTGACACATCCCACTGACACCGGCCCGGTACCGAGTACCCCACAGCCCTGGGAGGGCGACCCACATTAATAGAAAGCCTGACTCTATAAGAAGGAAAGATCAGTACGGAACGTGAGGAGAAGAAGAGAACTAAGGATTAGGGTTAGAGGAGAACCCTTCCCAAGTTCTAAGCGCAAGGCCGGGGTCCAGTCCCCAAGGTTGTATGGATACTAATGGTCCTGCAGCAGACACCGGAGGAATAGAAGTTGTCACCACTTTTTTCCCACACAAGATTTGGGGGCACAACAGCAATGATATTGAGCCGGGACTTGGTAGCAAGGAGTCCCCGAAGCAGGCTACAGCTGTCTGCCGTACAAGTAGAGTTCATAGGAACATCTGACAGGAGGAACTCCAGTGTAACTCAGTACTGTGAGTACTTCACCAAAGGCGCTAAGAGGGAGACGTTCAGAAAAGGAGTGTTGGAAAGGAGTACTTCATCTTGTCTGGAAGTTGGCTGAGCTCCTGACCCGGAGGACACGGCACGGATGCGGGCTCTGGTGCCACAACAGACTATGAGTAAAGCTTTGGAACTACATGCCCCGGTGTCCTCCACTTATTCCTGCGTTAACCTGCCCAGCACTGCTACCTCCCCTGCGCCCGACACTACACCATCTGTGTCACTTAACTACACAGCCCTGGGACTACAGTCCTGCCTGTGGAGGGCTACACCATCATCGCTGCACCACACCATCTGTCCCTGAGGATCTGTCTGCAGCGTTGGCTTAACAGGGCAAAAAAAAAAAAAAAAATAAGGGAGTGGGGGAGCAAGGCCCCACGCGTATCGCCACACGCTGTGTGGCTTCTTCAGGGGTGGATAAAACGCCTTGCTCCCCCCACTCCCTTACCCCACCGGCTGCTTCCAGCATTTTCTGGCATCATCAGGCCCGGATTGGCAATATAACCAACCGGGCATTTTCCCGCTGGGCCGCTGTCACGTGGGCCGCGGGTGGCCGCTTGCCAGCTGCTGCGGCCACTGTTGCTCCTGCCGCTGGCCCTCTGCGGGCACGGTGGTGATAGTTTCAAGTTCCTCCCGCACTGCAAGGAGCTAAGCCACCACGCCCCCCCCACGCACCCCATCCTCGCCTTAGCATGAGACCCCCTCCCCCCCGCAGCCACTCACAGTGTCGCACTCGCTTGCCTGCTCGCTCTGTTCGCAGGACCTGTGATGAGGTCACAGGAGGGGAGAAGTCAGGGGGTCACATGATCAGGAGCCTTTGTCCAGACCCCCGATCATGTCACCCCTGACTCCGCCCCTCCTGTGACCTCATCACAGGTCCTGTGCGCTCAGCCTTGCCTCTACCGTCTGCAAGACTCCGCTTTGCTGTTGTCATGGTGCTGGTTGAGGTAAGTATGTGTGGGGTCAGGATTTACAGTGTGGATGTAGCAGAGCTGTGTGTGTACGAGGTGTACGGAGCGGAGCCGTGTCTGTACGAGGTGTACGGAGCGGAGCCGTGTGTGTACGGAGCGGAGCCGTGTGTGTACGAGGTGTACGGAGCGGAGCCATGTGTGTACGAGGTGTACGGAGCGGAGCCGTGTGTGTACGGAGTGGAGCCGTGTGTGTACGAGCTGTACGGAGCGGAGCCGTGTGTGTACGAGCTGTACGGAGCGGAGCAGTGTGTACGAGGTGTACGGAGAGGAGCGCGCGCGTGCGTGTACGAGGTGTACGGAGCTGAGCCGTGTGTACGAGGTGTACGGAGAGGAGCCACGCGTGTACGAGGTGTACGGAGTGGAGCCGTGTGTGTATGGAGTGGAGCCATATGTGTACGGAGCGGAGCCAAGTGTGTACAAAGCATACAAAGCGGGCTTTTCCCACGGACACAGGAGTACACGGCGGAGCCCCGAGGAGCATTTTAAAACTCACACATGACGTTCCACCGGAAGTGATGTGCTGGAAGCTGACCGGAAATGAGAATTTCTTGAGGAG
Organism: Dendrobates tinctorius; assembly: GCF_039654945.1. Lineage (NCBI taxonomy): Eukaryota > Metazoa > Chordata > Amphibia > Anura > Dendrobatidae > Dendrobates > Dendrobates tinctorius. Next base: position 4,285,991 of record NW_027361680.1, on the reverse strand, counting down.
ATTGTGACGGTACCAGGAATGCTTCAGATCCATCACTCTGTCCTCCTCCGACAGCGCAGACAGCAGGATCGCCTTGGAATCGGGGATGCCGGCCATGTGAGCGGATCATGATAGGTCCTACACCGGGAGGCTCAGGTGGGCACTACAATGGGAGCCGGGCTGCTATAGTATATTTGTAGAATCTTTCTTTATTTCTTTCTCTCTTTTTCTTTCTTTCTCTGTTCTTTCATTCTCTGTTCTGTCTTTCCCTCATTTTCTTTCTCTCTCTGTTCTTTCTTTCTTTCTCTCTCTGTTCTTTCTTTTTTCTCTCTGTTCTTTCTTCCCCTCTTTCTTTCTTTTTCTTTCCTCTCTTTCTCTCTGTTCTTTCTTTCTTTTCTTTACTTCTTTCTTTCTCTCTCTGTTCTTTCTCTGTCTCTCTCTGTTCTTTCTTTCCCCTCTTTCTTTCTCTCTCTGTTCTTTCTCTGTCTCTCACTGTTCTTTCTTTGTCTCTCACTGTTCTTTCTTTCTTTCCCCTTTCTTTCTCGCTCTTTCTTTTTTCTCTCTCTCTGTTTTCTCTCTTCCTTAGTGCCAGTCAGTGTGCCCATAATGCCAGCCACTGTGCCCTCAGTACCAGTCAGTGTGATCAGCAGTGCTAAATGGGTGCGATTAGGTGTGGACATGGGTGTGACTAGTTGTGAAATGGGTGTGGCTGGGCGTGGTCAAAATTTGCAGCTGCGCGCGCCGAAGTCTTTGTCCATCTTTCCCTTCTTCAAAAGTTGGGAGGTATGATAGGGGCGGCTATGACCAGGGGGTCTGGTTGCCCAATAGAGAGCAGTTCTGCCAGGAATTCTGTAATCATGCATACAAAAGGGGACAGAGATTTGGGAGGAGTACTGTACCTAAAAACAATAAATAGGACTGAGCTGAAATACTGGGCACAGCTGTGACTACATGTTGTATAGTCGTGTTAATCTCCTCTCACTTCTTGTAAACTACAAGTGTACAAAGATATTATATAGTCACCATGTGACTAGTGGGCCTGTGTAACTTCAAATGCCAGGGCTGAATTTTAGTCCCAGTCCGGCCCTGGGCATTATACATCTTTATGCTGAATATCGTCTGGTCCCTATGCATCTACAGGGTCTATAAGCTTTCCCTTTTTGGGTCACGTATTGAACAATTGTGTGGGCTTTTTTTTTTCCCTGTTAACTCTTTTTTGGCTCATATGGTGCTGTGAATAGGGGCTTTTTACACCTCACATACACAGACCTTTTGGTCTATGTATGACTACACTATTTTACATACATTGTTGGTGATATTCAATATGTTGAGGTGGCTTGTTTGATGTTTACCCAATGTCACTATTGCTATGTGGGGTTTTTCTGCTGTGGGTGTATCATCATATCATTATTTCATGATTTGAGATGGTTGCAATTTTTTGGATCTTTTAATCTGTTTTTAATGTTTTTTGCTGTTTTGTGTATGTGTCAGGTATTGATGTATAAATAAAATTTACCTTTTGTACATTTTGTGGAGTTCCCATATGTAGATATATTGCTTTTCTGTTTTGTTCTTTGTATCAGTTTAAACCCGAACGCTAACCCCAAAACTAATTGGTTCACTTTTGCTGTCGACCACTTACCATCGACCACCCGCCTAATTCCCATCAATAAAACCCCTATCTGCTCTTCCTCTGTCAAGTGCTCCCTCCCTTGTCCCAACCATTGTTCCAATAACTCCAATGTCTGTAAATAAGCTGCCCAGATGCTACTTGCTAGAGATGACTTGATCAGTGGTTTGGCAGCCCTGATGCCACACTCCAGAGTCTGGGAGGACAGGGTAATAATAATAATAATCTTTATTTAGCGCTAACATATTCCGCAGCGCTTTACAGTTTACACACATTTTCATCACTGTCCCCGATGGGGCTCACAATCTATATTTCCCTTTCGGTATGTCTTTGGAGTGTGGGAGGAAACCGGAGTGCCCGGAGGAAACCCACGCAAACACGGGGAGAACATACAAACTCCTTGCAGATGTTGCCACACTCCAGAGTCTGGGAGGACAGGGTAATAATAATAATAATCTTTATTTAGCGCTAACATATTCCGCAGCGCTTTACAGTTTACACACATTTTCATCACTGTCCCCGATGGGGCTCACAATCTATATTTCCCTTTCGGTATGTCTTTGGAGTGTGGGAGGAAACCGGAGTGCCCGGAGGAAACCCACGCAAACACGGGGAGAACATACAAACTCCTTGCAGATGTTGTCCTTGGTGGGATTCGAACCCAGGACTCCAGCGCTGCAAGGCTGCAGCGCTAACCACTGAGCCACCGTGCTGCCCGTTGGCCCTCTTCTTCTGCCTCCGGGGCCAAAGCCCAAAAGTGCTCCCACTGGAAATGAGAGTGCGTCAGCTACTGAGTTATATTCGCCCGGACATGAGATGCTGTAAAATGAGCATAAATGGACAAGCATTCTAACACCAGCTGGCACAACACTCTAATTACTGGTGGTGAGGACGCTGTGATATTATTTATGGCCATTACCATGCACGGTGGCTCAGTGAATAGCACTACCGCCTTGCAGAGCTGGAGACCTGGGTTCAAATCCCACCAAGGACAACATCTGCAAGGAGTTTGTATGTTCTCCCCGTATTTACATGGGTTTCCTCCAGGTACTCCGGTTTCCTCCCACATTCCAAAGACATACTGATAGGGAATTTGGATTGTGAGCCCCATCAGGGATGGTGATGATAATGTGGGCAAACTGTAAAGCGCTGCAGAATATGTTAGCGCTATATATATATATAAAAGATTATTATTACTTAAACCGCACCTTTTTGTTTTTTAAATGCCCCCCTAGGGTTACTGCGACTAGAATAGGGAAAATTTCCAGCAACGCAATGTTCCTGACCAGCCCCGAACGCACCCACTCCTCTGGCCACTTGGCCGCGCACCATTGCCCTTGGAAGTATTTTCCGAAACCATAACTGCATGCTGCGTCCATGTATAAGTCAATGTCAGAATTATAGCATACCACTTCCATGATCAAGGATCGCCCATTATATTTTTCCAAAAATGTCCCACAAACAATCAGGTCCGCTTTATTATCTGCCGATAGCCGAACATAGTGATGACGCGACTTCACACCAGCCGTTGCCTGCGTTAATCTCTTCGAGAAAACTCTGCCCATGGGCATGACCCGGCATGCAAAGTTTAAGCTCCCTTGCAAAGACTGAACCTCTTGTAGCCTCAGTTTTTCTAACCCTCAATGCCCTGCTTATTTCTGCTTTCAGGACCGCCACCTTTTCTTCTAGAAGGCGAAACTCCCAACTAATAGAAACGATCACAATCCCCAGAAAGGAAATGCACGACGTTGGCTCAACCGTTTTCTCTGGAGCTAAAGGGACCCCAAACTCCCCTGCGACCCACTCCAGGCTCTTTAGGATAGTATCGCACACATCCGATTGCGTGAGGGCCTACACACCAAAAATCATCCAAGTAATGGATCAACGAGCCCGGCCCCATTATGTCTTTTACTACCCACACCAAGAATGTGCTAAAGGCATCAAACAATGAGCACGACAAAGAGCATCCCATAGGTAGGCACATGTCCACAAAATACTCTCCCTTCCAATAGCACCCGAGAAAACGCTGACTATCTGGATGTACTGGTAATAACCGAAAGGCCGACTCCACAAAGGTTTTTGCCATCAGCGCCCCCCTCCCGCATTTTTTCACCCATTTCACCGCTCATCGAACGATGCGTATAGAACCATACATAAATCAGGATTAATGCAGTCATTGACAGACTTACCACGAGGGTAGGACAAGTGATGGATCATATGGTACTTGTGTTGGGAGGAGGGCCCCTGCAGTGTGTCCGGGCCGGAACCAAGGGGACCGCCATCTAGGTTCCTAAGGGAACTGTACCTGGGGAACGGAGGAGGAGAGTGGACGGCTGAGAGTGACAGGGCAGCAAGGGTGAGGGGCGAGTATAAAAGGGGCAGGGAGCGCGCAGGGGAGTCAGTTAGTGAAACGACAGACACGGAGCAAGAAACTGTGGGGGTTGTGAGAGAGCCAGAGCGACAGATGGTGACCAGAGAGTAGACCAGCAGCAGAGGGGAGATATACAGTGTGTAACAACCCTGCTGGCATCACTGCATGGCCTCCCATCCCCCGCACACCAACTTTCTGCTTCAAGCCATGCTGTGAATTCTGTCTGTTGCCAGCTCTGTGCCTCTGCTCTCCATGTTTCCTGACTGTGTGTATAGGGGAACGGCGCCTGAACTCTCTGGTTCTTATGCAGTCAGGGTGCACCTGTATAATATGTCCCTTACCAATCACCTAGAGCCCTTGACTATTTAGTTTCACCACACCCACTGACCTTTTGCCTGAGCAATGTCTAATCTCAGTATCTTGCTGCTGAGGAAGCCAGGCCCCGTTCTGTGTATTTCCTCCTTCTCTGGAGGAATACTTCTTGTCTTGCCTTGAACCTTGTCTGCCTGTGAGGAGGCTGAATATCCTGGCTCTTGAGTCTTGGTACCAGTACCTTGTCTGTACTCTGTCCTACCTTAGTCTCCCTTTCTCCTTGTCCGTGGCTTCCTTCCTTGCTGTATCTTTCCTTGTGTCCTCCCTGTCTGTGAATCTGCACCCTTGCAGCTCTATCTGTGAATCTGCACCCTTGCAGCTCTATCTGTGAATCTGCACCCTTGCAGCTCTATCTGTGAATCTGCACCCTTGCAGCTCTATCTGTGAATCTGCACCCTTGCAGCTCTATCTGTGAATCTGCACCCTTGCAGCTCTATCTGTGCATCTGCACCCTTGCAGCTCTATCTGTGCATCTGCACCCTGGCCGCTCTGCCTGCACGGTTCTCTAGCCGCTCTGCCTGCACGGCTCTCTAGCCGCTCTGCGTGCACGGCTCTCTAGCCGCTCTGCCTGCACGGCTCTCTAGCCGCTCTGCCTGCACGGCTCTCTAGCCGCTCTGCCTGCACGGCTCTCTAGCCGCTCTGCCTGCACGGCTCTCTAGCCGCTCTGCCTGCACGGCTCCCTTGCCGCTCTGCCTGCCGGCTCCCTTGCCGCCCAGCCTACTCCGCACTCCTGCAGCTCTGCCTACTCCACACTCCTGCCTATATCCATACCTGCACCTCCTGTGTGAACAGGTCCAAATCCTGTTCCAACATACACCACTCCCTCCTGCCTGCACCTGCTGTGTGAACAGGTCCCTACCTGCCCCTTCTCATACCACGCTAGTCTGTCCTGTGTCTCCAAGCCGTGCCGGCCTGTCCTGTGTCTCCAAGCCGTGCCGGCCTGTCCTGTGTCTCCAAGCCGTGCCGGCCTGTCCTGTGTCTCCAAGCCGTGCCGGCCTGTCCTGTGTCTCCAAGCCGTGCCTGCCTGTCCTGTGTCTCCAATCCGTGCCTGCCTGTCCTGTGTCTCCAATCCGTGCCTGCCTGTCCTGTGTCTCCAAGCCGTGCCTGCCTGTCCTGTGTCTCCAAGCCGTGCCTGCCTGTCCTGTGTCTCCAAGCCGTGCCTGCCTGTCCTGTGTCTCCAAGCCGTGCCTGCCTGTCCTGTGTCTCCAAGCCGTGCCCGCCTGTCCTGTGTCTCCAAGCCGTGCCGGCTTGCCTTGTGTCTCAGCCTGCTTGTCACTCGCACCTGTCCAGGTGTCCTGTTCCTGAGTGGGATCAGCAGCCACAGCCAGACACCACCCTGGAGTGGCACCCGGCAGCTACCTGCAGCACAAGCCTCACCTCACCATCAGAGGCTCCAGTGAAGACCGAGGTAGCTGCCGTAGTTACGCCCCTTCCAGGGTAGTCTGGTTTGTGGCACAGTGGGGCCACAACCCTCTCGCTTGCGCAACTCAGCCAAGGCGCGAGCGTGACACAGTGGCCTTCGGGGAGGAAGCACTGAGCCTACCAACAAGACACTGCCGCTTCATTCCAATTCGGGGTCACGACCTGCCCACGGTCGTCTGCAACCGCTACCACTGTGCTCCAGCCCGTTGTGGCCTGTCCGCCGCCTCTCGCGGCCGCTGCCGCTTCACTCCAGCCCGCGGTTGCGGCCTGCCCGCTGCCGCCCCATTCAGCCAGCGGCTGCGGCCTGTTCATCACCGTCCGCAGCTGCCATCACCCCGCTGGAGTCGGCAGTTGGGGCCTGCTCCTCGCCTACAGAGAGACTCTTTGCACAGGCGCAGGCCGTGCACGTGGCCTACCAACCGCCACTCTTCGTAACTGCGTCACCACCCTGCTTGGGGACTGGAGTCTCCTTGAACTCGCTAACGAGCGGAACCCCACTGTTTCTACAGGGGGGTTACCTCATCAAAGGACTCTTCTAGGGCCTGTTGTGCCCCAACTCCTCCTGGGCGCTGGGACACCCGAAGACTACGCCAGATCTTCAGTGGATGGGCCCAGCGGCTGCGACGCCAAAGCAGCTTCATCAGACACGCCAAGGGACGTCAGGACGGATAAGTGACACTATAGGAAATAAGGACCCGTAGTCGGCCATATCGCGGCCCTATAGTAACCGGCCTTTGCTGGGTTAGTCGTGTTCTCTTTAATAGTGTTTGTTTGTGCTGAGTCCCTGCGAGGACAATAGTTGTTACTTTGTTTTGGTTGCTTAGTATAGCCCTAGCGGCTCCAATTTATAAAAGTTACTTCTCAAAGTACAACTCAGTCTCGCATCTCGTCACTGCATCCTGCGTACCTGCTATTACCTACACTTGTTTGGTTCCATCTTCGCAGCAATGCCCAAAGGAGAATCCACCAAGTCTGGGACTGGTGGGAACTTAAATGGACCTGTCACTAGGCCCATCAGCACTTCTTTTCTTAGTTTCTCTTTTACAACCCCGGGGGCTGATAGGCCTAACTTAAATTCTTTCATTTCAGCGGCGTTTGGAACGCCGGGGAGGGGATAATAAACCCATCTCTAAAGCCCCTGGATAATAAGTCCGCTTTTTGCCTATATGGGTACCTATTTAGGTAAGGGAGCATCATGTTGACTGGTGTTTGATCCTTAACCACAGCCAGCCCCTCCCGCACTACCACTTTCTGGTACTTTCTGGGACACCTATTGGCCTCATGTGATGCTCCATTACAACTGGAACACAAATGCCTGAATTTACAGCTTGTGTCGAATTTACATTGTCCCTCGTTAAATTGCCAACACAGGCGGTGTTTCTGTGTCCTGCCCGGGCTCTGAAAATTTCCTTACACCTGACCTCCTGAGCTGTACCCTGCTTGACAGGCATTCCCGGCCCACCCATTAAAGGAATTCCCATATCTGTTGTTCGGGGGCCATAAACTTAAGCCAGAGGCTAATATCTTTTTGGTCCCATCTAATGGATGGGCGAGCGGCCTTCCACTGACGAAACTGTTCGCCATATCGTAACCAAGCCTGGCCCCCATACACCCTGTAGGCCTTCCCAATGGAGTCCATGTAGCAAAATAGTTGTGAGCAGTTTCCTGGCGCTTTCTCCCCTATGACACTAGTTAGGATCGCAAAGGCTTGGAACCAGTTTGAAAACGTTTGCGGTATCGCTTGACACCATTGCTCTTCCTTCTTTTTACCCCCTTCCTTTCCTAACTTCTCAGAGCTCAACCTATCCATAGGCAGTAGTGAAAAAATGTCCACATACTCGTCTTTCCAGACTTTTTCCTTTACCTCTTTTTTAAGGTGAGCACATAGTGGACCTGAGAAATAAATATACACGCCTCCCCGCGCCCTGTCATCTAACTGACCATTATCTCCTTCCCCAGTTGACAGTAACACTGTTTCTGACCTGCTTACCATTTTTTCCCTATCGCCCATGGCACCTGGGGGAGCATAGGGACTCATCCAAGCTGCAATGTGTGCTGACCCGTGCCCCTCTAAACGTTCCATTCTGTTTTGTAAACTTGTTAGTAATGCCTTAATCTCACTAGCGGTGGACTCTAGGGACCCTCTGTTAGGCACTAAACTATCCCGGGGTGATCCCTGACTCCCCCCTCCCCTCTGTAATGGGCCTGCATAAGAAGACAAACAAAACATGGATTCATAATTACCAGGCCTCTTGGGAGTCATCCTCCCCCCGGCCACTGAGATCCTGGAATCCTCCCAGTCGTCATCATCGTCCTCATCCAGGGTCAGGGGCCTTGGTGGTTCTTGCCATGGGTGCGCGGCTTCCACACCCCTTCTGCTTGGTTGTCCATGGTTGCTACTGCAGCACCCCACTGTCGCCTCGCTGCCTGTGGGCCTCCTGGGTGTTAGGACCACCACTCCGCCTCCCTGGTGGTGGCGCTCGCCCTGCCAAACTAGGGGAGCCCCCGGCAGTATGGGGCGGCACCTCCTGCTATTACCTGGCCCGAGGTATATTGAGGGGCTCCTGCCCCTGCGCTACTACATCCTAACAGGCATATCCAGGGATAGCTTTTCAGGGGGCCTAATCGTTGGGGCTGGTCTCCTAGTCCTTTCTTCCCCCCCGGGCATGTCCCTGGACTGCCCTGCATTTTTTATATTTATTTTTAGGCATCTTGTTAGACAGCCTGTTTCCCGGGGTCCTTTGTGAAGGACCCCGGAAACAAGATTGCGCTGCCCATGACTTGTGGCTTCCCAGCTCGGCCCACATGCCCTCGCTCTGCTCCCCGGCCGTTTGGGAAGCGGGACATGCTGTGACCGCCGGCGACCACCCCCCTTGAGAACCCTGTTCATGCTGATGCTCTGTGGGCCCGCCGACCCCTGGCCCTACGATGCTGCCCTGTCTCCTACAGTGGATTGAGCCGGCTGCATGGCGGAGCCTGCAGAATCCACTGCCCGGCGCCCGCCTGACAACTCCTGGCCCTGGGACCCGCCGCTCCCTGCTGTAGGCGACCCCTCTGACCTCTTCCTATATGTTCCTGCCGCCTGCCTAATCTGGGACCCTAGCCCTGATCTACCAGCCACTGGCAGGCCCTGGCTGAAGCCACCACCGTCACCCCCCAGGATACCTTCCAGTATGTTCTCCAGCTATCCCGGAGGGTGAGCGCTGGCAGCTGTCTGGAGCCTGGCGAAGACATTCATGCCGGTAAGGAGAAGGGGCTTGTGTGATGGGGAGCGGGGATGGGTTACTTGCTGTCTGGACGTCCTTGGTCAAAGAAGGGTATGGCCCCCCGCATACTTTTTGTTGCCCGGTCCCTCCTCTGCCTATGTCACTTCCCCGCCCGCTTTTTCCCAATTTTTCCCATCAGTCACTTCCTCCGTGCCAGCGTCATGCCCGCCTACCTACAACCCTCTGGGTCTCGTCCGGCGGCTACTTTATAGACATACTAGTAGAATACCGGCGGCTTCGCTTGTGAAAAATATCTTAAATTTTTGGTTATGGTAGCTAAAGTAAAATTTTCAGTGTCACCCTGAAATTGACATTTTCAGAGTGCTACAATAAAAAATTTTTCCACTTTAAATTTTTATTATTTTGGCATTTTACTAATTTGTCGTAACATTGATGTGAACACAACTTTTTTTTTAATTTCAACATTTTTATTGATTTTACATATTCAATACATATTATGCAGTATAAACTATTACAACTATTTTTTCAACTAAATTTTTTTTTTATCAGAAATGAAAATTTATACACCTTACACAAACATATAAAACATTTACACCCAATTAACAACATAGTGCAACCCTTCCCCCCTCCCTCCAGTGTAATCTACAAGTAGTTCACGGACAAAAGAGTAAAATAGGTTTACAGTTAAACAACTATCTATTGTAGTGCTTTTTGCTAAACAATGTTTTTGGTTTTACCTTCAGATGCATATATGAAAAGATTTTTGGGATTACCCACTCTACAGCAAGCAACGTACAACTGTCCATGTGAAAAACACGAGCTCTCCAAATTAATGCCGGCTACTTTAAGTGATTGACCTTGTGCTCTGTTTATAGTCATAGCAAATGCAAGTCAGATTGGGAACTGCAGATGTTTAAAATTGAAGGGCATGTCGCTTCGTAGCAAATGAATACGCTTAGAGTTTCTCATAAGGATAGTGGCTTCAATAACATTAGGCATGAGACTTTTAATGCTCAATCTTGTTCCGTTACACATTTTTGGTGAGTCAAGGTTCCAAAGCAAAATTATTGTGGCTCCTATTATTAAAGTGAGCTTATGCGGTGGCATTCCAGGAGGCTCCAAAGAACTCAGGAACTCCAATGGATATATTACGGCTTTTTCACTCTCCATGACTGAATCAATGGACATGTATATGGTCGCAGGCAGCCTTCCCTGAATTATTAGATTTTTTTTTTTTAATTCATTTATTGAACCTCAGGACACAAAGAATGTACAACATACACAATGGCTTATGATAGCAAGCATTATACATAGCACACATGTTTCCGTCCATTGTAAAATATAATGCAGAGAAATTGCACACTCTTATAAACAAGGTAATATGTACCTATCCTTCTCCAAGCATACATAAAGGATAATTGCCTATACATTTTCCAGCATGTATATCAATTCAATTTCCAAGCCTTGTCATACCATTCAGAAGTAAAATCTAACTAAAATTCCTAAACTACAACTACCACTACATTAACTAATATCTACTATTTCCGCAGCCTGGTCTCCCGTATCATATGTCACGTGTGAGGTCTCAACCTTGCAAAGTGAGGTGAGAGAAATTCCACCTCTCCAAAATGTTTTCAAATTTACCCGGGCATCCCCTATTTTGGTATAACGTGCACTCAAATGGAACAATCGAATTTACCAACTCGATCAAAAATCTAAGGGAAGGACATGTACCCCCCCCATCCACCGCAATGCCAGCACCTTCCATGCCATAAACAGCGTCTCGCGCAGGAAGACCCCAGTATAGCGATCCCAAGTCTCCTCCTCCCATACTTCAAATAAGCAGACCAATGGCTCTAGAGGGACAGGGGCCGGCACCAGGGATGTCAGTAGTGTAGTCACCTCTTTCCAGTAGTGTACGATAATGGGACATTGCCACTCCATACGAATAAAATCAGCATCTGACAGGTGACGTTGTATACTTTCTGATGATTGAAGCCGAGCCATCCTAAAAAGTCGCAATGGAGTCAAATATGATAGATTTATTATATATAGTTGTATCATTCTGTTATTAATAGATGGTGATACTCCAATCGGAGATTCCAGAATCTCCTCCCACTCCTCTCTTTGCATATTGGGGATGAATCGTTCCCACTTCCTCTAAATAGAGCTTATGGCCGATTCTGCCCCTACTGACAGCATGTATGTATACAAAGAGGATATGAGACCCTGGGGGCCCTGCGAATTAAGGATTCCTATCAGAGGTAAAGATGAAATATTACGGTCCACACCCCTATCCCTCATATGTGATTGAAGAGCCGATCTCAGCTGCAGATAGCGAAAAAATTGAGATCTCGGAATATCATGTGTGACCTGTAATTGTTCAAAAGACTTTAAGATCCCCTGGTCATACAAATCTCCCAATGAAGAGACATCATACTGAATCCAAAAAACCGCGGATGGGTGATTCAGTAACCCCGGAAAATAGTTATTATTCCACAGGGGCATTTCAGCTATAAAATCTTTAAACCCAATTACGTTCTTAATTTGTCTCCATATTAATCGTGCCAGTCGGAGCAGGGGCAGCAGATGTCGGACACCGGCTTTCTCCAACTCCAGGAAACCTAATGGGCAATCCGCTTGTGCAGCGTGAAGCAGGTGACTTTCAGAATTGGGGAGGCAATTACCCGGCATCCATTTACTTGGGCCTCTTTCACACTTCAGTTTTTTGCATCAGTCAAAATCCGCCAAAAGGACGGATGGCGGATCCGTTTTAGTACTGATGACAACGGATGCCACCTGTCTGTTTTTTTGACGGATCCGACAAATGAAGAATTTTAAAGGAATCGCAGCCTAGAAAAGGAGAGAGAGAGAGAGAATTTTTTTTTTTTTTGTCCGGCACCCAGAAAGAATTTCGGGTTAAATGAGTGTCTGGAGGATCCGCCAGAGAAAAAAACGTTGCAAGCTCCGTTTTGAAATCTTTGAGGATGGTGACGGACAGCAACTTTTGGAAAAAAAAAATTTGAGGATCCGTTTTTTTCAAAACCTGGTGGATTGTGACTAATTGTAAAAACTGAAGTGTGAAAGAGGCCTTAAAGCTTTAGCCTGCCCAGCTAAGTAATATAGGAAAAAATCTGGCAACGCCGCCCCACCTCCCTTCTTTGGTCTTTGTAAAGTGGACAATCTAAGTTTGGGCCTAGTTTTCCCCCAATATAAAGGACGTGACCAGGGAATTGAGAGTAACAAAAAAGGATGTGGGCACGGCTACCGCACTGTGCTTAAGGGACTAGCTAAATTTAGAGAGCAATATCATTTTAATCAGATTAATGCGGCCGGCCACAGACAATGGGAGCCTACTCCAGGATGCAAATTTAACTTTAGCTAGTTCCAGCAGTGGGTGAACATTAAGTTGTAGATCAAGCGTACTATTGTTAGATATGTGGATGCCCAAATATTTAGAACTAGATACAGTAGACAGCGAGGAGAGAGCCTCCAGCTGGGGCATCGGGGTATGGGAAAGGGGTAACAGGGCAGACTTTTCCCAATTTATATGTAAACCTGAATATTTACTGAATCTATCTATAAGGGATATCACCTGTGGCAAGGTTTCTTCCACATCATTCAAGAATATCACCATATTATTGGCATATAGGCCTATAGTATCCACCCGACCTGCTATATCTATGCCTTGGATGTTAGGGGAGGATCTTATACGCATTGCCAGTGCCTCAATCGCAAGGGCGAAGAGGGCTGGGGAAAGAGGGCAACCCTGATGAGTTCCCCTGTGTAATGTGAAGGACTCAGAAGAATTCTTTATTATAATACGAGCCTTAGGTTTCATATATAATACTTTGATCCATGTTAGAAATTTATTGCCAAAGCCATACCTTTGTAAACATGCGGAAAGGAAAGGCCATTTAAGAGAGTCAAAAGCCTTGGCGGCATCTAACGATGCCATTGTCCATCGGTTGTCTGGCATTAGGGAGCTATATTGGACTATTGACTGGACTCTTCTGATGTTAATGGAAGTAGTTTTACCAGGCATAAAGCCCGTTTGATCAGGATGTATAAGGTTCAATATAATTGAATTCAGTCTAGTAGCTAGAATCTTGGTGAAAATTTTAGAGTCCACATTTACTAACAAGATGGGACGATAGGATCCACATTTCAAAGGGTCCTTCCCCTCTTTCCTAAGCACCATGATGTTAGCCTCATAAAAGGACTCAGGCATAGAATTCCCTTCCCAAATTCCCTGAAATACCTTCACCAGAAGTGGCGTCAATATATCCCGGTACTTCCGATATAATACAATAGGGAACCCATCAGGTCCAGGGGCCTTCCCAGAAGCCATGTCTGTCATAGCATTTTCTATCTCCTCTGCGGTGAACACAGCGTCCATAAGGGCTCGCTGCTCAGGATTTAATGTGGGGAATGATAATGATACATCTGACAAATAGTCTAAACACCCCAAAGTTACTTTTAGATTCATATAGTGACCTGTAGTAGTCTTGAAAACAGCCAAGTGTTATGGTTGCTGTAGTGGGAAGGTACGTAGAGGCAACCCGGAAGTGGACCCTCTGGATCATGGCTCCAGAGCCCCCGAGGGCGAGCGCCCAGGTGAGGACCACCCCCTATACAGGGAGTGTTACGGGCAGACCCCCAGGGGATGGAACCGTGACAGCCGGAACCAAAGGGGCAACTAGGGCTAGGCAGGAGTGGAGGCACAGGCGTATCCGTACAGTGAGCACAGGGGAGCACAGAGAGCGTTGAGTGCAGGACCGGAGCGTAGCGGGTGCGAATGGCTGGAGGCTGCAAAAGAAGAAACAAAAAGCGGAAGGATGTGAGGAGCAGGACCGGGGAGGAGTAGGAGCAACTGAGGACACAGTAAAGCAGGAGAGCAGAGGGAGAACTGACGGAGGCAGCAAAGGCAGAGGCAAGAATAGGGGTGCAAGGACTAGGAGCACAGCGCAAACAGAGGCAGGGTAAAAGGGCCTGGAACACAGAGGGCGCTGCAAAGAGACAGCGTCACCGGTGGCTCAGTGGTTAGCGCTGCAGCCTTGCAGCGCTGGGGTCCTGGGTTCGAATCCCACCAAGGACAACATCTGCAAGGAGTTTGTATGTTCTCCCCGTGTTTGCGTGGGTTTTCTCCGGGCACTCCGGTTTCCTCCCACACTCCAAAGACATACTGATAGGGAATTTAGATTGTGAGCCCCATCGGGGACAGTGATGAAAATGTGTGCAAACTGTAAAGCGCTGCGGAATATGTTAGCGCTATACAAAAATAAAGATTATTATTATTATTATTATTATAAGAACAGACATCTTACCTGTCCAGACGCCGGCCATATGTAGCGCTGGGCGCCGCCATGTTGGAGGCGGAGCCAGCGCGTCATGTTACCCAGGGGGCTGCGCGCCTGAAGAGAGGCAGTGCGCTGGCGCCTGCCACCGGGGGAGCCGGAGGCCGGGTGCGGGGACGCGCCGGAGAGCAGGAGCGTGCCGGGAAGTGCGCGCCGCAGGGTAAGTGCAGCCCAGGGGCGTAACATCAAGAATCTCTTCAGTTGAAGACACCAATATACCGTCCTCCCCACAAATCTGTAATATTGTATTAGAGGTGCTATGTTGATGCACCAGATAGGCCAAAAATTTACCCGTCTGATTCCCCAATTCGAAATAGGATTGACGAGTAAAGAATAGTTTACGCTTAGATTTAGTGTCCACGTGTTGAGTATATAACCTCTGGGCAGCCAACCACTCAATCCTGTTCCCACTGGTTTTGGTTAGATATATATGTTGCCTCTGCGTCTTTCAGTCGTTGCTCCACCTCGTCATCCTTTCTTGAGGTTACCCGCTTAATATAAGAGATCGTGGAGGACAAACAGCCCCTCAGGTATGCCTTAAGGGCATCCCAAAATAAATTAATATCTTGAGGTTCTGGGTGGGACACGATGAAGCAATGCAACTGATCAATCGTTCTGTCATGAGGCCCCAACAAAGGATTCAACAAAGGATTCAAGAAAGGCCCCAGAAAGGATTCAACTTCCAAGCTATCCCACTGTCCACTCGCCCATATTTGAGTTTAAGGATGACCAGACTATGGTCTGAGATCCCCCTACTTTCTATATTAGTCACCCACATTGCCAGACCGCTAGAACCAAATATATAGTCTATGCGTGATAGAGTGCATTTAGTGGATGAGTGGCAAGTATATTCCCTTAACTCAGGGTGACGCACCCTCCACAAAACTAACCACCCGCCACCCCCCATAAATAATGACAACGGGATTGTAGTCGATGGAGAGGACCCCCCAGTCACTCCATCATCCCGCCTTAATTTATCAAGGCTGTTGTTCATGACCATGTTAAAGTCTCCCATACAAATAACATCCGCGTCTGGGTAATTAAGAGCAAAACTCATTGCCTTCTGCAGAATGGATATACGAGCCGGGGGGAGATTATAAATACATAAGACTACATATTTCCTGGTGTTTATCAATGCATGGACAAAAATAAAATGACCCTCAGGATCCCTCCGAGTCTCCCTTGCTTCCCATCTGACGTCTTTATGTACCAACAGTAATACCCCTCTCGAGTAGCTGGTATGGAATGTATGGGCAGACCATTGTACCCAAGGCTTCTGCACGCACCGCTCTGTATCCGTAGTAAGGTGCATCTCCACCAAGGCCACAATGTGAGAGCGATAATGTCTGACCTGTGAGAAAACCTTGATCTTTTCCCGGGAGTTTTTATACCCCTCACATTCCATGTCATACATATCATCTCAGACCCCATATTTTCCTCCGCAGAATATGGTGCATAATATTACCCGGGCAATATTTAGAGATGCCACCTAGCGACTGAAAACTGGAAAATAAAAAAAGTGAATAAACAACAAACAACGCGGGAGCAAAGTCCTGTTCTCCCATCCCGAAGCAAACAAGGGGTACCATCACTGAGCCCAGTGTCCGGTATTGTTGGTAAATTGGACGCTATCCAGCAAAGCTCCAATCAGCCGATTAATAGAAAAATACCAACTAGCAATAGATACGTTAGGATTCCTTTGCAGCAGACCCTTTGCGAGACCGTAGCCACTCTGCCACCTCCGCTAGATCTGTGCAAAACAAAGTAGAATCCTCGTGGACCACCCGGAGCCGGGCCAGGTAAATAATTGAGTAGATAATATTCCTCTCCCGTAGATGTCTCTTGACCTCCGTAAACTGCGCCCGTTGTTTCTGAAGTTCCATTGAGAAGTCTGGGAAAATCGAGATCGTGGCATTGTTGAACTTGATAGGACTCTTTTGCCACGCCAGACGCAGAGTCACGTCTCTATCCCTGCAGTTGAGTACACACGCCAGAAAAGGTCTAGGTGGGGCTCCAGGAGGAAGAGGCCTAGTAGGGACCCTGTGAGCCCTTTCCACCACAAAGATTGGGGAGAACTTGTTTCCCAAAATGTTTTTAAGCCAATCTTCAAGGAATTGCTCTGGATGTTGTCCTTCTGAGCGCTCCGGCAGACCAATAATTCGGATGTTATTCCAACGCATTCTATTCTCCAGGTCATCCGCTTTTTGCCTCCACGCATACATAGAGCCTGCCACTTTTGTTAGTTTGGCTTCCATAGGTGTGATGGTGTCTTCTACCTGGGATACCCGTGTCTCCACCTCCGTAATGCGGTTCTTCATGGCTTGCATATCTTGTCGGAGGCGTCCCACCTCAGTGTGCACGTCCTCTATCTTCCCAGACAGACGTCCTGGTTAAGGAGATGGTCTGCATGAGTTGCTCAGATGCTTGCTTAAGGGTTAATTCCTCCTGCTCACTTTCCTCCCCACCCTCAGAGGGGTGGTTCTTACGCCGAGCCTGTGAAGGATTTTTTTTAAGTGATCTTGAGCTGTCAGCATGATCTACTCTGGCATATTCCTTCAGCCTTTCAGCCGCCCCAGACCCCTTGGAACAACTCATTGCAGTAGCAGTAGGGCACAGCCGGATATCAGAAACGGTGCACTCTGGAGTCCCTTAACCCAAGGCTATAGACGGAGAAAGTTTATCAGATGGTGGCTGCAGGGTCCCAGGAGCAGCACAAATCCACAGTCACACGGAAGCAATGTCCAGCCCCAAGTAGCAGACAAGTGCCCTTATAGCCTGGGGAGAGATCCTCAGGACCCCACAGGGACAGCAGTCAGAAAGGGTTCCAAGTCCCTATAGTAATGGCGCCTGCAGGCAGGTGATTATAGCAAAGAGGGGGACGCGGGGCCCAAACTTTCAGGGCACACACCGCTCGTCCCTCACAAGTGTTCAGGGTGCCTGCTCACCTTCCTCCAGCGCTACAGCAAGGGGTCCGGCGCCGCGTCTCCACAGTCAGAGCGCGCACCTCCAAGATGGCCGCCGCCCCGTGCAGGCCCCGCCGGCCGCCCCGGTCCTCACCGCCACAAGCCTTCAGGCGTCCAGCCCCATTCTCCCGCGGGGGTCCAGGAGTGTCCCAGAGTCCGGAGGGGTCCGAAAATCTGCAGTTATACCGCGGAGGTAAGGGTCCGCTGGCCGGATATTCTCAGGATGGCAGAAGCTCTTGCTAAGCGCGTCCTCACTCCGTCGCTACATAGCCAAGCCCCCCTGAATTATTAAATTTATGGAGCTGACACTTTCATTTATAGGCGCTAGGATTACACGTTCACAAATGATGGTTGTTAAAATTGTTACAAATATCTGGGAAAAATTCCCCCAATTAAACGATCAGTTCCCCGCAGATCTTTGAAGGTGCGATCAAGGGCCTCGACCACTTTCTTGTGCTCCATGGTACATTCATCCCAAACAATTACTTTGCAAGTTTGTAATACCTTAGCTTTCCCAGAGCCCTTAGTGATATTACAGACAAGAGTTTCTGACAGCGCTAGATTAAAGGGCAATCCTAGTGCTGAATGAGCCGTGCGCCCACCATCTAAGAGAGTGGCTGCAATCCCAGATGATGCAACAGCCAAGGCAATCTCATTGTTTGAGCGAATTTCTGAAAGCAGCAAATTAATTAAAAATGTTTTACCAGTACCTCCTGATGCATCTAGAAAAATGGTCCCTCATTTCCAGTGGAAATCTGAGCCATAATAACCAAAAGAGGCTTATTTAATATGACAAATTCTTTACATTTTTCCTAATCATAGCTTATTTCTTGCAGAAAATATCTCTGTTCATAATATCAAAGTCTTTTGGATTTGGTGCTGGTAAACCTAATTCTATTAAGGTATGTGCACACGCTGCGGATTCTGCTGCGGATTGATCCACGTGGATTTAGCAATATCCGCAGGTAAATCCGCAGGTCAAAAGAACTGCGGTTTATCTGCGGATTAGCCTGCGGTTTTGCCCTGCGGTTTATCATGTCTACAAAGGAGGAGATGGTAAACCGCAAATCCGCAGAAAGAATTGACATGTCAATTCTTCCTGTGGATTAGAAACCGCAGCAAATCCGCGCGGAAAAATCTGCACCGTCTGCACTGCGGTTTCCATTTCCCATAGGGAATAATGGTACTGTACACCGCAGCAGAAACTGCTGCGGATCCGCAGAACCAAAACCGCTGCGGATCTGCAGCAGAATCCGCAGCCTGTGCACACATCCTTAGAGTTTTACTATTTATAGATATGTTTATTCTAACATCAAGAGGGCTTTGTTGAATATGTCAGCAGTGAAATTTAAGTGTAAGTCTGGATTAACTCTGCTTTGCATTCTAAGAATAGCCTCTTTGCATTTGTTCCAAAGCACACACGGATTGGAAGGTGCGCAGGTTGTAATTATTATAGTGAACAGGTCTCTTAGCTGAGGTGGTGTGATGTCCGTCTGGTGCGAGTCTGGACTGCAATTTAGACAGCACTTCGAGCAACCCTGAGAGCTTTAACCCATTTACAGGGATCTAGAATTACAGCAGATCCCAGGAGGTACACTAGCTGTCTGTATAGAGCAGCGGACGGTTGTCAGAAAGGGGTTAAAAACTGGGACCAAAAGCGTAGTCAGGAGTCCAAGTCTAAACCAGTTGGGCAGCAGAGGTACAAAAACAGCAGACAGTAGCAGAGTCACAATCCAGGCAAAGGTCAGAGTCATATACCGGGAGGGCAGCAGAGGTACAAAATCGTTCAGTCAGTCGCAGAGTCAAAATCCAGGCCAAGGTCAGAGTCATAAACCGGGAGGGCGGCAGAGGTGTAGGGAAGGTGACCTGACGGACGGACGGACTAGTCAGAGTGAAGAAGGAAAGGTTTGCACAGTGTAGGTAGGTGTCAGTTATTACAGTGGGGAAACAGCTAGGAAAGTGTAGTGGACGTGCAGTACCTTGGGTTGACCATTAGATGGCAGGGAGGAGTGTGAGCAAAGGACTTGACATCAGCTTAGGGCTTTAGAAACCGTTGGTCATGCGGGGCGTGGTTACAGTGACAGGGGACCGGGAGAGCTATAAATACTGAGGGAGGGTTCCAGAAGGTTCCAGTCCCCAGGGGGAGCTCCAGTGACAGGAGGACTGCGACAGTCTGTGCGCTGTGAGGTGAATCCAGACCAGGGGGACTGAGGAGAGAGAACGTCAGGGGGGTGGTCCTGACAGGAAGAACTGCAGAAGGGACGAGGCACTGGGTGTGACACCGTATTTGACACGACGACTGATTAGTGGAAGCGCTGTTGGTTTACAGGCCTAAGGCTACTTTCACACATCAGGTTTTCGGCGTCAGGCGCGATCCGGCGTCGTGCCGGAACGCCGGATCCGGCAAATGTTTCGTAAAACCGGATGTGACGGATCCAGTTTTCTGCCGGATCCGTCTTTTTCTTGACAGACAAAACTGGATCCGTCTCATCCGGTTCATCCGTTTTTCGACGGATTACGCCGGATCCGGTTTTTAAAATTGACCCTTGTGGCCTTCCGAACGGGATTGGCTACTGGAAAACTATATATAGCATGTTCCTACAGCCCTTCTTTGACAGGTTGTAGAGGAGAAAGTGCAGGTTGGAGAGAAGAGCAAGTTACTGGCGAAGATGGATGTTGTCATTGGAAATATTTTGAAGAATTTGGCGGATTTTACAGCGGAGGCGAATCGTTTGAGGGTGATTGTTCTGGAGAAGGAGAGAGCGAGACAGCAGCGCATCAGGCATCGTAGACGACGTTTGTGGATCCACCCCATCACAGCCAAGAGAATGACGCGTGGGGTCTATTCTACACTATGCATGGACCTTCGACGAAACCCGGATAAATTTTTTGGATATGTTAGGATGAAAATGGAGAATTTTGATTACTTGGTGGAGCGCATTGCACACCTCATAAGAAAAGCGGACACCTATTGCCGCTTCTCTGTTTCACCCGCAGAGCGTCTGATGGTGACTTTAAGGTAAGCCACATTTATTGGATATGCTCGCATCAGAGCACACTTTCACTGCAATCTTGTTGGTGGTAGTTTGTATCTCCAAGTGTTATAGGTCAGTTTTGGTATGTAATGCTGTGATTTAAAACTAATTTATTGTTTTTTAATTCCCCACAGATTTCTTGCAACTGGAGAATCCCTTTCGTCACTGCATTTCCAGTACAGACTCGGGATTTCCACCATATCTGGAATTGTGAAGTACACATGCCGTGCACTGTGGGACTCCTTAGCTGAAGAGTTTTTACCAGAGCCCACAACAGAGAGGTGGATTGAAATTGCTGACAAGTTTCAACAGATATGTCAGTTTCCAAACTGCTTGGGCGCTGTGGACGGGAAACATATCCGCATTGTAAAGCCAGCTGGATCGGGATCGGAATATTTCAATTACAAGAAATATTTTTCAATTGTCCTCATGGCCATCGCTGACGCGGAATACAAATTTATTGCGGTTGATATTGGGGCCTATGGCCGCTCCAATGACTCTCAAGTTTTCAAACTGTCTGCCATGGGGCGTAAACTGTATGGAAACACCTTCCAGTTCCCACCACCTAGACCGCTGCCGCAAACATCTGGTCCACCTATGCCATTTGTCTGTGTAGAGGATGAAGCCTTCCAGCTGTCAGAACACCTTTTGAAACCGTACTCTAGCAGAGGATTGACAAGACCAAAATGCATTTTTAATTACCGCCTCACAAGAGCAAGAAGAATGGTTGAATGTACCTTTGGTATTCTGACAGCCAAATGGCGGGTTCTATTGACTGCGATCAACCTCAAGACAGAAACTGTGGACGAGGTGATCAAAGCGTGCGTGGTACTCCACAATTTTGTTATCTGCAAGGAACCCATTTCCATTGAGGACACCTCTGAAGAAACCACCTTGCAAGATTACCATGACATTACCACTAGAAGTTCTGTGACGGTTTCAGTAATGAGGGACAATTTTGCACTATACTTTATGTCACCTCAAGGCAGAGTACACTGGCAGGATGACAGAGTGTGAAAGATTTGTGCCCAACCAAACTTGTGTACCTTCTGTACCAACAGTATATACCTTTGCCAACCAAAGTTGGCTATCTTGTCATGGTCTCTATTTTTAGCTTTAGGCCACAGGTGTGTACCTGGTTGTGTTTTATGCAAAGTATTTCACCTTTTAACAAAAGTTGTGTACATTGTTAGGAAATCACCAACAATAAACACAACTTTTTAGGTGAAATACTTTGCTTCAAACACAACCAGGAACACAACTGTGGCAAAAAGCTAAAATTTACCCACAGTTATATACCTAGTTTTGAATACCATTTCACCTTTTAAATACCCTGTATTTAACCTTTTTCGCCGCAGAAAGAAATGACAGACAACCAGTGTAAAATAATTTAACTTTTATTGAAAAATGTTTTTTTTAGTAAACTTTTTTAAAATTTTAATAAACTTGTTTAATAAAACTTTGAAACTATAAAACTGAAACCATAAAACTGGTCATTTTTATTTAAATACACACATTATAAATCTGTGTAGTGTGTGGTGGAAATACTGCTGTAGGGGCTGCGGGACACTTCGACACTGGGAGTGTGGAGAGAGGACTGGGATCGTGGTGGGGAAGGAACAGTTAGAGGTGAAGGTGTGGAAAAAACTACAGAATGGGTGGACATGTGGGAAGCAGAAGAGATGGTGGGTGGTGGAGTGGAGGGTTGGGCAGGGACTGTAGGAGCAGATGATGTTGATGGCAAGTTGTATGGGGAAGGAGTTTGGTACGGGGCAGGTTGCTGGAAGTGGGGAGATGTCTGGTACGGGGCAAGTTGCTGGAAGTGGGGAGATGTCTGGTACGGGGCAGGTTGCTGGAAGTGGGGAGATGTCTGGTACGGGGCAGGTTGCTGGAAGTGGGGAGATGTCTGGTACTGGTGAGTTTGCAGGTACTGGGGAGGTTGCAGGTACTGGGGAGGTTGCTGGTACTGGGGAGGTGGATGGTGCTGGGGAGGTTGCTGGTGCTGGGGAGGTGGATGGTGCTGGGGAGGTGGATGGTGCTGGGGAGGTGGATGGTGCTGGGGAGGTGGATGGTATGTAATAGGAGGGGGAGGATGGAAAGTGGCTGGAGGGGGTGTAGATGTAATAGGAGGGGGAGGATGGAAAGTGGCTGGAGGGGGTGTAGATGTAATAGGAGGGGGAGGATGGAAAGTGGCTGGAGGGGGTGCAGGTGGAGGAACTACTGTGGTGGGAGGAGGAGGTTGGGAGGTAACTTGCTGGAGAGCAGCGTGGCATGAATGCATTACATGCATCTGCTGGGCAGGAGAGAGCGTTTCCATGCGCTCCACAACAGACCTGAAAAAGGTGTGGTTTGGCGAAGATCTTGCTTCTGAATGCATGGTTTGCAGAAGTGTCTTCACCTCCAGAATGCTGGAGTTGATCTGCTGAAAGCCTGCGGAGATTTGCTCTGACAAGACTTTTAGACAGTTCTGGAAAGATGCATTCAGATGCAAGAACTCTGGCGCATAAGTCTTTTCCTGACCCCTGTGCCGCTGCCGCCCAGTACCCGCAGGTGTACTAGAGGTGGCAGGGGCAGAAGGGTGGGGTAAAGGGAAAGCGATCTCCTCACCAGCAGCTTCATGTAATGTAGGCGGCCACGATGCTCCTGTGCTGGTGGATGGGACAGATGGGTCGAATGTGTGGTAAGGCTGGGAAGGTGCAGATGTACCGGGGCGGTCGAAGTGTCCCTCGGTGCCGGTCTCCTCATGGATCGCCTCAGAAGGGTCCAATCGTGCAGGCTCCCGAGTGCTGCTCACCGTGCTGTGGAATAAAGAGAAAAAAAAACAATTAAAATACTGACATGGTATGGCCCTGGCTGAAAAAAAAATTTACATCTAACATTTTTTTTCACATGTGGTGTGTAATATTTACCTTCTGGTGACCATTGTTTCCCGGAGGAACGACAGGGCTTCTGCGTACTTGTACTTGCTCCTGCGACCTCCAGATCCACTCGGGGCCCGCATCTCTTTATTGAACTCCTTCTTGAAACGATCCCTCACAGACCGCCACCGATTCACAATTCTGTTCCCTGAAACGAGAAAGGAGTGGTTAGTATACAACATCAGTGTTTCCCAAACTCCAGTCCTCATGGTCCCCAGGGGTCATGTTTTCAGGATTTCCATAGTAAATAGAAATCCTGAACACATGATCCGTGGGGACCACGAGGACTGGAGTTCGGGAAACACTGGTTTACATCAAGCAACCGGTACTGTATATACTTACGCTCTGTAATCTGGGCCCGAACATCGAGGTCCTCCCAGCGGCCCACAAGGAGCGAACAGATTTCCTCCCAGAGTCGTCGGGTAACGATAAGGTCAGCGTGTCGGCGGTCAGCCATATTCCAGAGCGGCTCCCTTTCTCGGACGAGATCGATGAGGTGGTCCACATCGAGTCCTCCATCCTCACCGTCAGAGTCGGGAGCACGCTGTGAAGGCTGTTAAAGAAAAAGACAAAAATAACATAATTAGCCTCCACATAAGAAATGAAATAAAAAGTGCAAAAAAACAAAGCAAAAATATTTATACTTACACGCTGGTGACCGCCGCGTTGCTGTCGCCGACGACCCTGGGAGGCACTACGAGGACCTCTTGGCCGAGCACCAGATTGGGAAGACTAGAGAAGAAAACAAAAAATGTTATGTCTTTGGATGTAGGCATTTGTTTGCTGTGTGTGGTCTGCAGAACATTGTTTTCTATGTGTTGTGTGTAGTGTGATGTTGTGTTTCTGCGTTTGATGCAAAAAACTTACCAATTGTGAGCCCACTCCAGGTGTCTGTCCACCCCTTCCTTCTTCTTCTGGGAGCTCCTCTTCATCTTGTGAATCCTGTTTTGAAATAAAAGGCAATGAATAGACATATATTACAGAGAAGATGGATTTTGGAAATAAAAACTTACCGTCAAACGCTGACGATGCGAGGGAGGGCTCCCAGAAGATGATGTGCTGTCTTCCTGATGGCCACACTCCATGCCTGTGGGTGGTGTTCCAGCTGCTGCCATTGCTGCTGCTGCATCTATTGGGCGGCTGTTGAATAAAGAGAAACAAAGGGCCAATGAATATCTTGATATTCAATAGCCCTAGTTTGGAGGAATGGGGGATTTGATAATTACCGTCTCTCATCTGCTGCTGGCCTCCCCTCCTCAGCATGTTCCATTTGCTGCTCCATTTGGGGTGGTGGTGGTGCTGATGGTGCTGCAGTGGTCTCCTGCCTTCTCCTGCTTCGCTTGGTTGCTTTCTTGGGTGGCATGTTGGGTGTGGCTGTGGGTCCCACTGTCTTGCTTTTATATATGTCTTGTGGGCAGAGCTACTGAGCATGCTCAGACCAAAAAAACCGGATCCGGCCGCCGGATCCGGCGCATTGCGGCGCTCATAGGCTTTCATTGTGTGAAAAAGCCGGACGCGCCGGATCCGGCGTGTCCGGCTTTTTCGCCGGAGACAAAAAACGTTACAGTAGCCGTTTTTTCCAGACGCCGGATCGCGACACATTGCCGCAGTAGGCTGCTCAGAGCATAGTGCTCCCAGTATGGTTCGGCCCCCGCAGATGGTGGGTTTGGCTCAACAGCTGGTCCGACAACAGAATGTAGGTGTAGCTTCAGAACGACGAAGGCAGGGATGACGATTGTCAAGGACGACAATGGACAAAGGAAGGGGGAGTGTAGGGAAGGTGACCGGACAGACGGACTAGTCAGAGTGAAGAAGGAAAGGTTTGCACAGTGTAGGTAGGTGTCAGTTATTACAGTGGGGAAACAGCTAGGAAAGTGTAGTGGACGTGCAGTACCTTAGGTTGACCATTAGATGGCAGGGAGGAGTGTGAGCAAAGGACTTGACATCAGCTTAGGGCTTTAGAAACCGTTGGTCATGGGGGCGTGGTTACAGTGACAGGGGACCGGGAGAGCTATAAATACTGAGGAAGGGTTCCAGAAGGTTCCAGTCCCCAGGGGGAGCTCCAGTGACAGGAGGACTGCGACAGTCTGTGCGCTGTGAGGTGAATCCAGACCAGGGGGACTGAGGAGAGAGAACGTCAGGGGGGTGGTCCTGACAGGAAGAACCGCAGAAGGGACGAGGCACTGGGTGTGAGACACCGTATTTGACACGACGACTGATTAGTGGAAGCGCTGTTGGTTTACAGGCCTAAGGCGGCCACAGTGACGGACCTGTCAGGAGCGTCGAAGAGTGAGGAGGGGACGGTGTGTGCAGACACTTCCCCAGCATAAAGTACGGTGTGAGAAGCGGCTCTGGAAACGGAGGGCCGACAAGGGAAAGTGTATCGCTTGGAAGTGCAGTATACTGTGAAGTCTGTCAAGTGGACGGCCAGAGAATAAACTTGGACCTGTTGCACCCAGTATCTGCCTCCATCGTGTCTCTGTTTTTATCTCTGCGCGGTAAGAAGAGGGACCACCCCCCCAGCTCGGCCCACCCACCTCTACAGAGGTACAAATCAGAAAAACTGATGGCACATCAAGAACTAGTCTGAATAGGTACTTACCAAAAACAGCTTACATATCAAAATGAGAAAAATGGTTGCACTCAATTGCATTAAGACATGTCAATATGAAATCTATGAAGTGTGAATAGCATAATGGCTTTGGAAATTTAGAGAAGACACATGAGATACTTAGCACAAAATTTGGCCAAAATTGTGAGCCCATTCACCAACATCAAGGTAATCTCATGGATCGGATGGGTCCCCTGACCTGTCTAGTGTGAACACTTACCTATGGCTAATAACATGGTAAAGCCAATATTTATAGGAAGGTCGGAACCAAATGTGATTGGATGTAATTAAAACCACAACACGGTGTTCACACTAGGCAGTTAGATTAGGATCCCATTCGATTTTGAGATTACCTTGACGTTGATGAATGGGCTCACAATTTTTGGCCAAATTTTGTAGCGTACAGTATTGATACATTGAAAAATAATATAACAAAAAATACACTTAAGTAATGAACCAGGGAATGGGAGAGGATAAACTGAAAATGTTGAAACTTTCCTCTCGGCTGGGGTAGGGGGAAGAACAGGGAAATCAAAACCGTAAGTTAACAAAGGGGGGAAAAAAAAATATGAAAGGGTATACTCTCCAAGTGTAAACATCTATAGGAATCCACCAAGTAAATTGGCTAATTCAAAACTCCACAGACTATCAGATAGTTTCCCTCAATGGTGGAAGGTGTACTTGCTATACATAGATTTGTTAAGTACAGAATAATTTTTTTACGTCAGGCCACGCACTCCATCTTTGTTGAGTTTTATCCTTTTTAGAAATGTCCCATGAAAGAATTAGTTCATGTGAATAGAATGAGTCCATTCTCCTCCAAATGTCATCCAGTGATGGGATTGATTGTGATTTCCAATTGGAGGCGAGGGCTTGTCTTGCGGCAGTAAGTACAAAAGAACAGAGCCATCTATTAGCATAAGGAAGATCAGTGATGCCTATGTTTAATAAAGCTAATGCAGGGCTCATTGGAACTGCGCATCCAGTACAAGCTGATAGTATCTGAAATATATCATCCCAAAAGGGTTTTAATTTACAACAATACCACCAAGAGTGTAAAAGCGTGCCTATTTCGCCACAGTTTTTCCAACAAAGAGGTTAAGTTCTTGAAAGAAATGGGCTATACAATTAGGGGGGAGATACCAGCGAAGTTGAATTTTTTTTGCAATTTCCATGTAGTTAATACACGATGAGCTTTTAAGGGGCCAGAATATGGCTAATTGCCATTGTTCTTGGGTAAAGGAAGTGCCTAGGTCATTTTCCCATTTGACCATGTATTGAAGCTTATCATTTGTGGGAGAGTTAAGATAATTATAGGCGACTGAGACCCCTCTAGAAAATCCTTTTTTCCCCAGGGTAAAATGTTGGATTGAAGACGGGGCTACTTGGGAAAAAATTGCTGGATGAGAAGATAGGAAACTTTTCAATTGGACATAGGAGAAATAAAAATTACCAGGGAGTCGGTATGATAATCTTAGATCTTCAAGAGTTTTGAGGAAAACTCCTGAAAGTATGGCTTGCAAATTAGGCACACCATAATCATCCCAGCGATGGAACTGGGAAAATGGGACCACCAAATCAAAGCTTTTAAATGAAACATATTTCAATGGGATGTGTATCAGGTTTCTAGAGATCAACGGGAAGCGAGCAAGTCTGTGATCCTGGGTGTAAGAACTCGGCCTCCATCATTAGTCTAGTAGAGTGGAGTTTAGTGTTGGATTTTTCCATTTGCACCCAAGAGTGTTTGGATGTAGTATCCCACCACTCTTTATGGGCGTCAATCATGCATGACTTATAATAAAGATGGATATTCGGCAGTCCCAAACCTCTCTCTCTCCCGTCTTATAAAATCGAAATGCCTTTTTGGGGTACAGAGGATTTCATTTTTGGGATTTATTTTGTCTCCGTCAACTATTGAAATGGACCCGGCCAAGGTACAGGCCATTTATGATTGGGTTCAGCCCACTTCTTTGAAGGCCCTCCAGAAGTTTTTGGGTTTTGCTAATTTTTATCGGAAATTTATAGCCATTGACTGATCTGACTAAGAAGGGTGCTGATGTGTTGAATTGGTCTCCGGAGGCTGTTTCTTCCTTTCAGGAGCTGAAGCGAAGATTCACTTCTGCCCCGGTTTTGCGGCAACCTGATGTCTCACTCCCGTTCCAGGTAGAGGTGGACGCTTCTGAGATTGGTGCAGGAGCTGATTTGTCCCAAAAGGATCCTGTAACATCTAAAATGAATCCCTGTGCTTTCTTTTCCCGAAAGTTCTCTCCATCTGAACGTAACTATGATGTGGGGAATCGGGAACTGTTAGCCATGAAATGGGCATTTGAGGCGTGGAGACAGTGGTTGGAGGGAGCTAAACATCAAGTCGTGGTCCTCACTGACCACAAGAATTTGATTTACCTGGAGTCGGCCAAATGCTTGAACCCTAGACAGGCTAGATGGGCCTTGTTTTTTACACGTTTTGATTTTGTGGTCTCTTATTCCTGGCACTAAGAATGTCAAGGCTGACGCTCTCTCTAGGAGCTTCTTTGCTGATTCTCCTGTGGTGACCATGCCTGCTACCATCTTTGGCGAAGGGGTAGTTCTTTCTGCCATCTCGCCCGATTTGAGATGTGCTCTGGAAGAGTTCCAGGAGGACAAACCTGAGCGTTGTCCCAGTGGAAAGTTGTATGTTCCTGACCAGTGGAAGAAGAGAGTGATGTCTGAAGTTCATTGCTCTGCATTGGCTGGTCATCCAGGTATTTTTGGTACTAGAGATCTGGTGAGTCGGTCTTTTTGGTGGCCCGCCTTGTCTCGTGATGTCAGGAATTTTGTGCAGTCCTGTGGGACTTGCTCCCAGTCTAAACCTTGTTCTCGCTCTAGTGGGTTGTTGAGGCCTTTGCCGGTCCCCAGGAGGCCATGGACCCATATTTCAATGGATTTCATCTCTGATATGCCTGTCTCTCAGAGAATGACTGTTATTTGGGTGATTTGTGATAGGTTCTCTAAGATGGTTCATATTGTACCACTCCCTAAGTTGCCATCTTCCTCTGAGTTGGTGCCCCTGTTTTTGCAACAGGTGGTTCGCTTGCACGGGATTCCTGAGAACATTGTATCTGACAGAGGAGTTCAGTTTGTGTCTAGATTTTGGAGGACTTTCTGTTCCAAGCTGGGAATTCAGTTGTCCTTCTCCTCTGCTTTTCACCCTCAGACCAATGGGCAGACGGAGAGAACAAACCAGACCTTGGAGTCGTATTTGAGATGTTTTATTTCTGCTGATCAGGATGATTGGGTTTCATTTTTGCCCTTGGCCGAATTTGCTTTAAATAATAGAGCTAGTTCTGCCACTTTGATGTCACCTTTATTTTGTAACTTTGGGTTTCATCCTCGATTTTCTTCGGGGCAGGTGGAGCCTTCTGCCTGCCCAGGTGTTGACACTGTGGTGGAGAGAATGCACCAGATCTGGGACCAAGTGGTGGATAAGTTCTCTCTCTCCCAGGAAAAGGCCCAGCGGTTTTCCAACCGACATAGGACCATTGGTCCCCAGTTTAAGGTTGGTGATATGGTTTGGTTATAATCAAAAAATATCGCTATGAAGGTGGCTTCTCCTAAGTTTAAGCCTAGTTTTCTTGGACCTTACAAGATTTTGGAGATTATTAATCCGGTTTCTTTTCGTTTGGCTCTTCCTGTCACATTTAAAGTCCTTAATGTGTTTCATAAGTCCTTTTTGAAGAGGTTTGTCGAACCAGTTGTTCCTGGGGTGGCACCTCCGGACCCTTTATTGGTTGAAGGTTACATGGAATACGAGGTAGAGAAGATACTGGATTCCTGTCTGGCTAGACGGAGACTCCAGTATTTGGTTAAGTGGAAGGGTTATGGTCAGGAGGATAATTCCTGGGTCTCTGCCTCTGATATTCATGCCAAAAGATTGGTGCGTGCCTTTCATCGGGCTCACCCTGATCGCCCTGGTGGCATGGATGAGGGTTCAGTGACCCCTCCTCAAGGGGGAGGTACTGTTGTGAGTTCATTTTCCCCTTCACCATTGAGGTCTGATTAACTCCCTCTTCTGGTGAAGGAAGGTAGTGAGGCTGATTACCAAGCACCTGAGCAGGATGATGATGATGATGACTGTGTGACTGGTATTGCTGACTGGATATAAGGCAGCCGACGCCCTTCTGCCTTGCTGGTGATTTCTCAGAGGGATTCTAGGAGACTAGTCTGATTCCTGCTCCTCAAAAGCTAAGTTTTCTGCTCTGTTTTTTTGCATTTGTGTTTTGGTTTTGTTTTGCCCTGTTTCTCTGGATTTCTGCCATTCCCTGCTGGGGTGAGCTGAATTCCTTTTTGCTCTGTCTTCAGAAAGAAAATACCTGAGTACTGATATAGTCTTTTTGAAGCCTAGCGTCTTCAGGGCTTTTTTCCCTATCAGTCTGTTGGCTCTTGTTTTTATAGGGTTTTGGCGGATTGCAGACAGCAGCTTTTCTATCCTGTCCTATTTAGTTAGCTTGGGCCCCATCATTTGCTCAGCCTATCTTTCTATCTGTGTGAGTGTTTTTTCATCTTGCTTCACCGTCATTATATGTTGGGGCTGCCTATTGCTTTGGGGTCTGC
Source organism: Dendrobates tinctorius (assembly GCF_039654945.1). Taxonomy (NCBI): domain Eukaryota; kingdom Metazoa; phylum Chordata; class Amphibia; order Anura; family Dendrobatidae; genus Dendrobates; species Dendrobates tinctorius. The sequence continues at coordinate 4,255,516 of NW_027361680.1, read as the reverse complement.
TTTGGGGCAGTTTAGATTTCCCTTTCTGTCTTTAGGCCATTTAGTTCTCCGGCTGTGATCGAGGGGTCTAGGGCACCGTAGGAACCCCCCACGGCTACTGCTAGTTGTTGTTGATAGGTTCAGGGGTCTGCAATCCGATAGCTGCCAACTTCTCTGGTTTTCTGGACTTAGCTAGTATTTCTCTTTTTGCCTCCTACGGTGACTCATTCATAACAGGGGACATGTGCTGCCTATTGGGGACCTGTGCTGCCTATTGGGGACATTTATCTGCCTAATGGGGACATCTACCTGCCTAATGGGGACATTTACCTGCCTATTGGGGACCTATGCTGCCTATTGGGGACATTTACCTGGGCACTGATCAGGCTGCGCTGATGGGCACTGATCAGGCTGCGCTGATGGGCACTGATCAGGCTGCGCTGATGGGCACTGATCAGACTGCGCTGATGGGCACTGATCAGGCAGCGCTGATGGGCACTGATCAGGCTGCGCTGATGGTCAGTGCAGTCTGTATGTCTGTGTGGGCAATTTTATTGCTGGTATATTGTTTTTGTAGCGCTGTATATATGTTGGTATTTTACAAATAGCAATTTTGAATCCCTAGGAAACAATGATATCAAGAAAGAGAAAAAATTGACTCGAAGTGTAGGATATTCGAAGAACCCCAAAAATCAGTAAGTTTGATGATTTAACTTCATTTTTAATATTGTATTTGTTCCTATTTTTGTTTTATTACTTTTAAATAAGATATGTGCAGTGTGCACAGGAATTTATTCATAATTTTTTTTAAACTATATTCCGGCCCTCCAATGGTCCGAGGGACCGTGATCTGGCCCCCAGTTTAAAAAGTTTGAGGACCCTGTCCTACAACTACCATCAGCATTTAGTAGTCTGTTATTTTTGAGTGTACACTGTACTGCAGCGGGGTGGTTGCAGTGCGACAGATAGGCAAGGACCAAGAATGTTCAACATAAATGGTGTCTTTATTTTCAGAACTCATATACTGTACAGGAGTGATAAACCTCCGGATCGCAGCTGGGTTTCCACAAACACAGTCCAGAACTCAAAACTTTTTGCCGTGGACAATGGCACCGCCGTGTCTTTTGGGTGCGTCAACTGCCTGGAAGTCCCTGGTTTTGTTTTAGCTCCACAGAGACTTTGGTTGCACAGAGCCACCTGCTCTTCAGCTTGCAAACTACACCACTGACACACCCAAGGCAAATTTGACAGATTTAAATGGAATCGTGGCCATAGATCCACTTAGAAAACATGGAGTGGAGAGAGGGATTCACCCCTCTACCAAACCTGCAAATCCCTCTAGAAATAAAAGCCCTTAACGGGTTTTCCTAAATATCTGACTGGGTCTCTACTTGGACCCAATCCATTCTTTCTTTTATTTTGCTTTGTGACTCACAGGCATCCTGCTGTGATCACAAGGCACTCCAGCAGATTTAGTAAGTCTCCGTCCGCATCCTGAGGGACACATATCGACCCTCACATATGATCCCCTCGCACTGACTCACATATCCCCCCCCCATTCAAACTTGTGGGATTGAACACTTGTCATCATACAGGGTGCCCGCGACAGGGCATCCACATTCCCTTACGCCTTCCCTGCACAGTGTTCCATGGTGAAATGAAAATTTTGCAGAGACAATAACCATCTGGTATCCCGGGCATTCCTCTTCTTGGCATTCCTCATCTACACCATGGGTGAATGATCTGTCATCAAGCGAAACAGTCGAACGACGAAATAATATCGTAGGGACTCCAAGGCCCAGTTAATAGGCGGGCACTCCTTCTCCAATACGCTATAATTTTTCTCGGCCAGTGTATTGCCAAGTTTTTAACACTAAGGTTTGGATACGGCTTTAAATAAGGCTACTACTTGCGATATAACGCGATTTTATTACAAGGTACAAAATTAAAGGAATAGTATGATTGAATAGTATGATTGTGTACACTTTTGTATATTTTAAGATACAAAGGTTAAGTACATATAAAGATTGAATACATAAAATGATTAAGTATATATATAAAAATTAACTATATACAGTATACTCACATCATCAGTCACCAAGAGGCTTTTAAACATCATCCGTCTGGAATATCAGAGAAGCAACGCCAAGACAGCGAACCCCTGGAAGATTCGCAACACTGCACGGATGTCCCCACTTATGCATGTATCACAGCACTGTACATGTGTACAGGTATCCAGTTTTGCTTATGTCTAAGTCATGTTTCTCTGGTCTTAAATAGTAATTTACACTTATGTGTAACTAGCTTCACCCAACCCTTCCAGTGGCCAGCCTTCAGGATCGGATGAAACAGTTAACATGGCATCATCAGACAATGGGTTGTAAACCCTTAGAATATAAAAGCCACAAGGTTTTAGAAAAAAACCACCACAGGCAGAGGTTAAATAAACCTTAATGTTTTACAATGACAAACAGCAAACATAGATAAACATTGAACTGTTTGTGAAGTAAAATGGTTTCAGGTAATAAACAATAGTTCTCAAGATTTTGTCACTATGAGCATTGTCTGTCTGTAACTGTTTGACCAGAAATGCAGCTCTGTCATGGTCTGAATGCATTTTGTATATTTCAATATGGACTCAAAATGGCCATTTTTATATTCACACTACAGCCGGGGTGAGTTTCTTACTCAGGTAGATGACTGGATGCTCCTCTCTGTTCACCTCCTGCGATAGGACCGCTCCTAGGCCGATGTTTTAAACGTCCGTCTGAACGACAAAGACTTTCTTGAAGTTGGGGCTAATGAGGATGGGCTGTCCGCACAACGCCAACTGGATAGACTGGTAGGCATCCTCCGCCTGAGGGCTCCACGGGGCCATGACCAACTTTTTCTCCTTAAGATATCGGTTAGGGGTGTTGTTCTCCAAGAACAATTGGGTATAAACCTTCGGTAATACCCAATGATGCAGAGGAATGCTCTTACCTGTTTGGAAGTAACAGGTCGGGGCCAGTTCTGCATGGCCTCAATTATATTTATTTGGGTTTGATAACCCCATGGCCGATCATGTACCCTATGTACCAGGCTTCCTCAAGCCCTATCGCACATTTCTTGTGATTCGCCATCAAGCCCGCGACTCTGACCGAACTTACTACCGTTTGTACCCGAGACAAGTGGGAATGCCAGTCAGGACTAAAGATGATGATATCATCTAAGTACGCTGAGGCATATTTCAAATGGGATTCTACAGTCATGGCCAAAAGTTTTGAGAATGACACAAATATTAATTTTTACAAAGTCTACTGCTTCATTTTTTCTAATGGCAATTTGCATATACTCCAGAATGTTATAAAGAGTGATCAGCTTAACAGCAATTACTTGCAAAGTCAATATTTGCCTAGAAAATGAACTTTATCCCCCAAAACACATTTCAACATCATTGCAGCCCTGCCTTAAAAGGACCAGCTAACATCATTTCAGTGATTGCGCCATTAACACAGGTGTGGGTGTTGATGAGGACAGGGCTGGAGATCAATCTGTCATGATTAAGTAAGAATGACACCACTGGACACTTTAAAAGGAGGCTGGTGCTTGGCATCATTGTTTCTCTTCTGTTAACCATGGTTATCTCTAAAGAAACACGTGCAGTCATCATTGCACTGCACAAAAATGGCCTAACAGGGAAGAGTATCGCAGCTAGAAAGATTGCACCTCAGTCAACAATCTATCGCATCATCAAGAACTTCAAGGAGAGAGGTTCCCTTGTTGCCAAAAAGGCTCCAGGGCGCCCAAGAAAGACCAGCAAGCACCAGGACCGTCTCTTAAAAGTGTTTCAGCTGCGGGATCGGGCTACCAGCAGTGCAGAGCTTGCTCAGGAATGGCAGCAGGCAGGTGTGAGTGCATCTGCACGCGCTGTGAGGCGGAGACTCTTGGAGCAAGGCCTGGTCTCAAGGAGGGCAGCAAAGAAGCCACTTCTCTCCAGGAAAAACATCATGGACAGACTGATATTCTGCAAGAGGTACAGGGAGTGGACTGCTGAGGACTGGGGTAAAGTCATTTTCTCTGATGAATCCCCTTTTCGATTGTTTGGGACATCTGGAAAACGGCTTATTCGGAGAAGACCAGGTGAGCGCTACCACCAGTCTTGTCTCATGCCAACTGTCAAGCATCCTGAAACCATTCATGTGTGGGGTTGCTTCTCAGCCAAGGGAATGGGCGCTCTCTCAGTCTTGCCTAAAAACACAGCCATGAATAAAGAATGGTACCAGAATGTCCTCCAAGAGCAACTTCTCACAACTGTCCAAGAGCAGTTTGGCGATCAACAATGCCTTTTTCAACATGATGGAGCACCTTGCCATAAAGCAAAGGTGATAACTAAATGGCTCAGGGAACAAAACATAGAGATTTTGGGACCATGGCCTGGAAACTCCCCAGATCTTAATCCCATTGAGAACTTGTGGTCAATCATCAAGAGACGGGTGGACAAACAAAAACCTTCAAATTCAGACAAAATAAAAGCATTGATTTTGCAAGAATGGACTGCTATCAGGATTTGATCCAGAAGTTGATTGAGAGCATGCCAGGGAGAATTGCTGAGGTCCTGAAGAAGAAGGGTCAACACTGCAAATATGGACTTGCTGCATTAACTCATTCTAACTGTCAATATAACCTTTTGCTACTCATAATATGATTGCAATTATATTTCTGTATGTGATAAAAACTTCTGACAAACACACATAAAAACCAGAGGGCAGCAGATCATGTGAAAATATAATATTTGTGTCATTCTCAAAACTTTTAGCCATGACTGTAATACTATGTCCATCAGACTCTTGAATGGGCTGGTGCCCAATGTTGTACAAAAGGCCAGACCACTACAGTGTTATGAAGGCGATCTTTTCCTTCACCGACTCTGTAAGAGACACCTGACCTGAACATGGTAAAGTACTGGGCCTACCCCAGTCAGTCAATCAGCTCGTCCACCCGGGGCATTGGATAAAGGTCGATTTTCAACACCTCGTTCAATTTACGAAAATCTTTACAGAATCGTAATAACCTGTCCAGCTTTGTGATCAGCATAATGGGGCTAGCCCACTCACTCCGGGACTCCTCAATTACCACTATCTGGAGCATTTGTCTCACCTCACTTGCGATGGCTTGTCTATAGGCCTCAGGCACCCTTTACGGCAGGAGTGGGGAACCTCCAGCCCACGGGCAGGTCTCCAATGCTCGGGCGGCAGCCGTATCCTGCTGGCTGTCGGCCCTTTAACCCACAAATGCACAGCACGCAGCATTCATCACAGAATGCTGCCTGCCCTGCACATGAATGATGATGTCTCTGGGTGGCCGGGGTTAGCGACCAATGCTCTCCCATCCTCCTGTCTCGGAAGAGGAGCTGCTGCCAGAGAGTCCAGAGCGATCCCTGCGCTGGCAGCTCTGTGCCTCCCCAGGGATCTCTGTGCCAGCAGCTCTGTGCTTTTCTACTGGTGGACAGTGCCCCTCAGCTATGTACCCCCCTGTGACCTATGTACCTCCCCAGCTATGCAGCTATGTGCCCCCCATGATCTCTGTGCCCTGCAGCTTTGTTTCCCCATGTGATCTGTGCCCTCCAGCTATATGTCCCCCTGTGGTCTGTGCCCCCCAGCTATATGCCCCCTGTGAGCTCTGTGCCCTCCAGCTATATGCCCCCTGTCACCTATGTGCCCTCCAGCTGTTTCCCCATGTGATATCTATGCCACCTGTGATCTGTGCCCCCTGTGATCTCTGTGCTCCCCGTGATCTGTGCATCCCCTGTGATCTATGTGCCCCAGCTATGTGCCCCCCTGTGATGTATATAGCCCCTCAGTCATGTCTATTCCCCCAGCCTCCCCGGTTATGAATATGTTCCAGCAAGCATCTCCTGTGATGTCTATGCCCCCCCAGCCCCTCCTGTAATTTATATGACCCAAGAGTCTCCTGTGATGCATATATAGCAGTCTCAATGTTTCCTATGTTATGTATGTACAGCAGTCCCAGCATCTCCTGTGTGTTGTATATACAGTAGTCCCAGCATCTCCTGTGTGATGTGTATATATAGCAGTCCCACCGTATCCTGTGTGATGTATATACAGCAGTCCAAGCTCTCCTGTGTGATGTATATACAGAAGTCATTGTGTCTCCCAAGTGATGTATATACAGCTGTCTCAGCATCCTCTATGTGATGTATATACAGCAGTTCCAGCTCTCCTGCGTGATGTATATACAACAGTCCCTGTGTCTCCAATGTGATGTATATACAGCAGTCCCAGCGTCTCCTAAGTGATGTATAAACAGCAGTCCCAGCATCTTACGTGATGTATATGATTTACAAAACTTATTATGACAAAAAGTGGAGTGCTCTCTTGGCCGACACAAACCTGGAAAAGCAGCTGTGAGAAGCAACATTATCAGTATCACCTAACATTACAGCTACACCAAAGAAAAGCAGCTCCAGCCGTCACATTAAGGGTGAGTTACCGTAATTAATTGTTTGACTAAAAATACCAAGGTCATTTTCAAGGTGATTATTTTTGTGTGGCCCCCGAATGATGGTAGAAATTTCCAAATGGCCCCCGGCTGGAAAAAGGTTCCCCACCCCTGCTTTATGGTTTAATTCCCACCCTTATGTGAGGCTCAATAAGGGTGCGAATGAAACATCCATATATCCGCATTCTCTTGTAGAGTTGAGCGAAACGGGTCGAAAAAATTCAAAAGTCGCCGACTTTTGGCAAAGTCGGGTTTCATGAAACGAAACCCGACCCTAGGATGAGGTCGGCCACGAGGTCGGCGACTTACGCGCCAAACTCGCGTTTCAAAAGTTTGTTTTGCGCTCTTTTTCAGCCAATCAGGATCCACGGACACTGTGGGCAACGTGATGACATAGGCACGGGTCACCACCATCTTTCAGAAGGGCATGCAAGTGATTGGCTTGCTTTGGTGGGAGTCACAGGGGGTATAAAAGGGCGTGCACGCCGACCGCCATCTTACTTCTGCCGATCTTAGTATAGGGAGAGGTTGCTGCTGATTCTGTAGGGAGAGCGTTAGGCAGGGAAGAAGACAAAAAAACAGCTTCTGCTGCTAGCGATTTGGCCTGCACAACACACAAGTCACTGTGTGTGCAGTGCAAGGGGAGGCTATATTGTGGTGTATCAGTGGTGTTGGTTGTTGGGCTGCCTTCTAAGGCTTCCTGACACGCTGGCATTGCTGTTTACCCACTGCTCCGCAAACTGCTTTTTTAAAAGCAATCCAATCTCCCTTATCCTCTCGTCACTTTGGTCACAGGCAGCTGTGCCATCGAGCGTGTCACATAGCGCTCAGATATCAGTGGGCCGCACACAATCCACAAGTGTCCAGTGTCCAAAAGTGTACGCAGAGATTCAAAATCTCCATTATCCTCTCGTCACTTTGGTCACAGGCAGCTGTGCCATCGAGCGTGTCACATAGCGCTCAGATATCAGTGGGCCGCACACAATCCACAAGAGTCCACTGTCCACAAGTGTACGCAGAGATTCAAAATCTCCATTATCCTCTCGTCACTTTGGTCACAGGCAGCTGTGCCATCGAGCGTGTCACATAGCGCTCAGATATCAGTGGGCCGCACACAATCCACAAGTGTCCACTGTCCACAAGTGTACGCAGAGATTCAAAATCTCCATTATCCTCTCGTCACTTTGGTCATAGGCAGCTGTGCCATCGAGCGTGTCACATAGCGCTCAGATATCAGTGGGCCGCACACAATCCACAAGTGTCCACTGTCCACAAGTGTACGCAGAGATTCAAAATCTCCATTATCCTCTCGTCACTTTGGTCACAGGCAGCTGTGCCATCGAGCGTGTCACATAGCGCTCAGATATCAGTGGGCCGCACACAATCCACAAGTGTCCACTGTCCACAAGTGTACGCAGAGATTCAAAATCTCCATTATCCTCTCGTCACTTTGGTCACAGGCAGCTGTGCCATCGAGCGTGTCACATAGCGCTCAGATATCAGTGGGCCGCACACAATCCACAAGTGTCCAGTGTCCAAAAGTGTACGCAGAGATTCAAAATCTCCATTATCCTCTCGTCACTTTGGTCACAGGCAGCTGTGCCATCGAGCGTGTCACATAGCGCTCAGATATCAGTGGGCCGCACACAATCCACAAGTGTCCAGTGTCCAAAAGTGTACGCAGAGATTCAAAATCTCCATTATCCTCTCGTCACTTTGGTCACAGGCAGCTGTGCCATCGAGCGTGTCACATAGCGCTCAGATATCAGTGGGCCGCACACAATCCACAAGTGTCCAGTGTCCAAAAGTGTACGCAGAGATTCAAAATCTCCATTATCCTCTCGTCACTTTGGTCACAGGCAGCTGTGCCATCGAGCGTGTCACATAGCGCTCAGATATCAGTGGGCCGCACACAATCCACAAGTGTCCACTAGTGTACGCAGAGATTCAAAATCTCCATTATCCTCTCGTCACTTTGGTCACAGGCAGCTGTGCCATCGAGCGTGTCACATAGCGCTCAGATATCAGTGGGCCGCACACAATCCACAAGTGTCCACTGTCCACAAGTGTACGCAGAGATTCAAAATCTCCATTATCCTCTCGTCACTTTGGTCACAGGCAGCTGTGCCATCGAGCGTGTCACATAGCGCTCAGATATCAGTGGGCCGCACACAATCCACAAGTGTCCACTAGTGTACGCAGAGATTCAAAATCTCCATTATCCTCTCGTCACTTTGGTCACAGGCAGCTGTGCCATCGAGCGTGTCACATAGCGCTCAGATATCAGTGGGCCGCACACAATCCACAAGTGTCCACTGTCCACAAGTGTACGCAGAGATTCAAAATCTCCATTATCCTCTCGTCACTTTGGTCACAGGCAGCTGTGCCATCGAGCGTGTCACATAGCGCTCAGATATCAGTGGGCCGCACACAATCCACAAGTGTCCACTGTCCACAAGTGTGTGCAGAAATTCTAAAACTCCCCTGTCCTATAGACACCTTGTACCTTGTTTTACATTACTATATAGTTTGTTGGATTTTGTCTACATTTCTACCAAAAATGAGGAAGGCTGGTGGAAGAGGCCGTGGAATTGGGCGGGGGTTGGCAGCTGGTAATGATGGTGTTGGTGGTGGATCTGATGGTAGTGGCAAGAGCAAAATAGGACCAAATGCAGGAGGTGCTGACCCTGCGTCATCGTCTGTCTACATAAGGCCTCGAACGCTTAGTTTTCTAGGAGTTGGCAAACCGCTTTTAAAGGCAGAGCATCAGGAAAAAGTTTTGTCTTACATTGCTGACTCAGCCTCCAGCTCTATCGCCTCCTCTTCTTCAGTTGTAAAAAGTAAAAGCACTGAGTCGTCATTGGAGGCTCATGTTCATGAACCACACCTTTCCTTGTGTCCTTCACCCCAACCAAGATTGAAGGATGACGCAGGCCATACTACTGATTACTCCATGGAGCTGTTTTCACATACCATGCCTGGATTATCAAGTCAAATGGTGAATTACCCAGGCCAAGATGAATCTGACATGGAGTGCACTGATGCACAGCCGCTGATGGATGATTCTGCTGGTACATTCACTCAGAGCACTACATTGTCCTCGCAGTGTACAGAGCCAGATTTTGACCCTGATGAGACTCAGGTGCCCCTTCCCGCACACTATACCACCATACACGGTGACACAGAGAAAGGTGCACATGACATAGAAGAGGAGGTGATGGATGACCCAGTTGTTGACCCAGATTGGCATCCATTGGGGGAAGAGGGTGCTGCTTCCAATAGCTCAGATGAGGAGCATCCACAGCAGACATCGACATCGCAACAGCTGTTATCTGGCAGGCCCGGAGCACTCCAAAGACAGGTTCCAAACATCAAAAGAGTTGCTGGACAGCTTGTCCAGAGGGTCAAAAGATCACAGCGTGCTAGGCCGCAAAATGTCTGCCAAAGTAGGAAGAGTGCAGTGTGGCAGTTTTTTGAACAAAATCCTCATGATCAGGCCAAGGTTATCTGTAAGAAGTGCGCAAAGACCTTTAGCCGAGGGAAAAATCTGAAAAATTTGAATACCAGTTGCATGCTTAGACATTTAACCAGCATGCACTTGCAAGCGTGGACACAACACCAAACCTCAAGTGCCACATGTGCAACTGATCACAACGAAGGTAGTCAGCAACGCTACATTGTTTCCCCCACTGTAAGCACACCGGTTAGCACAGCAGCAAATGTTGAGGTGTCGTTGCAAGGCCACAGCAGTCAGGGAATCCCACTGTTATATCAACGAAAGACTGATTCTAGGCCATCAGAAAGAACACCAACTCCATCACCATCATCAACCCTCTCTCAGTCCGCCCTGTCCACCGCTACTTCCACCATATGCAGCTCTCAAGTCCAGCTCACCCTCCCAGACACTATGAGTAGGTCAAGAAAGTACTCAGTCTCTCATCCGCGTACACTGGGTTTGAACGCCCACATTGCCAAACTAATCTCGTTTGAGATGATGCCCTTTCGGTTGGTGGAAAGCACAGCTTTCCGCGAACTCATGGCCTATGCAGTACCACGCTATGACCTACCCAGTCGCCACTTCTTCTCTCGCAAAGCCATCCCAGCCCTCCACCATCATGTGAAAGACCGCATTGTCCATGCACTCAAGCAGTCAGTGAGCGGAAAGGTGCACCTCACAACTGATGCATGGTCCAGTCGGCATGGCCAGGGCCGTTACGTGTCCATCACTGCGCACTGGGTTAATGTGGTGGATGCAGGGTCCACAGGGGACAGCGGTGGTGGGACAGTGCTGCCTAGCCCACGGTATAGGAAACAGTTGGCTGTAGGCGTTCGACCCTCCTCCTCCTCCTCCTCCAGAAGCGACAGCTCGTCCACAGAGCGCAGTCGTAGGAGCACTCCATCTGCAGCTGCCACTGTTGCACACGATGTGTCTCCCTATCGAGCAGCTAGTGGAAAGCGTCAACAGGCTGTGTTGCAGATGATGTGTTTGGGCGACAGACACACCGCCGAGGTGCTGGCCGAGTACTTGAAGCGACAAACTGAGTCATGGCTGGGCAGTGTACATCTTGAGGCAGGCAAGGTAGTTAGTGATAACGGCCGTAATTTTGTGGCAGCCATAGCCCTTTCAAAACTCAGCCACATACCTTGCTTGGCTCACACCTTGAACCTGGTGGTGCAGTGCTTCCTCAAAAATTATCCGGAGTTAACAGCCCTGCTCCAGAAGGTGCGAAGACTGTGCGCGCACATCCGCCGGTCGCCTGTACACTCCGTTCGTATGCAGAAGCTGCAGCGATTGCTCCACCTTCCCAACCACCGCCTCATTATCGACATTGCAACAAGGTGGAACTCCACCCTGCACATGGTGGAGCGGCTGTGCGAGCAGAGGCAGGCCATAATGCATTTGTGGGAGGATACACGGCCAGGCACTTTGAGAGCAGACATGGAGTTGACAGGCGTGCAGTGGTCGAAGCTGAAAGACCTTTGTAAAGTCCTTCAGTGTTTTGAGGAATGCACACGGCTGGTAAGCGCAGACGACGCCATCCTAAGCATGAGCATCCCACTTATGCATCTGCTCATGCAAACTTTGACGCACCTTAAGGAGCAGGCGTCTGCAGCCAATGTTGATGAGGAGGAAGAGGAGGAGGGAATCCTTGATGACATTCAGCCATTGTCTGCTCAGGGACCTCTCCTGGACGAGGTGGAGGAAGAAGAGGAGGAGGAGGAGGATGATGGGGATGATTACTTAGGGGAGGAGGATGCATCTCGTGGGGCAAGTGAAAATGTTGGCGTGGCAAGGTCTGGTACAGGGTTTGTGCGTGACTGGAGGGATGTGGATTTGCCAGAAAGTGCTCCTCCACCCAGCACTCGCAGTGCATCATTGACACCGGGAACATTGGCCCACATGTCAGATTATGCCTTGCGGATCCTAAAAAGGGACCCCCGCATTGCCAAAATGATGAACGATGACGACTACTGGTTGGCCAGCATCCTGGATCCACGCTATAAAGGCAAATTACAAAACATCATGCCACAGGAGAACCTTGACCTAATATTGGCTAATAAACAAGCAACTCTGGTAAATCGGTTGCTTGAGGCATTCCCAGCACACAGCAGCGGTGATGGTTCTCACACGAGCCGTACGGGCCGGGGGCAGCTTGGCAGAGGTGTTCGTGGTGCACACAGCAGAAGTGGCGTTGGAGACAGGGGTTTCATGACAATGTTGTGGACTGATTTTTCAAATACCGCTCACACAACTAGTAATACTGCATCGATGGAAAGTGACAGGAGACAGCAGCTGTCAACTATGGTTACAAACTACTTTTCCTCCCATATCGATGTTCTCCCACACAGGTCATTCCCCTTTGACTATTGGGCCGCTAAACTGGACACCTGGCCTGAATTGGCCCAATATGCCTTACAGGAGCTCGCTTGCCCAGCTGCAAGTGTGCTATCGGAAAGAGTCTTCAGTGCAGCTGGATCAATCCTGACAGAAAAAAGGGCCCGTCTGTCAACCCAAAATGTGGATGATCTAACCTTCATTAAAATGAACCACGCATGGGTTTCCAAGGATTTTGTCCCACCTTCCCCTGATGACACATAGGGTGACAGAAAAATGGCTTGCTTTGGTCCACCTCTTCCTGGTACTTCACCTATTTCGCCTTTTGCATCAGTTGAATGTCCAACATCAACATATGCCACTTTCTAAAACTCCCTAACTGTGCTGCCTCCCCCCCCATGGCCGGGGTCACCACCTAGCGCACGACACCGTGCGAGTGCCGTTGCCCTGGACAGGTGGGTAGGCCGACTCTTGGGCGCGGGCACTGGCACAGGGTCCCTCATAGTGCAATCAAGTGTCTCTGACGGTGGTGGTGCACACCCGCCGTCAGACACACCGCTGTACTATGAGGGGCCCAGTGCCAGTACCGACGCCCACGAGTGGGCCCCCCTTGCTTGGCCAGGGCCCCAGCATTTGCAATCTTTACCTCTCCCTGCTCCTCCGCTGTGTAATCTGGGCCGTCAAATCCATACTGTGCCTGACACCGTCTGAGCCTGCCTCCTGATGTATAGACATATATTTTGAATGTGTACGCTATCCATACATGTATCCGGGGATACGGTACCCCTTCTAACCTTTGTGCAATGACGTGCAATCCATACTGGGCCTAACACCGTCTGAGCCTGCCTCATGCTGTTTAGACATATATTTTGAATGTGTACGCTATCCATACATGTTATCCGGGGATACGGTACCCCTTCTAACCTTTGTGCAATGACGTGCAATCCATACTGGGCCTAACACCGTCTGAGCCTGCCTCATGCTGTATAGACATATATTTTGAATGTGTACGCTATCCATACATGTTATCCGGGGATACGGTACCCCTTCTAACCTTTGTGCAATGACGTGCAATCCATACTGGGCCTAACACCGTCTGAGCCTGCCTCATGCTGTATAGACATATATTTTGAATGTGTACGCTATCCATACATGTTATCCAGGGATACGGTACCCTTTCTAACCTTTGTGCAATGACGTGCAATCCATACTGGGCCTAACACCGTCTGAGCCTGCCTCATGCTGTATAGACATATATTTTGAATGTGTACGCTATCCATACATGTTATCCAGGGATACGGTACCCTTTCTAACCTTTGTGCAATGACGTGCAATCCATACTGGGCCTAACACCGTCTGAGCCTGCCTCATGCTGTATAGACATATATTTTGAATGTGTACGCTATCCATACATGTTATCCAGGGATACGGTACCCTTTCTAACCTTTGTGCAATCACGTGCAATCCATACTGGGCATGAGAACGGCTGGCGAGCTGTTAAGCAAGCTACAGCACCTGTCCAGACAAGTACAGGGATTCCCTAGCGAGGAGACTTATTTGATTGTTTTCTATGTTGGGACAGCAATTTTTGGGGAGCACTATACTCTGGAGAATGATAGATGGGGCCCACCATACACTGGAATATTCCAAAGGTGGACATCAGACACTGGAGCAGCATTTACAGGGCCCATTATACACTAGAGCATTAGAAATGGGGCCCATTATGTTTGGAGCATTATTTGGGCCCATAAGACAGTGGAGCTTCATCCATGGGGACCAACATATACTGTAGCATTATGTGGAGCTCATCATATACTGTTTCAAACATTATATGGGACCAATGATTTTGTATGGAGAAATAGATGGGCCTCGTCATGAGATGTAAAAAGTGAGGTATTTTTCATTGTACTATACTGCTATTTCTCTGCCGTATCGGAGCATGATGAGTTGTGGTATGTGTTAAAGGGGCGCTCTTTCGCCCAGGGCACATGAAAACCTGCAGCCAGCCCTCCCCCCCCACAAATTTAGCCAAATAACCCCCATTTTTCAGTGCGTAACTTGTATTATGAAGTTAATTAAGGTTGACAAGTTTAAGTAAGAAGAATTGATGCTTTTGGCATTCAAATGGGCACTGTAGGTGTGTTTCCGGTCCTCCTCTCACTGCCGACTTTTATTCCCCATTGACTAACATTGGGTTTCGTGTTTCGGGACGACCCCGACTTTTCCCTATAATCGGACGATCTTGCTCGACCCGACTTTTGGAAAAGTTGGGTTTCACGAAACGAAACGCGACCCTAAAAAAGCAAAAGTCGCTCAACTCTATTCTCTTGTACTAATTTCCAAATTTCTAGACGCTGCAATTTCGATCACCTATCTTTACCTCTCTCTCTGTCCCTGTCCGAGCCAGTATCGGAGGGTCCCCAGATTATACTTCTGGAGTTGCGTCTGTAAGCATACACTCCTGGTCCTTCCTCACTTTAAACAAATTGATGTGGTACAACTGTTCGGGTTTTCTTTTCCCTGGCTGGTATACTTGGTAGTTCACCTCCCCAACCTTTTACTGAACTTCATATGGCACCGCCATGTCGTTTGGGTACGTCAGCCGCCTGGAAGTCTCTGGTTTTGTTTTGTTTTAGCTCCACACAGACCTGGATTGCACAGAGCCACCTGTTATGCAGCTTGCAAACTTCATCACTGACAGACCCAAAGCAAAACTGACATATAAATGGAATTGTGGCCATAGAGCCACTTCCAAAACCCAGAGTGGAGAGATTGATTATTACCCCACTACCAAACCTGCAAATCCCTCTAACAATATAAGACCTTATTGGGTTTTCCTAAAAATCTGACTTGGTCACTACTTGGACATAATCCACTCTTTCTTTTATTTTGCCTTGTGACTCAAAGGTGTCCTGCTATGAGCACAAGACACTCAGGGGCGGACATACCGCATGTGCAGCCGGTGTGGCTGCACTGGGGCCCAGAGGCTCTGGGAGACCCCTGCAGAACATTTAATAATGAGGGTAATCTGGCCTGTTTCTCCAGCCCTGATGTTACGGGGGCACCTGGCCAGATAGCCCTCATGTGGAGCAGGCAGGGAGAGATCCCTGCAGCTCCGCTACCTACAAGAGAAAATGGCAGCGGAGCTGCAGCAATCCATCCTGCTTCCTGCCCGTGCTTCCTGTCTCACACAGTGATCAGCCGCAGCTGGATGACATCATCATTCAGCGCCGTGGCTGTACCAGAGAGAGGAAGCTGACTTTGATGCTACGTTAGAGCGTGCGGAGAGGTGAGAGGTGCTGTGTGTACGTGTGTCAGTAGAGATGAGTTTTGGTGGTGGTGTGTATGTAACACTGCGGTGGAACGAGCAGAGAGATGAATAGTACTGTGTGTGACTGTGTGTGTGTTGGTGGACAAGAGGGCAATGATGGGTGATGGAGAGAAGGAAATGATAGGGGTGATGGGGTAGAAGGCAATGATGGGTAAGGTGGGTGAGAAAGCAATGATGGAGGTGGTGGAAAGGGCAATAATGAGGCTGGTGGGAGAGGAGGAAATGATGGAGGTGGTGGTATGGGCAATGATGAGGTGGTGGGTGAGAAAGCAATGATGGAGGTGGTGGAATGGGCAATGATGGGGTGGTGGGAAAAGGCAATGATGGTGGTGGAAAGGACAATGATGATCGTGGTGGAAAGGCAATAATGGGGTAGTGGGGGAGGAGGAAATGATGGAGGTGGTGGAATGGGCAATGATGGGGTGGTGGAAAGGACAATGATAGAGGTGGTGGAATGGGCAATGATGGGGTGGTGGGAAAAGGCAATGATGGTGGTGGGGGAGAAGGCAATGATGAAGGTGGTGGAATGGGCAATGATGGGGTGGTGAGGGAGAAAGCAATGATAGAGGTGGTGGAAAGGGCAATGATGGGGGTGCTGGAGGAGAAGGCAATGATGGGGGTAGGGGAGAGGACAATAATGGGATGTGGGGGGAGAATGACAATGAGGGGTGTGGGGGATTGGGAAGGGAGGAAAGGGGATTTTTAACGGATTTAGGAAAAGGGGGGAAGTGGAGGAAGATGTTGTTATCGCTTATTTTGTTTAACACAGTCCCTTAGTAAATAGTGTACTCATTAATTATACATAGCACAGTCCATTAGTATATAATGTACTCACTAATATATAACACAGTGCCTTAGTATATAGTGTGCTCGCTTATTATGTATAGCGCCATCTCTCAATATATAGTATAGTCACTTTTTAAGTATAGCACAGTCCCTTAGTATATAGTGTACTCACTTATCTATAGCACAGTCCGTTAGTATATAGAGTACTCACTTATTATGTATCACAGCATCCTTAGTTACAGTTTCCTCTTTTGTTATGTATAACACCGTCCCTTATTACATACCATCCTCTCTAGTTATATGTGGTGCCGACCCTTATTATATAGCTTCCTCTGCTGTTATGTACAATGCTGTCTCTTACATAGTGTATTCTTGTTATTTTTGTTATTCACAGCGCCTCCTTTTATTACATAGTCCGCTCTCTTGTTGGATACAAAATGACTGTTGATGGAGGAGCCGGTGACCAGACTACTAGTCCATCATCTCCTCCATTAGAAAAGAAGCTTTCCCATGCTCCATCAGCCATCATTGCATTATACAGCTAACAAGACAGGACTGCATGTAACAAAAAACAGGGCTCTATATAATCCAATATGTAAGGGACAGTGCTGCACATAGCATAAGAGAGGCACTGTATAAGGGACAGCAATATGCATAATAAAGGAGACTATATAATATATATAT
Source organism: Dendrobates tinctorius (assembly GCF_039654945.1). Taxonomy (NCBI): domain Eukaryota; kingdom Metazoa; phylum Chordata; class Amphibia; order Anura; family Dendrobatidae; genus Dendrobates; species Dendrobates tinctorius. The sequence goes on along the minus strand of NW_027361680.1, from coordinate 4,238,399 downwards.
ATATATATATATATATATATATATATACACACACACACACACATGTATGTGTGTGTGGATGTATGTATATATACACAGTGTATATATATAAAAAACAAATCTGAACTGAGAAAAGTAAGTTAATGTGTATGCACAATGTAAGTGCATATTAACACATGACCATTAACCAGAGAAAACAAAAAGCAAAAAACACAAATTTCCTGAACTAAAAGTAAAAAATATACTGCAAATAATGCATAAAGGTAATAATAATAATAATAATAATAATAAGGGTATTTAGTAAACATAATTTTGATCAAAATAATGTACAAGCCATCCCGCCACGTCACGGCAACCCTTGTGGGACAGTCCCTACTCTAGTATTTAAAACCTTACCACTTGCCAAGTGGCGTGAATGTGAATAAGGGTCGAGCGGCTGAACCACTTGTAACAGCTTAGGCCAGACTGGATGGCTTTCCCAGCTCAGAAAGAGGGCGGTCACACCCATATATGGGTTTTAAATACTAGAGTAGGGACTGTCCCACAAGGGTTGCCGTGACGTGGCGGGATGGCTTGTACATTATTTTGATCAAAATTATGTTTACTAAATACCCTTATTATTATTATTATTACCTTTATGCATTATTTGCAGTATATTTTTTACTTTTAGTTCAGGATATTTGTGTTTTTTGCTTTTTGTTTTCTCTGGTTAATGGTCATGTGTTAATATGCACTTACATTGTGCATACACATTAACTTACTTTTCTCAGTTCAGATTTGTTTTTTATTCATTTCATTGTGCATTCAGTGCATATATGGGTGTGACCGCCCTCTTTCTGAGCTGGGAAAGCCATCCAGTCTGGCCTAAGCTGTTACAAGTGGTTCAGCCGCTCGACCCTTATTCACATTCACGCCACTTGGCAAGTGGTAAGGTTTTAAATACTAGAGTAGGGACTGTCCCACAAGGGTTGCCGTGACGTGGCGGGATGGCTTGTACATTATTTTGATCAAAATTATGTTTACTAAATACCATTATTATTATTATTATTATTATTATTACTACCTTTATGCATTATTTGCAGTATATTTTTTACTTTTAGTTCAGGATATTTGTGTTTTTTGCTTTTTGTTTACAGTGTATATATATATAGCTTTGTCGCCATAAAAGGAGGGGGGCCCAGACACGTTTCTTGGAAAGGGTCCCCTAGTTGTCAGTGTCCGCCCATGAAAGCACTCCAGCAGGTTTAATAGGACTCCGTCCGCAGCCTCGTGGACACATATCGACCCTTGCTTATGATCCCCCTTTCTGCCTCACAACACTCACTGTGGTTTTTCTTCATCTTGCTTTTCCATGTCCTATTTTACCCACAGTCTTTTCCCTGCCTACCTTCATGTCTCCTCCTTCTCCCTATATGTACATGTTAAGTTTGATTTTATATGTTTAAAATTTATTTATTTTTTGGTGGTTCTTTTGCTACTCTTTTTTTTCTTTAGTTTTGATAATGTTTAATTTTGATAAAACACAGATCTGCACACTGTATGCACTCTCAGCTATGCACACTGTATACACACACAGCGCTGCACACTGTATACACTCATCCAGGATTGTATACACACATCTCTGCACACTGTATATGCAGACACAGCTCTGCACACTGTATATATACAACTCTGCGTACTGTATACAACATACACACAGCTCTACATTCTGTATATACACACATCTCTGCACACTATATACACACAGTTCTCCACACTGTATACACACAGCTCTACACACTATATAAACACAGCTCTACACACACTGTATAAACACTCAACCCTGCACACTGTATACGCATACAGCTTTGCACACTATATACACATGTAAGAAGATGAGCCGAGGCAGAGTCAGTGGTTTCAAGTGCCCTTTAAGGCCGGAATTATCGAGATTGTCACCACTGTTGCCGGGGAAGGCTTCTTCTGGGAGAGAAAGACCTTCCCGCTGAACAGCAGGGGGCGCGGGGTATATAAGGACTGAGCGCGGGAACGGGTCAGACTTGGCGGGAAAGCGACAGGAGAAGGTTGACTCCCTCTCCGCTGCTCCAGCTGACAACTCCACGCTGCTCATATATCAGTGTGCTGACAATAAGATTGACTTTGACGCTATTGAGTTATCATCTGACCCTGTTCTTTTGGACAGTTCTGTCCTGTGGTAACGGATAAGCTGCCTAGAGACTGCCCCAAAGGACCGCCCATTGCTGCGGACTGTGAGCGTGCCGATGGCTCGTGTTCGGCGACATTCCTGAGGAATCCACATCAAGTACTGTTTCCACGTTCCAGCTCACTCAAGCCAAGCAGAATCGGATCCATCAGCACCGTCGGGAGGCAGTGCTTTTCGTTCCTCCGTAGCAGAGCTAGAGACTTTGTCCATGAATTGATTCGGGGTCGGGAGATTTTCCAGCCTTTCCCCTGCAAGAACTACAAGCGATAAGTTACTTGTTTTTGTATATCTTATTCTTGAGCATTGTGTTTGTGTCCAATTCCCGCTGCTGCTGTATTATTCTTGCCTCCCTGTGTGGAGTATTACTTGTTAAGTGCCTGTTCAGTAAATCTTGTTATCTCCTCCTCTGCCTCCGGCTCTTCACTGCATCCAACGAACCTTACTCATTTTACATTTTGGCGTAATCGGCAGGATGCAGTCTAATAGCACGGAGGCGGCAGAACAGACAGCTGGGCCCAGAACCAGTATCTCTCTGGGGGCGATGCTGAGTAACTTGCCGAAACTTACGGGGTCTAATACTATGTTGTGGAGCTGGACAGAACGTATGAGGGGTATGATGAGAATGCACCCCATAACCCCCGCACTCGAGGCTGAGGTGGCCATTATGGCTTTGGATGGGGAGGCTCAAGACTCCATGATGCTGTGTATGCCCCGAGACCGTGATACATTTTCTAAAGTGGTCCAAATCCTGGAGGCAACCCATGCGGACCCCACTGACTGAGGAGAACTTAGGATTCGCTTGTTTAGCCTTATGCAAAGAGAGGGGGAGACGTTACGCAATATATGAATGACCTACAAGAATTACACACCGCCATTGTCAGAAAAGACAGGATGGGGATAGGGACGACAGATGTCGTGCTGCGTGACTTGTTGGTGACTGGCCTGCGGGACGCCCTGACCAAGCAGACTCTGAGAGATCAGGTTCTGGTAGACCCTCATATCACTTTTGCTGACATAGGGAGAGAGGCCCGCTCACGTGAACAGGAGCAGGGGGTGACAATCCCGGTATTGAAGGTCCAGAGTGGTGAAGCAGCAGTACAGTCGGTAGTTGAACACCAATGGGTTGAAGAGATGATAAAATAACTGTTGAATATTCAAGGAGAGCTGGCTCAGATGAAAGAGAGAGTTGAGGGTGACCAGTGCGCCGCCAGAAGCCAAGGCGAAGCAAATATCCATAACGAGGCCCGAAGGACCCGTCAACCAAGGTCTTTCACTTGTTATAACTGCGGAGAGATAGGACATATGGCTAGGGAATGTCCCTGACGGGCCGGCCCCCGGCCACGCCGCCCATTAAACTAGAGGACTCCAAGCCTGGGGGATGTCACCCAGAGCCAGAATGGAAAGAAAGGAGTAGTGAAAGTCCTACGAATCTGGTGTTTACATGCCCGCTGGTCTGGGCTGAGTTCGATGGCCGGGCAGTGTGTTGCCTGGTGGATATTGGGTCTCAAGTGAGCACGATGCCGGAAGCGTATTTCTGTCGGCACTTCCCAGAGACTCTCAGACCCGAGTGGGGCCCAGTGGTAAAGCTGACGGCGGCAAATCACCTGCCCATCCCGGTCGCAGGGGTGGTATGGATGCAGGTCTCCTTGTGCGGGAATGATCTTGGACGGAGGAGAATCGTGCTGACTCATGGAGAGGCTGGCCACGGTCATATCGTTACGCTGGGGATGAACATCCTAAAAGAATTCAGAAAACTGCTGAGTGATGAGCCATCTCACTTGTCTTTAAACCAGAGGAGTCCACACACCCCCCAGCGGCGGGTGTTTTAACGGTTGATTCATACAGCCTGGGTGTAGGAAGTCTCTAGCCAAGGGGAAATATTAGGAAAAGTGATTGCGCCATCCTCCACTCAACTCACCTTAGCACCAGGACAGACCGTACTAACCCTGCCTGTCTGAGCACATGCCTCGCTGGAGGGGGTGGAAGTTCAAGTGGAACCTCCGGTAGTGGAATAACTGCCTGCAGGACTCTTGGTGGCCGAACACTGGCTGTGGTACGAGAAGGGACGGTGCTGGTACACTGCGTGAATCTGGCATACTAGGAGATTGTCATCCCACATAGGGGTGAAGTTGCGCGGTTAGTGGGCATGCCCAAAGAGGTCATACTGCCCCAGTTCATACAATTGGTGGTGAATCCGGAAGACCCGTGGTCGGTGAAAGTCACCACCTCTCCGACGGCCAAACCTCAATATATCCAAGAGTGTCGGCGCATCTTGGAACATATGCGTACTGAACTGTCCGAACTCACGCCCACCCAAGTGCACCAAGTAGAAGCGTTACTGGGGCGATATCAGTCCATTTTTGCGAATCATGAAGATGACTTCGGCTGCACCACGGCGATCACTCACGAGATACCAAAGGGAGATACAGCATCCTTTCCATATGTTACCGGCAGATTCCCCCCCCCAGTTAAATCAGGAAGTGAGAGAAATGCTCGGTCAGATGCTGCAGGCAGGTGTCATAAGGGAAAGCCAGAGTCCGTGGGCAGCTCCCATTGTGCTGGTGCGGAAGAAGGACAGGTCATTGATGTTCTGTGTAGACTACTGCAAGCTTAGCGCCTGTACCGTAAGGGATTCTTATCATCTGCCCCGGATTGAGGAATCTCTGTCCGCGTTGGGAAAGGCCAAATTCTTCTTGACGCTGGATCTCGCCAGTGGCTACTTGCAAATGCCCATGTCAGAAAAGAATTGGGCAAAGATTGCCTTTATACTTCCCATGTTCCTCTTTGAATTCAACAGAATGCCGATCGACCTGGCCAATGACCCCGATACGTTCCAACAACTGATGGAGAGGTATCTAGGTGATTTGAACTTTGAGGCCATGCTCATCTATCTGGATGACATAATTGTATACCCTGCCTCGTTTGAAAATCATCTACGGAAACTGGAGCAAGTGTTGAGCTGTTTACAAAAGTATGGGCTAAAATTTAAACCCCAAAAATGTCACTTGTTCCAGACTCAGATCGAGTACCTTGGTCATGTCGGTTCCGCCGAGGGAGTGAATCCGTCACAGGAGAAAACTGCGGTGATTAGAGAATGGCTGACTCCGGAGAACATAAAGGACGTTCAGGCATTCCTGGGATTGACGGGGTACTCGCGTCGCTTCATGAAGAATTTAGCCCAGGTGATGCAACCGTTGCTCAAACTCTTAGAAGTGGTACCTCCAAATGCCAAGGATTGATCCATCCATTGGGAGGAGAAGCAAGAGAAGGCATTTTGTGACTGCGCTGACGGAGGCTCTGGTACTGGCTTATGCGGACTTCTCTATACCGTTCATTCGCCACACTGACAGCAGCTTGCATGGACTATGGGCTGTGTTGTTGCAGGTGCAGTACAGAAGAGAAAGATTGATCGCCTATGCTAGCCGGTCCCTTCACGATTCCAAACGCAACCCGGATAACTACAGTTCCTTCAAGCTGGAGTTGCTGGCATTGGTGTGGGTCATGACGGAGAGATTCGCAGAATACCTGTCCGGCTCGGAGATGCTGGTGCGCACCAATAATAACCCGTTGGCGCATCTGGAAAATGCCAAGCTAGGGGCCTTGGAACAACGCTGGGTGGCCCGGATGGCGAAGTTCCGGTACAGAATCGCCTATAAAAGGGGGGCACAGAACACTCACGCTGACGCCATATCCAGAGCAAGGCATGCACTGCTGGGAAAGAGTAAAGATGAGATGCTAGAGGAGGTTCCTTGGTTCCGTAGGACTGCTGAGCTGGTGGTGGCCATGCTGGACGCTTGCAGCAGGAAAATCATGAACTTGCTCTGTTCAAACACTGGGTGACACTGAAGAAGCTGCCTAGTCCAGAACAGTGGAGTGCTCTCACTCCAGAAGCATTGAAGATACTCCAACAGTGGGAGTGCCTCCAGATGAGAAACGGGCTGTTATATAAGAAGGTTCAACTACAGAGGAAACTTGGAGCTTCCTGGCAGGTAGTGATTCCATAAATGGTGCTGTCTAACATGGCCACTGGGGCTCACGAAAAAGAGGCTCACTTTGGTCTTGAAAAAACTTTTCAGTGGCTACAGTGGTTTGGTTACCATCCACGGCTAAGAGCAGCGGCGGAAGAAGCTTGTAGACTCTCTCGGGCCTGTGAGTTGGCCAAGTCCCCGGAACAAAGAGCTCCTACTCAGACAATAGTAACCTCAGCTCCCCTGAAACTGTTAACCATCGACTATCTGACAATTGGGCCAGCCCACCTAGGATACGACCACTATTTGGTGATGGTGGATCATTTCACGAAGTTTGCGGTAGTGATGCCCACAATGTATGCCAACTGTAAACATTTCATTCAGGTGTATGGACGCCCACAGTGGATCCATTCGGATCAAGGAGCTTGTTTCTTGGAAAAAGTAATGGATGAATTACAGCGGATCTATCAGTTTGACAGGTCATACACCACACCGTACCATCCTCAGGGAAACGGGGCCAGTGAACGATTTAACCGTACTCTAATCCAGATGCTGAGAATCCTGGAAGATGATAGGAAAGCAAGGTGGCCAGAATATGTCTCTGACCTAGTGTGAATCTACAACAATCAAGTCCATCCAACCACCCGTTACGTACTTTACTCCTTGCTGATCGGCCAAACAGGAAAAGAAGTCACAGAACTGGAGCTGGATCCAAGGGAAGACTACCCATGGACGGGGGTGTCTACCTGGGTCTGAGAACATCACCACTGTCTACAGACCTTACATCTTTTGGTTCAGACACGGCTCTGGGAACTGGAGCACCCTGAGAAACTTCCTCTGCGGGGGGCAGATCTTCAGGTTGGTGATCGATTGTTGGTGCAGGAGAAACATCCTCGTGACAAACTGGAAAATCGGTGGGAGAGTAGGCCATACAGAATGAAGCGTCGGGTCGGTATGGAAGGGCCCGTATGTGAGATTTATCCAAAAGGGGAAGAGAATGCACCCACCTGAGTGGTCCACAAGAGTATGCTCCGGCCATTCTTCTCTGAGGACCCCATACAAAGGGAAGAAACCCCTGAGGTTCCTGAAGAGGTGCCTCCCGTGGCCGTGGAGGATGAAGAGGAAGAGAGTGAGTGTCGAACAGCCATCTGAAACTTCGTCTGTAGATCAGGGCCCTGAGACACTGGAAGAGAACGTCACGGCAGGTCCAGATTCAACTTTGCCTCTGCTGGAAGACTCCACTATTCTTTCCAATCTACGTCGCTGCGAACGCACAACGGCTGGACAACCCCCCCAATCGGTACAATCAGGTTCAGTTTACTTTGCGGCAAACCTCTAAAACAGTCAAAAAGCTCTCTAACAATGCTCAAGATACCTCGCCGGTGGAAAGGTGAGTGAAAAGAGGGGGGGTGTAAGAAGATGAGCCGAGGCAGAGTCAGTGGTTTCTAGTGCCCTTTAAGGCCGGGACTATCGGGACTGTCACCACTGTTGCTGAGGGAGGCTTCTTCTGGGAGGGAAAGACCTTCCCGCTGGACAGCAGGGGGTGCGGGGTATATAATAAGGACTGAGCGCAGGAATGGGTCAGACTTGGCAGGAAAGCGACAGGAGAAGGTTGACTCCCTCCGCTGCTCCAGCTGACAACTCCATGCCGCTCATACTTAAGCTGTCTATAAGATTGACTTTGACGCTATTGAGTTATCATCTGACTCTGTTATTCTGGACAGTCCTGTCTGTGGTAACGGATAAGCTGCTTAGAGACTGCCTCAAAAGACCTCCCACTGCTGCGGACTGAGCGTGCCGACGGCTCGTGTTTGGCACCATTCCTGAGGAATTCACATCAAGGACTGTTTCCACGTTCCAGCGCACTCAAACCAAGCAGGACCGGATCCATCAGCACCGTCATGAGGCAGTGCTTCTCGTTCCTCCGTAGCAGAGCTAGAGACTTTGTCCACGATTTGCATCACCATCAGGAGATTTTCCAGCCTTTCCCCTGCAAGATCAACAAGCGCTAAGTTACCTTGTTTTTGTATATCTTATTCTTGAGCATTGTGTTCGGCCATGTGCACACGATGCAGATTTCCAGCGGATCCACAGCGGATTTTACCGCGCAGAAACGCTGCATATCCGCATTGTGATGTACAGTAGCATGTTAATCAATAGAAAAAAAAACACTGTGCAGACGCTGCAGATTTTTCCGCGCGGTTATCTTGTGGTTCAAAATATGCAGCATGTCACTTCTTTTGTGCGGTTTTCCACCTGCTCCATTCTCCAAATCCGCAGGGGAAAACCGCACAAAAATCGCAAGAAAAAGAAGAAATCCGCAGGAAAAATGCAGGTCATTTGACTTGCGGATTTCTTCAATTCTGCGTGGAAAAATCCGCAGGGCAAAAAAGTACGTGTGCACTTAGCCTTTGTGTGCAAATCCCGCTGGTGCCGTATTATTCTTGCCTTCCTGCGTGAAGTATTTCTTGTTAATTGCCTGTTCAGTAAATCTTGTTATCCCTTTCTCTGCCTCCGGCTCTACAGTGCATCCAAAAAACTATACTCGTTTTACACATACAGCTTTGCACACTGTATATACACAGCTACCCTGTACACACAGATCAGCACACTGTATATACAGTTGTGGCCAAAAGTATTGACACCCCTGCAATTTTGTCAGATAACACTCAGTTTCTTCCTGAAGATGATTGCAATCACAAATTCTTTGGTATTATTATCTTCATTTAATTTGTCTTAAATGAAAAAACACAAAAGAGAATGAAGCAAAAAGCAAAACATTGATCATTTCACACAAAACTCCAAAAATGGGCCAGACAAAAGTATTGGCACCCTCAGCCTAATACTTGGTTGCACAACCTTTAGCCAAAATAACTGCGACCAACCGCTTCCGATAACCATCAATGATTTTCTTACAATGCTCTGCTGTAATTTTAGACCATTCTTCTTTGGCAAACTGCTCCAGGTCCCTGATATTAGAATGGTGCCTTCTCCAAACTGCCATTTTTAGATCTCTCCACAGGTGTTCTATGGGATTCAGGTCTGAACTCTTTGCTGGCCACCTTAGAAGTCTCCAGTGCTTTCTCTCAAACCATTTTCTAGTGCTTTTTGAAGTGTGTTTTGGGTCATTGTCCTGCTGGAAGACCCATGACCTCTGAGGGAGACCCAGCTTTCTCACACTGGGCCCTACATTATTCTGCAAAATTTGTTGGTAGTCTTCAGACTTCATAATGCCATGCACATGGTCAAGCAGTCCCGTGCCAGAGGCAGCAAAGCAACCCCAAAACATCAGGGAACCTCCACCATGTTTGACTGTAGGGACCGTGTTTTTTTCTTTGAATGCCTCTTTTTTCTCCTGTAAACTTTATGTTGATGCCTTTGCCCAAAAAGCTCTACTTTTGTCTCATCTGACCAGAGAACATTCTTCCAAAACGTTTTAGGCTTTTTCAGGTAAGTTTTGGCAAACCCCAGCCTGGCTTTTTTATGTCTCGGGGTAAGAAGTGGGGTCTTCGTGGGTCTCCTACCATACAGTCCCTTTTCATTCAGATGCCGACGGATAGTACGGGTTGACACTGTTGTACTCTCGGACTGCAGGGCAGCTTGAACTTGTTTGGATGTTAGTTGAGGTTCTTTATCCAACATCCGCACAATCTTGCGTTGAAATCTCTTGTCAATTTTTCTTTTCTGTCCACATCTAGTGAGGTTAGCCACAGTGCCATGGGCTTTAAACTTCTTGATGACACTGCGCACGGTAGACACAGGAACATTCAGGACTTTGGAGATGGACTTGTAGCCTTGAGATTGCTCATGCTTCCTCACAATTTGGTTTCTCAAGTCCTCAGACAGTTCTTTGGTCTTGTTTCTTTTCTCCATGCTCAATGTGGTACACACAAGGACACAGGACAGAGGTTGAGTCAACTTTAATCCATGTCAACTGGCTGCAAGTGTGATTTAGTTATTGCCAACACCTGTTAGGTGCCACAGGTAAGTTACAGGTGCTGTTAATTACACAAATTAGAGCAGCATCACCTGATTTTTCGAACAGTGCCAATACTTTTGTCCACCCTCTTTTTTATGTTTGGTGTGGAATTATATCCAATTTGGCTTTAGGACAATTATTTTTGTGTTTTTTCATTTAAGACAAATTAAATGAAGATAATACCAAAAATGTGTTTGCAATCATTTTCAGGAAGAAACTGAGTATTATCTGACAAAATTGCAGGGGTGTCAATACTTTTGGCCACAACTGTACACACACAGCTCTGCACAGTTACAGCCACCACGGCTGCTACCTCACATACTTACCTCCCCGCTCCAGTGTCGCAGCCTCCCTCGGGCCAGGGCTCGCGCCGTCTTGTCTACCACGCTGACTGGTCCGCGGCCGACGGCGTCACTGGACTCTGTGCGCATGCACCGTAGGCTGCGGCCGTGCATCATTCCCTCTCCTTGAGCTCCGGTGGTGCCTTGACCCAGAAGCACCGCTGGACCAATGGGAGTCTGTAGCTGGCTATATCAGGCCGCCCTCCTTTAGTGGAGGTGCCTGATCTTATTATTGCACTTGTATTAGGTCTGTTTCTCCTCCTGTGCTTGCATTGCCTATTCTCCCCTGTTTGTGTCTCCCCAGCCTGCCTCCTGTGTCCCGCTCCGTGCCTCCTGTGTCCCGCTCCGTGCCTCCTGTGTCCCGCTTCATGCCTTCTGCGTTCCGCTCCGTGCCTCCTCTGTTCCAGCTGTGTCCTGCCGTCCTGGGGTCCTCTCCTAGTCCTGCAGTCCCACTTCAGTTCTGCTTCCCGTACCCCACTTCGTCCTGGTACCCCGTGCTCTCTTTGTCCCTTAGAGTGGCTTCCTGCTTCCCTAAAGAGCCGCCCCTCTTGGTACCGGCTATCTTGGTACTTGAACCCCTGGGCCCGCACCTAACGATCCCTGTATAGGGGTCAGCTCCACCTGGCTTGCTCACCTGGGGGCCTCGGTGCCACGATCCAGAGGGTCCACTCTTGGAGGCTTGCCTCGCCGAGCCGTAACAGTAACACACACTAAAGTATATACACACGGTTGTTGCTGCTAAGGTCTCATACTCACGAAAGACTCGCGTGATTTTCCTTAGAGTTTCTCGCATGAAAACCTGGGACTGCCACCAGCTCTGGGACAGGAGAGTGCGATTACATGTATTTCTATGCCGCCACACGCTCCGGTCCGAGTGCCGGCGGCAGTGCCAGGTTTTCATGCGAGAGACTGTAAGGAGAATCACGCGAGTCTCTCGCAAGTGAGTATGAGCCCTAAGGGTAGGATAAGTAATATAAAGTGATTTTAGGCAAAACCTGTGGAGAGATCTAGGTCCAGCCCCAATCATTATATAGAATTAAGCTGGTTTCACACTTGCATATTTTGCAATCCGTGTGAAAATGGATGCACGCGGATCCGTTTTTGTCTCCATTGACTTTCAGTGGTGACGGATGAGACTTGCGTCCAGTTGTCACCGTCTTCCCACAGATCCCTGTGTCTGCATATTTTATCAGACGCACAAAAACGCAACTTGTTGCCAGATCCGTGGCTACACGTCTGGAAATAAAATGGAGCTCTATGGAGCACGGATCCAGGACAACATGGATCTGTGTGCTTCTGTGGCGCCTCTGAGGGTTCAGTCGCCACAGAGGTACTGCACCTCCTCCTGAGGTGTGGTGCCCCACCATTCAGGTAAGGTGGAGACCCCTGACCACACTCCAACACCTGCATCCCACACAACACAGTAGTGTAGCAAAGCACCCTTTGGTGGCTCCCTGCTTGGAACACGAAGCGTGCTGGGAGGCGGGTGGAGTTTAGTTGGCACCAAAAGAGCGGGAAGAGTTTAGGATTTAGTCAGTCTGACAGGGTCAGTGGAGGAGTGAAGATCCCTTGAGTGGGATGGATGAAGGAAGTGCTACAGCCGACCTCAGTGACCTGGGTCCGCTGGCACAGGAAAGGGACATTGATGGAAAGCCTGACTTTCTCGATAAGAAAGAAGGATTAGTACGGAACGTAAGGAGAGGAGGACTAAGGATTAGGGTTAGAGCAGAACCCTTCCCAAGTTCACAGCACATGGCCGGGGTCCGGTCCCCGAGGTTGTATGGATACTAATGGTCCTGCAACAGACACCGGAGGAATAGAAGTTGTCACCACTTTATTCCCACACAAGACTTGGTGGCACAACAGCAACGTGAGTGAGCCGGGACTTGGTAGCAAGGAGTCCCCGAAGCAGGCTAAAGCTGTCTGCCGTACAAGTAGAGTTCTAAGAACGTCTGAAAGGAGGAACTCCAGTGTAACTCAGTACAGAGAGTACTTCACAATAGGCGCTAGAAGGGAGACGTTCAGAAAAGGCACATATGTTGGCAGAGTGTTGTAACGGAGTACTTCATCTTGCCTGCAGGTTGGCTGAGCCTCTGACCTGGAGGACACAGCATGGCTGCGGGCACCTGTATGCACCACAGACTGTGAGTAAAGCATTGGAACTACATGCCCTGGTGTCCTCCGCTTATTCCTGCACCAACCCACTCAACACTGCTACATCTCTGTGCTAACATGGCACTCTCTGCGTCTCCTCACTCGCTTCCCATCTACACTGCCCTGGGACTACAACCCTGCCTGTGGAGGGCTACATTATCTTTCCTGCACCACACCATCTGTCCCAGAGGATCTGTCTGCAGCGTCGGCTTAACACCTTTATTGCTGAACACCACAGGTGGCGTCCCGAATCATTCATCTTAATGACTTTATCCCCATCACTTAATCCCTTTTACATGGGCGCCCAGGGCCATGGATCAGGTCACCGCTGCTGTGACATTCCCCTGAGAGACCTGCCCGGTACCGAGTACCCCACATCCCTGGGAGGGCAACCCACTTCCATGTGCATAGATCTGTTTTGCGGCACTGAGCATGCTCGGAAGCGAGGGATGTGCTGTATGGGAAGGTGATGAAACTGTATGGGACCAGTATGCCGACATAATGTAGACTATGTGTGCATGCTGATCTGTCATACAGTGATCTTTTCCACCTCACTAGAAGGGCTTGTGCCCTATGTTACAGTGTGTTAATGTTAATAAAATGTATTGGGAGCATGTATATGACATGGGGGCACCTGGTTAGGGGCTGCACGAGTGGGTCTGCTTTCACACTAGCATTTTGGTATGGTGTGTTGTGATGTGTAGCAATACTGATGCATTCTGATCCAGATTACATCCCTATACTAACATAGGGACGCATGGACGTGCATTTGCATCAGGATAAGGATGCATCATGTGCACCAACACATATCACAACACTTACTAAATCACAAAGGACATGAACAAAAAATGACACAATACATGTTAAGACTACAACCGAGGAGCAGGGGGCCTGATCACAAGAGCTGACAATCTGAGGAAACAGCAATGCTGAATAACAGTCTACTCTGCATCACTAGATCCTTATACAGGTGTATAATGAGGCCTCACTACAGGCAAAGACCTAGAACGAGGACTGTGGAAAACGGATTTCTATTAACAAAAGAGCCGTTTAAAGAGCCAAAAGAGACGGCTCTTTATGGTGAGCGGAGCCGAATGAGCCGGATCACCAAAAAGAGCCGGACTTCCCATCACTAATGCCTACTCACTATATCTCCCCCTAAGGGGTGTGGTTGGAGGGAGCTAAATGTTCAGCTTCTGTCTTTTTTCTCTTGGGTGTTTGGAGGATGTCTCTAGGCTCAAGCTCTGGTGAGAGCTGCAGTGTGTTGTGTCCCAGAAGACTAGAGCCACGCCAGGGAGGACTTTAGTATGGACTTTTTATTTTCATTTGTGCCAGAAAGGCTCTTTTATGTTACTATTTTGTCTTTATTGTTTATGAAGCAATAAGCCACCCAGAGACTTTAATACCTAGAGTTCCTGTTTCTACCTTGCAGAGCATCTGAGAGAGCTGTCCTGCTTCCATTTCTCAGACATACAGTGTTACGTGGTCTGTGAACAATTCTGTGATCAGTAAAACTTCTAAAATACTTTTACAAATTTTGTAGGCTTCCATTTTTCAGACATACAGAGTTATGTGGTCTATAAACATTTCTATGATCCCTAAAAGTGAACTAAATCTTTTAAAAATTTTGTAGGCTTCCATTTCATAGTCAAACAGTATTATTTGGTCTATGCTTATTTCTGTGATCTCTAAAAGTGAACAAAAGCTTTTACATTTTTTTCAGGCTTCCTTCTCACAGACATACAGTGTTATGTGGTCTATGACCATTTCTGTGTTCTGGAAAACTGCTACAAATATTTCAAATAAATTGTATTCTTCCATTTCTCAAACATACACTGATACATGCTATGTGAACATTTCTATGATCTATAAAAGTGAACAAAAGCTTTTAAAAAATGTTTAGGCTTCTATTTCTCAACCATACAGTCTTATGTGGTCTGTGAACATTTCTGTGATGTCTAAAATTGAGAAAAAGCATTGAAACATTTTTCTTGATTGAATTTGATTGTCATCCACTTTTGTATTCTTTCTGTTACATTACAATGGAGTAAACTTACAAAAACCGCTTTGATTGCTGCATGTGATCACTTTTTTCTTTTGTTAAAAATAAAATCAGTTTCAAGAAACCTAGTAATTGTAAAATGCGTAAGGCATGCATTAAGAGATGGGGAAGTGAAAGTGCTGATGATGGTACACACAGATGACGAGGATGGGGGCAGGTGCGGCTACGCCTGTTGCTAGAGAATTAGAAACACGCCTATCCACGACACATAGGTTCCTATCCCACTTTGTAGGGATGCGTGGTACACCACTCCTGAAACCAGAGCAATGAAAACAGGTGGTCGGTAGGATAGCAGATAATGCTTCCAGCAGGCTTGGCAGCACCACACAGTCTATCACAACGTCCGGTGTCACCAAAATAAAGTCTGGATCATTTATTCCTCACCCTGATCCTCCTTCCTCCTACTATGTTGTCCCAGGAGACTAGTGATCCCACACAAGGATAATCAGAGGAAGGCCTTTACCACAACATTGCATGATCGTGGCCTCTCAAACTGCATGCTTCAAGAGAGACAGGTCGACATGCTGCTTAATAATGCATGAAACTTAAAGCAGCCATGCCCACAAGAACATGACAGTGTGGAATGGCAAATTTGGGATAAGGAGGAGGAATATGATAATGAGACATAGTTGCCACTAAGTCTTGTTGTTGTTAAGTCATAAAGTCAGGAGGACCAGGGTGCGGTCATGGAAGACAAGGTCTTGGATGATGAAGTCACCAACTCAACCTGGGAAGCTGGCATGCAGAGCAAGGCCAGCATTGCTGAAGTAAATAGATCTGCAGAACCAAAACAGACAGGAAGAGGAAGTGGGGTGACGAGTGGGAGAAGGTGGGCAACTGTCCACAGAGCACCGACAGTCCTGAATTTCTCTGTCAAAGAGTTAGGTGTTCTCCAGTCTGGGACTTTTTTAAAGAGAATTCTGAGACAAACAAAATGGTCATTTTCAACCTGTGCTATGCAAAGATCAGCAGGGGCCTGACCACTAAGAACCTAACCACCACCAGCAAGATCAGGCACATAATTTAAGCACCTGACTTGGTGGACCAAACACGTGGATCCACAATTGGTGCCATCGGGTGACACCACTGCCTTTTCCCCTGTGCTAGGTGCTTCGCAATCACCTGTCCAAAATCACTGATGCAGATGCCCCCTGCCCTGCACCTATCCTTGCACATTCTGACTTACCATCACCAGGCATTCAGGCCTTGGAAATAAAAAGAAAATTCCCAGCCACCCACCCACAGGCCCAAATGCTAAAAGGGCACATTTACAGTCTGTTTGTCATAGAAATGTTGGCATTTAGGCTGGTATACATGGAAGATTTTTGTCGACTCATGGTGGCGGGCGTCCCTCGGTACTTGGACCCCAGCCGACACTTTTTACTAGCTTGTGTCCAGGAACATCACCCGTGCCCTTACAAGTGCGCTCGCTTACTGGCATTGCTTGTGGCCAGAAATGCTACACTTCCTGGATGGACCACAGGGGGAACATTATGGAGGTTGGGGCCGAGTCACACCCTTCCACAGCGCCCGACACTGAGGATTGCTGGCCCTACTTCTATCAGGGATTCTTTCACCTCCTACAGCAGTTCCTGCACCCCCTCCTGCACCTCCTCATCCTCCATCTCCAATGTTTTATCTCTGAGCATGTCAGCCACATCAGCCAGAAGCTTTGCAGCACTGTCTCAGTGAAGCTGCAAGAGCTAATTTATCTAAGAATCAAACTGCACACCGCGGCTGAGTTACTTAAAGGAATAACAAACCTGACACATCTGTGTTTTTTTCCACTGAACCTCCAACCAGGCATGGTCGTGTGTGATAATGGGTGAAACCAAGTAGCGGCTGTGAAGCTTGGCAAGCTCACACACTTACCATGCTTGCACATGTGGTCAACTTGGTAGGTCAGTGGTTTCTGAAAACATACCTAGTGTGACAACACAGAATTTCTTCTTAATTATGCCTGACTGAAATTCTGTAATTATTCAAAACTGTTCAAAATGAATCAGCAATTCAATAAAATCACTAAAGACAATTATGGGCAAAATAATACCTATATTCAATAGCAAACGTGAAATGCGCGTCAGGGGTGACACGTGGCTCCAGGGCAACCAGGCACCATACTTCATGGGTAAGCGTTAGAAGCATTAGCTCACTTGGGGTTTATTTGCAGTCACTTTGGCTATTTACTGAGGGCTGGTCCTTCTACAAACGGTATGTGCAATGTCATTATAACTATTTTGATTAATGGTCAAAATTGGTTGTTTCAATATGTGTAGACTATAGGAAAGAAAGAGCGCAATAGGGCCTTATCCGGGTAGTTATTGGAAGAAATAAAAGACATTTACTCACCCTTTCCAGGAGAGATTAAGGTATATCAGATCAGCTGTCAGCTTGCTGCACGTCCAAAGGTCCACTCCGTGACCGCCAATATCAATCTTTTATGGAATAAAATTCTTGGACTTATGTGCGCTGCTAAACAAAGTATCACATCCAGGCTATGTAGAAAGATTAACCATTTATTTCCCAACGCGTTTCGAAGTACATCACACTTCTTCCTCAGGGGATGACATGTCCTCTCCTGAGGAAGAAGTGTAATGTACTTCGAAACGCGTTGGGAATTAAATGGTTAATCTTTCTACATAACCTGGATGTGATACTTTGTCTAGCAGCACACATAAATCCAAGAATTTTATTCCATAAAAGATCAAAATTGGTTGTTATAATATTGAACACTTATATGATATTATGTAGTTGTTATTATGTTTGTGTGCCATTATGATGATAATTGCCTAAGATTTGTCCTGGATATACAATATAACATCTAGGGTCACATTTGAACATCGTCTGTTTTTATTATATTATTGTATAAATATATATATATTTTTTTTTTGCTAAACAAATAAAATTGTTTTTTTGTAAACATTTTTATGTATAGCACTCCTTTTTCTTTTTTTAATCAAAATGAATCAGCGTAGGGTTTAATAATATAATTTACAGATTACCGAATTTCAAATAGACCCTAACTAAAGATTTAAAGATTAAAATATAACTTTTATTGAAAACTGTACCAATAGATGGTGCTCATTTAAGAACGCAGTGTTTATATGGTTAATGAATGTCCTGACTTTAAATAATAGGCTCTTGGAGTAAATTAAATTCCTCTTCACTTCGAAATTGCTGTACTCAATTTTCACTGTCTAATGGCTATTATTTGTTTGTAAGTATTATTAAGTAGCCTCACATAGAGGTAGGTATTGTTCAATGCCTCCCCTTTTAGTAGATGTGATCAATTTCACTGGCTAATTTGCCTTTAGAGGGGTTTGTATTATTCAATGCTTCCCCATGTAAGGCCTATCAGACAATATCAGGACATTGATTTTTTTTAAATCAATGGTATTTAGCCTTAGTGGACATGGATCACTCTATGGCATGTATCACCAATAGATTACCTGCTCTAAAATATTAATTAGCTGCCCCCGACATGTTTCGCCATTACTGGCTTCTTCAGGGAAATGAGGCTGCAAAGTTTGCAGTTTCATTTTCCTGAATAAGCCGGCATTGGTGAAACATGTCGGGAGGCAGGTGATTTATATTTTAGAGCAGGTAGTCTATTTGTGATACATGCCATAGAGTGGTCCGCGGCCACCAAGGCTAAATACCATTAATTTAAACAAATCAATGTCCTGATATTTTCTGATAGGCCTTACATGGGGAAGCACTGAATAATACTTACCCCTCTAAAGGCAAATTAGCTAGTGAAATTGAACACATCTACTAAAAGGTAAGGCATTGAACAATACCTACCTCTATTGATCACATTGTTAAAAATTGATTGGTATAATATGTTGCTCATTCAGAGTTTTACATATTCTTGGGTAGATTTTGTTGCTGTATAAGCCTTAAAAAGCTTGTTAAAAAAAAGATCGGTATTATATTGCTCATCCATAGTTTTACATATTCTTGGGTAGATTTTGCTGCTATATAAGCCTCCAAAATCTTGTTCAAAATTTTAGGCTGTGTACATATGTTGGGTGTGTTTTTGTAGCATTTTTTCTGAGCGGATGATTTGTGACAAAACCTGAAGCAAAACCTGATGACAGCAAAGTGAATGAGAAACCTAAACCTAAAATGTCATGCAGTTTTTTTGACTTGCAGATTTGATGAAGAAAAAATTCTGCAGCATTTCAATTCTCTGTGCATTTTGCCCTGTTTTTCACCATTGATTTCACAAAGATCAATAAAAAACACAGGGCCAAAACGTGTTTTTTGCAGCTGTGTTTTTCCTGTGAAGAGATGCAGAAATGGTGCAGAAATTTTACTCAACATGTGCACATACTCTAGTACTAATACATGGCAATTTGAACAGAATGTGTATGAGGCCCTCCTTTATGACTAATACAGGGTGTATCTGAGTCCCTTTGAGTCCCTATTTTGTAGCAGTTCTTGCTTCCTTCATTAACCCCTTCCCGACTTTTGACGCCACGTAGGCGTCATGAAAAGTCGTGCCAATACGACCCTTGACGCCTATGTGGCGTCATGAATTAATTGCCCTCCTGCGGGTCGAGTGACCGGGGTCACTGAAAGGTCACCTGACCCGCGCGCACACACACAGGACACTTGATAGTTAATCCCAGGGGGCGTGGCTTAGCCCCCACTTGCCTACGATCACTCTGATTGGCTGTTTCACTTTTAACAGCCAATCAGAGCGATTGTAATATTTCACCAATGAAATTTGGTGAAATATTACAATCCAGCCATGGCTGATGCTGAAATATCATCGGACATGGCTGGAGACAGAGACCCGACCCCCCCACACCAACTGACAGCAATGATCGGCAGCCGCTGTCATAATCTGCTCCCCCGCCTTCCCTCCAATCCCCCTGCCCTCTGATCACCCCATCTCACCCTGCACGGTGCCTTCGAAGTCCCTCTGGCTGTCCCGGTGTCCCGCCGTCCCGGATCATGGGTGCCGCCATCTAGGAAAATGGCGGGCGCATGCACAGTGCGCCGGCTAGAATCTGCAACGCTGCAGATTCATTCATTTATTTTGATCACTATGATAAACTTTCACAGTGATCAAAATGAAAAAAAGTAAGTCACCGCCCCCCTTTTCACCCCCGTATGTAGGGACAAATAATAAAATAAAAAAAAATATTTTTATTTTTCTATTAGGGTTAGGGTGAGGGCTAGGGTTAGAATTAGGGTTAGGGTTGGGGTTAGGATTAGAAATAGGGTTAGGGCTAGAAATAGGGTTAGGGTTGGAATTAGGGTTAGGGTTGGAATTAGGGTTTGGATTAGGGTTAGGGTTGGAATTAGGGTTGGGATTAGGGTTAGAGTTGTAATTAGGATTGGGATTAGGGGTGGGTTGGGGTTGGGATTACGGTTAGGCTTGTGGTTATGATTAGGGTTGGGATTAAGGTTAGGGGTGTGTTGGGGTTAGGGTTGCAGATAGAATTGAGGGGTTTCCACTGTTTAGGCACATCACAGGGTCTCCAAACGCAACAAGGTGCCACCATTTATTCCAGCCAATTTTGCGTTCAAAAAGTCAAACGGTGCTCCCTCCATTTCGAGCCCCGACGTGTGCCCAAACAGTGGTTTTACCCCACATATGGGGTATCAGTGTACTCAGGAAAAATTGCACAACAACTTTGGGGGTCTAATTTCTCCTGTTACCCTTGGGAAAATAAAAAAATATTTTTTATTTTCACGGCCCTGCTGTTATGATTGAGTGACCGAGGAGGAAAAAACAAAAATGCAAGTTCAGCCCAGAAAATCAGAGAGGTTGGAAACTAGCGGATTGCAGACCCCCAATCCTATCACACAACTAGCAGTAGCCGTGGAGTGTTCCTACGGTGATGCTAGACACCTCGTCACAGCCGGAGATCTAAATAAGCCTAAAGAGAGAAAAGGGAAAAACTGACTGCCCCAGAGCAGACCCCAAAGCAATAGGCAGCCCCAACATATAATGACGGTGAAGCAAGATGAAAATACTAACACAGATAGAAAGATAGGATGAGCAAACGATGGGGCCCAAGCTAACTAAAAAGGACAGGACAGAAAAGCTGCTGTCTGCAATCCGAGAAAACCCTGCTAAAAATATTACCAACACAACTGATAAGCCAAAAGGACCCTGAAGTCACTAGACTTCAAACCCTATATCAGCACTCAGAATATTCTGAAAGCAGAGCAAAAGAGAACACTGATCAAGGAATAAGAATCCAGCACACCCCCAGCCAGGGATGGCTGAACTCCAAAACAAGGTAAACAAAACCAAAACTAATAAGTTCAATAGCAGAGCAAAAACTTATCTTTGGGAAGCAGGAGTCAGACTGGTCTCAAAGAATCCAGCAGAGAAATCACCAGCCACTCAGAAGGGCGTCGGCTACCTTATATCCAGTCGGAAGTTCCTGTTACCCAGTCACAATCCACCTGATCAGGTGTTTGGTTTCTTTCATGCAAATCAGCCTCACTACCTTCCTTCACCAGAAGAGGGAGATCCTCGGACACAAAAGGTGAATGAACAGATGAGCTTACAACACCCTGCGTTATAAACTTCTGTGAAGCACTTGGGAGTTCAAAGTGCTCACCAAACATTTAGATTAGTTCCTTGGGTGGTCTAGCTTCCAAAATGGGGTCACTTGTGGGGCGTTTCCACTGTTTAGGTACATCAGGGGCTCTGCATACGTAACATGACGCCCGCAGACCATTCCACCAAGTCGGCAATTTCAAAGCGTCACCACTTCCCTTCCGAGCCCCAACATGTGCCCAAACAGTGGTCCCCCCCAAATATGGGGTACTAGCGTACTCAGGACAAACTGGACAACAACTTTTGGGGTCCAATTTATCCTGTTACCATTGTGAAAATAAAAAATAGCGGGCTAAAAAATCATTTTTTGAGGAAAAATAAAATATTTTTATTTTCACGGCTCTGCGTTATAAACGTCTGTGAAGCACCTGGAAGTTCAAAGTGCTCACTATGCATCTAAATAAGTTCCTTAGGGGGTCTAGCTTCCAAAATGGGGTCATTTGTAGGGGTGCTCCAAAGTTTAGGCACACAGGGGCTCTCCAAACACGACATGGTGTCCGCTAACGATTGGAACTAATTTTCTATTCAAAAGGTCAAATGATGCTCCTTCCCTTCTGAGCCCTGCCGTGCGCCCAAACAGTGGTTCCCCCCATATATGGGGTACCAGCATCCAATTTATCCTGTTACCCTTCGGAAAATAAAAAATAGCGGGCTAAAAAATCATTTTTGAACAAACAAAATGATTTTCTATTTTCACTGCTCTGCGTTATAAACTTCTGTGAAGCACTTGGGGGTTCAAAGTGCTCACCACACATCTAGATAAGTTCCTTCGGGGGTCTAGTTTCCAAAATGGGGTCACTTGTGTGGAGCTCCAATGTTTAGGCACACTGGGGCTCTCCAAACACGACATGGTGTCCGCTAACGATTGGAGCTAATTTTCCAATCAAAAAGTCAAATGGAGCTCCTTCCCTTCCGGGCTCTGTCGTGCGACCAAACAGTTGTTTATGACCACATATGAGGTATCGGTGTACTCAGGAGAAATTGCCCAACAAATTTTAGGATCCATTTTATCCTGTTCCCCATGGGAAAATGAAAAAACTGAGGCTAAATAAAATTTTTGTGAAAAAAAGTACTTTTTTTTACGGATCAATTTGTGAAGCACCTGGGGGTTCAAAGTGCTCACTATGCATCTAGATAAGTTCCTTGGAGGGTCTAGTTTCCAAAATGGGGTCACTTGTGGGGGAGCTCCAATGTTTAGGCGCACAGTGGCTCTCCAAACGCAACATGGCAACCGCTAAATATTCAAGCATATTTTCCATTCAAAAAGTCAAATGGCGCTCCTTCCCTTCTGAGCCCTGCCGTGCACCCAAACAGTGGTTTATGACCACATACAGTTGTGGCCAAAAGTATTGACACCCCTGCAATTCTGTCAGATAATACTCAGTTTCTTCCTGAAAATGATTGCAAACACATTCTTTGGTATTTTTATCTTCATTTAATTTGTCTTAAATGAAAAAACACAAAAGAAAATGAAGCAAAAAGCAAAACATTGATCATTTCACACAAAACTCCAAAAATGGGGCAGACAAAAGTATTGGCACCCTCAGCCTAATACTTGGTTGCACAACCTTTAGCCAAAATAACTGCGACCAACCGCTTCCAGTAACCATCAATGAGTTTCTTACAATGCTCTGCTGGAATTTTAGACCATTCTTCTTTGGCAGGAAGAAACTGAGTATTATCTGACAGAATTGCAGGGGTGTCAATACTTTTGGCCACAACTGTATGAGGTATCGGGGTATTCAGGAGAAATTGCCCAACAAATTTTAGGATCCATTTTATCCTGTTACCCATGTGAAAATGAAAAAACTGATGCTAAAAGACCATTTTTGTTGGAAAAATTAAAATGTCCATTTTTTCCTTCCACATTGCTTTAGTTCCTGTGAAGCACCTGAAGGGTTACTAATCTTCTTGAATGTAGTTTTGAGTAGCTTGAGGGGTGCAGTTTTTAGAATGGTGTCTCTTTTGGGTATTTTCTGCCATATAGACCCCTCAAAGTGACTTCAAATGTGACGTGGTCCCTAAAAAAATGGTTTTGTAAATTTTGCTGTAAAAATGAGAAATCGCTGGTCAACTTTTAACCCTTATAACTACCTAACAAAAAAATGTTGTTTCCAAAATTGTGCTGATGTAAAGTAGACATGTGGGAAATGTTATTTATTAACTATTTTGTGTCATATAACTCTCTGGTTTAACAGAATAAAATTTCAAAATTTTCAAATTGCTAAATTTTCAAAATTTTTGCCAAATTTCCATTTTTTTCACAAATAAACGCAAAAATTATCAACCTAAATTTGCCACTAACATGAAGCCCAATATGTCACGAAAAAACAATCTCGGAATCGCTAGGATGCGTTGAAGCTTTCCTGAGTTATTACCTCATAAAGGGACACTGGTGAGAATTGCAAAAAATGGCCAGGTCATTAAGGTCAAAATAGGCTGGGTCATAAGGGGTTAATTCAACTAAAATTTCCTATTTTTTAATTAAAAAATCAATTTTGGCTTACTTAAATTATATATGTATTTTAAATACTTTTAAAATCTTTTTACAATGTTGCCTTCAAAAGAAGGTGTTTTTTTAAACATTTTTTTTTAACTGTAAATTGCAATTTTTGTCAGTTTGGAATGTTTTTTCGTGAGTCCTCAAAGTGAAGTAAAAGTGTGACACCATTTTTCTCAGCATTGATCTGGGAGTCAGAGATGCTTCCTGGGGTCTTCACCATGCTGTTCTCCTTCAGTTCAACACTTTTCCCATTGTAGTGCAGAAGTGTTGGTGTATTGCGATAGCTAAAAGTCAAATAGCGCGCCTTCCCTTCCGAGCCCTGCCATGTGCCCAAACAGTAGTTTTTAACCATAAATCTGGAATTGGCATACTCAAGAGAAATTGCACAGTAAATTGTATAGTACCTTATGAAAATTAAACATTTGGGGCTAAAAACACATTTTTTGTTGGAAAAAGTAACATTTTCATTTTTTCCTTCCACATTGCTTTAATTCCTTTGAAGCACCTGAAAGGTTAATCAACTTCCTGAATGTGGTTTTGAACACCTTGAGGGGTACATTTTCCAAAATGGTGCCACTTTTGGGTATTTTCTGTCATGTAGGCCTCTCAAAATTCCTTGAGGTGTGATATGGTCTGTAAAATGGTTTGTAAATTTTGTTGTAATATTGAGAAATTGCTGATCAACTTTTAACCCTCTTAATTTCCTAATGAAAAAATTGTTTAAAAAAATTACTCTGATGTAAAGCAGCCACGTGGGAAATGTTATTTATTAACTATTTTGTATGACACAACTGTCTAAAGTACAATGTTTTGGAAAAAAAAACAGTCTCAGAATCACTGGAATGTGTTGAAGCGCTCCAGAGTTATTAGCACATTATAAGTGATGCTGGTCAGGAAGGTGAAAACAGACTTGGGGATGAAGGGGTTAAAGAAGAACCATCGTTTTAATTTTTATTAACAAATATATAACACTAGTGAATACAAGAATATATGTAATATAGCTGCATGTACTTCTCTCTACCACTGGACTGATCATTCATTTTAAAAGTTCTCAATTTACAGGTAAAATCTGTATTCAGTGCAGACAGATTTCTACATTACTGAGATAGGAGATGGCGGCTGCTACTGATAAGATTCTATATAGATGAAGGGGAAGGAGGAGAGAGGAGTTCTGCCTCTGTCGCCTCTCTTTGCCTCACCCCTCTATATAGAACTTTGAGCACCAACTGTCATCTATCTTAGTAATGTAACATTCTGTCTTCACTGAATAACGATTTTACCTGTGAATTAAGAATTTTGAGAATTCAGTTCTGCCAGAGAAAGGAGATTTCTCTGATAAGATATATAGCATTGTCGTTTCTTTTAATCTGTACTATTAATTTCTGAAATAAAAATTAAAATGAAGGTTACTCTATAATATGGTTGTTTAAACTGACCATTGGCAAACTGTATTAGTGACTCAATTAGCTTTTTAGTACTTCAGCTGATGCGGCCACTGGCCTGGCTGTTGTTCCTGCCGCCGGCCCTCTGCGGGCACGGCGGTTATAGTTTCCAACCCTCCCGGGATTTTTCTGTCCCGCACTGTAGGGAGATAAGCCGCCACGCACCCCATCCTCGCCCTAGCTTGAGACCTTCCCCCCCAGCCACTTACAGCGTCGCTTGCCTGCTCTCTTCTCTGTACACAGGACCTGTGATGAGGTCACAGGAGGGGAAGAGTCAGGGGTCACATGATCAGGAGCCTTTGTCCAGACCCCTGATCATGTGACCACTGACTCCGCCACTCCTGTGACCTCATCACAGGTCTTGTGTGCACAGCCCTGCCTCATGGTGTCTGCCGGACTCTGCTGTGCTGGTAGTCATGGTGCTGGATGAGGTAAGTATGTGTGGGGTCAGGGTAGATGTAGCAGAGCCGCGTGTGTACGAGGTGTACGGAACGGAGCCGCGCATGTGCGAGGTGTACGGAGCGGAGCCGCGCGTGTACGAGGTGTACGGAGCGGAGCCGCGCATGTACGAGGTGTACGGAGAGGAGCCGGATGTGTATGAGGTGTACAGAACGGAGCCTGTCATGAACTCATTTTCTGCTCCACCAGTTGAGAGTTCCCCTTCCGTTCTCCCTCTGGCGGTGACAGGAGGTAGTGAGGTTGGTTTAAGTGGTAGTGATCTGCCACCTGATGAGGAAGATAACGATTGGATCTCTGGAGTATCAGACAGGATATAAGACAGCCGACGCCCTATCCTGGTGCTGGTGATTCAGTCTGCTTCTCAGGTCATGACTTCAGCTCTATTCCAGTCTTCTCAAGTTGTTTGTTTTTTGCTATTGTTCACACTTGCGCTTGTTGGTCAATTCAGTTTTTTTGTGTAATCAGCCTGCCCCTGCTGGGGCTATGCTGAATTCCACTCCTATTTATCAGTATTTGCCAATCTGCTTTTTGTCCCTTATTAGATTGGCCTCTTTTTTGCTCTGTCTCAGAATATTTCAGAGTGCTGATATAGGTTTAGAAGTCTAGTGACTTCAGGGTTAATTTTGCTATCAGAAGTGTTGGACAATATTTTTGTAGGTTTTTTTTGGCAGATTGCAGACAGTGTCTTTCCTTTCCTGTCCTTTTTAGTTAGCCGGGCCCCATCGTTTGCTCAGCCTATTTTCCTGGCTTTGTTTTTATTTTCATCTTGTTTCACCGTCAGTACTTGTGGGGGGCTGTCTTTCCTTTGGGGTCTGCTCTGGGGCAGTTAGTTTTCCTCTTTTCCTGCTTTAGCCTTATGTAGCTCTCCGGTTGTGACGAGGCATCTAGGACCATCGTAGGAACGCTCCGCGACTGCTGCTAGTTGTGCGGTTAAGATCAGGGATCTGCAATCTGCATAGTTACCAACTTCTCTGGTTTTCTGAGACTTAGCTTGTTGTCTTTTTTTCCCTCCTCGGTTACCCATTCATAACAGGAGCAGCGTGTACGAGGTGTACAGAATGGAGCCACGTGTGTATGAGGTGTACGGAGTGGAGCCGCGTGTGTACGGGGTGTACGGAGAGCAGCTGCGCGTGTACGAGGTGTATGGACCGGAGCCGCGTGTGTACTTGGTGTACGGAGGGGAGCCGCGTGTGTACGAGGTGTGCGGAGGGGAGCTGTGTGTGTACGGAGTGGAGCCATATGTGTACGGGATGTACGGAGCGGAGCCAAGTGTGTATGAAGCATACAAAGCGGGCTTTTCCCACGGACACAGGAGTACACAGCGGAGCCCCGAGGAGCATTTTAAAACTCACACATGACGTTCCACCGGAAGTGATGTGCTGGAAGCTGACTGGAAATGAGATAATTTCATGAGGAGATTGTGACGGAACTAGGAATGCTTCAGTTCCATCACCATGTCCTTCACAGCGCAGACAGCAGGATCTCCTTGGAATCGGGGATGCCGGCCATGTGAGCGGATCATGATATGTCCTGCATCGGGAGGCTCAGGTGGGCACTACAATGGGAGCCGGACTGCTATAGTATCTTTATAGAATCTTTCTTTATTTCTTTCTCTCTCTCTTTTTCTTTCTTTCTCTGTTCTTTCTTTCTCATTCTCTGTTCTGTCTTTCCTTCATTTTCTTTCTCTCTGTTCCTTCTTTCTCTCTCTAATCTTTCTTTTTTTCTTTCTCTCTTCTTTCTTTCTTTCTCCTTTCTTTTTTTTTTCTTTCCTCTCTTTCTTTCTCTCTGTTCTTCCTTTCTTTCTTTCTCTTTCTTTTCTTTACTTCTTTCTTTCTCTCTGTTCTTTCTCTGTCTCTCTCTGTTCTTTCTTCTTTCTCTCTCTCTCGCTCTCCTTTCTTTCTCTCTCTCTGTTTTCTCTCTTCCTTAGCGCCAGTCAGTGTGTCCATAATGCCGCGCACGCCACTGTCTTTCTCCCTCTTTCCCTTCTTCAAAACTTGGGAGGTATGATAGGGGCTGCTATGACCATGGGGTCTGGTTGCCCAATGGATAGCAGTTCTGCCAGGAATTCTGTCACCGTGCGTACTAAAGGGGACAGAGCTTTGGGAGGAGTACTGTGCCTAAAAGCAATAAATAGGACTGAGCTGAAATACTGGGCACAGCTGTGGCTACATGTTATATAGTCGTGTTAATCTCCTCTCACTTCTTGTAACCTACAAGTGTACAAAGATATTATATAGTCACCATGTGACTAGTGGGCCTGTGTAACTTCAAATGCCAGGGCTGAATTTTAGTCCCAGTCCGGCCCTGGTGATGGGTCTCAATGATTGGCAAAGACCCTAGATAAAAAAGATTACTTTGTAGTATAGGCAGCAAATATGGGTCTGCATCTTGTCTTGGCATAAGATGAAGCTCAGCAGGTTGTTTGGTTACATTTTCTTTTATACTGCAAAATAAAATTTGCATCATTGCAGTACAAAACAGGAACCATGCTTAATAATGCTTCGAGGTCATTGATAGTTTTGCTTATCTGATCACAGAAATTAAACATGATGTCCAGATTGTCTTTTACCTTTCTCTTATTTACATTGAATATATATATATATATACACTGTATGTATGTGTGTATATATATATATATATATATATATAGTTCGCATAACACTGTACTGTGCTCAAAAATGTAGCCTAAACTGTATAAGCATTTTTTATATTGGAAGGTGTTTTATTATTTAAGGAATTTCCTATGTAAGAATGTTCTTCTGTCCACAATTGTAAATTGTATAGTATTTGACAGGTAATGGTGGCACTAGAAGGGAAGAACAATTCCAGCGATCAAGGATGAAATTAGATGTCGTTATCTAGAAGGAAAGAAAGTAAGAATGAAAATATAGTAAATTAATATTTCCAATGCTCCTTGCCACAATCCGACTAGATAGTTTCTGGCCTCGCTCAATACGCTTACATTGAGAGAGGCCTCGTCCATCTAGTCGGATTGTGCCCAGGAGTTTGCATAACGCATACTTGCGGTCACGTGACCACAATTTCTAGCGTTGACATAGAAGAATCCTCTTAGCGTGCAATGTGAGCGATGTGAGGATTCACAAGTCTGTAGTCAGATTGTTCGATTGCAGACTTCTTTAGACCAAGCAACCCCTTTATAGGGAATCTGTCACCATATTTTTTGTCTATCAACTGCTGGCACTGACATCAGGGGCTTATCTACAGCATTCTGTAATACTGTAGATAAGCCCCCGATGTAACCTGAAAGATAAGACAAACAAGTTAGATTATACTCACCCTGGCGGTCGGTCCAGTCCGATGGGTGTTGCCGTCCCGTACAGCACCTCCCATCTTCTAACGGTGATGTCCTCTTCTTTGCTGCCTGTTGTGGCTCCTGCGCAAGTGCACTGCTCTGCCCTGTTGAGGGCAGAGCAGAGTCCTGCAGTGCGCAGGTGCCGGGAGAGGTCCGGTGCCTGCGCACTGCAGTATTCTGCTCTGCCCTCAACAGGGCAGAGCAGTGCGCCTGCGCAGGAGACACGACAGGTAGCAAAGAAGAATACATCACCGTTAGAAGATGGGAGGCGCCGGACCGCAACACCCATCAGACCAAGACCGGACCACCCCCCGGTGAGTATAATTTAACTTTTTTTTTCTTATCTTTCAGGTTACATCAGGGGTTTATCTACAGCATTGCAGAATGCTGTAGATAAGCCCCTGATGTCGGTGCCGGCAGCTGATAGGCGAAAAATAGGGTGACAGATTCCCTTTAAACACATTAAAGCACATTTTTATTTGAATTTAGCAACAATTATGGTACTTTTGGTTTAGTAAATCTCCCACCGAGAGACAGGATTTAAAAGGAACTTGTCACAACTTTTTTCGATATTAAACTGTCCCCAATGTTTTGGTAGTGGAGATGGGTGAACCCTAACAGTAAAGTTCGGGGTCTGTACTGGTCACCTAGTGTCTGTGCACGGGTCCTGAACAGGATTTCTCCCGGAAGTCCGTATTACTGTTTGGTTAGGCAGCCAGAACAAATCTTGTTGAAAGGCTGTAGCACAGTCAATCAACAAGCTTTTCCTGGGTGAGCTCTTCTGGTCCCATCACAGCCATGTTAATTATTGTCATGGTTGTGATTGACCAGCAAATCATGTTAAAAAAACAAACAAAAAAAAACATATAAGGTCCTCTCTATGCTTGATAACCAGCACAGGTAAAGCTGTGGACTGAACCCTCAGCTATCAGCTTTGTCCTGGCTGGTTATCAAAAATAGTGGAGTCTCCACGTCAGTATTTTAAAATTATTTAAATAAATATTTTAAAAACCAGTGTGGGGTCCCTCCCAATTTTGATAACCAGCCAAGCTAAAGCAGTTAGCTGGGAGCTGGTATTCTGCCCCAATATCATGGCAATCACCCAGTAAATTTTGCGCTTGGATACTGACTATGAGGTCTCCGTGCATGCGCACTTAATCTGGGTGTATATCCCCCGCTTCATTTCAGATCTGTGAATTCTCTAGTGCCGTGGGAACAGAGTGCCTCATATAGCATGTACGCTCACAATGCATACAGTGGGTACAAAAAGTATTCAGACCCCTTTAAATTTTTCACTCTTTATTTCAAGACCTCTGGTGGTCTCAAACTTTTTCCATTTAAAGATTATGGAGGCCACTGTGCTCTTAGAACCTTGAATTCTTTTGTAACCTTGGCCAGATCTGCTCCTTGCCACAATTCTGTCTCTGAGCTCCTTGGCCAGTTCCTTTGACCTCCTGATTCTCATTTGGTCTGACTTGCACTGTGAGCTGTGAGGTCTTATATAGACAGGTGTGTAACTTTCCAAATCAAGTCCTATCAGTTTAATTAAACACAGCTGAACTCCAATGAAGGAGTAGAACCATCTCAAGGAGGATCACAAGGAAATGGACAGCATGTGACTTAAATATGAGTGTTTGAGCCAAGGGTCTGAATACTTATGACCCTGTGATATTTCAGTTTTTTCTTTTTTAATAAATTTGCAAAAATTTCTACATTTCTGTATTTTTCAGTCTTAATGAGGTGCAGAGTGTACATTAATGAGAAAAAAATGAACTTTTTTGAATTTACCAAATGGCTGCAATGAAATAAAGAGTGAAAAATTTAAAGGGATCTGAATACTTTCAGTACCCACTGTACATCATCTAGCCATTGACTCACCAAGGCTCCAGAGCATGCACAGATATGAAACTAGGGTTGTACATCCAAATTCAGTGCACATGCACGGAGACCTCATAGTCAGTGTGCAAGTGCAGAATTTACTGGGGGATTGCCATGACTTTGGGGCAGTCCAGGCAATCAATCAGCTCCAATGGGAATGAATAATTTGAAGAGGACTGTGACAGTTCGTGACTAGAAGGATAGAAAGCGCCACCACTATCACTGAAAAAGAAGATATGCTATGAAATCATTTAAGAATAAAATGTGTTTTTTTTAGATAAATAGTAGGAAGTGTGCTTTATAAGACCATGTTAGTGATGGACATTGCCTCACTAGCAAAACACAAAACATAGAGGGCAGTTTAATATTGAGGCTACGTGCCCATGTATGCAGAAAAAAAATCGCACTTCTTCCTAGTAAAAACGTGTGGGTTTTTTGCGTCTTTTTCCACATTTTTGTGCAATTTTGCACGTTTTTTTTTGCGTTTTTCCCACGACTTTCACATGCGAAATTCAAGCACTTTCCAAGCGATTTGAAGCATCGCTTGGAATGTGATCGACAGGTTTTTACTATTGAGGCTGCCTATGCGGCATCAATAGTAAAAGATAGAATGTTAAAAATAAAAAATAAAATAAAAAATCGTGATATTCTCACCCTCCGATGTCCCGCGAAGTGACTAAAGTGACTAAAGTGACTGAAGCCTTCCCAGGCTTCAGCGATGCTTCCATTCCCAGTAATGCCTTGCGAGACCTTTGATGATGTAAAGTCCCGCAATACTGTAGCGGTCTCACGAGATCGCTACGTCATCACAGTTCCTTGCCGAAAGGCATTACTGGGAACGGGAGCATCGCTGAGGCCTGGGAAGACTGCGCTGTACGCCGGAAGGTGAATATAACCCGATTTTTTATTTTTTATTCTTTTTTTTACAGGAATATCGTACCCAGGGCCGGGAGGACAGTCTCCTCTCCTCCACACTGTGGGTACCATCCGCACATGAGCCGCTCACTTTGTGCATGGTGGGCATAGTCACATGCGGGAAGTAAGCGGATCTCATGCATTCCTATGGGTGCGGAATCGCGGCAATTCTTTTCGGAATTGCGGCGATTCCGCAAAAAGAATAAGCATGCTGCATTTTTTTCAGCGATGAGATTCCGCCGTGGAAAAAATCGCAGCATTAGCACAGCATGTGTGGAATGCCATAGGAATGCATGGAGTGCGCTCTGTATGTGTTTTTTAAGCATTTTCGCTGCGTTTTCGCGGCAAAAATCGTGGCAAAAACGCTTAAAAATCACAACGTGTGCACAAAGCCTGAAAAGGATGTGACAGGTTCCTTTTAAACTCTATTTGCCTGCAGATTACCCCTATGTCTGCAGGCAAATAGGGTTTCTGGAAGTGGCAGGTTCCTTTTAAGCACTTAAGACTTAAGAGTGGACAAGCGCTTTAAATTTAGAATATAGCTACTGTAAGTACCAACCTTCAAATGCAGGATTTTCAAATGTGTTAGTCTTGTCTTTGTCTCTGAAAATCAATAAATAATAAACAAATTATTATTTAGCTTAGTCCAACAAACCCACTTAGCCCACCTGCTTTAGATTTAGAGAAGGAAAATCGGATTCCTGAAGCATCACTTGGTAAAATAACCAAAGCTTGTGTTAGATTCTGGTTTCAAGTGGTCTTAAACTTAACAGCCGATACATCTAACATTGTACCTTAGAATTACCTGAAAGATCACTGTTGCTTCAACAAAAATGCATAAACCAATAGTGTAAATTAATATAGTATAAATAGCTGTTACGATATGGTTGGGCAGGGAAGAGGAATTTAAGCGATCTGTTTCCTATCTTAGCATAAATGAATTACATTTGGCTTTTGCTGCTACTTTCTACTTTATTATATAACTAGCTGAAGAGCCCGGCGCTGCCCGGGCATAGTAACTAACTGTGGTTAGTTATAACAAATTATAATTATCCTCCATCCCATAGTCCCGTGCCCATATACCCATCATACATATCCACGATCCCATAGGCCCGTGCCCATATACCCATCATACATATCCTCCATCCCATAGTCCCATGCCCATATACCCATCACACATCATCCATCCCATAGTCCCATGCCCATATACCCATCATACATATTCACCATCCCATAGTCGAGTGCCCATATACCCATCACACATCCTTCATCTCATAGTCCCATGCCCATATACCCATCATACATATCCACCATCCCATAGTCCCGTGCCCATATACCCGTCATACATATCCTCCATTCCATAGTCCAGTGCCCATATACCCCTCACACATCCTCCATCCCATAGTCCCGTGCCCATATACCCGTCATACATATCCTTCATCCCATAGTCCAGAGCCCATATACCCATCACACATCCTCCATCCCATAGTCAACCATTATGACATCACAATGAGCGGCGGGGCTTGCAACCTATGATGACATCAGCGTCGCCATGGAAACCATTATGACATAATGAGGGGTGGGGCTGGATACACACACACTTTTTCCCCATTATGTAGATAGGGGCAAAATTGTTTGGTGAATTGGAACGTGCGGGGTTAAAATTTCGACTCACAACATAGCCTAGGACGCTCTTGGGGTCCAGACGTGTGACGGTGCCAAATTTTGTGGCTGTAGCTGCGACGGTGCGGATGCCAATCCCGGACATACACACATACATACACACACACACACACACACACACACACACACACACACACACACACACTTGAGCTTTATATATTAGATGACAAAATAGTAATGAAGGGGTTCAGAAAATCTACTGTTACAAATAATATATTACATGATAAGAGTTATCATCCTCAATGCACTTTGACATATTATCAGGTTTATGTCTTAAGAGGGTCAATAATTAATATGATTAGGGATGAGCAAACCGTTGAAGATCAGGTTCATTAGGTTCAACAAATTTTATTCCATAGTTCGTTTCATGTACTAGAACTTGACCCAAACTTGGCCATGAACCCGAACCCCATAGAAGCCAAAGGGGACCCAAACTTTGTTGCTGTAAAATGTCTTTTAAATGGTTGTACTAAGGGCTAGGGGCTGCAAAAGGAAGCAAAATTGGGGTAAAAGCAGGACAATGGCACTGCAAACAAATGTGGACAAGGAAATTACTTAATATAATATAGAATTAAAAAAAGCATTATGAACAAGGAGGCGGAGTCCAAATGGAGGAGTATAGCAGTACCTTGCATGTGCATTTTACTGTACTTAACAAAAAAAAATAAAAAACGATGTGGGATCCCCTCAACGTTTAATAACCAGCTAATGGAAAGAAGACAGCTGTGAGCTGACCTTATTATGCTGAGAAGGGGCCAATATCCATGGAACTTCACAACCTATTAATATCAGCCCTCAGCTGTCTGCTTTGCTTTTATTTGTTATTAAAAATGGGGAACCCTTAAAAAATTATGTGGGTTCCCTCCTATTTTTAATAACCAGCTAGGGCAATAATAATAGGTTGGGAAGTTGACCGGATATTGACCGGTTATTGGCACTTTGCAGTCTAATAATACCAACCATCCAACCACCCCAGAAATGGTGTATCCAATAAATGTGCCAATTCTGGCGCTTAGGCTCAGCTCTTTCTAATTGCCCTGGTTTGATGGCAGTTGGGGAACTAGTTTTTGGGGTTGATATCAGCTGTGTAATGTCAGGTGGCATCAAGCCCAAGGGTTAGTAATAGAGATGCATCTATCGGGCACTTCCATTACTAACCCATATTTTAAAATAAAAAGGCACACACACAGGAATAAAAGTTTATTTGAATAAAAACTCCCCACACATTCCCTGGTTTACCCATTTAATATGAAAAAAATCCCAGCAGATCCAATGTAATCTATTGTGGTTACTATGATGTCCAGCAATTCTCTGCTACAACCTATGTAGCATCGTACTGAGAATTCAATTCCTGTGGGAAATTATAAATGTGGACATTGTTACTTTTGTAGTCAATTATTCAATGATTAAGTAATTAGAATGTGTGACGCTAATCACTACTCACGGACAAGCCGTAAGGCAGAGTAGTTCATAGGTCAGGAATCATATACCAAGAGAGCTTGTTGTAAACTAAGGGGAAAGATAGAGGTGTTGTCAGGTCACTGTCTAAGGTTAGCATTCCAGGAAAGTAGCAGATCAAGACAAAAGGGCTAGACAAAAGGATGATTATAGGCAAATCCAAGGTCAGGGAGCAAAGATCAGAATACGAGAACTCAGAACACAGAGCAAACTCACACCACTTGAGCTAAGCTACAACTGGCAGTAATTGGAGACAGAGAGCCAGCTATATATAAAAAGAAACAACCATACAACTACCACCAAAATAAAAAAACTAATATAAGAAAGCTAAATCATTTATTGATAAGCTCTAAAGACATGTAGAAAAATTCATAACACAAGGTCCACGGGTTTTTAGCGTTTCCAAGCTGTTAATCATAGCAGTGAACTTATGTGAACTTTCCTCTTGCTGCTACATTGAGTCAGCTGAAAAGCCAGGTATTCACTCCAAACAGGAGACACAAGGAGTTTACCCTGCACGCCACTGCTTTGATTGGGTGAATGGACTGTCACTCCAGACACTGACAGCTCAGCATGCTCCAGTCTCAAATTGGACAGCTGGGCTGTCCATCACCATACTAACAGCTCAGGATGCCCAAACCCATATTTGACAGCTGCATCCATACACACCAATAGGAGTAATCTTGACAGTGCCCTCTCTTCTAGGGGGGCCATTAAATGCCCCGGTGTCCCAAGGAACCTATGATGGAAGGCCCTGAAGAGATGATCAGCCTTCATGGAACGGGCTGGAACCCACGGTCTTCCTTTGGGTTCATATCCCCTCCAATGAATGAGATATTGAAGGGAATTTCGAACCCTCTGAGAATCCACGGTCCTCTGTGCCTCGTACTCTAAACCTCCATTGACAAATACAGTAGGAGACAGGAATGAGGAACACAACACTAACGGGACAAACACTTTCAACAGAGATCTGTGGAATGTGATTGGGATGTGAGAAGTTAGAGAAAGTCGTAATCTAAAAGCCAGCGATTTAACCACTTCCAAAATTCCATATGGGCCAATAAATGTAGGACCGAACTTTGCTTATAGTACGTTAAGGTTTGGTTATTGTCCAAAAATGTTAATCACCTATGTTGGGATGGGACCTGCTGAACGTTTCGTATCAAATCATTATGATTTTAACGCAATATGCCAACTCAATATTTTCCTTGAACCGCCTTCCAGACATTTCCAAGTTTCTGTATGGTAACCTCGATTCCAGGACACCCACAACTTATCATAGAAAATTTACAAAAATGTAGAAGAAAAATAGGTGACAAGAAATAAGGAAAAAAGTCAGCTCACCCAACTGAGACCAGGGATCCGAGGCACGGACTGGTCAACAGTGCAGCAGGAATATCAATTGAGTGAGGAAAAAAGGATCCAGCTCCAGGAATCACATAAAACCAATGTTTATTGAAAATTCTTAAAATCCTTTATAACAGCATTGTAGTCAATAACTATATAGGGGGGAGTTCACACTGGCAGATTCGTTTCAGACCACAAGGTCTTTAGTCATTGCAAAAAAAGGCGAAGTTCCAGGGGGAGGATTGACTGTTAAAGGCAAACTCAGCAAGCAATAAAAATGAGGACCAGTTCTCCTTCTGAGCTGCAGTGAAACATCTTACAATTTTTTCCAGCTAATGATTTGTCGTTTCTGTCTGGCTGTTGGTTTCAGGATGGTAAGCAGAAGGAAATGTCAAATTAGTCCTCAATTTCATACAAAAAGCTCTCCACAATTTGGATTCAAATTGCACTCCCTATCAGATACAATGTTCAGAGGGATTCCATGTAGTCTCACCACATGATTGATAAACGTGCAAAGTGTTTCAGCATTCAGTAACCCCGATGACGGATCAAAATGAGCCTGTTTACTGTATTGGTCAACTACCACCCAAATAACTTTTCTAACTTTTCCCACCAGACAAAGACAAATCTGTGATGAAATCCATGGATAAATGAGTCCACGGTCTTTCTGGAATTGTAAAATGGAGTCAATTCCACGGCCAGGTCGTTATGACAGACTTTAGCTCATTGTCAAATTTCACAAGGGGTTATAAAATTATAAAATCTTTAATTTCATTAAGCATGGATGGTCACCAAAAAAGTCTAGAAATGGCTTTCATCATAGCTGTGACCCCAGGATGACCACTGACCGGAATCATGAAATTACTGCAGTAGACATAATCTTAGGTACACAGGTACAAATACTTTGAACCCTTGAGTAGTGGATGGAGCCAACGACTGAACTTAACGGATCTCCACTTCCAACTCCAAGGATACCATAGAAATGACAATTCCCTGATAAAGGATGAAGGTTCTGGAGGAGAAACTGAATTAAGGCTGGGAGATAAAGCATCAGCCCTCACATTCTTGGAACCCAGCCTGAACGTAATATAAAAATGAATCTAGAAAAAGATAAGAATCGTCTGACCAGGCTTGGGGTTAGCGGTTCAGCTGATTTCAATATAAGCTAAATAATTATGATACATCACAATCGTGACTATATGAATTGCTCCCTCCAAACAATGTCTCCATTCATCAAAAGCTAATTTGACAGCAAGCAACTTGTAATTCCCAACATCACAATTTCTCTCAGGAGGCGAACATTTCTTACAGAAAAATGCTCATGGCCGCAAGTTGGACAGAGTCTTAGCACCTTGAGACAATACAGTCCCTATTCCGATCTCTGAAGCATCCATCTCCACAATGAATGTTTTTTGAGAAAGGGTTGGATTAAAACTGGAGCAGACACAAAACACTCTTTCAGTTTATTAAATGACCCCAACAGCATCCAGAGGTGTATCTAGGATTTCTGGCAGCAGGGACAAGAATTCAGTTTGGCACCTCCCTCCTCAAGCACATATAAGATTTGCACACTAAGTCACGTGCAGACTAGCTATTCTCCCTATTTCTCTCAATGTTCAGTGAAAAACTGAGAGAAGCAAGAAGAAAAAATAGTTGTCACTAGAGATGAGCAAACTTGTTCGGAAGACATTTGCTAATTTCAAACTTGGCACGAATGGTGCACATTTGGATTCCTGTTCGCTTTCACAAGCATTTTTACTCAAAATAGGCAACATTCGGTCATAGTTCGGTAAATCATCGCATTTCCACTAATGCTTTTGATACTACTTTGGCTAAGATAGTGGTGCTGTATGATGAGTGGGTGGGACAAGGGAACGTTAACTTTATGTGTGCTGATTCCCGCAGCCATACAGGGGGCAGAATTCATCCACAATATCATGACACAAGGTCTTATTGGCTGCCGAAGTCAATTGTCCCTGGACATATAAAAAACAGACATCTTGATTTGCTGGCGCCATTTTCTCAGTGTCACAGTGCAGAGAAGGACCTCCCGATAGTGCTGCAAGTAAAAATGTCAGTTAGCTACATAGGATCCTGTCCTGTGTGAAATCGATTTTCCAGCATCTAACTTATATTGCGCAAAAAACGGTGTCAGCCTCTGGAGGCCCTATTTGCTTAGGCCTGTTTCACACTTCAGTTTTTTTGTGTCAGTTAAAATCCGCCAAAATGGCGGAAAGCGGATCCGTTGCTAACAGATGTGAACGGATGGCACCGGACCGTTTTTTGACGGATCCGTTCAATGAAGAATTTTAAAGGAACCGCAGCCCGGGGAGGAGAGAGAGAGAATTTTTTCTGTCCGCCAGAAATGATTTCAGGGCTAAATTTCCGGCTGACTTCATTCCTCCGGGCATGCGCACTATTAAAATGCGGATCCTGCAGCACAAAAAACGTTACATGGTCCGTCCAGGCATCTCGACGGACGCAAAAAAATTAACGGATCGGCAAAAAAAGGATCCAACGGATGGCCATCCGTCATCAATGGGGAAAAAAAACGGATCCGCCAAAAAAATGGCGGATCCGTTTTTTTGCAAAAACTGTGGATTTTGACTGATGGTCAAAAACGGAAGTGTGAAACAGGCCTTATCCAGATCATTTGTGATAAAACTGTGTTTCAGTGACAAATCAGAAGGTCAGATTTCCACTTAAAAATTGTTAGGCCTAATATTGGGGTGCAGCAAGGAGGCTTTATTTTCAAAAGTTTCACCAAATTTCAGATATTTTCAGAAATAAACGCAAGTTATATCGAACAAATTTTACCACTATCATGAAGTACAATATGCCACAAAAAGAGTCTCAGAATCACTGAG
The DNA here is from genome assembly GCF_039654945.1 of Dendrobates tinctorius. Taxonomy (NCBI): domain Eukaryota; kingdom Metazoa; phylum Chordata; class Amphibia; order Anura; family Dendrobatidae; genus Dendrobates; species Dendrobates tinctorius. The sequence continues at coordinate 4,199,262 of NW_027361680.1, read as the reverse complement.
AGACTTTGAAGCATTCCAGAGTTATTACTTCATAAAGTGATGCTGGACATAATTGTAAAAAATGGCCTGATCAAAGTCGAAAACAGGCTCTGCTCGAAAAAATTTAAAAATTGTTAGGCCTAGTGTTGTGGTGCAGCCAGGAGGACCAATTAGTTCATGCAAATCGTTTGTGATAAAACTGCTTCAGAGACAAATCAGAAGGCTAGATTTCCACTTAAAATTGTTAGGCCTAATGTTGAGGTGCAGCCAGGAGGCACAATTAGCTAATCCAAAACGTTTGTGATGAAACTGTGTTTCAGAGACAAATCAGAATGTCAGATTTCCACTTAAAAATAGTTAAGCCTAATATTGGGTTGCAGCCAGGAGGCCTAATTATGTTATCCAAATCATTTGTGATAAAACTGTATTTCAGTGAGAAATCATAAGGTCAGATTTCCACTAAAATGCTTGAGTCTAATATTGGAGTGCAGCCACGAGGTCCAATTAACTAATCCAAATAGTTTGTGATAAAACTGTGCTTCAGTGAAAAATCAGAAGCCCAGATTTCAACTTAAAAAATCGTTAGGTATAACAATATTGTTCAGCACACTATCTAGGAAAATAAATAGCGATTAGTTCATTTAGTGACAGGTGACTGACAGCTCTGAGCCTAAGGTTGTGAAACAGCAGGTTACAAGAGAGTAAGGCTACAAAGAACATGAGTAGAAAAAAGCGAGGTCTTGTTGGAAGGGGGAATAGGCTTTGTGTTCGACGTGTATGTGAGTTAGATGCACCGCTAATCTTAATGTAAGCTCAACTGAACAAACACTGTGTCGTCCTATCCAAAGACCACCGACAACATCTGTTACTGGCTACTCAACTTCCTTTCTTTGGCAGCTGCATAGCAGTATGCCTTGTAGATGAGGGCCAGAAAGAGCATGTGCTCCAGTGGATGGTAAGCGCTGCATCAAGTGACGTCTCCTCCTCTTTCTCCACCTTAACATCACACACAGTACAATCCTCAGAGGTGGCACCCCAATCACCCTTGTTTCCCCCCACATGACAAATTTCCAAATGCCCAACTGACTGTGGGGAACCACATATGGGCCATTCTGCAGAGTTGCTCACTCATTCTATTCCATGGGCATAAGAGGTCTGCTCTGAAGATTCACAGAATTCAGAGAAGGAAAGCTTATGCACTGATGCCCCAAATTTTTTTTTATCTTGGATTCGGGGCCGGACAAAGTGGGGTCCTAGCAGCATCCAGACCCTTGTTACCAGATGTTAACCACCGTGGGTGGAGGTAATCCTGATTAAACTGATACCAGTGGAGCACGCGGGCTGCGCTGTGGTATAAGGGCAGGAAGAGGAGGAGAGTAACTCTCAGGGTGAGGCGTGCAAGAACAGAGAGGATGACAATGAGGTTGTAGATCCCACTTGGTGTAAACCAAGAGGTACGCAGCTGAGTTGCTCAGCAGAGGAGGTGGAGGAGAAAGACGATGAGGTTATGTTGCAGCCTCCCACACAGACACAAAGTGATACAACCATGACAAGCACTGCATCCTCAGCCCTAACTCTGGCTGTGGCCAGCACTGGTCACAAGTGTGCAGTTTGCAGGGGTGGCAAGGGTTGCTCAGCCTGGGCTTTTTTTGAGACTGCAAAGGTTGACCTTACTAACATTATCTGCCAAATTTGCACAAAAAAAACCACTCAGTAGAGGCAAAAATTGAAATAATTTGACAACTACATGCATGAACCAGCACATGTGCGATCGACATGCCTTAGTGCGGGAATCTAACGGGGCTACAATGTGGACTAGCGGGCCTCGCCAACCACCGGCCATCTCAACCAAATTGGCTGCATCTTCCTCCTCTGTCACCATGTCAAGTCTTTTTACACAGATCTCCAGCCGCAGAAACTCGACTGTTTACCCCCTAAAGTCTGGATGAGTGAGAGCCCGTTGGCTGATAAGGAAGTGGACATGACTGTTGTTTTTGTGTCACCTAGCACAACACATCTTTCTCAATCCACCATAACATCTCCGCCTGAACGTCACTTACAGTCCAGAAGTTTGTACCGTTCTCCGTACTCCACCCTCTCTCAGCACAGCAGCAAGTCCTCATTTGCGTAGTTCTGGTCATGCAAAATAATGTTTCCTCCTACACATGCCAAAGCTAAGAGCTTGAACTCCACCATCTCCAATCTGTTGGCCACAGAAATGTTGCATTTCCGGCAGGTGAATACAGACAGTTTCAGAAAGTTGATGGCTGTCGCAGTCCCCCTGTATTAGTTGCCCTGTCGCCATTACTTCTCTAAGACAGCTGTGCTTGCACTACACCTGCATGTCGCAGACAACATCACCCTTTCCATGAAAAAATCTATGCCTGCCAGGGTGCATTTCACCACTGACACCTGGATGAGCAAACATGGGCAGGTGCACTACATCTTACTGACTTGGCATTGGGTGATTCTGATAGCTGTGGGGGTAGGTGGTCAAGGGGCTGCCCCACAAGTCTTTGAATACCCAAGGTTTATGGGACAAACTTCTGTAAAAAACAGTTCCTCCACTGTTTCTAGCTCCCCCACCTCCTATAGGGCCTCAACCTGTGCCCTCAGCATCTCCCTTAATCAGACACGCGTTTCAACAGTGCAGATAGAAAAGGTTCTGCTGTAGGTTAATTGATTAGTCAACAACCTGGGTCACTTTCCTTACATTTTTCTACCAATAGTGCTGTATGAAACTGATGTTTGTGCTATCTTAGGCTATGTGCACATGCTGCGGTTTTTGCTGCGGTTCCGCTGCGGTTTTGACCGCAGCAGAACTGCAGCAGTTCTGCAGACAGTGTACAGTAGCATGTTATCCTATGGGATTTACATTCTGCTGTGCACATGCTGTGGATTTTTAACTGCGGAAAAGCTGTGGTTTTGAATCCGCAGAAAGAATTGACATGTCAATTCTTTCTGCGGATTCTGCTGCGGTTTGCCTCCTATTCCATTGTCCAGGTGGCAAACCGCAGGGCAAAACCGCAGGCCAATCCGCAGGTAAAACCGCAGGTCATTTTACCTGCGGTTTTACCTGCGGTTACGCAGATAAGAATCCGCAGACCAATCCGCAGTGTGTGCACATAGCCTAAGTGTGGCTGGAATAAAAAATAAAATAAAAATTGGAGGTATTGCATGCGGTATCAGGTCTCCCAGTAAGAAAGCTTACACCGCTCTCTTAACCACCAGGTTCTCATTGAAACTTCAATTCCAAGCTGCAAATGCTGGGCCAGACCCTGATGCTTCATGCATGGCCTATGGCTGACTGTTGCTGTGCTATTTGCAAATGTCTACTGTGGGTCAATTGATGCCACTTTCCATGGAGTCTGCCCCTAATTTTAGTTGTTTGGGAAGCTTTTTGTCACCCCTTAGGGTATGTGCACACGCTGTGGATTGGGGTGCCGATTTGGCAGTGCGGATTTTGTAAAATCCGTAGGTAAATCTGCAGGTCAAAAGACCTGCGGTTTTACCTGCGGATTAGCCTGCGGTTTTGCCCTGCTGTTTTTCATCTCCACAATGGAGGAGATGGCAAACCGCAGCGGAATCCGCAGAAAGAATTGACATGTCAATTCTTTCTGCGGTTTAGAAACCGCAGGAAAACCGCACGGAAAAATCCGCACCGTCTGCACTGCGGTTTTTAATATCCATAGGATATTATGGTACTGTACACCGCAGCAAAAACTGCTGCGGATCCGCAGCAGCCAACTCCGCTGCGGAACCGCAGCAGAATCCGCAGCGTGTGCACACACCCTTAAGGTGTTGTGTATATGTTTGGTTAAACATCTAATGGTCTTCAGGTATGTTTGTAGAACCGTTCGGTGAACGTCTAAAATGATCGGTGAATCGAACCGAACCAAACTTTGAAAGGTTCACTAATTTCTAGTTGTCACGTGACTAAGTATGAATTTTCAAACATATTGCGGAATTTTTTTCACCACTTAAATAAAAAATCAATCATGCATGTTTGTTATCTGTGTACTCATGCTGACCAGGTCAATGGTACAGTGAACATAGTAAATTAAAAAAAAAAACAAATTGTGATATTGCACTTTTTTCAATTTCACCCCACTTGGATTTTTTTTTCACTTTTTCCAGTACACTATGTGGTAAATGAATGTTTTTCAAAATACAACTCATTGCACAAAAAATAATTCTCTGCTTGCTTCTTGAAGTTTTTAGTTACTGTCACAGGTTTCCTGTGACAGAAAAGCCGCAGTGTCTGATTTCTCTCACTCCTGCACTGATTAGAAGTACAGTACTTCACCTGGTGTACCCCTCTGTTGTTTGTGTTAGTATATTTGTATGTTTGATATTTTTCATTATCCCTGTTTGCATTACCTTGTTAGTGGGTCGCCCTCACACCCAGGGCAGCGGGGTACTCGGTACCAGGCCGATGTCAGGGGGATGTGTCACAGCAGCGGTGACCCGGTCCGTGGCCCTGGGCGCCCAATATCAATGTCGGTGATGTTAATGGTGTTAAAGTTTATTGGAATAGTTTGTGACGCCACCTGTGGTGTTTGGCAAGCAAGATGTTAAGCCAACGCTGCGTGCAGATCCACTGGGACTGATGGTGTGGTGCAGCTGTGGGGAGGAGGACCTCCATATAGTGATTGGGCCGGAACCAAGGGGACCGCCATCAGAGTTATTGAAGGAATCACATCAGGAGGATTACAAAGGGAGACATGCGACTGGGGTTGTCAGGGCAACAGGGGGCGGGGCTAGGGTAAAAGGAGCAGGGGACGCGCTGAAGTGGCAGTTGGAGAGGAGCCAGAGTGAAGGCAGGGAAGAGAGTGATTTGCAGGGGCACCGACAAGACCCTGTGAGGAGAAAGCGCATTTATCGACGAGAGAGACTGTTACCGGAGACTGCTACCCACCCCCGTTCTCAGAGAATCGTCCCCGCTGTCCCCCGCCTTGGCGAGAGAGGAACTTTACCTCAGGTTGTGGCCGTGAGTACCCGTAACCAGGCCACAGAGACCTGGGCACTTCCCCCCGGCCTTCCCCCATCACGCCGACCCGGCCGTCACAGGGGGGATAAAAGGCTCGCTACCCTGGCTTTGGGAGAGACTCCTTGATAAAGGACGGCTACAGGTCATCTGGGGAACTGCGTCATCACCGCACGCCACCTCCATCATTTTCTTCAGGGCCTGTTGCGCCCCAGCAGCAGCGTTTCCTTCAGGGCCTGTTGCATCCCAGCAGCAGCGCTTTCTTCAGGGCCTGTTGCGCCCCAGCGGCAGTGTTTCCTTCAGGGCCTGTTGCGCCCCAGCGGCAGCGCTTTCTTCAGGGCCTGTTGCGCCCCAACAGCCTCGTTTTCTTCAGGGCCTGTTGTGCCCCAACGGTATTGCTTTCTTCAGGGCCTGTTGCGCCCCACCGTCATCATTTTCTTCAGGGCCTGTTGAGCCCCATTCCTCCCAGGAGTAACGAGGCGTCAGGACAGCCGCCTGAGCGACCTCTACGCGGCCACGTTCACGAACCTGTCAGCCCCTGGAAGGCTAAGTACTGCAATAGTATTGTTAAGATTGTTGAGTCCCTGTGTGGACTGTTTGTCCCAGTATATCGTGTTTGTTCAGTTAAGCCCCAGCGGCTAGTTTCATAAAAAGTTATTTCACCAACCACCATCCGTCTAGTGTCTCATCACTGCATCCTGCGAACCTGCAGAACCCTACACTTGGCGTAGTCGGCAGGATGCAGTCTCCGAGCATAGATGGTGGTGGCGCAGGTCAGGGGGAAGCTGTAGACTCTGTAAATAATGAGGGCCCCCGTACTAGCATTTCATTGGGGGCCATGCTGAACAACCTGCCTAGATTCTCCGGCTCCAATACTAGGCTATGGAGCTGGACAGAGCGAATGCGCGGGCTCTTTCGGATGCACCCAATGACCCCTGACCTGGAAGCTGAAGTGGCACTCATGGCCCTAGACGGGGAGGTGCGGAGGTCAGTGATGTTGAAACCTCCGGGGCACCGCAACACTTTTGAAAAGGTGTTGCAGATAGTGGAACAGACCCACGGGGATCCCACTAATGTGGGAGAGTTAAGGACCCGTCTGTTTAGCCGGATGCAGGCAGAGGGGGAGACGATTACTCAGTATATGAATGTACTCCAAGAGTTGCATACGGCTATTGAAAGAAAAGAAAGGGGTAGGGGTAGGACCTGTTGACATTACCCTACGTGACCTACTGGTGACTGGACTGCGAGATCCACTGATAAAGCAGGCATTACGGGAACAGATCAGAATGAATCCCCAAATAGACTTTTCAGAAGTGGGAAGTCAGGCACAGGTTCGGGAGCAAGAGCAGGGGATGGCGGTCCCCGTGGGGAAGGTCCGAGGTGTGGAGGCCTCCTCGAACACAGTTGAGGAACCTCAGTGGGTGGAGGAGATGAAGCGAGAATTCAAAAATATTAAGAGCGAGTTGGCTGAAGTAAAGAGAAGAACCGAACAAGAGACTGGGCGACCCAGTGTTAATCCCGGTCCCTGGGGGTCACGCTCTCCGCGGGGTGGTCAATCTCTACCGGCCCGGTGTTATGAGTGTGGAGAACCAGGCCACTTCGCCCGAGAGTGTCCGCGGCGTGGGAGATACCCACCCCGGCGGCCATTAAACTAAAGGGCTCCGGGCTGGGGGGACGCCGCTCGGAGCCAAAAACCACAACTAGGGGTGGTGGAAGTCCCGATGATTTGGTAGCAAAATGTCCTGTAGTTTGGGCAGAAGTAGAGGGCCGGGCCGTCCGGTGTCTGGTGGACACGGGGTCACAAGTAACCACTATGCCCGCAGCGTACTTTCAACGAAACTTTCCGGAGGCAGCAAGGCCTCAGTGGGGGCCCATGATTAGACTAGTAGCTGCCAACCAACTGCCGGTCCCGGTTGCCGGGGTACTGTGGGTGCAGGTGACGTTGTGCGGTAAACCCCTTGGCCGCAGAGGGGTGGTGCTGACTCAAGGAGAAGCTGATCAACGACACCCCGTCACCCTAGGCATGAATATTTTAAAAGAGTTTGGTAACCTGTTGCTTAATGATCCCACACAAAGGACACTGAAGCAGTGGGGTTCTCGTACAGCTCAGGGACAGGTATTCCAGCAGCTGGTGCGAGGTGCGCGGATGCATCGGGACTGCCAGGAGGGTGAGGCTCTGGGCACGGTCATTGCATCAGCGGCACCCCTGCTTGTGCTGCCTCCTGGACAGACAGTGGTGGCCCTGCCAATTCGGGCCTCGATACCTTTGGAAGGCGTAGAGGTGCAGGTGGAGCCGTGTTACTCAGAGCACTTACCTCCTGGCATACTGGTGGCCCGTTCCCTCGCTACGGTGCGAAAAGGAACCGTCCTGGTCCGCTGCGTTAACCTTGAAGACCGAGATACCATTCTGAAAGCACGGACTGTACTGGCCAAATTAGTAAAGCCTTTAGAAGAAGTGCCGCTCCTGCGGTTCAATTACGAGTACACCCCGAGGATCCTTGCGAGGTAACAATACGAACCTTACAGGCCTACGAAGTCTCGACACAAGAGAAGGGCCGAAATATTTTGGAGCAGATGCGGGCCGAGCTTTCTGGACTAACTGCGGCCCAACTTTCACAAGTAAAAGCATTGCTGGGACAGTACCATGAAGTATTTGCTAGTCATGAGGACGACTTTGGGTGTACCACCGCCATCACTCATGAGATCCCCACAGCAGGAGCGGCCCCTATCAGAGAACGATATCGACAGATTCCGCCACAACTCTATCAAGAGGTGAAAACCTTGCTGGCTCAGATGCTACAAAAAGGGGTGATACGGGAAAGTCAAAGCCCTTGGGCGGCCCCCATCGTGTTGGTCCGGAAGAAAGATGGTACACTACGATTCTGTGTGGATTATCGTAAATTGAATGCTTTCACTATTAAAGACTCATACCCACTGCCCCGCATAGAAGAATCTCTGTCTGTATTGGGCAAAGCAACATATTTTTCGACCCTGGACTTGGCCAGTGGGTACTGGCAGGTGCCCATGTCAGAAGAGGACAGAGCTAAGACGGCGTTCATAATGCCCATGGGACTGTTTGAGTTTAATCGAATGCCATTCGGGCTGGCCAACGCCCCCGGGACATTTCAGCGATTGATGGAGCGATGTCTAGGGGATCTCAATTTTGAGGCCACGTTGATCTACCTGGATGACATCATTGTCTATGCCGCCTCCTTCGAGGACCACCTGAAGCGGTTGGGGCAGGTACTCAGCCGGCTGCAAAAGTACGGGTTGAAGGTGAAGCCTCAGAAATGCCACCTATTTCGCTCTCAGATTGAGTATCTGGGTCATGTCGTTTCGGCAGAGGGTGTGAGGCCATCCCGGAAGAAGATTGCTGCTATCCAGGAATGGCCTACCCCCGAGACGGTGAAAGACGTGCGGGCTTTTCTGGGGTTAGCTGGATATTACCGTCATTTCGTAAAGAATTTTGCATGTCGAGCTCGAGCCCTGCATGACCTGCTGAAGGGGGCTCCCGCAGGGGCCAATGGGCGAAAAATCCAGTGGCAACACCCTCAGGAAGAGGCCTTCCGAGATCTCAAGGCTGCACTCTCAGATGCCCCAGTGTTGGCTTATGCGGATTTCTCTCAGCCGTTCATCCTGCACACTGACGGGAGTCTTTACGGGCTAGGGGCTGTGTTGTCACAGGTTCAGGATGGCCGGGAGAGGGTGATCACATATGGAAGCCGTTCACTCCATGACTCCGAGCGTAACCCTGACAATTACAGCTCTTTTAAGCTCGAGCTCCTCGCAGTGGTGTGGGCTATGACGGAGAGATTCGCAGAGTACCTAGCGGGCTCCGAGGTGGTAGTGGGAACTGACAACAACCCAGTGGCTCATTTGGAAAATGCCAAGTTGGGGGCTTTGGAGCAGCGATGGGTGGCCCGAATGGCGAAGTACAATTACAAGATAATTTACAAAAGAGGGGCCGAGAATGTTCATGCAGATGCTCTCTCTAGGATTCGTCATACAACTCCCGGACAGAATCGAGACGAAGAATTAGAAGGAGAGGAAATACCGTTCGCTCTTACCGCTGCCGTGCTCACCAATGTTGATGCAAAAGTATCTTCCCCAGAGGCCCACAGGGGCATCCTGGAACAATCTCGGGATAAGTGGATACAACAGCAACAAGAAGATGAAGAAGTTGGACTTCTCCGGACATGGGTCGCCGCTGGTCAATTACCCACTGATACTCAACGACAAGCTTTAACCCATGACCTGTCGCTGATGCTGCGACAATGGGAGAGACTGATTATCCGAAAGGGACTACTGTACCGTAAAATCACTTCGCAAACAAGCTCAACGACTGTTTGGCAGGTGGTTACGCCCGGAGCTCCACTAGACGAACTGGCTCGAGAGGCTCACGAAAAAGGGGCCCACTTTGGTGTCAAAAAGACTTTGCAATGGTTACAGCAGAAAGTTTATCACCCACGCTTGTCGGCTGTTGTGGACGAAGTTTGCCGTACCTGCCGCTTATGTGAATTGGCCAAACCGCCTGCTCAGAGGGCCGCAACACAGACGATTGTGACTTCAGCACCCCTTGAGCTCCTGACGGTGGATTATCTGCACATTGGCCCGCATTTCAGGGATACGAACACTGCCTCGTCATGGTGGATCATTTCACAAAGTTCGCTGTGGTCACCCCTACTCGAGACCAGACCGCGGAGTCAGCCGCCTCCGCAATTTGCAGAAACTTTATACAAGTGTACGGCTGTCCTCAACGTATACATTCCGACCAGGGAGCATGTTTTTTGGGGAAAGTTATGGAGGAACTACATCATCTTTATGGGATTGATAAATCCCGGACCACACCATATCACCCGCAAGGGAATGGGGCTTGTGAGCGATTTAATCGGACATTGATTCAAATGCTACGCACTCTGGAGAGTGACAAGAAAGCTCGTTGGCCTGAATATGTTTCTGAATTAGTGTGGGTTTATAATAATCGGGTACATCGAGTAACGGGCTATACTCCTTATTTCCTGCTGTTCGGACGAGAGGGGAAAGGGATCACGGAGGTAGAGTTGGACCCCGAAGAGCCTCGGCCCTGGACCGGAGTGTCGTCTTGGGTCCGAAATCATCGCCACAGGTTACAAACTCTTCACCGAATTGTACATACCAAACTTCAAGACTGGGAACACCCAGGGAAGAATACAACCTCCCCTCCCCATCTCCAAAGCGGGGACCGTGTGCTTGTACTAGATCAACACCCCCAGAATAAACTGGAGTCACGTTGGGAAGAGAGTCCTTATCGGGTACTACGCCGTATCCATCCAGAAGGACCTGTGTATGAAATACGGCCCGAGCAGGATGAAACAATGCCCACCCGCATTGTGCATCGTAATATGTTACGCCCGTGTATTTCCACCGACCCGAAGCAACTGGACCCCGTCTCGAAGACATCCGAACCGGAGTCCATATGCTGGGACTCGGACGATGAGGATTTCCCTCCAGTTCCCAAGGGCCCTCCACCCAATAATGAGCCAGTTGACCCACCGGCATCTTGCAGCCCACCGACGTCCACCACCCCAGAAGATTCCACCCCAGTCGAACTTAGGCGCTCCGAGCGGTCAACAGCCGGCAAACCCCCCGAACGGTATGAACCATACCAGTTCGTCTGGCAACGAATATTGACAACTTTACAGGCCAATCTCAATAGACTAACTCCCTCGCCCGAGGACTGGCGAGCTTACAGGGTGGGGGAATGTGGGGAGGAGGACCTCCATATAGTGATTGGGCCGGAACCAAGGGGACCGCCATCAGAGTTATTGAAGGAATCACATCAGGAGGATTACAAAGGGAGACATGCGACTGGGGTTGTCAGGGCAACAGGGGGCAGGGCTAGGGTAAAAGGAGCAGGGGACGCGCTGAAGTGGCAGTTGGAGAGGAGCCAGAGTGAAGGCAGGGAGGAGAGTGATTTGCAGGGGCACCGACAAGACCCTGTGAGGAGAAAGCGCATTTATCGACGAGAGAGACTGTTACCGGAGACTGCTACCCACCCCCGTTCTCAGAGAATCGTCCCCGCTGTCCCCCGCCTTGGCGAGAGTGGAACTTTACCTCAGGTTGTGGCCGTGAGTACCCGTAACCAGGCCACAGAGGCCTGGGCACTTCCCCCCAGCCTTCCCCCATCACGCCGACCCGGCCGTCACCGGCCTGAAGTTACGCCACCTCGTCACAGGGGAGATAAAAGGCTCGCTACCCTGGCTTTGGGAGAGACTCCTTGAAAAAGGACGGCTACAGGTCATCTGGGGAACTGCGTCATCACCGCACGCCACCTCCATCATTTTCTTCAGGGCCTGTCACGCCCCAGCGGCAGCGTTTCCTTCAGGGCCTGTTGCGTCCCAGTGGCAGCGCTTTCTTCAGGGCCTGTTGCGCCCCAGCGGCAGTTTTTCCTTCAGGGCCTGTTGCGCCCCAGCGGCAGCGCTTTCTTCAGGGCCTGTTGCGCCCCAACGGTATTGCTTTCTTCAGGGCCTGTTGCGCCCCAACGGTATTGCTTTCTTCAGGGCCTGTTGCGCCCCACCGTCATCATTTTCTTCAGGGCCTGTTGAGCCCCATTCCTCCCAGGAGTAATGAGGCGTCAGGATAGCCGCCTCAGTGACCTCTACGCGGCCACGTTCACGAACCTGTCAGCCCATGGAAGGCTAAGTACTGCAATGGTATTGTTAAGATTGTTGAGTCCCTGCGTGGACTTTTTGTCCCAGTATATCGTGTTTGTTCAGTTAAGCCCCAGCGGCTAGTTTGATAAAAAGTTATTTCACCAACCACCATCCGTCTAGTGTCTCGTCACGTTCTGCACAGCAAAGATGGTGTAGCTCCCCACAGGTGGAGCTGTAGTCCCAGGGCAGTGTAGGTGCAATGGATGAGGAGAGGCGCAGAATGGTATAGATGCTGGTACCCAGGTGTAGTGGTGCTGGAATAACAGGAGGACACCAGAGTATGCGGTTCCAAAGCTTTACTCACTGTTTGCAGTTCACACCACTGCCTGCCTCCGCACTGTGTTCTTCAGGTCAGGGCCCCAGCCAACCTCCAGGCAGGATAGGATTCTCCCCTCCACACTCCGCCAATATGCACCTTACTGAACAACTCCTCCAATGCGCCTTTAGGTGCGAAGCACTCCTGTACTTAGTTACCCTGGAATGCCTCTCTCTAGGTGTTCCTAGTCTCTACTTTATGACAGACAGCTGTAGCCTGCTTCGGGGACTCCTCTCTGCGTCCTGGCTCAGTATCCAGTTGCTGTTGTGTCCCAAGTCTATGATGGGAGTAAGGCGTTAGTGGCTCACTACTCCTCCGGTGTCTGTTGCCAGACATAAAGATCCAATCAACCTCGGGGACCAGGCCCCAGCCTTTGAGCTCTGGACTGGAAGGGTTATCTCTCTTTCTCAACCTGCTTCCCACCGACCTTCTATTCTCCTTCGTTTCGATCTGTTCTCTCTCTCCTATGGAATCTGTAGTCTCCAGTCTACGTCTCTTTCTCCTTCTCTTCCTTCCCGTGCCAGCTGGCCCAGTTCACTGGGGCAGCTGCAGCACTCCTTCCTCCATCCCTTCTTCCAGGGATCCCCACTCCTCACCAAGTGGCTGTCCTCTCCTACTCCGCCTGCCCTCTTCTGCGGACTGACTTGAAATCCTACACCTTCCCTCTCTTTTATATCTAACTCCACCCGCCTCCCCAGCACCTCTCGTGTTACGAAGCCAGGGACCACAAAAGGCACCCCATGACCTTTCCAGCATAAAGCATGGATGGGTCCCTGCTGAACTATCCTGTGTGTAGGGTGCAGGTGTTGGAATGTGGAAGGGAGTTCCCACCCTACCTAGACGGTGGGGCACCACACCTTAGGAGAAGGTGCAGTACCTCTGTGGCGACTGAAGCCTCAGGGGCGCCACATTAGTCTGGTTGGTGTATTACGGTACACTACTACTCCCTTCTTCCCTCGGTGGGGGAAGGGTACAGACGGAGGGCAGATTCAGGGGTTATTTTTTGCGGGACGAGTTGTACTTTTGAATAACATCATTGGCTTTATCATGCAGTGTACTCGAAAATCGGAAAAAAAATTCAAAATTTGGTGAAATTGCAAAAAAAGTGCAATCCCACAATTGTTTTTTTCTTTTTAACCATGTTCGCTAAATGGTTAAATTGAACTGCGATTGTCCAGGTCATTATGAGTTCATAGATACCAAACATGTATAGATTCTTTTTTGAATTTAGGTGGTGAAAAAAGATTCCAAAGTTTGTAAAAAAAAAAAAAAAAAAAAAAGTTAGCATTTTCCAAGACCCCTAGTGTCTCCATTTTTCGAGATATGGGGCTAGATGAGGGCTTATTTTTTTGTGATGAGCTGATGTTTTTATTGATACCATTTTGGTGTAGGCATGATCTTTTGATCGCCCGTTACTGCATTTTAATGCAATATTACTGAGAACAAAAAAAGTAATTCTGGCGTTTTGATCTTCTTTTTTTTGTTACGCTGTTTATCAACCAGATTAATTATTTTTATAGATCGCGCGATTTTGAACTTGGCGATACCAAATATGTGTATTTTTATTAAGTTATCTTATTTTGAATGGGGCGAATGGTGGGTGATTTAAACTTTAAGGCCGGCGTCACACTAGAGAGAAATACGGACGAGTGAGAGGCGTACTACACCCGTAGTATGCCAATACAAGTATATGGGTGCGCAAAAAATACGCATTACACAAGGACCACATGAGTGACTTGCAAGAGATCCGCAAGACTTCTCCTGGTGACAGGAAATGAACCAATCAGGAAGCTTAGACATGCTAATTAGCTCAAAAAGCGCTCCAGACATCCAGGAAGTACGCCTCCACGGAGTGCAGCAGCATGTCTACCCACATTAATGTGGAGCTGTTAATTGTTTTGGTCCAAGAAAGGCCCGAAATTTGGGACCAATGGGATGCCCATTATTCCGACAGGGCCAGAAAAGAGGCGGCATGGAGGCGCATCTGTGTGCAGATGTTTCCAGATTTTGGGGAACGGCCACGTGAGGAGCAGCAACAAATGAGTAAGTAATTGCCTTTTTTACCAATCATCTTAAAGGCCAGAAGTAAGTTTTTTTTTTAAAGTAGCCCCTAAAATCCTATACTGTGTATGTAGTTATCCTTGTTTGTAATAGAAAATTTAGGAAATAAAGCACACCCTACTAGGCCACATGACTATGTGAAATGTTAGGAAAGTTGTTTGGCATATTTCCCAAAGGTAAAATTACATTTTCCCTTCACATTGCAGTTGAGGATGTGATGAGACGCTGGCGCAGCATCCGTGACCAGTACCGACGGGAAAGACAGCAGAGGGCCAGGAGTTGGTCAGCAGCACCGAAAAAACGCAAATATATTTATTTTGACCGCTTGTCTTTTTTGTCACCAATTATGGATCTCAGACCATAAGTACAGACATCACACCACATGACACATATGCTGTTTAGGGTCAGAGCTACATTTTTTTTTGTTTGTTACATTTCCTAACAGAACTCAGTCCAGCCTCACAGAGAGGGAGACAGGGTCGGATTCTGAGGCCATTATTGACCCGGCCGGGGGAAGTGAAGAGGTGGCTGGCCCATGTTCTGAGCCGAGCATTTAATTTACTTTCTCAGTTCAGACTCCAGTATTTTTATTCATTTCATTGTGCATTCAGTGCATATAAGGGTGTGACTGCCCTCTTTCTGAACTGGGAAAAACAACCTGTCTGGCCTAAGCTTTTACTAGTGGTTCAGTCGCTCGATCCTTGTTCACATTCACGCCACTTGGCAAGTGAAAAGGTTTTAAATATTAGAGTAGGACTGTCCCACAAGGGTTGCTGTGACGTGGCGGGATGGCTTGTACATTATTTTGATCAAAATTATGTTTACTAAATACCCTTATTATTATTACTTTTATGCATTATTTGCAGTTTATTTTTTACTTTTTATTTCAGGATATTTTTGCTTTTTGCTTTTTGTTTTCTCTGGTTAATGGTCATGTGTTAATATGCACTTACATTGTGCATACACATTAATTTACTTTCTCAGTTCAGACTCCAGTTGTTTATAGGGCCAGAAAAGAGGCGACATGGAGGCGCATCTGTGTACAGATGTTTCCAGATTTTGGGGGACAGCCACGTGAGGAGCAGCAACAAATGAGTAAGTAATTGCCTTTTTTACCAATCATCTTAAAGGCCAGAAGTAAGTTTTTTTTAAAAGTAGCCCCTAAAATCCTATACTGTGTATGTAGTTGTCCTTGTTTGTAATAGAAAATTTAGGAAATAAAGCACACCCTACTAGGCCACATGACTATGAAATGTTAGGAAAGTTGTTTGGCACATTTCCTAACGGTAAAATTACATTTTCCCTTCACATTGCAGTTGAGGATGTGATGAGACGCTGGCGCAGCATCCGTGACCAGTACCGGCGGGAAAGACAGCAGAGGGCCAGGAGTGGGTCAGCAGCACTGAACAAGCACAAATATATTTATTTTGACCGCTTGTCTTTTTTGTCACCAATTATGGATCTCAGACCATAAGTACAGACATCACACCACATGACACATATGCTGTTTAGGGTCAGAGCTACATTTTTTTTGTTTGTTATATTTCCTAACAGAACTCAGTCCAGCCTCACAGAGAGGGAGACAGGGTCGGATTCTGAGGCCATTATAGACCCGGCCAGGGGAGGTGAAGAGGTGGCTGGCCCATGTTCTGAGCCTAGCATTTGCAACCCCCAAGCTCCACCAGCACCAGGACCAGCATCTGTTTTTGGACCTGGTCCAGAACCAGCAGAGCCACCAGCACCCAGCATCCTTGAAGACCCCGGCAACATCAGCAGCCCTACTGGCTGTCTTGTGGGCTCCCCCCAGCCTGCAGCCATAGGCCGCCGTGGGAGACGTAGAAGAGATAATAATAATAATAATCTTTATATAGCGCCAACATATTCCGCAGCGCTTTACAGTTGAACAGTTTCAAACACAACAGTCATAAGTAACAACGTTAACAATACAATAATTAAAGCGAAATAAGACGACCCTGCTCGTGGAGCTTACAATCTACAATGAGGTGGGGGAGATACAAAGCACAGGTTTGTATTTACAATGATGTATTTACAATGACTGTCCAGCCATCTTCAGGGGGTGGGGGTTAGATGGAGATAGTGAATGAGCTACACACACACAAACATAACATGACTTTAATTACTGAATGTGATAGGCCGCTCTGAACAAATGTGTTTTGAGCGAGCGCCTAAAACTATGCAAATTGTGGATGGTCCTAATATCTTGGGGTAGAGCATTCCAGAGGATTGGCGCAGCACGGGAGAAGTCTTGGAGTCGGGAGTGGGAGGTACGGATTAGGGCAGAGGTTAGTCGAAAGTCATTTGCAGAGCGCAGCGGTCGGTTAGGCTGATAGACAGAAATGAGGGAGGAGATGTAAGGGGGTGCCGCACTGTGGAGAGCTTTGTGGGTGAGAACAAGTACTTTGAATTGTACCCTGTAATGAATTGGCAGCCAGTGTAACGACTGGCGAAGAGCGGACGCGTCTGAGTAACGATTAGCCAGATGGACAACCCTGGCTGCTGCATTAAGGATAGACTGGAGACTGGAGAGGGGAGAGTCGAGTGAGAGGGAGGCCAATTAATAGAGCATTACAGTAGTCCAGGCGGGAGTGGATCAGGGCGACAGTGAGAGTTTTTGTTGTTTCCATGGTGAGAAAAGGGCGGATTCTAGAGATGTTCTTTAGGTGTAAGCGGCATGAGCGGGCAAGAGATTGTATATGGGAGGTGAAGGAGAGATCGGAGTCGAACATAACATGCAGACAGCGCGCCTGCTGTCGGGGTGTTATTATGGTGCCACCCACAGAGAGGGAAATGTCAGATTTAGGGAGGTTAGTAGATGGTGGGAGCAGAAGAAGTTCAGTTTTGGAGAGGTTGAGTTTCAGATAGAGAGCAGACATGATGTTGGAGACTGCAGACAGACAGTCAGTGGCGTTCTGTAGTACAGCGGAGGTAAGGTCAGGGGATGATGTGTACAGTTGTGTGTCATCAGCATAAAGATGGTACTGAAAGCCAAATCTGCTGATGGTCTGTCCAATTGGGGCTGTATAGAGAGAGAAGAGAAGGGGGCCAAGGACTGAGCCCTGAGGTACCCCAACAGTGAGAGGAAGAGGAGATGAAGTGGAGCCAGAAAACAGAACACTGAAGGAGCGGTCGGAAAGATTGGAGGAGAACCAGGAAAGAGCAGTGTCCTTAATGCCTAGTGACTGGAGACTAGAGAGTAGGAGAGGATGGTCAACAGTGTCGAAAGCTGCAGAAAGGTCGAGAAGAATGAGCAGAGAATGGTCACCATTACGTTTTGCTGTCAGAAGGTCATTGGTCACTTTGATGAGTGCAGTTTCTGTCGAATGTAGGGGGCGGAAACCGGACTGTGAAGGGTCTAGGAGGGAGTGAGTGGAGAGGTAATGGGTTAGGCGTGAGTATATCAGGCGCTCCAAGAGTTTAGAGATGAAGGGGAGATTGGAGACTGGTCTGTAGTTGTTTGTGCAGGATGGGTCGAGGGTGGGTTTCTTTAGTAATGGAGTAATGATAGAGTGTTTGAAGGAGGAGGGGAAAATGCCAGAGGAGAGGGAGAGATTAAAGATTGTAGTTAGGTGAGTTGTGACGACTGGGGAGAGAGACTGGAGGAGATGTGAGGGAATGGGGTCGGTTGTGCATGTAGTCGGACGAGAAGAGGAGAGGAGCCTGGAGACTTCTTCTGTGATGGGAGCAAATGTGGAGAGTGAGCCAGGGGAAATGCAGGGAGGGATGGGAGTCACTGAACTTGGTGATTGGGAGCGGATTTCCTGACGGATATTGTCTATTTTCTCTATAAAGTGGGAGGCCAGGTCATCAGCGCAAATGTCTGTGATAGGGGCTTGTGCTTTTGGCCTGAGGAGGCAGTGAAAGGTGTCAAAAAGTTTCTTGAGGTTGATAGATAGTGAGATCAGGGTGGTGAAGTAGGTCTGTTTGGCGAGGTGAAGGGCAGAGTTATATGTCCTTAACATAAATTTGAAGTGTATGAAGTCTTCTGGTGTGCGTGTTTTCCTCCATAAGCGTTCAGCACACCTAGAGCATCGCTGGAGAAATTGGGTTTGCAATGTGAGCCAGGGCTGTTTCACTCTGTGTTTGGAGGTTCTGAGGGTGAGGGGAGCTACTTGGTCAAGGGTGCTTCTAAGAGTGTCATTGAAGTGATGTACAGCCAGATCAGGACAGGACAAAGAAGAGATTGGGGACAATGATGAGTGTAGGGAGTCTGAAAGTGTATGAGGGTTAATGGCTTGTAGATTTCTGACTGAATGGTAGGTAGGAGGGTGCTGGAGTGAGCGAGAATTTGTGAGTGTAAAGGAGAGAATGTGGTGGTCAGAGAGGGGAAGCGGTGAGTTATCTAGGTAGGAGATTGAGCAGAGCCGGGCGAAAACCAGGTCCAGGGTGTTACCGTCTTTGTGTGTTTCAGAGGTTGAGAGCTGAGAGAGGCCTAGAGAAGTGGTTAGTGATAGAAGCTGGGATGCAGATGTGGAAGTGGGGCTGTTAATGGGGATGTTGAAGTCTCCCAGGATAAGGGTTGGTAGTTCTGAGGACATGAAGTGCGACAGCCAGGCAGAGAAATGGTCCAGGAAGTGGGTGGGTGAGCCTGGGGGCCGGTATATGACCGCTACACTGCCTCTGATACCCGGAGGCATACAGACACAGGTATCCTCAATTACCTGTCCAGGGCTACCCAGGATGTGGGTGAACAGGCACATTCCCAAAGCCTGGCTCGGTACCTCCGTCCCCTACCCCATGAGGTGAGGCTACGTGTGCGAGGATCCATTCAGATCCTAATTGATGCATGCACACACCCCAATAGCCCATATGAGGTGTTTGAGTTTCTTGAGAGGTGGCAGCTCTCACCCCGTAACCATCTCTGCCTTACCCCAAACCCAGATGTGCATGCTCAATTAGTATCTGAAGTTCCTCCTGCACGTGCGCCTACACCTCAACCCATTCCTCCCCCCAAACCAACCTTGGCCACAACAGGGCCAAATGGCAACCTATAACCAACCTGCCCAATATGGCCACTTGTACAGACCCGGTGTTGGAGGCTGGCCCCAACCTGGGTTTGGACCTTATGGTCATATTGGGGGTATGATGGACGTGGCTACAATCATCCAGGGGTAGTATAATCTCCATTTTCTTTATGGCCACTTTGGCGCTCAGCTACATGACCCTGACTATATATTACCACAGGGCCAAGATAATCCACCCCAAAAGGGTGATGGTCAAGCTGGGAACCCCAACAAAGAGATGAAGGCCTCCCGCCCTCACCTCCACCAACCTACCAGCAATTATAAAAAAAAAAGTTATTTATTTGTTTGCGCTAGCATATGTTTGTTTCTGGTTATCTATTTGGTTGTCCAAATAATGTTGAATACAGAAAAGCCCAAATTTTAAGGGCAATATATGCCATATGAAAAAAATATGGTAACCACTATCACAAGTTATCTTTTGCATTTATAAAAATTATGAAAATGCAACTTTTTTACTCTTCTTTCATTATTTTAAGAAATCTAATAAGTTACACATCTTTAATAAGCCAAATTAACAGAACACACAAACCATATTAAAGGAACAAATAATATTTATATATACACACATAAGAACATCACTGTCATGAGCCCACCGCTGACACCGGTATGTCACAGACGGAGGGACACGACACACTGCCGACACATGGCTATCACATGAACAGGGGACTTATCTTAGTTATCCCACCGCTGTCACAATGTGATAAAAACAGCAAGCTAGTCTTGCCCTAACAATTTATCACAGGGGGGTTGCTTCGGATGTCCCACCACTGCTAACAATATTTCACGAACTGCGGGGATTTATGTACATCCCACTTTTCAGTTCCACTTTGGAACTCGCAGCTCTCTGGCACCCCCCCTTACCCTCAGGTCAGTCAGGGAACTACACCTAAGATAATTGGTGGCTGGCCGGCTGCTTCAATGAGGACTGGCCACCCGGCATGCTGCAGTGAGGGAATTATCAAGTGCTCTGGCTGCAGCCACCCAATTTTATAAAATCTCTTCCATCATTCTCAGCAGTGCCCAGGACCCAGACCACACTTCGCTGCCACCAGCTCCTGATTTTCTCTTATTAATTTATAAACTTAATAGAGGGGTTCAGAGCCAACCCAATTCAGTAGCATAATTACCTTAAAGGCACGTAAACTAGCTTCTAGAGCATGAAGACAGACTAATAAAGTTATAATTTATTCCCAAAGGAGTTCAGTGATTACAAATATAAAAAGGTTTTACAAAGTTGAGACATTAGACATGTACAATGCAAATATAAAATAAATGGGATTAAAATAGAGACAAACACTTACATTTGCTTAGATGGACTTAGGCTAACCATGTGGGGAGGAGGGGCAGCCAGCCACATGTCTCCACTCATCTGAGAACCTCTTGGCATGAGATCTCTGGCAGGAAGGAGCTCACACTGGGAATTCAGGTTAGACTGGTTTTGTGTGTGAGCCGAGGAGGGGGGAAGGAACAGGGGGATGTGTTATGAATGAGTCACCAGAGGAGGAAAAAACAAAAATGCAAGCTGAGTCCAGAAAACCGGAGAGGTTGGTAGCTAGCGGATTGCAGACCCCTGATCCTATTCACAACAACTAACAGTAGCCGTGGAGCATTCCTACGGTGGTCCTAGATGCCTCTTCACAGCCGGAGAACTAAATAAGCCTAAAGAAAGAAAGGGGAAATCTAAACTTCCCCAGAGCAGACCCCAAAGCAATAGACAGCCCCCAACATGTATTGTCGGTGAAAACAGATGAAAACACAAACACAGACAGAAAGACAGGCAGCGCAAACAATGGGGCCCAACTAACTAGTTAGGAAAGGACAGAAAAGATGCTTGCTGCAATCCGCAAAAACCCTACCAAAAATGTCCCAACACGTCTGATAGGAAAAACGGCCCTGAAGTCACTAGACTTCAAAATCCCTTTATCAGCACTCCGATATATTCTGAAGACAGAGCAAAAGAGATTTAACTGATCAGGGAAAAAAATGGAAATTCAGCAGAGCCCCAGCCGGGGCTGACAGAACACAAAACTAAGCAAATCAGATAAAATCTCATGGAACAATAACAGGGCAAAACTTAGCTTTAGAAGACAGGAACTGAACTGGAGGCCAGAGCTCAGAGCAGAGAAATCCCCAGCAACCCTACAGGGCGTCGGCTGCCTTATATCCACTCCGAGATTCCGGATGTCCAATCGCAATCCACCTGTTCAGGTGACAGGTTTCTCCCATCCAAATCAGTTTCACCACCTCCTTTCACCAGCAGAGGGAGTTCATCAGACATCAAAGGTGAATGAGAAAATGAGCTCACAACAGGGATGAGTGGCTGCAGGGACAGAATACAAAACTGCAGCTGTGACAGGCTAAAGTCTCATCTGTAGGATAGAGAATGGAAGATTCTGGAATGTTCTGGAAAAGTCATACATATTTTACATTACCATTACACCTCCCTCTTTTAGAGTGCGGTACGGAGGCATAACCTGTAATCTGCCATGCGCACCTCAGCGCGTTCGCCCTGGTGGGACAAACCATCGGCATTTCCATGCTCGCTGCCCTTTTTGTGTTGTATGGTAAAGTCGTACTGCTGAAGGGAAAGGCTCCAGCGTAGCAACCTTCCATTGGTTCCGGACACTGTGTGCAGCCAGCTCAGAGGGTTGTGGTCGGTTACCACCGTGAAGGTGCGCCCATACAGGTAGGGCTGCAAACGTTGCAGTGCCCAGACCATGGCCAGGTACTCCTTCTCGATGGTGGAGTATGCCACTTCCCTCGGCAAAAGTTTCTGCCTCAGGTAAAACATGGGGTGCTCCTGGTTCCCTGAGTCGACCTGGCTGAGCACAGCACTGAGGCAAAACTCGCTGGCATCGGTCTGTACCAGGAATGGGCGACTGCTGTCGACTGCTTTCAACACTGGAGAGTTGCACAGGGCTGTTTTCAAAGCTTGGAAGGCCACCTCGCAGCCAGCTGTCCAGTTAACTGTTTGGGGTAGCCTCTGCTTGGTGAGGTCTGTCAAGGGTTTTGCAAGGGCGCTATAGTCCTGTACAAACCGCCTATAGTACCCTGCAGTGCCGAAGAAGGACTTCACCTGTTTCTTGGTCCTGGGGGTAGGCCAGGACACGATTGCGTCCACCTTCTCTCGTTCTGGACTCATGGAACCCCCGCCTACCCGGTGCCCCAGGTAGTGGACCTTGCTTATGCCCATTTGGCACTTTCCTGGCTTGATGGTCAGGCCTGCCTGGTGAAGACGCTTGAGCACCTCCTGAAGGTGTTCCTCCCAGGTGAAACTGAAGATGGCAATGTCATCCAGGTACACCACTAGGTACTCCTCCAGTCCCTGAAGCAGGTGGTTGACCATCCGCTGGAAAGTGGCAGGGGCATTTTTCATGCTGAAGGGCATGACCGTGGACTCGTACAGACCCAAGGGGGTGATAAAGGTGGATTTCTCCTGTGCCTCAGGGCTCAGGGGAATCTGCCAGTATCCCCGACTCAAATCCATGAAGGATATGTATTTTGCATTTGCCAACCGCTCAAGCAGATCCTCGATGCGCGGTATCGGGTGTGCATCAGAGGTTGTGATGGCATTGAGCCCCCTGTAGTCCACGCAGAACCTGGTGGTCCAATCCTTTTTAGGCACGAGGACTACAGGAGAGCCCACGCGCTCTTGGACCGTCAAATTACCCCCAGCTGTAACATCTCATCGATCTCTCGGTGCATAACCTGCTGCACCTTCTCAGAGATCTGATAAGGCATTCGCCGTAGTGGGGCATGATTCCTGGTGTCCACCTTGTGAACCGCTATCTCCGTCCTGCCCGGTCGGTTGGAGAACACGGCCCGGAAGAGTTCCGGGGTGGCTAACAACTGCGAACACTGGGGTACGGTTTAGGAGACACTTACCTCCATGTCCTCAAGGAAAACATTGGTCTTGGCTTGGGCCAGCATGTCCAGGAGGGGGTCTTCCTCCCCATTCTCGGGCAGGTTACAGACCGGTAGGATGCAGGCTTCACGTTTGTGGTGAGCCTTCAGCATGTTGACGTAAAAGGCCTTGGGCCTACCCCAAACATGGTCAAGCGTGACCACGTAGGTTACCGGGTTGAGCTGTTGGTGGATGATGTATGGGCCTTCCCTGGCTGCCTGAAGCTTATCTGTTGGTACGGGGACCAGCACCCACACCTTTTGACCCACCTGGTAGGTCCGCTTCCGGGCGTTCTGGTCGTACCAGTGCTTCTGGTCAGCCTGAGCCTGCGTCATGTTGTCATGCACCAACTGCGTCAAGGTCTGCATCTTGTCACGGAAGCGCATGACATAATCCACGATGGACACTTCAGAGGGGTTTGGCTCATCTTCCCAGGATTCTCTTATCAACCCAAAGAGTCCCCGGACTCGCCTGCCATACAGGAGCTCAAAGGTGGAGAACCCCATCGAGGCCTGCGGAACTTCTCTGTAAGAGAATAGCAGGTGTGGGAGGTACGGCTCCCAGTCGTGCCCTTGGGTCTCAACCAGCATGCGGAGCATCTGTTTGAGGGTACCATTGAAGCGTTCACACAAACCATTGGTCTGTGGGTGATACGCACTCGATACCAGGTGCCTCACCTGCATTTTCTCACAGAGAGCCTCCATTAGGCGAGACATGAATTGGGTCCCTTGATCGGTAAGCATCTCCCTGGGAAATCCAACCCTTGAAAAGATGGTCACCAGTGCATCAGCCACCTTATCTGCCCTGGTTGAAGACAGAGGTACTGCCTCTGGGTACCGGGTAGCGTAGTCTACCACGGTAAGGATGCATTGCTTTCCAGAGCTGCTGGGAACGGCCAGCGGGCCCACAATGTCCACCGCGATTCTCTGGAAAGGCTCCTCTATCACTGGCCCCGCCTTACCCACTTGTTGACAGGTGGCACAGGAGCAGCAGTAGTTGGTTACATCTGTCCCCATCTTGGGCCAATAGAATTGTTGAGACAGCCGTGCCTTAGTTTTGCTGACCCTCAAGTGTCCAGTGAGCGGAATCTCATGGGCAATCCGCAACAACTCAGTTCTGAACTGATATGGGACGACCAGCTGTCTTTCTCTCAACCACTCCTTCTTGGGATTCTCCGGGTACTGTCTCCCAGTACAACCTTCCTCATTCCCAGAACACCCTCTCTTTATCAGTCCTGGAGGTGGGCATCTCGGCGAGGTGTCTCAATTTCTCCAGGCTCGCATCTGAGTGCAGCATGGCCTGGAACTCCTGGCTGGAGGCAGCCAGAAGCGACGTCAGGGTTCCTTCCTCACTGGGACCCTCTGGAACCTGCTCTGGGTTCACCTCTGGTTCAGTCTCTCCTGTAGCAGAAGAGGATCCAGAAGGCAGTGCGCTACCTGCGATCTGGGCACTCTGACTGCATGTGACAGTGGCTATGTATGCTGTCTCCCCGGGGATTTCTACAGACCCACCAGTCAGCACTGTTATGGGCTTTTCCTCCCCATCCACCCCCAGCACTTCAGAAGCAGTGCTACTTAAGGGCCAGTTACCTTCCTCGGTGGCACTGGTCAGTTGCATGGCATCACCTTCCTCATGGTTCCCATGCACCTCCCCATTTCCCCAGACAGACTAATAAAGTTATAATTTATTCCCAAAGGCGGGCAGTGATTACAAAGATAAAAAGGTTTTACAAAGTTGAGACATTAGATATGTACAATGCAAATATAAAATAAATGGGATTAAAATAGAGATTAACACTTACATTTGCTTAGATGGACTTAGGCTAACCATGTGGGGAGGAGGGGCAGCCTCATGTCTCCACTCATCTGAGAACCTCTTGGCATGAGATCTCTGGCAGGAAGGAGCTCACACTGGGAATTCAGGTTAGACTGGTTTTGTGTGTGAGCCGAGGAGGGGGGAAGGAACAGGTGGGTGAGTGGCTGCAGGGACAGAATACAAAGCTGCAGCTGTGACAGGCTAATGTCTCATCTGTAGGGTAGAGAATGGATGATTCTGGAATGTTCCAGAAAAGTCATACATATTTTGCATTACCATTACAATCACAATATAGATACAGCCTGATCTTGCCAGGTAGTAGCACCCAGAGGTGCAACAAAATACTGTGTGAACACATCATGGACTTTGAGCCCTGAGAGGGGATGACGTAAAGGGAACACATGTGGCCTAGGCCTATCCCCATTGTCCACCACACCTTCAGTAACATCAGATGAGGAGCAATCATGCAGTCTAGTGAAATTATGGAGGACCACACAAGCTTTGATGACCTTATTGACGTTGGCTTCACTCAGCTGAATGGCAGACTGGAGGACATGCCATTTGGCACAAAGAACCCCGAGTTCGGCGGCTTACGCACACGGATGTGCTTCCCATCCAGGGCTCCAATACAACTGGAGAATTGGCAGTGCGCCTCAAGTCCTCAACCAGTCTCCCATCTTGGGCTCTGGCATGAGCAGTTGATGAAGTCTGGTCCAGATTTGCAAACATGTAGCCAGGAATATGCCAGATATTTGTCGATCGCCCAATCAAAAACTCCAGATGGAGTGCGGCATAAGAAAGGCCAGTTGTGAGGAATCTACAATTAAATAAATGGAGAAAATATATACATTACTACATGCTAAAGGATGCACACATTACATATACAGTGGGGAAAAAAAGTATTTAGTCAGTCAGCAATAGTGCAAGTTCCACCACTTAAAAAGATGAGAGGCGTCTGTAATTTACATCATAGGTAGACCTCAACTATGGGAGACAAACTGAGAAAAAAAAATCCAGAAAATCACATTGTCTGTTTTTTTTTCATTTTATTTGCATATTATGGTGGAAAATAAGTATTTGGTCAGAAACAAGCAATCAAGATTTCTGGCTCTCACAGACCTGTAACTTCTTCTTTAAGAGTCTCCTCTTTCCTCCACTCATTACCTGTAGTAATGGCACCTGTTTAAACTTGTTATCAGTATAAAAAGACACCTGTGCACACCCTCAAACAGTCTGACTCCAAACTCCACTATGGTGAAGACCAAAGAGCTGTCAAAGGACACCAGAAACAAAATTGTAGCCCTGCACCAGGCTGGGAAGACTGAATCTGCAATAGCCAACCAGCTTGGAGTGAAGAAATCAACTGTGGGAGCAATAATTAGAAAATGGAAGACATACAAGACCACTGATAATCTCCCTCGATCTGGTGCTCCACGCAAAATCCCACCCTGTGGGGTCAGAATGATCACAAGAACGGTGAGCAAAAATCCCAGAACCACGCGGGGGGACCTAGTGAATGAACTGCAGAGAGCTGGGACCAATATAACAAGGCCTACCATAAGTAACACACTACGCCACCATGGACTCAGATCCTGCAGTCCCAGACGTGTCCCACTGCTTAAGCCTGTACATGTCCGGGCCCGTCTGAAGTTTGCTAGATAGCATATGGATGATCCAGAGGAGTTTTGGGAGAATGTCATATGGTCTGATGAAACCAAACTGGAACTGTTTGGTAGAAACACAACTTGTCGTGTTTGGAGGAAAAAGAATACTGAGTTGCATCCTTCAAACACCATACCTACTGTAAAGCATGGTGGTGGAAACATCATGCTTTGGGGCTGTTTCTCTCCAAAGGGGCCAGGACAACTGATCCGGGTACATGAAAGAATGAATGGGGCCATGTATCGTGAGATTTTGAGTGCAAACCTCCTTCCATCAGCAAGGGCATTGAAGATGAAACGTGGCTGGGTCTTTCAACATGACAATGATCCAAAGCACACCACCAGGGCAATGAAGGAGTGGCTTCGTAAGAAGCATTTCAAGGTCCTGGAGTGGCCTAGCCAGTCTCCAGATCTCAACCCTATAGAAAACCTTTGGAGGGAGTTGAAAGTCCGTGTTGCCAAGCGAAAAGCCAAAAACATCACTGCTCTAGAGGAGATCTGCATGGAGGAATGGGCCAACATACCAACAACAGTGTGTGGCAACCTTGTGAAGACTTACAGAAAACGTTTGACCTCTGTCATTGCCAACAAAGGATATATCACAAAGTATTGAGATGAAATTTTGTTTCTGACCAAATACTTATTTTCCACCATAATATGCAAATAAAATGAAAAAAAAAAAACAGACAATGTGATTTTCTGGATTTTTTTTTCTCAGTTTGTCTCCCATAGTTGAGGTCTACCTATGATGTAAATTACAGACGCCTCTCATCTTTTTAAGTGGTGGAACTTGCACTATCGCTGACTGACTAAATACTTTTTTTCCCCACTGTACATCACCAGAACAGTGGGTAAGTAAGAAGCTAGGCTTACACTACATATACACACGTAACACGACTATGTAATGTGTAATAAAACATCAAAGTACTCTTACTTAGACCATAGATTTGGGAAATATTAAGAATGTAACTCAGCAAAAAAGGGGTCACTGAGTAAGATAATTATTTAGAAAACGAATCATCTACATACATTCTGTAGCTGAGGAATACATACCGTAACATAAGGAGAAGGCACTCCTCAGCAGAGATACATTTTCCGCATTCGGGTGTCCTGGAAGGTGATCCCTGGGCGCACTGTCTCCAACCAAAGACCAAAGGTAGAAACGGTCATCCGACAATAGAGGAAAAACTTGTCGGGATGTGTCCTCAGAGCTGCATAAAGCCTATGAAAATGGCCTTTATTGAGGCGTTGTCTCAAATGCGGATGCACCCACATTCGTCTCCTCCTCCTCGGATCTACAATCACTGGGTATGGCTGGCCAAAGTGGCGGGACAAAACCCAGTTGTACAGAACACGGTCAGTTGGGGTGAACTGAAGTGTGTCTGATATGTTTGCAAACAACCACCAAGACACCAACACAAGCACAGCATCAAAATGGCCAGATTGGAGGCTGGCACCTGGTGGAGAGGCAATAAATAGGATTGCTGATGATGATTTAAATTATGTGCAGGCCTCAAAACCATTAAATGTACATTTTGCAAGGTTGCGAGAAAAAAACGCTATACGGATCACATACGGATTACTTACAGATGCTTAAATGGGAAAAATACTTGGCCACACTCTGACAAACGGATGAAATATGGATCACTATTTAGGGAACATTTCTCCGTATTACAGCCGTAAAGTATTGACTGTATTTTTATGCGTTGTGTGTGACTCCAGCCTTATAAAAAAATATTTTACTTGCTGCAAAAGTCTTCATGGGAGACTAGAAGCTACGATCATCTGATCGCTTGTACTACACATAGCTAGGTTTCAACTGACATGTGCCGGAAAAGTTGTGGGCTCATCGCCATAGCCCGCAGCAAACAGAGGAAGGTGACCTTGGATGTATCTTTACTGTATCAGTGTGCATGTGTGTATATTTTTCAGAGGGGCAATGTGTGTGTATATTGCAGAGGGGTAGTGTGTGTGTATTTTGCAGAGGGGCAATGTGTGTGTATTTTGCAGAGGGGCAGTGTGTGTGTATTTTGCAGAGGGGCAGTGTGTGTGTATTTTGCAGAGGGGCAATGTGTGTGTATTTTGCAGAAGCAATTTCAAGTATATCGTGGCACTACTGAGTAGGTGCACAAAAAGAAGGTTCCCACACCAGAATAAGTAATTGAAAAAATTTTTGGCACTCAACTTTTGCGATGTGAAGGATTTTATTTGCAGTCACAAGTATTAGATGTTTCGGCTATGACAATAAGCCTTCATCAGTACACAATCTTACACATTGGATTAATATATTTATATCAGCTATTGGAAGGTGACAGCTTTGGTAGTGTGTGGATAGCGGTCGTTGGTGGGTGGTGGCGCTGTGTGGCCTGGAGGGACTCCCGCTGACGTCACTGAGGCTGCGGGGAGTCCCCAGCTGATCTGTGAATGAACTAATGACCGTGGGAAAAAAGTCAGAAACTTTCCCATGGTAATTAATTAATCTCCAGGCAGCCAGGGAGACTGCGCAGAGCTGAATCAATTCATTTTGTAGTAGATTACAGTGAGGCTGGTCGCATTAGCACCAGTCCTCATTGTAAACTATTTAACCCCTTCTGATGGACTGCAGCGTGGGACATAACTGAATGGCGTAGAGGTAAAGATATCGGTGATTTTTTATGTTATTTTTTTTGCAGGTCATGTTTTTTTGGGATTACCAGAGTAATAAAAATTTGTCAAAAACTTGGTGTATTTATTTCATTAAAAGACTTTATGTATGTGTGTGGTTTTTAACCCTTTCTTACTATAGGGTTAATAATGGATCGGTGTCTTATTGACACCTCTCCATTATTAATCGGCTTAATGTCACCCTACAATCGAATGGTGACATTAACCCTTTGCTATATTAACCCATTCGCCACCGCTACAGGGCAATGGGAATAGAGAGGATAAGTGTCAGAATTGGCACATCTTATAGATACGCCATTTCTGGGGTGTCTGGGGGCAGATTTTTGTAGCCGGGGGGGGCAAAAACAATGGTCCCTCTCATGGCTATTAAAATCTGCCCTCACTCACCTGCTTTACCTCTCTGGTTGACAAATTAACGCGGGAGCCCACGCATTTTTTTACAACGAATTAATCCCTTAAATTAACATCTACACCTCCCAAATTTTGCACACAAACCCTCATCTAATTATTAGTCAGGGACATATAAAAGAAAACATGAAATTAAATGATTTAGTGTATGTAAACCATGTGTCATTTCATGTTGGGGAATGATTTGACAGAAGCCGGCAATTGAATTAGCAGCTATTCTGCTATGAAGAACTCTATGATATATATATATATATATATATATATATATATATATATATATATATATGTGTCTCAATGATATATATATATATATATATATATATATGTATATATATATATATATGTATTCTATGTGTCTATATCTATTCTTTTGTTTCTTTATTAAACCTGTCAGTGTGATTTTACTGTACAGCGCACTGAATTGCCGGCTTTTCTAAAAGACACCGGGTGCATATTTCTCGCAAGTCACACATGTTGTCCGTGTGTAATGCGTTTCTTTTGCGCACCCATAGACTTGCATTGGCGTACTACGGTCGTAATACGCTGACAATCGCAGCATGCTGCGATTGGCACGGACCGTATAAAATACGAGACAAAAATACGGCTGATGGGAGCTACCCCATAGAGAATCATTGGTCCGTGTGCAATGCGTTTTTTTAACACCTCTCACTCGTCCGTATTCCTCTCTAGTGTGACGCCGGCCTGATTCTACCATACAATGTATTTAAAAATATTTAAAAAATCTCAAGTGCAGGAAAATTGTGAAGAAAATGTCATTTCACCATTGTTTTTTGGGTTTTGTTTTTACTGCCTTCATTGATTGGAAAAATGACCTGAGGACATTGAAAGTATGCCAAAATAGTTACAATAGAAACTGCTGTTCGCCACATAGCAAAAGCAATAACACAGCTCCATTGACAGATCACTGCTTGAATAAAGCGGCTGCTAAAAACTGGTATTAGGTTTAGAAGTTTATTTTGAGTCCATCTTCAACCTGAAAAATGTCAACTAGCTCATCTTTAATAACACCAGCCCATAGCAGAACCCCACCTCCACCTTGCTGGCATCGCAGTCAAACTGGAGGTCTGTTCCCATTACTGATCGAGCCACACACCCATCCGTCTGGTCCATGAAGAGTTATTCTCATCTCATCAGTCCAAAATGCCTTTGAAAAATCTGTCTTCAGATATTTTTAAGATAAGATAATCCTTTAATCGTCCCACCATGGGGAAATTCAGAGCATTACAGCAGCAAGGCAGGAACAAGTACAGATACAGATGCATAAAGGCAGTACATTGACAGTAGGTAGGTACATATACGAAAAAAAAAAAAAAAAAAATGTAACCGGACTGTCACAACTTTGGATCTATCAGTTCTCTGTTTGGGTCATTCTCCATTTTGGACAGTGCTGGTTATACAGCCTAACTGCAGCAGGAAGGAAGGACTTTCGATAGCGCTCCCTCTCACATTTAGGATGAAGTAGCCGGTCACTGACAGTACTGCACATCTTTGTCACGGTCTCATGCATGGGATGGGAATCATTTTGCACCATGTAGCTCACTTTGGCCAGTATCCTCCTGTCGCCTACTTCCTGAACTGGGTCAAGGGGGCATCCCAGGACAGAGCTGGTCCTTCTAATCAGTTTGTCCAGCCTATTCCTGTCCCTGGTTGATATGCCACTACCCCAGCACGCCACACCAAAGAAGATGACTGAGGCCACAACAGAGTTGAAGAAGGATGCAAGGAGTGCCCCTCTAACTCCGAAGGCTCTCAGCCTTCTGAGCAGATAAAGCCTGCTTTGGCCCTTCCTGTACACTGCATCCAAGTGATGGGCCCAGTCAAGCTTATTATTGAAGATCACACCAAGGTACTTATAGGTGTTGACTATCTCAATGTCATTTCCCTGAATGTTCACCACTACTGGTGGATTTTTGCCCTTGCGAAAGTCCACCACCAATTCCTTGGTCTTCCCGGAATTAATCCTAAGGTGGTTCCGCTGACACCACTCCACAAAAGCTTGGTTAGTATCTCTGTACTCTCTTTCATCTCCTCCTGTGATGAGGCCTACTATTGCAGAGTCATCAGAATACTTCTGCAAGTAGCAGCTAGATGAGTTGCACCTAAAATCCGCAGTGTACAGTGTGAAGAGAAAAGGGGCAAGAACTGTACCTTGAGGTGCCCCTGTATTGCAGATCACTGTGTCTGACACACTGACCCGAACCTTTACAAACTGAGGTCGGTTCGTGAGGTAGTTAAGGATCCAGGTGGAGAGTTGGAGGTCCACACCAACAAGGCCCAGCTTGTCTCTCAGTAGACCTGGCTGTATGGTGTTAAAAGCACTAGAGAAATCGAAGAACATTATTTTCACAGTGTTCCCAGGTTTCTCCAGGTGAGAGAGAGTCCTATCTAGAAGGTGGATAATGGCATCATCCACACCAATGCCCAGCCTGTAGGCAAACTGGAGAGGGTCCATATTCGAGCTCACTAGAGGACGGAGACGTGTGAGAACCAATCTCTCTAGTACCTTCATCAGGTATGATGTCAATGCTACAGGTCTATAGTCATTAAGATCTTTCGGATAAGGTTTCTTCGGAACTGGTACCACACACGATAATTTCCTCAGTTGTGGTACTATACCCACTCTCAGGCTCATATTGAACAGATATGTAATGATCTCACTCAGCTGGTGCCCGCAGGTTTTGATTAGCCTTGCACTGATGCCGTCAGGACCTGCAGCCTTCAAACTTTGATCTTATTCAGTTCTTTTGCAACCTGGGTACTTGTGAAGAACAGACCCTGGCTCAGTTGACAAGTTGCAGCAGGGGGTGAGGTTTTTGTAGCAGAGGTGTGAATGGTATGCAGGGGCAGGAGCAGCCAGTGTGTGATTAAATCTGTTAAAGAATAGATTAAGTTCATTAAGCCCCTCTTTATCTACAACCATCCTGGAGAGAGTCTGTCTATGCCCAGATATAGACTTTAGACCCTCCCAGACTTCATGGATCCTTTTCTGTGACAATTTCAGTTCAATCCTTCTCTTATAATTAGCCTTTCCCTGCCTGATTAGATACTTCAGATCCTTCTGAACCTCTCTCAGCCTGCCCTTGTCACCTGATCTGAAGGCCAACTTCTTCTCTTTGAGAAGAGCCTTTATTCCGGGGCTGATCCATGGTTTGTTGTTAGAGAAGCACCTCACTACTTTTGTGGGTACCGTGTTGTCTACACAGAAATTAATGTAGTCCGTTATACAGTGTGTGAGACCTTCCATGTCATCACCATAGGAATCTTGCAGCACATCCCAAGTGGTTGTTTCAAAGCAGTCTCTCAGAGCATCATCACTCTCCTCAGTCCATATCCTCACTGTGCGAGTGACAGCAGGTTCTCTCTGTACAAGTGGCTTGTACACGGGTTGGAGGTGCACTAGGTTGTGATCCGATCTTCCAAGGGACGGTAGGGCTGACGAGGCATATGCCCCTCTCACATTGGCAAAGAACAAGTCCAATGTTTTGTTGTCTCTAGTGAGGCAGGTAACATACTGTGTGCAACTGGGTAGTATGGATGCTGGAGACACATGATTGAAGTCTCCCGAAACCAGAAGGAGTGCTTGGGGGTGAAGGGACTGCATCATGCTCACTGTGGATTGTAGGACCTCAGTGGCGGCATCAGCTTTCGCAGAAGGGGGGACATATGCAGCTATCATGATTACATGCGATAGTTCCCTCAGTAAATAAAAAGGTCTCATGCCCACAGCTAATAGCTCAATGTCCTTACAGCATGTTTGCTCTTTGACCACGATGTGCCTAGAGTCACACCATCTATCATTCACAAATATCGCCAGCCCTCCGCCTTTCCTCTTACCGCTCTCCCTTGTCCTGTCCGCGCGAATGAGTTTAAAGCCATCCAACGAGACAACAGTGTCCGGAGTACCTTCGGTGAGCCAGGTCTCTGTAAACAGCAACATGCTGCTCTCCCTTAATTCCCGATGATGTCTGGTCAGCGCCGACAGTTCGTCCATCTTATTCCCGAGTGATCTCACATTGCCCATAATGACGGAGGGAAGAGCAGGTCTATAGCGCCTTCTTCTAGCTTTCCTGAGGGCTCCAGCTCTGCAACCTCTTCTCTTAGTCCTCCTTATTTCTGGTGGAATGTCCTCTGGTCTATTAGCAGCATGCTGCCTTGCTGTGTCCCTAAGCAGCAGTATAGCTTCTCTGGAGTAGACAATAGGGTCTTGTTCAGTTCCTGGATTTCCCAACACAATAGATCCAAGTAAAAACAAGGTAAAAAGTCCATCAAAGGTCCAGGTCCTCTTATGGTTTTCCATAGTGCAATGTCCCTTTGGAGTAACAATAAAAAAAAAGAGAAAGGAAAAATAGAAAATAGAAAAAAGTAGAGCAAAGAAGGAGCTACTGTAACAGGCTGCCACTCCAGCGGCGCCAGGAAGTGTGGCTCAGTCTTGACATTTCAACTACTTTATCTTGTACAGTGGTCGAGTTTCAGCCTTCCTTACCTTGTCCACGTTTCTGAGCATACAGATGGGTCTCCCCTTCAAAGTATCAATTTCAGGCAACTTTCAAGCTATGCTTAGAGAAAACCGGTGCTAATCCGAAGGAATACAGGACGCATTCTTGTTGAATCGGGGCAGCCACAGAAGCAGCTAGGGCAGGAGTATCAGAGGCAGAAGTGCAGAAAATGGGTCGATGGAAATCCGCATAGTTACATAAGACCTGATTTGCTGAAGTAACAGATTTTATCTTTTACATGAGTAGAAGTGTGGGTTTTAAGACATTCATATGTCTACTGAGAGTAAAAAAGGGCCGAGCTTCGGCCTGGAGGAAAAAATCTAGACTTCCCGAGTCTAGAAGTCAACTGGAGAGGTATCAGAGGGTTCCAATGGCAGCAGGTGTTCCGACAGACAGTTTACATCTTCAGGAGGCCTAAACACCCAGTAATAGTGATACACACTGGGGGCAATGATCTCGGCAAACGTAAAATTGCTGGACTTTACACAGTTATGACAACAGACATCGAACGCTTTACCTGTTTATTCACGGGTATGGTATTGGTGTGGTCAGAGATAATACCACAAGCTGTCTGGCAGGCTGCAAGAGATGAAAAAGCCATATAGCGCGCAAGGAGGAAGTTCAATGCGCGGATGGCAAAATTCGTGAGGGGTAAATATGTTATTGTGGTTCGTCACTACCAGCTGGAAGGTGATAACTTGTCACTATTGAGACTGGACGGAGTTCACCTGATGGACATTGGTCTCGATATATTTTAGTCTGGCTTGCAGGACAGAGTTGAACAGGCCCTAATGTTGATGGGTGGGGGTCGGAGTCCTGTGTAGGTCATACACATGATCCTCCATGGTGGAAGACGTGGAGGAGTGCAAGGGTTTGTAATCGCTCATTGGCCAGCTCACCTGTCGATCGCGGACAGGACCTCGGCAATGAGCCTGTTATGAAATGTAATTGCCTTTCTCTGCTTATGTAGTTAATAAACTGTGACTGACCTGTTTCAACCCATCTAGGCCTTGCTGTGTTTTATTGCAGGACTGGTGGGAGGGGGGAAGGCACTGTTTAAGACACACAGGTCTCTGCAGTCTAGTAGGCACGGTACTAAATAAGGAACGTGCCTCTGACTGTGGAGCCCATATGACTAAAGTTAGAAAAAAGAATAAAGCTCAGTGCCCAATTCCCCCCTCTCACCACTCCCCAGGTGATGTACTATTTGGGATGCACAGCTGTCCATTAGTTTTAAAAGGGAAGGGTCCTTCCACCACACCTACAGGGGTTAAAGCCAGGTGCCCAGGTCAGTAACTTCCTTTTTCCTCCGGCCGACCCCTGGAAGCTTTTGTCCCACCCTCCCTCCCTTATAGATGTCACTGGTGTGTAAATTGCCATACTATTTTGCGGATATATGTATATGTGTATATAGAGAAAAAAAATTATATATATATATATAACCCTTGTTAACAATACTAAGTCACAGTGGAAGATGTGGAGGAGAGCAAAGGTTCATAATCGCTCGTTGGCCAGCTCACCTGTCAATCGCGGACAGTACCTCGGCAATGAGCCTCTTATGAAATGTAATTGCCCTTCTCTGCTTGTGTAGTTAATAAACTGTGACCGACCTGTTTCAACCCATCTAGGCCTGACTGTGTTTTATTGCAGGACTGGTGGGAGGGGGGAAGGCACTGTTTAAGACACACAAGTCTCCACAGTCAAATCTGTCTTCAGATATTTTTTGGATCAGTCTTTGCATTTCAATTTCTTTATCTTCTACAGTGGTGGTCGAGTTTCAGCCTTCCTTACCTTGTCCACATTTCTGAGCACTGAACACCTTGTACTTCTGTGTATTCCAGGTAGGTTTCGGTTTTGAAATATGACAGCACTGGAGGATAATAGGCTCCTGGTTACTTCACGTTTGATTCATCTCAAATTTAAGCAATTAATATGCATTTTTTTTTTGGATGCATTTTTGTAACTCTGTCGAATATTTCCAACAAAACTTTTCAGATATCTGTGATTATATCCTAATATCTTAACAATTTCAAGAGTGATTCATCCCTCTGTAAGACTGTAACCAATTTTTGACTTTTCAGAGAAAGTTAAAAATCATTTTAGGGCCATTTTTCCTCAGACTAATTGTACACACAATGTAAAACTCCATGTTCTGTATGTACTGACTGCATACGGAGAGTGTGATTTGGTTAAAAATAAAGGGGCAGTTAAAGTGGGAAAAGGCCTGCACCCTATTGGATAGTAAGGTGAGAGATGTTATTTTTGAGGAGTGGTATTTAAGGGGTGAGGTCATGAGATTTTCATACCTGCAAGACACGGAGAAGTCATAACCCCTTGTATTGGTGGCTCAAGTGGTGGCAGATTTGGAAGAGCTGGTCCTGGAGAGGGTTGTACAGAACAGTGCTGCCTAGGTGGAAGATATGATGGCTCATTGTAGGGATCTGGGAGGAGTATTGGATTCCTCTCCACCTGCAAGTCTGGTGGCATTGAGAAGTAGCCTTCAGAGAATGGTGTTATCTTTGGCCCCTTTTAATCCACTGTTGACTTCCCTTTCAGCTCGGGGAGGAGAGGGTCATGGGACAAAGAGGATTAGTGCATGCCAAGCCTTTTCAGATCGCTGGGCAATGGTGTTCTTTCTCCTTTTCCCCTCCCTCCATATCAGGCCACAGAGGTGTTTTCTCAGGTAGATTCAAGCATGTTAGAGCAGTTGTAGAAACATTTTCGTGATGTCCGATGTAGGTGGTCATGGAAGAGAAAGTTAGTGAGGTCAGGCTGGAATACTTTTACTTTTGCTGTGGATCCGTGGGGCTCTTGCATCCTTACCTTCTCCTCGGATCCCATTCTAAGTCCTTCCCCATCCTCCACTCCACTATACAGGGAGCGTCAGGGACAGGCCCATGGAAGTTTAATATCAAAACTGCCGGTACCAAAGGGAAAACAAAGCATAGGTCAGAGAGGGGACCGGTGGATTAAGGGATCCTTGAATGGAGCTTGCAAGTATGCGGGATCAGTGGAGGATGGGGAAGGACTTAGAACGGGATCCGAGGAGAAGGTAAGGATGCAAGAGCCCCACGGATCCACAGCAAGAGCTGACACTGCAAGAGAAAAGAGGACAGGGATGGGTAAGAAACGCACAGAGCACACCAGGGCAGAGTACAGGGCAAAGCAAAGATGTGCAGAGCACACAAGAGGGCAGACAGGGACCTGAGGAAACCAGTATATGCTCCAGCAAGGGTACTAACACACACTACTGATAATCAGGTGCCTTCCCTGGCAGGAAGCTGCCTGATATAGCCGGTGGCCGCCGCCATGACAGGGCAGCACCTCCGGGTCATGACCCCCTCCTGGTACAAGACGCCGAAGGGGTGCGTGGAGCAGACACGAAGCCGGAAGTGCCGGCTAGACGCGTCGAGGGACAGCATAGTGCCAAGGAGCCCAGGTAAGTATCGCGGTGGTAATAGTTGCTAATATTTTTGTGTTGACACCTTGATGTTCCCGGGGTTGGACGTCTAAAACTGTGATGCACACTGTGTGCCTCACTGCCATCTTGGGGAAAATCACTCTTAAGATTGTATACAAGCATTCTTCAATACTCCAGCATGCACACATCCCTTTCCAGGAGCGGGAGCATCAAGCAAAATTTTCTCTTGTACCGTGGATCTAACAGAGTTGCAGCCCAGTAGTCAGCATTATTTCTAATCCTAACAATATGGGCATCATGTTGCAGATAGTGCAGCAAAAAGGCGCTCATGTGTCGGGCGCTTCCATGAGGTCCAACTCCATGGTGTGTTGGTGGCGAGGTAACACTCAAGCTTGCTTTTGCTGTCACCCTTTGCCAACCATGGACAACAGAACGGGGATCATTATCCTCTTCATTTACTGACTGTTGTGCCTGTCACGTCTTCCTCCTCCTCCTCCTCCATTTGTTCCTTGGCACCTGCACCTTCACTAAAAGTTTGTTTGGTACCATGAGCCCCCCTCAATGACTGTAATCCACACACCCATGGCATTCACTTGTGCGAAGACAGTCCAAAACTTAGAGATATTGTTATCCTTTCCACATCCTCCTCTGCTTCCGCCTCTTCCTCTGGGATCACCACCTCCTTCAGCAGCCTATTCAAAGTGTGCTCCCAAATGTAGATGACTGTGAATAGTGATGCTGATGATGGCATCGCCAGCACTAACCATTTTAGTAGCCATTTTGAAACTGTGCAGAAGGGTGCCCACTCTGCAAGTGTGATTTGCACCACATCTGTACAACATTGGTCAAGGCTATGCAAAAGGACAAAAGGCACCAGGGTTCATTGCGGCTGCCACAGTCACTGCTAGATGTGTAGAGGGGAATTCCATCATGTCAAAACCTAGCAAATCAAAAGGTTAAACTGTAGGCCGAAAGACCTCTGTAGCGATGCAAGTCGATTACCTTCCGTGTGCGATCGGCAGAAGTGAGCACACAGGGACCATGCTTTCTGCAGCAGTGCATCCAGGCCACGATAATGGGGGAGAAATTGCTGTATCACCATATTGAGGACGTGACCAATGCAAGACATGTGTGCAGTTGCCCTGGCATATGGTTGCCAACAGGTTTGCATCGTTATGGCACACGGCCTTCCCTGGCTCCAGGTTCAGTGGAGACAGCCATTTCTCAAACTTGGCCTGGATAGCTGTCCACAACTCTTGAGCTGTGCGACTGTGATCTCCAAGACATAATAATTTAAATACTGCCTGATTACAGTGAGCCCTGGCTGCGCAGTACGGAGATGGGGAGATTTTCTCTGCGCTGTTGTAGTCCGTGTCTCGTTAAGAGAGAGAATGAGGTCGCAGGTAGAGGTCCTAGTTGAAGTGGAGGAGCCAGAATCAGTGGAGAAAGTGATAGATACAGAGGTTTGTTCCGCAAGCCTTGATGATACCAAGACTTGTGGACCATCTCCTTAACCTCCTGCCCCCACAGCCACCAGAGTCACCCAGTGCCCAGTCACAGAGATGTAACGCCCCTGCTCATGTTTGCTCGTCCAGGTGCCAGTGGTGAAATGCACCCTGGCATAGATTTTTTCAGGGAATGAGTGATGTTGTCTGCGACATTCTGGTGTGATGCAGGCACAGCTTTCTTAGAGAAGTAATGGCGACTGGGCAGCTGGCACTGGTGGTCTGCGACGGCCATCAACTTTCGGAAACCACGTGGCGGAAAGGCAGCAATAACTTTGGCATGTATAGGAGGAAACATTCTTTTATGCGACCACAACTGCGAGACCTAGGGCTGGCTGCTGTGCTGAGAGAGGGTGAGGTACGGTGAACAGGACAAACGTCTGGACTGTGAGTGAGGTGCAGGCGGAGATATTATGGTAGATTTAGAAAGATGTGGTGTGCTCAGTGTAATAACCTGCAGGAAATGTGGAATGAAGTCACGTACAGGCATTCCCTGCACCGCTGCTGTGTGCTGGGAATGCCTCTAACAAAAGGTTTACCAGAGTTGCTTGTTTGTGCGCCATTATTAGCTCTAGGTTCTCCAGTGGCATGATGTTCTGTAATTTGCCTTTATAGCGTGGATCGAGGATGCTGGCCAACCAGTAATCGTCATCCTTCATAATTTTGGCAATGCGGGGGTCCCTTTTTAGGATCCGCCAGAGATAATCACACATGTGGGCCAATGTTCCAGGTGTCAATGATGCACTGCCAGTGGTGGGTGGAGGAGCACTTTCTGGCAAATCAACATCCCTCCAGTCACGTACAAACCCTGTACCTTACCTTGGCAAGCCAACATTTTCTCTTGCCCCCTGAGAAGCATCCTCTTCCCCAAAATAATCATCCCCCTCATCCTCCTCCTCTTCTTCGTCCACCTTGTCCATGACAGTTCCCTGAGCAGACAATGCCTGACTGTCATCAAGGCTTCCCACCTCCTCCTCCTCTGCTGCAGATGCCTGATCCTTAAGTGTGTCAAAGTTTGCATAAGCAGACACATAAGTGGGATGCTCATGCTTATGATGGCGTCATCTGCACTTACCAGCCGTGTGTATTCCTCAAAACACTGAAGGACTTTACAGAGGTCTTTCAGCTTTGACCACTGCACACCCGACAACTCGATGTCTGCCCTCAAACTGCCTGCCCGTATATCCTCCCACAATTGCATTACAGCCTGCCTCTGTTTGCACAGCCTCTCAACCATGTGCATGGTGGAGTTCCACCTTGTTGCAATGTCTGTGATTAGGCGGTGCTTGGGGAGGTGGAGCGATCGTTGCAGCCTCTGCATACGACTGGAGCCTACGGACGAGCGATGGTTGTGCGAGCACAGTCTTCGCACCTTATGGAGCAGGGCTGGTAACTCAGGTTAATTATCTATGAAGCACTGCACCACCAGGTTTAAGGTGTGAGCCAGGCAAGGTATGCATCTCAGTTTTGCCAGGGCTATGGCCGCCACAAAATTACATCCGTTATCACTGACTACCTTGCCTGCCTCAAGATGTAGACTGCCCAGTTATGACTCAGTTTCTCGCTGCAAGTAGTCGGCCAGTACCTCCACGGTGTGTCTGTTGTCGCCCAAAGACATAATCTTTAAAACAGCCTGCTGACGCTTACCACTAGCTGTTTGATAGTCGGACACCTCGTGTGCAACACTGGCAGCTGCGGATGGAGTGCTCGTGCGACTGCGCTCTGTCGACAAGCTTTCGCTTCTGGAGGAGGAGGAGGCAGAGGGTCGAACGCCTACTGCCAACTGTTGCCTATACTGTGGGCTAGGCAGCACTGTCCCACCGCCGCTGTCCCCTGTGGACCCTGCATCCACCACATTCACCCAGTGCGCGGTGATGGACACGTAACGGCCCTGGCCATGCCTACTGGCCCATGCATCTGCTGTGAGGTGCACCTTTCCACTCACTGATTGTTTAAGTGCATGGACAATGCGGTCTTTCACATGCAGGTGGAGGGTAGGGATGGCTTTTCTAGAAAAGAAGTGCTGACTGGGTAGGTCATAGCGTGGGACAGCGTAGTCCATGAGCTCTTGGAACGCTGTGCTTTCAACCAAACAGAAGGGCATAATCTCTAATGAGATCAGTTTGGCAGTGTACAATGTAGGCGTTCAAAGCCAGTGTATGCGGATGAGAGGATGAATACTTTCTTGTCCTACTCAGTCTCTGCTAGGGTGAGCTGGACTTGAGAGCTGCATATGGTGGAACTAGCGGTGGACAAGGCAGACTGAGAGGGGGTTGGTGTCATGATCTGCTGAGTTTGTGTGATCAGGTAGTTCAGAAGTTAATCTGGACAGCCTCACTCTGAGATTCTGGGAGGCTTTTTATAGCCTCATTGTGGGCTCACTCCTTGTTGCTTATACTCAGACCTTTGGCTGAGTGTGTGACCCTGGTGTGCTTTGTGACTGTGATACTTTATGCTTGCTTGGTTTTGATCCGGTTCTGTCCCTGTTACGAGTTCTGCCTGTTCCTTTTGTACTGCTCTGCTATTCCCGTGTATGACTCTTTTGCCTTGGACCTGACTACTCTCTGACTGCCTCCCTTGTACTGCGTTGCTATCTCTGTGTATGATTCATTGCTTACGTTTTGACTATTCTCTGCTTGTCCCTCTGGTACCGCGCCGTCCTCCCCGTGTATGACCCCCGTTTGTCTGACCTGAGTTTCCCTAGCCTTTGCTCCAGGATTCCTGTAATACAACCCTATCCTGCAGCAGGACGCTAGCCACGCCCCCACATGATCGTAGGTCCTTGTACTGCTAAATTACTTTCAGTGTCGCAGGTCCTGTTGTCTGAACTTTCCCTGCAGTATCGGACCCCGGGTCCTCCCGTAGTCTGGGTGAGTTACCCTGTTCAGCCGCGGCAGTTCGCCGGCGCTGACAGGATCCTGATAGTTGGTGATGGTGGTGGTGATGGCCTAGATGCAGTCTTTCGTTGGAAAAACATTGTGATTCCCTGACTGCTTTGGCCTTGCAATGACACCTCATGGGCTTACAGTGGGGGAAGCGATGTAGCGTTGCTGACTACCTTCAGTCGGAGCAGGTGCACGTGTGCTACCTGAAGTTTTGTAGTTCGTCCACGCTTGCAAGTGCATGGTGTTTACATGTCTAAGAATGCAACTGGTATTCAAATTTCAGAGATTTTTCCCTCGGCTAAAGGTCCTTCCGCACTTCTTACAGATAACCTTTGCCTCATCAATAGGATTTTGGTCAAAAAAGTGCCACACTGCACTCTTCCTACTATGGGAAAAATTTTCAGGGCTTGCACGCTGTGCTAATTTGACCGTCTGGCCAAGCTGTCCTGCAACTCTTTTTGTTTTTTTAACACGTTTTTGGACTGCTACGGGCCTGCCAGATAACTGCAGCTGCGATGTTGATGCCTGCTGCGCATCCTCCTCCTCTTCTGAGCTATTGCAAGCGGCACCCTCTTCCCCCAATGGATGCCAATCCGGGTCAACAACTGGGTCATCCATCACCTCCTCTTCAATTTCATCTGCACCTTCCTCTGTGTCACAGTGTAAGGTGGTATAGTATGCGGGAAGGGGCATCTGAGTTTCATCAGGGTCAGAATCTGGCTCAGTAGACTGCGAGGGCAATGCAGTGCTCTGGGTGAATGTACCAGCAGAATCATATAGCACTGGCTGTGCATCAGTGCACTCCATGTCATATTCATCTTGGACTGGGGAATTCAGGATTTCACTTGATAAATTAGGCATGGTATGTGAAAAGAGCTTCAGGGAGTAATCTGAAGTGTGGCCTGCTGCATCCTTCACTTTTGGTGGGGGTGAAGGACACAAGGAAAGGTGTTGTTCCTGACCAGGAGCCTGCACTGATGACTCAGTGCTTGCGGTTTTTGAAACTTCAGAAGAGGAGGCGATAGAGCTGGAGGCTGTTTTGGCAATGTAAGCCAAAACCTGTTCCTGATGCTCCGGCTATAAAAGCGGTTTACCTACTCCCAGAAAAGGGAGCCTTCCAGGCCTTCTGGAGCCAGATGATGAGCAGGCTCAACACCTCCTGCCTTAGGAGCTATTGTGCTTTTGGCACTACCAGCAGATGCACCACCACCACCATCAGTACCAGCTGCCCCCCCGCCCACGTCCGTGGCCTCTTCCACCATACTTCCTCTTGCTTGGGAAAATGCACCAAAAATACCAGCAGATATATGGTACCGTATGAGGAGCATACAGCTGTATACGGTGTAGGGAAAAATTTAAATCTCTGTATTTATTTCCGGAGTCACACACAGATGCTCACTCAGTATGGATTTGACCATAATACAAACATCAGATATACGGTACTGTATCAGAAGTGTACAGCTGTATACGGTGTAGGGAAAAATTTAAATCTCTGTATTTAATTCTGGAGTCACACACAGACACTCACTCAGTATGGATTTGACCGTCATACAAACGGCAGATATACAGTACTGTATCAGAAGCGTACAGCTGTATACAGTGTAGGGAAAAATTTAAATCTCCGTATATATTTCCAGAGTCACACACAGACGCTCACTCAGTATGTATTTGACCATAATACAAACAGCAGATATACGGTACTGTATGAGGCGCGTACAGCTGTGTAGGGGAAAATTTAAATATCCATATTTATTTCCGGAGTCAC
This sequence comes from Dendrobates tinctorius, assembly GCF_039654945.1. Classification (NCBI taxonomy): domain Eukaryota; kingdom Metazoa; phylum Chordata; class Amphibia; order Anura; family Dendrobatidae; genus Dendrobates; species Dendrobates tinctorius. The sequence goes on along the minus strand of NW_027361680.1, from coordinate 4,155,640 downwards.
ACACAGACGCTCTCTCAGTATGGATTTGACCGAAATACAAACAGCAGATTACGGTACTGTATCAGAAGCATACAGCTGTATACGGTGTAGGGAAAAATTTAAATCTCCGTATATATTTCCAGAGTCACACACAGATGCTCACTCAGTATGTATTTGACCGTAATACAAACAGCAAATATACGGTACTGCATGAGGAGCGTACAGCTGTATACGGTTTAGGGGAAAATTTAAATATCCGTATTTATTTCCAGAGTCACACACAGACGCTCCCTCAGTATGGATTTGACCGTTATACAAACAGCAGATATACGATACTGTATCAGAAGCATACAGCTGTATACGGTGTAGGGAAAAATTTAAATCTCTGTATATATTTCCGGAGTCACACACAGATGCTCACTCAGCATGTATTTGACCGTAATAGAAACAGCAGATATACAGTACTGTATGAGGAGCGTACAGCTGTATACGGTGTAGGGGAAAATTTAGATCTTCATATTTATTTCTGGAGTCACACACAGATAGTCAGCATGTATTTGACCGTGATTCCAGCCGGTACACGGTAGTGTGTGAGGAGCTTACAGCTCTATACGGTGTGGGAAAAAATGAATGGTCGGTAACTGTGCAGAAAAAAAGAATAAAAGTATTAGTGCTGCGTAAAAAGCAGTCTGCACAGCAGTGTACACACAGCAATACAGCTATCAGGCAGCCTAATAACCAGCGCTGCTGCACACAAGAAAATCCTCCCCTGTCACTGCACACTAACTGTACAGCACAATTGCTATCAGCACAAGCACATAAGAACTTCTTATATCTTTACAGCCATAACTCTTTCCCTACTGATTAACAGCAACCTCTCCCTACTGTTAAGATCAGCAGAAGTAAAATGGAGGTTGGCGGTCAGGGCTTTTATAGACACTATGACGCCCCCCAAAGCAAGCCAATCACTGCAATGCCCTTCTCTACGATGGTGGTGGACGCTGCACATGTCATCTCGTTGCCCACAGTGTACGTCCTTGCTCATTGGCTGAAAAAAGGCACCTGCAAGCATTCTGGGAAATCCGACTTTGGCGCTCGTTTTGCCGACCGCATGGCCGACTTCACGCTATGGTCGGGTTTCGGACGGCGAAGCCCAACTTTGGCATAAGTCAGTGACTTATGAATCTGGCCGACCTGTTTCGCTCAACTCTATCTACTCCCATTATACTCGCTACTCGAAACGAGCATCTGAGCATTTGGTATTACTGGATTCGAGCAACGAGTACCTGAGCATTTTAGTTCTTGCTCATCTCTTTTCATATTTACTGTAAGTATTTTGAATTGATGAGAAATATTGGTGTGCTGGTATCAAAAGAAAATATTAAAGTGCCTATCACATGTTTACCTTTTCTTGGTACAGATATAGATGTAAAAAAAAAGATATTTCAGCTACCTCAATTCTGATAGAAAGTGTTTTTTATCATGTAAGTTATCATTAGTATCTAGAGATGTGGTCCAGCCACACCATTTTGTTAGTAGTTTAAAGTGTATAAGACAGGATCTCATTATATGGCAAGCTTTTCTACTGAGCTTCAGTAGTCAAAATCATTGTAAAAATGCAGTGGAGGGCATGGCATGCTGTAGCCTGGGATGATTTCAGCATTGGCTGTAACACACGTTTGTGCGATGTTAACATTTTTGGGGTCGTTATGTTGCAAAAGAGCATCAGCAGCAGTTGCCGAAAAATTTTTTTTCAACAAATTATAAAAGGATGGAAGATTGAGTCAAATGGTAGGGACACCAGTAGCCCAATTTCTTTCACTCTGCTATGGTGGTTGTTATGGACAGCAGAAGGTGTTTGCAAGGATAAGGCTGTGTGCCCACGTTCAGGATTTTTTGCGTTTCTTTCACTTTTTTTTTTAGCATTTTTTCCCCTGCAAAAACGTTTAAAAAAAACGCATACATTAAGCATCCCATTATTAGAATGCATTCCGCAATTTTTGTGCCCATGCTGCGTTTTTTTCTGCAAAAAAAAAAACCCATCGCGGAAGAAAACGCAGCATGTTCATTAATTTAGCTGAAAATCTGTGAATTTGCCTCTATATTCATTGTATTAGGATGCTCCAGAAAAAAATGAAAAAAAATCCGCAAAAAAACTAGCAAAAACGTGATAAAAATGCACAAAAAGCCTAAAAAAGCAGAAAAAATGTGGATTTCCTGCGAAGGAGTCGGGTTTTGCTCAGGAAAATTCTGCTTACATGGGAACATAGCCTAATCATGGCCAATGTCTCTTGAAGGCTGGATATTGTTGACTAGGTAAAAATGTATACTTGACTTTCGAAGATGGACATAGATGTCAAAGGTGAATGGGTCATTACTTGGGCGTTGCAAGAGCATCATTGTCCTGTGACAAGGTGGCACGGGGTGGTAGTCATGACTGAGTCCATTAAAGCAACAGTCCACAAGCACCCTGGCCCCTTGCACTTGAAAAGGACAGGTTCGGACCCAATTCTATAGCACAGTCAGTTACCTCCTCTCCACGTTCACGGCAGCCACTGATGGTAAGGATCCAGGAAAAAAACACGTCAGGCACAATTCTGATCCAACAGGGAAAACTTTGCTGTACATGAAATAGGGCTTCCTGCTCTGTTACTGTATCTGCTTGAGGGCGGTCAGCATCAGTAGCTCCCCTTCAAACTGGAGTGCCACACAGTCTTTCTGAAGACAGACCTACAGTCCCAGAGTCTGACCACTCTGCCTGGCAGATGATAGCAGCAGTCTGCGGCAGCCTTTTTTCCCCAGCTGGAGGTCCTTTCTGTCCTAGATGGGGACACATGTCCTGCCTCGGGAAATCCTGCCCGGGCACTGACCGCTGACAGGAACTTCCTGTTCCTTTGAGGTGGATGATCCAGCCCCCATAGTTAACCTCTTACTAGCCCTTCTCTAACATCAGGTTATATATTACAATGTACAATAGTAACATAATAGGACAATACAAACCTAGCACATGAATTCAGTACAGACATAGCACATCACATTGATATACAGTGGGGCAAAAAAGTATTTAGTCAGTCAGCAATAGTGCAAGTTCCACCACTTAAAAAGATGAGAGGCGTCTGTAATTTACATCATAGGTAGACCTCAACTATGGGAGACAAACTGAGAAAAAAAAATCCAGAAAATCACATTGTCTGTTTTTTTTTCATTTTATTTGCATATTATGGTGGAAAATAAGTATTTGGTCAGAAACAAGCAATCAAGATTTCTGGCTCTCACAGACCTGTAACTTCTTCTTTAAGAGTCTCCTCTTTCCTCCACTCATTACCTGTAGTAATGGCACCTGTTTAAACTTGTTATCAGTATAAAAAGACACCTGTGCACACCCTCAAACAGTCTGACTCCAAACTCCACTATGGTGAAGACCAAAGAGCTGTCAAAGGACACCAGAAACAAAATTGTAGCCCTGCACCAGGCTGGGAAGACTGAATCTGCAATAGCCAACCAGCTTGGAGTGAAGAAATCAACTGTGGGAGCAATAATTAGAAAATGGAAGACATACAAGACCACTGATAATCTCCCTCGATCTGGTGCTCCACTCAAAATCCCACCCCGTGGGGTCAGAATGATCACAAGAACGGTGAGCAAAAATCCCAGAACCACGCGGGGGGACCTAGTGAATGAACTGCAGAGAGCTGGGACCAATGTAACAAGGCCTACCATAAGTAACACACTACGCCACCATGGACTCAGATCCTGCAGTGCCAGACGTGTCCCACTGCTTAAGCCTGTACATGTCCGGGCCCGTCTGAAGTTTGGTAGAGAGCATTTTGATGATCCAGAGGAGTTTTGGGAGAATGTCCTATGGTCTGATGAAACCAAACTGGAACTGTTTGGTAGAAACACAACTTGTCGTGTTTGGAGGAAAAAGAATACTGAGTTGCATCCATCAAACACCATACCTACTGTAAAGCATGGTGGTGGAAACATCATGCTTTGGGGCTGTTTCTCTGCAAAGGGGCCAGGACGCCGGGTACATGAAAGAATGAATGGGGCCATGTATCGTGAGATTTTGAGTGCAAACCTCCTTCCATCAGCAAGGGCATTGAAGATGAAACGTGGCTGGGTCTTTCAACATAATGATCCAAAGCACACCGCCAGGGCAACGAAGGAGTGGCTTCGTAAGAAGCATTTCAAGGTCCTGGAGTGGCCTAGCCAGTCTCCAGATCTCAACCCTATAGAAAACCTTTGGAGGGAGTTGAAAGTCCGTGTTGCCAAGCGAAAAGCCAAAAACATCACTGCTCTAGAGGAGATCTGCATGGAGGAATGGGCCAACATACCAACAACAGTGTGTGGCAACCTTGTGAAGACTTACAGAAAACGTTTGACCTCTGTCATTGCCAACAAAGGATATATCACAAAGTATTGAGATGAAATTTTGTTTCTGACCAAATACTTATTTTCCACCATAATATGCAAATAAAATGAAAAAAAAAACAGACAATGTGATTTTCTGGATTTTTTTTTCTCAGTTTGTCTCCCATAGTTGAGGTCTACCTATGATGTAAATTATAGACGCCTCTCATCTTTTTAAGTGGTGGAACTTGCACTATTGCTGACTGACTAAATACTTTTTTGCCCCACTGTATATTAACAAACGGGCACAACACCTGGGTACGACATGAAGCAGGAGAGAGAGGGGGCAAATGAGGGTCCCTGCCACCTCCTTACACCCCTCCCTCCTAAAACATGGTCATCTCTGACCATGATGGCACCTGTAGAGTTAAAACAGCAGGTATAAAACAATAATAGCAGTAGTGTAGTCTCTAGTCAACATTGCCAACTAGTCAGATGTGACTTCGACTATGTTCAAACCATACTAACGAAAAGAGTCTCAGTTCCTCTTAAAGTGGGTCCATCTGACTCTGGTCCCCTTGGTCCTGGGACCCCCTCCACCCCCATCATTGCCCTTTCCACCACATCCATCATTTCCTCCTCCCCCACCATCCCCATCCTTGCCCATTCCACCACTTCCATCATTTCTTCCTTGCCCACATCCCCATCATTGCCCTCTCCATCACCCCGTCATTGCTTTCTCCCCATCAGCCCCATCATTGCCCTCTTGTCGCCCTACACACACAGACACACACAGCACCGTTCATCTCTCTGCACATTCCCCTGCAGCGCTATTCGCGCACACACACACACACAGACACCCACACAGCACCTCTCACCTATCCGCACACTTTGCCGCAGCATTACCGTCGCCTACCTCTCTTTGGCACAGCTGGCTGCTGAATGATGACATCATCCAGTGGCACTGCTGTCTGTGTGAGAGGAAGCATGGGCAGGAAGCAGGAAATATTGTTTCAGCACCGCTCCGCTGCTATTTTCTCTTGTAGGCAGCGGAGCTGCAGGGATCTCTCCCTGCCAGCTGCACGCGTGCAATATGGCCAGGGGTCATCAGATTGCCCTCATTATTAGCCCCCCTCCACCTCCGGGCCCAGGTGTAGCCACACAGGCTGCACATGCGGTATGTCCGCCCATGTGCTGGAGTGCCCAGGAGATGTCGGCCCCAGTACGTCGTGGCACTGATGCTCAGGGCGCGGAGCATGCTGCTCACCCTCCTGCACTCTCCCTGACGGCGGGCAACTAACTGCTGCTTCGCATGCTTTCGACTTTGTTTCTGGTTTTAACACTCCCCCTCTTCCCGGGTCATGGGGTCTATCTGGTCCCCTATTCCTTCCCCCAGGCAACATGGGACGCAGCCTCAACAGTTCTGGACCCGGTTCAGTACAGGTCCCTGCAGCCTGGTCCTCCTCCTTACAGTCTGATGAAGATATTACAAATTCAGCTTTTAGAGCAACTGGTTCAGCTTTTCTCATTCATGTGTTGTGGTTACCAGTGTCACATTTTCAGTTTGATTAGATTTTTAAATCCTGTTTGTCCAGGCTTGGTTTGGTGACATCAGAGTTTGGAAAGCACTCGTTTAAATTTGGGGCAGCTACCAAGGGCTGACGCACTAAGCCGTGAAGAAAATGGGATTAGGCATTTCGGGAGGTGGAAGTCAGATTGTTTTAAAGCATACCTTTGCCAAGATTTGGCTATTGATAGAGAGTTGACTGCAGAATTTTAAGAGTTTATTTGATACTTGTATTATTGTCTTAGAGAAAATAATTCCAAAAAAGACTTTGGTGTGGTGCTAGAAACCTTTTCACCATACACTGGGTCAGAAAATAATTAAACAATAGAATGTCTAAATTTGTGCAAGCATTATGGGGCATAGTAGTACAAAAAATAATGCTGGCAAGAAATAATAAGGATGTTTTATTGCAGGACTGTGTTCATTTGAATACAATCTAGGTGGATATTTTCATTTCTAGGCTGCAGGATGGAATAGAAAAGGCTCTAATATTGTTGGGTGGGGTTGACTAAATTAAGAATTAAAAGAATGGTGAAATGGTTAAAACTGTTAAGAAATAAATAGCTGTGACTGATCTTCCATCTAACGTGGCAGAATTTGTCTCAGAATTAAGTAATTACAGTGCAGGCCAGAAATGGTGAGATGGTTATTTGGTGCGTGCAGTCCAGCTTTCCATTTACTGCGTAAGCAGTAGTTTCCGAGACATAAAAGCAGGTTCGTAGTGGTAGAAGTAACAGGAGGTGTGTCAAGAGTCTGTAGAGAAGAGACCCACCAGTGGTTATACCTGTTTTTTGCTGGTTGTGTCCACTCAGCATACATCTAACAGAAATCTTTTGTGGAGCAAAGAGTCACTGACTCATTGCACCACTGTCACAGGTTTACAGAGAGGGGTCAGAAGACTGCAGCTTCTTATTTCATGTACTCCTGCACTGATTAGAAGCACTTCTCCTTCCTATTAAACAGTGCAAGTTTCTCTTCGCAGTGCAGAGATTAATCTGTTTCAGTTGAGCACTCCTGGAAGCTTGCTTGCTTTGTTGTTCTCAGCTGTTCAGAGTTGGCCACTCCCCTCTCCTATATATACTGGCCTCTGGCAAGCAGGGATTGTCAAAGTTAGATTCATGCAGCATGATTCAGGAGCTGGAGGAGTTTTGTTGTTTGAGGAGGTGTTTGGTGGATTTATCTAGAGACTGTTGCTTGGTTTTGGTTATATGCAAATCCTCTTGTTTTCCTTCTTTGATTTTTCCCTTCCTTCACTTCCCAATGCTCCCCTCTGTTGTTGTTGTGTGCATTTCGTATAACTGGTATTTTCCTTTATCCCTGTCCATACTCCCTTGTTTGTCTGGTTGGTGTATTTTCATACCCCTGGGTGGGGTAGTGAATTAACCAAGGGCGGTGTGATGTCACGGGTGACTGGATACTCCACCTCCAGCAGGGCGAATTTCTATGATACCCATGACCCTGGATACACCGCCTCCAGCAGGGCGAATTTAAACAATGAAACGTGCAGGCGGATACACCGCCTCCAGCAGGCGAATTTGAATAGTTACACGTGTATCTGGATACACCGCCTCCAGCAGGGCGAATTTACAGAGATAAGGGAAACACCAGGGAAACCGATACAATGGAGGGCCCTGCAATAGGGAACAGGGACGTGGAGACCTCCTGCACTCCCCTGAGTCAGTGTCTCTACACTCCTGACGGTCCCTAGGCAGGTTCCGCACCTGGTGATGAGCAGGATACCTAAAAACCCTAGCTCGCCCTGCACCTATCCCTTTCTAATAAACTGGACAGTGCAGAAACTAATCCCACCACTGCACTAAAACACACATAAGGAAAGTTACAAACAGGGAAAAACCACTTAGCTTTGCTCTGTTGCTATTGCTCCCAGCAACAGAGTTCAGTACCTGAGTGCAGCTTTCCTCCTGAATAGCTGCTATTTCACCAAAGCTTTGTCAGAGCTGCAAGGAACTCCTCACTGTTGCTCCTTCCACACCAGGACTCTGACTGAGCGGCAAGGAACTCTGCTCTAGCTCCTTCCTCCACCAAGGATGGTTGGAAATGAACAATATCACCAACAGTGAGTGAGACCACCTGACTCTCCTTTATAGGCAAGAGCCAGAGCAATCACACCTGCTAGTGATTCCCGTGTAATAATACTAGCCACCACCGGGGGAAAAACTAGAACTAAAGACACCACTGTGTAATGACCCTAATGGCCTCCGGGGGGCAAAACTAACTTTAAGCAACCAGCTTAAAGGAAAAAAAAGGTTGCCAGTGCTTTTATCTGTCACAATCCAGCATGGATCGTGACAGGCGGATTCAGGAGCTCAACAAGGTACGTGGCCCTGGCGTCTTCACCATTAGGAGTAATACGGGCAGCAGGGATAGATAGGGAGCCCCCTAGCGCTAGAGACAGAGTAGGAGACCCTGGTTACCTGACAAGAGAGTCCTGACAACCACATCATCAGTGTTTTGTTACATGCGGGACACTGACGTCACTGTGCAGCCTGCTCCAAGCAAAGGATGAGAAATACTGAAATTCAGGTGATAGGCATAATTGTTGTTTTTTTAATTGCTGTTAGTGCACAAAGGATACAGCAGTAATTATTGGTGTGGAGAAGATGGCTGGGTGAAGTCACTGTTATTAATATTATAGAGGCACAAAGGGGGACTGGATAGGGGCCACAAAGAACAATGTTATTAATGTATTGGACATTGTTATTAATGTATGACTCTAGCAACACTACTGGGATCCACGCTTCTGAGCAACATGCAGGTAGTTGTGAAAATTTTACTCTGGGGTCCATAGGACTCTACTTACAATCATGCATGAGTGTAACTCTTATCATTTTATTGTTGATACCATCATCCATCATGGCATCTGGCATTCTTACTATCTTTGTAACTTCCTGATGAACCGTGCTATTGATGGGGAAACTCGTCGGAGTGCATTTGATTCATAAGTCATACTCCAAACTATTCACAATGTCTTTCTAGCTGTTATGTATGGGCCAAAATTGTGGACTATCAGTCATCATTTTGGATGTCATTTTGGGGTGTATCTAATTTTTCCCATTTTACAATTCTAAGTCAATTACTCAGACTGTATAATCAGGTGCTATATGTGGGCCTGTAGTATGTGATAGTTTTTTATTATATGGAATGTCACATTGTGGAGTATTAGTCATGATTTTGGATGGTAATTTTGATTATCTGTATGCCTTACAAGATACTCGCTGGGAACCTGTATAGAGACCATTAGTTTTCATGACTCTCTTCATTTCTGCTCTATAATACATTTTTTACCACCTATATTGTTAGGGTTGTAATAGGGCAGTGAGGGATAGCCTTCGTTGAGTGGGGGCACCAAAAAAAATCGTTCTATAGGGTGGCAACCTCCAGTCAGGCAGGGGCAAATTTAGGCCTATTGTAGGGTATTTTTCAGGCTAGTTCTTTTTTAGGTCATTATATTTTTGGTATATACATTTTTTTCACTGGGTTGGTGTTTTTTAGTAATCTACTTATTAAAGGCTGTTTTTAAAGGGTATATATGTTCACACACAACAATTTGAATTTCCTTGAGTTTATGAATTCTTTGATTCAATACTGGAGAAAGATCTACATGAGAATCTGTCTCCAGAGGTTATTTTAAATAAAAGGGAGCGTTACCAGTATGATATGTTATAGTTATTCTCTTCTCTCCTAGTCTCACTGCAGAATTGTGTGTGACTATAACTGACACAGGACTGCATTAAAAGTGTTGTGCAGTCTTGAGATAAATGTTTGCAGTCACTCTTTGTGACTACAGACTTGTGAAACCACACAGTGTGTGCACTGCGCACAGTGAGGCGTTTCTGGCTCTGGAAGTGGGCGGCCAAGTGATTTGCAATTTGCATACTTCCATCCTTATGTGTCTAGTCTACACGTTGCCTCATATATACAATACTTGATGTCACGCGCCTGCCACTCCCTGCACTAGAGAATCCTCATATAGGGTGACTGCAGACTTGTGCCCTAAGGCTGGACAACCCCTTTAAACACATCTGCAGCTGTCCTCTCATACTGCATCAGCTTCCATCTCACAGGCATTCAGCATTACAATACAGGATAGCTGTGAGAGCTGCAGCAAATGTGTTTATAAGGAGACAAAACTCCATTCTTCTCTTCTGTTATTTACATGTCTCACACTTGTAACATTCCCTTTTATTAAAAATTAGCCCTGGAGGCAGATTCTCATGCAAATCAATATCTGGCTCACAGTTCTAAACAGATCATTTACATATAAGAAAAACATGGATTTTTCTGGAATAAGACATTAGGTTGCCAATATAATTTTCTTCAGCTTTCTATGATCTACTGTACATGCTCATGAAGATGGCTTAGGATAGTTGATCCTAAATTGTGTGATTCCAGGGAGAAAAAAGGAAAATAGATGTACTCACTTGTCTTCTTTCAGGATTCCCGCATTTACTATTATTAAAAAAAAGAAAAATGTTAAAGTAAAAGTGTGTTAGAAGGATAATAAATCAAAGGCGTATTCACATTTCATAAAGTGAAGCCATATCTATAAAATACAGTGGGGAAAAAAAGTATTTAGTCAGTCAGCAATAGTGCAAGTTCCACCACTTAAAAAGATGAGAGGCGTCTGTAATTTACATCATAGGTAGACCTCAACTATGGGAGACAAACTGAGAAAAAAAAATCCAGAAAATCACATTGTCTGTTTTTTTTCATTTTATTTGCATATTATGGTGGAAAATAAGTATTTGGTCAGAAACAAGCAATCAAGATTTCTGGCTCTCACAGACCTGTAACTTCTTCTTTAAGAGTCTCCTCTTTACTCCACTCATTACCTGTAGTAATGGCACCTGTTTAGACTTGTTATCAGTATAAAAAGACACCTGTGCACACCCTCAAACAGTCTGACTCCAAACTCCACTATGGTGAAGACCAAAGAGCTGTCAAAGGACACCAGAAACAAAATTGTAGCCCTGCACCAGGCTGGGAAGACTGAATCTGCAATAGCCAACCAGCTTGGAGTGAAGAAATCAACTGTGGGAGCAATAATTAGAAAATGGAAGACATACAAGACCACTGATAATCTCCCTCGATCTGGTGCTCCACGCAAAATCCCACCCCGTGGGGTCAAAATGATCACAAGAACGGTGAGCAAAAATCCCAGAACCACGCGGGGGGACCTAGTGAATGAACTGCAGAGAGCTGGGACCAATGTAACAAGGCCTACCATAAGTAACTGTAATGTTTTAGGAGAAACTACGTCAGAGAGTGGACCCTCTGGATCGCGGGTCCGGAGCCCCTGGGTCGAGCACGCCAGGTGAAGACCGACCCCTATACAGGGATCGTTTGGGGCAGGACCACAGAGGGCGGAGGCGCGACAGCCGGAACCAAGAGGGACGGCTCCACGGACAAAAGGGACTGGGGAGGCAGCGGGCCGAGATACGAGCAGGGACTGGTAGCACAGGGAAGACACAATACGGGGAATGGCAAGAGGAAGGACCAGGGCTAACCGGAGACAGAGGAAGGGTACAGAGGATAGGAAGGAAGCAGCGCCTGGACAGACTGGGGAGGGCGAGGGGGACGAGACTGAGGACGGCAGGGAGGATAAGGCAGAGAAAGGTAAGGCTACAGGAGAACTGTAGAGGCCAGAGGGTGCAGAATACTACACAATCATCAGGCGTCCTCCTAACAGCGAGGATGCCTGAAATACACCAACCCCCGGAAGTGCGTCCCCCAGTCCAGCCCCTTAGCGCCGCCCACCGCTGGTGAGAGAGAGCGGGAGGGGGCGTGCGCGAGACAGAGGGCGGGTGCCAGGAGCCGCCGTGAGGGCGAGTGGACGACGGGCGCGCGCCCGGAAGGGGGCGCGCAGGTAAGGGAACGCTGCAGTGCGCGCTGCTGCAGGAGGGGCATCGGCAGGCATAGCCGCCGATATCACAGTACCCCTCTCCTTACGTCCTCCCCTACTGAGATTGGCCAAAAACTTTTTCAGAATCCGGGGAGCGTTGATATTTTCCCGAGGCTCCCAGGACCTTTCCTCGGGACCAAAACCCACCCAATCGATAAGAAAAAGGGTCTTACCCCTGACTCTTTTCATAGCCAAGATATCCTTGACCTCGAAGACGTTGTCCGAGATAACAGGTGAAGGAGGGACGATGGAAACTGGTTGGAACCGATTCAGGACTACGGGTTTCAAGAGCGAGACATGGAAAGCGTTGGGAACCCGGAGCGAAGCAGGCAACCTCAGTTTGTAAGCCACTTCATTAATGCGTCCAATCACTTCAAACGGCCCAATGTACCGAGGACTCAGCTTATAAGAGGGAACTCTCAGACGGATATGTCGAGTTGAAAGCCAGACTTTGTCACCTGGATGGTACGGAGGCACGTCCTTCCGTCTTTTGTCTGCATGTTTCTTGATTCGGTTGTTGGCACCCTTGAGTGCGTCCCTGGTCTCTCTCCAAATCTGCGAGAATTCCTTAGCAAGAGAATTGGCTGCGGGTACTCCTGTAGACGTGGAGAAAGGTAACGGAATACCTGGGTTTTGACCGGTTACCACAAAAAATGGTGACTTGGTGGTAGATTCGCTGGGATGGTTATTGTGCGAGAATTCAGCCCAAGGTAAGAGCGCGACCCAATTGTCCTGATGGGCGTTGGAGAAGTGACGTAGGAAGGTGGTTAACACCTGATTAATTCGCTCCACTTGCCCGTTAGTCTGAGGATGGTATGCGGAGGAGAAGTCGAGAGATGTACCCATAAGCCGGCAGAGAGCCCTCCAGAAGCGGGAGGTGAACTGGACCCCCCGATCCGACACAATCCGCTGAGGAAGACCATGCAGCCTGAAGACCTGGTGGATGAAGATCTCGGCCAACTTCGGGGCGGACGGTAGTCCCGGTAAGGGAATGAAGTGGGCCATCTTGGAAAAACGATCTGCTACGACTAAGATGGTGGTACATCCAGCTGAGCGGGGTAAATCAGTCACAAAATCCATGGCGATCTGTTGCCAGGGGACCTCAGGAACTGGCAATGGGTGAAGAAGACCGGCGGGCAAAGTCCTAGCCACCTTGTTCTGGGCACAGATTGTGCACGAGGCAACATAGTCCATCACATCCTGGCGAAGCGTGGGCCACCAGTAATACCGGGACAGCAGCAAGAGAGTCTTTTTAGTCCCAACGTGACCAGCAATTTTGGAGGAATGCCCCCAGCCCAACACCTCTGTACGTCTGCTTTGAGGGACGAAAGTCTTACCGGGCGGAGGAATAGCAAAATTCACAGGGGCCACGGTGATCATCTTAGTAGGCTCGATAATATAGGATGGAACTTCATCCCTCTCCGATGACTGTAACGACCTGGAAAGGGCATCGGCCTTGATGTTCCTATTACCAGGTCGAAAGTGAAGTTGAAAGTCAAAGCGGGAGAAATACAGGGCCCACCTGGCTTGCCGGGCATTGAGTCTTTGGGCAGACTGCAGGTAAGCCAGGTTCTTGTGGTCCGTGAGGATGGTGAAGGGATGTACAGCTCCCTCGAGTAAATACCGCCATTCAGCCAAGGCCATCTTAATGGCCAGTAATTCTCGGTCTCCAATGGAGTAGTTGCACTCCGCAGGTGAAAAGGCTCTAGAAAAGAAGCCGCAAGGGACCAGCCGTCCGGATGAAGCCTGCTGGGACAGGACCGCCCCCGCTCCAGTGGAGGAGGCATCCACTTCCAGGACGAAGGGCCTGCTGGTCACAGGCCGATGCAAAATGGGTGCTGACGCAAAAGAACGTTTCAGAGCCTGGAAGGCGTTTTCAGCTTCAGGGGACCAGCTGTTGGACTTCGTTCCCTTACGGGTCAAGGCCGTGATGGGTTTGGTAACCGTAGAAAAATGAGGCACGAACTGACGGTAATAATTTGCGAACCCAAGAAACCGCTGGATGGCCTTAATCCCCACTGGACGGGGCCACTTGAGTACCGCACTGAGTTTTTCGGGATCCATCTTTAGACCGGAATCGGTGACGACATATCCCAAGAAGGGCAGTGACGTCTGCTCAAAAAGGCATTTCTCAATCTTAGCGTAGAGTTGGTTCTCTCGAAGGCGGTGCAAGACCAAGCGTACGCTTTTGCGATGGGAGGACAGATCGGGCGAGAAAACGAGAATGTCGTCTAGATAGATGACCACACAGGAATAGAGTAGATCCCGGAACACCTCGTTGATAAATTCTTGAAACACAGCGGGGGCATTGCAAAGGCCGAATGGCATGACTAGGTATTCATAATGCCCGTCACGGGTATTGAAGGCCGTTTTCCACTCATCCCCAGCACGGATCCGGACCAAATTGTAGGCTCCCCGCAGATCTAACTTCGTGAAGATCCGAGCTCCTCTCAGCCGGTCAAAGAGCTCCGGAATCAACGGAAGGGGGTAACGATTTTTAACGGTGATATTGTTTAGACCCTGGTAATCAATGCAAGGCCGCAGTGATCCGTCTTTCTTCCGGACGAAGAAGAAACCTACGCCCGCAGGAGAGGAGGACTTCCGGATAAACCCCTTGGACAGATTTTCATGAATATATTCCGACATGGCAGAGGTCTCGGCAGGAGAAAGAGGGTATGTCCTACCTCTGGGAGGAACCACTCCAGGAATCAGGTCGATGGGGCAGTCATATTGTCGGTGCGGGGGCAGGGAGTCCGCCTCCTTCTTGCAGAAAACATCAGCGTAGGCGTGGTATGGAACAGGAAGGCCGGGGAGATCCGTTGGCCTAGGCTGAGAATGGGAACGAACCAGGGTAAGTAAACAGCTTGCATGGCAGGTGTGCCCCCAGCGCAAGATCTCTCCGGAGCGCCAGTCGACAACTGGCTCATGCCGCCTAAGCCAAGGTAGTCCCAAGAGAATGGCGTGGGATAATTGAGGCAGGACATAAAAGGCAATCTTCTCAGAATGAAGTGCGCCAATTTGTAGTTTTACTTCAGTGGTAACCGTGGTGATGAGCCCAGGAAGAGGTTTGCCATCGACGGAGGTGATTGCTCGAGGGTTACTTAAGACGACCACGGGAATCTGGAGTTTGTCAACCTCCTCCTGGCGGATGAAGTTGCCTGCTGCGCCCGAGTCCACATACGCCTCCACAGAGCCACGCCCCCGACCTGTAATAAGCAGAGCTGAAAGAGTAAGTGGGAGAGAGGGGGTCTGATCACCTAGGGGGCCCTCTCCTACCTGGCCTAGGCGGATGCGTTTCCCGGTCTCTCAGGACAAGTGCGTACGAAGTGATTGGCCCCTCCACAATATAGATAGAGTCCCTTAGTCATCCTCTCCTTACGCCGTTGTTCGGACAGCTTGATGCGATCCACCTGCATAGGCTCGGGAGCAGTGTTACTAGGGAGAGCAACGGCGCGCGGAATGGGAGCTTGGTATAATCTAAAGGGCCTCTTCTCCCTGGCTGACTCTCTAGCGCGTTCCTGAAAACGCAGGTCAATGCGAGTAGCCAGGGAGATGAGATCTTCCAGGGTGGTTGGAAGGTCACGCCCGGCCAACTCGTCCTTGATTTTACTAGAAAGGCCTCTCCAAAAGGCACCAACCAGGGCTTCAATATTCCACCCCAGCTCCGAGGACAAGGTCCGGAAACGGATGGCGTATTGCCCTACCGTAAGGGACCCCTGGCAGAGGTTAAAAAGGGCCTCTGTAGAGGAAGCAAGGCGTCCGGGTTCGTCAAAAACCTTACGGAATGTTTCCAAAAAATTCTGGATGTTAGTCACCACCGGGTCATCCCTCTCCCACAACGGGTTCACCCAAGCCAACGCCTCCCCCTCTAGATGGGAGATTATAAAGGCCACCTTTGCACGGTCCGTGGGGTATTGTTGGGGCAGAAGATCAAAGTGCAGTCTGCACTGGTTTAAAAATCCCCTACACAACATTGGGTCCCCACAGTACCTAGGCGGCTTACCAAGACGGGGAGGAGGGAAAGGGACAGCGTCCCGGGCTTGGGTAGAAGCGGCCGCAGAGGACTGCAAGGAAAGCAGCCGATCATCCACGAACGCCATATACCCCAAAATGTGAGATTGCGCATCGCGCTGCTGTGCGAGCTCCTGCTGGAGACTGACTAAGAGAGGTGCATGCGCTGGGTCAGCGGTTTGCAGGGCGGAGAGCCGGGTGTCCATGGACTTCATGAATGACATGATACGGGTCTGATTCTCTCTTAGGAAAAGCAGTTCCTTTTGAGTGGCAGCCGCGGCACCGGCGGGGTCCATGTTTTAGGAGAAACTACGTCAGAGAGTGGACCCTCTGGATCGCGGGTCCGGAGCCCCTGGGTCGAGCACGCCAGGTGAAGACCGACCCCTATACAGGGATCGTTTTGGGCAGGACCACAGAGGGCGGAGGCGCGACAGCCGGAACCAAGAGGGACGGCTCCACGGACAAAAGGGACTGGGGAGGCAGCGGGCCGAGATACGAGCAGGGACTGGTAGCACAGGGAAGACACAATACGGGGAATGGCAAGAGGAAGGACCAGGGCTAACCGGAGACAGAGGAAGGGCACAGAGGATAGGAAGGAAGCAGCGCCTGGACAGACTGGGGAGGGTGAGGGGGACGAGACTGAGGACGGCAGGGAGGATAAGGCAGAGAAAGGTAAGGCTACAGGAGAACTGCAGAGGCCAGAGGGTGCAGAATACTACACAATCATCAGGCGTCCTCCTAACAGCGAGGACGCCTGAAATACACCAACCCCCGGAAGTGCGTCCCCCAGTCCAGCCCCTCAGCGCCGCCCACCGCTGGTGAGAGAGAGCGGGAGGGGGCGTGCGCGAGACAGAGGGCGGGTGCCAGGAGCCTCCGTGAGGGCGAGTGGACGACGGGCGCGCGCCCGGACGGGGCCGCGCAGGTAAGGGAACGCTGCGGTGCGCGCTGCTGCAGGAGGGGCATCGGCGGGCATAGCCGCCGATGTCACAGTAACACACTACGCCACCATGGACTCAGATCCTGCAGTGCCAGACGTGTCCCACTGCTTAAGCCTGTACATGTCCGGGCCCGTCTGAAGTTTGCTAGAGAGCATTTGGATGATCCAGAGGAGTTTTGGGAGAATGTCCTATGGTCTGATGAAACCAAACTGGAACTGTTTGGTAGAAACACAACTTGTCGTGTTTGGAGGAAAAAGAATACTGAGTTGCATCCATCAAACACCATACCTACTGTAAAGCATGGTGGTGGAAACATCATGCTTTGGGGCTGTTTCTCTGCAAAGGGGCCAGGACGACTGATCCGGGTACATGAAAGAATGAATGGGGCCAAGTATCGTGAGATTTTGAGTGCAAACCTCCTTCCATCAGCAAGGGCATTGAAGATGAAACGTGGCTGGGTCTTTCAACATGACAATGATCCAAAGCACACTGCCAGGGCAACGAAGGAGTGGCTTCGTAAGAAGCATTTCAAGGTCCTGGAGTGGCCTAGCCAGTCTCCAGATCTCAACCCTATAGAAAACCTTTGGAGGGAGTTGAAAGTCCGTGTTGCCAAGCGAAAAGCCAAAAACATCACTGCTCTAGAGGAGATCTGCATGGAGGAATGGGCCAACATACCAACAACAGTGTGTGGCAACCTTGTGAAGACTTACAGAAAACGTTTGACCTCTGTCATTGCCAACAAAGGATATATCACAAAGTATTGAGATGAAATTTTGTTTCTGACCAAATACTTATTTTCCACCATAATATGCAAATAAAATGAAAAAAAAACAGACAATGTGATTTTCTGGATTTTTTTTTCTCAGTTTGTCTCCCATAGTTGAGGTCTACCTATGATGTAAATTACAGACGCCTCTCATCTTTTTAAGTGGTGGAACTTGCACTATTGCTGACTGACTAAATACTTTTTTTCCCCACTGTATGTTATCACCTAATGAACATGGTGTTCTGTCCTCTGAGACCCCATATGATCCTCGAAATTAAGTGACTACTGTTGGTTGTACTATTTTTCAATGCACAGCAACACCAATGACCACCCGCTGTGATAGAAACTGCAGCAATGCTGCAATTTAGTGAGTGGGACACCGGGACCGAATCAAGACCGGCAAAGCACGACCTCATGCTACGCCAGTTTTGACAGAGTTCACAGTGCCAAATTCGTTAAAGAAGCACTCCCATGAAAGTTTTAACCCCTTAACGGTGGCAGTTAAGGGTATTAAGGCTATGTGCACATGTTGCGGATTGGGCTGCGGATTTTTCCGCGCGGATGTGGCAAAATCCGCAGGTAAATCCGCAAGTCAAAAGACCTGCGGTTTATCTGCGGATTAGCCTGCGGTTTCACACCTCTACAATGTTAAAGGTGTGAAACCGCTGCGGATTCCGCACAAACAATTGACATGCTGCGGATTGTAATCCGCAGCAAATCCGCGCGGAAAAATCCGCACCATGTACACAGCGGATTTTAAAACCCATTGGCTAATATGGTACTGTACCATGTCAGCAGAACTGGTGCGGATCCGCAGGGCCAAACCGCTGCGGATCCGCAGCAGAATCTGCAACGTGTGCACATAGTCTTATTCCTCAGTGCAGCTTTTTAACAACGCTGAGAAAAAAGGGTTTGGTGCGTCCCCCCAGCGTCTCTGGAATCTCGGCTACTGGGGATAGCGAAGACCCTGGAGAACATGGTCAGGGCCCCATCATATGATCACCGAATAACGGCGATCACAAAAGAAAAGTCTGATTTTCAATTAATTTCTCTCTCCTCTGATATGACCTAGTGTCATGGTTTATTGAGAGTTCAGGGTAGGTGGTGCAGGAGTTAATAATGAAAGCCTCTCTGTGGATCTGGGGAGGGTTCTTATAGCATCAGGGGAGAGCCGTCCCATGTCATTTATACTCATTGCTGAGTGTGCCTGACCCTGTCCTGTCTGTGATTCATGCCAATTGTTGTTTGTCTGCCTGGTGTTTGATCCTGTCATGTTACGGTTTACGTCCCTGGTTTGCTGATTCTGTACTTTCTCTGCCTGTTCTGTGTATGACCCCTGGCTACATTTGACCTCCCTCCTAAATATCCCTCCTGTACCGCGCTGCCCGTTCTGTGTATGACCCCTGGCTACGTTTGACCTCCCTCCTGAGCATCCCTACAGTACCTCGCCGCCCGCCCCGTGTATGACATTATTGTGTGCCTGACTATAGTTACTTCTCTGTGACGCTTCATTACCACTGTTTCCATCAGCGCTGTTAGAGCCCAGCGGTAGCCCCGCCCCTCCCTCTGACGTGTGGTCACATGACCGCAGGTCCTGCGGGCACCGAGCGCTTCTCTACCGCTCCGCCCTCCCCACAGGTTCTGGAGCTGGTTTTCCTACATCCACGTTGGGCTCCTGCCTCTCACCGCTGTAGGTAAGAAGCTGTCTTATAACCTGTCATCTGTGTGCTTGTCACCCGGGTTGCTGGGCTGTTACCCGGCCCCTGACCGTAGTCCTGACATTATGAACGACCGCTACAGTTCTATCTTCCTCCCCCTGAAGGAAAGGTGTGTAAGTGTTGGAGTTATAGCTTGCGTCATGGACCCCATGCAGGCACTGTCAGACCAGGTGAAACAGTTGTCGCAGATGTTTCAGAAATTAAATGTTGAGCAGCGCTCTGTGGCACATACCCAGCAACAGCTGGTAAATACTGTACAGGGGGCTCTCGGTCCCGAGAACAGGGACGTGTCACTTACTTCCCCGAAGTCTCCGGTCAAATTGCCGGACTCCTTTTCTGGGGACAAAAGGGAGTACAGGGCATTCAGGGAAGTATGCAAGCTGTTCTTTTCCCTGAAACCTCATTCTTCTGGGGGAGATTTTCAGAGGGTGGGGGTGATTATTTCCCTACTTTGGGTTGTCCCGCAAGCCTGGGCGTTTTCGCTAGCCCCCACAGCCCCAGAACGTATGACTGTGGATGCATTTTTTGAGGCCTTGGGCTGCATTTATGAAGAACCAGACAGGGCTCGCTTGGCTGAGGACATGGTGATGAATGCACATCAGGGTCGGCACTCAGCGGAGTGGTTCTGATCCGAGTTCCGACGATGGTCAGCAGAAGTCTCCTGGGATGATGCCGCTCTCCGGGGACTATTCCGTAGAGGCTTGTCAGAATGCCTTCAGGATGCTTTGGCCCTGCATCCACCTCCTGACACTCTGGAGGATGCCATGACCCAAGCCGTGCGGATGGATCGCCGGCTAAGAGGCAGAGGGGTTATGCATTCCGAAACGTCCTTGTTTTCTGGCAGCAAAGAGGTGGAGGCTAATCCAGTGCCCATGGAAATTGGCGCCACCTCGGTCAAAGAGAAAGAGAGGAAAAGCGGCCGCGAGAAGCAACTCTGTCTCTACTGTGGGGAATCGAGACATTGGAGAAGAGATTGTCCATTGTGTCCAGCGTCCTCCAAGTCGACGGGAAACTACTAGGTCTGGGTAGTGATCGAGGAGGCTGCCCAGACCTTCAGGTACTTTTTTCCTCATGCCCTAAACTTTTGCTTAAAGTCGAACTGGTAGTAGACAATTATCATTTTGTTTCTACACCTTTGGTGGACTACGGTTCGTCACTTAATCTGGTCAGCTCCAGTATCGTCTCCCTGGTCAAGATAGGGACTGTCAGGTTGGAGACCCCTCTGAAAATTGTGGCCATCGACTCTTCCCCCTTCACCCGTTCGGGGATTCGTTATGTTTCTAACAGTTTTTCTTTGCGTGTTGGTTCCTCCCATGTTGAGGAGATTAAATGTTTTGTTATGGACAACCTGCCCGCAGGGCTGGTATTGGGCATGCTGTGTCTTCAACGACACAACCCAGTTATTGATTGGGAGAAAAGGGAGATTGTCAAGTGGGGGCCTAAATGTATTGATTGTTCCTATAAACCTGTTTTCTGTGTTACACCCGCAAAACCTGTCTACGAGTCTTCTGTTAGTCTGGGGGGTATTCTGGAGTACCTTAAGGTCTTTGAGGACGTGTTTTCTGAAAGAGAGGCCGAGGCATTACCCCCACATAGGCCATTTGATTGCACAATTGATCTGATCCCTGGGGCCAAATTGCCCAAAGCCCGTTTATTTAACTTGTCAGGCCCGGAGCATCTGGCTAGGAAGGAATACATAACTGAAAGTCTCTGTAAAGGGCATATAAGACCTTCAGTTTCCCCAGTAGCTGCAGGGTTTTTCTTTGTTAAAAAGAAAGATGGTGGCCTGTGTCCCTGCCTCGACTTCCGAGAACTCAACAAAATTACTGTCAGGAATACGTACCCCTTACCCATGATTCCAGATTTCTGTAACAAACTCTCGGGGGCAAAATGCTTTTCCAAATTGGATCTTAGGGGGGGCTTATAATCTGATAAGAATCAGAGAAGGGGACGAATGGAAGACTGCTTTTCTCACGTCAGAGGGGTTGTTTGAAAACTTAGTGATGCCGTTTGGCCTCACTAATGCACCAGCAGTCTTTCAAAATTTTATCAATGTGGTTTTTGCGGACCTCATCGGCCGCTTTGTTGTAATTTACCTGGATGATATTCTGATTTACTCGACTGACAAAGATTCTCATTTGTTGCATGTGAAAACCATACTTCAAAGACTCAGGGAAAATCAATTATTTGTCAAACTTGAAAAATGTACATTTTTTGTCCAAGAACTAACATTTTTAGGGCTCATAATCTCGCCACAGGGGTTTCGGATGGATCTCAAGAAGGTGCAAGCCATTGTGGAGTGGGTCCAACCTCAGGACCTGAAAGGACTCCAGCGCTTCTTGGGATTCGCGAACTATTATCGTAGATTCATCAAGGGCTTTTTGCAGATAGTGAAGCCACTCACTGATCTCACGTGCGAAGAGGCTGATATCAAAAATTCGTCTCTCCCGGCGAAACAATCCTTTCTGGTTTTAAAGAATTGTTTTATGTCTGCTCCGATACTGGTGCAACCAGACCCATCCTTGCCATTCGTTGTGAAGGTCGATGCTTCTGAGGTGGGGTGGGGGCTGTGTTGTCTCAGGGGCCAGCTACTCAAACTAACTTTAGACCTTGTGCCTATTTTTCCAAAATATTTTTTCCAGCAGAGAGAAACTACGATGTGGGGAATAGAGAGCTTCTGGCAATCAAGCTGGCGTTTGAAGAATGGAGTCATTTTTTGGAGGGGGCAGAGCATCCGATTACTGTCATCACGGATCACAAAAATCTAGAGTATATCAAAACAGCTTAAAGATTGACTCCCAGGCAGGCCCGCTGGTCACTTTTTTTTTTCCAGGTCTCAATTCTCTATTACGTTTCATCCAGGGGCTAAAAACGTGAAAAGCAGATGTATTATGACGTAGTTTTGAACCTTTGTCTGCCCCCGATTCACCGTCATCCATTCTTCAACCCGGGGTGGTTATAGTGGAGCTGTCATCGGAATTGGAGCGGGAGATTGTGGGGGCTCAATCTTTAGCCCCAAGGACTAAACCTGCTCACAAATTGTTTGTCCCACAACACTTGCGTTCTGATCTCCTGCGAGAATTCCAGGACTCTAAATTGGGCGCTCATCCAGGTATTACTGCCACATATGAGGCAATAAAAAGTTTTTTGGTGGCCATTAATGTCTGCAGAGATTAAGAAACATGTCACAGCATGTGGGGTTTGCGCCCATTCAAAGAGCTCTCATTGCCGGCCGGCCGGGCAATTGGTACCTTTACCAATTCCGAGAAGACCTTGGACTCACTTGTCCATGAACTTCAACACCAATCTCCCTCCATCCCGGGGTAATACGGTGGTTTGGGTAATTGTGGATAGATTCTCCAAGTTGGCACATTTTGTACCCATGGCTAAGTTACTGTCAGCAGAGGTTCTTTCGAGACATTTCCTTTCCCAAATTGTTCGCCTTCATGGTGTGCCTACTAACATTGTGTCTGATAGGGGGACACAATTTGTAGCTAAGTTTTGGGAGGCTTTTTGCAGGAAGTTGGAGGTATCTCTCTCTTTCTCCTCAGCTTACCACCCAAAGAGCAATGGACAAACAGAACGCACCAATCAGTCGCTGGAACAGATCCTCCGGTGCTTGACTTCCACGTTGCAGGATGACTGGTGCGATGCCTTGCCATTGGTGGAGTTCGCCTTCAACAATCGAATAAACCAATCCACTGGTAGGTCACCATTTTTTATTAATTACGGATTGAACCCTCATTTTGGTGAATTCTCACGCCTAGATTCGAACTGTCCAGGGGCTGAGGACTCTGTCAGCAGGATAAGTGATCTATGGTCTAAGGTTCGTGCAAACATTTCCAAAGCACAAGAGAAATATAAATATTTCGCAGATAATAAGAGGGACCCAGGTCAGACACTACAGTGTGGGGATAAGGTATGGCTTTCTATGCAAAACATAAGCTACCCTCCGCCAAGCTGGGGTCTAAATTCATTGGCCCTTATGTGATAACTGAGGTTATTAACCCAGTGGCATATCGCTTACTCCTCCCTTCATCCTCGAAACTTCACAATGTTTTCCATAGGTCCTTACTCAAACCAGTAGGCTCGGTGGTAGAGGAACCTGGTTCTCTCCCAACTCCGGTGTTGGTGGACGGTCATGTAGAGTTTGAAGTTCAAAACATTGTACAGTCCCGATGGGTTCGCGGTTCCTTGCAGTATCTTGTACATTGGAAGGGGTACGGTCCTGAGGATCGGTCGTGAGTACCAGCCAGATTGGAGCACGCGGATCGCCTGGTTAGGGCGTACCATGCTCGATATCCGGAGAGATCTGGGGGTCCAGAGGCCCCCCCCGTTGAAGGGGGGGTACTGTCATGGTTTATTGAGAGTTCAGGGTAGGTGGTGCAGGAGTTAATAATGAAAGCCTCTCTGTGGATCTGGGGAGGGTTCTTATAGCATCAGGGGAGCCGTCCCCTGTCGTTTATACTCATTGCTGAGTGTGCCTGGTGTTTGATCCTGTCCTGTTACGGTTTACGTCCCTGGTTTGCTGATTTTGTACTTTCTCTGCCCGTTCTGTGTATGACCCCTGGCTACGTTTGACCTCCCTCCTAAATATCCCTCCTGTACTGCGCTGCCCGTTCTGTGTATGATCCCTGGCTACGTTTGACCTCCCTCCTGAGCATCCCTATGGTACCTCGCTGCCCGCCCCGTGTATGACATTATTGTTTGCCTGACTATAGTTACTTCTCTGTGACGCTTCATTACCACTGTTTCCATCAGTGCTGTTAGAGCCCGGCGGTAGCCACGCCCCTCTCTCTGACGTGTGATCACGTGACCGCAGGTCCTGCGGGCACCGAGCGCTTCTCTACTGCTCCGCCCTCCCCGCAGGTCCTGGAGCTGGTTTTCCTACATCCACGTTGGGCTCCTGCCTCTCACCGCTGTAGGTAAGAAGCTGTCTTATAACCTGTCATCTGTGTGCTTGTCACCCGGGTTGCTGGGCTGTTACCCGGCCCCTGACCGTAGTCCTGACACCTAGCATATCATAGGTGAGAGAAATGGGGTCCCCCGAGCCCTCCTGGTATCTCCACCATCTCCAAGCTCTTCTGCTGCATCCCCCAACCCTCCATGTAATCTTCCTGGAAGAAAATGACGGGCGCACGGCAGTGCCGCCAGCAAGATCTGCCGGCCGGTACCCAGCAACAATAGGAAATTTTTCCTTTTGGTTATACTCAAAATATAAAAATAGTAAATCAAACCCCCCTTTGTCATCCCGTTAGTTAGAGAAAAATATCAAAATATTTTTTTTTAAATTTTTTCCATTCTTTGCATTTACTGTTTGGTTTAGGTTTAGGGTTATAGTTGGGGTTAGGGCTGGGGTTAGGGTTTGGGTTAAGATTGGGATTAAGACTGTGGTTAGTGTTATGTTAGGGTTAGGATTGTGTTGGGGTTAGGGTTGTGTTAGGGTTTGAATTAGGGTTGTGTTGGGGTTAGGGTTGTGTTAGGGTTAGGATTTTGATGGGTTTAGGGTTGGGATTAGGGGACTATCTGAAAGCTGGCGGTATGGCTGTTTCAAGATGCACGATAAGGAGGCACTTGAAGAAAATGGGCTACATGGTCGAGTCGCCAGAAGAAAGCCATTACTTTGCAAATGCCACAAAGTATCTCGCCCACAATATGCAAAACAGCACAGAGACAAGCCCCAAAACTTCTGAACAAGATAATTTGAAGTGATGAGACCGAAATTGAACTTTTTGGCCACAACCATAAACGTTACATTTGGAGAGAGGTCAACAAGGCCTATGATGAAAGGAAGGCCATTCCTACTGTAAAGCATGGAGGCGGATCACTGATGTTTTGGGGATGTGTGAGCTACAAAGGCACAGGAAACTTGGTCAAAGTTGAAGGAAAGATGAATGCAGCACATTATCAGCAAATACTGGAGGCAAATTTACAATCATCAGCCCTGAAGCTGCGTATGGGACGTATTTGGACGTTTCAACATGACAACGATCCAAAACACAAGGCCAATTCAACCTGTCATTGGCTGCAGCAGAACAAAGTGAAGGTTCTGGAGTTGCCATCTTAGTATCCTGACCTCAATTTCATTGAGCCACTCTGGGGAGATCTCAAGCGTGCAGTTCATGCTAGATAGCCCAGGAATTTACAGAAACTGGAGGCTTTTTGCCAAGAAGAGTGGGCAGCTTTACTATCTGAGAAAATAAAGAACCTCATCCACAACTACCACAAAAGACTTCAAGCTGTCATTCATGTTAGAGGGGGCAATACACAGTATTAAGAAATGGGGTATGTGAACTTTTGATCACGGTCATTTGGATGTTTTGGGTTGTCATTATGATTTAAAAAGAGAAAATACAGTAGTTTGACAATAAATGTCTTCACCCAACCACTATCTATGAGTGGAGAAAAAGTTTTGGTATTATCATTCATATTCTCTGAAAAAAGGCCAAGAAAGCAAAAATTCTGCTGGGGTATGTAAACTTTTGAGCACAACAGAATAGCTATTGTCCCACATTACTGTGTACTCCAATGTTATTGAAGAGAAATTAAAATGCTTGCACCTACTATAAAATCAATTTCTTATTGAATACACTAGATGACACAGAACAGGTTCAGCAGGGCCACTTCTACCATGTGGTGAAATGAGCATCTCACCTCCAACAACAATGTCTCTTAGTGAGCAGCAATATGACAACCCCTTAGATCCCAACCTAAAACCTACTTTGCAGTGACACTCCATGACAGTTATATCTGTCATGGTGCAGGTCGGGGCATGTGGACCGGGCTCAGGAGTTGGGCTTGGCCCACAACAGGGGGCAGATGTGAAATTTTGACCCCTGCCTCTGTCCTAGCAAACATTTAGCCAATTATTTCATAACACATAGTATATAAAGCACCACCTACAATCCTCCATGTGTAAATATAATAGACTTAGGATAAAATAGTTTAGTGGGTTGTTTGTATGTGCTGCTTTCGGACTTAAAGAAAGTAAAATTACAGGTAACATTTTTCCTTTCCTCTGTTGTCAGGCAGCAAATATGGGATCTGGCTAGCTCCAAAAATAAGGATGCAAAGTAAAATTACATTCCACAAATTGTTCCTTTCCTCTTAGTTCTCAGGCAGCACATATGTGATCTGGCAATCTGAAAAACTAAGAGTGTAAAGTAAAATTTTAGGTAACTAATTTTCCCAATATACTGAAATACTGTGATATTACAATATAAACGATCAGACAATGGCAAGTTCAATTCGAATAAGCCTAATAAAAAACTAAAGTAAAAATATAAAAATTCAAATTAGCCTTTTTTCCTGCATTAAAATTAAAGGAAAAATAAACATATATGATATCACCCCATGCGTAATAGTCAGGTAAGTCAAAATATAAAGTTAATTATTTCGTATTGTAAAATGCTGTAAAGAAAAAAAAAAATCTAGATGCTAAAATTGCGATTTTTGTTTTGTTGCCTCACCTTCCTAAAAGAGGTAAGCAAATGGTATATGCGCAAAAATGGTATCAATAAAAACATTGGCTCGCCACACAAAAAAGCCCTAACATAGCTCCATCGACCAAAAAATAATGTTGCAGTTGTCAAAAAATGGCAGCACAACCCAAAATCACCACTAAAATAAAGAAAAAAATGTATTCAAGTTTGATATAGCCGCAATGGTACTGACCTGGAGAATCATTCTGACAGGTAATTTTTACAAGGGATAACGTGAAAACAAAATTCAAAAGACAATAACAGAATTGCATTTATTGATTGCCGGTTTACATTGCGTTTCAGGGTTGGGTGCCATTTCAATTTTTTGGCTCTGGCAACAAGGAAGATGGATTTGGGCCTGCCCCCTGTCACAATTCATTTTTGGAGTCATGACAGCTCTGGCTCTGCTTTAATTTCAACGTTTTTACTTTTGGGCCAGCAAGGGTTAATGTCAGTTTCCATGCTGGGATCTGCTTTGTTGCTGGTCAGCTGATATGGGTGGTGACCACTCCCACCATCCTTTAAATAGTCAAATGATGCATCAGCAGACTGTTGTAATAGAGTTTGTTTCTGAAGACCAGCCTAGGAGTTTGAAGCTCTCTGATGTATTTACTGTTTTGGTGGAGTTCGGGGTACTGGTTCTGTGGTTCTGTATCCTCTGCTGTTTGGAGCTGTACAGCAAAGGCTGGAGCTAAGTTTCATTGTTCCTTTCCTTGTCTGTCTTGTGCTTGTCACTACCTCATTGCCGGCCAGTGCACTAGCCAGGGTATAGAAAGGTGACAGCTAGGGACTAGGTACGTGATGGCAGTGGGGGGGGGGGAAGGACCTGCATAGGGCGTTAGGGAAGCTTAGCGATAGGCACAGGTTGTTAGGAGGTGCCCCTGTGGGGAAGGTGACTTGACGGACAGACGTGACTGGCAGTAGGAGGGGACGGTGTGTACACCAGAGACGGAGACTGACAGGATAGAAGGATGACAGCTAGGAAAGGCAGGATAGGAGGGTGTAGTACTGAGAAGTAACCACAAGATGGCAGGGGAGAGTAGTGCAGGACTATACATCAGCTTATGGCTAAGGATATGCTTAGTCATGGGGGGGCGGGGAGATAGGAGCCCGGGAGGGGAATTCCCCTGTGGGAGAGGGGATAAATAGAAGTAGGCGGGGCTCGAGATTAGTCCCAGGAGGAGCTCAGAAGAATACAGGGAAGAGAGAAGAGCTCGGCCAGGGGACGAACAGAGAAGAGACAGTCAGGGGGGTGGCCCTGACCCGACGGACCGCAGGACAGACGAGGCCCCGGGGGTACTGATTGGACGACGACCTTGGACAGGTGAAGCGCTGGGGGTAGATTGGTCTTGGACAGCCCCCAGTGAAAGATCCACGAGGTGCGTTACTGTGACTGGAACGAAGATGCAGGTACCCGGGCCTGGAGACAGTGTGAAGAAGCTGCGGTGCGTGTTTGGTGGTCGTCAGGAGGAAAATCTGTCTCTGTGAAGTCTGTCTCCGCCTCGTCCTTGAGTTGCCTGGTGTCTGCGGCGTCCAAACAGGGTAAGCAGTCATCCACCCCCAAGCCCGGCCCCTACCACATTTGGCGTAGTCGGCAGGATCGCCGCTGCTAATATGACACCTTCCGCAGCAGGCCTGCATTTGAAGAACCTAGAAGGACGTGGACTGTTCCTCTGTAGATTACAAGTGCACGTGGATTACAAACACCTGTGGATTACAAGTTGGGGATGCTGTTTTGGATCTGTGTTGCCAGCAGAGGCTCCGGGGCGGCGCCGGATTCCATCCAGTATGGCGGTGGTGCTCCAGCACCGGGGAGGGGCCCGGGCATTTGCAGTTGTTCTGGATGGACTGGGGCCCCCTCCAACGTACCCATGGGGGGAGCAGTGTGTGTCTGGATACCGCCGCCCCCTCATACTGGACCCGGGCAGCTGGGTGGAGAAGTCGGCCATCGCCCCACCCAGGAGCGGGAGTGGCCCGGGAGAGAAGGCTGGCTGCAGCTGCTTGGCGCCATTCGATTGTTGCCCACCGGACGGGATGTGACGCTGCAGCTGCCGTGGCCTCGGATGCCTGGAGTGGCATTGGTGTCGGGAGATCGAGTCTCGCTGGGAGACCAGCTTCTTGGAGTCACGGACAGTCCTCCAGACTTCGGGCAGAGAAGAGGAGTGAGGGCGGGCCCCGCGGGAGCAGCCGCCGAAGACACCACTGGGGAGCCTCCCCGCGGGATCCCCGAGCCTGGAGGCTAGCCCTGCCGCATGGCGGGGTGAAGAACGGATGCTACGGGAGAAGCCGTGGGATGACCTGTCGGGATGACCTGTCAGAGGCCGTGGTGCCGGGGAAGGTGAGAGTTCCCCCGGCTCTGCCGGCAGCTCCACAAGCGGCCCCCACCACTCGGCCGCAGCACGCGGCCTCCTGTGCTTCTGGAAGCCCAGCTGCGGAGGGCTCTGCGGCCTCCGCCGGGCTGAGCGAAGCCCCTGCTCCCGTCCCCGAGCCGACTCGACCGGCGGCGCCATGTCTGGTGTGGAGCCAGCCCATGGCCGACTCTGCTGCGTTCCACCTGTCAGCGGCGGCCCCGTCCCTGAAGCTGGCCGCTACTCCGGCTCCGTCTGTAACTCCGGTTGCGGCCCGCCCAGCAGCTGCATCTGTGTCATCACCGGAGTCCGCCGCGGCCTGCAGGTCGGGCTCTGTGGCCTATTCATCAGGAACTATGGCTGCCCCTACCCGCCGCCCGGCCCCAGCGGCTGCTGGGCCGCCGACATCTACTGCCGCCTCTGCCCCGCTCTCAACCCTGGCTGCGTCCCGCCCACTGGACTCCAGGGCCTACACCGGACCCTCCGTTTGGGTCGCGGAGGTCATCTGAAAGAAAAAGGCCAGGGAGCAGGAGGTCTGGAACCTGCTCCATGAGAGGGGGGAGGCTGGCATGGCGGCTGCACGATCTATGGGACGGCTCGTGTATGCTAACTTGCAGAAAGGTTACAGGTTCATCCGAGACCTCGCAACCGGCCAGAAGGTGTACATCAAAGTGACCTCCATTCGTCTCGGCTGGGCGTTGCGAGAGGGGGACTTGGTGTCATACTACAAGGAATACAGTCCCTGCAGCTACTACGCGGTAGCCGTAATCGCTGAACCCGAAGGTCATGAGCCCTGTAAAAAGGACCCCTAGAGACACTCCCTGCATCCCGGGAGCTCCACGACTGTGGGGCCCCTTGCTACCGGCTATCAGGAGATGGCCCGGACTGTCGGGATTTCGCTGCACCGTTGTGCAGGCCACAAGGACAGTGTTCGTCCAGGTTGAAATAAAAATGTTTTTTTATATGGTTAAGTTTGTTTTTCCTGACATAGCGGGGATGCGTAAAAGGAAGTACTAACGTTAAAGGGAGGGGGAGTCTTTATTTTAAGAATGCTGTATGGAAAATGTTTTGGAAAAATATGTTAACGTGCTTGGAAAAAAAAAAAAAAAGAGAAAACAAAAAAGAGAAAAGAAAAAAGGGTTACCCCAGTTAAGTAACTCCTTATGTTATTAAAGTAAGAGTAATAGTCTGTTAAGAGTTGATTTAGTGAATAATGTGTTTGGCAAAAATGTATATGTAACAGGTTCCGGGTACAAGGTAGAGGTGACGAATATGCCGACCATGACTCTTAAGTGGCAGATGAAGAAACGAGGAACATTGAGCCAGACAGTGGTCCGCCAGTCAGGTCCTCAACACCACGGACACCCCAAAAGGACGAGCGGACGTCGATGACCTGGTAGGCGAAAGGCCTCGGTCATGGCGTTCCGGACAACTGAAGGTAGTGGAAGGGGAGAGCAGTGGGAGGTTCACGCCGTAGAGTAGTCCGGGTGGACCTCGCCAACCCGAAAGAAGTTGTCACGTGGCGTGCGCGCTGGCGAGTAGCGGTAGGCTGCTCGGAGCATGGTGCTCCCGGTTTAGTTCGGCCCCCGTGGGTGGCGGGGGCGGCCAACGACCGGTCCGACAACAGACTGTGGTTAAGTTTTTGAACGACGTAGGTAGGATGATTGTCGGGATGACAATGGACAAAGGGAGGGGGAGTGTGGGGAAGGTGACTTGACGGACAGACGTCCTGGCAGTATGAGGGGACGGTTTGTACACCAGAGACGGAGACTGACAGGATAGAAGGGTGACAGCTAGGAAAGTCAGGATAGGAGGGTGTAGTACTGAGAAGTGACCACAAGATGGCAGGGGAGAGTAGTGCAGGACTATACATCAGCTTATGGCTCAGGATATGCTTAGTCATGGGGGACGGGGAGATAGGAGCCCGGGAGGGGAATTTCCCTGTGGGAGAGGGGATAAATAGAAGTAGGCGGGGCTCGAGATTAAATTAGTCCCCGGAGGAGCTCAGAAGAATACAGGGAAGAGAGAAGAGCTCGGCCAGGGGATGGACAGAGAAGAGACAGTCAGGGGGGTGGCCCTGACCCGACGGACCGCAGGACAGATGAGGCCCCGGGATACCGATTGGACGACGACCTTGGACAGGTGAAGCGCTGGAGGTAGATTGGTCTAGGACAGCCCCCAGTGAAAGATCCGCGAGGTGCGTTACTGTGACTGGAACGAAGATGCAGGTACCCGTGCCTGGAGACAGTGTGAAGAAGCTGCGGTGCGTGTTTGGTGGTTGTCAGGAGGACGACGAATAAATCCGGAACTGTTACACGTGAAATCTGTCTCCGCCTCGTCCTTGAGTCGCCTGGTGTCTGCAGCGTCCGAACAGGGTAAGCAGTGGTCCACCCCCCAAGCCCGGCCCCTACCACACCCCATCACTTGCTCCCTACTGTTAGGGCCTTCCTCTCCCTTTTCCCATCTCGTTGATTGTGTGTGTTGTGCCGTCCATCAGACTTTCCCATCCAGAGCATGACATCCCCTGTTCGTGTGTGTTATCTTCCCAGAGACAGCTCTGATTGTTTTTGGATATTGTTCACTTTCCCATGTTCAGGTGATGTTGGTTTCTGGTTGTTACATACAGTGGGGAAAATAAGTATTTAATACACTGTTGATTTTGCAAGTTTTCCCACCTTCAAAGAATGGAGAGGTCTGTATTTTTTATCATAAGTACACTTCAACTGTGAGAGACAGAATCTGAAAATAAAAATGTCACGATTCAGGTTTGGATTCATGGCAGCTCTGGTTCCGTTATAATGTAAATGTATTTTTTTCCTTTCAGGTATGCAAGGGTGAAATGTCAGTTTCCTTGCTGGCAAGTACTGTGTTACTTGTCAGCTGATGTGGGTGGTGACCACTCTCACCATCCTTTAAATAGTCACCTTATGCATCAGCTGACTGTCGGTGATAGAGCAATATTTTTGACCAAGTCTGGAGTAAGGAGCTCTCTGGTTGCAGTGGTGAATCTGCTGTTTTTTTGGAGTTCGTGGTCCTGGTGCCTTTCCTCTGCTGTGCGGTGCTTTGCAGCAGAGACAGTTGTTAAAGGGAATCTGTCACCCCATTTTTCGACTATCAACTGCCGGCACCGCCATCAGGGGATTATTGACAGCACTCTGTAATGCTGTAGATAAACCCCCAATGTAACCTGAAAGATAAGAAAAATGAGTTAGATTATACTCACAGGGGGGCGGTCTGGTCTTCGTCCGATGGGTGTCGTGGTCCAGCGCTTCCCATCTTGTAGCAGTGACATCCTCTTCTTTGCTTCCCATCGTGGCTCCGGCGCAGGCGTACTTTACCTGCCCTGTTGGGGGCAGAGTAAAATACTGCAGTGCGCAGGTGCCAGACCTCTCTGACCTGATCTGGTGCCTGCGCACTGCAGTACTCTGCTCTGCCCTCAACAGGGCAGAGCAGAGTGCGCCTGTGCAGGAACCACGACGGGAAGCAAAGAAGAGGACGTCACCGTTAGAAGATGGGAGGCGCCGGACTGGACCGCGACACCCATCGGACCAAAACCGGACCCGGACCGCCCCTGGGTGAGTATAATCTAACTTCTTTTTCTTATCTTTCAGGTTACATCGGGGGCTTATCTACAGCATTACAGAATGCGGTAGATAAGCCCCTAATGGCGGTGCCGGCAACTGAAAGTCAAAAAATGGGGTGACAGATTCCCTTTAAGTTCCCCTTTTACTGTCTGTCTTGTTGTTATCCCTCTCCCTGTGTTGTTCATCATCTGCAACAGTGATGCTAGTGTCCTTGCCGGCCAGTGCACTAGCCAAGAAATAGCGAGGAGACAAACAGGGTTTAGGTACGAGACTGCAGCGAAGGGATGGACCCACTTAGGGCGTTAGGGGAGTTTAGGTACAGGCACAGGTTGGACTTCAGGGGGTGCCCCATCCCATGTTCCCTATGGTGAGGGCCTACCTCTCCCCATTCCATCCCATTGTTGGGTGTATGTGGTGTCATCTGCTGGACTTAACCGTATTGGTTTGTGACATTATCACCGACCCATACTTTTTTCCGGTGAACCTATGGCTAAACCACAGACTTTTGCTCACCTAATCCAGACCCTCACAGATAAGGTTAAGGAGTTAAATCCCCTCTGAAATGTAAAGTGCTGTGGAATATGTCGGCACTATAGAAATAAAATTTATTATATTATTATTAAGGAGTTGCAGTGTCAGGTCGTGCAGCAGCTTCAGCAGGTGTCGGGGTTCTTGGTCTTGGTTCATGTCCAGGCTCAACCGGAGCACAAAATACAGTATCTCTCCCTGACTGGTTCTCTGGAGGGAGAGATTAATTTATTGTATTCAAAGAAGCCTGTAAGGGAGTGAGAAATAGCGTGTGGGTATTATGTCTCTCTTTTTTCAAGGGTGAGCCCCAATCCTGAGTCTTCTCCCTGCCCACTGATTTACAATCATTTTGGTTGATGGACGAGTTTTTCGCAGCATTTGCGCTGGTGGATGGGGATCTTGATGGCGTCTCCCTGGCTAAGTCTCAACAACGTAAGATCAAGCAGAGGGGCCGACCGGCTGAGGAGTACTACTCAGAATTCCGGAGATGGGCCACTGACACTCAGTGGAATGACAAAGCTCTTAGGAGCCATTTTTGTCATTGTCTGTCAGCTAGGCTTTAGGATACTCTGGTGCAGGCAGGTCGTTGTAGGGATCCATGGCCCTTGCTATATGGGTGGATAGACACCTCAGGGAGAGACATACACAGAATCTACCCCATGTTCTTTCTAGGGAAGTGGACACACTGATGCAGACAGACAAACCTATGCAGGTGGGAGAAGTCTTCTCTCAAACTTGGTTGCCTGCGGTTCGCTGTGGGATGAGGGCATGCTTCTACTATGGTCTTATGGATCATTTTATCAATGTCTGCCCAGCTCTGCCCAAAGTAGTACTCCATCACAAAAGCTGCATTCCCCTAGTCGTATGGAGGGAGACGACCAGGGTATGTATATTTTCTCCATCTTTTCGTCTCATTGTACCATTCTGGCTGAAGTGTTGGTTGGTGGGATAACTGAGACTATACCAATGGTTGTGGATAGTGGAGCTGGAGTCAATTTGGTGGGTTCTAGATTTTTTCAGACCCACGGTCTGATCAGTAGGTCACTGGCAAGACCCATTACCGTTCAGGCAGTTGACTCTGTTCATCTCAACCAGGTAAGTGTGACCCAAGTCATAGATAATATTAACATGCATATAGGGAATCTTCGTGAGGAGTCCCTGTCATGCTATGTCTTGCAGGGTAGTCCAACTCCCATCATCTTAGGCCTTCCCTGGCTGAAGAGTCACAACCCGGTCATAAATTGGTGGTCCAGGGAAGTAGTCAGTTGAGACCAGTCTTGTAAGGACTGCTGCCTGGGAGCGATGATCTCAACTGCCCTTCTCAAACCTACCCCTTCTTTTCCCTTGGGGGCAGCTAAGGTGCTACCAGGAAGCAGGGGCAAGACTCAACCTTCACCACAAGTAAACCCTGACTCTCGGAGTCCTCCCACGATGAGGTACCAGGGGAGGGTGGTGGTTTCCTCTGTGTATAGTGAGGGTATGAATTTGGTAACACAGGGGGAATCTTCTGTTGTCTGTTCTGTTATGAATGGGTCATCGAGGAGGATGGCAGGAACAGGTTAAGCCACCAGAAAACCAGAGAGGTTGGTAACTAAGCGGATTGCAGACCCCTGATCCTATCCACACAACTAGCAGTAGCCGTGGAGCGTACCTATGATGCCCTAGACGCCTTGGCCAGAGAGCTAACTAAGCCTAATGCAAGAAAGGTGAAATCTAAACTGCCCCGGAGCAGACCCCAAAAGGAATAGATAGCCCCCAAACATGTATTGTTGGTGAGACAAGATGAAACACAAACGCAGGCAGAAAAATAGACTGAGCAAACGATGGGGCCCAAAATGACTAGACAGGAAAGGAAAGACACTGTCTGCAATCACGCAAAAACCCTGAAAAATCCAACACGTCTGATGCACAAAAAAACATTGAAGTCACACGACTTCACCCCCACTATATCAGCACTCCGGTATGAACTGTGAGCAAAGCAAAAGAGTCCAATATAACAGTGGACTGAACAAACTGATACAGGCTGTAACATATGGAGCGGTGGTCCAGCAAGCCCCCAGAGGAGCAAGCTGAACCCGTACAACAAGCAGAGAGAGACAAAACCAGATCAGATGCAAAGGATTAGCAAATGAACCACTTAGCTGAACAATGCAGAATCAGGGCAGGAGACATCAAACCTCTGAATGCACAGGAAAGCAATCACCAGCAGGGATTGCAGGAAGTCTGCAGACTTAAATACTCCAATCAGTAACCCCAGATCTCCAATCGTCATTATCATCAGGTGGCAGACTTCTGTCAATCAGACCAGCTCCACTACCTCCAGTACCCACTGGAGGGAGCAGGGGGAGTTTCAGCTCAGAAGTCTGAGCCAGGGAATTCACAACAGTACCCCCCCTTGAGGAGGGTCACCAGGCCGATCAGTATGGGCCCGGTGAAAGGCACAAATCAATTTCTTGGCATGGATGTCAGGCACAGAGACCCAAGAATTATCCTCCTGGCCATAACCCTTCCACTTGACCAAGTACTGAAGTCTCCGTCTAGCCAGACGAGAATCCAATATCTTCTCTACCTCATACTCCAAATTTCCCTCAACCAGTACAGGGTCAGGGGGCGCCGCCATGGGAACCACTGGCTCCACAAACCTTTTCAACAAAGATTTATGAAAAACATTATGAATATTAAACGTAACTGGAAAAGCCAAATGGAAAGAAACGGGTTAAGAATTTCCAAAATTTTATAAGGTCTAATGAACCTTGGCTTGAATTTTGGCGATGCAACCTTCATGGGAATAATTTTTGAGGACAACCAAACCATATCACACACTTTAAACCAGGGACCAACGCTCCTATGCCGGTTGGAAAACCGTTGGGCCTTTTCCTGAGAGTGGGACAACTTATCTACTGCTTGGTCCCAAATCTGCTGCATTCTTTCTACCACAGAATCCACACCTGGGCAGGCAGAAGCTTCCACCTGCCCCGAAGAAAATCGAGATGAAACCCAAAGTTACAAAAGAAAGGAGACATCAAAGTGGCGGAACTAGCCCTATTGTTTAGTGCGAATTCGGCCAATGGTAAAAATGAGACCCAATCATCCTGATCAGCAGATATGAAACATCTCAAATAGGACTCCAAAGTCTGGTTTGTTCTCTCAGTCTGCCCATTGGTCTGAGGATGAAATGCAGAGGAGAAAGACAATTGAACTCCCAGTTTGGAACAAAAAGCTCTCCAAAATCTGGAAACAAACTGGACTCCTCTGTCCGATACAATGTTCTCAGATAGAGTTGAGCGACTTTGGTCGGATCGGGTTTCATGAAACAAAATTTGAGTCGGATGAAACTGGTCCGACTATGGCAAAAAAAAGTCGGAGTTTCGTCTGAAACCCGACCCCAATGCAAGTCAATGGGGAATAAAAGTCGGCATTGAGTGGATTCTCAGGAATCGTGCAGACGAACCACTTGTAAAAGCACGGGCACCAACTCAGAAGAAGACGGCAACTTTGGGAGTGGTACAAGATGGACCATCTTAGAAAATCTATCACAGATCACCCAGGTAACAGTCATTCTCTGAGAGACAGGGAGATCAGAGATAAAATCCATTGAGATATGGATCCACGGCCTCCTGGGCACTGGCAGGGGCATCAAACCACTAACACAAGAACAGGGCTTGGACCGAGAACAAGTCCCACAGGACTGCACAAAATTCCTGACATCACGAGATAAGGCAGGCCACCAAAAAGACCGACTCACCAAATCTCTGGTACCAAAGATACCGGGATGACCAGCCAACGTGGAGCAATGAATTTCAGACATTACTCTTTTCCTCCACTGGTCAGGGGCATACAATTTTCCCATAGGGCATCGTTCAGGTTTATCCTCCTGAAATTGCTCCGGGGCACGTCTCAAATCAGGAGAGATGGCGGAAAGAACTACACCCTCATTTAGAATGGTAGTAGGCTTGGTCACATCAAGAGAATCCGCAAAGAAACTCCTGGAAAG
Organism: Dendrobates tinctorius; assembly: GCF_039654945.1. Taxonomy (NCBI): domain Eukaryota; kingdom Metazoa; phylum Chordata; class Amphibia; order Anura; family Dendrobatidae; genus Dendrobates; species Dendrobates tinctorius. Next base: position 4,118,450 of record NW_027361680.1, on the reverse strand, counting down.
GGCATCCGCCTTAACATTCTTAGTGCCCGGAAGAAAGGAGACCACAAAATTAAAACGCGTGAAAAACAAGGCCCACCTAGCCGATCTAGGATTCAAGCATTTGGCTGATTCAAGATAAATCAAATTCCTGTGGTCGGTGAGGACCACAACTTGATGTCTAGCTCCCTCCAACCAATGTCTCCACTCTTCAAAGGCCCATTTCATGGCCAACAATTCCTGATTCCCCACGTCATAGTTACATTCAGATGGGGAAAATTTACAAGAAAAGAAGGCACAGGGATTCATCTTAGAAGTTACTGGATCTCTTTGGGACAAAACAGCTCCTGCACCAATCTCAGAAGCATCTATCTCCACCTGAAATGGGAGTGAGACATCAGGTTGCCTTAGAATCGGAGCAGAAGTGAATCTCCGCTTAAGGTCCTGAAATGCCGAGACTGCCTCTGGAGACCAATTCACCACATCCGCGCCCTTTTTGGTCAAATCAGTCAGTGGTTTAACAATACCAGAAAAATTACTTATAAATTTACGGTAGAAATTAGCAAAACCCAAAAACTTCTGGAGAGCCTTCAAAGAAGTGGGCTGAACCCAATCATAAATGGCCTGCACCTTGGTCGGGTTCGTTTCAATAGCAGACAAAATGAATCTCAAAAACGAATCCTCTGTACACCAAAGAGACACCTCGATCCCTTAACATACATAGTATTTTCTCTCAAAATCCGTAACACAGTCAGGGCATGTTCCACATGAGAATCCCAATCACTGGAAAAGATCAAAATATCATCCAGATAAATGATCAAAAACTTATCCACAAGGTCCAGAAAAATATCGTTCATAAAAGATTGGAAGACGGAAGGGGCATTAGTGAGCCCAAAAGGCATCACCAGGTACTCAAAATGTCCCTCCGGGGTCTTCTATTCGTCCCCGTGCTTGATGCGAATAAGATTATACGTCCCCCTGATGTCAAGTTTGGTAAACCAACAGGCACTTTTAACTCTGGAAAATAAATCAGAAATCAGGGGTAACGGGTACTGATATTTAACAGTGATTTTGTTAAGGGAACGATAGTCAATACATGGCCTTAATGAGTCATCTTTCTTGGCCACAAAAAAAACCCAGCACCTAAAGGTGAAGAGGATGGTCTGATATGACCCTTCTCCAACGACTCCTTGATATAAGATCGCATAGCATCATGTTCAGGTACCGACAAGTTGAAAAGCCAACCCTTGGGAAGTTTACACCCGGGCATTAACTCAATTGCACAGTCATAACTCCTATGAGGAGGCAAAGACGCAGACTTATTCTCACTAAATACATCAGAAAAATCAGCCAAATAGTCAGGAATATCAGGGAGAGGTGGGAAAACAGGAGTGAAACTAAGAACACATTGACAACCCCAACTCATCACAGACACAGATTTCCAATCCAAAACAGGATTATGGGTTTGCAACCAGGGAAAACCCAGAACAATGGTATCATGCAAATTGTGCAACACCAAAAATGTATAATTCTCTTGGTGGTCAGGGGCGACCCGCATTATCACCTGAGTCCAAAACAGGGGTTTATTCTCCACCAAAGGAGTAGCATCAATACCCCTCAAAGGGATAGGCGTCCACAGGGGTATCATGGGAAAACCACAATGTTTGGCAAAGTCAAAATCCATCAGATTCAGAGCTGCTCCTGAATCAACAAAAGCCTTAGCAGAAAATTTAGACAAGGAGCAGATCAAGATAATCGCCAAAAGGAACTTAGGCTGTACAGTGCCCACCGCAACTGCGTGAGCAAAACGCTTTTCTCGTTTAGGACAGACAGAAATAGTATGAGAGGCGTCCCCACAAAAAAAAAACACAACTTATTATGCCTTCTAAAGTCCCAACGTTGTGCCCTAGACAAAACCCTATCACATTGCATGGGTTCAGAAGTTTGTTCGAAAGGTGGCACTGTCTCTCGTGTAGTTTTACATTCACGTAAACGCCGATCAATTTGAATGGCCAATGACAGAGTCATCAAGACCAGAGGGGACACGAAATCTCACCATAACATCTTTTACGGTTTCTGCCAGACCCTTCTGAAAGAGAGCTGCTAGGGCATCATCATTCCATTTAGTAAGGAACGCCCACTTTCGGAATTTTTGACAATATAACTCTGCAGAATCCTGACACTGGTTCAATGCCAATAAGGTTTTCTCAGCTTGATCAATAGCATTAGGTTCATCATACAACAACCCCAGGGCTTGAAAAAATGAAAAATGCATCCACATTAGCCAGAATAGGATCTCCAGGTGTCAAAGAAAAAGCCCAATCCAGAGGATCACCGCGCAGCAGGGAGATGACAATTTTAGCCTGCTGCACAGAGCTCCCCGATGAGTTAGATTTCAAAGCAAAAAATAGTTTACAATTATTCTTTAAATTCAAAAATTTAGATCGATCACCAGAAAACACATCAGGACTATGGATTTTTGGTTCAGCAGCAGATGATTGAGCGAGATAGGCAGAAATTCCCCGCACTTCAGCAGCAAGCTGCTCAACACGATCAGACAATTGCTTAGTCTCCATTTAGACAAAAAAAATCCTCCTACAGCCCCAGAGAAAAAGAGGAAAAAATATACAAAAAAAAAAATTTGACTTTTTTTTTTTTTTACAATTCTTTCCTTCTTTGACTACCCTAGAGTCTACAGTAGGGCTGGTGATTCTGTTATGAATGGTTCACCGAGGAGGATAGCAGGAAGAGGCTAAGCCATCAGAAAACCAGAGAGGTTGGTAACTAAGCAGATTGCAGACCCCTGATCCTATCCACACAACTAGGAGTAGCCGTGGAGCGTACCTACGATGCCCTAGACGCCTCGGCACAGCCGGAGAGCTAACTAAGCCTAAAACAAGAAAGGTGAAATCTAAACTGCCCCGGAGCAGACCCCAAATGGAATAGATAGCCCCCAAACATATATTGTCGGTGAGACAAGATGAAACACAAACGCAGGCAGAAAAATAGACAGAGCAAACGATGGGGCCCAAAATGACTCGACAGGACAGGAAAGGAAAGACACTGTCTGCAATCACGCAACAAAAAAAACAACATGTCTGATGTACAAAAAAACACTGAAGTCACACGACTTCGCCCCCACTATATCAGCACTCCGGTATGAACTGGGAGCAAAGCAAAAGAGACCAATATAACTAGGGACTGAACAAACTGACACAGGCTGTAACATATGGAGTGGTGGTCCAGCACAGCCCCCAGAGGAGCAAGCTGAGCCTGCACAACAAGCAGAGAGAGACAAAACCAGATCAGATGCAAAGGATTAGCAAATGAACCACTTAGCTAAACAATGCAGGATCAGGGCAGGAGACATCAGACCTCTGAATGCACAGGAAAGCAATCACCAGCAGGGATTGCAGGAAGTCTGCAGACTTAAATACTCCAATCAGTAACCCCAGATCTCCAATCGTCATCATCATCATCATCATCAGGTGGCAGACTTCTGTCAATCTGACCAGCTCCACTACCTCCAGTAACCACCGGAGGGAGCAGGGGGAGCTTCGGCTCAGAAGTCTGAGCCAGGTAATTCAAGACACTGTTCCTCAAAAATGTCACCATCCTTTGGCAAAGGAATGCATGGAAATTAAACATTCAGGTCTGGATCTGTGTGAGAATTAATACATTTGGGTGTCCACCAAAAACATCAGGTGGAAGTACGCATCTGGGACCTGGAGTCCTAGGGTGATCGGGCCATATCGGGTGTTGACCATTCTCAGCCTGGGGAATTTTCAGGTGGACTTACCCCCAGTAATGCAGATACACAATGTATTCCACAGGTCAGCGCTCTGGAGATTTGTTGCGCCTCCAGAGCCTACATTATTGCTATCTCCATCAGGCTGCGTTTGCCATAAACTGGAAGATCAGGTGATTGCGGGGGTGAATCCAAGTGGTTGGAGACGTAATTTCCGGTGAAGTCTGGTGTTGAGGGTCTAGAGGCCCCTTGTTGAAAGGGGGGGTGCTGTCATGATTCAGGTTTGGATTTGTGGCAACTCTGGTTCCGCTATAATCTACCTGTAGTTTTTTCCTTTCAGGTCAGCAAGGGTTAAATGTCAGTTTCCTTGCTGGCAACTGCTGTGTTGCTGGTCAGCTGATGTGGGTGGTGACCAATCCCACCATCCATTAAATAGTCATCTGATGCATCAGTTGACTGTCGGTGATAGAGTAATCTATGTTAACCAAGCCTGGAGTAATGAGCTCTCTGGTTACAGTGGTGAATCTTCTGGTTTCGTGGAGTTCATGGTCCTGGTGCTTTTCCTCTGCTGTGCAGTACTTTGCAGCAGAGACCGTTGTTAAGTTCCCCTTTTACTGTCTGTCTTCTTGTTGTCCCTCTCCCTGTTTTGTTCACCATCTGCAGTGGTGAGGCTAGCGTCCTTGCTGCCCAGTGCACTTGCCAGGGAATAGGGAGGAGACAAACAGGGTTTAAGCACGAGACGGCGGCGGAGGGAAGGACCTGCTTAGGGCATTAGGGGAGTTTAGGGACAGGCACAGGTTGGAGTTCAGGAGGTGCCCCATCCTTTGTTGAGGGCCTTCCTCTCCCTATTCCATCCCGCTTTTTGTTGTACATTGTGTCATCCGCTGGACTTAACCATATTGGTTCGTGACAAAAAAAACAAAAAAAAAAAAAACAGAAAATCACATTGTATGATTTTTAAATAATTAAAATGCATTTTCTTGCCTGAAATAAGTATTTGATCACCTACCAACAAGAAATAATTCTGGCTCTCATAGACTTGTTAATTTTTCTTCAAGAAACCCTCCCACTCTACACTGATTACCTTTATTAATTGCACCTGTTTAAACTTGTTACCTGTATAAAAGACACCTGTCCACACATTCATTCAATCACACTCCAACCTGTCCACCATGACCAAGACCAAAGAGCTTTCTAAGGACACCAGTGACAAAATTGTAGACCTGCACAAGGCTGGGATGGGCTACTGGACAATAGGCAAGCAGCTAGGTGAGACGACAAAAACTACTGGCACAATTATTAGAAAATAGAAGAAACACAAGATGACTGTCTGAGAAAGGTCAGGAATCAGCCCTGAAATGCATGGTAGGAACTGGTCAGCGACCTGAAAAGAGCTGGGGCCACAATCTCAAACATAATCATTAGTAGCACACTATGCCATCATGGATTAAAATCTAGCAGGGCACATAAGGTCCCTCTGCTCATGCCAGCATATGTCCAGGCCCATTTGAAGTTCAGCAATGACCATCTGGATGATCCAGAGGAGGCATGATAGAAGGTCATGTTGTCAGACGAGACCAAAATAGAACTTCTTGGAATCAACTCCACACACCGTGTTTGGAGGAAGAAGATGGATGAACACAACCCCAAGAACGCCATCCCAACTGTCAGCATGGTGGAGGAAACACCATATTTTGGGGGTGCTTTTCTGCAAAGGGGACAAGACGACTATTTAGGTGGTATGATATATTTTGTTTGTTTATGCCTCTTCCTTTCTCTTTCGTCCCGATGCCGTATGTTATTAGTGTATGTATATTTGTAATATATGATGGTACTGCTACACGATTTAGTGTATTACCACTCTTATATAATGGTACTGCTACACTGTTACAGTATGTGTATTACCGTGTCTTGCTGAATGTACAGTATAAATGTATATTGTATAGGGTAAGTGTAGTGTTCATGTTTGGCCACTAGATGGGGGGCATTCTAGTGTACTTAATTATAGTATAGGAGTTACAATTAGTTAATAGTTAACTAGGAGGTGCATGCTGCAGGGTAAGCAGGAGCTTTTCCTGAAGTGTAGTCAGTTCGGGCCAGGGTGCCCTTCTGTGAGCACTGGCCTAAGGGCCCATGGTTAATACCCAATAAGCTTGCATGAGCTTAAGTGCCTAGGAGTAATGTAGCAGCCCCGTAACATTCAATCTAGAAGCCCAGCCATCCACAGCACCAGGCCAGTACAGCAGGAGATCACAGAGGATGAGGAACAATGACTTGAGACTGAAGTAGTGAGAATACGTGGACACAGGTGGCTCCTGAATGTGGAAACTTATCACTTGGGCTGATGCCCTCAGTTTCGGGGTGAAACGGCTGAGGGAACTTCCAGGAGTAATGCGTTTGACCTAGGAGGCTGCTGTGTCATCACAAGGGACAGTACAGAAGGGCAGGTTGCTCGCCATGTGGCAACTGACTTTGGGAACTGATAATCCTATTCCTGGGGTGAAGCAGGCAGGTTAATGTCTACCGTAGCAGAGCTGAACAGGAAGGACGCTGAGGACTTGTCTGGGAAGGTCCAACCTGGGTACATGCTGTGTGACAGTGAGAGATGAAGAAACGTGTATTGAGAAACCTGTGAAGTACATAGATGTGCTGTGTAACGAAACCAGTAAAGTTGTTCATGTAAAAGTTGGAATGGACTGTGTGTCAGTTAATGCAAAGCAGTCTGGAGAGGGTCTCCTGCAGCATAGGGAAGACCATGAAGGAGCTGGACCAGGAGACACAGGTGTGTTGACGAATGGACATTGTTTTCATGTAAGAGGAGGCCAGGGCTCAGATATACCTGAATACTTGTCCATGACTACGGTCCCGGAACTCCCTTACAACTGCTCCGTATTGAAGAGAGGATGGATGAGGTCATGTATCGCAAGATTTTGGACAACAACCTCCTTCCCTCAGTAACAGCATTGAAGATGGATCATGGCTTGTTCTTCCAGCATGACAATGATCCGAAACACACAGCCAGGGCAACTAAGGAGTGGCTCCTTAAGAAGCATTTCAAGGTCCTGCAGTGGCCTAGCCAGTCTCCACACCTGAACTCAATAGAAAATCTTTGGAGAGAGCTGAAACTCAATGTTGCCCAGCGACAGCAACAAAACCTGGAGAAGATCTGTATTAAGGGATGGGCCAAAATTCTTGCAGCAGTGTGTGAAAACTTGGTCAAGATCTACAGGAAACATCTGACCTCTGTAATTGCAGACAAGGTTTCTGTACCAAATATCAAGTTTTGTTTTTCTATTGTATCAAATACTTATTTCATGCAATAAATTGTTAATTAACTATGTAAAAATCATACAATGTGATTTTCGGGATTTTTTTTAAAGATTCTGTCTCTCAAAGTTGAAGTGTACCTACGATAAAAATTACAGACCTCTCTATTCTTTGTAGGTAGGAAAACTTGTAAAATCGGCAGTGTATCAAATACTTATTTTCCCCACTGTATTTGTTACAACTTCTTTGCACTTCTGCTTTTGCCACTAAACTTAGCTGCATTTTGAATGATTATAGGGTATAGCCCATTTGTTATAGCCAACACTTTATTTCTACCTAGTACCAGCCTCATAGCGGCAGAGCCTTGATCCATGGTACTGGATCTTCCAATGGAGTCAATGAGAAAGGGAAGCCACTGTGATACTGCAGCAGATACGAACACCAAAAATAATTTAACAAAACAAGCCATTAACAAAAATAACATTTTCATTTGCACTAAATGTGTGGATTGTCTTCTTTGAAAGGTAATTATTTTAAAAGAGGTTTAAAACAATTCACTTACTTTTCTTACAATAGTACTTTATTGCAAACGCCATTGCTGTCCCAGAAAGCATTAGCCCCAAACTTGTAAAAGTATAAGCAACTGTGTGTGCCTGTTTTTGCTTTTCCATAGAAACATTCTGAGCTAAAAAGAGAGAAAAAAAAATATTAAATGGACACTTCCATCATTTTTGTTGATATATTAGTAATATGCGATAAGTATGTATTTTAAAAAAAATAGTTGTTTTGTTTATTTTACATAAAGAGCACTATTTCCAGTATTGCTTCTCTGATCTCCTCTCTGTGCTCTGAGAAACATTGCTGAGAGGCTGTCATAAAGGATTTGTACCAAGTTTTGAAGTTATAGACTATCCAAATGTAACGTGGCACGGGGCAGCAGCTGTGGGCGAGGTACTCGTCATCCAAAAAAAGATAAATTTCAGCTCACCTCTTGTAAGTTCGCGAGAACTATTGAAAAGCTCTGAGCGCGGACACGTCTCTGCCAGGACGTATAATGACTCCAAAAGAAAGAAGAAAGGTCCAGCTCCAGAAATTTAAAATCCAGGATTTTTATTGTATCATGTTTAAAATACATTCACGGCTGCTTGTGATCAAGTAACAGCAATAAAGTTCACCGCATGGGGATATTCTCCAGGTCTCTGGTCGCGTTTCGAGCACAAATGCTCTTAGACTCAGAGTAGCTGTGGAATATCAGCTGAACCACATATAAAACTCTGTCACAGGTGATCTAATCAGAAGTGAACAATTTATACAAAAATAATAAAATCAGAAAAATAAGAGAAAAAAAAAAGAAAACACAAAAACACATTAATACATAACATAATAGAAATATATATATAAAAATTCAATAGTACAGCATAAATTCCTTTTTTTTTAAATTTAATCTCAGAGGAACACGTGTATCAAGCATATATATCCAATGTGCCTCTCGGTTCCTTAAAGGTTTTTCTATGTCTCCACCTCATAAATCTCTTCTGATCCTCTCTGCTGCATGAATCTTCAAACCAGATAAATCCCTGTTATAAACAGAAGTAAAATGCTTTGACAGATAAAAACATTCCTAGTAGTAGTTTACCCGACATCATATAGGTGTTCACATGTTCTCTCCTTTACTTTACAGATAGTGGATCCTGCATACTTTAAACCGCATTTAGTACATTCAGCTATATAAACCACATAGTTTGAGTTACAATTTAAAAACTCTTTGATCTTATATACCTTACTATTAGTGGCATTAGAGAAAAATATATAAGATACACATGCAAACCTACTACAGGTCTATTGTGGATAATGCATTGGGGTATAACCCTCAAGCATGCTCAGATGACACTCAGTTAGCTGTTAGAGCACAATCAGAAGAAGATACACATGCAAAACTTCTGCAGCTCTCTTGTAAATAATACGTTGGGGTGTGACCCTCAAGCATGCCCAGATAACACCTAATTAGCTGTTAAAACACAACCAAAATAAAGGTACACATGCAAACCTTCTGCAGGTCTATTGTAGATAATGCATTGGGGTGTAGCCCTCAAGCATGCTCAGATGACACTTAATTGACTATTAAAGCACAATCGAAATACAGAAATACATGCAAACCTTCTACAGGTCTATTGTGAATAATACGTTGGGGTATGACCCTCAAGCATGCTCAGATGACACTTAGTTGTTAGAGCACAATCAAGATAAAGATACCCATGCAAACCTTCTATAAGTCTATTATGGATAATGCATTGGGGTATAACCCTCAAGCATGCCCAGATGACACTTCGTTAAATTTTTTTTTCTTCCTTTTTCTGACATTATTATTTTTGTATAAATTGTCCATTTCTGATTAGATCACCTGTGACTAAGTTGTATATGTGGTTTAGCTGATATTCCATAGCTACTCTGAGTCTAAGAGCATATCTTTATTTTGACTGTGCTCTAACAGTTAACGAAGTGTCATCTGGGCATGCTTGAGGGTTATACCCCAATGCATTATCCATAATAGACTTATAGAAGGTTTGCATGGGTATCTTTATCTTGATTGTGCTCTAACAACTAACTGTCATCTGAGCATGCTTGAGGGTCATACCCCAACGTATTATTCACAATAGACCTGTAGAAGGTTTGCATGTATTTCTGCATTTCGATTGTGCTTTAATAGTCAATGAAGTGTCATCTGAGCATGCTTGAGGGCTACACCCCAATGCATTATCTACAATAGACCTGCAGAAGGTTTGCATGTGTACCTTTATTTTGGTTGTGTTTTAACAGCTAATTAGGTGTTATCTGGGCATGCTTGAGGGTCACACCCCAATGTATTATTTACAAGAGAGCTGCAGAAGTTTTGCATGTGTATCTTCATCTGATTGTGCTCTAACAGCTAACTGAGTGTCATCTGAGCATGCTTGAGGGTTATACCCCAATAGATTATCCACAATAGACCTGTAGTAAGTTTGCATGTGTATCTTATATATTTTTCTCTAATGCCACTAATAGTAAGGTATATAAGATCAAAGAGTTTTTAAATTGTAACTCAAACTATGTGGCTTATATAGCTGATTGTACTAAATGTGTTTTAAAGTATGCAGGATCCACTTTCTGTAAAGTAAAGGAGAGAACATGTGAACACCTATATGATGTAGGGTAAACTACTACTAGGAATGTTTTTATCTGTCAAAGTATTTTACTTCTGTTTATAACAGGGATTTATCTGGTTTGAAGATTCATGCAGCGGAGAGGATTAGAAGAGATTTATGAGGTGGAGACATAGAAAAACCTTTAAGGAACCGAGAGGCACATTGGATATACAGTATATGATTGATACATGTGTTCCTCTGAGATTAAAATTTAAATAAAAGGAATTTATGCTGTACTATTGAATTTTTATATATATTTCTATTATGTTATGTATTAAAGTGTTTTTGTTTTTTCTTTTTTTTTCTCTTATTTTTCTGATTTTATTATTTTTGTATAAATTGTTCACTTCTGATTAGATCACCTGTGACAGAGTTTTATATGTGGTTCAGCTGATATACCACAGCTACTCTGAATCTAAGAGCATTTGTGCTCGAAACGCGTACAGAGACCTGGAGAATATCCCCATGCGGTGAACTTTGTTGCCGTTACTTGATCACAAGCAGCCATGAATGTATTTTAAACATGATACAATAAAAATCCTGGATTTTAAATTTCTGGTGCTGGACCTTTCTTCCTTTACTCGTCATCCAAACCCTGGCACGCTGAAAATAGGGATCCTGGCTAGGTGTGTGGACTTTAGCTCTTGGGGAGCTATTCCCTTGCAGGCACTCACACCTGTTCAAAGCAGTTAAAACTGGTTTGAATCACTGACTGGTAACCAACTTACGATTTTACTTAAAAAAATGCTTTGTCCCAATTAATTTGCACAGCACTGTACAAAAGGGAATATTTCTCTATTATGGGGGTCCAATTTCTTGGGTCTTCACGGATATTGAGAATGGAACTTTGAATAACCCCATTAGAATAAAGCAGAGATAGAGCATGCAGTGCTTTCCTCCTTTAATTGTCCACAGGACTTACAGAGATGGTCAAGTGCTGTACTTGGCTTTTCCGGCAATAGTATTGTTGGAATAATTCTTATTATTGTCTACATTGCAACAGCTACTATTTACCACTGTTTAATAATGCATGAGTTTCTGTCTCCAGGAATAGTGTTACATTGCCAATTACACATTGTTAAAAAACCCCAGAGAAGTTCTTGTTCACTGTGTGCGTAACTGGAGCACATTTTTTACTTTCACTTTGAAAACTGACAGAGAAGATGCTAATATCCTAAGGCCTCTTTCACACATCAGGTTTTCGCCGTCAGGCGCGATCCGGTTCTTTTGCCAAAAACCGGATCCGGCGAAATGCAATGCGGGATCCGGTTTCCCCCCCATTGACTTGCATTAGCGCCAGATCGCGCCGGATGGCCATGCGTTTCGTCCGGTTTTCGCCGGATCCGGCAATGTGTCGCAATCCGGCGTCTGGAAAAAACGGCTACTGTAACGTTTTTTCCCTCCGGCGAAAAAGCCGGACCCACCAGATCAGGCGCGTCCGGCTTTTTCACACAATGAAAGTCTATGAGCGCCGCAATGTGCCTGATCCGGATCCGTTTTTTTGGGTCTGAGCATGCTCAGTAGCTCTGCCCACAGCACACATATATAAAACCATGACAGTGGGACCCTCAGCCACACCCAACATGCCACCCAAGACAGGAACCAGCCGCAGGAGAAGGCAGGAGACAACTGCACCACCACCCCAAATGGAGCAAAGCGACCATGCAGAACAACCGGAGGGGAGTCCACCAGCAGATGACAGAAGGTAATTATCAAATCCCCCATTCCTCAAAACTAGGGCCATGGAATATCAAGATATTCATTGGCTCTTTGTTTCTCTTTATTCAACAGCCGTCCAAGAGATGCAGCAGCAGCAGCAGCACTGGCAGCACTGGCAGCAGCAGCAGCACCACCACCCACAGGAGTGGAGTCTGGCCAGCAGGAGGACACCACATCTTCTGGGAGCCCTCCCTCGCATCGTCAGCGTTTGACGGTAAGTTTATATTTCCAAAATCCATCATCTCTGTAATATATGTGTATTCATTGGCTTTTATTTCAAAACAGGAATCACAAGCTGAAGAGGAGCTCCCAGAAGAAGAAGGAAGGGGTGGACAGACACCTGGAGTGGGCTCACAATTGGTAAGTTTTTTTCATCAAATGCAGAAACACAACATCACACTACACACAACACATAGAAAACAATGTACCGCAGACATCACACAGCATACAAATATGCCAACATCCAAACACATAAATTTTTTTCTTTTCTTCTCTAGTCTTCCCAATCTGGTGCTCGGCCAAGAGGTCCTCGCAGTGCCTCCCAGGGTCGTCGGCGACAGCAACGCGGCGGTCACCAGAGTGTAAGTATAATATTTAAGTTAAATTTTGGTATACTTTTTATTTCATGTCTTAAAGTGTGGTGCCTAATTTTGCTATTTTTCTCTTTTACTTTAACAGCCTTCACAGCGTGCTCCTGACTCTGACGGTGAGGATGGAGGAATTGATGTTGACCAGCTAATCGATCTCGTCAGAGAAAGGGAGCCGCTATGGAATATGGCTGACCGCCGCCACGCTGACCTGATAGTTACCTGACGGCTCTGGGAGGAAATCTGTTCGCTCCTTGTGGACCGCTGGGAGGACCTCGATGCTCAGGCCCAGATTAAAGAGCGTAAGTATATACAGTACCGGTTGCTTGATGTAAACCAGTGTTTCCCGAACTCCAGTCCTCGTGGTCCCCACGGATCATGTGTTCAGGATTTCTATTTACTATCGAAATCATGAAAACATGACCCCTGGGGACCACAAGGACTGGAGTTTGGGAAACACTGATGTTGTATACTAACCACTTTGTCCTTTCTCATTTCAGGGGAGAGAATTGTGAAGCGGTGGCGGTCTGTGAGGGATCGTTTCAAGAAGAAGTTCAATAAAGAGATGCGGGCCCCGAGTGGATCTGGAGGACGCAGGAGCAAGTACAAGTACGCACGAGCCCTGTCGTTCCTCCAGGATACAATGGTCACCAGAAGGTAAATATTACACACCACATGTAAAAAAAAAATGTTTAGATGTAAATTTTTTTTTCAGCCAGGGCTATGCCATGTCACTATTTTAATTGTTTTTTTTCTCTTTATTCCACAGCACGGTGAGCAGCACTCGGGAGCCTGCATGGTTGGACCCTTCTGAGGCGATCCCTGAGGAGACCGGCACCGAGAGACACTTCGACCGCCCCGGTACATCTGCACCTTCCCAGCCTTCCCACACATTAGACCCATCTGTCCCATCCACCAGCGCAGGAGCATCGTGGCCGACAACATTACAAGGAGCTGCTGGTGAGGAGATCGCTTTCCCCTTACCCCACCCTTCTGCCCCTGCCACCTCTAGTACACCTGCGGGTACTGGGCAGCAGAGGGGTCAGGAAAAGACTTATGCGCCAGAGTTCTTGCATCTGAATGCATCTTTCCAGAACTGTCTAAAAGTCTTGTCAGAGCAAATCTCCGCAGGCTTTCAGCAGATCAAATCCAGCATTCTGGAGGTGAAGACACTTCTGCAAACCATGCATTCAGAAGCAAGATCTTCGCCAAACCACACCTTTTTCAGGTCTGTTGTGGCGCACATGGAAACGCTCTCTCCTAGCCAGCAGATGCATGTAATGCATTCGTGCCACGGTGCTCTCCAGCACGTTACCTCCCAACCTCCTCCTCCCACCCCAGTAGTTCCTCCACCTGCACCCCCTCCAGCCACTTTCCCTCCTCCCGCTCCTATTACATACCAGCAACCTCCCCAGTACCAGCAACCTCCCCATTACCAGACATCTCCCCACTTCCAGCAACCTGCCCCGTACCAAACTCCTTCCCCATACCAAGCTCATTCCCCATACCACTTTCCATCCACATCATCTGCTCCTACAGTCCCTGCCCAACCCTCCACTCCACCACCCACCACCTCTTTTGCCTCCCACATGTCCACCCATTCTGTAGCTTTTTCCACACCTTCACCTCTAACTGTTCCTTCCCCACCACGATCCCAGTCCTCTCTCCACACTCCCAGTGTAGAAGTGTCCCGCAGCCCCTCTAGCAGTATTTCCACCCCACACTACACAAATTTATAAAAATGTGTGTATTTAAATAAATGACCAATTTTATGGTTTCAAAGGTTTATTAAAAAAGTTTATTTAAATGTCAAAAAAGTTTTATAAAAAAAATTTTTTTTCAATAAACGTTTAATTATTGTTTTACACTGGTTGTCTGTCATTTCTTTCTGCGGCGAAATATGGTAAAAAAAAAGGTTAAATACAGGGTATTTAAAAGGTAAAAAGGTTTTCAAAACCAGGCATATAACTGTGGGTAAAAGGTAAATAAATTTTACCTTTTTGCCACAGTTGTGTTCCTGGTTGTGTTTGAAGCAAAGTATTTCACCTAAAAAGTTGTGTATCTTGTTGGTGATTTCCTAACAATGTACACAACTTTTGTTAAAAGGTGAAATACTTTGCATAAAACACAACCAGGTACACACCTGTGGCCTAAAGGTAAAAATAGTTAAACCATGACAAGATAGCCAACTTTGGTTGGCAAAGGTATATACTGTTGGTACAGAAGGTACACAAGTTTGGTTAGGGCACAAATCTTTCACACTCTGTCATCCTGCCAGTCTATTCTGCCTTGAGGTGACATAAAGTATTGTGCAAAATTGTCCCTCATTACTGAAACCGTCACAGAACTTCTAGTGGTAATGTTCTGGTAATCTTGCAAGGTGGTTTCTTCAGAGGTGTCCTCAGTGGAAATGGGTTCCTTGCAGATAACAAAATTGTGGAGTACCAAGCAAGCTTTGATCACCTCGTCAACAGTTTCTGTCTTGAGGTTGATCGCAGTCAATAGGACCCGCCATTTGGCTGTCAGAATTCCCTATGGTACATTCAACCATTCTTCTTGGTCTTGTGAGGCGGTAATTAAAAATGCGTTTTGTTCTTGACAATCCTCCGCTACCGTACGGTTTCAAAAGGTGTTCTGACAGCTGGAAGGCTTCATCCCCTACACAGACAAATGGCATAGGTGGACCAGATGTTTGCGGCAGCGGTCTAGGGGATGGGAACTGGAAGGTGTTTCCATACAGTTTACGCCCCATGGCAGACAGTTTGAAAACTTGAGAGTCATTTGAGCGGCCATAGGCCCCAATATCAACAGCAATAAATTTGTATTCCGCGTCAGCGATGGCCATGAGGACAATTGAAAAATATTTCTTGTAATTGAAATATTCCCATCCCGATCCTGCTGGCTTTACAATGCGGATATGACAGCGCCCAAGCAGTTCGGTAACTGACATATCTGTAGAAACTTTTCAGAAATTTCAATCCACCTCTCTGTTGTGGGCTCTGGTAAAAACTCTTCAGCTAAGGAGTCCCACAGTGCACGGCATGTGTGCTTCACTATTCCAGATATGGTGGAAATCCCGAGTCTGTACTGGAAATGCAGTGACGAAAGGGATTCTCCAGTTGCAAGAAATCTGTGGGGAATTAAAAAACAATTAGTTTAAAATAACAGCATTACATACCAAAACTCAGCTATAACACTTGGAGATACAAACTACCACCAACAAGATTGCAGTGAAAGTGTGCTCTGATGCGAGCATAGCCAATAAATGTGGCTTACCTTAAAGTCACCATCAGACGCTCTGCGGGTGAAACAGAGAAGCAGCAATAGGTGTCCGATTTTCTTATGAGGTGTGCAATGTGCTCCACCAAGTAATCAAAATTCTCCATTTTCATCCGAACATATCCAAAAAATTTCTCCGGGTTTCGTCTAAGGTCCATGCAGAGTGTAGAATAGACCCCACGCGTCATTCTCTTGGCTGTGATGGGGTGGATCCACAAACATAGTCTACGTTGCCTGATGTGCTGCTGTCTCGCTCTCTCCTTCTCCAGAACAATCATCCTCAAACGATTCGCCTGTGCTGCAAAATCCGCCAAATTCTTCAAAATATTTCCAATCACAACATCCATCTTCGCCAGTCACATGCTCTTCTCTCCAACCTGCACTTTCTCCTCTACAACCTGTCAAAGAAGGGCTGTAGGAACACGGTATATATAGTTTTTCAGTAGCCAATCCCGTTCGGAAGGCCACAAGGGGCGTTTTTAAAAAACGAATCCGGCGTAATCTGTTGAAAAACGGATCGAAAACCGGATGAACCGGATGAGACGGATCCGGTTTTGGCTGTCATGCGCAAGACGGATCCAGCAGAAAACCGGATCCATCACATCCGGTTTTACAAAACATTTGCCGGATCCGGCGCTTCGGCACAACGACGGAACGCGCCTGACGGCGAAAACCTGATGTGTGAAAGTAGCCTAAGCTATGCAAAATGCCAGTTGTAAGCTGTATTATCCTTGTTCCTGAATAAATATATATTCACTGTTGAACGGCTGGACATTTCAGAGATCAATCTCCTGCCAACACGTATAGAGAATTAATGAAGCAGAGTGGACATGTTTGACCTCCACTTCAACCAAATGGGGCTTACTTAGAGCCCTATTCTTATGAATGGTGGGAATCCCATTGACTGCTATCTGCTATCTGATGGACTGAGTATAAGTTCCAAATTTGAATAAAAAAAAATTAAGTTCAGGAGGCAACTTTGGCATGGGTGTGGTGGTGACTCTTCAGAGTACCACACATTCACTGTTAATACAAACATGGATGCCATCCTCATAATATGGGTGTGAAAAACACCCATCTCATTCTTCTAGTTCCCTGATCCCTCTTTAGCATAGAGGCCTTATGGATTGGCACACCTGGTAACCCCTTGTGCTCTACTGCCTTAAATGAAAAAGCTGCCATTTGCTCTTTTACCATGCTTAGTTGCAGTTCCTATTCACTATGTGAATCATGATGCCAGCACAGCTTTCGTACTTGCCTCCTTCAGAATATTAAGAGCATGATAGGCACTATTAGGGCCAATGCAGATGGCTATATTATCAGTCTGAGTGCGATCCGACAAAACGTTAGATTGCATCCAGACCAGCGATATTGTATGGGCTTGTTCACTTGTCCGATTTTTACCTCAGACAGAGGCCAAATTTTGTGCTAAGTATCTCATATGTTTTTCAAGATTACAAAAGCGATTATGCTATTCATATTTCACTTATTTCATATTTGATATGCCTTACAAAAGCCATTATGAAATGTATTACTAAAGCCATTTTGCTATTCGTATTTCACATATTTCATATTTGGTGTGCTACCATTTTCTAATTTAATATGCAAGTTGCCTTTTGGTATGCACCTATTCAGACTAGTTCTAGATGTGCCGTCAGTTTGTTCTATTACTTGTATACTAGTTTTCTGACTGAGCACTCCGCCCTTCATCAAGTGGTGATTTTAATCGCATTCAATCACATGTTTGGTTCCTATCGTCCTATATATATACAGGCTTTATCATGTTACTAGCCAGAGGTCAGTTCACACCAGGCAGTCAGTATAGGGACCCATTCAATCTGAGATCACCTTGTCATTGGTGAATGGGCTCACATCTTTTGGCCAAATTTTGTGCTAAGTATCTCATATGTTTTTCAAGATTACAAAAGCGATTATGCTATTCATATTTCACTTATTTCATATTTGATATGCTTACAAAAGCCATTATGAAATGTATTACTAAAGCCATTTTGCTATTCGTATTTCACATATTTCATATTTGGTGTGCTACCATTTTCTAATTTAATATGTAAGTTGCCTTTTGGTATGCACCTATTCAGACTAGTTCTAGATGTGCCGTCAATTTGTTCTATTACTTGTATACTAGTTTTCTGACTGAGCACTCTGCCCTTCATCAAGTGGTGATTTTAATTGCATGCAATCACATGTTTGGTTCCTATCGTCCTATATATGCAGGCTTTATCATGTTACTAGCCAGAGGTCAGTTCACACCAGGCAGTCTGTATAGGGACCCATTCAATCTGAGATCACCTTGTCGTTGGTGAATGGGCTCACATCTTTTGGCCAAATTTTGTGCTAAGTATCTCATATGTTTTTCAAGATTACAAAAACGATTATGATATTCATATTTCACTTATTTCATATTTGATATGCCTTACAAAAGCCATTATGAAATGTATTACTAAAGCCATTTTGCTATTCGTATTTCACATATTTCATATTTGGTGTGCTACCATTTTCTAATTTAATATGTAAGTTGCCTTTTGGTATGCACCTATTCAGACTAGTTCTAGATGTGCCGTCAGTTTGTTCTATTACTTTTACCTCAGACAGAGTCTGTCCGAGGAAAAAAAAGTGCTGCATATTCGAGTTTGATCCGATACTTGGTTTGCACTTGGCCATAGTCAATGGGTCTGTGGAAAACACCGGGTTGCTCTTGTATGACACCTATTTTCAGTCTGATTTCCATGCACTTGTAAGAGGTTAGGCTAGGTTCACATTGCATTAGGGGCATCCGTTAAACAGATGCACTAACGCAGATGTCATTTTTGACATCTTTTGTGGACCTAGCGCTAACGTATGCGCTAACGCATGGTAGCATGCGTTAGCCATACAGGTCTATGCACAGGGAAAGCATCCGTTCGCTGTGCGTTAGACCCGACGGACCCGAAAATGCTGTAGACCATGTTCTCGGGTGCGTCATAAAGTAACGCATCATCGCTAACGCATGCCGAATTAGGCATGCGTTAGGATGCCTTACGAACACTGCGGCCAATGGGTGCATTAGCGCATCCGCTACATAGTGTTAGTGCCACTGTGTAATGGATGCGTTCAACGCAGGACACTAACGCAATGTCAACCCACCCTAACAGGGGACAGCTTATACCCTGAACCTGCTTCTATGTCCCTGAAAGTGCTGGCACATCTTATATGTTTGGTATATTCTAATATACTGTGTATATATATATGTCGTATAATTCCTTGTATAATAAAGCTGCTAACGTAGTGTACATATGTTCCTGTACTGTACAGATATAGGAAAAGTATAGTACTTAGTTTAGCCTACTAGAGGGGGTCACAATAATATAAGATAGCAATAGGTTAAGATAGGAACTAGGTAAATAGTAGGGGCTGTTCTGCCTTCATGCACGTTGAAATGGTGTGCACTCTAACATACAGCATAAACCACTGCTGTCTTCCAAAATAAGCAGACTGTTCTCTGTAGTCTAACTTGTTTATTTGTGAAGAGTTTAGAACATGCAAGCGATAAAACTATAAAGAATACAAACGACATGCTAAGTATTGGGCAGATGATCACACAGCTAACACAATTACAGGAAGTAGTCAGTGTGATGAAGCTTACATAGAAAAAACACAGGTGTCTAATTACATCTACTGAGCACTGACTGCTATACAGCTAATAACATCTCTGTACACACTGCGTTGTAATAAAGATATTAAGCTTACTAGATATGCTTTACCCAGATAACGAACTCAAGTTGGAGAGTTAACAGGAGGATAGGTAAACAACGTGCATCCTATGATATACACAGAATAAAATGGCACCTTCTTTATCCCAGAATACATTGCTTCATTCCCACTAATCATTGCTTCAATCCCATGTGCATTGCTTCTGTTAAAGTCAAAGACTGTAAATGCTATCAAGACACAGCTATAAATTCAGCCACCACTAGATGGTGCTATAACTAAACCAGCACATAATACAAACACATTTGCCCTATTCAGAGGGTAGAACAGGGGCCAACTGGGATAACTTAGAGAGAGCTTCCTGCATTTAGTCAGTAGGGCCTGGTAGCCTGGACAGGACAGTTGTGCCATGCAACTTTTAAGTTAAGAAGCCCAGCTCTTCCAGGGCCTAGGAGCAGTGGTCAGTTGGGAGGAGAATAAATACAGGGCAGCTTCAACATGGTTGTAGTAAGCTATGTGGGAAGATGCCTAAATGTCCAGAGTGAAACGGACAGGGAACTCCTGAAGGTAGTTAGGCTGGCCAGACAGAACGCTGCGGTACTGGAGATGGGCCTCTACCCCAACCTCCAGAAAAGATATATGCGGATTAACCCGCAAGTGCTCCCGCAGAGCCTGTTTAAGCAGCGCATCTCTAAAGCCTGCCACTAGCTGGTCTCTCAGAATTATATCAGGAGGTCCTATGCCTATGTCATCCCACTTAGCGATTGTAGCATGTATCTCCTGCAGTGCATTCATGTATTGTGTCACCGACTCCCCCTCCCTTTGGACACAACTAAACAAGCGCATGCGCAATTCTCTTGACGTCCGTAGAGCCCCCGTGCATTTCCTCTAGGATTTGTAACACCTTGGTAAAGATGTTTTGATCATGCCGGGGCCAGAACATGACAGAGCACCTTGTTCTCCATCCAGGGGCATCAGGGCAATCTTTTTCTGCATTGTGGGGATTATTGGGTGCATCCTCAACATGCCCTTGACCTGCACAGCCCAGTCTCATAGTAAAGTGTTGCTCCCTGTGAACTTCGGGAGGTTGCTCATCATGGCTCCCAGTAGTATATTGGCCCTTGGGGCACCCATGGCTGCTTGGTCTGTCTCTTCCGAGCCTGTCGACTGCATCCTGCCAACAACGCCAAGTGAAAGCAGGGTCAGGATGCAGTGACAAACAGGAGGCAGAGCAAGGGTTAACAATTCTTATTGCTTTAATTGAACAGGGGGTTAACTTCTCGCAGGGAGATGATGGGTTAAACAGGGGGATAAACAGTCCAGTTGCAAAAAGGATATGCAGAGTTAATGACCCAGGTAACAGCAGTTCTCTTGTACACTTAGCGAGTCAGAAGTTCACCAGACTGCAGATACTACTTGGAGGTTCGTAGCGCCAACAACGGCTGATGTGGTGCTTATCCAGTAAGGTCCTGTTGGTAATGGCTGTCCGTGTTCTGGTGGCAGCGGTCAGTCTCCGGCACCGTCCGCTGACCCCCTAGTCCATAAGCATATGCAGCCAGAACAAACAAGGCCGCAGCACTATCAGGGTCCAATGCGAGTTGGCAGATAGATACTGGGAAGGTAGGCCGCAAACGTCTGTCCAGCTCGCGGTTTTCTCTATGGGGCACGTGCGCTGTACACACGGTCACAAAGCGCACACACCTCGCTCTCTGTCAGCTACCAGACACACGGCGCTTCTGTCTCTGGAATCCCCGCTTGTAACAGTGGGAGTACACGGACGCGGGCCGGCGCAGTCCCTGTGCTCAAGGGACAGAGCACTCCTCTCACTGTGCTGCATGCTGCCTGTTCCCGTCAGGACTGACTGCTTCCGTGTGCGCCGTGGCTGCTGCCACATAGCCACACCCCCTGTTCCCAGGTGCAAAGGTCTGTCTGGTCTCTTACTCTTTCCTCCAGACAACAGAAGAGACAGTCCCAACAGTTCCGGATGTGGCACAGGACAGGTACCCACAGCCCGGTTCTCCTCCTTACACTAGCACCGATCATGGGCAGTGCTGCGGGGTGTCAGCTGTCATATACAGCTGACACCCGCATGTGATCGCTGCGGTGCTCAGCGTGAGGCTGTGCTATTGTGCCGCCGTACATATACTCCTCTTCGCGGGAGCACACCTCCCGCAGAGCAGTGTATGTACGGCGCATGTCAGGAAGGGGTTAAAGGGGTTGTCTGTTCAAAACTGATAAGTCTGCAGTTACTCTGTGTGACTGCAGACTTATGAATCTCCCCAGTACACACAATGTTTGCTACGGGGATTTGTCAGTTTCTGACCCGGGATCGGAAGGTATGTATGAGTAATAGATAGTCTGGCCAGTGGATGTGGCCTTGTTCTCCATACACTTGTATGGAGTAAGGTCACGCCCTCAATTTGGCAATGCTTACTAAATGACTGCTTCACTAGACAGGCCGCAGCCTCGGATCAGTACAACTGTATGGAGAGGGGCCACACCAACTAGCCCGGAGTATGTTTGACTCATACATACCCTCCAGTCCTGAGTCTGAAACCGGCGAATCCCCGCAGCGCACAGTGCGTGCGCTGGGGAGATTCATAGGTCTGCAGTCACACAGAGTAACTGCAGACTTATCAGTTTTGACTGGACAACCCCTTTAAGGTAAAAATTGGTTCTATTGAAACGGGGGCCAGGGGGGTAGTCATGCCTAACGGTGGCTGCTCTGTCGCACCCTGGCCCACCATCACATAAGCACATTGTTCCTTCTATAGTGCACTTACTTGTAAGGCGGGGTCCTCCCTGGACTGCAGGGTCTTCTTTTTCTTCAGCACTATGCAATGACAGTCAGAGTCCACGTTCAACTTTAAGGCCGGCGTCACATTTGCCGTATGAAAAATCGGTCCGATTTTCTCAACCGAGAATCGCAGGAGTGTTCTCCATATGGTGATCCGTATGTAATCCGTTTGCAATGCGAAGATGCGATTTTCTCGCATCTAGTATCCGTATGACAGCCATATGCAGTCCGTATGCAATGCGATTTTGACATGAGCTTTTACATACAGCAGTTCTCTGTCATTGACACATCATTTTACAACGAAATATTCTTCAAAAAAAGAAAAAAAAAAATATATATTGTGGTACAGTAAAGGGTGTTTTATTGGATGGGAGATACATTTCTCCCAGTAGCTTAATGTTTGGCCAGGTTTTTCCCTAAAGACAGAACCCGCGATGATGTCATGGTCACGTGATCAGCCCATATGATGTTTACCTCACTTGTAGGAGGGGTTATGGGCTACGTAATGGAAGTTGGTGTTTGGCACATGGTGAGTGTGTCTGGAAGTTACAGGAACTTGGCTGGACTTAGCCTGAACTTGTATACAGGATCCCCGTGCTGCAGGACTATAGCAGCAAGACTCTCAACAACCCTGGGAATGGCACCTGGCGGATGCCATGGACCTGGCAGGTGCTTAGTTAAGCCCGTCCCATGCAAGGGGTGAGTCTGGGACCAGTGGTTCTCCAAGCAGGAGTATATTTGTTTTTCCTTACTTTCTGTTAATCTGCTGTTTGCAACGTGACATTAAACCACTGAAATTGGACTTTAAGCCTGTGTGTTGCCTCGTTACTGCAGCCCTGCCATTACCTACCAGAGCGAATCCCTACAATTGGTGGACTGAATGCGGGCAAACGCAGTGAGGCCAGGCTGTTTTTCTTATTTTTGATTTGTACCCCAGCCTATGTCCTGGGTGAAACGAGTGGCACAGACCCAGGCGGGGAACTTTCCAGAAATGGAGGCCACGGTAAAAACGCTCATAGAGGCCATGCGACAGCAGCAGCAGGCTATGCAGCAGCAGGCTATGCAGCAGCACCAGGAGTCCATGCGGCACCAGCAGCAGGAGGCCATGCGACAGCAGGCTATGCAGCAGCAGGAAACCAATCAGCTGTTAATACAGCATATCACGACAGAGCAGACCAAAGGAACTAACTGGGGAATCCATGATGTCCGGAAAGCGGTTCGTACAGCGGTTCCCAAAATGGAGAAGTCGGATGATGTGGAGGCGTACTTGGAGATGTTCGAAGGAGTCGCTGAGAGAGAGAAGCTACCCTAGGACCAGTGGGTAGAAATCATCGCTCCGTTTCTGGCCCCAGGACCTTTGAAAGCATATCAGGACCTACCCACGGAGCAAAGGGCGGACTACACGGTCATCAAGGGTGAGATACTGGCACGTCTTGAGGTAAATGTGTTAGTTCGGGCCCAGTAGGTACACAAGTGGGAGTTTACCCCCTCCAAGCTGGCTCGGTCCCAGTATTACGACCTGATGCACCTGTTACGAAAGTGGTTGCAGCATGAGGTGTTGTCCCCCACGGCCATGCTGGACTGTATAGTGACTGATAAGTTTTGGAGGGCTTTGCCCCCCTCCCTCCAGACATGGGTCGGCCAGGCATCCCCTACTAATGCCATGCAGATGATAGACCTCATAGAAAGGTATGGGGCTACCAAAGAGCTACAGGAAGGGACTCTTCGGAAGGTAGCAGGAAGGTTCCCTAAGTCTCCACCCCTGGTTCAGCGAGCGAAGCCACGAAAGGCCGCTCAGGACTTATCTGGGGAAGTAAGGAGCCCTATAATCTGCTGGCGGTGCCAGGAACCAGGTCATATGAGAGCTGATTGCCCCACCTGACTGGGCTGAGCCCATGGACACAAACCGGGTACCGCCAGTCTCACTATGCCGAACCGATGTGTGCAATGGGCACCCCGAAAGGTCCCAATATGTAACATTTGTGTCGGGTTGAAGTGGAAGGCACCCCGGCTGTGGCCTTATTGGACTCAGGGAGTCTTGTAACCCTGGTACGAGCCAGCTGGATACAAACCAGCGAGAATACGGGTTGGAAAATAGGGGTGTTGTGTATACATGGGGACTTAAAAGACTATCCCACCGCACAAGAGGTGATAAACATGCCAGCGGGAAGGCAGTGCCACGAGGTGGGGGTTGTGACTAATCTGCATTATGAAGTGATAATTGGAAGAGACTTTCCTTTATTTTCTGTGCTGTGGCCATCTGTTGTCCCACCCACGGAGCAACTGCCGGCACCAGAGGCAACCAGGTTACTTTCTCCAGAAATAGGGCATGAACCTGGTGGCCCGGAGGAAGAAGTGCTGGCGGTAGGGGTAACCTTCCCTTCGGTGGAGGAGGGGAAGAATTCTCCCATAGAAGTATTGGCTGGAGAGGTAACATAGTTATTAAGGTTGAAGGGAGACTTTAAGTCCATCTAGTTCAACCCATATCCTATCCTAACCTGCCCTAACATGTTGATCCAGAGGAAGGCAAAAAAAAACCCATGTGGCAAACAGTAAGCTTCACATTGGGGAAAAAAATTCCTTCCCATCTCCACATACGGCAATCAGACTAGCTCCCTGGATCATCGCAATATTAAGGAAACTAGTGTATATACCCTGTAATATTATACTTTTCAAGAAAGGCATCCAGTCCCTTCTTAAATTTTAGTAGGGAATCACTCATTACAACATCATATGGCAGAGAGTTCCATAGTCTCACTGCTCTTACAGTAAAGAATCCGCGTCTGTGAGTATGCTTAAGACTTGTGGAAGACTTTCTGCCGGGACCCGAGTTGTCAGACTTGAATGTAGCAGGTGACAATTTTGGTACGACGCAACTCCGAGACCCTACTTTGGCCCGGGCCAGAGAAAATGTACTGTTTATTTATGGGGAACCCCAACAACCTGGGGCAGCTACAGTGTTCCACGCTTTGAGTTGAACCAAGATTTGTTGTACCGAGTGGAGAAAATACGTGGGGAAATGGTAGAACAGTTAGGCTACTTTCACACATCAGGTTTTCGGCGTCAGGCGCGATCCGGCGTTGTGCCGGAATGCCGGATCCGGCAAATGTTTTGTAAAACCTGATGTGCCGGATCCGGTTTTCTGCCGGATCCGTCTTGTTCTTGACAGACAAAACCGGATCCGTCTCATCCGGTTCATCCGTTTTTCTATCCGTTTTTCGACGGATTACGCCGGATCCGGTTTTTAAAATTGACCCTTGTGGCCTTCCGAACGGGATTGGCTACTGGAAAACTATATATAGCATGTTCCTACAACCCTTCTTTGACAGGTTGTAGAGGAGAAAGTGCAGGTTGGAGAGAAGAGCAAGTTACTGGCGAAGATGGTTGTTGTCATTGGAAATATTACCACTAGAAGTTCTGTGACGGTTTCAGTAATGAGGGACAATTTTGCACTATACTTTATGTTACCTCAAGGCAGAGTACACTGGCAGGATGACAGAGTGTGAAAGATTTGTGCCCTAACCAAACTTGTGTACCTTCTGGACCAACAGTATATACCTTTGCCAACCAAAGTTGGCTATCTTGTCATGGTCTTACTATTTTTAGCTTTAGGCCACAGGTGTGTACCTGGTTGTGTTTTATGCAAAGTATTTCACCTTTTAACAAAAGTTGTGTACATTGTTAGGAAATCACCAACAATAAACACAACTTTTCAGGTGAAATACTTTGCTTCAAACACAACCAGGAACACAACTGTGGCAAAAAGCTAAAATTTACCCACAGTTATATACCTGGTTTTGAATACCTTTTTACCTTTTAAATACCCTGTATTTAACCTTTTTTTTAAACATATTTCGCCACAGAAAGAAATGACAGACAACCAGTGTAAACAATAATTTAACTTTTATTTAAAATATTTTTTTTTGTGTAAACTGTTTTTAAAGTTAAAAAAACTTTTTTAATAAAGGTTTGAAACCAACCAAATGGGCATTTTTATTACAAAAAAAACATTATAACTCGGTGTAGTGTGGGGTGGAAATACTGCTGGAGGGGCTGCGGGACACTTCGACAATGGGAGTGTGGAGAGAGGACTGGGATCGTGGTGGGGAAGGAACAGTTAGAGGTGAAGGTGTGGAAAAAGCTACAGAATGGGTGGACATGTGGGAGGCAGAAGAGGTGGTGGGCGGTGGAGTGGAGGGTTGGGCAGGGACTGTAGGAGCAGATGATATTGATGGAAAGTTGTATGGGGAAGGAGTTTGGTACGGGGCAGGTTGCTGGAAGTGGGGAGATGTCTGGTACTGGGGAGGTTGCTGGTACTGGGAAGGTTGCTGGTACTGGTGAGGTTGCTGGTATGTAATAGGAGGGGGAGGATGGAAAGTGGCTGGAGGGGGTGCAGATGTAATAGGAGGGGGAGGATGGAAAGTGGCTGGAGGGGGTGCAGATGTAATAGGAGGGGGAGGATGGAAAGTGGCTGGAGGGGGTGCAGGTGGAGGAACTACAGTGGTGGGAGGTGGAGGTTGGGAGGTAACCTGCTGTAGAGCACCGTGGCACGAATGCATTACATGCATCTGCTGGGTAGGAGATAGTGTTGCCATGCGCTCCACAACAGACCTGAAAAAGGTGTGGTTTGGCGAACATCTTGCTTCTGAATGCATGGTTTGCAGAAGTGTCTTCACCTCCAGAATGCTGGAGTTGATCTGCTGAAAGCCTGCGGAGATTTGCTCTGACAAGACTTTTAGACAGTTCTGGAAAGATGCATTCAGATGCAAGAACTCTGGCGCATAACTCTTTTCCTGACCCCTCTGCCGCTGCCGCCCAGTACCCGCATGTGTACTAGAGGTGGCAGGGGCAGAAGGGTGGGGTAAAGGGAAAGCGATCTCCTCACCAGCAGCTTCATGTAATGTAGGCGGCCACGATGCTCCTGTGCTGGTGGATGGGACAGATGGGTCGAATGTGTGGGAAGGCTGGGAAGGTGCAGATGTACCGGGGCGGTCGAAGTGTCCCTCGGTGCCGGTCTCCTCAGGGATCGCCTCAGAAGGGTCCAATCGTGCAGGCTCCCGAGTGCTGCTCACCGTGCTGTGGAATAAAGAGAAAAAAAAACAATTAAAATACTGACATGGTCTGGCCCTGGCTGAAAAAAAAAAGTTACATCTAACATTTTTTTTCACATGTGGTGTGTAATATTTACCTTCTAGTGACCATTGTTTCCCGGAGGAACGACAGGGCTTGTGCGTACTTGTACTTGCTCCTGCGTCCTCCAGATCCACTCGGGGCCCGCATCTCTTTATTGAACTCCTTCTTGAAACGATCCCTCACAGACCGCCACCGATTCACAATTCTGTTCCCTGAAACGAGAAAGGAGTGGTTAGTAGAGTTGAGCGAAACGGGTTGAAAAAATTCAAAAGTCGCCGACTTTTGGCAAAGTCGGGTTTCATGAAACGAAACCCGACCCTAGGATGAGGTCGGCCACGAGGTCGGCGACTTACGCGCCAAAGTCGCGTTTCAAAAGTTTGTTTTGCGCTCTTTTCCAGCCAATCAGGATCCACGGACACTGTGGGCAACGTGATGACATGGGCACGGGTCACCACCATCTTTCAGAAGGGCATGCAAGTGATTGGCTTGCTTTGGTGGGCGTCACAGGGGGTATAAAAGGGCGTGCACGCCGACCGCCATCTTACTTCTGCCGATCTTAGTATAGGGAGAGGTTGCTGCTGATTCTGTAGGGAGAGCGTTAGGCAGGGAAGAAGACAAAAAAACTGCTTCTGCTGCTAGCGATTTGGCCTGCACAACACACAAGTCACTGGGTGTGCAGTGCAAGGGGAGGCTATATTGTGGTGTATCAGTGGTGTTGGTTGTTGGGCTGCCTTTTAAGGCTTCCTGACACGCTGGCATTGCTGTTTACCCACTGCTCCGCAAACTACTTTTTTAAAAGCAATCCAATCTCCCTTATCCTCTCGTCACTTTGGTCACAGGCAGCTGTGCCATCGAGCGTGTCACATAGCGCTCAGATATCAGTGGGCCGCACACAATCCACAAGTGTCCACTGTCCACAAGTGTACGCAGAGATTCAAAATCTCCATTATCCTCTCGTTACTTTGGTCACAGGCAGCTGTGCCATCGAGCGTGTCACATAGCGCTCAGATATCAGTGGGCCGCACACAATCCACAAGTGTCCAGTGTCCAAAAGTGTATGCAGAGATTCAAAATCTCCATTATCCTCTCGTCACTTTGGTCACAGGCAGCTGTGCCATCGAGCGTGTCACATAGCGCTCAGATATCAGTGGGCCGCACACAATCCACAAGTGTCCAGTGTCCAAAACTGTATGCAGAGATTCAAAATCTCCATTATCCTCTCGTCACTTTGGTCACAGGCAGCTGTGCCATCGAGCGTGTCACATAGCGCTCAGATATCAGTGGGCCGCACACAATCCACAAGTGTCCACTGTCCACAAGTGTACGCAGAGATTCAAAATCTCCATTATCCTCTCGTCACTTTGGTCACAGGCAGCTGTGCCATCGAGCGTGTCACATAGCGCTCAGATATCAGTGGGCCGCACACAATCCACAAGTGTCCAGTGTCCACAAGTGTGTGCAGAAATTCTAAAACTCCCCTGTCCTATAGACACCTTGTACCTTGTTTTACATTACTATATAGTTTGTTGGATTTTGTCTACATTTCTACCAAAAATGAGGAAGGCTGGTGGAAGAGGCCGTGGAATTGGGAGGGGGTTGGCAGCTGGTAATGATGGTGTTGGTGGTGGATCTGATGGTAGTGGCAAGAGCAAAATAGGACCGAATGCAGGAGGTGCTGACCCTGCGTCATCGTCTGGCTACATAAGGCCTCGAACGCTTAGTTTTCTAGGAGTTGGCAAACCGCTTTTAAAGGCAGAGCATCAGGAAAAAGTTTTGTCTTACATTGCTGACTCAGCCTCCAGCTCTATCGCCTCCTCTTCTTCAGTTGTAAAAAGTAAAAGCACTGAGTCGTCATTGGAGGCTCATGTTCATGAACCACACCTTTCCTTGTGTCCTTCACCCCAACCAAGATTGAAGGATGACGCAGGCCATACTACTGATTACTCCATGGAGCTGTTTTCACATACCATGCCTGGATTATCAAGTCAAATGGTGAATTACCCAGGCCAAGATGAATCTGACATGGAGTGCACTGATGCACAGCCGCTGATGGATGATTCTGCTGGTACATTCACTCAGAGCACTACATTGTCCTCGCAGTGTACAGAGCCAGATTTTGACCCTGATGAGACTCAGGTGCCCCTTTCCGCACACTATACCACCATACACGGTGACACAGAGAAAGGTGCACATGACATAGAAGAGGAGGTGATGAATGACCCAGTTGTTGACCCAGATTGGCATCCATTGGGGGAAGAGGGTGCTGCTTCCAATAGCTCAGATGAGGAGCATCCACAGCAGACATCGACATCGCAACAGCTGTTATCTGGCAGGCCCGGAGCACTCCAAAGACAGGTTCCAAACATCAAAAGAGTTGCTGGACAGCTTGTCCAGAGGGTCAAAAGATCACAGCGTGCTAGGCCGCAAAATGTCTGCCAAAGTAGGAAGAGTGCAGTGTGGCACTTTTTTGAACAAAATCCTCATGATCAGGCCAAGGTTATCTGTAAGAAGTGCGCAAAGACCTTTAGCCGAGGGAAAAATCTGAAAAATTTGAATACCAGTTGCATGCTTAGACATTTAACCAGCATGCACTTGCAAGCGTGGACACAACACCAAACCTCAAGTGCCACATGTGCAACTGATCACAACGAAGGTAGTCAGCAACGCTACATTGTTTCCCCCACTGTAAGCCCACTGGTTAGCACAGCAGCAAATGTTGAGGTGTCGTTGCAAGGCCACAGCAGTCAGGGAATCCCACTGTTATATCAACGAAAGACTGATTCTAGGCCATCAGAAAGAACACCAACTCCATCACCATCATCAACCCTCTCTCAGTCCGCCCTGTCCACCGCTACTTCCACCATATGCAGCTCTCAAGTCCAGCTCACCCTCCCAGACACTATGAGTAGGTCAAGAAAGTACTCAGTCTCTCATCCGCGTACACTGGGTTTGAACGCCCACATTGCCAAACTAATCTCGTTTGAGATGATGCCCTTTCGTTTGGTGGAAAGCACAGCTTTCCGCGAACTCATGGCCTATGCAGTACCACGCTATGACCTACCCAGTCGCCACTTCTTCTCTCGCAAAGCCATCCCAGCCCTCCACCATCATGTGAAAGACCGCATTGTCCATGCACTCAAGCAGTCAGTGAGCGGAAAGGTGCACCTCACAACTGATGCATGGTCCAGTCGGCATGGCCGGGGCCGTTACGTGTCCATCACTGCGCACTGGCTTAATGTGGTGGATGCAGGGTCCACAGGGGACAGCAGTGGTGGGACAGTGCTGCCTAGCCCACGGTCTAGGAAACAGTTGGCTGTAGGCGTTCGACCCTCCTCCTCCTCCTCCAGAAGCGACAGCTCGTCCACAGAGCGCAGTCGTACGAGCACTCCATCTGCAGTTGCCACTGTTGCACACGATGTGTCCCCCTATCGAGCAGCTAGTGGAAAGCGTCAGCAGGCTGTGTTGCAGATGATGTGTTTGGGCGACAGACACACCGCCGAGGTGCTGGCCGAGTACTTGAAGCGACAAACTGAGTCATGGCTGGGCAGTGTACATCTTGAGGCAGGCAAGGTAGTTAGTGATAACGGCCGTAATTTTGTGGCAGCCATAGCCCTTTCAAAACTCAGCCACATACCTTGCTTGGCTCACACCTTGAACCTGGTGGTGCAGTGCTTCCTCAAAAATTATCCGGAGTTAACAGCCCTGCTCCAGAAGGTGCGAAGACTGTGCGCGCACATCCGCCGGTCGCCTGTACACTCCGTTCGTATGCAGAAGCTGCAGCGATTGCTCCACCTTCCCAACCACCGCCTCATTATCGACATTGCAACAAGGTGGAACTCCACCCTGCACATGGTGGAGCGGCTGTGCGAGCAGAGGCAGGCCATAATGCATTTGTGGGAGGATACACGGCCAGGCACTTTGAGAGCAGACATGGAGTTGACAGGTGTGCAGTGGTCGAAGCTGAAAGACCTTTGTAAAGTCCTTCAGTGTTTTGAGGAATGCACACGGCTGGTAAGCGCAGACGACGCCATCCTAAGCATGAGCATCCCACTTATGCGTCTGCTCATGCAAACTTTGACGCACCTTAAGGAGCAGGCGTCTGCAGCCAATGTTGATGAGGAGGAAGAGGAGGAGGGAATCCTTGATGACATTCAGCCATTGTCTGCTCAGGGACCTCTCCTGGACGAGGTGGAGGAAGAAGAGGAGGAGGAGGAGGAGGAGGAGGATGATGGGGATGATTACTTAGGGGAGGAGGATGCATCTCGTGGGGCAAGTGAAAATGTTGGCGTGGCAAGGTCTGGTACAGGGTTTGTGCGTGACTGGAGGGATGTGGATTTGCCAGAAAGTGCTCCTCCACCCAGCACTCGCAGTGCATCATTGACACCGGGAACATTGGCCCACATGTCAGATTATGCCTTGCGGATCCTAAAAAGGGACCCCCGCATTGCCAAAATGATGAACGATGACGACTACTGGTTGGCCAGCATCCTGGATCCACGCTATAAAGGCAAATTACAAAACATCATGCCACAGGAGAACCTTGACCTAATATTGGCTAATAAACAAGCAACTCTGGTAAATCGGTTGCTTGAGGCATTCCCAGCACACAGCAGCGGTGATGGTTCTCACACGAGCCCTACGGGCCGGGGGCAGCTTGGCAGAGGTGTTCGTGGTGCACACAGCAGAAGTGGCGTTGGAGACAGGGGTTTCATGACAATGTTGTGGACTGATTTTTCAAATACCGCTCACACAACTGGTAATACTGCATCGATGGAAAGTGACAGGAGACAGCAGTTGTCAACTATGGTTACAAACTACTTTTCCTCCCATATCGATGTTCTCCCACACAGGTCATTCCCCTTTGACTATTGGGCCGCTAAACTGGACACCTGGCCTGAATTGGCCCAATATGCCTTACAGGAGCTCGCTTGCCCAGCTGCAAGTGTGCTATCGGAAAGAGTCTTCAGTGCAGCTGGATCAATCCTGACAGAAAAAAGGACCCGTCTGTCAACCCAAAATGTGGATGATCTAACCTTCATTAAAATGAACCACGCATGGGTTTCCAAGGATTTTGTCCCACCTTCCCCTGATGACACATAGGGTGACAGAAAAATGGCTTGCTTTGGTCCACCTCTTCCTGGTACTTCACCTATTTCGCCTTTTGCATCAGTTGAATGTCCAACATCAACATATGCCACTTTCTAAAACCCCCTAACTGTGCTGCCTCCCCCCCCATGGCCGGGGTCACCACCTAGCGCACGACACCGTGCGAGTGCCGTTGCCCTGGACAGGTGGGTAGGCCGACTCTTGGGCGCGGGCACTGGCACAGGGTCCCTCATAGTGCAATCAAGTTTCTCTGACGGTGGTGGTGCACACCCGCTGTCAGACACACCGCTGTACTATGAGGGGCCCAGTGCCAGTAACGACGCCCACGAGTGGGCCCCCCTTGCTTGGCCAGGGCCCCAGCATTTGCAATCTTTACCTCTCCCTGCTCCTCCGCTGTGTAATCTGGGCTGTCAAATCCATACTGTGCCTGACACCGTCTGAGCCTGCCTCCTGAGACATATATTTTGAATGTGTACGCTATCCATACATGTTATCCGGGGATACGGTACCCCTTCTAACCTTTGTGCAATCACGTGCAATCCATACTGGGCCTAACACCGTCTGAGCATGCCTAAGGCTGTATAGACAAATATTTTGAATGTGTACGCTATCCATACATGTTATCCGGGGATACGGTACCCCTTCTAACCTTTGTGCAATGACGTGCAATCCATACTGGGCCTAACACCGTCTGAGCCTGCCTCATGCTGTATAGACATATATTTTGAATGTGTACGCTATCCATACATGTTATCCGGGGATACGGTACCCCTTCTAACCTTTGTGCAATCACGTGCAATCCATACTGGGCCTAACACCGTCTGAGCCTGCCTCATGCTGTATAGACATATATTTTGAATGTGTACGCTATCCATACATGTTATCCGGGGATACGGTACCCCTTCTAACCTTTGTGCAATCACGTGCAATCCATACTGGGCGTGAGAACGGCTGGCGAGCTGTTAAGCAAGCTACAGCACCTGTCCAGACAAGTACAGGGATTCCCTAGCGAGGAGACTTATTTGATTGTTTTCTATTTTGGGACAGCAATTTTTGGGGAGCACTATACTCTGGAGAATGATAGATGGGGCCCACCATACACTGGAACATTCCAAAGGTGGACATCAGACACTGGAGCAGCATTTACAGGGCCCATTATACACTAGAGCAGTAGAAATGGGGCCCATTATGTTTGGAGCATTATTTGGGCCCATAAGACAGTGGAGCTTCATCCATGGGGACCAACATATACTGTAGCATTATGTGGAGCTCATCATATACTGTTTCAAACATTATATGGGACCAATGATTTTGTATGGAGAAATAGATGGGCCTCGTCATGAGATGTAAAAAGTGAGGTATTTTTCATTGTACTATACCGCTATTTCTCTGCCGTATCGGAGCATGATGAGTTGTGGTATGTGTTAAAGGGGCGCTCTTTCGCCCAGGGCACATGAAAACCTGCAGCCAGCCCTCCCCCCCCACAAATTTAGCCAAATAACCCCCATTTTTCAGTGCGTAACTTGTATTATGAAGTTAATTAAGGTTGACAAGCTTAAGTAAGAAGAATTGATGCTTTTGGCATTCAAATGGGCACTGTAGGTGTGTTTCCTGTCCTCCTCTCACTGCCGACTTTTATTCCCCATTGACTTACATTGGGTTTCGTGTTTCGGGACGACCCCGACTTTTCCCTATAATCGGACGATCTTGCTCGACCCGACTTTTGGAAAAGTCGGGTTTCACGAAACGAAACGCGACCCTAAAAAAGCAAAAGTCGCTCAACTCTAGTGGTTAGTATACAACATCAGTGTTTCACAAACTCCAGTCCTCATGGTCCCCAGGGGTCATGTTTTCAGGATTTCCATAGTAAATAGAAATCCTGAACACATGATCCGTGGGGACCACGAGGACTGGAGTTCGGGAAACACTGGTTTACATCAAGCAACCGGTACTGTATATACTTACGCTCTTTAATCTGGGCCCGAACATCGAGGTCCTCCCAGCGGCCCACAAGGAGCGAACAGATTTCCTCCCAGAGTCGTCGGGTAACGATAAGGTCAGCGTGGCGGCGGTCAGCCATATTCCAGAGCGGCTCCCTTTCTCTGACGAGATCGATGAGGTGGTCCACATCCTGTCCTCCATCCTCACCGTCAGAGTCGGGAGCACGCTGTGAAGGCTGTTAAAGAAAAAGACAAAAATAACATAATTAGCCTCCACAAAAGAAATGAAATAAAAAGTGCAAAAAAACAAAGCAAAAATATTTATACTTGCACGCTGGTGACCGCCGCGTTGCTGTCGCCGACGACCCTGGGAGGCACTGCGAAGACCTCTTGGCCGAGCACCAGATTGGGAAGACTAGAGAAGAAAACAAAAAATGTTATATCTTTGGATGTAGGCATTTGTTTGCTGTGTGTGGTCTGCAGAACATTGTTTTCTATGTGTTGTGTGTAGTGTGATGTTGTGTTTCTGCGTTTGATGCAAAAAACTTACCAATTGTGAGCCCACTCCAAGTGTCTGTCCATCCCTTCCTTCTTCTGGGAGCTCCTCTTCATCTTGTGAATCCTGTTTTGAAATAAAAGGCAATGAATA
Organism: Dendrobates tinctorius; assembly: GCF_039654945.1. NCBI lineage: Eukaryota > Metazoa > Chordata > Amphibia > Anura > Dendrobatidae > Dendrobates > Dendrobates tinctorius. The sequence continues at coordinate 4,083,359 of NW_027361680.1, read as the reverse complement.
GACATATATTACAGAGAAGATGGATTTTGGAAATAAAAACTTACCGTCAAACGCTGACGATGCGAGGGAGGGCTCCCAGAAGATGATGTGCTGTCTTCCTGGTGGCCACACTCCATGCCTGTGGGTGGTGTTCCAGCTGCTGCCATTGCTGCTGCTGCATCTATTGGGCAGCTGTTGAATAAAGAGAAACAAAGGGCCAATGAATATCTTGATATTCAATAGCCCTAGTTTGGAGGAATGGGGGATTTGATAATTACCGTCTCTCATCTGCTGCTGGCCTCCCCTCCTCAGCATGTTCCATTTGCTGCTCCATTTGGGGTGGTGGTGGTGGTGCTGCAGTGGTCTCCTGCCTTCTCCTGCTGCGCTTGGTTGCTTTCTTGGGTGGCATGTTGGGTGTGGCTGTGGGTCCCACTGTCTTGCTTTTATATATGTCTTGTGGGCAGAGCTACTGAGCATGCTCAGACCAAAAAAAACGGATCCGGCCACCGGATCCGGCTTTCGCCGGATCAGGCGCATTGCGGCGCTCATAGGCTTTCATTGTGTGAAAAAGCCGGACGCGCCAGATCCGGCGTGTCCGGCTTTTTCGCCGGAGACAAAAAACGTTACAGTAGCCGTTTTTTCCAGACGCCGGATCGCGACACATTGCCGGATCTGGCGAAAACCGGATGAAACGCATGGCCATCCGGCGCGATCCGGCGCAAATGCAAGTCAATGGGGGGGAAACCGGATCCGGCATTGCATTTCGCCGGATCCGGTTTCTGTCAAAAGCGCCGGATCGCGCCTGACGGCGAAAACCTGATGTGTGAAAGAGGCCTTACTGGTAACTGAGGCATATCGTTGGCTGGAAATGCACTTAGCGCATGCGCATGTACTTGGGGGGCATTTGGGCCAAAAGAAAGCCCTAGACCAAATTCTGCAGTGGTCCTACTGGCTAGGGGTCCGTGAAGAAGTTAAACGGTACTGTAATTCCTGCCAAGTGTGCCAGGTAACCAGTCCCCAGCCTCACTTTCGGAGTCCCTTGGTGCCTTTTCCAATGATAGAGGTACCCTTCGAGAGAGTGGCAATGGATCTGGTCGGGCCTCTCAATAAGTCGGCAAGGGGACACCAACACATCTTGGTAGTTCTAGATTATGCTACCCGATATCCTGAGGCCATTCCTCTGCGCCACACATCAGCTAACCTTATAGCAATGGAACTCTTGGATATGTTTTCGCAGGTGGGAATTCCTTAAGAAATTTTAACAGACAAGGGAACCCCCTTTATGTAAAAAATTATGAAGGAACTCTGCCGTTTGCTAAATATTAAACAGTTGTGCACATCTGTCTATCATCCCCAAACAGATGGTCTGGTAGAAAGATTCAATAAGACGCTGAAGAACATGTTAAGAAAGGCAGTTTCCAAAGATGGGAAGGACTGAGATCTCTTATTGCCTTATTTGTTGTTTGCAGTGTGGGAGGTGCCTCAGGCATCTACAGGGTTCTCGCCCTTTGAACTATTGTACGGCAGACATCCACGGGGCTTACTCGATATAGCCAAAGAGGCATGGGAGAACCAACCTACCCCCACAAAAGTGTGATAGAACATGTTGCAAAAATGCAAGAAAGAATGGAGACAGTCCTACCCTTAGTCCGGGAACAAATGGAGGCCGCACAACAGTCACAGAGTCGGGTCTATAACCAGGGGGCTCGGGTAAGAACCTTTAGCCCTGGGGATCGGATGTTGGTACTTGTGCCTACCATAGATAGCAAATTTCTTGCAAGGTGGCAGGGACCCTACGAGATCATGGAAAAGGTGGGCCAGTAGACTACAAGGTACACCAGCCAGGACGGAGAAAGCGAGAACAGGTTTGCCATGTTAATTTGCTTAAACCATGGAAAGATAGGGAAAACCTTGGTGGGGATAGTCTGCTGCCTGCATTTCAGATGGAGAAGGCTCCATCACCTCGGGGCGAGGCAGGAGAAGCCCAACCCGCAGTCAAAATTGCAGACACTGTCTCCTAGACAGGTTCAGGAGGTTCAGGAGTTCATTAGCCGAAATACAGATGTTTTTTCGGAGCTCCCGGGATGCACCTCCCTAATCCAACATGACATTGTCACGGAGTCACAGGCCAAAGTCCAACTAAAGCCATATCGGGTGCCTGAGGCCCGGCGACAAGCCATCTCGGAAGAGGTAAAAACTACGCTACAGTTAGGGGTCATAGAAGAGTCCCAAAGTGAGTGGCCAGCCCAATAGTCCTAATACCCAAGCCTGATGGGTTTCTAAGATTCTGTAATGATTTTAGAAAACTTAATGACATTTCAAAGTTTGACGCCTACCCTATGCCTCGGGTTGACGAGTTGATAGAGCGATTTGGGCAGGCACGGTATTTTACAACTCTGGACCTCACAAAAGGTTATTGGCAGGTACCCCTAACAGAGGCGGCGAAGGAAAAAATGGCTTTTGTAACACCCGAGGGGCTGTTCCAGTATAAGGTGTTACCCTTTGGGTTGCATGGCGCACCAGCAACGTTCCAGCGATTAATGGATATTGTTCTCCGTCCCCATCGCCGCTGTGCCTCAACCTATCTAGACGATATTATTGTGTACAGCACCGACTGGGAAAGTCACTTAGCAAAAGTACAGGCAGTGATAGACTCTCTGCGACAAGCGGGGCTAACTGCCAACCCAAAGAAGTGTTCCATAGGGTTGGAGGAAGCTCAGTACTTGGGTTACATCATTGGGAGAGGAGTCCTCAAGCCTCAAGTAAACAAGTGGAGGAAATTCAGAACTGGCCCCGTCCCCTCACAACAAAACAGGTAAAAGCCTTTTTAGGTTTGGTGGGATATTACAGGCGGTTCATTCCCAACTTTGCAACCCTGTCCACGCCTCTAACAGACTGCTTAAAAGGGAGGAAATCTGTGATGTCCACTGGAATGATCAGTTAGAGGAGGCCTTTGCAAAGTTAAAAGGGGTACTGTGTGGTACAACAGTCCTGATCACTCCAAATTTCAAAAAAGAGTTCGTTGTGCAGACGGATGCCTCTGAGATAGGGCTCAGGCCGTGCTGTCTCTGGAGGTTAACGGGGAAGAGCATCCCGTTAGTTTCCTAAGCTGGAAGCTTACCCATGCTGAAACCAGGTACAGTATTGTGGAGAGAGTGCCTGGCCATCAAGTGGGCACTGGAGTCATTGCACTGCTATTTGCTGGGGAGAACATTTCAGTTGGTGACAGATCATTCCCCTCTTATGTGGATGAGTCAAGCTAAGGAGAGGAATGCCCGAATCACCAGGTGGTTCCTGTCCCTGCAAAATTTAAAATTTTCAGTAGAACATCGGGCAGGCAGACTACAGGGGAATGCAGATGCCCTGTCCAGAGTTCATTGTATGTCATGTGTCCACCCCCTTAGGGTTGAACATAGGAGGGAGGTATGTGGTACAGTAAAGGGTGTTTTACTGGATGGGAGATACATTTCTCCCAGCAGGTTAATGTTTGGCTGGGTTTTTCCCTAAAGACAGGACCTGCGATGATGTCATGGTCACGTGATCAGCCCATGTGATGTTTACCTCACTTGTAGGAGGGGTTATAGGCTATGTAATGGAGGTTGGTGTTTGGCACATGGTGAGTGTGTTTGGAAGTTACAGGAACTTGGCTGGACTTAGCCTGAACTTGTATACAGGAACCCCTTGCTGCAGGACTATAGCAGCAAGACTCTCAACAACCCTGGGAATGGCACCTGGCGGATGCCATGGACCTGGCAGCCACTTAGTTAAGGCTGGTTTCACATTTGCGGTTTTTTGCGCTTGAAAAAAAACGCATACGTGCGCATGCATTTTTTCCCCTATATTTAACATGGGTGCGCATACCTGCGCGCTGGCATGCGCACGTATGCGATTTTCATGCGCTGCGTTTTTTTGGGGTGTGCGTTTGTATTTTACAGAAGCTGCATGTTGCATTTTTGGGTCCTGCAAAAAAGCGCATGCGCACGTATGCGCACGTTTTGCGCTAAAAATGGCCATTATAGCCTATGGATGCGCATACGTGCGCACTGGCATGCGCATGTATGCGTTTTTTTAGCGCTGCATTTTTTTGGTGGTGTCCACTTGTTGTACTAGTTATAAACTTCTAAAGTCAAAAAAAAAAAAGTCTATATAAAGGAGGTGCCTGCCAAAACTCTGCCACTGCTACACTGACAGATTGGAGAGCAGACAGTCACCAAGGAACCCATCTTCTATCAGCGTCAAGAATGTGAGTATATTACATTATATGCCTGTCCTTTTAAATTATGTATGTACTAATGATTTTTATTATTTTTACATGCAGTATGTCTTCAGAATCCGAATATTCCCCATCGCGGCAGGAATTGGCGCAAGCAGACCGTGAGGTGATTATTTTCGTGCATTTGGTAAGTATATCTGCTGCTACTCCAAATCTCTTACGTTTTTTCAACTTTAAGACATCATCATCATCATCTTCTGCGGACGGGACTACGGGCGAAGAGCAGGAGCAGCGAAGCCAAGTCCCGGTGGTGATACGGAATGTATGTATCAAATGATTTGTAATGTTCTTTATTTTTTATCTTCTATTTTTACTCTTTTTTATGTTTCTTTTTTTTGTAACTTTTTATTCAATTTAAATTTGATTATTCTAATGAATGTGTTTTGTCTAGGTTCCACAACGGGATGAAGACGTCTACCTGGATAATGAGCAGCTCATCAGCCTGGTCCAGGAGCGTGCGCCGTTGTGGGACAGCCGTGACCGGCTGTACAAGGACAATGTGGTGACCCGGCGGCTATGGAATGAGGTGGCCGCAGCGTTGATGGATGGCTGGGACAGCGCCACAGCATCCTCCAAAAAGGCGTTTAGTGAGTATTGCCCTGCTCTGTATTGTGCCGCAGTGACTGTTGTCCTTGACGGCACTGTTGGGTTTCGTGCTAGGTATATTCTAGCAGGAAACCCAACAGTGTCATCGGGCTCTACAGTGACTGCTTTTGAGTATTGTATTGCTATATTGTGCCGCAGTGACTGTTGTCCTTGACGGCACTGTTGGGTTTCGTGCTAGGTATATTCTAGCAGGAAACCCAACAGTGTCATCGGGCTCTACAGTGACTGCTTTGAGTATTGTATTACTATATTGTGCCGCAGTGACTGTTGTCCTTGACGGCACTGTTGGGTTTCGTGCTAGGTATATTCTAGCAGGAAACCCAACAGTGTCATCGGGCTCTACAGTGACTGCTTTGAGTATTGTATTGCTATATTGTGCCGCAGTGACTGTTGTCCTTGACGGCACTGTTGGGTTTCGTGCTAGGTATATTCTAGCAGGAAACCCAACAGTGTCATCGGGCTCTACAGTGACTGCTTTGAGTATTGTATTGCTATATTGTGCCGCAATGACTGTTGTCCTTGACGGCACTGTTTTTTTTTTTCCCAACAGTGGACAAAGTCCGAACACGTTGGCGTTCGATCAAGGACCGCTTCAACAGTGATGTTCGTGCTGAGGGCCAGGTTCGCAGTGGATCTGCGTCAAGGACCAGAACTAGATACCGTCACTATCACGCGTTGCAGTTCCTAAGACCGGTCCTTGCCACGAGATCGTAAGTATTATAAATTTTGGGTTTTTATTTTTATTAATCTGTGTTTTTCTAATCCACAGCTGATGCTTCTTGTAAAGGCATGGTAGTAATGATTTTCCTTTCTTCCACAGCACCTGGAGCAGCACCCTGCAACCTGGCCCTGGAGCGGTCCTTCCTCGGACGTCCTCTGACCCGTCCCAGCCATCCGACAGCCAGGAAGCACCTTGCAGGTCAGCCACACACACAGCTGGTGACCAGGAAGCTGGGCCATCAGGTGTTCCCCTGTCCCAGGTCTCTGCCACTGGTTATGCGGGCACTACCCGCCAGCGGCAGAGGGCCTTGGACAGGAATGTCTTGCCCGAGTTTATGCATTTGAGCGAGGCCTTTAATTCCAGCCTCAAGTCGCTGTCCGACAGAGTTGAAAGCGGTTTTGCACTCATGGAACGTGGTTTTAACCACTTTGAACACCGCTTCAATTCTGTAGAACAGCGCCTTGACCGTCTGGAGGCCGACCTCAACAGACCAGCACACCATTTTTTTAGTAAGATTGAAAAGGGCATGGCGGAACACCTTAGTCCTGAGCAACAGCTGAATGTGCTGCAGGCCTGCAACAATGCTTTCTTGCAGGCTATGCAGCATAATCGGTACGGTCAGCAGTCAGTGGTGTCATTTCCACCTGTGCCACCATTGACTCGCTTCACCTCACTACCGACTTGTGCTGCATACCACTGCACGGACACCTCTATTCAAAGCCAGGACACCCACCGTTACACCACCACAAGTCTGAGTGCAGCTGGTCACTTCACCGACACCATCATGGCAAGCGCTGCTCCTGTCTGGAGCACCACCGCCACTCCCATGCATGCGTGGAGCTCAGCCACCACTAGGCAAACATGGAACAGCCCTGCCGCTACAACAACATGTAGTAGCCCTGCCACCACCACTCCGCAAACCTGGACCATCACTGCCGCCACCAGTCCTCCTGCAAGGACGAGCACTGCCAACCAAGAGCAGCAGCAGCAGCCACCTCAGCAGCAGCCACCTCAGCAGCAGCCACCTCAGCAGCAGCAGCAGCCACCTCAGCAGCAGCAGCAGCCACCTCAGCAGCAGCAGCAGCCGCCGCCACCTCAGCAGCAGCAGCAGCCGCCGCCACCTCAGCAGCAGCAGCAGCCGCCGCCACCTCAGCAGCAGCAGCAGCCGCCGCCACCTCAGCAGCAGCAGCAGCCGCCGCCACCTCAGCAGCAGCAGCCGCCGCCACCTCAGCAGCAGCAGCAGCCGCCACCTCAGCAGCAGCAGCAGCCGCCACCTCAGCAGCAGCAGCAGCCGCCACCTCAGCAGCAGCAGCAGCCGCCACCTCAGCAGCAGCAGCAGCCGCCACCTCAGCAGCAGCAGCAGCCACCTCAGCAGCAGCAGCAGCCACCTCAGCAGCAGCAGCAGCAGCAGCCACCCCAGCAGACGGGGGACCTACACTCAATATTTGCCCCAAGTTCAAGGCGAAATCAATCAAGGCGGGCATTGGGCCAAAGTCGGTCCAGGCACACAAGCCTACGGCGACATGCCATTACAACAAATGTACCTGAAAAGATTTCCTCTCCTCCAAGTGTTCCTATTTTAATTCCCTTAACTGGACTACCTTCCCCCACAAGTTTTGTTGCCCCTTCCCCTCAAACACCGTCTTCAACTGCAAGTGTTGCATATTCCCTGCACACCCCCAAATTGAAACCATCTGCCCCCAAACGCCGGAAAAAATAATTTTTTGGTTTATTTTTGTGATTAAAAATAAATTTACATTTGTGGTTCACCATTACAAAGTTTCATTAATGTTGTTTGCGCCGCTCACACACACTGATGGGTAAATACATGTTAAAAACAAACCCAAGGCCTAGTATAGTCATATGTGAAATAACACGGACTAGTATAGTCATACCAAGGCCTAGTGTAATAACTCGAGTTTTACCAACTTGGATCTGGTTTCATGAAAAACAAACTGTTGAAACTTGTCTAAAAAATAAGTTTCTTTCTAGTTTCACCAGTTTGTTTTTTGTGAAACAAGATGCTAGTTGTTAAAAATCGAGTTATTACAGTAGGCCTTGGTATGACTATACTAGGCCGTGGTATTTCACATATGACTATACTAGTAGGCCCAAGGCCTACTATACTCATATTTGAAATACCACGGCCTAGTATAGTCATTCCAAGGCCTAGTGTAATAACTCTAGAAACTTGTAAGTTGGAATTGAGCTGATTACATTCATCCACTCAATGCTGACTTGTATTCCCCATGGACTTTCATTGGGGTTGGGTTTTGAGAAAATCACATACTTTTTTTTCAACTAGTTGGACAATTTTCTCTTGAAAAAAATTGGTTTCCTGATTCATGGCCTGCAGCTTTGCTCGTTCCAATATATTTCACACAGACTAGCAATGCTGCATTTTAACTCATATGTGTATTTACCTGCCCAGGTGTGTCAACATCAAAAAATTCAGTTATACATGGGAAGTTTTTTATTTAATTGGAGTTTAAAAAATATAGTGCACTCAGTAATGGTATCAAATAAGGTTTTTTATTACCATAAACAAACAAAAACATTACACCATTTCATCTTGCCAGTGCACCCGTCCTACATCAGAAATAAAGTAGGCCGCAAATTGGTCCCTCATTTGGCCAACTTCAACGGATGACCTGAGAGTGTGCTGAGTGAATTCAGGCAATGGGTTAGGAGCATCATCGTCCAGTTCAAAGGTCGGGTGCTCTTTAGCCATCACAACGTTATGTAGAACCACACAGGCCTTCACCACCTCATCGACTGTTTCAAGTTTAAGATTAATGGCCGTGCCCAGAATTCGCCATCTGGAGACAAGAATCCCAAAAGCACACTCGACAGTTCTTCTGGCCCTGGTCAGCCTGTAATTAAATATTTTTTTGGTGTGGTCCAAGTCCCGGCTGGAGTAGGGTTTCAGTAAGTTTCCGCACATTTGAAAAGCCTCATCGCCAACCATTACAAAGGGCAGTGGCGGAGCTTCGGTGTGAGGAAGAGGCCGTGGCACAGGGAAATTAAATTGGTTGCCATACAACCTCCGGCCCATGTCTGAGTTTTTAAAAGCCTGTGAGTCATTACCACGGCCAAATGCTCCAATGTCCACTGCTACAAACATACATCCGGCATCCGCAATGGCCATGAGTACTATTGAAAAGTACTTTTTGTAATTATAGTACTCAGATCCCGTTCTTTTGGGTTTGATGATCCGTATGTGTTTACCATCAACAGCTCCCAAACAGTTGGGAAAATTGCATACTGTCCAGAATTTGTCAGCAATTTCCATCCACTTTTCAGCGGTGGGCAGGGGCATAAATTCTGGACAAAGAACATTCCAGAGAGCCCGGCAGGTGTCAGCAACAATTCCAGACAAGGTAGAGATTCCAATACGGTACTGGAAGTGTAGTGAAGATAGGGTTTCTCCAGTCACCAGGAATCTGTGAACAGACAAAGAAGTAAAATTAATATTTATGTATATTATTTTAAAAAACTATAAAATAAAATATTAGTACATTCACGAAAACTAATTACCCAAGGTTTTGAATACTAAATTTAAAAAAAAAAAACATCAGACCGCACCCCTTGGTTTTTAAATATTACATACCGTAATGTCACCAGTAGCCGTTCCTCAGGAGGAATCGCACGACGGAGCTGTGTGTCCTGTCTCCGGATGGATTGTTGGACACGAGCAAGCAAATCCCTGAAACTTTCGTGGGACATCCGGATATAATCTGTAAATTTCTCCGGGTTTGCCTGGAGCTCGCTGTAGAGGGTGTGGTATGCCCCACGGCTCTCCCGGAGTTCAACAATCGGATGTATCCACATACGCCGCCGCTGCCGTCTTCGCTGCCTCTCTCTCTTCCTTTGTTCATGGCAAGCAACTGCATACGCCTGAGCCATCGCGATGTCCAAATCCAAGTTGAAGTGAAAACTCTTCCAGCGCAGATCCATGGTCACGAGAAGAATCAAGCAAATGTGAAGAATACTGTAGACAGGGTCTATATATTAACATACCACACCCACAATGAAGTCCCATTGGTCTTGTGTGTTGTTGAATGTTTTTTTTTTTCTTTTTTGGGGGGTTTTTCCAAAATCTGTAAAAAAACGCAAACGCACAAAAACGCATACAAACGCACAAAAACGCTGCGTTTTTTTCCTGCATGCGCATAAAAATGCTTGAAAAAAACGCAGCGTTTGTATGCATTTGTATGCGTTTTTTCAATGCGTTTTTTTGCGGGAAAAACGCGCTGCAAAAAAAAGCAAGTGTGAAACCAGCCTAAGCCCGTCCCGTGAAAGGGGTGAGTCTGGGACCAGTGGTTCTCCAAGCTGGAGTATATTTATGTTTTTCCTTACTTTCTGTTAATCTGCTGTTTGCAACGTGACATTAAACCACTGAAATTGGACTTTAAGCCTGTGTGTTGCCTCGTCCCTAAAATATATAATGTATTTACAGTATGTCTTTATATTTCATAGCGAGATAGAAGAATAGCCGGTAATTCATTATTCGGCTTCTGTAAAATCACTGCAGGAGCCGACAGGATAGGAGAGATGGATTACATACAGTAAATCCATAAAGAATAGGTAGATTTATACATGTCAGTGACAAGTACAACTAAAAACAAAAAACAAATGTCCTAAAATAAAAGAGTAAAAAATAAATTGCAAAAATTGCATAAAGGTAATAGTAATAATAAGGGTATTTAGTAAGCATAATTTTGATCCAAAGAATGTACAAGCCATCCTGCCACGTCAATGCAACCCTTGTGGGACAGTCCCAACTCTTGTATTTAAAACCTTTCCACATGTCAAGTGACGTAAATGTGAAAGGACCGAGGGACTGAACCATCAGTAAAAGCATAGGCCAGACAGAATGGATTTCCCAACTCAGAAACAGGGCAGTCACACCCTTATATGCACAGAATGCACATTGATCTAAATGAGAAACTAGGTCTGAGCTGAAAAAGTAAATTAATAGTGTATGCACAACTAGTATAGTGTGTGCAAAATTCTGGACATGTATTTAATGAATAAAAGATTCTTTTATGGAAAAAAATGGTGTGGGGTCCCCCTATAATAGCCAGCAATGGCTATGCAGACAGCTCAGGACTGATGTTAATAGCCTAGAAAGGGGCCATGGATAGTGGCCCCCCCGGCTAAAAACATCAGCTCTCAGCCACCCCAGAAAAGATGCATCTCTGAGATGCGACAATTCTGGCACATAGCTTTGCTCTTCCCACTGCCCTGTTGTGCTAGCATATGGGGTAATAGTTGGGGGGTTGATGTCACCTTTTTTGAAAAAAACTTATCCTTAACCGTACACAGTTCTCATTAGGACTCACCACAGTCCTATCAGACACAGTCTATAGTTCTTCCCCCTCACTCCTTTGCACAGAGTATGGCCCTTTAATGCACATGGGCTGCTCTTACCTAGGGATAAAGTTCAGGCTAAGCAAACGAAAAACACAGTCTCTTGCAGCAGCCACATAAAGTCCATTTTCAGTCCAAGGGCACATAAACCCTCAGGGTTAGGATCCTGCAATCCAGCAGGGGAAGCGCAACAAGCGCAACAAAACTTGGGGGGTGGGGGTAGAAAAACAATGTTCAACAGTATTGCTCAACTTTCAACCGTAGCCGGTACTGGCCACACTGCACCATACTCCGGTACTACAGGGCTCCTCTGCCCACCGGGACACGGAACAGTCCCATTCCTTTTGATCCGGTGCAACAAGCACAACTTCTTCCAGGGGACAATATCATTTATTGTCCTAGTGGCACGCGTCCCGTGCCACTCTATCCCACATCAGGCTTCATGCCCTTGCTCCTGCTGATGGCAGCTCAGCCGCCGCAGGTGTTGTGTTTCCCGGCTGCAGTGAGAGGGAATGGGCAGGCCTTGGTCGTTAAGTGACCAGTGAGCAGGGGGCCGACTGTGCCCGTTCTGGGCCGGCATACAGCTCCAGGTTGTCTTCCGAGCACAAACTTACTGACACAGCAAAGTACCCTCGAGGTCCGTCTTCTTTAATGAACGAGACCCAGTCTCCTTCCTCAGGGGCCTTTGGAACTTCATCAAACTATCATTCACATATACTATGTCGTCGGTGTCCACCTTGTGAATGAAGCCGGGGTTCACTTATCACCATCTGCCCATTGTCCCGCTCCAGCATCCCGACCGTGGTTGCCCCGTGACCGTCAGATTCCTCCACCACAGCTGCTGCATCCTCCAGCTCAGGCTCTTCCACTTCTGATTCTGGTTCCTCCGGGGCAGTCTCTCCTTTAGGTTCACCGGCCTCCTCCAGCTTGCGATGATGGCATTCCAGTTCTGGCAGCCACCAGCACTGCTCTTCTGCAGGTACAGGGAACCTGGTGGGCCAATACTCGACAGCAACTCCCCACAGCCTTCCAGGTCGGATCTTCTCCTCCGTCTGCCATCATTTCCATTTGATGCAGCCAATGCTGCTGCAGCAATGGGTACGGGAGAGTGCCTTCGCTGCCGGTGCCGTGCCTCGCAATGGCGCCACAAAGCTGCACACAGGGTTTCTTCTGGACCCCACCCATTCCAGGGTGGAGTCAGTACCGGCTGCTCCTCCCTTTCAGTTTCAGACTTCGCCTTTTCTTCAGGAATCTGCTGCATGGTGCGAGGCTTTCTTTTCTTCCATCGCACCCACCATGGGCGGGCACCGCTCACCAGGCGATGCATCTCAGGCCCGGTCCACTGTCCTCTTTTTTTCTTCCACTGTCTCTGCCAGATGGAATTTCTCACCATTTTCAGGTCAGGATGCCGACGAGGTGTGGGGTTAAAGTTGTCCTCAATCTCTGACCCATTTTCCGCCATCTTTGTCACATTCAGCATATCTGTCACATTCAAAGCATCTGTCACATTTAGGCCATCTGTCGCATTCAGGGGATATTTCCTTGTCACATTAAAGGCATCTACACATTGCAAGGTTTCTGGATCCTGCCGAACTACGCTAAGTGAAATGGGGGCCAGGGGGGTAGTCGCTACCATATTGATGCTGCCCTGTATTCCTCCACCACCGTGTGACTATCAGCCCATAGGCCATGGATGGCTGGGCTCCCAGCTTGAACGTTGCGGGACACAACTGTCCTGTCCTGGCTCCCAGCCCTAACTCATTAATTCCAGGAAGCTCACTAACATACTCCCAGTTAGCCCCTCCTAGCTAACTAAATCCTATTGGCCTAACCCATTCCTATCTTACTCTATTGTGCCCCCCCTAGTGGGCTATATCTATATCCTACGCTTTCCTTACATCTATACAATACAAGAGTATATATCTTTATACAAGGCATTGTACAATATAATGACACTATAAGACATATGAGGCAGAATAATTTGTACAGAGATATAGGGGCGTGTGCAAGGTGAGCAGGGCATAAACTAGCCTCTGTACCCCCTTACACTATCACTAAAGGGTTAATCCCCTAGATGCTGCTGTCAATAGTGAGAGTGCCATATTGATGGGTAAGAGAGTATGGGGGCTCCCTCTTTAACCCAATCGGCTTCCTAAGAATTTTGGCACATTTTTCACCGCTTTCATATATCATTAACAATAAGAATATGGAAGAGGCCAGGAGCCATTTGATCAGCTGCATTTCTTGCTACATGTTCACAGACTTACCAGTGGAAAAGCCAAACTTCACATGCCAGAAATGCAAGCTTGTGTCCCTGTTGGAGGAAAAGTTGCGAAATCTAGAAGAGAGGTTAGCTACATTGAAGATCATTAAGAAAGGTGAAGAGTTCTTAGACAGAGCAGAATTATCTCTTCATGTTACAGAAAGAGAAGAAATTCAAAGTGCACCTGAAGAAACAGAGGAATGGAAGCATGTGACCCATAGAAGCAGGAGGATCGGGAGGCAGTCAGCGCCCATACTGCTCAGGAATCAGTATCAGGCTCTCACGCAGGAGAATGATGAAAAAATACATCAAGAAAAGACTTTGCCCAAAAAGAACAACCTTGTATGCCCTCAGAGTCCTCCTGGATGGAGAAAGAAAAATACTGTGAAGACGAAACGGAGAGTTGTAGTCATGGGGGATTCCCTGTTGAGAGGAACAGAAGCTGCTATCTGCAGACCAGATATAACCTCAAGAGAAATGTGCTGTCTTCCAGGTGCAAAAATTAAAGATGTGTCTGACAGGATATCAGGATTCTTCAGACCTACAGATGACTATCAATTCCTGCTAATACATGTGGGGAAAAATACCGCAGAAGGGACCTGGAAACCATCTGCGGTGACTTTGAAAACTTAGGTAAGAAAGTGAAAGAACCGGGAGCGCAGGTGGTCTTCTCATCCATCCTCCCAGTGGATGGCCATGGAACAAGGGGATGGAATAAGATTCTGCAGGTGAACAACTGGCAACGTCGATGGTGCAGTCAGCAAGACTTTGGATTTCTGGATCACGGAATAAACTACCTATATGATGGACTACTCGCTAGAGATGGGGTTCACCTTACGAAGACTGGAAGACATGGAAGTCGCCTTGCTACTAGTGTTGAGCGATACCATCCGATATCCTAAAATATCGGATCGGATGGTATCGGCCTGATACGAAAAAAGTATCGGGTATCGCCGATTCCGCTACCAGAAGTGCCATTCAAGTCTATGGGACTTCCGGTATCGGAATAAGAAAAGCCCTTTTCTGTCCTTGTACAGCCTCTCGGGGGGGGTGTACGGACCTTCCGGGGGGCTGTGCGGACTGCCGGGGGTCTGTACCGGCCTGCCGGGGGGCTGTGCCGGCCTGCCGGTGGTCTGTACCGACTGTCCGGGGGTCTGTGCAGGCTGTGGTGGGCTGTGCCGGCCTGCCGGTGGTCTGTACCGACTGTCCGGGGGTCTGTGCAGGCTGCGGTGGGCTGTGCCGGCCTGCCGGTGGTCTGTACCGACTGTCCGGGGGTCTGTGCAGGCTGCGGGGGTCTGTACCGGCCTGCCGGTGGTCTGTGCCGACTGTCTGGGGGTCTGTGCAGGCTGCGGGGGTCTGTGCAGGATCGTCCGATGGGACTACAAGTCCCATCGGGCGATGCCTGCTACCATGACGGTGATTGACACATTAGCCAATGATGGGACAGTAGTAGTCCCATCATCCGGCTAATGTGTTGAATGTACAAAAAAAAAAAAAAAACATACTACATACATACTACATGCTACATACATGCTACGGTGGTCTGTACCGATTGTCCGGGGGTCTGAGCGGACTGCCGGGGGTCTGTACCGGCCTGCCGGGGGGCTGTGCCAGCCTGCCCGTGGTCTGTACCGACTGTCCGGGGGTCTGAGCGGACTGCCGGGGGTCTGTACCGGCCTGCCGGGGGGCTGTGCCGGCCTGTCGGGGGGCTGTACCGACTGTCCGGGGGGCTGTGCAGGCTGCGGGGGTCTGTACCGGCCTGCCGAGGGGCTGTGCCAGCCTGCCGGTGGTCTGTACCGACTGTCCGGGGGTCTGAGCGGACTGCCGGGGGTCTGTACCGGCCTGCCGGGGGGCTGTGCCGACTGTCCGGGGGTCTGTGCAGGCTGCGGGGGTCTGTGCAGGCATCGTCCGATGGGACTACAAGTCCCAACGGGCGATGACTGCTACCATGACGGTGATTGACACATTAGCCAATGATGGGACAGCAGTAGTCCCATCATCCGGCCTATGTGTTGAATGTAAAAAAAAAAAAAAAATACATACTACATACATACTACATGCTACATACATACTACATGCATGCAACATACATACATACTACATATATACCACATGCATGCAACATGCATACTACATATATACCACATATATACTACATGCATGCAACACACATACAACATATATAATACATGCAACATACAACATATATACTACATGCATGCAACATTCATACTACATATATACTACATGCATGCAACATACATACTACATATATACCACATGCATGCAACATACATATATACAACATATATACTACATGCAACATACATACAACATATATACTACATGCATGCAACATACATATATACTACATATATACCACATGCATGCAACATACATATATACAACATATATACTACATGCAACATACATACAACATATATACTACATGCATGCAACATACATATATACTACATGCAACATACATACTACATATATACTACATGCATGCAACATACATATATACTACATGCAACATGCATACTACATATATACTACATGCATGTAACATACATACATACTACATATATACCACATGCATGCAACATGCATACTACATATATATCACATATATACTACATGCATGCAACATACATGCATACAACATATATACTACATGCATGCAACATGCATACTACATATATACTACATGCATGCAACATACATACTACATATATACCACATGCATGCAACATACATACTACATATATACCACATATATACTACATATATACCACATGCATGCAACATACATATATACAACATATATACAACATATATACTACATATATACTACATGCATGCAACATACATATATACTACATATATACTACATGCATGCAACATACATATATACTACATGCATGCAACATACATATATACTACATGCAACATGCATACTACATATATACTACATGCATGCAACATACACATACATACTACATATATACCACATGCATGCAACATGCATACTACATATATACCACATATATACTACATGCATGCAACATGCATACAACATATATACTGCATGCAACATACATACTACATATACTACATATATACTACATGCATGCAACATACATACTACATATATACTACATGCATGCAACATACATACTACATGCATGCAACATACATATATACGACATGCAACATGCATACTACATGCATGCAACATACATACTACATATATACCACATGCATGCAACATGCATACTACATATATACCACATGCATGCAACATGCATGCATGTGGTATATATGTAGTATGTATGTTGCATGCATGTAGTATATATGTATGTTGCATGCATGTAGTATATATGTAGTATGCATGTTGCATGCATGTGGTATATATGTAGTATGTATGTATGTTGCATGTAGTATATATGTACTATGTATGTTGCATGCATGTAGTATATAAGTGGTATATATGTAGTATGTATGTTGCATGCATGTAGTATATATGTAGTTTGTATGTTGCATGTAGTATATATGTATGTTGCATGCATGTAGTATATATGTAGTATATATGTTGAGTATGTTGCATGCATGTAGTATATACACTCACTGGCCACTTTATTAGGTACACCTGTCCAACTGTGTGTTAAGACTTAATTTCTAATCAGCCAATCACATGGCGGCAACTCAGTGCATTTAGGCATGTAGACATGGTCAAGACAATCTCCTGCAGTTCAAACCGAGCATCAGTATGGGGAAGAAAGGTGATTTGAGTGCCTTTGAACGTGGCATGATTGTTGGTGCCAGAAGGGCTGGTCTGAGAATTTCAGAAACTGCTGATCTACTGGGATTTTCACGCACAACCATCTCTAGGGTTTACAGAGAATGGTCCGAAAAAGAAAAAAAAATCCAGTGAGCGGCAGTTCTGTTGCCGGAAATGCCATGTTGATGCCAGAGGTCAGAGGAGAATGGGCAGACTGGTTCGAGCTGATAGAAAGGCAACAGTGACTCAAATTGCCACCCGTTACAACCAAGGTAGGCAGAAGAGCATCTCTGAACGCACAGTGCGTCGAACTTTGAGGCAGATGGGCTACAGCAGCAGAAGACCACACTGGGTACCACTCCTCTCAGCTAAGAACAGGAAACTGAGGCTACAATTTGCACAAGCTCATCGAAATTGGACAGTAGAAGATTGGAAAAACGTTGCCTGGTCTGATGAGTCTCGATTTCTGCTGCGACATTCGGATGGTAGGGTCAGAATTTGGCGTAAACATGAAAGCATGGATCCATCCTGCCTTGTATCAACGGTTCAGGCTGGTGGTGGTGGTGTCATGGTGTGGGGAATTTTTTCTGGGCACTCTTTGGGCCCCTTGGTACCAATTGAGCATCGTTGCAACGCCACAGCCTACCTGAGTATTGTTGCTGACCATGTCCATCCCTTTATGACCACAATGTACCCAACATCTGATGGCTACTTTCAGCAGGATAATGCGCCATGTCATAAATCTCGAATCATCTCAGATTGGTTTCTTGAACATGACAATGAGTTTACTGTACTCAAATGGCCTCCTCAGTCACCAGATCTCAATCCAATAGAGCATCTTTGGGATGTGGTGGAACGGGAGATTCGCATCAGGGATGTGCAGCCGACAAATCTGCGCCAACTGTGTGATGCCATCATGTCAATATGGTCCAAAATCTCTGAGGAATGCTTCCAGCACCTTGTTGAATCTCTGCCACGAAGAATTGAGGCAGTTCTGAAGGCAAAAGGGGGTCCAACCCCTTACTAGCATGGTGTACCTAATAAAGTGGCCAGTGAGTGTATGTAGTATATATGTATGTGGCATGCATGTAGTATATATGTAGTATGTATGTTGCATGTAGTATATATGTTGTATATATGTATGTTGCATGCATGTAGTATATGTTGAATATGTAGTATGCAGTATATCTGTTGTATGTATGTTGCATGCATGTAGTATGCATGTTGCATGCATGTGGTATATATGTAGTAAGCATGTAGTATATATGTAGTTTGCATGTTGCATGCATGTGGTATATATGTAGTATGTATGTATGTTGCATGCATGTGGTATGCATGCTGCATGTAGTATATATGTATGTTGCATGCATGTAGTATATATGTTGTATGTATGTTGCATGCATGTAGTTTATGTGGTATATATGTAGTATGCATGTTGCATGCATGTAGTATATATGTTGTATGTATGTTGCATGCAGCATATATGTGGTATATATGTAGTATGCATGTTGCATGCATGTAGTATATATGTAGTATGTATGTAGTATGTATGTTGCATGTAGTATATATGTATGTTGCATGCATGTAGTATATATGTGGTATATATGCAGTATGCATGTTGCATGCATGTAGTATATATGTTGTATGCATGTTGCATGCATGTAGTATATATGTTGCATGTAGTATATATGTATGTTGCATGCATGTAGTATATATGTGGTATATATGTATTATGCTTGTTGCATGCATGTAGTATATATTGTAGGGATGTGACTCGCTCAGGTGCAGCGGGAGACAATCATGAGGCAGGTTCTTCCCAAAGTTCATGAGGTTTATTTGCTCCATAAACCATAACTCAGCGTATCACCAAAATAGCCTCTATCTTAGGCACAAAAGAACATAAACGTCCGTGGCTTCAGACTCGGACCGAGAGTCTCAGCACATGCTGGGAGGTGTAGTCCTCCCCATATACAACTAATATACATAGGCCAGGGCAATGTCCAGAGCAGCGCTCTATCTGCAGCCGCAGACACAGGAAGGCTTCTCCTTCCTTGGAACACAGACCACTCTCTGTAGTGTCCCACCTGGACACATGGAAGTCTGTCCACACTCTGACAGACTCCCTCCACTCTCTCACATGTGCCAAACACCTCAATTACATAGCCCTGTAACCACACCCAAAGGGGATCACATGGCTATGACATCACCAAAGGTTGTATAGACACACAGGCTTCCCTGATACAGTGTAACAGAAAGATCAGCAGTACCTCTGCTGATCAATACACCCTGGAGCCTGCATCCCAAGGCCACCCACCTTGAGACCCACAATGGTCATTTAGGACCCTGCTCCTGTTACCACACTGAATGTGCCTGTACACCCGTCCTGGGACACCCACACAGCGCCCCCTAGCCGACACAGTGGTAACTACACCACATACCTCCCCCCTCTGTTCAAACTTGTGGGGTTGAACACATGACATCACCCAGGTATCTTGAGACCTGGCACCCATGTCACCTTGCCCTACAAGTCGAGAGGACCATCTCCGTCTGTTTCGGTAGTCAAACTGCCTCATATTCACGTTAGGCCTCCCCCGCCCCCAGCGGTCAGTATCTCGGCCTTGGGCTTTGGCCTTCCCGTCAACGTCCGTCAGTGTGATCAGACACTCTTTAGTCTCCACCTGTTTGCAGTGCGCTCCGACACCCGACCTTTCTCTCACCGGCCGGCTCTCCCAGTTCACACTGTCATGAGTCCCACGTCCAGCTGGGCCAACTGGCTGGTCTGAGTCTGACCCTCTGTCACTATGTCCACCACCGGGTCTCGTGCCTATGTTACTACGATTAGAACGGCCACTTGCGGACTCTCGACGTTCTTGCCTTTGACTACCTGTCCTTTCATTCCTTGGAGGATCCCTTCGGGTCCTTACACCTTGGGTTGGAGGTGGACGCCACCTGACGTTCTCTATCTGCTCATTCATCTGCAGTCGATCCTGTCTTAGCTGCTCAATCTCCTTCAGGTACGCTACCCGATATTCCAGGAGCATGCGAAGCTTCCCAATGCTTTCCACCGAACCAACCACAATGACAGGAACCATGTCATCTTCAATAACGACTTGGATTTCACCAGCAGGTGGGATCCTCACTCTCTTCACACAGGATCGATTCACCATCTCCTGCATCACCTTTCCAAGTCTGCCAACGACTTTCCCCACCAGATTTCTGGGTACCGGAATTATGTCTTCCACAAAGCCCAGCCGACTTTGTGCTTCCCTTGCAAGCTCCAGACGTCGAGCGGCTTTCCTATTACGCTCCACGAGCATCTGTTTCGTGCGGAGACATTGTAGGTGCATCTCCTTCAGGACAGCCACCCTTCTCTCTGTGTCTTCCGTTTCTGCCAGTATCACCAACTGGTCTGTTTCTGGTGCCCAGCTCACACTATAGGCCTTTACTGCCTTTTTAAAAGTCTCATACACACCTTCGCTGGCACACGCTTCTCGCACGTCTTCGGGTACCTCCATCACGCACTTGAAGGTCATGGACTTGCTCTCATCCTGGACAGATGGCTCTGGGTTCCCCACGGACACTTCCCTCAAGGTATCTGCCAAGACCGGGTGACTGTCTTGTGCAGCTCTTGGTTCACCATCTTCCTGAGATTTACAGTCTTCAGGACCCTTTTCCAAGATGGGCTTTGGCAGTTCTGCCTTGCTATCAGTCGGGCACGGCCGCTGTACGTCTTCACCCATCCACTTCTTCTGCAGAAGACCTTTTACTACTCCACTGAGTTCTTGCAGAACTTTATCTCGCTCCTCTGCCAGGTAGCGATGCTGATCCTCTCTCCTGAGAATCTCCTGTTGATGCTTCTCTTGGGCCTCTCTGAGCACCTCCATATCTTCCAACAGGGTCTTGTTCATGGTTTTACATGCTGACAGGTGACCTCTGAGCTCAGAGACTTCCTTCTCCAGCTCATCCACTCTGTGCTCAGCTGCTTGCCTTAGGACTCTTTCCCGTTCGACATGTTCTGTTACAGTCTCCTTTATCAGCTGTATCTCATGATCTTGTTCTCTTTTGGCCAGCATGTGTCTCACCACTACCTCTTTAATTATATCATCAAAGGGTACCACTGGGTCAGTCACACCAGTCGAGTGAACCCTCCAGTTACCGTCCAGCACCAATGTGTCTAGTCCAGTAGTCTCATCTCCCAGCCCACCATCTGTCTTATCACGAGACGTCAGGTCCGTCAGTTGGGCAGATGTACTTCTTCCTCTGGTCAGTTCTACCTCTGACCT
Organism: Dendrobates tinctorius; assembly: GCF_039654945.1. Lineage (NCBI taxonomy): Eukaryota > Metazoa > Chordata > Amphibia > Anura > Dendrobatidae > Dendrobates > Dendrobates tinctorius. Next base: position 4,062,077 of record NW_027361680.1, on the reverse strand, counting down.
GTCCATGTCAGGAGCCGTCACTGTCTCAGTGTCCGCTGGCCCCACAGTCGAAGCATCTCCATTGTCAGACCAAACGTCATCAAACAAAAGAAAGTCCCGGCACCTCTCCCAGGCATAGACTAAGTCCCGTGGTATCCCTCTACCTTGGCACTCACCACCTTTGGTTCCCTCAAACACTACTGTGTCTACTGCGTAGTTCACCGTGACCCCGTGTTTACAGTGAACCCTGACGTTTTTCTCGGTCAGAGAGAAAACGAGAGGAGTTCCTGTCAGAGTCACCTGACTCTCTTAGTCCAGCCGACCAAAGGCTCCTTCCCGGTGCAGCATCACTGTACACATCTGTGGCCCATCATTACTACCTGGAAAGGATATTCCACATTCTGAAAAAGACCTGCACATACACTGCGGTACTCCAGACATACCTACTGAGTCACCCAGTGCTGTCACTTCTTCACACTTGGCCCCTTTCTGGACCACCACCCCGCTTTGGGTTGCCACCCCAATTTTGGTCACCGCCCCCTTTTGGAACTCCACCCCTTTTTGGGTTACCACTCCAATTTGGGTCACCGCCCCCTTTTGGGACTCCACCCCTTTTTGGGTCACCACTCCAATTTGGGTCACCGCCCCCTTTTGGGTTTCCACCCCTTTTTGGGTTACCACTCCAATTTGGGCCACCGCCCCCTTTTGGGTCACCGCCCCCTTTTGGGATTTCCCCATGTCCGGCCTGCAGAACCTCTTAGGCCACAGTTCACACAGTACAGTTTGTCTTTTAACGATACCACACAAGTCTTTGCTGGCACCACCACAGCTCCTGCTGTCACTGATCACCGGCACCTCCGGCTGCTGTTCACACACATACACAGCGGCTGGTGTCACTGCAGCTCCTGCTGCGCCATCTTCGTGGACCCGCCGATCCACCGGAAGCCGCTTGTCACCTTCGTAACCCCGCCGGGTTACTGGAAGCCGCTTGTCACCCTCAAAGATAAAAAAGCCACAAAAGTGCGCCCATAGGGCCTTACCAGTGCAGGTATAATGGGTTATGCAGCAATAATACAGGGTACTCACCCTTAATAGTTGTGTAAAGCCACAACTGCTGTATCCGCTTAGTCACATGCCATAAAGCTGCAGCAGGATGGTGTAGACAGACAGCGTCTGCTACCAATGCTCCCAGGGTAGATCCCTTAAAGAAAACACCAGGTCCCTGTGCTGCGAGACCTTCGTGACCCCACTGAGCCACAGCAAGCACCTTCAGGTTTTGCAGAGGAAAAGAAAAAAAAAAAAAAGAGAAAAAACACATGCACAGTCTCTCACATGTCCTGTTCGTGTGCCACTCAGGACCTACCGTCTCCACCTGAGACCGTCCAACACACAGGGCACACCGGGTGCTATTCAGGGAGCCGACCCTCCTCCCAGGGTCTCCCAACACACCAGCCTCACCAGGTCCAGGGGCTCAGCGGGTGCTCTTCAGGACATCCGTCTCCGCCTGAGACTGCCCAACACACGCCTCACCAGGTCCAAGGTCATAGCACGTGTTCCAGGGATCCGATTCCTCTCCCAGAACCTCCCAACACTGACCCTCCAGGACCTTGCTCACTGACCCCTCCAGGAACACAGTCTCTCACTGACCCTGGTCAGTGCAACACAGACTCCTGTCTGTTACCTGTGTCGGCCACACAGGTTCCTGGACGCCTCTTCTCCTCAGAGGTATCCCACAAATATTAATACAGTCACTTTCTCTGACCTCGGTCAGTATTACTCACGGTTGTCAGACCGTCTGCTCTCCTGGCTCAGAATCGCCAGCGCTGCCACACGTGCTTCTGGGAATCGCTGCCCGTAGTCTGTCACCAATTGTAGGGATGTGACTCGCTCAGGTGCAGCGGGAGACAATCATGAGGCAGGTTCTTCCCAAAGTTCATGAGGTTTATTTGCTCCATAAACCATAACTCAGCGTATCACCAAAATAGCCTCTATCTTAGGCACAAAAGAACATAAACGTCCGTGGCTTCAGACTCGGACCGAGAGTCTCAGCACATGCTGGGAGGTGTAGTCCTCCCCATATACAACTAATATACATAGGCCAGGGCAATGTCCAGAGCAGCGCTCTATCTGCAGCCGCAGACACAGGAAGGCTTCTCCTTCCTTGGAACACAGACCACTCTCTGTAGTGTCCCACCTGGACACATGGAAGTCTGTCCACACTCTGACAGACTCCCTCCACTCTCTCACATGTGCCAAACACCTCAATTACATAGCCCTGTAACCACACCCAAAGGGGATCACATGGCTATGACATCACCAAAGGTTGTATAGACACACAGGCTTCCCTGATACACTGTAACAGAAAGATCAGCAGTACCTCTGCTGATCAATACACCCTGGAGCCTGCATCCCAAGGCCACCCACCTTGAGACCCACAATGGTCATTTAGGACCCTGCTCCTGTTACCACACTGAATGTGCCTGTACACCCGTCCTGGGACACCCACACAGCGCCCCCTAGCCGACACAGTGGTAACTACACCACAATATGTAGTATGTATGTATGTTGCATGCATGTAGTATATATGTAGTATGTATGTTGCATGTAGTATGTATGTTGCATGCATGTAGTATATATGTGGTATATATGTAGTATGCATGTTGCATGCATGTGGTTTATATGTAGTATGTATGTATGTTGCATGCATGTAGTATATATGTAGTATGCATGTGGTATATATGTATGTTGCATGCATGTAGTATATATGTTGTATGTATGTTGCATGCATGTAGTATATATGTGGTATATATGTAGTATGTATGTATGTTGCATGCATGTAGTATATATGTTGTATGTAGTATATATGTAGCATATATGTATGTTGCATGCATGTAGTATATATGTGGTATATATATGTAGTATGCATGTTGCATGCATGGGGTACATGATGTATGTTGCATACTGCATGTAGTATATACATGTTGCATTCATGTAGTATATATGTAGTATGCATGCATGTAGTATATATGTTGTATGTATGTTGCATGCATGTAGTATATATGTGGTATATATGTAGTATTTATGTGGCATGCATGTAGTATATATGTAGTATGCATGTTGCATGTAGTATATATGTATGTTGCATGCATGTAGTATATATGTGGTATATATGTAGTATGCATGTTGCATGCATGTGGTTTATATGTAGTATGTATGTATGTTGCATGCATGTAGTATATATGTAGTATGCATGTGGTATATATGTATGTTGCATGCATGTAGTATATATGTAGTATGCATGTTGCATGCATGTAGTATATATGTTGTATGTATGTTGCATGCATGTAGTATATATGTGGTATATATGTAGTATGTATGTATGTTGCATGCATGTAGTATATATGTTGTATGTAGTATATATGTAGCATATATGTATGTTGCATGCATGTAGTATATATGTGGTATATATATGTAGTATGCATGTTGCATGCATGGGGTACATGATGTATGTTGCATACTGCATGTAGTATATACATGTTGCATTCATGTAGTATATATGTAGTATGCATGCATGTAGTATATATGTTGTATGTATGTTGCATGCATGTAGTATATATGTGGTATATATGTAGTATTTATGTGGCATGCATGTAGTATATATGTAGTATGCATGTTGCATGTAGTATATATGTATGTTGCATGCATGTAGTATATATGTGGTATATATGTAGTATGCATGTTGCATGCATGTGGTTTATATGTAGTATGTATGTATGTTGCATGCATGTAGTATATATGTAGTATGCATGTGGTATATATGTATGTTGCATGCATGTAGTATATATGTAGTATGCATGTTGCATGCATGTAGTATATATGTTGTATGTATGTTGCATGCATGTAGTATATATGTGGTATATATGTAGTATGTATGTATGTTGCATGCATGTAGTATATATGTTGTATGTAGTATATATGTAGCATATATGTATGTTGCATGCATGTAGTATATATGTGGTATATATATATGTAGTATGCATGTTGCATGCATGGGGTACATGATGTATGTTGCATACTGCATGTAGTATATACATGTTGCATTCATGTAGTATATATGTAGTATGCATGCATGTAGTATATATGTTGTATGTATGTTGCATGCATGCAGTATATATGTGGTATATATGTAGTATTTATGTGGCATGCATGTAGTATATATGTAGTATGCATGTTGCATGTAGTATATATGTATGTTGCATGCATGTAGTATATATGTGGTATATATGTAGTATGCATGTTGCATGCATGTGGTTTATATGTAGTATGTATGTATGTTGCATGCATGTAGTATACACTCACTGGCCACTTTATTAGGTACACCATGCTAGTAAGGGGTTGGACCCCCTTTTGCCTTCAGAACTGCCTCAATTCTTCGTGGCAGAGATTCAACAAGGTGCTGGAAGCATTCCTCAGAGATTTTGGACCATATTGACATGATGGCATCACACAGTTGGCGCAGATTTGTCGGCTGCACATCCCTGATGCGAATCTCCCGTTCCACCACATCCCAAAGATGCTCTATTGGATTGAGATCTGGTGACTGAGGAGGCCATTTGAGTACAGTGAACTCATTGTCATGTTCAAGAAACCAATCTGAGATGATTCGAGCTTTATGACATGGCGCATTATCCTGCTGAAAGTAGCCATCAGATGTTGGGTACATTGTGGTCATAAAGGGATGGACATGGTCAGCAACAATACTCAGGTAGGCTGTGGCGTTGCAACGATGCTCAATTGGTACCAAGGGGCCCAAAGAGTGCCCAGAAAAAATTCCCCACACCATGACACCACCACCACCAGCCTGAACCGTTGATACAAGGCAGGTTGGATCCATGCTTCCATGTTGTTTACGCCAAATTCTGACCCTACCATCCGAATGTCGCAGCAGAAATCGAGACTCATCAGACCAGGCAACGTTTTTCCAATCTTCTACTGTCCAATTTCGATGAGCTTGTGCAAATTGTAGCCTCAGTTTCCTGTTCTTAGCTGAGAGGAGTGGTACCCAGTTTGGTCTTCTGCTGCTGTAGCCCATCTGCCTCAAAGTTCGACGCACTGTGCGTTCAGAGATGCTCTTCTGCCTACCTTGGTTGTAACGGGTGGCAATTTGAGTCACTGTTGCCTTTCTATCAGCTCGAACCAGTCTGCCCATTCTCCTCTGACCTCTGGCATCAACATGGCATTTCCGGCCACAGAACTGCCGCTCACTGGATTTTTTTTCTTTTTCGGACCATTCTCTGTAAACCCTAGAGATGGTTGTGCGTGAAAATCCCAGTAGATCAGCAGTTTCTGAAATACTCAGACCAGCCCTTCTGGCACCAACAATCATGCCACGTTCAAAGGCACTCAAATCACCTTTCTTCCCCATACTGATGCTCGGTTTGAACTGCAGGAGATTGTCTTGACCATGTCTACATGCCTAAATGCACTGAGTTGCCGCCATGTGATTGGCTGATTAGAAATTAAGTCTTAACACACAATTGGACAGGTGTACCTAATAAAGTGGCCAGTGAGTGTATATGTAGTATGCATGTGGTATATATGTATGTTGCATGCATGTAGTATATATGTAGTATGCATGTTGCATGCATGTAGTATATATGTTGTATGTATGTTGCATGCATGTAGTATATATGTGGTATATATGTAGTATGTATGTATGTTGCATGCATGTAGTATATATGTTGTATGTAGTATATATGTAGCATATATGTATGTTGCATGCATGTAGTATATATGTGGTATATATATGTAGTATGCATGTTGCATGCATGGGGTACATGATGTATGTTGCATACTGCATGTAGTATATACATGTTGCATTCATGTAGTATATATGTAGTATGCATGCATGTAGTATATATGTTGTATGTATGTTGCATGCATGTAGTATATATGTGGTATATATGTAGTATTTATGTGGCATGCATGTAGTATATATGTAGTATGCATGTTGCATGTAGTATATATGTATGTTGCATGCATGTAGTATATATGTAGTATGCATGTTGCATGCATGTATATATGTTGTATGTATGTTGCATGCATGTAGTATATATGTGATATATATGTAGTATGCATGTTGCATGCATGTGGTATATAGGTAGTATGTATGTTGCATGCATGCAGTATGTATGTAGCATGTATGTAGTATGTATGTAGCAAGTAGTATGTATGTAGTATGTTTTTTTTTTTTTACATTCAACACATAGACCGGATGATGGGACTACTACTGTCCCATCATTGGCTAATGTGTCAATCACCGTCATGGTAGCAGGCATCGCCCGCTGGGACTTGTAGTCCCAGCGGACGATGCCTGCACAGACCCCCGCAGCCTGCACAGACCCCCGGACAGTCGGCACAGACCACCGGCAGGCCGTCACAGCCCCCCGGCAGGCCGGTACAGACCCCCGGCACTCGGCTCAGACCCCCGGACAGTCGGCACAGACCACCGGCAGGCCGGCACAGACCCCCGGCAGGCCGGTACAGACCCCCGGCAGGCCGCTCAGACCCCCGGACAGTCGGCACAGACCACCGGCATGCCGGCACAGCCCCCCTGCAGGCCGGTACAGACCCCCGGACAGTCGGTACAGACCACCGGCAGGCCGGCACAGCCCCCCCGGCAGGCCGGTACAGACCCCCGGCAGTCCACTCAGACCCCCGGACAGTCGGCACAGCCCCCCGGCAGGCCGGTACAGTCCCCCAGCAGTCCGCTCAGACCTCCGGACAGTCGGCACAGACCACCGGCAGGCCGGCACAGCCCCCCGGCAGGCCAGTACAGTCCCCCGCCAGTCCGTTCAGACCCCCGGACAGTCGGCACAGACCACCGGCAGGCCGTCACAGCCCCCCGGCAGGCCAGTACAGACCCCCGGCAGTCCGCTCAGACCCCCGGACAGTCGGCACAGACCACCGGCAGGCCGGCACAGACCCCCGGCAGGCCGGTACAGACCCCCGGCAGGCCGGTACAGACCCCCGGCAGGCCGGTACAGACCCCCGGCAGGCCATCACAGCCCCCCGGCAGGCCGGTACAGACCCCCGCAGTCCGCTCAGACCCCCGGACAGTCGGCACAGATCACCGGCAGGCCGGCACAGACCCCCGGCAGGCCGGTACAGACCCCCAGCAGTCCACTCAGACCCCCGGACAGTCGGCACAGACCACCGGCAGGCCGGCACAGCCCCCCGGCAGGCCGGTACAGACCCCCGGCAGTCCGCTCAGACCCCCGGACAGTCGGTACAGACCACCGGCAGGCCGGCACAGCCCCCCAGCAGGCCGGTACAGACCCCCGGCAGTCCGCTCAGACCCCTGGACAGTCGGCACAGACCACCGTCAGGCCGGCACAGCCTCCCGGCAGGCCGGTACAGACCCCCAGCAGTCCGCTCAGACCCCCGGACAGTCGACACAGACCACCGGCAGGCCGGCACAGCCCCCCGGCAGGCCGGTACAGACCCCCGGCAGTCCGCTCAGACCCCCGGACAGTCGGTACAGACCACTGGCAGGCCGGCACAGCCCCCGGCAGGCCGATACAGACCCCCGGCAGTCCACTCAGGCCCCCGGACAGTCTGCACAGACCACTGGCAGGCCGGTACAGTCCCCCGGCAGTCCGCTCAGACCACCGGCAGGCCGGCACAGCCCCCCCGGCAGGCCGGTACAGACCCCCGGCAGTCCGCTCAGACCCCCGGACAGTCGGCACAGACCACTGGCAGGCCGGCACAGCTCCCCGGCAGGCCGGTACAGACCCCCGGCAGGCCGGTTCAGACCCCCGCAGCCTGCACAGACCCCCGGACAGTCGGTACAGACCACCGGCAGGCCGGCACAGCCCCCTGGCAGGCCGGTACAGACCCCCGGCAGTCCGCACAGACCCCCGGGCAGTCGGCACAGACCCCCCGCAGGCCGGTACAGACACCCGGGCAGTCGGCATAGACCCCCCGGAAGGCCCGAACTGACGGCGCATCATGATGCGCACAGACCGCGCATCATGATGACGTCATTTCGGCAGCCAATCAGAGCCACAGTAGTGGCTCTTTGCAGTATGGGAACTTCCGATTCCGGTATCCGATATTGAAAAAATATCGGTACTCGGTATCGGAATTCCGATACAGCGAATATCGGCCGATACCCGATATTTGCAGTATCGGAATGCTCAACACTACTTGCTACACTTGTCAGGAGATCTTTAAACTAGGACAATGCGTGAAGGGAAGCAAAAGCCCAGAAAAAGCCATATACCTGACAAACACTATTGAGAACTCTGCTATTAGAAGTAGAAAGTAAGAGCAAAGCCAAAAAAATCTAAATAATAAAAACATTGGAGAACGAGAAACCAATCGCAAACTAAAATGTTTCTATACAAATGCACAAAGCATGGGCAATAAACAAGGAGAACTGGTACTACTAATGCAGGAAAAGAAATACCGTATTTTCCGCTTTGTAAGACGCACTTTTTTTCCCCGAAATTTGGGGGGAAAACGGGGGTGCGTCTTACAAAGCGGACATGCCTTACCTAGGCTGTGATCGGGGGCGTCCGGCGGTTGCTGGCCGGTGCTGCGGGTGTCTCCGGTGCCGCGTTGTGTGCCTGTCGATGCCCGGGGCTCTGCCAACATTGTGTGACAGGCCAGAGCCCCGGCATTTCCTCGGTTCCCTGTGTGCCGGAAAAAAAATGGCCGCCGGCGCGTGCGCAGATGGGATCTCGGGACCCAGTTCTCGAGAGATGAGATTTGAAATCTCATCTCTTGAGAGCTGGGTCCCGAGATCCCATCTGCGCACGCGCCGGCGGCCATTTTCCCTGGGTTCCCTGTGTGCGCGCGGTGGTGCCGGTAAAAAAATGGCCGCCGCGCATATGCAGATGGGATCTCGGGACCCAGCTCTCGAGAGATGAGATTTCAAATCTCATCTCTCGAGAACTGAGTCCCGAGATCCCATCTGCGCACGCGGCGTCGGCCATTTTTACCGGCACCACAGCGCGCGCATACAGGAAACCCAGGGAAAATGGCCGCCGGCGCGTGCGCAGATGGAATCTCGGGACCCAGCTCTCAAGAGATGAGATTTCAAAAATCTCATCTCTCGAGAACTGGGTCCCGAGATCCCATCTGCGCACGCGCCGGCGGCCATTTTTTTTCCGGCACACAGGGAACCGAGGAAATGCTGTGGCTCTGGCCTGTCGAACAATGTCGGCAGAGCCCCGGGCATCGACAGGCACACAACGCCGCAACAATTTAAATAAACTGGAACAGTGGGCAGCAACTAACAGATTGGTTTTTAACAGGGAAAAATGCAAAGTACTACATCTGGGCAATAAAAATGAAAAAAACATATACCGAATGGGAGGAATAGGGCTGAGCAACAGCACATGTGAAAAAGACTTGGGTATACTAATAGATCACAAACTAAACACGAGTCAACAGTGTGATCCAGCAGCAAAAAAGGCAAATACAATTCTGGGATGTATTAACAGAAGCATACAGTCTAGTTCTTGTGAAGTCATTATCCCCCTCTACTCCTCTTTGGTCAGACCTCATCTGGAATACAGTGTCCAGTTTTGGGCACCACATTTTAAAAAAGACATCAGAATTGTGACTGGTCTGCAAACCATGTCCTATGAGGAACGTTTAGAGGATTTAGGAATGTTTAGCTTGCAAAAAAGAAGACTGAGAGGAGACTTAATAGCAGTCTACAAATATCTCAAGAGATGTCACATTATAGAAGGATCATCTTTATTCTCATTTGCACAAGGAAAGACTAGAAGTAATGGGATGAAACTGAATGGGAGGAGACACAGATTAGATATTAGAAAAAACATTTTGACAGTGAGGGTGATCAATGAGTGGAACAGTCTGCCACAAGAGGTGATTTCTCCTTCAATAGAAGTCTTCAGAGGCTGGACAGACATCTGTCTGGGATGATTTAGTGAATCCTGCTTTGAGCAAGGGGTTGGAAAAGATGATCCAGGAGGTCCCTTCCAACTCTACCATTCGATGATTCTATGATACTAGTAGTGTGGCAAAAAAAAAATAATTCTACTCTGCAGTCATGTCTTTGCCATTTTTGGTACAAAAAAGTTATTATACTCTGCAACCGTTTCTTTGCCATTTGTAGAGCAAACAAATCATTTTACTGTAGTGCTGTGTTTATACGAGTAGTGTGGAAAAAAATAAATCTACTCTGGAGCTCTTTGTCATTTGTAGGCCAAATAAAAAATTTTACTGTACAACTGTGTCTATATAAGTAATGTGGCAAAAAAATAATTCTACTCTGTGGTTGTGTTTTTGCCATTTTTAGTACAATAAAGGTTTTGTATTCTGCAACTGTTTCTTTGCCATTTGTAAGACAAACAAATCATTTCACTGTACCACTATGTCTATATGAGTAGTGTGGCAAAAAAATAATTCTACTTTGCAGTTGTGTGTTTGCCATTTTTGGTACAAAAAAGCTATTGTATTCTGAAGACTTTTTTTGCCTTTTGTAGGGCAAAAAAAATAATTTTAATGTACCTCTGTGTCTATACGAGTAGGGTTGCAAAACATTAATCTAATCTTCAGCCATCTCTTTGCCATTTGTTGGCCAAGTAAATACTTTTACTGTACTGCTGTGCCTATTTTTTGAGTAGTGTGTCAAAAAAATAATTCTTCTCCGCCTAAAAGCCTCTATATATACTCAGCATCACCGCCTGTGGGAGTACTGTGCCAAAAAGCCGCTGTGTGTATTCTGTAACCCTGCCTGTCTGAGTACTGTTCCAAATAGCCTCTTTGTACTCTGCAGACATGTCTGAGTAGTGTCCCTAAAAAATAAATCTACTCTGCAGCAGTATATTTGCTACTTGTAGGTCAAACAAATAATTTGACTATACTGCTGTGTCTATACGTGTAATGTGTCAAAAAATAATTCTACTCTGTAGTTGTGTCTTTGCCATTTTTTGTACAAAAAAGTTAATGTACTGTGCAGCCTGTTAAATATTAATAATCCGTTAATTATTTCTTATTACACCCAGTTCTGTAGAATGCTTTAGCTTACATGACATAGGCTATTTTTAAGCTTGGCTCATGGTAGAAAGACAGCTCCATATATGTAGAGACCACGTGCTTTAGGAGACGTATATAATTCATGGCTAACTGTAGAGGTCGCTCTTCTTCTTCCCTCACCATCATGAGACACAGACGCAAGATGACATAACTCAACAGCTGGTATGTTACCTTATTACGAAGAAGCCGAACTGAGAGACAGACGCCATTTGCCATGTGAGTTCCCGGAGAGAAAGAAGAATACATGTTGCTTTTGCCATGTGAGATTTCAGAGTATGAACAATGGACAATATCTCTTTCACTTATTTTTATTCACCTGTTTTTCTGTAATAACCTTTCTTTGATGGAAGAAACCAAATAAACCACTATATTTTTATCTGGTAACTAGTCCTGAGTATTTTACAGGATATGCATTATTCTACATTGGAGAGCCAGCCAGATCTGAATTTTTGTACTTTTTTGCGGATTTCCCTCAACTTGCCCACACGGGGGATTGGACTTTGCTAACGTCAAATCATATGTGCAAGTTATCGGGAATTCCACTACTTACAAGAATCACATAGAACCTAGAAGTAAGAAGTACCAGATAGATTGAGAAGTACTACAAGTGCCAAAAGTACCAGACGTAAGCCAGACGTGTAAAGACAGGAACCCAGCGTTGTCCATCAAAGGAGCTGAGACATTTCAAGGTAAGATAAAATGGATGTCATTAATTGTCTTGCTAAGCAGAGTAAATTGAAATTTAAGTCTGTAGACAATTCTAATTCAGAAGTTTTATGGTTAAGTTTATATGCCGAGTGTGAACTCGAGAATCAAAGGTTAGATTCTAAGTTTTTCAATAGAGAAAGAGAGAGATTAAAAAATATTCTACAGATGGTAGATATATTTCATAGATCTGTGTCAGAGAAATCCAAAAATGATTGTTGTGATGTTCTCGAGATTGGCTGTAAAGTTAGGGAGATTGACTGTAATCAAGTGTCTGTAGCAGCCATTGAAGGTGACCTTGCAGACGTGGAACAAGATGGAGAAGTAGGAGGAGACTTCAGAACTGACGTAGAGGACGTACAAGGGAAAGACGTACCACTAAAAATAGACGACTCACAGGCCCAAATCCGAAGTAGCGTGAGGAAGAATTTGATAAAAATATGCCAAATAATTCCTGCTTATGACAACAAAATAGATGTTTGTAGAAACTCTGAGATTTATGAAAGTTGTACTGATAAATTTGATTTATCTAACGAGGAGAAGAATCAGTTGTTCAAAATGTGGATCCCTGTAAATTTTGCTAGGAGATTGTCTTTAAAGTTATCTGGTGAAACACATGAAAATTTAACTGATAAAGACAGATTAAAAATTCTCATTTTTTGTTCATCAAATGAAAATCATCCAGATATTGATATTCTTCAAAAATTAAGAATTGGTCGGAAGGAATGTATTTTTACGTTCATGTCCATATATGAACGTTTGTACAAAATGCTGAGTGAGAATGTCAAAACACCGTCCCTCATAAGGAGTTTTGTAAGCAAATTTTGGTTTCTAAATCCTGCATCTCGTGTTATTGCGTCACAAAAAGATTCTTTGTTTGAATGTGCGCAATCCCTTGATTTTGCCAGAAAACACGAGAATCGTGAAAGGAAAGTAAATTGTGCTAATTTTGTGAAGACAGGCAGAGTAAAATCTTATCAGAAGCCGGTATTAGCAAAACCTTCTAAAATGAGTTTTCCCCAAAATCAAATCTACGAAGAAAGAAAAAGAAAATCACATGTTTGTTATAAGCCATATGGAATGATGCAAAAGAACACCGAAAAGACACAAATGGAATTAAGAAAAATGATGAGTTCTGATTTTCTTTCTGTAACAAAGATGGCCGAATTTAACAGACAGAAACAGGTGGTGAGTGACATCATGGCCTGTAAACTGAATACTCTGCTCCAAGAATCTATCAGCTTTAAAATGGCAAGAACCTTTCAGGATATTTTTTGCAGAGAAATAAGTATGGGTGTAGGAATTGGCTAGGAAAAAAGTAATATATATTGTGTAACAGTGTTATACAATTAGTGAGTTATAGAGTATAATCCTGTAGTTTTATGGTTTGTGGATATATACATAGTCATACAGTATATATAGAGTGTTTGTAGAAGTAGAAATAGTAGAACTGTATTTTTTAATGAAAATTAAAATCTACATCAGTAATAATATTTAGAATATGAATATGATATTAACCTTATTTTTTATGTTTCCTTAGAATTTTCATTTCAAAGCAGGACTTAATCGAGAAAAATTCTCTTCCAAGGATTTATGCCTTTATTTACACAGGAAGTTGCAATAATTGCATGATTTTATATATCTAACCCTTAAAAGGAAATAACTAATTGCTTTTTAAAATGTTCTGGGTGTGTGCTTTACTGCATGGTTTGAATGACAACCACAGCAGGGGAATTTGAACCTTGTTCTAATAATACAAGTATACCAGTATATTATGTCCCTGTTCCTTAGGGAAAGAATTTTAAAGGGGGTCTCAACTTTTGCAAAGCAATGGAATTTTTTTTCCAGGCCTAAATGTCAAGTATAGCTATACATATATTTATGTCATGTGTATTTGGGGAATATTCAAAGAAATATTAAGAGACTAAATTGAAATAGTTTACAATGCATTGATAATTAGGATAATTTGGGTTAAAATACGTGTATTCATCACACCTTCATATGTGAGGTATTTGGTTTAAAGTTAATATGTGACACAGTCTGAGTGACAGTGACTGAGTGTATGAGCAGCTGCTGAGCGAGTAATGTGATACGTTTGTATGAGGCCTCAGGATTCTGAATGAGGAAAGAAAAAAACCCCAAAGCTTTTATCTTTAGGAGAAATATGCAGATCAGTTAGATTATTAGAATATTAGGATATATAATGAAATATTATCTATACAACATATATTTCTGTATTTCTATAGTAATTATTTCTTGATTTAGTTAATTGTGGATAAGTGCAATCGCACAACAAAATAGAAAATAGTTTAGGAAGAAAATCTATTCTTTCCTTATCAGCTTTAGCTCTTTTAAACAGGCACCAGCACAGAGCCTGGTATTCACCAGCTGCATCTGGGAATAGTGGACCTTCCTTCTCTGTCCAAGTGTGTTAATCTTAAACTACATTTAAATTAATTTTTCCAAAGGATAATTTTATGATATTCAAATTAATTTTGATGGTTACACATCTTCAGACAAATAATGGTATAAGCAAGTATAAATTCACATAATTTTATACATTAATTATTTTTAATTTTGGTTTTGATAAATGAATTATTTCATGAAACAATATTTTTTGGTATTAAGGGGGAAATATGTTTTTTATCCTGACTACATAATCACATTTGATTAATACCTCTTCTTCACACATTTTAATAGGAAAAAAAATATTAATAAGGTACAATGGTATAAGTATTGGGTATAATAACAAGTATTATAAAGAGTCATTTCTTTACACTAAGAGGAATTACATGCAAAGTTGCATGATTTGAATATTTTGATAACACAAGTTTATGACAATTATGAAATAATCCAGATCATGGAAATATTAAGGGTATATGTTACTGAAGACATAACTACTCTGCATCAACATAAAGGCCTTATTCTTATTTTTCATTCTTATTTTTCATTATTTTTAATTCTTTCACCAATATTTAGTAAAGTAATATCTACTGAGAATATTGCTTCATTAAATATAGCAATTATATGGTTCTATTACTAAGGAAAATGTTTCACTTCTGAGTTATATGCAACAATTCTTTTATTCATTCATTCGCTCACTCATATATTCTTATTTTGGTTCATGGCTATACATTCCTACATATTATTAGTATAATGAATATATTCCTTATTAATAAAGATGATAACACTGGTTACATAAAACACAGTGACACCTATGGGTTGAAAAAGGTAATTACACCTATGACATAAAAAAATGTTCTATCACATGAAAAATGCGGATAATAATGTATTATCGTTTATTATTTCAAATATTGAAATCCATATATGGTACAAATTCTGATAATAATTATATGGATATTACTGATTGCTATGGTACGCTGTGATATTATGGGATAGGGAAATTACCAGATTTGGTATAGAATAGGGAATGAAGACTTCAAGCAAGATACTGAAATTACGTTAATAAAGACTTTTCATATTAAAATTGATTCTTATCAGTTGCAAGAAGAAGAATGCCGCGATCCAGAAGTCCCAGAAGGTAACAAAGCTATGACTTCTCAGTAAGACTGTGTTAATTACAAGTGCAGTATCCACCACTGACAGTCACAATTAAAGTGTCTAACCTGACAACCAGAGGACGATGATCCTATGATGCTGAGATGAACGGTGTTATCACGTTCTTATCAAGTTCCAGAGGTTTTCAATCACCTGTAAAGCTTCGATGTAAAGCTGGTGAACAATAAGGTAATTGTCAGGAAGCTACAACCCTGACATATGTCCTGTGCATTAGGACAAGGACTGGTTATGGTGCTATGTTTAGCAAGGAAGAGTCATTTTAACCCTTGCTTTGCTGACCAAAGACGTCACACCTGTTCAAAGACCAGTGCCGATGGAGGATTCCAGAATATCCAAGGCGAGCCAATGTAAGCCCAGGTTTTTAAAGGTGACACTACACAGATATTAAAGCTGCATAGACTTTGTTTCTTATCAACATTTGAATTTATGGACTTTGATTTGATACACCACACAATTCCTACAACATCTATATGCTATAAGAAAACTGTATTTTTAAAAGAACCAAGAAGAAGACAGAAGACATCAAAATGAAGACCAGATGACATCAGATGATGATGACTGGACCTGAGATGCTTCAATTTAGACTTAGGGAAGTATAATTATACATATTTTATATGAATATTGTTCACGGCTTACCATAACATGAATTCACATCAATTATGTCATTGAGTACTTATAACGGTAATCTAATATTATTATTATTAATATTAAATTATTTTGTTAAAGAAGAAGAAAAGAAGAAAAAAGATCGTTATATTTGAGGGTTCCAATTAATGTCTGTCTCCCTCAAAAGGGGGAATTGTTAAATATTAATAATCCGTTAATTATTTCTTATTACACCCAGTTCTGTAGAATGCTTTAGCTTACATGACATAGGCTATTTTTAAGCTTGGCTCATGGTAGAAAGACAGCTCCATATATGTAGAGACCACGTGCTTTAGGAGACGTATATAATTCATGGCTAACTGTAGAGGTCGCTCTTCTTCTTCCCTCACCATCATGAGACACAGACGCAAGATGACATAACTCAACAGCTGGTATGTTACTTTATTACGAAGAAGCCGAACTGAGAGACAGACGCCATTTGCCATGTGAGTTCCCGGAGAGAAAGAAGAATACATGTTGCTTTTGCCATGTGAGATTTCAGAGTATGAACAATGGACAATATCTCTTTCACTTATTTTTATTCACCTGTTTTTCTGTAATAACCTTTCTTTGATGGAAGAAACCAAATAAACCACTATATTTTTATCTGGTAACTAGTCCTGAGTATTTTACAGGATATGCATTATTTTACACAGCCATTTCTTTGTCATTTGCAAGACAAATAAATAATTTTACTGTACTGCTGTGTCTATATGAAGCGATGGCCTGGGGACCACCACAATGCAGGGAGACTACAGTACCCAAGATGAGGTGCCAGCAACAAATGGTTAATTTATTTACAGGCAAGGAATGCAGTGTATAGAAAAATGCAGAAACAGGGGTATGCTATGGACAATTTACAAGGATAATATTCTCTAGCTGGGCCGTCAAACAGCACGAAGCACCAACTATCACAGCTCAGTGTATTTATCCAACAGTCAAAACAACACAGTAAAGCAATGTATGATGCTACACTAACTATAACGTATCTGGCCTTTGCTAACCTGGCCACACAGCTGCCGTGCTCTGCTTATTGCAGCCTATCCTAGGCCCTGGCATGTACACAGAAGAGGTTAACACTCACAGTAGCATTGGTATGTCAGTCCATTCCCGGGGCCCCTGCAGCTTTGCAAGATGGTGTATACTTCTTCCTGGAAGCTCTGTGCAACGTGGTCTTTTCCTTGTGTGCAGGTACAGTGATGCTCCTAGAAATGGTGGATTCCTCCTCTGGGTTCCTTTCTTGTCTTTTCCTCGTGGCTCCTCACGGCAACATAGGAAAGCTTCATAGTTTTCCACAGAATAGTTTACAAAGTCTTTCCTTCACAGATCAGGCACATCTCATTCCTGCAGAAATCTCAGCTCTCTCTTCTCACACAGAAAAGCAGCCCTTCCCCTCTTCAGTGCTGGCAGAAGAGACCAAAACATTCTTTACAGCAGGGAAGAGCAGAATGTCCCAATGCTCTAACCAAGGGGGTGCTGTCTCTTAAAGTGGCAGCTTGTCTCTACGGTCCATAGCAATGCCACCCCCTTACATATACAAGTAGTGTAGCAAAAAATAATTTTACTTTGCAGTTGTGTCTTACCCATTTTTGCTACAAAAAAGTACATGGGGGAAGGCTAGTGCCCATGATCAGTGGACCACTTGAGCACATGTCAGAGGATGATGAAAAATAGTTTTCAACTGCAGAGTCTTTCTGCAGTGTGCAGACAGGAAAGGAGGGCAAGGGTGAGGAGTCGGTGAAAGATGATGAAGGGGACGATGAGGTTCTGGACCCAGACATAGATCGGAGACCATCCTAGTAATGTGCACATTTTGGAGGAAGAGGAGGTGGCCACGCTGCTTTGGCGCCCCTGAGGCTCAGTCGCCACAGAGGTACGGCACCTTCTCCTAAGGTGTAGTGCCCCACCATCCAGGTAAGGTGGGAACTCCTTTCCACGCTCCAACACTCACACCCCACACACTAGGGTAGTTCTGTACAACCACATTGCGGCTCAGTGCTTAGAGAGTAGCAGAGCACCTCTGGTGGTTCCCTGCTTGGAACACTGGACGTGCTGAGAGGTGGGTGGAGTTAGAACATATAAAAGACCGGGAAGGTTTAGAATTACGAGTCAGTCAGTCTGCGAAAGCAGTCCCTTAGGGAAGTCCATGAGACGGGGAGTCTGAGAAGGAGAGCCATTCGGAGAGGAGTGGGGATCCTTGGAAGAAGGGATGGAGGAAGGAGTGCTGCAGCTGCCTCAGTGACCTGAGCCAGCTGGCACGGGAAAGGAAGGAAGGAAGAAGGACACTGATCTGTAACCTAAGTACCCATAAGAAAGAGAGAATAGTATGGAACGAAGAAGAATAGAACACAGAGGAAGCACCCTGCCTATAGGTTCTAAGCGCAAGGCCGGGGCCCGGTCCCCGAGGTTGTATGGACACTTATGGTTCTGCAGCAGACACCGGTGGAGTAGTTGGCTGTAAATGCACTACTCCCATCTAAGACTTGGGGCACAACAGCATTTGGATAGAGAGCCGGGACTCAGGAGAAGGGAGTCCCCGAAGCAGACTACAGCTGTCTGCCGTACAAGTAGAGTTCTTGGGAACATTTGATGAGAGGAACTCCAGTGTAACTCAGTACTAGGAGATCTTCACACTTTAAGGTGCTATAGAGGAGACGTTCAGAAAGGTACATGTTGGCGGAGTGTTGGAGGGGAGCCTACCATCTTGCCTGGAGGTTGACTGAGTCTCTGACCCGGAGGACACGGCCCGGAGGCAGGCACCTGTGTGCACTACAGACTGTGAGTAAAGCTTTGGAACTACAAGCCCCGGTGTCCTCCATTCATTATCACGCCTACATCCTCAGCACCACTACATCTGGGTACCAGCTCCTACACTATCTGCGCTTCTCATCCATTACACCTACACTGCCCTGGGGCTACAGCTCCACCTGTGGGGAGCTTCACCATCTTGGCTGCCACACACCACCAGCCCCAGAGGATCTGCAAGCAGCGTCGGCTTAACACCTCACTTGCCAAACACCACAGGTGGTGTCACGAACTATTCATTCAAACTAACTACAATACAAACTCCCCCATTACTTGGGCGCCCAGGGCCACGGACAGGGTCACCGCTGCTGTGACACATCCCGCTGACACCGGCCCGGTACCGAGTACCCCACAGCCCTGGGATGGCAGCCCACTGCCCCAGCAGAACAGCAAAAGAGGGCGCAAGATGCAAAGGCACAGGGGGCAGCCACTAACCAGTACGTTGGCTCCTCCTGCCCTCTGCTCCACTGAAATTAGCTTATAAAAGCCAGCTCAAAAGAGCTGCCTGGCGTGACATTATTTCAGGGAGCTTTGTTGTCAGAGTCTTAAGAGAAACATAAATCTTCTAAACCTGAGCACCACCTGTATATCGAGGCATCTGAATTTCAAGTACAAGGTAAAGAGGAGAACACACCTTAAAAAACATGACAGATCTGAGCCTCCTTCTGCTCCCTCTCCTGTTGCAGTCTCAGCCTCTTCCTCCTGCTCACGATTAACAAGCACATCTGCTACCTCGCAAAGAGAGGATGTCACAGCACCACAGCCATTACCAACAGTGCCACTGAGCATCTCCACACTGTCCCATGAAAGTGTTCAGCTTTCCATCCCCCAAATCCTTGAGAAAAAGAAGAAATAACCCCTATGCACCCAAGAGCTATGATTCTGAATTACAGCATTTACAAATTACTGGCATTTGATATGCTGCCATTCCGGCTTGTGGAGATGGATAGTTAAAAAAAGCTGATGGCGGTGGCTATTGTGCAGTACATCCTTTCGAGTCACCACTACATTGTCATCGCTTTCTAGCACATGTCCTACCACCAATGAGGATTGCTAGACATTTCCCTGCCCAGATTGCCTCTTCCTCCTACTCCGGTTCATTCGGTCACAGTAAGAACTGCACCACCAACCAGCACGGCAAGTTGCAAAAGACTGCTGACTGTTCTTAAACTCCTTTGCTTGGGGACAAATCCTACCCCATGCAGGAGCTGTGGATGGGGATCATGCAGCAGACAGATGAGTGGTTGGTGCCAGTGAACCTCAAGCTCCGTCTGGTGGTGTGCTATAATGGGTGAAATCTCAAAGCAGCTCTGAGCCTACCTGATTTGACACACATGCCTTGCCTGGCACTTGTGCTGAAATTGGTGGTGCAGAGCTTCCTGAGAAACTACACATAAATGTCAGAGCTGTTGCTGATAGTGGTGGACAGTGTGCGTGCACTTTTGGCGTTCTCACCCTGTTGTTGCAGAACAACATCACTTCACCACCAATGAATGGACCTCCATGTGGAATGTGTGTGCCATGTTGAGCTGCTTTAAATATTCCACCAATATAGCCAGTGCTGATGATGTGATGATGCCATCATCAGAGTTATTATTCCAATTACATACCTGCAGGGAAAAATAATTCAGGCCATAATGGATGATGTGGTGGCACAGGAGGAAGAGGAGCAGCGTCAATTAGCACTGTTACCAGGCCTGAACAGCTACCCAACTGTAAAGCCAGCGGACAGTTTGGGAGGATAAGATGGAGAAAGAGGAACAACTGTGTTCACAGCAAAGTGGCATTCAGAACAGCTCACGGGCATCACTGCAGAGTGGCTGAATGGATACAGAGTACTTTGATGATATAACTCCCACTGAGGACAGCTTGTCATTGCCTCTTGGCAGCCAGGCACGCATAAATTAACACACACTGCTCTGCCTGCATTAGGACCACCAAGTAGCCCCTATTGCTAATAGAGCAGAAAACTGATTGGCCACACTGCTCGATCCTCGATACAAGGGCAATGGACCTGTCATGATCTCAGTGCGGGTTTGACTCGCACACGTGGGGTTAATGTTTGGAACCAGTGCTGATGACTGGCATTTCTGGGGTTAAAGGTTGTGATCCCGGTGCAGGCTTACCTGCACACCTGGGGCTATGATTGTGGCCTCTCCCTGGTTCTGGGGGAGGCTTCTTATAGCCTCAGGATGCTCCCATCCCTGTCAGTTATACTCTTGCCCTTGGCATTGTGTGGTGACCCCTGAGTGTGTTAGTGCTGTGTTCTGGTTACTTGATTCTCTGTGTATGACTCGGTCTGTTCCCTGGATATCGCTTTGGATTCTGCCTGGTACCTTATATGTCTGTTTGGTTTTGATCTCTGCTTGGCCCTGATTATCCGCTCTGTCTCCTCCCTGGTACTGTACTGTGATCCTGTGTATGACCTTTGGCTTTGTCTGACCTCCCATCTGTTTATCTCTCCTGTACCTCGCTGGTCTGTACTGTGCATAACCTCTGCTTTGCTTGGACTCTGAGTTCTCTTCCTTCTCTGTGTGCAGGACGCTAAGCCCCGCCCCCTTGCAGTCACATGACCATTCACATGACCATAGGTCCTATGCTGGCTTCCTAAACTTCAGCATCCACAGGTCCTGTGCATCGGTACTTTCTGGCTGTACCTGACCCCGGTACCCCTACATTGCGGGTGAGTCACTGCTCAGCGGAGGCTGCACGCCAGCGCTGACACTCAGGACATGCGCACTGGCTCAGTGAGCAAGTACAGTGCGGTGTTCCTGACAGGACCATAATTATTTCCATTACTGGAACAGTATCAAAAATGCTTGAATACAAGTTGTTCTGCCTTCTTCCATGAATGACGCTGTGTGGATTCCAGCGTACGGCTTAACCTTTCATCCACTCCCTGAAACAAGACTGTATGGGTGCTTAAGTCTATATTTATTGGGATGATATGGACAACAATGGGAGATGATAACAGACGGTATAGTAGAACACAGTAGTAGATGAGATCAGGGGTTGCTGTACAAAGTTGTAGATGATATCAGAGATTGTTCAACACAGTTATGGATGATTCAGATATTGTTGTACACAATGTGGATGATTCAGGTAAAAACGGAATACACTTGTTATAAGCAGTGGTTTTGCATGGAGCTGAGCACATGTGGGCTACTCTGGAGTTCGGCAGGAATAGTTACATGCTGCAAAACCCAGGCAGAAAGGAGGGGGCGGTTCTGAACAGTTAGCCATTTGGGGGAACAGAAGTTTCCAAACACATGAATAAGAAAGAGAAAGGCAACTATGACACCTAATGGCCATAGCTGGAACAGCACTTAAAATATCTTATTGCACAGAATGGGCAGAACACAAGCAGACACTTGTAGAGAAGCTACTAATTGATTTCCCAACTGACAGTCAGGGCTCAGTGGAAGAACAAGGCATAGGTAGAGGAGGTAGTCACCAAAGCAGCTGGGTCACCACCAACACATTGGAAAGCAGTGTTAGTGTAACAAGGTACCACGGGGTGGTAGTCATGACCAAGTCTATTAAAGCAACAGTCCATAAGCACCCCGGCCCCTTGCACATGAAAAAGGACAGGTGTGGTCCCAATCCTACAGCACAGTCAGCTACCTTCTTTCCATGCTCACTGCAACCACTGTGGGTGAGGATCCAGGAAAAACACAACAGGCACAGTCCTGACTCAAAAGTGAAAACTTTACTATACATGAAATGATGCTTCCTGCTCTATCCCTGCAGCTACTTGAGGCCACTCAGTATCAGTGGCTCCCAGGGTCCATCTACACTGCCTGGCAGTCTGAGGCAGACGTCTGCGGCAGCCTTGTCCCATCATCCAGGGCACTTTCTGCTCCTAGCCGTAGGAGCGTTCTGCCCTAGGCAAGCCTGTCCGGGCACTGACAGGGAGACAGGAATTTCATGTTACTTTGAGGCTGCTGACCCAGGCTACTGGATCAACTCTTGCTATCCCTAATGTTAACATGTTCATTACAACACAGTATATACAATGCAAGAGCATGGGAAAAAAGAGCATCACACAGTTCACATAGCATTAGTAAAACAGTAAAATGTACGCAAGGCATCCGGGTATCACACAGGGCACTCATACCTGGCATATGGAAGAGCAATGAGGGACCCCCCCAACTCCTTACACTCCTCCCTCCTAAAATATGGTCATCCCCGACCATACAGCTTATAAAACAAAAGGTGACATAGTTCATAAAAACACACTTAGTCTCTTTAAGGGGTCCTTCTGATACTGGTCCCTTTGCTCCTGGGACCTGTAAACATATGGGCCTGATGGCCACTTAATGCAGTTCCATAGTCCTGATCTGGCTCGCACCTCAGGTTCTCCTGATCGGCTTCCCCTCTCCCTCCTTTAACAAGATCACAGGCCCACCAAGATATTTGTGTGCTGCGCTTAACAGGGGCTAGTCCAGGGTTAAAATTGCACAAAGTTCTGGGTTAAAACAGTTCAGTCTTTGCAGCAGCTGCACACACAGTTTATGACAAGCAACCCTCATAGGGTTTCAGCCCTGTGATCCAGCAGGGGGTGCACAACTGTGCACAAATAAATTTGGAAGAGGGGGAAACAAAACACAGTCCTTTATCCGTGACCATGATGGCCACTACTGACATCTCAGTCCTGGTGCCATACTGGGCTCCTTGCACTTAAGAGATACGGAACAGAAGATGCATATTTTTTTCCATGTGCAATTGGCACAACACACAATTTTTCTTTTAAAGGGGCTGTGTCTGTCAATACATGGCACCGCATATGGCCCCCGGGGCCCAGACTCCTTTACAAATGATACCTGGTCCCATTCCTGTACGGGGCCCTTGCAACGAATAGATCCAGCATTCACATATACCCTCTCTCTCGTACTGTCCTCCAAAATGAATTCATAACCACTTGAGGGGTCAAATTACCTGATCACTCCGCAGGTTACCCAGCCAGACATATTTCCTCCACCAGGGCGCTGCAATTCTTGTACAACGCGGCATTCCTGACACTTCTTCTCTTGGATGACTCCCTGGATCCACCAAGCTTCTCCAGCAGTGGGCACCCTGGGCTCCTCCATGTATGCGTCACTGGTGCCAGACAGAACAGGCGCGGACTGGGAGGAAGCAGGTGCCACCAACACTGGGGATGACGGAGGAGTCGGGAGACGAGATGCCACCAGGGAGGATGGCAGGGCCACAAGGGTTGAAGGAGCAGAGACTATGGGCAGGAACTCTCTACTCACCACCGCTGCACCCAGTGACAGTCCTCTGGCACGGCCGCTGGTCTGGTGCTGGTGATCGCAACTGCAACAATCCCCCTCAGGGCAGCCTCCAGAGTCTTCTGGATTCCTTTCAGTTCCTGTCAGTGCACCGCTAATCCCTCGAACTCCTCGCTCTCCACTGGCTGCTTGTCCGACCGCCGGAATGGGTGCCATTCTTCCAGCTCCTCCGACCATCAGGCCTCGAAATGCAGGCCCGTCTCAGCCCTGGTCACAGATCGCCTACAGTCCTGGTGGCCGATGCCGCAGCAGTAAGACAAGCTCTATCTCTCCACTTTGTTAGGTAATGGCGTCTCCCCTGCATTACACCCATTTGTGGGTGTGGTCACTTTCTGCTGCTCCACCCATTTCTTCTGGTCAGACTGGGGGATGGCAGCTTCTTCTTCTTTGCCCGCACCCATTTAGGGTGGGAACTCTTCGCAGGGGATAAGGCATTCTTTCCTTTGGCACCAAATCTCTTACATGACTCCCACGAAAGGCGGCACCCACCTTCATTTTCGCGCCTCTGACCACTATCTCTGTGTCTGCATTCGGCACCATCTTAAAGTCACTGTCGGCCGCCCTCTTTAACTCTTTCATGGTGGTGAACAATTCAAAAATCTCAGGAATCTATTTCATCAGTCTTGGGGTTGCAGGGCTGCTAGGCTCAATGCTGCCGACTACGCCAAATGTAACAAGGTGGGATGGGGGGTGGTAGTCATGACCGAGTCTATTAAAGCAAAAGTCCATAAGCACCCCGACCCCTTGCATATGAAAAAAGACAGGTGCGGTACCAATCCTACAGCACAGACAGTTACCTTCTTTCCATGCTCACTGCAGCCACTGAGAGTGAGGATCCAGGAAAAACACCACAGGCACAGTTCTTATCCAACAGGGAAAACTTTAATGTACATGAAATTATGCTTCCTGTTCTGTCCCTGCAGCTACTTGAGGCCAGTCAGTATCAGTGGCTCCCTCCCAAACTGGAGAGCCACAACAGTCTTTCTGATGATGGTCCCAGGGTCCATCTACACTGCCCGGCAGACTGAGGCAGAGGTCTGCGGCAGCTTTCTCCCATCATCTGGGGCACCTTCTGCACCGAGCCATAGGAGGGTCCTGCCCTGAGCAAGCCTGCCGGGGCACTGACTGGGAGACAAGAACTTCCTGTTCCTTTGAGGCTGCTGATCCAGCCTACTGGATTAACTCTTGCTATCCCTAATGTTAACATGTTCATTACAACACAGTATATACAATACAAGTGCATGGGATAAAAGAGCATCACACAGTACACGTAGCATTAATAAAACAGTAAAATGCAGGCAAACCATCAGGGCACCGCACAGGGTACTCATGACTGCCATATAGGAGAAAGTGAGCACTGAGGGTCCCCGCCACTTCCTTACATTAGTATGGTATAAATGTGGCAAAACTTTAGGAGCTCAGCACAACATTTGGCACCACCATCTGATACGGTATATATTAAGAGGTGGCAGAATTAGAGCAACTGGGTGGGAGAGTACCTGTCCACATGTCTCCACAAGCTAACTGATGACTCAGCCCCATTTATGTTCTGTGTCTCCAAATTGGACACATAGCCTGAGCTTTCCCTTTATGCCTTGGAGGGGCTGTCCTGTCCTGTGAGAAGTGTACTGTCGGAACATGTGCTTAGCACGGCATAGTGTGATCACAGACAGGCACATCTGCTTGTCCACGTCCAACATGGAAATGCTAACATTTCTTAATATTAATCAGGTGTGGACCCCACAAGACTTGTCCATGCCTTTGGATGACTACACAACTATTCCAGCTGCACCCAGCTAGTATTCAACACTATTTGCCATTTGTTTCATTTGGGTGCCTCATCTTCAAATAGAAAACCCAAAAAGCTATGTTGCCTACCTCCTACTCCACCTTTTCCACTACACAACCACATTCACCTCCTCCAGTTGGACGTCTGCTCTCTGGTTGTAGCTTGCTCGTTTATTTTGCGTTCATTCTATGTTATTTTAAGTCAGTTCCATAGATAAAAAAACACTGAAAAAAGAAAAAAATACAAAAAACCTGTGTTTGATTACTACTCCATTGCATCTTCCACCTATACCGCCATGACAACCTCTTCCTCCATATGGACCTGTATACACTTCATGGTTCTAGATTGCTAGTTTTAGTTTTGTTAATCCTAGGTTGTTTTAAGTCAGATCCATAAAAATATAAAAAACAAGCAAAACAAAACAATGCTAAAAAAAATACAAAAAATATGTTGGATTACCCCTCCTTTGCCTCTAACGGTGAGTTTCCACGATCCGGAATAGCTGCAGATTGAACGCTGCGTACAGAGCAGCGTTTAATCCTCAGTGTCCAGATGTTATAGCATAGTGGAGGGGATTTTATGAAATCCCGTCTCCACTATGCGTTGGAATATGCGGGTGACACACCCACGAAACCAGAAATGCGGCGCATCTTTTTAGAACGCAGCATGTCTGTTTACTTTGCGGAGACGCTCAGTTTCCAGAAGGTAAATAGCCTACGCTATGTATACGATGTGGTGATTCCGGATGTGTTCAATGAACACATCCGGAATCACAGAGCGTACAGAAAGGGGCGGCGCTTTGGGTGGGGCGGGGATTCTGCTGCTTCCAAAGCACTGCAAAGATGCCAAGTGGAAATGTACTCTAAGGTTGGGATCACACATGCGAAAAATACCTGGCGCTGCCACCAGCACTCAGGAGCGGAGCATGCGGCTACATGTATTGCTATGCGGCCGTACGCTACGCTCCTGAGTGCCGGCGGCAGTGCCGAGTATTAACATGTGAGACTTGGCCATATTCCTTGCATGTGTGATCCCAGCCTTACACTCATACCGTCATGTCCACCTCTTCTATGCAGTGTCGGACTGAGGCACCGGGACACCGGAGGATCCTCCGGTGGCCCCGCCCCCAGGCCCAGCCTCTGCCTCCTTCATTAGTCCTTGCCCTGCTCTGCATGTCAATAGTGCCTACAACTGACTGGCCATGCTGTGTGCAGATGTCAAGCGCACCAGCGACAGGGCACAACTCCTAGACAAGGCGCAAACTCCCCTCATTCAGCTGAGAACACTGTGCCAGCCATTTCTACATAACCCTATAAATCCCAACAATGACGTCGCTAGGCTGTTCTGTGCACACAGGACCTGTGATGAGATCACAGGAGGGGAGGAGTCAGGGGTCACATGATCAGGGGCCTCAGTGTTTGCAGGACTCTACTCTGCTCTGCTGGTTGTCATGGTGCTGGAAGAGGGGAAGTTTATGTGTGGGGTCAGGAGGGGTATACAGTGTGGATGTAGCAGAGCTGTGTGTACGAGGAGTACGGAGCGAAGCCGTATGTGTACGAGGTGTACGGAGCAGAGCCGTGTGTGTACGAGGTGTACGGAGCAGAGCTGTGTGTGTACGAGGTGTACGGAGTGGAACCGTGTGTGTACGAGGTGTACAGAGCAGAGCCACGTGTGTACGGGTTGTACAGAGCGGAGCCATGTGTGTACAAGGTGTATGGAGCGGAGCCGTGTGTGTACGAGGTGTACGGAGCAGAGCCACGAGTGTATGGGGTGTACGGAGCGGAGCAGCGTGTGTTCAAGGTGTATGGAGCGGAACGTGTGTGTATCAGATGTACGGAGCGGAGCCATGTGTGTACGAGGTGTATGCAGCGGAGCGTGTGTGTATGAGATGTACTGAGCGGAGCCGTGTGTGTACGAGGTGTACGGGGCGGATGCCGTGTGTGTATGAGGTGTACAGAGCGGATCCATGTGTGTACGAGGTGTACAGAGTGGTACCATGTGTGTACAAGGTGTACGAAGCAAAGCCGCTTGTGTATGGTGTGTACAGAGCGGAGCCATGTATGTATGGAGTGGAGCTGCGTGTGTATGGGGCGAGCAGAGCTGCGTGTGTACAAGGTGTACAGAGTGGAGCTGTGTGTACTTGGTGTATGGAGCGGAGCCGTGTCTGTACGAACTGTACGGAATGGAGCCCTGTGTGTATGAAGTGTACGGAGCTGTGTGTGTGTGTACAGGGTGTACGGAGCGGAGCCACGTGTGTACGGGGGTGTGCGAAACAGAGCCCTGGGTGTACGAAGTGTACGGAGCTGAGCTGTATGTGTACAGAGCGGAGCAGAACCATGTGTGTACGAGGTTTACGGAGTGGAGCCATGTGTGTACTGAGTGGAGCCGTGTGTGCGAGGTGTACAGAGCGGAGCCATGTGTGTACGAGGCATACAAAGCGGAACCGTGTGTGTATAAGGTGTGCGAAGCTGTGCATGTACAAGATGTATGGTGGGGAGCATTCATACCTCCTAACCATCCCGGATCCAGCGAGACTGTCCTAATTTTGAGAATCTGCCCCACTGTCCCAGCCGGATGCTTACTTTTCCCGCGGACACAGGAGTACATGGCGGAGCCCCGAGGAGCACTTTAAAACTCGCACTGACATTCCACTTGAAGTGACGTGCTGGAAGCTGACCGGAAATTAGGTAATTTTGGGAGGAGATTGTGACAGAACCATGGAGGCACTTCAGGGAATGCTTCAGATCCATCACTGTGTCCTCCTCCGACAGCGGGATTGTCTTGGAATCGGGGATGCTGGCCATGTGAGTGGGTCATGATATGTCCTGCACCGGGAGGCTCAGGTGGGCATTACAATGGGAGCCGGGCTGCTGTAGAATCTTTCTTTCTCTCTTTGTTTCTTTCTCTCTCTGTGTTCTTTCTTTCCCTCTCTATTTTTTCTCTCTCTATCTGTTCTTTCTTTCCCTCTCTAATCTTTCTGTTTCTCTGTTCTTTCTTTCCCTCTCTAATCTTTCATTCTTTCTCTCTCTGTTTTTCTTTCCCTCTTTCATCTTTCTTTCTCTCTTTTTTCTTTCTTTCTCTCTGCTTCTTTCTTCCCCTCTTTCTTTCTCTCTCTGTTCTTCCTTTCTCGCTCTCTGTTCTTTCTTTCTCTAGTCTTTATTTCTCTTTCCCCTCTTTCTTTCTCTCTTTGTTTTCTTCTTTCTCGCTCTTTTCTTTCTTTCTCGCTGTTCTTTCTCTCTGTTCTTTCTTTCCCCTCTTTCTTTCTCTCTCTGTTCTTTCTTTCTTTCTCTCGCCCTCTGTTCTCTTTCTTTCTCTCTATGTTCTTTATTTCCCTCTCTAATCTTTCTTTCTCTCTCTGTTTCTTTCTTTCCCTCTCTAATCTTTCTCTCTGTTCTTTCTCTCTCTAATCTTTCTTTTTTCTTTCTTTCCCCTCTTTCTTTCTCTTTATCTCTCTGTTCTTTCTTTCTTTCCCCTCTTTCTTTCTCTCTGTTCTTTCTTTCTCTTGCCCTCTGTTCTCTCTATGTTCTTTATTTCCCTCTCTAATCTTTCTTTCTCTCTCTGATCTATCTTTCTCTTTCTCTGTTCTTTCTCTCTCTAATCTTTCTTTTTTCTTTCTCTCTCTGTTCTTTCTTTCTCTGTTCTTTCTTTCCCCTCTTTCTTTTTCTTCCTTTCTTTCTCTCTCTTTCTCTGTTCTTTCTTTCCCCTCTTTCTCTCTCTGTTCTTTCTTTCCCCTCTTTCTTTCTCTCTCTGTTTTCTTCTTTCTCTCTCTGTTCTTTCTCTCTTTCCCCTCTTTCTTTCTTTCTTTCTCTGATCTCTCTCTGTTCTTTCTTTCTCTCTTTTTTCTTCTTCTTTCTCTCTCTGTTCTTTCTTTCTCTCGCTCTCGCTGTTCTTTCTTTTGCTCTTTGTTCTTTCTTGCCCCTCATTCTTTCTCTCTCTTTTCTCTTTCTTTCTTTCTTTCTTTCTCTCTGTTCTTTTTTTCTCTCTCCCTCTGTTCTCTTTCTTTCTCTCTGTGTTTGATCTTTCTCTCTCTGTTCTTTTTTCCCTCTCTAATCATTCTTTCTCTCTATGTTCTTTCTTTCCCTCTCTAATCTTTCTTTATCTCTCTGTTTCTTTCTTTCTCTTTCTCTGTGTTAGGGGTCGAGTTTCCCCCACTGCACAGGGAGGAATCTCTAGTCATATCCTCTGCGGTCTTCCATTCCTCTGCAGCCGCAGAGATTCCTGGTCAGCAGAGACTTCGGTCCAGGCGTCTTGCCCAGGCTGATGATATGCGTCTGGTTGCTCATTCTGGCTCTGCTATAACTCCATGCTTGAGTCAGCAGCAAGTAGACGCTTCTGGGACTAAGTCCTGTCCTTTGCTTACTGAGCATGCCTGTTGGACGACCTCTCATTGGAGGTCGGAGGTCACACGCACAGGTCCCTTTCCTGCTCGGATTGGTCCACTACGGGGAAAGTCCCGGAAGGACGCTGCTATAAATGAGTCGCATGGCCGCTCGGCCATGTGCTAGTATAGACTCTTATGCTTCAGGTGTGTATGAGGATGGATGCATGTATCTGGTGACTGACTCATTTGAAACCCCTACACTTGGTTGTGCCTGTTGTTAGGGTTTTGGTGTTAGAGTCAGCGCCGGTCAGTGGCTAGGTTTTATGCCACAGCGTGTCCAGGTCAGCACCTCACGTAGCGCCATATTGTGCCATCCAGCACAAGGCACATAGTACCGCATCTACTGCGGTGCTGAGTGCTGGTGAGTCTAGAGGGACTCCGACCCTGTGTCTTGGGGCAGAGTCCTGTGACTTTACACCAGCGCTCACCTCGCCGAGCTCTGTGAGCTTAACAGGCTTCGGCATTTATGTTCAGCGGTGGTGCGGCTCTGTGAGGCAACAGAGTCCGCCTTGTACACACTGGGTGATGTTAACCCATGTGCGTTCACTTATTATACCGCTATATAGTGTCCGCCATTACCGAGCAGCAGTTACCATCTCTGCACGGTGGACCTCGGGCTGCGAATGCACCTAAATACCTTCTATTTTATTTGGTGCGTTCCGCCAGCCCCTAACACTCTGTTTCTTTCTTTCATTCTCTGTTTCTTTCTCTCTGTTCTTTCTTTCCCTCTCTAATCGTTCTTTCATTCTCTCTCTCTGTTCTTTCTTTCTCTCTCTAATCTTTTTTTTTCTTTCTTTCTCTGTTTTTTCTTTCTTTCTTTCTTTCTCTCTGTTCTTTCTTTCCCCTCTATATTTTTCTTTCTCTCTCTTTCCTTCCCTTCTTTCTTTCTCTCTCTATGCTCTTTCTTTCGCTTTCTGTTCTTTCTTTCCCCTCTTTCTTTCTCTCTCTCTGTTCTTTCTTTCTCTAATCTTTCTTTCTCTCTCTTTTATTTCCCTTCTTTCTTTCCTCTCTTTCTTTTTCTCTCTCTGTTTTCTTCTTTCTCTCTCTGTTCTTTCTTTGTTCTTCCTTTCCCCTCTTTCTTTCTTATTTTCTTTTTCTCTCCTTCTCTGTTCCTTCTTTCTCTTATTTTCTTTCTTCCTCTCTCTGTTCTTTCTTTCCCTCTCTAATCTTTCTTTCTCTATATGTTCTTTCTCTCTCTCTGTTCTTTCTTTTCCCACTTTCTTTTTCTTTCTTTCTCTCTCTGTCTTTCTTTCCCCTTTTTTTTCTCTCTCTGTTCTTTCTTTCGCTCTCTCTGTTCTTTCTTTCTTTCCCCTCTTTCTTTCTCTCTCTTTGATTTTCCTCTCTCTCTGGTCTTTCTTTCTTTCTCTCTCTGTTCTTTTTTTCTTTCTCTCTCTTCTTTCTTTCTCTCTGTCTGTTCTTTTTTTCCCCTCTTTCTTTCTCTCTCTGTTTTCTTCTTTCTCTCTCTGTTCTTTCTTTCCCCTCTTTCTTTCTTTCCTTTTCTCTCCCTCTCTGTTCTCTTTCTTTCTCTCTCTCTTTTCTTTCTTTCCCTCTCTAATCGGTCTTTCTTTCTTTCTCTCTCTAATCTTTCTTTTTTCTTTCTTTCTCTCTTCTGTTTTTTCTTTCTCTCTCAGTTTTTTCTTTCTCTGTTCGTTTCCCCTTTTTCTTTTTCTCTTTTTTCTTTCTTTCCCCTCTTTCTTTCTTTCTCCTTTTTCTTTTCCTCTCTGTTTTCTTCTTTCTCTCCCTCTGTTCTTTCTTTCTCTCTGTTCTTTCTTACTTTCTTTTTCTTTCTCTCTCTGTTCTTTCTCTCTTTCTTTTTCTCTCTCTGTTCTTTCTTTCTCTCTCTGTTCTCTTTCTTTCTCTCTCTGCTCTTTATTTCCCCTCTTTTTTCTCTCTCTCTGTTCTTTCTCTCTGTTCTTTCTTTCTCTCTGTTCTTTCTCTCTTTCTTTTTCTCTCTCTGTTCTTTCTTTCTCTCTCTGTTCTTTCTTTCTCTGTTCTTTCTTTCTCTCCTTTCTTTCTTTTCTTCTCTCTGTTTTCTTTTTTCTCTCTCTCTGTTCTTTCTTTCTTTTCCTCAGTACCAGCCACTGTGCCCACAGTACCAGCCACTGTGCCCATAATGCCAGCCACTGGGGCCATAATGCCAGCCACTGTGCCCTCAGTACCAGTCAGTGTGATCAGCTGTGCTAAATGGGTGTGGTCGGGGCGTGGACATGGGATGACTAGTAGTGAAAAGGGTGTGATCGGGGACGTGGCCCAAAACTTGCCGCAGCTCCCCGCAACCTTTGTCCCTCTTTCCCTTCAAAAGCTGGGAGGTATGATGGTGGGCCCCAAGAATGATTTTTCTCTGGTGGGCCCAAGGTAGTCCAGTTTGACGCTGCTTCTGTGCCTCCTGGATCTAGATTGCTAGTTTTAGTTTTGTTAACACTAGGTTGTTTAAGTCAGTTCCATTAAAAAATAAATTAAAAAAATTGAAAAAAAAGCACTGTTGGAGTAATCCTCCTTTACCTCTTCCATCCACACTGCTATATCCAACTCTACTTCCTTCTCCACTTGGACCTTTGCCTATTAATTCAAGATTATCATTTGTCTTTTTTTTTCATTGTTTGTTATTTTAAATCATTTATCAATCAAAATTTGTTTGCAAGACACTGGTCCTGTTCTTACCCCTATTTAGATTTCTTTTGCAGACCCTCAGCCCTTACTTTGACCATTTTACAGCCATTTTTAAGCACCAAAGTTCTTGTCCTCATTGACTTGTATCGGGTTCAGGTTCGGGGATAAGTTCTTATACCGAACTAACCATTTTATTCTACTTCAGCCAATCCCTACAAACTTGAACATCCATGGGTCTGCTCATCCCTAATTTCAATGAATAGGAGAAGCTCTGTAATTATTATTTTTCTAGAAGGAAACCACCTGAAGAAACACTGAAGGTAAAACACTGACTAGACACTGTGGAAAATGGGATGAAAAACACAGAGGTCATGTCCAACATTTTTTAAATACATGAAACATTACTGATGTCTGAGTGAGGCCTTACAATTTTATAAGACACTTACCAGAGCATGAGGGAGTAGATTCAGACCATTCTCCTGTGTTCTGACACCATAACAATGATATTCCTTGTAATTCAAATCCTTCATCACAAGTGAAGTTGCAGATAGATTTGTACCTGTACTCTCCGAATGTATCAGAACAATTTACTTCACCATGTTCTGGGCTCTGCAGGGCCTTACATTGGACCGCTGTAACAAAAATTGATTTTAAATTGACAACATATATTGAATTATGCAAGAAAACAAAATTACTGAAAATTTTAAAGCACAATCATAATAATAAAACCAATCTACATATATGCTGGCCTTTAATCTCTTAACCCCTTGAGGATCTAGCCACTTTGTAGGTTAATAACCAGGCCTCGTTTTTTAAATCTGACCACTGTTACTTTACGACGTAATAAGTCTGTAACTCTTCAATGGATCACACTGATTATGAGACTTTTTTTACAACATATTTTACTTCATGATAGCGGTAAAATTTGTTTAATATGACTTGTGTTTGTGAAAATATCGGAAATTTGGCGACAATTTAGAAAATTTCGCAATTATGGTTACCCCTGCACACCAGGGTGTCATACCCATAATGGTTACCCCTTGTAAGGCAACGCTTACTGAGCGTGTTGGGGGACACTCGCTTGTCAACCAGGTGAGGGCACACAGGCATGTTTTTGTCACAAAAACAGTCTATTTGGTTTATTTAGATGTCCTAAGCCACTTGAGGCCATGTTATAGATCACAGGCTTAACACATAGTCTATAACACTTCTTAGTACACGACTTAACTCACAGTCACTAAACATGCTGGACTTTTCACTGTCCAGGTGCCGTGGGTGACTGCACGCCGAACAGTCCAGTAACATCCATGGAACATAACAGGCACCAACAGTCTGTGGAGATACCTTACAGGAGCTCCTGCTCCACACACTGACTCATTGTCAGTCCTCACTCGTGGGAAAGCTGCCTCACTGGGATCACTGTCCTTGTGACCAGTGCACGCCCAACAGTCCAGACCCCCACAAGTACAATAGCTTCCCCCACACAGTGCCGTCACAGACTCTGCACATACAGGGCCTCTCTATTTGCTCTTCAGGAAGTCGTCCACTCCTAGGACCTTCCAACACTCAGGCGTTCAGGTCCAAGGCCTCTCCATGTGCTATTCAGTAAGTTAGGACCTTCCAACACACAGCTGTAACAGGAATCACTGACTCACACCCTCCATACCAGGGCGTTATACTATGATGAACACCTCTCCAAGTCAGGGGGCAAACCCGAGATGGTTACCCCTCAAGAAAAGGGGGCCATACCCGAGATTGTAACCCCTCCACACCAGGAGGCCATACTGTAATGAACACGTCTCAGGACCTTCAGTACATCACATTCGGTTTCCCCCCTTCACTTCCAGTGCGTGGAACGCATCACTTAACAGTGATACACATAGGCATATCCTGACCCTATCATCTGTTCAGAATTTCCAACGTATGGAACGCATCAGCCGGGATGACATTATTACCTCATTTCTGTTCCCTGCACCCATCTGCACAGAATGCATACGGTAAATTGGATTTCAGCAGATTCTATCTAACATTACCCCTTGATTTAACTCTTCGTGTGCTGATATAAAAGAAATTAATCTGTGCAGGCATTCATTAGCTCATGTTAGCTGTCAATTTATGTGGCTCTGGGGAGACCATAACCCCCCTCCCCCCATCCACTAGTCCCCTTAGGGAACAGAGAAATCCAGCACTTAATTAAAAACCACAAATGACCTAGGACACCGCTAATAAAGGTGGGATAGGAAATCTATGCCCACGTTCACACATACTCAAGTACATTAGCTGCTTACTGTATTCATATTAGGTCATGTATAAAGAGAAAATTTATATGCTTGTGTGGCGCCTCTGAGGGTTCAGTTGCCAGAGGTACTGCACCTCAGCATGAGGTGTGGTACTCCGCTCTCAGGTAAGGAGGAGGGGGCACTTCCCAGAACCCACACACTTACATTCAACACTGTACCTCTCAGGGCCTGGGAGGAGCTAGATAGAGGGTGTGGGTGGAGAAAGTAGAAGGGGAGGAGTCAGAGGGACTTGTCATGGAAACTGGAGTCAGTTAGAAGGAGGTAGTCAGTTGGTGCTGGGGACTGAAGGAGAGAGGAGCACATCCCTAGACTAGCGCAGCATGAGAGAAAAGAGGAGAGAAAGAACGGGTCCTCCCTTCCTCTCTGCCTACCATGTGCGTTCTTTGACCTTCCCTCAGTATCTGATACCTCTGTATCCGAAGAAGATATTTCTGTATCAAAATTTCTATAAATTCTAGTATTTGTCTGTGAATATGCTTTGTTATTTTTAAAGTCTTGTAAGTCCCTTATGAAGTATTTACGCTTCCTTTCCTTGAGGTGATATTGGAACCTTTCTAATGTATTTTGCAAAGTCAATTCCTTTGCTGCAAAGTCTGGTTCTGTTGAGAATTTCTTTGTGATCTCAAATTGAGTTTTTAATGTCTCATTAAAGTTCTATGGAGTTTGTTTCTCTTCCTCTAGGAGGATTCTCATAAATTGGTTAGAACAATCTAAGAATATATATAAATATATACATCGGCGCTCCTCTTAGTATATACTAAAGCTGCAGATGTTTAGGCAGCATCTGTGCTGCTGACTGGCAGTTAAAAAGATGCAAAAACAGAAAGGGAGCACCACGCTAAAGCTACTCACTACATAAGCCAGAAAAATAAATAAGTAGAAATATCAAATCAAAATAAAATTATATTACAATCACTCTCTATAGAGGATATAAAAATTTAGCATACGAGTGAATGAGAAGAAATAACTCCCTACCTTGGAATGATTCAATAATCCAGCAAAGAAAATGGTAACTGAGGAAAAACACATATAGATCTATAATATAAAACTGTAAGCGTCACTCTGTCTGAAGCCTTTATAGACTGCGCAAGCACGACGCGCCTGCGCAGTCTGGCTCCAGACAGAATAATAATAATCTTTATTTTTATATAGCGCTAACATATTCCGCAGCGCTTAACAGTTTGCACACATTTTCATCACTGTCCCCGATGAGGCTCACAGTCTAAATTCCCTATCAGTATGTCTTTGGAGTGTGGGAGGAAACCGGAGTACCCGGAGGAAACCCACGCAAACACGGGGAGAACATACAAACTCCTTGCAGATGTTGTCCTTGGTGGGATTCGAACCCAGGACCCCAGCGCTGCAAGGCTGCAGCGCTAACCACTGAGCCACCGTGCTGCCCATGAATGAGGCATCCAGAGGTAAGAGGAGTGTGTATGGCACCAAGATAGCGGTACACGTACACACTGCATACCTTGATCTCGGGCGCCATACTTACATACTTACCTGACTGGGAGGAGCGTTGTCGCGGTGCCTCACTTCGGCCGGAGACCGGGGCAGGAGTGCGCGTGGGAATTGCGCATGCGCATAGTGCTATCCAGCACCATTTTACTGAAGACACATTTGCAGAATCCTCCCCCGGCCTCCGGCAGAATGGGACAGTGCTGGACACAGGAAAGAAAGGTGAGTATAAATGTTTTTTTTGTATGTGTGCAGTTTAATAGGGGTGAGGGGACCATGTATACCAGGGAAGGGGGGTGAGGGGGACCATGCATACTGGGATAGGGTGGTGAGGGGACCATGCATACCTGGAAAGGGGGGTGAGGGGACCATGCATACCAGGATGGGGGGGTGAGGGGACCATGCATACCAGGATAGGATGGTGAGGGGTCCATGCATACCAGGAAAGGGGGGTGAGGGGTCCTTGCATACCAGGAAAGGGGGGTGAGGGGTCCATGCATACCAGGATTGGGGGGTGAGGGGACCATGCATACCAGGATAAGGGGGTGAGAGGACCATGCATACCAGGAAAGGGGGGTGAGGGGACCATGCATACCAGGATTGGGGGGTGAGGGGACCATGCATACCAGGATTGGGGGGTGAGGGGACCATGCACACCAGGATAGAGGGGTAAGGGGACCATGCATACCAGGAAAGGGGAGGTGAGGGGACCATGCATACCAGGATTGGGGGGTGAGAGGACCATGCATACCAGGATAGGGGGGTGAGGGGACAATGCATACCAGGAAAGGGGGGTGAGGGGACCAAGCATACCAGGAAAGGGGGTGAGGGGACCATGCATACCACAAAATGGGGGTGAGGGGACCATGCATACCAGGATAGGGGGGTGAGAGGACCATGCATACCAGGATAGGGGTGAGAGGACCATGCATACCAGGATTGGGGGGTGAGGGGACCATGCATACCAGGATTGGGGGGTGAGGGGACCATACATATCAGGATAGGGATCAGGGGTACCATGCATACCAGGATGGGGATGAGGGGTGCCATGCATACCAGGATAGGAGGGGGAAGCACATACCAGGATGGGAGACCATATACCAATAAAAATGCTCGCCACCCGGGCATAGACCGGGATCATAACTAGTATATATAAGGGCTATTAGTCTCCCACTGAAGCCTACTACAAATTTAAAGGTTCAGGTAATGAACTTAGCAAATATAATAAAATAGAATAGGAATAGGCATGAGGGAAGGATCCTTACTTGTGTCGACTCCTATAGTCATGCGAGATAGACTTCTGGGTAAATGACCAGAGGATTTCTCCACAGGAACAACTGCAACAAGAAGGATCCTGAACGCTGAGGTAAGGAGGTATGAACTAAGGAGTTCACCGGTACTTGCGTTTGACCACAGCGGAACGTAAGATCTTAGAGGTGCAACCACGGTGGAGGGAGAATGGGGACAGGGGAGCGTCCCACCTGAGTGGGACCCATCTTCGCCCTCACCGAAGGATGGAAGCACACGGTGTGGGCCGGCCGGGAGACGCCGCTGACAGTGCCGGAATGTAGAGGGGCGTGGTCTGGGTGATGTCACCTAGAGCAGGGAGCTGAATGCTGGAAGACGGAGGCTGAGAAGGGCCAATCGCCGATGCGTTTCAAAGGTGCACGGACCTTCTTAGTCAGGGCTGCTGGCCTGGGCTCTGTTCTGTCCACTAATAGAGAAGCAAGATGCCTGTCCCCCTGCTAAAATGCCCTAAACTACATATAGGATTCCTTTCAAAAGTAATTTTCTAGTAGTCCTGTTGCAATTGACCTGAAGGTATTTAATAAGGTGCAGAAAATTTGTTTTATAAATGCCACATGCACACTTCCGGACTTTGGTCTATCCTCATCAGGACACAAAAGTACGCCTGCGCAGTAGAGGGATGAAGCAAGCAGGAGAGTAGTATCGCAAGAAGAAGGGAGTTGCCGGACCTGCACCTGCGACACCTGTCAGATCAGATCACACGATGATAAAATTTGTATTGTTGCTTTTCTTAAACTTTGTACGGATACAACAAGAACAGGTCTCACATGGTGTAAAACCAGGGGCTTGCGCCTTCGGAGCCCTAACACTAGTATTACCTACCGTGAGTGCCACAATATTGCCTATTGTTTGGCATTTTCTAAAAACAAATTTTGGATACTTT
This sequence comes from Dendrobates tinctorius, assembly GCF_039654945.1. Classification (NCBI taxonomy): domain Eukaryota; kingdom Metazoa; phylum Chordata; class Amphibia; order Anura; family Dendrobatidae; genus Dendrobates; species Dendrobates tinctorius. The sequence goes on along the minus strand of NW_027361680.1, from coordinate 4,023,268 downwards.
GGTAAAAATTCTCCTATTATGTTATCTGATTGGAGAGTAGACCAGTGTTTCTGAATTATTTTAATACATTTTTTATAACCATGATGGAAATGTGTAATAATGGGTAACTTGCCTCCTTTTCCCATTTACTCAGCAGAATCTTATAGCGAAAAGGTGGTGTCATAGATATACGTACATATAAGCATACTAGTCCCAAGTTTTACACTTTAATACTGGGAAAAGGGTAAAAATGGCAACAGAATGTCTCCCAGAAAGTCTCCCACAATTTCTGCTGACTGTAGAAATACCCTATATGTGGTTGTACAGTACTACTTTGACATACGGAGGTGACTTGGGAGGGACGGAGCGCTATTTGCCTCCTGGAGCACAGATTTTCCTAGACTAGTTTGCAGATTCCATATAAAGAGCCCCAAAGTGCTATAAAAGCAGAATATCCCCTCAAGTGACCATATTTTGCAAACTATAACCTTTTGTGAATTTATCCTCAGGTATAGTGACGATTTTGAGCAGCACAACACTACCTTGATTTTTGCATTAATGTTTTTCTCTTTTCCACACAGAACCTGGTGCAGCACCACACATCCCGGTTCATCCTCTGTTGAAACGGCCCCTTGTCTACCAGCCACTGAACAGACACAGTCCCAAATATCCACCAGCGATTGAGCAACCTTGCAGGCTTCAAAGGCTGGGGAACAGGCAGTCGGTCCTTCAGGTTTTGCTCTCTCCCAGCCCTCTGCCGCTGCTTTTGCTGGGTCTTCTCGTCAGTGGCAGAGGGCCTGGGAGAGGTCAGGCATGCTCGAGTTTATGCAATTAAGCTCGGTCTTACAGGATGGGATTAGGTTGATTGATGACAGAGTGAAGAGTGGGTTCAAGGAAGTCAACAAATGCCTTGACCGCCTGGAAGCCGACCTTGAGAGACCGGTGTGCCATTTTTTTTTCTGCAATTGAGCGAAGCGTGTCAGAAAACCTTACTCCTCAACTCCAGCTGAATGTCATGCAGGCCTGCCAGGTTGCTTACAGCCACACATTACAGCAGCAGCAGTCCCAGCAGTAGTCACAATCCTACAATCAACAGGCCGGAGGATATTACCAGCAGCCAATCAACTTTCCAGCTCCCACAGCACCGAACTATCCGCCACCTCCACCGCCTCCAGTTCACCGAGCGACCACGCTGCCAAGTTCATCAACCCTGCAGCTAGCAGCATCCACCGTTCTCCATAGTCCAGCACCCATGCAGCCAGCATTATCAACGATGCTGCCCAGTCCACCACCCCTTCCCAGTCCACCACCCCTGCCCACTGCAGCACTCCTGCCCAGTCCAGAACCCCTGCCCAGTCCTGCACCCCTGCAGCCAGCAGTATCCACAATGCAGCCCAGTTCAGCACCGTGCCAGATGACTGCTACAGAGTACACCACTCCCACTCGGCCAAGAAAAGCAAGGTCCAAAAATAAAATCTTGCCACCAGGACCAAAACCAGGAGCCAAAAAACTATGCCCACATGGAACCCACCACCTCCACCCTCACCTACCTATTTGTCAATACCTTCTCTTGTGTCTCTGTGTCTGTTCCTTCCAGTTTGTCTATCGATTCCTATGATTCCACTTTGTTATCTATCCCCAATGTCTCCACTGCCATCCCTGATCCAATCCTTCAATTTGTTGCCCCTTCCCCTGTAGACCCTTCCCCTGTAACCCCCTCATCAACTACCACCCAATCCTCACAGCTCCACACCCCCAAAGTCCACCCCATCTCACCTTCACGTAAATCCAGAAGGAAAAACCAATGACCCCAACCTTAACCCTTATTTTTTGCTAAAAATTTTTGTTAGCATTATATCTTGTGCTATTTGTATCTTTATACGCCACCGCCGACACAAACACACTTTTTGAGGGAAGGTAGTTTATTATTTAACTCAGCAAACATTAGAGGTAAATTTTTACATTACATGTACATTTTAACATCACCGGTACACTTTCATGTACATTTTAGCATCACAGGTACATTTAGATGTAACAGGTATGTAATATTTGAAATTACAGGTATGTTTTAAACATAACAGTTACAAAACATAACAGGTACATTTTACTTAGTGGCTTAAATCATTTTGTCTTGCCATGCCACATGTCCATTATCTGAAACAAAGTAAGCGGCAAACTTATCCCTCATCTGGGCAACTTCCACTGTGGTTCTCTGAGGGTGAAATTGATGATCATGCAATGTAACAGGTTCCTCAGGTTGTAAGCTTGGTCTCTCTTTTACCATGATGTAGTTGTGCAGAACAACACATGCTTTTACAACCTCATCAATAGTGTCAAATTTTAGATTAATGGATGTGCACAAAATGCGCCATTTCGATACCAGCAATCCAAATGCACACTCCACGCTTCTTTGTGCCCTTATCAGTTTGTAGTTGAAATTTTTTTTGTGTGATTTAAGTTCTGACTTGAGTATGGTTTAATGAGGTTGGAAAACATTTGGAACTCCTCATTCCCAACAACAACAAATGGCATTGGCGGTCCATCAGTGTTGGGAAGAGGTCATGGCGGTGGAAAATTAAAATCATTCCCATACAGACGTTGTCCCATGTCAGAGTTTTTGAACGTCTGCGAGTCATTTCCAAATGAGCCAATGACATTGGCAACAAATCGACACTCGGCATCCACAATAGCCATTAGAACAATGGAAAAGTATTTTTTATAATTGAAGTACACTGTTTCAATTCCAGCTGGTTTCATAATCCTAATGTGATTGCCGTCCACAGCCCCCACACAGTTAGGAAAATTACAAATTTCCTGGAATTTGAAAGCATTTCCAATCCACAGTTCACTTGTGGGTTGGGGAGGAATTCTTGCTGCAGAATGCCAAGTAAAGCACGACAAGTGTCTACAATAATCCCAGAAAGGGTGGATACTCCAATCCGGAATTGGGAATATAACGACAATGTCTCTCCAGTAGCAAGGAATCTGCGGAAAAGAAAATGAGAAACAAAAATCAGTACACTGCTTAGGGATAGGGTTAGGGATAGGATTAGGGATAGGGTAGGGTTAGGGTTATTTGTGAAAGGAGTTTCTTTTTCAACACTACGTACCTCAGGGTGACCAAGAGATGTTCATCAGCAGGAATTGCTCGACGGAGCTGTGTGTCCTGCCTGGAGATGGATCCCTGGACATGTGGCAGCAAGTCATGGAAGCTCTGTTGCGACATCCTTGTGTAGTCAAAAAACTTCTCCAGGTTTTGCTGCAGCTCTGTGTACAAAGAGTGGTAGGCTCCACGGGTCTCTCGGAGTTCAAGGATGGGGTGTTGCCTATAGTGACAACTATGTCTTCTCTGTCTTTCTAATCTTTGTTCTTGACAAGCAAAAGCAAAGGCAGCAGCAAACTTCAGTTGTAAATACAGATCTTCTAGGAAGCTTTCTTGGTCAAGATCCATCTTGCAGCTAGATACAGCAGCCAAAGATGAGGATTTCCTCAGTGCAGTGTGTCTATATATATAGAAATCCCATGAGACACGCCTACTGGGTGTCTGATGTCAAGGAAAAGATATTGAAAAACATTGGAAATTTCTAATGCATGCACACAAACAACGCAAACGCATGCAAAAAGGCATACACATGCATGCAAATGCAGCGTTTTTTGGCGTTATGCGTAAGATGATGAGGATAAAAACACTGCGTAAACTGTGTGTTCTCTGCAACCCTGCCTGTCTGAGTACTGTTCCAAAAAGCCTCTTTGAACTCTACAGCCATGTCTGTATGAGCACTGTCCCTAAAAAATAAATTTACTCTGCAGCAGTCTCTTTGTCATTTGTTGGCCAAACAAATATATCTACTGTACTGCTGTGTCTTTACGAGCAGTTTAGCAAAAAAATAACTCTACTCTGCAGGCAGTCTTGTGTTTGCCATTTTTGGTACAAAAGCGTTATGTATTCTGCAACCATCTTTTTGATATTTCTAGGCCATAGAAATAATTTTCCTGCACTGCTGTGTCTATACTAGTAGTGTGGCAAAAATAATTCTACTCTGCAGTCATATCTTTGCCATTTTTGGTACTAAAAAGTTGTACTCTGCAACCGTTTCTTTGCCATTTGTAAGACAAACAAATCATTTTACTGTACTGCTGTGTCTATATGAGTAGTGTGGAAAAAAATTAATCTACTCTGGAGCTCTTTGTCATTTGTAGGCCAAATAAATAATTTTACTGTACTACTGTGTGTATATAAGTAATGTGGCAAAAAAAACAATTCTTCTCTGCGGTCGTGTCTTCCCATTTTTACTACAAAAATGTTATTGTATTCTGCAACTGTTTCTTTGCCATTTGTAGGGCAAACCAATCACTTCACTGTACCACTATGTCTATATGAGTAGTGTGGCAAAAAAATAATTCTACTTTGCAGTTGTGTTTGCCATTTTTGGTCCAAAAAAGCTATTGTATTTTGAAGCCATTTTTTTGCCATTTGTAGGGCAAATTTATTTTTTAATGTACTACTGTGTCTATACAATTAGTGTGGCAAAAAAATAAATCTAATCTGCAGCCAACGCTTTGTCATTTATTGGCCAAGCACAGAGGCATATTTAGGCTTTCTGGCACCCGGGGCAAGAATTGGGTTCGGCGCCCCACCCCCCCCCAAGTACATATGTGACTTGCACACTTAGCCATGTACCCACAAGCTGCTCTCCCTAATGCTCTCAATGTTCATTAAAAAACTGAAAACAGGAAGAGAAGCTCATTGTCACAGGACCATAACTATGAAAATCGCATATGAGTGAAGTGTCCATGTGGTGACTACTGGAACCTGCAGAGCTGAATCCTGACATTGCAGCTTCTGAATTCTCACAACTAATGCACTGCACACATTTAGGATTCTCCCTTGCCGATGTACAGTCATGTCAGCACATGTATGTGATTTATACACTTCTGGCCACATTCCAACTAGACGTGCCCGGCCTTGCTCTTGCATTTTCATTGAGTGAGGCCACACATGTCTAGTCAGCATGTGACCGCATGTATGTAAATAACCAGCACGAGAGAATCCTAAGAGTGTTCAGTGAGCACTGTGAGAATTCAGAAGACTGCAGTCACATAGAATGTCTGCAGACTCAGCACAAACCTGGACAACCCCTTTAATGTTCCTTACAAATAAAAACATGAGAATTAGTCAGCATCACAAATAATATTTACATCCAGGTACCTTATAGATGACGTCGTCTCTGGAGTTGTTCTCCTTTTCTTCTTCTTGACCAGACCTCATGATGAGTTTTCTCATCCACAGCCGTCTCTGCAGACGTCCATCTTCTCCGGTCTTCTGCAGCAAATCTCCACACGATGTCCTTAAAGATAGAAGTGTCATTATAATGCTCCTGAATAAAAATATCTGCAATATACTGTCGCCTCACACTATTCCCCTCCCTCCTCATACTGTCTCCTGTAACATCCCACCTGTTCACCATACTGTCTCCTCATATATTTACCCCCTCACTCTCTATACTGTCTGCTCACACATACCCCTGACTCCCCCATACTGTGTCTGCACACATCCCATCACCCTCACTCCCCATACTATGTCCACATACATTAACCCGTTCGCTCCCCATACTGTCTGCACCCATCCCCCATATGGTTTCCTCATACATACTCTTCATTTTGTGTCCTCAAATCTCCCCACACACATTAAATCCCCCCATCCTGACTCCAAATCCCCCCCACACATTAAATCCCCCATCCACACTACAAATCCCCTCACACATTAAATATCCCCTCATCCCCACTCCAAATCCCCCCACACACATTAAATAACCCCCATCCCCACTCCAAATCCCCCCACACACATTAAATCCCCCCATCCTGACTCCAAATCCCCCATCCCCAATACCCCTCACACATTAAGTACCCCCCATCCCCACTCCAAATCCCCCCACACACATTAAAACCCCATCCACACTCCAAATCCCTCACACACATTAAATAACCCCCCACTCCAAATCCCCCCACACACATTAAGTACCCCCCATCCCCACTCCAAATCCCCCCACACACATTAAAACCCCATCCACACTCCAAATCCCTCACACACATTAAATAACCCCCCACGCCAAATCCCCCCACACATTAAATAACCCCCATCGCCACTCCAAATCACGCCACATACATTAAATCCCCAATCCCCACTCCAAATCCCTCACACACATTAAATAACTCCCCATCCCCACTCCAAATCCCCCCACACATTAAATAACCCCCATTCCCACTCCAAATCCCCCCACACATTACTGTAAATAACACCCCATCCCCACTCCCAAATCCCCACACATTATATACCCTCAACACCAAATCCCCCCACACATTAAGTGGCTCCCATCCCCACTCAATAACCCCCCGTCCCTACTCCCAAATCCCCAACACCTTATGTACCCCCACTCCAAATCCCCCCACACATTAACCCCCATCCCCACTCATTAACCCCCCACACACATTAACCCCCATCCCCAATCATTAACCCCCCACACATTAACCAATCCCCACTCATTAACCCCCCAAGCATTAACCCCCATCCCCACTCATTAACCCCCCACACATTAACCCCCATCCCCACTCCAAATCCCCCCACACACATTAAATCCCCCCATCCCGACTCCAAATCCCCCATCCCCAATACCCCTCACACATTAAGTACCCCCCATCCCCACTCCAAATCCCCCCACACACATTAAATCCCCCATCCACACTCCAAATCCCTCACACACATTAAATAACCCCCCACGCCAAATCCCCCCACACATTAAATAACCCCCATCGCCACTCCAAATCACGCCACACATTAAATAACTCCCCATCCCCACTCCAAATCCCCACACATTAAATAACCCCCATTCCCACTCCAAATCCCCCCACACATTACTGTAAATAACACCCCATCCCCACTCCCAAATCCCCACACATTATATACCCTCAACACCAAATCCCCCCACACATTAAGTGGCTCCCATCCCCACTCAATAACCCCCCGTCCCTACTCCCAAATCCCCAACACCTTATGTACCCCCACTCCAAATCCCCCCACACATTAACCCCCATCCCCACTCATTAACCCCCCACACACATTAACCCCCATCCCCAATCATTAACCCCCCACACATTAACCAATCCCCACTCATTAACCCCCAAGCATTAACCCCCATCCCCACTCATTAACCCCCCACACATTAACCCCCATCCCCACTCATTAACCCCCCACACATTAACCCCCATCCCCACTCATTAACCCCACCACACATTAACCCTCATCCCCACTCATTAACCCCACCACACATTAACCCCGATCCCCAATCATTAACCCCCCACTCATTAACCCCCCACACATTAACCTTCATCCCCACTCATTAACCCCCCACACCTTAACCCCCCACTCATTATCCCCCCACACATTAACCCCCATCCCCATACCTTAACCCCCCACTCATTAACCCCCCAAACATTAACCCCCATCCCCACTCATTAACCCCATCCCAACTCATTAACCCCCCACACATTAACCCCCATCCCCACTCATTAACCCCCCCACACATTAACCCCCCACACATTAACCCCCATCCCCACTCATGCTGCTGACGTCGCTCTGGCCCGGCGGTCAGAGCTTCAATTGTACTGGTGTCTGTATAGACGCCAGTACAATTGTTCCCTGGGAGCCGGCACGCGCACCTTCTCTGCGCCAGCTGTCAGCTTGACAGCTGACATAGAGAACCGCCAACTCTCAGGCTGGGGGGGCAGCAGAACGCAGCCGCCAGGGAGGACACTGCGGACCATTGCATTAGGTGGCCTGACTGCGCCCCCTGCCGGCGGCGCTTGGGGAAACTGCCCCGGCTGCCCCCCCTAGATACGCCTCTGGCCAAGCAAATACTTTTATTGTACTGATGTGTCTATTTTTTGAGTAGTATGTAAAAAAAATAATTCTTCTCTGCCTTAAAGCCACTGTGTACACTCAGCACCTCCGCCTGTGGGAGTACTGTGCCAAAAAGCCGCTGTGTGTGCTCTGTAACCCTGCCTGTCTGAGTACTGTTCCAAATAGCCTCTTTGTACTCTGCAGCCATTTCTGTTTGAGTAGGGTCTCTAAAAAATAAATCTACTCTGCAGCAGTATATTTGCCACTTGTAGGCCAAACAAATAATTTTACTGTACTGCTGTGTCTGTATGGGTAGTGCCAAAAAAATTATTCTACTCTGTAGTCTTGTCTTTGTCATGTCATTTTTTGTGCAAAAAAGTTATTGTACTGTGCAGTCATTTCTTTCTCATTTGCAAGCCAAATAAATAGTTTAACTGTGCTGCTGTGTCTATAGGAGTAGTGTAGCAAAAAATAATTCTACTTTGCAGTTGTGTCTTACCCATCTTCGGTACAAAAAAGTTGATAGGGTGGAGGATGAGTACATGGGGGGAGGCTAATGCACACCTTCAGTTTACCACCTGAGCACATGTCAGAGGATGACAAAAGACAGTTTTCAACTGTAGCATCTTTCTGCAGACTGGAAAGGAAGGCAAAGGTGAGGAGTGGGTAAAAGATGATGAAGGGAAAGATGAGGTCCTGGACCCTATATAATTCAGAGACAATCCTAGTAATGTGCACATTTTGGAGGAAGAGGAGGTGGCCAAACTGCCCCAGAGCACAGCAAAAGAGGGAGCAAGATGCAAAGGCAAAAGGGGCAGCCACTAGCCAATACGAGAGGTGCGACGCAGAGGAGCTCTTCAGGGGCCTGCTGTGCCCCCACTTCGCCGGGGTGTAGGAACGCCCAAAGTCTCTGCTAAATCCTCGTCGGCTGGGCCCAGCGGCTGATATGCCGAAGCATCATCGACTATCACTCTGTCGGACATCAGAGAGGATAGGTGACACATTGTAGTTAACATTCTGGACCCGTAGTCAGCCATACCGCGGCCCTATAGTGACCGGTCTTTGCCGGGTTAGTTGTGTTTGTGTTACCAGTGTATTCTTGTGTTGATCCCTGCGAGGATAACTGCTGTTAACTTGTTTGGTTGCTTGAGATAGCCCTTATAGGCATATATATATACAGTATATATATATAAATGTTACATCTTAAAGTTCCTCTCGTCTCCCTCATCGTCACTGCATCCCACGTACCTGTGATTACTTCATTTTGCATAGTCGGCAGGATGCAGTCTCCGAGCGCGAGCGGAGATGGTGTGGGCCAGGGGGGCAATGGTGGGCCCCGGCCCAGCCTATCCTTGGGGGCTATGCTGAGAAATCTACCAGGGTTCTCCGGCAGCAATACTATGCTGTGGAACTGGACAGAGCGAATGCGAGGACTATTTAGGATGCGTCCGCTGACCCACAACATAAAGGCAGAAGTGGCACTAATGGCATTGGACGGGGAGGCCTGGGATTCCGTAATGTTGAGGCCCTGGGGCAGCGAAAAACCTTTGTCAGGGTGTTACAGATCATAGAGGAGACTCATGGGGACCCGACTGATGTGGGAGAACTGAGAACCCGGATGTTTATTCGCATGCAGAAAGAGGGGGAAACAGTGACACAATATATGAATATTTTGCAGGAATTGTTTGTAGCCATTGAAAGGAAGGATGGGGTTGGCGTGGGGACCGTGGACGTAACATTATGTGACCTTTTAGTGACCGGGCTACGAGACACCCTGACGAAACAGGCTCTGTGAGAGCGGGTGCGAGTGGACCTGCATCTGACCTTTTCGGACATAGGAAAGGAGGCACGTGTTCGGGAACAGGAGCAAGGGGTGACAGTCCCTGTGGGGATGGCTCGGAGTATCGAAACATCCGTAAGCACCCTGGAAGAACCCCACTGGGTACAAGAGATGAGGCAAGAGCTACAAAGTATTAAAGGCGAATTGGCTGAAGCGAAGAAAGAGGCCACAAGAAGTCAGCTGGGGCCGGGCAGAGAAGGCACGAACCATTGCGGCCCTCTCCGAGTTGGTTCCCACGACCACTTGCCTGTTATGATTGTGGAGGATTGAGACACTCCGCCCGAGATTGCCCAAGTTGCAGGAGGAACCTGCCCCACCGGCCATTGAAATCAGGGGACCCTGAGCTGGGGGAACACCGCCCGGAGCCGGAGCCCACCACATGGGGTGGTGGAAATCATGAAGGTCTGATCGCGCAGTGTCCAGTGGTGTGGGCAGAGGTCGAAGGCCGTGCTGTACGATGCCTAGTAGATACAGGGTCGCAAGTAACGACCATGCCAGAGACTTATTTTAGGCAGCATTTTCCCAAAGCAGTGAAACCTCAGTGGGGGTCCGTGATAAAGTTGGTAACCGCTAACCAGCTACCAGTTCCTGTCGTCGGAGTAGTCTGGATGCAGATTTCGCTATGCTGCAAATCACTTGGCCGCCGGGGAGTGATCCTGACCCAGGGAGACGCAAACGACAAACATCCAGTTACCCTGGGTATGAACATACTGCGAGAGTATGTACCAAAACAGCATAGGTTGTTTTTGTATATACCAACACAACTCAAAGAAAGAAGTGTCGTGACATAAATATATCTCGGCAGCAGACAATGAAGAGTTAAACAATCCAGATCGGAGAAAATATAATGAGATCAGGGCCACAAGGCCCCTACAAAAGGAGACTAATCAAACTCCAGAGGTCTATGGTGGTAAAAGATAGGACAATAAGTGTGATGTTATTGAGAATGGTAGTGATGTCCACTATACAGCTGGTCAAATTCTCATACCCACCGATAACCAGACAATTCAATAGTACATACCACATTAACACCATGACATATAAAAAAAGGCAACCAGACAATTTCATAACCATTATAGCCAAGTAAATGTTTAATGTACAGACAGACCTAGATGGACACAGATTATGAGCAGGTCGCATCCAGCTTGGTATGACTTGGAGAGAGATGCTAGTGATAGAGGTTCATTTCAAAAGCTTTTCTTTAACTTCCTTCTGCAAAAGCCCAGTGCGAACTCATCTCATCCTATATTCCGGCCGATAGTCTCAGCCTGGAGGGATCTCATTAAGCCGACTAAAAATATCAAAAAAGCAGAGCAAATCTTAAAGTTGCCTCTTTCTTCATTGGCACTGATGGATGATCTCCCGATACCGGAGGTTTGGGGGAGATCTGGAATTAAAAGGGTGGGGGATGTTTTTAGTGGAGTGGAGTTCCTGAAATTCGGTGAGATCAGGGTTAAATATAATTTACCGTCATCTGAGCTAGTCTTTTACACCATGTTGAAAGACAGAATTTGGAAATTCATAAAAGGGAAGACTTTGAATTATGAAATGCTAACTTCACTGTTATGCAACCTTAAAAATAAAAACCTCTGGAGTCTGCGTAATTTGTATAGATCTGTCGTCAAAGACCTAACGAGCCACAAAAACATATACATGAAGAGATGGGAGTCCGATTTTGGTGCTGATATCCGTCTCGAGAACTGGAACGATGCCATCAAAAACACTTACAATTCCAACATATCAATGGGTCTTCATGAGAGTTATTTCAAATTGTTAAATAGGTGGTACTATACCCCGACGAGGTTATCGCATTTTAACACAGAGCTGTCTTCCTTGTGCTGGAGAGATTGTGGACACCAAGGGAACCTCTACCATATTTTCTGGGGTTGTTCAAAAATCAAAAACCTCTGGCTTCAAGTCACACAGCACATTAACCTCATTGCTAAGGACTTCACAATTACACCCGAAAGAGCACTTCTTTCATTAGACATGGAACAATTTGATGATTCGGTAAGACACATTATCATACACATCCTCTTAGTGACCAAGACCATGTTAGCACAATGGTGGAAGAAAGCAGAGGTTCCCAAGTTTTCAGACATGCTTGACAAGATAGGCCAACACAGCGATTTAGAACGCAGATTTGCGATTAACAACAATCACATTCACAAATACTCAAAAAAATGGAAGACCTGGAACAACAAATTTCATATCAAATAGAGTTAACAAGAGGCACTATATTTTGAAGTTAAAACCTAGGCACTTTAGTACTGGGATGCTGTATCTCCTTCCAAGAATGTTACCCCATAATAAGGATTGTCAATTTTTTTTTCTTATATGTTGTTATTCAATATATGTTATTCTATGCCTATTTGTGGGTTCTCTAGCTCTCTAGTTTTTAATTTTTTTTTCCGTACCTGTACAAGGTTGTTTATTCCCCACTCCCTTCCCACCTTCCTTTCCCTACCCTGTTTATTTCTAAAAAAACAATAAAATTATTTGAAAACAGGTTATGAGCAGGTGCAAAAGGAAGCCAAATATCTCCTACCATGCAATTAAGGTGATGGTACATCAATCACATGAATATTATGGTCCAATAAGATGCTAAACTGCTCATAAATAGAGGCGAATGCAGCCGTTATTATATAAAGATGTTATACAAAAAGGACACCTAAAAGAAAAGGGCAAAGGCTGAAATAAGGCCTGCATAGGCTGACCAGTAGTGTAGAACATACTTATCATTAAACCATGAGAAAGGAAAGAAAAAAGATGGTATGCTGTTTATACAATTGGACTCAACAAAAGGAGCCCATAGTACAAGTGATGTAAAATGACCAAACAGGCATTAGAGGGAAATGGGAACCATACATGAACTACCTATAGAAAAAACAGACACTGATTGTAAGAAGAATTGGCATGCTGTTTATATGAGCATTCACATGTAAGAGCCCTAAGATAGGGCGATGTAAATAAACCTAATCACAAATCAGAGACGAAAGCCATGTTTGTTTATAAAACCCCGTAAACAATAAGTCTTCGTTCAGACCTAAGGGGACTAAGCAGTTGAGGTTAAAGATCCATTTGGATTTCCGTCTGAGAAGTTCCAAAGTAATGTCCCCGCCTCTAAAGTCCGGTTGGACAGATTCAAGTCCCAAAATCTTGGTGCCACTCCACTGAGAGTTGTGTGTGGTCATACAATGCGACGCAACAGATGTTAGAGTTTTGCCTTTATCTTGTTCTTTCTTGGCCGTCGTTATACTTGAAAAATGGTGTTGGATCCTCCTCCTAAACTCCTGCGTTGTTTGTCCAACATACATTTTTGGGCATGGACACACTAAAGCGTAAATCAAACAGCGAGATTTGCAGTTGAAGTAACTCCGCGCGTTGATCTTGAACGGAAAAAGCGGTAAAGTAAAGACACTAGCACCAATAGTAAATGGACATATATTACAATTCCCACAGGGAAAAGTGCCAACCAGCCGCATGCCTCTATTTAACCTGGTAACTGGGCGTTTAAAGTGACTGTGGCTCAGGCAATCTTTCAGATTCCTTGCTGTTATGAATGGGTCACCGAGAAGGACAACAAAAAGCCAAATCCCAGAAAACCAGAGAGGTTGGTAACTATGCAGATTGCAGATCCCTGATCCTATCCACACAACTAGCAGTAGCAGTGGAGCGTTGCTACGATGACCTAGATGCCTCGTCACCTCCGGAGGACTACATAAGCCTAAAGCAAGAAAAGGGGAAAACTAACTGCCCCAGAGCAGACCCCAAAGGAATAGACAGCCCCCACACATGTATTGACGGTGAAACAAGATGAAAACACAAACACAGGCAGGAAAATAGGCTGAGCAAACGAAGGGGCCCAAACTAACTATAAAGGATAGGAAAGGAAAGACACTGTCTGCAATCTGCCAAAAACCCTACAAAAATGATGTCCAACACGTCTGATAACAAAATTAACCCTGAAGTCACTAGACTTCTCCCACTATATCAGCACTCTGAAATATTCTGAGACAGAGCAAAAAAGAGGCCAATCTAAAAAGGGACTAAAAAGCAAATTGGCAAATACAGATAAATAAGAGTGGAAATTCAGCACAGCCCAGCCGGGGCTGGCTGAACACAAAAAACTGAATAGACCAACAAAATCAAGTGTGAACATTAGCAAAAACGCTTAGCTTTGAGAAGGCTGGAACAGAGCTGAAAACCAAGACCTCAGAAGCCAGAAACAATCACCAGCACTGACTTAGGGCGTCGGCTGTCTTAAATCCAGTCTAAGATTCCTAATGTCCAATCGTCATCCTCTTTATCAGGTGGTATTAAATCAGCCTCACTACCTCCTGTTACCACCAGAGGGAGTCTGGAAGGAGAACTCAGTACTGGTGGACTAGAGAATGAACTCACAACACCTTGCCCTCCTTGCCACCAGGCTAGGCTGCACCGAGATGTGGGGTTTTAGTCTGGGCTCACGCAAAAGAATCCCCCAATGTTTTGACAGGATCCCTCTAATGTCACGCCACTTTTTTTCTGGATCGGAGTACATCAGGCGACAGGAAACATGACTCGTTTTTGTTGGACTTGCTATATTTTATATTGGACAAAAAACATTTAATCTTTGATAGAGTCCATTACAGGCAAGTCACCGGCACCGCGATGGGCGCATGCTGTGCGCCCTCATATGCGAATCTATTTTTGGGGTGGTGGGAGCTCACCAGGGTGTACTGTCTTGAGTCATTTTCCATGCATGTTATCAAATGGTATCGTTACATCAATGACATTTTGTTTCTCTGGACAGACACCCTGGATGAATGTCGCTTTTTCCGTTCCAGATCACCGCGCGGAGGAACTAGATTTTTGAGTGGACAGCAGTATTACCATCTCTTTTTGGCTCTTTGACATACACCTCGAAATTTCCATTTATTATCTAATGATGATTTGGGGGTGCTTCTCACCATTTACTAATGTTTACTACTTTGTACCTTCCTGTGTGATGAAGCATGTAGGAATGTTTTAAAAATTGCACATGCAGCCATTGAGCCCCACTGTGTTTATATGCCATCATCTATACTAATTTATATATTTTTTCTGTTTGGGGTTATACCAATTTAGTCACACACCCAGCAACGAAATGTGTTTTTTTTCCCAACTTTTGGTGGCGTAAGCACAGATTCTTTGGTCACCATAATATAACGATATGCGCGCCGCATTATTATAGCATCCTGTTTCTGTGACAGTTGTTGCTCCTATCTTGCAAGCAATTATATATGATATGCGCCATAACAGCACTAATATGCACCTGGTGAGCATAGCCACCTCCTGGTGTGAACTGTGCTGTAGTATTGTAT
Organism: Dendrobates tinctorius; assembly: GCF_039654945.1. Taxonomy (NCBI): domain Eukaryota; kingdom Metazoa; phylum Chordata; class Amphibia; order Anura; family Dendrobatidae; genus Dendrobates; species Dendrobates tinctorius. The sequence goes on along the minus strand of NW_027361680.1, from coordinate 4,008,207 downwards.
ACCACAGCATTTGGTTGTGACTTGTATCCTTTCATTTATTATAGCACAAGTACTGCGTGTACACCATGTGTCATCAGCTATGATTGATGTGCTAGTGATTTGCACTATTTTCTTTTTTGGCTTATTGTTGCCCTAAAAAATTCCAAAAATGTTTCTGTATCATCCATTCATTGCTCTGGATTATTTCTGATTATATAATATATATGATTATATATAACCCTCAATAATGATTCAGTATGTGGGAAGCGCTTGTAAATTATATTTTTCTTGTTCACATATATCAACATTCTTGGTGCTCCACTGTGTGTTCATATGATACTATTCACTCCTGTGCACATTATCTATTTAGAGCTACAACAGCTTTGCTATGTACCTATCGTCAAATCGCCTTCTACTTAGTTTCCACCGGCGTGAGTACAGAGTCTTTGGTTGTTACAGTAATGCTGCTGACCACACTGTGATGCACTTCCTGTTTTGCTGCCGTCGGCGAACGTGTAGTGTGATTCGTCACCATAGTAATGCTGTGGTGTTTAGTATGACGCGCCTCTCCTTATCTGGACTCTGGCGCCTGCGCAATGAGACTAGGTACTCCAACCTCATATATTGTAATGAGTTTCCCGTCCTGCAGATGCCGGCGCCTGCGCACTCTGTCTAATGTCTCAGTCCCTGCAGACATCACACGCCGCTGCCATGGGTCATTGGCCACATATGGATACCGCAGGTGTTTTCTTTCCATTCATTCCTGGTAAGCTGCAGCACAGCTGCGTTATATCATTAAATCATCTACCCTATTTAATGACACAGGTAGCTAGCTGTGAGTACCCCTGACGAAGCCACTTAGGGTAGCGACACGCGTCGGGTCCTAGCTCTGCCTGGTTTTACTCCACATGGGTTCCCTTTGTAGATATTACTAATTTATGCCTTTTTTCCTGGGTGGTTATAGCCCATTTTTTTTTCTACTCTCATGTACTCTGTGTCTGCTCTACCACATTGTTTATTCATAGTGCCTAGTTCTTGATACTGTGGACTCTGCTTAATTATACTTTGCAGGCTGGCCATTTAAGCCTATTTCTAAAACTTTGTGCACTAAATATGGGGGTGGTGGCCATCCTTGGTAATATGTTTACATTCTGATTGCATTGCATGTGTGCTCTGCTGTGCAGTGATTTCTAACCATTACTATGGGTATTATCATAAAGGGCCCTTAATCTATTTTCTATGTGCTTATATTTATTCAGAAATCAAACTGCTTTTTGTATGGGGACTTATATACTCAGTATTTAATGGTATGCTGTTTATATGATCTTAGGATTTCTATTTAAGTTACTATATTGTGGAGTAATTGCTTCAGGCAGTTTGCTTTATTATGAGCCTTGTATTGTCTGCATATATGTCACATGTGTGACTATTTTAATGTGTTTTTATATGTTTTGTGCTAGTCTGTGTTCAATAAAAATGAATTGATTTTAGGCTAGTCCATGCCTCAAGGTGATCCCCTTTTGTGGCCTATCCCTTTCTCTTCTTTATACTACTACGCTGTTTGTATAGGCCGTGGTTGGATCCCTTCAGATCAAATCTGTGGTGCCCCCTCTTTTGATTTTGTTTGACTATCGAAAATTGAACGCTTGTACCATCAAAGACTCGTACCCGCCGCCTCGGATAGAGGAGTCCCTATCCACCCTGGGGAAGGTGACATACTTCTCGACTTTAGATCTGGCCAGCGGGTACTGGCAGGTGCCAATGTCAGAGGAAGACCGTGCCAAGATCGCGTTCATTCTCCCCATGGGACTGTTTGAATTTAATCATATGCCGTTCGGGCTGGCCAATGCCCCGGGAACTTCCAGTGGCTGATGGCGCGGTGTCTGGGAGATCTCAACTTCAAGGTCACGTTGATATACCTGGACGACATCATCATCTATGCCACCACATTTGAGGACCACCTGTGGCGGTTGGGGCAGATGCTCGGGCGGCTGCAGAAGTACGGGTTGAAGGTAAAGCCCCAGAAATGCCACTTGTTTCATATACAGATCGAATACCTGGGGCATACTGTCTCCACCGAAGGCCTTAGACCGTCCATGGAAAAGGTTGCCGTGATCCAGTGGTGGCCTACTCCCGAGACGGTAAAAGATGTACAAGCCTTTCTGGGGTTGGCCAGATATTACTGTCGCTTCGTAAAGAACTTTGTACGTCGAGCCCGAGCCCTGCAAGATCTGCTGAAGGGGGCCCCTGTCGGAGCAAATGGATGGAAGATTCAGTGGCGAGAACCGCAGGAAGAGGCCGTCCGAGATCTCAAAGCCACACTCTTGGAAGCCCCGTTGTTAGCTTATGCGGATTTCTCGCAGCCGTTCATACTGCACACTGACGGGAGCCTACACAGGCTAGGAGCTGTATTGTCGCAAGTCCAAGACGGCCAGGAAAGAGTGATTGCTTACGGCAGTCGATCACTCCACAACTCCGAACGTAATCCCGACAATTACAGCTCCTTTAAGCTCGAGCTCATCGCAGTAATGTAGGCCATGATGGAGCTGTTTGCAGAGTACCTGGCGGGCTCCAAGGTGGTGGTACGAACCGACAACAATCCACTGGCCCACCTCGAAAATGCCAAATTAGGGGCCATGGAGCAACGATGGGTGGCCCGGATGGCCAAGTTCAAGTACAAGATCATCTATAAAAGGGGAGTGGAGAATGTACATGCTGACGCCCTCTCCAGGATTCGACGTACAACCCCAGGGCAGGCACAGTCGAGACAACGAACTGGAAGGAGAAGCGACGCCGTTCGCTCTGACCCCCGCCGGACTCACTGCCACGACCCAAGAACAATCCGAGATAGGACTCACTAGAGGCATGCTAGAACAATCCCTGGACAAGTGGATCCAGCAGCAACAAGAAGATGGAGAGATTGGGGCCCTGCGCCAATGGGTGGCCACCAGCAAAATACCTAACGACACTGAGAGACCAAGTTTGACTCAGGACACTTTGTTAATGCTACGCCAATGGGAGAAAGTAATAATCAAAAAGGGCTATTGTACCGCAAGGCGGTATTGCGGACAACATTAGCAATAGCTTGGCAAGTAGTCATACCAGGAGCCCAACTTAATGAACTAACTCGAGAGGACCATGAAAAAGGGGCTCATTTTGGAGCTCAAAAGACTTTTCAGTGGTCACAACAAATAGCTTACCATCCTCGCAGACCGTAGTGGAAGAAGCTTGCCGTGCGTGCCGCCTATGCAAGCAAACTAAACCACCCGCACAAAGGGCCCCAGTACAGATCATAGTAACATCAGCACCCCTCGAACTCTTGATGATTGACTTTTTGACCATTGGCCCCGCACACCAGGGGTATGAACATTGTCTCGTTTTGGTGGACCATTTCACCAAATTCGCCGTGGTAACCCCTACTCGAGATCAAACTGCGGAGTCGGCCGCTTACGTGATTTGTAAAAACTTTATCCAAGTGTATGGCTGCCCCCAACGGATACATTCAGATCAGGGTGCGTGCTTCCTGGGAAAAGTCATGGAAGAACTACACCGTCTGTATGGTATCGATAAATCCCGGACCACTCCGTACCACCCACAAGGGAATAGGGCCTGCGAACGATTTAATCGGACGCTAATCCAAATGTTACGCAACCTGGAGAGCGACCGGAAGGCCCGCTGGCCTGAGTACATCCCTGAACTGGTGTGGGTTTATAACAACCGGGTACATCGAGTCACCGGTTACACCCCTTACTCGCTGCTATTTGGCCGGGAAGGCAAGGGGATCACGGAGGTGGAATTAAATCTGGAAGAGCAACAACCGTGGACAGGGGTCTCGTCGTGGGTCCGGAACCACTGGCATCGGCTACAAACCCTGTACCGAATCATCCACACAAAACTCCAGGACCTGTAACATCCAGGGGAGACTCTGCCTCAACCCATCAACCTCCGGGCCAGGGATCGGGTACTGGTACGAGATCAGCTCCCTCAGAACAATCTGGAACCCCGCTGGGAAGAGAGTCCATATCGAGTGTTACGCCAAATAAGCGCTGACGGGCCAGTGTACGAAATACAACCTGAGAAAGATGGAGATCTCCCTACTGGTACTGTGCACCGAAATATGTTACGGTCCTGTACTTCCACCGACCCCACACGACCCGAGACCACACCTCAGGTCTCAGAACCTCTGCTAGCAGTATGGGATGAGGACGATGAGACCTCCCAGCAGTACAAATGGACACTTCAAGGAATAATATCCCAGTGGACCCAGTCGACCCACCAGCCCCGACCGAACCGCCACCTTCCACCACCCCAGAATACTCCACCACAGTCAAACCAAGACACTCCAAGCGGTCAAACCCCCCGAGTGGTACAAACAGGATCAGTTCGTATGGCAAAGGAAACTTTTGTCTCGAGACACTGACCCAGGCCTCCCCAAGCCCTCGCCCGAGGACTGGCGAGCATACAGGATGGGGGAGTGTAAGAGGAGGAGTCCCCGCTGTGTATCCGGGCCGGAACCAAGGGGGCCATCACCAAGGTTCCTAGGGAGACTTTTCGGGGGACACAATTGGGGGACGGACTGTAGAGACTTCTAGAAAGGTTGAGGGAGGAGCTACTGTAAAAGGAGCTGAGGACGCCAGCAGGAGTCAGTCGATGCAGCAGGAGAGAAGCGAGGAAGCTAGAGGGTGCCAGAGAGCCAGAGCGAGAGCCAGAACCAGAGCAACGAGAGTAGAGTAGCGACGGGAGAGACTGAAGGGAGACTCACCGCTAACAGAAGGGAGATGGCACCGAGCCGTCCAATGGAGAGACACCGCCCGGCTCCGCCCCGTGGGTGTGGCCCGTCCACTGCCGCCCGCGGCCACCACTGCCCGACTCCACCCCGCCCGCGGGTACGGCCCGTCCGCCTCCGCCCGCGGCGGCCGCCGCTCCACTCCAGCCTGCAGTTGCGGCCTGTCTGCTGCCGCCTGCGGCTCCCGCAGCTCGGCTCCGGCCTGCAGCTGCGGCCTACGCCATCTGGACCCCGGGCAACGCCGTCCCACCTCCGCCGGGAGGTGCAATGCAGAGGAACTCTTCAGGGGCCTGCTGTGCCCCCACTTCGCCGGGGCGTAGGAACGCCCGAAGTCTCTGCCAAATCCTTGTCAGCTGGGCCAGCGGCTGATACGCCAAAGCATAATCAACCATCGCTCTGCTAGACGTCAGAGAGGATAAGTGAAACGTTGTAGTTAACATTCTGGACCCGTAGTCAGCCATATCGCGACCTTATAATGACCGGTCTTTGCCGGGATAGTTGTGTTTGTGTTACGAGTGTATTCTTGTGTTGATCCCTGTGAGGATAACTGCTGATAAATTGTTTGGTTGCTAGAGATAGCCCCTATAGGCATATATATATATATATATATGTAAAAGTTACATCTTAAAGTTCCTCCCGTCTTGTCACTGCATGCCGCGTACCTGCGATTACTACATTGCCATCACCAGCGTTATTATTCCAATTATATGCCTGCTGGGATAAACAATTCAGGTGATAATGGATGATGTGGTGGCACAGTAGGAAGAGGAGTAGTGCCAATTAACACCGTTACCAGGCCTGAACAGCTACACTACTGTAAAGCCAGGGGACAGTTTGTGAGGATGAGAAGGAGAAAGAGGAACAACTGTGTTCACAGCAAAGTGGCATCTAGAACAGCTCATGGGCATCACTGGAGAGTGGCTGAATGGATACAGAGTACTTTGATGATATAACTCCCACCGAGGACAGCTTGTTGTTGCCTCTGTGCAGCCTGGCACACATAAGCCAATACATGCTGCTTTGCCTGCATAACGACTGCCGAGTAGCCCATATTGTTAACAAAGCAGATTACTGATTGGCCACACTGCTGGATCCTCGATAAAAGGACAACGGACCAGTATTATTTCTGCTACTGGAGCAGTATTGAAAAATGCTTGAATACAAGTAGACACTAGTTGAGAAACTACTAATGGATTTCCCAACTGACAGCAGGGGGGGCTCAGTGGAAGAACAAGGCAGAGGCAGAGGAGGTAGTCACCAAAGCAGCTGGGGCACCGCTACCTCATTGGAAAGCAGTGTTGGTGTAACAAGGTGGCATGGGGTGGTAGTCAGTCTATTAAAGCAACAATCAATAAGCACCCCGGCCCCATGCACATGAAAAAAAACAGATGCGATCCCAATCGTACAGCTCAGTCAATTACCTTCTTTCCATGCTCACTGCAGGCACTGAGGGTGAGGATCCAGGAAAAACACAGTAGGCACAGTTCTGATCCAACAGGGAAAGCTTTACTGTACATGAAATTATGCTTCCTACCCTATCCCTGCAGCTACTTGAGGCCAGTCAGTATCAGTGGCTCTCTCCCAAACTGGAGAGCCATAACAGTCTTTCAGATGATGATCCCAGGGTCCATCTACACTGCCCGGCAGACTGATACAGAGGTCTGCAGCTTTGCCCATTGTTCGGGGCACCTTCTGCTCCTAGCCATAGGAGCGTCCTGCCCTGGTCAAGCCTGCTTGGGCACTGACTGGGAGACAGAAACTTCCTGCTTCTTTGAGGCTGCTTACCCAGCCTACTGGATTAACTCTTGCTATTCCTAATGTTAACATGGTCATTACAACACAGTATATACCATACAAGGCATGGGATAAAAGAGCATTACGCAGTACACATAGCATTATTAAAACAGTAAAATGTAGGCAAGCCATTATGGTACTGCACGGGGCACTCATGCCTGGAATATAGGAGAGGTAGCACTTAGGGACCCCGCCACCTCCTTGCACCCCTCCCTCCTAAAATATGGTCATCCTCGACCATAACGGCTCCTGAAACAAAAGGTGACATAGTTCATAAAAACACACTTAGTCTCTTAATGGGGTCCGTCTGACCCTGGTGCCTTTGCTCCTGGAACCTGTAAACATACGGGCCCGATGGCCACTTAATTCAGTTCTATAGTCCTGAGCCGGCTCGCACCTCAGGTTCTCCTGATTCGCTTCCCCCCTCCCTTGACCAGATCACGGTCGCACCACATATATGTGCACTGCACTAAACGGTGGCGAATCCAGGGTTAAAATTGGGTAAATTTCCTGGTTAAAAAAGTTCATACTTTGCAGCAGCTGCACATACAGATTGTGACAACCAACCCTCGTAGTGTTTCAGCCCCGTGACCCAGCATGGGGTGAACAACTGTGCACAAATAAATTTGGAAGAGGGAGAAAACAAAACACTGTCCTTTATCTGTGACCGTGATGGCCACTCCTGACACCTCAGTCTTGCTGCCGTACTGGGCTCCTTGCACTTAAGAGATGCTGAACAGTCTCTGCATATTTTTTTCAGATGCAACCAGCACAACACACATTTTTTTCTTTTAAAGAGACCACATCAGTCAATACACGGCCGCTGATTGGTGTAGTGGGCCGCATGCGGACCCTGCACGACATTATATGTATGGGACGAAGATTCGCTGGAGGAGGAATCCCCACTACCCACTATTCCTCCGGCTCTGTGTCCCCTCTAGCAACTGTCCCATGGCCCCCAGAGCTTCCAGCTCTGATGCTATATCTGCGACAACCCCACTCAGTCCAGACACCGCCTCCTCCTGCCTGGCTGCAGGAGCTGCGACCGTTGCAGCGGGTCGAATGTCACGGTAGGCTGCACGTGCCTGTCATTCCTCTTGAGTGGAGACCATCTGTATGGCCACCGCATATGGCCCCCAGGTCCCAGACTTTTTTTTACAAATTATACCTGGTCCCATTCGTGTATGGGGCCCTTGCAACGAATTGATCTGGCATTCACATATACCTTCTCTCTCCTGCCATCCTCCAAAATGAATCCATAACCCCTTGAGGAGTCAAAGTACCTGATCACTTTGCGGGTTACCCAGCCAGACATATTTCCTCCGCCGGGGTGCTGCAATTCTTGTACAATGCGAGGTTCCTGCACTTTTTGTCATGGATGACTCCCTGGATACACTGAGCTTCTCCAGCAATGGGCACCAGGGGCTGTTCCACATACGAGCCGCTAGTGCCAGACAGAACAGGCGCGGACCTGGAGGACACAGATGCCACCAACACTGTGGATGACTGTGGAGTCGAGAGATAAGATGCCACCGGGGAGGATGGTCGGGCCACAGAGGGTGAAGGAGCAGAGACTGCAGTGAAAGGACGGCCGGGCGAGAACTCTCTACTCACCAACGCTGCGCCTGGTGACAGTCCTCTGGCGTGACCGCTGGTGCTGATGATCGCAGCCACAAAAATCCCCCTCAGGGCAGCCTTCAGAGTCTTCCAGACTCCTTTTGATTCCTGTCAGGGAACCGCCAATCCATTGAACTCCTCGGTCTCCACTGGCTGCTTGTCCGGCCGTCGGAATGGGTGCAATTATTCCAGCTCCTCCAACCATCAGGCCTTGAAACGCAAACCCGTTCTTGCCCGGGCCACAGATCGCTTTCAGTCCTGGATGCCGATGCTGCTGTGGAAAGACATGCTTTGTCTCTGCATTGTGTCAGGTAAAGGTGTCTCTCCTGGGTTCCACCCAATCCATGGGTGGGGTTACTTTCTGCTGCTCCACCCATTTCTTCTATTCAGACTGGGAGGGTGGCAGCTTCTTCTTCTTCTTCGCCTGCACCCATTTTGGGCCGGCATTCTTCACAGTGGGATGCGTCCTTCTTTTCTTTGGCGCCATATCTCTTACAAGACACATTTGGCACCACTATCTGATACGGTGTATATTAACAGGAGGCAGCGTTGCAGCAATAAGGTGGAAGAGTACCTGTCCACATGTCTCCACAAACTAACTGATGACTCTGCCCCATTTATGTTCTGGGTCTCCAAATTGGACACATACCCCGAGCTTGCCCTTTATGAATTGGAGGGGCTGGCCTGTCCTGTGAGAAGCGTACTGTCGGAACTTGTGTTTAGCACAGCATAGTGTGATCACAGACAGGCGCATCCGTCTGTCCACGTCCAACATAGAAAAGCTAACATTTCTTAAAATTAATCAGGTGTGGACCCCACAGGACTTGTCCATGCCTTTGGATGACGAGACAACTATTCCACCCGCACTCATTCACCGCAGGGACACAGAATTGTCGGCATCTTCCACTGCACCACCAATGAATCAAGCCCATACTACCTGGAGACGGGCTCCTCCTGAACCCATTGCATACACTGGGCATTGACTCTAAAAGAGACCTAATAGGCTCTATGTCATATTTAATTGCGGTGACACTACTTACCTGGTTTTCCCATGATGCTTTTTTGAAAAGGTGACCACCTACTCCACCTTTTTCACTTACACAACCAAATTCACCTCTTCTAGTTGAACCTCTGGTCCCTGGTTGTAGCTTGTTAGTTTATTTTCGGTTCATTCTATGTTATTTTAAGTCGGTTGCATAGAAAAAAAACAATGAAAAAGAAAAAAATGCAAAAAACCTGTGTTTGATTACTACTCCATTGCCTGTTCCACCTATACCGCCATGACAACCTCTTCCTCTATTTGGACCTACACTTCATGGTTCTAGATTGCTAGTTTTAGTTTTGTTAATCCTAGGTTGTTTTAAGTCAGGTCCATAAAAATGTATAAAAAACAATGAGAAAAAATGAGAAAAATCACTGAAAAGAAGAAAAAAAAACTGATTTGTAACACTCACCAAAGCCTTGATATGCAGCGACGAACCTCCTCGGTGGCCGTGTGGACGGTACATCACAGCCGTGACAACTTCTCTCCACACTATCTCCATTCTTTCATCCTGGTAAGCAACATTTCTGGTTCCCACCCCTTCGTGGGCGGAGCCATTTCCAACTGCTCCACCCATTTCTTCATTCTATGTATTCTCCTTGAGATGACCTCTGATCACTGGTGGCTGTCCACACTGGCCCTTATCCTGGGACTCCCTCCAGCCATAGCCACTCCATTCTTCTGGCTATATATCTCCTGTAAGCTACATGCGTCGTGCCTTCGGGCAGAATGCCCAGGAACTCCTCACTAACCAGGAAATGTTTCTTCTATATCCCCTGCTGTGTGCTGCTCTGCTCTCTGTGCCCCTCCCATTTACTTAACCCCTGTGGTTCCTGTATCTCACTTGCCTATTCTATGCTATTACCTTGCTCTAATATGCCCCCCTTAAGCTAACCCACTAATATACTATAATAACCCCTATCCTGTCTTAACCCTAATCTTTGACATATCAAATACATCACAATATGTAACACACATTACATTAACCCCTTGCTGACATCAGACGTACTATCCTGTCCATGGGACCCGGGCCCCTATGCCCATGGACGGGATAGTACGTCTAGCGCGATAAGCGGCGCCCACGTGGTGAGCGCCGCTGATCGCGGCCGGGTGTCAGCTGATTATCACAGCTGACACCCGGCACAATGTGTCAGGGGCGGTCACAGACCGCCCCCGACACGTTAACCCCTTGCATACCGCGATCAAACATGATCGAGGTGTACCGGGGGTTAAAGGGAAGCATCGGCAGGGAGGGGGCTCCCTCCGTGCTTCCCTGAGCCCCCCACAGCAGCGCAATGTGCAGCGCTGCTGCGGGGGGCTCCTTCCCAGCAGGCCCCCGAATCCAAGAGGGCGACGGGGGCCTTCGGGGGCCTGCAGGGAGCTGACTTCCTCAGTGCCTGCAAAGCGCAGGCATGAGGAAGTCTGCAGCAGTGCATGTGACAGATCGCTGATCTGTCACAGTGATCGGTGACGATCTGTCACAGGACAGTGATGTCCCACCTGGGACTATGTAATAAAGTTTAAAAAAACAATTGTTAAAATAATTTTAAAAAAATTGCCAAATAAAGTAGAAAAAAAAAATATATTCCCCAAATAAATCCATTTTTTGGAAAAAAAAAAAAAAAAAAATACACATGTTAGGTATTGCCGCGTCCGTAACGACCTGCCCTATAAAACTGTCCCATAAGTTAACCCCTTTAGCGAACCCCTTAAAAAAATAAAATAAAAAACGAAGCAAAAAATAACGATTTATTATCATACCGCCAAACAAAAGGTGCAACAACGCGCGATCAAAAAGACGCATATAAATATGCCTAGTACCGCTGAAAATGTCATCTTGTCCCGCAAAATGAGCCACCACACAGCATCATCAGCGAAAAAATAAAAAAGTTATAGCTCGCAGAATAAAGCGATGCAAAAATAATTATTTTTTATATAAAATAGTTTTCATTGCATAAAACCGACAAAACGTAAAAAAACGACCTAAATGAGGTATCGCTGTAACCGTACTGACCCAAAGAAAAAACCACTTTATCAATTTTACCGCACGCCGAACGGTGTAAACGCACCCCCCCCAAAAGAAATTCATGAAACGCTGGTTTTTGTTCATTCTGCGTCCCAAAAATCGGAATAAAAAGCGATCAAAAAATGTCACGTGCCCGAAAATGGTACCAATAAAAACATCAACTTGTCCCGCAAAAAAAAAAACCTCACATGACTCGGTGGGTCAAAATACGGAAAAATTATAGCTCTCAATATGGGGTGATGCAAATACTATTTTTACAATAAAAAGCGTCTTTTAGCGTATGACAGCTGCCAAACATAAAAACCCGCTATAAATAGTAAATTAAACCCCCCGTTATCACCCCCTTAGTTAGGGAAAAATAATAAAATTAAAAGAAAATGTATTTATTTCCATTTTCCCATTAGGGTTAGGGCTAGGGTTAGGGCCAGGGCTTGGGTTAGGGTTAGGGCTAGGGTTAGGGCTGGGGTTAGGGCTAGGGTTAGGGCTGAGATTAGGGTTAAGGGTGTGTTGGGGTTAGGGTTGGAGTTAGAATTGGGGGTTTCCACTGTTTGGGCACATCAGGTGCTCTCCAAATGCAACATGGCGTCTGATCTCAATTCCAGTCAATTCTGAGTTGAAAAAGTCAAATGGTGCTCCTTCCCTTCCAAGCTCTGCCATGTGCCCAAACAGTGTTTTACCCCCACATGTATCAGCCTACTAAGGACAAATTGCAAAACAACTTTTGGGGTCCAATTTCTCCTGTTACCCTTCGGGAAATAAAAAATTGGGGGCAAAAATATCATTTTTGTGGAAAAAAATGATTTTTTTTATTTTCACGCCCGGGCGTTATAAACTTCTGTGAAGCACTTGGGGGTTCAAAGTGCTTACCACACATCTAGATAAGTTCCGTGGGGGGTCTAGTGTCCAAAATGGGGACACTTGTGGGGAGTTTCAATAATTTAGGTACACCGGGGGCTCTCCAAACGCACATGACACCCGCAGACCATTCTGTCAAAGTCTGCATTCCAAAACTTCACTACTTTCCTTCCGAGCCCCGATGTGTGTCCATACAGTAGTTTTCTCCCACATATGGGGTGTCAGCGTACTCAGGACAAAATGGACAACAACTTTTGGGGTTCAATTTCTCCTGTTACCCTTGGGAAAATAAAAAAATTGGGGACTAATTGACCATGTTTGTGGAAAAAATACAATTTTTTTATTTTCATGCCGGGCATTATAAACTTCTGTGAAGCCCTTGGGGGTTCAAAGTGCTCACCACACATCTAGATAAGTTCCTTAGGGGGTCTAGTTTCCAAAATGGGGTCATTTGTGGGGGGTTTCCACTGTTTAGGTACATTAGGGGCTCTCCAAAGGCAACATGACACCCGCAGACCATTCCATCAAAGTCTGCATTCCAAAACATCACAACTTACCTTCCGAGCCCCGACATGTGTCCATACAGTAGTTTTCTCCCACATATGGGGTATCAGCGTACTCAGGACAAATTGGACAACTTTTTTGGGTCCAATTTCACCTGGTACCCTTGGGAAAATAAAAAAAAATGGTGACTAAAAGATCATGTTTGTGGAAAAAATACGAATTTTTTATTTTCACGCCCGGGCGTTATAAACTTCTGTGAAGCCCTTGGGGGTTCAAAGTTCTCACCACACATCTAGATAAGTTCCTCGGGGGGTCTAGTTTCCAAAATGGTGTCATTTGTGGGAGGTTTCCACTGTTTTGGTACATCAGGGGTTTTCCAATCGCGACATGGTGTCCGACCTCAATTCCAGCCAAAAACGTCAAATGGCGCTGCTTCTCTTCCAAGCTCTGCCATGCGCCCAAATAGTGGTTTACCCCCACATGTGGGGTATCAACATACTCAGGACAAATTGCACAATAACTTTTAGGGTCCTGTTACCCTTGGGAAAATAAAAATTGGGGGTGAAAAGATCATTTTTGTGGAAAAAATATGATTTTTTAATTGTACCGCTGTACGTTATAAACTTCTGTGAAGCCCTTATGGGTTAAAAGTTCTCACCACATATCTAGATAAGTTCCTTAGGGGGTCTAGTTTCCAAAATGGTGTCATTTGGGGGGGTTTCCACTGTTTTGGTACATCAGGGGTTTTCCAATCGCGACATGGTTTCCGATCTCAATTCCAGCCAAAAGCGTCAAATGACGCTGCTTCCCTTCCGCGCTCTGCCATGCGCCCAAATAGTGGTTTACCCCCACATGTGGGGTATCAGCGTACTCAGGACAAATTGCACAATAACTTTAGCAGTCCAATTTCTCCTGTTACCCTTGGTAAAATAAAAAAAATTGAACCTGAAGTATTTTTTTTGTGAAAAAAAGTTAGATGTTCATTTTTTTTTAAATATTCAAAAAATTCCTATGACGCACCTAAAGGGTTAATTAACCTCTTAAATGTGGTTTTGAGCACCTTAAGGGGTGCAGTTTTTAGAATGGTGTCACTTTTTGGCATTTTCTATCATATACACCCCTCAAAGTGGCTTCAAATATGATGTGGTCCGAAAAAATAAAATGGTGTTGCAAAAATGAGAAATCGCTGGTCAATTTTTAACCCTTATAACTTTCTAACAAAAAAAATTTTTGGTTCCAAAATTGTGCTGATGTAAAGTAAACATGTGGGAAATGTTACTTATCAAGTTTTTTGTGTGTCGTATCTCTGTGATTTAAGGGCATAAAAATTCAAAGTTGGAAAATTGCGAAATTTTCAACATTTTCGCCAAATTTCCATTTTTTTCACAAATAAACGCAAGTTATTTGAATGAAATTTTACCACTATCATGAAGTACAATATATCTTGAGAAAACAATGTCAGAATCACCGGGATCCATGGAAGTGTTCCAGAGTTATGACCTCATAAAGGGACAGTGGTCAGAATTGTAAAAATTGGCCCGGTCATGAACGTGCAAACCACCCTTGGGGGTGAAGGGGTTAACATCACAGTATATAAACATTCCATCACTAGAGTTGAGCGACTTTTGCTTTTTTAGGGTCGCGTTTCGTTTCGTGAAACCCGACTTTTCCAAAAGTCGGGTCGAGCAAGATCGTCCGATTATAGGGAAAAGTCGGGGTCGTCCCGAAACACGAAACCCAATGTAAGTCAATGGGGAATAAAAGTCGACAGTGAGAGGAGGACAGGAAACACACCTACAGTGCCCATTTGAATGCCAAAAGCATCAATTCTTCTTACTTAAGCTTGTCAACCTTAATTAACTTCATAATACAAGTTACGCACTGAAAAATGGGGGTTATTTGGCTAAATTTGTGGGGGGGGAGGGCTGGCTGCAGGTTTTCATGTGCCCTGGGCGAAAGAGCACCCCTTTAACACATACCACAACTCATCATGCTCCGATACGGCAGAGAAATAGCGGTATAGTACAATGAAAAATACCTCACTTTTTACATCTCATGACGAGGCCCATCTATTTCTCCATACAAAATCATTGGTCCCATATAATGTTTGAAACAGTATATGATGAGCTCCACATAATGCTACAGTATATGTTGGGCCCCATGGATGAAGCTCCACTGTCTTATGGGCCCAAATAATGCTCCAAACATAATGGGCCCCATTTCTAATGCTCTAGTGTATAATGGGCCCTGTAAATGCTGCTCCAGTGTCTGATGTCCACCTTTGGAATGTTCCAGTGTATGGTGGGCCCCATCTATCATTCTCCAGAGTATAGTGCTCCCCAAAAATTGCTGTCTCAACATAGAAAACAATCAAATAAGTCTCCTCGCTAGGGAATCCCTGTACTTGTCTGGACAGGTGCTGTAGCTTGCTTAACAGCTCGCCAGCCGTTCTCACGCCCAGTATGGATTGCACGTGATTGCACAAAGGTTAGAAAGTGTACCGTATCCCTGGATAACATGTATGGATAGCGTACACATTCAAAATATATGTCTATACAGCATGAGGCAGGCTCAGACGGTGTTAGGCCCAGTATGGATTGCACGTCATTGCACAAAGGTTAGAAGGGGTACCGTATCCCCGGATAACATGTATGGATAGCGTACACATTCAAAATATATGTCTATACAGCATGAGGCAGGCTCAGACGGTGTTAGGCCCAGTATGGATTGCACGTCATTGCACAAAGGTTAGAAGGGGTACCGTATCCCCGGATAACATGTATGGATAGCGTACACATTCAAAATATATGTCTATACAGCATGAGGCAGGCTCAGACGGTGTTAGGCCCAGTATGGATTGCACGTCATTGCACAAAGGTTAGAAAGGGTACCGTATCCCTGGATAACATGTATGGATAGCGTACACATTCAAAATATATGTCTATACAGCATGAGGCAGGCTCAGACGGTGTTAGGCCCAGTATGGATTGCACGTCATTGCACAAAGGTTAGAAAGGGTACCGTATCCCTGGATAACATGTATGGATAGCGTACACATTCAAAATATATGTCTATACAGCATGAGGCAGGCTCAGACGGTGTTAGGCCCAGTATGGATTGCACAAAGGTTAGAAGGGGTACCGTATCCCCGGATAACATGTATGGATAGCGTACACATTCAAAATATATGTCTATACAGCATGAGGCAGGCTCAGACGGTGTTAGGCCCAGTATGGATTGCACGTCATTGCACAAAGGTTAGAAGGGGTACCGTATCCCTGGATAACATGTATGGATAGCGTACACATTCAAAATATATGTCTATACAGCATGAGGCAGGCTCAGACGGTGTTAGGCCCAGTATGGATTGCACGTCATTGCACAAAGGTTAGAAGGGGTACCGTATCCCTGGATAACATGTATGGATAGCGTACACATTCAAAATATATGTCTATACAGCATGAGGCAGGCTCAGACGGTGTTAGGCCCAGTATGGATTGCACGTCATTGCACAAAGGTTAGAAGGGGTACCGTATCCCCGGATAACATGTATGGATAGCGTACACATTCAAAATATATGTCTATACAGCATGAGGCAGGCTCAGACGGTGTTAGGCCCAGTATGGATTGCACGTCATTGCACAAAGGTTAGAAAGGGTACCGTATCCCTGGATAACATGTATGGATAGCGTACACATTCAAAATATATGTCTATACAGCATGAGGCAGGCTCAGACGGTGTTAGGCCCAGTATGGATTGCACGTCATTGCACAAAGGTTAGAAGGGGTACCGTATCCCCGGATAACATGTATGGATAGCGTACACATTCAAAATATATGTCTATACAGCATGAGGCAGGCTCAGACGGTGTTAGGCCCAGTATGGATTGCACGTCATTGCACAAAGGTTAGAAGGGGTACCGTATCCCCGGATAACATGTATGGATAGCGTACACATTCAAAATATATGTCTATACAGCATGAGGCAGGCTCAGACGGTGTTAGGCCCAGTATGGATTGCACGTCATTGCACAAAGTTTAGAAGGGGTAACGTATCCCCGGATAACATGTATGGATAGCGTACACATTCAAAATATATGTCTATACATCAGGAGGCAGGCTCAGACGGTGTCAGGCACAGTATGGATTTGACGGCCCAGATTACACAGCGGAGGAGCAGGGAGAGGTAAAGATTGCAAATGCTGGGGCCCTGGCCAAGCAAGGGGGGCCCACTCGTGGGTGTCGGTACTGGCACTGGGCCCCTCATAGTACAGCGGTGTGTCTGACGGCGGGTGTGCACCACCACCGTCAGAGACACTTGATTGCACTATGAGGGACCCTGTGCCAGTGCCCGCGCCCAAGAGTCGGCCTACCCACCTGTCCAGGGCAACGGCACTCGCACGGTGTCGTGCGCTAGGTGGTGACCCCGGCCATGGGGGGGGAGGCAGCACAGTTAGGGAGTTTTAGAAAGTGGCATATGTTGATGTTGGACATTCAACTGATGCAAAAGGCGAAATAGGTGAAGTACCAGGAAGAGGTGGACCAAAGCAAGCCATTTTTCTGTCACCCTATGTGTCATCAGGGGAAGGTGGGACAAAATCCTTGGAAACCCATGCGTGGTTCATTTTAATGAAGGTTAGATCATCCACATTTTGGGTTGACAGACGGGTCCTTTTTTCTGTCAGGATTGATCCAGCTGCACTGAAGACTCTTTCCGATAGCACACTTGCAGCTGGGCAAGCGAGCTCCTGTAAGGCATATTGGGCCAATTCAGGCCAGGTGTCCAGTTTAGCGGCCCAATAGTCAAAGGGGAATGACCTGTGTGGGAGAACATCGATATGGGAGGAAAAGCAGTTTGTAACCATAGTTGACAACTGCTGTCTCCTGTCACTTTCCATCGATGCAGTATTACCAGTTGTGTGAGCGGTATTTGAAAAATCAGTCCACAACATTGTCATGAAACCCCTGTCTCCAACGCCACTTCTGCTGTGTGCACCACGAACACCTCTGCCAAGCTGCCCCCGGCCCGTACGGCTCGTGTGAGAACCATCACCGCTGCTGTGTGCTGGGAATGCCTCAAGCAACCGATTTACCAGAGTTGCTTGTTTATTAGCCAAGATTAGGTCAAGGTTCTCCTGTGGCATGATGTTTTGTAATTTGCCTTTATAGCGTGGATCCAGGATGCTGGCCAACCAGTAGTCGTCATCGTTCATCATTTTGGCAATGCGGGGGTCCCTTTTTAGGATCCGCAAGGCATAATCTGACATGTGGGCCAATGTTCCCGGTGTCAATGATGCACTGCGAGTGCTGGGTGGAGGAGCACTTTCTGGCAAATCCACATCCCTCCAGTCACGCACAAACCCTGTACCAGACCTTGCCACGCCAACATTTTCACTTGCCCCACGAGGTGCATCCTCCTCCCCTAAGTAATCATCCCCATCATCCTCCTCCTCCTCCTCCTCTTCTTCCTCCACCTCGTCCAGGAGAGGTCCCTGAGCAGACAATGGCTGAATGTCATCAAGGATTCCCTCCTCCTCTTCCTCCTCATCAACATTGGCTGCAGACGCCTGCTCCTTAAGGTGCGTCAAAGTTTGCATGAGCAGACGCATAAGTGGGATGCTCATGCTTAGGATGGCGTCGTCTGCGCTTACCAGCCGTGTGCATTCCTCAAAACACTGAAGGACTTTACAAAGGTCTTTCAGCTTCGACCACTGCATGCCTGTCAACTCCATGTCTGCTCTCAAAGTGCCTGGCCGTGTATCCTCCCACAAATGCATTATGGCCTGCCTCTGCTCGCACAGCCGCTCCACCATGTGCAGGGTGGAGTTCCACCTTGTTGCAATGTCGATAATGAGGCGGTGGTTGGGAAGGTGGAGCAATCGCTGCAGCTTCTGCATACGAACGGAGTGTACAGGCGACCGGCGGATGTGCGCGCACAGTCTTCGCACCTTCTGGAGCAGGGCTGTTAACTCCGGATAATTTTTGAGGAAGCACTGCACCACCAGGTTCAAGGTGTGAGCCAAGCAAGGTATGTGGCTGAGTTTTGAAAGGGCTATGGCTGCCACAAAATTACGGCCGTTATCACTAACTACCTTGCCTGCTTCAAGATGTACACTGCCCAGCCATGACTCAGTTTGTCGCTTCAAGAACTCGGCCAGCATCTCGGCGGTGTGTCTGTCGCCCAAACACATCATCTGCAACACAGCCTGCTGACGCTTTCCACTAGCTGCTCGATAGGGGGACACATCATGTGCAACAGTGGCAGCTGCAGATGGAGTGCTCGTACGACTGCGCTCTGTGGACGAGCTGTCGCTTCTGGAGGAGGAGGAGGAGGAGGAGGGTCGAACGCCTACAGCCAACTGTTTCCTAGACCGTGGGCTAGGCAGCACTGTCCCACCACCGCTGTCCCCTGTGGACCCTGCATCCACCACATTAACCCAGTGCGCAGTGATGGACACGTAACGGCCCTGGCCATGCCGACTGGACCATGCATCAGTTGTGAGGTGCACCTTTCCGCTCACTGACTGCTTGAGTGCATGGACAATGCGGTCTTTCACATGATGGTGGAGGGCTGGGATGGCTTTGCGAGAGAAGAAGTG
The DNA here is from genome assembly GCF_039654945.1 of Dendrobates tinctorius. NCBI lineage: Eukaryota > Metazoa > Chordata > Amphibia > Anura > Dendrobatidae > Dendrobates > Dendrobates tinctorius. Next base: position 3,989,005 of record NW_027361680.1, on the reverse strand, counting down.
GCGACTGGGTAGGTCATAGCGTGGTACTGCATAGGCCATGAGTTCGCGGAAAGCTGTGCTTTCCACCAACCGAAAGGGCATCATCTCAAACGAGATTAGTTTGGCAATGTGGGCGTTCAAACCCAGTGTACGCGGATGAGAGACTGAGTACTTTCTTGACCTACTCATAGTGTCTGGGAGGGTGAGCTGGACTTGAGAGCTGCATATGGTGGAAGTAGCGGTGGACAGGGCGGACTGAGAGAGGGTTGATGATGGTGATGGAGTTGGTGTTCTTTCTGATGGCCTAGAATCAGTCTTTCGTTGATATAACAGTGGGATTCCCTGACTGCTGTGGCCTTGCAACGACACCTCAACATTTGCTGCTGTGCTAACCGGTGTGCTTACAGTGGGGGAAACAATGTAGCGTTGCTGACTACCTTCGTTGTGATCAGTTGCACATGTGGCACTTGAGGTTTGGTGTTGTGTCCACGCTTGCAAGTGCATGCTGGTTAAATGTCTAAGCATGCAACTGGTATTCAAATTTTTCAGATTTTTCCCTCGGCTAAAGGTCTTTGCGCACTTCTTACAGATAACCTTGGCCTGATCATGAGGATTTTGTTCAAAAAACTGCCACACTGCACTCTTCCTACTTTGGCAGACATTTTGCGGCCTAGCACGCTGTGATCTTTTGACCCTCTGGACAAGCTGTCCAGCAACTCTTTTGATGTTTGGAACCTGTCTTTGGAGTGCTCCGGGCCTGCCAGATAACAGCTGTTGCGATGTCGATGTCTGCTGTGGATGCTCCTCATCTGAGCTATTGGAAGCAGCACCCTCTTCCCCCAATGGATGCCAATCTGGGTCAACAACTGGGTCATCCATCACCTCCTCTTCTATGTCATGTGCACCTTTCTCTGTGTCACCGTGTATGGTGGTATAGTGTGCGGGAAGGGGCACCTGAGTCTCATCAGGGTCAAAATCTGGCTCTGTACACTGCGAGGACAATGTAGTGCTCTGAGTGAATGTACCAGCAGAATCATCCATCAGCGGCTGTGCATCAGTGCACTCCATGTCAGATTCATCTTGGCCTGGGTAATTCACCATTTGACTTGATAATCCAGGCATGGTATGTGAAAACAGCTCCATGGAGTAATCAGTAGTATGGCCTGCGTCATCCTTCAATCTTGGTTGGGGTGAAGGACACAAGGAAAGGTGTGGTTCATGAACATGAGCCTCCAATGACGACTCAGTGCTTTTACTTTTTACAACTGAAGAAGAGGAGGCGATAGAGCTGGAGGCTGAGTCAGCAATGTAAGACAAAACTTTTTCCTGATGCTCTGCCTTTAAAACCGGTTTGCCAACTCCTAGAAAACTAAGCGTTCGAGGCCTTATGTAGACAGACGATGACGCAGGGTCAGCACCTCCTGCATTTGGTCCTATTTTGCTCTTGCCACTACCATCAGATCCACCACCAACACCATCATTACCAGCTGCCAACCCCCGCCCAATTCCACGGCCTCTTCCACCAGCCTTCCTCATTTTTGGTAGAAATGTAGACAAAATCCAACAAACTATATATTAATGTAAAACAAGGTACAAGGTGTCTATAGGACAGGGGAGTTTTAGAATTTCTGCACACACTTGTGGACAGTGGACACTTGTGGATTGTGTGCGGCCCACTGATATCTGAGCGCTATGTGACACGCTCGATGGCACAGCTGCCTGTGACCAAAGTGACGAGAGGATAATGGAGATTTTGAATCTCTGCGTACACTTTTGGACACTGGACACTTGTGGATTGTGTGCGGCCCACTGATATCTGAGCGCTATGTGACACGCTCGATGGCACAGCTGCCTGTGACCAAAGTGACGAGAGGATAATGGAGATTTTGAATCTCTGCGTACACTTTTGGACACTGGACACTTGTGGATTGTGTGTGGCCCACTGATATCTGAGCGCTATGTGACACGCTCGATGGCACAGCTGCCTGTGACCAAAGTGACGAGAGGATAATGGAGATTTTGAATCTCTGCGTACACTTGTGGACAGTGGACACTTGTGGATTGTGTGCGGCCCACTGATATCTGAGCGCTATGTGACACGCTCGATGGCACAGCTGCCTGTGACCAAAGTGACGAGAGGATAATGGAGATTTTGAATCTCTGCGTACACTTGTGGACAGTGGACACTTGTGGATTGTGTGCGGCCCACTGATATCTGAGCGCTATGTGACACGCTCGATGGCACAGCTGCCTGTGACCAAAGTGACGAGAGGATAATGGAGATTTTGAATCTCTGCGTACACTTTTGGACACTGGACACTTGTGGATTGTGTGCGGCCCACTGATATCCGAGCGCTATGTGACACGCTCGATGGCACAGCTGCCTGTGACCAAAGTGACGAGAGGATAATGGAGATATTGAATCTCTGCGTACACTTTTGGACACTGGACACTTGTGGATTGTGTGCGGCCCACTGATATCTGAGCGCTATGTGACACGCTCGATGGCACAGCTGCCTGTGACCAAAGTGACGAGAGGATAATGGAGATTTTGAATCTCTGCGTACACTTTTGGACACTGGACACTTGTGGATTGTGTGCGGCCCACTGATATCTGAGCGCTATGTGACACGCTCGATGGCACAGCTGCCTGTGACCAAAGTGACGAGAGGATAATGGAGATTTTGAATCTCTGCGTACACTTGTGGACAGTGGACACTTGTGGATTGTGTGCGGCCCACTGATATCTGAGCGCTATGTGACACGCTCGATGGCACAGCTGCCTGTGACCAAAGTGACGAGAGGATAATGGAGATTTTGAATCTCTGCGTACACTTGTGGACAGTGGACACTTGTGGATTGTGTGCGGCCCACTGATATCTGAGCGCTATGTGACACGCTCGATGGCACAGCTGCCTGTGACCAAAGTGACGAGAGGATAATGGAGATTTTGAATCTCTGCGTACACTTTTGGACACTGGACACTTGTGGATTGTGTGCGGCCCACTGATATCCGAGCGCTATGTGACACGCTCGATGGCACAGCTGCCTGTGACCAAAGTGACGAGAGGATAATGGAGATATTGAATCTCTGCGTACACTTTTGGACACTGGACACTTGTGGATTGTGTGCGGCCCACTGATATCTGAGCGCTATGTGACACGCTCGATGGCACAGCTGCCTGTGACCAAAGTGACGAGTGGATAATGGAGATTTTGAATCTCTGCGTACACTTTTGGACACTGGACACTTGTGGATTGTGTGCGGCCCACTGATATCTGAGCGCTATGTGACACGCTCGATGGCACAGCTGCCTGTGACCAAAGTGACGAGAGGATAATGGAGATTTTGAATCTCTGCGTACACTTGTGGACAGTGGACACTTGTGGATTGTGTGCGGCCCACTGATATCTGAGCGCTATGTGACACGCTCGATGGCACAGCTGCCTGTGACCAAAGTGACGAGAGGATAATGGAGATTTTGAATCTCTGCGTACACTTGTGGACAGTGGACACTTGTGGATTGTGTGCGGCCCACTGATATCTGAGCGCTATGTGACACGCTCGATGGCACAGCTGCCTGTGACCAAAGTGACGAGAGGATAATGGAGATTTTGAATCTCTGCGTACACTTTTGGACACTGGACACTTGTGGATTGTGTGCGGCCCACTGATATCTGAGCGCTATGTGACACGCTCGATGGCACAGCTGCCTGTGACCAAAGTGACGAGAGGATAATGGAGATTTTGAATCTCTGCGTACACTTTTGGACACTGGACACTTGTGGATTGTGTGCGGCCCACTGATATCTGAGCGCTATGTGACACGCTCGATGGCACAGCTGCCTGTGACCAAAGTGACGAGAGGATAATGGAGATTTTGAATCTCTGCGTACACTTGTGGACAGTGGACACTTGTGGATTGTGTGCGGCCCACTGATATCTGAGCGCTATGTGACACGCTCGATGGCACAGCTGCCTGTGACCAAAGTGACGAGAGGATAATGGAGATTTTGAATCTCTGCGTACACTTGTGGACAGTGGACACTTGTGGATTGTGTGCGGCCCACTGATATCTGAGCGCTATGTGACACGCTCGATGGCACAGCTGCCTGTGACCAAAGTGGCGAGAGGATAATGGAGATTTTGAATCTCTGCGTACACTTTTGGACACTGGACACTTGTGGATTGTGTGCGGCCCACTGATATCTGAGCGCTATGTGACACGCTCGATGGCACAGCTGCCTGTGACCAAAGTGACGAGAGGATAATGGAGATTTTGAATCTCTGCGTACACTTTTGGACACTGGACACTTGTGGATTGTGTGCGGCCCACTGATATCTGAGCGCTATGTGACACGCTCGATGGCACAGCTGCCTGTGACCAAAGTGACGAGAGGATAATGGAGATTTTGAATCTCTGCGTACACTTGTGGACAGTGGACACTTGTGGATTGTGTGCGGCCCACTGATATCTGAGCGCTATGTGACACGCTCGATGGCACAGCTGCCTGTGACCAAAGTGACGAGAGGATAATGGAGATTTTGAATCTCTGCGTACACTTGTGGACAGTGGACACTTGTGGATTGTGTGCGGCCCACTGATATCTGAGCGCTATGTGACACGCTCGATGGCACAGCTGCCTGTGACCAAAGTGGCGAGAGGATAATGGAGATTTTGAATCTCTGCGTACACTTTTGGACACTGGACACTTGTGGATTGTGTGCGGCCCACTGATATCTGAGCGCTATGTGACACGCTCGATGGCACAGCTGCCTGTGACCAAAGTGACGAGAGGATAATGGAGATTTTGAATCTCTGCGTACACTTTTGGACACTGGACACTTGTGGATTGTGTGCGGCCCACTGATATCTGAGCGCTATGTGACACGCTCGATGGCACAGCTGCCTGTGACCAAAGTGACGAGAGGATAAGGGAGATTGGATTGCTTTTAAAAAAGCAGTTTGCGGAGCAGTGGGTAAACAGCAATGCCAGCGTGTCAGGAAGCCTTAGAAGGCAGCCCAACAACCAACACCACTGATACACCACAATATAGCCTCCCCTTGCACTGCACACACAGTGACTTGTGTGTTGTGCAGGCCAAATCGCTAGCAGCAGAAGCAGTTTTTTTGTCTTCTTCCCTGCCTAACGCTCTCCCTACAGAATCAGCAGCAACCTCTCCCTATACTAAGATCGGCAGAAGTAAGATGGCGGTCGGCGTGCACGCCCTTTTATACCCCCTGTGACGCCCACCAAAGCAAGCCAATCACTTGCATGCCCTTCTGAAAGATGGTGGTGACCCGTGCCTATGTCATCACGTTGCCCACAGTGTCCGTGGATCCTGATTGGCTGAAAAAGAGCGCAAAACAAACTTTTGAAACGCGACTTTGGCGCGTAAGTCGCCGACCTCGTGGCCGACCTCATCCTAGGGTCGGGGTTTCGTTTCATGAAACCCGACTTTGCCAAAAGTCGGCGACTTTTGAATTTTTTCGACCCGTTTCGCTCAACTCTATCCATCACACCAACATGAACAACCACCAAGGTGCCGCCTGTATTACATGTACACAGCAATAAAGGTGGGGAGGCACGTGACGTACCTAGTCACCCCCTTACAGATTACTTCTCCTTTGCCTCTTACACTCATACCATCATATTTACCCCTTCTATGCCTCCTGGATCTAGATTGCTAGTTTAGTTTTGCTAATACTATGCTGATTAACTCAGATCCATTAAAAAAATAAAAAAAATGAAAAAAAAGCATTGTTGGATTAATCCTCCCTTGTCTATTCCATCTACACTGTTATGTCCAACTCTAATTCCTTCTCCACTTGGACCTTTGCCCCTCGGTTCAAGATAATAATTTTTTCTTTTTTTTTTCATTCTTTGTTATTTTAATACAGGAAAGATATATATCTTTTATCGTATTAGATAATAGATAGAAAAATATTTAGAATTGAGAGTCCTCAGTGGTTAATGACTCTCAATTCTAAATATTTTGTTATTTTAAGACATTTATCAATCAAAATTTGTTTGCAGGACACTGGTTCTGTTCTTTCCCCTATTTAGATTCCTCTTGTAGCCCCTTAGGCCTTACTTTGACCATTTTACAGCCATTTTAAAGCACCAAAATTCTTGTCCTCATTGACTTGCATTGGGTTCAGGTTCGGGGTCAAGTTCATATAACGAAATGACCATTTTATTCTACTTCAGCCAATCCCCACGAACCTGAACATTCACGGGTCCGCTCATCCCTAATTTCAACGAATAGGATAAGCTTTGTAATTTATTATTTTTCTATAGGGAAAAATCACCTGAAGAAACACTGATGGTAAAACCTAACACACTGACTAGACACTGTTGAAAATGGGATGAAAAACACTGACGTCATGTCCAACATCTTTTAAATACGTGAAATATTACTGACGTCTGAGTGAGGCCTTACTATTTTATAAGAAGACATTTACCAGAGCATGAGGGAGTAGATGCAGACCATTCTCCTGTGTTCTGACACCATAACAATGATATTCCTTGTAATTCAAATCCTTCATCACAAGTGAAGTTGCAGATAGATTTGTACCTGTACTCTCCGAATGTATCAGAACAATTTACTTCACCATGTTCTGGGCTCTGCAGGGCCTTACATTGGACCGCTGTAACAAAAATTAAGATTTTAAATTTACAAAATATATTGAATTATGCAAGAAAACAAATTTACTGAAAATGTTAAAGCACAATCATAATAAAACTAATCTACATATATGCTGGCCTTTAACCTCTTAACCCCTTGAGGACCTAGCCACTTTGTAGGTTAATAACCAGGCCTCATTTTTTAAATCTGACCACTGTCACTTTATGAGGTAATAACTCTGGAACTCTTCAATGGATCCCACTGATTCTAAGATACTTTTTTGTAACATATTTTACTTCATGATAGTGGTAACATTTGTTCAATATGACTTATGTTTATTTGTGAAAATATCGGAAATTTGGTGACAGTGTTGAAAATTTCACAACTTTCAAAATTTTAATTCTTATGCCCTTAAACCAGAGTTATGTAACACGAAATAGTTAATAAAAACATTTTACATTTGTCTACTTTACATCAGCACAATTTTTGAAACATAATTTTTTTGTTAGTAAGTTAGAAGGGTTAAAAGTTGACCAGCAATTTCTCATTTTTTCAACAAAATTTACAAAACCATTTTTATAGGGACCACATCACATTTGAATTAACTCTGAGGTGCCTGTAAGACAGAAAATACCCAATCTAAAAAGTGGACTTCTCAAACATCTCAAAACCACATTCAAAAAGTTTATTAACCCCTTAAGTACTTCACGGGAATGAATGCAATGTATAAGGAAAAAATTAACACTTATCTTTTTTTCAGAATAATTTTAATTTAGTCACGTTTTTTATTTTTACAAAGGTAACAGGAGTAAGTGTATCCCAAAATTTGTTGCTAATTTTCTCCTGAGCACGGCAATACCTCATATGTGTGGGAAAACCACTGTTTGGGCGCACGACAGGGCTCGAAAGGGAAGGAGCACCGTTTGACTATTTTGAAGGCAAAAATGGCTGAAATCTAGAGCATATAATAATAATAGCAAGGGTGTGTGACAATCACTTCTCTCAGAATAGGCTATAGCCTCAAATGATTGGCTCCAGTCACAATAGACCACTATTAAACTAATGTATTGTGCACAACGTATATGAGTGATTTAAAATTTTTCTTTTATTACAAAACATTAAAATATGATGAGACTACCAAAAGATGAAGCCCGAAATGGGCTAGAAAGCTAAAAAATCGTACAGACACAATCCATCAATAACTTGTACACAAGTGCTGTCCGCTTGCGCTGCTCGTGTTTAAAAGCTCAAGCGTCTCAGGACCTTCAGTGTATCACAAGTGTATCACATGCATTTCGTGCGGTGACACGCGTAGGAATATCCGGAACATTATCATTTGTTTAGGGTTTCGGGTGTATGGAGTGCATCGGCCAGGATGACATTATAACCTCATTTCCATTCCCTGTGCTCATCTGCACAGAACAAATATGGTAAATCGGATTTCACCTGATTCCATCCAACATTACCCCTAGATTTAAATCTTTGTGTGCTGATATAAAAGAGAGTAATCTGTGCAGGCATCCATCAGCTCATATCGGCTGTCAATATATGTGGCTCTGGGGAGACCATTAACCCCCCCCGTCCACTAATCTCCTTAGTGAACAAATAGAGAAATCCAACACCTAATTAAAAACCACAAACCACCTAGGACACCACTAAGGCCGGTATCACACGTCAGTGTCTCCGGTACATGTAGTGACAGTTTTCTCACGTACCGGAGACACTGACACACGTAGACCCATTCAAATGAATGGGTCTATGCAGATGTCAGCGTGTTTTCACGGACCATGTGTCCTTGTGCAAAACACAGAGACATGTCCGTTTTAACACGGACACACGGCCCGCAACACGTGCTGCACATGGAGAACTGTTCACGCAGTCCTCCGTGGTCACGGACGGTGCCGGGAAGAAGAACTACAGTAAGCGCTGTTTCCGGCGGCTGGTGCTGACCGCGGCTGTAATTCTGCTCTCCTGCTCTGCTTGCAGGAGAGAAGAATGAATGAAAACCTGACGTTGAGTCCCCCTCATTTTCTGAACCAACCAGATGAAACTTACAGCTGGGGGCTGCATCCCTCAGCTGTCAGCTTCATCCAGGTTGGTTATCAAGAATAGAGGGGTCCCCACGCTGTTTTTTTAGTTATGTAAATAATTTTAAAAAACGGCGTGGGGTCCCCCCACAATTTTTGACAACCAACCTGACTAAAGCCGACAGCTGAGGGCTGATATTCTCAGGCTGGTAAGGGGCCATTGATCTTGGCCCCACCCAACCTAAAAACTGCAGCCCCGAGCTGCCCAGAAAACGCGCCTAATCTGGAGCTTTGCCCGGTTTTTCCCACTTGCCCTGTAGTGGTGGCAAGTGGGGTTAATAAAGGGGTTAATGCCACCTTTCTATTATAAGGTGACATTAAGCCCGGATTAGTAAAGGAGAGGTGTCAATAAGACACCGATCCATTACTAATCCTACAGTAAATAAAGGGTTAAATAAACACACTCACACAATAAGAATAAATTATTTTAATGAAAGAATACAACATACACATTTTTATAATCTTTATTACACTGGTAATTCCATTGCGAAGCCATCGATCTTCTGAAAAAAGTTGAAAATAATAAAGCAAATATATACATTACCTGTCCGGCGCTCAGTCACGTCCCACGGCATAAATCCATCTGGGGGAGGTTAGTACATTTAGAGTCGGAGCGCTGCTAACACAGCCACACCCGACTGTAAATGACTGGGGAATGAATGGAGCAGAGCGCAGACTCAATGATGAGCGGTGACGTCACCGCTAGTTACTTAGCATGCGCCTTCTGCTCCATTCATTCATAGTACGTATTGGTGCTGGTAGCAAACACCCCTGTCTTTTCCTTGCAAAAAAGGTTTTTTAAAAAAGACATGGCTTTCTTTTCAGTATTCTTGTATAATATACCTGATGAAGGCTTTTGCTCTTTTCAAGCCGAAACGCTTTGTTTTCACTTGGTATATGTAGAATAGAAAACTTTTTTAATCAAGCCATTTTAGAACATGATATATTTTTCGGGAGCGCCGGCACCAGACTGGATTTTTGCATCTTTCCTATCTTCCCCTACGGACGATTGTGGACCAGGAGCCGTGCAGCTGACCGAGTAAACAGGACCTTGGTTGGGATCCCCCCAGGGTCAATATGCTGTTTCTTCCATATATAATCTGGTGAGCGCACGAGATTTGTATTTTCATTTGTGACATTTTTAATACTGTGCATAGATCCTGCGCGGCAATGTCCTCTTTATATTCCCTATCCTCAGGGTATTATATGAAAAGGGAAAAGGTAGTGTCATAGATATATGCAGATATAAGCATACTAGTCCCAAGTTTTACATTTTCACACTGGGAAAAGGGTAAAAATTGCAACCAAATTTGTCCCACAATTTCTGCTGAATGTAGAAATATCCCATATGTGGCTGTACAGTACTAGTTTGCCACAGGGAGTGACTTGGGAGGGGCTTAGCGCTATTTGCCTCCTGGAGCACAGATTTTCCTAGACTAGTTTGCGGATTCCATATAAAGAGCCCCTAAGTGATAGAAAAGCGGAATATCCCCTCAAGTGACCACATTTTGGAAATTATAAACCTTTGGAAATTTATCTACAGATGTAGTGACGATTTTGACTCCATGGGTGTTTTTCAGAAACAGGTAGCAGTGGATGTTGCTGAGTGAAAATTGCAAACTGCTGTTGTAGTGACCAGTACCGTAACGCCGCTGTGTTTGTACTCTGCTTAGGCTACTTTCACACATCCGTTTTTTTAAATCCGGCATGATGCGGCGAAAATTGTGAAAACCGGATCCGGACAAAGGAGCAATATGGCGGTATAATGCGCACGGGTTCAACTTCACCCGAAGTACGCAGAGCGGGCTCTGTTCACACACAGAGACCGTGCAACATAAACATACAAAAAACGCTGAGCCTGTTAGTGTCACAGGCCTCTGGTAAATGCACACACGGTATCTGGTCCCAGGAGCAGGACCTAAGACAGAGGAGCTGCGTCCGTCTAGACCTACCGTGTGTGCGGCGTCGCTACTGCGAGCGCCAAGAGGGGCTGCAACTGCAGCATGGCGTAGGACACTGCCGCTCGACGACAAAGCTGGAAAGCAAGCGCAATGTCGGACGCAAGCGTAGAGGTGCGGTGTGCACAGTGGCCTAAGGCTTGCCACTGACTGGCGCTGACTGCTGAACTAGTTCCCTATCACCATGCGTAATATCAGAGGGAAGGGGTTTTATAATGAGTCAGTCACCAGAATCATGCATCTGTCACCATTCACACATAGCAAGTATAGTCTATACTAGCGCATGGTGGAATGGCCATGCACGCTTTTTATAGCCGTCCGGGACCTTCCAGATTTCCGAGATGGACCAATGAGATCTGGAACAGGACCTAGGCACATGACTCCCAATCTCCAATGGGAGATCGTCTCATGAGCATGCCCAGTAGGAGCACAGAGGGACTTAATCTCTGGAGCGGTCTGCTGCAAAGTAATCTCCTCTGCAGTAGAAAGACAGCAGGAGACCGCAGAATGTGAGGCTCTGGATTCCTGCAGAGCAGACGCAGAAACCTGACGCCTAACAGGTACCCCATACGTGGGGGGAACCAATGTTTGGGCACACATCAGGGCTCGGAACGGAAGTAGTGATGTTTTGAAATGCAGACATTAATGGAATGGTCTGTGGGCGTCATGTTGCGTTTGCAGAGCCCCTGATGTTCCTATTAACCACAAAAAGAGGAAAAAATCCTCCAATTTTTAAGAAAAAACAAAAACAGGCAGAGATGCTTACCTGTCTAACTAGGCCTCAATACAAATGCACTAACAGGGTGCAGCAGACCCAAGTAAAATGGGGAAGATAGCATACCCTTTTTACGGTATGCTAGCACATGTGCTTTTGCCATTTTACTTGGGTCCGCTGCACCCTGCTAGTGCATTTGTATTGAGGCCTAGTTAGACAGGTAGGCATCTCTGCCTGTTTTTGTTTTTTTCTTGAATATTGGAGGATTTTTTCCTCTTTTTGTGGTTTTTATGTTAGAGTAGGACTGGCAAGTGTAAGGACCCTTGACGTGGGTTGCCAGCTTACGGATTATGGCCAGAATATCAACCAATACCTTACATATATTGATATGTTTTTGTGCACTTTATATATTTTTTTCGGGGTGCAGTTTGACCCACATGGTTCTGTAAACTGTGGCCTCTGTTCACAAGATGCATTATAGTTAGCACTGGGCAGCCCGTCATATAGTGTCACTAATAGGCTGTGAACCAGATGCTCTGCATTCCTTGTATGAACATTGCCACATACATATATTAGCTTTTTTTGCACTAGTGTGCAAGTCTGGCTGTCTCATTTGGTATTATTGCACCTGTGCAATTGTCATTTCACTTGGGTCCGCTGCACCGTTAGTGCATTTGTATTGAGACGTAGTTAGACAGCTAAGCATCTCTGCCTATTTTTGTTTTTTCTTGCCCCTGATGTGCCTAAACAGTAGAAACCCCCCCACAGGTGAACCCATTTTGGGAACTAGACTCCCCCATGTAGCTTATCTAGATGTGTGGTGAGCACTTTGAACCTCCAAGTGCTTCACAGAAGTTTATAACGCAGAGCCGTGAAAATAAAACATAATTTTCTTCCACAAAAATTATTTTTTAGCCTGCAATTTTTTATTTTCCCAAGGGTAACAGGAGAAATTAGACCCCCAAAGTTGTTGTGCAATTTGTTCTAAGTACGCTGATGCCCCATATATTGGGTTAAACCACTGTTTGGGTACACATCGGGGCTCGGAAGGGAGGGAGCACTGTTTGACTTTTTGAACGCAAAATTGTCTGGAATCAATGGTGGCGCCATGCCGCGTTTAGAGACCCCCTGATGTGCCTAAACAGTGGAAACCCTCAATTATAACTCCAACCCTAACCCCAACACATCCCTAACCCTAATCGCAACCCTAACCATAACCCTAACCACAAACCTAACCCCAACACACCACTAACCCTAATCCCAACCATAACCCTAACCACAACCCTAACCCTAATCCCAACCCTAACCACAAACCTAACTCCAACACACCCCTATCCCTAATCCCAACCCTAACCCCAAACCTAACCTTAATCCTAACCCTAACCCTGACCCCAACCCTAGCCCTAATGCTAATTCCAACACTAACCCTAGCCCTAATTCCAACCATAGCCCTAATTCCAACTCTAGCCCTAATTCCAACTGTAGCCCTAACTCCAACCCTAGCCCTAATTCCAACTCTAGCCCTAATTCCAACCCTAAGGCTGGAATCACACTACCATGTGTGATGTGAGAAACTCACACAAGTCTCTTGCATCAAAACCTGGCGGCACTCAGGACCGCAGTTGCAGCTGCATGTATATCTATGCAGCCACAGCTCCAATCCTGAGTGCCGGCTGCATCGCCGGGTGTTGATGCGAGAGACTCGTGCGAGTTTCTCCCATAACACATGGTAGTGTGATCCCGGCCTAACCCTTATTCCAACCCTAACCCTAATTCCAACCCTAAACCTAACTTTAGCCCAACTCACTTTAGCCTAACTCTAACCCTAGTGGGAAAATTAAAACAAATATATTTTCTTTAATTCTTTATTTTTCCCTAACTAAGGGGGTGATAAAGGGGGGTTTATTTACTATTTCTTTTATTTTGATCACTGTGATAGACCCTATCACAGTGACCAAAATGAACCAATACGAAAAATCTTCCTATTGTTACCGGGAGCGGCCGGCAGATCTCGGCAGGTGCACTGCGCATGCGCCCGCTATTTTCTTACCAGAAGAAGATGCCGGCAGCCGTGGTGGGAGGCCAGAACACCGGGAGGTACCGGGGGGGACCGGGGACCCTATTTCTCTCTGCTGTGTGATCACATCAGAGGAGAGAGAAATTAAATGGCATATCAGACTTTTTTTGGGGGTTGCCGTTATACGGTTAATAACGGTGATCGCAACCCCGGGGTCGGTAAAAACCGACCCGAATCATGTTCTCTGGGCTCTCGGCTACCCTCGGCAGGCGAGACCCTGGAGAAAATTCGACTCTGGGGGGAGCTATACACTTTTTCCACAGCGCCGTTAATTAACGGAGCTGTGGTTTAAGTACCCTTAACTACCGCCATTAAAAGGCGTATCGGCGGTCGTTAAGAGGTTACTGTAATAAAGGTTATATTTTATTGACCTGTTAGAGAGGGGTTTATTGAGTACGGATATGCACTCTTGGTTTTTCCTTATGATAAAAATCAAATATTCGCCGCTCGAAACCCGACCATAGTGTGAGGTCAGCCATGCGGTCGCCGACCCGCGCGCCAAAGTTGCGTTTCCCATAATGCTCACAACGCCTTTTCTCAGCCAGTCATCAAGGATGCACACTGTGGGCAACGCAATGACATCAGCAGCGGCCACCACCATCTTAGAGAAGGGCATTCGTGTGATTGGCTTGCTTTGTGTGGCATCACAGTGGCTATAAAAGCCCTGACCGCCGACCGTCATGTTACTTCTGCCGATCTTAGCATAGGGAGAGGTTGCTGCTGCTGATTCTCAATAGGGAGAGCGTTAGGCAACAAAGAAAAAAAAACTGTGCTTCTTCTGGTAGCGATTTCAACTGTACAGTTAGTGTGCAGTGACAGAGGAGGAATTTTGTGTGTGCAGCAGCGCTGGTGGTTATTAGGCTGCCTTATAAGGCTACCTGATAGCTGCATTGCTGTGTGCACACTGCTGTGCAGACTGCTTTTTTAAAAGCAAAAAAACTTTTATTCTGATTTTCTGCACAGTTACAGAGCGTTCATTTTTTCACACACTGTATAGAGGTGTACGCTCCTCACACACTACCGTGTACCGGCTGGTATCACGAACATATACATGCTATCTGTGTGTGACTCCGTAAAAAAAAGATGGAGATTTTAAATTTTCCATACATACACCATATAGAACTGTCCGCTTGTCAAACCGTATCGTATATCTGCTGTTTGCTTATGGTCAAATCTATACAGAGACAGATGGAGATTTTAAATTTTCCATACATACACCGTGTAGAGCTGTACGCTCCTCTCACACTACCGTGTACCGGCTGGTATCATGGACAAATACATGCTATCTGTGTGTGACTCTGTAAAAAAATAGACGGAGATTTAAAATTTTCCATACCTACACCGGATAGAGCTGTCTGCTTGTCAAACAGTATTGTATATCTGCTGTTTGCTTATGGTCAAATCTATACAGAGACAGCATGTGTGACTCCGTAAAAAAATAGATGGAGATTTAAAATTTTCCATACATACACCATATACAGCTGTCCGCTTCTCAAACAGTATCGTATATCTGCTGTTTGGTCACAGTCCAATCTATACAGAGACAGCATGCATGTGTGTGAGTGCATAAAAAAATAGACAGAGATTTAAAATTTTACGTACATACACCGGATAGAGCTGTCCGCTTGTCAAACAGTATCGTATATCTGCTGTTTGCTTATGGTCAAATCTATACAGAGACAGTGTGTGTGACTCCGTAAAAAAAAAATGGAGATTTTAAATTTTCCATACATACACCATATAGAACTGTCCGCTTGTCAAACAGTATCGTATATCTGCTGTTTCATCACGGTCAAATCTATACAGAGACAGCATGTGTGACTCCGTAAAAAAATAGACGGAGATTTAAATTTTCCATACCTACACCATATACAGCTGTCCGCTTCTCAAACAGTATCATATATCTGCTGTTTGGATCACGGTCAAATCTATACAGAGACAGCGTGACTCCGTAAAAAAATAGACAGAGATTTAAAATTTTCCATACATACACCGGATAGAGCTGTCCGCTTGTCAAACAGTATCGTATATCTGCTGTTTGATATCGGTCAAATCTATACAGAGACAGTGTGTGTCACTCCGTAAAAAAATAGACGGAGATTTAAAATTTTCCATACATACACCGGATAGAGCTGTCCACTTGTCAAACAGTATCGTATATCTGCTGTTTGATCACGGTCAAATCTGTTAGGTGTCAGATTTCTGCGTTTACTCCGCAGGGTCCAGACCCTCACATTCTGCAGTCTCCTGCTGTTTACCTACTGCAGAGGAGATTGCAGAGGAGATTGCCTTGCAGCAAATCCCTCCTGAGACTAAGTCCTACTGAGCATGCTCATTGGACGATCTCCCATTGGAGATCGGGAGTCATGTGCTCAGGTCCCACTCCAGATCTCATTGGTCCATCTCAGAGATCTGGCAGCTTGCAGAAGGTCCCGGCTGCTATAAAAGGCGCGCATGGCTGTTCCGCCATGCGCTAGTATGGACTTACTTGCTGCTGTGTGTATGAGGACGGATGTATGATTCTGGTGTATGACTCATTATAAAACCCCTTCTCACTGATATTACGTATGTGGTTAGGGACTGAGTTTAGAATCAGCGCCAGCGCTCCTCTGCTGCAACATCCACAGCTGCTAGCGTCCGACATTGCGCTTGCACCATAGCTTTGTCGTTTGGCGGCAGTGTCCACGCCGCGCTGCAGTAGCAGCCCTCCATAGCGTCCGCAGCTCTGCACACACGGTAGGTCTAGACGGACATAGTGCCGCCATCTTGGGCTACTCCTGTGACCTGATACCGTGTGTGTATTTATACTGAGTACTGTGACCTCAACAGGCTCAGTCTCTGTATTTGTGTTTATTTGGCATCTCTGACTTAACAGAGATTGCTCTGCGCACCTGGATGACGTTTAACCCTGGGCGCATTACCGCCATATTGCTCCTGCCACCACTTAGCAGCGGTTATATCACCTACTGCACGGTGGACCCCGAGCGGTGAACGCACTTTATTATTATTTTTATTTAGTGCGTTCTGCCGTTCCTAACATTATACTAGTGCCAGGGTCTGGCTAGTGATGGCAGAACAGCAGCAATTGTTACAGTGTATTCGGCAGCTTGAGGGCCGGTTGGCCACTCTTGAGAGGGCTCTCTCAGCTGCACAATCCACCGAAGCTGCTGTAAAGGCAATCACAGATGCATTTTCCCGTATGTCCACGTCCTCCCTCGCGCCGACAGTTACCCGCCTCCCGTTGCCCAATACATTTTCTGGTGATGGCGCCTCCTGTAGAGGCTTCATGAGGTAGTGCTCTATTCAGCTGGAGCTACTGGCTGCGCGATTCCCAACAGAACGGGCCAAGGTGGGGTTTATTGTTTCCTTTCTGTCGGGCAAGGCGTTGGAGTGGGCTACGCCATTATGGGAGCGTGGTGACCCAGAGATTCGGACTGCTGCTCACTTTCTAACAGCTATTAAGCAGGTCTTCCTCGGTCCACGGGTCACGCACGATACCTCTCTTCAGCTTCTTGCGTTGACTCAGGGTTCTCTCTCGGTTAGTCAGTATGCCGTCCGTTTTTGGACACTGGCTTCCGAGCTGGAGTGGTCCGATGAAGCCCTCATCCCTGTGTTTTGGAGAGGTTTGGCGGAGCATGTTAAAGATGCTCCCTCTACCAGAGAGATTCCTGCAAGTTTGGAAGAGCGGATTGCCATTTCCACACACATTGACCTCCGTTTTTCGGAGCGCGGTATGGAGCGTGCTCAATCCAAATGGAAGGTTACCTCGGCTCCCAATTTTTTTGAGCCTCTGGAACTACCCGAGCCAGAGGTTCCACCCCCAGAGCCCATGGAGGTATCTTGCGCCGTTCTCCAGGCACGTCCGGCACAAGACTCCAGTTGCGGTTATCATTGTCAACACGCTGTGTCTCAGAACAACAGTGCCCCGCAACAACCAAATTCTGTGCAGCCGGGCAAGACCCTTGTTCCTCCCTGCCTTTGGCCGAAGGTGCTCATGTGGACACACGCATCCAGGAAGGGTGGTCACTGTGGCTATATGCAGACCACAAAACTCCTGGCAGGGTTTTACTGGGGGCCGCACAGGGCTCGGGATGTTAAAAAATATATTCGGGCCTGCGCCTTTTGTGCTCGGAATAGCCTCTCTAAACGAAGGGTGGAAATGCCTGCCGACACACGGTGGCTTTCCACTTTAACTTCTGCTCCCGTTGTCTCCCACAGGTCCCTTCTGAGACCTGGCGATCTTGTCGCCCCTGACGCCTTCCACTTGTCTCGGCTCTCTCTGTCACCTACCAGGACATCAGACTTGCCTTCGGACGAGTCTGAGGTCTATACCTCTGATGGGCACAAGTTGGTGGATCAGAAGGCTCAGGGAGGAGGGGGCCCTAGGAGGGGGGTAATGTTAGGCATTGGATTTCTGTGTTAACTCCGCAGCAAATCTCTCCTGAGGCTAAGTCCTACTGAGCATGCTCATGGGACGATCTCCCATTGGAGATCGGAAGTCATGTGCTCAGGTCCCGCTCCACATCTCATTGGTCCATCTCAGAGATCTGGCAGCTTGCAGAAGGTCCCGGCTGCTATAAAAGGCGTGCATGGCTGTTCTGCCATGCACTAGTATAGACTTACTTGCTACTGTGTGTATGAGGATGGATGTATGATTCTGGTGAATGACTCATTATAAAACCCCTTCCCTCTGATATTACGTATGTGGTTAGGGACTGAGTTTAGAATCAGCGCCAGCGCTCCTCTGCTGCAACATCCACGACTGCTAGCGTCCGACATTGCGCATGCGTCATAGCTTTGTCGTTTGGTGGCAGTGTCCACGCCATGCTGCAGTAGCAGCCCTCCTTAGCGTCCACAGCTGCGACGCCGCACACACGGTAGGTCTAGACGGACGTAGTGCCGCCATCTTGGGCTACTCCTGTGACCTGATACCGTGTGTGTATTTATACTGAGTACTGTGACCTCAACAGGCTCAATCTCTGTATTTGTGTTTATTTGGCATCTCTGTGACTTAACAGAGATTGCTCTGCGCACCTGAGTGACATTTAACCCTGTGCGCATTACCGCCATATTGCTCCTGCCACCACTTAGCAGCAGTTATATCACCTACTGCACGGTGGACCCCGAGCAGCAAACGCACTTTATTTTTATTTTTATTTAGTGCGTTCCGCCATTCCTTACACAAATCTATACAGAGACAGCGTGTGTGACTCCGTAAAAAAAGACTGAGATTTAAAATTTTCCATACATACACCGGATAGAGCTGTCCGCTTGTCAAACAGTATTGTATGTCTGCTGTTTGATCACGGTCAAATCTATACAGAGACAGCATGTGTGACTCCGTAAAAAAATAGACGGAGATGTAAAATTTTCCATACATACACCGTATAGAGCTGTACGCTCCTCACACACTACCGTGTACTGGCTGGTATCATGGACAAATACATGCTATCTGTGTGTGACTCTGTAAAAAAATAGACGGAGATTTAAAATTTTCCATACATACACCATATAGAGCTGTCTGCTTGTCAAACAGTATCGTATATCTGCTGTTTGATCACAGTCAAATCTATACAGAGACAGCATGTGTGACTCTGTAAAAAAATAGACGGAGATTTAAAATTTTCCACACATACACAGGATAGAGCTGTCCACTTGTCAAACAGTATCATATATCTGCTGTTTTCTTACAGTCAAATCTATGCAAAGACAGCGTGTGACTCCATAAAAAAAGACTGAGATTTAAAATTTTCCATACATACACCGGATAGAGCTGTCCGCTTGTCAAACAGTATTGTATATCTGCTGTTTGATAACGGTCAAATCTATACAGAGACAGCGTGTGTGACTCCGTAGAAAAATAGACGGAAATTTAAAATTTTCCATACATGCACCATATAGAGCTGTCCGCTTGTCAAACAGTATCATATATCTGCTGTTTGATCACGGTCAAATCTATACAGAGACAGTGTGTGTGTGTGACTCCTTAAAAAAACAGACGGAGATTTAAATTTTCCATACATACACCGTATTGAGCTGTACGCTCCTCACACACTACCGTGTACCGGCTGGTATCATGGACAAATACATGCTATCTGTGTGTGACTCCATTAAAAAAATAGATGGAGATTTAAAATTTTCCATACATACACCATATAGAGCAGTCCGCTTGTCAAACAGTATCGTATATCTGCTGTTTGATCACGGTCAAATCTATACAGAGACAGCATGTGTGTGTTACTCCGTAAAAAATCAGACGGAGATTTAAATTTTCCATACATACACCATATACAGCTGTCCACTTCTCAAACAGTATCATATATCTGCTGTTTGGATTGTGGTCCAAACTATACAGAGACAGCACGTGTATGAGTGCGTAAATACATAAATAGACATTTCCATTTTTCCATACACCATATAGAGCTGTCCGCTTCTCTAACAGTATCCTTATATCTGCTGGTTGAATTACGGTCAAATACATACTGGGATAGTGTCTCTGGCTAAGGAAATATATACGGAGATTTAAATTTTTACCTAAACCTTATACAGCTGTATGCTCCTCATTCAGTACCATATACCTGCTAGTATTTTTGTTACATTTTCATAAACATGAGGAAGTATGGTGGAAGAGGTGGCGAACGTGGGTGGGGGGGAGCAGCTGGTACTGATGATGGTGGTGGTGCATCTGCTGGTTATGCCAAAAGCACAATAGAAGCTAAAGCAGGAGGTGTTGAGCCTGCATCATCATCTGGCACAAGAAGGCCTGTAAGGTTCCCTTTTCTGGGAGTAGGAAAACCGTTTTTAAAGATGAAGCATCAGGAACAGCTTTTGGCTTACATTGCCGAAACAGACACCAGCTCTATTGCCTCCTCTTCTGAGCTTTCAAAACCTGTAAGCACTGAGTTGTCAGGAAAAACACCTTTCCTTGTGTCCTTCACCCACACCAAAAGTGAAGGATGCGGCAGCCCACACTTCAGATTACTCCATGGAGCTCTTTTCACATACCATGCCTGGGTTATCCAGTCAAATCCTGAATTTCCCAGTCCAAGATGAATCTGACATGGAGTGCACTGATGCACAGCCACTGCTAAATGATTCTGCTGTTACATTGACCCACATCACTACATTGCCCTCGCAGTCTACTGAGCCAGAATCTGACCCTGATGAAACTCAGGTGGCCCTTCCCGCATACTATACCACCTTACACGGTGACACAGAGGAAGGTGCAGATGAAATTGAAAAGGAGGTGATGGATGACCCAGTTGTTGACCCAAATTGGCATCCATTGGGGGAAGAGGATGCTGCTGGCAATAGCTCAGATGATGGAGAAGGATCCGCAACAGGCATTGACATCGCAGCAGCGGTTATCTGGCAGGCCTGTAGCTGTCCAAAAACATGGAACAAAAACCAAAAGAGGT
The DNA here is from genome assembly GCF_039654945.1 of Dendrobates tinctorius. Classification (NCBI taxonomy): domain Eukaryota; kingdom Metazoa; phylum Chordata; class Amphibia; order Anura; family Dendrobatidae; genus Dendrobates; species Dendrobates tinctorius. The sequence continues at coordinate 3,968,140 of NW_027361680.1, read as the reverse complement.
GCAGGACAGCTTGGCCACATGGTCGAATTAGCACAGCGTGCAAGCCCTGAAAATTTATACCATAGTAGGAAGAGAGCAGTGTGGCACTTCTTTGTCCAAAATCCTACTGATGAGGCAAAGGTTATCTGTAAGAAGTGCGGAAGGACCTTTAGCCGAGGAAAAATCTCAGAAATTTGAATACCAGTTGCATGCTTAGACATTTAACCACCATGCACTTGCAAGCGTGGATGGACTACAAAACCTCAGGTATCACATGTGCACCTGCTCCGACTGAAGGTAGCCAGCAACGCTCCATCGCTTTCCCCCACTGTAAGACCACCGCCACCGGTAAGCACACCACCAGCAATAAATGTTGAGTTGTTGTCGTAAGGCCAAAGCAGTCAGGGAATCACAATGGTTTTGCAACGAAACACTGAATCTAGGCCATCACCACCAACACCATCACCAACTCCCTCTCAGTCCGTCCAGTCCACCGCTATTTCCCCTATATGCAGCTCTCAAGTCCAGCTCACCCTAGCAGACACTCTGAGTAGGACAAGAAAGTATACTCATCCTCTCATCCACGTACACTGGCTTTAAACGCCTACATTGCCAAACTGATCTCATTAAAGATGATGCCCTTCCGTTTGGTTGAGAGAGCTCATGGCCTATGCTGTCCCACGCTATTACCTTCCCAGTCGGCACTTCTTTTCTCGAAAAGCCATCCCTGCCCTCCACCTGCATGTGAAAGACCACATTGTCCATGCACTCAAACAATCAGTAAGTAGAAAGGTGCAGCTCACAACAGATGCATGGTCCAGTAGGCATGGCCAGGCCCGTTACGTGTCCATAACTGCGCACTGGGTTAATGAGATGGATGCAGGCTCCACAGGGGACAGAGGCAGCGGAACAGTGCTGCCTAGCCCACGGTATAGGAGACAGTTGGCTGTAGGCATTTGACCCTCCTCCTCCTACTCCTCCTCCAGAAGTGAAAGCTCGTCGACAGAGCGCAGTCGCACGAGCACTCCATCCGCAGCAGCCAGTGTTGCACATGAGGTGTCCCACTATCGAACAGCTAGTGGTAAGCGGCAGCAGGCTGTGTTACAGATGATGTCTTTGGGTGACAATCTGAGTCATGGCTGGGCAGTCTACATCTTGAGCCAGGCAAGGTAGTCAGTGATAACGGCCGGATTTTTGTGGCAGCCATAGCCCTTGCAAAACTCACACACATACCTTGCCTGGCTCACACTTTGAGCCTGGTGGTGCAGTGCTTCCTAAATAATTATCCTGAGTTAACAGCCCTGCTCCAAAAGGTGCGAAGACTGTGCTCGCACATCCATCGCTCGCCCGTACACTCCAGTGGTTTGCAGAAGCTGCAGCGATTGCTCCACCTCCCCAAGCACTGCCTAATCATAGACGTTGCAACAAGGTGGAACTCTACCCTGCACATGGTTGAGAGGCTGTGTGAACAGAGGCAGGCTGTAATGCATTTGTGGGAGGATACATGGGCAGGCAGTTTGAGGGCAGACATTGAGTTGTCGGGTGTGCAGTGGTGAAAGCTGAAAGACCTCTGTAAAGTCCTTCAGTGTTTTGAGGAATGCACACGGCTGTAAGCGCAGACGACGCCATCATAAGCATGAGCATCCCACTTATGTGTCTGCTCATGCAAAGTTTGACGCACGTTAAGGTTCAGGCGTCTGCAGCGGAGGAGGAACAGGAGGAGGAGGAGGGAAGCCTTGATGACAGTCAGCCATTGTCTGGTCAGGGAACTGTTCTGGAAGAGGTGGAGGAAGAAGAGGAAGAGGAGGATGAGGATGAGGGGGATGATTATTTTGGGGAGGAGGATGCTTCTCTGGGGACAAGAGAAAATGTTGGTGTGGCAAGGTCAGGTACAGGGTTTGTGCATGACAGGAGAGATATGGATTTGCCAGAAAGTGCTCCTCCACCCACCACTGCCAGTGCATCATTGACAAACAAGCAACTCTGGTGAACCGTTTGTTTGAGGCATTCCCAGCACACAGCAGCGGTGCTGGTTCTCCCACGAGCCGAAATGTGCAAAATGGAAGAGGTTTTCATGGTGCACACAGCCGAAGTGGCGTTGGAGACAGGGGTTTCATGACCATGTTGAGGACTGATTTCTCAAGTAGCGCTCAGACGACTGGTAATACTGCATCGATTGCAAGTGACAAGAGGCAGCAGTTGTCAACTATGGTTACAAACTACTTCTCCCATATCGATGTTCTCCCTCACAGGTCATTCCCCTTTGACTATTGGGCCTGTAAACTGGACACCTGGCCTGAATTACCACAATATGCCTTACAGGAGCTCGCTTGCCCTGCTACTAGTTTGCTATCTGAAAGAGTCTTTAGTGCTGCTGGATCAATCCTGACAGAAAAAAGGACCCGTCTGTTGACCCAAAATGTTGATGATCTAACCTTCATTAAAATGAACCATGCATGAGATTCAAAGGATTTTGTCCCACCTTCCCCTGATGACACATAGGTTGCCAGAAATTTGGCTCGCTTTTGTCCTCCTCTTCCTTGGACTTGTCTATTTCCTCCATTTGCAGCTGCTGAATGTACAGCCTACACATCAACATATGCCATTTTTTAAACCTCCCTAACTGGGCTGCCCCCCCCAAGGGCTGGGGTCACCACCTGGTGCTCCCGGGCAAGTGCCATTGCTCTGAACAGGTGGGAGGGCCCACTCTTGGCCGACGGCACTGGCACAGGGCCCCTCATAGTACAATACAGTGTCTCTGACGGTGAGGGGACCCACTCGCCGTCAGACACACCGGAGAACTTAAATCCTTCACAGGGATGGCCTCTATAAATTTGGTGAACTGATCGATGATGGTTAAGATGTGGCTATGGCCTGTCCTTCTGGCCTCTACCTTCAGATGATCAATGGCTACCATCTGCAATGGACGTCAACTCACAATCGGATGCAGTGGTGCTTTATGATCAGCTTTCACAGTTTTCCCAGTCACAGACGTGTGACATTCCTGCCACCATTTTTCAATGTCTCCTCTCATGCCAATCCAATAGAATCGCCTACAGCCTGTGGCTTCTGTCTTTTGCACTCCAAAGTGACCAGACACATCATGGTAGGCAGTGAGGACCATGTCTACATCTCTCCCTGTGATCACAATTTGATGGAGACGAGTAACGGTGATGAGATCCAGGCTACTGCGATACAGCAATCCCTTCTTCACAAATAACCGTTTTCGCTGTCTCCACAGACAAAGTAATTGAGAGTCAGCATTGCCTCTGCGAAATCTACCGGGAGGTTTTCCCATGATCAGTAATTCCCACATTTCTGCAAACACTCGACTTTCCGTCTGTACTTGTATCCATCTAGTTTCCAGTAGCGGAGAGTCTGGATTGGCTTACTGAGACTGAAATATATACGAAGATTTAAAAGTACCCCAATAATGTATACTGATGTTCGCTTTGAATACATTTCCCTTTTTCTACTTTTTATATTCTGGTGTAATCCATACTGAGCCTGTGAGTGTCTGTGTCTGACTCCGGAAATATAGATGGAAATTTACAATTACCCCTAGACTGGATACACCAGGTATCTGCTGATACAGTAGCTTTGATCTAAATTTTTTATTATGGTAAAATCCATACTGAGTGAGCGTGTGTGGTTTCCTCCTTCAATATATACGGAGATAAAAATTTTACCCTATACTATATACAGCTTCTATGTTGTTATACAGTACCTTTGTTCTACATTTAGTATTACGGTCAAATCCATACTGAGTGAGCGTCTGAGGGTGACTACGGGAATATCTATACATAGATTTAAATTGTACCCTATAATATATATACTTGCTATCTTGTTATCCAGTACCTTTTTTTCAACATTTTGTATTATGGTCAAATCCAGACTGAGTGAACGTCTGAGGGTGACTCTGGAAATATATACAGAGATTTCACATTTGCCCAACACTGTATACAGCTCTACGCTTCTGATACAGTACCTCTTTTGCTATATTGATTCTGGTGTAATCCATAATGAGCCTGTGAATGTCTGTCTGTTACTCCAGAAATATAGTTGGAGATTTAAGATTACACCAACACTGTATACAGCTGTACGCTTGTGATACATAACCCATTTACTGCTTTTTATATTCTTGTCTAATCCATACTGGGCCAGAGAGCGTTTGTGTCTGCCTCCTGAAATATATACGGAGATTCAGAATGTTTAAACTAAACTATATATACATTGTATCTGGTGATACTGTACCCTTTTTCAACTTTTTATATTATTGTGTAATCCATACTGAGCCTGTGAGTGTCTGTGTATGACTCATGAAATATATACAGAGATTTACAATTATCCCTAGACTGTATAGAGCTGTACGCTTCTGATACAGTACCATATATCTGCTGGTATTTTTGGTACATTTTCTCAAAAATTAGTAAGTATGGTGGAAGAGGCTGTGGATGTGGGTGTGGGGGGGCCAGCTGGTACTGATGGTGGTAGTGGTGCATCTGCTGGTAGTGCCAAAAGCACAATAGCAGCTAAGGCAGGAGGTGTTGAGCCTGCATCATGGTCTGGCTCCGGAAGGCCTGTAAGGCTACCTGTTATGAATGGGTCACCGAGGAGAAAAAAAGCAACACACGCTAAGTCTCAGAAAACCAGAGAGGTTGGTAACTATGCAGATTGCAGATCCCTGATCTTAACACACAACTAGCAGCAGTCGTGGAGCGTGCCTACGATGGTCCTGGATGCCTCGTCACAACCGGAGAGCTAAATAAGCCTAAAGTAAGAAAAGAGGAAAACTAACTCCCCCAGAGCAGACCCCAAAGGAAAGACAGCCCCCCACATGTATTGACGGTGAAGCAAGATGAAAACACAAACAAAGGCAGAAAAATAGGCTGAGCAAACGATGGGGCCAAACTAACTTGAAAGGACAGGAAAGGAAAGATACTGTCTGCAATCTGCCAAAAAACCCTACCCAAAATAATGTCCAACACTTCTGATAACAAAATTAACCCTGAAGTCACTAGACTTCTCCCACTATATCAGCACTCTGAAATATTCTGAGACAGAGCAAAAAAGAGGCCAATCTAATAAAGGAGAAAAAGGCAAAGTGGCAAATACAGATAAATAAAGTGGAAGTTCAGCACAGCCCAGCCGGGCTGGCTGACCACAAAAAAACTGAGTTGACCAACAAGAGCAAGTGTGAACATTAGCAAAAACAAACTTAATTTGAGAAGACTGGAGAAGAGCTGAAGTCCAAGTCCTGAGAAGCAGACTGAATCACCAGCACCTGGATAGGGCGTCGGCTGTCTTATATCCAGTCTGATACTCCAGAGATCCAATCATTATCCTCCTCGTCAGGTGGCAGACCATTACCAATTAAACCAACCTCACTACCTCCTGTCACCACCAGAGGGAGAACAGAAGGAAAACTCCCAGCTGGTGGAGCAGAAAATGAGCTCATAACAGTACCCACCCTTGAGGAGGGGTCACCGAACCCTCATCCACACCACCAGGCCGATCAGGATGGGCCTGGTGAAAAGCACAAACCAATTAATTGGCATGAATATCCGAGACAGAGACCCAAAAATTATCCTCCTGGCCATAACCCTTCCATTTGACCAAATACTGGAGTTTCCGTCTGACCAAACAAGAATTTCCCCTACCTCATATTCCACATTGCCTTTAACCAAAACAGGGTCAGGAGGTGCCGCCACAGGAACTACTGGCTCAACAAACCTCTACAACAGTGATTTGTGAAATACGTTATGAATTTTGAACGTAACTGGAAGAGCCAATCGAAAAGAAACAGGATTAAGAATCTCCAAAATCTTATAAGGTCCCATAAATCTTGGCTTAAATTTTGGAGATGCAATTTTCATAGGAATATTCTTAGACGACAACCAAACCATATCACCCACTTTAAACCGGGGACCAATGGTCCTATGCCGGTTGGAAAAACGCTGGGCCTTTTCCTGAGAGTGACAACTTATCCACCACTTGGTGCCATATCTGCTGCATTCTCACAACCACAGTGTCCACACCTGGGCAGGATGAATATTTCACTTGTCCTGAAGAGAATCGAGGATGAAACCCAAAATTACAGAAAAAGGGTGACATCAAAGTGGCAGAACTAGCTCTATTGTTCAGCGCAAATTCGGCCAAGGGCAAAAATGAGACCCAATCATCTTGATCAGCAGATATAAAACATCTTAAATAAGACTCCAGGGTCTGGTTTGTTCTCTCAGTCTGTTCATTGGTCTGGGGATGAAACGCGGAAGAGAAGGATAACTGAATTCCCAGATTGGAACAAAAGGCTTTCCAGAATCTGAAAGCAAACTGGACTCCTCCGTCGGACACAATGTTCTCAGGAATCCCATGTAACCGAACCACCTGTTGTAAAAACAAGGGCACCAACTCAGCGGAAGATGGCAACTTTGGGAGTGGTACAAGATGGACCATCTTCGAAAATCTATCACAAATCACTCAGATAACAGTCATTCTCTGAGAGACAGGAAGATCAGAAATAAAATCCATTGAGCTATGGGTCCATGGCCTCTTGGGCACCGGGAGGGGCATCAGCAACCCACTAGAACGAGAACAGGGTTTAGACCAAGAACAAGTCCCACAGGACTGTATAAAATTCCTGACATCACGAGATAAGGCAGGCCACCAAAACGACCGACTCACCAAATCTCTAGTACCAAAAATACCTGGATGACCAGCCAATGTGGAGCAATGGACTTCAGACATCGCTCTCTTTCTCCACTGGTCAGGAACATACAATCTTCCCATAGGGCAACGCTCAGATTTATCCTCCTGAAATTCCTCCAGGGCGCGTCTCAAATCGGGCAAAATGGCAGAAAGAACTACCCCCTCACCTAGGATACTAGTAGACTCAGTCACATTAAGAGAATCAGCAAAGAAACTCCTAGAAAGGGTGTCTGCCTTAACATTCTTAGTGCCCAGAAGAAAAGAGACCACAAAATTAAAACGCGTGAAAAACAAGGCCCATCTAGCCTGTCTAGGATTCAAGCGTTTAGCCGACTCCAGATAAATCAGATTCTTGTGATCGGTGAGGACCACAAATTGATGTCTAGCTCCCTCCAACCAATGTATCCACTCCTCAAATGCCTATTTCATGGCCAACAATTCCCGATTCCCCACGTCATAGTTGCGTTCAGATGGGGAGAACTTTCGAGAAAAGAAGGCACAGGGATTCATCTTAGAAGTCACAGGGTCTTTTTGGGACAAAACAGCTCCTGCACCAATCTCAGAAGCATCTACCTCCACTTGAAATGGAAGTGAGACATCAGGTTGCCGTAGAACTGGAGCTGAAGTAAATCTCCACTTAAGCTCCTGAAATGCTTAGACAGCCTCGGGAGACCAATTCAGCACATCAGCTCCCTTCTTGGTCAGATCAGTCAGTGGTTTGACAATACTAGAAAAATTACCTATAAATTTACGATAGAAATTAGCAAAACCCAAAAACTTCTGGAGAGCCTTCAAAGAAGTAGGCTGAACCCAATCATAAATGGCCTGTACCTTGGCCGAGTCCATTTCAATAGTCGATGGAGACCAGATAAATCCCAAAAATGAAATCCTCTGTGCACCAAAGAGGCATTTCGATCCCTTAACAAACAGGGAATACTCCCTCAAAATCCAGAACACAGTCCGGACATGTTCCACATGGGAATCCCAATCACTAGAAAAGATCAAAATATTATCCAGATAGATGATCAAAAACTTATCTACAAAGTCTCGAAAAATATCATTCATAAAGGACTGGAAGACAGAAGGGGCATTAGAGAGCCCAAAACGCATCACAAGGTACTCAAAATGTCCCTCCGGAGTAATAAATGCCGTCTTCCATTCATCCCCGTGCTTGATGCGAATAAGATTATACGCCCCCCTGAGGTCAAGCTTAGTAAACCAGCAGGCACTGTTAACTCTGGAGAATAAATCAGACATCAGAGGTAACGGGTACTGATATTTAACCGTCATCTTGTTAAGGGAACGATAATCAATACACAGTCTTAATGAACCATCTTTTTTGGCCACAAAAAAAAAAAACAGCGCCTAAAGGTGACGAGGATGGTCTAATATGACCCTTCTCCAATGACTCTTTAATATAGGATCACATAGCATCATGTTCGGGTACAGATAAGTTGAAAAGCCATCCCTTGGGAAATTTGCACCCAAGGCATCAACTCAATTGCAGTCATAACTCATATGAGGAGGCAAAGATGCAGACTTACTCTCACTAAATACATCAGAGAAATCAGCCAGATAATCAGGAATATCATGAGACTGAGGAGAGGAGCGTCCCTAAGAACACACTGACAACCCTAACTCACCACAGACACAGATTTCCAATCCAAAACTGGGTTATGAGTTTGCAACCAGGGGAACCCCAGAACAATAGTATCATGCAAATTATGCAGCACCAAAAATTTACAATTTTCTTGGTGGTCTGGGGCAACTCACATTATCACCTGGGTCCAAAACTGAGGTCTATTCTCTGCCAAAGGAGTGGCATCAATACCCGTCAAAGGAATAGGCATCTGCAGAGGCGTCATGGACAAACCACAACGTTTGGCAAAGTCCAAATCCATCAGATTCAGAGCTGCTCCTGAATCCACAAAAGCCTTTGTGGAAAACGTGGACAAGGAGCAGATCAAAGCAATTGCCAAAAGGAACTTAGGCTGTATACTGCCCACAGCAAATGTGTGTGCAAAACGTTTCTCTCATTTAGGGCAGACATAAATAGTATGAGGCGTCTCCACAGAAAAAACACAGCTTATTACGCCTTCTAAACTCCTGACGTTGCGTCCTAGACAATACCCCATCACATTGCATAGGTTCAGACATTTGTTCAGAAGGTGGCAGCGCCTCCCGTGTAGTTTTACGTTCAGGTAAACGCCAATCAACTTGAATGGCTAATGACATAGAGCCATCCAGACCAGAGGGAACAGGAAATCCCACCATAACATCTTTTACGGTCTCTGATAAACCTTTCCGAAAGAGAGCTGCCAATGCACTATCATTCCATGTAGTAAGGACCGCCCACTTTTGGAATTTTTGACAGTATAACTCTGCAGGATCCTGACCCTGGTTTAATGCCAACAGGGTTCTCTCAGCTTGATCAACGGCATTAGGTTCATCATACAACAACCCCGAGACTTGAAAAAATGCATCCACATTAGTCAGAATAGGATTTTCAGGTGTTAGAGGAAAAAGCCCAATCCTGGGGATCGCCGCGCAGCAAGAGATGACAATTTTAACCTGCTGCACAGAGCTCCCCGATGAGTGAGGCTTCAAGGCAAGAAATAATTTACAATTATTCTTAAAATTCAGAAATTTAGACCGATCCCCAGAAAACACATCAGGAGTAGGGATCTTGGGTTCAGCAACATGTGACTGAATGAGGTAGGTAGAAATTCCCTGCACTTCAGCAGCAAGTTGCTCCACACGATCAGACAGTTGCTTAATCTCCATTAGGAGAGAAAAAAAAATCCTCCTACGGCCCCAGAGAAAAGGAGGAAAAAATATAAAAAAATTAAAAAAATTCTGACACTTTTTTTTTTAAACAATTTTTTCCTGCTCTTGAGTACCCTAGAATCTGCGGTATGGCTGGTGATTCTGTTATGAATGGGTGACCGAGGAGAAAAAAAGCAACACACGCTAAGTCTCAGAAAACCAGAGAGGTTGATAACTATGCAGATTGCAGATGTGACGTCTGCCTGCGGGTCTGGGCTGCAGCCAGGCAACACCCCGAGAAACACTGATACCCTTTACCCCTATACAGGGATCTGGATTTATAGCAGAGCCCAGGAGGCGCTGTCTGAATAGGAGCAGTGACCAGAGCAGGACGGTCGCCAGAAAGGTGTTCCAATACGGGACACAAACGTGGAGATATGCAAGTCTAAACCAGTCGGACAGCAATGGTACAAAAACGGTAGACAGAAGCAGAGTCAGATTCAGGCCGAGAGTCATAAACCAGGAGAGTAGCAGAGGTACAGAATCGTTAGGCAGAAGGAGAGTCAGAAGTCCAGGTCAAAGTCAGAGTCAGTCAGAAAGTAATTCACACAGTAACACACGGGGGGAACCAAGAATCTATCCGGCGGCTTGCAAGACCAGTCCCAAGGTATTTCAGGGATCAGGTCACCCCTCATAGGTTCCTGAACTGATGATGTCATCAGTACCGCCCTCAGGACCAGGCCAGATGGAGATGCAGTAACCTCTTGATGACTGACAGAGGGGCGGAGCCTGCGTCCACCAGATGCCTGCGCAGGTGCCCTTACTCTGTCAGCACCATAACTCCCGGGCGAGCCATAGCGCCTCCTAGTGACCACGACAGGAGCAGCAGACCCAGAATTTAACGGCGACGTGACAGACCGGCGCCTCCTAGAGGCTAAAGCCGGGACAGTAGGCTCTGAGCCTGACGTGACAGAACCACGGCCCCTTCCAGTGGCCGAGGCAGGAACAGCCGTCCCCGAGTCTGACGATAAAGTGGCGGTACAGCGCCTCCTAGTGGCCGCGACCGGAACAGCAGGCCCTAAGTCTAGTGGAAACGTGACAGTACCCCCCCCTCCAAGAGGGGCCTCCGGACCCTCAAAACCCGGTTTATCAGGGTGAAGGAGGTGAAACCTTCTAATCAACCCCTTGGCATGAATGTCACTAGCGGGGACCCAGGACCTCTCCTCTGGGCCATAGCCTTTCCAATGAACTAAATATTGCACAGACTTTCTCACTAAACGGGAATCAAGGATGCCCTGGACTTCGTACTCCAAGGCACCCTTGACCAAAACTGGAGGAGGAGGCGATTGGACGGGACGAATTGGGGAGCGGTACACCTTGAGAAGGGATTTGTGGAAAACATTAGGAATTTTAAAAGCCTGAGGGAGCTTTAAACGAAAGGCTACCGGGTTAATTACTTCTAATATCTCGTAGGGACCAATAAACCTGGGCCCCAGTTTGGCAGACGGCACCTTAAGCTTAATGTTTCTGGTAGACAGCCAAACTTTGTCCCCAACTCCTAGGTGCGGCCCCGTGGACCTCCGTTTATTTGCGGCCGAAGCCTGCCTGACCTGGGACCCTTTCAAGTTTGTGTTCACCTCTGACCAGATTGTCCTTAAGTTACGTATGGAATTCTCTACTCCCGGAAGCTCCGACATCTTGGCCGAAAAGGAACCAAAACGTGGGTGCAAACCATGATTGCAGAAGAACGGGGTGGTTTTGATAGATTCCTGGTATTGGTTATTTAGAGCGAACTCAGCTAATGGGAGATGTTCCGCCCAATCAGACTGATGTTCCGAGACATAGCAGCGAAGATATTGCTCTAGAGCCTGGTTGGTACGCTCCGTTTGACCATTGGTCTCAGGGTGGTAAGCGGAGGAGAAGGATAATTCAATACCAATACGTTTGCAGAATGCCCTCCAGAATTTGGAAACAAACTGGGTACCTCGGTCGGACACGATATTCTCTGGAGCGCCATGCAGCCTTATCACATGAACAATAAACAACTTACTCAGAGTTTCTGAATTAGGTAATCCAGAGAGGGGAACGAAATGACATTGTTTACTGAACCTGTCCACCACCACCCAGATACATGTTTTCCCCTCTGAGGGTGGTAGGTCAGTAATGAAGTCCATGGAGATGTGGGTCCATGGACTCTCTGGAGCGGGCAAGGACTGGAGCCAGCCGGCAGGCCGATTGTGAGGGGACTTGGCGCGAGCACAGATTTCACAAGCTAGTACAAAATCCTTGCAGTCCTTAACTACCGTTGGCCACCAAAAACTCCTAGTCACAAGTCTGGCGGTATTATTGACCCCAGGATGGCCTGCCAGGACAGAGTCGTGCGACTCCTTCAGAACTTGTAGGCGAAACGGCGCTGGAACAAACAATTTCTGGGGGGGCGGCGAGTCAGGGGCTGGTTCTGGGGATCTACGGATCTCCTCCAGAAGGTCCAGAGACACAGCCGACACAACAATACCATTGGCCAGTATTGGAACTGGCTCCGAGTCCTCAGCCTGTGAGGGGCAGAAACTTCGAGAGAGAGCATCAGCCCTCACATTTTTGGTACCAGGACGAAAGGTTATTAAGAAGTCAAACCTAGAGAAGAACAAGGCCCACCTCGCTTGTCTAGGATTTAATCTTTTAGCTGACTCCAGGTAAGTCAGATTCTTGTGATCTGTAATCACAGTGATCTTATGTTTGGCGCCTTCGAGGAAGTGGCGCCATTCCTCGAAGGCCCATTTGATCGCCAATAACTCCCGATTACCTATATCGTAATTTTTCTCAGTGGGAGAGAATTTGCGGGAGAAAAAGGCACATGGGCGAAGCTGAGTGAGTGATGCAGTGCCTTGCGACAGCACTGCTCCCACTCCGACCTCAGAGGCGTCCACCTCTACAATAAACGGGCGGTCCAGATCAGGCTGAACCAAAACTGGGTTGGCTACAAAGCACTCTTTTAACAAAGCAAAAGCCTGAATTGCCTCAGGGTTCCAATTGGTCACGTCTGCCCCTTTTCGGGTCAAATCCGTGAGTGGTTTAGCAATTTCGGAGAAACCCCTGATGAATTTTCGGTAATAATTTGCAAACCCTAAAAATCGCTGCAGCGCTTTTAGCCACTTGGGTTGCACCCAAGTTTTAATAGGTTGGATCTTGGCAGGATCCATACGGAAGCCTGTGCTTGAAACCACATATCCTAAAAATTGTACCTCGTACGCAAAAAATAACACATTTCTCCAATTTAGCGAACAGGGAGTGTTCTCGCAGTCTCTGCAGTACGGAGCGAACGTGCTGAGCATGTGTCACAGGGTCAGCAGAATAAATCAAAATGTCATCTAAATACACGACGACATACACCCCACAAATGTCCCTGAAAATGTCATTTACAAAGTGCTGGAACACGGCAGGTGCGTTACTGAGTCCGAAGGGCATTACCAGGTACTCAAAGTGGCCAAGAGGGGTATTAAAGGCTGTTTTCCACTCATCCCCGTCTCTTATGCGGACTAGATTGTATGCCCCCCGGAGGTCCAGTTTAGTAAACCAACGGGCTCCCATTAGCTGATTAAAAAGATCAGGGATGAGTGGAGGCGGATACTGGTTCTTAATGGTGATTGCATTCAATTCCCGGTAATCAATGCAGGGTCTGAGACCACCATCTTTCTTTTCTACAAAGAAGAAGCCAGCTCCAACTGGTGAAATGGACGGTCTAATAAACCCCTTTTTTAAGCTATCAGCTATGTACTCATTCATGGCCTGACGCTCTGGACCTGAGAGATTAAATATTCTCCCTTTTGGGAGACGGGCATCTGGAATCAGATCTATAGGGCAATCATACTTTCTGTGAGGGGGTAGCTTTTCAGATTTTGCAATAGAGAAGACATCCTCAAAATCTCTGAAGGCAAACGGTATGTGGAGGGGTTTAACTTTAACTTGATTTACTGTTAGCGACATGCAGTTTTCCTGACAGTGTGAACTCCAGCGTATAACATCGCCTAGGTGCCAGTCGATGACTGGGTTATGCTGGCGTAGCCATGGCATCCCCAATATGACTGCAGCAGACAAATTATCCATCACAAAAAATGACATAACCTCGGTATGGAATGCTCCCACCGACATAGTGATTTTGTCAGTAACAAATTTAACCCCCTCCTGGACAATAGATGTGCCATTAATAGCCGTAGTTTTTATAGGGGCATTAAGTTTTAATAGGGGTACACCGAGACTTTTAGCAACCAAAGAATCCATAAAATTCCCTTCAGATCCACAATCCACATATGCGTTCACACACTGAGATTTCTGACCAAAAGAAAGGGCAATAGGCAATAAAACTTTAGCCGCATCTGCGGGCAATACCTGTGCCCCTGGGCAACCATAGCCAGAGTTGCCCAGAGGCCGATGTCTCAGTAGTATGGCTCTCTGACGCTCAGCTCTCTCTCTGAAGGCTCCAGACTGCAGCATACTGGTGCAGGAAGATGAAAGTGCTCCTTCCGGCTGTGCACTGAACCAGGTGTTTAGGCCAGAAATCAGCTCAATCAGAAGAAGGGAGAGAAAAAAAAAAAGTTCAGGGAGACTGCTTTTGTATATGGTGGATATATACACAAGAAGCAGTTTTTTTGTATGTGGCCGGATATAATGTGACGTCTGCCTGCGGGTCTGGGCTGCAGCCAGGCAACACCCCGAGAAACACTGATACCCTTTACCCCTATACAGGGATCTGGATTTATAGCAGAGCCCAGGAGGCGCTGTCTGAATAGGAGCAGTGACCAGAGCAGGACGGTCGCCAGAAAGGTGTTCCAATACGGGACACAAACGTGGAGATATGCAAGTCTAAACCAGTCGGACAGCAATGGTACAAAAACGGTAGACAGAAGCAGAGTCAGATTCAGGCCGAGAGTCATAAACCAGGAGAGTAGCAGAGGTACAGAATCGTTAGGCAGAGGCAGAGTCAGATTCAGGCCGAAAGTCATAAACCAGAAGAGTAGCAGAGGTACAGAATCGTTAGGCAGAAGGAGAGTCAGAAGTCCAGGTCAAAGTCAGAGTCAGTCAGAAAGTAATTCACACAGTAACACACGGGGGGAACCAAGAATCTATCCGGCGGCTTGCAAGACCAGTCCCAAGGTATTTCAGGGATCAGGTCACCCCTCATAGGTTCCTGAACTGATGATGTCATCAGTACCGCCCCCAGGACCAGGCCAGATGGAGATGCAGTAACCTCTTGATGACTGACAGAGGGGCGGAGCCTGCGTCCACCAGATGCCTGCGCAGGTGCCCTTACTCTGTCAGCACCATAACTCCCGGGCGAGCCATAGCGCCTCCTAGTGACCACGACAGGAGCAGCAGACCCAGAATTTAACGGCGACGTGACAGACCGGCGCCTCCTAGAGGCTAAAGCCGGGACAGTAGGCTCTGAGCCTGACGTGACAGAACCACGGCCCCTTCCAGTGGCCGAGGCAGGAACAGCCGCCCCTGAGTCTGACGATAAAGTGGCGGTACGGCGCCTCCTAGTGGCCGCGACCGGAACAGCAGGCCCTAAGTCTGGTGGAAACGTGACAGCAGATCCCTGATCTTAACACACAGCTAGCAGCAGTCGTGGAGCGTGCCTACGATGGTCCTGGATGCCTTGTCACAACCGGAGAGCTAAATAAGCCTAAAGTAAGAAAAGAGGAAAACTAACTCCCCCAGAGCAGACCCCAAAGGAAAGACAGCCCCCCACATGTATTGACGGTGAAGCAAGATGAAAACACAAACAAAGGCAGAAAAATAGGCAGAGCAAATGATGGGGCCAAACTAACTTGAAAGGACAGGAAAGGAAAGATACTGTCTGCAATCTGCCAAAAAACCCTACCCAAAATAATGTCCAACACTTCTGATAACAAAATTAACCCTGAAGTCACTAGACTTCTCCCACTATATCAGCACGCTGAAATATTCTGAGACAGAGCAAAAAAGAGGCCAATCTAATAAAGGACAAAAAGGCAAAGTGACAAATACAGATAAATAAGAGTGGAAGTTCAGCATAGCCCAGCCGGGCTGGCTGACCACAAAAAAACTGAGTTGACCAACAAGAGCAAGTGTGAACATTAGCAAAAACAAACTTAACTTGAGAAGACTGGAGAAGAGCTGAAGTCCAAGACCTGAGAAGCAGACTGAATCAACAGCAACTGGATAGGGCGTCGGCTGTCTTATATCCAGTCTGATACTCCAGAGATCCAATCATTATCCTCCTCATCAGGTGGCAGACTATTACCAATTAAACCAACCTCACCACCTCCTGTCACCACCAGAGGGAGAACGGAAGGAGAACTCCCAGCTGGTGGAGCAGAAAATGAGCTCATAACAGCTCCTTTTTCTGGGAGTAGGTAAAGCGCTTTTAAAGCCGGAGCATCAGGAACTGGTTTTGCGTTACATTGCTGAAACAGCCTCCAGCTCTATCGCCTCCTCTTCTGAAGTTTCAAAAAATGAAAGCACTGAATCATCAGTGCAGGCTTCTAGTCAGGAGCAACCCCTTTCCTTGGGTCCGTCACTCACACCAAAAGTGAAGGATGTGGCAGCCCACACTTCAGATTACTCCATGGAGCTCTTTTCACATACCATGCCTGGGTTCATTCTAAATTGGGCACATAATAGATGGAGCATTATTTGGGCCCCTCATACACTGGAGCATCATCCATGAGGCCCATCATATACTGGAGCATTCCAAATGGGGGACATCAGACACTGGAGCAGCATTTACGAGGCCCATTATAAACTCGAGCATTAGAAATGGGGCTCATTATATATGGAGCATTATTTGGGCCCATAAGACAATGGAGCATCATCCATGAGGCCCATCATATACTGGAGCACTCCAAATGGGGGACATCAGACACTGGGGCAGCATTTACAGGGCCCATTATACACTGGAGCATTAGAAATGGGGCCCATTATATATGGAGCATTATTAGGGCCCATAAAACACTGGCACATCATCCATGGGGCCCATCATATACTGGAGCATTCTAAATGGGGCAGATCAGACACTGGAGCAGCATCTATGGGGTGCATTATACACTGCAACATTAGAAATGGGGTCCATTATATATGGAGCATTATTTGGGCTGATAACACAATGGAGCATCATCCATGGGGCCCATCATATACTGGAGCATTCTAAATGGGGCAGATTATATATGGAGCATTATTTGGGCCAATCATACACTGGAGCATCATTCATGAGGCCCATCTTATACTGGAGCATTCCAAATGGGGGACATCAGGCACTGGAGCAGCACTTATGGGGCCCATTACACTGGAGCATTAGAAATGGGGCCCATTATATATGGAGCATTATTTGGGCCCATAACACACTGGAGCATCATCCATGGAGACCATCATATACTGTAGCATTATGTGGAGCTCATCATATACTGTATGGAACATTATATGGGACCAATTATTCTGTATGGAGAAATATATGGGGCTCATTATTCTGTATGGCGCACCATGTGGTGGCCATAATACTGTATGGAGTTATATACTGTCCCTTTTTTGAGCTATTGTACAATTTAAAATACATATCAGTCGCGTCATGTAACAAGTGAAGTATTTGTCATTGTACTATACCTATATTTCTGTGCCGTATCGGAGCATCATGAATTGTGGTATGTGTTAAAGGGGTGCACTGACACTCTTTGGCACGGTGCACACGAAAACCTGGAGCCAGCCCTACCCCCCACAACTTTAGCCAAATAACCCCCAGTTTTCAATGCGTAACTATTATTATAAAGTAAATTAAGGTTGACAAGATTAAGTAATAAGAATTGATGTTGTTGGCATTGAAATGAGCAATGTAAGTGTGTTTACTGTCCTCTACTCCCTGCCGGCTTTGCTTCCCCATTGACTTGCATTGGGTTTCGTGTTTCAGTCGGACCCCCGACTTTTCACTATAGTCGGCCAATTTCGATCGACTCGACTTTTGAGAAAGTCGGGTTTCATGAAACCCGACTCGACCCTAAAAAAGGTAAAGTCGCTCATCTCTAGCACTGAAAGTTCAGCTTTTGTGCTTGGATTTTACTTATTACTCATTTTTTTTAACGAAAGAAGTTCAATGAAGAAACTGTGCAAAGTCTCATTAAGCATTCACCAGTCACATATGTGTTCTATATGTGGGTTTTATTGCTACAACACATAGCCATTATAGTCTATGGTGCTATTCACATGCCTGTGTTGTTTGCAGACCCTATGCTGGCAAAAAAATAAGGCCACAAATCCGATCCGAGTCATGGATTAAAATCACTCCCACAATTCTATAGGTGTGGAAAATTATGACCAAAACATGGATGGCATCAGTGTAAAGTCTGTGTGCTTTATGATTCACATTGCAATTAGGGATGAGCGAATAAGAACTGGAAAGTTCAAGATCTGTACTGGACACCTAGTGTCAGGTACCAAACACCTGGTGTCCAGTACCGAACCCCGAACTCGGACCTTTACCAGGATGTCCAGTTTCCGGTTCTGCTTCAGATACTTAACAATGTTTGTTGAAAGGCTGCAGTGCAGCCAATAAACAGGCTTTTAGGCTGTGGGCACTTCCAAAGTCATCACAGCCATGCCTAGTATTGTGACTGGCCAACACAGCACGAGACCCAACCTGTATAAATGTCAGATCATGAGTGCCATTTTGCTCTGATTAGTGTAGGGACATAACAGAGTTGGAGTGAGGGACAGTTTTAGGTTGTGCACGATGAAAAAAAGCTGTTCTGTGTACTCTGCACTTGTCTCAGTGGAAGTACTGTGCCAAAAGCCGCTGTGTGTAGTATGCACCCATATCTGTGGGAATACTATGCCAAAAAGCCACTGTGCATACTCTGCAACCCTGACTGTGGGAGTACTGTAAACTGTGGCCTCTGTTCACACGGGATGCAATATAGCTGGCACTGGGTAGCCCCCCTATATAGTGATACTAAGAGGCTGTGAACCAGAAGCTCTGCATTCCCTGTGTGAACACTGCCACATACAGATTACTTTTTCTACACTGGTGTGCCACACGGCCAATCCCTGATTGTAGGCTGGCTGTCTCATTTGGTAATATTGCACCTGTGCAGTAGCTATTTTACTTGGGTCCGCTGCACCCTGTTTTAGTGCAGATGCATTTAGGCCTGTCTGTTTTTTTCCTGATCTTTGTGGAGGATTTTTTCCCCTTTCTGTGGTTTTCATGTTAGAGTAGGACTTGCAAGTGTAAGGAACTTTGATGCAGTTTGCCAGCTTCCGTATTAAGGCCTTAATATCAACCAATACCTTACATATATTGATATGTTTTTGTGCACTTTAT
The DNA here is from genome assembly GCF_039654945.1 of Dendrobates tinctorius. Lineage (NCBI taxonomy): Eukaryota > Metazoa > Chordata > Amphibia > Anura > Dendrobatidae > Dendrobates > Dendrobates tinctorius. Next base: position 3,949,344 of record NW_027361680.1, on the reverse strand, counting down.
ATGTTTTTCAGTGTGCAGTTGGGCCCAAATTGTTCTGTAAACTGTAGCCTCTGTTCACACGGGATGCAATATAGTTGGCACTGGGTAGCCCCTCTATATGGTCTTACTAAGAGGCTGTGAACCAGAAGCCCTGCATTCCCTGTGTGAACACTGCCACATACGGATTATTTTTTCTGCACTGGTGTGCCACACGGCCAATCCCTGATTGTAGGCTGGCTGTCTCATTTGGTATTATTGTACCTGTGCAGTTGCCATTTTACTTGGGTCCGCTGCACCCTGTTTTAGTGCAGATGCATTTAGGCCTGTCTGTTTTTTTCCTGTGGGAGTACTGTGCCTGTAAGCCGCTGTGTGTACTCTGCAATGCCATTTCTGGGAGCACTCTACCAGAAAGCTACTCTGTTGTGAATTCCCTTGCTCGGACTTCGGAGCCGAAGCTCCCTCTCCTCCCTGTGGTGGTTACTGAGAGTAGTGGAGCTGGCCAGGTTGATGGAAGTTTCCCACCTGAAGATGATAATTGGGAACCTGGGATTACTGGCTGGGAGCATATAGTTGAGCTGGCTGCTCTTGGTGGTTGCTGGTGATTTCCTCCTTGTGCATTTGGAGTTCTTTTGTCTCCTGCCTGACCTGCATGGTTCAGGTAAGTGATTCTTTTGCTAATCCTTTGCATCTAATCTGGTTGTGCCTTTTTTTGCTTTCTGCTTTGTTGGTAGGGTTCAGCCTACTCCCTGCTGGGGGCAGCGCTGGGCCCTGCTCCATATGTTACAGCTTGTGTTAGTTTTGTTCAGTCCCCTGCTATGTTAGTATCTTTTGCTTTGCTTCCAGTTTATACCAGAGTGCTGATCTAGCAGGGGTGAGGTCGTGTGGCCTCAGGTTATTTTTATATCAGATGTGTTGGATTTTTTTAGGGTTTTGTGCATGATTGCAGACAGTATCTTTTCTGTCCTGTCCTGTCTAGACAGCTTGGGCCCCACCATTTGCTCAGTCTGTTCTCTGCCTGTGTTTGTGTCTCACCTTGTCTCACCAACAATATATGTTTGGGGGCTGTCTATTCCTTTGGGGATCTGCTCCAGGGTAGTTTAGATTTCACCTTTCTGGCTTTAGGCTTAGTTAGCTCTCTGGCTGTGATAAAGCGTCTAGGGCATCATAGGAACGCTCCACAGCTACTGCTAGTTGTGTTGATAGGATCAGGGGTCTGCAATCCGCTTAGTTACCAACCTCTCTGGCTTTCTGGTGGCTTAGCCTGTTCCTGCCATCCTCTTCGGTGACCCATTCATAACAGCGATGTTTCCACTGATTAGACACATAAGGGGCTCTCACAATGCGACATTGCGTTTGCTCTCAATTCCAAACATTTTTGCATTCAAAATGTCAAATTGTGTTCCTTCCCTTCCTAGCCCTGCCATGCACCCAAACAGTAGTTTTCCCCCTCATTTGGGGTATCGGAGTACTTATAGAAATTGCACAACACATTTTGAGATTCGTTTCTCCTGTTACACTTGTGAAAATAAAAAAAGCAAAATAATTTTTTCTTTCATATTGCATTAATTCCTGTGAAGCACCTGAAGGGTTAATAAACATCTTTAATGTAGTTTGAGGACTTTGAGGGGTGCAGTTTTTAGACTGGTGTCACTTTTGGTTAATTTCTTTCATGTAGGCATCCCAAAATCATTTAAAATGTGATAAGGTCCCTAAAAAAATGGTTTTGTAGCTTTTGTTCAAAAAATGAGAAATTGCTGATTTCCTAACAAAAAAGAACTATTTCACAAATTCTGCTGATTTAAGGTCGACATGTGGAAAATTTCATTTATTACCCTGTGCGTTTTCTCTCTCCCCATCTGCTGTCTTCTCCTCTCATGTCATCTCTTCTTTAACCTGTGTACACCATGTGCATACATTTTGTGAGGTTAAATATTGTTTAAAAACAGTGAAATATTTTACCTCACAAAATGAATCCTCTGTGATCCCCTGCTGTAATGTCAGTATTGTCTTTTTCTTTCTCCCCTGCCCAGGAGATGTGGTATGCTCTGTACATGGGCAGACACAGACAATTTTTAAAATGAACTTTTGTTCGTGGGAAAACCCTTTTAATGTGAGCGGCTTCCTCTGCCTGTAAACATGTCGCACATCTGCCTGTAAACATGTCGCACATCTGCCGCCAGGAGCAGCCAAAAGATTCACTGCGCCTGCGCATAATACGCGCAGGCGCAGTAAATCAGACCAACGCCATCTTTGTGCAGACAGATAGCGGCGGTCACATTAAAACTGTGCATGCGCTCCTCCTGTACAAAGATGGGGGCGGTCAGTGAATCATTCAGCTGATCACGGCGGCGGTGTGTTAGTGAAGGTGTTCCCCTGGTGGTACCGCGCAAGAGGCTGTGTACGGTGTATACAGTGTGTGTGTGGTGCATATGGCATATACAGACAGTGTGTATGGTGTGTACAGTGTATAGAGTGTGTGCATGGTGGGTACGGCATATACAGTGTGTGTATGTTGTGGTGCGTACAGCGTATACAGTGTGTGTGTTGTGCGACGGTGTCCCGCTGGTGGTACCGCCAAGAGGCTGGTACCACCAGCAGTTTCCATATTGAGACACCCATCACTTGGGTGTCCCAATGTGGCGGTTGGTGAACTTCCACCGCTTGGAATTCTGGGATCCAGACACATCTGGATGGAACAGGATGTGAAGACATTACAAGGTAAGTATATATTTGATGCTGCTATTCACATGCCTGTGTTTTTTGCAGACCATATGTCTGCAAAAAATAAGGGGATATATTCAATTTTGAATTGAGTCATGGATCAAAATTATTCTTACAAGTCTATAGTCTTGGAAAATAATGATTAGAACACAGATGGCATCAGTGTAGAGTCTGTGTGCTGTATGATTCACATTGCAGTGAGAAGGGGAGCTTTGTACTTTATCTTAGTATAAGTGAAAATTATTGAAGAAACACTGACACACTGATTAGACACTGATAAAAATGGGATGAAAAACACTGAGAACACTGTCAACATTTTTTGCGTATAGTAAATGAAACATCATGGATCTCTGAATGAGGCTTTACAATTTTGTAAGAAGACATTTACCAGAGCATGAGGGTGTAGATTCAGACCATTCTCCTGTGTTCTGGCACAATAATGATGATACTCCTTGTGATTCAAATCCTTCTTCACAAGTGACATTGCAAATGGATTTGTACCTGTATTCTCCAAATGCATCAGAACAATGTACTTGACCATGTTCTGGGCTCTGCAGGACCTTACATTGGACCGCTGTGAAGAAAATTAAGGTTGTCAATTCCCAAACTATATTGAATAATGCAAAATAACAAATGTACTGAAAATTTAAAAACACAATGGGCTCTGAGCATGTAGGCAGCAAGAGCTCTAAGGTCCCACAGTCACATTCTAAAGCTAAAAAATAAACGTGCATAGGGTTAACTAAAATAACCTTGCTGGACCCTATTTTATTTATGAACTTTGGGTGCCCATTTTGAGACAAAAAGCAGGACTCTGATCCAAAGAGGACCGAAGAAATAAGCTTTTACAAGTCTGGATGGCTGCGGTGCAGCAGAAGCTGAGGGACATCACCCCACATCATCTGCCCTCCTGTGAAGAGACCAGAGTGCCAGCGCAGGCTTTACTGAAGACAGGATTGATTTGGACAGGGTCGCCATCAGGGCATTACTGCCCTTACTGTTGTATGGGGCCCGGTGGGCAGAAAGAAAGAGGGGGGCCCCGGACATGCTGGCAGCTCGGGCCCCTCTTCTCTTTGCTTCTGCCAGTGCTCATCGGTGCCAGGGGCAAAGTGGTCAGTCACTGTCACTTACCAACATCCTGTCTGCATAGCTGCTCCTCATCCTGGCTTGTCCTGTCTGGCTCTTGCTGTTAGATCGCCTCCTTCTTCCTGAACACACTTCCAGCCTATGCAGAACGGCGTCTGCACACTCATGGCTGGAAGGAAGCTGCAGCTGTGTGCAGGACCTCAGTCACCCCCTGAGTAGGAGGTAAAGAACGAATGTGTCCGATTGTATACCACAGTGATGAGGGGAGGCAGGGGCTGCAGTCAGAGTCTAGAAGCAGTGATTTATTGCCTGTGACCCCTGAGCTTTGTGTTGTCTGATCGGTGCAGGATTCTCATCCACAGACAACACCAGAACTGAGAGCTCGAGAACACAGTCACTAAATCACTGACTGTATTCTCTGACAGGCGGCCTCCTGTCATTAATACTGTAATAAATCCAAGCTGGGACTGAGTCCATCCCCCAGTGAAGCCTATATTCACATACACTGTACCAGTTGTATTTATCACACAGCTACAATACACAGACAAATATAATACATATATAGTATACACACATAGGCAGTAGACATAAGTGTTTATTATACACTAGAGGTGTGCCCGATGCTATTGCATCGGGAGGGAAGTGTGTGTGTACGTGTGTGTGTGTGAGTACGTGTGTGTGTAAGTGTGTGTAAGTATATACGTGTGTGTGAGTATGTGAATACGTGTGTGTGTAAGTGTGTGTAAGTATATACGTGTGTGTGAGTGTGTATGTGAGTACGTGTGTGTGTAAGTGTGTGTAAGTATATACGTGTGTGTGAGTATGTGAATACGTGTGTGTGTATGTAAATACGTGTATGAGTGTGTGTGAGTATGTGAATACGTGTATGAGTGTGTGTGTGTATGTGAATACGTGTGTGTGTGTGAATATGTGTGTGAATACCTGTGTGTGTATGTAAATATGTGTGGGTGTATGTGAATACGTGTGTGTGTGTATGTGAATACGTGTATGAGTGTGTGTGTGTATGTGAATACGTGTGTGTGTATGTGAATACGTGTGTGTGTATGTGAATACGTGTGTGTGTAAGTGTGTGTAAGTATATACGTGTGTGTGAGTATGTGAATACGTGTGTGTGTAAGTGTGTGTAAGTATATACGTGTGTGTGAGTATGTGAATACGTGTGTGTGTAAGTGTGTGTAAGTATATACGTGTGTGTGAGTATGTGAATACGTGTGTGTGTATGTAAATACGTGTATGAGTGTGTGTGTGTATGTGAATACGTGTGTGTGTATGTGAATACATGTGGGTGTATGTGAATATGTGTGTGTGTATGTGAGTGTGTGTATGTATGTGAATACGTGGGTGTGTGAATACGTGTGTGTGTGTGAATATGTGTGTGAATACATGTGTGTGTATGTAAATATGTGTGGGTGTATGTGAATACGTGTGTGTGTGTATGTGAATACGTGTATGAGTGTGTGTGTGTATGTGAATACGTGTGTGTATGTGAATACGTGTGTGTGTATGTGAATACGTGTGAGTACGTGAATATGTGTGTGTGTGTATGTGAGTGTGTGTATGTATGTGAATACGTGGGTGTGTGAATACGTGTGTGTGTGTGAATATGTGTGTGTGTGAATACATGTGTGTGTACGTGTGTGTGTATGTGAATACGTGTGTGTGTGTGTGTGTGTGTGAATACGTGTGTATGTGAGTACAAGCGGCAGTGGGGGGGTTCAGCGGCGACAGGTCCAGCGGTGAGGGGGGTCCTGGCAGCGGCCAGCCGGCAGGAAAGACCACGGCTTGTGGCCTGTGCACAGGCTGCAAGCCGCAGTCTTTCCTGCCGGCTGTGATGGAAGTGGGTGGGCAGGCAGCGGCGGGGGGGTCCATCGGCGGGGGGGACCGGCGGCGGCGGAGGGGTCTCGGCAGCAGTGGGGGGGTCCCGGCGTTGTCCCGCTGGTGGTCCTGGTACCACCAGCTGGTGCCATATTGGAATACCCATCACTGGGGTATTTCAATATGACGGTCGGCATACTTCTGGTCGGCGCGGTGGATTGTGGCATTCGGGGACATCCAGACGGAAGTGGATGACAGACAATTTAAGGTAATTACAGTATATATATAGATGGGGATAATCTATATGTGTGCATTATATCTAGGTATGTACTATGAGTGTACTTCATAAATAGCTGTACACTGATGCATTGATATAGGTACGCAGCTACATCATTTTTGCCTACTACTATTTTTGAAAAATCTCCCCAGAGTATTTAAGCCCTTAGGCTAGGTTTACAAAGCGTTATGGCAGTCTGTTTAATGGATTGCATTACAATACGGCATTAACGCGATGTAATGCTTCCATTAACGCACCCATAGACAGCCATACCGTAGCACATCACTAACGCATGTCAAAATCGGCATGCGTTAGCAATGTGCCGTTATGCTGTGACAGAACCTCGGACGCGGGCTGCAGCATTTGAGGGTCCGTCATGGCTAGCACAGATGGAGCAGCTGCGCTAATGCAATCGCATAACACGATCAGAAAAAAGAGTAGCGTTAGTGCATGTGTTAAATGAACTGCCATAATGCTATGTGAACCTGCCCTTAGCGAAACATGACATACTGGATACTCATGTGTTGCCTCCCTGCCCTTGGTGCAGGCTCTCCATACATGTGTTGTGACTGTGAAATAGCCATGACTAGAGTTGAGCGATACCAGCCGATACTTGAAAATATCGGATCGGAATGGATCGGCCGATCTTAAAAAAAAATATCGGTATCGCCGATTCCGATACCGGGAACCAATGCAAGTCAATGGGGCCAAAATATCGGAATTAAAAAAAACCCTTTCTTTCCTTGTAGGTTAATTCTACATGAAGAAAAACAACTAAGAATAATGTAGAATGTATTGTGGGAGGTGGAGGAGACATTAAAGCCATAGAGGTTTAGCCCAATCAAATGGAATAGCAGGAATTAAACTTTTTTTTTTAAAGATGTTAGGAGTTACAAAGATATTGACTATGTTAGCCTCATTTATATTTTGCCAGACATGTATGTCTTCTTCTTCTACTTCCTTTTTTTACATTCTTCTTCTTCTACTTCCTTTTTTTACATTCTTCTTCTTCTTCTTCTACTTCCTTTTTTTACATTCTTCTTCTTATTCCTTTTTTTACATTCTTCTTCTTCTTCTTCTACTTCCTTTTTTTACATTCTTCTTCTTCTTCTTCTTCTTCTTCTTCTTCTTCTTCTTCTTCTTCTTCTTCTTCTTCTTCTTCCTTTTCTTACATTCTTCATATTCTTCTTATTCAACAATTATTATTCTACATATTCAGCTTCTTCATCTTCTTCCTATTCTTCTTCATCATATTCTTGTTTGTGTCAGGCATTCCTGTAGTTGTTATCTAGAAAAGTTAGAAGTTTACACCTTCCGTTCTGCCTGTCACAAAAGATTTACAACAGGATTTGTCCGCGTTCAGTTTGGCCTGCAGAAGCAGGCCTTTTCCAGGGGCACCACGAGGAGGAACGGACTCACCCCCATACACTGCTTAGTCTTCTTCTGCTTATAAATAAGATAATATCATTTGCTCAGAGTATTAGTCTTATGCTTAATGTTCTTCTGCTTTGTTTTTTTTATGCTTCTTTGTCTTCTCTCTCTTGTTGTTCTGCATCTTGGTGGTTGTCTTCCTGTTCTTTGTCCTCTTGAACCAGCTGACGGTACTGGCACCCGGAGGGGCAGCAGAAGGAACAAGAGCCAATGGCACTACCGAGGACCAGCTGACGGTGCTGGAACCCGGTTACTAAGCAGGAGGTACCTGTGCTACAAAGCACTACCAAGGACCAGCAGACGTTGCCGGAACTCGGATACCGAGATGGAGGCACCTAGGCCAAAGGCTCTGACGAGAACCAGCTGACGGTGCTGGAACCCGGAGGGGTAGCATAAGCTGCAAGAGCAAATGGAAATAGCGAGGACCAGCTGACAGTGCTGGCACCCGGAGGGGCAGCAGAAGGAATAAGAGCCAATGGCACAACCGAGGACCAGCTGACGGTGCTGGAACCCGGTTACTAAGCAGGAGGTGCCTGTGCTACAAAGCACTACCAAGGACCAGCAGACGTTGCTGGAACTCGGATACCGAGATGGAGGCACCTAGGCCAAAGGCTCTGATGAGAACCAGCTGACGGTGCTGGAACCCGGAGGGGTATCAGAAGTTACCCCTGAAAAGCAAAGTTGGCATGCCGCAAGCTGGCCGCAGTTACCGAATCACACAGTCCTACAGGGGGTGCTTGTCCTACTGGCACTATGGAACAAACCTTTCTTACCAGAACCCGCAGTCCACATAGGAAGCACCTAAACTGCTGGCACCCTAGCCTCGGCTAACCCAACCGCAACACGACATGGCAACTTGGGGTGGCAAACTGACATTGACACTTCCCGGAAACAGCAGGCAGGGCTGGAACCAAGCTGGGCAGGAGGGAGTACCCGTGCCAAAGTCAGTTATGAGCAGCAACTGGCGATGTTGGAGCCCAGGACAAGCACTTAGCAGGCTGAGGCCTGATGTGCTGTCAATTGGGAGGCAGCAGGACAGATTGCCATCAAAACAGCAGGGGAACAGCTGACGTTACTGAACCCCACAAACACAGGAGCTAGTGTTTTACTCTGTGAAGACGGCACTTCCGAGCAACAACTGGCTGTGTTGAAGCCCAGGGACAAGCACGGAGCAGGCTTAGGCTGCATTGAAGAAATTTTAAGATCGGTTGTAGACTACTAATTTGAACCAAGCTCCACTTAGGCCTGTGGATTCACTGATTTTCGTATTTCCCCTGTCCTCCAACCCCGCCAGTTACAGCTCCGAAGTGGCGTCTGCACAATCCACACTTGTTCCTGTGTTACAGGTGTTCAGTCCGGTCAGTTAATCCCCTGATGTGTGTCCGGCAATGTCGCCTGCTCTGTCCACATTCCGATAATGGGAATGTGGACAGAGCAGGCGACATTGCCGGACACACATCAGGGGATTAACTGATCGGACTGAACACCTGTAACACAGGAACAAGTGTGGATTGTGCAGACGCCACTTCGGAGCTGTAACTGGCAGGGTTGGAGGACAGGGGAAATACGAGAGACAGTGGAGCCACAGGCCTAATTGGAGCACGGTTAAAAATCAGTAGTGGTACGACTGTGTAGGCAGCAGGAGACTTTGCCATCCACACAGCAGGGGATCAGCTGACATTACTGAACCCCACTGAGACACGGGAGCAAGTATCTCTTTCCGTGTGGACGGCACTTCCGAACTACAACTGGCTGTGTTGAAGCCCAGGAAATAGGAGGGTGTAGGCAGAGGCCTACTGTATTTTGAATGAGTTTACAGCAGGAGAGACTGCCATCCACAAAGCAGGGGATCAGCTGACGTTACTGAACCCCACTGAGACACGGGAGCAAGTATCTCTTTCCGTGTGGACGGCACTTCCGAACTACAACTGGCTGTGTTGAAGCCCAGGAAATAGGAGGGTGTAGGCAGAGGCCTACTGTATTTTGAATGAGTTTACAGCAGGAGAGACTGCCATCCACACAGCAGGGGATCAGCTGACGTTACTGAACCCCACTGAGACACGGGAGCAAGTGTCTCTTTCCGTGTGGACGGCACTTCCGAACTACAACTGGCTGTGTTGAAGCCCAGGAAATAGGAGGGTGTAGGCAGAGGCCTACTGAATTTTGAATGAGGTGACAGCAGGAGAGACTGCCATCCACACAGCAGGGGATCAGCTGACGTTACTGAACCCCACTGAGACACGGGAGCAAGTATCTCTTTCCGTGTGGACGGCACTTCCGAACTACAACTGGCTGTGTTGAAGCCCAGGAAATAGGAGGGTGTAGGCAGAGGCCTACTGAATTTTGAATGAGGTGACAGCAGGAGAGACTGCCATCCACACAGCAGGGGATCAGCTGACGTTACTGAACCCCACTGAGACACGGGAGCAAGTATCTCTTTCCGTGTGGACGGCACTTCCGAACTACAACTGGCTGTGTTGAAGCCCAGGAAATAGGAGGGTGTAGGCAGAGGCCTACTGAATTTTGAATGAGGTGACAGCAGGAGAGACTGCCATCCACACAGCAGGGGATCAGCTGACGTTACTGAACCCCACTGAGACACGGGAGCAAGTATCTCTTTCCGTGTGGACGGCACTTCCGAACTACAACTGGCTGTGTTGAAGCCCAGGAAATAGGAGGGTGTAGGCAGAGGCCTACTGAATTTTGAATGAGGTGACAGCAGGAGAGACTGCCATCCACACAGCAGGGGATCAGCTGACGTTACTGAACCCCACTGAGACACGGGAGCAAGTATCTCTTTCCGTGTGGACGGCACTTCCGAACTACAACTGGCTGTGTTGAAGCCCAGGAAATAGGAGGGTGTAGGCAGAGGCCTACTGTATTTTGAATGAGTTTACAGCAGGAGAGACTGCCATCCACACAGCAGGGGATCAGCTGACGTTACTGAACCCCACTGAGACACGGGAGCAAGTGTCTCTTTCCGTGTGGACGGCACTTCCGAACTACAACTGGCTGTGTTGAAGCCCAGGAAATAGGAGGGTGTAGGCAGAGGCCTACTGAATTTTGAATGAGGTGACAGCAGGAGAGACTGCCATCCACACAGCAGGGGATCAGCTGACGTTACTGAACCCCACTGAGACACGGGAGCAAGTATCTCTTTCCGTGTGGACGGCACTTCCGAACTACAACTGGCTGTGTTGAAGCCCAGGAAATAGGAGGGTGTAGGCAGAGGCCTACTGAATTTTGAATGAGGTGACAGCAGGAGAGACTGCCATCCACACAGCAGGGGATCAGCTGACGTTACTGAACCCCACTGAGACACGGGAGCAAGTATCTCTTTCCGTGTGGACGGCACTTCCGAACTACAACTGGCTGTGTTGAAGCCCAGGAAATAGGAGGGTGTAGGCAGAGGCCTACTGTATTTTGAATGAGTTTACAGCAGGAGAGACTGCCATCCACACAGCAGGGGATCAGCTGACGTTACTGAACCCCACTGAGACACGGGAGCAAGTGTCTCTTTCCGTGTGGACGGCACTTCCGAACTACAACTGGCTGTGTTGAAGCCCAGGAAATAGGAGGGTGTAGGCAGAGGCCTACTGTCTTTGTAATGCGGAGACAGCAGGAGAGACTGCCATCTCCACAGCAGGGGAACAGCTGGCAGTGCTGAACCCCACTAACACTTGAACGAATGTGTTTGGCTCTGTGGAGACGACACTTCTGAACACCAACTGACGCTGTTGGAGCCCAGGATTAGGCGAGGAGCAGGCTGGGGCCTGTTGTTTTTGGCAGGTGAAGGCAGCAGGAGACTTGCCATCTCCACAGCAGGGGAACAGCTGGCAGTGCTGAAACCCACTAACACTCGAACGAATGTGTTTGGCTCTGTGGAGACGACACTTCTGAACACCAACTGACGCTGTTGGAGCCCAGGATTAGGCGAGGAGCAGGCTGGGGCCTGTTGTTTTTGGCAGGTGAAGGCAGCAGGAGACTTGCCATCTCCACAGCAGGGGAACAGCTGGCAGTGCTGAAACCCACTAACACTCGAACGAATGTGTTTGGCTCTGTGGAGACGACACTTCTGAACACCAACTGACGCTGTTGGAGCCCAGGATTAGGCGAGGAGCAGGCTGGGGCCTGTTGTTTTTGGCAGGTGAAGGCAGCAGGAGACTTGCCATCTCCACAGCAGGGGAACAGCTGGCAGTGCTGAACCCCACTAACACTTGAACGAATGTGTTTGGTTCTGTGGAGACGACACTTCTGAACACCAACTGACGCTGTTGGAGCCCAGGATTAGGCGAGGAGCAGGCTGGGGCCTACTGGATTTTGGCAGGTGAAGGCAGCAGGAGACTTGCCATCTCCACAGCAGGGGAACAGCTGGCAGTGCTGAACCCCACTAACACTTGAACGAATGTGTTTGGCTCTGTGGAGACGACACTTCTGAACACCAACTGACGTTGTTGGAGCCCAGGATTAGGCGAGGAGCAGGCTGGGGCCTACTGGATTTTGGCAGGTGAAGGCAGCAGGAGACTTGCCATCTCCACAGCAGGGGAACAGCTGGCAGTGCTGAACCCCACTAACACTTGAACGAATGTGTTTGGTTCTGTGGAGACGACACTTCTGAACACCAACTGACGCTGTTGGAGCCCAGGATTAGGCGAGGAGCAGGCTGGGGCCTACTGGATTTTGGCAGGTGAAGGCAGCAGGAGACTTGCCATCTCCACAGCAGGGGAACAGCTGGCAGTGCTGAACCCCACTAACACTTGAACGAATGTGTTTGGCTCTGTGGAGACGACACTTCTGAACACCAACTGACGTTGTTGGAGCCCAGGATTAGGCGAGGAGCAGGCTGGGGCCTACTGGATTTTGGCAGGTGAAGGCAGCAGGAGACTTGCCATCTCCACAGCAGGGGAACAGCTGGCAGTGCTGAACCCCACTAACACTTGAACGAATGTGTTTGGTTCTGTGGAGACGACACTTCTGAACACCAACTGACGCTGTTGGAGCCCAGGATTAGGCGAGGAGCAGGCTGGGGCCTACTGGATTTTGGCAGGTGAAGGCAGCAGGAGACTTGCCATCTCCACAGCAGGGGAACAGCTGGCAGTGCTGAACCCCACTAACACTTGAACGAATGTGTTTGGTTCTGTGGAGACGACACTTCTGAACACCAACTGACGCTGTTGGAGCCCAGGATTAGGCGAGGAGCAGGCTGGGGCCTACTGGATTTTGGCAGGTGAATGCAGCAGGAGACTTGCCATCTCCACAGCAGGGGAACAGCTGGCAGTGCTGAACCCCACTTACACTTGAACGAATGTGTTTGGCTCTGTGGAGACGACACTTCTGAACACCAACTGACGCTGTTGGAGCCCAGGATTAGGCGAGGAGCAGGCTGGGGCCTACTGGATTTTGGCAGGTGAAGGCAGCAGGAGACTTGCCATCTCCACAGCAGGGGAACAGCTGGCAGTGCTGAACCCCACTAACACTTGAACGAATGTGTTTGGCTCTGTGGAGACGACACTTCTGAACACCAACTGACGCTGTTGGTGCCCAGGATTACGCATGCCGCATGCAGAGGCCAATGGGCAGCGGTTTTTATGGAGGTTGTGGACTACTACTGATTCTAACCATGCTCCACTTAGGCCTCTGGCTCCACTGTCTCTACTATTTACCCTGGCCTCCAACCCCGCCAGCTACATCTCTGAAGTGGCGTCAGCACAATCTACACTTGTTCCTGTGTTACTGGTGCTCAGTCCCATCAGTTGATCCCCTGATGTTTGTCCGGCAAGTTCGCCAGCTCTGTCCTCATTCCCACTACTGGTTATGGGAATGTGGACAGAGCAGGAGACCTTGCCGGACACTGTCATGTCGGACGCTGTTCACACCACAGCATCCGGCAGGCAGAGGTAGTTCCACCTCCAGCCACTATAGCCTCAGTGGCGCCGGCCTGATCTTCAGGCTCTCGGGGGTTAATCCTGCTGGAGACCAGGTTGGATGGTTAGTCACGCCCACGGTCTTTAAATAGTCATGCTGGCCTATGGGCGTCGCCGATTATAGCTTGTGTTTCATACCAAGTGGTTCCGGTCTGGAGTGGAGGTGTTCAAGAGAGAGAGAGATTCATATCTGGTGTCGTATGATCCGTCGTTATCCTTTCTCCTTCCCATATTTGTGTTTAGTTGTGCCCTGTTCACATTACTGTTTATTCCTGTGTGTGTGCGGCGCAGTGCAGTTTAAGTTCTCCCTGTCTGTCATTATTTGTGTGGGAGCTTTGGTGGTGACTTCTCACTGGGTGGAGGGTGGAGGGTTAAGTGCAGGGCTGAGCAGGAGATAAGGAAAGGTCGGAGGCTCAGGCATTTGCACCTTCAGCAAAAACCCTGGGTTGAGGGTCAGACAGGGTTTCCCCTAGTAAAGGGACACCACAGGGGCCCCGGGTATTTCAGCCTTAGTTGAACTAAGCCCCCGTGACATTATAATCGGCCCACATTTTTTCAGGAGTCCATGGATCCCATGGATTCCATAACCCGCCAGTTGGCGGCGCTGTCCATACAGGTCTCCGAGTTGAATGGGGCAGTTCAGCAGCAGGGCCTGGTAGTAGCAAAGGTGCAAACGGCATCTGCAGGTATCGGTGCAGAGCCGAAGTTTCCGCTGCCAGAACGATTTTCAGGCGATCGCAGCAAATTTGTCGTATTTCGGGAGGCCTGCAAATTATACTTCCGCATGCGGCCAATATCCTCAGGTAATGAGGCCCAGCGAGTAGGGCTGGTGTTGTCATTACTGAGTGGTGACCCCCAAGCATGGGCATTTTCCTTACCACCTGACTCTGCTACATTTCATTCGGTCGATAATGTTTTTTCTGCCCTCGGGCTCATTTACGATGACCCTGACCGACTGGCTCTAGCGGAATCTAAAATCCGCGCCCTCCGCCAGGGGGAGCGCTTGGCAGAAGACTATTGTTCGGAATTTCGCCGCTGGGCTGTAGACACACAGTGGAATGACCCAGCACTGCGGAGCCAGTTTATTCATGGGGTATCAGGGAGGGTGAAACAAGCCCTCCTGATGTATGAGACTCCGGCATCATTGGAGTCTGCCATGAGTTTGGTGATACGTATTGATCGCCGTTTTCGTCAGGGGGCACAGGAGACGCTACCTCTGGGGGAAAACAGAGGTGCAGGTGTGGTTGAAGTAGATGAGTCCCCTGAACCTATGCAGATTGCTGGCGTGGCACAGGTTCAGCCTCGCGCTCCGGGAGTCCGGAAGTCCGGAGCATGTTTCTACTGTGGTAAAGGTGGTCATTATGTTAACGTTTGCCCGGTACTACCTAAGAGGGTCACACCGGCGGAAAACTGTTAAGCTCAGAGGGTATGGAGGAGACCCAACTGAGCGTATGCATATCCTCCATGATGGTATCTCAATGTATGCTCCCTGCCAAGGTTATTGTCGCCGGCAGAGAGCTACCTATATCAGTGTTTGTGGATAGCGGTTCCGCCACCAATCTCATAGATGAGGAGTTTGCACACACCGCCGGGTTTAAGATTGAAAAACTTCCTCACCCCATACAGGTGGTGACCATTAATGCTGTTCCCCTCCCTCAAGGGGAGATTACTGAGTTTGTGGCAGAGGTGAAACTCCACATTGGGGTCCTACATTCTGAGTCGGTTACATGTAGGGTCCTCCGTAATCTCCCAGCTCAAATGGTCCTGGGTTTTCCATGGCTGTCCAGGCACAACCCGGTAATTGATTGGAAAACTCAGGACATAGTACAATGGAGTGGTTTCTGCCAAGACAATTGCTTGGCCACATGTGTGTCCGCCGTGACGCCCAGCCTGCCGGAGGCTTTGCAGGATTTCGCGGATGTTTTCTCTGAGAAGGGTTGCTCAGAACTGCCTCCACATAGAGCCTATGACTGTGCTATTAGGCTAAAACCCGGGGCCAAATTACCTAAGGCCAGGATGTTTAATATTTCTGGCCCTGAGAGACAAGCTCTGAAAGACTACATCGCGGAGAGTCTGAGCAAAGGTCACATCCGGCCTTCGTCCTCGCCTGTAGCCGCGGGGTTTTTCTTCATTAAGAAGAAAGATGGGGGGTTACGCCCGTGTCTGGATTTCCGAGAGTTAAACCAGATTACTATCCGTGATCCCTACCCAATGCCGTTGATCCCGGATTTGTTCAACCAGGTAGCGGGGGCAAAATGGTTTTCCAAGCTGGACCTCAGGGGGGCGTATAACCTCATAAGGGTCCGTCAGGGGGATGAGTGGAAGACGGCGTTTAACACTCCTGAGGGTCATTTTGAGAGTCTGGTTATGCCGTTTGGGTTGACCACCGCGCCTGCCGTTTTCCAACATTTTATTAATGATGTCTTTGCTCATGTCCTGGGGAGATTTGTGATTGTATACCTGGATGATATCCTCATTTATTCTAGCGATTGGGACACTCATTTGCAGCATGTTAGGCAGGTGTTACAGTTGCTCCGGGAGAACCAGCTCTATGCTAAGCTGGAAAAATGTTTATTTTTTGTCCAGGAGTTGCCCTTTTTGGGATATATTGTGTCCGCAGCTGGTTTTAAAATGGACACCGCTAAGGTGCAAGCGGTGTTGCAATGGGAGAGGCCGGAGAGTCTGAAAGCACTCCAGCGGTTCCTGGGGTTTGCGAATTATTATAGGAAATTTATAAAACACTTTTCGACTGTCGCCAAACCGCTCACGGACATGACAAAAAAGGGTGCCGATCTGGCGAACTGGCCTGAGGTGGCTATACGTGCATTTGAGCGTCTGAAGAATAGTTTTGCTTCAGCCCCCATTCTGGTGCAACCAGACGTGTCTAAACCTTTTGTGGTAGAGGTTGATGCGTCGGAGGTGGGAGTGGGGGCAGTACTGTCTCAAGGCTCGTCCTTGAGCGAGATGCATCCATGCGCCTACTTCTCCAAGAAGTTGTCGCCGGCCGAACGGAATTATGATATCGGCAACAGGGAGTTGTTGGCCATCAAGCTGGCTTTTGAGGAATGGCGACACTTCTTGGAGGGGGCGGCTCACCAGGTCACAGTTATCACCGACCATAAGAATCTGCTCTACCTGGAGTCGGCCAAGCGTCTGTCTCCTAGGCAGGCTCGCTGGGCATTGTTTTTTACTCGTTTCAATTTTCTTGTGACGTACCGTCCCGGGGCTAAAAACACCAAGGCGGATGCTTTGTCTAGGTGTTTTCCGGGGGGAGAACCTCGGGAAGAGCCGGTACCCATCCTCCAGAAAGGGGTAGTGGTCTCGGCTCTCACGACTGAGGTAGAGGCGGAGATTGCCGAGGCCCAAGAGGAGGTACCACCAGGACTTCCCGCCAACAAATCATTTGTACCCCTGCATCTTCGGCCTAAGGTGTTGAAGGAACACCACGATTCGGTACTGGCTGGTCACCCAGGGGTGAAGGGCACCTTAGAGCTGGTATCGCGTCGTTTCTGGTGGCCCAAAATCCGGCAGGACGTGGTCTCGTACGTGGCAGCTTGCATCACGTGCGCTAGGGCTAAGTCACCCCGAACCCGTCCTGCTGGCACGCTACAGCCTCTGGGGGTACCCAATAGGCCATGGACAGAAATCTCCATGGATTTTATCACTGACTTGCCAGCCTCGGCAGGGAACACGGTCATCCTGGTGGTGGTTGACCGTTTTTCAAAGATGGCGCATTTTGTGGCGTTGTCTTCTTTGCCCAATGCTAAGACGTTGGCTCAGGTATTTGTGAAGGAGGTGGTCAGACTCCACGGAGTACCGTCTGACATAGTATCTGATAGGGGTACGCAATTTGTGGCGAGGTTTTGGAAAGCTTTTTGCTCAAGGTTGGGGATCAAGTTGTCACATTCATCGGCGTTTCATCCACAGTCTAATGGACAAACTGAGCGCATGAACCAAAATCTTGAACAGTATTTACGATGCTTTGTGTCCGACAACCAGGAGGAGTGGTCTACTTTCCTTCCTCTGGCCGAATTCGCATTAAATAATCACCGCCAAAAGTCATCAGGAGAGTCTCCATTCTTTTGTGTGTACGGTCAACATCCTCAGTTTTGTACCTTACGTCAGGGTGACTCCGGGGGTGTCCCGGAGGAGGATCAGCTAGGAGCCCAATTGTCATCAGTCTGGAGGCGGGTGAAACAGCGTTTGTTGAGCATGAGTGCCAGGTACAAACGGGTGGCTGACAGTAGACGCGTGCCAGGTCCGGACCTGTGTGTGGGTGAATGGGTGTGGTTAGCTACGAAGAACATAAAACTCAAAATCCCTTCTTTAAAACTGGGTCCAAGGTTTATTGGGCCTTTTAGGATTTCTGCCATCATTAACCCAGTGGCTTATCGGTTGGAACTTCCCGCAGTGTACAAGATACACAACGTGTTTCACAGGGCTTTATTGAAAAAGGTGGTAGGCTCTGTGGACACAACGCCGATGCCACCTCCAGTCATGGTGGATGGCGAGTTAGAGTTCGAGGTCGCCAAGGTAGTGGACTCTCGAGTAGTACGCCGTACTCTTCAGTATTTGGTGCACTGGCGGGGGTATGGTCCAGAGGAGAGGTCTTGGGTTCCAGCCTCAGACATACATGCGGATCGGCTGGTCAGTTCTTTTCACCGTCGTCATCCGGACAAGCCGGGTCCTATGAGTCTTGAGGGCCCTGGGGTCCCTCGTAGAAGACGGGGTACTGTCATGTCGGACGCTGTTCACACCACAGCATCCGGCAGGCAGAGGTAGTTCCACCTCCAGCCACTATAGCCTCAGTGGCGCCGGCCTGATCTTCAGGCTCTCGGGGGTTAATCCTGCTGGAGACCAGGTTGGATGGTTAGTCACGCCCACGGTCTTTAAATAGTCATGCTGGCCTATGGGCGTCGCCGATTATAGCTTGTGTTTCATACCAAGTGGTTCCGGTCTGGAGTGGAGGTGTTCAAGAGAGAGAGAGATTCATATCTGGTGTCGTATGATCCGTCGTTATCCTTTCTCCTTCCCATATTTGTGTTTAGTTGTGCCCTGTTCACATTACTGTTTATTCCTGTGTGTGTGCGGCGCAGTGCAGTTTAAGTTCTCCCTGTCTGTCATTATTTGTGTGGGAGCTTTGGTGGTGACTTCTCACTGGGTGGAGGGTGGAGGGTTAAGTGCAGGGCTGAGCAGGAGATAAGGAAAGGTCGGAGGCTCAGGCATTTGCACCTTCAGCAAAAACCCTGGGTTGAGGGTCAGACAGGGTTTCCCCTAGTAAAGGGACACCACAGGGGCCCCGGGTATTTCAGCCTTAGTTGAACTAAGCCCCCGTGACAGACACACATCAGGGGATAAACTGATGGGACTGAGCCACAGGAACACAGGAACAAGTGTAGATTGTGCTGACGCCACTTCAGAGATGTAGATGGCGGGGTTGGAGGTCAGGGGAAATAGTAGAGACAGTGGAGCCAGAGACCTAAGTTGGGCACGGTTAAAAATCAGTAGTGGTTTGAATGTTGATGGAGCTGGTGACTCTGCCGTCCACACAGCAGGGGATCAGCTGGCATTACTGAACCCCAGTAACACAGGAGCTAGTGTGTTTCTCTGTGCAGATGACACATCTGAGCGACAACTGGCTGTGTTGAAGCACAGGGATTATAGTTCAGGTGGTAGAAAAATGAACACACCAGCAGACCTGGATACAGTTGCCAACCACTAATTTAGTCTGTAAGAGGAATGGCAAAGTCTTTGGAGATCCAGGCCTTGTTCATTTTCAGAAAAGTCAGCCGGTCAACATTATCGGAAGATAGTCGCGTGCGACGGTCTGTTAGTACACCACCTGCGGCACTAAAGACACGTTCCGATAATACACTGGCAGCAGGGCAAGCCAGCACCTCCAATGCATACTGGCTAAGCTCTGGCCATGTATCCAGCTTAGAGACCCAAAACTTGAAGGGGGAAGAGCCATCTGGGAGTACAGCGACAGGGCAAGACATGTAGTCTGACACCATCTGACGGAAGCGTTGCCTCCTGCTGACTCGAGGCGTCGCTGATGGTGTAGACAATTGTGGTGGACACACAAAACTTTGCCACATTTGGGCCATAGTGGTCTTGCCTTGTGCTGCGGCACTGCCTCTGCTCCCTCTTTGTGCAGAGTTTCCTCCACTGCCTCGACGCACAGAGCTGCTTTGTAAAGCACTTGCAACAATGCTGTCGGGTGGAATGGAAAACATTATGGACTGCACCAGTGACTCTTCGTACTCCCGCATTTTACGCTCCCGGTTCAACGTTGGTATGAGCCTTTGTACGCTGTCCCGGTAGCGAGGATCTAGGAGGGTGTACACCCAATAATCAGCCGAGACGAGAATGTGGGCGATGCGGCGGTCGTTTCTCAGGCACTGCAGCATGAAATCAACCATGTGCTGCAGACTCCCAACTGCCAAAGAACCGCTGTCCCCTGTTTGAGGCGTGACCTCGACCTGCTCTGCATCACCCCACCCTCGCTGTACATACTGAGTAGAGGTTTGTGTACCTCCCTCCTCTGGAGAGATGTCTTCCTCCTCCATCGACTCCTCCTCATCCTCCTCACAAAGTGTCCCCTGCCTAGGCCTTTGTGAGGAAACACGTAGCGCAGACTGTCCAGAAGCAGATGGCATTTGGGACTCCTCATCCTCCACCTCTTCTGAAACCTCATCCCTTAGTGCTTGCAGTGTTTGTTGAAGCAGGCAGATAAGGGGGACAGTCATGCTGACTAGTGCATCATCTGCACTCGCCATCCGCGTGGATTCATCGAAGGCACGCAAAACGAGGCAGATGTCCTTCATAGAGGCCCACTCAATGGTGCTGAAGTGTGAACGGCGCACAGTGCGACTTGTTTGCGCCTGATGCAGCTGGTACTCCATGACTGCTGCCTGCTGCTCACACAACCGCTCCAACATATGTAACGTTGAATTCCACCGGGTGGGTAGGTCACATATGATGCGATGTTCTGGAAGGCCAAATCGTCGCTGCAGAGCAGCGAGGCGCGATCTTGCCGTGCTGGAACGTCGCAAGTGAGCGCACTCTATGCGGACCTTGTGCAACAGTGCATCAAGATCCGGATAGTCCCTCAGAAAGCTCTGCACGACCAAGTTAAGAACATGTGCCAGACATGGGATGTGTGTGAGGTTGCCTAGGCCAAGAGCTGCCACCAGATTTCGGCCATTGTCACACACTACCAAGCCCGGCTGGAGATTCGCTGGCCCAAACCACACATCGCTCTCCAGCTTGATAGCATTCCAGAGCTCCTGCGCTGTGTGGCTTCGATTCCCCAAAGAAATTAATTTGAGTACAGCCTGTTGACGTTTGGCCACGGCTGTGCTCATATCGGTCGTAACAGGCTCCTGCTCTGCTGTTTCTGAGGAACTTGAGTAGGAGGAGGAGTCTATGTGTACAGACTGGAGTCCTGCAATCCGTGGCGTTGGAAGAACACGTACAGCGCCACTCTCCAGATCCGTACCCGGCTCCACAACATTGACCCAGTGGGCAGTGAGGGAAAGGTATCGTCCCTGTCCATGGTTACTGGTCCACGCATCGGTGGTCAGGTGGACCTTGCTACTAACGGCGTTTAGTAGCGCATGTTTTATTTTGCCCTCAACATGTTTCTGCAGGGCAGGGACGGCTCGCCTGCTGAAATAAAAGCGGCTGGGCACGTTGTATTGGGGGACTGCCAATGCCATTAAGTCCCGGAAGGTGTCAGTGTCCACCAGCCTGAATGACAGCATTTCAACTGCCAGAAGTTTGGCAATGCCAGCATTCAGAGACTGTGCTCGGGGATGGTTTGCCGAGTAAGGGCGCCTTTTATCCCATGCCTGTGCTACCGATGGCTGTGATGGATGGGAACGTGCTGTTATGGGTGGAATCTGACAGGGTCTCCGGACAACAGTGGCAGAGGTTCTTCCTTGGCGATCCTGTGAGGAAGCCGAACCAGCAGTGTGTGAGCTGGAGGAAGAGGGCCCAACACGAACTGAAGAGGTGGTAGGTGGTGCTGTACGTTGGCCTACGTCTTGAGGGTGTCTATGCAACTCCAACTCGTGCTTGGTGCGCACATGTTTCCACATATTTGTGGTATTGAGGTTGCTGACATTTCTCCCTCTTTTGACTCTCTGATGACACAGCTTGCATTTGACAAAGCAAATGTCATCTGCAACTGTGTCAAAAAAGGACCACGCACTGCAACTCTTGTGAGCGCCCGGTTTGCCTTTGGAAGGAGGAATGCTCCTAACGGGTGCCGAAGTGGAGGGTACAGGCAACCAAGTCTTCCCCCTCCCTCTGCCTCCTGTTTTGGCCGGTAGGGGAATCTCTTCCTCCGAGCTGCTCCCACCACCTTCCTGTTGCTCACGCCATGATGGGTCAAGGACCTCATCATCTTCCCTCCCCTCTTCAAACAGCTGCTTCTCCGGGGTTGTCTCGCCAGCACCGTACGCACCAGAAAGTGGCAACTGAGTCTCGTCATCATCTGATGCGTACTGAGGTGTGCTGACCATAGGCACTGGCCCACTCGCCTCTTCAGATTCAGAGGGACAAAGAAGTTGCGCATCACTGCATACTCCCTCTTCTTCACATTCAGGAATGCTGCTTGGCTGGCCCCCTCTTTCCAAGCCAACAGATTCCGAGAACAGAAGTAGAGATTGTGATGGCTCCTGTCCATGTCTCTCTGACTGCCTGGGCACTTTGGCAGGTGGTGAAGAGACAGATGGTTGCTCTTCGGTGCTCTGACCCTGAGAGGATGCGGAAGTAATTGAAGTCGATGCGTTAGCTGCCATCCATCCGACAACGGCTTCAATTTGTTCCTCCCGCAGCAGTGGGGTACGTTGAGGTCCTACAAAGCTGCCCATAAAGGACTGTTGCCTGCTAAAACTGGGGGATGCTGATCCACTGGTGCCCGCAGCAGGCCCAGAATCCCCACGTCCTCTACCTGTAGAATCCCCACGTCCTCTCCCTGCAGAATCCCCACGTCCTCTCCCTGCTGAAACTCCACGCCCACGCCCCCGCGCCTTACTCCCTGCCTTCTTCATCTTGCAAGACTGCTTAAGATAGGCAAAAAAGGACAAAGGGGGGCCTTAGTGTGCTTATTCCTGAACAGCTGGTTACAGGTACAAGAAACACTAATTTTATGAAGTGTGTGTGTGTGGACTAGACTTTAATAGGAGCTGATGTGGCCTACACAAGTTCAAAATGTAGTGTTTGGTGAACTTTTTATGTGGTTTCTTTGTTTGAAACAAACTCAAAGTATGAGAACAAAGAATTGAAACTGATAGTATCACCAACTTTTTGGAGCTATTACAATGCAGGCAGGTAACCTACAATGCAAAAGATGAGGCTCCAAAAAAATTGGGTAATACTAATCTGGCTGCGCCGGCAGGGCACAAGCCAGAAAAAAAGGCTCCTCTATCTACTCCTATATAGTGTTTGCAACCAACCAATGTTGATGGATACGGATGGATGCACACTAATAGGAGAAGAAAAAATGAGCTGCACTCAGAGACAAATATGTGTGAGGCAGTGACGCACGTTGAGCGTCCTACAACCAGACGTAGCTGCAGGACACACTACTCAGCGTGAGCTGCACTCACACACAGTCAGAGACCTCTCAGACAGCCGTGAACAGTGCAGCAAAGTGGACACTAGCACTGAAAGGCTGCAGAAAGGCTCCGCTGTCTACTACTAGTGTTTGCAACCAACGTATATGGATACGGATGGAAGCACACTAGATTGAAATTATTTAAAAAATGCAGCTCAAAAAATAAAAGATGTATGAGGCAGCAGTGATCACACTGGGTGGCCTACAGCCTGACGTGGCTGCAGGACCCACTCCACAGCGTGAGCTGCACTCACACAGCCCTTGCAGACAGCTGTGAAAACAGCGCTGCTAGGGAAAAGCAAGCTACAGTGGTGGTTTATGTAGCCTGGATAAAGCACAATATTGTTTTTAGAATCGCTATTTCTAACTGTCCCTCACAGTCTTCTACAGCAGCCTGTCCCTAACTGAATTCACAGCAGAGTGTCCAGAAATGGCGGCTGCGGTGGCTTTTATAGTGCATCATGACATCATTTCGGCAGCCAATCACAGCCATGCCAATAGTTAACATGCCTACATGCCTAACAGGATGTGCCCACACTTCGGAGGATTCCCATTGGCTTAATCAAAGCAAGCAGGCTCATAGCATGATGGGAACTTCCTATTCCGATTCCGATCCCGGAATCCGATATGAAAAAAGTATCGGAATTAAGTATCGGAATTCCGATACCGCTGATATCGGCCGATACCCGATACTTGCGGTATCGGAATGCTCAACACTAGCCATGACACATGCAGCTATGGCTTGGAACATCTGATCATCGGGAGTGCTCCTGGTATCTGGGTCCTGATGCAGCTGTTTGCTCATCCCTAGTGGTAACCCTGAGCAGGTAGATCACCGCTACCACAAGGACTGTGCTTTGTATTACCACTTTGTTTTGTTATCCTATTTTGCTCAAAGGGCCGTGTATATTTTTACTTCACTGCGATTTATGCCACATATAAAATAAACTAGAGAAGATCTTTAAGGGACAGTGTACCTCTGTGTACAGCTGAGTGAGCCAATCTACCACAGTGGTTAAAGCCCATGTACACATTCGATATCTATAAGCACCGATCGGAGGGACTTCCTTTGAACAGTCATTCTGTGCTGACAAAGTCCTTTAAAACCTATGTTCCTTGCCCCTTGTCGTATATATTCACCTTCTGGTGCCTTCATCATTTCTCAGCACTGCTCCAGTCCCGCTGCATCTTCTTGAGAGCGCAGCTTCTGACTGGCCAGAAGTAAGAAGCTGCATCAAATAGCTCTCAATGTAAGTCTATTAGAGCCAGAACAAGGCCTGAACAAGGCTCTCACAGACTTCATCTGGTCACGGTGTGGTGGTGTATGTAGTATTATTCAGTCAACACATTGTGGTAATATGTGATCTGGTCATGGTGTAGCAATATTTCTCCTTTGCATGTGGTAGTATTCGGTCACTATGTGGTGGTAACCTGTGGACTGGTCACGGTGTGGTGGTATTTGTCCCCTGTATGAGGGGGTCAGTATATGGTGGTAATTTGTGGTCTGGTCATGCTGTGGCGGTATTTGCTCCTTTTTTGTGGTATTATTGGTCTTGGTATAGGGGATTGTGTTGGCTATGGAGGTCACTTTTATCCTCTGATATCAATAAGGTGAAGATTCTTCATTTCCAATACAAATGAAATACTTATTTTGGTCAGTATTAGAAATCAGTATTTGTAAGCCAAAACCAGGAGTGGGTGATAAATACAGAAGTGGTGATGTGTTTCTATTATACTTTTCCTCTGATTGTCCCATTGCCCCATTCCTGATTTTGGCGAAAACAAAACATGCTGGCTGTGTATGTGATCTGGCATTACAGGGAACTGTAAATGTGTGTTGGTGAGGACGTGGTGCAGAAATGGAGTTTTTCCAAGAGAGGGTGGTGGGACTGTGGAAGATTTGAAGGGTGGAGTCGGAGCTGGGTGGAGGCTAGGCAGAGACTCAAGGGGGCCCCGAAAATTTTGAAAGTATGGGGCCCTGACATTCCTAGTGGCAGCCCTGGATCTGGAGGATCATTATTGGTACTGAGGACATTATTTGGACCCCCCCAGTAAGGAACAACATAAATTCAGCTGTCTGCACGGCTTTCTGCCTGCGGTGTGTGGAGGATAACGGCGAGCCTGTGGCGGAGGGATACAGACTCCTGCATGTTCATCCCTGCTGAATACACCTGAGTGCCGCTGAATTCTGACTGCTGCAATATTGGGGTGAGGTTAGCGGGGACAGAGGAGCTTCCCTGGACATATTCTAGCGTGGCACACTGAAGAGGAAAGCAAACACACCGGCGGGGACCCTTTCTTTTCCACAGAGCTGAAGGGCGGAGGGATACCACTGGACTTCTAGTACCAGACCCCAGAATCGGCCAAGAACAGCACTATACAGCTTCATAAAGGACTGGATCAGAGGCGACTAGCACCGGGGGAACCATTAAAAACTGCTGAAGTGAGGCACAACTGAAATCCAGTTACTAGAACCGGACGCTGCACACTGATCCAAGCCGCAATAGAACTCAATGGGAAGTAGTTCCAGCTGTGTTCAGCCTGTCAGCGTTGCAGAAAGCTGAGTCACAGGCCCTGTAGCACACAGCAAGCGGCCCCTGGTACTACAGTCTCAGTTATAGTCCCGAACTGTGTGACGCAGCAGGCAGTTAACCCCAAGAGTATTGAGGAGAAGGATATAGACTGCGGGGAGGGCCCTCACTATCCCCACACAATAAAGGAATACTGACTATTCTGCACTTACCAGCGGCGCAGACTTATAACACAATAGTGACTGCAGTTTCTGGCTGGTGGCCCCGGTGCCCTATACTCATCTGTGCAGTGCACAATAATAGAGGATTATCCACTCTTCAAGCAAGGATCAGAGCTACAGTGGACTGATTGCATTATTATTGAGGAATTGTGTGACTTTTGGCGCTCTTACTGAGGGTTTCTCAGTTGACTCCTTTTCTGAAACTTCATTTTACTTAACTTGTCTGATTGATCAAGCTAAAAGGGTCATAGTTCTGAGGCCAGGGAAGGCTGCGTGGCAAATTAAGATGCAGTCGGGCAGGGGCAGAATTAATAATAGCTCACACAGGGTGACGACGCACAATATGGGGGCATATTCAAAATCCTATGAGGATATCCCTAATGTGTTAAGCCCCACAAAATCTAGGTCACCTCTGAAAAGAGGTGAGCCAAAAACACCTTATATAACACAATCCCATAACCCTGCACCTGTCAAAGCTGCAAAAGGGGGATCAGGTATCAATAACCCATTGACCAAAACACCGCTTAAAACACAACCTGAAACACTTCAAAAAAAAGAAAAATTTGGGGGGGACACATTAAAACTCCTCCTCCAAATCAGCCCCTCACAGAGGAAATGAACACTTCCAAATCAAACAAAAGGAGGGGCCCAGACGATCAGGAAAACACCGAGAGTCTTTCTTCTGAGGACTCCAATAGTGTCTCAGCTGACTATACCCCAACCACAAGCCCTGAAAGGCAGAGGCCTAGAAGGGACACTGGAGGTCCATTTCCTTCGTTTGAGGTTCCTCCTTCATCCATTAACCTGGGGGAATACAAGGGGTCCAATAAACAAGCCACTGAAGGATTCATGGCGGATCTCTTCCAGTCCTTCAGTGATGCCCTAAAAATACGGTTTGAGACTCAGGCTAAGGCCCTACAGGAAACTTGCAGGAATCTTAGCCAAAAGGTTGAGAAATATGAGGTAAAGATGGTACAGGCGGAGAGGGACATAGTCTACCTCTCAAAGGAAAATTTGCTCCTCAAAATGGAGGTTATTTCCCTTAAAAACAAATTAACGGATTGGGAGGACCGAAGCAGGAGAAATAATTTAAAAATACAAGGTATTCCTGAGTCAGTCTCCCAGATCTTTCAGATTACACAAAAAATGTATTCAAAAAATTATCGCCAAAATTGACAGAATTAGAAGTAAATATTGATTGTATACACCGCCTCCCACGTCCAAAAGGGGTCACACAGGAAAAGCCTAGGGACACAATCCTCAGAGTCCATTTTTTTTTAAACCAAGGAGAAGGTTCTAAAATCTCTGAGAGAGAGGTTCACCTCCAGAGCCATATAAAGATTTAAAGATTTTCCAAGACTTCTCCAAAGAGACAATGGACACAAGAAGGTCCTTCAGAGATTTGACCTCTAAACTTAGAGAGCTCAGAGTGTCATATAGATTGCGTTTCCCTACCAAGCTATTAGTCTGGTATAATGACAAAAACTACGCCATCTACAATCCACACGAGGGTCAGAAGTTCCTTAAATTTCTGATGGATGAACCAGCATTTAGGGATAGGGAGTAGGACTGATTTTTATCTTATGTTCGAATTTACATGTGTATACTATTAATTTCCTTTTCATGAATATGAATATCTTATGACCCATATTTACAGTTTATTGATGTCACTGTGGGAACTTGCCACTTAATTTTTTCTCACTTTTTCCCCAACACTAAGGTGAGACACCAACCGGTTTGGAGTCCTCCAGGAGAACTCTCAAGTTCCTAATTTTTTTTTTCTGTATTTCACTGTTTTGCTTGTTTACATTTTTCTGTTTTGAAATTGCACTCTAACGATGAAAATCTTATCATTAGTGTTGAGCATTCCGATACCGCAAGTATCGGGTATCGGCCGATACTTGCTGTATCGGAATTCCGATACCGACTTCCGATATTTTTTCAATATTGGAAGTCGGCATCGGAATCGGAAGTTCAAAGTTGATTGACAGCCTGACGTCATCATGATGCGTGGTGTGTGCGCATCATGATGCGCCGTCATTTCGGGCCTTCCGGGGGTCTCTGCCGGCCTGCCGGGGGGCTGTGTGGACTGCCCGGGGTCTGTACCGGCCTGCCGGGGGGCTGTGCCGGCCTGCCGGTGGTCTGTGCACCCTGTGGGGGTCTGTACCGGCCTGCCGGGGGGCTGTGCCGGCCTGCCGGTGGTCTGTGCACCCTGTGGGGGTCTGTACCGGCCTGCCGGGGGGCTGTGCCGGCCTGCCGGGGGGCTGTGCTGATGTCCGGGGGTCTGTGCAAGCATCGTCCGATGGGACTACAAGTCCCATCTGGCGATGCCTGCTACCATGACAGTGATTGACACATTAGCCAATGATGGGACAGTAGTAGTCCCATCATCCGGCTAATGTGTTAAATGTTAAAAAAAAAAAAATACTACATACATACTACATGCATGCTACATACATACTACATGCTACATACATACTACATACATACCACATACATACTACATACATACCACATACATACCACATATATACATACATACTACATACATAACACATATATACTACATGCATGCTACATACATACTACATGCTACATATATACTACATACATACTACATACATACTACATATATACTACATGCATGCTACATACATACTACATGCTACATACATACTACATATATACTACATGCATACTACATACATACTACATGCTACATACATACCACATACATACTACATACATACTACATACATACTACATGCATGCTACATACATACTACATGCTACATACATACTACATATATACTACATGCATGCTACATACATACTACATGCTACATACATACTACATATATACTACATGCATGCTACATACATACTACATGCAACATACATACTACATATATACTACATGCATGCAACATGCATACTACATATATACTACATGCTACATACATACTACATATATACTACATACATACTGCATGCTACATACATACTACATGCTACATACATACCACATACATACTACATACATACTACATGCTACATATATACTACATATATACTACATGCACATACATACCACATATATGCTACATACATACTACATACATACTACATGCTACATACATACTACATACATACTACATACATACTACATGCATGCTACATACATACTACATGCTACATACATACCACATACATACTACATACATACTACATGCTACATACATACTACATATATACTACATGCATGCTACATACATACTGCATGCTACATGCATGCTACATACATACTACATACATACTACATGCTACATACATACCACATATATACTACATACATACTACATACAATACATTCATACAATACATACATAGACATACAGTACATATAACATAGAGTCCCACGACGATCTTGGGTAGAGAACTGCAGCATCAGCTGTTGCTGCCGTTCTCTACGGGCTGCAGGAATCCAATGACGGAAGGTAGGTATCCTTCCGCACTGTATTCCTCCGCCACTTAAAAAAAAAAAGTCCCTAGTCTCACTTTATGCCATTGCTGTGTGGGAATTTCCCACGCAGCAATGGCATAAAGTGAGACTAGGGACTTTTTTTTTTTTAAGTGGCGGAGGAATACAGTGCGGAAGGATACCTACCTTCCGTCATTGGATTCCTGCAGCCCGTAGAGAACGGCAGCAACAGCTGATGCTGCAGTTCTCTACCCAAGATCGTCGTGGGACACACTCGTGGACTGCTTCGGATCGTGGGTGAGTATTTTTGTGGTTTGTTATGTTAATATTTATTCCGTAAAAGACAATGGCTTCGGGGAACAATGTGACAAGTATTGGTAAGTATGTTACTCTATGTTATATGTACTGTATGTCTATGTATGTATTGTATGAATGTATTGTATGTAGCATGCATGTAGTATATATGTGGTATGTATGTAGCATGTAGTATGTATGTAGTATATATGTAGCATGCATGTAGCATGCAGTATGTATGTAGCATGCATGTAGTATATATGTAGTATGTATGTAGCATGTAGTATGTATGTAGTATGTATGTAGCATGTAGTATGTATGTAGCATGCATGTAGTATGTATGTAGTATATATGTAGTATGTATGTAGCATGTAGTATGTATGTAGTATGTATGTAGCATATATGTAGTATGTATGTAGCATGTAGTATATATGTAGTATATATGTAGCATGTAGTATGTATGTAGTATGTATGTGGTATGTATGTAGCATGTAGTATGTATGTAGCATGCAGTATGTATGTAGTATATATGTAGTATGTATGTAGCATGTAGTATATATGTAGTATGCATGTTGCATGCATGTAGTATATATGTAGTATGTATGTTGCATGTAGTATATATGTAGTATGTATGTTGCATGTAGTATATCTGTAGTATGCATGTTGCATGCATGTAGTATATATGTAGTATGTATGTTGCATGTAGTATATATGTAGTATGAATGTAGCATGTATGTAGTATGTAGTATGAATGTAGAATGTATGTAGTATGCATGTTGTATGTATGTAGCATGTATGTAGCATGTAATTTTTTTTTTTTTTTTACATTCAACACATTAGCCGGATGATGGGACTACTACTGTCCCATCATTGGCTAATGTGTCAATCACTGTCATGGTAGCAGGCATCGCCCGATGGGACTTGTAGTCCCATCGGACGATGCCTGCACAGCCCCCCGGCAGGCCGGCACAGCCCCCCGGCAGGCCGGCACAGCCCCCCGGAGCCTGCACAGCCCCACGGCAGGCCGGCACAGCCCCCCGGCAGGCCGGCACAGCCCCCCGGCAGGCCGGCACAGCCCACCGGAGCCTGCACAGCCCCCCGGCAGGCCGACACAGACCACCGGAGCCTGCACAGACCCCCTGGCAGGCCGGCACAGCCCCCCGGCAGGCCGGCACAGCCCCCCGGCAGGCCGGCACAGCCCCCCGGAGCCTGCACAGCCCCCCCGGCAGGCCGGCACAGCCCCCCGGCAGGCCGGCACAGACCACCGGAGCCTGCACAGCCCCCCGGCAGGCCGGCACAGACCACCGGAGCCTGCACAGCCCCCCGGCAGGCCGGCACAGCCCCCCGGAGCCTGCACAGCCCCCCGGCAGGCCGGCACAGCCCCCCGAAAGGCCCGTACAGACCCCAGAGAGGCTGTACAAGGGAAAAACAGGATTTTTCTTATTCCGATACCGGAAGTCCCATAGACTTGAATGGGACTTCCGGTATCGGAATCGGCGATACCGATACTTTTTTTTAAGATCGGCCGATCCATTCCGATCCGATACTTTGAAGTATCGGACGGTATCGCTCAACTCTACTTATCATACAATGTTAGGGGGCTCAACAGTCCAAATAAGAGGTATGCGGTGTGGAAGGAGATCAACCGAACCCGTGCCGAATAGGTATGCCTCCAGGAGGTTAAACTGGCCTCCGATCAACACCCGATCTTCCAGCACAAGAACTTTCCACACATGTACAACTCACTGTCCACAAAGAAAAAGGCTGGGGTTATTACACTGGTAGGTGGCACCGATCCTTTTCAGCTCATCAAAGAGATACCAGACTGGTTGGGCAGGTTTCATATACTCATATGCTTACTCCATGAAAGGCCATGCCCAATAGTGAATGTATACGCACCTAACAAGGGACACATTCGTTTCTTGAACAAGCTAGTCAAAAAAATAGACAAAGTCAAAACAGGCGATCTCATCTTACTAGGCGATTTTAATATTGTCCCAGATAGTAGCATTGATTCATCCTCATTAGTTCGCCACAAGGTTCCAGCTTTAAAAAACTGGTTAATTCAAAATGAGCTTTATGATGCTTTTCATTGCTTGAACACATCGTCTTGTGAGTATTCTCACTTTTCATATGTACATAAGACAGCATCTAGAATCGATCTACTACTTACTAATATATTTACTTTAACCAAAATTAAGGATATACGGTTCATGCAAAAGACCATCTCGGATCATACCCCGGTTCTCGTTGAGTTCCTCGTGGGTCCTCCCTCTGACAAGCCATTCCGCTGGAGACTTAACCCAACCTTGTTATATATAACAGAGTACAAGTAGAGTTGAGCGAAACGGGTCGAAAAAATTCAAAAGTCGCCGACTTTTGGCAAAGTCGGGTTTCATGAAACGAAACCCGACCCTAGGATGAGGTCGGCCACGACGTCGGCGACTTACGCGCCAAAGTCGCGTTTCAAAAGTTTGTTTTGCGCTCTTTTTCAGCCAATCAGGATCCACGGACACTGTGGGCAACGTGATGACATAGGCACGGGTCACCACCATCTTTCAGAAGGGCATGTAAGTGATTGGCTTGCTTTGGTGGGCGTCACAGGGGGTATAAAAGGGCGTGCACGCCGACCGCCATCTTACTTCTGCCGATCTTAGTATAGGGAGAGGTTGCTGCTGATTCTGTAGGGAGAGCATTAGGCAGGGAAGAAGACAAAAAAACTGCTTCTGCTGCTAGCGATTTGGCCTGCACAACACACAAGTCACTGTGTGTGCAGTGCAAGGGGAGGCTATATTGTGGTGTATCAGTGGTGTTGGTTGTTGGGCTGCCTTTTAAGGCTTCCTGACACGCTGGCATTGCTGTTTACCCACTGCTCCGCAAACTGCTTTTTTAAAAGCAATCCAATCTCCCTTATCCTCTCGTCACTTTGGTCACAGGCAGCTGTGCCATCGTGCGTGTCACATAGCGCTCAGATATCAGTGGGCCGCACACAATCCACAAGTGTCCACTGTCCACAAGTGTACGTAGAGATTCAAAATCTCCATTATCCTCTCGTCACTTTAGTCACAGGCAGCTGTGCCATCGAGCGTGTCACATAGCGCTCAGATATCAGTGGGCCGCACACAATCCACAAGTGTCCAGTGTCCAAAAGTGTACGCAGAGATTCAAAATCTCCATTATCCTCTCGTCACTTTGGTCACAGGCAGCTGTGCCATCGAGCGTGTCACATAGCGCTCAGATATCAGTGGGCCGCACACAATCCACAAGTGTCCACTGTCCACAAGTGTACGCAGAGATTCAAAATCTCCATTATCCTCTCGTCACTTTGGTCACAGGCAGCTGTGCCATCGAGCGTGTCACATAGCGCTCAGATATCAGTGGGCCGCACACAATCCACAAGTGTCCAGTGTCCAAAAGTGTACGCAGAGATTCAAAATCTCCATTATCCTCTCGTCACTTTGGTCACAGGCAGCTGTGCCATCGAGCGTGTCACATAGCGCTCAGATATCAGTGGGCCGCACACAATCCACAAGTGTCCACTGTCCAAAAGTGTACGCAGAGATTCAAAATCTCCATTATCCTCTCGTCACTTTGGTCACAGGCAGCTGTGCCATCGAGCGTGTCACATAGCGCTCAGATATCAGTGGGCCGCACACAATCCACAAGTGTCCAGTGTCCAAAAGTGTACGCAGAGATTCAAAATCTCCATTATCCTCTCGTCACTTTGGTCACAGGCAGCTGTGCCATCGAGAGTGTCACATAGCGCTCAGATATCAGTGGGCCGCACACAATCCACAAGTGTCCACTGTCCACAAGTGTACGCAGAGATTCAAAATCTCCATTATCCTCTCGTCACTTTGGTCACAGGCAGCTGTGCCATCGAGCGTGTCACATAGCGCTCAGATATCAGTGGGCCGCACACAATCCACAAGTGTCCAGTGTCCAAAAGTGTACGCAGAGATTCAAAATCTCCATTATCCTCTCGTCACTTTGGTCACAGGCAGCTGTGCCATCGAGCGTGTCACATAGCGCTCAGATATCAGTGGGCCGCACACAATCCACAAGTGTCCACTGTCCACAAGTGTACGCAGAGATTCAAAATCTCCATTATCCTCTCGTCACTTTGGTCACAGGCAGCTGTGCCATCGAGCGTGTCACATAGCGCTCAGATATCAGTGGGCCGCACACAATCCACAAGTGTCCAGTGTCCAAAACTGTACGCAGAGATTCAAAATCTCCATTATCCTCTCGTCACTTTGGTCACAGGCAGCTGTGCCATCGAGCGTGTCACATAGCGCTCAGATATCAGTGGGCCGCACACAATCCACAAGTGTCCACTGTCCACAAGTGTGTGCAGAAATTCTAAAACTCCCCTGTCCTATAGACACCTTGTACCTTGTTTTACATTACTATATAGTTTGTTGGATTTTGTCTACATTTCTACCAAAAATGAGGAAGGCTGGTGGAAGAGGCCGTGGAATTGGGCGGGGGTTGGCAGCTGGTAATGATGGTGTTGGTGGTGGATCTGATGGTAGTGGCAAGAGCAAAATAGGACCGAATGCAGGAGGTGCTGACCCTGCGTCGTCTGGCTACATAAGGCCTCGAACGCTTAGTTTTCTAGGAGTTGGCAAACCGCTTTTAAAGGCAGAGCATTAGGAAAAAGTTTTGTCTTACATTGCTGACTCAGCCTCCAGCTCTATCGCCTCCTATTCTTCAGTTGTAAAAAGTAAAAGCACTGAGTCGTCATTGGAGGCTCATGTTCATGAACCACACCTTTCCTTGTGTCCTTCACCCCAACCAAGATTGAAGGATGACGCAGGCCATACTACTGATTACTCCATGGAGCTGTTTTCACATACCATGCCTGGATTATCAAGTCAAATGGTGAATTACCCAGGCCAAGATGAATCTGACATGGAGTGCACTGATGCACAGCCGCTGATGGATGATTCTGCTGGTACATTCACTCAGAGCACTACATTGTCCTCGCAGTGTACAGAGCCAGATTTTGACCCTGATCAGACTCAGGTGCCCCTTCCCGCACACTATACCACCATACACGGTGACACAGAGAAAGGTGCACATGACATAGAAGAGGAGGTGATGGATGACCCAGTTGTTGACCCAGATTGGCATCCATTGGGGGAAGAGGGTGCTGCTTCCAATAGCTCAGATGAAGAGCATCCAAAGCAGACATCGACATCGCAACAGCTGTTATCTGGCAGGCCCGGAGCACTTCAAAGACAGGTTCCAAACATCAAAAGAGTTGCTGGACAGCTTGTCCAGAGGGTCAAAAGATCACAGCGTGCTAGGCCGCAAAATGTCTGCCAAAGTAGGAAGAGTGCAGTGTGGCACTTTTTTGAACAAAATCCTCATGATCAGGCCAAGGTTATCTGTAAGAAGTGCGCAAAGACCTTTAGCCGAGGGAAAAATCTGAAAAATTTGAATACCAGTTGCATGCTTAGACATTTAACCAGCATGCACTTGCAAGCGTGGACACAACACCAAACCTCAAGTGCCACATGTGCAACTGATCACAACGAAGGTAGTCAGCAACGCTACATTGTTTCCCCCACTGTAAGCCCACCGGTTAGCACAGCAGCAAATGTTGAGGTGTCATTGCAAGGCCACAGCAGTCAGGGAATCCCACTGTTATATCAACGAAAGACTGATTCTAGGCCATCAGAAAGAACACCAACTCCATCACCATCATCAACCCTCTCTCAGTCCGCCATGTCCACCGCTACTTCCACCATATGCAGCTCTCAAGTCCAGCTCACCCTCCCAGACACTATGAGTAGGTCAAGAAAGTACTCAGTCTCTCATCCGCGTACACTGGGTTTGAACGCCCACATTGCCAAACTAATCTCGTTTGAGATGATGCCCTTTCGGTTGGTGGAAAGCACAGCTTTCCGCGAACTCATGGCCTATGCAGTACCACGCTATGACCTACCCAGTCGCCACTTCTTCTCTCGCAAAGCCATCCCAGCCCTCCACCATCATGTGAAAGACCGCATTGTCCATGCACTCAAGCAGTCAGTGAGCGGAAAGGTGCACCTCACAACTGATGCATGGTCCAGTCGGCATGGCCAGGGCCGTTACGTGTCCATCACTGCGCACTGGGTTAATGTGGTGGATGCAGGGTCCACAGGGGACAGCGGTGGTGGGACAGTGCTGCCTAGCCCACGGTATAGGAAACAGTTGGCTGTAGGCGTTCGACCCTCCTCCTCCTCCTCCTCCTCCAGAAGCGACAGCTCGTCCACAGAGCGCAGTCATACGAGCACTCCATCTGCAGCTGCCACTGTTGCACACGATGTGTCCCCCTATCGAGCAGCTAGTGGAAAGCGTCAGCAGGCTGTGTTGCAGATGATGTGTTTGGGCGACAGACACACCGCCGAGGTGCTGGCCGAGTACTTGAAGCGACAAACTGAGTCATGGCTGGGCAGTGTACATCTCGAGGCAGGCAAGGTAGTTAGTGATAACGGCCGTAATTTTGTGGCAGCCATAGCCCTTTCAAAACTCAGCCACATACCTTGCTTGGCTCACACCTTGAACCTGGTGGTGCAGTGCTTCCTCAAAAATTATCCGGAGTTAACAGCCCTGCTCCAGAAGGTGCGAAGACTGTGCGCGCACATCCGCTGGTCGCCTGTACACTCCGTTCGTATGCAGAAGCTGCAGCGATTGCTCCACCTTCCCAACCACCGCCTCATTATCGACATTGCAACAAGGTGGAACTCCACCCTGCACATGGTGGAGCGGCTGTGCGAGCAGAGGCAGGCCATAATGCATTTGTGGGAGGATACACGGCCAGGCACTTTGAGAGCAGACATGGAGTTGACAGGCGTGCAGTGGTCGAAGCTGAAAGACCTTTGTAAAGTCCTTCAGTGTTTTGAGGAATGCACACGGCTGGTAAGCGCAGACGACGCCATCCTAAGCATGAGCATCCCACTTATGCGTCTGCTCATGCAAACTTTGACGCACCTTAAGGAGCAGGCGTCTGCAGCCAATGTTGATGAGGAGGAAGAGGAGGAGGGAATCCTTGATGACATTCAGCCATTGTCTGCTCAGGGACCTCTCCTGGACGAGGTGGAGGAAGAAGAGGAGGAGGAGGAGGAGGATGATGGGGATGATTACTTAGGGGAGGAGGATGCATCTCGTGGGGCAAGTGAAAATGTTGGCGTGGCAAGGTCTGGTACAGGGTTTGTGCGTGACTGGAGGGATGTGGATTTGCCAGAAAGTGCTCCTCCACCCAGCACTCGCAGTGCATCATTGACACCGGGAACATTGGCCCACATGTCAGATTATGCCTTGCGGATCCTAAAAAGGGACCCCCGCATTGCCAAAATGATGAACGATGACGACTACTGGTTGGCCAGCATCCTGGATCCACGCTATAAAGGCAAATTACAAAACATCATGCCACAGGAGAACCTTGACCTAATATTGGCTTATAAACAAGCAACTCTGGTAAATCGGTTGCTTGAGGCATTCCCAGCACACAGCAGCGGTGATGGTTCTCACACGAGCCGTACGGGCCAGGGGCAGCTTGGCAGAGGTGTTCGTGGTGCACACAGCAGAAGTGGCGTTGGAGACAGGGGTTTCATGACAATGTTGTGGACTGATTTTTCAAATACCGCTCACACAACTGGTAATACTGCATCGATGGAAAGTGACAGGAGACAGCAGTTGTCAACTATGGTTACAAACTACTTTTCCTCCCATATCGATGTTCTCCCACACAGGTCATTCCCCTTTGACTATTGGGCCGCTAAACTGGACACCTGGCCTGAATTGGCCCAATATGCCTTACAGGAGCTCGCTTGCCCAGCTGCAAGTGTGCTATCGGAAAGAGTCTTCAGTGCAGCTGGATCAATCCTGACAGAAAAAAGGACCCGTCTGTCAACCCAAAAATGTGGATGATCTAACCTTCATTAAAATGAACCACGCATGGGTTTCCAAGGATTTTGTCCCACCTTCCCCTGATGACACATAGGGTGACAGAAAAATGGCTTGCTTTGGTCCACCTCTTCCTGGTACTTCACCTATTTCGCCTTTTGCATCAGTTGAATGTCCAACATCAACATATGCCACTTTCTAAAACTCCCTAACTGTGCTGCCTCCCCCCCCATGGCCGGGGTCACCACCTAGCGCACGACACCGTGCGAGTGCCGTTGCCCTGGACAGGTGGGTAGGCCGACTCTTGGGCGCGGGCACTGGTACAGGGTCCCTCATAGTGCAATCAAGTGTCTCTGACGGTGGTGGTGCACACCCGCCGTCAGACACACCGCTGTACTATGAGGGGCCCAGTGCCAGTACCGACGCCCACGAGTGGGCCCCCCTTGCTTGGCCAGGGCCCCAGCATTTGCAATCTTTACCTCTCCCTGCTCCTCCGCTGTGTAATCTGGGCCGTCAAATCCATACTGTGCCTGACACCGTCTGAGCCTGCCTCCTGAGACATATATTTTGAATGTGTACGCTATCCATACATGTTATCCGGGGATGCGGTACCCTTTCTAACCTTTGTGCAATGACGTGCAATCCATACTGGGCCTAACACCGTCTGAGCCTGCCTCATGCTGTATAGACATATATTTTGAATGTGTACGCTATCCATACATGTTATCCGGGGATACGGTACCCCTTCTAACCTTTGCGCAATGACGTGCAATCCATACTGGGCCTAACACCGTCTGAGCCTGCCTCATGCTGTATAGACATATATTTTGAATGTGTACGCTATCCATACATGTTATCCGGGGATACGGTACCCCTTCTAACCTTTGTGCAATGACATGCAATCCATACTGGGCCTAACACCGTCTGAGCCTGCCTCATGCTGTATAGACATATATTTTGAATGTGTACGCTATCCATACATGTTATCCGGGGATACGGTACCCCTTCTAACCTTTGTGCAATGACGTGCAATCCATCCTGTGCCTAACACCGTCTGAGCCTGCCTCATGCTGTATAGACATATATTTTGAATGTGTACGCTATCCATACATGTTATCCGGGGATACGGTACCCCTTCTAACCTTTGTGCAATGACGTGCAATCCATCCTGGGCCTAACACCGTCTGAGCCTGCCTCATGCTGTATAGACATATATTTTGAATGTGTACGCTATCCATACATGTTATCCGGGGATACGGTACCCCTTCTAACCTTTGTGCAATGACGTGCAATCCATACTGGGCCTAACACCGTCTGAGCCTGCCTC
The DNA here is from genome assembly GCF_039654945.1 of Dendrobates tinctorius. Taxonomy (NCBI): domain Eukaryota; kingdom Metazoa; phylum Chordata; class Amphibia; order Anura; family Dendrobatidae; genus Dendrobates; species Dendrobates tinctorius. Next base: position 3,910,715 of record NW_027361680.1, on the reverse strand, counting down.
ATGCTGTATAGACATATATTTTGAATGTGTACGCTATCCATACATGTTATCCGGGGATACGGTACCCCTTCTAACCTTTGTGCAATGACGTGCAATCCATACTGGGCCTAACACCGTCTGAGCCTGCCTCATGCTTTATAGACATATATTTTGAATGTGTACGCTATCCATACATGTTATCCGGAGATACGGTACCCCTTCTAACCTTTGTGCAATGACGTGCAATCCATACTGGGCCTAACACCGTCTGAGCCTGCCTCATGCTGTATAGACATATATTTAGAATGTGTACGTTATCCATACATGTTATCCAGGGATACGGTACCCTTTCTAACCTTTGTGCAATCACGTGCAATCCATACTGGGCGTGAGAACGGCTGGCGAGCTGTTAAGCAAGCTACAGCACCTGTCCAGACAAGTACAGGGATTCCCTAGCGAGGAGACTTATTTGATTGTTTTCTATGTTGGGACAGCAATTTTTGGGGAGCACTATACTCTGGAGAATGATAGATGGGGCCCACCATACACTGGAACATTCCAAAGGTGGACATCAGACACTGGAGCAGCATTTACAGGGCCCATTATACACTAGAGCAGTAGAAATGGGGCCCATTATGTTTGGAGCATTATTTGGGCCCATAAGACAGTGGAGCTTCATCCATGGGGACCAACATATACTGTAGCATTATGTGGAGCTCATCATATACTGTTTCAAACATTATATGGGACCAATGATTTTGTATGGAGAAATAGATGGGCCTCGTCATGAGATGTAAAAAGTGAGGTATTTTTCATTGTACTCTACCGCTATTTCTCTGCCGTATCGGAGCATGATGAGTTGTGGTATGTGTTAAAGGGGCGCTCTTTCGCCCAGGGCACATGAAAACCTGCAGCCAGCCCTCCCCCCCCACAAATTTAGCCAAATAACCCCCATTTTTCAGTGCGTAACTTGTATTATGAAGTTAATTAAGGTTGACAAGCTTAAGTAAGAAGAATTGATGCTTTTGGCATTCAAATGGGCACTGTAGGTGTGTTTCCTGTCCTCCTCTCACTGCCGACTTTTATTCCCCATTGACTTACATTGGGTTTCGTGTTTCGGGACGACCCCGACTTTTCCCTATAATCGGACGATCTTGCTCGACCCGACTTTTGGAAAAGTCGGGTTTCACGAAACGAAACGCGACCCTAAAAAAGCAAACGTCGCTCAACTCTAAGTACAAGCAAAAGATAGAAAACGTTCTCTTAAACTACTTCAAGGAAAATGTATCTGGTGAAGTAGATCAGTTCATGGTCTGGAACGCCCATAAGGCGGTCCTGAGGGGATGCCTTATGCAGATCCTCTCTAAACATAAGAAGAGAAATAGGGAAAAAATTATAAACCTACAGGCCCAAATTAATGATCTAGAAAAGAAACAAACCAACTTGAAAGTTCCTTCTCAAACCATCCAGGCTGAGATTTTGAGACTTAGACAGAGTCTGAGATCTGAAATCTATCAGGAATACGATGCAGCCATCAAAGCATCTAGGTATAAATCATATACATCTCTCAACAAGCCTACCAAGTTTATGATGAGGAAATTAAAAAGAGAAAGAATCAAAAAAAGGATAATTAAGATTGTATCTCCCTTCGGGTGACTCCAAAATTCACCCTAGGGACATTGTCAACTCGTTTGCAGATTTCTTTAAAAATCTTTATAACCTGGAAGATGACCTCCAAACACCGGTGGTTAACTCGAATTTTGTGGATACTTTTCTACAGAGTATCGATTTACCAAGAGTTGATGAGCTAGACTTGAATTATGTCAATAGCCCTTTTACAGAGAGTGAAATAGTTGACGTTATCAAGAAACTGCAATCCCAAAAATCACCAGGTTCGGATTTTCTTCTCTGGGGAATACTATAAATCCTTTTAAAAAATTCTGGCTCCACAGTTGGCTTCCGTCTTTGGTCTGGCATCCTCTCGGGGCTCCTTCCCAAGGGAGATGTTAGAGGCAACAATTGTCATGATTCCAAAGGAGGGGGGAGACCCCGAGAGGATACAGAACTATAGGCCAATCTCGCTCATAAACAGTGATATTAAAATCTACTCAATGATCATCACAAACCGACTAAAAGACATCCTTCCACGTCTGTTGGTGGATGATCAAATAGGGTTCACAGAGGGCTGCCAGGCCTCAGATGGGACTAGAAGGGTGTTGAACCTGATAAATTTAGCTAGCAACTCGAGAACCCAAACTGCTTTTTTGGCACTGGATGCCGAGAAGGCGTTCGATAGACTAAACTGCCTTTATTTGAAAGCAACTCTCGCTAGATATGGCTTTGACGAAAAGTTTCTATTAACAGTCTTCGCCCTATACTCGGGTCCTAGTGCCAGGATCTATGCAAACAACTTCCTTTCCGACTCGTTCGACTTTACTAATGGCACGAGACAGGGGTGCCCCCTGTCTCCCCTTCTATTCGTGCTTGCCATAGAGCCCCTGGCCGAAAAAATTAGATTAAACAATGATATTAAAGGCTTTGAACTGCCATCATGATATTTTAAAATTGGGTTATTCCCAGATGATCTCTTCCTCTACTTGATCCTGCAAATTCCATTAAAGCCCTTTCAGATGAACTAGAAAAATTCTCTAAAGCATCCTATTTTAAGATAAACCCACACAAATCCAAATTTATAACTCTAAACATGAAACAATCCTAAATCAACGAAATAAAGACTCAAGCCCAGTTCATTTGGGAGGAGAAAGAGATTGTCTATCTAGGGATTAGAATAGCAGGATCAATCCAAGCCACAGTTAGGGCCAATTTAGACAGCATTATAAAGACTATTACAGGCAATCTATCCTTTTTGGCTCAGTTAGAAACTTCCATTTTTGGGAAGATACTGGCAGTCAAAGCTTTTATCCTTCCCAAAATTTTATACATATTTAGGACTTTGCCTGTTAGCTTTCCATGCCAATCCATTGATAAAATTCAAGAGCTCTTCCGACTTTTTATTTGGAAAGGTAAGAAAGCAAGGATATCTGCAGGCTTACTTTATAAAAATAAAAAACATGGGGGTGCATGACTGTCCAACATATACACTTATTATCAGGCCTTAAACAGAGCTGGCACTGGTTTACAGAAAACATGACACATTCGGCTTGGTATGACTTGGAGAGAGATCCTAGTGATAGAGGTTCCACGCAAAAGCTTTTCTTTTACTTCCTTCTGCAAAAGTACAGTGCAAACTCATTAGATCCTATATTTTGGTCGTTAATCTCAGCCTGGAGGGAACTCATTAAGCTGACTAAAAATATCAAAAAAGCAGAGCAAATCTTAAAACTACCCCTATCTTCATTGGCACTGATGGATGATCTCCCGATACTAGAGGTATGGGGGAAATCTGGAATCAAAAAGGTGGGGGATGTTTTTAGTGGAGTGGAGTTCTTGAAATTCAGTGAGATTAAGGCTAAATATAATCTACCGTCATCTGAGCTGGTCTTTTACACCATGTTGAAAGACAGAATTTGGAAAATCATAAAAGGGAAGACTTTAAATTATGAAATGCTAATGTGGCGCCCCCAGGAGTAAGGTCGCCACACTGGCTTTGCCTTCCTCCAGGGGAGGGTAATGGCAGGCTTGGAGGCAGTGAAGGGTCTTTTTCGCAGTTTACCTATGCATACAACACAGTTCCACTCCAGGCCAGCAGGGGGAACTCTGAACCGAAATTAAGGGGAGGAGTGTTCCCTGAGGGCCAAGAGGAAGGAGGAGTTAGTTAGTCTGCGGAGGGTGAAGTGTGCAGACATGTAGAGAGAAGCTGGAGGTTGAGCGGAGGAAAGAGAGCTCCTCACAGTGAGAGTGCATGATCTGGAGCCTGGTCTCCACGGCTGTATGGACACTGATGGTCCTACAGCAGATACCAGAGAAGTAGAAGGATGTAAATGCCCTACCCCCATCTAAGACTTGGAGACACGACAGCAGGCAGTGAGCCAGGTACAAGGTACAGAAATTGCACCCCACTGTGTCTTGTCTGCTTCCTACCTTTCCGGCACTGCTACATCCCCGTGCCAATTACATCTACACTGCCCTGGGACTACAGCTTCACCTGTGGGGAGCTTTTACATCTCTGCTGTGCCATACCATCATTCCCAGCGGATCTGCATGCAGCGTCGGCTTAACACCTCCCTTGCAGAGCACCACAGGTGGCGTCATGAACTATTCCCCTAACTACATTCCACCATTACATTTCCCCCATTACTTGGGTGCCCAGGGCCACGGAGCGGGTCACCGCTGCTGTGACACATCCCGCTGTCACCGGCCCGGTACCGAGTACCTCACAGCCCTGGGAGGGCGACCCAACTTGGCGTCACAAACAGTATTACGGAGCCCGGTACCCCCGGGTCATGTGTGCCATAGACTGTGTTTGTGAAAAAGACTGTGTGTGAAATTGGCGCCAATTGCCGCGCTGCTTGGCGCGCGCGGGAAGAAAGAGGGGCGGCCTTCGTGAGCGGAGCCTGCCACAGAGCGTGAAGAAGTGAAGTGCCGCGCGGGAAGAGAGGACAGCGCACGAGAGGGGGAGGAGCTGAGGCCTACAGCTCGGAGCATCGGGCCTGCGAAGCAGCCGCCGGTGAGCTCACACAACCCCCGGCCCTGGCAAACGTTAAGTAGGGGGGAGAGAATGTCCACGCCACATGGCAATGCAGTGGCGGACGCTGTCGCCAATCCCGCAGCACCGCAAGGAGAAGCGCCCGCCGCAGCGGTCTCCATAATGCCGCTGTCTATGCCTTATATACCAGGAGCGGCCTGGCTACCGCAGTACTCTTGTGAGTCACATACCCTGAGTGAATTTAAAGAGAGACTGTGCAGTTTGTTTAAAGTATACCCCCTGTCTGAAAGCCAGAAAGTGAATATCCTGATTGGACAGCTAATGGGTGCAGCACAGAGAGAGGTGAAAGCTTGGCAGGACACTGATAAAGAGACTGTTGCAAAGATCCTGGCCAAGCTGAGAAGCACCTTTGACACCTGCTCTGCTGCTGAAATCAAGATAAGGTTCTTTGGCTGTAAACAGAAGGCGCAGGACAGTATAAGGGACTATGCTCTCAACCTGCAGGAGTTGCTGGGAGCAGTTAAGCAAGTTGATCCTGTCAGTGTAAAGGAGGAAGATAAAATGTTAAAGGAGCAGTTCATTGAAGGACTTCTATCCAGTACGCACAGAGGACAGTGGCATATCATAACCCTGCAAAACCCTGATTTGGACTTTGCTAATTTTAAGGACAGGGCTATTCGGGTACTGCAGGAATCAACTGACAGCCGTCCAGTGCCCCCTAGGCGCCCAGCGATCACCTACCATCAGGAAGCAACATCTTTTCCTTCCCTCACTGTGGAGGCTGATGCACAGACTCTGGATAAAGATCCAACTGAAGAGCTGCGTCTTCAGGTCCAGGAGTTGACCAAAGGAATGGCTGTACTTACTAAAACCGTGCAGTCCCTGCAGGTGTCCTCCAAAGAAAAGATCCAGCTTGCTTCCAGTCCAGAGGATGTCCCGTGGCTCTGAAGGAGGAGAGCCCCGCCACTTCGAGGGAGGAACAACGATCGCTATGACCAGGACGGACGTCCCATCTGTCCTCGCTGCTACAAGGCAGGTCATCTTGCAAGATTTTGTCCTTTAAACGAGCAACCCCTGGGGCAGAGGGCCAACCCCCAGGAGAAGGACCACAAGGCCCAAGGAACTGGTGAGCCAAGTATGTTGGAGTTAGACCGATCCTTCCTGTGGCGATTGACGGCATCCCCATGAACGCTTGCTGGACACTGGCTCCCAGGTGACCACCATGCCCTATATCCTCTACCAGGGGCGTATCTAGGTTGGGGCAGCCGGCAGGGGGCGCAGTCCGGGCCGCAATGCAGCGGTCCGCAGTGTCCTCCCTGGCGGCTGCGTTCTGCCGCCCCCCTGGCCTGAGAGTCGGCGGTCCTCTGTGTCAGCTGTCAAGCTGACAGCTGGCGCAGAGAAGGTGCGCATGCCGGCTCCCAGGGAACAATTGTACTGGTATCTAAACAGACGCCAGTACAATTGCAGCTCTGACCGCCAGGCCAGAGCGACGTCAGCAGCGTGACATGTCATGTGATCACGCTGCTGACGTCACTCCCCGGCGCCCAGAGTGAACGCTCAGCGCTGGTGGTAAGTGTGCTCCAATGTGGAGCTGAAGAAACCACCGAAGATGGGGGGTGTTAATGTGTGGCGATGGGGTTAATGTGTAGTGGGGTTAATGAGTGGGGATGGGGTTAATGCGTGGGGATGGGGTTAATGAGTGGAGATGAGGTTAATGTGGGGATGAGGATTAATGTGTGTGGGGAGTTAAAGAGTGGGGATGGGGTTAATGTGTGGGGGGTTAATGAGTGGGGATGGGGTTAATGTGTGGGGGTTAATGAGTGGGGATGGGGGTTAATGTGTGGGGGGTTAATGAGTGGGGATGGGGGTTATTGAGTGGGGATGGAATTAATTTGTGGAGGGTTAATGAGTGGGGATGGAATTAATGTCTGGGGGGTTAATGAGTGTGGATGGGGGTTAATGTGTGGGGGGTTAATGAGTGGGGATGGGGGTTAATGTGTGGGGGGTTAATGAGTGGGGATGGGGGTTATTGAGTGGGGATGGAATTAATTTGTGGAGGGTTAATGATTGGGGATGGAATTAATGTCTGGGGGGGTTAATGAGTGGGAATGGGGGTTAATGTGTGGGGGGTTAATGAGCGGGGATGGGGGTTAATGTGTGGGGGGTTAATGAGTGGGGATGGGGGTTATTGAGTGGGGATGGAATTAATTTGTGGAGGGTTAATGAGTGGGGATGGAATTAATGTCTGGGGGATTAATGAGTGGGGATGGGGGTTAATGTGTGGGGCATTTGGAGTGGGGGGTACATAATGTGTTGGGGGATTTGGGAGTATGGATGGGGGGTTAATGAGTGGGGATGGAATTAATGAGTTGGGATGGGGGTTATTGTTTGGGGGGGTTAATGAGTAGCGATGGGGTTAATATGTGGGGGATTTGGAGTGGGGGGTACATAATGTGTGTGAGGGATTTGGAGTGTGGATGGGGGGTATTTAATGTGTCTGAGGGATTTGGAGTGTGGATGGGGGTTACTTAATGTGTGAGGGATTTGGAGTGTGGATGGGGGGTTATTTAATGTGTGTAAGGGATTTGGAGTGGGGATGGGAGGATTTAATGTGTGTGGGGAGATTTGAGGACACAGAGTATGTATGAGGAAACAGTATGGGGGTTGGGTGCAGACAGTATGGGGAGCAAATGGGTTAATGTATGTGGACACAGAATGGGGAGTCAGGGGTATGTGTGAGCAGACAGTATAGAGAGTGAGGGGGGTAAATATCTGATGAGACAGTATGGTGAACAGAGGGATGTTAGAGGAGGGAGGGGAATAGTGTGACGCCACAGTATATTGCAGATATTTTTATTCAGGAGCATTATAATGACACTTCTATCTTTAAGGGCATCGTGTGGAGATTTGCTGCAGAAGACCGGAGAAGATGGAAGTCTGCAGAGGCCGCTGTGGATGAGAAAACTCATCATGGGGTTTGGACAAGAAGAAGAAAAGGAGAACGACTCCAGAGACGACGTCATCTATAAGGTACCTGGATGTAAATGTTATTTGTGCTACTGACTTATTCTCATGTTTTTATTTGTTAGGAACACTAAAGGGCTTGTCCAGGTTTGTACGGAGTCTGCAGTCATTCTATGTGACTGCAGACTACTGCATTCTCACAGTGCTCACTGCACGCTGTTAGTATTCTATCATGCCAGTAATTTACATACATGTAGTCACATGCTGACTAGACATGTGTGGCCTCACTCAATGAAAATGAATGGAGCAAGGCCGGGCACGTCTAGTCCGAATGTGGCCAGAAGTATATAAATCACATACTTGTGCTGACATGACTGTACATCGGCAAAGGAGAATACTAAAAGTGTGCAGTGCATTCATTGTGAGAATTCAGAAGCTGCAATGTCAGGATTCAGCTCTGCAGGTTCCAGTAGTCATCACATGGACACTTCACTCATATGCGATTTTCATACTTGACAACGAGCTTCTCTTCCTGCTTACAGTTTTTTGCTGAACATTGAGAGCATTAGGGAGAGCAGCTCGTGGGTACATGGCTAAGTGTGCAAGTCACATATGTACTTGGGGGGGGGGCGCCAAACCAAATTCTTGCCCCGGGTGCCAGGAAGCCTAGATGCGCCTCTGTTCTCTACAAGCAGTATTGGGCTGATTCTGAACTTACCCGTGGCCCAACTGATGAACTGACGGTAGTTGCCAGTAATGGTCAATCTTTGCCGCAGACTGGAAGTAAAGAGATTACTGTTAAAGTGGGTCGGGTAGAGCTAAAATCTCAAGGTCTGATAGTTGTTGATATTGATTGACGTGAATGTAATCCCATGATGACTCTTGGTACAAATGTAATTGAAAACTGTCTTTCCGAGGTTAATGTCTTGTTGCAACAGGTGGCTGAGACTGCTGGTTCCAGTGAACAACGAGTCCTGCAGAAGGAGATCAGAGCCCTGATGCAAAGACAACAGGTAAAACTCTCTGGCGGGGAGAGATTGGCAGCGTCAGAGTGAGTGATGCTTTCCCCATTGCAATACCCCCCAGATGTGAAATGTTGATTTGGTGTCGGGCAGCTATAGGTGTCAGAGGGAGAGATTACCAGGCATTAGTAGAGCCCGTATATTCTGATAGCAGGCCCACTGTCCTGACAGCCAGAGGGGTGGTTGATGTACGAAAAGGGAGAGTACCTGTACGCCTTTTGAATTGTGGGGAAGAGGAGGCACAATACCTCGGTACGCCACAGTTGCTAAGCTTGCTCACCGTTAATAACAACTCTTTGCAGGCAGCAGAGCCCTTGGTCTCATCCAATCAGGTGGAGGACAATGGCTCTGTGAAGCAGATGGAGGAGTGGTGCCAGCAACTGCAGGTGGGGACTGACTCTACACCTTCATTCCAGAAAAATGGGGTCTACAGAGTGACACAAGAGTATGAGCGGGTATTCAGCAAACACCCACTAGATTTTGGGCAGTAAAAAGGGGTTCAACATCATATCCCCACTGGAGACCATCCACCCATAAAGGAGAGGTACAGACCTATACCCCCAACACAATACCAATGTGCTAAGAGTATGTTGAGAGAGATGAAGGAAGCTGGGGTTATCAGAGACAGTTATAGCCCCTGAGCAGCTCCAATAGTTTTTGTAAAGAAAAAGGATGGTACCATGAGAATGTGTGTTGATTACAGGAAAATTAACAGCATTACACATAAAGACGCCTACCCACTACCTAGAATTGAAGAGTCATTAGCTGCACTTAAAACTGCTAACTACTTTTCCACCTTGGATCTCACCAGTGGGTACTGGCAGGTTCCCGTGGCAGAGGCAGACAAGGAGAAAACAGCATTTACAACTCCAGTGGGTCTCTGTGAGTTCAATTATATGCCATTTGGGCTCTGCACCGCTCCAGGAACATTTCAACGACTGATGGAGTGCTGCCTGGGACACATGAACTTTGAGATGGTCCTGTTGTACCTGGATGATGTCATTGTCTTCTCCAAAACCTATGAAGATCATCTGGCGCACCTGGCTGCGGTGTTTGAAGCTTTGTCCAATTTTGGCCTGAAGGTGAAGCCTTCCAAATGCCACCTCCTGAAGCCCAAGGTACAGTACCTCAGTCATGTGGTGAGTGCAGAAGGTGTGGCACCAGATCCTGACAAGGTCACAGTCATCCGGGACTGGCCGAAGCCCAGCAACCTCCATGAAGTACGCAAATTCCTTGGACTGGTGGGCTACTACCGAAGATTCCTCAAAGGCTTTACGGAAATAGCCACCCCTATGCAAAATCTCCTGGTGGGGCAGTCCTAAAAGACCAAGCAGAAAAGTTCCACCTTTGAATGGACTGAAGAGTTGGAGAGATCTTTCACTCGGTTGAAGATGGCTCTCACCGGTGACGAAGTTCTGGCCTACCCAGCTTATGACAAACCCTTTGTGCTGTAAACTGATGCTAGCAATGTGGGGCTAGGAGCAGTACTGTCGCAGGTACAGAATGGAAAAGAAAGAGTGATCTCCTATGCCAGCAGGAAGCTGAGTCCCACTGAAAGGAACCCTGACAACTACAGTTTTTTCAAGCTGGAGTTCCTTGCCATAGTCTGGGCTGTCAACGAAAGGTTCAAACATTACCTAGCCTCCGCCAAGTTTACTATCTTCACGGACAACAATCCGTTGACCCACTTGGACACTGCAAAACTAGGTGCACTGGAGCAGCGATGGATGGCTCGGCTGTCTAACTATGAGTTTACTATCAAGTACCGAGCAGGGCACAAGAATGCCAATGCTGATGCGCTGTCCAGGATGCCTAATCTGCCAGATGCAGGAGAAGACCCTGAGGCTCTTGAGGAAATAAATTTGCCTTCCTTCCACCGGCCACTGGCGGCCCAACAAGCCCAAGGAGTGAGAAACCGACCGTCTGGCTTGAAGGAGGTCACCCTGAATCCATTGCCCCATCATGACTGGGCAGAAACGCAAGATAGTGACCCTGCAGTCCGCCTGGTGAAGGAGCTACTGTCACAAGCTGACTCACGCCCAGAGTCAAATGCTCCTGAAGAAACCCAGCAGTTGTGGAAGGAGAGAGGCCGGCTGTTCATCTATGAAGGAAAGCTGTGTCGGAGGAGTATCAATGCCCGCACTCATGAGCTGGTCTGGCAGGTGATAGTCCCAAAGAGAGAGGCATCAATGGTCCTGGAAGCATGCCACAATGGAGCTGGACACTTCGGATGGAAGAAGTTGGAAGCATTGCTCCGGGAGAGGTTCTACTGGGCTGGTATGAGGAAAGCCATTGAGAGGTGGTGCCAGGAGTGTGGATAATGTAACCTGCGCAGAAAGGATCAAGACAGCCAGAGGACTCCTCTGCAGCCAATCATCACCAAACAGCCGCTTGAGTTGGTAGCTCTGGACCATGTGAAGCTGGTTCCATGTCGGTCGGGCTACATCTACGCTCATACCATTGTGAACCACTACTCAAGATTCCTGGTAGTTGTTCCTGTCAAAGATCAAACAGCCAGGACAGTAGCCAGATCATTCCAACAGCACTTCTGTAGACCACATGGGTATCCTGAAAGAGTGCTTACCGATCAAGGTCCAGCTTTCGAGGCAGAAGTGTTCCAGGAATTCTGTAACTTGTATGGTTGTAAGAAGATCCGGACAACACCGTATCACCCACAGACCAATGGCATGTGTGAGAAGATGAACCAAGTAGTGATTGACCTTCTAAAGACTTTGCCCTTGGAGGAGAGAAATCTGTGGCCAAAAAGTTGCCAGATCTGGTATATGGTATATGTCTATATGGTATGGTATATGGTATATGGTATATGTCTACAACCATATTCCAGTGAACTCCACCAACTGTACCCCAGCTTACCTAATGAGAGCAAGGCCTGGTAAACTGCCTATTGATTTGGACATGGGAGTCCTGACACCTGAAGTGACATCACCAGATGATGACTGGGACACCGAGAGGCAGCAACAGTACAGAAGAGTACAAGAATGTGTGGAAAAGAGTTTGGCCCAGGCAAGACAAAAGCAGGAGAAGCTCTACAATCAGAATGCACCTGCCATCCCTTTGTTGCTGGGAGAACAAGTCTTAAAAAGGAAGAGAAGATTGCACAAATTGGATGATCAATGGGAAGCTGAACTTTATGCCATTCTACCCTCAAATTTTGATATTACCAAGGTATGCCTTGTTAGTAAAGATGGAGGAGAGACCTCAGCAGCGGTATCGAGGGATCATTTGAAGTTATGTCCTGACCAGTTAAAAGAAATAAAAGAAGAACCAGATAACATCCAACCCATAGAGGAAGAAGAGAAGGTCAGCACAATACTTGGAGAATTCCCTGCGAATTGGACTAAAGTGAATGATGCTATAGTGGTACCAGTGTTGATATTTCCCCAAGTGGTAGCACAGGAAAGCGTGACTCAAGAAAATCCTGAAGATCAGGAAAACCAGGCAGCAGATGCCACACCAGCAGAACCCTCGCCCTGCCAGTGGTGAATCTGTCATACCCCTGGTGAGACTAAGAGTTGGTAGGAGAATACTACCCAGTTTACCCACACTAGAGTTACGCAGGTCTACCTATACCACACAAGGTATACCACCCATCAGATATCGTATATAGCAAAGCAAATGTAAATGTTGAAATTGTATGTATAGAATCATAGAATCATAGAATCGTAGAGTTGGAAGGGACCTCCTGGGCCATCTGGTCCAACCCCCTGCTCAAAGCAGGATTCGCTAAATCATCCCAGTTAGATGTCTGTCCAGCCTCTGTTTGAAGACTTCCATTGAAGGAGAACTCACCACTTCTCGTGGCAGCCTGTTCCACTCATTGATCACTCTAACTGTCAAAAAGTTTTTTCTAATATCTAATCTGTGTCTCCTCCCATTCAGCTTCATCCCATTGCTTCTAGTCTTTCCTTGTGCAAATGAGAATAAAGTTGATCCTTCTACAATGTGACAGCCCTTTAGATATTTGTAGACAGCTATTAAGTCTCCTCTCAGTCTTCTCTTTTGCAAACTAAACATTCCCAAATCCTGCAACCTTTCCTCATAAGACAGGGTTTGCAGACCGGTCACCATTCTGGTCGCTCTTTTCTGAACTTGCTCCAGTTTGTTGATGTCTTTTTTAAAATGTGGTGCCCAAAATTGGACACAATATTCCAGATGAGGTCTGACCAAAGAGGAGTAGAGGGAAATAATGACTTCACGTTATCTAGACTGTATGCTTCTGTTAATACATCCTAGAATTGCATTTGCCTTTTTTGCTGCTGCATCACACTGTTGACTCATATTCAGTCTGTGATCTATTAGTATACCCAAGTCTTTTTCACATGTGCTGTCACTTAGCCCTATTCCTCCCATTCTATATATGCTTTTTTCATTTTTATTGCCCAGATGTAGTACTTTGCATTTCTCCCTGTTAAAAACCATTCTGTTAGTTGCTGCCCACTTCTCCAGTTTATTTAAATCTTTTTGAATCCTCTCTCTCTCTTCTCTAGTATTAGCTATCCCTCCTAGCTTTGTGTCATCAGCAAATTTAATCAGTTTACCCTCAATTCCTTCATCTAAATCGTTGATAAAGATGTTGAACAATACAGGGCCCAGGACAGAGCCCTGTGGTACCCCACTTGAGACATTCTTCCAACTGGATGTGCAGCCATTTACGACCACTCTTTGGGTCCGATCACTAAGCCAGTTATGAATCCACCTAACAGTTGCCTTGTCCATTCCATACTTAGTCATTTTTTCAATAAGGATTGTATGAGAGACTTTGTGAAATGCTTTGCTGAAGTCAAGATATACTATATCTACAGCATTTCCTTGATCCACCCAATCAGTAATACCATCATAGAAGGAAATTAAATTAGTCTGACATGACTTATTAGTTACAAACCCATGCTGACTCTGTTTAATCACTTCATTCTTATCCAGGTATTGACATACATGTTGTTTAATAATTTGTTCAAAGATCTTTCCTGGTATAGAAGTCAGACTCACCGGCCTATAGTTGCCTGGGTCCACCTTCTTCCCCTTTTTGAAGATAGGAACAACATTTGCTCTTCTCCAGTCTTCTGGCACTTCTCCTGTTCTCCAAGAATTTTCAAAGATTATGGAGAGGGGTTCAAAAATTTCTTCTGCTATCTCCTTCAGTACTCTGGGGTGTAATTCATCTGGACCTGGAGACTTGAATACATTTAGGTTAGCTAAGTGTTTCCTCACTATCTTTCTGTTTATAGATATCCTGGATTCTTCTATTCCCTTAATAGGACAGTGAATAACAGTTGATGTTACATTTCCTTTCTGAGAGAAAACAGATGCAAAATAGGAATTTAAAAGTTCAGCCTTCTCAACATCCTGTCTTACCATTTCATCATTTTCATCCTGTAAAAATCCTATAGCATCTTTGACTTTTCTTTTACTTTTGACATATCCCCAAAATCCTTTATTATTGCTTTTGACATCTCTTGCAAGCCTCAATTCATTTTCAGCTTTAGATAATCTGATTTGTGCCTTGCAGGTTCTGCAGACAGCATTATATTCTTCTTTAGATATGCCTCCTTCTTTCCATTTTATAAACATTTTTTGCTTCCTTTTTAGCATGTGCTTAAGTTCTGTGTTCATCCATCCTGGTTTCCTTATATGCTTCCTATTCTTCCCTCTTTTCGGAATTGTTAACAACTGTGCTTTGAGAATTTCATTTTTCAAGATTTCCCATCCTTCCTGGACATTTTTGTCTTTAAGGATATCCAGCCATTGGATCCCTCCAATTCTCTTTCTGAATCCCTTAAAATCTGCCTTTCTGAAATCTAACCTTGACGTCTGAGTCTTCATAGGTCTTCCGCCTCTAGTTATCCAAAATTCTAAAATAGCATGGTCGCTACCTCCTAGGGTCCCAGTCACTTTTACCTCCTCAACCATTTCCTCCCTGTTTATAAGGATTAGATCCAAGGTAGCAGTTCCCCTTGTTTTCTCCTTTACCTTTTGGAAGATAAAGTTGTCAGCAAGAGAGGATAAGAATTTCCTTGACCTGTTAGTTTTGCCTGAGAGAGATTCCCAACAAATGTCTGGATAGTTGAAATCTCCCATGACAACTATGTCATATTTTTTGGAGAACTTGGCCATTTGATGCATAAAGAGTTCATCCATATCTTCAGCTTGCACAGGCGGCCTGTAGTAAATGCCTACAATGGTGTCCTTTCCATTGTTCTGTTTTTGTATTCTTACCCAAACAGTTTCCACAGAACTCCCAGTCTCTGAAGCTTCAATCTCTGTGCAGATATACGCATTTCTAACATACAATGCGACACCCCCTCCTCGTTTATCAAGTCTGTTTCTTGCAAATAAGTTGTATCCTTCTAGTCTTGTATTCCAATCATGTGTATTGTCCCACCAAGTTTCAGTGATTCCAATGACATCATATTTCTTTTCCTGTGTTAGTAGTTCCAATTCTCCTTGTTTGTTGCCCATGCTTTGTGCATTAGTATAGAAACATTTTAGTTTGTGATTGGTTTCTCTTTCTCCAATATTTTTTTTAATTAGATTCTTTCGTCTTTGTTCTTCCTTTCCACTTCTAATAGCAGAGTTCTCAGTAGCATTTGTCAGGTGTATGGCTTTTTCTGGTCTTTTGCTTCCCTTCCCATGTTGTTCTAGTTTAAAGCTCTCCTTACAAGTGTAGCAAGGCGACTTCTAAATACCTGCTTTCCAGTCTTCGTAAGGTGCACCCCATCTCTAGCAAGTAGTCCATCGTATAAGTAGTTCACTCCGTGATCCAGAAATCCAAATCGTTGCTGACGGCACCATCGACGTAGCCAGTTGTTCACCTGCAGAATCTTATTCCACCTCCTTGTTCCATGGCCATCCACTGGGAGGATGGAAGAGAAGACCACCTGCGCTCCCAGTTCTTTCACTTTCTTGCCTAAGTCTTCAAAGTCTCTGCAGATGGTTTCCAGGTCGTTTCTTGCGGTGTCATTTGTCCCCACATGTAGTAGCAGGAATGGGTAGTCATCTGTAGGTCTGAAGAGTCCTGATATCCTGTCAGACACATCTTTAATTTTTGCACCTGGAAGACAGCACATTTCTCTTGAAGTTATATCCGGTCTGCAGATAGCGGCCTCTGTTCCTCTCAACAGGGAATCTCCCATGACCACCACTCTCCGTTTCTTCTTCACAACATTTTTCTTTCTCCATCCAGGAGGACTCTGAAGGCGTACAAGGTTGCTGTTTGTTGGCAAAGTCTTATCCTGATGTATTTCTTTATTGTTTTCCTGCGTGAGAGCCTGGTACTGGTTTCTGAGCAGTATGGGTGCTGACTGCCTCCTGATCCTCCTGCTTCTCTGGGTCACATGTCTCCATTCCTCTGTTTCTTCAGGTGCACTTCGAATTTCTTCTCTTTCTGTAACATGAAGAGATAATTCTGCTCTGTCCAAGAACTCTTCACCTTCCTTAATGATCTTCAACGTAGCTAACCTCTCTTCGAGATTTTGCAACTTTTCCTCCAACAGGGTCACAAGCTTGCATTTGTGGCATGTGAAGTTTGGCTTTTCCACTGGTAAATCTGTGAACATGTAGCAAGAAATGCAGCTCACCAAATGGCTCCTGGCCTCTTCCATCTTGAGATTTCTTAAAAAGATGAAAGATGAGCCAAAATTCGCGCGCCGACAGGCGCGCGGTTTCTCCGATTTCCTCTTTTCAGCTGCAACGGCCAAAACCCAGTGATCGTTGAGCTCGCGGAGACTCTTCACTTATCCCAGAAGGCACTGGGAATATGCAAATGATCTCCTCAAGACTCTTCCCCAGTTATATATGTAACTGTTCTCAAGCTTTTGTACCTACAGGTAACCTGTAAGAGTTTCCATTGGAATTTTCCAGTTTTTACCTTGTTTATGGACATAGTACCACAGGACTTGTGTGGTCAAAAACTTTCTTTGTAAATATTTCACCATTTGCCCAGGAATGGACCATGGACATTGATGCTTGGACTTATCATCATAAGACCATTTTTGAGGCACTTGGTTTTTGTAACTTTTCCATTTTTTTTAAATCTTGTACAATTATTATTGTTCAACTGTATATATGTTTTTCATGTTTTGTTCAGCCCAGGAGTGCGGACTTCCACTAGGGGGGAATGTGGCGCCCCCAGGTGTAAGGTCGCCACACTAGCTTTGCCTTCCTCCAGGAGAGGGTAATGCCAGGCTTGGAGGCAGTGAAGGGTCTCTCTCGCAGTTTACCTGTGCATACAACACAGTTCCACTCCAGGCCAGCAGCGGGAACTCTGAACCAAAATTAAGGGGAGGAGTGTTCCCTAAGGGCCAAGAGGAAGGTGGAGTTAGTTAGTCTGCGGAGGGTGAAGTGTGCAGACGTGTAGAGAGAAGCTGGAGGTTGAGCGGAGGAAAGAGAGCTCCCTCACAGTGAGAGCGCATGATCTGGAGCCTGGTCTCCACGGCTGTATGGACACTGATGGTCCTACAGCAGATACCAGAGGAGTAGGAGGCTGTAAATGCCCTACCCCCATCTAAGACTCGGAGGCACGACAGCACGCAGTGAGCCAGAAGAGGAATAGCGGCTACAGCTGTCTGCCATACGAGGAGTGAGTGTAGAAGAGAATTGAGTGGAACTTCAGCGTCACTCAGTACTAGGAGTACTTCATTCAAACAAGCGCTAGAAAGGAGACTGCACAGCCCTTCTGCTGAGAGAGAATCCTGAGCTGCTTCCAGGCTAGCCTGCTCCGATACCATCTGTAATCAGGAACCTGGACTGCAGTTATCAAGTAAAGGTACAGAAATTGCACCCCGCTGTGTCTTGTCTGCTTCCTACCTTTCTGGCACTGCTACATCCCCGTGCCAATCACATCTATACTGCCCTGGGACTACAGCTTCACCTGTGGGGAGCTTTTACATCTCTGCTGCACCATACCATCAGTCCCAGCGGATCTGCATGCAGCGTCGGCTTAATACCTCCCTTGCCGAGCACCACAGGTGGCGTCACAAACTATTCCCCTAACTACATTCCACCATTACATTTCCCCCATTACTTGGGCACCCAGGGCCATGGACCGGGTCACCGCTGCTGTGACACATCCCGCTGACACCGGCCCGGTACCGAGTACCCCACAGCCCTGCGAGGGCGACCCACTAACTTCACTGTTGTGCAACTTTAAAAAGAAAAACCTCTGGAGTCTGCGTAATTTGTATAGATCTGTCGTCAAGGACCTAACGAGCCACAAAAGCATACTGTATATATGAAGAGATGGGAGTCCGATTTAGGTGCTGATATCCGTCTCGAGAATTGGAACGATGCCATCAAAATCACTTACAATTCCAACATATCAATGGGTCTTCACGAGGGTTATTTTAAACTGTTAAATAGGTGGTACTATACCCCGACAAGGTTATCACATTTTAACACAGAATTATCTTCCTTGTGCTGGAGAGGCTGTGGACATCAAGGGAACCTCTACCATATATTTTGGGGTTGTTCAAAGATCAAAAACCTCTGGTTCCAGGTCACACAGCACATTAACCTCATTGCTAAGGACTTCACAATTACGCCTGAAAGAGCACTTCTTTCATTAGACATGGAACAATTTGATGATTGGGTAAGATACATTATCATACACATCTTCGTAGTGACTAAGACCATGTAAGCACAATGGTGGAAGAAAATCGAGGTTCCTAAATTTTCGGACATACTTGATAAAATAGGCCAACATAGCGATTTAGAATGCAGATTTGCGATTAACAACAATCACATCCACAAATATACAATAAAAATGGAAGACTTGGAACAATAAATTCCATATCAAATAGACCTATTAAGAGGTATTATATTTTGAGACCTAAACATGGCCGTTGTAGTATCGGGATGTTGTATCTCCTTCCAAGAATGTTACCCCATAATAAGGATTGGCGATTTTCTTTTCCTTTTATGTTGTTATTCGCTATATGCTAATTAATGCCTATTTGTGGGTTCTCTAGTTTTATTTTTTTTCTGTACCTGTACAAAGTTCTTTACTTCCCATTCCCTTTCCTCCCTTCCTACCTTCCTTCCCTTACCCTGTTTAATTACTGAAAACCAATAAAATTATTTGCAAAGAAAATTTTAAAACACAATCATAAAAATGAAAACATTCTATATATACAGTGAGGAAAATAGGTATTTGATACACTGCAGATTTTGCAAGTTTACACAATACAAAGAATGGAGAGTTCTATACTTTTTATTGTAGGTATTTTTCACCTGTGAGAGACAAATCTAAAAATAAAAAAAATTAAAAAAACAGAAAATCAAATTGTATGATTTTTAAATATCTAAATAGCATTTTATTACATGAAATAAGTATTTGATCACCTACCAACCTGAAAGAATTCTGGCTCTTACAGTCCTGTTAGTTTTTCTTTAAAAAGCCCTCCTACTCTGCACTCATTACCTCTATTAATTGACCCTGTTTGCATTTGTTAAATGTATAAAAGACATCTGTCCACACACTCAATCAGTCACACCCCAACCTCTCCACCATGGCAAGACCTAAAAGCTGTCTAGGGACATCAGGAACAAAAAATATAGATCTACACAAGGCTGAGATGGGTTACAGAACAATGGGCAAGCAGTTTCATAAGAAGGCAACAACTGTTGGCTCAATTATTAGAAAATGGAAGAAACACAAATGACTGTCAATCTTCCTCGGTTTGATGCTCCATGCAGGATCTCACTTCGTGTGTTAAGGAGGATTCTGAGAAAGGCCAGGAATCAGCCGAGAACTACACAGGAGGACCTGGTCAGTGACCTGAAGAGAGCGGGGACCACAATTTCAAACATTATCATTAGTAACACACTACACGGTCATGGATTAAAATCCTGTAGCGACCCTCTACTCACACCAGCACATCCAGGCCCGTTTCAAGTTCGCTAATGACCATCTTCATGATCTAGAGGAGGCATGGGAGAAGGTTATGTGGTCAGATGAGACCAAAATAGAACTTTCAACTCCACTCGCTGAGTCTGAAGTAAGAAGAAGGGTGAGTACAACCCCAAGAACACCGTCCCAACCGTGAAGCATGGTAGGGAAAATGTCATACTTTGGGAGTGCTTTTTTGCAAAGTGGACAGGACAACTGCACCGTATGGAAGGGAGGATGGCTGGGATCATGAATTGCGAGATTTTGGCCAACAATCTCCTTCCTTCAGTAAAAGCATTGAAGATAGGTTGTGACTGAGTCTTCCAGCATGACAATGACCCAAAACACACTCCCAGGGCAACTAAGGAGTTGCTCCGTAAGAAGCATTTCAGGGTCCCGGAATGCCTAGCCAGTCTTCAGATCTGAACCAAATAGGAAATCTTTGGAGGGAACTCAATGTTGCTCAGCGGCGGCCCCGAAACCTGAAAGATCTTGAGAGAATCTGTATGAATGAGTGGGCCAAGATCCCTGCTGCAGTGTGTGCAAACATGGTCAAGAAAAGAGATGAGCGAACCTTTCAAGATTTGATTCGGTTCGTATAGACGTTAGCCGAACAGTTCGACAAACGCACTCGAACTGCATTAAATTCAATGGGATGCCAAACCAAACATATACACAACACCTTAAATACTGATGAAAAGCTTCCCAAACAGCTAAAATTAGGGGCAGACTCCATGAAAAGTGGCATCAATTGACCCACAATATAAATATGCTAATGGCACAGAAACAGTCAGCCATGAGTCATGTGACAGCTTTGAATTGACGTTTCAAAGAAGACCTGGTTGCTAAGGGAGCAGTGAAAGCCTTCTTTGCTGAAAGCCCTGATACTTCATTCAACAGCTCAATTTTTTTTACCATGCACACTCAGATGGCACAAGCATCAGTTTCATACAGTACTATTGGTAGAAAAAATGTAAGGAAAGTAACACAGGTAGTTGAAGAATAAATTGATCCACAGTAGAACATTTTATAATGGCACAGAATCAGTCATCAATGGGCCATGCATGTGGTATCAGGGTCTGAGCCAAATTTACAGCTTTCAATTGAATTTTCAATGAGGATCTGCTGGGTGAGGGAAAAGTGTAAGCCTTCTTTGCTGGGAGTCCTGATACCTCATGCAAAAGCCCAAACTGCTTTTTTGCTCAGCCACACTGAGATGGCATAAATATAGAAAAAAATAAAATAAAAAATTAAGGATAGTAACACAGGTAGTTGACTGATCTATTCACCCACAGTAGAAATTTTAGAATGGCACAGCAGCAGTCAGCCAGTCTGGGAGCCCTACTGCTACAGGCAATACACATGAAGGAGACCCAACTTGGAGTACAAACATTTCCAAAAATTATTGCCTACACACCACTAAATTGTCCTAAATTTCCCCAGCATAGAAATGGTATACTTGTGTAGTTTTTTAAAACTTCTGTTACTGTATGGTCTACTCGATTCATTTTCTTTGACAGTCATACAGCGTTATTACTATTATTATTTACTGTATTACTAAAACAACAAATTCTTAAGTAATACAAGTCACAGACTGGTACTGGAGGAGAGAGGACCCTGTTTTGAAATGGCTAATAAGATGGTTAGTGCTGTTGATGCCATCATCAGCACCATTATTTCTGTCATCTACATGCTGGAGCATACTTTGAATAGTCTGTGTGAGGAGGTGGTGGTCCCAGAAAAAGAGATGGAAGCAGAGGAGGATGCGGAAAGGATAACAATATCTCAAAATTTCAAACTGTTGTCGCACATGGTACTAGACAGATTGCTAGTGAAGATGCATGAGCTGAGAAACAAATTGAGAAAGACAAGTTGGAAGAGGTGATGGACTTTCAACTCTCAGGAGATGAAGAAGATATGATTCCCTCTCTGTTGTCCATGGTTGGCAGGAAGAGACAGAGAGCAAGCAACCTTCAGTGTTACCCTGCCACCAACACACTATGGACTTGGACTTCATGGAAGCACCTGAGCGCCTCCTTGCTGGACGATCTGTAAAATAATGCCCATATTCTAAGGGTTAGAAATAGTGCTGATTACTCGGTTGCCACTCTGTTAGATCCACGGTATAAGAGTAAATTTGCCAGATGCTTCCCCCCTGGAAAGGTATGTGTGCATGCTGAAGTATCGAAACATGGTTGTAGACAATCTTAAGAGTGGTTTTCCACAAGACAACAGTGAGACACAAAGTGACATCCAACCCTGGGAACATCAAGGTATCATCGCAAAAACATTAGCAGCATGTCACAGTTCCACCGGTCAGGTGTCTGGAATGCATTTGCTGAAAGTTCGGCCGTCCAATATGGTATAGGGGTGTGCTGAAGCCGTCAGTGTGTTGATTGACGGCTTGGCTATCCAATCTGAGACTGTGAGGCGTTGGCTGTCTCCATGTGTTCATTATTCTAGTTAATTGTTATGCTTCTTAACTGAGCTGCGTATCCTAAAACTCTGCCAGATATACATCAGCGTGTAAGGTTTGTGATTTCCTGTGTCTTGAGTTCTGTATGCTTGATCTGTTGCTTAACCTTGGACTTCGTCCTGACCATTCGCCTGTTTAACCCCTTTAGCTCTGATCCATTATCCTCCTGGTACTCTCACCTCGGAACGTTACCTGACTACTCTTTTGTCTCTTCCTTCTGTTTAAGATGTACCCTACTGGCTTCTGACCTTCTAGCCTTGATCAGTCTGACTCACGGCTTGGCCATGACAAGTGACTAGCGACACATTACGTCTGACGATATGTTTTTTTTTTTTTGCCAGTATGGATCCTGTTCACATGCTTTGTGACCAGGTGGCAAATTTGATGCAGATGACTCAGGATCTGGTGAAGGATTGCCAGAGTCTGCAGTCATCACAATATCAGTGGCAGGACCAGATAACTTGATAAAGACCCACATAGCCCCCCCCTGCTGGCAGTGGCTGTGACATCAGTACCCACTGATGTACAGTTGGTTTTACCCGATCCTGTGTTATCCTTTACTGATAAATTTTTGGGAGAGAAAGACCAGTTTAGCATATTCAGGGAGAGGTATAATTTATTTTTACCCTATGCCCCTGGTTGTCAGGGGAGGAGTTATGGCGGATGGAAATAATCATGTCCTTACTGCGAGGAGCTACTCAGACCTCGGCATTTAGATTAAAGCTTCCTCCATCCCTTCTCATCCCTAGCGTATTCCATAAATCTCCATTAAAGGAGTATGTCCCTTCTGCATTATCTCCCTCATCCTCACCTCCTCCGCTATCAGTAGACGGTGGCATGGAGTATGAGGTTCAGAGGGTTGTGGTTTCTCGGAGGGTCCACCATTCCCTCCAGTTCCTCATCCACTGGAGGGGATACAGACTAGAGGAGAGATCCTGAGTCCCTTGTCGAGATGCAAAGGCTGATCAGTTAGTCAGGGCCTTCCATCTAAAATTTCCTGGGAAGCCTGGAGGTCCGGTGGCCCCCACTAGACGAGGGGGTACTGTCATACTTTAGTTCCACCCCTCAGGGTGTCTGGGATGCAGTTACTGACAGCTCAACCATCCAATCTAGTATAGGGGTGTGCTAAAGCTGTCGGTACTTTGATTCACTGCTTGGCTATCCAATCTGGTATAGGGGTCAGTGTGTTGATTGACGGCTCGGCTATCCATTCTGAAACTGAGGTGTCGACTGTGTTCTTTATACCAGTTAATTGCCATGCTTCTTAACTGAGTCTCCCAGAACTCTGCCAAAAGTACATTCAGCATGTGAGGTTTGTGCTTTCCTGTGCCTTGAGTTCTGTATGCTTGATCTGTTGCCAGACCTTGGACTTTGTTCTGACCATCCGCCTGTTTAACCCCTTTAGCTCTGATCTGTTATCCTCCTGGTACTCTGACCTCGGAACGTTACCTGACTATGCTTTTGTCTCTTCCTGTTAATGACCTATCCTCCTGGCTTCTGACCTTGGACTCCTTGACCACTCTGACTCACAGCTTGGCTGTGAGAAGTGACTGGCGTTACACAGCAGCAGTGTAAGTGGCATAAGCAATTTCCAGGAGTCATTTCACACATTTTTAGAGCTGCCTGTGCACCAGGAGAACAGAGTACAAGTCTGACATGTTGTGCAAGACTGGAGAGGATGGTGCAGGAGTATCTCCAGATCAGTATCAATGCCATCAGGGGGAATTTGGGCCCTTTTGCGTTTTGGTCTCCAAAAATGATAGAGTGACCTGAGCTAACCTGTCACTCCTTGGAGGTTTTGTCATGCCCGGCAGCCAGTATTCTCTCAGAATGTGTCTTCAGTGCTACTGGTGGTGCCCTGACAGATAAGTGCATCCGACTGTCCCCTTAAAGTGTATATGGATAACTTTAATCAAAATGAACAAGTCATGGATCTCCAATTACTTTTGCACCCCATTCACAGACTGGGCAGACTAGGCGATGCTGTTGTTTTTAGTGTCATATCTTGCATTATTGCAGTCTGTGTCACCTTTGTCATGGGTTCTGTGCCTGCTGTTGCTACTGCTGCTGATGTTACAAACAATTTTATGAAATTTGGAAACTTGAAGTTGCGTCTCCATTTGGTGGGTTGCTTGTAGTTGAAGGTGTGTCAGAGGCAAATTATACTGTTTCTACTCTGTGGAAATTGATGCCACTTTTATGGTGTCTGACAATTATTTTTTAAAATATGGAGTCTCCAAGTTGTGTATCCTTCATGTGTGTTGAATCTAGAAGTAGGGATCCCAGACAGGCAGGACTGCACTTACTTTCGCGCAACTACCTGTGTAACTTTCTTTACATTTTTCTACCAATAGTACAGTATGAAACTGATGCTTGTTCCAACTGAATGTGGCTGGAAAAAAAATAAATACAATTATAGCTGTTGCATGAGGTATCAGGGCTCACAGCATAGAATGCTCACACAGCTCCCATAATCCCCCAGTCTTAATTGAAACTTCAGTTCAAAGCTATAAATTCTGGCCCAGACCCTGATACCTCATGCATGGCCTATGGGTGACTGCTGCTGTGGCATTAGCAAATTTTGACTGTGGGTCAATTGTGCCTCCAATTTTAGCTGTTTGTGAAGCTTGAAAGTTCACTCATCTCTAGTCTCCACTCCGTATTTTTCAATTATTTAAATAAGCAATTAAAAAAATGGCATAAGTTCCCAGCCAGCCAGAGGCTGGTTTTCTCAGGCTGGTAAGGGGCCATGGATATTGTCCGCCAGTCTAAAAATAGAAGCCCGTAGCCACCCCAAAATAGGCGCATCTATTAGATGTACTAATTCTGGTGCTTTTCCTGACTTTTCCCACTTGCCCTGGTGTGGTGCAAGTGGGCTGATAGTTGGGGTTTTGAAGTTACCTTTGCATTATCAGGTGACATCAAGTCCACAGGTTAGTAATAGGCATCTATAAGACGACCCCATTACTAACCCCATTGTGATATTGTATAAAAAACACACACCGCACTCAAAATAAAGTCCTTTAATTGAAATAATGACACAGACTCCTTTAATGAATCTAATTTAAATCATACTCACGTAATTGTTCAGTCCATAGAAGTCAACTTGTTCTGTAATGGAATTAAAATAATAAACAACAATATTCCTCACCTGTCCGCTGAGAAGATAGTAATCTATTTGTCCTGCGATGGGTCTAGCTCTGCTATATCTAGATGGCATCAGAACACATGACACATGCACAGAAAATGAATAGATCAGTAAGGCCCTGTTCACACCACCCAAGAACTAAGACACAGAAAAAACACACAGTATGACAAACATGCATAAATACTCTGTTGTAAAATATATGTAACAGTAAGCAGCAAGTGCTAGTAAAAGATGTTAACAAAACCAGGGTATTTTGTTGATACTTTTTTTGCAACAAAATATACGCTAAGCCTTACTGACCTGTTCATTTTCTGTGCATGTGTCATGTGTTCTGAATCTATTGATTTCTTGCTTATGCAAGCCGTGGGAGATCCCCGCCTCTCTCCTTTGGGACATGCACATAAAAAGCCATTTTGCCCAGCGAGCCCATACCGGGCAGCACCTTTCTGAGCCCTGCTCATGAAGGTATTGTTCACATGTTCAGGTTTTTAAATATATTAGATAGGAATGCTCCGAGAAGGGTATACCGTGACGTGGTGGAGGGGCTTAGCGTACATTTTTTTGCAAAAAAAGTATCAACAAAATACCCTGGTTTTGTCAACATCTTTTACTAGCACTTGCTGCTTACTCTTACATATATTTTACAACAGAGTATTTATGCACGTTTGTCATACTGTGTGTTTTTTCTGTGTCTTATATCTAGATGGCAGGCTGCATTGTTGCATGATACGAATCCAGCCTGCCATCCAGCAGAGACACTGAGCAGCATGTGCTAGCGCTGCTCAGTAACTCGCGGTGAACTCTTTTGACCTGAATGATGTCACCTCGAGCGTGAGAGTTCTCACACTTGCGGTGCTGTCAGAATGGTCCTAGGAGTTCACAGCCAATGAACTAAGTTCAACTCATTGACATCAGTGCAAGCGCCATGGGAACAAATGAAAAAATGTAACGGTGCTCACGCTGATGTCAGCGAGTTGAACTAAGTTAATTGGCTGGGAACTTCCAGGTGCTAGAATCTGCTCAGTTTGTGACTATCCACCATTTTCTTGGAGTGTTCTGGCTGCTGGTCTTTTTCCCCTGGTTCTGGGTTTGCCTTTGGTCAGGTGATTGTATCACCCTTTATTAACCTGCACCTGTACATTCCTTGCTGGACAACAGTGTTAATCCGCTTGAAGTCTGGCTTGAAGTCCTGCTTTTCTTTCTGTGTGTTTAATTAATGCAGTTCTGGGACCTATGGTTCTGCTAGTTTTAGTTTCTGTTTTCAGTTTGTTTCTGAAGCCTTATTTGTGTTTTCTGTTAGGAGGTAACCGTTTTTGTACCAGTCCTTATATCTTTCAGGGACCCCCTTCCCCCTATCTATAGATCTTCGCTTGAGATTAGCCTAGGATCGTTCACTCCATCACTCCATCGTAGGGCATCAGCCTAGTCGCAGTGCAGGGTCAGTTTTCCCCCTCCTACCCTAGTCCTGTGCTACAGAACCGTAACACCAGGAACTTTCTGACTGCACCGTGAGCGTGATAGCTTTCATGGTTGAGGTGAATTCAGTGAGGTGACAAGAGTTCACTGCGAGACACTTAGCTGAGCAAGCATGCACAGCTCAGTTTCTCTGCTGGATGGCAGGCTGTATAGTCGCATCATGCAACAATACAGCCTGCCATTTAGATGTAGCAGAGCTAGATGCGTCGCAGGACAAATGGATTATTATCTTCTCAGCGGACAGGTGAGGAATATTGTTGTTTATTATTTTAATTCTGCTATAGGGGACATTGGCTTTAGTAGACTGGGCGATGACGTGAGCATGGTTTAATTTAGATTCAATAAATAAGCTTGTGCCATTCTTTCAATTAAAGGACTTTATTCTTGGCGTGTGTTTTTCTATATAATATCACAACGTGTTAGCAATGGGGCATCTTATAGACACCTCTACATTACTTACCTCTGGGATTGGTCACCTGACAACACAAAGATGACAACAACCCCCCCAACTATCACCCCACTTGCCACCGCACCAGGGCAAGTGGGAAGAGTCAGGCAAAAACTCCAGAATTGGCGAACCTAATAGATGCGCCATTTCTAGGCATCTGAGGACTGCTAATTTTAGGCTAGGGGCCAATAAAATTGGGAGGGATCCCACACCGTTTTTAAATTATTATTTTAAATTATTTTTTTTAAATACTTCAAAAACAGCTTGGGGACTGCTCTATTCTTGATAACCAGCCTTGCCACCGTTGACAGCTGTGAGTTGCAGCCTGCAGCTGTCAGATTTTCATGGCTGGCTTTACTTCCAGACCCAGGGTGGATGGCAAATCCCAGATCGCAAATATAACCAATCATGTTCCATAGGCATCAGCAATGAAAAGACTTCAAGAGCAAAGAAGGAGATAAATAAGTTAAAACCAATTAAAAACATTTAAATCAAAGACCCCCTATATTATTCAGGTTTCCAGATATTATTGCTGGCATTTAACAATGACAAAAAGGCCCCAAACCCAAAATTTTCATGTAGGCCTTGTGAGGCAGCCTATAACTAACTACTTTAGGGATAATACATCTCCTGAAATAAATGCATTCACGCTGTGGAATGCTCACAAAGCAGTTATTAGAGGAGGCCTTATTCAGATAGCTTCTAGACACAAGAAAAAGAACAGGGAACATATTATCAACCTACAGTCTCAAATCAGCAAAAAAGAAGACCAACAGACTAAATTGCAAATACCATCTTCTGTCATCCAAGCGGAATTTTGGGACTCAGACAAAAATTGAGATAGGAAATTTTCCTTGAATATGACTCTGTTATTAGGGCTTCCAAACATAGGACTTATACTTCCATAAACAAACCAACAAGATTTATGATGGCGAGACTTAAAAAAGAAAGAATAAAAAGAAGAATCAACAAAATTATCACTTCCGCAGGTAATACTTTATTTCATCCAAAAGACATAGTTAACTCTTTTGCAGAGTTCTTTCGAAACCTGTATAATTTAAAAGAAGACCCAAAAACCCCCATTGTAGACTCAAGTTCAATTAATGGAGGGATCCAATGGCTGGATATCCTTAAAGACAAAAATGTCCAGGAAGGATGAGAAATCTTGAAAAATGAAATTCTCAAAGCACAGTTGTTAACAATTCCGAAAAGAGGGAAGAATGGGAAGCATTTAAGGAATGGATGGATGAACACAGAACTTAAGCACATGCTAAAAAGGAAGAAAAAAATGTTTATAAAATGGAAAGAGGGAGGCATATCTAAAGAAGAATATAATGCTGTCTGCAGAACCTGCAGGGCACAAATTAGATTATCTAAAGCTGAAAATGAATTGAGGCTTGCAAGAGATGTCAAAAGCAATAATTAAGGATTTTGGGGATATGTCAAAAGTAAAAGAAAAGTCAAAGATGCTATAGGATTTTTACAGGATGAAAATGATGAAATGGTAAGACAGGATGTTGAGAAGGCTGAACTTTTAAATTCCTATTTTGCATCTGTTTTCTCTCAGAAAGGAAATGTAACATCAACTGTTCTTCACTGTCCTATTAAGGGAATAGAAGAATCCAGGATATCTATAAACAGAAAGATAGTGAGGAAACACTTAGCTAACCTAAATGAATTCAAGTCTCCAGGTCCAGATGAATTACACCCCAGAGTACTGAAGGAGATAGCAGAAGAAATTTTTGTACCCCTCTCCATAATCTTTGAAAATTCTTGGAGAACAGGAGAAGTGCCAGAAGACTGGAGAAGAGCAAATGTTGTTCCTATCTTCAAAAAGGGGAAGAAGGTGGACCCAGGCAACTATAGGCCGGTGAGTCTGACTTCTATACCAGGAAAGATCTTTGAACAAATTATTAAACAACATGTATGTCAATACCTGGATAAGAATGAAGTGATTAAACAGAGTCAGCATGGGTTTGTAAATAATAAGTCATGTCAGACTAACTTAATTTCCTTCTATGACAGTATCACTGATTGGGTGGATCAAGGAAATGCTGTAGATATAGTATATCTTGACTTCAGCAAAGCATTTGACAAAGTCTCTCATACAATCCTTATTGAAAAAATGACTAAGTATGGAATAGACAAGGCAAATGTTAGGTGGATTCATAACTGACTTAGTGATCGGACCCAAAGAGTGGTCGTAAATGGCTGCACATCCAGTTGGAAGAATGTCTCAAGTGGGGTACCACAGGGCTCTGTCCTGGGCCCTGTATTGTTCAACATCTTTATCAACGATTTAGATGAAGGAATTGAGGGTAAACTGATTAAATTTGCTGATGACACAAAGCTAGGAAGGATAGCTAATACTAGAGAAGAGAGAGAGAGGATTCAAAAAGATTTAAATAAACTGGAGAAGTGGGCAGCAACTAACAGAATGGTTTTTAACAGGGAGAAATGCAAAGTACTACATCTGGGCAATAAAAATGAAAAAAGCATATACAGAATGGGAGGAATAGGGCTTAGTGACAGCACATGTGAAAAAGACTTGAAAATACTAATAGATCACAGACTGAATATGAGTCAACAATGTGATGCAGCAGCAAAAAAGGCAAATGCAATCCTAGGATGTATTAACAGAAGCATACAGTCTAGATCACGTGAAGTCATTATTTCCCTCTACTCCTCTTTGGTCAGACCTCATCTGGAATATTGTGTCCAGTTTTGGGCACCACATTTTAAAAAAGACATCAACAAACTGGAGCAAGTTCAGAAAAGAGCGACCAGAATGGTGACCGGTCTGCAATCCCTGTCTTATGAGGAAAGGTTGCAGGATTTGGGATTGTTTAGTTTGCAAAAAATAAGACTGAGAAGAGACTTAATAGCTGTCTACAAATATCTAAAGGGCTGTCACATTGTAGAAGGATCAACTTTATTCTCATTTGCACAAGGAAAGACTAGAAGCAATGGGATGAAACTGAATGGGAGGAGACACAGATTAGATTTTAGAAAAAACTTTTTGACAGTTAGAGTGATCAATGAGTGGAACAGGCTGCCACGAGAAGTGGTGAGTTCTCCTTCAATGGAAGTCTTCAAACAGAGGCTGGACAGGCATCTGACTGGGATGATTTAGCGAATCCTGCTTTGAGCAGGGGGTTGGACCAGATGGCCCAGGAGGTCCCTTCCAACTCTACGATTCTATGATTCTATGATTCTAATGCTATTTTAGCCAATATTAACTTGCCTAAAATTAACCCAGATGATCTAGATCTTATTAATAAACCTTTTAATGAGAAAGAAATAGTGACTCGATACCATCAACAAACTTAAAACCCCCAAATCCCCGGGCCCAGATGGTTTTTCAAATGAATATTTTAAGTCATTCTCGGGGCTCCTCGCTCCTCACTTGGTAATGGTCTTTGAAGCTGCTTCCTCTTGGGGCTCGTTCCCAAAGGAAATGTTGGAAGCGACAATTACTATGATCCCTAAGGGGGGAGACCCCAGGAGGATCCAGAATTACAGACCAATTTCGCTTATCAACAGCGATATAAAAGTTTACTATAAGATTTGGCAGACCGTCTAAAAAGTATTCTACTGTCTTTACTTCTAGATGATCAAATTGGCTTCACAGAGGGGCATCAGGCGTTGGATGGAACAAGGAGAGTGATAAACCTGATTAATAGAATTGAGTCCTCTGGATCTCAAGCGGCTTTTCTGACACTGGACTCCGAAAAGGCATTTGACAGTTTGAATTGGACTCATATTAAAGCTACTCTTGAAAAATTTGGTTTCGACCATAGATTCCTGTCCTCAATTTTTGCCCTTTATTCGGCGCCCAATGCAAGAATCTATGCAAACAATCTTTTATCAGAACAATTCGCCATTTCCCATGGAACTAGGCAGGGTTGTACGATGTCACCTCTTTTGTTCATCCTCGCTATTGAACCCCTTGCCAAGAGAATTCAATCAAACGCTGCTATTCAGGGGAATTAAAACTCCACAATGAGAATATACAGTTGGTCTATTTGCGATGACCTGTTTCTGACACTACTTGATCCAAAAAAATCTATTGCTGCCTTGTCTCTGGAATTGGAACTTTATTCTAAAGCCTCCTATTTCAAAATTAATAAGCATAAATCTAAATATCTGACTTTTAACTTGAGCAGTTTGAAAATTGAGGAGCTGAAGAAGCAGAGTGAGTTTACTTGGGAGGAAAGAGAGATAACTTATCTGGGAATCATCATCTATAATAATAAATGCCCTAACCAGCTTCCGGTTGTAACAACTTCCGTCCAGTTGTAACCGGTGACGTCACCACACACACACACGCACGTTAACCCTCAACACACCACACCGCCTCAACACACACTCCTCTCACCTTTCACCTCCACTCATGTCCACTCACTCTTTCACTCCACATACGTTCCTTTCTCTCACTCCGTATCTCATACTCACACCGTCATCGTCGCTGCCCCGACATCTTCCTCCGCCGCCGCGATCCAGGATCCAGACGTTTTCCAGGCCGCCGACATCGGGATCCAAAAAGATGGCGTCGGCGAAATCTCGCGAGATTACGCCGACACCATTTTGGATCCCGATGTCGCCCATGCCAGCGACATGTTGTTGCGGCGACGCCATCTTGAATATCGCGGGACTTCACGAAATCCAAGATGGCGTCCCCCAAGAACATGTCGGCGGCCTGGAGAACGTCTGGATCCTGGATCGCGGCGGCGGAGGAAGATGTCGGGGCAGCGACGATGACGGTGTGAGTATGAGAAACGGAGTGAGAGAAAGGAACGTATGTGGAGTGAAAGAGTGAGTGGACATGAGTGGAGGTGAAAGGTGAGAGGAGTGTGTGTTGAGGCGGTGTGGTGTGTTGAGGGTTAACATGGCAAGAGGTGTGAGGCTGTGTGCACACGCTGCGGATTTTGCTGCGGTTCCGCAGCGGTTTTGGCCACTGCGGACCCGCAGCAGTTTTTGCTGCGGTGTACAGTACCATGATTCCCTATGGGAATCAAAAACCGCAGTGCAGACGGTGCGGAATTTTCCGCGCGGATTATCTGCGGTTTTCAATCCGCAGAAAGAATTGACATGTCAATTCTTTCTGCGGATTCTCCTGCGGTTTGCCATCTCCTGTATTGAGGAGATGAAAAACCGCAGGGCAAAACCGCAGAGCAATCCGCAGGTAAAACCGCAGGTCTTTTGACCTGCGGTTTCACCTGCGGATTTTACAAAATCCGCGCGGATGAATCCGCACCTAAACCGCAGCGTGTGCACACAGCCTTAACGACGTCAGGGAAATCTCGCAAGATTTCGCTGACGCCATCTTGCATTCGTGAAATTGCGTCATTTACCTCACGCCGACTTGCTGTGCGGACGCTTGGCATTGCCTGTACCACCATAACTACTGCTGCCTTGGTCCTATGCCTGTTTACTGCCGGTGTCTAATTACAGGGCCAATTTGCCTATACTGCCATAACTATTGCTACCTTGCTACTCTGCCGGTGTCTAATTACAGGGCTAATTTGCCTCTACCGCCATAACTACTGCTGCCTTCCTCCTCTGCCGGTGTCTAATTACAGGGCTAATTTGCCTCTACCACCATAACTACTGCTGCCTTGCTCCTCTGCCGGTGTCTAATTACAGGGCTAATTTGCCTATACCGCCATAACTACTGCTGCCTTGCTCCTCTGCCGGTGTCTAATTACAGGGCCAATTTGCCTATACCGCCATAACTACTGCTGCATTGCTCCTCTGCCGGTGTCTAATTACAGGGCTAATTTTCCTATACCGCCATAACTACTGCTGCCTTGCTCCTCTGCCGGTGTCTAATTACAGGGCTAATTTGCCACTACCGCCATAACTACTGCTGCATTGCTCCTCTGCCGGTGTCTAATTACAGGGCCAATTTGCCTCTACCGCCATAACTACTGCTGCATTGCTCCTCTGCTGGTGTCTAGTTACAGGGCTAATTTGCCTCTACCGCCATAACTACTGCTGCACTGCTCCTCTGCCGGTGTCTAATTACAGGGCCAATTTGCCTCTACCGCCATAACTACTGCTGCCTTGCTCTGCCGGTGTCTAATTACAGGATCAATTTGCCTCTACCGCCATAACTACTGCTGCCTTCTCCTCTGCCGGTGTCTAATTACAGGATCAATTTGCCTCTACCGCCATAACTACTGCTGCATTGCTCCTCTGCTGGTGTCTAATTACAGGGCCAATTTGCCAATACCGCCATAACTACTGCTGCCTTGCTCCTCTGCTGGTGTCTAATTACAGGATCAATTTGCCTCTACCGCCATAACTACTGCTGCCTTGCTCCTCTGCCGGTGTCTAATTACAGGGCCAATTTGCCTCTACCGCCATAAGTACTGCTGCCTTGCTCCTCTGACTGTTCACTGCCTGTGTCTAATTACAGGGCCAATTTGCCTCTACCGCCATAACTACTGCTGCCTTGCTCCTCTGCCGGTGTCTAATTACAGGGCCAATTTGCCTCTACCGCCATAACTACTGCTGCCTTGCTCCTCTGCCGGTGTCTAATTACAGGGCCAATTTGCCTCTACCACCATAACTACTGCTGCCTTGCTCCTCTGCCGGTGTCTAACTACAGGGCCAATTTGCCACTACCACTTCATAACTACTGCTGGGCAATTACAGGGTCAATTAGTATCTGTTTACTCTACAATACTCCAGGATGCCTTCTTCACTGCCAGATAACTGCCAAAT
Source organism: Dendrobates tinctorius (assembly GCF_039654945.1). Lineage (NCBI taxonomy): Eukaryota > Metazoa > Chordata > Amphibia > Anura > Dendrobatidae > Dendrobates > Dendrobates tinctorius. The sequence goes on along the minus strand of NW_027361680.1, from coordinate 3,876,964 downwards.
AGACTCCTTTACCTGTGCCAACATGAGTCATAACAAAAAGTATGCCAATGCCAGTGAAAGGAAAGCAGCTTTAGCACTATGACAAAAACAACGCCGTGCTAATGAGACTCCTGAGGAAAAACACCATCGCCTTGAGAAGATTAAGGCTTATAAATGCCGTCGCCTCACACACGAATCCCCTAACTCTAAATCCATAAGATTGGCTGAAGAAGCCTCTGCACGCCGTCACCGCCGACAACAGACGGCCTCTTCCTCATCATTATTATTAGACTCACAACAGGATGCTTCCACATCAGCATGTGGAACAATTTACTGCTACACTTCATCCCATATGCCGTTCACTGACATAACTAATCAGCAATCTGTTTCTGCCCTATCAATACCACCATTCAATACCGATGCACAGTATGCCAATGCCAGTGAAAGGAAAGCAGCTTTAGCACTACGACAAAAACAACGCCGTGCTAATGAGACTCCTGAGGAAAAACAGCATCGACTTGACAAGATTAAGGCTTATAAACGCCGTTGTCTCACACACGAATCCCCTAACTCTAAATCTATTACATTGGCTGAAGAAGCCTCTACACGCCATCACCGCCAACAACAGACGGCTTCTTCCTCATCATCTATAATAATAAATGCCCTAAGCAGCTTCCGGTTGTAACAACTTCCGTCCAGTTGTAACCGGTGACGTCACCACACACACGCACATGTTAACCCTCAACACACCACACCGCCTCAACACACACTCCTCTCACCTTTCACCTCCACTCACGTCCACTCACTCTTTCACTCCACATACGTTCCTTTCTCTCACTCCGTTTCTCATACTCACACCGTCATCGTCGCTGCCCCGACATCTTCCTCCGCCGCCGCGATCCTGGATCCAGACGTTCTCCAGGCCGCCGACATGTTCTTGCGGCGACGCCATCTTGGATTTTGTGAAATCCCGCGAGATTCAAGATGGCGTCGCCGCAAGAACATGTCGCTGGCGTGGACGACTCGGGATCCAAAAAGATGGCGTCAGCAAAATCTCGCGAGATTACGCCGACGCCATTTTGGATCCCGATGTCGTCCACGCCGGCGACATGTTCTTGCGGCGACGCCATTTTGGATCGGCGAAATCCCGCGATAGTCAAGATGGCGTCGCCGCAAGAACATGTTGCTGGCGAGGACGACGTCGGGATCCAAAATGGCGTCGGTGAAAACTCGCGAGATTTCGCTGACGCCATTTTGGATCCTGACGTCGTCCACACCGGTGACATGTTCTTCCGGCGACGCTATCTTGACTATCGCGGGATTTCACGATACTCAAGATGGCGTCGCCGCAAGAACATGTCGCCGGCGTGGACAACGTCTGGATCCAGGATGGCGCCGGCGGAAGAAGATGTCGGGGATCGTGGAGCAGCGGCAATAACGGCGTGAGTATGAGAGACGGAGTGAGAGAAGGGGTCGTATGTGGAGTGAAAGAGTGAGTGGAGATGGTGAAAGGTGAGAGGAGTGTGTGTTGAGGAGTGTGTGTGTTGAGGGTTAACATGGCAAGAGGTGTGATGCTATCGCATCCTCCCGATGCGATAGCATCGGGCCATAATCTAGTTTCTAATAATCTACCGAACAATATTAAAGCTAACTTGGATGAAATCCTTAAGACCGTTTCTCTCGATACTTCCAACTTTGCAAAACTAGATCTTTCTCTGTTTGGTAGAATTTTAACAATTAAAACAAGTATTTGGCCGAAAATCCTCAACATTTTTAGAGCTCTCCCTTTAATCATCCCCCACCAACTCATTACTAAGATGCAGAGATTGATAAATTCTTTTATCTGGGGCAGGAAAAGAGCTAGAATATCATCAGACTTACTGTACAAAAGTAAACGCAATGGGGTTCAGGTCTTCCTAACTTATATGCATACTATCAAGCATTATTGGTTAAACAAAGTTATAAGTTAATTCTGGTTCAACAGTAAAGCCCCCTTTACATTTAATGATGCACCAGCGATCCGACCAGCGATCCAACCCGGTCAGGATCGCTGGTGCATCTCTAAATGATCGCTAGTGAGCTGTCACACAGGCAGATCTCACAGCGGTGCAGCAGCGACGCAGCGCACGATACTCACCTTTCACACACAGCGATCCTGACGTCCTCCCGCTTGCCTCCACGCGTCGCTCGTCGGCGCCAGTAGGAAGCCCAGCAGGAAGCGCCCGACGAGAAATGGAGCCGGAAATTCTCGCGCGATCAGCGATGGACAGCGGGGGAGCCGGTCGAAGGTAAGTATCACACATAGCGATATCGCTAGCGATATCGCTATAACGTCATAAAATCGGTGACGTTATAGCGATATCGCTAGCGATATCGCTATGTGCAAAACCCCCTTAAGACTCAACCTGCGTGGGCCAATTTGGAAAACACTGTAGGTAAATTTGATCTAGCCAGAGAGCACTTTTTCAATTTTATTTTCCATAACCCGAGGCTGAATTCCTCAGATCCAATTTTTCAGCCCATTATTCATGTCTGGAGAACACTTTTGAAACCTCTGAAATCCTATAACAAAAAGATCCAGTTCAGGAAATTTTCTTTGCATTTACTGGCATTAGTATATAACCTTCCTTTGTCAGAGTCCTGGTCAAAGTCAGATATTAAGAGGATTGGAAATCTCTACGAGGGGGATAAATTTCTTACTTTTAGCGAAATTAGGTCTAAATACAACCTACCCTCATCCGAATTTATTCTCTTTACAATTTTAAAGGAAAATGTACAGAAATTCATGCATACGAAAAGCTTGAATCTGGAGATTTTAAACTCACTGCTGTGCAACGTTAATAATAAAAATATTTGGAGTTTAAAAAATATATATAACCATTTAACAGAGATGTGGTTAGCTCCAAAAATGTGTACATGAGAAGGTGGGAGTCTGACCTGAACTTGGTCATAGAGAGTGAACAATGGGACAGCGCTATCAGATCTACTTACCTGTCTAACATTTCTATGGCTCTTCATGAGTCATATTTCAAGTTATTAACTAGATGGTATTATACTCCTGTCAGGCTGTCTCATTTAAATAAGGAACATTCTCCTCTTTGTTGGAGGAACTGTGGTCAACAGGGGAGCTTGTTTCATTTGTTTTGGGGTTGTCCAAAGATAAAATAAACTTTGGTCTCAAGTGTCACTTCATATCAACTCATTTTTACACAATTTCAAGACCACGCCACAAAGAGCCTTGTTGTCTTTGGACATGGAACCAGTTGATCCCTCTGTTAGATTGATTATTATACATATTTTTCTTGTAGTCATAATCACAATAGCTCATTGGTGGAAAAAACCCGACCCACTAATATTCTCAGAAATGTTAGAAAAGATTCACAATCATAGTTCATTAGAACAGAGATTTGCATTGGTTAATGATGGTCTAAGTAGATACTCTAAGAAGTGTAATGTCTGGAATGCCAAATTTCATGACACTTAGCATGTACCATATATACTTCCGTATAAGCCGAGATTTTCAGCCCATTTTTTTAGGCTGAAAGTCCCCCTCTTGGCTTATACGCGAGTCATATACATCAGGGGGTTGGCAGGGAGGGGGGAGCGGGGGTGTCAGATCATACTGACCCCCCGGCACATCTCTGCAGCCCCCCTGCTTGTCACACGGTCTCAGGGGCCTGCCTTCAGCGGTCACGTGGTACCGTTCATTAAAGACATGAATATATGCATATTTATGTCTTTAATGAGCGGTATCATGTGACTGCTGAAGGCAGGAGCCGGAGACCATGGTAGAACAGGGCTGCAGAGACATGCCGGGGGGTGAGTATATGTGATATTCACCTGTCCCCATTCCCACACTGCTCGCCACTGCCTGCTGGGTCTTCTGTCAGTGATGTTCAGGTCAGAGGGCACGGTGACGTTGTTAGTGCGTGCAGCGCCCTCTGCTGCCTGAACGTCACTGACAGATGACGTGGCAGACAGCGGCAATCAGCGTGGGAACGGGGACAGGTGAATTTCGCCAGTGCCAGGGTACTGAGCCAGCAGCGACACCAACACCTGGTCCCCAGCGATGGAGAGGTGAGTATGTCATTTTTTTATTTGCAGCAGCAGCGGCATATGGGGATTATTCTATGGAGCATCTTATGGGGGCAGCGTATGGGGGCCTATTTTATGGGGCATCTTATGGGGGCCTATTCTATGGAGCATCTTATGGGGCATCTTATGGGGGCCTATTCTATGGAACATCTTATGAGGGCCTATCCTATGGAGCATCTTATGGGGGCATAATCTATGGAGCATCTTATAGGGGCATATTCTATGGCGCATCTTATGGGGGCATATTCTATGGAGCATATTATGAGGGCATATTCTATGGAGCATCTTATGAGGCAGCATTTGGGGCCTATTCTATGGAGCATCTTATGGGGCCATAACCTTTAGTGAGCAGCATATGGGGCATATTATTCTATGGAGCATCTTATGGGGCCATTATTAACCTTTATGAAGCATTATATGGGGTGTATTTTGTATGGAGCATCTTATGGGGCCATCATGAACTGTATGGAAAATTATATGGGGCTCCTGATTCAATATGGATATTCAAAAACATTTAACCTACTGATGTCTCAATTAATTTTTCTTTTACTGGTATCTATTTTTATTATTGAAATTTACCAGAAGCTGCTGCATTTTCCACCCTAGGCTTATACGCGAGTCAATAAGTTTTCCCAGTTTTTTGTGGCAAAATTAGGGGGGTCAGCTTATACACAGGTCAGCTTATACACGAGTATATACGGTACTTTGGACTGGTTTGAACTTGCTATCTTTGCCTCATTTATGCAAACATTGTATGGATTTTGATATCTTGTTTCCTTAACTAGTTGTGTATCCGTAAATTATTTCAAAGTGAACTGGAGTTCTCTAGTTTTATTTTCCCTTCCCTTTCCCCCTCATCCCTTTCCTTTTATTGTTATTTTCCTACCCCTTCCTATATCCCAACCCCTGTTTTATAATTAAAATTCAATAAAAATGTTTGAAAAGGAATATCCAGCCTATAAATTTGCTTACTTTCTTGCTTGGATAAGCTCTTTCCCAAATCCCCTCCTCTTAAACCCAAGGTCACTACATAAATTCCTCTGATTTTCAACAGATGTGGGTAACTTTTATGGCAATTTTTAAATTGTTGAGAAGGTATTTTAAAGTGGAATCATCTGTGATATTTTCTCGATGTCAAGACAGAGCTCTCTGACTCTAACTTTTAATTGCCTGCTAGTGAGGCTGATGTATACTGTATTTTGCTGCAAAGGCATTCCGCATGATAAATAACCCCTTCAGTGGAGTAGGTGATATGCTTACTGATCTCATAAGATTTAGAGCCATCGTGATTTTTTTACTTTTTGTTTTTTAGTTAAATTGGCATAAGCCTTACACAGCGCACAGGGATAAACCCAATATTTCACTCAGACTAAAGTATATGGAATCCCACTCATGGTGGAGTGATAGAACCAAATGTAATAAAGAAATTTTAACCTGAGACTGGAACTTTTATGAGAACCAATATTAATGCATATGCATATAGGACTAGTGGATCCACTATGCATTCCCTAGGCAGATACAGCACCTTCCTATAATTTGATTCTTATTTTAAGTCCCTTACTGACGTATGATGTACTGGATAATTCAAGCCCATATGCCACTGGGTTACCGAAACACAGAGGAGCCAGAAGACCGTAGCGTTTGATTGCTCCTATTCCTACTCTGAAAAGAAACACTTTTTAAATGGTGTTTATATCTTTTGGCAGAACAGGGGTTAATCAGCCATGTTGGTTGGTGTACTGCGGTGCACAGTAGCTCCCCTCTTCCCTGGGTGGGGAAAGAGAACAGACAGAGGGCTGATTCAGGAGATAAGGCAAGGATGGTGACCACGGCATCTTCACCTTCAGAAATATCCTGGGAAATAGAGCGAACTAGGACACTCCCTAGTGGTAGGGACAGGGAAGGAGCCCATGGTCACAGGTCACCTGACAGCTGGGTCGTGACATTAGTTCTGACCGTAACCATTTTCTGATCCATTATGGATCTTATTACTGCTCTGACAGGGTAACTGCGGCAGCTCAGTCTGGAGGTGGCAGATTTACACATGGTTGTTTTGCAGCACCCTAATACAACTAGTGTAGGAATCATGTCTCCCAGGCAAACCATAGAGGAGAACAAGATCGCTTTGCTTGACAGGTTCTCTGGAGCTGTGACAAGTTTGTGGTTTTCAGGGAGGCATGTAAACTGTACTTTAAGTTACTTCCTGTTTCCTCAGGTATAGAAGAGCAATTTGTCAGGATAATATCGCTCCTACAGGGGGATCCCCAAGCATTTGCAATTTCTCTCCCGTCTGACTCCCAGTCGCTTAAGACAGTGGATTAATTTTTTCAGGAGCTGGGCCTTATATACGACGACCCCGACTGCACCTCCTTGGCTGAGTCCACACTGCTCCAACTTGAAGAAGGAGCCCAGTCGGTGGAGGAGAATTGCTCCAAGTTTCGGAGGTGGGCTATGGACAATAAGTGGAATGATCCCCCACTCTGTAGCCTGTTCTGTGAGGGGCTTTCAGTAAGGGTGAAGGATGCCTTAGCCCTGTGTAAGACTCCAGTCTCTCTTGAGGTGGCCATGTCTCTGGCATCCGGCAATCCGGGTTGATTTATGTCTTTGCCAGAGACATAGGGAGACACCCCAAGGTATGGGAGATCCAGGGCCAAGGGAGATCGAGACTGAGTCATCTGAGGAACCCATGCAGGTGGGTGCAGCAACTCACTCTGGAAAACTGTCTGTTGTTTGGCGAAAAGGGGGAGCGTGTTTTTACTGTGGTAAAAAGTGCCATTTCGAGGGCACTTGCCCTTCTCGATCTCACAGTTAACAGCCGCTAGAAAAACTAAGAGGCCTGGGTTACAGGGAGGTTAGCAACCCGGGTGTACTCATCATCTCCATGGGTAGGACACAATTTTTTCTGCAAGCAGAATATCACCTAGGTAACATTAAGGTAGATGTGTTTGAATTTTTGGACGGGGGGTGGGTTTACCTTGATTGACGCTAGGTTCATCCAGGTCTGTCTATACCCATAATCGCTTTTGACTCCACCTCCTTGATTCAGGGGTATTTAACTCAGGTCATCCGAGATTTACATCTTCAGGAAGCAGTCATGCACTCTGAGGTGATTGATTATTATATGCTAGAGGATCTGTCCTCACCTGTGGTTCTTGGACTTCCTTGGCTCGCTCTGCACAATCCTGTAGTAGACTAACACACTCAGGAAGTGGTAAAGTGGAGTGAGTATTGTCAAGGACATTGCTTGGGAATTCGGCTTGCTCGGGTGTATACCCAGTCTGTGCCAAAATATGTGTCTAATTTTGGGGATGTGTTCTTGAAGTAGGGGTGACAAGAACCCCCTCCCCATCTTCCATATGACTGCGCCGTTAATCTGGTCCCTGGTGCCAAGCTGCCTAAGAGCAGACTGTATAATATCTCTGGTCCATAAAGACAGACCATGCGGGACTATATCGTGGAAAGTGTGGCAAAGGGTCATATCAGACAGTCCTCATTTCCCATTATTGCTTAGTTCTTTTTTGTAAAGAAAAAAGATAGGGGGTCACCTTTATTTCTGCTAAATCAATCAGATCACGATCCGGGATAAATATCCACTCCCTCTCATTGCAGACCTCTTTAACCCCTTAACAACCAGAGGTATTTTTGGTTTTGCATTTTCATTTCTTGCTCCCCTTCTTCTCAGAGCCATAACTTTTCTATTTTTTTGGTCAAAATGGCCATGTAAGGTCTTGTTTTTGCAGAATGAGTTGTACTTTTGAAAAACACCATTGGTTTTACCATGTACTCAAAAACTGGAACAAAAATTCCTAGAGCGGTGAAATTGCAAAAAAAAAGTGCAATCCCACACTTGTTTTTTGTTTTGCTTTTTTACTAGATTCACTGAATGTTAAAACTGACCTGCCATTATAATTCTCCAGGTCAATATGAGTTCATAGACAGTTTCTTTTTATGCAAGTGGTGAAAAAAATTCCAAACTTTAAAAAAAATAAAAAAATGCTATTTTTCGTGATTTTGTAGTTGGGTGAGATATTAATTTTTTGTGCGCCAAGCTGACATTTTTAATGATACCATATACCATTTTGGTGCAGATACTATCTTTTGATCGCCCGTTATTGCATTTTAATTGTTTTATTTTGAATGGGGCAAAAGGGGGTGATTTTAACTTTTATATTTTTTTTATATTTTAAAAAGCTTTTCTTAACTTTTGGGATCCTCAATAGTCTACTTGGGAGACTAGAAGCTGCCAATCAGTTCTCCTACATACAGGAGATGATCAGATCACCTATATGTAGCAGAATACCTCACTTGCTATGAGCGCTGACCACTGGGTGGCGCTCATAGTAATCCGGCAGTGACGACCATAGAGATCTCCAGGAGACCTCTGGTTGTCATACCAACATATCGGTGACCCGCGATCACATGATGGGGGTCACCGACAGGTGGATTTCCGGCATGATTGCTGGAAGCCAATGTTAAATGTCGCTGTCAGCGTTTTTACAGCGGCATTTAATGGGTTAATAGTCGCGTGTGGATTGCGATTCCACCCGCGGCTGTTCTGGGCACATGTCAGCTGTTCAAAACAGCTGACATGTGCTAGCAAAGATGTGGGCTCACCGTCGGAGTCCACATCAAAGAGAGGGAGTCCGACATCGGTGTAAATTTACACCCAATGTTGGAAAGGGGTTAATCAGATTGTAGGAGCAAAATGGCTTTCAAAACTGGATCTCAGGGGGGCGTATAATCTCATTCGCATTAAGGAGTAAAATGAGTGGAAAACAGCATTAAATATGTCTGAGGGACGCTAAGAGAAACTGGTGGTGCCTTTTGGGTTAGGATGAATGCGCCCGCATTCTTTCAGCACTTTGTAAATGACATCTTTAGTCACAGGGCAGGCAGATTTGTGGATATCTATCTGGATAACATATTAATTTATTCACCTGACCTTGAGTGACATCAGGTACATGTCAGGCAGGTCTTTCATATACTCAGAGACAATACATTATATGTCAAACCTGAAAAGTGTATGTTGACGGTTGAGGAGATCCCTTTCCTAGGATATGTGTTGTCATCCACTGGTTTTCACATGGCAGTATTGGATTGGGATAGTCCAGAGGATTTGAAGTCGTTACAAAGATTTTTAGGTTTCACCAACTACTACCGTAAGTTCATCAACAACTTTTTGGTAGTAGCCAAACCTCTTAGGGATATGACTAGGAAGTGGTCCAGTCCCATCAGGGAGGCATTCAGTACTTTGAAGAGGTGCTTTTTGCTGACATATGCAACAGATCAGGACTTATAAGTAAAGGGAGGACTTTACACTAGCCTGACAGCAGATGGCGATAGTGTGAAGTTATATGTTTCCTGTATTGTGGGGAGGGAAGCTCTCTTGTTGTTATTTTTACTTTTGCTTTTGAGTGTATTATGCCAGCAGCATGTACTGTGTGCTACTGAATTCTCTTATCTCATGTTTACCCATATGAAGTAAATTGTCAGGAACACCGCACTGAACTTGCTCACTGAGCCAGTGCGCGTGTCCTGACTAAAGCGAACTGTGCTCAAAGATACCTGTGGAGCGGGCAGCAGCTGAGTAGATGCGTACTTCAGAACAGTAGGACCTGAAGCACGTGACTGCTAGGGGCGTGGTCTAAACTCCAGAGAGCTAGGAGCTGCAAGAGAACTCCTAGCAGGGTAACTGTGAGACAAAGTTACCAAGGGGCATAGACAGGGAGGATGGTCAGGACGTAGCCAATGAGTCATACACAGAGATAGATGCAAGGTACAAGAGGGGTGAGCAGAGAGTAGTCAGATCACAGGCAATGAGTCATACACAGAGAGGGTAGCGCAGTACAGAATCAACAGGCAAACTCACAAGGGGAAACAGAACCGGATCAAAACCATATAAACAAGCTATAACAACGAACAGTCACAGGCACACAGAGGTCAGCACACTCGGCCAAAGGCAAAAGTATAACTGGCAGGGATTGGAGCTTCCCAGGGGTTTAAGAAGCTCTCCCAGAACCAAAAAGAGGCTACAATCATTAACCCCAGTTGCGCTGGTCAAAACCTGCACTGAGCTCCAGACATTAACTCCTGACGTGCAGCTCAAAAAGCTGCACTGGGATCATGACAGTACCCCCATGCTTCCCCGGGTACTTGACATGGAAAGCCCGAACCAGACGATCTGCATGTACAGAGCGAGCAGGGACCCATGAGCGCTCCTCTGGTCCATATCCCTTCCAGTGGACCAGGTACTGCAAAGAGCGGTGCACTCGCCGAGAGTCCACAATATGTCCGACCTCATACTCCAACTGACCCTCCACCAGCACTGGAGGAACAACAGGCTCGGAGTCCTCTTTGACAGACCCTACGGATTACAACAGAGATTTATGGAACACATTGGATATTTTTAAGGATGCGGGGAGACGCAACCTATATGCCACTGAGTTGACTATCTCCATAATCTCGTACGGACCAATGAACTTTGGTTCCAACTTAGCTGATGGTACCTTTAAGTTGATGTTACGTGTGGAAAGCCAAACCTTCTCTCCCACCTGAAACATGTCTCCCGAGGCTCTCTTTTTGTCAGCAAAATATTTGTACCTCCCCTGGGCCCGAGAGATATTACGCTGGACTTCAGCCCAGATGTTTTTTAACCATTGAACGGACCCCTCTACCCCTGGACAACCGGAATCCACCCGTGAAAACTCCCCAAAATGCGGATTAAACCTAAAGTTAATCAGGAATGGGGACATGTTGGTGGACTGACTCACCCGGTTGTTAAAAGCGAATTCCGCCAACGGTAACGCATCACACCAATCCTCCTGTCTGGGGGAGGTCAGACACCGGAGAATTTGTTCCAAGGATTGATTGGTGCATTCTGTCTGACCATTACTCTCTGGGTGATATGCCGACGAGAAGGAGAGTGAGATGCCCAATTTCATACAGAACGCCCTCCAAAATTTGGCCACAAACTGCACACCTCTGTCAGACACAACATTCAGGGGTACCCCATGCAATCGGACCACATGCTGCACAAACAACCTTGACAATGTTTCTGCTGAGGGTAATGCTGCCAAGGGAATGAAATGGGCCTGTTTAGAAAACCTATCCACCACCACCCAGATCACGGTATTGCCCCTGGAAGGTGGAAGGCCGGTAATAAAATCCATGGAAAGATGAGTCCATGGCCTATCAGGAACCGGTAAAGGTATGAGTTCCCCAGCTGACCGGTTATGCGAGCTTTTGGAACGGGCACACGCGCCACAAGAAGAAACAAATTTCTGGACATTGGACCTTAGTGAAGGCCACCAAAAAACCCTGGCTACTGCCTCTCTAGTGGCCGTGATACCTGGATGAGCACTCAGCCTAGACTCATGAAACTTCTGCAGAAGTCTAGGCCGCAATGAATCTGGAACAAACAGTTTATCCCCTGGCCTGGTTGCTGGAGCTAGGGCCTGAGCCCTTAGAATTACTTGCTCCATCTCAGTTGAGACCCCCGCCACTACCACCCCTGGGGGAAGACTGGAGGACGGCGGCTCAGAGGGAGACACTGGGTCAGAACTTCTGGACCGGGCATCTGCTTTAACATTTTTGGACACCGGTCGAAAAGTAATGGAGAACTGAAATCGTGAAAAAAAAGTGACCAACGGGCTTGTCTAGTAGTAAGCCTCTTAGCAGATTCAAGGTATGCCAAATTTTTTGTGATCCGTGACAACCGTGATAGGGTGAGCCGCCCCTTCCAAAAAGTGACTCCATTCCTCAAACGCCAGCTTGACCGCAAGAAGTTCTCTATTGCCTACATAATAGTTTTTCTCGGCTGAAGAGAACTTCTTGGAGAAGAAGCCACAGGGTTTGAGATTGGTAAGGGTGGCCGGACCCTGGGACAGCACAGCCCCCACCCCCACTTCAGAAGCATCCACATCCACAATGAATGGTTTGGACGGGTCTGGTTGAACCAACACCGGCGCAGACATGAAACATTTCTTAATAGCTGAGAAGGACTCCTTAGCGAGTACAGACCCATTTTTTACATCAGCGCCCTTCTGGGTAAGATCCGTGAGTGGTTTAACCACTTGTGAGAAACCTTTAATGAATCTTCGATAATAGTTTGCAAATCCTAAGCGCTGGAGCCCCTTGAGATCTCGAGGCTGAACCCAGTCAGCGATCGCCAGCACCTTCTTAGGATCCATACGAAACCCCTCACAGGATACAATCAACCCCAAAAAGACAGTTCCTGTACAAAAAAAGAACATTTTTCCAATTTAACGAGCAATTGGTTCTCCCCGAGTCTCTGGAGAACTGTCTGTAGATGTTGCAAGTGAGATTGGCTGTCCGGGGAATACACCAAAATGTCATCCAAATAAATAATAACAAAACGGCCTATCAGGTCAGAAAACACAACATTGATGAAATTCTGGAAAATAGCGGGTGCATTAGTTAACCCAAACAGCATTACCAGGTTTTCAAAGAGTCCTTCTGATGTGAGGAACGCAGTTTTCCACTCGTACCCTTCCCGAACCCTTATCAGATTGTAGGCCCCCCGGAGATCTAACTTGGAGAACCATTGGGCCCCAGCTAACTGGTTACATAAGTCTGGAATGAGGGGAAGCGGTTAAGTGTTCCTAACCGTTATCTTGTTCAGTTCCCGAAAGTCGAGGCACAGTAGCAAACCACCATCTTTCTTCTTCACAAAGAAGAATCCTGCTGCCACAGGTGACACAGAAGGCCTGATATGCCCTTTGTGGAGACTCTCAGCTATGTACTCCTTCATGGCTTGGCGCTCAGGCCCAGACAAATTGAACAATCGAGCCTTAGTGTAGCATCCGCCGCAGTGCCTGGTCGCGTGTCCTCGTCGGCAGCACCAGCTGCCACCGCCCCCATCAGCGTTCTCGCCACAGCGCACGCTCTTACCCTGCCTCTTGCTCTGCTACTTCTCTGCGCCCTCTCCTTAGGCCGCGGGCGCGCGCCAGCATTCCTTCTTCTGCCGGCGGTGGGCGGCGCTGAGGGCTGGGCGTACCTCCCACTTCCGGACCCTAAGGTATTTCAGGCGTCCTCACTGTAGAGAGGACGCCTGAGGATTGTGTGATACTCCACGCTCTGTTCTGGCCCCACTGTTTTGCTAAAGCTTTATGTTAGCTTCCTCTCCTTCTCCCTGGCTGTCTCTGCCCTGTCCTTCCTTCTCCTCGCCCCTTCCTCCTGGTCCCTTGGGTCTCGGCCCTTCTGTATTCTGTCCCGGTGTCTCCCTTCTGGGTCCTCCTAGTCTGTAACCCCTTGGCTCCCGCGCCCTCTCCTGTGCTTCCCCTCTAGTAGCTGCTACCTGGCTGCTTCCTCCTATATCCTGGCTCTGGTTCTCTGGATCCCCGTCCGGTGCCCTTGCCCTGTAGCACCCCGTGTCCCCGAGCCGCCCCTCCTGGTACCGGCTGTCGCGGTTCTGTCCTCTGCGGTGTTGCCCCTAACGATCCCTGTATAGGGGTCGGTCATCACCTGGCGCGCTCGACCCAGGGGCTCCAGATCCGCGACCCAGAGGGTCCACTCTCAGACTTTGTCCATCCCATGACCGTTACAGTATCCTCAGGCCATGGACCCCGCCGGTGCCGCGGCCTCCACACAGAAGGAACTACTGTTCCTGCGCGAAAATCAGACCCGGATAATGTCCTTTATGAAGTCCATGGACACCCGGTTGTCCGCTCTGCAAACTTCAGACCCAGGGCATGCTTCCCTCCTAGTCAGCCTTCAGCAGGAGCTCGTGCAGCAGCGCGATGCCCAGTCCCACATTTTGGGTTATATGGCGTCTGTCGACGACCGACTGCTGGCCCTGCAGTCCGCCGCAGCCGCCGCTACCCCATCCAGGGACGCAGTTTTGTCTCCGCCCCCTCGACTGGGGAAGCCTCCCCGGTATAGCGGAGACCCTAAGCTATGTCGGGGATTTTTAAATCAGTGCAGACTGCACTTTGAGCTCTTGCCCCAACAATACCCCACTGATCGCTCCAAGGTGGCGTTCATTGTATCCCATCTTGAGGGAGAGGCCTTGTCCTGGGTGAATCCTCTATGGGAGAGGGATGACCCCGTCGTGTCTAGTATCCAAAGCTTCCTGGAGACCTTCCGCCGAGTGTTTGACGAACCCGGACGCTTAGCGTCTACCACAGAGGCCCTCTTTAACCTCCGCCAGGGGTCTCTCACGGTGGGACAATACGCCATCCGCTTTCGGACATTATCATCGGAACTTGGATGGAATAATGAAGCACTTGTGGGTGCCTTCTGGAGAGGCCTCTCAGGTAAAATTAAGGACGAGCTAGCCAGACGGGATACTCCAACCACTCTGGAAGATCTCATATCCTTGGCTACGCGCATAGACCTGCGGTTTTTGGAGCGCGCTCGAGAATCGGTTAGGGAGCGCAGACCCTTCAGGCTGTATCAAGCGCCCATTCCGCGCTCCTCAGCACCCTCTACTAGCGTCGCTCCCGAGCCCATGCAGGTAGATCGGGTCAGATTGACGGAGCAGCGACGCAGGGACAGAATGACGAACGGGCTCTGCCTGTACTGCGGTGGAGCCAACCACTTTGTGCGCACCTGTCCGGAGAGACCGGGAAACGCCTCCACCTAGGTCAGGTAAGAGAGGTCTCCCTAGGTGATCATAATTCCTCTCTGCCCCTTACTCTTTCAGCTCTAATTATTTCAGGGCGGGAGCGCAGATCTGTGCGGGCGTATGTGGACTCGGGTGCGGCGGGCAATTTCATCCGGCAAGAAGAGGTGGATAAACTCCAGATTCCGGTGGTCATCTTAAAAGATCCACGTGCTATCTCCTCCGTCAATGGAAAACCTCTGCCCGAGCTCGTCACCATGGTTACGACCGAAATAGATTTACAAATTGGAGCCCTTCATCGTGAAAGAATTGCTTTCTATGTCCTGCCTAGATTGTCCCACGCCGTTCTCCTAGGATTACCTTGGCTTCGGCTGCACGAACCAGTCATCGACTGGCGCTCTGGGGAGATCCTACGCTGGGGTCATTCCTGCCATGCACGTTGTTTGCAGTCCATCCTCCGTCCTCGTCCCCTGCCTGTGCCAGCCAATCTTCCGGGCCTTCCCGCACCGTACTACGCGTACGCTGACGTTTTTAGTAAAAAAGAAGCTGACTCCCTGCCTCCGCATCGGTCCTACGACTGTCCTATCAACCTGATTCGGGGAGCCACTCCGCCCAGAGGGAGAACGTATCCCTTATCCCCAGCAGAGACCCAGGCTATGTCTGAATACATACAGGAGAACTTGGCCAAGGGGTTTATTCGAAAATCCACGTCCCCAGCAGGCGCAGGCTTTTTCTTTGTCCGAAAGAAAGACGGATCGCTCAGACCATGTATCGACTACCAGGGCTTGAACAATATCACGGTTAAGAATCGATACCCGCTCCCGCTGATCCCGGAACTATTCGACCGGCTGAGAGGGGCTCGGATCTTCACGAAGCTGGATCTGCGGGGAGCCTATAATTTGATCCGGATCCGCGCAGGGGATGAGTGGAAGACGGCCTTCAATACCCGTGACGGTCATTATGAGTATTTAGTCACGCCGTTTGGTCTCTGCAATGCTCCAGCCGTGTTCCAGGAGTTCGTTAATGAGGTGTTTCGGGATCTATTATACTCGTGCGTAGTGGTGTACCTAGATGATATTCTTATCTTTACACCCGACCTATCCTCTCATCGGAAAAGTGTACGCATGGTCCTGCACCGTCTCCGAGAGAATCACCTCTACGCCAAAATCTCTACGCCAAAATCGAAAAGTGTCTCTTCGAACAAACCTCGCTACCCTTCTTGGGGTATATAATCACTGACTCCGGCCTAAGGATGGATCCCGAGGAACTCTCTGCGGTACTCATGTGGCCCCGCCCTGTCGGTATAAAGGCCATCCAGCGTTTCCTCGGGTTCGCAAATTACTACCGACAGTTCGTACCACATTTTTCCACTGTGACCAAACCCATCGCGGCCCTGACCCGTAAAGGAACTAAACCAAACAGCTGGCCCCCCGAGGCTGAGGACGCCTTTCTGGCGCTGAAACGCGCCTTTGCCTCAGCACCAGTCTTGCATTGGCCGGTAGCCAGTAGGCCTTTTGTTGTAGAAGTGGACGCCTCTTCCACCGGAGCTGGGGCAGTTCTCTCCCAGCCGGGCTCCTCGGGTCAACTGGTTCCCTGCGGGTTCTTCTCCAGGTCCTTCTCGCCTGCGGAGTGCAATTACTCCATTGGAGACAGGGAATTGCTGGCCATTAAGATGGCCCTAGAAGAATGGCGGTATTTGCTCGAGGGGGCGGTGCATCCCTTTTCTATCTTCACGGACCATAAAAATTTGGCCTATTTACAGTCCGCTCAGAGGCTCAATTCCAGACAGGCCAGATGGGCCTTGTATTTTTCGCGGTTTGATTTCAAGCTTCACTTCCGGCCCGGCGATAAGAACATCAAGGCAGATGCACTCTCCAGGTCCTTACAGTCGCCAGAGGAGGACGAGGGTCCATCTTATATTATCGAGCCTGCCAAAGTGATCACTGTGGCTCCTGTGAACTTTTCTACTCCTCCACCAGGCAAGACCTTCATTCCTCGGAATAAGCATCTGGAGGTGCTGCGCTGGGGGCATTCTTCCAAGGTCGCTGGGCACGTGGGGACCAAGAAGACCCTCTTACTTCTCGCCCATTATTACTGGTGGGCCACCCTCCGCCAAGACGTAGTGGATTATGTTGCCTCCTGCACAACCTGTGCTCAGAACAAGGTCCCAAGGACCCTTCCCTCCGGTCTTCTCCACCCATTGCCCGTTCCGGAGGTCCCGTGGCAGCAAATTGCTATGGATTTCGTAACTGACGTGCCTCTGTCAGCTGGTTGCACCACCATCTTAGTCGTAGCGGACCGGTTCTCCAAGATGGCTCATTTTGTCCCCCTGGCCGGTTTGCCGTCAGCTCCGAAGTTGGCCGAGATCTTCATCCACCAGATCTTCAGGTTACATGGCCTCCCTCTACGGATTGTGTCGGACCGTGGGGTCCAATTTACGTCTCGCTTTTGGAGGGCCCTCTGTCGGCTTATGGGTACATCCATCGACTTCTCCTCTGCTTATCATCCACAGACCAATGGGCAAGTGGAACGGATAAATCAGGGCCTGACTACCTACCTGCGTCACTTTGCCAATGCTCATCAGGACAACTGGGTCTCACTTCTACCTTGGGCAGAATTTGCCCACAACAACCATCCCAGTGAGTCGACCACCAAATCTCCGTTCTTTGTGGTCTCTGGTCGCAATCTGGGTGTTCCGCTGCCCTTTGCCGTATCATCTGGAGTTCCCGCAGCGGATGCTCTCGCCATGGAATTTTCTGAGATTTGGAAGGAGACCAAAGACGCTCTCGTGAAGGCCAATGCCCAAATCAAGAAACACGCAGACAAGAGACGGAGGGACCTTCCCTCGTACCATCCTGGCGACAAGGTATGGCTCTCGACCAAGCACATCCGCCTGAAAGTTCCTACCTATAAGTTAAGTCCTCGTTACATCGGTCCCTTCGTGGTACTAAAACGCATCAATGACGTGGCTTATAAATTGAGATTGCCGGCTTCACTCCGAGTTCCCAACGCCTTTCATGTCTCGCTCCTGAAACCTGTAGTTCTGAATCGGTTCCAACCAGCCTCCATTACCCCTCCTTCACCTATTGGGTCTGATGACATCTTTGAAATAAGGGACATTTTAGCCATGAAAAGGGTCAGGGGGAGGTCCCTTTTTCTTATTGATTCGAAGGGGTTTGGCCCTGAGGAGAGGTCTTGGGAGCCTCGAGAAAATATCAACGCTCCCCTAATACTAAAAAGATTTCTAGCCAATCTCAAAAAGGGGGGATGTAAAGGGGGGGGTACTGTAGCATCTGCGGCAGTGCCTGGTCGCGTGTCCTCGTCGGCAGCACCAGCTGCCACCGCCCCCCATCAGCGTCCTCGCCACAGCGCGCGCTCTTACCCTGCCTCTTGCTCTGCTACTTGTCTGCGCCCTCTCCTTAGGCCGCGGGCGCGCGCCAGCATTCCTTCTTCTGCCGGCGGTGGGCGGCGCTGAGGGCTGGGCGTACCTCCCACTTCTGGACCCTAAGGTATTTCAGGCGTCCTCAATGTAGAGAGGACGCCTGAGGATTGTGTGATACTCCACGCTCTGTTCTGGCCCCACTGTTTTGCTAAAGCTTTATGTTAGCTTCCTCTCCTTCTCCCTGGCTGTCTCTGCCCTGTCCTTCCTTCTCCTCGCCCCTTCCTCCTGGTCCCTTGGGTCTCGGCCCTTCTGTATTCTGTCCCGGTGTCTCCCTTCTGGGTCCTCCTAGTCTGTAACCCCTTGGCTCCCGCACCCTCTCCGGTGCTTCCCCTCTAGTAGCTGCTACCTGGCTGCTTCCTCCTATATCCTGACTCTGGTTCTCTGGATCCCCGTCCGGTGCCCTTGCCCTGTAGCACCCCGTGTCCCCAAGCCGCCCCTCCTGGTACTGGCTGTCGCGGTTCTGTCCTCTGCGGTGTTGCCCCTAACGATCCCTGTATAGGGGTCGGTCATCACCTGGCGCGCTCGACCCAGGGGCTCCAGATCCGCGACCCAGAGGGTCCACTCTCGGACTTTGTCCATCCCCTGACCGTTACACTTAGGTAACTTGGCTCGGGTACTAAATCAATGGCACAATCGTAGGGTCTATGTGGTGGCAGCACCTCAGCCTCACTTTCGGAAAAAATGTCTTCGAAATCCTTCAGGTACTCCGGAATACCTTTCAGACCGACAGACGATACAGATACGGATTTAACAGCGTTAACAAGACGTCCCAGGTTGCCACATTTATCCTTGCATCCCCATTGAGTGATCTCCCTTGTAACCCAATGAATGGTAAGATTATGGCATTGAAGCCAAGGCATCCTCAGTACCAATCCTGCAGGCAAGCTATCTAGCACAAGACAACTTAGTTTCTCCACATGAGTGGAACCCACTTTTAGAGAAAAAAGTTCAGATCTGCAAAAGATACCGTCCTGGGTAACAGGGGAAGAGTCAATTGCCACAAGTTTAACAGGATCCTGAAGCCTGACTGTCCCTATCTTATTAAGAGTCATAATTTTGGTATCAATCAGGTTCACAGCAGAACCACAGTCAACAAAAGCAGTAGTCTGAACCGGACCATTACCAAGTTCCAGTTCCACCTGCAGCACCATTTTTGCACGTGAGGAAAATTGTACCTGAAGGTCTGGGTAGCCTCCTCTACTACTACCCAGACCTAGTCATTTCCCGCCATCTTGGAGGATGACGGACAGGAGGGGCAGTCCTTCTTCCAGTGTCCAGATTCCCCACAATAGAAGCACAACTGCGTCTCCCGGCGGCATCTTCTTTCCTTTTCCTCACAGGTGACAGTGCTCACCTCCATAGCCACAGGAAGAGTCCGGGTCTCATCTCCACTGAAGAATAATGGTGTTTCCAGTTGCATAATGCCTCTAGCCCGCAGTCTGCGATCCATGCCAACCACTTGGGTCATGGCATATTCCAGGGAGTCAGGCAGAGGATGGAGTGCCAAGGCATCCTTCAGACGTTCACACAGGCCTCTACGGAACAGCCCCCGAAGGGCGGCATCACTCCAAGAAATCTCGACTGCCCAACGTCTGAATTCAGTACAGAACCACTCGGCCGAGTGCTCCCCCTGACAGACACTCATCACCTTGTCCTCAGCCAAACGCACTCTATCAGGCTCATCATAAATAAGCCCTAAGGCTTCAAAAAACGCATCCACAAACATTCTCTCAGGGACAGAAGAGGAAAGCGATAATGTCCAGGCTTGTGGGGACCCTCTAAGCAGGGACATAACCACCCCCACCCTCTGTTTCTCATCCCCAGAGGAGCGGGGTCTCAAAGAGAAAAAGAGCTTACAGCCCTCCTTAAATGCTCTGAATTCATCTTTGTTACCAGAAAACGTATCTAGCAATTTAACCGGGGATTCGGGTGGGACTAAAATGACATCTCTATTCCCCACCTGCTGGAAGCCTGCGGAGAGTACCCCCTGAACTGAGTCCTCAACCCGCCGTTGGGACTGGGCCAGAGCTTGGTGTTCCAAACTAAGCTTCTGCAGTGACTGAGTCAAGCATTTCACCTGCTCAGATAAAGCACACATTGGGTCCATGCTGCAGAAGTGAGGAGAAAAAAAAATTCAGGGCCAGTTATAATGTCAGGAACACCGCACTGAACTTGCTCACTGAGCCAGTGCGCGTGTCCTGACTAAAGCGAACTGTGCTCAAAGATACCTGTGGAACGGGAAGCAGCTGAGTAGGTGCATACTTCAGAACAGCAGGACCTGAAGCACGTGACTGCTAGGGGCGTGGTCTAAACTCCATAGAGCTAGGAGCTGCAAGAGAACTCCTAGCAGGGTAACTGCGAAACAAAGTTACCAAGGGGCATAGACAGGGAGGATAGTCAGGACATAGCCAATGAGTCATACACAGAGATAGCTGCAAGGTACAAGAGGGGCGAGCAGAGAGTAGTCAGATCACAGGCAATGAGTCATACACAGAGAGGGTACCGCAGTACAGAATCAACAGGCAAACTCACAGCGGGAAACAGAACCGGGTCAGAACCATATAAACAAGCTATAACAACGAACAGGCACAGGCACACAGAGGTCAGCACACTCAGCCAAAGGCAAAAGTATGACTGGCAGAGATTGGAGCTTCCCAGGGGTTTAAGAAGCTCTCCCAGAACCAAAAATAGGCTACAATCATTAACCCCAGGTGTGCTGGTCAAAACCTGCACTGAGCTCCAAACATTAACCCTTGACGTGCAGTTCAAAAATCTGCACTGGGATCATGACATAAATACTGTTTACTCAAGATAACTTGCTCAGTGAAGTTTTCAGTGGTCATTCTCAGAAGATACACTCTGCTACAGGTTATGGGCCCAGACACCCAGGAGATAACCTCAGACACCGGAGAAGCAGATAAGATCTGTAAACAGAAGGAGATAAAACCCAGTGAACGGAGGCTGAAAAAAAATCCAGATACAGAGGGACAAAGGAATTTATGATCCAGGAACTGGAGGACCACACACTGGAGATAATTACAGAGAATCACAACTCAGAGGATATACAGGAACTCTCAAGAAGGAAGAAGAATATTTTCACTACAATTCTTAAACAAGTAAGGCTATATAAAAATGATGTGCAGCACTGAGCTGAAACTCACAGTAGCTAAGCTGAAAAGTGAAAATTATCAGTTATGGAAATTCAAAGTAGAGATGTTGCTATCTAAGGACGATTTATGGGAAGTACTTACTACAGATAGACTTGATGAAGATAATCAGACATGGGATAGAAAGAATAGAAAAGCGAGAGCTTATTAGTGGATGATGCTCAATTAATACACATAAGAAATGAAGAAACAGCGAAAGGAATGTGGGACGCATTAAGAAAATTGCATGAAAGACACAGTTTAAATCACAAGTTATTTCTATTAAGAAAGCTTTACAGTATGAGATTGTATGCAAATGATGACATGCAGAAGCACATATTCTCAATGATGGAAGTAATATCACAGCTAAGGTCTATTGGTGAAGACATTAAAGGAAGTCATGTAGCAGCAATACTATTGTGCAGTTTACCAGATTCGTATACAGCCTTGATAAATGCCCTAGAGACAAGACCTGGAAAATACATCACATTAGAATTTGTGAAGACTCTTAGAGGAATATCGGAGAAGAAAAGAACAAACAAATGATTCTTCCACTGAAAAGAACAGTGGAAACGCTCTTAACGCTACAGTTAAAAAACCCTATAATAAAGAGACAAGAGAACGTTTCAGATGTAAGAAAAAAGGTCATTTAAAGAAAGACTGTACCATATGGAAAGCAGAACAAAAAAATTACAACATAGAGAGCATACACAGAAAGTGAAAAACACAATTTCAGATTCATGTGAGAATAATTGGAATGACACATTTTAAGTAACAGACAAGAAATCATCACTTGGTTGGTTTATTGGTTCAGGAGCAATGAGTCATATGACAAGTGACAAGAATTTCTTCACTGATCTTGATTTAGATAAGAAAGAAGCCATTTATCTTGCAGATGTAAGCAAAATAACCGCAGAAGGTATAGGACAAGGTATGCTAAACTGTTCAAACAAGTTCGGACAAGATTCAAAGATACTTGTACAGAATGTGTTGTATGTTTCCAAATTGGAAGGCGGATTGTTATCAGCCAATGGACTCACTGTAAAATTCAAAGACAATGAGTGTGCAATTCTAGGAGGAAACAAGGTGATAACCAATGTCAAGGCAGATGAACAATTATATCATCTAGACACACCAAAGGAACAGATGAAGGTATGTACATATGATCACAAGAACTGAATTCACATGTGGCATAGACGTCTAGGACACGGACACCCTGACAGTATAAGGGAACTACAAAGAAAAGAATTGACAAAGATCTAAAGATATCAGATTGCTCAATTACCGTAAGATGTGAATCTAATATATAAAGCTCAAAGTGTGTATGTATGTGTGTATGTATGTGTGTGTGTGTGTATGTGTGTATGTCCGGGATAGGCATCCGCACCGTCGCAGCTACAGCCACAAAATTTGGCACAGTCACACGTCTGGACCCCGAGAGCGTCCTAAGCTATGTTGTGAGGTGAAATTTTAACCCCGCGCGTTCCAATTCACCAAACAATTTTGCCCCTATCTACATACTGGGGAAACAGTGTGTGCGTGTCAAGGCCCGCCCCTCATTATGATGTCATAATGCCCTATTTGCATACTGGGGAAACAGTGTGTGCATATCAAGCCCCGCCCCTCATTATGATGTCACAATGGTTGCCATGGCGATGCTGATGTCATCATAGGTTGCAAGCCCTGCCGCCGCTCATTATGATGTCATAATGGTTGGCTATGAGATGGAGGATGTGTGATGAGTATATGGGCACTGGCTATGGGCTGGAGGATGTGTATGATGGGCATATGGGCACGGGACTATGGGATGGGGGATGTGTGATGGGTATATGGGCACTGGACTATGGGATGGAGGATATGTATGATGGGTATATGGGCACGGGACTATGGAATGGCGGATATGTATATGGGCCCTGGACTATGGGATGGCGGATATGTATGATGGGTATATGGGCATGGGACTATGGGATGGCGGATATGTATGATGGGTATATGGGCATGGGACTATGGGATGGCGGATATGTATATGGGCACAGGACTATGGGATGGAGGATGTGTGATGGGTATATGGGCACGGGACTATGGGATGGAGGATATGTATGACAGGTATATGGGCATGGAACTATGGGATGGCGGATATGTATGACGGGTATATGGGCACGGGACTATGGGATGGCGGATATGTATGATGGGTATATGGGCATGGGACTATGGGATGGAGGATATGTATGATGGTATATGGGCACTCGACTATGGGATGGCGGATATGTATGATGGGTATATGGGCACGGGACTATGGGATGGAGGATATGTATGATAGGTATATGGGCATGGGACTATGAGATGAAGGATGTGTGATGGGTATATGGGCACTCGACTATGGGATGGCGAATATGTATGATGGGTATATGGGCATGGGACTATGGGATGAAGGATGTGTGATGGGTATATGGGCATGGGACTATGGGATGGAAGATGTGTGATGGGTATATGGGCACTCGACTATGGGATGGAGGATATGTATGATGGGTATATGGGCACGGGACTATGGGATCGTGGATATGTATGATGGGTATATGGGCACGGGACTATGGGATGGAGGATAATTATAATTTGCTATAACTAACCACAGTTAGTTACTATGCCCGGGCAGCGCCGGGCTCTTCAGCTAGTGTTGTATAAAATCTAAAGCCACAAGAATATCTATTCCAAAAGAAAGTGAGATAAAAAGGAAAAGACCACTTGATTTGGTGCATACTGACGTATGTGGACCCATGAAAGTGACTACGTCAGGAGGAAATAGATACATGGTGAATTTTATAGATGACTACTCAAGATATACAGTCACATACTTGATCAAGAACAAAAGTGAAATTTTTGATAAACTTGTAGACTACGTAACAAGGTCGAGTAACAAATTTCAAAGGAAGCCAATTGTCATCAGAAGTGATAATGGTGGTGAATTTACAGATCACAAAATAGAATACTACTTAAGACAGAATGGAATAGAACACCAGAAAACTGTTCCATACACAAAATGGAGTAGCAGAAAGTAAAAACAGAGCTCTGACAGAAATGATGAGATGTATGCTGACAGATTCCAAACTACCAGAGAAATATTGGGGTGAGGCAGCAATGACAGCTACATATCTACAGAACAGACTTGTTTTTCCAGAAAACTGAAGAAAACGCCATACGAACTGTGGCAAGTAGTGTTGAGCATTCCGATACCGCAAGTATCGGGTATCGGCCGATACTTGCTGTATCGGAATTCCGATACCGACTTCCGATATTTTTTCAATATCGGAATTCGGCATCGGAATCGGAAGTTCAGTTGATTGACGGCCTGACGTCATCATGATGCGCGGTGTGTGCGCATCATGATGCGCCGTCATTTCGGGCCTTCCGGGGGTCTCTGCCGGCCTGCCGGGGGGGCTGTGCCGGCCTGCCGGGGGGCTGTGTGGACTGCCCGGGGTCTCTGCCGGCCTGCCGGGGGGCTGTGCCGGCCTGCCGGGGGGCTGTGCACCCTGTGGGGGTCTGTACCGGCCTGCCGGGGGGCTGTGCCGGCCTGCCGGGGGGCTGTGCCGGCCTGCCGGGGGGCTGTGCTGATGTCCGGGGGTCTGTGCAAGCATCGTCCGATGGGAC
Organism: Dendrobates tinctorius; assembly: GCF_039654945.1. Lineage (NCBI taxonomy): Eukaryota > Metazoa > Chordata > Amphibia > Anura > Dendrobatidae > Dendrobates > Dendrobates tinctorius. The sequence goes on along the minus strand of NW_027361680.1, from coordinate 3,852,075 downwards.
TACAAGTCCCATCGGGCGATGCCTGCTACCATGACAGTGATTGACACATTAGCCAATGATGGGACAGTAGTAGTCCCATCATCCGGCTAATGTGTTAAATGTTAAAAAAAAAAAAAAATACTACATACATACTACATGCATGCTACATACATACTACATGCATGCTACATACATACTACATATATACTACATACATACATACATACTGCATGCTACATACATACTACATACTACATGCATGCTACATATATACTACATGCTACATACATACCACATACATACTACATGCATGCTACATATATACTACATGCATGCTACATACATACTACATATATACTACATGCATGCTACATACATACTACATGCTACATGCATGCTACATACATACTACATACATGCTACATATATACTACATACATACTACATATATACTACATGCATGCTACATATATACTACATACATACTACATATATACTACATGCATGCTACATATATACTACATACATACTACATATATACTACATACATGCTACATACATACTACATACATACTACATATATACTACATGCATGCTACATATATACTACATGCTACATACATACCACATACATACTACATACATGCTACATATATACTACATGCATGCTACATACATACTACATATATACTACATGCATGCTACATACATACTACATGCTACATGCATGCTACATACATACTACATACATACTACATGCTACATACATACCACATATATACTACATACATACAATACATTCATACAATACATACATAGACATACAGTACATATAACATAGAGTAACATACTTACCAATACTTGTCACATTGTTCCCCGAAGCCATTGTCTTTCCGGAATAAATATTAACATAACAAACCACAAAAATACTCACCCACGATCCGAAGCAGTCCACGAGTGTGTCCCACGACGATCTTGGGTAGAGAACTGCAGCATCAGATGATGCTGCCGTTCTCTACGGGCTGCAGGAATCCAATGACGGAAGGTAGGTATCCTTCCGCACTGTATTCCTCCGCCACTTAAAAAAAAAAAAGTCCCTAGTCTCACTTTATGCCATTGCTGTGTGGGAAATTCCCACACAGCAATGGCATAAAGTGAGACTAGGGACTTTTTTTTTTTTTTAAGTGGCGGAGGAATACAGTGCGGAAGGATACCTACCTTCCGTCATTGGATTCCTGCAGCCCGTAGAGAACGGCAGCATCAGCTGATGCTGCAGTTCTCTACCCAAGATCGTCGTGGGACACACTCGTGGACTGCTTCGGATCGTGGGTGAGTATTTTTGTGGTTTGTTATGTTAATATTTATTCCGTAGACGACAATGGCTTCGGGGAACAATGTGACAAGTATTGGTAAGTATGTTACTCTATGTTATATGTACTGTATGTCTATGTATGTATTGTATGAATGTATTGTATGTATGTAGTATATATGTGGTATGTATGTAGCATGTAGTATGTATGTAGTATGTATGTAGCATGCATGTAGCATGTAGTATGTATGTAGCATGCATGTAGTATATATGTAGTATGTATGTAGCATGCATGTAGTATATATGTAGCATGCATGTAGTATATATGTAGTATGTATGTAGTATATATGTAGCATGTATGTAGTATGTATGTAGCATGCATGTAGCATGTAGTATGTATGTAGCATGCATGTAGTATATATGTAGTATATATGTAGCATGCATGTAGTATATATGTAGCATGCATGTAGTATATATGTAGTATGTATGTTGCATGTAGTATGAATGTAGCATGTATGTAGTATGTAGTATGAATGTAGCATGTATGTAGTATGTAGTATGAATGTAGCATGTAATTTTTTTTTTTTTTTACATTTAACACATTAGCCGGATGATGGGACTACTACTGTCCCATCATTGGCTAATGTGTCAATCACTGTCATGGTAGCAGGCATCGCCCGATGGGACTTGTAGTCCCATCGGACGATGCCTGCACAGACCCCCGGAGCCTGCACAGACCACCGGCAGGCCGGCACAGCCCCCCGGCAGGCCGGCACAGCCCCCCGGCAGGCCGGCACAGCCCCCCGGAGCCTGCACAGACCACCGGCAGGCCGGCACAGACCACCGGAGCCTGCACAGACCCCCTGGCAGGCCGGCACAGCCCCCCGGAGCCTGCACAGACCACCGGCAGGCCGGCACAGACCACCGGAGCCTGCACAGACCCCCTGGCAGGCCGGCACAGCCCCCCGAAAGGCCCGTACAGACCCCAGAGAGGCTGTACAAGGGCAGGAAAGGGTTTTTCTTATTCCGATACCGGAAGTCCCATAGACTTGAATGGGACTTCCGGTATCGGAATCGGCGATACCGATACTTTTTTTAAAGATCGGCCGATACCATCCGATACGATACTTTGAAGTATCGGATGGTATCGCTCAACTCTAGTGGCAAGGTATGAAACCAGGTGTCAATTATTTAAAAGTTTTTGGAAGTAAAGTTTTTATATTCATTCCAACAGAAAAACGTTCGAAACTTTAAAACAGATCCATGGAGGGAATATTTGTTAGTAGAGTTGAGCGAAACGGGTCAAAAAATTTCAAAAGTCGACGACTTTTGGCAAAGTCGGGTTTCATGAAACGAAACCCTACCCTAGGATGAGGTCGGCCACGAGGTCGGCGACTTACGCGCCAAAGTCGCGTTTCAAAAGTTTATTTTGCGCTCTTTTTCAGCCAATCAGGATCCACGGACACTGTGGGCAACGTGATGACATAGGCACGGGTCACCACCATCTTTCAGACGGGCATGCAAGTGATTGGCTTGCTTTGGTGGGCGTCACAGGGGGTATAAAAGGGCGTGTACGCCGACCGCCATCTTACTTCTGCCGATCTTAGCATAGGGAGAGGTTGCTGCAGATTCTGTAGGGAGAGCGTTAGGCAGGGAAGAAGAAAAAAAAACTGCTTCTGCTGCTAGCGATTGTGCCTGTACAACACACCAGTCACTGTTTGTGCAGTGCAAGGGGAGGCTATATTGTGGTGTATCAGTGGTGTTGGTTGTTGGGCTGCCTTCTAAGGCTTCCTGACAGCTGCATTGCTGTTTACCCACTGCTCTGCAAACTGCTTTTTTAAAAGCAATCCCAATTTTTTTTTTGTCCTGCTGAGGTACTGAGCTGCAAATTGCTTCTTTAAAAGCAATCCCAATTTTTTTTTTGTCCTGCTGAGGTACTGAGCGTGCATTTTTTCACACCATACAGCGGTGTACGCTCCTCACACAGTACCGTGTAACGGCTGTTATCACAGCCACAGTGAAGCTATCTGTGTCACTCTGTGAGAATAAGTCGAGGACATGTTCCGTTCTTACAGACCTGCACTCTACGGAGATTCCTATTCTGCCCAATTCTACATACACCTTGTAGTTTGTGATACACTAGCCAATTTCTGCTTGTGACATAGCGCTGTCATATTCAGTGGGCCTCACACAATCCAAAAGTGTCCAGTGTCCACAAGTGTCTGCAGAAATTCAAAATCTCCCTTATCCTCTAGTCACTTTGGTCACAGCTGTGCCATCGAGACTGTGACATAGCACTCAGATATTCAGTGGGCCTCACACAATCCAAGAGTGTCCAGTGTCCACAAGTGTCTGCAGAAATTCAAAATCTCCCTTATCCTCTAGTCACTTTTGTCACAGCTGTGCCATCGAGCCTGTGACATAGCGCTCTGATATTCAGTGGGCCTCACACAATCCAAGAGTGTCCAGTGTCCACAAGTGTCTGCAGAAATTCAAAATCTCCCTTATCCTCTAGTCACTTTTGTCACAGCTGTGCCATCGAGCCTGTGACATAGCGCTCAGATATTCAGTGGGCCTCACACAATCCAAAAGTGTCCAGTGTCCACAAGTGTCTGCAGAAATTCAAAATCTCCCTTATCCTCTAGTCACTTTTGTCACAGCTGTGCCATCGAGCCTGTGACATAGCGCTCAGATATTCAGTGGGCCTCACACAATCCAAGAGTGTCCAGTGTCCACTAGTGTGTGCAGAAATTCAAAATCTCACTTATCCTCTAGTCACTTTTGTCACAGCTGTGCCATCGAGCCTGTGACATAGCGCTCAGATATTCAGTGGGCCTCACACAATCCAAGAGTGTCCAGTGTCCACTAGTGTGTGCAGAAATTCAAAATCTCACTTATCCTCTAGTCACTTTTGTCACAGCTGTGCCATCGAGCCTGTGACATGGCGCTCAAATATTCAGTGGGCCTCACACAATCCAAAAGTGTCCAGTGTCCACTAGTGTGTGCAGAAATTCAAAATCTCACTTATCCTCTAGTCACTTTTGTCACAGCTGTGCCATCGAGCCTGTGACATAGCGCTCAGATATTCAGTGGGCCTCACACAATCCAAGAGTGTCCAGTGTCCACAAGTGTCTGCAGAAATTCAAAATCTCCCTTATCCTCTAGTCACTTTTGTCACAGCTGTGCCATCGAGCCTGTGACATAGCGCTCAGATATTCAGTGGGCCTCACACAATCCAAAAGTGTCCAGTGTCCACTAGTGTGTGCAGAAATTCAAAATCTCACTTATCCTCTAGTCACTTTTGTCACAGCTGTGCCATCGAGCCTGTGACATAGCGCTCAGATATTCAGTGGGCCTCACACAATCCAAAAGTGTCCAGTGTCCACTAGTGTGTGCAGAAATTCAAAATCTCACTTATCCTCTAGTCACTTTTGTCACAGCTGTGTCATCGAGCCTGTGACATAGCGCTCAGATATTCAGTGGGCCTCACACAATCCAAGAGTGTCCAGTGTCCACAAGTGTCTGCAGAAATTCAAAATCTCCCTTATCCTCTAGTCACTTTTGTCACAGCTGTGCCATCGAGCCTGTGACATAGCGCTCAGATATTCAGTGGGCCTCACACAATCCAAAAGTGTCCAGTGTCCACTAGTGTGTGCAGAAATTCAAAATCTCACTTATCCTCTAGTCACTTTTGTCACAGCTGTGCCATCGAGCCTGTGACATAGCACTCAGATATTCAGTGGGCCTCACACAATCCAAAAGTGTCCAGTGTCCACTAGTGTGTGCAGAAATTCAAAATCTCCCCTGTCCTATAGAAACCTTGTACCTTGTTTTACATTACTATATAGTTTGTTGGATTTTGTCTACATTTCTACAAAAAATGAGGAAGTCTGGTGGAAGAGGCCGTGGAATTGGGCGGGGGTTGGCAGCTGGTAATGATGGTGTTGGTGGTGGATCTGATGGTAGCGGCAAGAGCAAAATAGGACCGAATGCAGGAGGTGTTGAGCCTGCGTCATCGTCTGGCTCCATAAGGCTTCGGAGGCTTAGTTTTCTAGGAGTTGGCAAACCGCTTTTAAAGCCAGAGCATCAGGAAAAAGTTTTGTCTTACATTGCTGACTCAGCCTCCAGCTCTATCGCCTCCTCTTCTTCAGTTGTAAAAAGTAAAAGCACTGAGTCGTCATTGGAGGCTCATGTTCATGAACCACACCTTTCCTTGTGTCCTTCACCCCAACCAAGATTGAAGGATGACGCAGGCCATACTACTGATTACTCCATGGAGCTGTTTTCACATACCATGCCTGGATTATCAAGTGAAATGGTGGATTACCCAGGCCAAGATGAATCTGACATGGAGTGCACTGATGCACAGTCGCTGATGGATGATTCTGCTGGTACATTCACTCAGAGCACTACATTGTCCTCGCAGTGTACAGAGCTAGATTCTGACCCTGATGAGACTCAGGTGCCCCTTCCCGCACACTATACCACCATACACGGTGACACAGAGGAAGGTGCACATGACATTGAAGAGGAGGTGATGAATGACCCAGTTGTTGACCCAGATTGGCATCCATTGGGGGAAGAGGGTGTTGCTTCCAATAGCTCAGATGAGGAGCATCCACAGCAGACATCGACATCGCAACAGCTGTTATCTGGCAGGCCCGGAGCACTCCAAAGACAGGTTCCAAAAATCAAAAGAGTTGCTGGACAGCTTGTCCAGAGGGTCAAAAAATCACAGCGTGCTAGGCCGCAAAATGTCTGCCAAAGTAGGAAGAGTGCAGTGTGGCACTTTTTTGAACAAAATCCTCATGATCAGGCCAAGGTTATCTGTAAGAAGTGCGCAAAGACCTTTAGCCGAGGGAAAAATCTGAAAAATTTGAATACCAGTTGCATGCTTAGACATTTAACCACCATGCACTTGCAAGCGTGGACACAACACCAAACCTCAAGTGCCACATGTGCAACTGATCACAACGAAGGTAGTCAGCAACGCTACATTGTTTCCCCCACTGTAAGCCCACCGGTTAGCACAGCAGCAAATGTAGAGGTGTCGTTGCAACCCCACAGCAGTCAGGGAATCCCACTGTTATATCAACGAAAGACTGATTCTAGGCCATCAGAAAGAACAACAACTCCATCACTATCATCAACCCTCTCTCAGTCCGCCCTGTCCACCGCTACTTCCACCATATGCAGCTCTCAAGTCCAGCTCACCCTCCCAGACACATGAGTAGGTCAAGAAAGTACTCAGTCTCTCATCCGCGTACACTGGGTTTGAACGCCCACATTGCCAAACTAATCTCGTTTGAGATGATGCCCTTTCGGTTGGTGGAAAGCGCAGCTTTCCGCGAACTCATGGCCTATGCAGTACCACGCTATGACCTACCCAGTCGCCACTTCTTCTCTCGCAAAGTCATCCCAGCCCTCCACCATCATGTGAAAGACCGCATTGTCCATGCACTCAAGCAGTCAGTGAGCGGAAAGGTGCACCTCACAACTGATGCATGGTCCAGTCGGCATGGCCAGGGCCATTACGTGTCCATCACTGCGCACTGGGTTAATGTGGTGGATGCAGGGTCCACAGGGGACAGCGGTGGTGGGACAGTGCTGCCTAGCCCACGGTATAGGAAACAGTTGGCTGTAGGCGTTCGACCCTCCTCCTCCTCCTCCTCCTCCAGAAGCGAAAGCTCGTCCACAGAGCGCAGTCGTACGAGCACTCCATCTGCAGCTGCCACTGTTGCACACGAGGTGTCCCCCTATTGAGCAGCTAGTGGAAAGCGTCAACAGGCTGTGTTGCAGATGATGTGTTTGGGCGACAGACACACCGCCGAGGTGCTGGCCGAGTACTTGAAGCGACAAACTGAGTCATGGCTGGGCAGTGTACATCTTGAGGCAGGCAAGGTAGTTAGTGATAACGGCCGTAATTTTGTGGCAGCCATAGCCCTTTCAAAACTCAGCCATATACCTTGCTTGGCTCACACCTTGAACCTGGTGGTGCAGTGCTTCCTCAAAAATTATCCGGAGTTAACAGCCCTGCTCCAGAAGGTGCGAAGACTGTGCGCGCACATCCGCCGGTCGCCTGTACACTCCGTTCGTATGCAGAAGCTGCAGCGATTGCTCCACCTTCCCAACCACCGCCTCATTATCGACATTGCAACAAGGTGGAACTCCACCCTGCACATGGTGGAGCGGCTGTGCGAGCAGAGGCAGGCCATAATGCATTTGTGGGAGGATACACGGCCAGGCACTTTGAGAGCAGACATGGAGTTGACAGGTGTGCAGTGGTCGAAGCTGAAAGACCTCTGTAAAGTCCTTCAGTGTTTTGAGGAATGCACACGGCTGGTAAGCGCAGACGACGCCATCCTAAGCATGAGCATCCCACTTATGCATCTGCTCATGCAAACTTTGACGCACCTTAAGGAGCAGGCTTCTGCAGCCAATGTTGATGAGGAGGAAGAGGAGGAGGGAATCCTTGATGACATTCAGCCATTGTCTGCTCAGGGACCTCTCCTGGACGAGGTGGAGGAAGAAGAGGAGGAGGAGGATGATGGGGATGATTACTTAGGGGAGGAGGATGCATCTCGTGGGGCAAGTGAAAATGTTGGCGTGGCAAGGTCTGGTACAGGGTTTGTGCGTGACTGGAGGGATGTGGATTTGCCAGAAAGTGCTCCTCCAACCAGCACTCGCAGTGCATCATTGACACCGGGAACATTGGCCCACATGTCAGATTATGCCTTGCAGATCCTAAAAAGGGACCCCCGCATTGCCAAAATGATGAACGATGACGACTACTGGTTGGCCAGCATCCTGGATCCATGCTATAAAGGCAAATTACAAAACATCATGCCACAGGAGAACCTTGACCTAATATTGGCTAATAAACAAGCAACTCTGGTAAATCGGTTGCTTGAGGCATTCCCAGCACACAGCAGCGGTGATGGTTCTCACACGAGCCGTACGGGCCGGGGGCAGCTTGGCAGAGGTGTTCGTGGTGCACACAGCAGAAGTGGCGTTGGAGACGGGTTTCATGACAATGTTGTGGACTGATTTTTCAAGTACCGCTCACACAACTGGTAAAACTGCATCGATGGAAAGTGACAGGAGACAGCAGTTGTCAACTATTGTTACAAACTACTTTTCCTCCCATATCGATGTTCTACCACACAGGTCATTCCCCTTTGACTATTGGGCCGCTAAACTGGACACCTGGCCTGAATTGGCACAATATGCCTTACAGGAGCTCGCTTGCCCAGCTGCAAGTGTGCTATCGGAAAGAGTCTTCAGTGCAGCTGGATCAATCCTGACAGAAAAAAGGACCCATCTGTCAACCCAAAATGTGGATGATCTAACCTTCATTAAAATGAACCACGCATGGGTTTCCAAGGATTTTGTCCCACCTTCCCCTGATGACACATAGGGTGACAGAAAAATGGCTTGCTTTGGTCCACCTCTTCCTGGGACTTGACCTATTCCACCTTTTGCATCAGCTGAATGTCCAACATCAACATATGCCACTTTCTAAAACTCCCTAACTGTGCTGCCTCCCCCCCCCATGGCCGGGGTCACCACCTAGCGCACGACACCATGCGAGTGCCGTTGCTCTGGACAGGTGGGTAGGCTGACTCTTGGGCGCGGGCACTGGCACAGGGTCCCTCATAGTGCAATCAAGTGTCTCTGACGGTGGTGGTGCACACCCGCCGTCAGACACACCGCCGTACTATGAGGGGCCCAGTGCCAGTACCGACGCCCACGAGTGGGCCCCCCTTGCTTGGGCAGGGCCCCAGCATTTGCAATCTTTACCTCTCCCTGCTCCTCCGCTGTGTAGTCTGGGCCGTCAAATCCATACTGTGCCTGACACCGTTTGAACCTGCCTCCTGATGTATAGACATATATTTTGAATGTGTACACTATGCTATCCATACATGTTATCCGGGGATACGGTACCCTTTCTAACCTTTGTGCAATCACGTGCAATCCATACTGGGCCTAAGACCGTCTGAGCCTGCCTCCTGATGTATAGACATATATTTTGAATGTGTACGCTATCCATACATGTTATCCAGGGATACGGTACCCTTTCTAACCTTTGTGCAATCATGTGCAATCCATACTGGGCCTAACACCGTCTGAGCCTGCCTCCTGATGTATAGACATATATTTTGAATGTGTACGCTATCCATACATGTTATCTGGGGATACGGTACCCTTTATAACCTTTGTGCAATCATGTGCAATCCATACTGGGCCTAACACCGTCTGAGCCTGCCTCCTGATGTATAGACATATATTTTGAATGTGTACGCTATCCATACATGTTATCCGGGGATACGGTACCCTTTCTAACCTTTGTGCAATCACGTGCAATCCATACTATGCCTAACACCGTCTGAGCCTGCCTCCTGATGTATAGACATATATTTTGAATGTGTACGCTACCCATACATGTTATCCGGGGATACGGTACCCTTTCTAACCTTTGTGCAATCATGTGCAATCCATACTGGGCCTAACACCGTCTGAGCCTGCCTCCTGATGTATAGACATATATTTTGAATGTGTACGCTATCCATACATGTTATCCGGGGATACGGTACCCTTTCTAACCTTTGTGCAATCATGTGCAATCCATACTGGGCCTAACACCGTCTGAGCCTGCCTCCTGATGTATAAACATATTGTCACGTCCGCCATGTCTGCCATGTCTGTTTGTCTCAAGAACTCCTGGAGCGATGTGCATGCGCATGTTTTGTCTGGTGTCCTGCATGTTCGCTAGAGCTGTGTGCAGACTCACCTCATGTCTGAGCTGCAGGATCCCTGCGTTTCTGCTCTGCCTTCTGTGATCTTCTCGTCATGTCTGGAGTCCTTGATCATGTGATGTTTCTTAAGATCCTGCACTGTCTGGTTCTGCAATCATCTCGTCATGTCTAGAATCCCGGATCATGTGTTCTTCCTAGGATCCTGCACTGGTTGGTTCGGTGATCATCTCGTCATGTCTGAAACCCTGATCATGTGACGTTTCCTAAGATCCTGCACTGTCTGGTTCTGCTATCATCTCGTCATGTCTAGAATCCCGGAAGTTCTCCCCTGGTCCTGACCTGAGGAGGAGGTGCTATGCCCTATATCAGGCCGCCTCTTCCTATGCTCAGGGCCTGATTATTGTGTTGCTTCCCTGCAAGGCTCTGGGTCTGTGGGGTTGCTCCCTCTATTCTGTGCCCTTGCACTTTGCTCTGTAGTGCGTCTCTGCACACGCTCCGTGCTCGTATTCCGCCTCTTGTCTTGTGCCATGTCTTGTGTTGTCTCTCGTGCCATGTTTGTCTTTGCCTTGCTTTGCCTTGTAGTCCTTCTGCTGTTCTTTGTCTTAGTCTGTTTTGCTATGTCTCGCCTTAGCTATGCTTTGACTTGTAGTCCTTCCTTTGTTCTCTGCCTCGCCTGTTTTGCCATGTCTTGCTTTTGCTATGCTTTGACTTGTAGTCCTCCCTGTGTTCTCTGCCTTGCTATTCCTTGCTTTGTGTTCCTCCCTATGGTCTCAGTCTTTGCTTGCTCTGCCTCGCTCTCTCCTATGGTGCTCTGTAGTGCTCCCTGGCACACGCACCATTTCTCCTCTCCTTAGTCCTCGTTTCTTTGTCTAGTCCCAAGGTCTTTCCTTGGCCCGGCTCTGGGCTTCTGCCTACGCTCCGCTGCTAGACTCTGTCCTCTCTCTGACCTGGCTCTGTTTCTGCCTGTATTCCTTGCCTTGTTCCCTGCCTTGTCCTTGCATTGAACCCCGGCGTGGGTTCCCCTTGGCCGTCTCCTGTGCCTTAGTCGTGCCTCGTGCTGGCGTTACAGCCGTGTGCATTGGCCAGTGAGGTGTGCGTCCCTGCGTAGCTCCTAGCACGCAGCCCTGCTCTGAACCCTGGCGTGTCTCTACACGCACCCTGTCTTGTGCCTTGGCGTGTCTCTACACGCACTCTGTCTTGTACCTTGGCGTGTCTCTACACGCACTCTGTCTTGTACCTTGGCGTGTCTCTACACGCACTCTGTCTTGTACCTTGGCGTGTCTCTACACGCACTCTGTCTTGTACCTTGGCGTGTCTCTACACGCACTGTCTTGTACCTTGTGCCTTGGCGTGTCTCTACACGCACTCTGTCTTATTCTATGCTTTGGCGTGGCTACACACGCACCCTGTCTCGTTTGCGAACCTTGGCGTGTCCCCTACACACGCACCTCGCTTTGAACCCTGGCGTGTCCCCTACACACGCACCTTGCCTTGCACCTAGTCTTGAACCCTGGTGTGTCCCCTACACACGCACCTAGCCTTGGACCCTGGCGTGTCCCCTACACACGCACCTAGCCTTGGACCTTGGCGTGTTCCCTAAACACGCACCCTGCTTGGATATCTGTCGTGCCTCCTTGCCTGAACCCTGGTTTGCCTGCCGGATGCCCGGAACCTGCCGACCGTTGCCAGAGGTCCGGAACCAGATGACTACGGCCTGATGTCCGGAGCTGACGTCCGCAGCCTGATCCCTGGACCCTGTCGGTTTGCCAGGAGTCCGATGCCATCATGCCATTACCTGTGCCTAGGCGTGCCATCTGGCACGTACCATGTTATGGACCTTGGCGTGCCCACGCGCGCACCTTGCACGTTTTGCTTGTTTTCTCTGTATGTGATCTTGTGTTATTCTAATGAAGATACCTTGCACCTACGTCTAGTCTCGTCTTGCTTCCTGCTCGTCCTTGTCTTCAGACACTCGTCTAGTGTCCCCTGAGCCGGCCGTCTGGTCCCAGCAGTCGTGGTGGCTCACCCCCTTGGTCTTGCCCCTGACACTCCCTGTATAGGGGGTGGATTCTCACAAGGTCAGCTCGCCCTCGGTGGGTGGGTGCCACGACCCAGAGGGTCCACTCAAAAAATGGGCTCAGCAGGAGCTGAGTCCGTCACACATATATTTTGAATGTGTACACTATGCTATCCATACATGTTATCCGGGGATACGGTACCCTTTCTAACCTTTGTGCAATCCGTACTGGGCCTAACACCGTCTGAGCCTGCCTCCTGATGTATAGACATATATTTTGAATGTGTACGCTATCCATACATGTTATCTGGGGATACGGTACCCTTTCTAACCTTTGTGCAATCATGTGCAATCCATACTGGGCCTAACACCGTCTGAGCCTGCCTCCTGATGTATAGACATATATTTTGAATGTGTACGCTATCCATACATGTTATCCGGGGATACGGTACCCTTTCTAACCTTTGTGCAATCATGTGCAATCCATACTGGGCCTAACACCATCTGAGCCTGCCTCCTGATGTATAGACATATATTTTGAATGTGTACGCTATCCATACATGTTATCTGGGGATACGGTACCCTTTCTAACCTTTGTGCAATCCATACTGGGCCTAACACCGTCTGAGCCTGCCTCCTGATGTATAGACATATATTTTGAATGTGTACACTATCCATACATGTTATCTGGGGATACGGTACCCTTTCTCACCTTTGTGCAATCACGTGTAATCCATACTGGGCGTGAGAACGGCTGGCGAGCTGTTAAGCAAGCTACAGCACCTGTGGTTTGCACACGTAAGTTTTTCATTTTTTCAGGAATGACGGTTAGGCCTAATTCCGGAACTGCGGTTGACCTGCACTTACTGGGAAATCATTGTTAGCGGGTAATAATTGTAATCAGTGATCCCCATCACTAACGTTGTTCAGCGGGTTATCTGCACCTGTAAGCGACAAACGCTGGCCTTTTCAGTGTAGCGCACATGCAGCCACGGACATGTAAGGGCATGACACACCAGTTATTGGCCAATCTCATGTGGCAGAGCCTCACGTGTCCCTCTAGTAAGCCGGACTCGGACCGCGGGGCATGACGGAGTCTCGTTCGTTAACGGAATTAAGCTTGCAATGTGTGCATCTGTTCTGTAGCTGGCATGGTTGAGGTTTCCCAGGTGGAGTCGAATTTAACCGTAGGCTCCACTCCTGGTGGTACCCTTCTGGACATTCCTTTAAGGTTCAGCTTTGCAACCATACTGCCCACGTAAAACAAACACTTTGCCTTCATGAACGCTGTTTGGAGGGTCATGACTCGTGGGAATAACGCCGCCCAATCAGTTAACCTGCTAGAGAGATCCTTCGTTGCTCCCAAGCATGACATCACACTCCCTAGGAGGAAGGTAATGCCACTGTGGCGACCGTACTCCTGGGGGCGACACAAGTGCACTGATGCCCAGCCACTGCTCGATGAATCTGCTGGTACATTGACCCAGACCACTACATTCCCCTCGCATGCTACACGGCCTGAATCTGACCCTGATGAAACTCAGGTTACCCTTCCCATATACAGTTCCATCTTACACGGTGACAAAGAGGAAGCTGCAGATGAAAGTGCAGGTTCGGCCCACCCGCCATCAGACACACCACCGTACTATCAGGGGCCCTGTGCCAGTGCCGTCGCCAACGAGTGTCCCCTCCCTGCTTGCTCAGGATCACAGCACTTGCAAAGTTGAAATACTGTGCAGTGAGATGGAACATGGGGACGACGAGGAGTCCAGACAAGTACAGGGATTCCCTAGCGAGGAGACTTATTTGATTGTTTTCAATGTTGGGACAGCAATTTTTGGGGAGCACTATACTCTGGAGAATGATAGATGAGGCCCACCATACACTGGAACATTCCAAAGGTGGACATCAGACACTGGAGCAGCATTTACAGGGCCCATTATACACTAGAGCATTAGAAATGGGGCCCATTATGTTTGGAGTATTATTTGGGCCCATAAGACAGTGGAGCTTCATCCATGGGGACCAACATATACTGTAGCATTATGTGGAGCTCATCATATACTGTTTCAAAAATTATATGGGACCAATGATTCTGTATGGAGAAATAGATGGGCCTCGTCATGAGATGTAAAAAGTGAAGTATTTTTCATTGTACTATACCGCTATTTCTCTGCCGTATCGGAGCATGATGAGTTGTGGCATGTGTTAAAGGGGCGCTCTTTCGCCCAGGGCACATGAAAACCTGGAGCCAGCCCCCCCCCACAACTTTAGCCAAATAACCCCCATTTTTCAGTGCGTAACTTGTATTATGAAGTTAATTAAGGTTGACAAGCTTAAGTAAGAAGAATTGATGCTTTTGGCATTCAAATGGGCACTGTAGGTGTGTTTCCTGTCTTCCTCTCACTGCCGACTTTTATTCCCCATTGACTTACATTGGGTTTCGTGTTTCGGGACGACCCCGACTTTTCCCTATAATCGGACGATCTTGCTCGACCCGACTTTTGGAAAAGTCGGGTTTCACGAAACAAAACTCGACCCTAAAAAAACAAAAGTCGCTCAACTCTAATTGTTAGATATAGTGAAAACTGCAAGGGATGCAGAATCCTAGATCCCAAAACAGACAGAGGCACGGTGAGTAACAGTGTGACATTCATTGAGGATCTAAATGAAGACACTAGAGTTGAGCGAAACGGGTCGGTCAAATTCAAAAGTTGCCGACTTTCGCTAAAGTCGGGTTTCGCCGATCGAAACCCGACCATAGTGTGAGGTCGGCCATGAGGTCGCCGAACCGCGCGCCAAAGTCGCGTTTCCCATAATGCTTCCAGGGCCTTTTCTCAGCCAATCATCAAGGACGCACACTGTGGGCAACGCGATGACATCGGCAGCGGCCACCACCATCTTAGAGAAGGGCATTGGTGTGATTGGCTTGCTTTGTGTGGCATCACAGTGGCTATAATAATAATCTTTATTTTTATATAGCGCTAACATATTCCGCAGCGCTTCACAGTTTGCACACATTTTCATCACTGTCCCCGATGGGGCTCACAATCTAAATTCCCTATCAGTATGTTTTTGGAGTGTGGGAGGAAACAGGAGTGCCCGGAGGAAACCCACGCAAACACGGGGAGAACATACAAACTCCTTGCAGATGTTGTCCTTGGTAGGATTCGAACCCAGGACCCCAGCGCAGCGCTAACCACTGAGCCACCGTGCTGCCCTACCCTCAGGGCTATAAAAGCCCTGACCGCCGACCGCCATTTTACTTCTGCCGATCTTAGCATAGGGAGAGGTTGCTGCCGCTGATTCTCAATGGGGAGAGCGTTAGGCAACAAAGAAAAAAAAATATGCTTCTTCTGATAGCGATTTCAACTGTACAGTTAGTGTGCAGTGACAGGGGAGGATTTTTGTGTGTGCAATAGCACTGGTGGTTATTCGGCTGACTTATAAGGTTACCTGATAGCTGCATTGCTGTGTGCACACTGCTGTGCAGACTGCTTTTTTAAAAGCAAAAAACCTTTTATTCTGATTTTTTGCACAGTTACAGAGCGTTCATTTTTTCACACACCGTATAGAGGTGTACACTCCTCACACACTACTGTACACCGACTGGTATCACGGACATATACATGCCATCTGTGTGTGACTCTGTAAATAAATAGACGGAGATTTTAAATTTTCCATACATACACCATATAGAGCTGTCTGCTTCTCAAACAGTATCGTATATCTGTTGTTTGTATAGCGGTCAAATCTATACAAAGACAGTGTGTGTGTGTGTGTGAGACTCCGTAAATACATATACGGACATTTCAAGTTTTCCATACACCGTATAGAACTTTCCGCTTGCCAAACAGTATCGTATATTTGCTGTTTGATGATGGTCAACTCTATACAGAGACAACGTGTGTGTGTGACTCCATGAAAAAAAAGATGGAGATTTAAAATTTTCCATACATACACCATATAGAGCTGTCCGCTTGTCAAACAGTATCGTATATCTGCTGTTTGATGATGGTCAAATCTATACAGAGACAGCGTGTGTGTGTGTGACTCCGTAAAAAAATAGACGGAGATTTAAAATTTTCCATACATACACCGCATAGAGCTGTCCGCTTGTCAAACAGTATTGTATATCTGCTGTTTGAATACGGTCAAATCTGTACAGAGACAGTGTGTTTGTGTGACTCCGGAAAAAATTAGATGGATATTTAAAAATTTCCATACATACACCGTATAGAGCTGTACGCTCCTCACACACTACCGTGTACCGGCTGGTATCACGGACAAATACATGCTATCTGTGTGTGACTCCTTAAAAAGATAGACGGAGATTTTCAATTTTCCATTCATACACCGTATAGAGCTGTACGCTCCTCACACACTACCGTGTACCGGCTGGTATCACAGACAAAGACATGCTATCTGTGTGTGACTCCTTAAAAAGATAGACGGAGATTTTCAACTTTCCATACATACACCGTATAGAGCTGTACGCTCCTCACACTACCATGTACCGGCTGGTATCACGGACAAATACATGCTATCTGTGTTTGACTCCGTAAAAAAAAGACAGAGATTTAAAATTTTCCATACGTACACCATATACAGCTGTCTGCTTCTCAAACAGTATCGTATATCTGCTGTTTGGATTATGGTCCAATCTATACAGAGACATCGCGTGTGTGTTGAGTCCGTAAATACATATTAGAAGGTGACGGGGTGCTCACTGCTCCAGTCTGGTGCTCAGAGGAAAAATTAGAACATATTATAGAAAAAACCTCGGCACACAGTATTGCATGAATCTAATATTTATTCTTCCAGAAAAACATGTATCGTTGAACCAAGATAATACAGACAAAAAAATATCGACGTTTCGGCTATTCAGCCTTTCTCAAGATTTTATCTGCATAAACAGAGGTCCACATATAACACGATTAAGAATCCCTTCACATTCAATTCATATGGGTGATTAGTGAAAAAATCCTTCACCAAAGTGTCTGTCCTTGAGGCATAACGGCAGGCGCCAGTGTGAGTAGCAGTGTTACTGTGCTACCATGACCGACTGGTATCATGGACAAATACATGCTATCTGGGTGTGACTCAGTAAAAAAATAGACAGAGATTTTTTTTTCCATACATACACCATATAGAGCTGTCCGCTTCTGATACAGTACCGTATATCTGCTAGTTGGATTATGGTCAAATACATACTGGGAGAGCATCTGTAATTAAGGAAATATATACGGAGAATTAAATATTCACCTACACCTTATACAGCTGTACGCTCTTCATACAGTACCATATATCTGCTGGTATTTTTGTTACATTTTCACAAACATGAGGAAGTATGGTGGAAGAGGCCGTGAACGTGGGCGGGGGGCATCAGGTACCGATGGTGGTGGTGGTGCATCTGCTGGTTATGCCAAAAGCACAATAGCAGCTAAGGCAGGAGGTGTTGAGCCTGCGTCATCATCTGGCACAAGAAGGCCTGTAAGGTTCCCTTTTCTGGGAGTAGGAAAACCGCTTTTAAAGCCGGAGCATCAGGAACAGGTTTTGGCTTACATTGCGGAAACAGCCACCAGCTCTATTGCCTCCTCTTCTGAACTTTCAAAACCTGCAAGCACTGAGTCGTCAGTGCAGGGTTCTGGTCAGGAAAAACACCTTTCCTTGTGTCCTTCACCCCCACCACAAGGGAAGGATGCGGCAGCCCACACTTCAGATTACTCCATGGAGCTCTTTTCACATACCATGCCTGGGTTATCCAGTCAAATCCTGAATTCCCCAGTCCAAGATGAATCTGACATGGAGTGCACTGATGCACAGCCACTGCTAGATGATTCTGCTGGTACATTGACCCACAGCACTACATTGCCCTTGCAGTCTACTGAGCCAGAATCTGACCATGATGAAACTCAGGTGCCCCTTCCCGCATACTATACCACCTTACAGGGTGACACAGAGGAAGGTGAAGATGAAATTGAAGAGGAGGTGATGGATGACCCAGTTGTTGACCTGGATCGGCATCCATTGGGGGAAGAGGGTGCCGCTGACAATAGCTCAGATGAGAAGGATCAGCAGCAGGCATCGACATCACAGCAGCGGTTATCTGGCAGGCCTGTAGCTGTCCAAAAACGTGGAACAAAAACCAAAAGAGGTGCAGGACAGCTTGGCCACACGGTCAAATTAGCACAGCGTGCAAGCCCTGAAAATTTATACCATATTAGGAAGAGTGCAGTGTGGCACTTCTTTGTCCAAAATCCTACTGATGAGGCAAAGGTTGTCTGTAAGAAGTGCGGAAGGACCTTTAGCCAAGGGAAAAATCTCAGAAAATTGAATACCAGTTGCATGCTTAGGCTAGTTTCACACTAGCGTTTATGAGCGCAGCAGGTTGCGTTTGGCGCAGGTCGGTGCACCGTCAAAAGGACGCATGCGCCGCCAAACGCATACTGCGCACGGCCTGCGCCCCCAGTGATAAAGATAGGGGACGCAGGGCGCATGCAGCATCATGCGCCGGTGGGCGGAGCTACCGGCAGAGGCGCGGCAGGGGGCGGGGCTTAGCGGCGGCCGTGCGCAGGCCGTCGCTGCGCTCATAAACGCTAGTGTGAAACTAGCCATAGACATTTAACCACCATGCACTTGCAAGCGTGGACTGACTACAAAACCTCAGGTATCACATGTGCACCTGCTCTGACTGAAGGTAGCCAGCAACGCTCCATCGCTTCCCCCACTGTAAGACCACCGCCACCGGTAAGCACACCACCAGCAATAAATGTTCAGGTGTCGTCATAAGGCCAAAGCAGTCAGGGAATCACAATGGTTTTGCAACGAAACACTGAATCTAGGCCATCACCACCAACACTATCACCATCACCAACCCCTTCTCAGTCCGTCCGGTCCACTGCTAGTTCCCTCATATGCAGCTCTCAAGTCCAGCTCACCCTAGCAGACACTCTGAGTAGGACAAGAAAGTACTCATCCTCTCATCCACGTACACTGGCTTTGAACGCCTACATTGCCAAACTGATCTCATTAGAGATGATGCCCTTCCGTTTGGTTGAAAGTGAAGCTTTCCGAGAGCTCATGGCCTATGCTGTCCCACGCTATGACCTACCCAGTCGGCACTTTTCTCAAAAAGCCATCCCTGCACTCCACCTGCATGTGAAAGACCGCATTGTCCATGCACTCAAACAATCAGTGAGTGGAAAGGTGCACCTCACAACAGATGCATGGTCCAGTAGGCATGGCCAGGGCCGTTACGTGTCCATCTCTGTGCACTGGGTTAATGTTGTGGATGCAGGGTCCACAGGGGACAGCGGTGGTGGAACAGTGCTGCCTAGCCCACGGTATAGGAAACAGTTGGCTGTAGGCGTTTGACCCTCCTCCTCGTCCAGAAGCGAAAGTTCGTCGACAGAGCACAGTCGTACGAGCACTCCATCCGCAGCTGACAGTGTTGCACATGAGGTGTCCCACTATCGAACAGCTAGTGGTAAGCAGCAGCAGGCTGTTTTAAAGATTATGTCTTTGGGCGACAACAGACACACGGCGGACGTACTGGCCAACTACTTGCAGCGACAAACTGAGTCATGGTTGGGCAGTCTACATCTTGAGCCAGGCAAGGTAGTCAGTGATATCGGCCTGAATTATATATACTAATATTCTAACTGGTTGTGTACTGGTGTACTGTGTAGCACAGAGCCTGGGATAGACTCCTTCCAGTGTTTATTTTGGATTGGCAATAAATCATATGAGGCTGTATTTTGTATAGGGCTGTGGTTTTTTGGTTGGTTTGGTTTTGTTGATTCTTGTTGTTTAAGAAGTTGGCTTTGGTGTTCTCAGAGTGTCAGTGGACACTACTGTAGGTTAAGATGTCAAATCCAAAATGCAAAATAGGCACGCTGTGTGAATCCTTGTATGTATGTCTATGAGAACCTCTGAATGAGATGAGAGCGGAGTGATTGAAATAAGGGATTTTTGTTATCTTCTCTTTTTAAAATCAAATGACCACTGAAAAGTGAAAGGAAAAAAAAAATCCCTGAATGAGCACGTATGAATGAATCATCACACATCATTTTGTGTCAAGAGATTGTTACCTTTCTAGTTTTTGTGGGAGATCCCAGACAGATGCGTTATAGATATTTCAATCTACATCTGAGACTGAATGAATTGAGTAATGATATAGCTCGTGTTATATGTGGCATTAAATTGTAAAGTTTCCTGGATGCATTTGGCCAGAAAAGGGCAAGTCTCGGTTGCACACATCATACAGTTACCTGCTCTTACAGTAAAATCCCGTGATTTTGAGGGTTTTGTAGAAATTGATTTTGATTAAGTCTAAAGAACTACTGTATTCTGTTACTGTGAAGGACACTGACACTACTTTTCTAAAATTCTGATGGGGGAATGAAAGGGCTGCGCGGCTCTCTTCTCCTCTCATCTTATCTCTGCTGAGTGACTAATAGGAGGATTCAAGGAGCTGCGCTCAAGATTCTCTGTGTTTTCTGTCCTTGATGTGATGCTCCCTAGGAGATGTGTGCATTTTAAAGCAACAGTACTTAATTAAGTGGAATGAGAAATTGTAAGTGATTCTTTGGTCATTAATGTGTTTGAACCTGCTTCTAGTTGTGTGATTAATTTGTATGGTAAATTGTGGATCAACAAAGGAGGTAGCCGACTGTATGGCTGATAAAGTAGGTTAGAGGCCTATCACACCTGGGCCTTCTTACTTTAGTCAGCGGGTTTTTTTGTGGGTGAGAGGCGAGGGCAAGGAGCCCTCTGGAAACACCTTGGCAGGCTCACTCTGACTTGCTATGTGTGGCCTGTAAGACAAAGGTCCAGGCACACTGAAGGGCATTTCAGAAGAAAGATGAGCTATCTAAGTTGAAGCAGCCTTCCCACGTTCCATGGAGCTGGGCTGGAGGGAAAAAGGCCTATTCCTATTCTAGCCAGCTGATCTAACGGGTGAGAGGAAGAGAGCCTTCTCGTTACATCCTGTAGGTCTACCGGGTGAGAGGCAAGGAGCCTTCCCACTACACCTTGGCAGGCTCGCTCTGACTTGCTACGTGTGGCCGCCCGTAGATAAGGTTAGGCACACTAGAGGGGCATTTCAAAATAAAGGTGAGCTGTCGGGAGAAAAAGGTTGAAGCCATGGACAACTTTTTCTGTGTACAGTCGGTGCCCCCAATGGGATCCAAGACAGCTATGCAAATTGTAAAAGACAGAGAAGAAAGGAAGCAGTAAAACAAGTGGGACCAATATTGAAAAAGGCAAAAATACCAGAGTGTGAATGTTTGGATGTACAAAAAGGCACAGACAAGGGAGGAAAATAGCAAGTGAATAAACGATGTTTGAGAATGTGCAGCAGTATGGAAGGTGTATTATGAATGTTTTGATTGACAAAGTTTAACCAGATACTCAGACAAAACAGATGGACTTGTAAACACTGTGGTCAGACTCAGACAAACCCAGACTGAATAGCTACTTGTGTGACCTGTGCTACCGACCTAAGCAAATTACACTAAATCCTATCTGGACAAGATCACATGTAGTGACATAAGAAGCTGACATAATAGTGTGGTTAGTGGGTAGTGAGGACATTGACCTTTGGGGAGTAAGCTGACAGTAGACAACAGACGACCAACCACATCAGGATCTAGAAGGGCGACTAGAATAAGAAAGATGCAGGTGTATAATCCCTGGAGCCCCTCTGACCAGCTAGCTTTGCTGGAGCAGCTGCCTGACCCTGAAAATCAACCATTCCCGTTTTACAGACACATGAAAGAAATACTGGAGACATATAAGTGTACCTGGGCAGACCTAGAGGGGGTGGTGAGTTTAAAGGCAGGTGACGCACTAGGACATATAATTAAGACACACACAGATGTGGCAAAGAATCAGGCTTGGGGCATGGATAATAAATCTGCACGGTCTGGGGAGACGTACTGTGAATCACTAAAACAGTGGGCTACAGTGGAACAATCAGAGCAGTCCGTACTCCTGACTAACGTGACACAGCAAAAAGGAGAGAGTGTAGAGATGTACTTTGGACGGTTACAGCTGAAATGGGCAGACATGGGGTACATTTACATAAACCCACTTGATGTTAGAATACTGGTGAATACATTCATTGACGGTATGAACAAAGACTTATGAGACACAGTACAGACAGCCAGACCTGAATAGAGATATGTAGTTCCAAAAGACCTCCTTAAGGTAGCTAAAGTAGTTGAGCAAACAAGGACAATAAGACAACCTGTCATGTATGCTGGAGCACAAGGAAAACAGTGGAGACGTAATAAGGGACCAAGGGACCAACAGTGAGGTGCTGGAATTGTGGTGCTTACAAAACTTATTGTTAGTGACAATACCCCTAATAAATTTACTGTCATGATTAAATTAGGAAAAAAAAAAGAGGAAACACTCCTCCTTGTTTAAAGCAATACCCCTTGTTAAAGCAATACCCCTTGGGCCTAGCCAAATCAATGGCTCTGAGCAGGGATATTAAAGAGTATGTTAAGGCAGGGGTTCTGGTGCAAAGATCTTTCCCCTGCAACACCCCTTTGTATCCCATTAAGGAAAAAGGACCAAAGGGTTCCCCTGACACTCATAGAATGGTTCATGACTTAAGGGCTATTAATGATGTTACAGAGAGTGTGACCTCAATTGTCCCTAAACCCACACACAATACTGTCACAGATCCCAGTGATGCCAAAATGTTTCACAGACATTGATTTAGCGGGTGCATTTTTCTCTGTACCACTGCACTGTCCGTGCGGTAGGAGCAGCTGCACTACTACTAGGAAAGGCATGTGAGATCACAATGATGTTTCCTTTGACAATTTATTCCCCACATGACATCCATTCCATACTCGTACAAGTTCAACCAAAACATCTGTCTATGGCCAGACAGTTCCAACTCGAATGTGCTCTACTAATCCCTGAGTATGTCACCCTCAAAAGATGTAACGTTTTGAATTCAGCAACCCTCCTGCCTGTGGATTCAGAAAAGGGGGAATTGGTGACCATATTAGCAAGTGAGGAAGAATACTTTGACATGATGCATGAACATGACTGCATAAAATTGATGAGTCAGGAGACAGTGGGTTTTGCACAAGTTCATGAAAAGCCTGTTCCTAATGCAGATCTTGAGTTTTTTGTAGATGGTTCCAGATACCACCAGGATGGACGGTTCTACACTGGATATGCAGTAGTATCCTCACATGAGGTAATCCGAGCTGAACCACTCCCTCCTCACATGTCGGCACAGGAGACAGAGTTGAAGGCACTCACTGAGGCGTGTAGAGCCGCTGCAGGTAAAGTCGCTAATATTTACACAGATTCGAATTATGCATGAGGAATAGCCCATGATTATGGCCCTGTCTGGAAAAGCAGAGTGTTTCTTACATAGCCGGTAAGCCCATTAAGAATGCAGAGCTGGTGAAACAATTGATGGAGGCATTGATGTTACCAGTCCAGGTTGGCATTGTCAAGGTAAAAGCACAGACAAAAGGTGACTCCGTGGAGGTAGAGGGCAACAGAAGGGCAGACGAGGCTGCTAAAGTAGCAGCAAGGCGGCCTAGGGAGCAGTGGACGGTGGCGGGG
Source organism: Dendrobates tinctorius (assembly GCF_039654945.1). Classification (NCBI taxonomy): domain Eukaryota; kingdom Metazoa; phylum Chordata; class Amphibia; order Anura; family Dendrobatidae; genus Dendrobates; species Dendrobates tinctorius. The sequence goes on along the minus strand of NW_027361680.1, from coordinate 3,828,413 downwards.
AGTCAGCGTATTCCAGCCACACTGAAATCCCTCCAGCAACAGGCTGCCCAAACAGAGAAGGTACACTGGGGGAGACTGGGAGCTGAGCTGAACTCAAATGGAGTATGGGAGAATAAGGATAAGTTGTGCCTACTGAAGTCCCTGTTCCCGATCATGGCGCAAGTGGGTCGTCCTCCCAGGGCTGTGGGGCACTTGTTACCAGGCCGGTGTCCGGGGGATGTGTCACAGCGGCGGTGACCCGGTCCGTGGCCCTGGGCGCCCAAATCAATGGTGGTTTTTTATGTAGTTTATGTGAATAGTTTGTGACGCCACCTGTGGTGTTCGGCAAGGGAGGTGTTAAGCCGACGCTGCATGCAAATCCGCTGGGACTGATGGTGTGGTGCAGCAAAGATGGTGTAGCTCCCCACAAGTGGAGCTGTAGTCCCAGGGCAGTGTAGGTGCTATGGATGAGGAGAGGCGCAGGATGGTATGGATGCTGGTACCCAGATGTAGCGGTGCTGAAGGTGTTAGCGCACAAATGAATGGAGGACACCTGAGTATGTCACCCTCAAAAGATGTAACGTTTTGAAATCAGCCACCCTCCTGCCTGTGGATTCAGAAAAGGGGGAATTGGTGACCATATTAGCAAGTGAGGAAGAATACTTTGACATGACGCATGAACATGACTGCATAGAATTGATGAGTCAGGAGACAGTGGGTTTTGCACAAGTTCATGAAAAGCCTGTTCCTAATGCAGATCTTGAGTTTTTTGTAGATGGTTCCAGATACCACCAGGATGGACGGTTCTACACTGGATATGCAGTAATATCTTCACATGAGGTAATCCGAGCTGAACCACTCCCTCCTCACATGTCGGCACAGGAGGCAGAGTTGAAGGCACTCACTGAGGCGTGTAGAGCCGCTGCAGGTAAAGTCGCTAATATTTACACAGATTCGAATTATGCATGAGGAATAGCCCATGCTTATGGCCCTATCTGGAGAAGCAGAGCGTTTCTTACATCAGCCGGTAAGCCTATTAGGAATGCAGAGCTGGTGAAACAATTGATAGAGGCATTGATGTTACCAGTCCAGGTTGGCATTGTCAAGGTAAAAACACAGACAAAAGGTGACTCCATGGAGGTAGAGGGCAACAGAAGGGCGGACGAGGCTGCTAAAGTAGCAGCAAGGCGGCCTAGGGAGCAGTGGACGGTGGCGGGGAGTCAGCGTATTCCAGCCACACTGAAATCCCTCCAGCAACAGGTTTCCCCAACAGAGAAGGTACACTGGGGGAGACTGGGAGCTGAGCTGAACTCAAATGGAGTATGGGAGAATAAGGATAAGTTGTGCCTACCGAAGTCCCTGTTCCCGATCATGGCGCAAGTGGGTCGCCCTCCCAGGGCTGTGGGGCACTCGGTACCGGGCCGGTGTCCGGGGGATGTGTCACAGCGGCGGTGACCTGGTCCGTGGCCCTGGGCGCCCAAATCAATGGTGGTTTTTTTATGTAGTTTATGTGAATATTTCGTGACGCCACCTGTGGTGTTTGGCAAGGGAGGTGTTAAGCCGACGCTGCATGCAAATCCGCTGGGACTGATGGTGTGGTGCAGCAAAGATGGTGTAGCTCCCCACAGGTGGAGCTGTAGTCCCAGGGCAGTGTAGGTGCTATGGATGAGGAGAGGCGCAGGATGGTATGGATGCTGGTACCTGGATGTAGTGGTGCTGAAGGTGTTAGTGCACAAATGAATGGAGGACACCAGAGCTGCAGTTTCAAAGCTTTACTCACAGTTCGTGGTACACACTGGTGCCCGCCTCCGTGCCGTGTCCTCCGGGGTAAAGACTCAACCAACCTCCCGGGCAAGTCAGGGCTCTCCTCTCCAACACTCCGCCAACATGTACCTTCCTGAACGACTCCGCCAATGCGCCTTGTGGTGTGAAGCGCTCCAGTACTTAGTAACCCTGGAATGCCTCCTAAGAGATGTTCCTAGAACTCTACTTGCACGGCAGACAGCTGTAGCCTGCTTCGGGGACGCCTCACTCCCGGCTCTCTATCTGTGTTGCTGTGGTGCCTCAAGTCTTAGATGGGAGTAATGCATTTACAGCCAACTACTCCACCGGTGTCTGTTGCAGAACCATAAGTGTCCATACAACCTAGGGGACCGGGCCCCGGCCTTCCGCTGAGAACCTATAGGCAGGGTTCTTCTTCCAACCCACGTCCCTCTCTGTTCTCTACTCCTTCGTTCCGTATTTGACTCTTTTTCTTATGGATGCTTAGGTTACAGTTCTACGTCCTTCCACCTTCCTTACTTTCCTGTGCCAGCTGGCTCAGGTCACTGAGGCAGCTGCAGCACTCCTTTCTCCATCCCTTCTTCCAGGGATCCTCACTCCTCTCCGAGTGACTTCCCACTCCGCCGACCCTCTGTCGGACTGACCCCTAAGGGACTGACCTGTAATTCTAAACCTTCCCAACCTTTTATATGAATCTCAACTCCATCCACCTCCCAACACATCCAGTGTTCCAAGCAAGGAACCACCAGAGGTGCTCTGCTACTCTCTAAGCACTGAGCCGCAATGTGGTTGTGCAGAACTACCCTGTTGTGTGGGGTGCGAGTGTTGGAGTGTGGAAAGGAGCTCCCAACTTACCCAGACGGTGGGGCACCACACCTTATGAGAAAGTGCAGTACCTCTGTGGCGACCGAGCCTCAGGGGCGCCACACAAGCATCACATGGCCCCACTCACGCCTCAAAAAGTCACGTGTGCCATGGTAGATGCCTTCTGGATCGCTGCTGGTTTCAGTTGTGCAGCCGCAAAACTTGTACAATCATGCCTCATCTGTGCACAACACAACTCAGGTAAAACAGTAAAAGTCCCTAAGAAAGTGACACCTAGGCCTCTCTACCCATTTCAGAGACTGCAGATTGACGACATACAGCTACCAAGGTAGGAGTGTATGCAAATATCCTAGTATGTTTAGATCTCTTCTCTTGTTGGCCGGAAGCCTATCCGGTAAAATGTGAAAATGCTAAAACGACTGCAGACAAACTGATAAAAGAACTGATATGCAGGTATGGTGTCCCAGAAACCATAGAAACTGATAGGGGTACACACTTCATGGGAGAAATAATGAGGGAAGCCATGCAGGTCCTGGGTACAACAAGCATTTCATACACCATATAGGCCACAAAGTAGTGGGAAAGTGGAAAGACTAAATGGGACACTTAAACTGAAAATCAAAAGACACCGGAAAGAGCTGGGTAGAGTGCTTGCCTCTTGCACTTTTTCCAGTCAGACACACTCCAAATAGAAAGACAGGTTTGTCTCCTTTTGAAGTCCTGTTTGGTAGTGCACCAAAGACTGGTCTGTACGTCCCACAGGTGCTACAAATGTAACACGGTGCTAGGACAGCCTATGTCCAGGCCTTGCAGAAAAGACTTAATGTGGTGCATAAACATGTGTTTTCATGCATTCCAGATCCTAATGCGAGTGCAGATGTGCATCAGTTGAATCCAGGTGATTGGGTGGTCATACGCAGACACATGAGAAGGAGTCTAGACCCATGATTTGATGGCCCCTTCCAAGTCCAGCTGACCACATCCACCTCAGTAAAACTTGAGGGAAAGCCCACCTGGATCCATGCCAGTCACTGCAAGAAGGTCCTTTCAACAGCAGAATGACTGTTCTCCTAATCACCTTGCTGGCAGTGACAGGGTTACTGCACTCTACAGAGACACAGGACAAACGCTTAAATGCTGACTGGGACCACACACTTATTCAGCATCATGCTCTTCTCATAAAGGACATGGAAGGACAGAAACCGAAAGACTGTTGAATCTGTACACACAGCCCAGTATCTGCAAGGACTATGCTGTACTTAGCCTTACTTCTGGAGCCATGGAAGGTATTAACCCCACACTGCATACACAATGAGACTTGGACTCAATCTGGGTTTTGGGGAAAAGATGTGCCCCGTGATATATCTGCCTCATTGGCTATAATCGAATGGGCCACTAATCCCTGGTTTCAGTTTAGTATAACGTGGCCTAAGGTACAAATGTGGTGGTGGGAATATGATTCAGAGTTCGGAAATATGGTTGCCAGGAGGAGGACTGAAATTCCTCACTCAGACCCCATTCCCAATGATGGACTGTGGTTCAGTCTCCAACACAATGGAGCAAATACCTGTGGTGAGGACAATAATTGCTTCCGTATATACACTCATGATCAAACACAGGTTAATGAGATGGTGTACCAGGATGGTGTTGAAGGCTGTAAAGCATCTACGGGTAAAATAATAAGGAAAGAAAGGGGTAAATGTACATCTGGTATAAGTGGAAAACAAATGAATAATACTTGGTGTGCCCATAAGCCTATGTCAGGACTTTTGAGTTTATACCAATGTATACAGACCCTTGGTCACGTTTGTGTTCTCCCCGAAGGAGTATTCTTGGTTTGTGGACATCGTGCCTACAGGTTGGTGAGCCCAGACATAAAAGGGGTTTGCATTCTTGCCAATATGTGACGATCCCACCGCTGCCACCAATATGTCATGATCCCACCGCTGACACCAGTATGTCAGCGGACGGAGGGATGCGACGCACTGCCGGCACACGGCTATCACAGGCACAGTGGGGGTTTATCTTAGTTATCCCACCACTGGCACCATGTGCCAAAAATACAGCAAGCTCGTCTTGCATTAACAATTTATCGCAGGGGGGTTCTTTTGGGTGCCCCACCACTGCTAACAACCTTCCAAGAACTGCGGGGATTTATGTATATCCCACTTTCTCAGTTCCACTTTGGAACTCGCAGCTCTCCGTTGCCCCCCTTTACCCTCAGGTCAGTCAGGGAACTACACCTGGGATAATTGGTCGCCGGCCGGCTGCTTCAATTAGGTCTGGCCACCAGGCATGCTGCAGTGAGGGAGTTATCAATGCTTTTGCCGCAGCCACCCAATTAGCTTATCAAATCCCTTTCCATCACAGCCAGCTGTTCCCGGGGCCCAAATCACATTTCGCTGCCACTAGCTACGATTTACTTAATCAATGAGTTAGTTAAGAGGGTCCATAGCAAACCCCCAAATTAGTAGCGATTATCTAAAGGTGCTAAAGTTCGTTTTTTAGAGCATGAAGACAGGCTGATAATTTTACGATTTATTCCCCAAAGAGGGCAGTGATTACATAGATAAAAAGTTGTTACAAAGTTGAGACATTAAATATGTACAAGGCAAATATAAAATAACAGGGATTAAAAAGACAGAGATTGACACTTACATGTGCTTAGTTGGTTTTAGGCAAACCATGTGGTCAGGGATGGGCAGCCAGCCACACATCCCCAGACATCTGCAGGTCTTTTCAGCATGAAAACTCCAGCTAAACTGAAGAATTTTAAGGGAGGGATATCTTATAGTTCAGCCCCCCTTTTTCCAAGTTGCAATTTCACTGTAAAACTTATGATAACTATATCTTAACGAGGGAAGCTCATATAAACACGCCGATGGTCTCATTTTTCTCAGTTTATCGAACCCAATAAGACAACACCAAGCATGCCGTAATTAGGACACTCCATTCGGGAGCAATATCTCAGTTTCTGGAGGGGTTAGAACCATAAAAAATAGAGGTTAGAAAGCTGGTTTTGTTGTCTACGCAGAGATGTGATTATTATATCTCTGCGGTGTATGGTTTTTGCGATATGACTTGTTTTATTACTTCCCATAGCTGAATTCAAGCCCCTGGATTTAGACAAAGATATGCTCTCCACTCAGCTTAATTAACATTCCTAGCTTCACAGGAAATGGCCGGTGTCATGTTTCAGATGCAGGCAGTCCAGCACACACACACAGCTGCTAAGGAGGGAGAAACAAAAGGAGGGGGGCTGCAGCTGTGTGGCAAGCAGCTTTCTCATAGTATGGAAAACTCTGGAAGGTTCCAGCAAAATCATGCCTTACAGTACATTACACCTCCCCCTTTTAGAGGGTGCTATGGAGGCATTACCTGACGGTAATCCGCCATGCACACCTCAGCTGGTTCGCCCCGGCGGGACAACCCATCGGCATTACCTCCCCTCTCCAGCTCTCTGACCACAACCTTCTTTCATTCTCTATCAAGAACTGCCAGGCTGCTCAGGTCACCCCCACTGTTCATATCTATAGAAACATACAGGCCACTAACACCCAGAAACTTATGAAGAACTTGAAGTCTTCATTGGCCCCTATCTCCTCCCTCTCATGTCCTGATTCTGCATTGAAGCATTACAATGAAACACGTCAATGTGCCCTGGATGAATTTGCACCTCCTATACATAGAACACCACAACACAGATGGTGACAACCCTGGCACACCCTGCAAACACGTTTCCTGCAGTGGTACTCCAGGTGCGCCGAACATCTATGGAGAAAATCCAACCTATCCGAAGATTTCATCCATTATAAGTTTATGCTTCGAACATACAACACTGCCCTTCACCTCTCAAAACAAACCTATTTCAACACCCTCATCACCTCACTGTCCAATAACCCTAAACGTCTCTTTGACACTTTTCATTCTCTACTCAACCCAAGAGTACAGGCCCCAACCACGGAGTGTTAGTGTGGCTGGTCTGGAGCCAGAATCTCCAGGAGTGGACCCTCTAGGCCGTGGCACCGAGGGGCCCCGGGCGAGCTGCCTGGAGGAACCGACCCCTATACAGGGACCGTTAGGAGCAGGCCTAGGGGTTCGAGTACCACTGTAGCCGGTACCGAGAGGGGCGGCTCAGGATGGACTGGAGTAGGAGTGTGGGACTGAAGTGTAGGTGACAGGACAGAGCTGGAACACAGGAGACAGGAGTGGAGTAAGACTGTTGACTGGAACATGGAGAGATGGTTGGAGCAGGAACACAGGAGATAGGATTGGAACAGGAACACCGGAGGCAGGACTGGAGTAGGACGGGAGGACTGGAGCCGGATGGAGCAGGAACACCGGAGGCAGGACTGGAGTAGGACGGAAGGAATGGAGCAGGATGGAACAGGAACACCAGAGGCAGGACTGGAGTAGGACGGAAGGACTGGAGCAGGATGGGACAGGAACACCGGAGGCAGGACTGGAATCGGACTGCGTAGTACAGCAGGGGACATGGATAGCAGGACTGTGAGACTGCTGCAGGGAGCACACGAGAACGGGACTGTGAGACTGCAGAGAGCACACGAAGAAGCGAGGCCTAGGAAACACAACGATCAGGCGCCTCCCTCAGGGGGAAGTGGCCTGATATGCCCCTGTCTGGTCTGCCATTGGTCAGGGGGTGCTTCCGGGTCAGGGCACAGCCGGAGCACAAGAAGCAGAAGGGAGGCGCGGCCACGGCCTATGGCGCATGTGCATTGCATGCAAAGATGCCATCGCCGCACGCCTGTCAGAGGTGACCGCCGTGGCTGTCGGGCGGTGAGGGGCTGCGGCGTGGGAGTGATGGCCGGGTGAGTATGCAGAGACAGCGTGGGAGCAGAGGCTGGGTGAGTATGTCGGAACGGCGTGACAGTACCCCCTCCCCTAAGCCGCCCTCCCCAGAGATTAGCAAGAAATCTCTTGAGGATACGGGGAGCATTGATATTCTCCCGAGGTTCCGAGGATCTCTCCTCAGGACCAAAGCCCTTCCAGTCAACAAGAAAAAATGTCCTACCTCTAACCTTCTTCATGGCGATAATGTCCTCCACTTCAAAGACATCATCGGCACCCACTGGCTGAGGACCGGAATCAGGCAAGGAATTGAAGCGATTCAGCACCACAGGTTTCAGGAGAGAGACGTGGAAGGAGTTCCGGACCCGGAGTGAAGCAGGCAACCTCAATTTGTAGGCGACTTCGTTGATACGTCCCAGAATTTCACACGGACCGATGTAGCGTGGCCCCAACTTGTAGGAGGGCAGTTTCAACCGGATGAATTGGGACGAGAGCCAGACCTTGCCCCTGACACGATAGGGTGGAGGATCCAATCTCTTCTTGTCGGCATAATTCTTCATCCGATCAGCAGACTTCTTGAGTGACGTGTTGGTCTCGGCCCAAATCTTGGAAAATTCAGAGGACAAAGCGTTGGCCATGGGTACCTCGGATGCAGGGGTTATCGGAAGGGGAACACCAGGATGTCTGCCGAACACAATGAAAAACGGAGACTTGGCCGAGAACTCGCCAGCATGGTTGTTGTAAGCGAACTCTGCCCAGGGAAGTAAGTCAACCCAATCATTCTGATGGGTATTGGAAAAACGACGTAGGTACCCAGTCAATGTCTGGTTGGATTGTGGATGGTAGGCCAAGGAGAAGTCAAGGGAAACGTTCATGAGATTACAAAGTGATCTCCAGAACTTGGAGGTGAACTGAACCCCTCGGTCCTACACAATGCGCTGAAGTAGTCCATGGAGTTTGAAGATTTGGTGGATGAAGACTTTGGCCAGCTCCGGAGCCGAGGGGAGACCAGGCAGAGGGGCGAAGTGGGCCATCTTTGAGAAACGATCCACCACCACCAAGATGACTGTGCAGCCAGAAGAACAGGGTAGGTCGGTGATGAAATCCATGGCGATGTTTTCCCAAGGGACCGCAGGGACGGGCAATGGCAGCAACAAGCTGGACGGAGGTCTTTGTCGCACTTTGTTTTTTGCACAGGATGGACAAGAAGCCACAAAATCAAGTACATCTTGGCGAAGCGTGGACCACCAGAAGTGACGCGCGATAAGATCCAGGGTCTTCTTAGTCCCGGCAAGGCCGGCCAGTTTGGAGGAGTGCCCCCATAGGAGGACTTTTCGCTTGAGGTTCTCAGGCACAAGCGTTTTGCCAGGAGGAGGAGCAAGCCAGTTCACTTGAGCCACTGTGATGATCCTAGTGGGGTCAATGATATGCGAGGGTTGCTCTGTCGTTTTGTGTGGCTGGAAGACCCTGAACAGAGCATCGGCTTTGGTATTCTTGTTGCCGGGACGGAAACGGAGCTCGAAGTCAAATCGGGCGAAAAACAAGGACCATCTGGCCTAACAAGGGTTGAGTCTCTGGGCAGACTGGAGATACGCCAGATTCTTGTGATCCGAGAAGATGACAAAGGGATGGACAGCTCCCTCCAGGAGGTGATGCCACTCCTCCAAGGCCAACTTGATGGCCTGAAGTTCCCGGTCACCGACTGAGTAGTTACACTTGGATGGAGAAAAGGCCTTCAAGAAGAAGCCACAATGGTGCAGACGACCGGAGGCGGATCTCTGGGACAATACTGCCCCGGCACCTGTCGAGGAAGCGTCCACCTCGAGTACAAAAGGTCGGTTGCTCTCCGGGCGATGCAGGACCGGAGCCGTGGAGAAAGCTCGTTTCAGGGTCAGAAAGGCCTCTTCAGCCTCCGAAGGCCAATCCTTGGGAGTAGTCCTTTTACGGGTGAGAGCAGAAATAGGACTTGTGACTGCGGAAAAGTGAGATGAATTGCCGGTAATAATTGGCGAATCCGAGAAACCGTTGTATTGCCCTTACTCCGACGGGGCGAGGCCATTTGAGAATGGCAGACAGCTTCTTGGGGTCCATCCTCAGTCCATCGTCGGAGATAATGTATCCCAGAAATGGCAGAGAGGTTTGTTCAAAGAGACATTTCTCTATCTTCACATACAGGTGGTTCTCCCGAAGACGCTGTAACACCAAGCAGACACTCTTTCTATGGGACGAGAGATCTGGCGAGAAGACGAGGATGTCGTCCAAGTACACGACCACACAGGAGTACAAGAAGTCCCGGAAGATCTCGTTGACGAACTCTTGAAACACCGCAGGAGCATTGCAGAGACCAAAGGGCATGACCAGGTACTCGTAATGGCCGTCTCGAGTGTTGAAAGCCATCTTCCACTCATCTCCAGTGCGGATACCGACCAAATTATAGGCTCCTCTGAGGTCCAACTTGGAGAAGACCCGAGCCCCTTTGAGACGGTCAAACAACTCCGGAATGAGTGGAAGTGGGTCCCTGTTCTTGATGGTAATCTCATTCAAGCCCCTATAGTCAATGCACGGCCATAGAGTTCCGTCCTTCTTTTTGGCAAAGAAAAACCCGACTCCCGCGGGCAACAAGGATTTCCATATAAAGCCTTTGGCGAGGTTCTCCTGGATGTATTCGGACATGGCTGTGGTCTCAGCAGGAGACAGGGGGCAGATTCTGCCCCTTGGGGGAGTTGAACCGGGAACAAGTTCAATCGGGCAGTCAAAATGCCGGTGTGGAGGAAGGACCTCCGCTTCCTTCTTATCAAAGACATCAGCGTAGGAACTGTAGGCTGCAGGGAGACCTGGAAGGTCTGGGGGTGGCCGAGGAGCGGCCGCCAGGTGGACAGGACAGCGAGCTTGGCACGGGTGCCCCCAGCGGAGTATCTCCCCAGAAGACCAGTCGAGAACAGGCTGATGAGTCCTTAACCATGGGAGACCAAGTACAATGGCGTGGGAGAGCTTAGGCAAAACGTAAAAGGCTATCTTCTCTCTATGTAAGGCACCGACTTGCAACGCCACTTCTTCAGTAACCAAGGTGACGGTCACCTGTAGTGGTTTGCCATCCACCCCGGCAATCTGGAGAGGGTTAGATAGAGCAACCATGGGAATTTGGTATGTGTCCACTTCTTCAGGCCGAATGAAGTTACCTTCTGAGCCCGAATCCAAGTAGGCCACCTCGGACCCACGTCTCTCCCCTGAAAGCAAAAGAACAGATATAGTAAGAGGTTGAGAGGGATCATCATCACCTAGGGAGGCCTCTCTTACCTGACCTAGACGGAGGAGTTTCACTGTCTCTTAGGACAGGTGCGGATATACTGCGATGAACCTCCACAATAAAGGCACAGACCTTGTGCCCGCCTCTCTTGCTGACGCAACTTGGCCAACTTGAGGAGGTCTATCTGCATGGACTCTACCGAGGAGGAAGAAGGGGACCCGGCTGAACAAGGACTGGCAGAACGAATGAGAAGGGGAGCTGGCCTGGTGGACCTCCTGTCTCTCGCTGATTCCCGAGCGCGCTCCTGGAAGCGTAGGTCAATGCGGGTAGCCATCGAGATAAGGTCCTCTAAGGTGGGTGGGGAATCTCGACCTGCGAGTTCATCTTTTATTCTGCCTGAAAGACCGCGCCAGAACACCCCTACCAAAGCCATGTTATTCCAGCCGAGCTCGGAGGAGATAGTGTGAAAGCGGATAGCATACTGTCTGACCGTGAGAGAACCCTGATGTAGGTTAAAGAGTGACTCTGTGAAAGCGGCTAACCGGCCCGGCTCATCGAAGACCCTGTGAAAAGTATCCAAGAAAACCGGAAGACTTGAGATAACGGGATCGTCACGTTCCCAGAGAGGATTCAACCAGGACCAGGCCTCTCCCTCCAGATGGGACATAATAAAGGCTACTTTGGCCCGGTCAGAGGGATATTGCTGTGGCAACCATTCAAAGTGGAGGCTACACTGATTTAAGAACCCCCTGCAGAGCTTGGGATCCCCAGTGAAGCGAGGCGGTTTGGCGAGGCGGGGCGTCGGGAGAGCTGTAGGAGTGGAGGGAGGAGTCGGAGTTGCGGCGTCAGACAGGAGCATCGACAAGCGGCTATCAAAGGAGGCCATGTAAGACAAAATATGGGCTTGAGTATCTTGTTGCTGGGCCAGCTCCTGTTGAAGACTGGCCAGTAGATTGGCAGTTCCAGGATCGGCCACCTGCAGGGCCGACAAACGGGTGTCCATAGACTTCATGACAGACATAATGTGTCCCTGATTCTCCCGCAGGAAGAGTAACTCTTTCTGGGTAGCAGCAGTAGTACCAGCGGAGTCCATGGCTTGATCGTACTGTTAGAGTGGCTGATCTGGAGCCAGAATCTCCAGGAGTGGACCCTCTGGACCGTCGCACCGAGGGGCCCTGGGCGAGCTGCCAGGTGGAACCGACCCCTATACAGGAACCATTAGGAGGGGGGGGGAGTGGAAAACCACTAATGAACGACTATAGATCCGATGTAAAAATATATATATCTTTATTAGGACACATAAACGGATCCCAGACAAAACAGTGCTCGATAGTGCATTAAAATGATCCACGCACCATAGGAAACATAGCAGACCTCCCTAAGAGACTTAAATAATATAGTCCAAAAGGACACTGAAATCTCCTCACATAGATAGGCATACAAGATTAACATTATATCATAACATCTTGAATGTTCATTTACAGACCTTCCAGCCCTACTCACATTATTGCTCTCCCCTAAGACTAATAGTCAGAGAACCGCTAAAAAAATAAAGGGAAGATGTCATTATATATCTGCACCACCAAATGGTTAGACAAATGCCTCAGTGGTTGGTGCACACTAACAAGCAGAAACGCATATAGCGGAAAAGCGGTAATAATTACCAGCACCGGGCGGTAGAGAGGAATCCCAGGGGGGTCTGCGCGTGTGAGGAGATTTCAGTGTCCTTTTGGACTATATTATTTAAGTCTCTTAGGGAGGTCTGCTATGTTTCCCATGGTGCGTGGATCATTTTAATGCACTATCGAGCACTGTTTTGTCTGGGATTTGTTTATGTGTCCTAATAAAGATATATATATTTTTACATCGGATCTATAGTCGTTCATTAGTGGTTTTCCACTCCCCCCCCCCCTTCTTTATAGTTGTTTCTAGCGACGGATCTACATTTAGGTCTTACACAACAGAGGAGGCATCTAGGTGTAATTTATTATGCCAGGAATATGTCCTCCTAGTCTGATTGTGTTTATGAGTACTCTATTTAGGAACCATTAGGAGCAGGCCCAGGGGTTCAGGTACCACGGTAGCCGGTACCAAGAGGGGAGGCTCAGGATGGACTGGAGTAGGAGTGTGGGACTGAAGTGTAGGTGACAAAACAGAGCTGGAACACAGAAGACAGAAGTGGAGTAAGACTGTAGACTGGAACGTGGAGGGATGGTTGGAGCAGGAACACAGGAGACAGTATTGGAACAGGAACACCGGAGGCAGGACTGGAGTAGGACGGAAGGACTGGGGCCGGATGAAACAGGAACACCGGAGGCAGGACTGGAGTAGGACGGAAGGACTGGAGCCGGATGGAACAGGAACACCGGAGGCAGGACTGGAGTAAGACGGAAGGACTGGAGCAGGAGGGAACAGGAACACCAGAGGCAGGACTGGAGTAGGATGGAAGGACTGGAGCAGGATGGAAAAGGAACACCAGAGGCAGGACTGGAGTAGGACGGAAGGACTGGAGCAGGATGGGACAGGAACACCGGAGGCAGGACTGGAGTAGGACGGAAGGACTGGAGCAGGATGGAACAGGACCACCGGAGGGAGGACTGGAGTAGGACGGAAGGACTGGAGCAGGATGGAACAGGAACACTGGAGGCAGGACTGGAGTCGGACTGCATAGTACAGCAGGGGACATGGATAGCAGGACTGCGAGGCTGCTGCAGGGAGCACACGAGAACGGGACTCTGAGACTGCAGAGAGCACACGAAGAAGCGAGGCCCAGTGTGCTAGGAAACACAACGATCAGGCACCTCCCTCAGGGGGAAGCGGCCTGATATGCCCCTGTCTGGTCTGCCATTGGTCAGGGGGTGCTTCCGGGTCAGGGCATAGCCGGAGCACAAGAAGCAGAAGGGAGGCGTGGCCGCGGCCTATGGTGCATGCGCATTGCATGCAAAGACGCCGTCGCCGCGCACCTGTCAGAGGTGACCGCCGTGGCTGTCTGGCGGCAAGGGGCTGCGGCATGGCAGCGATGGCCGGGTGAGTATGCAGAGACGGCGTGGGAGCGGAGGCCGGGTGACTATGTCAGAACGGCGTGACATGGAGCTTCGAGTTGACGATCTGGCCAATTACTTCAAAGAAAAAATTGACCATATCCGACTGGAAATTATCTCCCAATCCCCTCATACCATGCACTGTCTTCCCTCCCGCACTGCATCTAGCTCACTCTCTGATTTTGAACCAGTCACAGAAGAAGAAGTAAGCAGGCTCCTTGCATCTTCTCGTCCAACCACTTGCACCAGTGACCCATTTCCGTCACATCTACTCCAGCCCCTTTCCCCTGCTGTCACCCCTCACCTAACTAAAATATTTAACCTCTCTCTCTCTTCTGGTATCTTTCCCTCATTTAAGCATGCCGTCATACATCTACTACTTAAAAAACCATCCCTCAACCAAAACTATGCCGCTAACTATAGACCTGTCTCTAACCTTCCCTTCATCTCTAAACTCCTGGAACGCCTGGTCCACTCCCGTCTTATCCGCTGTCTCTTTGATAACTCTCTTCTCGACCCTCTCCAATCTGGTTTCCGCTCTTTACACTCTACTGAAACTACCCTCACTAAAGTCTTTAATGATCTACTAACAGCTAAATCATTACTCCATGCTAATTCTCCACTCCCGTCTTATCCGCTGTCTCTTTGATAACTCTCTTCTCGACCCTCTCCAATCCGGTTTCCGCTCTTTACACTCTACTGAAACTACCCTCACTAAAGTCTCTAATGATCTACTAACAGCTAAATCATTACTCCATGCTAATTCTCTTGGATCCCTCTGCAGCATTCGACACTGTGGATCGTCAGCTCCTCCTCACTATGCTCCATTCCATTGGCCTCAAGGACACCGTTCTCTCCTGGTTTTCCTCCTATCTCTCTGACTGCTCCTTTACTGTAACTTTTGCTGGCTCCTCCTCCTCTCATCTTCCCCTCACTGTTGGAGTTCCTCAAGGATCAGTCCTAGGCCCCCTCCTCTTCTCTTTGTACACTGCCCCTATTGGTCAAACAATCAGTAGATTTGGTTTCCAGTACCATCTCTATGCTGATGACACCCAATTATATGCTTCTTCCCCTGACATCACGCCTGCCTTTCTAGAAAACACCAGCGATTGTCTAAACGCTGTGTCTAACATCATGTCCTCACTATATCTGAAATTGAACCTGTCAAAGACTGAACTCCTTGTGTTTCCTCCCGCTACTACTGTACCTATACCCGACATTGCCATTTCCGTGTGTGGTTCCACTATTACTCCCCAGCAACAGGCCCGCTGTCTTGGGGTCATGCTTGACTCCGAGCTTTCCTTTGTCCCCCACATACAATCACTGGCTCGCTCTTGTTATCTGCACCTCAAAAACATTTCTAGAATTCAACCTTTTCATACTTTTGACTCCGCAAAAACTCTTACTGTTTCTCTTATTCATTCTCATCTCGACTATTGTAAGTCTCTTCTAATCGGTCTCCCTCTTACCAAACTCTCCCCTCTCCAATCTGTCTTGAATGCTGCTGCCAGGATCATATTCCTCACCAATCGTTACACCGATGCCTCTACCTTGTGCCAGTCATTACACCGGCTACCCATCCACTCCAGAATCCAGTACAAACTTACTACCCTCACCCACAAAGCTCTTCATGGCTCAGCACCACCCTACATCTCCTCCCTTGTTTCAGTATACCATCCTACCCGTGCCCTCCGTTCTGCTGATGACCTGAGGTTAGCATCCTCAATAATCAGAACCTCCCACTTCCATTTCCAAGACTATACACGTGCTGCGCCAATTCTTTGGAATGCACTTCCCAGGTCAATACAATTAGTCCCCAATCCCCACAATTTTAAGCGTGCCCTGAAAACTCATTTTTTCAGACTGGCCTACCGCTTCAACACTTTAACCTAATCTATCCCTATGTGGCACAGCCAAAAGTTTTTACCATAACCAGGTTCCCCGCATCATGTTCCCACATGCTTTATGCATCCATTAGCCCTCTGTGTCTGTACTGTTACACACTTAACATTATCACGAAACAATCACTGACCTCAGGGAGACCAGTCAAAGAAAACACTGCGGCATCCGGCAAAGGCGCTCAATCACAGTGAAATCCTGTGAGAAATGCTCCCTGGGAATTACGAATATGCAAATAAAGTGTCCGTGGAGCCTCATTTTAGAGTCTCAAACACGGGACTAGCCAGATCTTCCTCCAGGGAAGGACCCAGCCAAGGGGTGGCTTCTTTCGGAAACCACCATTACCACCATATTAAGTGGCCCTTTACTGTAAGTCAATATCTAGCTCTTCATGAGTTTACAGATATGACAAGGGAAATACCAAGGCCAGGTATCCATCCACAGACAGTTGTTTCAGGGTGTTGCCCCTCATCAGTGTGGAGTAGGATTCTGGCAAGGCGGGAGCAATGCCTAGTAGACCAACATCATGAAACAATCACTGACCTCAGGAAGACCAGTCAAAGAAAACACTGCGGCAGCCGGCAAAGGCGCTCAATCACAGTGAAATCCTAGGTGCAATGCTCCCTGGGAAATACAAATATGCAAATAAAGTCGGTGGAGCCTCATTTAAGAGTCTCAAACACGGGACTAGCCAGATCTTCCTTCAGGGAAGGACCCAGCCAAGGGATGGCTCCTTTCAGAAACCACCATTGCCACCATATTAAGTTGCCCTTTAAGTCAATATTCAGCTCTTTACAAGTGTACAGATATGACAAGGGAAATACCAAGGCCAAGTATCCATCCACAGACAGCTGTTTCGGGGTGTTGCCCCTCATCAGTGTGGAGTAGGATTCTGGCTAGGTGGGGGCAATGCCTAGTAGACCAACATCATGAAACAATCACTGACCTCAGGGAGACCAGTCAAAGAAAACACTGCGGCAGCCGGCAAAGGCGCTCAATCACAGTGAAATCCTAGGTGCAATGTTCCCTGGGAAATACGAATATGCAAATAAAGTCTGTGGAGCCTCGTTTAAGAGTTTCAAACACGGGACTAGTGAGATCTTCCTCCAGGGAAGGACCCAGCCAAGGGGTGGCTCCTTTCGGAAACCACCATTACAACCATATTAAGTGGCCCTTTAAGTCAATATCTAGCTCTTTACGAGTTTACAGATATGACAAGGGAAATACCAAGGCCAGGTATCTCCCACTCCTGTCTCCAAGACTATACATGTGCTGCGCCAATTCTTTGGAATGCACTTCCCAGGTCAATACGATTAGTCCCCAATCCCCACAATTTTAAGCGTGCCCTGAAAACTCATTTATTCAGATTGGCCTACCGCCTCAACACATTAACCTAATCTATCCCTATGTGGCACAGCCAAAAGTTTTTACCATAACCAGGTTCCCCGCATCATGTTCCCACATGCTTTATGCATCCATTAGCCCTCTGCGTCTGTACTGTTACACACTTAACATTATGGCTGGTCCATACAATCAGGGCAACTGTTACCACCCACCTTTCGTGTCTCACTTTTTTCCTCATAGATTGTAAGCTTGCGAGCAAGGGCCCTCATTCCTCTTGGTATCTGTTATGATCTATGTGATCATTGTTATGCTGTAATGTCTATTGTCTGTACATGTCACCTCTGAAATGTAAAGTGCTATGGAATATGTCGGCGCTATAGAAATAAAATTTATTATTATAACTAACACCAGCCACTTTCATAGTTCCTCATAGCAAAATAGACATTGCAGCAGTTCCAATTCATACTTTGTATGGAAGGGCTGCAGACAATAAGCCCCGTCCAAATGGTAGGCCGCATCTAGTAGAAATGGGGATAGCAAATAAAATATTCAGTAGTATGCTAATATGCCCCTTCATAACACAAATGTGGGATAAATTAGTGGAAGCTACCGACTACCTGGATGATCAGATTTTCCAGATTCTTGAAGTTCTTAATGAAACTAATACAATACAGAGACAATTAATCATAGTTACTAACCAACATACTATAGTACTAGATTACCTGACAGCAAAAGGAGGAATGTGTCAGATAATTGGTCCCACCTGTTGTAATTATATCGACCCTGCTGGCAATCTCCAGATCAGGGCCAGTATAGACAAAATAGGTGAACTTAGAGACCAATGGTTAAAACAACACAGTGCAAACAGAGACTCCTGGTGGGGTAACACATTCTCTTTTTTAAATCCAGCAAATTGGTTTAATGGCATAGCAGGATGGATTTTTGGCATTGTACAGACTTGTATGCAAATTTTGTTGTTTTGCTTATTGTTTTATGTAGCCGTAAAAGCGCTAATATATGTATTACTTAAGCTACTGAATAATGTATGTGCGAAAAAAAAATCTAAGGCTGAACCTTCTGTAGTGTATCATAGACCCGAGGTAGCCATTGCTGATGGGGAAAGTGAGTGTCCACACTGAAGGTGGAAGAGCAAAGCAGGTAGGAAGCCCCCTTATGGGTACTAGACCCATGAGACAGTAGCTCCTTTGTGGACATCAGCTGACCCTGTGGCAAAGGTTATACCATTTACAAAAGGGGGGGGAAATTGATATAGAAGGCAAATGGAGAATTAAAGGCAATTAACTTTAATTCTCCATTTGCTTTTTGCCTTTCATTTATTCTTATGACACTGCAGTTTTGCCTGTCTCCTCTTCAAGGGAAAAATGCTTCTTATCATATATGTTCTCAATAGTCAGCCACAACATGTTCTGGGTACATTGTAAACATGGTATGACCCTGAAGGTGATGGTGGGTGATGGTGGGTGATGGTGGGGGCCACATGAGCTCCATAGAATTACATATTGTTGTAAATGGTATAAAAGATTGCCTTGTATTTCATTACGTCAGATAAATTGATTTGACCACGGCCCGTGTGTGTTCAGTCTCTTTGTCTCTAAGTGCTTGTAAATTAAGGGCGAAACTCCTAATCTGGCCTCACTGGTGATCTGGCAGATCTGACTCTTGGTCAGAACGAAAAGCAGTTACGACAGTATTACGGTCAAATCCATACTGGGTGAGCGTCTGAGGGTGACTACGGGAATATTTATACGGAGATTTAAATTGTACCCTATAATATATATACTTGCTATCTTGTTATCCAGTACTTTATTTCAACATTTTGTATTATGGTCAAATCCAGACTGAGTGAGCGTCTGAGGGTGACTCCGGAAATATATACCGAGATTTCAAATTTGACCAACACTGTATACAGCTCTATGCTTCTGATACAGTACCCTTTTTTGCTATTTAGATTCTGGTGTAATCCTTAATGAGCCTGTGAACGTCTGTCTGTTACTCCGGAAATATATTTGGAGATTTAAGATTACACCAACACTGTATACAGCTGTACGCTTGTGATAAATTACCCATTTACTGCTTTTTATATTCTGGTACAATCCATACTGAGGCAGTGAGAGTCTGTTTCTGACTATGGAAATATATACGGAGATTTACAATGCCCCTTATACTGTATACAGCTGTACGCTTCTGATCCATTACCCTTTTACTGCTTTTTATATTGTGGTGTAATCCATACTGGGCCTGAGAGCATCTGTGTCTGCCTCCTCAAATATATACTGAGATTTAGAATGTTTAAACTATACTATATATACCTATTATCTGCTGATACTGTACCCTTTGTCAAATTTCTATATTCTTGTCAAATCCATATTGGGCCTGAGAGTGTCTGTGTCTGCCTCCTGAAATACATACGGATATTTTTTCTACTTTCACTAAACTATATATACCTTGCATCTGATACAGTACCCTTTGAACCAGAAGGTCCTCCTCCACCCACCACTCTAAGTGCATCATTGACACCTGGAACATTGGCCCACATGTGTGATTATTTCTTGCTGATCTTCTTTTTATATTATGGTGTGATCCATACTCCTGTGAGAGTCTGTGTGTTACTTATTAAATATATACTGTATGTAGATTTAAAAATTACACCAACTCTGTATACAGCTGTACGCTTGTGAAACATTACCCATTTACAGCTTTTTATAGTCTTGTCTAATCCATACTGGGCCTGAGAGCGTTTGTGTCTGCCTCCTGAAATATATACAGAGTTTCAGAATGTTTAAACTATACTATATATACCTTGTATCTGGTGATACTGTACCTTTTTTCAACTTTTTAGATTATTGAGGAATCCATACTGAGCCTGTGAGTGTACGGAGATTTACAATTATCCCTAGACTGTATAGAGTTGTACGCTTCTGATACAGTACCATATATCTGCTGGTATTTTGGATTCATTTTCACAAAAATTAGTAAGCATAGTGGAAGAGGCCGCGGACGTTGGAATGGGGGCCAGCTTGTACTGATGGTGGTGGTGGTGCATCTGCTGGTAGTGCCAAAAGCACAATAGCAGCTAAGGCAGGAGGTGTTGAGCCTGCATCATGGTCTGGCTCCGGAAGGCCTGTAAGGCTCCCTTTTCTGGGAGTAGGTAAACTGCTTTTAAAGCCGGAGCATCAGGAACTGGTTTTGGCTTACATTGCTGAAACAGTCTCCAGCTCTATCACCTCCTCTTCTGAAGTTTCAAAAAAATGCAAGCACTGAGTCGTCAGTGCAGGCTTCTGGTCAGGAGCAACCCCTTTTCTTGGGTCCTTCACCCACACCAAAAGTGAAGGATGTGGCAGCCCACACTTCAGACTACTCCATGGAGCTCTTTTCACATACCATGCCTGGGTTCATTCTAAATGGGGAACATTATGTATGGAGCATTATTTGGGCTCATAAGTCACTGGAGCATCATCCATTGGGCCCATCATATACTGGAGCATTCTAAATGGGGCAGACTATATATGGAGCATTATTTGGGCCCTTAAGACACTGGAGCATCATCCATGAGGCCCATCATATACTGGAGCATTCCAAATGGGGGACATCAGACACTGGAGCAGCATTTACGGGGCCCATTATACACTGGAGCATTAGAAATGGGGCCCATTATACATGGTGCATTATTTTGGGCCCATAACACACTGGAGCATCATCAATGGATACCATCATATACTGTAGCATTATGTGGAGCTCATCATATACTGTATGGAACATTATATGGGACCAATTATTCTGTATGGAGAAATATATGGGGCTCATTATTCTGTATGGCGCACCATGTGGTGGCCATTATACTGTATGGAGTAATATACTGTCCGTTTTTTGAGCTATTGTAGAATTTAAAATAGATATCATTCATGTCATGTAAAAAGTGAAGTATTTTTCATTGTACTATACCTATATTTCTGTGTCGTATCGGAGCATCATGAATTGTAGCATGTGTTAAAGGGGCGCACTGACACTCTTTGGCCCGGGGCACACGAAAACCTGGAGCCAGCCCTACCCCCCACAACTTTAGCCAAATACCCCCAGTTTTCAATGCATAACTATTATTATAAAGTAGATTAAGGTTGACAAGCTTAAGTAATAAGAACTGATGTTGTTGGCATTGTCTTGGGAACTGTAGGTGTTTTTCCTGTCCTCCACTCCCTGCCGACTTTGCTTCCCCATTGACTTGCATTGGGTTTTGTGTTTCAGTTGGACCTCCGACTTTTCCCTATAGTAGGCCGATTTCATTCGACTCGACTTTTGAAAAAGTCAGGTTTCATGAAACCCGACTAGACCCTAAAAAAGGCAAAGTTGCTCATCTCTAGAAGACACTATGATTTAAATTGACACAAAAAATGGGAAAAACAGCAGTGAAATAGCTGAAGAGGTATTTGATGAGAAAGTAGTTAAAATTGATGAAGAACAGATTACTGAAAATGAAAAATACAACTACAAACAGACACAGAACCAAGACGTTCAATGAGAGAAAACAAAGGAAAAGCACCAAAACGTCTCTCATACAAGACAAGCACAAGTAAAATTTATGAACCTACTTCTTGGGAAGACTAAACTACCTAAAGAAGAAGCTAATAAATGGATAGAAGCAACAGAAATGAAATCCATGCATGACTCAAATACATGGACACTGACAGATTTACCAGAAGGAAGAAAAGCCATAGGATGTAAATGGATTAATAAAGTAAAATACCAAACAGATGGCACACCTGAAAGATACAGAGCAAGACTTGTAGCTAAAGAGTATTCTCAAAAATATGGAGACGACTATGATGAGACATTTGCTCCAGTTGTCCAACATACTACAATAAGAACTTTACTTACAGTTGCAGCTATGAAACAGATGTAACTGATACATCTGGATGTAAAGACAGCATTTTTGAATGGAGATTTAACAGAAGACATTTACATGGAACAACATCCAGGATTCAAAGATGAAAGAAACCCAAACAAAGTTTGCAAACTACAGAAAAGCATATATGGTTTAAAGCAAGCAGCTAAAGCGTGGAATGACAAAATCACGGAAGTGCTTACAAATGAAAAATTTCAAAGAAGCAAAGCTGATCCATGCTTGTGCACAAAAAGGCAGATGAATAGATGGATTTATGTACTAATATATGTAGACAACATTTTGATTTGTTCTGAACAAGAAAGGGATAAAGAAAACATTCTAAAAATCCTAAAGCAACATTTCTAAATCAAAAACTTGGGAAATGTGAAACAGTACCTAGGAATACCGACAGAAAGAGAAGAAGAAGACGGAATTTTCTTACTGAATCAAAACATGATTCAAGGCATAACAGAAAAATTTGGATTAAAAGATGCAAAAACAGTAAAGTCTCCAATGGAAACTAATTATCTTAAAGAGATGAATAGTGAGAAAAATATGCTACCAAATAATGAAGAGTACAGAACAACAATAGGAAAACTACTGTATCTAGAGACTGTTACAAGACCAGACATCGCAGCAGCAGTAGGAATCATGAGTAGAAAAGTGTCAAAACCAAATAAAGCTGACTGGAATGCTGTGAAGAGAGTAATGCATTATTTGAAAGGAACTAGCAATGTTAAGCTTAAACTACCCACAAGTGATAATTGCATTTTAACAGGATATGTTGATGCAGATTGGGCTGGAGATCCAAGTGACAGAAGATCTACCAGTGGACATATTTTTTTTCCTCCCAGGTGGACCAATAAGTTGGACAAGTTAGAAACAGTCAATTGTGACATTGTCTTCAACAGAAGCAGAGTATGGTGCCGCAGCACATGCAAGTCAAGAAGTTCTGTGGTTAAGACAATTGTTGACAGACTAAGGCCTGTTTCACACCTCAGTTTTTTGCAATCAGTCACAATCCGCCAAAATTTGAAAATGGCGGATCCGCTTTTCTTGTGGCGGATCTGCCATTTTTTCCCATAAGGATACATTAGTGGCGGATTTTGGCGGATGGTCGTCCGTTGTGTCCGCTATTCTGTGGATCCACCAAATTCCTGGCAGATTCTTTCTGAGGTGGATGGAGCTTGCAATTTTTTTTGCGCCGTCAAAATGGCGGACAATGGCGGATCCGCCGTCATCCGCCATGCGGTAGAATGGGCGCCTATGGGAGGTGGATCCGCCGGGATCCGTGATTTTGCGGAATCCGCTAAAACGCACTGAGCATGCTCAGAAAAAAAGATACTTTTTCAGACAGTCCCAAAACTATATAAGGTTTCCTAATTAACCCCTTAAGCCCTAAGGGTGGTTTGCACGTTCATGACCGGGCCAATTTTTACAATTCTGACCACTGTCCCTTTATGAGGTAATAACTCTGAAATGCTTCCATGGATCCCGGTGATTCTGACACTGTTTTCTTGTGACATATTGTACTTCATGTTAGTGGTTAAATTTCATTCATATAACTTGCGTTTATTTGTGAAAAAATGGAAATTTGGCAAAAATTTTGAAAATTTAGCAATTTTCCAAATTTGAATTTTTATGCCCTTAAATCACAGCGATACGGCACACAAAAAACTTGATAAGTAACATTTCCCACATGTTTACTTTACATCAGCACAATTTTGGAACCAAAATTTTTTTTTGTTAGGAAGTTATAAGGGTTAAAAATTGACCAGCGATTTCTCATTTTTGCAAAACCATTTTATTTTTACGGACCACATCACATTTGAAGCCACTTTGAGGGGTCTATATGATAGAAAATACCCAAAAGTGACACCATTCTAAAAACAGTACCCCTTAAGGTGCTCAAAACCACATTCAAGAAGTTTATTAACCCTTTAGGTGCGTCACAGGAATTTTTTGAATATTTAAAAAAAAATGAACATTTAACTAATTTTCACAAAAAAACATACTTCAGGTTCAATTTTTTTTATTTTACCAAGGGTAACAGGAGAAATTGGACTGAAAAGTTATTGTGCAATTTGTCCTGAGTACGCTGATACCTGATATGTGGGGGGGAACCACTGTTTCGGCGCATGGCAGAGCTCGGAAGGGAAAGAGCGCCGTTTTACTTTTTCAATGCAAAATAGGCTGGAATTCAGATTGGACGCCATGTCACGTTTGGAGAGCCCCTGATGTACCTAAACAGTGGAAACCCCCCACAAGTGACCCCATTTTGGAAACTATACCCCCCAAGGAACTTATCTAGATATGTGGTGAGAACTTTGAACACACAAGGGCTTCACAGAAGTTTATAACGTACAGCGGTACAATTAAAAAATCATATTTTTTCCACAAAAATGATCTTTTCACCCCCAATTTTTATTTTCCCAAGGGTAGCAGGACCCTAAAAGTTATTGTGCAATTTGTCCTGAGTACGCTGATACCCCATATGTGGGTGTAAATGACTATTTGGGTGCATGGCAGAGCTCGGAAGGGAAGCAGCGCCATTTGACGTTTTTGGCTGGAATTGAGATCGGACACCATGTCGCGTTTGGAAAGCCCCTGATGTACCAAAACAGTGGAAACCCCCCACAAATGACAACATTTTGGAAACTAGACCCCCCAAGGAACTTATCTAGATGTGTGGTGAGAACATTGAACCCCCAAGGGCTTCACAGAAGTTTATAACATACAGCCGTACAATTAAAAAATCATATTTTTTCCACAAAAATGATCTTTTCACCCTCAATTCTTATTTTTCCAAGGGTAACAGGACCCTAAAAGTTATTGTGCAATTTGTCCTGAGTGTGCTGATACCCCACATGTGGGGGTTAACCACTATTTGGGCGCATAGCAGAGCTCGGAAGGGAAGCAGCGCCATTTGACGTTTTTGGCTGGAATTGAGATCGGACACCATGTAGCGTTTGGAAAGCCCCTGATTTACCAAAACAGTAGAAACCCCCCACAAATGACACCATTTTGGAAACTAGACCCCCCAAGGAACTTATCTAGATGTGTGGTGAGCACTTTGAACCCCCCAGTGCTGCACAGAAGTTTATAACGCCCGGGCGAGAAAATAAAAAAATCGTATTTTTTTCCACAAACATGATCTTTTAGTCACCAATTTTTTTATTTTCCCAAGGGTACAAGGAGAAATTGGACACCAAAAGTTGTTGTACAATTTGTCCTGAGTACGCTGATACCCTATATGTGGGAGAAAACTACTGTATGGGCACGTGTCGGGCCTCGGAAGGGAAGTACTGATGTTCTGGAATGCAGACTTTGATGGAATGGTCTGCGGGTGTCATGTTGCTTTTGGAGAGCCCCTGATGTACCTAAACAGTGGAAACCCCCCACAAGTGACCCCATTTTGGAAACTAGACCCCCTAAAGAACTTATCTAGATGTGTGGTGAGCACTTTGAACCCCCCAGTGCTTCACAGAAGTTTATAACGACCGGGCGTGAAAATAAAAATATCGTATTTTTTCAACAAGCATGATCTTTTAGTCCCCATTTTTTTTATTTTCCCAAGGGTAACAGGAGAAATTGGACCACAAAAGTTGTTGTCCAATTTGTCCTGAGTATGCTGACACCCCATATGTGGGAGAAAACTACTGTATGGGCACACGTCGGGGCTCGGAAGGGAAGTAGTGACGTTTTGGAATGCAGACTTTGCTGGAATGGTCTGCAGGTGTCATGTTGCCTTTGGAGAGCCCCTAATGTACCTAAACAGTGGAAACCCCCCGACAAGTGGCCCCATTTTGGAAACTAGACCCCCTAAGGAACTTATCTAGATGTGTGGTGAGCACTTTGAACCCCCAAGGGCTTCACAGAAGTTTATAATGCCCGGGCATGAAAATAAAAAAATTGTATTTTTTCCACAAACATGATCAATTAGTCTCCAATTTTTTTATTTTCCCAAGGGTAACAGGACAAATTGGACCCTAAAAGTTGTTGTCCAATTTGTCCTGAGTATGCTGATACCTCATATGTGGGAGAAAACTACTGTATGGGCACACGTCGGGGCTCGGAAGGGAAGTAGTGACATTTTGGAATGCAGACTTTGATGGAATGGTCTGCGGGTGTCATGTGCGTTTGGATAGCCCCTGATGTGCCTAAAATATTGAAACTCCCCACAAGTGACCCCATTTTGGAAACTAGACCCCCCATGGAACTTATCTAGATGTGTGGTGAGCACTTTAAACCCCCAAGTGCTTCACAAAAGTTTATAACGCCTGGGCGTGAAAATAAAAAAATCATTTTTTTCCACAAAAATGATATTTTTGCCCCCAATTTTTTATTTTCCTAAGGGTAACAGGAAAAATTGGACCCCAAAATGTGTTTTGCAATTTGTCCTGAGTATGCTGATACCCTACATGTGGGGTAAAACACTGTTTAGGCGCATGGCAGAGCTTGGTATTGAAGGAGCACCATTTGATTTTTTCAACGCAGAATTGGCAGAAATTGAGATCAGACGCCATGTTGCATTTGGAGAGCACCTGATGTGCCCAAACAGTGGAAACCCCCAATTCTAACTCCAACCCTAACCCCAACACACCCCTAGCCCTAATCTCAGCCCTAGCCCAAGCCCTAACCCTAACCCTAGCCCTAGCCCTAACCCTAACCCTAATGGGAAAATGGAAATAAATACATTTTCTTTTAGTTTTATTATTTTTCCCTAACTAAGGGGGTGATAACGGGGGGTTTGATTTACTATTTATGGCGGTTTTTATGTTTGGCAGCTGTCACACGCTAAAAGACGCTTTTTATTGTAAAAATAGTTTTTGCATCACCACATATTGAGAGCTATAATTTTTCCGTATTTTGACCCTCCGAGTCATGTGAGGTCTTATTCTTTGCGGGACGAGTTGACGTTTTTATTGGTACCATTTTCGGGCACATGACAGTTTTTGATCGCTTTTTACTCCGATTGTTGGGACGCAGAATGAACAAAAACCAGCGTTTCATGAATTTCTTTTGGGGGGTGAGTTTACACCGTTCCGCGTGTGGTAAAATTGATAAAGCGGTTTTATTCTTCGGGTCAGTACGGTTACAGCGATACCTCATTTATGTCTTTTTTTATGTTTTCTCGGTTTTATGCAATGAAAACTATTTTATATAAAAAAATTATTATTGTTGCATCGCTTTATTCTGCGAACTATAACTTTTTTATTTTTTTGCAGATGCTGCTGTATGGTGGCTCGTTTTTTGCGGGACAAGCTGACGTTTTCAGCGGTACCATGGATATTTATATATATCTTTTTGATCGCGCGTTATTGCACTTTTTGTTCGGCGGTATGATAATAAATCATTTTTTGCTTCGCTTTTTATTTTTATTTTTTAAGGGGTTCGCTAAAGGGGTTAACTTATGGGACAGTTTTATAGGGCGGGTCGTTTCGGACGTGGCGATACCAAATATGTGTACTTTTATTGAATTTATTGGGGAATATTTTTTTTTTTTTTTTTACTAATTTATTTAGCGATTTTTTGAAAATTATTTTTACACTTTTTTTTAACTTTATTATATTGTCCCAGGTGGGACATCACTGTCCTGTGACAGATCGCTGATCTGTCACATCACAGATCACTGTGACAGATCAGCGATCTGTCACAGGCTTAGACGCAGACTTCCTCATGCCTGCGCTTTGCAGGCAGTGAGGAAGTCAGCTCCCTACAGGCCCCCGTCGCCATCTTGGATCCGGGGGCCTGTAGCGAAAGAGCCCCCCGCAGCAGCGCTGCACATTGCGCTGCCATGGGGGGCTCAGGGAGTCACTGAGGGAGCCCCCTCCCTGCCGATGCTTCCCTTTAACCCCCGGTACACTGCGATCGTGCTTGATCATGGTGTACAAGGGGTTAATGTGTCGGGGGCGGTCCGTGACCGCCCCTGACACATTGTGCCGGGTGTCAGCTGTGATAATCAGCTGACACCCGGCCGCGATCAGCAGCGCTCACCACGTGAGCGCCGCTGATCGCTATGACGTACTATCCCGTCCCTGGGAATTAAGTCCCAGGGCACATGGATGGGATAGTACATCTCATGGCAGAAAGGGGTTAATCATTGGGCCCAGACATCCGGCACCAGCCACACTGAGAAGAGCCAGACAGCACCTGCCCAGCAGCAAGACCCCCAGATGAGGATAGACAGAGCCTGCCAGCCAGCCATAACCTGCCCAGCAGCAAGACCCCCAGCTGAAAGACCCCTGGAGCAAGAGTCCTGCCAGCACCTGCCCAGCTGCACAGCACCAAGCCAGGACGGAGATACCTGCAACCAACACCAAATCCTGCAATTGTGTGAGTATTAAAACTATTTGTGTGGGGCATGTCTGTGGCTTGTCTGTCTGTGCGTGTGTGTGGACTGTGTGTGTGTATGTGTGTGTGGTCTGCCTTACTGCATGTATGTTCGTGGCCTCCAAGTGTTGCATGTCTGTGTGTGTGTGTGTGTGTGTGTGTGTGTATTTTTAGTATGTTTTTCTTTTTCATGCTTTAATTGTTTTTCTGTTCCATGTGTACTGAATTTTATTTTCATAGTACTGTATTTTTATTTCCATATTTGCAATTGTGCTATTTGTGTGGGGCATGTCTGTGTATGTTTGTGGCTTGTCTGCCTGTCTGAGTGTGTGGTCTGCCTTCCTGCATGTATGTTTGTGGCCTCCTAGTGTTGCATGTTTGTGTGTGTGTGTGTGTGTGTGTGTGTGTGTATTTTTAATAGGTTTTTTTTTTCATATTTTAATTGTTTTTTGTAGCATGTGTACTGAAATTTATTTTCATATTTGCAGCTGTGGTGTGATTGTGTTGTGTTGTTGTGATTGTGTTGTGCTGTATGTGGTGTTTCTCTTCTTTATCACTGTTTTTTTATTTTTCATTTATTGTGGTATTTAAAATAAAGAGCAGAGTAGCTCCTACTTGTGTTTAAAAAAAAAAAATTAAACGAAAAAAAAATAATAAAAACTTTAAAAACTGTCTGTAGTATTATTTAAAAACCAGGTAAAATTAATATGTGAAAAAAAGGTACATTAATTTTTGGTTTATTGGTATACAAGTGTGGTTATACTCTCAAGTGAGAGATTGGAATTTACACAAACACTTGGGTATTCTCTCGGTGAGAGATTTTCATGGAATTCACACACATGCAAACACTAAAAGTGTGGGTATACACAGGGATTACACACTTGCAATCACAGTGTGGTTACAATCTCAGTGAGAGATTTTTTCAGGGAATTCACACATGCAAACACTAAAAGTGTGGGTATACACAGGAATTACACACCTGTAATCACAGTGTGGTTACACTCTCAGCGAGAGTTTTTCAGGGAATTTACACATGCAAACACTAAAAGTGTTGGTGTACACAGGAATTACACACCTGCAATCACAGTGTGGTTATACTCTCAGTGAGAGTTTTTTAGGGAATTCACACATGCAAACACTAAAAGTGTGGGTATACACAGGGATTACACACCTGCAATCACAGTGTGGTTACACTCTCAGTGAGAGTTTTTCAGGGAATTCACACATGCAAACAATAAAAGTGTGGGTATACACAGGAATTACACACCTGCAATCACAGTGTGGTTACACTCTCAGTGAGAGTTTTTCAGGGAATTCACACATGCAAACACTAAAAGTGTTGGTATACACAGGAATTACACACCTGCAATCACAGTGTGGTTACACTGTCAGTGAGAGTTTTTCAGGGAATTCACACATGCAAACACTAAAAGTGTGGGTATACACAGGAATTCCACACCTGCATTCACAGTGTGGTTACACTCTCAGTGACAGTTTTCAGGGAATTTAAACACATGCAAACACTTTGGTATACTCAGTGAGTTTCAGGGAATTACACACATTATTACCAATGAAGGTTTTTTTTTTTAATAATAAAATTCTCTTTACTTGCAGATCCATAGCTGAAGCACATCCAGCCAGTAAGGCCGCAGGCCACTCACCGAGGAAAACACTTCAGTTTTCCTAGTAAGTATAAAGGCCTGAAAGCTTATTTTATCCTTTGTATAGTAGCTTAACAAGTGTCTTTATACTTGCAGATCCAGCCAGGAAAGCCGCAGCACATCAAGTCAGGAGCCGAAGCACATCCAGACAGGAGCCGCAGCACATCCAGACAGGAAGGCCGCAGCAGTTTTAATATGTCTTCTTCTGGGAGCTCCCACTCACAGCATCAGGCAACTGAGGTAATTTTTTTTTTTTTTTCATCTTGATTTTGGTTTACGCGTATTTTGAATAATTTTTTTTTTAACCCTATATGCATGGATTATGTTTTCACAGGAAGCTGAAGCAGAGGAGCTTCCAGGAGGAGACATGCAGGGTGGAGAGACGCAAGGAGGGGGCGTGCAGAGTGTAAGTTTAGCACATACAAACATACATACATAATGCTACACCCAACACAAACATTCATCACAGCGCACACACAATAACTACGCATCCATCCAAACCAAAATTTTTTTTTTCTATTTACAGTCTTCACAATCTGGTGCCTGCACAAGAGCAACTCCCAGGACATCCCAGCGTCGTCGAGGTGATGCCTCTGGTGGTCGGCAAATGGTAAGTAACCCTATTTGTAAAATTGAGTAATGAACCTCATGTGTTTGAATTGAATGTAATTTTTATTTTTTATTTTTTTTTTTTCTTCACAGGTTTCACAGAGTGCTCCCAGGAGACCAATTGAGGAAGGTCTGATTATAAACACTGATGACCTCATCCATGAAGTAGAAACATGGGAGCCGCTGTGGAACATGGGAAACCGTCTACATGCTGACCAACCGACCACCCGACAGCTCTGGGATGAGGTGTGTTCCGAGGTTGTAGAGAACTGGGAGGAGCTCGATGCGAGGGCCAGGGATTTAGTGAGTAAGTATTACAATTTCAGTAACTTATATTACAGCATGTGAAGTGTTGAATACTAATCACTTTGTTTTTTCCTTCACAGGTGACAGGGTTATCACACAGTGGTGGTCGCTCAGGGATCGCTTCAAGAGGGACTTCAACAAGGAGATGCAGGCCCCGAGTGGATTGGGAGGATGCCGGAGCACCCAGTACAAAAATTACAGAGCCCTGGCATTCCTCCGGTCGACGATGGTAACCAGAAGGTAAATATTCCACACACCATTTCTGTAGTACAAATGTTTACATGTTTAACCATTTTTTTTTTCAGCAATGTTAAATGAAACATAAATATATTAATGTATATATATATTTTTCTCTTTTTTTAGTACCGTCTGCAGCACTCTGGAGCCTGCTTCTCAGTTGCCTCCCTCTGGAGTGATCCCTTCAGAGACCGCCCCCGGTGACCACATCGAGGTATCCGACCCCTCTCTACCTTCCCTCTTGTCTCGTCCCTCTATCCCCTCCACCAGCACTGGAGCAGCAGGGCAGACTTCATCACATGAAGCTGCTGGTGACGACTTGTACCCTGTTCCCCACCCCTCAGACACTGCCACAACATCTCAACCAATTTTTGGTTCTGGCCGGCAGCGTCTGAGGTGTCAGGAAAGGATGACCTTGTCTGACTGTTTGAGTCTGAACTCATCTGTCCAGCATGGTTTCCACACTTATGGACAACAGTTATCTTCTGGGTTGACCATGTTCAATCAAAGTATCACAGAACTCAGAAGATGCATGGAACAGATGAATTCAGAGTCAAACCAGACGCTGAGACATATTTTTTTTCAATCAGTTGTCCGGCAAATGGAAGGTTAAAGTACTCACCAACAGATGCGTGTGATGCAAGCCTGTCACAATACTCTAGTGGAGGTACTCGCTGAAGCATCCCATCCTCCCCCTGTCCATCCTCCCTCTGCCCATCCTCCCTCTGTCCATCCTTCCCCCACCATCCATCATACAACCATTCCTCCTACCACTCCCTCTCCTTTCTCTAGTTCCCCATTCCATTCTTCCCAGTACCTTCCTTCCCCACTGCATTATAGCCCAATGCAATCACCATACCCACCCCCACACACACCTTCAATGTTCCCACAAACCTCATCTGTCCATCCACTCCCGTCCCAACCTCATGTTTTCAACCCCCCTTCCACTTCTGATCCTCACCAACTCCCTTCCCAGTCCTCCACCCCCTCGATGTGGTCAACCCTATTAACCCCTCCGATAGTATCTCCACCCAAAACTACCAGCATTTGTAATGTTTATGTAATTTTGTTATGTATTAAAAAAAAAAAATAAAAAAAAATTTTCTAACCAAAAAATAAAGTTTTCTAAAATTTTGAAAAACATTAGAAATAAAAACAATTTTTTTTACAAACTTTATTGTGTAGTTTCTTTTTTTGGGTTATTTCTTGGTATCACAACACTTGGTAACATTTCACAAAGTACACCGGTGTTGTAAAAAGGTAAAAACACTTGGTAACATTTCACAAAGTAAACCGCTGGTGTAAAAAGGTCACAACATTACATTTTACAAAGTAAACAGGTGGTGTAAAAGGTAAAAAAAACCAACAAAACTTGGTAACATTTCAAAAGTACACCGGTGGTTTTAAATTTGAAAATACAACACTTTTATTACAAACAATTGGTAAAAAGTAAAAAAAAACTAAAAAAAAATTTATACCATGTTAGGCTGGTTTCACATTAGCGCTTTTTAAGCGCACACACGGCCGGGGGTAGCTCCGCCCCCGAGCCGTCTCTCTGCCCGGCGTGCCCGCCCCTTGCTTGTAGCGCCGCCTCCTAGCGGACAGCGGCGCCTGCGATCGTCGCACCCTATCTTTAGCATAGGGTGCGCAGATCGTGCGCAGGCCGTGCGCTAGTTGCGCTTTGACCTGCGCTGCGCACTTTTGACGGTGCGCCGTGCGCGCCAAAATCGAACGTTTGAGACAGATTTTCTTCGATGGAAACAGGTTCCTTTGAAAGTACAAAGTTGTGCAGGATGACACACGCCTTCACCACCTCATCCACAGTCTCTGTTTTCATTTTTATGGCCGTCAAGAGCACTCTCCATTTTGCAGTTAAAATGCCGAAAGCGCACTCCACCACTCTTCGCGCTCTGGTCAATCGATAGTTAAAGATTTTTTTGCAGTGTGTCAATCCACGACTACCATATGGCTTGAGGAGGTGTTTGGACAACTGAAATGCGTCATCACCAACGCACTCAAATGACGGCCCATGGCAGACATCTTGAAGACCTGGGAATCATTTGAACGCCCATATGCACCAATGTCCACAGCAATAAATTTGCAGTTTGCATCCGCAAATGCCATAAGTACAATTCAAAAGTATTTTTTGTAGTTGTAAAATTCAGATCCAGATCCAATGGGTTTCCCAGTCCGAATATGCTTCCCATCCACGGCACCAACGCAATTTGGAAACTGGCAGATTTCTTTAAAGTTGTCAGCAATCTCCAGCCACCTCTCCTGTGTTGGCTGTGGGATGTATTCCTCATGGAGACAATCCCACAATGCCCGGCAGGTCTGTTGTACAATTCCAGATATAGTTGAAATCCCAAGACGGAACTGGTAATGGAGGGAGGTGAAGGTTTCTCCAGTTGCCAGTAAACTTGCAAAAAAAGGGAAAAAAGTAAAATTAATACAAAATACAAGCCATAACCTAACAATAAAAGTCAGCAGAATCAGAAAGCTTTTAAAAAATAGATAACTTACCGAAGCTTCACCATCAAACGCTCCGCCGGTGATATAGAAAGCCGCAATTGGGTGTCCCTTCTCCGGATTTGTGCTCCAACATGATCCACCAATATGTCGAACAAGTCCTGCCTCATGCGCACATAGTTGAAAAACTTGTCCGGGTTATCCTTCAATTCCAGGGAAAAGTGTAGAAAACACGCCACGGGTAAACCTCTGCGCATTTATCGGATGAATCCACTGGCGCCGTCTCCTCAGACGCAGGATTCGCAGTCTTCTTTTCTCCCTCTGGAGAGCAATAATTGCCAACTGATTGCAGTGAAGATCAAATTCCACACAGAAGCTGTTAATACTCGCAATAACTCCTTCCATCTCTGCCACTAGCTCTAAAACCTTAGATATTGTATAACAACACCCTAGATATAGTTTTCCATAGTTTCCAGTATCCAATCAGATTTGGGAGCATTTTCCAAGAGCCAATCATATTTGGGAGCATCCCATTTTGGAGGTGTGGAAAAACGGATCCGCAAGAAAACGGATCAAACGGATGGAAAATCGGGTGCCAGCGGATGTAACAGATCAGCATTTTGATGGATCCGTACAAAAATCCATATAGCGGATCCATCAAAAAATGGATCTGTACCATCCGCTGGCAACCATTTTTACACATTTTTGGCGGATCCGCCATTTTCACTTTTTGGTGGATTTTGACTGATTTGAAAAAACTGAAGTGTGAAACAGGCCTTAGGACAACCACAGTTGGAACCGACAAAATTGAAAGAGTACAATCAAGGATGTCTTGTTCTTGCTCAGATGGAAAGAGTCAATCCAAGAACCAAGCATATTGATGTGAAGTATCATTTTTTGAAAGATCATCAGGAACAAGGAGTCTTGAAGTTAGAATATTGTCCTACTGAAGAAATGACAGCAGACATCTTCACAAAGGCGTTGAATGCTGATAAACACCAGAGACTAATAAAAAAGTTGGGTTTGATTGAATAAGTACTTACTGTTGAGAAAGGGTGCTGACATATGCAACAGATCAGGACTTATTATAAGTAAAGGGAGGACTTTACACTAGCCTGACAGCAGATGGCGGTAGTGTGAAGTTATATGTTTTCTGTATTGTGGGGAGGGAAGCTCTCTTGTTATTATTTTTACTTTCGTTTTTGAGTGTATTATGACAGCAGCATGGGCTGTGTGCTACTGAATTCTCTTATCTCATGTTTACCCATATGAAGTAAATACTATTTACTCAAGAAAACTTGCTTAGTGAAGTTCTTGGTGGTCATTCTCAGAAGATACACTCTGTTATACTTTTCATCTGAGCCAATCCTCATACATCAAAAACAATAAAGTGGGCACTGCAGATAATAATAATGAGAATAGCACAGGGTGCAATTAATTGCGCTGAAAACATATGTGGTGGAAGAAAATGCCAGATATCTCTCAGCCTTTTATCATTGAGGTTGATGCATCTGAGGTGGGAGTGGGGGATGTGTTGACACAAGGTGAATCTCCTGGTAAATGGCATCCATGTGCTTATCTTTCGAAAAACTGTCATCTGCAGAGAAAACTTATGACATCGGTAACAGGAAACTCTTGGCAATCAAGTGGGCTTTTGAAGAATGGCATCATTTTTTGGAGAGAGCGGTTCATCTGGTATATTTAGAATCCGCAAAATGTCTAATGCTTTGACAGGCAAGATGGGCATTGTTCTTTACCAGGTTTAACTTTTTGTCACATATAGGCCAGGGAACAAAAACATTATGGCAGATACCTTATCTCATTGTTTTCCAAGGGTAGGAAATAATTGTAAATTGGTACCTATTCTACAAAAAGGGGTGGTTATAGTGTCTTGTCACAGGGTCACTGGTGTCATACACGAGAGGAGATACAGTATGTGTCACGAAGAATGCTTTCCTGCGTGATGTGAAAGCCATAAGTGTTTTCTCCAGCATGATATATGCTGAAAGCAATCCAGTCACTAGAGTGGTATGGCTTTCATGCTGGGTAGGTCAGAGATGGGTGGGACACCTATCACGCTGCTGCAATGCTGGTAAGTGCAGACTCCACTAGATGGCATTAGAGTGGAAGCAGGACTGCACCTAACAGAGCTGGCCTGCAGGGCAGCAGTGAGGCTACCACAGGTGTCAGCAGAATAGTCAAACAAGCTGGGTCAAATCCTAGACTGTAGCGCAGTACCATAGGAATAAGCAAACTCACAGTCAGAGACAAGCCAGGGGATCAGTAACGGTCAGGAGTGGATCAGCCAAAAGACAAAAGACAGAAGCAGGTCAGGATACAAGCCAAGTCAAAACAAGGGAGTCAGCAAACTAAAGGGAAACACTGAGTCAAGATGGGAATAGGGGAAAACAGAGACATGGATTCAGGAAGCAAATGCAGGCAGAACAAATCAGAGCAATCAGAGTCAGCTACTGCAGCCCTAGGCAAAAACTATAACTGACATTGCCAGCAGAAAGCAGTGGTGATAAATAGCCAACCTGAACCCAGACTGAGGCTGGAAAAGGTTAAACCCTACATGACCAAACTGGGAAAAAGGGAAAACGACTCAAAGCCTGATCATGACAACGCCTACACACCATGTCTCCACCTCCAGGGCGTGGCTGGAGGGAGTTAAATGTCCAGCCGTTTTTTTTCTCTATGTGTGGAGAGGATAGCAAGCCTCCTGATTGCTAGCTCCTGCAAGAGCTGCCGTATGTGTTGTCCCAGAGGACCTGGCCAGGACTGTGTATGGACTGTGTATTTTCATTTAAGCCAGAAAGGCTGTTTTTCTATTACTATTTTCTTTTTTTTGGTTTATGATGCAATAAACCACCAAAAGACTTTAACCACACGTGTGACTGCGTCTACCTCTAGGAGTAGCTATGAGTGTCAACCCCTCACATGTGGTGTTTCGGATGTGTGCAATGTTCCAGGAACACGGGTAGCAGTGGTGGATAAACCATATGTCCTGCCTTTCTGCACAGGGTCATCAGGTCTACATGAGACCTGCCGTCGCCCTGCTCATCACAGTCACCTCTGGAATCAGACAGTGTAGAGAGAGTTTCTGCCGAGATAGGGTCAGATTTGGGGGTTTATAAGTTAGTGTGGGTATACCATAATAGAATACACAAATCCAGCTTAATCAACAGTCCTTCTAAGGACTAATTATGGGGTATATAGATTGCAGTGCTAGGTGTCACGTCGCCGTCAGACTCGGGGCCCGCTGTTCCGCCCTCAGCCACTAGGAGGCGACGGACTCTCACGCCGCCCTCGGGCTCGGGGCCTGCTGTCCAGGCCTCGGCCACCAGGAGACGCCGGACTGACATGTCGTCGTCAATCTCGGGGCCTGCTGTTCCGTCCTCAACCACTAGGAGGCGCCGTGGCTCGCGCCTGAGGGCGGCAACAATGAAAGGGCTTCTGCGCAGGCGTCTACTGGACGCAGACTCCGCTCCTCTGTCAGTCATGAAGGGGCTGGTGCATCATCATCAGGTCTGGTCCTGGGGGCGGTCCTGATGACATCACCAGCCCGGGAGCCTGTGAGGGACGACCTGATCCCTCAAATACCTTGGGACTGGGCTTGCAAGCCGCCGGATATATTCTTGGTTCCCCTACGTGTTACTTGTGATTGCCTATCGTTAACTCCGACCTCAGCCTGAACTTCTGACTACTCTGTTGCCTGCTGTTTTTGTACCTTGCATTTCTCCTGATTACTGACGCTGACCTTGGCCTGGATTCCTGACCCCCTCTACTGCCTGATGATTTTGTACCTCCGCTACTCTCCCGGTTTTTGACCTCTGCCTGGACTCTCGACTCTGCCTCTGCCTGCCGTTTCTGTACCTCCACTGCTCGCCTGGTTTCCGACTCCATTTTTGGCTCCCTTCCTGCTTTTCTATTGCGACCGTTCTGCTCTCGCACTCTGCTCCTGTTCAGACAGCGCTTCCTGGGCTCTGCAGTAAATCCAGATCCCTGTATAGGGGTAAAGGGTGTCGGTGCTACTCGGGGCGCTGTCTGTCTGCAGCCCAGACTTGCAGACGGACGCGACATTATATCCGGCCCAAATAAAACTGTCTCTTGTGTGTATATATATATCACACCTATAAAAAGACAGTTTCTCTGAATTTTTTTTTTCCTTTCCTCTCTTGCCTGAGCTGATTGTTGGCCTAAAACACCTGTTACTAAGCCTCAGTATACAGCCTGGAGGATCAGTCTCACCTTCCTGCTCGAGCATGCTGCAGTTAGGAGACTCCAGGGACAAAGCTGAACGTCAGAGATCCGTACCCCGGGAACATCAGCCTCTGAGCAGCTCTGGCTATGGTTGCGCAGAGGCTCAGGTATTGCCCGCAGATGCGGCCAAAGTTTTACTACCTATTTCATTGTATTTTGGTCAGGATTCTCTGTGTTTAAAAGCCTATGTCGATAGCGGGTCTGAAGGGAATTTTATGGACTCTTTTGCTGCTAAAAAACTTGGTGTCCCACTACTGAAACTTAATATTCCAATTAAAACCACGGCTATTAATGGCACATCCATTATTCAGGAGGGGGTTAAATTTGTTACTGCTAAGATAACTATGTCAGTAGGAGCACTACATACTGAGCTTATTTCCTTTTTTGTGTTGGACAATCTATCGTCTGCAGTCATTTTGGGAATGCCGTGGCTACGTCAACATAACCCTGTCATTGACTGGCACCTGGGTGATGTGGTGCGCTGGAGTTCGCAATGCCAGGATAATTGCATGTCTGTAGCAGTAAATCAAACCAAGCTAAAAAAACACCCCTTCATACCGTTTGCTCTCAGGGATTATGGAGATGTCTTTTCCGTTATAGAGTCTGAGAAACTACCGCCCCACAGAGAGTATGATTGTCCTATAAACCTAATTCCAGATGCCCGTCTTCCAAAAGGGAGAATATTTAATCTCTCTGGTCCAGAGCGTCAGGCCATGAATGAGTACATAGCGGATAGCTTAAGAAAGGGGTTCATTAGACCATCTATTTCACCAGTTGGAGCTGGGTTCTTCTTTGTAGAGAAGAAAGATGGTGGTCTCAGACCCTGCATTGACTACCGGGAATTAAACGCAATCACTATAAAGAACCAGTACCCGCTTCCACTCATCCCTGATCTTTTTAATCAGCTAATTGGAGCCCGTTGGTTTACTAAACTTGACCTCCGGGGGGCATACAATCTAATCCGCATAAGAGACGGCGATGAGTGGAAGACAGCGTTTAATACACCTCTTGGTCACTTTGAGTACCTAGTAATGCCTTTCGGACTCAGCAATGCTCCTGCAGTGTTTCAGCACTTTGTTAACGATATTTTCAGGGACATCTGTGGTGTGTATGTCGTTGTGTACTTGGATGACATTTTGATTTACTCCACTGACCCTGTGACACATGCTCAACACGTCCGTTCAGTACTGCAGAGACTGTGGGAGAACTCCTTGTTTGCTAAGTTGGAGAAATGTGTCTTTTTCGCTGAGGAGGTACAATTTTTGGGGTACATGGTCTCAGGCAGGGGGTTCCGCATGGATCCTGCCAAGATCCAACCTATTAAGGCGTGGGTGCAACCCAAATCGCTGAAAGCACTGCAGCGATTTTTGGGATTTGCCAATTACTACCGTAAGTTTATCAGGAGTTTTTCTGAGATTGCCAAGCCACTCACGGATCTAACCCGGAAGGGGGCGGACGTGGCCAACTGGAATCCCGAGGCCATTCAAGCATTTTCTACGTTAAAAGAATGCTTTGTGGCCAACCCGGTTTTAGTACAACCTGACT
Organism: Dendrobates tinctorius; assembly: GCF_039654945.1. NCBI lineage: Eukaryota > Metazoa > Chordata > Amphibia > Anura > Dendrobatidae > Dendrobates > Dendrobates tinctorius. The sequence goes on along the minus strand of NW_027361680.1, from coordinate 3,789,164 downwards.
TAGACCGCCCATTTATTGTGGAGGTGGATGCCTCCGAAGTCGGAGTGGGAGCAGTGCTATCGCAAGGCACTGCAGCCCTCACTCAGCTGCGCCCATGTGCTTTTTTTTCCCGAAAGTTCTCTGCCACAGAGAACTATGATATTGGGAATCGGGAATTACTAGCAATCAAATGGGCCTTCGAGGAATGGCGTCACTTTCTCGAAGGCGCCAAACACAAGGTCACCGTCATTACAGACCACAAAAACCTGACCTACCTGGAGTCAGCTAAAAGACTGAATTCCAGGCAGGCCAGGTGGGCCTTGTTCTTTTCAAGGTTCGATTTTTTAATCACCTTTCGCCCTGGCACGAAAAATGTGAGGGCCGATGCCCTCTCTCGCAGTTTTTGCCCCACACAAGCCGAAGACTGTGAACCCGTTCCGATATTAGCCAATGGGATCGTCGTGTCGGCAGTTTCCTTGGACCTTCTGGAGGAGATCCGTAGGTCTCCGGAACGAGCTCCTGACACTACACCCCCCAAAAAATTGTTTGTTCCGAATTCCTTTCGCCTTCAAGTTCTTAAAGAGTCACATGACTCTGTTCTGGCAGGTCATCCTGGGCTCAATAATACCACCAGGTTGGTAACTAGGAACTTTTGGTGGCCGACGGTGGTCAAGGACTGTAAGAACTATGTTTCAGCATGTGAAGTCTGTGTCCGCGCCAAATCCACCCATAATCACCCTGCTGGCTGGCTTCAGTCCTTGCCCACCCTTGAGAGTCCATGGACCCACATCTCCATGGACTTCATCACAGACCTGCCGACCTCAGATGGGAAAACATGTATCTGGGTGGTGGTAGACAGGTTCAGCAAACAGTGCCATTTTATTCCCGTCTGGCTTACCTAACTCCGAAACCTTGAGCAAATTGTTCCTTGTGCACATTGTACGTCTTCATGGTATTCCGTCAAATATTGTGTCCGACAGAGGTACCCAGTTCGTCTCAAAATTCTGGAGGGCGTTCTGTAAACGCATCGGTGTTGAGTTATCCTTCTCCTCGGCCTACCACCCCGAAACCAATGGGCAAACCGAACGTGCTAATCAAGCTCTGGAGCAATACCTCCGTTGTTACGTGTCAGGACACCAGTCTGATTGGGTAGAACATCTGCCATTGGCTGAGTTTACCTTAAATAATCGCTACCAGTGCTCCATTAAAACTACCCCTTTTTTTTGTAACCTTGGATTGCATCCGCGCTTTGGGTCGTTCTCGGCTAGGATGTCGGAGCTCCCTGGGGTAGAGAAAAACATACATCGCTTGAAAACAATATGGTCTGAAGTAACTGAAGTAAATACGAATTTGAAAGGGGCTCAGGTTAGGCAGGCTTCAGCTGCAAACAAACGACGGTCCAAGGGGGCCACACTTGGGGGTTGGGGACAAGGTTTGGCTTTCTACTAAAAACATCAAACTGAAAGTACCGTCTGCCAAACTGGGTCCCAGATTTATTGGCCCATATGAAATTATAGAAGTGGTTAACCCGGTAGCCTTCCGTTTGAAACTTCCACAGTCATTTAAATTACCTAACGTGTTCCACAAGTCTCTCCTCAAACTGTATCGTTCCCCAATTCACCCTGTCCAGTCCCCTCCTCCTCCTGTTTCGGTCGGAGGGTCCTTGGAGTATGAAGTCCAGGGTATCCTTGACTCCCGCCTTGTGAGAGACTCCATACAGTATCTTGTACACTGGAAGGGCTACGGCCCGGAGGAGAGGTCCTGGGTCCCCGCAAGGAACATCCATGCCAAGGCATTAATTAGGAGATTTCATCTCCTTCACCCTGACAAACCGGGTTTTGAGGGTCCGGAGGCCCCTCCTGGAGAGGGGGGTACTGTCACGTCGCCGTCAGACTCGGGGCCCGCTGTTCTGCCCTCAGCCACTAGGAGGCGACGGACTCTCACGCCGCCCTCGGGCTCGGGGCCTGCTGTCCAGGCCTCGGCCACCAGGAGACGCCGGACTGACATGTCGTCGTCAATCTCGGGGCCTGCTGTTCCGCCCTCAACCACTAGGAGGCGCCGTGGCTCGCGCCTGAGTGAGGGCGGCAACAATGAAAGGGCTTCTGCGCAGGCGTCTACTGGACGCAGACTCCGCTCCTCTGTCAGTCATGAAGGGGCTGGTGCATCATCATCAGGTCTGGTCCTGGGGGCGGTCCTGGTGACATCACCAGCCCGGGAGCCTGTGAGGGACGACCTGATCCCTCAAATACCTTGGGACTGGGCTTGCAAGCCGCCGGATATATTCTTGGTTCCCCTACGTGTTACTTGTGATTGCCTATCGTTAACTCCGACCTCAGCCTGAACTTCTGACTACTCTGTTGCCTGCTGTTTTTGTACCTTGCATTTCTCCTGATTACTGACGCTGACCTTGGCCTGGATTCCTGACCCCCTCTACTGCCTGACGATTTTGTACCTCCGCTACTCTCCCGGTTTTTGACCTCTGCCTGGACTCTCGACTCTGCCTCTGCCTGCCGTTTCTGTACCTCCACTGCTCGCCTGGTTTCCGACTCCATTTTTGGCTCCCTTCCTGCTTTTCTATTGCGACCGTTCTGCTCTCGCACTCTGCTCCTGTTCAGACAGCGCTTCCTGGGCTCTGCAGTAAATCCAGATCCCTGTATAGGGGTAAAGGGTGTCGGTGCTACTCGGGGCGCTGTCTGTCTGCAGCCCAGACTTGCAGACGGACGCGACACTAGGTAGGCAGGGAGTGTATGTGGGTATATAAATATCAGTAGCAGGCAGGCATTGTATGTGGCATACTTCATTGCATACATCAAGAGGGTTCATTCCAATACTGTCTGCTGCTGCCTATTACATGTACATAGCCCCAGGTATCAGTTGGCAGGAATCATTTTTTTTGCATGTTAATCCTGATTATTTTATTCTGAAGGAATCCAGAGCCCCCTTTTTTTCTCCATTTGCTTGTTGACAATGCAGAATACAGCCAGATCTTTTTCATAGTCCAGCGTGAAAATCCAACTATTTTATACAGGTTTTCCTTTCCCAGCCATCACATCTGAGTGTGCAGAAAATTCTGCCATTTTTGTAGTGCTGCAAAAAATTTTTGGAGTGTCTTATATAAGTTCTTGACACCATTTTGCTGCCCTAAAAAATATTTAGCTGACAAAAAATATTTAGCCAGGGTAGATATTTGTCTGCCACACGGATCGCATATCATTGCGCTCAAAATTGTGCCATTCCATGCATCCGTAGAATTTTTTTGTTGCATCTTAGCTAATGATGAGCGAGCAGGCTTGGTAATGCTCGTTACTTGCCCGAGTATTGCTGTACTTACAGTACTCAGCGAGCACAAAGCATTTCCAGGATTATTCATCGGGAGCTCGGGTCTCCACCCTGCAAGTTTGGCGCTCTTTAGAGCGCCAATCAACATGCAAGGATTGTCTGCCTTGCACTGTAATGCCACAGCCATCTTTGTTGTGGAATTACAGTGATTGGCTGGCCGCACAGCATCATCAGGTCTATAAGAAACCTGCCGCTGCCCTGCTCATCACAGTCACGTCCGGAATCCAACAGTGTAGGGAGAGCTGCTGCTGAGATAGAGTCAGATTTGGGGGTTTATAAGTTAGTGTGGGTATATCATCATAGAATACACAAATCCAGCTAAACCATCAGTCATTCTAAGGACTAATTAAGATGTATATAGATTGCAGTGCAAGGTAGGCAGGGGAGTGTATGTGGCTATATACATATCAGTGCAAGGCATGCAGGCACTGTATGTGGGTATATAGATACTGTATCACTGCATATGTCAAGGTGGTCCATTCCATTACTATCTGCTGCCGCTGCCTATCACATATATTGACCGTATATACCTAGCCCCAGGTATCAGTGGCTAGGAATAATTTTTTTTTGCATCTTAATCCTTATTATTTTATTTCAAAGCAATCCAGAACCCCTCTTTTCGTCTATTTGATTGTTGACACTGCAGACTACAGCTAGAACCTTTTGATAGTACAGCGTGAAAATCCAGCAATTTTAAATGGGTTAGCCAGTCCCAGGCATCACATCTGAGTGTGCAGAAAAATCTGGCATTTTTTGTGGTACTGTAAGAATTTTTTTGGAGTGTCTTATACAATTTTTTTACACCATTTTGCTGCCAATAAATATTTAGCTACAGGGCAGATATTTCACACTGGGTTTTGTCCAACACACGGATCGCATATCATTGTGCTCAAAATTTTGCCATTTCAGGCCTCCATAGAATTTTTTTTTTGCTGTGTCATAGCATACTTGTTGACACAATTTTACTGGCCAAAAAAAAAAATACAGGGCAAATATTTGAAAGTGGGCTATCTCGTTCAGACGCCTTATCTATCTTTGGGCTGCAAATTGTTGCATATCATGCCTCCATTCCACTGTATTTGCTGTCAGCTACCCAAGTTCTATAGACTATTTTGGGGTAAAAAATGCAAAACTACAGGACACATATTGAACAGTGTGGTATCTCCGTCAGACGCCTTTCTATCTGTGGGCTAAAAAGTATGGCATTTAAGAGCTCCATTGAACTGTTTTTGCTGTGTCTTGCTATAATTCTATACAGTATTTTTCTGTAAAAAAAAACTAAATACAGGCCACATATTGAACAGTGTGGTATCTCAGTCAGACACCTGATCTATCTGTTGGCTATAAATTGTAGCATTTCAGGCCTACATTCTCCTTTTTTTTTTGCTGTCTTACCCTAGTTTTATAGACTATTTTGGGGTAAAAAAAATAGAAAAATACAGTCCACATATTGAACAGTATGGTATCTCTGTCAGACATCTCCTCTATCTGTGGGCTAAAAATTGTGGCATTTGAGGCCTCCATTCCACTGTATTTGCTGTGTCTTACCCTAGTTATTGACGCCAGTTTGATAACTAAAAATAAATTTTTACCTACATTCCAGATATTTTAAAGTGTGGTTTTCCTGCATACGGATCACATACAAGTTCGCTTTCTATTCAGCCATTTGTAGTGAATGTGGAAAATATTGTAGTCCATTTAAAATGGGCAAGGTGCGTGGCAAGGGACGAGGAAGTGGATGTGATGGTGATGGTGCATGCTGAGGCTGAGGCCAAGGCCATGGGCAAGCTGAAATTGTGCCACAACAAATACCGACATCTTCAAACATGACCTTACTGGCCGAATTCATAGGGGACCGCAGAACTGTACTATTGAAACCGCAGTGTCAAAAGGTTGCTGGTTGGATAGCGGACAACGTTTCCACCACTACCAGCACTCTGTCATCCACACGGTCAAGTATGAGTAGCCGTGAGTCTGGGCCGCGTATTCCTCACCCTGATCCTCCTTCCTCCTGCCATGCTGAGTGCCCGGAGACAACTGATCCCACACTTGGACACTCTGAAGAGTTGTTCACTTTTCCATTTATGTATTTGGGTCTCTCGCCCGGTCCACTTGAAGCGGGGCAAGATGAGATCGCATGTAGCGATGCCCAAATATTTCAGCAGACAGGTTCACATGAAGGCAACGGTGGGAACGTGTCACAAAAGGTGGACGATGATGAGACACAATTGCCAGAAAGTCAAGAGGAGGACCAGGGTGGGAAGTGGAAGCAGAGGTGGAGGATGACATAGTAACTGACCCAACCTGGCAGGAGGACATGCGGAGCGAGGACAGCTTCACACAGGGGGAGGGAGGCGTAGCACCCCAACAGGCAGGAAGAAGCAGTGTCGTGTCCGTAGACAGAAGATGGGCAATTGTTCCTTGTAACCCCAACATGACGGAAGTTGGCAGTACAGCTGTTAGGTCTTCCCAAGTCTGGTTGTTTTTTAGAGACTGTGCCGATAACCCCAAACAAGCCATTTGCACCACCTGCCATGCTTGCATCAGCAGGGGTAGTAAAACTACCAGCCTGACCACCACCAGCATGATCAGGCACACGGCAGCAAAGCACCTGACTTTGCGGGCCGAACACCAGGCTCCAGGAATAGTGTCTCTGGGTGAAAACACTGCTTCTTCCACTGTTTTGTGTGCAACCCAATCCCCTGTCCATGTTGCCTCTTGCCCTGCAAATGTCATTGCCCACACTCAACTACCACCATCATCAAGCATGTCCACATCCTTGTCCCAGCGCAGCCTTCAGTTGTCCATACCCCAGTCATTGGAACGGAAGCATAAATGCGCAGCCAACGCCCCACAGGCCACTGTACTAAAATCACACATTTCTCGTCTGCTTGCGCTCAAAATGTTGCCTTTTAGGCTTGAGGAGACGGAAGCTTTCCGCAACCTGATGGTGATGGGCGACCCAAAGTACTCAGTCCCAAGCCGCCACTATTTCTCCCGGTGTGGCGTACTGGCATTATACAAGAACGTGTCCCACAACATTACCCGTGCCCTGAACAATGCTGCTACTGGAAAAGTCCACCTAACCAAGGACACATGGGCAAGTGTTTGTGTTCAGGGACAGTACATTTCACTGAAGACACACTGGGTTAAAATAGTGGAAGCTGGGACCCAGAGGGACCTTGGGATGGAACACGTCCACTTGCTCCCACAGTCTACAGCTCCTGCACCTCATCCTCCTACTACTCCTCTTCAGCATCCATCTCCGAAATGACCACATCAATCATAAGCTGAAAGCAATGCAGCACTGCCTCAGCCAAGAGTCAACAGCCTGTACTGAAGCTAATATCCATAGGTGACAAACCGCACAATGCTGAAGAGTCGTGGACAGCTCTGAAAGAGCAGGCAGATGTGTGGCTGACACCGCTGAACCTATAGCCAGGCAAGGTTGTGTGTGACAATAGCCGGAACATGGTGGTGGCTCTGGGGCAAGGCGAGCTCACACACGTACTATGCCTAGCCCATGTGCTTAACCTCATTGTTCAACGGTTTCTCAAAAGCTACCTGGAGCTGCCGGATCTGCTTGTCAAAGTATGCCGCCTGCGTGCTCATTTTAGAAAGTTAGCTCCAGCTTCTGCCGCCCTTGCCATGATTCAGCAGCGTTTACAGATTCCGGCTTAACCAGAAGAGGGCAGTTGTTGACTACCAGCATCAACAAGGCCATTGGTATTCAGTTCAGACTCCACACATAAGACCTCAGGAGTGCACATGGATGTCAGATATATGTACCATCCTGCAAAACTTTGAGAAGTCCACCAAAATGGTTTGCGGCGATGACACCATAACTAGCATCACCATCCCGCTTCTCTGTCTTCTGAAAAACTCTCTTCTCACAATCAAAGAGGTGGCATTGCAGGCTGAGCACGATGAGATAGAGCAAGGAAGCATACAGAGTGATTACACACAACCCAGTCTCATGTGATCCCAACGTGGATTAGTTGACAATGAGGGGGAAGAACAGGAGTTACTTTCATGCGTTATAGAAGGTTCTACAAGCACAACTGTCAAACCTTCTGTTCAGCGTGGATGGCCTGAGGACAGGGAGGAGGAGGAGAGGATGGTCAGCCATCCTCTTGGTGAGGACACGGAAGTCTTGCCTGCTAGCAATCTGCCACGCATGGCTGACTTTATGTTGTGCTGCCTTTCCCATGACCCTCGTATTGTCAAAATTTTGACTGACAGTCATTACTGGTTGGTGACACTTCTAGACGCACGCTACAAGTAGAGCTTTCAATCTCTTCTTCCAGAGGCAGACAGGTGTACTAAAATGTTACAGTACCAGAAGATACTGAAAACGCTGGCGGCAGAGGTCACAGTTTGTTGGACAACCAAGGAGTACAGGCGAGAGAGACACAACTCCAATACAGCAGAGGCAGGGGATCACTGGCAAAGTTCTGGGAGACTTTTTTCTGACCCTCCCATCGCAGTGGCCCTGAGGCACGGGGTACTCTCACAAGGAGTGCAAAGTTTTGGAAGATGGGAGTACCTTGGTGACCGTATCAACGTCCTCCAAGATTCCTCTGTGCCTTTTAATTATTGGGTCTCAAAGCTGGATTCGTGGCATGAACTGGATCTCTATGCCTTGAAGGTCCTGGCCTGTCCTGACGCTAGCATTTTGTCAGAGCACGTCTTTAGTGCTGCTGGTGGAATTATAACTGACAAGCGCATCCGCCTGTTAACTGAAAATGCTGACAGGCTGACTCTTATAAAAATGAACAAGAGCTGGATTGGGCCAGACTTCTGTACACCACTGCATGATAGCAATGAAACCTAACCTCAAATCCAGTGTCTTTTTTGGGAGGTATATTCCCATGCACCTTTTCACACCCAGACATGGATATACGCTTCCTGATTTTCTCTATTTGCTGTTATCCTGCTCCTTCTTATTCCCATCATCCACCACCACTAGATCACCATGGTGACTGTGGTCTGTGAGGCAACAGCCACTAGAAATTTTTGGAAAGGGTTTTTATGATGCCCACTCTTAAGCCTGTATTGTTGCAAACTACACAAAAAGGTGTCTGAATACAATCACCTCAAAGACTCTAATGTATATATAGTAAATGCAACTATTCCGAGTCTTAGATAAAGAAATGGCTAGACAAATTGTAATTTAAACCACACAATGTATATCCTGTGGTCTCAAAAGGAATAGAAAATCCTGACAAATATCTCTCTTATTAGAGGAAAGACCAATAAATGCTCAAAAATGATCAAGACAGGGGGCGTGGCTTGTGTCTGGAGCATGTAGGACACAAGTTCTGGGAGCTCTGAGGAAAAACCTCCCAATCCGACTCACAAACCAACAAATACCGGCCATCCAGCCTCTAAACCTGATGAGAAGTGCTCCTCTCCGCTAGGAGAGCATTTTGACACCAAAACAAGCCATCTAGTCCCACTAGAAAGGGGAACACACTTTGAGGACTACCTCATTTAGCCTCACCTCACAGCCTGGGACTCTCCTAGACCAGCGGTTCGGTCTGCGGGAGCTGGACACCCCACTTTCTGGAGCCCCATTCCTTCTCGGGGGATACCTGAGACCCGCTCGTGGAGACCCGCCCTGGATAACCTTCCGGTGTTTATCTGACAGCCAGGGAGTGTGAACAGAGGTCTTCGCAGCCTGTCAGGCCTTAGAGGCCGACGGCCTAAACTGATTTGGACTGCGGCAGCCTTCCAAGCGGCAAGAATTAGTGACGCAGGCAGCGGGGAGACCGGACAACTACATCCCCGCGGTTTACCGCTTCATCGCTCCTCCCTCCCCCCTTCTTCTTACTTACCCGAGGCGCTGCGCGGCTTCTGGTGCCTGGGGACAGAGAGAGGGACGTCAGACCCGCAGTCAAGATCATAGTTGTAACACAGACTATGAAAGCTGCGGAGACCCCAGCGCTACCAGTTGTGACCCAGTAACTTCAGATAGCTCACTGCTAGATAGATAGCTAAATAGCTAAATCTGCTTCACTGCTCCTGTGGTCCCTTAATGTGCTGCCCGTTCCCCTCCCCCTCACGGCATCTAAGAGAACGCTTCTCTCCCTCTTGTTTGCTTAGCTGGAGATAAGCTGAGGACAGTCGTTGACAATATCTGCAATAAAAAGCCTGTATCGCACAGTCATCATTAAGGCCAAAGAACCGCAGCTCCCCTCTACAGTAGTTGCTTTTATTGGTCTCAGGCATCACATACAGTGTCTCTGGTGGGTCCCTGGTGATAAAGTAAATTTATTACCTCTGGCCGTCCCTATCAATCAAAACAGGAACACAGAGAGACTTGCTGTGCTGGACTGTTTCTAACTCCCCTCAGTCTCTCCTCCCTCTGCTATTAAAGATGCATTAACCCTATCAGTGGACAAGAACTCCCCACTCTTTTCTACTTTCATAGGTTCATTTCATTGTAATAATCTCTGCAAAATTAGCAGACTATAGGAAATAAAATCTCTCTCAAAATGAGCAATCAAAAAATAAAAGGGAAAAATGCCTTATCTAAGACACAGAATTCCAGAGGTTCTGAGAGATCATTTGGATTTCATCAGCAATCTAGGGATCAATTAGAGGCCATTAGTCCGGTTAAGTCACGTTCTCCCCTGAGAAACAGTCCTCGCTCACTAGATTCACATAAAGATCCACAACATTCTCCTAACTACAACGCACGAACAAGAATGCCAGGAAAGACTTCTTCCCCTGATAAAATGGACTCCACTACAAACAATAAAAGAAGAATACCAGGGTCATGGGGCGAAAAATACGACTCTTCTAGGAAAAATTCTGAAGCTGAAGACAATGATGATGCTTCCACTGACACTTCCCCAAATCTAAGCCCTGCCAAAAACAAAATGAAATTGGATACATCCGGATCCGCTAAGAAATCAGTCACCTCAAACCTTCCACAAACATCCGTTAAGGCAAAAGATAACAGCCATGACTTTGAAGCCATTATGACTAACCTGCTAAAAAAAACACAGCATCGAGATAGATGCCAAGCTGGAAAAACAGAGTAGAATGATCAAAGCCGACATTGATATGTCTTTCCAAAAATATTTTGACAAAATAGATAAACAACTAACCAACCATGAAGAAAGGATCAACAAGCTAGAGCGTAGATCTTCGATTACATACGACGAACTTGACCGCCTATCATCAGATGTTCATAAGCTCAGAGTGAAATTAGCGGATCTCGAGGATAGAGGACGCCGCAACAATATAAAAATCCAGGGAATCCCTGAGAGCATTGCTCAAGACGATTTGACAAGTCACATCCAAGACATCTTCCTACAAGCCTTACCAGAACTGAGTGAACTGGATCTAGCCATTGATAGGGCCCACAGACTACCGAGACCACCAAAGATTTCATCAGATTTACCAAGAGACACCATCCTCAGGATACATTTTTTCAAAACAAAGGAGAAGATCATGACTTTCCTAAAAACCCATGGAACCTTCCCAGAACCTCATAAAGAATTAAAAGTGTTCCCAAATTTCTCCAAGGACACTCTCGAAGCAAGGAAGTCCTTCGGCAAAATTACTGCAGCTCTTCGCGACAGAAACATCCCCTATAAGTGGGGTTACCCCACAAAATTGTTGGTCCTTCATAAAGGGAGAACAATCCCAATATTTAATCCGGAAGATGGAATTGATTTCATTAGATCACTTGGGGGAGTTTCGTCTCATAATGGCAAATGAGCCTAAACTTAATCTTGCTCCTCTACTCTGTTGGCTGGCTCTTCGAACACCATCACAGTTCTGAGGTTTTTCCTCGTATTCCCTTCGGCACGGATTACCCCCAGTAATAAGAGGCAGTCCTCTTAAAGTGGACTTCCTGAACAGTTTCTCTTCTTGTAGCGTTAATACTTAACTCGCTACCCATTTGTTGAAAGTTGACATTTTCTTTGTTCTATAGTCCATATTTCTGCATAACTGTTTGTCTTTCTAGGCTCACACTAAAGGTTCTAAGCCTTCTGTAGGCATTGGCGAGTTATATCTCTTGTATAACTTAACATATTTTCACTGGTTAACTCATTGTCCATATTAACTTGCTAACATGAGTCTTACACTTGTTTCTTACAATATTAGGGTCGTGAACAGCCCACAAAAAAGACATACCCTTTGGAGAGAACTTTTAAATGCTGAAGCCGATATAGCTTGTATACAGGAGATGAAATTCCTGGCAAGCAATCATGCCTACTTCACACACCAGAATTTCCCTCATGTATTCAAAGCTTGTGGTCCCAAAAAAAAAGCAGGAGTAGTGACCATCATCAGTGGATCTACCCCTTTCGAAGCCTTGGAGGAATACGGGGACGAAGGTGGTAGATTCCACATATTAGTGTGTAAAATCAATGGTACAGAATGCACTTTAGTAAATGTCTATGCCCCAAACAGAAACCAAATCAGATTTTTGTCCAAACTCATGAGGAAAGTATCAGAAGTAAAAAGAGGGGTTCTTCTACTGCTAGGAGACTTTAATATCACCCCAGACAGCTCCTTAGACTCCTCTTCCAACAAAAGACCTCCCTCTGATAACTTGAATCTCTGGTTGGATAAAAATGAATTGTTTGACTCCTTCAGGTGTTTAAATTCAAATTCTAAAGAATACACACATTTCTCCACTGTTCACCAATCTGCTTCAAGGATCGACCTAATCATAGCTGATATTTTTTCCCTCACTAAGATCACAAAAGTTTCTATTGGGCACAGATCAATTTCGGACCATTCTCCGGTCTTCGTAGATTTGTCCCTAGGTCTCCCCTTGAATAGAGCCGGTCTGTGGAAATGCAGCTCCTATGTACTACACGACCCTATCAATAAAGCCACCTTGAAAACTGCTATCGACAACTTTTTTGCTGAAAACAAATCGGAAGCCACAAATCCAGCTTTGAATTGGTGTGCCCATAAAGCAGTCATCAAGGGAGTTCTCATTGGCATATCCTCTAAACTGAAAAAGGAAAAAAGAGAAAAAATAGTGAAAATCCAATCTTCCATATGCAAAATAGAGAATTCCCTGTTAGGCATGGAACTCCCTTCCCTCCAAATGCAGTCAGAGCTAACTCAATTAAGACAAGAGCTGAGATCTATTCTCTACTCCCCGTATGAAGCAGCATTGAGTTCCTCGAAATATAAGCTATACGCTTCTATTAACAAACCGACACGGTACATGGCAAATCGTATCAAACACAAAAGAATTTATAATAAAATAAACAGAATTAAAACTCTTAACGGAGCCTCCAAACTCTCCCATCCGCAGGAGATAGCAAATGAGTTTGCCAAATACTACAACAAACTATACAATTTGAAATCTGCCCCCCCTCACCTACAGCTTAATCCTAATGATGTTAACAAATATCTCTCAGAAATAAACCTACCCCTTCTGAATAATGAAGACCTTATAAGTCTGTCAGCACCATTCACCCCCTTAGAAAAAGCTGGAAAAATAAACCAATTAAAAATGCACAAATCCCCGGGTCCAGACGGGTTCACCAACGCCTACTACAAAGCTTTTGAAGACACCCTGTCACAACACTTGGCTGAGACATTCAACTACATTTCAAAAAAAGGCCACTTCCCCCCCGGAGATGTTAGAAGCGGCAATTACGCTTATTCCAAAACAAAAGGGAGATCCTGAATCTTTAGATAATTTCCGCCCTATATCATTACTAAATACAGACGTTAAATTATTCTCTAAGATTCTAGCCAACAGACTTAGTCCCCTACTGCCAAAATTAATAAAAAATGACCACATGGGGTTTACGAAGGGGAGACAGCCGTCCGATGCTACCAGGAGGCTAATTGGATCTATTAACTTAGCCAATACGTCAAAAACACCGACAGTTCTGATATCAGTAGACGCTGAGAAAGCGTTTGACCGCTTAAACTGGTGTTATCTAAAATATACTCTAAACAAATTTGGCTTCAATGAAGCCCTAACCACTACCTTCATGACTCATTATTCGTGCCCCAAGGCAAAAATTATATGCAATAACCATATTTCTGAGACTTTTGCGATCTCCATTGGTACCCGACAAGGCTGTCCCCTTTCCCCCTTACTATTCAACATGGCCATGGAACCATTAGCAGAACACCTACGGCAAAATCCTAATATAACAGGTCTTACCACCCATACTCGTCAGCATAAATTGAGTCTATTTGCCGATGACTTAACACTCACTCTCACAAGGCCTGAACTCTCCACCCCTGAAGCCCTCAGAGAAATAGATAGATTCTCAACTCTCTCCAACTTCAAAATAAATCACCAAAAATCAAACATTCTTCCACTTCATGTTCAAAAAGGACAAATCACAATCATCAAAACTGTAACCACATTGAACTGGTGCGAAAAGGAGTTCACTTATTTAGGCGTAATCATTAATAAGGATCTATCGGAAACAATCAAATCCAACGTTAAAAAAAATAGAGGAATCAATTCTTAAAGACAGTAGATCTTTCAAGGACAAAGACATGACCTGGTGGGGGAGGAATAATCTCGCGGTAAAATTATTTACTCTGCCAAAAATTCTGTACATCCTGAGATGCTTACCCCTGCCCATCCCCACCATATGTCTTACGAACATTCAAGCACTAATAAACTCAATTATTTGGGGTAATAAAAGATCTAGGACTGACACCAGATCCCTGTATAAGAAAAAATCTCACGGAGGAATTAGCTTTCCCAACCTCAATGCACATTACCTCACCCTCCTACTCAACACAGTTTGTCTTGGCTTTCTAATTCACTCGACCCAGCTTGGCTTGATCTTGAAACTGCTATTAATAATACCAAACCCCTTAAATTTTTAATACTGGATAAAATAATCCGTAGGCATCAGACTCAACAAAAATATCGCGTCTTCCAAGCAATAACTACTGCCTGGCTAAAAATCTTAAAATCAGATAATAAAACTCCAAAGACAAAAATATTGCAAGAAATCCCTCTATCTTTATCTTATACAATAATTGGTCATACTATTCCTCCTACTTGGGCAGATTTGAATATCAAAAAATTAGGAGATATCTTTAACCGTAAAGACTTTCTAAGCTTTAGCTCCCTCAAGAATAAGTACAATATCCCCTCGTCACTATTTATGGATTTTCTGATTCTAAAAAAAACTTAAGGCTGTTCCTGAATAAGAAACCTACCCTCTCTGAGACCTCTTTGAAGCTGCTATGTAACTGCGGACATCCAAGATTTTGGAGTAATAGCTTCTTATATGACAGTTTCAAAGGTGATTCAATTTAAAAAAAAACCCTTACATGATCAACTGGGAAAAAACTCTCAATGGCACATTCTCCATAGAAGATTGGGAAGACTCCCTTTCTCTAACCTATAATTCCACTTTATCCATGCCTTTGCAGGAGGCGCATTACAAAGTGTCCTCCCGCTGGTATTATACTCCAGCCAGAATGGCCCACTTTGGCTCGTCAAACTCAGCTCAATGTTGGAGAAACTGTGGGCAAAAAGGAGACATATTTCACATATTTTGGAGTTGCCCAATAGCACACTCCTTTTGGACTCAGATTTTTTCTATCTTAAGCAAACTTGTCGGCTCTACTATGACTGTAAGTCCACAATCTGCACTTCTTTCCTTAGACATAGCAGAATGGGAACCCTCTTTAAAACCATTATTTTTACATATTTGCATGGTAGCAAAAAACTCCATTGCGTACCACTGGAAAGGGCCTACACTTCCTAACTCTAATGACATTATACAATTAGTTTCTCGCCATCGCTCCCATGAACTAAAGTTCGCTCTGTCTAACAACCAGTTCAAATCATTTTTTAGTAAATGGCAAAAATGGGACCAAGTCTTCCCATCTCTCTTCACTTAAACATTACCATGCTAGAGTTCAGTCCTATCTACCTACTTGATTTATTTCTCTCCAAAGACACATCAGTGTTATATTGCAATATCGCTATTACTTCATCCTTACACAATCTAAACTCTATATTGCTATACAGACTCGCTATTGTGTATTTTTGTAATACTGTTTCTCTCTTTATGCAGTTTATTCTGCATTGCCTTAGTTAATACCCTTGTATTATATTTCAGATTATAATGTTGACTTTGTTTATGACTCAAGGGTTGCATCCCTTGTCAACTGATACTTGTTCCCTAATTCCCTATTATCTCTTCCCTCCCCCCCCCCCACTTCTGTTTAATGTTTTAAACAATAAAAAATTTTGGAAAAAAAAAAATGATCAAGACAAATAATGTTAACCTCTACCCTGTAAGAGCTATAAATAAAGATAATAGAACATATGCATATACATCATGAGTGAGAAAAAGACAATATCCATATAACCGTACAAATGAATCTAACATGGAATGATCTCACCCATGTGCGTAGAGGACGTCAACTCTATGATGTCATTTTAATGCAGCAAAGATTCATCAGGAGGTGTGGGAATACTTCCTCTATTACTCCCTGTAAAGGCTGGCATAACCTGAACCCCAAGACTGCCGCCCTTACAAGGGCAGTCCACATCTGACCCTTACAATAATAGCCCTATACTATCCCTGTGCATCCCAATGCGTTTCATCATTCTGTGAATCCTCAGGAGACCTATTAGCACAAAAAGGGCATGCTGCTACTGCAGACGAGAAAAGGGAAACACTCACAGGCTTTTCTTAGCTATAATCCAGCCTGGTAGTGTTTGTAAGGGTCAGATGTAAGGGTCAGATGTGGGTGATTGTATACAGACACTTTTGTGTGTAGTTTGCAACAATATAGGCTTAAGAGTGTGTTTTTTCAATTGTACTTATTTTCTCTTTTTCCTTTTGGGGTAACTTTTACATTGATCATTAAAAGTTATGTTTTAATATTATCTCTATTGCTGGTATCTAGCATATGTGAGAGATTTGTGGGTTTTGACCCATTAGTGCTGTTTTTCTGTGTTTATGATGCCCGTTACAAAAATGTTTACACTCTATGTTGAGGTGCCCCCCCCACTTAGTGTATGGGCATTACAAGTATAGGAGACCCGCTCCTTTAAACTGGGAAAACATTTTAAGTAGGCCATCCTCCACGTCTCTTCAGACACCACCACTAGAGCACGAGGGTGAACGTGTTCCGTGATGCAACAGCCACTATAGTTTTTTGCAAGGGTGTTTATGATGGCCGTAAAAAAAAATATTTACACAGTAGGTGGATGTGTACCCCCCAGGGGGAAATGTTTGTCAGCCCATACACTTAGTGTATGGACATTACAAGTATAGGAGACCCGCTCCTGTAAACTGGGAAAACAGCTTTAGTAGGCCATGCTCCACGTCTTTTCCGACACCACCACTAGATTACCAGGGTGAACGTGTTCCGTGATGCAACAGCCACGTTATTATTAGCAAAGGGGTGTTTGTGGTCTCAGCACAGTTCACCTATCATTTCTTGTGTCTCCCCCCTCCCAATGAGGAGTCCAAATAAATATCAATTTTAAAAAGATTATAGGGTTGTACAGGAAGAGCAAATAGATAGTCGTGGTATGGCACTGCACCCTGCCAACAATAGAGTAATTTTGTTTTATTTACCAGCATTAAATAAAAAATGTTAAATGCAGAAGAAGTTGGTAGAAAATAACAATGTGTGTCCTCCCAGCATCCCTCTGTACACATCTCAGTATATATCACTATTAGAGTGACCTATTTCCCTTCAGCATTTCTGTGTCTTCAGATCACAGATATCACAACATGCTTCAACCGCAGGGCAATAAGTATTGCCTATGATTGAACAGTTCTGGATGGCATTTTTAGAGTGTGAAACATTAATTAGGCTTAAAACATTTATTTGTCTAGAACACAGTTGGTGGACACTTAGTAAGCCCCACCCCATTTACTGGAATATGAAGGTCTTGAGATACATATGTAGGAATACAGGTATTAAAACTACAAAACAACAAAGATTATCTTTTAAGTAGAAATAGATTATTGAAGAAATTTAAAAAAGCTGTTCAACATTTATTTAGCCTCCCTTGACAGAACAAATTAATCTACTAAATGTCCACAATATTGAAAAAATGGCACTTCCATACAATTGCACAAAAAACAACGGAGGCAGCTATTCAAGCCAACATCCAAAAAGGAGAAGAGAACCATAAATATGACAAACAATTTTGGTTATTAAACAGTAAAAATATTTAAAAGAGCTACCAATTATTTTCATTCAAACATTTACCCCTAGGGGGCAGCATCAACTATAGCATATATAATATAGTCTTTATATGATAATATCGCTCAATAAACATAAGAGCACAATATTATAAGCACACCCATTAAGGCAATAATAAGTGTGTAATAAGAGGATGGCAAAAAGGAATCCAATTAAACCGAGTCACAGTCATGCATACTCACTATGTACCTCAATGTCATAAACCTCCAGTTATCTTAACCCATGCCCAATGGATAAGTGCTAAACGCATGAATATACCAAAATATAATGGTGTACTTACTTAAAATATAAGCAAAAATATGTGCCGTTTGTGATGCTGTCCCCGCGCCCCGACGCGCGTTTCGCCCGCTTGCTGCTTCTTTTTTTTTTTGTCCCTTGACAGAACAGTAGAACCATATTCGTGCCGTATCACAGTACTAGAGCAAGAGGAAAACGGAAATCCTTGAGGCAATAATGCAACTGCCCCACAACGAAGGTGAACTGTACTACAATGCTAGGAAAAGGATAAATTGTCCAATGTCAGTCAGACTCCTTGAAACATCAACTACCTGCTGGTGATCATCAACGCTAAACAAAAACCAAGAAGAAAAATGAAGTTTTTTTTTAAGGAGTCTCTGGGACCATATGTGAATTGTGAATTTATCTTATTACAGTCTTCAACTTGTGTCGGTGTCATAAAAACTTAATCTTAAGTGCAGGAGATTGGATGACTGCTGATGACCCTGAGGATTTAAACAGTGCTTTTAAGATAGTATCAGGATCAACTTCAGGTGGAAGATTTTAAGTAACACTGGAGGAGGTTGTGTGTCTTGTAGATTCACCTTCCTTCTTTGATGGGGTGTCACTTAATCTTAGAAGTATGGGCTGGTCTGATGTTATCACACAACCATTTAAAGGAAGATTGAAGATCTTTGGTTGTCCATCTACCATATTTTTCGCTTTATAAGATGCACCTGATTATAAGACGCACCCCCAAATTTGGTGAAGAAAAAGAGAAAAAAATGTTTTTTTATGTTAAATGGAGGTGTGTCTTATAATGCCAGTGTCCGTCTTACAAATCATATATATGTCCCTCATCCTGGTATCTATATAACCCCCATCCTGGCACATGGCCCCCTTGTGCTGGCACATAGCCCCCCATCCTATCCTATCCTTGATATGACCCCCCCAGTCACTATATGCCCTCCTGCTGGCACTCACATGGCCCCCCTCTATATGCCTCCCTGCTGGTACGCACACGGCCCCCCGTCCCTATATTTCCCCTGCTGGCACACATTGTCCCCTTGTCCCTATATTCTCCCCTGCTGGCATTCACACAGCCCCCCCATCCCTATGTTCCCCCCTGCTGGCACACATTGTCACCCCGGTCCTATAATCCCCCCTGTCGGCACGCATTGTCACCCCGGTCCTATAATCCCCCCCTGCTGGCACACATTGTCCCCCTGGTCCTATAATCCCCCCCTGCTGGCACACATTGTCCCCCCGGTCCTATAATCCCCCCTGCTGGCACACATTGCCCCCCCGGTCCTATAATCCCCCCCTGCTGGCACACATTGTCCCCCCGGTTCTATAATCCCCCCTGTCGGCACACATTGTCACCCCAGTCCTATAATCCCCCCTGCTGGCACACATTGTCCCCCCGGTCCTATAATCCCCCCCTGCTGGCACACATTGCCCCCCCAGTCCTATAATCCCCCCCTGCTGGCACACATTGCCCCCCCGCTCCTATAATCCCCCCTGTGAACACACATTGTCACCCCGGTCCTATAATCCCCCCTGCTGGCACACATTGTCCCCCCGGTCCTATAATCCCCCCTGCTGGCACACATTGCCCCCCCTCCATATATTCCCCCCTGCTGGCACACATTGTCCCCCCCTCCATATATTCCCCCCTGCTGGCACATATTGCCCCCTCCCATCCCTTTATTCACCCCTGCTGGCACACATGGCCCCTTGTTCATATATTTCCCCCTGCTGGCACACATTGTCCCCCCATCCCTATATTTCCCCCTGCTGTCACACATGGCCCCCGTCCCTACATTTCCCCTCTGCTGGCAAGCACATGCTAAAATAATAAACAGTTAACTCACCTACTGATGATCGCTCCTGCTCCCAGCTCCCCTGTGGCTTACCTGTGTCTGTGCTGAGTCATCCTCCTCCTGCAGGGCACATGCAGCTGCTGCTCATTCAAGCAGCTCATTGTAGCTACAGGACCTTCCATGATGTGACCAATAGGAGCTGCTCAGCTGCGGTCATGTGACTCGCAGTGCACACTGGGAGTCATGTGACCGCAGGTCCTATGGTCACATCATGCAAAGTCCTGAAGCGAAGAGCTGCCTGAATGAGCTGCTGCTCACCCTGCAGGAGGAGGATGACAGCAGACTCGACACAAGAAAGCCACGGGGGAGCAGGAGCAGGAGCGATCATCAGTAGGTAAGTGTCTATAGTGACTGGGGGTGAGTGCAGGCACATGTAATATGCACCGCTCCCCTGTCTACCAACTCGGCGCTGTTTCAGCACCGAGGTGATGGACAGCGGGTGCAGTGAATGCCTAATGAGCGGGAGCACAGGACCTCCCGCTGTCTCTGCAGCCCCAGCCAGCCCACCCCAGCCCCCTGACTCCATGCCAGAGCCGCCCCCCCACTCTATAGCACAGCAGTACACAGATTCGCTTTATAAGACGCACCCCCCACTTTCCCCCAAAATTTGGGGGAACAAAAGTGCGTCTTATAAAGCGAAAAATACGGTAGGTATCTGATGTTGCATTTTTTGTAGGCACAAACTGGATTTAACGTTCTTACAAACACAACCTCGGTAGCTCCGTAACTCAACAAGCAGGTGCACTTCAAGGCACTGCAGACACAGAAAAGCTCCACAATCTCTTCATCTGTGACTCCTGGCTGCTAATTATTAGCGGTCATTTTTGTGCCTTCTAAAGGGCTAAAGACAGACTCTTTTGGAGTGGGCCCTACTGGTGAACTGACCTCCTTTGTGACAAGTGTCCGTGACTCGTGAGTTAGAGCCTTTGTGTGCAATAAAGGTGTCAAAGTCTTGTGCTGACTAGACATGGGAGCTGTGTATGCCTCATTCTGTACCACTTTAGTAAGTGGTAAAGTTTGACCAAGAGAAAATGAATTTCCAGACATTAAGGGCCTTTTTTGAACATTGTTGGCAGCTATGATCTTCATCTTATTGGTGGGGCTGTGGGAAAGTTCCAAGTCGTCAATAATGCTGTCATCATTCATATGTTGTAAAGAGGAAATCTGTTGTTTCCCAGGGTCGTGGTTAAGTAAATTTATTGGTATTCCCTTAACAGTGTTCGTTACACTGGAACAAATAGTTTTCAGCTGCGAAATTTGGATATTCTTTGTAATATAATATATATGGGTGAAGATGAAGAATCTTGTGCTATGGGTGTGTTGATAGTTATGGCCGGTGCACTCCTCTTTAAACTTAGTTTTTCACCAGCATCCATTAGTTTGATTGGTTTTCCTCCAACACTGATCTGTTGCTTTCTAGAATTAAGCTTCTAAAGAGCATCTTGCACTTTACGCTTTAGACGGACACATGCATATTTGGCAATCTATTTCTCATGAACATCTATTAGGCTGAGCTTCAGACGCGCATCTGTTACACCTATCTTCTGACGGGCATCAAACGCATTATGGTAATTGGTGGTGGCTAAGCGACTAATCATTGTAGGCCGGATCCTGGATCTCATACCTCCCATAGCCCCCCTGTTATTAATCCTGTATGAATTCCCATTCCTGCTGTCACCATGCCCCTTTTCCTGATCACTTCATCCAATGACTTGTCTGCCATATTTATGCTAAAAACCTGCATTTTCCCAGCAGCAACTGTGTAGGAAACCATGTTATTGTTTTCAAGGGTGTTTATGATGCCTGTAAAAAAAAAAAAGTTTACACACTATGTTGATGTGGACCCCCCAGGAGGAAAGGTTTGTCAGCCCATACTAAAGTGTATGGGCATTACAAGTATGGGAAACCCACTTCTTTTCAATGGGAAATTTTTTTATGAGGCCCTCCTCCATGCTTATTACAAGGGGAATTATGGTGCGTGCAAACTTGGGGAAGGCCTTGCATTCACTTTATGCGCAAACTTTCTGGCAGTACAAAAATTATAAAAATTGGAACTTTGGTTTCATGTGGCCATCCAGTACGTCGGTTCAAAGGGTTACTGGGGTGCGTATAACTTTGGGGCAAGGCAGGCCTTGCATTCAATGCATAGGCTAACAGTATGGCAGTACCAAATGAAAAATAATGGGAACTTTGGTTTCATGTGACCACCCAGGACATCTGGTCCAAGTCTTATTGGGGTCCGTGTAACTTTGGGGCAGGCCTTGCATTAAAATGCATAGGCAAACACTGTGGGAGACCCATTTTCATATAATGGGAACATTTTTTCTGAGGCCCTCCTGCACGTCTCAAAGGGGTATTGGGGTGCGTCCTAATTTTTGGCAGCCCAGCCACTCACTGCATAGACAATAACAGTATGGGAAACCCACTGTTTAATAAAGGGAACAACAAAAGATAGTTAGCTTATAGCTCTCTAAGAAAAGTGAGGGCCGACAGCTGGGCCTATAAAAATAGACTTTGTGACTTTCAGAGTCCCTCCTTCATAAATGAAACAGGATGTGCCTGATGATGTGTCACACTCCAAATGGCTAGCTAAGGTTGGTAAATGTTAAAATGATATTTCCCAGTGAATGCATTTGTATTGGTTGAAAGCAATGTTACAGTGGAAAAATGCATCAAAAACGCTACATGTGAATATAGCCCAAGTGGTGGAGGAACTTTTTTGTTTTGGGTTATTTATTTTGCCTTACACACAAATCATTACCCTGGAAAGAATGTTCCTTAACATATTTCTGAGGAAAATCCATTTTGGTTTCCTTTTTGTATGTTTTAATGTGCACCTGTAAAAGTGATGTAATACTCTGGCAACATTGTTCACAGCTGTGACCTGGGAGTCAGAAATGCTTCCAGGGGTATTCCCCATGATGATCTCATGGCATTTGAGCACTGTTCCCATCGATTTCAGATGTTTTTAGACCCTAAAATGACCCCCGTTGGGGTCGTGGCAAAAATACTCGGCTTTCCCATTGACTAACTTTGGGCTCGTTGCTCGGGTCAAGCACCCGAGCATTCCAATTTCTTCGACCCGAGCAACGAGCACCCGAGCATTTTAGCGCTCGCCCATCACTAATGGGAAGCTGAGGTCACGCCACACCAGAGCTTCTTACAGCATGTTGCCCATCTGTAGGAGAGAATGGCAAAAGTGATGCCTATCATGATGAAGCATCTTCTCCAGGCACAAGAGGCACAGGCAAAGGTATATAACCAATCAAGCGAGGCTTAGGCAGCTCCAGCCCTGCTAATGCTAATCCCCATGGTGGAGAGCAAGTTCCTAGCCAAGTGGCAAGGTCATATGAGGTGAGAGAAAAACTGGGCAAAGTTAATTACAAAGTACACCAGCCTGGGGCGAAGGAAGCTGCACCAGGTCTATCACGTGAACTTAAAAACCTACAAAATTGTCCTCAAGACCAAAAGAGGACATACCCCCTAAGCCAAAACTATAAAAAACAAATAGAAAGTAGGATAACTTGGTCAAAGATATCAATATGATCAATCACTCAAAATATAGCTTTTGACACAGGATCCATACGAAAGTAGGGGTTTAGTGAAAATAAAGCTAAAAATTTATTAAACAATTTTAGTTGACAAAAACAAGGTATTAAAGTGAGAAAATAATGACAGCTAAAAAAAAACCAGTGCAAAGAGACAGTGGAAACGCACTGGTAGAAAAACCTCATGTCCTTAAGCATAATCTGCTATGCAATGAATAAATGAATAAAAAGCATGAACATCACAGAGCCATAGTGATAACACATAATAAAGATCAATGAGGTCAGGCATGATGGCCTAATGCTATGACTAAAGTGCTCTGTGTGCATACAACTATTGGTTAAATGTGCATGAGATTAGATGAGACCCAAGATGGACTAGAATAGATATAAGCCAAAAATGGACATATAATAATACCTTGAGACATGATGAAATGGCAGTGCAGGCAGGACAGGGAAGGCCTTGACGCTCGTTTCACCGCCTTGACTTCGTCAGGAGGCGTGGATAAATAAAAGGGCAGGGGATTTTTATATGGAGGAGAAGGACCCGCGGTGAATCGGCGCACAGCCCAGCATGGTACGTCCACTCGAGCGGCAGGGCAGGCCAGCATGCACCGCAGATGATGGGAAGGAGGACGTACGTCATTACTGTCCATCTCCATGGCAACGCGTCCGGCCGGTGACACCACCAGGGAGACACACTAGCTCCTGTGTTAGTAGGGTTCAGTAACGCCAGCTGCTCCCCTGCTGTGTGGACGGCAAAGTCTCCTGCTCCATCCACATTCAAACTACTACTGATTTTTAACCATGCTCCACTTAGGCCTCTGGCTCCACTGTCTCTAGCATTTCCCCTGGCCTCCAACCCCGCCAGTTGCTGCTCTGAAGTGGCGTCTGCACAATCCACACTTGTTCCTGAGTTACTGTGGCTCAGTCACGTCAGTGGATCCCCTGATGTGTGTCCGGCAAGGTCTCCTGCTCTGTCCACATTCCCATTACTAGTAGTGGGAATGTGGACAGAGCAGGAGACCTTGCCGGACACACATCAGGGGATCCACTGACGTGACAGAGCCCCTGTAACCCAGGAACAAGTGTGGATTGTGCTGACGCCACTTCAGAGCTGTAACTGGCGGGGTTGGAGGCCAGGGGAAATACTAGAGACAGTGGAGACAGAGGCCTAAGTGGAGCACGGTTACAATCAGTAGTAGTCTACAACCTCTATAAAACCAGCTGCAAGTTGGCCTCCGCCTGCTGCATGCCTCATCCTGGGCTCCAACAACGCCAGTTGGTGTTCAGAAGTGCCGTCTTCACAGAGAAAAACACACTATCTCCTGTGTTAGTGGGGTTCAGTAATGCCAGCTGTTCCCCTGCTGTGTAGACGGCAAAGTCTCCTGCTGCCTCCACATGCCAACAACATCAGGCCTCAGCCTGCTCCATGCCTCAACCTGGGCTCCAACAACGCTAGTTGGTGTTCAGAAGTGCCGTCTTCAAAGAGAAACACACACTAGCTCCTGTGTTAGTGGGGTTCAGTAATGCCAGCTGTTCCCCTGCTGTGTAGACGGCAAAGTCTCCTGCTGCCTCCACATGCCAACAACATCAGGCCTCAGCCTGCTCCATGCCTCAACCTGGGCTCCAACAATGCTAGTTGGTGTTCAGAAGTGCCGTCTTCACAGAGAAAAACACACTAGCTCCTGTGCTAGTGGGGTTCAGTAATGCCAGCTGTTCCCCTGCTGTGTAGACGGCAAAGTCTCCTGCTGCCTCCACATGCCAACAACATCAGGCCAAAGCCTGCTCCATGCCTCAACCTGGGCTCCAACAACGCTAGTTGGTGTTCAGAAGTGCCGTCTTCACAGAGAAAAACACACTAGCACCTGTGTTAGTGGGGTTCAGTAATGCCAGCTGCTCCCCTGCTGTGTGGACGGCAATGTCTCCTGCTCCATCCACATTCAAACTACTACTGATTTTTAACCATGTTCCACTTAGGCCTCTGGCTCCACTGTCTCTAGTATTTCCCCTGGCCTCCAACCCCGCCAGTTGCTGCTCTGAAGTGGCGTCTGCACAATCCACACTTGTTCCTGAGTTACTGTGGCTCAGTCACGTCAGTTGATCCCCTGATGTGTGTCCGGCAAGGTCTCCTGCTCTGTCCACATTCCCATTACTAGTAGTGGGAATGTGGACAGAGCAGGAGACCTTGACGGACACACATCAGGGGATCCACTGACGTGACAGAGCCCCTGTAAGCCAGGAACAAGTGTGGATTGTGCTGACGCCACTTCAGAGCTGTAACTGGCGGGGTTGGAGGCCAGGGGAAATACTAGAGACAGTGGAGCCAGAGGCCTAAGTGGAGCACGGTTACAATCAGTAGTAGTCTACAACCTCTATGAAACCTGCTGCAAGTTGGCCTCCGCCTGCTGCATGCATCATCCTGGGATCCAACAACGCCAGTTGGTGTTCAGAAGTGCCGTCTTCACAGAGAAAAACACACTAGCTCCTGTGTTAGTGGGGTTCAGTAATGCCAGCTGTTCCCCTGCTGTGTAGACGGCAAAGTCTCCTGCTGCCTCCACATGCCAACAACATCAGGCCTCAGCCTGCTCCATGCCTCAACCTGGGCTCCAACAATGCTAGTTGATGTTCAGAAGTGCCGTCTTCACAGAGAAAAACACACTAGCTCCTGTGTTAGTGGGGTTCAGTAACGCCAGCTGCTCCCCTGCTGTGTGGACGGAAAAGTCTCCTGCTCCATCCACATTCAAACTCCTACTGATTTTTAACCATGCTCCACTTAGGCCTCTGGCTCCACTGTCTCTAGTATTTCCCCTGGCCTCCAACCCCGCCAGTTGCTGCTCTGAAGTGGCGTCTGCACAATCCGCACTTGTTCCTGAGTTACTGGGGCTCAGTCACGTCAGTTGATCCCCTGATGTGTGTCCGGCAAGGTCTCCTGCTCTGTCCACATTCCCATTACTAGTAGACCTAGAGCGTGAATTAAGACATCAGACGAATCTTGAGCTACATTGTGCAACATTATCGGAATATCTCCGAGTCCAACGCATTCCAAGAGGACTCCGAGTCCCGCTACGACCAACACTTTTTAGTGACTCCACAGATTTCTGCCAGAAATTTGAACAGATATTAAATAAATGCTCTTTTGACTTGATGACTCTTACTGTCGAGCACCTGCAGATATCCATTAACAGGAGCCGTGACAATATAAAAAATATAGAGTCACAACTGGCCTCTTCCAGTACATCTGAAGAACTTACCACTCTGAAAGATAAACTTAAAGGGGTTATTGACCAACATAAACGTGATACTGAACAGAGAAAGAGAATTAAATTCCGAAGGGACACAGAGGACTATAATAACAATAGGGTCTATCATTGGCGCTATAACACTGCTTCTCGTTCCAACCCCTCTAGGTTTGAGAAACTGAGCAGAAAAAGTAAATTAATATAATATACTATTACTGGTGGCTCAGTCCCTCTGTCCTTGTTCACATTTACGTCACTTGACAAGTGGAAAGGTTTTAAATACAAGAGTTAGGACTGTCCCACAAGGGTTGCCGTGACGTGGCGGGATGGCTTCTACATTATTTTGATCAAAATTATGTTAACTAAATACCCTTATTATTACTATTATCACTACCTTCATGCAATTTTTGCAATATATATATTTTTTTACTTTTTTATTCCAGGATATTTGTTTTGTGTTTTGTTTTTGTTTCTCTGTGTAAAGGTCATGTGTTCATATGCAATTACATTTTGCATGCACATTAATTTACTTTTTCTGCTCAGACCCAGTTTCTCAATTGTTTCATTGTGCATTCTGTGCATATAAGGGTGTGACCGCCCTGTTTCTGAGTTGGAAAATCCATCCTGTCTGGCCTATACTATTACTGGTGGCTCAGTCCCTCTGTCCTTGTTCACATTTACGTCACTTGACAAGTGGAAAGGTTTTAAATACAAGAGTTAGGACTGTCCCACAAGGGTTGCCGTGATGTGGCGGGATGGCTTCTACATTATTTTGATCAAAATTATGTTAACTAAATACCCTTATTATTACTATTATCACTACCTTCATGCAATTTTTGCAATATATATATTTTTTTACTTTTTTATTCCAGGATATTTGTTTTGTGTTTTGTTTTTGTTTTTCCCTCTAGGTTTGAGTAGCAATCCTCGAACGAGCCTTCCACGTCGGGCTCTGAAACTGATAGGAGAGAATATCGATCCTCGTATTTTTTAGACCAGCGAAGAAGACGTCCACGCAGAAGAGGATTCGCCGCAGCCAACGGAGGAAGAGATCCAGATACGAACAGGATCACGAGATCCCAGGTATGGAATCCCTAGTGGTTAACATTTCCTCTAGGTCCCTTAGCATAGCAGAGAACAATCTTCTTCAAAAGGGCTTGTCATACTGCCCTTCCTTCAAATTCAGTACGTTTCAAATGGACATGGATCTGCAGCGATTCTACCGCCGCATCAGATTACTGTTTCATTTTGCGAAAAAGGACAAGGAGATACCCAGACCTCAATCCATTACTCCATGCCCTATTTCGATCGATCGCCTGGGACTTCGTAACAAAAGCACCTATCGGCCACCTTCGGTCTCACACGCGGTCGAATCATTTATCGAATTCATCGATAAGGCATTTCTCAGATTACGCCAGGATATAGAGAGAGGTGATCTGCACGTCTCCCCCAATCTTGACACAGTGGACTTCCAGGCTTTGGAAGCACTCCGTCAAGATCCTAATATCATTATTAAACCTGCTGACAAGGGTGGAGCTATTGTAGTAATGGACAGACAGGACTACATGCGTGAAGTATGCACCAATTGAATGATAGCTCCGTCTATACAGTCCTACCTCATGACCCAGTGAGGAATATCAGAGACTGTATAAATTCTGTAGTTACAGACTATACCACACGGGGTATAATTGACATCAAAACACATGACTTTTTGATCAAAATTGATCCCATCACTCCAGTATTCTATATTCTTCCCAAGACCCATAAGAGATTAGAGTGTCCCCCTGGCCGACCAATAGTAGCGTCAACTGATTCCATCCTATCACCATTATCCATACTTTTGGAAAAAATTCTGACCCCTCTTACGAGACAAGCACCTTCTTTTTTATTAGATACAGGTGATTTCCTTAAAATCCTACGAAATTTAGGTCCTGTCCCTGCAGACTCTTTTCTTGTGTCCTTCGATATTAAAGATCTGTACACATCAATTCCACATGAATTAGGCATTGATTGCATCAAGAGACGCTTGTCTAGATCTGAGATGGATAGCAATATGATAGACTTTTGCATTGAATTACTAACCCTTGTACTCACTAAGAACTACTTTCTTTTTGGGGACACATTCTATCTACAGACCAAAGGGACCGCGATGGGGTCTAATGTCGCGCCCCCCTATGCAAACACATTTATGGCAACATTCGAGGATGATATTGTCTATCCTGACCCTTCCTTTAAAACCCACTGCAAATTGTGGAAGAGATTTATCGATGACAATTTTTGCATTTGGACGGGGCCGGCTGATACACTAGACACATTTTACAACAAATTGAATATGGCCTGGCCGGGTCTATCTTTCACCATGACCAGAGATGAACACACAGTCAGTTTTTTGGATACAAAGGTCATCAAGAGTGTGGAGGGACACTTGAGCACTGACTTATATGTCAAAACCACAGACCGTAACAGTCTGTTACACTACAAGAGCTTACACCCCCCCTCCACCAAAAGATCCATACCTGTGTCACAATTTAAGAGGGTTGAACGGATTGTCTCTGATCCGACAATCAGCAATATCAGATTGAACGAGATGCACAACAAGTTTCGCACAAGGGGCTACCCTCCAGACCTATTAGATCAAGCACGACAACCCTCGACCCGTAATCATAGTGGGGTCTCAGGACGTTTACCCTTTGTCCATACATATCATCCATATGCGCAGATCTTACATCGCTCCATACGTAGACATTGGGGCATTCTAAAGGAGGCTCATCCAGAGGTTACAGAATTCCAACAGAATTTTTTACCGTGTTACAAATGCCCCAAAAACATTAGGGACACCTTAATCAGAGCAGACATAGGCCCAGGAGTGAGATCAACTACACAAAGATTCCTTTCCACACCCAAAACAGGTACTTACCCGTGCCTACATTGTAATCAATGTAATAACGTACTAAAGGGAGATTATTTCCATCACCCCCACTCTGGGAAACGTTACCAAATCAAGGACTTCTCCACTTGCGATACATCACATGTGGTTTACCTGATTAAATGCCCTTGCGGTCTTTTATACATTGGTGAAACCACCCAGTCTATCAAGGACCGCATAAGCAAGCATAAATCCACAATCAGGTGTGGAAATACATTATTGCCTTTACCACATCATTTTATGACGGCTGGCCACACCATTCTTCAACTAAAATTTTGTGTTATTGAGCATGTGCCCTTCCCACGAAGAGGTGGCAACCGTATCCAACTCTTAAAGAGAAGAGAGGCCTTTTGGATACATGAACTAGACTTTAGCACCAAAGGGCCTCAATAGAGACTATGATTTACTGTCCTTCATATAATGGGTCTGTGACTATATAGTCACATAGTCTTGGAATCGTAACAAATATATATATATATATATATATATGGTAATGTGTTTTGTCACCAAGTCATGTTATCATTGCTTGATTCTAACGCATTGTCTTAATCTTGCAGAGTCGTCAATTCTGAACTACACGCAATTGTCACCGATTGTCCTTGTTCCTCCCTCGGACTTCCCCTCCTTACCTCCTTCAAACTAAATTTTTACATATTATAGTTTCTATACTATTTTCTATTTTGCATCCAATTGTATCTCTCTTGAATTAGAACACTAATTGAGATATCCCATGTCACTCTGTTGCAGGAAACTACAACACAATTTTCCTCTAGTATTGGTCCAAACAGTGAAATATAGATTGTTCAATTTGCATATTGTTCACATCAATTATTCCACTATAATCATACGTCTTGCCCATTTTCGTCAGACATAAATGCACTCAAATGCAATACCATACACATATTCCCTCACTTTCCACCTCTTACAAACTTCCTTCCTGTGCAACAATCTAAAGAGCACGGACGTTTGTTTACATACAGTGGGATGACGTGCACTCCAGCGCCACCTCCCACAACACGCCCCTACATTCCTCTAACCTTGCCTGCACATTCACATGGACGGCAACGTCACTTCCGGTGACGCGGTCCAGTCAGTCTAGGGGAGTCCCGCCCACTGCCTATTTAAAGTCTACATTACAAGCCATGGGCACCCGGGTTACAAGCGGTGGATACCGCGTTCTCCAAGGCAAACTACGCCGCCACCCACCAACGGTAAGTCCATCTTATCCTAACACTTCTATACATAGGAGTACTTTGCAGCGGTACTTAACCCCTCATGTACCATATATCTCTGTTAACAGCCACATCACACAGCGTGGTAAAGGTCTCTCTATGGAGCATGAACTCACAGGTGACTCCTAGCCTGACACTAAGTGAGAAGGTTTATTGGGGGCATGTTGACTATTCAATTTTCCAGTACATTGAGTGAAATTTCTTCATCCTCCTTATGACTTACAGACCCCTCATATAGGATACCTTACGGCATCATTACCAGTCAATCCAGTTACAAATTCTTACCGGTTGGTATCTATAATACTTCATTTGCATTCATCACAATAGTTTGGTGCATTTATATGGAAGCTTTTTATTACAGTTAAAAACCCCCCCTTTTTTCTTTTTATTCAAGATATATACAAGATTAATCACTAACACGGATCAGACTATTTACACCATTATTACAGTGGTGTCCTGATACTGAGTGAGTAGTGACAGATCAATGACTAAATCACTTTACCTCTTTTAATTAATTTGGCGCAATCATTATATATACAGTACATATATATATATATTTTTTCTGTCACTACAGATACATTGCAAATCTTTCCAAGAGAGCAGTCTGGGTAGGTTATATACCTCCTTTCTTCCTCTTAATTGTTTCCCCCCCCTCCCCTTTTTTTTCCCCATTTTTCCTTTATTCCCTTATACCTCAACCCGTCCCACCTATCACTATTGCACTATTGTAAATTTGTTTTGGTCTTCGCCGGATGTTATCTTAAATGACTATACACTATGTAGACTCTGACTTGTACTGTACACTTGTATCTGATTTGCAGCTAACTGATGAAGGCTTGTTTGTAGAAGCCGAAACGTCTAATTATTGAGACTGCAAATAAAATCTTCACTTTGCAACAAGTTGAGTGCCAAAATTTATTACATTATCTATACTGGTGTGGGAACCTTCTTTTGTGCACCAACGCAGTAGTGCCACGATATATCTGTTGATCTATTCACCCTTACGTGTGCACACTGGCTACTATGTCCTCTCTTACCTTCTCGTACAACCAAGAAGAAACTAGTGCAATTTTGTCCAAGCTTAGTTTTTCTAGTGATTTTCTTAAAGTCCCACCCAAGGAGACAAGAGGGAAAGACCTAGAGCGTGAATTAAGACATCAGACGAATCTTGAGCTACATTGTGCAACATTATCGGAATATCTCCGAGTCCAACGCATTCCAAGAGGACTCCGGGTCCCGCTACGACCAACACTTTTTAGTGACTCCACAGATTTCTGCCAGAAATTTGAACAGATATTAAATAAATGCTCTTTTGACTTGATGACTCTTACTGTCGAGCACCTGCAGATATCCATTAACAAGAGCCGTGACAATATAAAAAATATAGAGTCACAACTGGCCTCTTCCAGTACATCTGAAGAACTTACCACTCTGAAAGATAAACTTAAAGGGGTTATTGACCAACATAAACGTGATACTGAACAGAGAAAGAGAATTAAATTCCAAAGGGACACAGAGGACTATAATAACAATAGGGTCTATCATTGGCGCTATAACACTGCTTCTCGTTCCAACCCCTCTAGGTTTGAGCAGCAATCCTCGAACGACCCTTCCACGTCGGGCTCTGAAACTGATAGGAGAGAATATCGATCCTCGTATTTTTTAGACCAGCGAAGAAGACGTCCACGCAGAAGAGGATTCGCCGCAGCCAACGGAGGAAGAGATCCAGATACGAACAGGATCACGAGATCCCAGGTATGGAATCCCTAGTGGTTAACATTTCCTCTAGGTCCCTTAGCATAGCAGAGAACAATCTTCTTCAAAAGGGCTTGTCATACTGCCCTTCCTTCAAATTCAGTACGTTTCAAATGGACATGGATCTGCAGCGATTCTACCGCCGCATCAGATTACTGGTTCATTTTGCGAAAAAGGACAAGGAGATACCCAGACCTCAATCCATTACTCCATGCCCTATTTCGATCGATCGCCTGGGACTTCGTAACAATAGCACCTATCGGCCACCTTCAGGCTCACACGCGGTCGAATCATTTATCGAATTAATCGATAAGGCATGTCTCAGATTACGCCA
Organism: Dendrobates tinctorius; assembly: GCF_039654945.1. NCBI lineage: Eukaryota > Metazoa > Chordata > Amphibia > Anura > Dendrobatidae > Dendrobates > Dendrobates tinctorius. The sequence continues at coordinate 3,756,511 of NW_027361680.1, read as the reverse complement.
GGATATAGAGAGAGGTGATCTGCACGTCTCCCCCAATCTTGACACAGTGGACTTCCAGGCTTTGGAAGCACTCCGTCAAGATCCTAATATCATTATTAAACCTGCTGACAAGGGTGGAGCTATTGTAGTAATGGACAGACAGGACTACATGCGTGAAGTGTTGCGCCAATTGAATGATAGCTCCGTCTATACAGTCCTACCTCATGACCCAGTGAGGAATATCAGAGACTGTATAAATTCTGTAGTTACAGACTATACCACACGGGGTATAATTGACATCAAAACACATGACTTTTTGATCAAAACCGATCCCATCACTCCAGTATTCTATATTCTTCCCAAGATCCATAAGAGATTAGAGTGTCCCCCTGGCCGACCCATAGTAGCGTCAACTGATTCCATCCTATCACCATTATCCATACATTTGGAAAAAATTCTGACCCCTCTTACGAGACAAGCACCTTCTTTTTTATTAGATACAGGTGATTTCCTTAAAATCCTACGAAATTTAGGTCCTGTCCCTGCAGACTCTTTTCTTGTGTCCTTCGATGTTAAAGATCTGTACACATCAATTCCACATGAATTAGGTATTGATTGCGTCAAGAGACGCTTGTCTAGATCTGAGATGGATAGCAATATGATAGACTTTTGCATTGAATTACTACTAACCCTTGTACTCACTAAGAACTACTTTCTTTTTGGGGACACATTCTATCTACAGACCAAAGGGACCGCAATGGGGTCTAATGTTGCGCCCCCCTATGCAAACACATTTATGGCAACATTTGAGGATGATATTTTCTATCCTGACCCTTCCTTTAAAACCCACTGCAAATTGTGGAAGAGATTTATCGATGACAATTTTTGCATTTGGACGGGGCCGGCTGATACACTAGACACATTTTACAACAAATTGAATATGGCCTGGCCGGGTCTATCTTTCACCATGACCAGAGATGAACACACAGTCAGTTTTTTGGATACAAAGGTCATCAAGAGTGTGGAGGGACACTTGAGCACTGACTTATATGTCAAAACCACAGACCGTAACAGTCTGTTACACTACAAGAGCTTACACCCCCCCTCCACCAAAAGATCCATACCTGTGTCACAATTTAAGAGGGTCGAACGGATTGTCTCTGATACGACAATCAGCAATATCAGATTGAACGAGATGCACCACAAGTTTCGCACAAGGGGCTACCCTCCAGACCTATTAGATCAAGCACGACAACCCTCGACCCGTAATCATAGTGGGGTCTCAGGACGTTTACCCTTTGTCCATACATATCATCTATATGCGCAGATCTTACATCGCTCCATACGTAGATATTGGGGAATTCTAAAGGAGGCTCATCCAGAGGTTACAGAATTCCAACAGAATTTTTTACCGTGTTACAAACGCCCCAAAAACATTAGGGACACCTTAATCAGAGCAGACATAGGCCCAGGAGTGAGATCAACTACACAAAGATTCCTTTCCACACCCAAAACAGGTACTTACCCGTGCCTACATTGTAATCAATGTAATAACGTACTAAAGGGAGATTATTTCCATCACCCCCACTCTGGGAAACGTTACCAAATCAAGGACTTCTCCACTTGCGATACATCATATGTGGTTTACCTGATTAAATGCCCTTGCGGTCTTTTATACATTGGTGAAACCACCCAGTCTATCAAGGACCGCATAAGCAAGCATAAATCCACAATCAGGTGTGGAAATACATTATTGCCTTTACCACATCATTTTATGACGGCTGGCCACACCATTCCTCAACTAAAATTTTGTGTTATTGAGCATGTGCCCTTCCCACGAAGAGGTGGCAACCGTATCCAACTCTTAAAGAGAAGAGAGGCCTTTGGGATACATGAACTACAAACTTTAGCACCAAAAGGCCTCAATAGAGACTATGATTTACTGTCCTTCATATAATGGGTCTGTGACTATATAGTCACATAGTCTTGGGATCGTAACAAATATATATATATATATATATGGTAATGTGTTTTGTCACCAAGTCATGTTATCATTGCTTGATTCTAACGCATTGTCTTAATCTTGCAGAGTCGTCAATTCTGAACTACACGCAATTGTCACCGATTGTCCTTGTTCCTCCCTCGGACTTCCCCTCCTTGCCTCCTTCAAACTAAATTTTTACATATTATAGTTTCTATACTATTTTCTATTTTGCATCCAATTGTATCTCTCTTGAATTAGAACACTAATTGAGATATTCCATCTCACTCTGTTGCAGGAAACTACAACACAATTTTCCTCTAGTATTGGTCCAAACAGTGAAATATAGATTGTTCAATTTGCATATTGTTCACATCAATTATTCCACTATAATCATACGCCTTGCCCATTTTCGTCAGACATAAATGCACTCAAATGCAATACCATACACATATTCCCTCACTTTCCACCTCTTACAAACTTCCTCCCTGTGCAACAATCTAAAGAGCACGGACGTTTGTTTACATACAGTGGGATGACGTGCACTCCAGCGCCACCTCCCACAACACGCCCCTACATTCCTCTAACCTTGCCTGCACATTCACATGGACGGCAACGTCACTTCCGGTGACGCGGTCCAGTCAGTCTAGGGGAGTCCCGCCCACTGCCTATTTAAAGTCTACATTACAAGCCATGGGCACCCGGGTTACAAGCGGTGGATACCGCGTTCTCCAAGGCATACTACGCCGCCACCCACCAACGGTAAGCCCATCTTATCCTAACACCTCTATACATAGGAGTACTTTGCAGCGGTACTTAACCCCTCATGTACCATGTTAACAGCCACATCACACAGCGTGGTAAAGGTCTCTCTATGGAGCATGAACTCACAGGTGACTCCTAGCCTGACACTAAGTGAGTAGGTTTATTGGGGGCATGTTGACTATTCAATTTTCTAGTATATTGTGTGAAATTTCTTCATCCTCCTTATGACTTACAGACCCCTCATATAGGATACCTTACGGCATCATTACCGGTCAATCCAGTTACAAATTCTTACCGGTTGGTATCTATAATACTTCATTTGCATTCATCACAATAGTTTGGTGCATTTATATGGAAGCTTTTTATTACAGTTAAAAACCCCCCCTTTTTTCTTTTTATTCAAGATATATACAAGATTAATCACTAACACGGATCAGACTATTTACACCATTATTACAGTGGTGTCCTGATACTGAGTGAGTAGTGACAGATCAATGACTAATTCACTTTACCTCTTTTAATTAATTTGGCGCAATCATTATATATACATACATATATACACATATATATATTTTTTTTTTCTGTCACTACAGATACATTGCAAATCTTTCCAAGAGAGCAGTCTGGGTAGGTTATATACCTCCTTTTTTCCTCTTAATTGTTTCCCCCCCTCTCCCTTTTTTTTTCCCATTTTTCCTTTATTCCCTTATACCTCAACCCGTCCCACCTATCACTATTGCACTATTGTAAATTTGTTTTGGTATTCGCCGGATGTTATCTTAAATGACTATACACTATGTAGCCTCTGACTTGTACTGTACACTTGTATCCGATTTGCAGCTAACTGATGAAGGCTTGTTTGTAGAAGCCGAAACGTCTAATTATTGAGACTGCAAATAAAATCTTCACTTTGCAACAAGTTGAGTGCCAAAATTTATTACATAGGGGAAATACTAGAGACAGTGGAGCCAGAGGCCTAAGTGGAGCACGGTTACAATCACTAGAAGTCTACAACCTCTATAAAACCAGCTGCAAGTTGGCCTCCGCCTGCTGCATGCCTCATCCTGGGCTCCAACAACGCCAGTTGGTGTTCAGAAGTGTCGTCTTCCCAGAGAACAACACACTAGCTCCTGCGTTAGTGGGGTTCAGAAACGCCAGCTGTTCCCCTGCTGTGTAGACGGCAATGTCTCCTGCTGACTCCACAGGCCCAAAACATCAGGCCTCAGCCTGCTCCATGCCTCAACCTGGGCTCCAACAATGCCAGTTGGTGTTCAGAAGTGTCGTTTTCCCAGAGAACAACACACTAGCTCCTGCGTTAGTGGGGTTCAGAAACGCCAGCTGTTCCCCTGCTGTGTAGACGGCAATGTCTCCTGCTGACTCCACATGCCCAAAACATCAGGCCTTTGCCTGCTCCATGCCTCAACCTGGGCTCCAACAACGCCAGTTGGTGTTCAGAAGTGTCGTCTTCCCAGAGAACAACACACTAGCTCCTGTGTTAGTGGGGTTCAGAAACGCCAGCTGTTCCCCTGCTGTATAGATGGCAATGTCTCCTGCTGACTCCACAGGCCCAAAACATCAGGCCCCTGCCTGCTCCATGCCTCAACCTGGGCTCCAACAATGCCACTTGGTGTTCAGAAGTATCGTCTTCCCAGAGAACAACACACTAGCTCCTGCGTTAGTGGGGTTCAGAAACGCCAGCTGTTCCCCTGCTGTGTAGACTGCAATGTCTCCTGCTGACTCCACATGCCCAAAACATCAGGCCTCTGCCTGCTCCATGCCTCAACCTGGGCTCCAACAACGCCAGTTGGTGTTCAGAAGTGTCGTCTTCCCAGAGAAAAACACACTAGCTCCTGTGTTAGTGGGGTTCAGAAACGCCAGCTGTTCCCCTGCTGTGTAGATGGCAATGTCTCCTGCTCCATCCACATTCAAACTACTACTGATTTTTAACCGTGCTCCACTTAGGCCTCTGGCTCCACTGTCTCTAGTTTTTCCCCTGGCCTCCAACCCCGCCAGTTGCTGCTCTGTAGTGGCGTCTGCACAATCCACACTTATTCCTGAGTTACTGGGGCTTAGTCACGTCAGTTGATCCCCTGATGTGTGTCCGGCAAGGTCTCCTGCTCTGTCCACATTCCCATTACTAGTCGTGGGAATGTGGACAGAGCAGGAGACCTTGCCGGACACACATCAGGTGATCCACTGACGTGACAGAGCTCCTGTAACCCAGGAACAAGTGTGGATTGTGCTGACGCCACTTCAGAGCTGTAACTGGCGGGGTTGGAGGCCAGGGGAAATACTAGAGACAGTGGAGCCAGAGGCCTAAGTGGAGCACGGTTACAATCACTAGAAGTCTACAACCTCTATAAAACCAGCTGCAAGTTGGCCTCCGCCTGCTGCATGCCTCATCCTGGGCTCCAACAACGCCAGTTGGTGTTCAGAAGTGTCGTCTTCCCAGTGAACAACACACTAGCTCGTGCGTTAGTGGGGTTCAGAAACGCCAGCTGTTCCCCTGTTGTGTAGACGGCAATGTCTCCTGCTGACTCCACATGCCCAAAACATCAGGCCTCAGCCTGCTCCATGCCTCAACCTGGGCTCCAACAGTGCCAGCTGGTGTTCAGAAGTGTCGTCTTCCCAGAGAACACCACACTAGCTCCTGTGTTAGTGGGGTTCAGAAACGCCAGCTGTTCCCCTGCTGTATAGATGGCAATGTCTCCTGCTGACTCCACATGCCAACAACATCAGGCCTCAGCCTGCTCCATGCCTCAACCTGGGCTCCAACAATGCTAGTTGGTGTTCAGAAGTGCCGTCTTCACAGAGAAAAACACACTAGCTCCTGTGTTAGTGGGGTTCAGTAATGCCAGCTGTTCCCCTGCTGTGTAGACGGCAAAGTCTCCTGCTGCCTCCACATGCCAACAACATCAGGCCTCAGCCTGCTCCATGCCTCAACCTGAGCTCCAACAACACTAGTTGGTGTTCAGAAGTGCCGTCTTCACAGAGAAAAATACACTAGCTCCTGTGTTAGTGTAATACTTATGTATGGAATAAGGACTTCAATGGCGTAGGGCAATGACGGCAGAGACACGCTTAGTGAAGGAAGTGATTTATATATAATTGTGCACAATAAACGTGGAAATACGTAACGGGTTCAGAGCACAGACATACAGCAGCACATAGCAGAAGGTTCAGCAAGGATGGTAAGTTATTAAGAGTCACTGAGTATGGAATATAACTGGGTATTGCAGGCAAAGTCCAGAGTATAACAAATATCCAGCAGGATAATGTTCAGCGGGCACCGGGTAACAGCTACTAACCAGTATAGCAAACAGAAGTCCAGTTGTAGCGAGCCTCTGGTATGATGAGTCCGGTGGAGATCCAGTAAGGGGACCTTCAGTGGGCACAAACTCTAACCGGTTACGGTAGCCAGAAGTCCAGCAGTATCCAGAGGTCCAGAGAGGTGAAGTTTCAAGCAGGAAGCAGGGTTGTTCCAGAGTCACAAGATCTGGGAGAGTGGCAGGGCAGGAGCACACCAGGAATCAATATACTCGAGCGATTTGCTTGTGCTTAGGGGTGGGTTTTTATGCAGCTGGGGAGGAAGTGATGTAAACGAAAACTCCATCTTAACTAAGGGCAGCTAAGAGGAAGTGATGCGACAGGACCGAAAACTCCATCTTAACCAAGGGCAAAAGTTTATTCAAAACAGACCGGAAAGTCCTAGGATCCTGACAGTACATCCCTCCCAAAAAACGGCCTCAGGACGGAACAGGACCGGGCTTGTCCGGGTACCTCCGATGGAACTGAGCAATCTTCCTAGATGCGTTGATGTTGTCAACGGGTTCCCAGGAGTCGTCCTCGGGTGGATAGCCTTGCCAGCGAACCAGGTATTGCAGCCGTCGCCGATGGAGACGGGAGTCGAGAATGGCCTCAACGACAAATTCTTCTTGGCCATCTACCATCACCGGGGGAGGCGGTGGTATAACACGTCCCTGAAAGGTATTAGGAGTTACCGGTTTGAGCAGAGAAACATGAAAGACCGGGTGTACCTTCATAGTCCGTGGTAACTTCAGCCGACAGGCCACGGAGTTCACAATCCCGGAGATCCTGAATGGGCCGATGTATTTTTGCCCCAGCTTCTGTGAAGGGACACCAAGCTTCAGGTTTTTGGTGGACAACCAAACAGAGTCCCCTACCTGGTACGAGGGTGGCGGTCGCCTGTGAGCGTCTGCCGAGTCCTTGTAACGTCGCTGAGCAGTTGTCAAGGTGTCTTTCAAGACCTCCTGAACGCGTTGCAACTCCGTCACCCTGTCTCCAACCGCGGGTACAGGGACTGCGACCGGTGACCTAGGCAGAATACTTGGATGGTAACCCAGGTTTGCAAAAAAGGGTGTTACCTTCGTGGAACTACTCTGGGTGTTGTTGTAGGAGAATTCTGCCAGAGGAAGGAGCTTCACCCAATTGTCCTGTGGATGGCTCACGTAACATCTCAGGTATTGTTCCAGGGTCTGGTTGGTCCATTCCGTCTGTCCATTCGTCTGAGGATGGTAGGCAGAAGATAGACACACATTAATTTGGAGTGCAGAACAAAACCCCTTCCAGAACCTAGAGGTGAATTGAACACCTCGGTCAGAGATGATCTGATCCGGGACCCCGTGTAAACGAAATACGTTCCGTACTACCAGGTCAACAGTCTCTGCGGCCGAGGGGAGGCCAGTACAGGGGATGAAATGGGCGGCTTTGGTCAACCGGTCTACCACTACAAGGATAGTAGTGCTGCCACTTGATGGAGGCAGATCCACAATAAAATCCATGGAGATGGACCCCCAGGGGCGAGACGGCACGGGTAAAGGCTGGAGGAGGCCTGTAGGAGCCATACGAGGGACCTTGCACCGGGCACAGATCACACATGATGTGACGTAGTCTTTCACGTCTTTCATACAGGTGGGCCACCAGAAGAACCGGGTCAAGAACTCCTGAGTTTTTTGTACCCCCCTATGTCCTGCCACCGTGGAGTCATGAACCAATTTAAGGACTCGAAGTCTTACAGCCTCCGGGACATACAGGCGACGTTCTCGTAACCACACACCATTCCGAAGAACAAGTGCCACATCGCTCGGGGGGGGCAGCAAGGAATACATCACCATTATAGGCCTGCTTGATGTCCTTCCATAAGTCCTGGTCCTGGATCACTCCAATGAAGTTGGAATCAGACAACACGGTTTGAGATGATGATGAAGGCACAGGGTCCGAGGTGTGGAGACGGGATAAGGCATCAGCCTTTCCGTTACGGGAACCTGGTCGAAATGTGACAACAAAATTAAATTGATTAAGAAAAAGGCTCCACCTGGTTTGCCGTGGGGACAGACATCTGGCAGATTTCAGAAATTCCAGGATGCGGTGATCTGTGAGTACCACCACTTGTTGTGCCACTCCCTGTAAGTGGTGCCGCCATTCTTTGAAAGCAGACACGATCGCTAGCAACTCCTTGTCTGCAACATCATAATTCCTCTCCGCCGGGGACAACTGTCGAGAAAAGAAAGCACATGGGTGCAGTAAAGCTTTGTCCCCAGTTCTCTGGGACAGAACTGCTCCCAGAGCATAATCAGAGGCATCGACTTCTACAAGGAACGGAAGTGAGGGGTCTGGGTGAATCAGAATTGGTGCTGATGTAAAACAAACCTTGAGATGGTCAAAAGCCTCCTGAGCCTGGATGGACCACACAAACCTCTGACCCTTCTTGGTTAATGCGGTAATAGGGCGGACAATTTCTGAGAAATTACGGATGAAACGCCTGTAGAAGTTGGCAAATCCGACGAATCATTGCACCTCTTTGATGGTACCCGGTACCGGCCATTCCAGTATTGCTTTTATCTTGCTGGTTTCCATATTTAGACCCTGTGGAGAAATGACATACCCTAGAAATTGAATATTAGTACAATGAAATTCACATTTCTCAAGCTTGATGTACAGGCGGTTATCACGTAGGCGAGCAAGGACCGTTTTGACATGCTCTTGATGTTCCTGTAAAGAATTAGAATACATCAAAATATCGTCCAGGTAGATGACCATGAACTGGTCCATAATGTCCCTGAATATATCGTTCACCAAGTGTTGGAATGTTGCGGGGGCGTTGCAAAGGCCGAAGGGCATGACTAAATACTCAAAATGTCCGTATCTACACCTGAATGCTGTCTTCCATTCATCCCCTGGACGGATACGGAGCAGGTTATACGCCCCTCGGAGATCTAACTTGGTGAAAATTGTAGCCTGTTGGACCCTTTCTAATAATTCGGGGATCAGGGGCAATGGGTACCGGTTCCGAATGGTGATCTTGTTGAGCTCCCGGTAATCTATGCAAGGGCGCAGAGTTCCTTCCTTCTTCTTTACGAAGAAGATGGGTGCCCCTGCGGGTGAGGTAGAGGGACGAATGAAACCCTTGGCAAGGTTCTCATCAATATATTCTTTTAGGGCGTGTAGTTCAGGGGCCGCCAACGGGTACACATGTCCAAACGGTATCTCCGCTCCGGGTAATAAGTCTATAGGACAATCGTAAGGTCTATGTGGGGGGAGCTGATCAGCATTCTGTTTATTGCAGATGTCAAGAAAGTCATGATAGACCGGGGGCAGAACGGGTACCTGTACATTGTCCTCCATAGCATGCGTTGTTGGAGCCGGTTCAGTTGGTTTTACGGCAGGAGCAGTCTGGGATGGGAAGGAAATCTCTTTTGTCTCCCAGTTGATGACTGGATTGGTAGCCCAAAGCCAGGGGATTCCTAAAATGACTGGAAAATGTGGAGATGAAATTAACATAAAGACAAGGGTCTGCTGCTGACCTGGTTTGATCATACATTCGAGGGGTACAGTCTCTTTATCCACGGGTCCGGAAGTCAATGGGGACCCGTCCACGGTTTCCATGGTAACTGGTGATGCTCTCTGCTGAGACGGGATACCGTGTTTCCTAGCAAGAGAGATCCATGAAATTCCCCCCAGCCCCAGAGTCAATCATTGCAGCCATAGGAATTAGCTGTTTCTTCCATTTTATTTGTATAGGGAGCGAGCAGTGGGTGGATCTCCCTTCAGAGTCCTTAGCTGCAGTGGATAGTACTGTGGAGGGAAATACCGCATCCAGGTGGGAACTAGCTTCGGAGGCTTCGGATTCTATGTCGGTATTATCATATTCGGCTACAGCCGCCAAGATCTTATTGGAACGATTAGGACGCCTTGGACAGTCAATAAGGAAATGGTCTGATTTGCCGCAATAAAAACATAGCCGTTCACGGAGCCGATGTTCGCGGCGTTCCTGGTTCTCTTGGTTCTGTACAGAGTCCACTTGCATGGGAACCTCCACAGGCTCTCGTGGTGTCTTAGGAACAGGTTCCCTGGTAGGTGACGGAAAGTCAGGTACTCGGTTAAGTGCTGCCCATCTTTCCTGTCTGCGCTCTGTTAAACGGGTATCAATGCGCACACAGTGTTGAAGGAACAGGTCAAGATCATCGGGTGATTCGGCACGGGCTAACTCGTCCTTGATGGCACCGGACAGTCCCTTTTTAAATACCGACAACAACGCATTGTTACCCCAGTCAGTGTCCACCACTAGAGTTGAGCGACTTTTGTTTTTTTAGGGTCGCGTTTCGTTTCGTGAAACCCGACTTTTCCAAAAGTCGGGTCGAGCAAGATCGTCCGATTATAGGGAAAAGTCGGGGTCGTCACGAAACCCAATGTAAGTCAATGGGGAATAAAAGTCGGCAGTGAGAGGAGGACAGGAAACACACCTACAGTGCCCATTTGAATGCCAAAAGCATCAATTCTTCTTTCTTAAGCTTGTCAACCTTAATTAACTTCATAATACAAGTTACGCACTGAAAAATGGGGGTTATTTGGCTAAAATTGTGGGGGGGGAGGGCTGGCTGCAGGTTTTCATGTGCCCTGGGCGAAAGAGCGCCCCTTTAACACATACCACAACTCATCATGCTCCGATAAGACAGAGAAATAGCGGTATAGTACAATGAAAAATACCTCACTTTTTACATCTCATGACGAGGCCCATCTATTTCTCCATACAGAATCATTGGTCCCATATAATGTTTGAAACAGTATATGATGAGCTCCACATAATGCTACAGTATATGTTGGTCCCCATGGATGAAGCTCCACTGTCTTATGGGCCCAAATAATGCTCCAAACATAATGGGCCCCATTTCTAATGCTCTAGTGTATAATGGGCCCTGTAAATGCTGCTCCAGTGTCTGATGTCCACCTTTGGAATGTTCCAGTGTATGGTGGGCCCCATCTATCATTCTCCAGAGTATAGTGCTCCCCAAAAATTGCTGTCCCAACATTGAAAACAATCAAATAAGTCTCCTCACTAGGGAATCCCTGTACTTGTCTGGACAGGTGCTGTAGCTTGCTTAACAGCTCGCCAGCCGTTCTCACGCCCAGTATGGATTACACGTGATTGCACAAAGGTGAGAAAGGGTACCGTATCCCCAGATAACATGTATGGATAGCGTACACATTCAAAATATATGTCTCAGGAGGCAGGCTCAGACGGTGTTAGGCCCAGTATGGATTGCACGTGATTGCACAAAGGTTAGAAAGGGTACCGTATCCCTGGATAACATGTATGGATAGTGTACACATTCAAAATATATGTCTCAGGAGGCAGGCTCAGACGGTGTTAGGCCCAGTATGGATTGCACGTGATTGCACAAAGGTTAGAAAGGGTACCGTATCCCTGGATAACATGTATGGATAGCGTACACATTCAAAAAATATGTCTATACAGCATGAGGCAGGCTCAGACGGTGTTAGGCCCAGTATGGATTGCACGTGATTGCACAAAGGTTAGAAAGGGTACTGTATCCCTGGATAACATGTATGGATAGCGTACACATTCAAAATATATGTCTCAGGAGGCAGGCTCAGACGGTGTCAGGCACAGTATGGATTTGACGGCCTAGATTACACAGCGGAGGAGCAGGGAGAGGTAAAGATTGCAAATGCTGGGGCCCTGCCCAAGCAAGGGGGGCCCACTCGTGAGCGTCGGTACTGGCACTGGGCCCCTCATAGTACAGCGGTGTGTCTGACGGCGGGTGTGCACCACCACCGTCAGAGACACTTGATTGCACTATGAGGGACCCTGTGCCAGTGCCCACGCCCAAGAGTCGGCCTACCCACCTGTGCAGGGCAACGGCACTCGCACGGTGTCGTGCGGTAGGTGGTGACCCCAGCAATGGGGGGGAGGCAGCACAGTTAGGGAGTTTTAGAAAGTGGCATATGTTGATGTTGGACATTCAGCTGATGCAAAAGGCGAAATAGGTGAAGTACCAGGAAGAGGTGGACCAAAGGAAGCCATTTTTCTGTCACCCTATGTGTCATCAGGGGAAGGTGGGACAAAATCCTTGGAAACCCATGCGTGGTTCATTTTAATGAAGGTTAGATCATCCACATTTTGGGTTGACAGACGGGTCCTTTTTACTGTCAGGATTGATCCAGCTGCACTGAAGACTCTTTCCGATAGCACACTTGCAGCTGGGCAAGCGAGCTCCTGTAAGGCATATTGTGCCAATTCAGGCCAGGTGTCCAGTTTAGCGGCCCAATAGTCAAAGGGGAATGACCTGTGTGGGAGAACATCGATATGGGAGGAAAAGTAGTTTGTAACCATAGATGACAACTGCTGTCTCCTGTCACTTTCCATCGATGCAGTATTACCAGTTGTGTGAGCGGTATTTGAAAAATCAGTCCACAACATTGTCATGAAACCCCTGTCTCCAATGCCACTTCTGCTGTGTGCACCACGAACACCCCTGCCAAGCTGCCCCCGGCCCGTACGGCTCGTGTGAGAACCATCACCGCTGCTGTGTGCTGGGAATGCCTCAAGCAACCGATTTACCAGAGTTGCTTGTTTATTAGCCAATATTAGGTCAAGGTTCTCCTGTGGCATGATGTTTTGTAATTTGCCTTTATAGCGTGGATCCAGGATGCTGGCCAACCAGTAGTCGTCATCGTTCATCATTTTGGCAATGCGGGGGTCCCTTTTTAGGATCCGCAAGGCATAATCTGACATGTGGGCCAATGTTCCCGGTGTCAATGATGCACTGCGAGTGCTGGTTGGAGGAGCACTTTCTGGCAAATCCACATCCCTCCAGTCACGCACAAACCCTGTACCAGACCTTGCCACGCCAACATTTTCACTTGCCCCACGAGATGCATCCTCCTCCCCTAAGTAATCATCCCCATCATCCTCCTCCTCCTCTTCTTCCTCCACCTCGTCCAGGAGAGGTCCCTGAGCAGACAATGGCTGAATGTCATCAAGGATTCCCTCCTCCTCTTCCTCCTCATCAACATTGGCTGCAGACGCCTGCTCCTTAAGGTGCGTCAAAGTTTGCATGAGCAGACGCATAAGTGGGATGCTCATGCTTAGGATGGCGTCGTCTGCGCTTACCAGCCGTGTGCATTCCTCAAAACACTGAAGGACTTTACAAAGGTCTTTCAGCTTCGACCACTGCACACCTGTCAACTCCATGTCTGCTCTCAAAGTGCCTGGCCGTGTATCCTCCCACAAATGCATTATGGCCTGCCTCTGCTCGCACAGCCGCTCCACCATGTGCAGGGTGGAGTTCCACCTTGTTGCAATGTCGATAATGAGGCGGTGGTTGGGAAGGTGGAGCAATCGCTGCAGCTTCTGCATACGAACGGAGTGTACAGGCGACCGGCGGATGTGCGCGCACAGTCTTCGCACCTTCTGGAGCAGGGCTGTTAACTCCGGATAATTTTAGAGGAAGCACTGCACCACCAGGTTCAAGGTGTGAGCCAAGCAAGGTATGTGGCTGAGTTTTGAAAGGGCTATGGCTGCCACAAAATTACGGCCGTTATCACTAACTACCTTGCCTGCCTCAAGATGTACACTGCCCAGCCATGACTCAGTTTGTCGCTTCAAGTACTCGGCCAGCACCTCGGCGGTGTGTCTGTCGCCCAAACACATCATCTGCAACACAGCCTACTGACGCTTTCCACTAGCTGCTCGATAGGGGGACACATCGTGTGCAACAGTGGCAGCTGCAGATGGAGTGCTCGTACGACTGCGCTCTGTGGACGAGCTTTCGCTTCTGGAGGAGGAGGGTCGAACGCCTACAGCCAACTGTTTCCTATACCGTGGGCTAGGCAGCACTGTCCCACCACCGCTGTCCCCTGTGGACCCTGCATCCACCACATTAACCCAGTGCGCAGTGATGGACACGTAACGGCCCTGGCCATGCCGACTGGACCATGCATCAGTTGTGAGGTGCACCTTTCCGCTCACTGACTGCTTGAGTGCATGGACAATGCGGTCTTTCACATGATGGTGGAGGGCTGGGATGGCTTTGCGAGAGAAGAAGTGGCGACTGGGTAGGTCATAGCGTGGTACTGCATAGGCCATGAGTTCGCGGAAAGCTGTGCTTTCCACCAACCGAAAGGGCATCATCTCAAACGAGATTAGTTTGGCAATGTGGGCGTTCAAACCCAGTGTACGCGGATGAGAGACTGAGTACTTTCTTGACCTACTCATAGTGTCTGGGAGGGTGAGCTGGACTTGAGAGCTGCATATGGTGGAAGTAGCGGTGGACAGGGCGGACTGAGAGAGGGTTGATGATGGTGATGGAGTTGGTGTTCTTTCTGATGGCCTAGAATCAGTCTTTCGTTGATATAACAGTGGGATTCCCTGACTGCTGTGGTCTTGCAACGACACCTCAACATTTGCTGCTGTGCTAACCGGTGGGCTTACAGTGGGGGAAACAATGTAGCGTTGCTGACTACCTTCGTTGTGATCAGTTGCACATGTGGCACTTGAGGTTTGGTGTTGTGTCCACGCTTGCAAGTGCATGCTGGTTAAATGTCTAAGCATGCAACTGGTATTCAAATTTTTCAGATTTTTCCCTCGGCTAAAGGTCTTTGCGCACTTCTTACAGATAACCTTGGCCTGATCATGAGGATTTTGTTCAAAAAAAGTGCCACACTGCACTCTTCCTACTTTGGCAGACATTTTGCGGCCTAGCACACTGTGATCTTTTGACCCTCTGGACAAGCTGTCCAGCAACTCTTTTGATGTTTGGAACCTGTCTTTGGAGTGCTCCGGGCCTGCCAGATAACAGCTGTTGCGATGTCGATGTCTGCTGTGGATGCTCCTCATCTGAGCTATTGGAAGCAGCACCTCTTCCCCCAATGGATGCCAATCTGGGTCAACAACTGGGTCATCCATCACCTCCTCTTCTATGTCATGTGCACCTTCCTCTGTGTCACCGTGTATGGTGGTATAGTGTGCGGGAAGGGGCACCTGAGTCTCATCAGGGTCAGAATCTGGCTCTGTACACTGCGAGGACAATGTAGTGCTCTGAGTGAATGTACCAGCAGAATCATCCATCAGCGGCTGTGCATCAGTGCACTCCATGTCAGATTCATCTTGGCCTGGGTAATTCACCATTTCACTTGATAATCCAGGCATGGTATGTGAAAACAGCTCCATGGAGTAATCAGTAGTATGGCCTGCGTCATCCTTCAATCTTGGTTGGGGTGAAGGACACAAGGAAAGGTGTGGTTCATGAACATGAGCCTCCAATGACGACTCAGTGCTTTTACTTTTTACAACTGAAGAAGAGGAGGCGATAGAGCTGGAGGCGGAGTCAGCAATGTAAGACAAAACTGTTTCCTGATGCTCTGGCTTTAAAAGCGGTTTGCCAACTCCTAGAAAACTAAGTGTTCGAGGCCTTATGTAGCCAGACGATGACGCAGGGTCAGCACCTCCTGAATTCGGTCCTATTTTGCTCTTGCCACTACCATCAGATCCACCACCAACACCATCATCACCAGCTGCCAACCCCCGCCCAATTCCACGGCCTCTTCCACCAGCCTTCCTCATTTTTGGTAGAAATGTAGACAAAATCCAACAAACTATATAGTAATGTAAAACAAGGTACAAGGTGTCTATAGGACAGGGGAGATTTTGAATTTCTGCACACACTTTTGGACACTGGACACTTGTGGATTGTGTGAGGCCCAATGAATATCTGAGCGCTATGTGACAGGCTCAATGGCACAGCTGTGACAAAAGTGACTAGAGGATAAGGGAGATTTTGAATCTCTGCACACACTTTTGGACACTGGACACTTTTGGATTGTGTGAGGCCCAATGAATATCTGAGCGCTATGTGACAGGCTCGATGGCACAGCTGTGACAAAAGTGACTAGAGGATAAGGGAGATTTTGAATTTCTGCACACACTTGTGGACAGTGGACACTTTTGGATTGTGTGAGGCCCACTGATATCTGAGCGCTATGTGACAGGCTCGATGGCACAGCTGTGACAAAAGTGACTAGAGGATAAAGGAGATTTTGAATTTCTGCACACACTTGTGGACAGTGGACACTTTTGGATTGTGTGAGGCCCACTGATATCTGAGCGCTATGTGACAGGCTCGATGGCACAGCTGTGACAAAAGTGACTAGAGGATAAGGGAGATTTTGAATCTCTGCACACACTTTTGGACACTGGACACTTTTGGATTGTGTGAGGCCCAATGAATATCTGAGCGCTATGTGACAGGCTCGATGGCACAGCTGTGACAAAAGTGACTAGAGGATAAGGGAGATTTTGAATCTCTGCACACACTTTTGGACACTGGACACTTTTGGATTGTGTGAGGCCCACTGATATCTGAGCGCTATGTGACAGGCTCGATGGCACAGCTGTGACAAAAGTGACTAGAGGATAAGGGAGATTTTGAATCTCTGCACACACTTTTGGACACTGGACACTTTTGGATTGTGTGAGGCCCAATGAATATCTGAGCGCTATGTGACAGGCTCGATGGCACAGCTGTGACAAAAGTGACTAGAGGATAAGGGAGATTTTGAATTTCTGCACACACTTGCGGACAGTGGACACTTTTGGATTGTGTGAGGCCCACTGATATCTGAGCGCTATGTGACAGGCTCGATGGCACAGCTGTGACAAAAGTGACTAGAGGATAAGGGAGATTTTGAATCTCTGCACACACTTTTGGACACTGGACACTTGTGGATTGTGTGAGGCCCAATGAATATCTGAGCGCTATGTGACAGGCTCGATGGCACAGCTGTGACAAAAGTGACTAGAGGATAAGGGAGATTTTGAATTTCTGCACACACTTGTGGACAGTGGACACTTTTGGAATGTGTGAGGCCCACTGATATCTGAGCGCTATGTGACAGGCTCGATGGCACAGCTGTGACAAAAGTGACTAGAGGATATGGGAGATTTTGAATCTCTGCACACACTTTTGGACACTGGACACTTTTGGATTGTGTGAGGCCCAATGAATATCTGAGCGCTATGTGACAGGCTCGATGGCACAGCTGTGACAAAAGTGACTAGAGGATAAGGGAGATTTTGAATTTTTGCACACACTTGTGGACAGTGGACACTTTTGAATTGTGTGAGGCCCACTGATATCTGAGCGCTATGTGACAGGCTCGATGGCACAGCTGTGACAAAAGTGACATTTTGAATCTCTGCACACACTTTTGGACACTGGACACTTTTGGATTGTGTGAGGCCCAATGAATATCTGAGCGCTATGTGACAGCCAGGCTCGATGGCACAGCTGTGACAAAAGTGACTAGAGGATAAGGGAGATTGGATTGCTTTTAAAAAAGCAGTTTGCGGAGCAGTGGGTAAACAGCAATGCAGGAATGTCAGGAAGCCTTAGAAGGCAGCCCAACAACCAACACCACTGATACACCACTATATAGCCTCCCCTTGCACTGCACACACAGTGACTGGTGTGTTGTGCAGGCCAAATCGCTAGCAGCAGAAGCAGTTTTTTTGTCTTCTTCCCTGCCTAACGCTCTCCCTACAGAATCAGCAGCAACCTCTCCCTATACTAAGATCGGCAGAAGTAAGATGGCGGTCGGCGTGCACGCCCTTTTATACCCCCTGTGACGCCCACTAAAGCAAGCCAATCACTTGCATGCCCTTCTGAAAGATGGTGGTGACCCGTGCCTATGTCATCACGTTGCCCACAGTGTCCTTGGATCCTGATTGGCTGAAAAAGAGCGCAAAACAAACTTTTGAAACGCGACTTTGGCGCGTAAGTCGCCGACCTCGTGGCTGACCTCATCCTAGGGTCGGGTTTCGTTTCATGAAACCCGACTTTGCCAAAAGTCGGCGACTTTTGAATTTTTTCGACCCATTTCGCTCAACTCTATCCACCACCAGTCTTTTGAAGTCGGTGACATATTCAATCACAGGCCGCTTGCCTTGCCGTAAGGAAAGGAGAGCCGTTTCAGCAGTATTACGGCGGTTCGGATCGTCAAATATCAGTGCCATAGCTGTTAGAAAATCCTCTAAGCAGTTCAACCGCACGTCCCTGGTCTCAATCATCGGGTTAGCCCAGGCCAGGGCACGTGAAGTCAGCATCATGATTATGCATAATACTTTAGATCGATCCGATCAGTAATAGTCCATATTCACATCAAAGAATAGCTTGCACTGATTAATGAAGCCACGGAACTGACTGCGCTCACCATTAAAGCGGAAGGGAGGTAATTTAGGCATACTGGGAGCAAATCCGGGCGAGGTACGGTCGGCCACCTGAGCCTCCACCTTGCCTTGTAGTTCCTGCATAGCTGTACCCAGGAACTGGTGGTTATGATTCAGCCGTCCCTCGATATCTCCAAGCCTGGCATGCACAGCATCCATGTCCTGCTGTAAGGAGTGGATCATGGAGTATAGCTGATCTAATCGTGCCTCTGACATTGCCCCAGCGAAGTCCTCTAAAAAGGGCTCGAGTATAATGTAATACTTACTGTATGTATGGAATAAGGACTTCAATGGCGTAGGGCAATGACGGCAGAGACACGCTTAGTGAAGGAAGTGATTTATATATAATTGTGCACAATAAACGTGGAAATACGTAACGGGTTCAGAGCACAGACATACAGCAGCACATAGCAGAAGGTTCAGCAAGGATGGTAAGTTATTAAGAGTCACTGAGTACGGAATATAACTGGGTATTGCAGGCAAAGTCCAGAGTATAACAAATGTCCAGCAGGATAATGTTCAGCGGGCACCGGGTAACAGCTACTAACCAGTATAGCAAACAGAAGTCCAGTTGTAGCGAGCCTCTGGTATGATGAGTCCGGTGGAGATCCAGTAAGGGGACCTTCAGTGGGCACAAACTCTAACCGGTTACGGTAGCCAGAAGTCCAGCAGTATCCAGAGGTCCAGAGAGGTGAAGTTTCAAGCAGGAAGCAGGGTTGTTCCAGAGTCACAAGATCTGGGAGAGTGGCAGGGCAGGAGCACACCAGGAAACAATATACTCGAGCGATTTGCTTGTGCTTAGGGGCGGGTTTTTATGCAGCTGGGGAGGAAGTGATGTAAACGAAAACTCCATCTTAACTAAGGGCAGCTAAGAGGAAGTGATGCGACAGGACCGAAAACTCCATCTTAACCAAGGGCAAAAGTTTATTCAAAACAGACCGGAAAGTCCTAGGATCCTGACAGTTAGTGGGGTTCAGTAACGCCAGCTGCTTCCCTGCTGTGTGGACTGCAAAGTCTCCTGCTCCATCCACATTCAAACTCCTACTGATTTTTAACCATGCTCCACTTAGGCCTCTGGCTCCACTGTCTCTAGTATTTCCCCTGGCCTCCAACCCCGCCAGTTGCTGCTCTGAAGTGGCGTCTGCACAATCCGCACTTGTTCCTGAGTTACTGGGGCTCAGTCACGTCAGTTGATCCCCTGATGTGTGTCCGGCAAGATCTCCTGCTCTGTCCACATTCCCATTACTAGTAGTGGGAATGTGTACAGAGCAGGAGACCTTGCCGGACACACATCAGGTGATCCACTGACGTGACAGAGCCCCTGTAACCCAGGAACATGTGTGGATTGTGCTGATGCCACTTCAGAGCTGTAACTGGCGGGGTTGGAGGCCAGGGGAAATACTAGAGACAGTGGAGCCAGAGGCCTAAGTGGAGCACAGTTACAATCACTAGAAGTCTACAACCTCTATAAAACCAGCTGCAAGTTGGCCTCCGCCTGCTGCATGCCTCATCCTGGGCTCCAACAATGCCAGTTGGTGTTCAGAAGTGTCGTCTTCCCAGTGAACAACACACTAGCTCCTGCGTTAGTGGGGTTCAGAAACGCCAGCTGTTCCCCTGCTGTGTAGACGGCAATGTCTCCTGCTGACTCCACATGCCCAAAACATCAGGCCTCTGCCTGCTCCATGCCTCAACCTGGGCTCCAACAACGCCAGTTGGTGTTCAGAAGTGTCGTCTTCCCAGAGAACAACACACTAGCTCCTGTGTTAGTGGGGTTCAGAAACGCCAGCTGTTCCCCTGCTGTATAGATGGCAATGTCTCCTGCTGACTCCACAGGCCCAAAACATCAGGCCTCTGCCTGCTCCATGCCTCAACCTGGGCTCCAACAACGCCAGTTGGTGTTCAGAAGTGTCGTCTTCCCAGAGAACAACACACTAGCTCCTGTGTTAGTGGGGTTCAGAAACGCCAGCTGTTCCCCTGCTGTGTAGATGGCAATGTCTCCTGCTGACTCCACAGGCCCAAAACATCAGGCCTCTGCCTGCTCCATGCCTCAACCTGGGCTCCAACAATGCCAGTTGGTGTTCAGAAGTGTCGTCTTCCCAGAGAACAACACACTAGCTCCTGTGTTAGTGGGGATCAGAAACGCCAGCTGTTCCCCTGCTGTGTAGATGGCAATGTCTCCTGCTGACTCCACAGGCCCAAAACATCAGGCCTCAGCCTGCTCCATGCCTCAACCTGGGCTCCAACGCCAGTTGGTGTTCAGAAGTGTCATCTTCCCAGAGAACAACACACTAGCTCCTGTGTTAGTGGGGTTCAGAAACGCCAGCTGCTCCCCTGCTGTGTGGACGGAAAAGTCTCCTGCTCCATCCACATTCAAACTCCTACTGATTTTTAACCATGCTCCACTTAGGCCTCTGGCTCCACTGTCTCTAGTATTTCCCCTGGCCTCCAACCCCGCCAGTTGCTGCTCTGTAGTGGCGTCTGCACAATCCACACTTGTTCCTGAGTTACTGGGGCTCAGTCACGTCAGTTGATCCCCTGATGTGTGTCCGGCAAGGTCTCCTGCTCTGTCCACATTCCCATTATTAGTAGTGTGAATGAGGACTGAGCAGGAAACCTTTCCAGACACACATCAGGGGATCAACTGACGTGACTGAGCCCCTGTAACCCAGGAACAAGTGTGGACTGTTCAGACGCCACTTCAGAGCAGCAACTTGCATGGTTGGAGGCCAGGGGAAATACTAGAGACAGTGGAGCCGCAGGCCATAGTGGAGCAAGGTTACAATCAGTAGTAGTCTACAATCTCTATAAAACCAGCTGCAAGTTGGCCTCCGCCTGCTGCATGCTTCATCCTGGGCTCCAACACAGCCAGTTGTAGCTTGGAAGTGCCGTCCGCATAGATAGAAACACTCGCGCCGGTGTCAGTGGGGTTCAGTAACGCCAGCTGTTCCCCTGCTGTGCGGATGGCAAAGTCTCCTGCTGCCTCCAAAATCACACAACATCTTATTTTCTACTTGCTCCAAGTAGGCCTCAGCCTGCTCGGAGCATTGATCCTGGGCTCCAACACAGCCAGTTGTAGCTTGGAAGTGCCGTACGCACAGATAGAAACACTCGCTCCAGTGTCAGTGGGGTTCAGTAGTGCCTGCTGTTCCCCTGCTGTGCGGATGGCAAAGTCTCCTGCTGCCTCCAAAATCACGCAACATCTTATTTTCTACTTGCTCCAAGTAGGCCTCAGCCTGCTCGGAGCATTGATCCTGGGCTCCAACACAGCCAGTTGGAGCTTGGAAGTGCCGTCCACACAGATAGAAACACTCGCTCCTGTGTCAGTGGGGTTCAGTAACGCCAGCTGCTTCCCTGCTGTGTGGATGGCAAAGTCTCCTGCTGCCTACACAGTCTCACTACAACTGATTTTTTACCATGGTCCACTTAGGCCTCTGGCTCTACTATCTCTAGTATTTTCCCTGGCCTCCAACCCCGCCAGTTGCTGCTCTGAAGTGGCGTCTGCACAATCCACACTTGTTCCTGGGTTACAGGGGCTCTGTTACGTCAGTGGATCCCCTGATGTGTGTCCGGCAATGTCTCCTGCTCTGTCCACATTCCCATTACTAGTAGTGTGAATGAGGACTGAGCAGGAAACCTTGCCGGACACACATCAGGGGATCCACTGACGTGACTGAGCCCCTGTAACCCAGGAACAAGTGTGGATTGGGCAGACGCCACTTCAGAGCAGCAACTTGCGGGGTTGGAGGCCAGGGGAAATACTAGAGACAGTAGAGCCAGAGGCATAAGTGGAGCACGATTACAATCAGTTGTAGTGTACAACCGATGGAAAACTTGCTCCAAGTAGGCCTCAGCCTGCTCCGTGATTGATCCTGGACTCCAACATCACCAGTTGCTGCTCAGAAGTGTCTTTGGCACGGGCACTCCCTCCTGCCCAGCCTGGTTCCAGCACGCCTGCTGTTTCCGGGTAGTGTCAACGTCACTTTGCCACCAATACGTTGTCCTGTCGTGTTGCGGTCGGGTTAGCCGAGTCTATGTGGGCTGCGGGTTCTGGTAATAAAGGCTGGTTCCGTAGTGCCAATAGGACAAGCACCCCCTGTAGGACTGTGGGTTTCAGTAACTGCGGCCGGCTCACGGCCTTGCAACTTTGTTTTTTTCCTGGGTACCTTCTGCTACCCATCCGGGTTCCAGCACCGTCAGCTGGTTCTCGGCAGAGCCTTTGGCCTAGGTGCCTCCTTCTTGGTATCCGAGTTCCAGCAACGTCTGCTGGTCCTTGGTAGTGCTTTGTAGCACAGGTACCTCCTGCTTAGTAACCGTGTTCCAGCACCGTCAGCTGGTCCACGGTTGTGCCATTGGCTGCTGTTCCTTCTGCTGCCACTCTGTGTTCCAGCACCGTCAGCTGGTCCACAGTTGTGCCATTGGCTCTTGTGCCTTCTGCTGCCCCTCCTGGTTCCAGCACCGTCAGCTGGTCCTCGCTAGTTCCATTTGTTATTGTTCCTTCTGCTACCCATCCGGGTTCCAGCACCGTCAGCTGGTTCTCGGCAGAGCCTTTGGCCTAGGTGCCTCCTTCTTGGTATCCGAGTTCCAGCAACGTCTGCTGGTCTTTGGTAGTGCTTTGTAGCACAGGTACCTCCTGCTTAGTAACCGTGTTCCAGCACCGTCAGCTGGTCCACGGTTGTGCCATTGGCTGCTGTTCCTTCTGCTGCCACTCTGGGTTCTAGCACCGTCAGCTGGTTCTTGGTAGTTCCATTGACTCTTGTAGCTAATGCTACCCATCCGGGTTTCAGCACCGTCAGCTGGTTCTCGGAAGTGTCTTTGGCACGGGCACTCCCTCCTGCCCAGCCTGGTTCCAGCACGCCTGCTGTTTCCGGGTAGTGTCAACGTCACTTTGCCACCAATACGTTGTCCTGTCATGTTGCGGTCGGGTTGGCCGAGTCTATGGTGCCTGCAGTTTTGGTGCTTCCTATGTTGGCTGCGGGTTTTGGTAATAAAGGCTGGTTCCGTAGTGCCAATAGGACAAGCACCCCCTGTAGGACTGTGGGTTTCGGTAACTGCGGCCGGCTCACGACCTTGCAACTTTGTTTTTTTCCTGGGTACCTTCTGCTACCCATCCGGGTTCCAGCACCGTCAGCTGGTTCTCGGCAGTGCCTTTGGCCTAGGTGCCTCCTTCTTGGTATCCGAGTTCCAGCAATGTCTGCTGGTCCTTGGTAGTGCTTTGTAGCACAGGTACCTCCTGCTTAGTAACCGTGTTCCAGCACCGTCAGCTGGTCCACGGTTGTGCCATTGGCTGTTGTTCCTTCTGCTGCCACTCTGGGTTCCAGCACCGTTAGCTGGTTCTCGGTAGTTCCATTGACTCTTGTAGCTAATGCTACCCATCCGGGTTCCAGCACCGTCAGCTGGTTCTCGGAATTGTCTTTGGCATGGGCACTCCCTCCTGCCCAGCCTGGTTCCAGCATGCCTGCTGTTTCTGGGTAGTGTCAACGTCACTTTGCCACCAATACGTTGTCCTGTCGTGTTGCGGTCGGGTTAGCAAAGTCTATGGTGCCTGCAGTTTTGGTGCTTCCTATGTGGGCTGCGGGTTCTGGTAATAAAGGCTGGTTCCGTAATGCCAATAGGACAAGCACCCCCTGTAGGACTGTGGGTTTCGGTAACTGCGGCCGGCTCACGGCCTTGCAACTTTGTTTTTTTCCTGGGTACCTTCTGCTACCCATCCGGGTTCCAGCACCGTCAGCTGTTTTTTCGGCAGTGCCTTTGGCCTAGGTGCCTCCTTCTTGGTATCCGAGTTCCAGCAACGTCTGCTGGCCCTTGGTAGTGCTTTGAAGCACACGTACCTCCTGCTTAGTAACCGTGTTCCAGCACCGTCAGCTGGTCCACAGTTGTGCCATTGGCTCTTGTTCCTTCTGCTGCCCCTCCGGGTTCCAGCACCATAAGCTGGTCCTCGCTAGTTCCATTTGCTATTGTTCCTTCTGCTACCCATCCGGGTTCCAGCACAGTCAGCTGGTTCTCGGCAGCTCCTCAGCCTTCTTGTACCTTCTGCTACTTTTCCAAGTTCAAGCTTGTGGAAATGGTTTTTGATTCTCACTCTGGATCTCCCTGACAATGACCCTGAAGACTACGACCCTGAAGACCACACAGAAGAATACCTAAAAGATGACCCCGAAGAAGATGACCAAGAGGACAAAGGGCATGAAGACAACCACCAAGATGCAGAACAACAAGAGACAGAAGAACAAGAAGCATAAAAACCAAAAGCAGAAGAACATTAAGCATAAGACTAAAAATCTGAGCAAATGATATTATCTAATTTTTAAGCAGAAGAAGACTAAGCAGTGTATGGGGGTGAGTCCGTTCCTCCTCGTGGTGCCCCTGGAAAAGGCCTGCTCCTGCAGGCCCAACTGAACGCGGACAAATCCTGTTGTAAATCTTTTGTGACAGGCTGAACGGAAGGTGTAATCTTCAAACTTTTATAGATTACAACTACAGGAATGCCTGACACAAATAAGAATATGATGAAGAAGAAGAATAGGAAGAAGATGAAGAAGTAGAATATGAAAAAGAATAATAGTTGAATAAGAAGAATATGAAGAATGTAAAAAAAAAATAGGAAGAAGGTGAGGAAGAAGAAGAAAATGAACTAGATGTGTATTTCCTGAAGGAAGTACAGATAGTGGTTTGAAATGGTGCCCGGGCTGCCCCTTTAAGAGAGACTTGCCTGCTGCCCCTGCAAGACTTTCAACTCAGGATCCGTTTTAACTGTGAGTGCCTCTCAGGGGCCACTTTGGCCTCAGGGTCTGATTTGGTGGGTGGGGTGCCTCAGGATCTGATTCCTTGGCCTGGGCTCCTCAGGGCTTGAATTGTTGGTGGGGATCCCTCAAGCTCCGATTTTGTGGGTGTGGCCCCTCAGGGTCCGATTTTGTGGGTGGGGCCCCTCAGGGTCCGATTTTGTGGGGTGGGGCCCCTCAGGGTCCGATTTTGTGGGTGGGGCCCCTCAGGGTCCGATTTTGTGGGTGGGGCCCCTCAGGGTCCGATTTGGTGGGCGGGACCACTCTGGGTCCGATTTGGTGGGCGGGACCACTCTGGGTCCGATTTGGTGGGCGGGACCTCTCAGGGTCCAATTTGGTGGGTGGGGCCACTCTGGGTCCGATTTAGTGGGCGGGGCCCCACAGGGTCTGATTTGGTGGGCGGGGCCCCATCAGGGTCCGGTTTAGTGGGCAGGGCCTCTCTGGGTAAGATTTGGAGGCTAGGGTCGCTCAGTCTCCGATTTGGAGGCAGGGGTCGATGAGCTTCCGATTTGGAGGCCGAGGTCAAAGAGCCTCCAATTTGGAGGCCGGGGTCGATGAGCTTCTGATTTGGAGGCCGGGGTCGTTGAGCCTCTGATTTGGAGGCCAGGGTCGTTGAGCCTCTGATTTGGAGGCCGGGGTGGCTCAGCCCCCGATTTGGAGGCCGGGGTCGCTCAGCCTCCGATTTGGACCCCAGGGTCGATCAGCTTCCGATTTGGAGGACGGTTTGGCTCACCCTCCGATTTGGAGGCCGGAGTGACTCAGCCTCTGAGTTGGAGGCCGGGGTGGCTCAGCCTCCGATTTGGAGGCTGGGGTGGCTCAGCCTCTGATTTGGAGGACAGGGTGGCTCAGCCTCCGATTTGGAGGCCGGGGTGGCTCAGCCTCCGATTTGGAGGCCGGGGTCGATCAGCCTCCGATTTGAAGGCCGCGGTGGCTCAGCCTCCGATTTGGAGGTCGCGGTGGCTCAGCCTCCGATTTGGAGGCCGGGGGCGATCAGCCTCCGATTTGGAGGCTGGGGTCGATCAGCCTCCGATTTGGAGGCCGGGGTCGATCAGCCTCCGATTTGGAGGCCGGGGTCGATCAGCCTCCGATTTGGAGGCCGGGGTCGATCAGCCTCCGATTTGGAGGCCGGGGTCGATAAGCCTCCAATTTGGAGGCCGGGGTCGATCAGCCTCCGATTTGGAGGCCGGAGTGGCTCAGCCTCCGATTTGGAGCCTGGGGTGGCTCAGTCTCCGATTTGGAGCCTGGGGTCACTCAGCTTTCGATTTGGCGTGTCGGCCCTTTAAGACTCATTTCGGTGCGCCGGCCCTTTAACAATCACTTTGGCACGTTGGCCCTTTAAGAGCTAGTTTGGCTCACTGGGCTTCTTCTAAATCAACTTTGGCGGACATTCTCTCTCAGGGGCATGTGTCATGTGATGAAGCTAGATTTGCATTTGTGCTGTGGGTTTCGCTTTAAGAGCTGATATTATGTGGCAGAAGCTCTGTCCTTGGGGCGTCATGTGATGTTCGTAGGCGTTGGCATAGTAACTGGTTCTGCCTGCGCATATCAATGAGCTTAACTGCCATTTCAATCGCCTCAGGGCACGTTTTGCCATTTCCCATTGAGAAGCATTGGAGACAGTGCATTCCAATGACGGGAAAAAAAAATTTCAAACGCAAATTGCGCAAAAACAACAAATCCGATCGACACGAAAAATACTTAGCACACCTCTCATGGACGCTGGCTTCGAAACGACACCTCAACGGAGTCTGTGCGTGTAGCGGTTCGGGCCGCATTAATTGCGGAAATCAACTGGAAAATAATAATAATAATAAGAAGAACTAGATGTGTATTTCCTGAAGGAAGTACAGATAGTGGTTTGAAATGGTGCCCGGGCTGCCCCTTTAAGAGAGACTTGCCTGCTGCCCCTGCAAGACTTTCAACTCAGGATCCGTTTTAACTGTGAGTGCCTCTCAGAGGCCACTTTGGCCTCAGGGTCTGATTTGGTGGGTGGGGCTCCTCAGGATCCGATTCCTTGGCCTGGGCTCCTCAGGGCTTGAATTGTTGGCGGGGATCTCTCAGGCTCCGATTTTGAGGGTGTGGCCCCTCAGGGTCCGATTTTGTGGGTGGGGCCCCTCAGGTTCCGATTTTGTGAGTGGGGCCCCTCAGGGTCCGATTTTGTGGCCGGGGCCCCTCAGGGTCTGATTTTGTGGCCGGATCCCCTCAGGGTCCGATTTTCTGGCCGTGGCCCCTCAGGGTCCGATTATGTGGGTTGGTCCCCTCAGGGTCCGATTTTGTGGCCAGGGCCCCTCAGGGTCCGATTTTGTGGCCGGGGCCCCTCAGGGTCCGATTTTGTGGCCGGGGCCCCTCAGGGTCTGATTTTGTGGTTGGGACCAATCAGGGTCCGATTTTGTGGTTGGGGCCCCTCAGGGTCAGATTTGGTGGGTTGGGCCCCTTAGGGTCTGATTTTGTGGGGGGAGACCCTCTGGGTCCGATTTGGTCGGCGGGGCCACTCTGGGTCCGATTTGGTTGGCGGGACCACTATGGGTCCGATTTAGTGGGCGGGGCCCCACAGGGTCCGGTTTGGTGGGCGGGGCATCTCTGGGTCCGATTTGGTGGGCGGGGCCACTCGGTAAGATTTGGTGGGCGGGGCCACTCTGGGTAAGATTTGGAGGCCGGGGTCAATGAGCTTCCGATTTGGAGGCCGAGGTCAAAGAGCCTCCGATTTGGAGGCCGGGGTGGCTCAGCCTCCGATTTGGAGGCCGGGGTGGCTCAGCCTCCGATTTGGAGGCCGGGGTGGCTCAGCCTCCGATTTGGAGGCCGGGGTCGATCAGCCTCCGATTTGGAGGCCGGGGTCGATCAGCCTCCGATTTGGAGGCCGGGGTCGATCAGCCTCCGATTTGGAGGCCGGGGTCGATCAGCCTCCGATTTGGAGGCCGGGGTGGCTCAGCCTCCCATTTGGAGGCCGGGGTGGCTCAGCCTCCCATTTGGAGGCCAGGGTGGCTCAGCCTCCCATTTGGAGGCCGGGGTGGCTCAGCCTCCCATTTGGAGGCCGGGGTCGATCAGCCTCCCATTTGGAGGCCGGGGTCGATCAGCCTCCCATTTGGAGGCCGGGGTGGATCAGCCTCCCATTTGGAGGCCGGGGTGGATCAGCCTCCCATTTGGAGGCCGGGGTGGATCAGCCTCCCATTTGGAGGCCGGGGTCGATCAGCCTCCGATTTGGAGGTCGGGGTGGCTCAGCCTCCGATTTGGAGGTCGGGGTGGCTCAGCCTCCGATTTGGAGGCCGGGGTGGCTCAGCCTCCGATTTGGAGGCCGGGGTGGCTCAGCCTCCGATTTGGAGGCCGGGGTGGCTCAGCCTCCGATTTGGAGGCCGGGGTGGCTCAGCCTCCGATTTGGAGGCCGGGGTGGCTCAGCCTCCGATTTGGAGGCCGGGGTGGCTCAACCTCCGATTTGGAGGCCGGGGTGGCTCAGCCTCCGATTTGGAGGCCGGGGGGGTCGATCAGCCTCCCATTTGGAGCCTGTGGTCACTCAGCTTTCGATTTGGCGTGTTGGCCCTTTAAGACTCATTTCGGTGCGCCGGCCCTTTAACAGTCACTTTTGCACTTCGGCCCTTTAAGAGCCAGATTGGCTCACTGGGCTTCTAAATACACTTTGGCGCACATTCTCTCTCAGGGGCATGTGTCATGTGATGAAGCTAGATTTGCATTTGTGCTGTGGGTTTCGCTTTAAGAGCTGATATTATGTGGCAGAAGCTCTGTTCTGGAGATGTCATGTGAAGTTCGTAGGCGTTGGCATAGTAACTGGTTCTGCCTGCGCATATCAATGAGCTCAACTGCCATTTCAATCGCCTCAGGGCACGTTTTGCCATTTCCCCATTCAAATGCATTGGAGACAGTGCATTCCAATGACGGGAAAAAAAATTTTCGAACGCAAATTGCGCAAAAACTACAAATCTGATCGACACGAAAAATACTTAGCACACCTCTCATGGGCGCTGGCTTCGAAACGACACCTCAACGGAGTCTGTGCGTGTAGCGGTTCGGGCTGTATTAATTGCGGAAATCAACTTAATAATAATAATAAGAAGAACTAGATGTGTATTTCCTGAAGGAACTACAGATAGTGGTTTGAAATGGTGCCCGGGCTGCCCCTTTAAGAAAGACTTGCCTGCTGCCCCTGCAAGACTTTCAAGTCAGGATCCGTTTTATGTGTGCGTGCCTCTCATGGGCCCCTTTGGCCTCAGGGTCTCATTTGGTGGGTGGGGCCCCTCAGGATCTGATTCGGTGGCCTGGGCTCCTCAGGGTTTGAATTGGTGGCCGGGATCCCTCAGGGTCCAATTTTGCGGGTGTGGCCCCTCAGTGTCTGATTTTGTGGTTGGGGCTCCTCAGGATCCGATTTTGTGGCCGGGGCCCCTCAGGGTCCAATTTGGTGGGCGTGGCCCCTCAGGGTTCGATTTTGTGGTTGGGGCCCCTCAGGATTCAAATTGGTGGGCGGGGACCCTCAGGGTCCGATTTTGTGGTTGGGGCCCCTCAGGATCCGATTTTGTGGCCGAGGCCCCTCAGAGTCCGATTTGGTGGGCGGGGCCCCTCAGGGTCTGATTTGGTGGCCGGGGCCCCTCAGTGTCCAATTTTGTGGTTGGGGCCCCTCAGGGTCCGATTTTGTGGGTGGGGCCCCTTAGGGCCCGATTTTGTGGTTGGGGCTCCTCAGTGTCTGATTTGGTGGGCGAGGCCACTCTGGGTCAGATTTGGTGGGTGGGGCCACTCTGGGTCCAATTTGGTGGGCGGGGCCACTCTGGGTCCAATTTGGTGGGCGGGGCCCCACAGAGTCTGATCTGGTGGGCAGGGCCACTCTAGGTCCTATTTGCAGGCCGGGGTCAATCAGCCTTAGATTTGGAGCCTGGGGTCACTCAGCTTTCGATTTGACGCGCCAGCCCTTTAAGACTCATTTTGGTGCGTCGGCCCTGTGGGGTCATGTAAAGTTCGTAGACCTTGGCATAGTAACAGTGTCTGCCTGCGCATATCAATGAGCTTAACTGACATTTGAATCGCCTCACGACTGCCGCATGTTTTCCCTATGGCAAAATTTTCCAATTGAAATGCATTGAGACAGTGCATTCCAATGACAGGAAAATGTTTTTTCAAACACAAATTGCGCAAAAACTATAAATCTGATCGACATGAAAAATACTTAGCACAACTCTCGTGAACGCTGGCTTCGAAACGACACCTCAACGGAGTCTGTGCGTGTAGCGGTTCGGGCCGCATTAATTGCGGAAATCAACTGAATAGTAATAATAATACTAGATGTGTATTTCCTGAAGGAAGTACAGATAGTGGTTTGAAATGGTGCCCGGGCTGCCCCTTTAAGAGAGACTTGCCTGCTGCCCCTGCAAGACTTTCAACTCAGGATCAGTTTTAACTGTGGGTGCCTCTCAGGGGCCACTTTGACCTCAGGGTCCGATTTTGTGGGTGGGGCCCCTTAGAGCCCGATTTTGTGGGTGGGGCCCTTCAGGGTTCCGATTTTGTGGCTGGGGCCCCTCAGGGTCCGATTTGGTGGGTGGGGCCCCTCAGGGTCCGATTTGGTGGCCGGGGCCCCTCAGGGTCTGATTTGGTGGGTGAGGCCCCTCAGGGTCCGATTTTGTGGCCGGGGCCCCTCAGGGTCCGATTTTGAGGGTGGGGCCACTCAGGGTCCGATTTGGTGGCCGGGGCCCCTCAGGGTCCGATTTTGTGGCCGGAACTCCTCAGGGTCCGATTTTGTGCTTGGGGCCGCTCAGGGTCCGATTTTGTGGGTGGGGCCCCTCAGGGTCCGATTTGGTGGGTGGGGCCCCTCAGGGTCCGATTTGGTGGGTGGGGCCCCTCAGGGTCTGATTTTGTGGCCGGTGCCCCTCAGGGTCCGATTTTGTTGGTAGGCGGGGCCCCTCAGGGTCCGATTTGGTGGGCGGGGCCCCTCAGGGTCCGATTTGGTGGGTGGGGCTCCTCAGGGTCCGAATTTGTGGTTGGGGCCCCTCAGGGTCTCATTTTGTGGGCAGGGCCCCTCAGGATCCGATTTGGTGGGCGGGGCCCCTCAGGGTCCGATTTGGTGGGCGGGGCCCATCAGGGTCCGATTTGGTGGGCGGGGCCCTTCAGAATCCGATTTGGCGGTTGGGTCCCTTCAGAATCCGATTTGGTTGTCGGTGCCCTTCAGGGTCCGATTTGGTGGGCGGGGCCCCTCAGGGTCCGATTTGGTGGGTGGGGCCCCTAAGGGTCTGATTTTGTGGCCGGTGCCCCTCAGGGTCCGATTTTGTTGGTAGGCGGGGCCCCTCAGGGTCCGATTTGGTGGGCGGGGCCCCTCAGGGTCCGATTTGGTGGGTGGGGCCCCTCAGGGTCCGATTTTGTGGCCGGAACTCCTCAGGGTCCGATTTTGTGCTTGGGGCCGCTCAGGGTCCGATTTTGTGGGTGGGGCCCCTCAGGGTCCGATTTGGTGGGTGGGGCCCCTCAGGGTCCGATTTGGTGGGTGGGGCCCCTCAGGGTCTGATTTTGTGGCCGGTGCCCCTCAGGGTCCGATTTTGTTGGTAGGCGGGGCCCCTCAGGGTCCGATTTGGTGGGCGGGGCCCCTCAGGGTCCGATTTGGTGGGTGGGGCTCCTCAGGGTCCGAATTTGTGGTTGGGGCCCCTCAGGGTCTCATTTTGTGGGCAGGGCCCCTCAGGATCCGATTTGGTGGGCGGGGCCCCTCAGGGTCCGATTTGGTGGGCGGGGCCCATCAGGGTCCGATTTGGTGGGCGGGGCCCTTCAGAATCCGATTTGGCGGTTGGGTCCCTTCAGAATCCGATTTGGTTGTCGGTGCCCTTCAGGGTCCGATTTGGTGGGCGGGGCCCCTCAGGGTCCGATTTGGTGGGTGGGGCCCCTAAGGGTCCGATTTGTTTGTGTCCGGGGCCCCTCAGGGTCCGATTTGGTGGACGGGGGGCCATTCTGGGTCTGATTTGGTGGGCGGGGCCCCTCAGGGTCCGATTTTGTGGGTGGGGCCCCTCAGGGTTCGATTTGGTGGGCGGGGCGCCTCAGGGACCATTTTGGCGGGCGGGGCCCATCAGGGTCCAATTTGGTGGGCGGGGCCCCTCAGGGTCCAATTTGGTGGGCGGGGCCCCTCGGTCTGATTTGGTGAGTGGGGCCTCTCAGAGTTCAATTTGGTGAGCGGGGCCCCTCAGGGTCCAATTTGGTGAGCGGTGCCCCTCAGGGTCCGATTTAGTGGGTGGGGCCCCTCAGGGTCCGATTTGCTGGGCAGGGGCCATTCTGGGTCTGATTTGGTGGGCGGGGCCCCTCATGGTCCGATTTTGTGGGTGGGGCCCCTCAGGGTCTGATTTTGTGACCGGGGCCCCTCAGGGAACGATTTTGTGGCCGGGGACCCTCTTGGTCCGATTTTGTGGGTGGGGCCCCTCAGGGTCCGAGATGGTGGGCTGGGCCACTCTGGGTTCGATTTTGTGGTTGGGGCCCCTCAGGGTCCGAGATGGTGGGCTGGGCCACTCTGGGTTCGATTTTGTGGGTGGGGCCCCTCAGGGTCCGATTTTGTTGTTGGGGCCGCTCAGGGTCCGATTTGGTGGGCGGGGCCGCTCAGGGTCCGATTCGGTGGACGGGGGCGCACTTTGGCACACATTCTCTCTCAGGGGCATGCTAGATTTGCATTTGTGCTGTGGGTTTCGCTTTAAGAGCTGATATTATGTGGCAGAAGCTCTGTCCTGGAGCCGTCATGTGATGTTCGTAGGCATTGGCATAGTAACTGGGTGTGCCTGTGCATATCAATGAGCTTTACTGCCATTTCAATCGCCTCAGGGCACGTTTTAAGTTTCCCATTCAAATGCATTGAGACAGTGCATTCCAATGACAGGAAAAACAATTTTCAAACGCAAATTGCGCAAAAACTACAAATCCGATCGACACGAAAAATACTTAGCACACCTCTCGTGGACGCTGGCTTTGAAACGATACCTCAACGGAGTCTGTGCGTGTAGCGGTTCGGGCCGCATTAATTGCGGAAATCAACTGAAAAATAAGAATAAGTTAGCAGCGTTTGGATTACAACATTAATACTAGATGTGTATTTCCTGAAGGAAGTACAGATAGTGGTTTGAAATGGTGCCCGGGCTGCCCCTTTAAGAGAGACTTGCCTGCTGCCCCTGCAAGACTTTCAACTCAGGATCCGTTTTAACTGTGGGTGCCTCTCAGGGGCCACTTTGGCCTCAGGGTCCGATTTTGTGGGTGGGACCCCTCAGGGCCCGATTTTGTGGGTGGGGCCCCTCTGGGTCCGATTTTGTGGCCGGGGAACCTCAGGGTCCAATTTTGTGGGTGGGGCCCCTTAGGGTCCGATTTGGTGGACGGGGCCACTCAGGGTCCGATTTGGTGGGCGGGGCCACTCAGGGTCCGATTTGGTGAGTGGGGCCCCTCAGAGTTCAATTTGGTCAGCGGGGCCCCTCAGGGTCCGATTTTGTGGTTGGGGCCTTTCAGAATCTGATTTAGTGGGCGGGGCCCCTCCGGGTCTGAATTGGTGGGCGGGGCCCCTCAGTGTCCGATTTGGTGGGCGGGGCCCCTCAGGGTCCGATTTGGTGGGTTGGGCCCCTCAGGGTCCGATTTTGTGGGTTGGGCCCCTCAGGGTCTGATTTTGTGTCCGGGGCCCCTCAGGGTCCGATTTTGTGGCCGGTGCCTCTCAGGGTCCGATTTTGTGGTTGGGGCCCCTCAGGGTCCGATTTTGTGTCCGGAGCCTCTCAGGGTCCGATTTTGTGGTTGGGGCCTCTCAGGATCCGATTTTGTGGCCGGGGTCCCTCAGGGTCCGATTTTGTGGCCGGGGCCCCTCAGGGTCCGATTTTGTGGGTGGGGCCCCTCAGGGTCCAATTTTTTGGCCGGGGCGCCTCAGGGTCCAATTTTGTGGGTGGGGCCCCTCAGGGTCCAATTTTGTGGGTGGGACCCCTCAGGGTCCAATTTTGTGGGTGGGGCCCCTCAGGGTCCGATTTTGTGGTTGGGGCCACTCAGGGATCGATTTTGTGGTTGGGGCCCCTCAGGATCCAATTTTGTGACCGGGGCCCTCAGGGTCTGATTTTGTGGGTGGGTCCCCTCAGGGTCCGATATTGTGGGTGGGGCCCCTCAGGATCCGATTTTGTGGGTGGGGCCCCTCAGGATCTGATTTTGTGGTTGGGGCCCCTCATGGTTCAATTTTGTAGACGGGGCCCCTCAGGGTCTGATTTTGTGGCCGGGGCCCCTCATGGTCCGATTTTGTGGGTGGGGCCCCTCATGGGTCCAATTTGGTGGACGGGGCCACTCAGGGTCCGATTTGGTGGGCGGGGCCACTCAGGGTCCGATTTGGTGAGTGGGGCCCCTCAGAGTTCAATTTGATCAGCGGGGCCCCTCAGGGTCCGATTTTGTGAGTGGGCCCCTCAGGGTCCGATTTTGTGGTTGGGGCCTTTCAGAATCTGATTTAGTGGGCGGGGCCCCTCCGGGTCTGAATTGGTGGGCGGGGCCCCTCAGTGTCCGATTTGGTGGGCGGGGCCCCTCAGGGTCCGATTTGGTGGGTTGGGCCCCTCAGGGTCCGATTTTGTGGGTTGGGCCCCCTCAGGGTCCGATTTTGTGTCCGGGGCCCCTCAGGGTCCGATTTTGTGGCCGGTGCCTCTCAGGGTCCGATTTTGTGGTTGGGCCCCCTCAGGGTCCGATTTTGTGTCCGGAGCCTCTCAGGGTCCGATTTTGTGGTTGGGGCCCCTCAGGATTCGATTTTGTGGCCGGGGTCCCTCAGGGTCCGATTTTGTGGCCGGGGCCCCTCAGGGTCCAATTTTGTGGGTGGGGCCCCTCAGGGTCCAATTTTTTGGCCGGGGCCCCTCAGGGTCCAATTTTGTGGGTGGGGCCCCTCAGGGTCCAATTTTGTGGGTGGGGCCCCTCAGGGTCCAATTTTGTGGGTGGGGCCCCTCAGGGTCCAATTTTGTGGTTGGGGCCCCTCAGGGATCGATTTTGTGGTTGGGGCCCCTCAGGATCCAATTTTGTGACCGGGGCCCTCAGGGTCTGATTTTGTGGGTGGGGCCCCTCAGGGTCCGATATTGTGGGTGGGGCCCCTCAGGATCCGATTTTGTGGGTGGGCCCCCTCAGGATCTGATTTTGTGGTTGGGGCCCCTCAGGGTTCAATTTTGTAGGCGGGGCCCCGCAGGGTCCGATTTTGTGGTTGGGGCCTTTCAGAATCTGATTTAGTGGGCGGGGCCCCTCCGGGTCTGAATTGGTGGGCGGGGCCCCTCAGTGCCCGATTTGGTGGGCGGGGCCCCTCAGGGTCCGATTTGGTGGGTTGGGCCCCTCAGGGTCCGATTTTGTGTCCGGGGCCCCTCAGGGTCCGATTTTGTGGCCGGTGCCTCTCAGGATCCGATTTTGTGGTTGGGCCCCCTCAGCGTCCGATTTTGTGCCCGGGCCCCTCAGGGTCCAATTTTGTGGGTGGGGCCCCTCAGGGTCCAATTTTTTGGCCGGGGCCCCTCCGGGTCCAATTTTGTGGGTGGGGCCCCTCAGGGTCCAATTTTGTGGGTGGGGCCCCTCAGGGTCCAATTTTGTGGTTGGGGCCCCTCAGGGATCGATTTTGTGGTTTGGGCCCCTCAGGATCCAATTTTGTGACCGGGGCCCTCAGGGTCTGATTTTGTGGGTGGGGCCCCTCAGGGTCCGATATTGTGGGTGGGGCCCCTCAGGATCCGATTTTGTGGGTGGGGCCCCTCAGAATCTGATTTTGTGGTTGGGGCCCCTCAGGGTTCAATTTTGTAGGCGGGGCCCCTCAGGGTCCGATTTTGTGGCAGGGGCCCCTCAGGGTCCGATTTTGTGGCCGGGGCCCGTGAGGGTCCG
Source organism: Dendrobates tinctorius (assembly GCF_039654945.1). Lineage (NCBI taxonomy): Eukaryota > Metazoa > Chordata > Amphibia > Anura > Dendrobatidae > Dendrobates > Dendrobates tinctorius. The sequence continues at coordinate 3,720,654 of NW_027361680.1, read as the reverse complement.
ATTTTGTGGCCGGGGCCCCTCAGGGTCCGATTTTGTGGTTGGGGCCCCTCAGGGGCCGATTTTGTGATTGGGGCCCCTCAGGGTCCGATTTTGTGAGTGGGGCCCCTCAGGGTCCGATGTTGTGTCCGGGGCCCCTCAGGGTCTGATTTTGTGGCCGGATCCCCTCAGGGTCCGATTTTGTGGGTGGGTCCCCTCAGGGTCTGATTTTGTGGCCGGGGTCCCTCAGGGTCTGATTTTGTGGCCAGGGCCCCTCAGGGTCCAATTTTATGGGTGGGGCCCATCAGGGTTCAATTTTTGGGCCGGGGCCCCTCAGGGTCCAATTTTGTGGATGGGGCCCCTCAGGGTCCAATTTTGTGGGTGGGGCCCCTCAGGGTCCAATTTTGTCAGTGGGGCCCCTCAGGGTCCGTTTTTGTGGTTGGGGCTCCTCAGGGATCGATTTTGTGGTTGGGGCCCCTCAGGATCCAATTTTGTGACCGGGGCCCTCAGGGTCTGATTTTGTGGGTGGGGCCCCTCAGGGTCCGATATTGTGGGTGGGGCCCCTCAGGATCCGATTTTGTGGGTGGGGCCCCTCAGGATCCGATATTGTGGGTGGGGCCCCTCAGGGTCCGATTTTGTGGCCGGGGCCCCTCAGGATCTGATTTTGTGGTTGGGGCCCCTCAGGGTTCAATTTTGTAGGCGGGGCCCCGCAGGGTCTGATTTTGTGGCCGGGGCCCCTCAGGGTCCGATTTTGTGGGTGGGGCCCCTTAGGGTCCGATTTGGTGGACGGGGCCACTCAGGGTCCGATTTCGTGGGCGGGGCCACTCAGGGTCCGATTTGGTGAGTGGGGCCCCTTAGAGTTCAATTTGGTCAGCGGGGCCCCTCAGGGTCCGATTTTGTGGGTGGGGCCCCTCAGGGTCCGATTTTGTGGTTGGGGCCTTTTAGAATCTGATTTAGTGGGCGGGGCCCCTCCGGGTCTGAATTGGTGGGCGGGGCCCCTCAGTGTCCGATTTGGTGGGCGGGGCCCCTCAGGGTCCGATTTGGTGGGTTGGGCCCCTCAGGGTCCGATTTTGTGTCCGGGGCCCCTCAGGGTCCAATTTTGTGGCCGGTGCCTCTCAGGATCCGATTTTGTGGTTGGGCCCCCTCAGCGTCCGATTTTGTGGCCGGGGCCCCTCAGGGTCCAATTTTGTGGGTGGGGCCCCTCAGGGTCCAATTTTTTGGCTGGGGCCCCTCAGGGTCCAATTTTGTGGGTGGGGCCCCTCAGGGTCCATTTTTGTGGGTGGGGCCCCTCAGGGTCCAATTTTGTGGTTGGGGCCCCTCAGGGATCGATTTTGTGGTTGGGGCCCCTCAGGATCCAATTTTGTGACCGGGGCCCTCAGGGTCTGATTTTGTGGGTGGGGCCCCTCAGGGTCCGATATTGTGGGTGGGGCCCCTCAGGATCCGATTTTGTGGGTGGGGCCCCTTAGGATCTGATTTTGTGGTTGGGGCCCCTCAGGGTTTAATTTTGTAGGCGGGGCCCCTCAGGGTCCGACTTTGTGGCAGGGGCCCCTCAGGGTCCGATTTTGTGGCCGGGGCCCGTGAGGGTCCGATTTTGTGGCCGGGGCCCCTCATGGTCCGATTTTGTGGTTGGGGCCCCTCAGGGTCCGATTTTGTGATTGGGGCCCCTCAGGGTCCGATTTTGTGAGTGGGGCCCCTCAGGGTCCGATGTTGTGGCCGGGGCCCCTCAGGGTCTGATTTTGTGGCCGGATCCCCTCAGGGTCCGATTTTGTGGGTGGGTCCCCTCAGGGTCTGATTTTGTGGCCGGGGTCCCTCAGGGTCCGATTTTGTAGCCCGGGCCCCTCAGGGTCCAATTTTATGGGTGGGGCCCCTCAGGGTTCAATTTTTTGGCCGGGGCCCTTCAGGGTCCAATTTTGTGGGTGGGGCCCCTCAGGGTCCAATTTTGTGGGTGGGGCCCCTCAGGGTCCGATTTTGTGGTTGGGGCTCCTCAGGGATCGATTTTGTGGTTGGGGCCCCTCAGGATCCAATTTTGTGACCGGGGCCCTCAGGGTCTGATTTTGTGGGTGGGGCCCCTCAGGGTCCGATATTGTGGGTGGGGCCCCTCAGGATCCGATTTTGTGGGTGGGGCCCCTCAGGATCCGATATTGTGGGTGGGGCCCCTCAGGGTCCGATTTTGTGGCCGGGGCCCCTCAGGGTCCGATTTTGTGGCCGGGGCCCGTGAGGGTCCGATTTTGTGGCCGGGGCCCCTCAGGGTCCGATTTTGTGGCCGGGGCCCCTCAGGGTCCGATTTTGTGGTTGGGGCCCCTCAGGGTCCAATTTTGTGGTTGGGGCCCCTCAGGGTCCGATTTTGTGGTTGTGGCCCCTCATTGTCCGATTTTGTGAGTGGGGCCCCTCAGGGTCCGAATTTTTGGCCGGGGCCCCTCAGTGTCTGATTTTGTGGCCGGATCCCCTCAGGGTCCGATTTTGTGGGTGGGGCCCCTCAGGGTCCGATTTTGTGGCCGGGGTCCCTCAGGGTCCGATTTTGTGGCCGGGGCCCCTCAGGGTCCAATTTTGTGGGTGGGGCCCATCAGGGTCCAATTTTTTGGCCGGGGCCCCTCAGGGTCCAATTCTGTGGGTGGGGCCCCTCAGGGTCCAATTTTGTGGGTGGGGCCCCTCAGGGTCCAATTTTGTGGGTGGGGCCCCTCAGGGTCCGATTTTGTGGTTGGGGCCCCTCAGGGATCGATTTTGTGGTTGGGTCCCCTCAGGATCCAATTTTGTGACCGGGGCCCTCAGGGTCCGATTTTGTGGGTGGGGCCCCTCAGGGTCCGATATTGTGGGTGGGGCCCCTCAGGATCCGATTTTGTGGGTGGGGCCCCTCAGGATCCGATTTTGTGGTTGGGGCCCCTCAGGGTTCAATTTTGTAGGCGGGGCCCCTCAGGGTCTGATTTTGTGGGTGGGCCCCCTCAGGGTCCGATATTGTGGGTGGGGCCCCTCAGGATCCGATTTTGTGGGTGGGGCCCCTCAGGATCTGATTTTGTGGTTGGGGCCCCTCAGGGTTCAATTTTGTAGGCGGGGCCCCTCAGAGTCCGATTTTGTGGGTGGGGCCCCTCAGGGTCCGATATTGTGGGTGGGGCCCCTCAGGATCCGATTTTGTGGGTGGGGCCCCTCAGGATCCGATTTTGTGGTTGGGGCCCCTCAGGGTCCAATTTTTTGGCCGGGGCCCCTCAGGGTCCAATTCTGTGGGTGGGGCCCCTCAGGGTCCAATTTTGTGGGTGGGGCCCCTCAGGGTCCAATTTTGTGGGTGGGGCCCCTCAGGGTCCGATTTTGTGGTTGGGGCCCCTCAGGGATCGATTTTGTGGTTGGGTCCCCTCAGGATCCAATTTTGTGACCGGGGCCCTCAGGGTCCGATTTTGTGGGTGGGGCCCCTCAGGGTCCGATTTTGTGGGTGGGGCCCCTCAGGATCCGATTTTGTGGGTGGGGCCCCTCAGGATCCGATTTTGTGGTTGGGGCCCCTCAGGGTTCAATTTTGTAGGCGGGGCCCCTCAGGGTCCGATTTTGTGGCCGGGGCCCCTCAGGGTCCGATTTTGTGGCCGGAGCCCGTGAGGGTCCGATTTTGTGGTCGGGGCCCCTCAGGGTCCGATTTTGTGGCCGGGGCCCCTCAGGGTCCGATTTTGTGGTTGGGGCCCCTCAGGGTCCGATTTTGTGGTTGGGGCCCCTCAGGGTCCGATTTTGTGGTTGGGGCCCCTCAGGGTCCGATTTTGTGAGTGGGGCCCCTCAAGGTCCGATGTTGTGGCCGGGGCCCCTCAGGGTCTGATTTTGTGGCCGGATCCCCTCAGGGTCCGATTTTGTGGGAGGGGCCCCTCAGTGTCCGATTTTGTGGCCGGGGTCCCTCAGGGTCTGATTTTGTGGCCGGGGCCCCTCAGGGTCCAATTTTGTGGGTGGGGCCCCTCAGGGTCCAATTTTTTGGCCGGGGCCCCTCAGGGTCCAATTTTGTGGGTGGGGCCCCTCAGGGTCCAGTTTTGTGGGTGGGGCCCCTCAGGGTCCGATTTTGTGGTTGGGGCCCCTCAGGGATCGATTTTGTGGTTGGAGCCCCTCAGGATCCAATTTTGTGACCGGGGCCCTCAGGGTCTGATTTTGTGGGTGGGGACCCTCAGGGTCCGATATTGTGGGTGGGGCCCCTCAGGATCCGATTTTGTGGGTGTGGCCCCTCAGTATCTGATTTTGTGGTTGGGTCCCCTCAGGGTTCAATTTTGTGGGTGGGGCCCCTCAGGATCCGATTTTGTGGGTGGGGCCCCTCAGGATCTGATTTTGTGGTTGGGGCCCCTCAGGGTTCAATTTTGTAGGCGGGGCCCCTCAGGGTCCAATTTTGTGGGTGGGGCCCCTCAGGGTCCAATTTTGTGGGTGGGGCCCCTCAGGGTCCGATTTTGTGGTTGGGGCCCCTCATGGATCGATTTTGTGGTTGGGGCCCCTCAGGATCCAATTTTGTGACCGGGCCCTCAGGGTCTGATTTTGTGGGTGGGCCCCCTCAGGGTCCGATATTGTGGGTGGGGCCCCTCAGGATCCGATTTTGTGGGTGGGGCCCCTCAGGATCTGATTTTGTGGTTGGGGCCCCTCAGGGTTCAATTTTGTAGGCGGGGCCCCTCAGGGTCCGATTTTGTGGCCGGGGCCCCTCAGGGTCCGATTTTGTGGGTGGGGCCCCTCAGGGTCCAATTTGGTGGGTGGGGCCACTCTGGGTCTGATTTGGTGGGAGGGGCCACTCTGGGTCCAATTTGGATGCCAGGGTGGCTCAGCCTCCTTTTTGTAGGCCAGGGTCTATCAGCCTCCGATTTTGAGCCTTGGGTCACTCAGCTTTCGATTTAGCGCGCCGGCCCTTTAAGACTCATTTTGGTGCGCCGGCTCTTTAAGAATCACTTTGGCGTGTCGGCCCTTTAAGAGCCAGGGTGGCTCACTGGGCTTCTAAATCCACTTTGGCACACATTCTCTCTCAGGGGCAAGTGTCGTGTGATGAAGCTAGATTTGCATTTGTGGTGTGGGTTTTGCTTTAAGAGCTGATATTATGTGTCAGAAGCTCTGTCTTGGAGAGGTCATGTGACGTTCGTAGGCGTTGGCATAGTAACTGGGTCTGCCTGCGCATATCAATGAGCTCAACTGCCATTTCAATCGCCTCAGGGCATGTTTTGCCATTTCCCATTCAAATGCATTGAGACAGTGCATTCCAATGACGGGAAAAAAAATTTTCAAACGCAAATTGCGCAAAAACTACAAATCCGATCGACACGAAAAATACTTAGCACACCTCTCATGGACGCTGGCTTCGAAACGACACCTCAACGGAGTCTGTGCGTGTAGTGGTTCGGGCCGCATTAATTGCGGAAATCAACTTAATAATAATAATAATAAGAAGAAGAAGAATAAGTTAGCAGCGTTCGGATTACAATATAGTGGTTTTTTCAAACCACTATAACTAGATGTGTATTTCCTGAAGGAAGTACAGATAGTGGTTTGAAATGGTGCCCGGGCTGCCCCTTTAAGAGAGACTTGCCTGCTGCCCCTGCAAGACTTTCAACTCAGGATCCGTTTTAACTGTGAGTGCCTCTCAGAGGCCACTTTGGCCTCAGGGTCTGATTTGGTGGGTGGGGCCCCTCAGGATCCGATTACTTGGCCTGGGTGCCTCAGGGCTTGAATTGTTGGCGGGGATCTCTCAGGCTTCGATTTTGTGGGTGTGGCCCCTCAGGTTCCGATTTTGTGTGGGGCCCCTCAGGGTCCGATTTTGTGGCTGGGGCCCCTCAGGGTCCGATTTTGTGGTTGGGACCAATCAGGGTCCGATTTTGTGGTTGGGGCCCCTCAGGGTCAGATTTTGTGGGTGGGGCCCCTTAGGGTCTGATTTTGTGGGCGGAGACCCTCTGGGTCCTATTTGGTGGGCGGGACCACTCTGGGTCCGATTTGGTTGGCGGGACCACTCTGGGTCCGATTTGGTGGGTGGGGCCTCTCAGGGTCCGATTTGGTGGGCGGGGCCACTCTGGGTCCGATTTGGTTGGCGGGACCACTCTGGGTCCGATTTAGTGGGTGGGGCCCCACAGGGTCCGATTTGGTGGGCGGGGCCCCTCAAAGTCTGGCTTGGTGGGCAGGGCCTCTCTGGGTCCGATTTGGTGGGTGGGGCCACTCTGGGTAAGATTTGGAGGCTGGGGTCGCTCTGCCTCCGATTTGGAGGCCAGGGTCGATGAGCTTCCGATTTGGAGGCCGGGGTCAAAGAGCCTCCGATTTGGAGGCCGGGGTGGCTCAGCCTCCGGTTTGGAGGCCGGGGTGGTTCAGCCTCCGATTTGGAGGCCGGAGTGGCTCTGCCTCCGATTTGGAGGCCGGGGTGGCTCAGCCTCCGATTTGGAGGCCGGGGTGGCTCAGCCTCCGATTTGGAGGCCGGGGTGGCTCAGCCTCCGATTTGGAGGCCGGGGTGGCTCAGCCTCCGATTTGGAGGCCGGGGTGGCTCAGCCTCCGATTTGGAGGCCGGGGTGGCTCAGCCTCCGATTTGGGAGGCCGGGGTCAAAGAGCCTCCGATTTGGAGGTCGGGGTGGCTCAGCCTCCGATTTGGAGGCCGGGGTGGCTCAGCCTCCGATTTGGAGGCCGGGGTGACTCAGCCTCCGATTTGGAGGCCGGGGTGGCTCAGCCTCCGATTTGGAGGCCGGGGTGGCTCAACCTCCGATTTGGGAGGCCGGGGTGGCTCAGCCTCCGATTTGGAGGCCGGGGTGGCTCAGCCTCTGATTTGGGAGGCCGGGGTGGCTCAGCCTCTGATTTGGGAGGCCGGGGTGGCTCAGCCTCCGATTTGGAGGCCCGGGGTGACTCAGCCTCTGATTTGGAGGCCGGGGTGGCTCAGCCTCCGATTTGGAGGCCGGGGTGGCTCTGCCTCCGATTTGGGAGGCCGGGGTCAAAGAGCCTCCAATTTGGAGGTCGGGGTGGCTCAGCCTCCGATTTGGAGGCCGGGGTGACTCAGCCTCCGATTTGGAGGCCGGGGTGGCTCAGCCTCCGATTTGGGAGGCCGGGGTCAAAGAGCCTCCGATTTGGAGGCCGGGGTGGCTCAGCCTCCGATTTGGAGGCCGGGGTGGCTCAGCCTCCGATTTGGAGGCCGGGGAGGCTCAGCCTCCGATTTGGGAGGCCGGGGAGGCTCAGCCTCCGATTTGGGAGGCCGGGGTGGCTCAGCCTCCGATTTGGGAGGCCGGGGTGGCTCAGCCTCCGATTTGGAGGCCGGGGTGGCTCAGCCTCCGATTTGGAGGCCGGGGTGGCTCAGCCTCCGATTTGGAGGCCGGGGTGGCTCAGCCTCCGATTTGGGAGGCCGGGGTCAAAGAGCCTCCGATTTGGAGGCCGGGGTGGCTCAGCCTCCGATTTGGAGGCCGGGGTGGCTCAGCCTCCGATTTGGAGGCCTTGGTGACACAGCCTCCGATTTGGAGGCCAGGGTGGCTCAGCCTCTGATTTGGAGGCCGGGGTGGCTCAGCCTCCGATTTGGGAGGCCGGGGTCAAAGAGCCTCCGATTTGGAGGTCGGGGTGGCTCAGCCTCCGATTTGGAGGCCGGGGTGACTCAGCCTCCGATTTGGAGGCCGGGGTGACTCAGCCTCCGATTTGGAGGCCGGGGTGGCTCATCCTCCGATTTGGGAGGCCGGGGTGGCTCAGCCTCCGATTTGGGAGGCCGAGGTGGCTCAGCCTCCAATTTGGGAGGCCGGGGTGGCTCAGCCTCCGATTTGGAGGCCGGGGTGGCTCAGTCTCCGATTTAGAGGCCGGGGTGGCTCAGCCTCCGATTTGGAGGCCGGGGTGGCTCAGCCTCCGATTTGGAGGCCGGGGTGGCTCAGCCTCCGATTTGGGAGGCCGAGGTGGCTCAGCCTCCAATTTGGGAGGCCGGGGTGGCTCAGCCTCCGATTTGGAGGCCGGGGTGGCTCAGCCTCCGATTTGGAGGCCGGGGTGACTCAGCCTCCGATTTGGAGGCCGGGGTGGCTCAGCCTCCGATTTGGAGGCCGGGGTGGCTCAGCCTCCGATTTGGGAGGCCGGGGTGGCTCAGCCTCCGATTTGGAGGCAGGGGTGGCTCAGCCTCCGATTTGGGAGGCCGGGGTGGCTCAGCCTCTGATTTGGGAGGCCGGGGTGGCTCAGCCTCTGATTTGGGAGGCCGGGGTGGCTCAGCCTCCGATTTGGAGGCCGGGGTGGCTCAGCCTCCGATTTGGAGGCCGGGGTGGCTCAGCCTCCGATTTGGGAGGCCGGGGTCAAAGAGCCTCCGATTTGGAGGCCGGGGTGGCTCAGCCTCTGATTTGGAGGCCGGGGTGGCTCAGCCTCCGATTTGGAGGCCGGGGTGACTCAGCCTCCGATTTGGAGGCCCGGGGTGACTCAGCCTCCGATTTGGAGGCCGGGGTGGCTCAGCCTCCGATTTGGAGGCCGGGGTGGCTCTGCCTCCGATTTTGGAGGCCGGGGTCAAAGAGCCTCCGATTTGGAGGTCGGGGTGGCTCAGCCTCCGATTTGGAGGCCGGAGTGACTCAGCCTCCGATTTGGAGGCCGGGGTGGCTCAGCCTCCGATTTGGGAGGCCGGGGTGGCTCAGCCTCCGATTTGGAGGCCGGGGTGGCTCAGCCTCCGATTTGGAGGCCGGGGTGGCTCAGCCTCCGATTTGGGAGGCCGGGGTCAAAGAGCCTCCGATTTGGAGGCCGGGGTGGCTCAGCCTCCGATTTGGGAGGCCGGGGTGGCTCAGCCTCTGATTTGGGAGGCCGGGGTGGCTCAGCCTCCGATTTGGGAGGCCGGGGTCAAAGAGCCTCCGATTTGGAGGTCGGGGTGGCTCAGCCTCCAATTTGGAGGCCGAGGTCAAAGAGCCTCCGATTTGGAGGTAGGGGTCGATGAGCTTCTGATTTGGAGGCCGGGGTCGATGAGCCTCCGATTTGGAGGCCGGGGTGGCTCAGCGTCCGATTTGGAGGCCGGGGTGGCTCAGCGTCCGATTTGGAGGCCAGGGTGGCTCAGCGTCCGATTTGGAGGCCGGGGTGGCTCAGCGTCCGATTTGGAGGCCGGGGTGGCTCAGCATCCGATTTGGAGGCCGGGGTGGCTCAGCGTCCGATTTGGAGGCCGGGGTGGCTCAGCGTCCGATTTGGAGGCCGGGGTGGCTCAGCCTCCGATTTGGAGGCCGGGGTGGCTCAGCCTCCGATTTGGAGGCCGGGGTGGCTCAGCCTCCGATTTGGAGGCCGGGGTGGCTCAGTCTCCGATTTGGTGTGTCGGCCCTTTAAGACTCATTTGGGTGCGCTGGCCCTTTAACAATCACTTTGGCGCGTTGGCCCTTTAAGAGCTAGTTTGGCTCTCTGGGCTTCTTTTAAATCCACTTTGTCGCACACATTCTCTCTCAGGGTCATGTGTCATGTGATGAAGCTAGATTTGCATTTGTGCTGTGAGTTTCACTTTAAGAGCTGATATTATGTGGCAGAGGCTCTGTGCTGGGGTTCAAGTGAAGTTCGTAGGCGTTGGCATAGTAACTGGGTCTGCCTGCGCATATCAATAAGCTCAACTGTCATTTCAATCGCCTCAGGGCACGTTTTGCCATTACCCATTGAAAAGCATTGGAGACAGTGCATTCCAACGACGGGAAAAAAAATTTTCAAACGCAAATTGCGCAAAAACTACAAATCCGATCGACACGAAAAATACTTAGCACACCTCTCGTGGACGCTAGCTTCGAAACGACACCTCAACGGAGTCTGTGTGTGTAGTGGTTTGGGCCGCATTAATTGCGGAAATCAACTTAATAATAATAATAATAATAAGAAGAAGAAGAAGAAGAAGAAGAAGTTAGCAGCGTTCGGATTACAATATAGTGGTTTTTTCAAACCACTATAACTAGATGTGTATTTCCTGAAGGAAGTACAGATAGTGGTTTGAAATGGTGCCCGGGCTGCCCCTTTAAGAGAGACTTGCCTGCTGCCCCTGCAAGACTTTCAACTCAGGATCCGTTTTTTTCAAACCACTATAATAAGTTAGCAGCGTCCGGATTACAATATAGTGGTTTTTTCAAACCACTATAATAAGGTGAAGAAGAAGTTGATGAAAAAGATGCTGCTGCTGAGGATGATGAAGGAGAAAGTGTGGGAGAAGTAAAAAAGAAGGCGAAGAGCATGGAAGTAGTGAAACATACATATCTGACAAAATATTAAAAACTTTAACATAGTCAATATCTTTGTAACTTCGAACGTCTTTAAAAAAAAAAATTACTGCTATTCCATTTGATTGGGCTAAAGCTCTATGCCTTTAATGTCTCCTACACCTCCCCCAATACATTCTACATTATTATTAGTTGTTTTTCTTCATGTAGAATTAACCTACAGGGAAAAAATGTTTTTTTTTTTAATTCCGATATTTCTGTTCCATTGACTTGAATGGGACTTCCGGGATCTGAATCGGCGATACCCGATACTTTTTTTAGATCGGCCGATCCATTCCGATCCGATATTTTTCAGTATCGGGTGGTATCGCTCAACACTACTCACAACATAGCCTATGATGCTCTTGGGGTCCAGACGTGTGACTGTGCAAAATTTTGTGGATGTAGCTATGACGGTGCAGATGTCAATACATACACTTTTTCCCCATTATGTAGATAGGGGCAAAATTGTTTGGTGAATTGGAACGCGCGAGGTTAAAATTTTGCCTCACAATAGAGCCTATGATGCTCTCGTGGTCCAGACGTGTGACTGTGCCAAATTTTGTGGCTGTAGCTGTGACGGTGCGGATGCCAATCCCGGACATACATGCATACATATAACTAGCTGAAGAGCCCGGCGCTGCCCGGGCATAGTAACTAACTGTGGTTAGTTATAGCAAATTATAATTATCCTCCATCCCATAGTCTTGTGCCCAGATACCCATCATACATATCCTCTATCCCATAGTCGAGTGCCCATATACCCATCACACATCCTCCATCCCATAGTCCCATGCCCATATACCCATCATACATATCCGCCATCCCATAGTCCCGTGCCCATATACCCGTTATACATATACTCCATCCCATAGTCCCGTGCCCATATACCCATCATACATATCCGCCATCCCATAGTCCCGTGCCCATATACCCATCATACATATCCTCCATCCCTTAGTCCAGTGCCCATATACCCATCACACATCCTCCATCCCATAGTCTCATGCCCATATACCCGTCATACAAATCCTCCATCCCATAGTCCCGTGCCCATATACCCGTCATACATATCCTCCATCCCATAGTCCAGTGCCCATATACCCATCACACATTCTCCATCCCATAGTCAACCATTATGACATCATAAGGAGCGGCAGGGCTTGCAACCTATGATGACATCAGCATCGCCATGGCAACCATTATGACATCATAATGAGGGGCGGGGCTTGATACACACACACTGTTTCCCCATTATGTAGATAGGGGCAAAATTGTTTGGTGAATTGGAACGCGCGGGGTTAAATTTTTGCCTCACAACATAGCCTAGGACACTCTCGGGGTCCAGACGTGTGACTGTGTCAAATTTTGTGGCTGTAGCTGCGACGGTGCAGATGCCAATCCCGGACATACACACACACATACAATAATACATACATACATACATACATACAGTACATACACTTGAACTTTATATATTAGATGCATAAGCGGACTATCAGAGAGCCTAATATTAGTCCAATTACCAATAATACCTTAGAAACAATGTCTTTATTGAAAATAATACAAGTACCAAAACACCAAGTAATAAAATGTGTGATACATACAAGAACAGGCGGGCAGCTATATAACCATACAAGCAAAGGTTAACACCATCATGATGGACCAGTCTATTGTCCCTTTACAATAAAATAATTAAAGTGCATGGTGCAATTCAATGTAAATAGCAATAGTACTTCAATGGAACATATTTCTGTGGAAGCAATGCAGAGAGGACAATGTAAGGCTACTTTCACACATCAGGTTTTCGGCGTCAGGCGCGATCCGGCGTCGTGCCGGAACGCCGGATCCGGCAAATGTTTAGTAAAACCGGATGTGACGGATCCGGTTTTCTGCCGGATCCGTCTTTTTCTTGACAGACAAAACCGGATCCGTCTCATCCGGTTCATCCGTTTTTTTATCCGTTTTTCGACGGATTACGCCGGATCCGGTTTTTAAAATTGACCCTTGTGGCCTTCCGAACGGGATTGGCTACTGGAAAACTATATATAGAGTGTTCCTACAGCCCTTCTTTGACAGGTTGTCGAGGAGAAAGTGCAGGTTGGAGAGAAGAGCAAGTTACTGGCGAAGATGGATGTTGTCATTGGAAATATTTTGAAGAATTTGGCGGATTTTATAGCGGAGGCGAATCGTTTGAGGGTGATTGTTCTGGAGAAGGAGAGAGCGAGACAGCAGTGCATCAGGCATCGTAGACGACGTTTGTGGATCCACCCCATCACAGCCAAGAGAATGACGCGTGGGGTCTATTCTACACTCTGCATGGACCTTCGACGAAACCCGGATACATTTTTTGGATATGTTAGGATGAAAATGGAGAATTTTGATTACTTGGTGGAGCGCATTGCACACCTCATAAGAAAAGCGGACACCTATTGCCGCTTCTCTGTTTCACCCGCAGAGCGTCTGATGGTGACTTTAAGGTAAGCCACATTTATTGGATGTGATCGCATCAGAGCACACTTTCACTGCAATCTTGTTGGTGGTAGTTTGTATCTCCAAGTGTTATAGCTCAGTTTTGGTATGTAATGCTGTGATTTAAAACTAATTTATTGTTTTTTAATTCCCCACAGATTTCTTGCAACTGGAGAATCCCTTTCGTCACTGCATTTCCAGTACAGACTCGGGATTTCCACCATATCTGGAATTGTGAAGTACACATGCCGTGCACTGTGGGACTCCTTAGCTGAAGAGTTTTTACCAGAGCCCACAACAGAGAGGTGGATTGAAATTGCTGACAAGTTTCAACAGATATGTCAGTTTCCCAACTGCTTGGGCGCTGTGGACGGGAAACATATCCGCATTGTAAAGCCAGCTGGATCGGGATCGGAATATTTCAATTACAAGAAATATTTTTCAATTGTCCTCATGGCCATCGCTGACGCGGAATACAAATTTATTGCGGTTGATATTGGGGCCTATGGCCGCTCCAATGACTCTCAAGTTTTCAAACTGTCTGCCATGGGGCGTAAACTGTATGGAAACACCTTCCAGTTCCCACCCCCTAGACCGCTGCCGCAAACATCTGGTCCACCTATGCCATTTGTCTGTGTAGGGGATGAAGCCTTCCAGCTGTCAGAACACCTTTTGAAACCGTACTCTAGCAGAGGATTGACAAGACCAAAACGCATTTTTAATTACCGCCTCACAAGAGCAAGAAGAATGGTTGAATGTACCTTTGGTATTCTGACAGCCAAATGGCGGGTCCTATTGACTGCGATCAACCTCAAGACAGAAACTGTGGACGAGGTGATCAAAGCGTGCGTGGTACTCCACAATTTTGTTATCTGCAAGGAACCCATTTCCATTGAGGACACCTCTGAAGAAACCACCTTGCAAGATTACCATGACATTACCACTAGAAGTTCTGTGACGGTTTCAGTAATGAGGGACAATTTTGCACTATACTTTATGTCACCTCAAGGCAGAGTACACTGGCAGGATGACAGAGTGTGAAAGATTTGTGCCCTAACCAAACTTGTGTACCTTCTGTACCAACAGTATATACCTTTGCCAACCAAAGTTGGCTATCTTGTCATAGTCTCTATTTTTAGCTTTAGGCCACAGGTGTGTACCTGGTTGTGTTTTATGCAAAGTATTTCACCTTTTAACAAAAGTTGTGTACATTGTTAGGAAATCACCAACAATAAACACAACTTTTTAGGTGAAATACTTTGCTTCAAACACAACCAGGAACACAACTGTGGCAAAAAGCTAAAATTTACCCACAGTTATATACCTAGTTTTGAATACCATTTCACCTTTTAAATACCCTGTATTTAACCTTTTTCGCCGCAGAAAGAAATGACAGACAACCAGTGTAAAATAATTTAACTTTTATTGAAAAATGTTTTTTTTAGTAAACTTTTTTAAAATTTTAATAAACTTGTTTAATAAAGCTTTGAAACCATAAAACTGGTCATTTTTATTTAAATACACACATTATAAATCTGTGTAGTGTGTGGTGGAAATACTGCTGGAGGGGCTGCGGGACACTTCGACACTGGGAGTGTGGAGAGAGGACTGGGATCGTGGTGGGGAAGGAACAGTTAGAGGTGAAGGTGTGGAAAAAACTACAGAATGGGTGGACATGTGGGAAGCAGAAGAGGTGGTGGGTGGTGGAGTGGAGGGTTGGGCAGGGACTGTAGGAGCAGATGATGTTGATGGCAAGTTGTATGGGGAAGGAGTTTGGTACGGGGCAGGTTGCTGGAAGTGGGGAGATGTCTGGTACGGGGCAGGTTGCTGGAAGTGGGGAGATGTCTGGTACGGGGCAGGTTGCTGGAAGTGGGGAGATGTCTGGTACTGGGGAGGTTGCTGGTACTGGGGAGTTTGCAGGTACTGGGGAGGTTGCTGGTACTGGGGAGGTTGCTGGTACTGGGGAGGTTGCTGGTGCTGGGGAGGTTGCTGGTACTGGGGAGGTGGATGGTGCTGGGGAGGTTGCTGGTGCTGGGGAGGTGGATGGTATGTAATAGGAGGGGGAGGATGGAAAGTGGCTGGAGGGGGTGTAGATGTAATAGGAGGGGGAGGATGGAAAGTGGCTGGAGGGGGTGCAGGTGGAGGAACTACTGTGGTGGGAGGAGGAGGTTGGGAGGTAACTTGCTGGAGAGCAGCGTGGCATGAATGCATTACATGCATCTGCTGGGCAGGAGAGAGCGTTTCCATGCACTCCACAACAGACCTGAAAAAGGTGTGGTTTGGCGAAGATCTTGCTTCTGAATGCATGGTTTGCAGAAGTGTCTTCACCTCCAGAATGCTGGAGTTGATCTGCTGATAGCCTGCGGAGATTTGCTCTGACAAGACTTTTAGACAGTTCTGGAAAGATGCATTCAGATGCAAGAACTCTGGCGCATAAGTCTTTTCCTGACCCCTCTGCCGCTGCCGCCCAGTACCCGCAGGTGTACTAGAGGTGGCAGGGGCAGAAGGGTGGGGTAAAGGGAAAGCGATCTCCTCACCAGCAGCTTCATGTAATGTAGGCGGCCACGATGCTCCTGTGCTGGTGGATGGGACAGATGGGTCGAATGTGTGGGAAGGCTGGGAAGGTGCAGATGTACCGGGGCGGTCGAAGTGTCCCTCGGTGCCGGTCTCCTCAGGGATCGCCTCAGAAGGGTCCAATCGTGCAGGCTCCCGAGTGCTGCTCACCGTGCTGTGGAATAAAGAGAAAAAAAAACAATTAAAATAGTGACATGGTATGGCCCTGGCTGAAAAAAAAAAGTTACATCTAAACATTTTTTTGTCACATGTGGTGTGTAATATTTACCTTCTGGTGAGCATTGTCTCCCGGAGGAACGACAGGGCTCGTGCGTACTTGTACTTGCTCCTGCGTCCTCCAGATCCACTCGGGGCCAGCATCTCTTTATTGAACTCCTTCTTGAAACGAACCCTCACAGACCGCCACCGCTTCACAATTCTCTCCCCTGAAACGAGAAAGTACAAAGTGGTTAGTATACAACATCAGTGTTTCCCAAACTCCAGTCCTCATGGTCCCCAGGGGTCATGTTTTCAGGATTTCCAAAGTAAATAGAAATCCTGAACACATGATCCGTGGGGACCACGAGGACTGGAGTTCGGGAAACACTGGTTTAAATCAAGCAACCGGTACTGTATATACTTACGCTCTTTAATCTGGGCCCGAGCTTCGAGGTCCTCCCAGCGGTCCACAAGGAGCGAACAGATTTCCTCCCAGAGTCGTCGGGTAACGATCAGGTCAGCATGGCGGCGGTCAGCCATATTCCAGAGCGGCTCCCTTTCTCTGACGAGATCGATGAGGCGGTCCACATCAATCCCTCCATCCTCACCGTCAGAGTCGGGAGCACGCTGTGAAGGCTGTTAAAGAAAAAGACAAAAATAACATAATTAGCCTCCACAAAAGAAATGAAATAAAAAGTGCAAAAAAAACAAAGCAAAAATATTTATACTTACACGCTGGTCGACCCTGGGAGGCACTGCGAGGACCTCTTGGCTGAGCACCAGATTGGGAAGACTAGAGAAGAAAACAAAAAATGTTATGTCTTTGGATGTAGGCATTTGTTTGCTGTGTGTGGTCTGCAGAACATTGTTTTCTATGTGTTGTGTGTAGTGTGATGTTGTGTTTCTGCGTTTGATGCCAAAAACTTACCAATTGTGAGCCCACTCCAAGTGTCTGTCCACCCCTTCCTTCTTCTTCTGGGAGCTCCTCTTCATCTTGTGATTCCTGTTTTGAAATAAAAGGCAATGAATACACATATATTACAGAGATGATGGATTTTGGAAATAAAAACTTACCGTCAAACGCTGACGATGCGAGGGAGGGCTCCCAGAAGATGTGCTGTCTTCCTCATGGCCAGACTCCATGGCTGTGGGTGGTGTTTCTGCTGCTGCCATTGCTGCTGCTGCTGCATCTATTGGGCGGCTGTTGAATAAAGATAAACAAAGGGCCAATGAATATCTTGATATTCCATAGCCCTAGTTTGGAGGAATGGGGGATTTGATAATTACCGTCTCTCATCTGCTGCTGGACTCCCCTCCCGTTGTTCAGCATGCTGCTCCATTTGGGGTGGTGCTGATGGTGCTGCTGCAGATGTCTGCTGCCTTCTCCTGCTCCTGGTTCTTGGCTTGGGTGGCATGTTGGGTGTGGCTGAGGGTCCCATTGTCTTGCTTTTATATATGTCCTGTGGGCAGAGCTACTGAGCATGCTCAGACCAAAGAAACCGGATCCGGCCGCCGGATCCGGCTGTCGCCGGATCCGGCGCATTGCGGCGCTCATAGGCTTTCATTGTATGAAAAAGCCGGACATGCCGGATCCGGCGTGTCCGGCTTTTTCGCCGGAGACAAAAAACGTTACAGTAGCCGTTTTTTCCAGATGCCGGATCGCGTCACATTGCCGGATCCGGCGAAAATCGGATGAAACGCATGGCCATCCGGCTCGATCCGGCTCTAATGCAAGTCAATGGGGGGGATACCGGATCCGGCATTGCATTTCGCCGGATCCGGTTTTAGTCAAAAGCGCCGGATCGCGCCTGACGCCGAAAACCTGATGTGTGAAAGAGGCCTAAAGGGTCAAAAACCAGCTCTCTAGTGAAGCTACATAGATACAATGACCCACACCCTATACTCCTAAGATAATAATCAGGGGCTACAGAGTTAACATATAAATAATCACTAGGACCGCCTCATGCAGAGCTTACACTTGTGCTCTGGTTATACAGCCACCATTGTCCTCTCTGCATTGCTTCCATGGACATATGTTCCATTGAAGTACTATTGCTCTTTGCATTGAATTGCACTATGCACTTTAATTATTTTATTGTAAAGGGACAATAGACTGGTCCATCATGATGGTGTTAACCTTTGCTTGTATGGTTATATAGCTGCCCGCCTGTTCTTGTATGTATCACACATTTTATTACTTGGTGTTTTGGTACTTGTATTATTTTCAATAAAGACATTGTTTTTTTACTTACATCTGTCTTTAATTATATTGACTAAGGTATTTTTGGTAATTGGACTAGTATTAGGCTCTTTGATAGTCCGCTTATGCATTATATAGCATTTTTGAGCGTATCCTTGAAATAAGGAATATGTATTCTATGATCCAATTTTCCCTATATGTATTTCCATACATACATACATACACACCCACATTGAGCTTTATATATTAGATGACGGCCCCAGTTATCCCCATATAGATAGTATGAAGGCCCCAGTTCTCGAAGATATATAGTAGAATGGCCCCAGTTCTCCATATTAAAAATAATGAAGTTTATACTCACCTCATCCTGATTCCCAGTGCTGCAGCCTCCATTTTCTCTTCTGGTCCGCAGAGGGGCATGAGACAATAATGTCATCATCACGCCGCCTGTGTGAGCACACTGAAGTCTCAGGAAGCTGCAGTCTGCAGCTTATGGGACAGACCAGGGCTTCCACTAGGAATTTTGGGGCCCCATACTGGCAAAATTTTCGGGTTGCCTTGAGACTCCGCCCAGGTTCCACACCAGCTCTGCCTCCACCGTCCCACCACCCACTCTTGGAAAACCTCAACTTCCCCACTACATCATCACCGATCAGATATTAACAGTTCCCATCAAACACCAGATCACATTCATAACCAGCAGCTTTTATTCTGGACAAAATAATTTTTAAGCTGATACCACGACACGGTAGACTCTTTCGGCTGGACCAAACTCTACTATAAACTATTAAAAATAAATATATTAAATATATATTTTTGCATTTTTCTTTAAGGGAATGAGTCACATACATTTACATTTTTCTTTTAAGTAGCCATTAAAACCACATACAAGTGACCGAATAATACCACACACAAGGAACAAATACCGCCGCACCATGACCACACCACATAGTGACTGAATAATACCACATCCAAGGAGCAAATAGCGCCACACCATGACCAGACCACATATTACCACCACATAGTGACTGAATACTACAATACTGATCATTAATTAAAAAAACACATTACTAAGTGACATTGTGTACAGGAATTCTGTATTTACTGTCAGTGTACAGGTAATACAGTGATCACTGGTAACATTATACACTTGAGCTCTGTATATAGTGTCAGTGTACAGGTAATACAGTGATCACCAGTGACATTATATACAGGAGCTCTGTATATAGTATACAGTGTATAGTGTCAGTTTACAGGTAACACACTGACTCACCAGTGACAGCTCTAGCTGAAGTCCTTCATCTTTGCTTTTCTTTTTCATCCAGCACAGACCGCCATCACTTCTTCCAGCCAGGCCTCATCTCTCCATAAAATAACACCTGGTTACCTAAAGCACCATTTCCAGAGCGCATTCCCCACTTTTTCCCTCTCTTCTACACTACATATCTGAATACAGAGGTGCACAAACAATCAATATATAAATCGGTTATTATGCAACCCACCATTCCAAATATCAATTATAATCCACCACTGTGCATAAATAGCCACTTCCCCATTTACTATATAAATTAATTAGCACCTGTACTCTTTCCACCAATTCTAGAGATGAGCGACTTTGCCTTTTTTTGGGTCGAGTCAGGTTTCATGAAACCAGACTTTCTCAAAAGTCGGGTGGAACGAAATCGGCCGATTGTCGTGAAAAGTAGAAGGCCGACTGAAACACGAAACCCAATGCAAGTCAATGGGGAACCAAGGCCGGCAGGGAGTGGAGGACAGGAAACACACCTACAGAGCCCATTTTAATGCCAAAAACATCAATTCTTATTACTTAAGCTTGTCAACCTTAATTTACTTTATAATGATAGTTAGGCATTGAAAATTTGTGTTTATTTGGCTAAAGTTGTGGGGGGGGGGGGTAGGGCTGGCTTCAGATTTTCGTGGGCCCAGGGCCAAAGAGTGTCAATGGGCTCCTTTAACACAATTCATGATCCTCTGATACGGCAGAGAAATAGCGGTATAGTACAATGAAAAATACTTCACTTCTTACATCTCATGACTGATATCCATTTTAAATTCTCCAATAGCTCCAAAAATGGACAGTATATTACTCCATACAGTATTATGGCCACCGCATAGTGCGCTATACAGAGTAATAAGGCTCATATATTTCTCCATACAGAATCATTGGCCCCTTATAATGTTTGAAACAGTATATGATGAGCTCCACATAATGCTACAGCATATGTTGGTCCCCATGGATGAAGCTCCACTGTGTTATGGGCCCAAATAATGCTCCATATATAATGGGCCCCATTTCTAATGCTCCAGTGCATAATGGGCCCTGTAAATGCTGCTCCAGTGTCTGATGTCCACCTTTGGAATGCTCCAGTGTATGGTGGGCCTCATATATCATTCTCCAGAGTATAGTGCTCCCCAAAAATAGCTGTCCCAACATTGAAAACAATTAAATAAGTCTCCTCGCTAGGGAATCCCTGTACTAGTCTGGACTCCTCGTCGTCCCCATCTTCCATCTCACTGCACTTGGACTGTTTAGGCAGAGGGCGTACAGAATGTCACTGTCAGGAAACGCGGAAGACGTCACGGCAGTGGAGTAGGGAGAGGTAAGTATTTCAACTTTGCAAGTGCTGTGATCTTGAGCAAGCAGGGGGGGCCCACTCGTTGGCGACGGCACTGGCACAGGGCCCCTCATAGTACGCCGGTATGTCTGACGGCGGGTGTGCACCCCCACCGTCAGAGACACTTGATTCTACTATGAGGGACCTTGTGCCAGTGCCGTTGCCAAAGAGTGTGCCCACTCACCTGTCCAGGGCAACGGCACTCGCACGGGTGCGTGCGCCAGGTGGTGACCCCGGCCCTGTGGGGGGAGGCAGCCCAGTTAGGGAGGTGGAAAAATTGGCATATGTTGATGTTGGACATTCAGCAGCTGCAAATGGAGTAATTGGAGAAGTCCACAGAAGAGGAGGACAAAAGCAAGCCATTTTTCTGGCAACCTACGTGTCAGCAGGGGAGGATTGGACAAAATCCTTTGAAACTCATGCATGGTTCATTTTAATGAAGGTTAGATCATCAACATTTTGGGTCGACAAACGGGTCCTTTTTTCTGTCAGGATTGATCCAGCAGCACTGAAGACTAGTTCAGATAACACACTAGCAGCAGAGCAAGCGAGCTCCTGTAAGGCATATTGTGCCAATTCAGGCCACGTGTCAAGTTTACTGGCCCAATAGTCAAAGGGGAATGACCAGTGAGGGAGAACATCGATATGGGAGGAGAAGTAGTTTGTTACCATAGTTGACAACTGCTGTCTCCTGTCACTTTTGATCGATGCAGTATTACCAGTCGTGTGAGCGGTACTTGAAAAATCAGTCCACAACATGGTCATGAAACTCCTGTGTCCAACGCCACTTTGGCTGTGTGCACCACGAACACCTCTTCCATGTTGCCCCCTACGGCTCGTTGGAAAAACATCACCGCCGCTGTGTGCTGGGAATGCCTCAAACAAAGGGTTTACCAGAGTTGCTTGTTTGTTAGCCAATATTAGCTCTAGGTTCTCCTGTGGCTTGATGTTTTGGAATTTGCCTTTATAGCGTGGATCCAGGATGCTGGTCAACCAGTAGTTGTCATCGTTCATCATTTTGGCAATGCGGGGGTCCCTTTTTAGGATCTGCAAGGCATAATCAGACATGTGGGACAATGTTCCAGGTGTCAATGATGCACTGCGAGTGCTGGGTGGAGGAGCACTTTCTGGCAAATCAAGATCCCTCCAGTCACGCACAAACCCTGTACCTGACCTTGCCACAAAAACATTTTTTCTTGCCCCCTGAGAAGCATCTTCCTCCCCAAAATAATCATCCCCATCATCCTCCTTCTCTTCCTCTTCTTCCTCCACCTCGTTCACGAGACTTCACTGAGCAGACAATGGCTGACTGTCATCAAGGCTTCCCTCTTCCTCTTCCTCCTCGGCTGCAGACACCTGCTCCTTAATGTGCGTCAAAGTTTGCATGAGCAGACGGATAAGTGGCATGCTCATGCTTATGATGACGTCGTCTGCGCTTACCAGCCGTGTGCATTCCTCAAAACACTGAAGGACTTTACAGAGGTCTTTCAGCTTCGACCACTGCACACCAGACAACTCCATGTCTGCATGCAAACTGCCTGCCCGTGTATCCTCCCACAAATTAATTACAGCCTGCCTCTGTTCGCACAGCCTCTGAACCATGTGCAGGGTGGAGTTCCACCTTGTTGCAACGTTGATAATTAGGCGGTGCTTGGGAAGGTGGAGCAATCGCTGCAGCTTCTGAATACGACTGGAGTGTACGGGCGACCGGCGGATGTACGAGCACAGTCTTCGCACCTTATGGAGCAGGGCTGTTAACTCCGGATAATTATTGAGGAAGCACTGCATCACCAGGTTCAAGGTGTGAGCCAGGCAAGGTATGTGTCTGATTTTTGAAAGGGCTATGGCTGCCACAAAATTCCGGCCGTTATCGCTAACTACCTTGCCTGCCTCAAGATGTAGACTACCCAGCCATGACTCAGTTTGTCGCTACAAGTAGTCGGCCAGTACTTCCGCAGTGTGTCTGTTGTCACCCAAACACATCATCTTCAACACAGCCTGCTGATGCTTACCACTAGCAGTTCGATAGTGGGACACCTCGTGTGCAACACTGGCAGCTGAGAATGGAGTGCTCGTGCAACTGCGCTCTGTGGACGAGCTTTCGCTTCTGGAGGAGGAGGGTCGAATGCCTACAGCCAACTCTTTCCTATACCATGGTCTAGGTAGCACTGTCCCACCACCACTGTCCCCTGTGGACCCTGCATCCACCACATTAACCCAGTGCGAAGTGATGGACACGTAATGGCCCTGGCCATGCCTACTGGACCATGCATCTGTTGTGAGGTGCACCTTTCCACTCACTGGTTGCTTGAGTGCATGGACAATGCGGTCTTTCACATGCACGTGGAGGGCTGGGATGGCTTTTTGAGAAAATAAGTGCCGACTGGGTAGGTCATAGCGTGGTACTGCGTAGGCCATGAGCTCGCGGAAAGCTTCGCTTTCAACCAACCGGTAGGGCATCATCTCTAACAAGATTAGTTTGGCAATGTAGGCGTTCAAACACTGTGTACGCGGATGAGAGGATGAGTACTTTCTTGTCCTACTGAGAGTCTCTGGTAGGGTGAGCTGGACTTGAGAGCTGCATATGGTGGAACTAGCGATGGCCATGGCGGACTGAGAGAGGGTTCGTGATGGTGATGTTGTTGGTGGTGTTGCTGATGGCCTAGATTCAGTCTTTTGTAGCAATAACATTGTGATTCCATGACTGCTTTGCCCTTGTGACGACACCTCGACATTTGCTGGTGGTGGTGTGCTAACCGGTGGGCTTACAGTGGGAGAAACGATGTAGCGTTGCTGACTACCTTCATTCGGAGCAGGTGCACATGTGGTACGTGGGGTTTGGTAGCCCATCCACGCTTGCAAGTGCATGGTGGTTAAATGTTTAAGCATGCAACTGGTATTCAAATTTCTTAGATTTTTCCCTCGGCTAAAGGTATTTGCGCACTTCTTACAGATAACCTTTGCCTGATCATTAGGATTTTATTCAAAAAAGTGCCACACTGCACTCTTCCTACTATGGAAGACATTTTGAGACCTTGCACGCTGTGCTAATTTGACCATCTGGCCAAGCTGTCCTGCAACTCTTTTGGTTTTTGTAACACGTTTTTGGACTGCTACGGTCCTGTCAGATAACAGCTGTTGCGATGTCGTTGCCTGCTGCGATTCCTCCTCCTCTTCTTCTTAGCTATTGGCAGCGGCACCCTCTTCCCCCAATGGATGCCAATCTGGGTCAACAACTGGGTCATCCATCACCTCCTCTTCAATTTCATGTGCACCTTCCTCTGTGTCACCGTGTAAGGTGGTATAGTATGCGGGAAGGGGCACCTGAGTGTCATCAAGGTCTGATTCTGCCACTGCGAGGACACTGCATTCTGACACTGCGAGGACAATGTAGTGCTCTGAGTGAATGTACCAGCAGAAAAATCTAGCAGTGGCTGTGCATCAGTGCATTCCATGTCAGATTCATCTTGAACTGGGGAATTCATGATTTGACTTGCTAACCCAGGCATGGTATGTGAAAAGAGCTCCATTGAGTAATCGGTATTGTGGCCTGCCACATCCTTCACTTTTGGTAGGGGTGAAGGACACAAGGAAAGGTGTTGTTCCTGACCAGGAGCCTACAATGATGACTCAGTGCTTTTATTTTTTGAAACTTCAGAAGAGGAGGCGAGAGAGCTGGAGGCTGTGTCAGCAATGTAAGTCAAAACTTGTTCCTGAAGCTCCGGCTTTAAAAGTGGTTTACCTACTCCCAGAAAAGAGAGCCTTCGAGGCCTTGTGGAGCCAGACAATGACGCAGGCTCCACACCTCCTGCCTTAGGTGCTATTGTGCTTTTGCCACTACCAACAGATGCAACACCACCATCACCACCATCGGGACCAGCTGGCAACCCCCGCCCACTTCCATGGCGTCTTCCACCATACTTGCTCATTTTTGAGAAAATGTACCCAAAATACCACCAGCTATACGGTACTGTAAAAAGTACTGTAAAAGAAGGTAGAAGGTGTATCTACTATTGGTGAGAATTTGAATCTCACTAGAGATTTGAGGACGCAGAACTATTGTCTCTGGCCCAGTAGAGATTACACCTCAATGTAACAGGCTGAAATTGGATGGTGAATGACAACATGGAGGGTGTCTATAGTATTGGTGAGATTTTGAATCTCGCTATAGATTTGAGGACGCAGAACTATTGTCTCTAGCCCAGGAGAGATTACACCTCAATGTAACAGGCTGAAATTGGATGGTGTATGACAAGGTGTAGGGTGTCTATAGGATTGGTGAGAGTTTGAATCTCATTATAGATTTGAGGACACTGAACTATTGTCTCTGGCTCAGTAGAGATTACACCTCAATGTAACAGGCTGAAATTGGATGGTGAATGACAAGGTGGAGGGTGTCTATAGGATTGGTGAGATTTTCAATCTCACTATAGATTTGAGGACGCAGAACTATTGACTCTGGCCCAGGAGAGATTACATCTCAATGAAACAGGCTGAAATTGTATGGTGAATGACAAGGTGGAGGGTGTCTATAGGATTGGTGAGAATTTGGATCTCACTATAGATTTGAGGACGCTGAGCTATTGTCTCTGGCCCAGTAGAGATTACACCTCAATGTAACAGACTGAAATTGGATGGTGAATGACAAGGTGGAGGGTGTCTATAGTATTGGTGAGATTTTGAATCTCACTATAGATTTGAGGACGCAGAACTATTGTCTCTGGCCCAGTAGAGATTACACCTCAATGCAACAGGCTGAAATTGGATGGTGAATGACAAGGTGGAGGGTGTCTATAGGATTGTTGAGATTTTGAATCTCACTATAGATTTGAGGACGCAGAACTATTGTCTCTGGCCCAGGAGAGATTACACCTCAATGTTACATGCTGAAATTGGATGGTGAATGACAAGGTGGAGGGTGTCTATAGGATTCGTGAGATTTTGAATCTCACTATAGATTTGAGGATGCAGAACTATTGTCTCTGGCCTAGGAGAGATTACACCTCACTGTAACAGACTGAAATTGGATGGTGTAAGACAAGGTGTAGGGTGTCTATAGGATTCGTGAGATTTTGAATCTCACTATAGATTTGAGGATGCAGAACTATTGTCTCTGGCCCAGTAGAGATTACACATCAATGTAACAGGCTGAAATTGGATGGTGAGTGACAAGGTGGAGGGTGTCTATAGGATTGGTGAGATTTTGGATCTCACTAGAGATTTGAGGACGCTGACAATGATGCACTCAGTCCAAGTATGGACGCAGGCAGCCTAATAAGCTGGACTGCTGCACAGTGCACACACAAAAGGGTGGAAAAATGAATGCTTGGTAACTGTGCAGAAAAGAGGAAGAAAAGTATTTTTGCTTTTAAAAAAGCAGTTTGCACAGCAGTGTGCAAACAGCAATGCAGCTATCAGGGAGCCTTATAAGGCAGCCTAATAACCAGCAGAGCTGATGCACAAAAATAGAGCCTCCCCTGTCACTGCACACAAAGTGTTGTGTTGTAAGTGGAAATCGCTAACAGCAGAAGCAGTTTTTTGGTTTTTCTTCCCTGCCTAACTCTCTCCCTACAGAATCAGCAGCAGCAGCTCTCCCTTTGCTAAGATCGGCATAAGTAAGTTGGTGGTCGGCGTTTACGCCCTTTTATAGCCCCTGTGACGCCACACAAAGCCAGCCAATCACTTGTATGCCCTTCTCAAAGATGGTGGTGACCGATGCCTATGTCATCGCGTTGCCCACAGTGTGCGTCCTCCATCATTGGCTGAAAAAGGGCGCTGTGTTATGAATGAGTCTCCGTAGGAGGCAAAAACAGAAATACTAGCTAAGTCCAGAAAACCAGAGAAGTTGGCAGCTATCGGATTGCAGACCCCTGAACCTATCAACAACAACTAGCAGTAGCCGTGGGGGGTTCCTATGGTGCCCTAGACCCCTCGATCACAGCCGGAGAACTAAATAGCCTAAAGACAGAGAGGGAAATCTAAATTGCCCCAGAGCAGACCCCAAAGCAATAGGCAGCCCCCAACATATAATGATGGTGAAGCAAGATGAAAAAACACTCACACAGATAGAAAGATAGGCTGAGCAAATGATGGGGCCCAAGCTAACTAAATAGGACAGGATAGAAAAGCTGCTGTCTGCTATCCGCCCAAAATCCTATCAAAACAAGAGCCAACAGACTGATAGGGAAAAAAGCCCTGAAGACACTAGGCTTCAAAAAGACTATAACAGCACTCAGGTATTTTCTGAAGACAGAGCAAAAAGGAATTCAGCTCACCCCAGCAGGGAATGGCAGAAATCCAGAAAAACAAGGCAAAACAAAACCAAAACACAAATGCAAAAAGCAGAGCAGAAAACTTAGCTTTTGAGGAGCAGGAATGAGACTGGTCTCCTAGAATACCTCAGGGAATTCACCAGCAAGGCAGAAGGGCGTTGGCTGCCTTATATCCAGTCAGCAATTCCCATCACCCAGTCATCATCATCCAGCTCAGGTGCTTGATAATCAGCCTCACTACCTTCCTTCACCAGAAGAGGGAGTTCATCAAACCTCAATGGTGAAGGGGAAAATGAACTCACAACAGCGATGGAAGCTTCTTTTGAAATGCGACTTTGGCGCTCTGGTCGCCGACCTTGTGGCCGACCTCACGCTATGGTCGGGTTTCGTTTCATGAAACCCGACTTCAGCAAAAGTCGGCGACTTTTGAATATGACCGACCCGTTTCGCTCAACTCTACCCAATTCATTACCAGTCACTTCATCCTCAACGTCCCCCACTATATACTGCCCGCTCTAAACCTAACCCCGATTCATTATATTTACATGCCCCTCCCGCCCCAATTCATTGTCATGTTTTTCTCTCCCACTCTCTATCATCAACTGCTCTACCCCATATTCAATATATAATTTACTCCCCCACCCTCAAAATTCATTATTTGTTCTCCTCCTAGATCATCATTTACTCTCCCCACCCCCACCTTCAATTCAACATTTGCACTCCCCACCCCCACCTTCAATTAAATTGCTGTGCCCCGTCACTCACACTGAATTCATCATTTGCAGTCCCCCCACTTCATCCATTGCAGTCCCTTATCACCCCCTCACTTCATCTGCAGTGTCCCTTCATTATTTGCATTCCTCTATCCCCTTTCCATTTCATCATATGCAGTCCCCCTTACCCCCACATCATCATGTGCAGTCTCCCTTACACCCACATCATCATGTGCAGTCCCCCTAATGCCCACATCATCATGTGCAGTCCTCCTTGCCCCCACTTCATGTGCAGTTCCCCTTACCCCAATTTATCATGTGCAGTCCCCTTTACCCCACAATTCATCATGTGCAGCTCCACTCCCGCAAATCATCATGGGCAATCGCCCTTAGTCCCCCTACTTCATCATGTGAAGTCCCCCTTACCCCCCACTTCATGTGCAGCCCCACTCCCCCCACTTCATCATGTCAAGCCCCACTCCATCATGTACAGCCCAACTCCACCACTTCATCATGTGTAGCCCCATTCCCCCACTTCATCATGTGCAGTCACCCTTGCCCCCAATACATGTGCAGCCCCACTTCATCATGTGCAGCCCCACTCCTCCACTTCATCATGTACAGCCCCATTCCCCCCATTTCATCATGTGCAGCCCCACTCCCCCCACTTCATCATGTGCAGCCCCACTCCCCCACTTTATCACATGCAGCCCACTCCCCCCACTTCATCATGTGCAGACCCAATCCCCCAACTTCATGTGCAGTCCCCTTTACCCCCCACTTCATGTGCAGCCCCACTCCCACTTCAACATGTGCAGTCCCCATTACCCCCACGTCATGTGCAGCCCCATTCATCATGTACAGCCCCACTCCATCATGTGCAGTCTCCTTTATCCCCCAAACTGGTGGACACTTCACTTACTGCAGTAGGGCACAGGCACTGGGCATGCAGCAGGGAGTGGGACTCAGACTGGCCAGGCTTCAAGTTCTCTCTCTCACACACAAGTGGCTGTGGGGGCCTGTGGCACAATCTAATGGTGGCCGACAGCCTCTCTTCACAGCCTCAGCCAGCCCTCTGCTCTGTAGGGTTCAGACAGGGTTCAGAGGCGTGCTTACATAGCATGCTGTGCATGACACGCCTCTCTGAACCCTTTCTTACCCCGGCCAGCACATCCAATTGCAGTGTGCTGCTGGGTGCCATGGCAACGTGGTCTCAGCCTGCAGGGAGTCACGCCTGCCTCACTGTCAGGTGTGTGTGGTGGCCGGCCGGCAGCCGCTCTTGTCAGGAACACCGCACTACACTCACTCACTGAGCCAGTGCGCATGTCCAGAGTACAAAAAACCATGCTCAAAGATACCTGTGGAGCAGGGCAGCAGCGGTGACAATGCGTGCTTCCAACTATCAGGACCTGAAGCATGTGACTGCTGGGGGCGTGGCCTAAGCTCCACAGAGCTAGGAGCTGCAGGGAAACTCCTAGAAAAGTAACCACGGGACAAGTTACCAAGGGGCATAGACAGGGGCGGAAACCAGGTCAAGCCAGGGTTAATGCATGAGATAGCAGGACAGTACCAAAGGGTTAGACAGAGTGGATAGTCAGGACGTAGCAATAGATCAGAAAACCAGAACGGGCAATAGACAGTACAATAGGGGCAAACGGTAGCGGAGTAACAATAGCCAAGCCAGGAGGTCAGAACCAGAGAAGACAATAGTACCTAAAACGTGAGACAGAGTTCAGAGTGAGGGGACAGGCCGGGTCATACACGGAATCAAACAAGTAATGCAGTACACACACACCAGGGGGGTCAGTCAGACACACAGCCAGAATAACAGTATAGCTGACAGCGAATGCTAGTCTGGAGTGAGTATAAATACCCCTCCCAGATCCAAAGAGAGGCCGGCAAAAGTAAACCCTGTGAGAACAGGACATTAACCAAGTCCTAACCATGACACTCTCCACTATCGCGGGCCGCAGCCAGGCGGTCGTTTTCATAGTACACGCTGCGGGGTGGGCGGGCGGCACTGACTGTTGCTAATTAACCGTCCCGAGGGGTAAATGCCCACCCCTAGTATCTGCCTGCAGTGTCTTTGCGCATTCTACGACCTCTTATACTTGTCCGTCAGGGGCCCTCCAACCATTGGACATTCCAAGTAGACCTTGGACTCACTACTTGTGGGTCAATTTTATCATGGATCTACCTGACTCGGCGGGGAATACTGTAATTCTGGTGATGGTAGATTCAGTAAGATGTCTCATTTTATTGCATTATCAGCTTTACCGAACGCCAAGTCCTTGGTGCAAATTTTCGTCAGGGAAATTGTAAAATTCCATGGAATGCTGACTGATATTGTTTCTGACCTGCGGGGTACAGTTTGTTTTCAAGTTTTGGAGGGCATTTTGTCTGGGGATCCATCTATCCTTTTCTTCTGCATTTCACCCACAGTCTAATGGGTTAACTGAATGAGTTAACCAGAATTTGGAGACTTATCTTAAGTGTTTTGTGTCTGAGAATCAGGAGGATTAGGTTACTTACAGTATTACAGTTAGCCAAATTGGCTGTAAATAATTGTCATCATGAATTTACTGGTAAGTCCCCATTTTTCAGGGCATATGAGTTCATCCTCATTTCAGCTCATTTAATAAAAATCGTCCTTCTGGATTACCGAAAGAGAAACGGTTTTCATGATCTATTAAATCCATATGGCAAGTGGTTACTAATAATTTTATTAAGATTGGATCCAAATATAAGTGTGAGACCGGACCTGTGTTTTGGTGACTTGGTGTGGTTGTCCTCTAGGAACATTAAGGTGAAGGTTCCATCTTGAAAACTGGTTCCCAGGTTTATAGGTCCTTTTAAGATCGTAACTATAATCAATCCCGTAGCATTCTGCCTTGTTTTGTCACCCACCTTTAGGATCCATAATATATCGATCTCTCCTCAAAAAATACATCTTCAAAACCATCATCACTACCACAATATCCTGTCATTGTCGATGTAAACTTGTTGTTTCAAATAGCGAAAATCATGGATTCTTGTTTCGTACGTCGGTTGCTTCAATATCTGGTACATTGGAGGGGGTATGGTCCAGAGAAGAGGATGTGGGTACCAGCATCTGATGTTCATGTGGCCAGACTGATCTGGTCTTTTCACAAGGCACACCCTGATAAACCCGATCTTGATGTTTTGTAGGTCACTCATAGAAGAGTGGGTAGTGTCACGGGGTTACCGTAACAGAGAGGAGTCAGAAGACCGCAGAATCTGATTGCTCCTACTCCTGCACTGAAAAGAAGCACTTCTTTTTAAATGGGGTTCATTTATTTTGGCAAAACAGGGGTTAATTGTCCATGTTGGAAACTGGGAGTATGAGATCTCAGCTGAGCTTGGCTAGCCACTCCCATCCCCTTCATAATATGGGTCCTGATTCAAACCCATGTCAGAGATAGCTTTTGCTGCATCGCTTGATGAAGAGGTATTTACAGTACATGAGAAGGAGTTTGGGAGGCGTTATATGTGACTGTTGTGTGGTTTGTAAGTGTGATAATTCCCTTCCCTCTTCTTACTTTGGTTATTCCCCCATCCTCCACTGCCCAGTGCATTCCTCTGTTATATGTGAGTGAATATTTGTATGCTTAGTGTTTTCAGTTTGCCCTTGTTTGTGTTGCCTTGTTCATAATGTTGGTGTACTGCGCTGCCCAGTAGCGCCCCTTTTCTCTGCATGGGGGAAGAGAACAGACAGAGGGCTGATTCAGGAGATAAGGCAAGGGAAGCGGCCCCAGCATTTTCACCTTCAGAAGTAACATGTGGAATAGAGTGAGCTACGAGTGCCCCCTAGTGGTAGGTCCCGGGTCACCTGACAGCTGGGTCGTGACAGCATATCTTTGTCAGCAGATGATGGCTGTGATATTCAGCTATCCTCTGCTACTGACAGCCCTTAGGGGGCTCTACCTGCATCTGTTAACCTGTTTATCCTGTTAAATGTCACTGTCCTTCTGTGAAAGCAACATTTACAACACGCCAGCAGGGAGCGTGCCATTTTACGCACCCATCGGTGCTGCCGTCACATGATCATGAGGCACCGATGGGTTACCATGATGGCAAGGGATCTGCTGCTGACTTCTGTGCCTGTCATGATGGTACTCCTGAGAAATTCACAAAAACAAAGAAAATAACACTTGTGTCATCATTTTCAAAGACCCGTAATATTTTCAATTTTCGGCTGATGGAGCCATGTGAGGAGTTCTTTTTTTGCTCCATGAATTACATTTTTTTTATAAATACCTTTTTGGAGTATAGACAATGTTTTCAGGTGTTACTGCGGCTTTCATACTAGTACCATCATGACCGGTATGGATGCCTTGAGCACACATCCGGCTGTCATCACAACCCATCAGTGCTGATGGGTGGTTAGAAGAGTTTGCCCCCAGGCAATGTGTTGTAACAGACTGGCAGCACGTTTAAGCGCTGTTAGAGGCAGATGATGGCTGAATGACACAAGCATCATCTTCTAGAAAAGATGTGGGCTAACTGAACTCACATCAAAGTCAGGGAACGGACATATGACATTCCAGTGCTTCATACTGTATATCGGTAAGGGGTTAATTAATGTTTTGTAGTCAATCACAGAAGATTTTTCAACCAGATGATACACAGTTTATCACAATTGTCAAGGATTGTTACTGCAATAGTATTTTTTTTTAATTCTTAAAAAAAAGTTTGACATTTTTTTTAGCCTAGTGCTACAGTTTTAGTCTGATAATTTTATAGTTAGGATGCATATATGTCATTAGAATATTACCATTTTTACAGTTTACTCCATAGAAGCCTGACCAGCATTTACAGGTGTAATTTTCCACGGTTTCCATACAATCTCCATGTTTGTTGCAAGAAGAATCATTGCAGCTGACTGTAAAGAAATGTTATAACAAAAAGGTAAATGCATTTGTGATAACTTTCTGAAACGTTTTACTGTGTGAATCTTACAATCTTAATATTGGATAACGAGAAAGAGACAGAGGAAAAAAGTTTTAGGGAAGGTTGAATCTTTCTTTGAGGTTCTTGATTGATACATGTCAGAACTGAAAAATGGGGCTCTGTCGTTAATAAGGTTGTCCGACCCTGAAATCCCAAAATTTGTTTAAGCTAATTCGTGCTGTACAGTAATATACAACATCCTTAAACATTTTGTTTTTCGTTTCTACCTTTTGTTCCTCCTAAATTTCACTTCATTCCCTTCACCTAGGTTGTTTAGTTGCTGCTGTTCAGACAAATCAGCTACCTGGGTTTTTTTTTCTAATCTCACAGCCAGAGCTAACACGACCAGGCCTCAGTGACCAGCACTACCCTTTACCTGTCCTCTACACACTCATCGGCTGTTAATAATCTTCCCCTGCACTGACCTCCATCATTCATTCAAGCATTGTGGAATGCAGCACCAATAATCTACCTCAGGTCACATCCACAGTGGTGATAGAGCTGTCCCATGTCCCCTACATTACACCTGACATATGAAAACTATCTAATGTGAGTCCATGGTAAATATATATTTATAAATATCAACTCACTTGGCGGTACATGGAGGTAGAAAACAGAAACACTGTCTCTTTAAATCTTCGGTTGGCTTATTATATGGCAGCATAAGCCAAAAAGAAGGGGATAGAAAACATAGCCCTTCAGGCAAAAACAGGAAAACAACAAAGAAAACTAAATGCTGTAACAGAGTCCATATGTTTGCATGTAGCAGCCCATTTTCCAGCAACACAGTTTCAGTCTTTCCTCCTTAGGACACAAACCACTGAATGTCCTCCCTCCAAACTGCCTCTGGAGCCCAGCTATTTAAGTCCCAGACCGTGTTACTCCTCCCCCATGTGACTGAACACATGACTGGGACATCACACAGGTCCTGTCAGAACATGGCGGTGCTGGCTCTACAGGTGGACATCCTCCCACCCGTCTATGGATGTCCACATAAAAACTAGCCCATTTACAGTCATGGCCAAAAGTATTGACACCCCTGCAATTCTGTCAGATAATATTCAGTTTCTTCCTGAAAATGATTGCAAACACAAATTCTTTGGTATTATTATCTTCATTTAATTTGTCTTAAATGAAAAAACGCAAAAGAGAATGAAGCAAAAAGCAAAACATTGATCATTTCACACAAAACTCCAAAAATGGGCCGGACAAAAGTATTGGCACCCTCAGCCTAATACTTGGTTGCACAACCTTTAGCCAAAATAACTGCGACCAACCGCTTCCGGTAACCATCAATGAGTTTCTTACAATGCTCTGCTGGAATTTTAGACCATTCTTCTTTGGCAAACTGCTCCAGGTCCCTGATATTTGAAGGGTGCCTTCTCCAAACTGCCATTTTTAGATCTCTCCACAGGTGTTCTATGGGATTCAGGTCTGGACTCATTGCTGGCCACCTTAGAAGTCTCCAGTGCTTTCTCTCACACCATTTTCTAGTGCTTTTTGAAGTGTGTTTTGGGTTATTGTCCTGCTGGAAGACCCATGACCTCTGAGGTAGACCCAGCTTTCTCACACTGGGCCCTAAATTATGCTGCAAAATTTGTTGGTAGTCTTCTGACTTCATAATGCCATGCACACGGTCAAGCAGTCCAGTGCCAGAGGCAGCAAAGCAACCCCAAAACATCAGGGAACCTCCGCCATGTTTGACTGTAGGGACCGTGTACTTTTCTTTGAATGCCTCTTTTTTCTCCAGTAAACTCTATGTTGATGCTTTTGCCCTAAAAGCTCTACTTTTGTCTCATCTGACCAGAGAACATTCTTCCAAAATGTTTTAGGCTTTTTCAGGTAAGTTTTGGCAAACTCCAGCCTGGCTTTTTTATGTCTCGGGGTAAGAAGTGGAGTCTTCCTGGGTCTCCTACCATACAGTCCCTTTTCATTCAGATGCCGACGGATAGTACGGGTTGACACCGTTGTACCCTCGGACTGCAGGGCAGCTTGAACTTGTTTGGATGTTAGTCGAGGTTCTTTATCCAACATCCGCACAATCTTGCGTTGAAATCTCTTGTCAATTTTTCTTTTCCAGCCACATCTAGGGAGGTTAGCCACAGTGCCATGGGCTTTAAACTTCTTGATGACACTGCGCACGGTAGACACAGGAACATTCAGGTCTTTGGAGATGGACTTGTAGCCTTGAGATTGCTCATGCTTCCTCACAATTTGGTTTCTCAAGTCCTCAGACAGTTCTTTGGTCTTCTTTCTTTTCTCCATGCTCAATGTGGTACACACAAGGACACAGGACAGAGGTTGAGTCAACTTTAATCCATGTCAACTGGCTGCAAGTGTGATTTAGTTATTGCCAACACCTGTTAGGTGCCACAGGTAAGTTACAGGTGCTGTTAATTACACAAATTAGAGATGCATCACATGATTTTTCGAACAGTGCCAATACTTTTGTCCACCCTCTTTGTTATGTTTGGTGTGGAATTATATCCAATTTGGCTTTAGGACAATTATTTTTGTGTTTTTTCATTTAAGACAAATTAAATGAAGATAATAATACTAAAGAATTTGTGTTTGCAATCATTTTCAGGAAGAAACTGAGTATTATCTGACAGAATTGCAGGGGTGTCAATACTTTTGGCCATGACTGTATGTGATTTAGCTTAATACTCATGTAAAGGGGTGAAACACAGGAAGAGTCAGGGGGGGGTTGCCTCCTCTGCTCCGTGCCCGGAACCATTGAACTGTAGAGCAGGTTCCCCGGGGGGGCACACAAAGAGACCGGGACAGGAAGGAAGCCGGGCAGAGAGCATGAAAACTGTGCATGCGGTTCTCAGAGCAGCTTGGGCAGCGATCAGGGCAGGACGCAGCCGCACTCCGGAGAGGAAAGAGAACTCCCGTTCAGAGGACCCATACGGGGGGTCTGTACAGACAGACTGCATCTTGGAATCTTGTGAGTACATGGAACCGGAGTCTGCAGTGACAGGAGAGGTGTGTTCTGACCCCCGCAGAGACAGTGGCCCGTGCAGAGACAGTGGCCCATGCAGAGACAGTGACCCCGCGCGAAGCCCCAGTACCCGCGATGTTATTGCAGAGCCCCTGATTCCTGTGGAGAGACTTAATTGTAGATGGAGCTTCGCTTCCCCGGGAGAGACTGTAGTGTTGGAGCGAAGGACTCAGAGCAGAGGGGACCCCGTTTGCATCGTACCCCCTCTGACTCCCGCAGTAACCCCTGAGACCCTGGTTGGGGATTATTAAACACCACAGAGACTAGAGACGACAAGTGCCGCTGCTGTTTGGTGTCTATGTGGGAGAAGTTCGACCCTGCAAGCAAGTCCCCTTCAGACTGTTAAGTTCTTTCCAAGAAATACCGTTTATTACTGTTTATACTGTTTGCCTGTCTGAAAACTTATTTCACTCTTCTAATGCTCGCACTGTTATATTGCCAATTTATATCCCTGTAAATAAACCCTTTAACTGTTGGTCCGTCTGTTCCGTGGTGATATACCCAACACCTGCACCTTGTTACACTCACAACACTTAGTGTGCTGGAGGAAAATACTCTGGGTTTCACATCACTGACACCATGAAGTGTAGACACATATCTACCTCCTGTGCTTTACCAGTGACTTTGTCACAATATACTATATATAAAGTTCATTTTTTTCTAATTAATGTACAAGTCTGCACCCCATCTTGACTGAAAAAAACAGAAATATAGAAATTTTTGCAAATTTATTAAAAAAGAAAAACTGAAATATCACATGGTCATAAGTATTCAGACCCTTTTTTCAGTATAGAGTAGAAGCCCCTTTTGAGCTAGTACAGCCATGAGTCTTCTTGGGAATGATGCAACAAGTTTTTCACACATAGATTTTGGGATCATCTGCCATTCTTCCTTGCAGATCCTCTCCAGTTATTTCAGGTTGGATGGTGAACATTGGTGGACAGCTATATTCAGGTCTCTCCAGAGATGCTCAATTGGGTATAGGTCAGGGTTCTGGCAGGGCCAGCTAACAATAGTCACAGAGTTGTTCTGAAGCCACTTCTTTGTTATTTTAGCTGTGTGCTTATGGTCATTGTCTTGTTGGAAGGTGAACCTTCGGCCAAGTCTCAGGTCCAGAGCACTCTGGAAGAAGTTTTCATCCAGGATATCTATGTACTTGGCCTCCTTCATGTTTCCTTCAATTGCAACCATATGTCCTTTCCCTGCAGCTGAAAAACACCCCCATAGCATGATGCTGCCTCCACCATATTTCACTGTTGGGCTTGTATTGGGAAGGTGATGAGCACTGCCTGGTTTTCTCCACACATACCTCTCAGAATTATCACCAAAACGTGCTAACTTCATCTCATCAGACCAGAGAATCTTATTTCTCATAGTCTGGGATTCCTTCACAGGGCCGCCATCAGGGCATTACTGCCCTGACTGGCGTATGGGGCCCGGTGGGCAGAGGGAGCCCACATCAGGCACCGTATCATCTGCTCACCGGGCCCCTACCGACATGCTAAACCAGACCCTTAGCGGTGCTGTGGCAGCTGAACGCTATTGACATGCGGGCCCGTCGGCCCGCATGTCAATAGTTAACAGCCGCCAGGCAATCAGAGGCTGGTAGCTGACGTCAGCCACAGCGCGCATGTTGCCGGCGTCTGACGTCACTATTAGTCACCGGCGAGTGCGCGCTTGGTCGCGAGCATCGCCGCTTGGTCTTCGTCCAGGTAAGAAGAACTTGGTTTTTTTTTTGTTTTTTTAATTGAAAGCGGCAATCCAGGGGGCCCAGGGCAGACTGAGACAAAGGGGCAGAATGCTGGACATGGGGGCAAAAGGCAGACATGGGGGCAGAAGGCACACATGGCAGAATGCAGCCATGGGGGCAGAAGGCAGACATGGGGGCAGAATGCAGACATTATGGGGGCAGAATGCTGGACATGGGGGCAGAATGCAGACATGAGGGGGGCAGAATGCAGGACGTGATGGGGCAGAATGCTACACATGGGGGCAGAATGCTGGACATGATGGTGCAGAATGCAGACACGGGGCAGAATACAAGACATGATGGGGCAGATTGCAGACATAGGGGAAGAATGCAGACATGATGGGGGCAGATTGCAGACATGATGGGGCAGAATAAAAGACATGAGAGGGGCAGAATGCTGGACATGGGGGCAGAATGCTGGACATGGGGCAGAATGCAGACATGATGGGGCAGAATGCAGACATGATAGGAGCAGAATGCTGGACATGGGGGCAGATTTCAGACATGGGGCAGAATGCAGACATGATGGGGGCAGAATGCTGGTCATGGGGGAAGAATGCAGACATGATGTGGGCAGAATGCAAGACATGATGGGGCAGAATACAAGACTTGGGGGCAGAATGTGACAGTGAGACACAGGAGGGGACAGAATGTGAGGCATGGGTGCAGAATGTGACAGTAAGGCACAGGAGGGGGCAGAATGTGACAGTGAGACACAGAAGGGGGCAGAATGTGAGACACAGGAGACGGCAGGATGGGAGACACATGGTGCAGGATCATGGGGCAGGATGGATACGATGGAGACAGATGGGGAGATCATATGGGGCACAATGGATAGTCATGAGGGCGGGATGGGAGAACATGTAGCTGAAGCCAGGAATGAGACACACTGGGGCCAGGATGGGGAATATTATTACCATATGGGCTAATTAAGGGATATTATTACTGCAGGGATGTATTTATTTTATTTTTTGAGTATACAGTTTTAAATGGGGGGGCGGTCCTGTTACTGTGTAGAGTGATACTATGTTGCCTTTTTTTCTTCATGTGATGTAATGTATAAGGCCTGTTTCACACTCCAGTTTTTTCTGTCAGTCAAAATCCGCCAACATAGCGGAAAATGGATCCGCAGGCGGACTGACAGAAATGGGGGTGAGCGGATTGGTGGATGTACGGATCCACCGAAAGTAAAAATTTAAAGGAACCGCGTCTGGGAAGAGAGAGAGAGAGATTTTCTTCCAGCAGCCAGAAAAGATTCAGGGTTAAAAAGGGAAAATGCGGATCCGCAGGGCAAAAAAACGTTACAGGCTCCATTCGATGATCTCAGCGGACGGCAAAAATTTGGTGGATCCGCAAAAAAATGGATCCAACGGATGGCCATCCATCAAGATCCGCCAGTAATGCAACTCAATGGGGGAAAAAACGGATCCGCCAAGCAAAATGGCGGATCCGTTTTTTTTTGCAAAACGGCGGATTTTGACTGATGGTGAAAAACGGAAGTGTGAAACAGGCCTAAGTTGGGAAAAAATAAGTAATGTGTTCTGCAAGTGGAGCTCTAGATAACTGTGTTATTTCCTGCAGAGACGAGCCCTGGCTGGAAGAAGTGATAGCGATCTGTGCTGGATGAAAGATGAAAAGCAAGGATGAAGGACTTCACCTAGAGATGTCCCTGGTGAGTTAGTGTGTTACCTATACACTGACACTATACACTGTATACTATATACAGAGGTCCTGTGTATAATGTCACCAGTGATCACTGTATTAGCTGTACATTATATACAGAGCACCTGTGTATAATGTCATTGATCACTGTATTACCTGTACACAGACACCGCATATTAAGTACAGATCTCCTGTGTATAATGGCACTTATGGTGATAGTATTGTGTTTTTTTTTATTACTGATCAGTATTGTAGCATTCAGTCACTATGTGGTGGTAATATGTGGTCTGGACATGGTGCGGTGGTATTTGTTCCTTATATGTGATATTTGGTCACTATGGTAGTAATCTGTGGTATGGTCATGGTGTGGCGGTATTTGTTCCTTGTATGTGGTATTATAGGTCACCATGTGGTAATAATATATGGTTTGGACATGGTGCGGTGGTATTTGTCCTTTGTATGTGATATTATTGGTCATTTTAAAAATTGAAAAATAAATAAAAATATACCTAAATTGTATTGCATATTTTAACAAATATTCAATAGGTTAGTGTAGAGTAGAGTTCAGCCAAAAGTGTCTACAGTGTTGTGATGGCAGCTTAAAAAATCTTTTGGCCAAAACAAAAGCTGCCGGATGTGTGATCTGGTGATGGGAACTGTTAATGTATGATTGGTGAGAAGTGGAGTTTTTCCAAGAGAGGGCAGTGGGACTCTGGACAGTTTGAGGGGTGGAGTCGGGGCTGGGGTGGAGCCTGGGTGGAGTCTAAAGGGGGCCCCGAATATTTTGCCAGTATGGGGCTCCGAAATTCCTAGTGGCAGCCCTGGTCCTTCATGTGTTTTTTTAGCAAACTATGCGGGATTTCATATGTCTGGCACTAAGGAGAGGATTCCGTCTGGCCACTCTGCCATAAAGGCCTGACTGGTGGAGGGCTACAGTGATAGTTGACTTTGTGGAACTTTCTCCCATCACCCTATTGGATCTGTGGAGCTCAGCCACAGTGATCTTGGGGTTCTTCTTTACCTCTATCACCAAGGCTCTTCTCCCACGATTGCTCATGGCTGGACGGCCAGATCTAGGAAGACTTCTGGTGGTCCAAAACTTCATCCATGTAAGGATTATAGAGGCCACTGTGCTCTTAGAAACCTTGAGTGCTGCAGAAATTCTTTTGTAACCTTCGCCAGATCTGTGGCTTGCCACAATTTTGTCTCTGAGCTCCTTGGCCATTTTCTTTCACCTCATGATTCTCATTTGGTCTGACATGCACTGTGAGCTGTGAGATCTTATATAGACAGGTGTGTGCCTTTACAAATCAAGTCCTATCAATTTAATTAAACAGAGCTGGGCTCCAATGAAGGAGTAGAACCATTTCAAGGAGGATCTCAAGGAAATGGACAGCATGTAACTTAAATATGAGTGTCTGAGCAAAGGGTCTGAATACCTATGATCATGTGATATTTCAGTTTTTCTTTTATAATAAATTTGCAAAAATTTCTACATTTCTGTTTTTTTTCACTCCAGATGGGGTGCAGAGTGTACCTTAATGAAAAAAAAAGAACTTTATTGAGTTTACCAAATGCCTGCAATGAAACAAAGAGTGAAAAATTTAAAGGGGTCTGAATACTTTCTGTACCCACTGTATGTATGTATATATGTATATACACACACACACACACACACACACACACACACACACACACACACATATATATACCATACACACATGTATAAATCTAGTCTTCAATTTTTCTTTCATATAGTTATCTAAATCTATACATATATAATCGTCTTAATATTTCTGGCTGTCTCTCTGTAACCGAAATCCTGTGTAACTGATTGGTCACAGCTGTGTGTAACGGTAAGCGCAGTTGGGCGCAGCACTCAATCGGGCGCAGGCCTTAATCTGTAAAAAAGAGAATTAAAATAAAAAAAAGGTTATAATCACCTTCCGATGGCCTCCGATCTTCTTTCCACGCGCCCTGCCTCGCAGTCCCAGTAATGTTTTGCGCCTTAGACCGGAGATGACGTCACTCTCGTGAGAGCGCGACGTCATCAGCGGTGTTTCGCCAAAGCATTACTGGGACCATGAGGCCGGGCGCGTGAAGCGTGGAGTGGAGATCGCGGGCCGTCGGAAGGTGAGTATATAACTATTTTATTTCCATCCTTTAAATGAATATTCCAAATCCATGGACACGTTTCAAAGTAATGTGATACCTGACATTCGCAAAGTCAGTGAAAAGAGGTGTTCCAAATATAAATTTAATCTTACATTACCTGAACGTAAGGCCATCAGATCCCTTCAGGACAATAATGGAATTGTTATTCGGCCAGCTGACAAAGGGGGCAGCATAGCAATTTTAGATGAAAAGAAATATCACGAAGAAGCCATATGTTTATTAAGTGATTCTCGCACCTATGGCAAACTCACTAATGATCCTACTGAGAGGTTTTTGGCCGAATTAAAAGAACTTTTAGATAAAGGTTTCAATGAAGGAATAATAAATAAAAGTTAGTTCGATTTTATTTACACCAGGCACCCAAGGATAGCTATGTTCTATTATTTAACAAAAATCCATAAGGCTCCAGTAAACCCACCAGGCCGCCCAATCATTTCTCACAGCTAATTTATCCAAATATATTGATTGCCATTTACAAAAAATGGTTTGTAAGCTACCAGCCTACTTGAAGGCTACCTCTCATATATTGAAAATTTTAGATGATATAAACTGGCAGGACCATTATATCATGGGGACTTGGATATTGCTTCCCTTTACACAGCCATCCAACATGATAAGAGTTGCAATTCAGCCACACATTTTTTAACCAAGCACAGTCTATTACCAGAAGGACAAATTGAGTTTTTAAAAAATTGTATGTCTTTTATACTTACTCACAATTATTTTAAATATGAGACACACTACTACTCTCAGCAGTGGGGTACTGCCATGAGTACCAGATTCGCACCCAGCTATGCTAACCAGTATGTGGGTAGATGGGAAGAGGAGACCATGTATCCCATTAGAGAGCTGCGCGCGGGCCTGGTACTCTGGCAAGGGTTCATTGATGACGTAATTTTTAGTTGCAAATAAAGTCCGTGGAGCCTCATCTGAGAGTCTCAAACACGGGACTAGCCAGATCCTCCAGGGAAGGACCCAGCCAAGGGGTGGCTCCTTTCGGAAACCACCATTACCACCATATTA
Source organism: Dendrobates tinctorius (assembly GCF_039654945.1). NCBI lineage: Eukaryota > Metazoa > Chordata > Amphibia > Anura > Dendrobatidae > Dendrobates > Dendrobates tinctorius. Next base: position 3,678,907 of record NW_027361680.1, on the reverse strand, counting down.
AGTGGCCATTTAAGTCAATATCCAGCTCTTTAGGAGTTTACAGATATGACAAGGGAAATACCAAGGCCAGGTATCCATCCACAGACAGCTGTTTCGGGGTGTTGCCCCTCATCAGTTTGGAGAAGGATTCTGGCTAGATGGGAGCAATGCCTAGTAGACCAACATCACAAAACAATCACTGACCTCAGGGAGACCAGTCAAAGAAAACTGTCATGATCCCAGTGCAGGTTTTTGAGCTGCACGTCAGGGGTTAATGTCTGGAGCTCAGTGCAGGTTTTGACCTGCACACATGGGGTTAAAGATGGTGGCCTCTTTCTGGTTCTGGGAGAGCTTCTTAAACCCCTGGGAAGCTTCAATCCCTGCCAATTATACTTTTGCCTTGGACCTAGTGTGCTGACCCCTGTGTGCCTGTGCCTGTTTGTTGTTATAGCTTGTTTATATGGTTCTGACCCGGTTCTGTTTCCTGTTGTGAGCTTGCCTGTTGATTCTGTACTGCGTTATTATCTCTGTGTATGACCCATTGCCTGTGACCTGACTACTCTCTGCTCGCCCCTCTTGTACCTTGCAGCTATCTCTGTGTGTGACTAATTGACTACGTCTTGACTATTCTCCCTGTCTATGCCTCTTGGTAACTTTGTCTTGCAGTTACCCTGCTAGGAGTTCTCTTGCTGCTCCTATCTCCCTGGAGTATAGGCCACGCCCCTAGCAGTCACGTGCTTCAGGTCCTGCAGCTCTGAGGTACGCATCTACTCGGCTGCTGCCCGCTCCACAAGTATCATTGAGCACAGTTCGCTTTACTCAGGACACGCGCACTGGCTCAGTGAGCAAGTTCAGTGCGGTGTTCCTGACATTATAACTGGCCTGCAATTTTTTTTTCTCTCCTCACTTCTGCAGCATGGACCCAATGTGTGCTTTATCTGAGCAGGTGAAATGCGTGACTCAGTCACTGCAGAAGCTTAGTTTGGAACACCAAGCTGTGGCCCAGTCTCAACAGCGGGTTGAGGACCCAGTTCAGGGGGTACTTTCCACAGGCTTCCAGCAGGTGGGGAAAAGAGATGTCATTTTGGTCCCATCTGAATCCCCGGTTAAATTGCCAGACACGTTTTCTGGTAACAAAGATGATTTCAGGGCATTTAAAAAGGGCTGTAAGCTCTTTTTCTCTTTGAGACCCCGCTCCCCTGGGGATGAGAAACAGAGGGTGGGGGTAGTTATGTCCCTGCTTAGGGGGTACCCACAAGCCTGGGCATTTTCGCTTTCCTCTTCTGCCCCTGAGAGAATGTCTGTTGATGCGTTTTTTGAAGCCTTAGGGCTTATTTATGATGAGCCTGATAGAGTGCGGTTGGCTGAGGACAAGGTGATGAGTGTCTGTCAGGGGGAGCACTCGGCTGAATGGTTCTGTACTGAATTCAGATGTTGGGCAGCCGTTATTTCCTGGAGTGATGCTGCCCTTCGGGGGCTGTTCCACAGAGGCCTGTGTGAACGTCTGAAGGATGCTTTGGCACTCCATCCTCCGCCTGACTCCCTGGAGGATGCCATGACCCAAGCGGTTTGCATGGATCGCAGACTGCGGGCTAGAGGCGTTATGCAATGGGAAACACCATTATTCTTCAGTGGAGATGAGACCCGGACTCTTCCTGTGGCTATGGAGGTGAGCGCTGTCACCTGTGAGAAAAAAGAAAGAAGACGCCGCCGGGAGAAGCAGTTGTGCTTCTATTGTGGGGAATCCGGACACTGGAAGAAGGACTGCCCCTCCTGTCCGTCATCCTCCAAGATGGTGGGAAACGACTAGGTCTGGGTAGTAGTCGAGGAGGCTTCCCAGACCTTCAGGTACAATTTTCCTCACGTGCAAAAATGGTGCTGAAGGTGGAACTGGAACTTGGTTATGGTCCTGTTCAGACTACTGCTTTTGTTGACTGTGGTTCTGCTGTGAATCTGATTGATACCAAAGTTATGACTCTCAATAAGATAGGGACAGTCATGCTTCAGAATCCTAATAAAATTGTGGCAATTGACGCGTCTCCTCTTACCCAGGGCGGTATCTGTTGCAGGTCTGAACTTTTTTCTCTAAAAGTGGGTTCCACTCATGTGGAAAAACTAAATTGTCTTGTGCTAGATAACTTGCCTGCAGGACTGGTACTGGGGATGCCTTGGCTTCAATGCCATAATCCTACCATTGATTGGGTTACTGGGGAAATCACTCAATGGGGATGCAATGATAAATGTGGTAACCTGGGACATCTTGTTAACACTGTTAAATCCGTGTCTGTGTCATCTGTCGGTCCGGAAGGTATTCTGGAGTACCTGAAGGATTTCGAAGACGTTTTTTCCGAAAGTGAGGCTGAGGCGCTGCCACCACATAGACCCTACGATTGTGCCATTGATTTAGTACCCGAGCCAAGTTACCTAAGGCTCGATTGTTCAATTTGTCTGGGCCTGAGCGCCAAGCCATGAAGGAGTACATAGCTGAGAGTCTCCGCAAAGGGCATATCAGGCCTTCTGTGTTACCTGTGGCAGCAGGATTTTTCTTTGTGAAGAAGAAAGATGGTGGTTTGCGGCCGTGCCTCGATATTTGAGAACTTAACAAGATAACGGTTAGGAACACTTACCCGCTTCCCCTCATCCCAGACTTATGTAGCCAGTTAGCGGGGGCCCAATGATTCTCCAAGTTAGATCTGCAGGGGGCCTACAATCTGATAAGGGTTCGGGAAGGGGACGAGTGGAAAACTGCATTCCTCACATCAGAAGGACTCTTTGAGAACCTGGTTATGCCGTTTTGGTTAACTAATGCACCTGCTATTTTCCAGAATTTCATCAATGTGGTGTTTTCTGACCTGATAGGCCATTTTGTTATTATTTATTTGGATGACATTTTGGTGTATTCCCTGAACAGTCAATCTCACTTGCAACATCTAAGGACAGTTCTCCAGAGACTCAGGGAGAACCAATTGTTCGCTAAATTGGAAAAATGTTCGTTTTTTGTACAGGAACTGTCTTTTTTGGGGTTGATTGTGTCCTGTGAGGGGTTTCAAATGGATCCTAAGAAGGTGCTGGCGATCGCTGACTGGGTTCAGCCTCGAGATCTCAAGGGGCTCCAGCGCTTCTTAGGATTTGCGAACTATTATCGAAGATTCATTAAAGGTTTCTCACAAGTGGTTAAACCACTCACGGATCTTACCCAGAAGGGCACTGATGTAAAAAATTGGTCTGTACTCGCTAAGGAGTCCTTTTCAGCGATTAATAAATGTTTCATGTCTGCCCCGGTGTTGGTACAACCAGACCCGTCCAAACCATTCATTGTGGAGGTGGATTCTTCTGAAGTGGGGGTGGGGGCTGTGCTGTCCCAGGGTCTAGCCACCCTTACCAATCTCAAACCCTGTGCCTTCTTCTCCAAGAAGGTCTCCTCAGCTGAGAAAAACTATGATGTAGGCAATAGAGAACTTCTTGCGGTCAAGCTGGCGTTTGAGGAATGGAGGCTCTTTTTGGAAAGGGCGGCTCACCCTATCACGGTTGTCACGGATCACAAAAATTTGGCATACCTTGAATCTGCTAAGAGGCTTACTCCTAGACAAGCCCGTTGGTCACTTTTTTTTTCATGATTTCAGTTCTCCATTATTTTTCGACCGGGGTCCAAAAATGTTAAAGCGGATGCCTTGTCCAGAAGTTTTGATCCAGTGTCTCCCCCTGAGCCGCCGTCCTCCATTCTTCCCCCAGGGGTGGTAGTAGCAAGGGTCTCAACTGAGGTTGGAACAAGAAATTCTAAGGGCTCAGGCCCTAGCTCCGGCAACCAGGCCAGGGGATAAACTGTTTGTTCCAGATTCGTTGCGGCCAAGACTTCTGCAGTTTTTAGTGGCCTTCACTAAGGTCCAATGTCATTGATTTTGTTTCTGCTTGTGGCATGTGTGCCCGTTCCAAAAGCTCGCATAACCGACCGGCTGGGGAACTCATACCTTTACCGGTTCCCGATAGGCCATGGACTCACCTTTCCATTGATTTTATTACCGGCCTTCCACCTTCCAGGGGTAATACCATGATCTGGGTGGTGGCAGATAGGTTTTCTAAACAGGCCCATTTCATTCCCTTGGCAGCATTACCCTCAGCAGAAATATTGCCAAGGTTGTTTGTGCAGCATGGGGTACCCCTGAATGTTGTGTCTGACAGAGGTGTGCAGTTTGTGGCCAAATTTTGGAGGGCGTTCTGTATGAAATTGGGCATCTCACTCTCCTTCTCGTCGGCATATCACCCGGAGAGTAATGGTCAGACGCACTAATCAATCCCTGGAACAAATTCTCAGGTGTCTGACCTCCGCCAGACAGGAGGATTGGTGTGATGCGTTACCGTTGGCGGAATTCGCTTTTAACAATTGGGTGAGTCAGTCCACCAACATGTCCACATTCCTGATTAACTATGGGTTTAATCCGCATTTTGGGGAGTTTTCACGGGTGGATTCCGGATGTCCAGGGGCAGAGGGGTCCGTTCAACGGTTAAAAAACCTCTGGGCTGAAGTCCGGCGTAATATCTCTCGGGCCCAGGGGAGATACAAATATTTTGCTGACAAAAAGAGAACTTCGGGAGACATGTTTCAGGTGGGAGAGAAGGTCTGGCTCTCCACACGTAACATCAACTTAAAGGTACCATCAGCTAAGTTGGGACCAAAGTTCATTGGTCCATACGAGATTATGGAGATAGTCAACCCAGTGGCATATAGGTTGCGTCTCCCCGCCTCTTTAAAAATATTCAATGCGTTCCATAAATCTCTGTTGAAACCCGCAGGGTCTGTCAAAGAGGACTATGATTCTGTTGTTCCTCCAGTGCTGGTGGAGGGTCAATTGGAGTATGAGGTCAGACATATTGTGGACTCTCGGTGGGTGCGCCGCTCTTTCCAGTACCTGGTCCACTGGAAGGGATATGGACCAGAGGAGCGCTCATGGGTCCCTGCTCGCTCTGTACATGCAGATCGCCTCGTTCGGGCTTTCCATGCCAAGTACCCGGGGAAGCCTGGGGGTCCAGAGGCCCCCCGTTGAGAGGGGGGTACTGTCATGATCCCAGTGCAGGTTTTTGAGCTGCACGTCAGGGGTTAATGTCTGGAGCTCAGTGCAGGTTTTGACCTGCACACATGGGGCTAATGATGGTGGCCTCTTTCTGGTTCTGGGAGAGCTTCTTAAACTCCTGGGAAGCTTCAATCCCTGCCAGTTATACTTTTGCCTTGGGCCTAGTGTGCTGACCCCTGTGTGCCTGTGCCTGTTTGTTGTTATAGCTTGTTTATATGGTTCTGACCCAGTTCTGTTTCCCGTTGTGAGCTTGCCTGTTGATTCTGTACTGCGTTATTATCTCTGTGTATGACTCATTGCCTGTGACCTGACTACTCTCTGCTCGCCCCTCTTGTACCTTGCAGCTATCTCTGTGTGTGACTCATTGGCTATGTCTTGACTATTCTCCCTGTCTATGCCCCTTGGTAACTTTGTCTCGCAGTTACCCTGCTAGGAGGTCTCTTGCTGCTCCTATCTCCCTGGAGTATAGGCCACGCCCCTAGCAGTCACGTGTTTCAGGTCCTGAGGCTCTGGGGTACGCATCTACTCGGCTGCTGCCTGCTCCACAGGTATCATTGAGCACAGGTCGCTTTACTCAGGACACGCGCACTGGCTCAGTGAGCAAGTTCAGTGCGGTGTTCCTGACAAAAACACTGTGGCAGCCGGCAAATGTGCTCAATCACAGTGAATTCCTAGGTGCAATGCTCCCTGGGAAATACGAATATGCAAATAAAGTCCATGGAGCCTCATCTAAGAGTCTCAAACACGGGACTAGCCAGATCCACCTCCAGGGAAGGACCCAGCCAAGAGGTGGCTCTATTCGGAAACCACCATTACCACCATATTAAGTGGCCCTTTAAGTCAATATCCAGCTCTTTACAAGTTTACAGATATAACAAGGGAAATTCCAAGGCCAGGTGTCCATCCACAGACAGCTGTTTCGGGGTGTTGCCCCTCATCAGTGTGGAGTAGGATTCTGGCTAGGTGGGAGCAATGCCTAGTAGACCAACATCACGAAACAATCACAGACCTCAGAGAGACCAGTCAAAGAAAACACTGCAGCAGCCGGCAAAGGCGCTCAATCACAGTGAAATCCTAGGTGCAATGCTCTCTGGGAAATACGAATATGCAAATAAAGTCTGTGGAGCCTCATCTAAGAGTCTCAAACACGGGACTAACCAGATCCTCCTCCAGGGAAGGACCCAGCCAAGGGGTGGCTCCTTTCGGAAACCACCATTACCACCATATTAAGTGGCCCTTTAAGTCAATATCCAGCTCTTTACGAGTTTACAGATATGACAAGGGAAATATCAAGGCCAAGTATCCATTCACAGACAGCTGTTTCGGGGTGTTGCCCCTCATCAGTGTGGAGTAGGATTCTGGCTAGTTGGGAGCAATGCCTAGTAGACCAAGATCACGAAACAATCACTGACCTCAGGAAGACCAGTCAAAGAAAACACTGCGTCAGCCGGCAAAGGCGCTCAATCACAGTGAAATCTTAGGTGCAATGCTCCCTGGGAAATACGAATATGCAAATAAAGTCTGTGGATTTGGCTAGTCCTGTGTTTGAGACTCTTAGATAAGGCTCCCCGGACTTTATTTGCATATTCGTGTTTCCCAGGAAGCATTGCACCTAGGATTTCACTGTGATTGAGCGCCTTTGCCGGCCGCCGCAGTGTTTTCTTTGACTGGTCTCCCTGAGGTCAGTGATTGTTTCATAATTTTTATTTGGTCAGGGGCTCAAAAGGAGCTTGAATATTTTTTAATGGATTTAAATAAAAATGAGTATTTTTTACATTTTTCCTCTACTATTAGCTCCAATATTGTTAATATTTTAGACCTGACCATCTTTATGGAAGACAATGAAATACAAACACGTACTTTTAAAAAAAACACAGATTCCATTAGCTTTATCCCCATAGACAGTTGCCACCTTCCAAGCTGGCTATTAAACGTACCAAAAAGCCAATTTACTAGGATTCGCCGCAATTGCTCAAAATTGCAGGATTTTGACTTGGAAGCAGGACTTCTCAAAAAACAATTTTTAGAAAAGGGCTACAATGAGGATCTGCTGGAGGAAGCCAAATGTTCAGTGAGAGATAAATCAGTAAAAATTCTTTTAGGAATTGATTCCTCTGATATGGGTAGTACCACCAGTGAACCTTTACATAAAACTTACGAACATTTTATTCCCATTATTTCAGAATATAACTCGAATTTCCATATTTTAACTAAAATAGTTAAGAAACACTGGAATCTTTTAAGGGAGGACAAAATTTGGGAGCAGTTATTCCACAAAGCCCAAGATTTGTATACAGGAAGGCACGCGATCTTAAGAGCATTATTGCTCCTAGCGTGCCCTCAAACTGTATAAAAAAAACCCGTTTTACCTTTTTTGGAAAACCTAAAAGGTTTTTTCTTTGGTAACAAAATGAGCAAAGCTCCAAAAAGGCGACTATAAGTCCAAAGTAAAATCAATAATTTTTATTAAGACAAATTCAGATACAAGTGAGGGGAAGTGGACAATGAAGTACGGAAACCGCACACCGCATGGATAACTAGGGGTTGCTGTACAATCAGAACCTATGCAGTAACAAGGAATAAATACATAAAGTTACTAAATTATCGCAAAGTGCATATAGTGCATAGCAATGTATGGCAAATAAGAGTAAACCGCCAAAAAAAGTCTTATTCAAGCTCCATCCATCAAGTAGGCAGCTAAATACACAGATCATTATTAGATAGCAGGTGATCATTCACCGTAGTTAAACAGGTATATGACGCCTAAGAAGCAGAGTAGCAAGAGAAGAAGCATGAATTACCTAATGAAATGGCGGGCAAAGGTTCCAGCAGTCAGCAGCCCACCCCCAAGGTTTTTTTCCTTGTAGAAATTGTTGCATTTGCTGTCAAACAAAAACTGCCAAACAAACAATTGTGGTAGAAGGCAATAATGAATATGCCATTGAGGACTGTATTACTTCTGCCACAGAGAGTGTCATTTATATGATAAAAAGTCCCTGCAAAAAAATCTATGTAGGGCGCACTAAACGGCCATTAAAAACAAGGATTAGTGAAAACATCCGGAATATAAAAAAGAAATTCATGGGCCATCCTCTATCAAGCCATTTTGCAAAACATCATGAAGGATCAGTGTCAAACATGAAGGTTATGGGTTTAGAACACGTTCATAAACGGGCACCTAAAGGAGATCATATAAAACTAAAGCCCCGTGCCGAATTAAGCTGGATTTTTAAGCTTGACACTCTCATTCCTAAAGGGTTAAACAGCGAAATTGAACTATTTGGTTTCCACTAAGGATCATCCTTTTTATCAATCTACTTAATTATAGCAGGTGTATATATATATATTGTGAGAATCATGTGGGAATAGTGGATGAGGGCAGGTATATCTCGCCCAGATTCCTCTCCTATTTGGCCTAGTCTGGTCAGTATCGCACCTGCTTACTAATGGATAATGGGAGGTGGATATATAAGGATGCAAGGTGGTTGTGTGAGTGTCTCAGCCTGGGAACACAGAGAGCCTGTCTGTGTGAGAGACACACACGTGAGTGGAAGCAGTGCCCACTGCAACTGTGGTTTGGCTGGACGGGAGAAGCCCGCCAGTTGGTAGTTAGGTTGTACTTTGTTTAGTTAGTGCCGGACAGGCAAGGATTTGTTTTATGTTTTATTTCTTTTATGCATTGCTTTCACCATTAATAAACCTGACCCAGAGTCAGTTATACCCGAATCCCAGCTCTGCGCCTGAGTTTTATGCTGAACGCACGTGACCTTTGACCCCAGCAAAGGCGATCCCGGAGTGTTTTATCACATTGTGGTGGAGAACGTGGGCATCACGTTGCAAGCATGAGCATGGAGGACGTGGTGAAAGCGCTGGTACAGTCCACCGCCGTCCAGCAAGAAGCTAATCGGGTGATGATGGCCCAGCTGAAGGAGTTGGTGGACATGACAGCTACCGATCGTTCGCTTCTCCAGCAGGTGGCGCAGCGCTTGGCAAGCTTACCTGAGCTTAACCTGGAAGCCGAGTCGAGAGTGATTCACGTGAGTCGGTACTGGCAGAAAATGACGCCTGATGATGACGTCGAGGCATACCTGACCACGTTTGAACGGACGGCGGTGCGAGAAAAATGGCCGAAGGCACGATGGGCCGGCCTGATTGCCCCGTTTCTTTCCAGTGAGGCACAAAAGGCGTATTATGACCAGGAACCTGAAGCTGCGCAGGACTTTGACAAATTGAAAGCCGAGATCTTGGCCCGGCTGGGAGTGACGACCGCTGTCCGGGCACAGAGAGTGCATCAATGGACTTATCAGCCGGATAAACCACCGTGGTCCCAGATGTTCGACCTGATCCACGTGACGAAGAAGTGGCTACAACCCGAGGTGTTGACAGCGCCAGAGATAATCCAGAGAGTCGTCCTGGACAAGTACCTGAGAGCCCTACCGCCAGCCCTGAGGAAGTGGGTAAGCCATGGAAATCCTACGACGGCAGATCAACTGGTGGATCTGGTTGAACGTTACTCCGTGGCGGAAGGACTCCGAGACGACGCTACCCCACCTCGTTCTTCATCGTCTCCACGTGGAACCGGTAAGACTGTTCCAGGGAGTAGGGGAGATGGAAAAATCCCTAAGACAGTGGGGGAGGAAAACGGGACTGCCCGCACTGCGAGGCCGAGAGTAACGAACTATGGTCTAAGCAAGGGGCCCGTTAGGTGTTTCCGCTGCCAAGAGATGGGACATATTGCTGCGAACTGTCCGGTCACTACTGAACCCATGCAGTGCGATGTCACAGACGCTAAAAACCGCATGTCTATGGTTGCACGGGTAGTGAGTGTGAATGCCGGTCAAAAGGATGTGGAAAAACACTTGTGTGATTTAACTGTTGATGGCAAAAATGTGGTGGCATTGTTAGACTCGGGAAGTGTGGTGACTCTGGTGAAGGCCAGTCTGGTGTCAGCCCCGACTGGACCATCAGACAAATTTTCTGTAACGTGTGTGCATGGAGACACCTGTTCGTACCTCACCAAGGTCATATGCATTACTACTTCCTATGGGTCTGTGCAACATAAAGTGGGACTCGTCCCGGCGTTATTGCATGATGTTATCCTGGGCAGGGATTTTCCCCACTTCTGGCAATTGTGGGAGAATCAGTTGATGCCCTCGGGTAATAGTGTACATGATTCTTCTCCCAGGGCGTGTGGGGGTCTCGAACCCCTGGAAGATGTCTCCCCGGAAGACTCGGGGGAAGAGTCTGCGGGAAATGACCTGCAATTCCCGTTTTCAGTCATGGCGGGTGATACGGAGAAGACCGGGGAAGAGGAGGAGGCCGACAGCCGTCCACCTCCCCGTTTGCCGGATTTAGAAGTTCAGAAAGATGACTTCCAAAGCGAGCAAATAAAGGATCCTACCCTTTCTCAGGCTAGGACAAATGTAAAAGTGATAAATGGGATACCCGTCGAACCTGGCTCTAGGCTGGCATATCCTTACATGGTTCTGGAGAATGATTTACTCTATCAGATAGAGAAAAAGGGGGAAGATACGGTGCAACTATTAGTCGTGCCAAAACCCTACCGGCGGCAGGTGCTGGACCTGGCCCACGGACATGTGATGGGAGGTCACCTGGGAGTCCAGAAAGCCACCGAAAGGATATTACACTGTTTTGTTTGGCCAGGCATGCATCACGATATTCGTGTATATTGTGAGTCTTGTCCTGACTGCCAAGCCTCTGCACCTAAGCCCCGGTTCTGTAGCCCTTTGGTACCCCTACCTATTATTGAAGTCCCGTTTGAGAGGATTGGGATGGATTTAGTTGGGCCCCTTCCACGGTCTGCACGTGGACACCAACATATCCTGGTCATCTTGGATTATGCCACCCGTTACCCAGAGGCCATCCCTTTGCGTAACACGGCCACCAAGACGATTGCTAAGGAACTGGTGCATGTGTTTAGCCGGGTCGGTATACCAAAACAGATACTCACCGACCAGGGGACCCCCTTTATGTCCAGGATAATGAAGGAGCTCTACCGATTGTTTCAAATCGAACCGTTACGCACATCCGTGTATCACCCTCAAACAGACGGGTTGGTTGAACGGTTCAATAAAACTCTGAAGCAGATGCTGAGAAAGGTGATAGACAAGGATGAGAAGAACTGGGACTATTTACTTCCGTATTTGCTTTTTTCCATCAGGGAAGTACCCCAGTCTTCCACGGGATTCTCGCCTTTCGAGTTATTGTACGCCCGACGTCCTCGCGGACTGTTAGACGTTGCAAAAGAAACCTGGGAGGGTCAGGTCACTCCGTTTAAAACAGTGATAGATCACGTCACACAAATGCAGGACCGTATTGCGGCTGTTATGCCTATCGTCAAAGAACACATGATACAGGCTCAAGGAGCCCAAAAAAGAATCTATGATAGGGGCGCCAAGATCCGTACGTTTGCACCCGGAGATAGGGTGTTGATCCTGGTCCCCACGGTGGACAGTAAGTTCCTGGCAAAGTGGCAGGGCCCCTTTGAGATCAAGGAAAGAGTTGGTGAAGTAAACTACAAAGTATACCAGGCAGGTAAACGGAAACCTGAGCAGATTTATTATGTAAATCTGATAAAGCCCTGGAAGGATCGGTCTGCCTTGTCAGCGGAGCTGGCCCGTCCTGTCTGCTCGCATACCGTACCGGAGGTACGGGTTGCAGAGACTCTCTCGGAGCGGCAAAAGACGGAAGTCAGGCAGTTTCTACTTCACAACCAAAAGTTTTTCTCAGAAAAACCCGGGCAGACTATGCTAATGAAACATGACATCGTAACGGAACCTGGTGTCACAGTTCACTTAAAGCCCTACCGAATCCCGGAAGCGCGCCGTGAAGCCGTTTCCCGAGAAGTGAAGGCAATGTTAGAGTTAGGAGTCATTGAGGAATCGCACAGTGCGTGGTCCAGCCCGATTGTGCTAATTCCTAAACCGGACGGCACCATCCGGTTCTGCAATGACTTCAGGAAACTGAATGCGGTCTCAAAATTTGATGCCTACCCTATGCCCCGGGTCGATGAGTTAATAGATCGGTTAGGAAAAGCCCGGTATATTACGACCCTAGACCTAACAAAGGGGTATTGGCAGATCCCTCTGGCGGAGGCTGCCAGAGAAAAGACGGCATTTGCTACCCCAGAAGGTCTATTTCAGTATGTGTATATGCCGTTTGGACTGCACGGAGCACCAGCGACCTTCCAGAGACTGATGGATCGAGTCCTGAGGCCACATTGGCAGTACGCTTCGGCCTATTTGGACGACATTGTCATTTACAGCTTGGACTGGGAGACTCATCTCCAGAAAGTACAAGCTGTGATTGACGACCTGTGGGAGGCAGGTCTAACCGCGAACCCCAAGAAATGTCACATCGGGCTAGAAGAAGCCCGGTATTTGGGGTATGTAATTGGGAGGGGTGTTGTTAAACCCCAGGTTGATAAGATTCAGGCGGTTCAGGACTGGCCACAACCTGTCAACAAGAAGCAGGTGCAAGCCTTCCTGGGGATCGCCGGTTATTATCGCCGGTTCATACCCAATTTTGCAGCCATCGCTACCCCCCTGACGGATCTTACAAAAGGGAAAGACTCCGTCATGATTAAATGGAGTTTAGCGGCTGAAGAAGCCTTCCATAGCCTAAAACGGGCACTTTGCTCTCAGCCCGTACTGGTGACTCCAGACTTCCGCAGCGAGTTTGTGGTACAAACGGATGCCTCTGATACCGGTATCGGGGCCGTACTCTCACAAGTGAGGGACGGAGTGGAACACCCAGTCCTCTATCTCAGCAGGAAGCTGAATAAACACGAGCAAAGGTATGCAGTCGTGGAAAAAGAGTGCCTAGCCATTAAGTGGGCTCTAGAGGCCCTCAAATATTACCTGGTGGGCCTAAAGTTCAGGCTGATCACTGACCATGCCCCTCTCAAGTGGATGCACTTGAACAAGGAACGGAATAGCCGGGTGACCCGGTGGTTCCTTGCCCTGCAGGCCTACACTTTTACGGTGGAGCACCGCCCAGGGGTACAGATGGGGAATGCAGATGCCCTGTCCCAAGTGCACTGTTTGGCGGGTGTCATTGCTCGACCAGAGTGGTCTGAGCAGAAGGGGGGATATGTGAGAATCATGTGGGAATAGTGGATGAGGGCAGGTATATCTCGCCCAGATTCCTCTCCTATTTGGCCTAGTCTGGTCAGTATCGCACCTGCTTACTAATGGATAATGGGAGGTGGATATATAAGGATGCAAGGTGGTTGTGTGAGTGTCTCAGCCTGGGAACACAGAGAGCCTGTCTGTGTGAGAGACACACACGTGAGTGGAAGCAGTGCCCACTGCAACTGTGGTTTGGCTGGACGGGAGAAGCCCGCCAGTTGGTAGTTAGGTTGTACTTTGTTTAGTTAGTGCCAGACAGGCAAGGATTTGTTTTATGTTTTATTTCTTTTATGCATTGCTTTCACCATTAATAAACCTGACCCAGAGTCAGTTATACCCGAATCCCAGCTCTGCGCCTGAGTTTTATGCTGAACGCACGTGACCTTTGACCCCAGCAAAGGCGATCCCGGAGTGTTTTATCACAATATATATATACTGTATATATATATGTATATATATAGTGCCAAGATCACCAGTTGGACCATATCCATGAGGAAGGAGACAGGAGTCTCTGAAACGCGTCAGATAGTTTTTTTGGTACATACCGCGATCCATAGTGGCTGCAGCCGAGCACATCACGTGCCTCTGACATCACGCAAGTCCTGTGCTGATGAGCACAGCGTGACGGTCGGGCACAGCGTTCAACACGCAAGTCTTTTTTTCAGCCTGCATTATAGCGCTTGCTGCCGCCAGCCGGGGCAGCACCGCTACCGTGACTATTGCAAGCGATAAGGAAAAAGGAATCATTTGTAAATTTAACAGGGGAGTGACATCAATCCCAGAAGGACCTGTGGAACCTGCAACTTGGAATCAGCGGCGGCTTCCTTCAAGTCTGTAGCCGCCTACTTCAGCTGTGGCAGCCTTAACCCTTACTACTTTATGAGGTAACTTTGATCCAAGTGCAATATCTGTTACTGGGCACCTTGATTTCAGACTGAATTCATCCTTTTTTTGTGTGGTTTAACAATAGGAGACAAGTTCGCTCCACGTTTAGCATAAGATATCAAGTATCCAAAGGGATTGGTATGATTGCTTTCGTGCTAACTATACTGTTTGTCCTAATTTGGTTATTCATTACTGGCTCATATATTTGTTTTTCCATTTTATTCATTTTACGGCAACTCCAAGCTCAATAGTAGTATTTTTTGTTTTATAACCTTTTTATTTTAGCAGAGACCTTGCATACCTGGAAAGGGGGGTGAGGGGGACCATGCATACCAGGAAAGGGGGGTGAGAGGACCATGCGTACCAGGAAAGAGGGGTGAGGGGACCATGCATACCAGCAAAGGGGGGGGGGTGAGGGGACCATGCATACCCGAAAATGGGGGGGAGGGGGACCATGAATACCAGCAAATGGGGGGAGGGGACCATGCATACCAGGAAAGTGGGGGTGAGAGGACCATGCATACCAGGAAAGGGGGGAGGGGGGACCATGCATACCAGGAAAGGGGGGTGAGAGGACCATACATACCAGGATAGGGGGGAGGGGGATCATGCATACCAGGAAAGGGGGGTGAAAGAACCATGCATACCAGTATTTGTGTGTGAGGGGACCATGCATACCAGGAAAGGGGGGTGAGGGGGATCATGCATACCAGGAAAGGGGGTGAGGGGATCATGTTTACCAGGAAAGAGGGGTGAGGGGACCATGCATACCAGGATAGGGGGGTGAGGAGACCATACATACCAGGATTTGGGGGTGAGAGGACCATGCATTCCAGGATTGGATGGTGAGGGGACCATGCATACCAGGATTGGGGGGTGAGGGGACCATGCTTACCAGGATTGGTGGGTGAGGGGTACCATGCATATCAGGATTGGGGGGTGAGAGGACCATGCTTATCAGGACTGGGGGGTGAGAGGACCATGCATTCCAGGATTGGGGGGTGAGAGGACCATGCACACCAGGATTGGGGGTAAGAGGACCATGCATTCCAGGACTGGAGAGTGAGGGGACCATGCTTACCAGGATTTGGGGGTGAGAGGACCATGCATATCAGGATTGGGAGGTGAGGGGACCATTCATACCAGGAAAAGGGGGTGAGGGGACCATGCTTACCAGGATTGGGGGGTGAGGGGACCATGCATATCAGGATTGGGGGGTGAGGGGACCATGCTTACCAGGATTGGTGGGTGAGGGGTACCATGCATATCAGGATTGGGGGTGAGAGGACCATGCCTATCAGGATTGGGGGGTGAGGGGACCATGCATACCAGAATGGGGGGAGGGGTACCATGCATATCAGGATTGGGGGGTGAGAGGACCATGTATACCAGGATTGGGGGGTGAGAGGACCATGCATACCAGGATTGGGGGGCGAGAGGACCATGCATTCCAGGATTGGAGAGTGAGGGGACTATGCTTACCAGGATTTGGGGGTGAGAGGACCATGCATATCAGGATTGGGAGGTGAGGGGACCATGCATACCAGGAAAGGGGGGTGAGGGGACCATGCTTACCAGGATAGAGGGGTGAGGGGACCATGCATATCAGGATTGGGGGGTGAGGAGACCATGCATATCAGGATTGGGGAGGTGCATTATTATTAAAACTTCATATATAAACTATTTACATATTCTAGAATACCCAATGCATTAGAATCGAGCCACCATCTAGTATACAGATAAGTGTATAAATTTAAACATATACATTATATTTAAAAGGGGTGGTCCATGTTTTTCACAAAATTCTGCAGTCACTTTATGTGTCATTACTCCTTGTGACTGAAAACATCTGAATTTTCAGAATGGGTGCAGCGCACACTGTGAGGATTCTAGTCTGAATGTGGTCAGGAGCATGCATATTGCATATGTCACATGACCAATTAGTTTCAATCCAAACAATAGAAAATTCTCACAGCATACGCCGCACATAAGTATAATAGGAGTAATTTGGTCTACTGCCTGGGTACATTAAATTTTTTGATCATTTTCAGTATAAGGCTGGGATCACATTCCTGTGTTCTATACTGAGCACTTAAGACAGGGTTTCCGTGTAAATTCCCAAAAATGTGATTAGTACAAGACACTAATGAGACAGACGGAGAGATTTTGGACCTGTTTGGCATCTGTTCCAGTGGTATCCATATTTTTTAGGAGTGCACAGAACTGTGGTTGATTACACATGCCTAAAATTATGGGACACCGCCGGAACAGTGACCAGACAGATTCTAAAGTGACTCCATCTGTCTCATTATAGTAAGTAGTTGCATCAGAAGTTTTGTTTGAATTGTGTTTTTTGAAATTTACATGGAAACACCAATTTAAGTGCTCAGCGGAGAGCACAGGATAAATGTAAAACCAAGCCTTATTCTGATTTTTGCAAGGCAAAATGAATAACTAAACAACAGTACAATAGTTTTTATTTTTACACGGCATTAGTGATAAAATGGCTTTATTCTTTGGGTTAGTGTGATTACAGAGATAGCAGATTTATATTTTTTATATTTTGCTACTATCACACAGTAAAATGCTTGTTTATAAAAAATATAATTTTTCCATTGCCACATTCTAAGAGCTGTAACTTTTATAGTTTTTTGCAAACAGAGTCATGTGAAAGCTTACTTTTTTCAAGATGAGTTGAAGTTTTTTTTTTCTCTACCATTTTGGGGTACATAATTTTTTTACCAATTTTTATTCACATTTTTCATATGCAGAAAAAACTTTCAATTCATTTATTGCTTTTATAATATTTTTCTGCTTGCTTCACCATGAGGTAAAAATGATGAAACTGATTTATCCTTTGGGTCGGTACTAGAGTTGAGCGAAATGGGTCAAAAAATTTCAAAAGTCGCCGACTTTTGGTAAAGTTGGCTTTCATGAAACGAAACCCGACCCTAGGGTGAGGTCGGCCACGAGCTCGGCGACTTTAGTGCCAAAGTCGAGTTTCAAAAGTTTGTTTTCCGCCCTTTTTCAGCCAATCAGGATCCACGGACACTGTGGGCAGCGTGATGACATAGGCAGGGGTCACCACCATCTTTGAGAAGGGCATGCAAGTGATTGGCTTGCTTTGGGGGGCGTCACAGGGGGTATAAAAGGGCGTGCACGCCGACCGCCATGTTACTCATGCTGATCTCAGAATAGGGAGAGCAGCTGCTGCTGCTGATTCTGTAGGGAGAGCGTTAGGCAGGGAAGAAGACACCAAAAACTGCTTCTGCTGCTAGCGATTTTGCCTGTACAACACACCAGTTACTGTGCAGTGCAAGTGGAGGCTATATTTTGCTGGATCAGCTGTGTTGGTTGTTAGGCTGCCTTATAAGGCTTCCTGATAGCTGCATTGCTGTTTTCCCACTGCTCTGCAAACTGCTTTTTTAAAAGCAATCCAATTTTTTTTTTCTTGTCCTGGTGAGGTACTGAGCGTGCATTTTTTCACACCATACAGTGGTGTACGCTCCTCACACAGTACCGTGTAACGGCTGTTATCACAGCCACAGTGAAGCTATCTGTGTGTGACTCTGTAAGAATAAGTCGAGGACATGTTCCGTTCTTACAGACCTCCACCTTCTAGTTTTGCCTGTTTTTCAAACAGTTAAGTAGATTTGCTGTTTGATCACATTCAAAACTATAGAGAGACAGCGTGTGTCAGTCCGTATACTTAAAAAACACGGAGCTTGACAATTTTACGGACACTGGACAGCGGTGTACATGTACGCTTCTCTCTCAGTACCGTGTAACGGCTGTTATCACAGCCACAGTGAAGCTATCTGTGTGTGATTCTGTAAGAATAAGTTGAGGACATGTTCCGTTCTTACAGACCTACACTCTAGGGAGATTCCTATTCTGCCCAATTCTATATACACCTTGTAGTTTGTCATACACTAGCCAATTTCTTCCTGTGACATAGCGGTGTGATATTCACTGGGCCTCACACAATCCAACAGTGTCCACAAGTGTGTTCAGAAATTCTACATCTCCCCTGTCCTATAGTGACATTTTTCACACCTGCGACATTGAGCCTGTGACATAGCAGTGTGATATTCACTGGGCCTCACACAATCCAACAGTGTCCACAAGTGTGTTCAGAAATTCTACATCTGCCCTGTCCTATAGTGACATTTTTCACACCTGCGACATTGAGCCTGTGACATAGCGGTGTGATATTCACTGGGCCTCACACAATCCAACAGTGTCCACAAGTGTGTTCAAAAATTCTACATCTGCCCTGTCCTATAGTGACATTTTTCACACCTGCGACATTGAGCCTGTGACATAGCGGTGTGATATTCACTGGGCCTCACACAATCCAACAGTGTCCACACGTGTGTTCAAAAATTCTACATCTCCCCTGTCCTATAGTGACATTTTTCACACCTGCGACATTGAGCCTGTGACATAGCGGTGTGATATTCACTGGGCCTCACACAATCCAACAGTGTCCACAAGTGTGTTCGGAAATTCTACATCTCGCCTGTCCTATAGTGACATTTTTCACATCTGCGACATTGAGCCTGTGACATAGCGGTGTGATATTCACTGGGCCTCACACAATCCAACAGTGTCCACAAGTGTGTTCAGAAATTCTACATCTCCCCTGTCCTATAGCGACATTTTTCACACCTGCGATATTGTGCCTGTGACATAGCGGTGTGATATTCACTGGGCCTCACACAATCCAACAGTGTCCACAACTGTGTTCAGAAATTCTACATCTCCCCTGTCCTATATACACCTTGTACCTTGTTTTACATTACTATCTAGTTTGTGGGATTTTGTGTACATTTTTACCAAAAATAAGGAAGGCTGGTGGAAGAGGCCGTGGAATTGGGTGGGGGTTGCCAGCTGCTAATGATGGTGTTGGTGGTGGATCTGATGGTAGTGGCAAAAGCAAAATAGGACCAAATGCAGGAGGTGTTGAGTGTTGTGAGTTCATTTTCCCCTTCGTCACTGAGGTCTGGTGAACTCCCTATTCTGGTAAAGGAAGGTAATGAGCCTGATTATCAGGCACCTGAGCCTAATGAGGATGACTGGCTGAGTGGAGTCACAGACTGGATATAAGGCTGCCGACGCCCTTCTGCCCTGCGGGTGATTTCTCTGTGGACTTCTAGGACACCAGTCTGATTCCTGCTCATCTAAAGCTAAGTTTTCTGCTTTGCCTGTTAGCATTTGTTTTTTGTTTTTGTTTTCCTTGCTTTTCTGGATTCTGCCATTCCCTGCTGGGGTGAGCTGAATCTCCTTTTGCCTGTTGCTCTGTCTTCAGAATATTCCTGAGTACTGACATAGCTTTTTTGAAGCCTAGCGTCTTCAGGGCCTTTTTCACTGTCAGTCTGTTGGCTCTTATTTTTATAGGGTTTTTCACGGATTGCAGACAGCAGCCTTCCTGTCCTTTCCTATCTAGTTAGCTTGGGCCCCGTCTTTGCTCAGTCTATCTTTCTGTCTGTGTTAGTGTTTTCATCTTGCTTCACCGTCATTATATGTTGGGGGCTGCCTATTGCTTTGGGGTCTGCTCTGGGGCAGTTTAGATTTCCCCTTTCTTTCTTTAGGCCTATTTAATTCTCCGGCTGTGATCGAGGGGTCTAGGGCATCGTAGGAACCCCCCACGGCTACTGTTAGTTGTTGTGGATAGGATCAGGGGTCTGCAATCTGATAGCTGCCAACCTCTCTGGTTTTCTGGACTTAGCAAGCATTTCTGTTTTTGCCTCCTACGGTGACTCAATCATAACAGTTGAGCCTGCGTCATCGTCTGGCTACACAAGGCCTCGAAGACTTAGTTTTCTAGGAGTTGGCAAACAGCTTTTAAAGCCAGAGCTTCAGGAAAAAGTTTTGGCTTACATTGCTGACTCATCCTCCAGCTCTATCGCCTCCTCTTCTGAAGTTGTAAAAAATAAAAGCACTGAGTCGTCATTGGAGGCTCATGTTCATGAACCACACCTTTCCTTGTGTCCTTCACCCCAACCAAGATTGAAGGATGACGCAGGCCATACAACTGATTACTCCATGGAGCTGTTTTCACATACCATGCCTGGGTTATCAAGTGAAATGGTGAATTACCCAGGCCAAGATGAATCTGACATGGGGTGCACTGATGCACAGCCACTGATAGATGATTCTGCTGGTACATTCATTCAGAGCACTACATTGCCCTCGCAGTGTAATGAGCCAGATTCTGACCCTGATGAGACTCAGGTGCCCCTTCCCGCATAGTATACCACCATACACGGTGACACAGAGGAAGGTGCACATGACATTGAAGAGGAGGTGATGGATGACCCAGTTGTTGACCCAGATTGGCATCCATTGGAGGAAGAGGGTGCTGCTTCCAATAGCTCAGATGAGGAGGAGGAGCATCCATAGCAAACATCGACATCGCAACAGCTGTTATCTGGCAGGCCCGGAGCACTCCAAAGACAGGTTCCAAAAATCAAAAGAGTTGCTGGACAGCTTGTCCAGACGGTCTAAATAGCACAGCGTGCTAGGCCGAAAAATGTATTCCAAAGTAGGAAGAGTGCAGTGTGGCACTTTTTTGAACAAAATCCTCATGATCAGGCCAAGGTTATCTGTAAGAAGTGCGCAAAGACCTTTAGCCGAGGGAAAAATCTGAAAAATTTGAATACCAGTTGCATGCTTAGACATTTAACCAGCATGCACTTGCAAGCTTGGACACAACACCAAACCTCAAGTACCACATGTGCAACTGATCACAAAGAAGGTAGTCAGCAACGCTACATTATTTCCCCCACTGTAAGCCCACCGGTGAGCACAGCAGCAAATGTTGAGGTGTCGTTGCAAGGCCAAAGCAGTCAGGGAATCCCACTGTTATATCAACGAAAGACTGAATCTAGGCCATCAGAAAGGACACCAACTCCATCACCATCATCAACCCTCTCTCAGTCCGCCCTGTCCACTGCTAGTTCAAACCATATGCAGCTCTCAAGTCCAGCTCACCCTACCAGAGACTATGAGTAGGTCAAGAAAGTACTCAGTCTCTCATCCGCGTACACTGGGTTTGAACGCCCACATTGCCAAACTAATCTCGTTAGAGATGATGCCCTGACTCATTGCCTGTGACCTGACTACTCTCTGCTCGCCCCTCTTGTACCTTGCAGCTATCTCTGTGTGTGACTCATTGGCTATGTCTTGACTATTCTCCCTGTCTATGCCCCTTGGTAACTTTGTCTCGCAGTTACCCTGCTAGGAGGTCTCTTGCTGCTCCTAGCTCCCTGGAGTTTAGGCCACGCCCCTAGCAGTCACGTGCTTCAGGTCCTGAGGCTCTGGGGTACGCATCTACTCGGCTGCTGCCTGCTCCACAGGTATCATTGAGCACAGTTCGCTTTACTCAGGACACGCGCACTGGCTCAGTGAGCAAGTTCAGTGCGGTGTTCCTGACAAAAACACTGTGGCAGCCGGCAAATGTGCTCAATCACAGTGAAATCCTAGGTGCAATGCTCCCTGGGAAATACGAATATGCAAATAAAGTCTATGGAGCCTCATCTAAGAGTCTCAAACACGGGACTAGCCAGATCCACCTCCAGGGAAGGACCCAGCCAAGAGGTGGCTCCATTCGGAAACCACCATTACCACCATATTAAGTGGCCCTTTAAGTCAATATCCAGCTCTTTACAAGTTTACAGATATAACAAGGGAAATTCCAAGGCCAGGTGTCCATCCACAGACAGCTGTTTCGGGGTGTTGCCCCTCATCAGTGTGGAGTAGGATTCTGGCTAGGTGGGAGCAATGCCTAGTAGACCAACATCACGAAACAATCACAGACCTCAGAGAGACCAGTCAAAGAAAACACTGCAGCAGCCGGCAAAGGCGCTCAATCACAGTGAAATCCTAGGTGCAATGCTCTCTGGGAAATACGAATATGCAAATAAAGTCTGTGGAGCCTCATCTAAGAGTCTCAAACACGGGACTAACCAGATCCTCCTCCAGGGAAGGACCCAGCCAAGGGGTGGCTCCTTTCGGAAACCACCATTACCACCATATTAAGTGGCCCTTTAAGTCAATATCCAGCTCTTTACGAGTTTACAGATATGACAAGGGAAATATCAAGGCCAAGTATCCATTCACAGACAGCTGTTTCGGGGTGTTGCCCCTCATCAGTGTGGAGTAGGATTCTGACTAGTTGGGAGCAATGCCTAGTAGACCAAGATCACGAAACAATCACTGACCTCAGGAAGACCAGTCAAAGAAAACACTGCGTCAGCCGGCAAAGGCGCTCAATCACAGTGAAATCCTAGGTGCAATGCTCCCTGGGAAATACGAATATGCAAATAAAGTCTGTGGATTTGGCTAGTCCTGTGTTTGAGACTCTTAGATAAGGCTCCCCGGACTTTATTTGCATATTCGTGTTTCCCAGGGAGCATTGCACCTAGGATTTCACTGTGATTGAGCGCCTTTGCCGGCTGCCGCAGTGTTTTCTTTGACTGGTCTCCCTGAGGTCAGTGATTGTTTCATAATTTTTATTTGGTCAGGGGCTCAAAAGGAGCTTGAATATTTTTTAATGGATTTAAATAAAAATGAGTATTTTTTACATTTTTCCTCTACTATTAGCTCCAATATTGTTAATATTTTAGACCTGACCATCTTTATGGAAGACAATGAAATACAAACACGTACTTTTAAAAAAAACACAGATTCCATTAGCTTTATCCCCATAGACAGTTGCCACCTTCCAAGCTGGCTATTAAACGTATCAAAAAGCCAATTTACTAGGATTCGCCGCAATTGCTCAAAATTGCAGGATTTTGACTTGGAAGCAGGACTTCTCAAAAAACAATTTTTAGAAAAGGGCTACAATGAGGATCTGCTGGAGGAAGCCAAATGTTCAGTGAGAGATAAATCAGTAAAAATTCTTTTAGGAATTGATTCCTCTGATATGGGTAGTACCACCAGTGAACCTTTACATAAAACTTACGAAAATTTTATTCCCATTATTTCAGAATATAACTCGAATTTCCATATTTTAACTAAAATAGTTAAGAAACACTGGAATCTTTTAAGGGAGGACAAAATTTGGGAGCAGTTATTCCACAAAGCCCAAGATTTGTATACAGGAAGGCACGCGATCTTAAGAGCATTATTGCTCCTAGCGTGCCCTCAAACTGTATAAAAAAAACCCGTTTTACCTTTTTTGGAAAACCTAAAAGGTTTTTTCTTTGGTAACAAAATGAGCAAAGCTCCAAAAAGGCGACTATAAGTCCAAAGTAAAATCAATAATTTTTATTAAGACAAATTCAGATACAAGTGAGGGGAAGTGGACAATGAAGTACGGAAACCGCACACCGCATGGATAACTATGGGTTGCTGTACAATCAGAACCTATGCAGTAACAAGGAATAAATACATAAAGTTACTAAATTATCGCAAAGTGCATATAGTGCATAGCAATGTATGGCAAATAAGAGTAAACCGCCAAAAAAAGTCTTATTCAAGCTCCATCCATCAAGTAGGCAGCTAAATACACAGATCATTATTAGATAGCAGGTGATCATTCACCGTAGTTAAACAGGTATATGACGCCTAAGAAGCAGAGTAGCAAGAGAAGAAGCATGAATTACCTAATGAAATGGCGGGCAAAGGTTCCAGCAGTCAGCAGCCCACCCCCAAGGTTTTTTTCCTTGTAGAAATTGTTGCATTTGCTGTCAAACAAAAACTGCCAAACAAACAATTGTGGTAGAAGGCAATAATGAATATGCCATTGAGGACTGTATTACTTCTGCCACAGAGAGTGTCATTTATATGATAAAAAGTCCCTGCAAAAAAATCTATGTAGGGCGCACTAAACGGCCATTAAAAACAAGGATTAGTGAAAACATCCGGAATATAAAAAAGAAATTCATGGGCCATCCTCTATCAAGCCATTTTGCAAAACATCATGAAGGATCAGTGTCAAACATGAAGGTTATGGGTTTAGAACACGTTCATAAACGGGCACCTAAAGGAGATCATATAAAACTAAAGCCCCGTGCCGAATTAAGCTGGATTTTTAAGCTTGACACTCTCATTCCTAAAGGGTTAAACAGCGAAATTGAACTATTTGGTTTCCACTAAGGATCATCCTTTTTATCAATCTACTTAATTATAGCAGGTGTATATATATATATATATATATATATATATTGTGAGAATCATGTGGGAATAGTGGATGAGGGCAGGTATATCTCGCCCAGATTCCTCTCCTATTTGGCCTAGTCTGGTCAGTATCGCACCTGCTTACTAATGGATAATGGGAGGTGGATATATAAGGATGCAAGGTGGTTGTGTGAGTGTCTCAGCCTGGGAACACAGAGAGCCTGTCTGTGTGAGAGACACACACGTGAGTGGAAGCAGTGCCCACTGCAACTGTGGTTTGGCTGGACGGGAGAAGCCCGCCAGTTGGTAGTTAGGTTGTACTTTGTTTAGTTAGTGCCGGACAGGCAAGGATTTGTTTTATGTTTTATTTCTTTTATGCATTGCTTTCACCATTAATAAACCTGACCCAGAGTCAGTTATACCCGAATCCCAGCTCTGCGCCTGAGTTTTATGCTGAACGCACGTGACCTTTGACCCCAGCAAAGGCGATCCCGGAGTGTTTTATCACATTGTGGTGGAGAACGCGGGCATCACGTTGCAAGCATGAGCATGGAGGACGTGGTGAAAGCGCTGGTACAGTCCACCGCCGTCCAGCAAGAAGCTAATCGGGTGATGATGGCCCAGCTGAAGGAGTTGGTGGACATGACAGCTACCGATCGTTCGCTTCTCCAGCAGGTGGCGCAGCGCTTGGCAAGCTTACCTGAGCTTAACCTGGAAGCCGAGTCGAGAGTGATTCACGTGAGTCGGTACTGGCAGAAAATGACGCCTGATGATGACGTCGAGGCATACCTGACCACGTTTGAACGGACGGCGGTGCGAGAAAAATGGCCGAAGGCACGATGGGCCGGCCTGATTGCCCCGTTTCTTTCCGGTGAGGCACAAAAGGCGTATTATGACCTGGAACCTGAAGCTGCGCAGGACTTTGACAAATTGAAAGCTGAGATCTTGGCCCGGCTGGGAGTGACGACCGCTGTCCGGGCACAGAGAGTGCATCAATGGACTTATCAGCCGGATAAACCACCGTGGTCCCAGATGTTCGACCTGATCCACGTGACGAAGAAGTGGCTACAACCCGAGGTGTTGACAGCGCCAGAGATAATCCAGAGAGTCGTCCTGGACAAGTACCTGAGAGCCCTACCGCCAGCCCTGAGGAAGTGGGTAAGCCATGGAAATCCTACGACGGCAGATCAACTGGTGGATCTGGTTGAACGTTACTCCGTGGCGGAAGGACTCCGAGACGACGCTACCCCACCTCGTTCTTCATCGTCTCCACGTGGAACCGGTAAGACTGTTCCAGGGAGTAGGGGAGATGGAAAAATCCCTAAGACAGTGGGGGAGGAAAACGGGACTGCCCGCACTGCGAGGCCGAGAGTAACGAACTATGGTCTAAGCAAGGGGCCCGTTAGGTGTTTCCGCTGCCAAGAGATGGGACATATTGCTGCGAACTGTCCGGTCACTACTGAACCCATGCAGTGCGATGTCACAGACGCTAAAAACCGCATGTCTATGGTTGCACGGGTAGTGAGTGTGAATGCCGGTCAAAAGGATGTGGAAAAACACTTGTGTGATTTAACTGTTGATGGCAAAAATGTGGTGGCATTGTTAGACTCGGGAAGTGTGGTGACTCTGGTGAAGGCCAGTCTGGTGTCAGCCCCGACTGGACCATCAGACAAATTTTCTGTAACGTGTGTGCATGGAGACACCTGTTCGTACCTCACCACGGTCATATGCATTACTACTTCCTATGGGTCTGTGCAACATAAAGTGGGACTCGTCCCGGCGTTATTGCATGATGTTATCCTGGGCCGGGATTTTCCCCACTTCTGGCAATTGTGGGAGAATCAGTTGATGCCCTCGGGTAATAGTGTACATGATTCTTCTCCCAGGGCGTGTGGGGGTCTCGAACCCCTGGAAGATGTCTCCCCGGAAGACTCGGGGGAAGAGTCTGCGGGAAATGACCTGCAGTTCCCGTTTTCAGTCATGGCGGGTGATACGGAGAAGACCGGGGAAGAGGAGGAGGCCGACAGCCGTCCACCTCCCCGTTTGCCGGATTTAGAAGTTCAGAAAGATGACTTCCAAAGCGAGCAAATAAAGGATCCTACCCTTTCTCAGGCTAGGACAAATGTAAAAGTGATAAATGGGGTACCCGTCGAACCTGGCTCTAGGCTGGCATATCCTTACATGGTTCTGGAGAATGATTTACTCTATCAGATAGAGAAAAAGGGGGAAGATACGGTGCAACTATTAGTCGTGCCAAAACCCTACCGGCGGCAGGTGCTGGACCTGGCCCACGGACATGTGATGGGAGGTCACCTGGGAGTCCAGAAAGCCACCGAAAGGATATTACACTGTTTTGTTTGGCCAGGCATGCATCACGATATTCGTGTATATTGTGAGTCGTGTCCTGACTGCCAAGCCTCTGCACCTAAGCCCCGGTTCTGTAGCCCTTTTGTACCCCTACCTATTATTGAAGTCCCGTTTGAGAGGATTGGGATGGATTTAGTTGGGCCCCTTCCACGGTCTGCACGTGGACACCAACATATCCTGGTCATCTTGGATTATGCCACCCGTTACCCAGAGGCCATCCCTTTGCGTAACACGGCCACCAAGACGATTGCTAAGGAACTGGTGCATGTGTTTAGCCGGGTCGGTATACCAAAACAGATACTCACCGACCAGGGGACCCCCTTTATGTCCAGGATAATGAAGGAGCTCTGCCGATTGTTACAAATCGAACCGTTACGCACATCCGTGTATCACCCTCAAACAGACGGGTTGGTTGAACGGTTCAATAAAACTCTGAAGCAGATGCTGAGAAAGGTGATAGACAAGGATGGGAAGAACTGGGACTATTTACTTCCGTATTTGCTTTTTTCCATCAGGGAAGTACCCCAGTCTTCCACGGGATTCTCGCCTTTCGAGTTATTGTACGTCCGACGTCCTCGCGGACTGTTAGACGTTGCAAAAGAAACCTGGGAGGGTCAGGTCACTCCGTTTAAAACAGTGATAGATCACGTCTAGAGTTGAGCGATACCGTCCGATACTTCAAAGTATCGTATCGGATGGTATCGGCCGATCTTTAAAAAAAGTATCGGTATCGCCGATTCCGATACCGGAAGTCCCATTCAAGTCTATGGGACTTCCGGTATCGGAATAAGAAAAACCCTTTCCTGCCCTTGTACAGCCTCTCTGGGGTCTGTACGGGCCTTTCGGGGGGCTGTGCCGGCCTGCCAGGGGGTCTGTGCAGGCTCCGGTGGTCTGTGCCGGCCTGCCGGTGGTCTGTGCAGGCTCCGGGGGGCTGTGCCGGCCTGCCGGGGGGCTGTGCCGGCCTGCCGGGGGGCTGTGCCGGCCTGCCAGGGGGCTGTGCCTGCCTGCCGGGGGGCTGTGCAGGCTCCGGGGGGCTGTGCCGGCCTGCCGGGGGGCTGTGCCGGCCTGCCGGGGGGCTGTGCAGGCTCCGGGGGTCTGTGCAGGCATCGTCCGATGGGACTACAAGTCCCATCGGGCGATGCCTGCTACCATGACAGTGATTGACACATTAGCCAATGATGGGACAGTAGTTAGTCCCATCATCCGGCTAATGTGTTAAATGTTAAAAAAAAAAAAATACTACATACATACTACATGCATGCTACATACATACTACATGCTACATACATACTACATATATACTACATACATACTACATACATGCTACATGCATACTACATGCATGCTACATACATACTACATGCTACATACATACTACATGCATGCTACATACATACTACATATATACTACATACATGCTACATACATACTGCATGCTACATACATACTACATACATACTACATACATACTACATGCATGCTACATACATACTACATATATACTACATACATACTACATACATGCTACATACATACTGCATGCTACATACATACTACATATATACTACATACATACTACATGCATGCTACATACATACTACATATATACTACATACATACTACATGCATGCTACATACATACTACATGCTACATACATACTACATATATACTACATACATACTACATACATGCTACATACATACTGCATGCTACATACATACTACATACATACTACATACATACTACATGCATGCTACATACATACTACATATATACTACATACATACTACATACATGCTACATACATACTGCATGCTACATACATACTACATACATACTACATACATACTACATGCATGCTACATACATACTACATATATACTACATACATACTACATGCATGCTACATACATACTACATGCTACATACATACTACATATATACTACATACATACTACATACATGCTACATACATACTGCATGCTACATACATACTACATACATACTACATACATACTACATGCATGCTACATACATACTACATGCATGCTACATGCATGCTACATACATACTACATGCTCCATACATACCACATACATACTACATACATACTACATACTACATATATACTACATGCATGCTACATACATACTACATGCTACATACATACCACATACATACTACATACATACTACATACATACTACATGCTACATACATACTACATATCTACTACATGCATGCTACATACATACTACATGCTACATACATACCACATACATACTACATACATACTACATACATACTACATGCTACATACATACTACATATATACTACATGCATGCTACATACATACTACATGCTACATACATACCACATACATACTACATACATACTACATACATACTACATGCTACATACATACTACATATATACTACATACATGCTACATACATACTACATGCTACATACATACCACATACATACTACATACATGCTACATATATACTACATGCATGCTACATACATACTACATATATACTACATGCATGCTACATACATACTACATGCTACATGCATGCTACATACATACTACATACATACTACATGCTACATACATACCACATATATACTACATACATACAATACATTCATACAATACATACATAGACATACAGTACATATAACATAGAGTAACATACTTACCAATACTTGTCACATTGTTCCCCGAAGCCATTGTCTTTTCCGGAATAAATATTAACATAACAAACCACAAAAATACTCACCCACGATCCGAAGCAGTCCACGAGTGTGTCCCACGACGATCTTGGGTAGAGAACTGCAGCATCAGCTGTTGCTGCCGTTCTCTACGGGCTGCAGGAATCCAATGACGGAAGGTAGGTATCCTTCCGCACTGTATTCCTCCGCCACTTAAAAAAAAAAAAGTCCCTAGTCTCACTTTATGCCATTGCTGTGTGGGAAATTCCCACGCAGCAATGGCATAAAGTGAGACTAGGGACTTTTTTTTTTTTAAGTGGCGGAGGAATACAGTGCGGAAGGATACCTACCTTCCGTCATTGGATTCCTGCAGCCCGTAGAGAACGGCAGCATCATCTGATGCTGCAGTTCTCTACCCAAGATCGTCGTGGGACACACTCGTGGACTGCTTCGGATCGTGGGTGAGTATTTTTGTGGTTTGTTATGTTAATATTTATTCCGGAAAAGACAATGGCTTCGGGGAACAATGTGACAAGTATTGGTAAGTATGTTACTCTATGTTATATGTACTGTATGTCTATGTATGTATTGTATGAATGTATTGTATGTATGTAGTATATATGTGGTATGTATGTAGCATGTAGTATGTATGTAGTATGTATGTAGCATGCATGTAGCATGTAGTATGTATGTAGCATGCATGTAGTATATATGTAGTATGTATGTAGCATGCATGTAGTATATATGTAGCATGTATGTAGTATGTATGTGGTATGTATGTAGCATGTAGTATGTATGTAGCATGTATGTAGTATATATGTAGTATGTATGTAGCATGTAGTATGTATGTAGTATGTATGCAGTATGTATGTGGTATGTATGTAGCATGTAGTATTCATGTAGTATATATGTAGTATGTATGTAGCATGTAGTATGTATGTAGTATGTATGTAGTATGTATGTGGTATGTATGTAGCATGTAGTATGTATGTAGCATGCATGTAGTATATATGTAGTATGTAGTATGTATGTAGTATGTATGTGGTATGTATGTAGCATGTAGTATGTATGTAGCATGCATGTAGCATGCATGTTGTATGTATGTAGCATGCATGTAGCATGCATGTAGTATGTATGTAGTATGTATGTAGTATGTATGTAGCATGCAGTATGTATGTAGCATGTATGTAGTATGTATGTAGTATATATGTAGTATGTATGTAGCATGTAGTATGTATGTAGCATGCATGTAGTATATATGTAGTATGTATGTAGCATGCATGTAGTATGTATGTAGTATGTATGTAGTATGTATGTAGCATGCAGTATGTATGTAGCATGTATGTAGTATATATGTAGTATGTATGTAGCATGCATGTAGTATGTATGTAGCATGTAGTATGTATGTAGCATGCATGTAGTATGTATGTAGCATGTATGTAGTATGTATGTAGTATATATGTAGTATGTATGTAGCATGTAGTATGTATGTAGCATGCATGTAGTATGTATGTAGTATTTTTTTTTTTTTTTTTTTTTAACATTTAACACATTAGCCGGATGATGGGACTACTACTGTCCCATCATTGGCTAATGTGTCAATCACTGTCATGGTAGCAGGCATCGCCCGATGGGACTTGTAGTCCCATCGGACGATGCTTGCACAGACCCCCGGACATCAGCACAGCCCCCCGGCAGGCCGGCACAGCCCCCCGGCAGGCCGGTACAGACCCCCACAGGGTGCACAGACCACCGGCAGGCCGGCACAGCCCCCCGGCAGGCCGGTACAGACCCCCACAGGGTGCACAGACCACCGGCAGGCCGGCACAGCCCCCCGGCAGGCCGGTACAGACCCCGGGCAGTCCACACAGCCCCCCGGCAGGCCGGCACAGCCCCCCGGCAGGCCGGCAGAGACCCCCGGAAGGCCCGAAATGACGGCGCATCATGATGTGCACACACCGCGCATCATGATGACGTCAGGCCGTCAATCAACTGAACTTCCGATTCCGATGCCGAATTCCGATATTGAAAAAATATCGGAAGTCGGTATCGGAATTCCGATACAGCAAGTATCGGCCGATACCCGATACTTGCGGTATCGGAATGCTCAACACTAATCACGTCACACAAATGCAGGACCGTATTGCGGCTGTT
Organism: Dendrobates tinctorius; assembly: GCF_039654945.1. Taxonomy (NCBI): domain Eukaryota; kingdom Metazoa; phylum Chordata; class Amphibia; order Anura; family Dendrobatidae; genus Dendrobates; species Dendrobates tinctorius. Next base: position 3,647,456 of record NW_027361680.1, on the reverse strand, counting down.
ATGCCTATCGTCAAAGAACACATGATACAGGCTCAAGGAGCCCAAAAAAGAATCTATGATAGGGGCGCCAAGATCCGTACGTTTGCACCCGGAGATAGGGTGTTGATCCTGGTCCCCACGGTGGACAGTAAGTTCCTGGCAAAGTGGCAGGGCCCCTTTGAGATCAAGGAAAGAGTTGGTGAAGTAAACTACAAAGTATACCAGGCAGGTAAACGGAAACCTGAGCAGATTTATCATGTAAATCTGATAAAGCCCTGGAAGGATCGGTCTGCCTTGTCAGCGGAGCTGGCCCGTCCTGTCTGCTCGCATACCGTACCGGAGGTACGGGTTGCAGAGACTCTCTCAGAGCGGCAAAAGACGGAAGTCAGGCAGTTTCTACTTCACAACCAAAAGTTTTTCTCAGAAAAACCCGGGCAGACTATGCTAATGAAACATGACATCGTAACGGAACCTGGTGTCACAGTTCACGTAAAGCCCTACCGAATCCCGGAAGCGCGCCGTGAAGCCGTTTCCCGAGAAGAGAAGGCAATGTTAGAGTTAGGAGTCATTGAGGAATCGCACAGTGCGTGGTCCAGCCCGATTGTGCTAATTCCTAAACCGGACGGCACCATCCGGTTCTGCAATGACTTCAGGAAACTGAATGCGGTCTCAAAATTTGATGCCTACCCTATGCCCCGAGTCGATGAGTTAATAGATCGGTTAGGAAAAGCCCGGTATATTACGACCCTAGACCTAACAAAGGGGTATTGGCAGATCCCTCTGGCGGAGGCTGCCAGAGAAAAGACGGCATTTGCTACCCCAGAAGGTCTATTTCAGTATGTGTATATGCCGTTTGGACTGCACGGAGCACCAGCGACCTTCCAGAGACTGATGGATCGAGTCCTGAGGCCACATTGGCAGTACGCTTCGGCCTATTTGGACGACATTGTCATTTACAGCTTGGACTGGGAGACTCATCTCCAGAAAGTACAAGCTGTGATTGACGACCTGTGGGAGGCAGGTCTAACCGCGAACCCCAAGAAATGTCACATCGGGCTAGAAGAAGCCCGGTATTTGGGGTATGTAATTGGGAGGGGTGTTGTTAAACCCCAGGTTGATAAGATTCAGGCGGTTCAGGACTGGCCACAACCTGTCAACAAGAAGCAGGTGCAAGCCTTCCTGGGGATTGCCGGTTATTATCGCCGGTTCATACCCAATTTTGCAGCCATCGCTACCCCCCTGACGGATCTTACAAAAGGGAAAGACTCCGTCATGATTAAATGGAGTTTAGCGGCTGAAGAAGCCTTCCATAGCCTAAAACGGGCACTTTGCTCTCAGCCCGTACTGGTGACTCCAGACTTCCGCAGCGAGTTTGTGGTACAAACGGATGCCTCTGATACCGGTATCGGGGCCGTACTCTCACAAGTGAGGGATGGAGTGGAACACCCAGTCCTCTATCTCAGCAGGAAGCTGAATAAACACGAGCAAAGGTATGCAGTCGTGGAAAAAGAGTGCCTAGCCATTAAGTGGGCTCTAGAGGCCCTCAAATATTACCTGGTGGGCCTAAAGTTCAGGCTGATCACTGACCATGCCCCTCTCAAGTGGATGCACTTGAACAAGGACCGGAATAGCCGGGTGACCCGGTGGTTCCTTGCCCTGCAGGCCTACACTTTTACGGTGGAGCACCGCCCAGGGGTACAGATGGGGAATGCAGATGCCCTGTCCCAAGTGCACTGTTTGGCGGGTGTCATTGCTCGACCAGAGTGGTCTGAGCAGAAGGGGGGATATGTGAGAATCATGTGGGAATAGTGGATGAGGGCAGGTATATCTCGCCCAGATACCTTCCTATGTGGCCTAGTCTGGTCAGTATCGCACCTGCTTACTAATGGATAATGGGAGGTGGATATATAAGGATGCAAGGTGGTTGTGTGAGTGTCTCAGCCTGGGAACACAGAGAGCCTGTCTGTGTGAGAGACACACACGTGAGTGGAAGCAGTGCCCACTGCAACTGTGGTTTGGCTGGACGGGAGAAGCCCGCCAGTTGGTAGTTAGGTTGTACTTTGTTTAGTTAGTGCCGGACAGGCAAGGATTTGTTTTATGTTTTATTTCTTTTATGCATTGCTTTCACCATTAATAAACCTGACCCAGAGTCAGTTATACCCGAATCCCAGCTCTGCGCCTGAGTTTTATGCTGAACGCACGTGACCTTTGACCCCAGCAAAGGCGATCCCGGAGTGTTTTATCACAATATATATATACTGTATATATATATATGTGTATATATATAGTGCCAAGATCACCAGTTGGACCATATCCATGAGGAAGGAGACAGGAGTCTCTGAAACGCGTCAGATAGTTTTTTTGGTACATACCGCGATCCATAGTGGCTGCAGCCGAGCACATCACGTGCCTCTGACATCACGCAAGTCCTGTGCTGATGAGCACAGCGTGACGGTCGGGCACAGCGTTCAACACGCAAGTCTTTTTTTCAGCCAGCATTATAGCGCTTGCTGCCGCCAGCCGGGGCAGCACCGCTACCGTGACTATTGCAAGCGATAAGGAAAAAGGAATCATTTGTAAATTTAACAGGGGAGTGACATCAATCCCAGAAGGACCTGTGGAACCTGCAACTTGGAATCAGCGGCGGCTTCCTTCAAGTCTGTAGCCGCCTACTTCAGCTGTGGCAGCCTTAACCCTTACTACTTTATGAGGTAACTTTGATCCAAGTGCAATATCTGTTACTGGGCACCTTGATTTCAGACTGAATTCATCCTTTTTTTGTGTGGTTTAACAATAGGAGACAAGTTCGCTCCACGTTTAGCATAAGATATCAAGTATCCAAAGGGATTGGTATGATTGCTTTCGTGCTAACTATACTGTTTGTCCTAATTTGGTTATTCATTACTGGCTCATATATTTGTTTTTCCATTTTATTCATTTTACGGCGACTCCAAGCTCAATAGTAGTATTTTTTGTTTTATAACCTTTTTATTTTAACAGAGACCTTGCATACCTGGAAAGGGGGGTGAGGGGGACCATGCATACCAGGAAAGGGGGGTGAGAGGACCATGCGTACCAGGAAAGAGGGGTGAGGGGACCATGCATACCAGCAAAGGGGGGGGGGTGAGGGGACCATGCATACCCGAAAATGGGGGGGAGGGGGACCATGAATACCAGCAAATGGGGGGAGGGGACCATGCATACCAGGAAAGTGGGGGTGAGAGGACCATGCATACCAGGAAAGGGGGGAGGGGGGACCATGCATACCAGGAAAGGGGGGTGAGAGGACCATACATACCAGGATAGGGGGGAGGGGGATCATGCATACCAGGAAAGGGGGGTGAAAGAACCATGCATACCAGTATTTGTGTGTGAGGGGACCATGCATACCAGGAAAGGGGGGTGAGGGGGATCATGCATACCAGGAAAGGGGGTGAGGGGATCATGTTTACCAGGAAAGAGGGGTGAGGGGACCATGCATACCAGGATAGGGGGGTGAGGAGACCATACATACCAGGATTTGGGGGTGAGAGGACCATGCATTCCAGGATTGGAGGGTGAGGGGACCATGCATACCAGGATTGGGGGGTGAGGGGACCATGCTTACCAGGATTGGTGGGTGAGGGGTACCATGCATATCAGGATTGGGGGGTGAGAGGACCATGCTTATCAGGACTGGGGGGTGAGAGGACCATGCATTCCAGGATTGGGGGGTGAGAGGACCATGCACACCAGGATTGGGGGTAAGAGGACCATGCATTCCAGGACTGGAGAGTGAGGGGACCATGCTTACCAGGATTTGGGGGTGAGAGGACCATGCATATCAGGATTGGGAGGTGAGGGGACCATGCATACCAGGAAAGGGGGGTGAGGGGACCATGCTTACCAGGATTGGGGGGTGAGGGGACCATGCATATCAGGATTGGGGGGTGAGGGGACCATGCTTACCAGGATTGGTGGGTGAGGGGTACCATGCATATCAGGATTGGGGGTGAGAGGACCATGCCTATCAGGATTGGGGGGTGAGGGGACCATGCATACCAGAATGGGGGGAGGGGTACCATGCATATCAGGATTGGGGGGTGAGAGGACCATGTATACCAGGATTGGGGGGTGAGAGGACCATGCATACCAGGATTGGGGGGCGAGAGGACCATGCATTCCAGGATTGGAGAGTGAGGGGACTATGCTTACCAGGATTTGGGGGTGAGAGGACCATGCATATCAGGATTGGGAGGTGAGGGGGACCATGCATACCAGGAAAGGGGGGTGAGGGGACCATGCTTACCAGGATAGAGGGGTGAGGGGACCATGCATATCAGGATTGGGGGGTGAGGAGACCATGCATATCAGGATTGGGGAGGTGCATTATTATTAAAACTTCATATATAAACTATTTACATATTCTAGAATACCCAATGCATTAGAATCGAGCCACCATCTAGTATACAGATAAGTGTATAAATTTAAACATATACATTACATTTAATAGGGGTGGTCCATGTTTTTCACAAAATTCTGCAGTCACTTTATGTGTCATTACTCCTTGTGACTGAAAACATCTGAATTTTCAGAATGGGTGCAGCGCACACTGTGAGGATTCTAGTCTGAATGTGGTCAGGAGCATGCATATTGCATATGTCACATGACCAATTAGTTTCAATCCAAACAATAGAAAATTCTCACAGCATACGCCGCACATAAGTATAATAGGAGTAATTTGGTCTACTGCCTGGGTACATTAAATTTTTTGATCATTTTCAGTATAAGGCTGGGATCACATTCCTGTGTTCTATACTGAGCACTTAAGACAGGGTTTCCGTGTAAATTCCCAAAAATGTGATTAGTACAAGACACTAATGAGACAGACGGAGAGATTTTGGACCTGTTTGGCATCTGTTCCAGTGGTATCCATATTTTTTAGGAGTGCACAGAACTGTGGTTGATTACACATGCCTAAAATTATGGGACACCGCCGGAACAGTGACCAGACAGATTCTAAAGTGACTCCATCTGTCTCATTATAGTAAGTAGTTGCATCAGAAGTTTTGTTTGAATTGTGTTTTTTGAAATTTACATGGAAACACCAATTTAAGTGCTCAGCGGAGAGCACAGGATAAATGTAAAACCAAGCCTTATTCTGATTTTTGCAAGGCAAAATGAATAACTAAACAACAGTACAATAGTTTTTATTTTTACACGGCATTAGTGATAAAATGGCTTTATTCTTTGGGTTAGTGTGATTACAGAGATAGCAGATTTATATTTTTTATATTTTGCTACTATCACACAGTAAAATGCTTGTTTATAAAAAATATAATTTTTCCATTGCCACATTCTAAGAGCTGTAACTTTTATAGTTTTTTGCAAACAGAGTCATGTGAAAGCTTACTTTTTTCAAGATGAGTTGAAGTTTTTTTTTTCTCTACCATTTTGGGGTACATAATTTTTTTACCAATTTTTATTCACATTTTTCATATGCAGAAAAAACTTTCAATTCATTTATTGCTTTTATAATATTTTTTTGCTTGCTTCACCATGAGGTAAAAATGATGAAACTGATTTATCCTTTGGGTCGGTACTAGAGTTGAGCGAAATGGGTCAAAAAATTTCAAAAGTCGCCGACTTTTGGTAAAGTTGGCTTTCATGAAACGAAACCCGACCCTAGGGTGAGGTCGGCCACGAGCTCGGCGACTTTAGTGCCAAAGTCGAGTTTCAAAAGTTTGTTTTCCGCCCTTTTTCAGCCAATCAGGATCCACGGACACTGTGGGCAGCGTGATGACATAGGCAGGGGTCACCACCATCTTTGAGAAGGGCATGCAAGTGATTGGCTTGCTTTGGGGGGCGTCACAGGGGGTATAAAAGGGCGTGCACGCCGACCGCCATGTTACTCATGCTGATCTCAGAATAGGGAGAGCAGCTGCTGCTGCTGATTCTGTAGGGAGAGCGTTAGGCAGGGAAGAAGACACCAAAAACTGCTTCTGCTGCTAGCGATTTTGCCTGTACAACACACCAGTTACTGTGCAGTGCAAGTGGAGGCTATATTTTGCTGGATCAGCTGTGTTGGTTGTTAGGCTGCCTTATAAGGCTTCCTGATAGCTGCATTGCTGTTTTCCCACTGCTCTGCAAACTGCTTTTTTAAAAGCAATCCAATTTTTTTTTTCTTGTCCTGGTGAGGTACTGAGCGTGCATTTTTTCACACCATACAGCGGTGTACGCTCCTCACACAGTACCGTGTAACGGCTGTTATCACAGCCACAGTGAAGCTATCTGTGTGTGACTCTGTAAGAATAAGTCGAGGACATGTTCCGTTCTTACAGACCTCCACCTTCTAGTTTTGTCTGTTTTTCAAACAGTTAAGTAGATTTGCTGTTTGATCACATTCAAAACTATAGAGAGACAGCGTGTGTCAGTCCGTATACTTAAAAAACACGGAGCTTGACAATTTTACGCACACCGGACCGCGGTGTACATGTACGCTTCTCTCTCAGTACCGTGTAACGGCTGTTATCACGGCCACAGTGAAGCTATCTGTGTGTGATTCTGTAAGAATAAGTTGAGGACATGTTCCGTTATTACAGACCTACACTCTAGGGAGATTCCTATTCTGCCCAATTCTATATACACCTTGTAGTTTGTCATACACTAGCCAATTTCTTCCTGTGACATAGCGGTGTGATATTCACTGGGCCTCACACAATCCAACAGTGTCCACAAGTGTGTTCAGAAATTCTACATCTCCCCTGTCCTATAGTGACATTTTTCACACCTGCGACATTGAGCCTGTGACATAGCAGTGTGATATTCACTGGGCCTCACACAATCCAACAGTGTCCACAAGTGTGTTCAGAAATTCTACATCTGCCCTGTCCTATAGTGACATTTTTCACACCTGCGACATTGAGCCTGTGACATAGCGGTGTGATATTCACTGGGCCTCACACAATCCAACAGTGTCCACAAGTGTGTTCAAAAATTCTACATCTGCCCTGTCCTATAGTGACATTTTTCACACCTGCGACATTGAGCCTGTGACATAGCGGTGTGATATTCACTGGGCCTCACACAATCCAACAGTGTCCACAAGTGTGTTCAAAAATTCTACATCTCCCCTGTCCTATAGTGACATTTTTCACACCTGCGACATTGAGCCTGTGACATAGCGGTGTGATATTCACTGGGCCTCACACAATCCAACAGTGTCCACAAGTGTGTTCGGAAATTCTACATCTCCCCTGTCCTATAGTGACATTTTTCACATCTGCGACATTGAGCCTGTGACATAGCGGTGTGATATTCACTGGGCCTCACACAATCCAACAGTGTCCACAAGTGTGTTCAGAAATTCTACATCTCCCCTGTCCTATAGCGACATTTTTCACACCTGCGACATTGAGCCTGTGACATAGCAGTGTGATATTCACTGGGCCTCACACAATCCAACAGTGTCCACAAGTGTGTTCAGAAATTCTACATCTGCCCTGTCCTATAGTGACATTTTTCACACCTGCGACATTGAGCCTGTGACATAGCGGTGTGATATTCACTGGGCCTCACACAATCCAACAGTGTCCACAAGTGTGTTCAAAAATTCTACATCTGCCCTGTCCTATAGTGACATTTTTCACACCTGCGACATTGAGCCTGTGACATAGCGGTGTGATATTCACTGGGCCTCACACAATCCAACAGTGTCCACAAGTGTGTTCGGAAATTCTACATCTCCCCTGTCCTATAGTGACATTTTTCACATCTGCGACATTGAGCCTGTGACATAGCGGTGTGATATTCACTGGGCCTCACACAATCCAACAGTGTCCACAAGTGTGTTCAGAAATTCTACATCTCCCCTGTCCTATAGCGACATTTTTCACACTGCGATATTGAGCCTGTGACATAGCGGTGTGATATTCACTGGGCCTCACACAATCCAACAGTGTCCACAACTGTGTTCAGAAATTCTACATCTCCCCTGTCCTATATACACCTTGTACCTTGTTTTACATTACTATCTAGTTTGTGGGATTTTGTGTACATTTTTACCAAAAATAAGGAAGGCTGGTGGAAGAGGCCGTGGAATTGGGTGGGGGTTGCCAGCTGCTAATGATGGTGTTGGTGGTGGATCTGATGGTAGTGGCAAAAGCAAAATAGGACCAAATGCAGGAGGTGTTGAGTGTTGTGAGTTCATTTTCCCCTTCGTCACTGAGGTCTGGTGAACTCCCTATTCTGGTAAAGGAAGGTAATGAGCCTGATTATCAGGCACCTGAGCCTAATGAGGATGACTGGCTGAGTGGAGTCACGGACTGGATATAAGGCTGCCGACGCCCTTCTGCCCTGCGGGTGATTTCTCTGTGGACTTCTAGGACACCAGTCTGATTTCTGCTCATCTAAAGCTAAGTTTTCTGCTTTGCCTGTTAGCATTTGTTTTTTGTTTTTGTTTTCCTTGCTTTTCTGGATTCTGCCATTCCCTGCTGGGGTGAGCTGAATCTCCTTTTGCCTGTTGCTCTGTCTTCAGAATATTCCTGAGTACTGACATAGCTTTTTTGAAGCCTAGCGTCTTCAGGGCCTTTTTCACTGTCAGTCTGTTGGCTCTTATTTTTATAGGGTTTTTCACGGATTGCAGACAGCAGCCTTCCTGTCCTTTCCTATCTAGTTAGCTTGGGCCCCGTCTTTGCTCAGTCTATCTTTCTGTCTGTGTTAGTGTTTTCATCTTGCTTCACCGTCATTATATGTTGGGGGCTGCCTATTGCTTTGGGGTCTGCTCTGGGGCAGTTTAGATTTCCCCTTTCTTTCTTTAGGCCTATTTAATTCTCCGGCTGTGATCGAGGGGTCTAGGGCATCGTAGGAACCCCCCACGGCTACTGTTAGTTGTTGTGGATAGGATCAGGGGTCTGCAATCTGATAGCTGCCAACCTCTCTGGTTTTCTGGACTTAGCAAGCATTTCTGTTTTTGCCTCCTACGGTGACTCAATCATAACAGTTGAGCCTGCGTCATCGTCTGGCTACACAAGGCCTCGAAGACTTAGTTTTCTAGGAGTTGGCAAACAGCTTTTAAAGCCAGAGCTTCAGGAAAAAGTTTTGGCTTACATTGCTGACTCATCCTCCAGCTCTATCGCCTCCTCTTCTGAAGTTGTAAAAAATAAAAGCACTGAGTCGTCATTGGAGGCTCATGTTCATGAACCACACCTTTCCTTGTGTCCTTCACCCCAACCAAGATTGAAGGATGACGCAGGCCATACAACTGATTACTCCATGGAGCTGTTTTCACATACCATGCCTGGGTTATCAAGTGAAATGGTGAATTACCCAGGCCAAGATGAATCTGACATGGGGTGCACTGATGCACAGCCACTGATAGATGATTCTGCTGGTACATTCATTCAGAGCACTACATTGCCCTCGCAGTGTAATGAGCCAGATTCTGACCCTGATGAGACTCAGGTGCCCCTTCCCGCATAGTATACCACCATACACGGTGACACAGAGGAAGGTGCACATGACATTGAAGAGGAGGTGATGGATGACCCAGTTGTTGACCCAGATTGGCATCCATTGGGGGAAGAGGGTGCTGCTTCCAATAGCTCAGATGAGGAGGAGGAGCATCCATAGCAAACATCGACATCGCAACAGCTGTTATCTGGCAGGCCCGGAGCACTCCAAAGACAGGTTCCAAAAATCAAAAGAGTTGCTGGACAGCTTGTCCAGACGGTCTAAATAGCACAGCGTGCTAGGCCGAAAAATGTCTTCCAAAGTAGGAAGAGTGCAGTGTGGCACTTTTTTGAACAAAATCCTCATGATCAGGCCAAGGTTATCTGTAAGAAGTGCGCAAAGACCTTTAGCCGAGGGAAAAATCTGAAAAATTTGAATACCAGTTGCATGCTTAGACATTTAACCAGCATGCACATGCAAGCTTGGACACAACACCAAACCTCAAGTACCACATGTGCAACTGATCACAAAGAAGGTAGTCAGCAACGCTACATTATTTCCCCCACTGTAAGCCCACCGGTGAGCACAGCAGCAAATGTTGAGGTGTCGTTGCAAGGCCAAAGCAGTCAGGGAATCCCACTGTTATATCAACGAAAGACTGAATCTAGGCCATCAGAAAGGACACCAACTCCATCACCATCATCAACCCTCTCTCAGTCCGCCCTGTCCACTGCTAGTTCAAACCATATGCAGCTCTCAAGTCCAGCTCACCCTACCAGAGACTATGAGTAGGTCTAGAAAGTACTCAGTCTCTCATCCGCGTACACTGGGTTTGAACGCCCACATTGCCAAACTAATCTCGTTAGAGATGATGCCCTATCAGTTGGTGGAAAGCGCAGCTTTCCGCAAACTCATGGCCTATGCAGTACCACGCTATGACCTACCCAGTCGCCACTTCTTCTCTCGCAAAGCCATCCCAGCCCTCCACCATCATGTGAAAGACCGCAATGTCCATGCACTCAAGCAGTCAGTGAGTGGAAAGGTGCATTTCACAACAGATGCATGGTCCAGTTGGCATGGCCAGGGCCGTTACGTGTCCATCACTGTGCACTGGGTTAATGTGGTGGATGCAGGGTCCACAGGGGACAGTGGTGGTGGGACAGTGCTGCCTAGCCCACGGTATAGGAAACAGTTGGCTGTAGGCTTTTGACCCTCCTCCTCCTCCTCCAGAAGCGAAAGCTCGTCCACAGAGCGCTGTCGTACGAGCACTCCATCTGCAGCTGCCACTGTTGCACACGAGGTGTCCCCCTATCGAGCAGCTAGTGGAAAGCGTCAGCAGGCTGTGTTGCAGATGATGTGTTTGGGTGACAGACACACCGCCGAGGTGCTGGCCGAGTACTTGAAGCGACAAACTAAGTCATGGATGGGCAGTATACATCTTGAGGCAGGCAAGGTAGTTAGTGATAACGGCCGTAATTTTGTGGCAGCCATAGCCCTTTCAAAACTCAATCACATACCTTGCTTGGCTCACACCTTGAACCTGGTGGTGCAGTGCTTCCTCAACAATTATCCGGAGTTAACAGCCCTGTTCCAGAAGGTGCAAAGACTGTGCGCGCACATCCGCCGGTCGCCTGTACAGTCCATTCGTATGCAGAAGCTGCAGCGATTGCTCCACCTTCCCAACCACCGCCTCATTATCGACATTGCAACAAGGTGGAACTCCACCCTGCACATGGTTGAGCAGCTGTGCGAACAGAGGCAGGCCATAATGCATTTGTGGGAGGATACACGGCCAGGCACTTTGAGAGCTGACATGGAGTTGACAGGTGTGCAGTGGTCGAAGCTGAAAGACCTCTGTAAAGTCCTTCAGTGTTTTGAGGAATGGACACGGCTGGTAAGCGCAGACAACGCCATCCTAAGCATGAGCATCCCACTTATGCGTCTGCTCATGCAAACTTTGACGCACCTTAAGGAGCAGGCGTCTTCAGCCAATGTTGACGAGGAGGAAGAGGAGGAGGGAATCCTTGATGACATTCAGCCATTGTCTGCTCAGCGACCTCTCCTGGACGAGGTGGTGGAAGAAGAGGAGGAGGAGGAGGATGATGGGGATGATTACTTAGGGGAGGAGGATGCATCTCTTGGGGCAAGTGAAAATGTTGGCGTGGCAAGGTCTGGTACAGGGTTTGTGCGTGACTGGAGGGATGTGGATTTGCCAGAAAGTGCTCCTCCAACCAGCACTCGCAGTGCATCATTGACACAGGGAACATTGGCCCACATGTCAGATTATGCCTTGCAGATCCTAAAAAGGGACCCCCGCATTGCCAAAATGATGAACGATGACGACTACTGGTTGGCCAGCATCCTGGATCCACGCTATAAAGGCAAATTACAAAACATCATGCCACACGAGAACCTTGACCTAATATTGGCTAATAAACAAGCAACTCTGGTAAACCGGTTGGATGAGGCATTCCCAGCACACAGCAGTGGTGATGGTTCTCACACGAGCCGTACGGGCCGGGGGCAGCTTGGCAGAGGTGTTCGTGGTGCCCACAGCAGAAGTGGCGTTGGAGACAGGGGTTTCATGACAATGTTGTGGACTGATTTTTCCAGTACCGCTCACACAACTGGTAATACTGCATCGATGGAAAGTGACAGGAGACAGCAGTTGTCAACTGGTTACAAACTACTTTTCCTCCCATATCGATGTTCTCCCGCACAGGTCATTCCCCTTTGACTATTGGGCCGCTAAACTGGACACCTGGCCTGAATTGGCACAATATGCCTTACAGGAGCTCGCTTGCCCAGCTGCAAGTGTGCTATCGGAAAGAGTCTTCAGTGCAGCTGGATCAATCCTGACCGAAAAAAGGACCCGTCTGTCAACCCAAAATGTGGATGATCTAACCTTCATTAAAATGAACCATGCATGGGTTTCCAAGGATTTTGTCACACCTTCCCTTCATGACACATAGGTTGCCAGAAAAATGGCTTGCTTTGGTCCTCCTCCAATTCCGCGCACTTGACCTATTTCGCCTTTTGCAGCAGCTGAATGTCCCACATCAACATATGCCACTTTGTAAACCGCCCTAACTGGGCTGCCCCCCCCATGGCCGGGGTCACCACCTAGCGCACGAAACCGTGCGAGTGCCGTTGCCCTGGACAGGTGGGTAGGCCGACTCTTGGGCGCGGGCACTGGCACATGGGCCCTCATAGTGCAATCAAGTGTCTCTGACGGTGGTGGTGCACACCCGCCGTCAGACACACCGCCGTACTATGAGGGGCCCAGTGCCAGTACCGATGCCCACGAGTGTGCCCCCCTTGCTTGGGCAGGGCCCCAGCATTTGCAATGTTTACCTCTCCCTGCTCCTCCGCTGTGTAGTCTGGGCTGTCAAATCCTTCACTGGGAGTGCCACTACAAATTGATTGAACTGAAAGATGATGGTTAAGATGTAGCTATGCCCTGTCCTGCTGGCCGGGATCTAGCTCCAGATGATCAATGGCTTTCATTTCTTATGGACGTCGACTCACAATGACATGCAGTGGTGGTTTATCATCAGCTTTCACAGTTTTCCTACTCACAAACGTGTGACATTCCGGCGCACATTTTAAAATGTGCCCTCTCATGCCAATCAAACAGAATCGCCTACGGCCTGTGGCTTCTGTCTTTTCCACTCCAAAGTTACGTGACAGATCATGATAGCCAGTGAGCACCATGTTTACATCGCTCCCTGTAATAAAAATTTGATTGAGATGAGTAACAGTGATGGAATCAACGGAAGTGCGATACAGCAAGACTTTATTCACAAAAAAATGTTTTCGCTGTCTCAACACACAAATTAATTGAGGGTCAGCATCGCCTATGAGAATTGTGACGGAAGTTTTTCCAGTGATTAGTAATTCCTAGATTTCTGCAATCACTAGCCTTTATGTCAGTAATTGTATGCATCTCATTTCCTATAGCGGAGAGGCTGGACTGTATTACTGAGACAGAAATATATATGAAGATTTAAAAATAACACCAAAAGTATATAGTTGTGTACGCCTCAAATGCATTTCCTTTTTTCCACTTTTTAGATTGCTGTGTAATCCATACTGAGAACACGTAGATTTTACATGTTTAAACTATATATACCTGCTATCCAGTGATAAAGTACCCTTTCTCAACTTTGTACAATCTGGTCAAATCCATACTGGGCCTGAGAATATCTGAGTCTGCCTTCTGATCTATAGACATATATTTTTAATGTGTAAACTAGGCTACATATATACGTGTTATCCGGTGAAACGGTACCCTTTATCAACTTTCTACAATGTTGTTGAATCCATACTGGGCCTGAGAACGGCTGCCGAGCTGTTAAGCAAGCTACAGCACCTGTGGTTTGGACACGTAATTTTTTCAGGAATCACGGTTAGGCCTAACTCCGGAATTGCGGTTGACCTGAACTTACTGGGAAATCATCGTTCGTTCGCGGGGAATAATCTGAATCCTAGATCCCCATCACTAACGGAGTTCAGCAGGTTATCTGCACCTGTAAGCGACAAAAGCTGGTCCTTTCAGTGTAGCGTGCATGCAGCCCTGGACATGTACGGGAATGCTAGACCTGTTATTGCTCGATCTCACATGCCAGAGCCTCGCTTATCCCTCTAGTAAGCTTGACGCATACTACGGGGGCATGCCGTAGTCTCGGTTGTTAACGGAATAAAGCTGAGAAATCGCTAGCACAACTACAAACACACATACCACACCACACACAGAATCGACACAGCTTTCAAAGTGTGCATCTTTTCTTTAGGTGGCATGGTTGTGGTTTCCCGGGTGGAGTCCAATTAAGCCACAGGCTCCACTCCTGGTGGTGCCCTTTTGGACATTCCTTTAAGGTTCAGCTTTGCAATCATGCTGCCCCCGGAAACCAAAAACTTTGCCTTCATGGACGCTGTTTGGAGGTTCGTGGTAATAACGCCGCCCGATCAGCAGTCGGCATATGGGTCGCCCTCCCAGGGCTGTGGGGTACTCGGTACTGGGCCGGGGTCAGTGGGATGTGTCACAGCAGCGGTGACCCGGACGGTGGCCCTGGGCGCCCAAGTAAATGGTGTGGTATAATGGTAAAGAGTTTATACAGATAGATTGACGCCACCTGTGGTGTTCGGCAACATAGATGTAAGGCCGACGCTGCATGCAGATCCTCTGGGACTGATGGTGTTGAGCAGCAAAGATGGTGAAGCTCCCCACAGGTGGAGCTGGAGTCCCAGGGAAGTGTAGATGTAGTGATGGGGGAAAGGCACAGGCTGTGTAGGTGCTGGTACCCAGATGTAGCGGTGCTGGAATAACTGTAGGACACCAGAGCGTGCAGTTCCAAAGCTTTACTCACAGTCTGCAGGTTACACAGATGCCTGCCTCCGTGCTGTGTCCTCCGGGTCAGGACCTCAGCCAACCTCCGGGACCAAAATGGAAAGCTCCCTTCCAACACTCCGCCAACATGTACCTTCCTGAACGTCTCCTTTCTAGCGCTTGTGGGGGAAGCACTCACAGGACCGTGGTTCACTGAAGCGCCTCCTGTCTAACAGATGTTCCTCAGACTTTACTTGTATGGCAGACAGCTGTAGCCTTTTCCTTCTGGCTCCCACACGTCGATGCTGGGGCCTCCGAGCCTTAGTTGGGTACAGAGCATTTATAGCTACTACTACCCCTGGTTTCTGCTGCAGGAACGTCAGTGTCCCTACAAACTCGGAGACCGGAATTGGGACCATGCGCTCCAGCTAGGAGTGAGCCTTAACTCTGCTCATCCTCCAGCTCCCCTTCTCACGTCCACACACTTCCCCTTCTCTGCACAGAGTGCCCTAACTTACCTCCTCCCGACCACAGAGAGCAGCTCCTCAGCAGTCAGGTTCAGAGGTCTCCCTGCTAGCCTGGAGTGGGAAATGTGTTGTGTGTTGGTTTCACTGCTAGAGAGATCCTTCATTGCTCCCAAGCTTGACAACACACTCCCTAGGAGGAAGGTAATGCCACAGTGGCGACCGTACTCTTGGGGACGCCACAAGTGCACTGAGGCCCAGCCACTGCTGGATGATGCTGCTGGTACATTGACCCAGACCACTACATTCCCCTCGCACTCTACACTGCCAGAATCTGAGCCAGAGGAAACTCAGGTTCCCTTTCCCACATACTATACCACCTTACACGGTGACAAAGAGGAAGGTGCAGATGAAAGTGCAGGTTCCTTGAGCAGGTGGGGGGCATACTCATGGGCGATGGCACTGGCACAGGGCACCGCATAGTACGCAAAAGTGTCTCTGCCGGTGGGAGGGCCTAAACAGTCAAGTGCAGTGAGATGGAAGATGGGGACGACAAGGAGTTCAGAGTAGTGCTGGGATTCCCTAGCAAGGAGACTTATGTAATTGTTTTCAATGTTGGAACAGCAATTTTTGGGGAGCACTATACTCTGGTGAATGATATATGGGGCCCACCATACACTGGAGCATTCCAAAAGTGGTCATCAGACACTGGAGCAGCATTTACAGGGCCCATTATACACTAGAGCAGTAGAAATGGGGCCCATTATATATGGAGCATTATTTGGGCCCATAAGACAGTGGAGCTTCATCCATTGGGACCAACATATACTATAGCATTATGTGGAGCTCATCATATACAGTTTGAAACATTATATGGGATCAATGATTCCATATGGAGAAATATATGGGCCTCATTACTCTGTATAGCGCACTAAGCGCTGGCCATAATACTGTATGGAGTTATATACTGTCCGTTTTTGGAGGTATTGGAGAATTTAAAATGGATATCAGTCATGAGATGTAAGAAGTGAAGTATTTTTCATTGTACTATACTGCTATTTCTCTGCTGTATCGGAGCATCATGAGTTGTGGTATGTGTTAAAGGGGCGCTCTTTGGCCCTGGGCCCACGAAAACCTGGAGCCAGCCCTACCCCCCCACAACTGTAGCCAAATAACCCCCATTTTTCAGTGCGTAACTAGTATTATGAAGTAAATTAAGGTTGACAAGCTTAAGTAATAAGAATTTATGCTTTTGGCATTCAAATGGGCACTGTTGGTGTGTTTCCTATCCTCCTCTCACTGCCGACTTTAATTCCCCATTGACTTACATTGGGTTTCGTGTTTCGGTCGGAACCCCGACTTTTCCCTATAGTCGGCCGATTTTGCTCGACCCGGCTTTTGGAAAAGTCGGGTTTCATGAAATGAAACTCGACCCTAAAAAAACAAAAGTCGCTCAACTCTAGTCGGTACGAATACAGCGATACCAGATTTTTTTTAAAACTATTTTTATGCTTTGATACGTTTACACAGTAAAATCAATATTTTTCAAAAAAGAGTTTAGTTCATTTAAACCATTTCCTTTCAATAGGAAAATAACTAAGAAATAAGAAGAGTGGAACAGGGTATTATCATAAAATAACATAATGATCAAAACTCCCACATGAGGTTTGGTTGATTCAACCACTGTCACTTCAAAAAAGGACAGGAAATAGAAAAAAGAAGCAAAGAAAAAAAAGAAAATAATAAAAACGTGATAAAAGAGGAGATGTGAATGTGCATACAAAACAGTTATTGAGACAAAACTTTGTGTAGAAATGTTGAAAATGTGAAGCTAAAAGATTATTGCTTGCAGAAAAAAATAAAAATTAAGAAATGTTAAAATTAAAAATAGAAATAGAATATTAAATAAAAATAAGAGTATGCATATATATGTATAAAATTAAAATGAAATTAGTCAAACAAATGATAGAAAAGATGATGTTTTAATTTCTTTTTAACCCCTTAACGACCAGGGGTATTTTGGGTTTTGCATTTTCATTTTTTGCTCCCCTTTTTCCAGAGTCATAACTCTTTTATTTTTCGGTCCAAATGGCTATGTGAGGGTTTGTTTTTTGTGGGACGAGTTGTACTTTTGAACAACACCATTGGTGTTCCCATGTCGTGTAATAGAAAACAGGAAAAAAATTCCAAGTGCGGAGAAATTGCAAAATTGCACACTTGCTTTTTGTTTTTTTACTAGGTTCACTAAATAATAAAACTGACCTTCTATTATGATTCTCCAGGTCATTATGAGTTCATAGACACCAAAGATGTCTAAGTTCTTTTTTATCTAAGTGGTGAGAAAGAATTCCAAAGTTTAAAAAAAAAAAAAACATAAAAAGTTGCCATTTTCCAAGACCTGTAGCGTCTCCATTTCTCGGGATCTGAAGTTGGGTGATGATGGCTTATTTTTTGAATGCCGATTTTACATTTTTATTGATATCATTTTGGTAAATATACATTCTTTTTTTCGCCCGTTATTGCATTTTGTTGCAATGTTGCAGCGACCAAAGAACCGTAATTCTGGCGTTTCAACTTTATCTCTCGCTGTGCAGTTTACCGATTGGAGTAATTCTTTTTATATATTGATAGATCGGGCGATTCTGAACGCGGTGATACCAAATATGTGTATATTTGATTTTTTTATTGTTTTATTTTGAATGGGGCAAAAGGGGGTGATTTGAACTTTATATATTTTTTTTTTATATTTTTAAATATTTTTTTTTTTTTTACTTTTTACTTGCTTCAGTAGTCTCCATGGGAGACTTGAAGCTGCAGTTGTCCGATCGCCTCTGCTGCATAGAGCAGGGCTGCAGTCCTACTTTATGTAGCAGATATGCTCACTTGCTATGAGCGCCGACCACCAGGCGATGCTCATAGCGATCCAGCAATGACAACCACAGGGGTCTTCTGGTGACCCTGAGTTGTCATGCTAACCAATCAGCCACCCGCAGTCATGTGACATGGGCGCCGATGGGAGGAGGTAATGACGCGCTTCCTGAACTTGCATGTCAAATGCCACTGTCAGAGTTTGACAGTGGCATTTAACATGTTAACAGCCGTGGATGAATCGTGATTCCACCTGCGGCTGTCATGTGCTGGAATATGTGCGGGCTCATCATCGGAGCACCAAACAGGGGGATGGGTCTAATGATGGACTATCCATCATTGGACGTAAAGGAGTTAAACAGTAAATGGAATTTCAGAAGGGAAAAACGCAGAACTCAGAAGGGGAAGTTACCCAGATGAACTTCCCCTCAGCGGAATTCCCAAGCTAGTGTAGAGTGAATTAGTGCAGAAAGCCAGCAATGCGATAACATTTGAATCTCCCTCCTTTACTTTATCAGCCAGCACTGACAAAGTCAGGGAGAGGGAATCAAAGCATTGTCGCTATGCTGTCTAATATGAAGAGGATGCCAGCTCTGACACATGTGATTGGACTGACCTGTACAATCTTCTGATGGTATCAAATGTCACTCCTCCTTACACCCTCCTCGTGACTTGTGGTCTTGTTAGGCTTCGGATTTCTGCGTTTACTCCGCAGGGATCCAGACCTTCACATTCTGCAGTCTCCTGCTGTTTATCTACTGCAGAGGAGATTGCAGAGGAGATTGCCTTGCAGCAAATCTCTCCTGAGGCTAAGTCCTTCTGTCCTCCTACTGAGCATGCTCATGGGACCATCTCCCATTAGAGATTGGGAGTCATGTGCTCAGGTCCCGCTCCAGATGTCATTGGTCCATCTCAGAGATCTGGAAGCTTGCGGAAGGCCCCGGCTGCTATAAAAGGCGCGCATGGCTATTCCGCCATGCGCTAGTATAGACTTACTGCTGTGTGTATGAGGACGGATGTATGATTCTGGTGAATGACTCATTATAAAACCCCTTCCCTCTGATATTACGTATGTGGTTAGGGACTGAGTCAGAATCAGCGCCAGCGCTCCTCTGCTGCAACATCCACAGCTGCTAGTGTCCGACATTGCGCTTGTGGGTCGCTCGCCAGGGCAGTGGGGTACTAGGTAACGGGCCGGTATCTCAGAGGGAAGTGTCACAGTAGCGGTGACCCGGTCCGTGGCCCTGGGCGTCCATGTAAAAGGGGTTAAGAGTGGCTGGTTAAAGTTTATGAGTGGATGATACATGACGCCACCTGTGGTGCTCAGCAATAAAGGGGTTAAGCCGACGCTGCAAACAGAACCTCTGGGACAGATGGTGTGGTGCAGCATGATGTTGTAGCCCTCCACAGGCAGGGCTGCAGTCCCAGGGCAGAGTAGATGAAGAGGCTAGGTGTTGAGGAAGAGGGTGTAGTGTCTTGCACAGAGATGTAGCAGTGCTGGAGGGTTTGCAGGAAGAATGCTATGACACAACAGGGTGCAGTTTCCGCCACCTTTACTGTGCTTTGTAAATGCAGTCCAGGGTCCAGATTACAGATGGAACAGAGGCTGGCCGGCCTGGAAGCAACTTAGGAATCTATCAGATGGGTTGTGTAGTCTCCTTTCTAGCGCTTATCTTAGGTACTTGCAGTACTGTATTACACTGAAGTTCCACTTGCTTGTTCTCATTTAGAACTCCCTTGTATGGCAGACAGCTGTAGCCTTCTTCTTCTTCTGGCTCACCCATTGCTGTTGTGCCTCTGAGTCTTATATGGGAACAGAGCATTTACAGCTTCCTATTCCTCTGGTTTCTGCTGCAGGAACGTCAGTATCCATACAACCTTGGAGACCGGGCTCCAGATCATGAGCTATAGCTAGAAGTGAGCACTCAACTCTGCTCAATCTTCAAGCTCGGTTTTCAGCGAGTGATCCACTAGCTAGAAATAATATCTTCACCAGCAAGCTAGACAAATACTAGAAATTAAAACTAATTTACTTTATTCAAATTAGATTAAAAAGGACTTAGTCCATTCATAAAATGTGCACATGTACAAAAACACAAACACTAACAAAAAAGAACCACTCAATCAAACGCGGTAAGACCAAACTACAAAAACTTTCCGGTTTACTCTTAGTGTCGTAATCCAAATCATGCACAGACACTCCTTCAGAGTATACGCTTAGTATAAATTTGTTTGGAACAAGCACTCTCTTATAGTGCTGAAAATTGTCTATAACAAATTCATTGCTCTTGAATCGATGTGCTACTACTGTGTCACATCCATCATCATCACTCACAATGATCTTAGACAAATTTTTTGCAATAACAGCCTATACAATACAAAATGGCATGGCGTATAGTCTGAAATTTTGAAACTTAGGTGTGAACCTATACATTGCTCTTAAATCATGCAGTTCACCATTTCCACAGACTTTTTAAGTAATATCGTATGTCATGGAGAGATCTCACCCAAATCTTTTTCAGTAATGGGTTCCTCCATGTAGCGTTACATGGAGGAACCCATTACTGAAAAAGATTTGGGTGAGATCTCTCCATGACATACGATATTACTTAAAAAGTCTGTGGAAATGGTGAACTGCATGATTTAAGAGCAATGTATAGGTTCACACCTAAGTTTCAAAATTTCAGACTGTACGCCATGCCATTTTGTATTGTATAGGCTGTTATTGCAAAAAATTTGTCTAAGATCATTGTGAGTGATGATGATGGATGTGACACAGTAGTAGCACATCGATTCAAGAGCAATGAATTTGTTATAGACAATTTTCAGCACTATAAGTGAGTGCTTGTTCCAAACAAATTTATACTAAGCGTATACTCTGAAGGAGTGTCTGTGCATGATTTGGATTACGACACTAAGAGTAAACCGGAAAGTTTTTGTAGTTTGGTCTTACCGCGTTTGATTGAGCGGTTCTTTTTTGTTAGTGTTTGTGTTTTTGTACATGTGCATATTTTATGAATGGACTAAGTCCTTTTTAATCTAATTTGAATAAAGTAAATTAGTTTTAATTTCTAGTATTTGTCTAGCTTGCTGGTGAAGAAGTCAATCTTCAAGCTCCTCTCCTCCACGTCCACACACGTTGCCCTCCTCACATGAACTCCTAATTTTCCCTTCCTGGCCCCCAGAGAGTAGCTCTTCCCCCAATTTTGGTTCAGAGCTCCCTCTGCTGGCCTGGAATGAGAACTGTGTTGTGTGTTGCGGTTAACTGATAGAGAGACCCTTCATTGCTTCCAAGCATGACATCACACTCCCAAGGAGGAAGGTAATGCCACTGTGGCGACCATACTCCTGGGGGCACCACACTTGCGCCTCAGCCTTGTCGTTAAGCGGCAGTGTCCACGACGCGCTGCAGTAGCAGCCCCTTTGAGTTCGCCGTTGCAACGCTCCGCACACAGTAGGTCTAGACGGACGTAGTGCCACTGTCTTGGGCTATTCCTGTGACCTGATACCGTGTGTGCATTTTTACTGAGTACTGTGACCTCAGCAGGCTCAGCCCTTTGTGTTTGTACTTATTTGTAGAGTTGAGCGAAACAGGTCGGTCAAATTCAAAAGTCGGCGACTTTCGCTGAAGTCGGGTTTCATGAAACGAAACTCGACCATAGCGTGAGGTCGGCGACCCGAGCGCCAAAGTCGCGTTCCAAATGATGCTTCCAGCGCCCTTTTTCAGCCAATGATGGAGGACGCACACTGTGGGCAACGCGATGACATAGGCATCGGTCACCACCATCTTTGAGAAGGGCATGCAAGTGATTGGCTGGCTTTGTGTGGCGTCACAGACAGGGGCTATAAAAGGGCGTGCACACCGACCGCCATCTTACTTCTGACGATCTTAGCATTAGGGAGAGGTTGTTGCTGCTGATTCAGAATAAGGGAGAGCGTTAGGCAGGGAAGAAGAACCAAAAAACTGCTTCTGCTGTTAGCGATTTCCACTGTACAACACAACAGTTTGTGTGCAGTGACAGGGGAGGCTATATTTTTGTGCATCAGCTCTGTTGGTTATTAGGCTGCCTTATAAGGCTCCCTGATAGCTGCATTGCTGTTTGCACACTTCTGTGCAAACTTCTTTTTTAAAAGCAAAAATGCTTTTCTTCCACTTTTCTGCACAGTTACCAAGCGTTCATTTTTCCACCCTTTTGTGTGCAGCAGTCCTGCTTATTAGGCTGCCTGCGTCCATACTTGGACTGAGAGCATCATTGTCAGCCTCCTAAAATCTCTAGTGAGATCCAAATTCTCACCAATATTATATACACCCTCCACCTTGTCATACACCATCCAATTTCAGCCTGTTACATTGAGGTGTAATCTCTACTGGGTCTGAGACAATAGTTCAGCGTCCTCAAATCTCTAGTGAGATTCAAATTCTCACCAATACTATATACACCCTCCACCTGTCATGTGGACCTGTCCTGTGTGAAGCGACCAGCAGGCCGGTAACTAAAGCAACAGGACACGGCATGTGGTACTGTCCTGTGTGACACGGCTCGCAGGCCGGTAGCTAAAACAACAAGACAAGGGGTCGGGAAACAGTTACAACGGTGGGCCCTGCGATAGGGAAAGTGGGACGTGGAGACCCCCTGCACTCCCCTGAGTCAGTGTCCCTAACGCTCCTAGCGTTCCCCATGCCGGTTCTGCACCGGGTGCCGATCACTAACCTGTCGTCCTAGCACACCCTACACCTATCCCTTGCTAGGGAATTGGGTGGCGCAGGCCCCACCGCTGTACTAAGACACACTAAGGAAAAACACAAACGGAAGCACAACTTAGCTTTACTCTGTTGCACTTGCTCCTGGCAACAGAGTCCACCACCAGCATGCAGCTATCCTCCTGAATCGCTGCCACAAAGCTCTATCAGATCTGCTCTCCAGCTCCTTCCTCCACCAAGGATGGTTGAAAAGAACACTATCACCAACACTGATTGCAACACCTGTGACTCTTTTATAGCAGAGCCAGTAATCACACCTGCATTATAATGTGCACTTAACTAAAGAAACAAGAGTGCAATGACGCTCACCACCACCGGGGGCAAACTTAGAACAAGCCACACAACAGTGCAATAATCCTAATGGCCACCGGGGGCAAAAACCAAACCTTAAGCACAGCTTAGGAAAAAAAAAGGTTACCTGTGCTTTATATCAGTCCTGATCCAGCATGGATCATGACAGTACCCTCCCCTTAATGAGGGGCCTCTGGATCCTCAAGACAGCTCCCCATCAGGGAACCACCTACAGCGGGGACGCCAAGACCCAGAGTTCACCCCAGCAACTACCTGCATGTCAGGTTGATGAGAAACGAGCCCGCTGGAATTGGCAACGTATGTTCAGGAGGCAACACACATCTCCGTAGCTCTGACCTGGGGAATGGGTTGTGTATGTTTGGTATGAGCTGGCAACACTCCACAACACACTTCCACTGGATGTTGTTTGGTGGCCACCCATACACGCTCATTCACACACAGGTCCGGACCTAAAGGTTTATTGCCACTCGCTCATTTGCACCACTTGGAGAACTCTTTCTGGGATTGACAACAGAGGCGTCCCCCTGTGTCACCACACTCACACCCCTGCACCTCACCAAGGGGTGCAACACCCTCCAACCACTTCCACCATGAGGTCTGCGCCTCCCAGGGTTGGTCAATGGCGAGGGTTGAGACTTGCCCCTACTCTCCTGCAGCACATCTGCTGCCCTCCCCAGAGAGGAAGGGGTCCATTGCAGAGAGACGGCAGAGACAGTAGTTCCTAGGCAGCAGCCCTCACACGAGTGCCCCCAGCTGACCACTTCCCTCGCCCGCCAATCTATTACCGGGTTGTGTCTCTTCAGTCAAGGGAGGCCTTAAACAATAGGTACTAACATTCCCTCCAAGACGTAGCAAGACAAGGACTCCTGTTGTGAGTTCATTTTCCCCTTCACTACTGAGGCCCGAGGAACTCCCTCTTCTGGTGAAGAAAGGTAGTGAGCCTGATTGTCAAACACCTGGGGCTGATGATGATGACTGGCTGAGTGGAGTTAATGACTGGATATAAGGCTGCCAACACCCTTCTGGCCTGCGGGTGATTTCTCTGTGGACTTCTAGGAAACCAGTCTGATTCCTGCTCATCTAAAGCTAAGATTTCTGCTTTGCCTTTTTGCATTAGTGTTTTGTTTTCCTTGCTTTTCTGGATTCTGTCATTCCCTGCTGGGGTGAGCTGAATCTCCTTTTGCCTGTTGCTCTGTCTTCAGAATATTCCTGAGTACTGACATAGCTTTTTTGAAGCCTAGCGTCTTCAGGGCCTTTTTTACTGTCAGTTGGTTGGCTCTTATTTTCATAGGGTTTTTCACGGATTGCAGACAGCAGCCTTCCTGTCCTTTCCTATCTAAGCTAGCGTGGGCCCCATCTTTGCTCAGTCTATCTTTCTGTCTGTTTTGTTCTTTCTTCTTGCTTCACCGTCATTATATGTGGGGGGCTGCCTTTTGCTTTGGGGTCTGCTCTGGGGCAGTTTAGATTTCCCTTTCTGTCTTTAGGCTATGTAGTCCTCCGGCTGTGATCGAGGGGCCTAGGGCATCGTAGGAGCCCCCACGGCTACTGCTAGATGTGTTGATAGGTTCAGGGGTCTGCAATCCGATAGCTGCCAACTTCTCTGGTTTTCTGGACTTAGCTAGCATTCCTATTTTTGCCTCCTACGGTGACTCAATCAAAACAGAATCACCCGCCATACCACAGATTCTAGAGTACTCAATAGCAGGAAAGAATTGTATAAAAAAAAAAAAAAAAAGTGTGTATATTTTTTCCTCTATATCTCTGAGGCCGTAGGGGGAATTTTTTTTTCTCTCAATGGAGATAAAGCAATTGTCTGATCGTGTGGAGCAACTCGCTGCGGAAGTGCGGGGAATTTCCGCCTACCTTGCTCATTCACATGCTGCTGAACCAAAGATTCCTACACCTGATGTATTTTTTGGGGATCGGTCTAAATTTTTGAATTTCAAAAATAATTGTAAATTATTTTTTGCCTTGAAGCCTAACTCGTCAGGGAGCTCCGCGCAGCAGGTTAAAATTGTCATCTCTTTGCTGCGTGGCGATCCCCAGGATTGGGCGTTTTCTTTGAAACCAGATGATCCTATTCTGACTAATGTGAACGCATTTTTTCAGGCCTTGTGGTTGTTGTATGACGAACCTAATGCCATTGATCAGGCTGAAAAGACCCTGCTGGCATTGAACCAGGGTCGTGATTCTGCAGAATTGTACTGTCAAAAATTCCGAAAGTGGGCAGTACTTACTACCTGGAATGATAATGCCTTGGCTGCTCTCTTTCGGAAGGGGTTGTCAGAAGCCATAAAAGATACTATGGTGGGATTTCCTGTTCCCTCTGGTCTTGACGATTCTATGTCTTCAGCCATTCAGGTTGATCGGCGTTTACGCGAACGCAGAGCTGCACGAGAGGTGTTGCCACCTGTTGAACAGATGTCTGAACCTATGCAATGTGATAGAGTTTTTTCCAGAGAGCAGCGTCAGGAGTTCAGAAGGCGTAATAAGTTGTGTTTTTTCTGTGGAAATGCCTCGCATATTATTTCTGTCTGTCCTAAACGCGAGAAACGCTTTGCACACACGTTTTCTGTTGGTGGTGTTCAACCTAAGTTTCTTCTGGCTATTACTCTGATCTGATCCCTGTCCACATTTTCCGCCAAGGCTTTTGTGGATTCGGGAGCAGCTCTAAACCTAATGGACTTGGATTTTGCTAAACGTTGTGGATTTCCGTTGACACCTCTGCAGACGCCTATCCCATTGAGGGGGATTGATGCTACTCCTTTGGCTAAAAATAAACCTCAGTTTTGGACCCAGGTGGTAATGCGGGTCGCCCCAGACCATGAAGAAAATTGCAGGTTTTTGGTGTTACATAGTCTGCATGATACTATTGTTCTGGGGTTTCCCTGGTTACAAATTCATAATCCAGTTTTGGATTGGAAATCTGTGTCTGTGGTGAGTTGGGGTTGTCGGTGTGCCTTTAGTGAGGCTCCGGTGTTTTCCACCTCTCCTCAGTCGCATGATGTTCCTGATTATTTGGCCGACTTTTATGATGTATTTAGTGAGAATGAGTCTGCGTCTCTGCCTCCTCATAGGAGTTAAGACTGTGCTATTGAACTGAGCCCGGGGTGTAAATTTCCCAAGGGTCGGCTCTTCAATTTATCTGTACCCGAGCACGAGGCTTTGCGATCCTATATTAAGGAGGCGTTGGAGAAGGGTCATATTAGACCATCCTCGTCACCCTTAGGTGCCGGTTTTTTTTTGTAGCCAAAAAGGATGGATCATTAAGACCTTGTATTGATTATCGTGCTCTCAACAAAATTACTGTTAAATATCAGTATCCGTTACCCCTGATTTCTGATCTATTCTCCAGAGTTAAAGGTGCTTGCTGGTTTACCAAGCTTGACCTTAGGGGGGCGTATAATCTTATTCGCATTAAGCATGGGGATGAATGGAAGACGGCGTTTAATACTCCGGAGGGACATTTTGAGTACCTGGTGATGCCTTTTGGGCTCACTAATGCCCCTTCTGTCTTCCAGTGCTTCATGAACGATATTTTCCGAGATTTTGTCGATAAATTTTTGATCATCTATCTGGATGATATTTTGATCTTCTCCAAGGATTGGGATTCTCATGTGGAACATATTCGGACTGTGTTCCGGATCTTGAGGGAGAATTCCCTGTATGTCAAAGGATCTAAATGCCTTTTTGGAGTACAGAGGATTTCTTTTTTGGGATTTATTTTGTCCCCGTCAACTATTGAAATGGACCCGGCCAAGGTACAGACCATTTATGATTGGGTTCAGCCCACTTCTTTGAAGGCCCTCCAGAAGTTTTTGGGTTTTGCTAATTTTTATCTGAAATTTATAGCAAAATTTTCTAGTATTGCCAAGCCATTGACTGATTTGACTAAGAAGGGTGCTGATGTGTTAAATTGGTCTCCGGAGGCTGTTTCTTCCTTTCAGGAGCTGAAGCGAAAATTCACCTCCGCCCCAGTTTGCGGCAACCTGATGTCTCACTTCCATTCCAGCTAGAGGTGGATGCTTCTGAGATTGGTGCAGGAGCTGTTTTGTCCCAAAAGGATCCTGTAACATCTAAAATGAATCCCTGTGCTTTCTTTTCCCGAAAGTTCTCTCCATCTGAACGTAACTATGATGTGGGGAATCGGGAACTGTTAGCCATGAAATGGGCATTTGAGGAGTGGAGACATTGGTTGGAGGGAGCTAAGCATCAAGTCGTGGTCCTCACTGACCACAAGAATTTGATTTACCTAGAGTCGGCTAAGCGCTTGAACCCTAGACAGGCTAGGTGGGCCTTGTTTTTTACACGTTTTGATTTTGTGGTTTCTTTTCTTCCTGGAACTAAGAATGTCAAGGCTGACGCCCTCTCTAGGAGCTTCTTTGCTGATTCTCCTGTGGTGACCAAGCCTGCTACCATCTTAGGCGAAGGGGTAGTTCTTTCTGCCATCTCGCCCGATTTGAGACGTGCTCTGGAAGAGTTCCAGGAGGACAAACCTGAGCATTGACCCAGTGGAAAGTTGTATGTTCCTGACCAGTGGAAGAAGAGAGTGATGTCTGAAGTTCATTGCTCTGCTTTGGCTGGTCATCCAGGTATTTTTGGTACTAGAGATCTGGTGAATCGGTCTTTTTGGTGGCCCTCCTTGTCTCGTGATGTCAGGAATTTTGTGCAGTTCTGTGGGACGTGCTCCCGGTCTAAATCGTGTTCTCGCTCTAGTGGGTTGTTGATGCCTTTGCCTGTCCCCAAGAGGCCATGGACCCATATTTCAATGGATTTCATCTCTGATATGCCGGTATCTCAAAGGATGACTGTTATTTGGGTGATTTGTGATAGGTTCTCTAAGATGGTTCATCTTGTACCACTCCCTAAGTTGCCGTCTTCCTCTGAATTGGTGCCCCTGTTTTTACAACAGGTGGTTCGCTTGCACGGGATTCCTGAGAACATTGTATCTGACAGAGGAGTCCAGTTTGTGTCTAGATTTTGGAGAACTTTCTGTTCCAAGCTGGGAATTCAGTTGTCCTTCTCCTCTGCTTTTCACCCTCAGACCAATGGGCAGACAGAGAGAACAAACCAGACCTTGGAGTCATATTTGAGATGTTTTATTTCTGCTGATCAGGATGATTGGGTTTCATTTTTGTCCTTGGCCGAATTTGCTTTAAATAATAGAGCTAGTTCTGCCACTTTGATGTCTCCTTTTTTTTGTAACTTTGGGTTTCATCCTCGATTTTCTTCAGGGCAGGTGGAGCCCTCTGCCTGCCCAGGGGTTGACACTGTGGTGGAGAGAATGCACCAGATCTGGGACCAAGTGGTGGATAAGTTATCTCTCTCCCAGGAAAAGGCCCAGCGGTTTTCCAACCGACATAGGACCATTGGTCCCCAATTTAAGGTTGGTGATATGGTGTGGTTATCATCAAAAAATATTGCTATGAAGGTGGCTTCTCCTAAGTTTAAGCCTAGATTTATTGGACCTTACAAGATATTGGAGATTATTAATCCGGTCTCTTTTCGTTTGGCTCTTCCTGTCACATTTAAAATCCATAATGTGTTCCATAAATCTTTGTTGAAGAGGTTTGTTGAACCTGTTGTTCTGGGGGTTGCACCTCCAGACCCTGTATTGGTTGAAGGTAACATGGAATATGAGGTAGAGAAAGTACTGGATTCCCGTCTGGCTAGACGGAGACTCCAGTATTTGGTTAAGTGGAAGGGTTATGGTCAGGAGGATAATTCCTGGGTCTCTGCCTCTGATATTCATGCCAAAAGATCGGTGCGTGCCTTTCATCGGGCTCACCCTGATCGCCCTGGTGGCGTGGTTGAGGGTTCGGTGACCCCTCCTCAAGGGGGAGGTACTGTTGTGAGTTCATTTTCCCCTTCACTACTGAGGCCCGAGGAACTCCCTCTTCTGGTGAAGAAAGGTAGTGAGCCTGATTGTCAAACACCTGGGGCTGATGATGATGACTGGCTGAGTGGAGTTAATGACTGGATATAAGGCTGCCGACGTCCTTCTGGCCTGCGGGTGATTTCTCTGTGGACTTCTAGGAAACCAGTCTGATTCCTGCTCATCTAAAGCTAAGATTTCTGCTTTGCCTTTTTGCATTAGTGTTTTGTTTTCCTTGCTTTTCTGGATTCTGCCATTCCCTGCTGGGGTGAGCTGAATCTCCTTTTGCCTGTTGCTCTGTCTTCAGAATATTCCTGAGTACTGACATAGCTTTTTTGAAGCCTAGCGTCTTCAGGGCCTTTTTTACTGTCAGTTGGTTGGTTCTTATTTTCATAGGGTTTTTCACGGATTGCAGACAGCAGCCTTCCTGTCCTTTCCTATCTAAGCTAGCGTGGGCCCCATCTTTGCTCAGTCTATCTTTCTGTCTGTGTTTTGTTCTTTCTTCTTGCTTCACCGTCATTATATGTGGGGGGCTGCCTTTTGCTTTGGGGTCTGCTCTGGGGCAGTTTAGATTTCCCTTTCTGTCTTTAGGCTATGTAGTCCTCTGGCTGTGATCGAGGGGCCTAGGGCATCGTAGGAGCCCCCACGGCTACTGCTAGTTGTGTTGATAGGTTCAGGGGTCTGCAATCCGATAGCTGCCAACTTCTCTGGTTTTCTGGACTTAGCTAGCATTCCTATTTTTGCCTCCTACGGTGACTCAATCATAACAGACTCCTCATGATGTCCTATACGCAGATGGATATTCTCTACGACCTTGGTCAAGCTCCCCTGGCTCAGTGGAACAGAGTTTATGGCCTGGACGCTTATAGGCTGGGCTAGCGTCCTACACCTCAGACCATGAGTCTGGACAAAGCGAGTATCCACCAGACTGACTCCTGCTCCGCTGTCCACAAACACCGGTATCACCTCCGGTACCCCACCAGCCAAGACCTCTGCTGACATGGTACATTGGGAGGGAAAAATGGTGGAAATGTATACTCCCTGGTCGCCTCCCTCCAAGCAACCAGGGGAATGCGGCTTCTCAGATGGCTCAGAAAATTTGGCGTGCAATGGGCAAGCCTTCAGGACATGACCAGTCTGGCCACAGTACAAACATGCCGACACCACTCCCCGAACCGTAGGCAGCTCCGAATACAACCTAGCTACTCCTACTTGCATGGGTTCTTCAGGAGACTTGGCATGAACTGGGCAGGCGCTCATAAAATGGCCAGGCTTCCCACAGGAAAAGCATACCCCTCCACCACGACGAACTGCAGACACCCCCTTTTTTTGTATCAACAACACCGGGCTGTCTAGGTTCCTCAGTCTGCACTGGTAGGTCCTCCTCCCTAGCGAGGACATCAGGGGCACTTTTTGTATATGTCTTTCCCTAAGGCGTCTATCCACCCGGATAGCAAGGGACATGGCGGCCTCCAGGGCCTGGGGGGCGGCGAACTGCACCAGAGTATCCTGCAACTTTGGAGACAAACCCTGCACAAATTGACTCCTAAGTGCAGGGTCATTCCACTGAGTGTTAGTGGCCCATCTCCTAAACTCTGAGCAGTACTTCTCAGCGACCCGGGCTCCATGTTTACACCTACGGATTCGAGATTCCGCCAGGGCAACACCATCAGGATCCCCATACACAAGCGCCAAAGCCGCAAAGAACTCGTTCACGGACTCTAAAGATGGAGAATCGTCCGGTAGGGAGAAGGCCCAGGATTGGGGATCCCCTTTAAAAAGGGACATAATGATTCCCACCCATTGCTCTTCACTCCCTGATCAACGAGGGCGCAGCCTGAAATACAATTTACATGCTTGTTGAAACACCAAGAATTGATCTCTCCCTCCGGAAAATATGTCAGGGAGGGATAACTTGGGTTCTGGCTGAGCCTGTTCCTGGACCAAGCCCCCAGAGTCCACCAACTGCCGCAGCTGCTGCACCAACCCTCCGCGCAGCCCCCTAATCTCATTAGTAAGGGTCTGCCACAATTGGGCAAAGGGCTGAACTGGGTCCATGGCTCAGCAGAAAAAAAGTTGTGGTTGGTGATAATGTCACGGTTACCCGTCCTGTGTGATGCAGCCAGCAGGCCGGTAACTAAAACAACAGGATGCGGCACGTGATACTGTCCTGTGTGACACGGCTCGCAGGCCGGTAACTAAAACAACAAGACAAGGAATAGGGAAACAGTTACAATGGTGGGCCCCGCGATAGGGAAAGGGGACATGGAGACCCCCTGCACTCCCCTGAATCAGTGTCCCTAACGCTCCTAGCATTCCCTATGCCGGTTCCGCACTGGGTGCCGATCATGAACCTGTCGCCCTAGCACACTCTACACCTATCCCTTGCTAGGGAGCTGGGTGGCGCAGGCACTGACCCCACTGCTGTACTAATACACACTAAGGAAAAACACAAACAGGGAAACACAACTTAGCTTTACTCTGTTGCACTTGCTCCTGGCAACAGAGTCCACCACCAGCATGCAGCTGTCCTCTTGCATCACTGCCACCAAGCCCTATCAGAGCTGCTCTCCAGCTCCTTCCTCCACCAAGGATGGTTGAAATGAAAACTATCACAAACACTGATTGCAACACCTGTGACTCTTTTATAGCAGAGCCAGCAATCACACCTGCATTATAATGTGCACTTAATTAAAGAAGCAAGAGTGCAATGACGCTCACCACCACCGGGGGAAAACTTAGAACAAACGACACAACAGTGCAATAATCCTAATGGCCACCGGGGGCAAAAACCAAACCTTAAGCACAGCTTAGGAAGAAAAAGGTTATCTGTGCTTTATATCAGTCCTGATCAAGCATGGATCATGACACCACCTTGTCATACACCATCCAATTTCAACCTGTTACATTGAGGTATAATCTCTACTGGGCCTGAGACAATAGTTCAGCGTCCTCAAATCTCTAGTGAGATTCAAATTCTCACCAATACTATATACACCCTCCACCTTGTCATACACCATCCAATTTCAGCCTGTTACATTGAGGTGTAATCTGTACTGGGCCTGAGACAATAGTTCAGCGTCCTCAAATCTCTAGTGAGATTCAAATTCTCACCAACTCTATATACACCCTCCACCTTGTCATACACCATCCAATTTCAGCCTGTTACATTGAGGTGTAATCTCTACTGGGCCTGAGACAATAGTTCAGTGTCCTCAAATCTATAGTGAGATTCAAATTCTCACCAATACTATATACACCTTCTACCTTGTTTTACAGTACCATATAGCTGGTGGTATTTTGGGTACATTTTAAAAAAAAATGAGGAAGTATGGTGGAAGAGTACGCATAAAAGTGGGCGGAGGTTGCCAGCTGGTCCTGATGGTGGTGGTGTTGGTGGTGCATCTGTTGGTAGTGGCAAAAGCACAATAGCACCTAAGGCAGGAGGTGTTGAGCCTGCATCATCGTCTGGCTCCACAAGGCCTCGAAGGCTCCCTTTTCTGGGAGTAGGTAAACCGCTTTTAAAGCCGGAGCTTCAGGAACAAGTTTTGGCTTACATTGGTGACAGCCTCCAGCTCTCTCACCTCCTCTTCTGAAGTTTTAAAAAATAAAAGCACTGAGTCGTCAGTGGAGGCTCCTGGTCAGGAACACCACCTTTCCTTGTGTCCTTCGCCCCTACCAAAGTGAAGGATGCGGCAGGCCACACTACAGATTACTCCATGGAGCTCTTTTCACATACCATGCCTGGGTTATCAAGTCAAATCGTGAATTCCCCAGTCCAAGATGAATCTGACATGGCGTGTGGGTGGCCAGCCAGGGCAGTGAGGTTAATCGGTACCGGGCCGGTGTCTCAGAGGGATGTGTCACGTTGGTGGTGAAGAACCATTCCATGGCCCTGGGCGTCCATGCAAAGGGGTGAATAAGGTTTATAGGTGAATGATACGTGACGCCACCTATGGTTTCTGATCAGATTGACCCACGCTGCAGTGTCGCTTCTCTAGGACAGATGTTGTGGTGCAGCTAAGATGTAGAAGCCCTGCACAGGTAGGGCCGTAGTTGCAGGGCAGATGAAAGAGTTGGTAGATGGTGTGCAGTGCAGGATGTAGCAGAGCCTTTTGCCAGGCGCAGGAGAAAGATGACAGACACAGTCGTGCAGTTCCTTTACCTGTACTTGGTAAGTGCCGTCCAGGACCCAGAGTACAGATGGAGAAGGAGTTGGTCAGCCTGGAAGCAAATTTGGAATTCTCTCTGCAGATAGGTAGTGTGGCCTTCGTTCTAGCGCTTATCTGAGGTACTCACAGTACTGAGTTCACTGAAGTTCCCCCTGTTGACTCTCTTTTGGAATTTTCTCGTATGGCAGGCAGCCATAGCCTTTTCCTTCTGGCTCACACACGTCGCTGCTGGGGCCTCCGAGCCTTAGTTGGGAACAGAGCATTTACAGCTGCTACTTCCTCCGGTTTCTGCTGCAGGACCATCAGTGTCCCTACAAACTCGGAGACCGGAATCCGGACCATGCGCTCCAGCTAGGAGTGAGCCTTAACTCTGCTCATCCTCCAGCTCCCCTTCTCACATCCACACACTTCCCCTTCCCTTCACAGACTGCCCTAACTTATCTCCTCTCGACCACAGAGAGCAGCTCCTCAGCAGTCAGGTTCAGATGTCTCTCTGCTGGCCTGGAGTGGGAACTGTGTTGTGTGTTGGTTTAACTGCTAGAGAGATCCTTCATTGCTCCCAAGCATGACATCACACTCCCTAGGAGGAAGGTAATGCCACAGTGGCGACCATACTCCTGGGGGCACCACAAGTGCACTGATGTCCAGCCACTGCTAGATGATTCTGCTGGTACATTGACCCAGACCACTACATTCCCCTCGCACTCTACACTGCCAGAATCTGACCCTGATGAAACTCAGTTTCCCCTTCCCGCATACTATACCACCTTACACGGTGACAAAGAGGAAGGTGCATATGAAAGTGCAGGTTCCTTGAGCAGGTGGGGGGGCATATTCATGGGTGACGGCACTGGCACAGGGCCCCTCATAGTACGCAAAAGTGTCTCTGCCGATAGGAGGCCCACTCACCGTCAGACACACCGCCGTACTATGAGGGGCCCTGTGCCATTGCCGTCGCCAACGAGTGGGCCCCCCTGCTTGCTCAGGATCACAGCACTTGCAAAGTTGAAATACTTACCTCTCCCTGCTCCACCGCCGTGACATCTTCCGCGTTTCCTGACAGTGACATTCTGGTCAGAGTGCGCGATGACATCACGTCTGTACGCCCTCTGCCTAAACAGCTCAAGTGCAGTGAGATGGAAGTTTGGGACGACGAGGAGTTCAGACTAGTACAGGGATTCCCTAGCGAGGAGACTTATTTAATTGTTTTCAATGTTGGGACAGCTTTTTTTGGGGAGCACTATACTCTGGATAATGATATATGAGGCCCACCATACACTGGAGCATTCCAAAGGTGGACATCAGACACTGGAGCAGCATTTACAGGGCCCATTATACACTGGAGCATTAGAAATGGGGCCCATTATATATGGAGCATTATTTGGGCCCATAAGACAGTGGAGCTTCATCCATGGGGACCAACATATACTGTAGCATTATGTGGAGCTCATCATATACTGTATGGAACATTATATGGGACCAATGATTCTGTATGGAGAAATATATAGGCCTCATTACTCTGTATAGCGCACTATGCGGTGGCCATAATACTGTATGGAGTAATATACTGTCCGTTTTGGGAGCTATTGGAGAATTTAAAATGGATATCAGTCATGAGATGTAAGAAGTGAAGTATTTTTCATTGTATTATACCGCTATTTCTCTTCCATATCAGAGGATCATGAATTGTGGCATGTGTTAAAGGAGCCCAGTGACACTCTTTGGCCCAGGGCCCATGAAAATCTGGAGCCAGCCCTACCCCTCCCACAACTTAAGCCAAACAACCCCCAGTTTTCAATGCCTAAGGCTAAGTTCACATGTATTGGAACTCTCGTGGAAATTACCGCGAGAATTCCGGAATTCCATTCCGCAGGAAAATCGCATTTTAAATTCCCGCGATTTTTTCCGCGGAAAAACTAGCGTTTTGGAAGCGTAATTAGCTTGCAAAATGCTAGCGTTTTCCAAGCGATCTGTAGCATCGCTTGGAGAACTGATTGACAGGTTGGTCACACTCGTCAAACATAGAGTTTGACAAGTGTGACCAACTTTTTACTACTGAGGCCGCCTATGCAGCATCAGTAGTAAAAGATAAAATGTAAAAAAAAATAAAAAATGGTGTTATTCTTACCTTCCGACGTCCCGCGCAGCCGTTCCCAGTAATCCTTTGCGAAAATGCCCGCGATGACGTACGTTCTTGCTGGATCGCGACGTCTCACGGTGATTCGCGATAACGTCGGGCGAATGACCGCGAGACTTCGTGATCCCGCGAGAACGGATGCCATCGCGGGCATTCTCGCAAAGCATTACTGGGAACGAGAGCGTGGAGAGAGGCGGTAAGGCTGCGTGGGACGTCGGAAGGTAAGAATAACAATATTTTTTATTTTAAATTCTATTTTTTACAGGGATATGGTACCCAAAGCCCGGAGGACAGTCTCCTCTCCTCCGGACCGTGGGTACCATCCGCAAATGTTCTGCTTACTTTCCGCATGGTGTGCACAGCCACATGTGGAAAGTAAGCGGAACAATGCATTCCTATGGGTGCGGGATCGCCGAGATTCCGTAAAATTAAGGAGCATGCTGCGGTTTTTACCGCGAAGTGATTCCGCCGCGGTAAAAGCCGCAGCATTAGCACAGTTTTGCGGAATCCCATAGGAATGCATGGAATGCTTATTTGTCGCGTTTTCGCGGCAAAATCGCGCAGTTAAAACCACCGCGGAAACGCGAAAAAAATGCAACGTATGAACTCAGCCTAACTATTATTATAAAGTAAATTAAGGTTGACAAGCTTAAGTAATAAGAATTGATATTTTTGGCATTAAAATGGGCACTGTAGGTGTGTTTCCTGTCCTCCACTCACTGCCGACCTTGGCTCCCCATTGACTTGCATTAGGTTTCGTGTTTCAGTCGGCCTTCGACTTTTCACGATAATCGGCAGATTGCTTTTGACCTGACTTTTGAGAAAGTTGGGTTTCATGAAACCCAACTAGACCCGCAAAAAAAGGCAAAGTCGCTCATCTCTACTTATTTGGCATCTCTGTGAATTAACTGAGATTGTTCTGCGCACCTGAGTGAAGTTTAACCCTGTGCGCATTTCCGCCATATTGCTCCTGCCACCACTTAGCAACGGTTATATCACCTACTGCACGGTGGACCCAGAGCGCTGAACGCACTTTATTATTATTTTTATTTAGTGCGTTCCGCCATCCCTAACAGGTCTTTCCTGATGTAGAAGTCTTTTGTACTTTGAAACGCATAGAATAAACCAGTATCCATTTGACAATCTGGGATATACGTCTCATCATTGATCAGCATGTGTGGAAATCATCCACAAATCTCTCCTTTCTTTGCCCCTTTCAGCAGGGGCAGGCTGATTAAACAAAAAACTGAATTGACCAACAAGCGCAAATGTGAACATTAGCAAAAAACAAATTTAACTTGAGAAGACTGGAAGAGAGCTGAAGTCCAGGACCTGAGAAGCAGACTGAATCACGAGCACTCAGATAGGGCGTCGGCTGTCTTATATCCAGTCCGATACTCCAGAGATCCAATCCTTATCTTCCTCATCAGGTGGCAGATCACTACCACTTAAACCAACCGCACTACCTCCTGTCACCACCAGAGGGAGAATGGAAGGGGAACTCTCAACTGGTGGAGCAGAAAATGAGTTCATGACAGTTTCCCTTCCCTTTGTCTTGTTGTTTTAGTTACCGGCCTGCGAGCCGTGTCACACAGGACAGTATCACGTGCCGCGTCCTGTTGTTCTAGTTACAGGCCTGCTGGTCACGTCACACAGGACAGGTCCACGTGACATTCTGCTTGTGAA
This sequence comes from Dendrobates tinctorius, assembly GCF_039654945.1. Taxonomy (NCBI): domain Eukaryota; kingdom Metazoa; phylum Chordata; class Amphibia; order Anura; family Dendrobatidae; genus Dendrobates; species Dendrobates tinctorius. Next base: position 3,610,443 of record NW_027361680.1, on the reverse strand, counting down.
ACCTGGCCTTGGAATGACCTAATAACTCTCTCAGCTCTATATGTGCTGGTGCATGCTTCCAAGCTCACATCACCGTAGCTAATAACCTGTTATGAGCTCATTTTCTGCTCCACCAGTTGAGAGTTCCCCTTCTGTTCTCCCTCTGGTGGTGACGGGAGGTGGTGAGGTTGGTTTGAGTGGTAGTGATCTGCCACCTGGTGAGGAAGATAGTGATTGGATTTCTGGAGTATCAGACTGGATATAAGACAGCCGACGCCCTATCCTGTTGCTGGTGATTCAGTCTGTTTCTCAGGTCTAGGACTCAGCTCTGTTCCAGTCTTCTAAAGATAAGTTTGTTTTTTGCTAATGTTCACACTTGCTCTTGTTGGTCTTTTCAGTTTCTTGTGTGGTCAGCCAGCCCGGCTGGGCTGTGCTGAATTTCCACTCTTATTTGCCAAATTGCCTTTTTTTTGGTCCCTTTTAGATTGGCCTCTTTTTGCTCTGTCTCAGAATATTTCAGAGTGCTGATATAGTGGGAGAAGTCTAGTGACTTCAGGGTTAATTTTGCTATCAGTTGTGTTGGACATTTTGTAGGGTTTTTTGGCAGACTGCAGACAGTGTCTTTCCTTTCCTTTCTAGTTAGTCTGGCCCCATCGTTTGCTAAGCCTATTTTCCTGCCATTGTTTGTGTTTTCATCTTTTTTCACGGTCAATACATGTGGGGGGGCTGTCTCTCCTTTGGGGTCTGCTCTGGGGCAAAAGGGTTAGTTTTCCCCTTTTCCTGCTTTAGGCTTATTTAGTTTCTCCGGTTGTGACGAGGCGTCTAGGACCACCGTAGGAACGCTCCATGACTGCTGCTAGTTGCGTGTTAGGATCAGGGCTCTGCAGTCTGCATAGTTACCAACCTCTTTGGTTTTCTGAGACTTAGCTAGCGTTGTTTTTTTATTTTCCTCCTCGGCTACCCATTCATAACAATAACCACAATGACACATATCTCCCCTCAAGGACCAATCCGGTGCCCATCTTACGTACCCCCCTGCCAAAAGCCAGGGGCTTGGCACCTTCTGCCAAACAACGGACTCTTAACAGACTATCAGCATTGCCATGTGTTGTGAGTTCATTTTCTCATTCACCTTTGATGTCCATTGAACTCCCTCTGCTGGTGAAAGAAGGTGGTGAAACTGATTTGGATGGGAGAAACCTGTCTCCTGAACAGGTGGAATGCGATTGGACGTCCGGAATCTCTGAGTGGATATAAGGCAGCCGACGCCCTGTAGGGTTGCTGGTGATTTCTCTGCTCTGAGCTCTGGCCTCCAGTTCAGTTCCTGTTTTCTGAAGCTAAGTTTTCCTCTGTTATTGTTCCATGAGATTTTGTCTGATTTGCTTAGTTTAGTGTTCTGCCAGCCCTGGCTGCAGCTCTGCTGAATTTCCATTTTTGTCCCTGATCGGTTAAATCTCTTTTCCTCTGTCTTCAGAATATATCGGAGTGCTGATATAGGGATTTTGAAGTCTAGTGACTCAGGGCCATTTTTCCTATCAGACGTGTTGGGACATTTTTGGTAGGATTTTTGCGTATTGCAGCCAGCATCTTTTCTGTCCTTTCCTATCTAGTTAGTTGGGCCCCATCGTTTGCTCTGCCTGTCTTTCTGTCTGTGTTTGTGTTTTCATCTGTTTTCACCGACAATACATGTTGGGGGCTGTCTATTGCTTTGGGGCCTGCTCTGGGGCAGTTTAGATTTCCCCTTTCTTTCTTTCTTTAGGCTTATTTAGTTCTCCGGCTGTGAAGAGGCATCTAGGACCACTGTAGGAACGCTCCATGGCTACTGTTAGTTGTTGTGAATAGGATCAGGGGTCTGCAATCCGCTAGCTACCAGTCTCTCCGGTTTTCTGGACTTAGCTTGCATTTTTGTTTTATCCTCCTCCGGTGACTCATTCATAACAGAATCACCAGCCATACCGCAGATTCTAGGGTACTCAATAGCAGGAAAGAATTGTTAAAAAAAATAAAAAGTGTCAGAATTTTTTTTCTTTATGTATATTTTTTTCCTCTTTCTCTCTGGGGCCGTAGGAGGAATTTTTTCTTAATGGAGATTAAGCAATTGTCTGATCGTGTGGAGCAGCTCGCTGCTGAAATGCGGGGAATTTCCGCCTATCTTGCTCATTCACATGCTGCTGAACCAAAGATCCCTACTCCTGATGTGTTTTTTGGGGATCGGTCTAAATTTTTGAATTTTAAGAATAATTGTAAATTATTTCTTGCCTTGAAGCCTAGCTCATTGGGGGGCCCTGCGCAGCAGGTTAAAATTGTCATCTCTTTGCTGCGCGGTGATCCCCAGGATTGGGCGTTTTCTTTGACACCTGATGATCCTATTCTAACTAATGTGGACGCATTTTTTTCAAGCCTTGGGGCTGTTGTATGATGAACCTAATGCTATTGATCAAGCTGAAAAAGCCCTGTTGGCATTGAGCCAGGGTCAGGATTCTACAGAGTTGTACTGTCAAAAATTCCAAAAGTGGGCGGTCCTTACTACCTGGAATGATGGTGCCTTGGCAGCTCTCTTTCGGAAGGGTTTGTCAGAAACCGTAAAAGATACTATGGTGGGATTTCCTGTTCCCTCTGGTCTTGACGATTCTATGTCATTAGTCATTCAGGTTGATCGGCGTTTACGTGAACATAAAATTACACGAGAAATGTTGCCACCTGTTGAACAAATGTCTGAACCTATGCAATGTGATACAGTTTTGTCTAGGGCGCAAAGTCAGAAGTTCAGAAGGCATAATAAGCTGTGTTTTTTCTGTGGAGGTGCCTCTCATAATATTTCTGTCTGCCCTAAACGAGAGAAACGTTTTGCACACACATTTGCTGTGGGTGGTGTACATCCTAAGTTTCTTCTGGCAATTACTCTGATCTGCTCCCTTTCCACATTTTCCGCTAAGGCTTTTGTGGATTCAAGAGCGGCTCTGAACCTGATGGACTTGGATTTTGCTAAACTCTGTGGGTTCCCTAAGACACCTCTGTGGACGCCTATCCCTTTGAGGGGTATTGATGCTACTCCTTTGGCGAGGAATAAACCTCAGTTTTGGACCCAGGTGGTATTGCTGGTCGCCCCACACCATCAAGAAAATTGCAGATTTTTGGTGTTGCATAATTTGCATGATACAATTGTTCTGGGGTTTCCCTGGTTGCAAATCCATAATCCAGTTTTGGATTGGAAATCTGTGTCTGTGGTGAGTTGGGGTTGTCAGTGTGCTCTTAGTGACACTCCTGTTTTCTCCACCTCTCCCCAGTCACATGATGTTCCTGACTATTTGGCTGATTTTTATGATATATTTAATGAGAATAAGTCTGCGTCTTTGCCTCCTCATACGAGTTATGACTGTGCAATTGAGTGTAAATTTCCCAAGGGTCGACTTTTCAATTTATCTGTACCCGAGCATGAGGCTATGCGATCTTATATTAAGGAGTCGTTGGAGAAGGGTCATATTAGACCATCCTCTTCACCCTTGGGTGCTGTTTTTTTTTTTCGTGGCCAAGAAAGATGGTTCATTAAGGCCTTGTATTGACTATCGTTCCCTCAACAAAATTACTGTTAAATATCAGTATCCGTTACCCCTGATTTCTGATCTATTCTCCAGAGTTAAAGGTGCTTGCTGGTTTATCAAGCTTGACCTCAGGGGGGCGTATAATCTTATTCGCATTAAGCATGGAGATGAATGGAAGACGGCGTTTAATACTCCGGAGGGACATTTTGAGTACTTGGTGATGCCTTTTGGGCTCACTATTGCCCCTTCTGTCTTCCAGTGCTTCATGAATGATATTTTCCGGGACTTTGTGGATAAATTTTTGATCATCTATCTGGATGATATTTTGATCTTTTCCAGGTATTGGGACTCTCATGTGGAACATGTTCGGACTGTGTTCTGGATTTTGAGGGAGAATTCCCTGTATATTAAGGGGTCGAAATGCCTATTTGGTGTACAGAGGATTTCATTTTTGGGATTCATTTTGTCTCCATCAACTATTGAAATGGAACCGGCCAAGGTACAGGCCATTTATGATTGGGCTCAGCCCACTTCTTTGAAGGCCCTCCAGAAGTTTTTGGGTTTTGCTAATTTTTATCATAAAATTACAGCTAATTTTTTTGGTATTGCCAAACCATTGACTGATTTGACTAAGAAGGGTGCTGATGTGCTGAATTGGTCTCCAGAGGCTGTTTCTTCCTTTCAGGAGCTGAAGCGGAGGTTCACTTCTGCTCCGGTTTTGCGGCAACCTCATGTCTCACTCCCGTTTCAGGTAGAGGTGGACGCTTCTGACATTGGTGCAGGAGCTGTTTTGTCCCAAAAAGATCCGGTAACATCTAAAATGAATCCCTGTGCTTTCTTTTCCATAAAGTTCTCCCCATCTGAATGCAACTATGATGTGGGGAATCGGGAACTGTTAGCCATGAAATGGGCATTTGAGGAGTGGAGACATTGGTTGGAGGGAGCTAGACATCAAGTCGTGGTCCTCACTGACCACAAGAATTTGATTTACCTTGAGTCGGCCAAATGCTTGAATCCTAGACAGGCTAGGTGGGCCGTGGTTTTTCACACGTTTTGATTTTGTGGTCTCTTTTCTTAGGGGACTAATAATGTCAAGGCAGATGCCCTCTCTAGGAGTTTCTTTGCTGATTCTCCTATTATGACCAAGCCTGCTACCATCTTAGGTGAGGGGGTAGTTCTTTCTGCCATCTCGCCCAATTTGAGACGTGCTCTGGAAGAGTTTCAGGAGGACAAACCTGAGCGTTGTCCCATTGGAAAATTGTATGTTCCTGACCAGTGAAGGAAGAGAGTAATGTCTGAAGTTCATTGCTCTGCATTGGCTGGTCATCCAGGTATTTTTGGTACTAGAGATTTGGTGAGTCGGTCTTTTTGGTGGCCCGCCTTATCTCGTGATGTCAGGAATATTGTGCAGTCCTGTGGGACTTGCTCCCGGTCTAAACCTTGTTCTCGCTCTAGTGGGTTGTTGATGCCTTTGCCGGTGCCCAGGAGGCCATGGACCCATATTTCAATGGAATTTATTTCTGATCTGCCTGTCTCTCAGAGAATGACTGTTATCTGGGTGATTTGTGATAGATTCTCTAAGATGGTCCATCTTGTACCACTCCCTAAGTTGCCATCTTCCTCAGAGTTGGTGCCCTTGTTTTTGCAACAGGTGGTTCACTTGCATGGGATTCCTGAGAACATTGTATCTGACAGAGGAGTTCAGTTTGTCTCTAGATTTTGGAGGACTTTTTGTTCCAAGTTGGGAATTCAGTTGTCCTTCTCCTCTGCGTTTAACCCTCAGACCAATGGGCAGATGGAGAGAACAAACCAGACATTGGAATCTTATTTGAGATGTTATATCTCTGGTGATCAGGATGATTGGGTCTCATTTTTGCCCTTGGCCGAATTTGCTTTAAATAATAGAGCTAGTTCTGCCACTTTGATGTCACCTTTTTTTTGTAACTTTGGGTTTCATCCTCGATTTTCTTCAGGTCAGGTGGAGTCTTCTGCCTGCCCAGGTGTTGACACTGTGGTGGAGAGAATGCACCAGATTTGGGACCAAGTGGTGGATAAATTGTCTCTCTCCCAGGAAAAGGCCCAGCAGTTTTACAACCGGCATAGGACCCTTGGTCCCCGGTTTAAGGTGGATGATATGGTTTGGTTGTCATCAAAGAATATCCTATGAAGGTGGCTTCTCCAAAGTTTAAACCTAGATTTATTGGACCTTACAAGATTTTGGAGATTCTTAATCCGGTCTCTTTTCAATTGGCCCTTCCTGTTACATTTAAGATCCATAACGTGCTTCATAAGTCTCTGTTGAAGAGGTTTGTTGAGCCAGTAGTTCCTGTGGTGGCACCTCCTGACCCTGTATTGGTTAAAGGTAATGTGGAATATGAGGTTGAGAAGATACTGGATTCTCGTCTGGCTAGACGGAGACTCCAGTATTTGGTTAAGTGGAAGGGTTATGGCCAGGAGGATAATTCTTGGGTCTCTGCATCTGATATTCATGCCGAAAGATTGGTTCGTGCTTTTCATCGGGCCCATCCTGATCGGCCTGGTGGCGTGAATGAGGGTTCAGTGAACCCTCCTCAAGGGGGAGGTACTGTTGTGAGCTCATTTTCTCGTTCACCTTTGATGTCCGATGAACTCCCTCTGCTGGTGAAAGGAGGTGTGAAACTGATTTGGATGGGAGAAACCTGTCATCTGAACAGGTGGATTGCGATTGGACATCCGGAATCTCTGAGTGGATATAAGGCAGCCGACGCGCTGGTGATTTCTCTGCTCTGAGCTCTGGCCTCCAGTTCAGTTCCTGTCTTCTAAAGCTAAGTTTTGCTCTGTTATTGTTCCATGAGATTTTGTCTGATTTGCTTAGTTTTGTGTTCTGCCAGCCCCGGCTGGGGCCCTGCTGAATTTCCAGTTTTGTCCCTGATCAGTTAAATCTCTTTTGCTCTGTCTTCAGAATATATCCGAGTGCTGATATAGGGATTTTGAAGTCTAGTGACTTCAGGGCCGTTTTTCCTATCAGTCGTGTTGGGACATTTTTGGTAGGGTTTTTGCGGATTGCAGCCAGCATCTTTTCTGTCCTTTCCTACCTAGTTAGTTGGGCCCCATCGTTTGCTCTGCCTGCCTTTCTGTCTGTGTTTGTGTTTTCATCTGTTTTCACCGACAATACATGTTGTGGGCTGTCTATTGCTTTGGGGTCTGCTCTGGGGCAGTTTAGATTTCCCCTTTCCTTCTTTAGTCTTATTTAGTTCTCCGGCTGTGAAGAGGCATCTAGGACCACCGTAGGAACGCTCCACGGCTACTGTTAGTTGTTGTGAATAGGATCAGGGGTCTGCAATCTGCTAGCTACCAACCTCTCCGGTTTTCTTTACTTAGCTTGCATTTTTGTTTTTTCCTCCTCCGGTGACTCATTCATAACAGCCATGCAGCTTCCCTGGCCTATGCGGCACATGGAAGTTAAAATCCTGAAGTGCTAGGAACTACCTGGTCACTAGGGCATTGTTCCCCTTCTTCTCCCTCATTCACTTCAGTATGGCATGGTCTGACAATAGTCTGAACTTCCTGCCTAAGACCAGGGTCACACTTGCGAGAAACTCACACGAGTCTCATGTCTCAATATCGACACTGCCGCTGGCACTCGGACTGGAGCACTCAGCTGAATAGAAATATATGCAGCCGCAGACTCTGGTCCCCGGTGCTGGTGGCAGTGCCAGGTATTGAGACGCGAGACTCGTGTGAGCTTCTCGCAAGTGTGACCCCGGCCTAAGAGGCAGCACCTTAGAGTGTCCAGCACCTACTTGATGGCCAAACATTCCTTCTCCACTATGAAGCAATTCTTCTCGCAGGATTACAACTTCCAACTCCGATACATTATAAGGTGCTCTTCCCCGTTCACCTCTTGTGATAATGTAATGGGGGTCCGGGTGCCAGCTGTGACGGGGGGCTTTAACTCTTCAGCACCCGAGCGCCTCAATACTACAACTTTGGAGTGTGTCTTGGTGTTGATGTGGCATGTGTGCAATTCTTCACCCACCTGCGGGACCGGAGCCTGATCAGGATACAGTGTCCCATGGGGATCTGAGCACAAGCAAATGTCCTCAGAATCCTTGTTCTTTTTCTTTAAGGTTTTATTTGAAACAGGTTCTAGCAGCACAGTTACAGTCCTTCCATTCCAGTAAAACGTACACATGACATCTTCTGTTCAGTCCCTGGTCTGGCCCTGCCACTTCTTGTCCTGCACGTTCTCTGAGCCCAAGACCTGCAGAATCCTCCTGTCAGCAGTCACTGGACACTCCACATCTACATTGCCAATGTAGACAAAAGAACCAGACTGCCGTTCGCAGCGTCAACTGGACCTTAGGTCCCTGACAGTTCCAGATGGTGTCCCCAGTCTCCAACCTGAGACCCTCTTCCTGGCCTCTTGCAGAGAGTGTTCACCAGAAGCCAAACTTCAAACTTTCTTCAGACCACTGTACCACGTCTTGCCTGTTCTCACACTCCACTGCGACTGTAACTCCAGCCTGCACTGCTGTTTGCTGCTCACACACACTCTGACTAACTTTTCTAGAACAATTCTGTCTCCTCTAGGTAACTCCTCCCACCAACAATCCCATTGGTACAGCTACTTAACTGTTTCTATTCTGGCTAAAACCAGCTAACTATTGCTATCCTATCTAGCATCTAATCTCCCTAACTCTACAGTACCCCCTAGTGTCCTAACTACATATCTAGGCTGTCCCTACCTTACTTTAGCATTACAATAACACATTATATATATGCAGCAATTTAAGGGGAAGGCACAAAGCACATTCAGCACCCCCTTTACAATAAGACAGCATCCAGTTTAACACCTGACATGTCTGTTTGGACCGCAAACTCTTTGGATAAATCCGGTGCCACCAGCATCAGCTAATTACACAGGGCTAGCTTCAGTTCCTGGAAGACCGTCTCAGCTTTTGGAGACCACTTAGCCATAGCCGACTTTTTCCCTTTAAGGAGGTCCATTAGAGAAGCAGCTACCATAGCGAAGTTTGGGATAAACCGGAGGTAATATCCCACAATGCCCAGTAATGCTCTGACCTGCTTCTTTGAGAGGGGTTGTGGCCAACCCTGGATCGACTCAACTTTATTTATCTGGGGCTTTATTTTACCCCTGTCTGCAACATAGGCCAAGTATTTAGTTTCCTCCAATCCCAAGGCACATTTCTTTGGGTTTATGGAAAACCCTACCTTCCTAGGAGCATCAATTATTGCCTGGACCTTGTTCAGATGGCTTCCCCAATCCTGGCTGAAGATTACAGTATCATCCAGGTAAGCCACTGCGCACCTCTTGTGGGGAGCTAGGATCCGGTCCATGGCTTTCTGGAATGTTGCTAGAGCACCTTGTAACCCAAACCGCATCCTAGTGTACTGGATGCATCCATCTGGCGTTGAAAAGGCGGTCTTCTCCTTAGCGTCTCAGGACATGAGAATTGCCAATATCCTTTTGTGAAGTCAAAGGTAGTAATATACCAATCCGGCTCTAGCCTCTCAATTAGCTCATCGACATGGGGCACTGGATATGCATCGAACTTAGAGACCTCATTAAGTTTCCAATAGTCATTACAAAACCACCATTCTCCATCTGGTTTTGGTACAAAGACTATTTGACTGGACCAGCCACTCTTGGACTCTTCAATGACACCAAAGCTCAGCATCCGCTTTATCTCTTTCGAGATCACCTCTCAACGGGCTTCGGGATTCCGATATGGCTTCTAGTTGACCCGGACATGAGGCTCAGTCAGAACCTGGCAGCTCAGATACAACCTGGCAGCTCCAAGAACAGATCTCTGTTCCGCTTTAGCAACTCTCAGCACTGTTGATTTTGGGTACGTGATAGCATCTCTGCCACCTTAACTTCTTCCACATTAGCTTCAGGCTTGGCCACCAAACACAGAGTTTCCACGGGCTACCTATCTTGCCATGGCTTAATCAGGTTGATGTGGTATATTATCCCTTGTTGGTGGACTTTATTGTTAACACCTTCAACCTTTTCAACTATTTCATAGGGGCCCTGCCATTGGCCAGGAATTTGCTCTCCACTGTAGGTACCAGCACCAGTACTCGATTCCCAGGGTTGAAGTGTCTCACCCTCACTGACCTTTTGTACTCCCTCGACTCCGCCTCTTGTGTTTTGAGTAGATGTTCTCTCATGATGGGCATCACCTTGGCAATTCTCTCTTGCATGTGGGCCACATGCTCAATTACACTCTGATATTGTGTAGACTCCTCCTCCCATGTCACTTTTGCTACGTCAAGGAGCCCACTGGGGTGTCGGCCTTACAAAAGTTCAAAAGGGAGAACCCAGTAGAAGCCTGAGTGACTTCTCTGATGGAGAATAGAAGGTACGGTAGTAGATAGTCCCAGCCATCCTTCTCTATGGCCTTCTTTAACATGGCCTTCAAGGTTTTATTGAACCTTTCTACCAAGCCATCCATATGTGGATGGTAGACTGAGGTCTGGAGTTGTGTGATTTTCAGGGTTTTGCACAACTCTTTCATCACCTTTGACATTAACGGGATCCCTTGGTCCGTCAGGATCTCTTTAAGCAACCCAGTTCTAAAGAAGATATGGACCATATCTTGGGTGATACAAGTAGATAGTCCAATACCACCAAGATATACTGATGCTTTCTGGCGGACTTGACCAGGGGTCCCACTAGATTCATGTCTATGTGATCACATGGCACCTCAATAATGGGTAGTGACACTAAGGGGCTAAGAAAGTGGGCCACAGGGGAAATCAGCTTGGGACAAGACCTACAGAAATTCACAATATCCCGGTGACAACTGGGCCAGTAGAACCTCTGGAAGATCCGTTCCTGGTTTTTTTCTACACCCTGGTGACCACCTAACACATGTGTATGGGCCATGTCTAACACTCTGCATCTGTATGGCCCTGGTATCAGTAGCTGCTCAATTAACTCTTTTCTCAGCTTGGTGACCCAATATATCCACTCCCCATTCATGGCAAAATATGGGTATCGGATGTCAGCCCCCGACTCTTGAGCATCACTATTAAGTATTGTCACATTATCAAATGCCCTTTTAGAGTTAAATCCCTGAGTTGGGCTGTTCCAAACTTTCTCCCGGACACCTCCAGCGCAGGGATGTTGGCCTCTGGGAATACTGCCTCATCCTCATTGCCAACAAGCATACAAAGCAGAAACCTGTCAGTTGAGGCCTACAACGAGGTTTCTTTAGGAGCAACTTGGGTGTTGCCCTCTCTTTCCCCCACAAGTATCAAAATAATGCACTACGCCCACCTCATGGGACTCTGTGCCACAGTTTATTTTTATGACCATTTGGGCCACAGGGTAGTCCTTAGCTTTGCCATGGATACAGGGGAAGACCACCATTTTTTCAAGAGTCAGCCGATGGGGAATTGTGGCCCTCTACCCTCTGGTTACCAAACTCCTTGAGTCTAAGAGACCAGTCATTTGTACTCTGTTCACTGAGTACAAATGACTGATTCAGGTTGCAACCATTTTTGGACCAGGTGTAGGAAGTCAAGCATTTGGGAGTGGGGAGTTTTGTCACTGCAATAGGCCCACAAGTGCACCCATTGCTCCCTGACAGACAGAGTCACTCGAAGGCGTGCCAAGATCTCAGCTTTTAACTTGGCATAATCTTTAGCATCCTGCAAGGCCAGGTCATAATCAGCCTTCTGTGGTTCACCTTTTAAATATGTCGTCAGAGCCTCCTCCGGCAATTTCTCCTGCTCTGCCACCCTCTCTAAAACCGTCAGGAACGCCTCAACATCATCCCCCGGTCATCTTCTGCAATGCTCTTCTTACTGTCTTCCTCACGTGAGAGTCATCACCTGGATTTGGGGTTGGGGCTGTTGCCCTGCACGGATTGCCTCAGCTAGGAGTTCCATCTGCTGCCTTTGATGTTGCTGCTGCTGCCACATCTGTTGTTGTTGGAGTTTAGCCTGCACCAGTTGCTTTATTAATTCCTCCATGTTGTCGACTTTCACTCCTGCAGTTGCTTCCACTAAGGACATGTGGTATCTGTGCAGCAATTGTAGAGGTTTGTACTCACTCAGTTGCAGTTGAGTTAGGCACAAAAAGCGGTATTGCTGCAATGTGCAGGCAAGTTTATTTAAACTGCATAAATTGCTTAGGATAGCAAAACAAAAGAACAACTTTTTCCAGCACAAAGTGAAAACATAAATTTAAAAGTCCATACAACATATAGCGTCCGGTGGTTTAGGATAGTGTTGGGTTCTTTAGCCCTTAGCACAGACCAACACACAGGAGATCCACACATCTCCAGCTCTAGATACTGAATGAAACACTCAGCCTTCATTTTATCTGTCAAACCACGTCCCTGGGGTTGGGATATGTCAGCAGTCATTCCCACCCATCTCTTATAATTGCTCGTAAAACCGGCCATGGAATGGTCTAATATCTCTCTCAGCACTATATGTGCTGGAGAATGCTTCCGAGCTAATAACCGCGATGACATATATCTCCCCTCAAGGACCTGTTTGGTGGCCATCTTACACAGGGTAGTCTGTGCTTTTCTACATTTCTAAAAAACACAGGATATACCAATGTAAAAATGATCACATGTAAGTATGTAGGGTACTACATAGTTCCTGTACCTCTGAAAACCTTTTTTTGTGTTTTTTTTATCAAACATACTCACTAAACCAAATCACCGATGTACACAACAATGTGTATGATATCCACAATCAATGATGGTTTCGGGAGCCATGTCATTTGCTGGTGTAGGTCCACTTTGTTTTATCAAGACCAAAGTCAGCACAGCCGTCTACCAGGAAATTTTAGAGCACTTCATGCTTCCCTCTGCCTACAAGCTTTTTGGAGATGGAAATTTCATTTTCCAGCAGGACTTGGTACCTGTCCACACTGCAAAAAGTACCAATACCTGAGTTATAAACAACAGTATCACTGTGCTTGATTTGCCAACAAACTTGTCTGACCGTAACCCCAAAGAGAATCTATGGGGTATTGTCAAGAGGAAGATGAGAGACACCAGACTCAACATTGCCGACGAGCTGAAGGCTGCTATCAAAGCAACCTGGGCTTCCATAACACCTCAGCAATGCCACAGGCTTATTGCCTCCATGCCACGCCGAATTGATGTAGTAATTGTTGCCAAAGAAGCCCCAACCAAGTATTGAGTGCATTTACTGAGCATACATTTCAGTAGGCCAACATTTTGGATTTTAAAATCATTTTTTCAAGCTAGTGTTATAAAGTATTCTAATTTACTGAGATAATGACTTTTGGGTTTTCATTGGCTGTAATCATTAACATTAACAGAATTAAACACTTAAAATACATCACTCTGTTTGTAATGACTAATATATGAGTTTCACTTTTTATGTAGAACAACTGAAATAAATCAACTTTTTGATGATATTCCAATTTTGCGAGATGCACCTGAATTACACTATGTGTACAGACATCAGATGTTATATACAGGATAGTATGTGACTGATATGTATTAAACTATGTATACAGACATCAGATGTTATATACAGGATAGTATGTGACTGGTATGTATTATACTATGTGTCCAGACATCAGATGTTATAAGCAGGATATTATATGATGGTATATATTATTCTAGGTGTGCAGATATCAGATGTTATATACAGGTTAGTATGTGACTGATATATATTATACTATGTGCACGGACATCAGATGTTATTTTCAGTGTATTAAGTGATGGTATTATACTATGACTGTAGAACATCTGATATTATACCTGCTGCATATTATCCGGTATTTAACATCTGCATGGTTGCAGAAAATATGACTGACCAGGACCAGTGAATCAGGGGGTTCGCTGAAACCCTCATCTGCAGCTGAACATGCGTCCCTGGTCGCACATTCAGCTGAATACTTAGCAGCACAGAGAGAAACCAGCTCCCTGCACTTCAACAGCAATTGTGGCCACCGGGCTATCAGAGCCTGGCAGCTGATGTAGGTGAGCTGGTCACACTGTGGTGCATGATGCATGACGTCACTACTGTGTACTGCTGGCCCCCTGCATCGGCTATGGAGAAGGACACTAGTTGCTGCGGGAGCAAAGACTGGTAAGAGGTATTGTTCATTTTTTGTGTTTAACCCCTTAATCCCATATGACGTACTATCCTGCCCTTGTGTCCTGGGACTTAATTCCCAGGGCCGGGATAGTACGTCATAGCGATCAGTGGCGCCGACGTGGTGAGCGCCGCTGATCGCGGCCGGGTGTCAGCTGATTATCACAGCTGACACCCCGCACAATGTGTCAGGGGCAGTCACGGACCGCCCCGACACGTTAACCCCTTGCACACCGCGATCAAACACGATCGCGGTGTACCGGGGGTTAAAGGGAAGCATCGGCAGGGAGGGGGCTCCCTCCGTGTTTCCCTGAGCCCCCCACGGCAGCGCAATGTGCAGCGCTGCTGTGGGGGGCTCCATCATCTGTCACAGTGATCTGTGATGTGACAGATCAGCGATCTGTCACAGGACAGTGATCTCCCACCTGGGACAATGTAATAAAGTTAAAAAAAAAAAAAAAGTGTTAAAATAATTTAAAAAAAAATCGCCAATTAAATTAGAAGAAAAAAAAATATTCCCCCAATAAATTCATTTTTTTGGAAATAAAAAAAAACAAACAATAAAAGTACACATATTTGGTATCGCTGCGTCCGTAACAACCTGTCCTATAAAACTGTCCCATTAGTTAACCCCTTTAGCGAACCCCTTAAAAAATAAAAATAAAAAGCGAAGCAAAAAATAATGATTTATTATCATACCACCGCACAAAAAGTGCAATAACGCGCGATCAAAAAGACGCATATAAATATGCATGGTACGCTGAAAAAGTCATCTTGTCCCACAAAAAACGAGCTGCCATACAGCATCATCAGCGAAAAAATAAAAAAGTTATAGCTCGCAGAATAAAGCGATGCAAAAATAATTATTTTTTATATAAAATAGTTTTCATTGCATAAAACCGTCAAAACATAAAAAAAAGACCTAAATGAGGTATCGCTGTAACCGTACTGACCCGAAGAATAAAGTCGCTTTATCAATTTTATCGCACGCGGAATGGTGTAAACGCACCCCCCAAAATAAATTCATGAAACGCTGGTTTTTGTTCATTCTGCGTCCCAAAAATCGGAATAAAAAGCGATCAAAAAATGTCACATGCCCAAAAATGGTACCAATAAAAATGAAAACTCATCCCGCAAAAAATAAGACCTCACAAGACTCGGTGGGTGAAAATACGGAAAAATTATAGCTCTCAATATGTGGTGATGCAAAAACTATTTTTACAATAAAAAGTGTCTTTTAGCGTGTGACAGCTGCCAAACATAAAAACCCGCTATAAATAGTTAATCAAACCCCTCGTTATCACCCCCTTAGTTAGGGAAAAATAATAAAATTAAAAGAAAATGTATTTATTTCCATTTTCCCATTAGGGTTAGGGTTTGGGCTAGGGCTAGGGTTAGGGCCAGGGCTAGGGTTAGGGCTAGGGCTAGGGTTAGGGCTAGGGTTAGGGCTCGGGCTAGGGTTAGGGCTAGGGTTAGGGTTAGGGCTAGGGTTAGGGCTGAGATTAGGGTTAGGGGTATGTTGGGGTTAGGATTGGAGTTAGAATTGGGGGGTTTCCACTGTTTGGGCACATCAGGTGCTCTCCAAATGCAACATGGCGTCTGATCTCAATTCCAGCCAATTCCGAGTAGAAAAAGTCAAATGGTGGTCCTTCCCTTCCAAGCTCTGGCATGTGCCCAAACAGTGTTTTACCCCCACATATAGGGTATCAGCCTACTCAGGACAAATTGCAAAACAACTTTTGGGGTCCAATTTCTCCTGTTACCCTTAGAAAAATAAAAAATTGGGGGCAAAAATATAATTTTTGTGGAAAAAAATGATTTTTTTATTTTTACGCCCGGGCGTTATAAACTTCTGTGAGGCACTTGGGGGTTCAAAGTGCTCACCACACATCTAGATAAGTTCCGTGGGGGGTCTAGTTTCCAAAATGGGGTCACTTGTGGGGAGTTTCAATAGTTTAGGTACATCAGGGGCTCTCCAAACGCACATGACACCCGCAGACCATTCCATCAAAGTCTGCATTCCAAAACGTCACTACTTCCCTTCCGAGCCCCGACGTGTGCCCATACAGTAGTTTTCTCCCACATATGGGGTGTCAGCGTACTCAGGACAAATTGGACAACAACTTTTGGGGTCCAATTTCTTCTGATACCCTTGGGAAAATAAAAAAAAGGAACTAAAAGATCATGTTAGTGTAAAAAATATGATTTATTATTTTCAAGTCCGGGCGTTATAAACTTCTGTGAAGCACTGGAGGGTTCAAAGTGCTCACCACACAACTAGATAAGTTCCTTAGGTGGTCTAGTTTCCAAAATAAGGTCACCTGTGGGGGGTTTCCACTGTTTAGGTACATCAGAGGCTCTCCAAAAGCAACATGACACCCACAGACCATTCCATCAAAGTCTGCATTCCAAAACGTCACTACTTCCCTTCCGAGCCCCGACGTGTGCCCATACAGTAGTTTTGTCCCACATATGGGGTGTCAGCGTACACAGGACAAATTGGACAACAACTTTTGGGGTCCAATTTCTCCTGGTACCCTTGGGAAAATAAAAAAATTGGTGACTAAAAGTTCATGTTTGTGGAAAAAATACGATTTTTTTTATTTTCACGCCCGGTTGTTATAAACTTCTGTGAAGCACTGGAGGGGTCAAAGTGCACACCACACATCTAGATAAATTCCTTGGGGGTCTAGTTTCCAAAATGGTGTCATTTGTGGGGGGTTTCCACTGTTTTGGTACATCAGGGGCTCTCCAAACGCGACATGGTGTCTGATCTCAATTCCAGCCAAAAACGTCAAATGGCGCTGCTTCCCTTCCGAGCTCTGCCATGCGCCCAAATAGTGGTCTACCCCCACATATGGGGTATCAGCGTACTCAGGACAAATTGCACAATAACTTTTAGGGTCCTGTTACCCTTGGAAAAATAAGAATTGAGGGTGAAAAGATAATTTTCGTGGAAAAAATATGATTTTTTAATTGTATGGCTGTATGTTATCAACTTCTGTGAAGCCCTTGGGGGTTCAAAGTTCTCACCACACATCTAGATAAGTTCCTTGGGGGGTCTAGTTTCCAAAATGGTGTCATTTGTGGGGGGTTTCCACTGTTTTGGTACATCAGTGGTTTTCGAATCGCGACATGGTGTCCGATCTCAATTCCAGCCAAAAACGTCAAATTGCGCTGCTTCCCTTCCGAGCTCTGCCATGCGTCCAAATAGTGGTTTACCCCCACATGTGGGGTATCAGGGTACTCAGGACAAATTGAACAATAACTTTTAGGGTCCTGTTACACTTGGGAAAATAAAAATTTGGGGTGAAAAGATCATTTTTGTGGAAAAAATATGATTTTTTAATTGTACCGCTGTACATTATAAACTTCTGTGAAGCCCTTGTGGATTCAAAGTTCTCACCACATATCTAGATAAGTTCCTTGGGGGGTCTAGTTTCCAAAATGGGGTCACTTGTGGGGGGTTTCCACTGTTAAGGTACATGAGGGGCTCTCCAAACGTGACATGGCGTCCTGTTGAGAGCTCATTTTCGGGTTTGCCTCTGGCTTCTGGTGAGGGTTATGGAGCTGGCTGTGCTGACAGAGGAGTAGTGAGTTCTCTATCTGGACTCCCTCTGTTGGTGAAGGGAGGTAATGAAGCTGATCTAAATGGCAGAGACCAGCCACCTGAGGAAGAGGACTGCGATTGGACATCAGGAGTTTCTGATTGGATTTACGGCAGCCGACTCCCTAGTTTCTTGCTGGTGATTTTTCCTGACTGTGGCTTCTGGTTTCCAGTTTGGTTCCTGCCTTCCTAAAGCTAAGTTTTCTCTGCTATTGTTCATATGAGTTTTTGTCTGGTTTACTTAGTTTTTGTGTTCAGCCAGCCCTGGCTGGGACTGGGCTGAATCCCCATTTTGTCTCTGATCAGTTGATCTCTTTTGCTCTGTCTTCAGAATATACCTGAGTGCTGATATAGTGATTTGAAGTCTAGCGACTTCAGGGCCTTTTTCTATCAGACATGTTGGACATTTTTTTTGGCAGGGTTTTTTGCGTGATTGCAGACAGCAGCTTTTCTTTCCTGTCCTTTCTAGTTAGTGAGGGCCCCATCGTTTGCTCAGCCTATCTTTCTATCTGTGTCTGTGTTTTCATCTTGTTTCACCGACAATACATGTTGGGGGCTGTCTATTGCTTTGGGGTCTGCTCTGGGGCAGTTTAGATTTTCCCTTCTTTCTTTAGGCTTATTTAGTTCTCCGGCCGTGACGAGGCGTCTAGGACCACCGTAGGCACACTCCACGGCTACTGCTAGTTGTTGTGGATAGGATCAGGGGTCTGTAATCTGCTAGTTACCAACCTCTCCGGTTTTCTGGGCTTAGCTTGCTTTTTGTTTTTTTCCTCCTCGGTGACTCATTCATAACAGAATCACCAGCCATACCGCAGATTCTCGGGTACTCAAAAGCAGGAGAGAATTGTAAAAAAAAAAAAACCTGCGCAGCAGGTTAAAATTGTCATCTCCTTGCTGCGCGGCGATCCCCAGGATTGGGCGTTTTCTTTGACACCTGAAGATCCTGTTTTGACTAATGTGGATGCATTTTTTAAAGCCTTGGGGTTGTTATATGATGAACCTAATGCTATTGATCAAGCTGAGAGAGCCCTATTGGCATTGAACCAGGGTCAGGATCCTGCAGAGTTACACTTTCAGAAATTCCGATAGTCGGCGGTCCTTACTACATGGAATGAGAGTGCATTGGCAGCTCTCTTTCGGAAGGGTTTGTCTAAGACTTTAAAAGATACTATGGTGGGATTTCCTGTTCCCTCTGGTCTTGACGATTCTACGTCATTAGCCATTCAAGCTGATCGGCGTTTACGTGAACGCAAGACTACACGGGAGGCACTGCCACATTTTGAACAAATGTCTGAACCTATGCAATGTGATGGAGTTTTGTCTAGGGCGCAGCGTCAGGAGTTTAGAAGGCGTAATAAGCTGTGTTTTTTCTGTGGAGATGCCTCTCATGTTATTTCTGTCTGCCCTAAACGAGAGAAACGTTTTGCACACACATTTGCTGTGGGTGGTGTACAACCTAAGTTTCTTTTGGCAATTACTCTGATCTGCTCCTTATCCACATTTTCCGTGAAGGCTTTTGTGGATTCAGGAGCGGCCTTGAATCTAATGGACTTGGATTTTGCTAAACGTTGTGGTTTTCCTATGACACCTCTGCGGACGCCTATTCCTTTGAGGGGTATTGATGCTACTCCTTTGGTGAAGAATAAACCTCAGTTTTGGACCCAGGTGATAATGCGGGTCGCCCCAGACCACCAAGAAAATTGCAGATTTTTGGTGCTGCATAATTTACATTATGCCATTGTTCTGGGTTTTCCCTGGTTGCAAATCCATAATCCGGTTTTGGATTGGAAATCTGTGTCTGTGGTGAGTTGTAGTTGTCGGTGTGCTCTTGGCGACACTACTGTTTTCTCCACCTCTCCCCAGTCGCATGATATTCCTGACTATTTGGCTGATTTTTATGATGTATTTAGTGAGAGCAAGTTTGCGTCTTTGCCTCCTCATAGGAGTTATGACTGTGCAATTGAGTTGAGATCTGGGTGTAAATTTCCCAAGGGTCGACTTTTCAATTTATCTGAAGCCGAACACGAGGCTATGCGATCTTATATTAAGGAGTCATTGGAGAAGGGTCATATAAGACCATCCTCTTCGCCCATTAGGTGCTGTTTTTTTTTTCGTGGCCAAGAAAGATGGTTCATTAAGGCCTTATATTGACTATTGTTCCCTCAACAAAATTACTGTTAAATATCAGTATCCGTTACCGCTGATTTCAGATCTATTCTCCAGAGTTAAAGGTGCTTGCTGGTTTACTAAGCTTGACCTCAGAGGGGCGTATAATCTTATTCGCATCAAGCATGGGGATGAATGGAAGACGACATTTAATACTCCGGAGGGACATTTTGAGTACCTGGTGATGCCTTTTGGGCTCACTAATGCCCCTTCTGTCTTCCAATCCTTCATGAATGATATTTTCTGGGACTTTTTGGATAAGTTTTTGATCATCTATCTGGATGATATTTTGATCTTTTCCAGGGATTGGGATTCTCATGTGGAACATGTTCGGACTGTGTTCCGGATTTTGAGGGAGAATTCCTTGTATGTTAAGGGATCGAAGTGCCTTTTTGGCGTACAGAGGATTTCATTTTTGGGATTTATTTTGTCTCCGTCAACTATTGAAATGGACCCGACCAAGGTACAGGCCATTTATGATTGGGTTCAACCCACTTCTTTGAAGGCTCTCCAGAAGTTTTTGGGGTTTGCTAATTTTTATCGTAAATTTATAGCTAATTTTTCTGGTATTGCTAAACCACTGACTGATTTAACTAAGAAGGGTGCTGATGTGCTGAATTGGTCTTCAGAGGCTGTTTCGGCCTTTCAGGAGCTGAAGCGGAGGTTCACTTCTGCTCCGGTTTTGCGGCAACCTGATGTCTCACTTCCTTTTCAGGTGGAGGTAGACGCTTCAGAGATTGGTGCAGGAGCCGTTTTGTCCCAAAAAGATCCTGTGACTTCTAGGATTAATCCCTGTGCCTTCTTTTCCCGAAAGTTCTCCCCATCTGAACGCAACTATGATGTGGGGAATCGGGAATCGTTAGCCATGAAATGGGCATTTGAGGAGTGGAGACATTGGTTGGAGGGAGCTAGACATCAAGTTGTGGTCCTCACTGACCACAAGAATTTGATTTACCTTGAGTCGGCCAAACTCTTGAATCCTAGACAGGCTAGGTGGGCCTTGTTTTTTACGCGTTTTGTTTCTTCCAGGCACTAAGAATGTTAAGGCAGATGCCCTTTCTAGTAGTTTCTTTGCTGATTCTCCTGTTGTGACCAAGCCTACTACCATCCTAGGTGAGGGGGTAGTTCATTCTGCCATCTCGCCCGATTTGAGACGTGCTCTGGAAGAATTCCAGGACGACAAACCTGAGCGTTGTCCTATGGGAAAATTGTATGTTCCTGACCAGTGGAGGAAGAGAGTGATGTCTGAAGTTCATTGCTCTGCATTGGCTGGTCATCCAGGTATTTTTGGTACCAGAGATTTGGTGAGTTGGTCTTTTGGTGGCCCGCCTTATCACGTGATGTCAGGAATTTTGTGCAGTCCTGTGGGACTTGTTCCCGGTCTAAACTCTGTTCTCGCTCTAGTGGGTTGTTGATGCCCTTGCCGGTGCCTAAGAGGCCATGGACCCATATTTCAATGGATTTTATTTCTGATCTTCCTGTCTCTCAGAGAATGACTGTTATCTGGGTGATTTGTGATAGATTCTCTAAGATGGTCCATCTTGTACCACTCCCAAAGTTGCCATCTTCCTCAGAGTTGGTACCCTTATTTTTACAACAGGTGGTTCGGTTGCATGGGATTCCTAAGAACATTGTATCGGACAGAGGAGTTCAGTTTGTTTCCAGATTCTGGAAAGCCTTTTGTTCTAAGCTGGGAATTCAGTTGTCCTTCTCCTCTGCGTTTCACGCTCAGATCAATGGGCAGACGGAGAGAACAAACCAGACTTTGGAGTCTTATTTGAGATGTTTTATATCTGCTGATCAGGATGATTGGGTTTCATTTTTGCCCTTGGCTGAATTCGCTTTAAATAATAGAGCTAGTTCTGCCACCATGGTGTCGCCCTTTTTCTGTAACTTTGGGTTTCATCCTCGATTTTCTTCAGGGCAAGTGGAATCTTCAGCCTGCCCAGGTGTTGACACTGTGGAAGAGAGAATGCAGCAGATTTGGGACCAAGTACTGGATAAGTTGTCTCTCTCCCAGGAAAAGGCCCAGCAGTTTTCTAACCGGCATAGGACCATTGGTCCCCGGTTTAAAGTGAGTGATATGGTTTGGTTGTCATCAAAGAATATCTCTATGAAGGTAGCTTCTCCAAAGTTCAAGCCAAGATTTATTGGACCTTACAAGATTTTGGAGATTCTTAATCCGGTTTCATTTCGATTGGCTCTTCCTGTTACGTTTAAGATCCATAACGTGTTTCATAAGTCGCTGTTGAAGAGATATGTTGAGCCAGTAGTTCCTATGGCTGCACCTCCTGACCCTGTATTGGTTGAAGGTAATGTGGAATATGAGGTAGAGAAAATACTGGATTCTCGTCTGGCTAGACTGAGACTCCAGTATTTGGTCAAGTGGAAGGGTTATGGCCAGGAGGACAATTCTTGGGTCTCTGTCTCTGATATTCATGCCGATAGATTGGTTCGTGCTTTTCATCGGGCCCATCCTGATTGGCCCGGTGGCATGGATGAGGGTTCAGAGACCCCTCCTCAAGGGGGGGTACTGTTGTGAGCTCATTTTCGGGTTTGCCTCTGGCTTCTGGTGAGGGTTATGGAGCTGGCTGTGCTGAAAGAGGAGTAGTGAGTTCTCTATCTGGACTCCCTTTGTTGGTGAAGGGAGGTAATGAAGCTGATCTAAATGGCAGAGACCGGCCACCTGAGGAAGAGGACTGCGATTGGACATCAGGAGTTTCTGATTGGATTTAAGGCAGCCGACTCCCTAGTTTCTTGCTGGTGATTTTTCCTGACTGTGGCTTCTGGTTTCCAGTTTGGTTCCTGCCTTCCTAAAGCTAAGTTTTCTCTGCTATTGTTCATATGAGTTTTTGTCTGGTTTACTTAGTTTTTGTGTTCAGCCAGCCATGGCTGGGACTGGGCTGAATCCCCATTTTGTCTCTGATCAGTTGATCTCTTTTGCTCTGTCTTCAGAATATACCTGAGTGCTGATATAGTGATTTGAAGTCTAGCGACTTCAGGGCCTTTTTCTATCAGACGTGTTGGACATTTTTTTTGGCAGGGTTTTTTGCATGATTGCAGACAGCAGCTTTTCTTTCCTGTCCTTTCTAGTTAGTGAGGGCCCCATCGTTTGCTCAGCCTATCTTTCTATCTGTGTCTGTGTTTTCATCTTGTTTCACCGACAATACATGTTGGGGGCTGTCTATTGCTTTGGGGTCTGCTCTGGGGCAGTTTAGATTTTCCCTTCTTTCTTTAGGCTTATTTAGTTCTCCAGCCGTGACGAGGCATCTAGGACCACCGCAGGCATGCTCCACGGCTACTGCTAGTTGTTGTGGATAGGATCAGGGGTCTGCAATCCACTAGTTACCAACCTCTCCGGTTTTCTGGGCTTAGCTTGCTTTTTGCTTTTTTCCTCCTCGGTGACTCATTCATAACTGCGCCCAATCTGAATTACAGCCAATTTTGCATTGAAAAAGTCAGACGGCGCTCCTTCCCTTCTGAGCTCAGCCATGCGCTGAAACAGTGGTTCCCCCCACATATCAGGTATCAGCGTACTCAGGACAAATTGCACAATAAATTTTGCAGTCCAATTTCTCCTGTTACCCTTGGTAAAATAAAAAAATTGAACCTGAAATATTTTTTTTGTGAAAAAAAGTTAAATGTTCATTTTTTTTAAATATTCAAAAAATTCCTGTGACGCACCTAAAGGGTTAATAAACTTCTTGAATGTGGTTTTGAGCCCCTTAAGGGGTGCAGTTTTTAGAATGGTGTCACTTTTGGGTATTTTCTATCATATAGACCCCTCAAAGTGGCTTCAAATGTGATGTGGTCCGTAAAAATAAAATGGTGTGGCAAAAATGAGAAATCACTGGTCAATTTTTAACCCTTACAACTTCCTAAAAGTTCCAAAATTGTGCTGATGTAAAGTAAACATGTGGGAAATATTACTTATCAAGTTTTTTGTGTGTCGTATCTCTGTGATTTAAGGGCATAAAAATTAAAAGTTGGAAAATTGCGAAATTTTCAAAATTTTCGCCAAATTTCCATTTTTTTCACAAATAAACGCAAGTTATTTGAATGAAATTTTACCACTATCATGAAGTACAATATGTCACGAGAAAACAATGTCAGAATCACTGGGATCCATGGAAGCTTTTCAGAGTTATTACCTCATAAATGGACAGTGGCCAGAATTGTAAAAATTGGCCCGGTCATGAATGTGCAAACCACCCTTGGGGCTTAAGGGGTTAAATGTACAGCCCCTGTGTGTTAAACTAAGGGGACTCATGGGATTATAATTCATTGGTTTGATATAATATGATGCCTGTATGATGATTTTCTAATGTTTCCTTATTTCTGAGTTATTCAAGGATACAAAACCTACAAAAGACAAAATGAAAAAAACCCTGCTATATATTACAGTGTAGGACCGCCCCAACCACAGAGTCACCTTGTCGATGGTGGGACGGCTTTTATGCTGTTTGATCAAATACAGTATTACTAAGAACTCTGTATGATTTAAATGCACTTTTGCTTTTTACTTATTTAATTATAGCAGGGTTTTTTTTTCATTTTGTCTTTTGTAGGTTTTGTATGCTTTTTGGCCATTTGAACATGCATTTATATGCTGCATGTCTGCCAACTCAAACCAAGCTCAATTTTTGTGTTTTTTTTCTGAGTTATTCAAGGGTTAAGCCAGCTCGTTTTTTGGCAGGAGAGTGCATTGCTGGGCAAATCTGAACACTTCAGTGATGTTTTCCTACCTGAATCTGGGAACATTTAGATTGGTGGAACACCTTGAGGCATTGTCAAGGTCAAATAATGTCATGCTGGATGAAGGAAAAGTAAGTGCACAACAATGGGGAGAGGTAGAGGGAGCCCAAACACTAGGAAAGTGGGAGGTGGAGACCCCTACGCAAATCTAAGATCACCCTGTCTGCCCTAACCATTCCTATATAGGTTCTGCCCTTATCGCTGAGCAGGAACCTAATCCCTGCCTGACCCTAGTGATAGGCCCTGGTTAGGGAGAAGTTGGGAAAGCACTAGTCAGTCCTCACTACAAGTTAAGACAGAGAGGGTAGATGAACGAGGGGAACACTTAACTTGAGAAGGCAACCGGGATGTCATGCCAACTGTTACGGTTCTGCAGCACAGGACTAGGATAGAAGGGGGAAAACTGACCATGCACTACGACTAGGCTGATACCCTACGATGGAGTGGGCAGTACATTCCTGGGAATAGACCCACCGATGATCCTAGGTTAGTCTCATGCGAAGACCTATAGAAAGGGGGAAGGGGGTCCCTAAAAGATCTAAGGACTGGGTACAAAAACAGGTCGCCTCCTAATAGAAAACAAAGAGAAGACTGCAGAAACAAACTGAAAACAGAAACTAAGACTAGCAGAACCAGAGATCCCAGCACTGCGCTAATTAAACACACAGAAGGCAAAGCAATGCACCTAGCCAGAACTCAAGCAGATTAATTCTGTTGTCCAGCAAAGAGTAGGAGACAGGTGCAGGTTAATAAAGGGTGATACAATCACCTGCCCCAAGACAAACCCAGCACCAGAGGAAAAAGACCAACAGCCAGAACACTACAAGAAAATGGCTGATAGTCACAAACTAAACAGATTCTAACAGTACCTCCCCTTTAACAATGATCCCCGGGATCCTCTAGTTTGGGCCTTATTTGGAAATCTCCTGTGAAAAGCCTTAATTAATCTTTAGGCTGAGACGTCCACAGCTTTCACCCAGAAACCCTTCTGGGACACGAGATGCTGTAAGCCTCCTCTGTGCCACCTGGAATCAAGAATGCGTGAAATCTCAAACTCGCAGTCCTCATCAATTGGAGGAGCAGATGGCATAGCCACCTTATCAGGCGTGTCAACTTTTTTCAGCAAAGATGCATGAAAAACTGAATTCATTTTCCAGGATGAAGGAATGTCCAATCTCATCTCGAGTTGACAATCTGAACTACTTTGAAGGGTCCTACAAACTTAGGCCCCCAACTTTTTAGAAGGAATCTTTAAACGCAGATTCCAAGAGGACAACCAAACATGTCCCCAACAACAAAGCTCGCCTCCCTTCTTCTCTTGTCAAAATATTTCTTAGACCTCCTATTAGCCTGATTCCAGATAAGATTTGGATGTTTCGCCCCCAGCAGTAACCCATATGGGATTTCTGGGATTTGGACGTTTTCGCCCCCAGCAGTTCACCCCCGGGTACATCTTGCCCCCGCACATTTCGTCCCCAGCATTTGGCCCCCAGGATGTTTCGCCCCCGCACATTTCACCCCCGCACATATCGCCCCCAGCAGTCCCCAGCAGTTCGGCCCCGGATGTTTCGCCCCCAGCAGTTTGCCCCCCGATGTTTCACCCCTAGCAGTTCACCCCGGATGTTTCACCCCCAGCAGTTCACCCCTGGATGATTCACCCCCAGCAGTTCACCCCTGGATGTTTCGGACTCAGCAGTTCGCCCCCAGCAGTTCGCCCCCGGATGTTTCGCTCTTAGCAGTTCGCCCCCGGATGCTTCGCCCCCAGCTGTTTCACTCCCAGCAGTTCGCCCCTGGATGTTTCGCCCCCGGCAGTTCACCCCTGGATGTTTGGCCACCGGATATTTAGCCCCCAGCGATTTGCCCGCGGATGTTTCGCCCCCGGATGTTTCACCTACAGCATTTTGTTCCTGGATGTGTTGCCATCTGATGTTTCGCCCCTAACATTTTGACCCCAGATGTTTCACCCTCTACATGGGGTCAACATGCAGGAAACAAAACATCTAGGGCTGAACATACCTGGGGGTAAAATATGCAAGGCCCAAATTGCTGGGGATTCCTGTGGCTGCCTTTTCAGTAGCTCACCCAGTGTCTCTTCTGGCTGGCCTTAAAGGAGTATTATCACCCTAGAACACAAAAAACTGACATACTTACCTGTCGCAGCTGCAGCTCCTTGGGTCCCGGAGTGCAGTCTAGCGGTTCCCCATGTCGTCTTCTCCTGCTTCTGGCTGTCTTTTCATCTTGCCTGGATCGCTGATACATGAAGCATGAAGAATAAGAATGCAGTGGCAGTGAGGCCAAATGTCTCCTGGCCGCTCACTGACATGATGTCACTCCTGCCCCATTCATCAGTCAATCCAGGGGGCAGGATGCCTCTCCTGTCACCAAGACACTACTGCGCACACTTACGCTTTAACGGTATAAATTAAAACTTTTAATCAAGAAACATAAAGGGTAATGAGGGGGAAGGGTTAGAGAAAAAGAGGAAAGAAAAGAAAAATTGCAGGTGTTAATGTTTTAATTATTTTACAGCTAAATATGTGACCATCAACTAAAATTCAAAGGTGTTGGTGATGCCTCTCAGATAATCTATTAATCTTCTATTGTTGAAATCTTGCACAATACGTTTAACCTCTGCTGAAATTGCAGTGTATTTTTTGTTTCTTGCAGTGGTGGGATTTCCTGCTATTATCTGAATAATTTCTAAACTGTGGAGCTCTTGCTGATGTTTCAGACAGTTAATGAACCGGTATATATTTGGGAAAAGAGTACCACATGTTTCTTGAAAGCTATGGTGCCATCCTTCAACATCATTATTTGTTAGCTGTTGATCATTTAATGTTCGTTCATACATATTCCAAAGCTGAACTGGAAACAAAGATACCTGACGTTCTCTACGAGTTGTAGTACGTGTGCCGACTGGGGGTGGTCCCTATCGTTTGAGGAACAGAAGGGAGACAGACGCAGAAATCCGTTCAATAAGGTCCAAACTTTATTGGGTGTCCTCTTGACATCCACAGCAGACACAAGGGCTCCTGCTCCCTGGGATGGGGACCTGTCACCTTCCTTCTGCTTCCGTTTGACGGAGACCCCTAGGTTCCTTCACTGTGGCTGCCGTTAGGCCCACGGCCACAGTGCTTCCCCCGACCGAGTCTGCCCGCTATAACACTTACTCACTCTTCAGTATCCAACAGTCCTGTACCCCAGACCTCCGTTAGTCACTGCCATCCTGTCCTGCAGCTGTCCTCTCAGGGCCACCCCCCTATCCGAGTAACCATCTCTTTCTCTTCTGTCTATCCTGAGCTTCTCCTTCCTCGGTCCTCTGCTGAGCTCTTCCCGCTTCTCTCTTCTTCCTGGGTGTCTATCCTACCCTGGGACTCTCCCTCCTTATATCTCTTCCTTCTGGAAATCCCCTTCCCAGTCCCGTAACTCCGCCCACCATGACTATGCAGTTTCCCTAGCCTAAGGCTTGCTGTTGAGTCCTTTTCTCACTACTCTATGTTCTCATCTTGTGGCCAAAACTAGGTACTACACCATCTTCCACTAATTCTAGCTGTTGTCCCACACATATACATACAAGTCAGAATAAAGCATTGGATACATCATCTCTTTTACATTTCCATCTTTATCAGACAGGTCCATAGGTCAGTCCACTCCCTACAGAGTCATTCGACCAATATAGGTATCTTCAAAATAGTTGGCAATGGGTAAGGCTTCTTGTGGTCAGGATTTTCCACTAACTCTTCAAATGAAGGCGTACACTACAGGAACAACAAAGCCACTGTGGACTACATGGATTGTATAAAGTTGCTTGAACAGGGATGGTGTAGTAGAAAACATGCCATCAGCAAGCCACTCTTTATTTTGGGCCAGTAGACGGAGATTGTCTCTTGTTCCAAATATCAAAATACGGCTGTTAG
This sequence comes from Dendrobates tinctorius, assembly GCF_039654945.1. Taxonomy (NCBI): domain Eukaryota; kingdom Metazoa; phylum Chordata; class Amphibia; order Anura; family Dendrobatidae; genus Dendrobates; species Dendrobates tinctorius. The sequence goes on along the minus strand of NW_027361680.1, from coordinate 3,582,376 downwards.
GCATCCGGTTTCTCCCTCTGCACAGGAGGAATCCTGAGCCTTGCCTTCTGCGATCTCATAGAATCATAGAATCATAGAATCGTAGAGTTGGAAGGGACCTCCTGGGCCATCTGGTCCAACCCCCCATCTGGTCCAACCCCACATTCAGTCCCGGCCACAGAGGAGCCTGCTCAGCAAAGACATCATTCCCAGTGCCTTGCTCAAGCTAGTGCTGTCAGGTTGGTTGCTGCTGCCATCCCTGGTTCAGCTATAACAGCCTGCACTAGCCAGCGGTGAGCAGCTCCTGGGACTAAGTCCCTTTTTCGCTCCACTGAGCATGCACGTGGTTCAACCTCCCATTGGAGTTCAGGGGTCACATGCTCAGGTCCCGTGCCTGTTCCGATTGGACCACGGGGAAGGTCCCGGAAGGTTGCCACTATGAAAGACTCACATGGCCGCTCGGCCATGTGCTAATGTGGCGCCCCCAGTAGTATGGTCACCACACTGGCATTTGCCTTCCTCCAGGGAGGGTGATGTCAGGCTTGGAAGCAATTAAGGGTCTCTCTGGCAGTTAACCATAACATGCAACACAGTTCCCAATCCAGGCCAGCAGAGGGAGCTCTGAAACATTACTAGGGGGAAGAGCTTCTCTCTTGGGGCCAGGAGGGGAAATTAGTCAGTCGTGTGAGGAGGGCAACGTGTGTAGACGTGAAGGGAGAAGCTGGAAGTTGAGCAGAGAGTAGAGAGCTCACTTCTAGTGACAGCGCATGATCTGGAGCCTGGTCTCCAAGGTTGTATGGTTACTGACGGTCCTGACAAAGAAACCAGAGGAATAGGAAGCTGTAAATGCTCTATTCCCATCTAAGACTCGGAGGCACAACAGCAACGTGTGAGCCAAAGGAGATAGAAGGCTACAGCTGTCTGCCATACGAGGTAGATCCAAAAGGTAAGAAGAAGGAGGAACATCAGTGTAACACAGTACTGCATGTACCTCAAATAAGCGCTATAAAGGAGACTACACAACCCATCTGCATAGAGAGATTCCTAAGTTGCTTCCAGGCTAATCAGCTCCTGTGCCATCTGTAATCGGGACCCTGGACTGCATTTGCCAAGCAAAGTAAAGGTAAAGAAACTGCATCCTGTTGTGTCCTTGCTTCCTTCCTGCAACCTCTTCAGCACTGCTACATCTCTGTGCCAAACACTGCACCCTCTTCCTAAACACCTATCCTCACTGCCCTGGGACTACAGTCCTGCCTGTGGAGGGCTACAGCATCATTGCTGCACTACACCATCTGTCCCAGAGGATCTGTCTGCAGTGTCGGCATAACACCTCCCTTGCCGAACACCACAGGTGGCGTCACAAATCATCCACTCATAAACTTTATTCCCATCACTCAACACCTTTTACATGGGTGCCCAGGACCATGGACCGGGTCACCGCTGCTGTGACAATCCCCTCTGAGAGACCGGCCCGGTACCGAGTACCCCTCTGCCCTGGCGGGCGACCCACTAATATAGACTCATATTGTCAGTGGAATGTGTGATGATCGATGCATGTATCTGGTGAGTGACTCCTTATGACTCCCGCCCTTTGCTTGTGCTTGTTATAGGGTTTAGAGGTAGTCAGCGCCAACGGGTGGCTATGCTCTCGCCACCATGCTCCTAAGTGTCAGCACACACTTGCATCTGGTAGTGTCATCCTGTACGTGGCACTACCATACTGCGCCAAGTCATAGCACCCGCCAGTGCAGTGCCACGCGCAAGTTGAGAGCTGGTTAGCCCAACGCTGGCCGCTTAGTGGCACATGCCAGTGTGGCGCCTTGCACACTTGTGCGCTAATTGTACATTTATATTACTTTTCTGCTGGCATCGCAGCTGTGACACCGAGCACTGATTGTCTAGAGGGACCCTATCCCTTGTCTCTGGGGCAGGGTCTTGTGACCGTTTAATAGCGCTCCTCCTGCCGAGTCCTGTGAAGTTAACAGGCTCTGGCATCTGTTCCAGCAGCTCTGTGAAGTAACAGAGTTTGCTCCTGTACACACTGGGTTAGTGGTTAACCCGCCGGTGATCAGTTATCAGTTAGTACTCCGCCATTACCAAGCAGCAGGTTACCATCTCTGCACGGTGGACCGCGGGTTGCGATCGCACTTTCTTATATTTTATATTTAGTGCAATCCACAACCCTAACAATGGCTGTGTCCACTTCCTAATTAAAAGTGAAAGTATTAGTGCAGGAAATAATGAGAGACAAAATAAAAAGTAACAAGTAGCAGACAGAGAATTTCGGGATGAATTAACCATAAATTTTCCTAATGAGAAGCATCTGTTGTTCATATCTCACATTAAAAACTCACATTTTGCTTCAGATTTTCTGATTTTATAACAGAAAAGTTAAATTGAAGCAAAATCTGGTGTGAAGGGACTAAACAATTGTTTTTTCTACAACATGTATTGTCCCAGTGGAAAATGAAATATTCCTGTTTAAAAATGCTCCCAAGCTTCAAAAATGTCACATTTTCAAAGTCGTGAAAGGATTAACGGCAGCAAAAACTAGCAAAATGCAGAAGTCCATGATAATAAAAGGTTTACATCAGGAAAAACAAGCAAACATGTAAGAAGTGTTTGTGAAAAAAAAAGCATACTAACTCAATGGTTCATTAAGTCGGGGTCATATGCAGCGTAAATGTCTGAATCCCATCCACATGCTGATGAATAAATGCACAGTTAAAAAAATGACATGCAGTCCAGCACTGGCGTACCTACCATGTAGGCAGGGGACGCCACTGCCCCCAGGCCGTCAGGGGGCCTGTCGCCAAGGGGTGTAATGCGCCCATGAACAGCTGGCCCCCTGGATCTACCATGCTCTGTTAGGTGCCTGTCACCTACTGGAGCATGCAAGGATAAATTAATACCACCTGCTGCTGCGCTGCGTTCCTCACTCTGCTTTGATGCAGATCCTGAGACGTGAGCGATCACATGATTGCATACATCATTCCAGGTCCTGTATCAAAGCAGAGGAATGCAGAGTGTGGCAGCAGGTGGTGAATATTAATTAACCCCCTGCCAAGCTCCGGTAGGTGACAGGCACCTACCGGAGCATGGTGTACCCTCTCCTCAGCATTGGAACTTCATTTCAGGCTGTTGGCAGGGGGCATGGCTAAAGGGGCAGGGCATCGGGGAGGAAGGGGGGCCCAGGCCCCTTCAAAGCTTTGCTATGGGGCCAGGGTCAAGCTGCTTATGTCCCTGCATGTGAATGTATGCTGCCATTATGCAAAGAAGATTCCAGCCATTCAGACAAGGGGCTAAAATCCTGCACTAAAACCTGCACCTAAATCCATAGAGTTAAATAAAAATTTTGGTGTAGAATTATTATTAGGAGTAGAGTTGAGCGAAACGGGTCTGTCATATTCAAAAGTCGCCGACTTTCGCTGAAGTCGGGTTTCATGAGATGAAACCCGACCATAGCATGAGGTCAGCCACGAGGTCGGTGACCAGAGCACCAAAGTCGCGTTTCAAAAGATGCTACCAGCGCCCTTTTTCAGCCAATGATGGAGGACGCACACTGTGGGCAACGCGATGACATAGGCATCGCTCACCACCATCTTTGAGAAGGGCATGCAAGTGATTGGCTGACTTTGTGTGGCGTCACAGGGGCTATAAAAGGGTGTGAACGCCGACCGCCATCTTACTTATGCCGACCTTAGCATAGGGAGAGCTGCTGCTGCTGCTGATTCTGTAGGGAGAGCGTGAGGCAGGGAAGAAGAACCAAAAAACTGCTTCTGCTGTTAGCAGTTTCCACTTACAACACAACACTTTGTGTGCAGTGACAGGGAAGGCTCTATTTTTGTGCATCAGCTCTGTTGGTTATTAGGCTGCCTTATAAGGCTCACTGATAGTTGCATTGCTGTTTGCACCCTGCTGTGCAAACTGCTTTTTTTAAAGCAAAAATACTTATCTCACCAATCCTATAGACACCCTCCACCTTGTCATTCACCATCCAATTTCAGCCTGTTACATTAAGGTGTAATCTCTACTGGGCCTGAGACAATAGTTCAGCGTCCTGAAATCTATAGTGAGATTCAAATTCTCAACAATCCTATAGACACCCTACACCTTGTCATACACCATCCAATTTCAGTCTGTTACATTGAGGTGTAATCTCTACTGGGCCAGAGACAATAGTTCTGCGTCCTCAAATCTATAGTGAGATTCAAAATCTCACCAATCCTATAGACACCCTACACCTTGTCATGCACCATCCAATTTCAGTTTGTTACATTGAGGTGTAATCTCTACTCGACCAGAGACAATAGTTCAGCGTCCTCAAATCTATACTGTGATTCAAATTCTCACCAATCCTATAGACACCCCTACACCTTGTCATACACCATCCAATTTCAGCCTGTTACATTGAGGTGTAATCTCTACTGGGCCTGAGACAATAATTCAGCGTCCTCAAATCTCTAGTGAGATTCAAATTCTCACCAATAGTAGACACACCTTCTACCTTGTTTTACAGTACCATATAGCTGGTGGTATTTTGGGTACATTTTCACAAAAATGAGCAAGTATGATGGAAGATGCCATGGAAGTGGGCGGGGGTTGCCAGCTGGTCCCGATGGTGGTGGTGGTGGTGTTGCATCTGTTGGTAGTGGCAAAAGCACAATAGCACCTAAGGCAGGAGGTGTTGAGCCTGCGTCATCGTCTGTCTCCACAAGGCCTCGAAGGCTCCCTTTTCTGGGAGTAGGCAAACCACTTTTAAAGCCGGAGCTTCAGGAACAAGTTTTGGCTTACATTGCTGAAGTTTCAAAAAATAAAAGCACTGAGTCGTCATTGGAGGCTCCTGGTCAGGAACACCATACCATGCCTGGGTTAGCAAGTCAAATCGTGAATTCCCCAGTCCAAGATGAATCTGACATGGAGTGCACTGATGCACAGCCACTGCTAGATTTTTCTGCTGGTACATTCACTCAGAGCACTACATTGTCCTCGCAGTGTACTGAGGCAGAATCAGACACTGATCAAACTCAAGTGCCCCTTCCTGCATACTATACCACCTTACACGGTGACACAGAGGAAGGTGCACATGAAATTGAAGAGGAGGTGATGGATGACCCAGTTGTTGACCCAGATTGGCATCCATTGGGGGAAGAGGGTGCCGCTGCCAATAGCTCAGAAGAGGAGGAGGAGGATCCGCAGCAGGCAACGACATCGCAACAGCTGTTTCATGAATAGAAAAATGGCAAACAGCACTTACAGGATCAGGGAGATGCACGCTCACAGTCCAAAGACCCAGTCGGACAGCAGGAATCCCAATGAAAAGAAGAAGAGAAGCATCAAATCCAGGTGAGAAATGTATAAATTTATTCAGCCATGAAGAAATGCAACGTTTCAACCACCAAGTGGTCTTTTTCAAGCATGAAAAAGACCACTTGGTGGTTGAAACGTTGCATTTCTTCATGGCTGAATAAATTTATACATTTCTCACCTGGATTGGATGCTTCTCTTCTTCTTTTCATTGGGATCGCAACAGCTGTTATCTGGCAGGACCATAGCAGTCCAAAAACGTTTTACTAAAAACAAAAGAGTTGCAGGACAGCTTGGCCAGATGGTCAAATTAGCACAGCGTGCAACGTCTCAAAATGTCTTCCATAGTAGGAAGAGTGCAGTGTGGCACTTTTTTGAATAAAATCCTAATGATCAGGCAAAAGTTATCTGTAAGAAGTGCGCAAAGACCTTTAGCTGAGGGAAAAATCTGAGAAATTTGAATACCAGTTGCATGTTTAGACATTTAACCGCCATGCACTTGCAAGCGTGGACGGACTACCAAACCTCACGTACCACATGTGCACCTGCTCCGAATGAAGGTAGTCAGCAACGCTACATCGCTTCCCCCACTGTAAGCCCACCGGTTAGCACACCACCAGCAGCAAATGTCGAGGTGTCGTCGCAAGGGCAAAGCAGTCATGGAATCACAATGTTATTGCTATGAAAGACTGAATCTTGGCCATCAGCAACACCACCAACACCATCACCAACCCTCTCTCAGTCTGCCATGTCCATCGCTAGTTCCACCATATGCAGCTCTCAAGTCCAGCTCACCCTACCAGAGACTCTGAGTAGGACAAGAAAGTACTCATCCTCTCATCCACGTACACTGGCTTGGAACGCCCACATTGCCAAACTCATCTCGCTAGAAATGATGCCCTACCGGTTGGTTGAAAGCAAAGCTTTTCGCGACCTCATGGCCAACGCAGTACCACGCTATGACCTACCCAGTCGGGACTTCTTTTCGCAAAAAGCTATCCCAGCCCTCCACGTGCATTGTCCATGCACTCAAGCAATCAGAGAGTAGAAAGGTGCACCTCACAACAGATGCATGGTCCAGTAGGCATGGCCAGGGCCATTACGTGTCCATCACTGCGCACTGGGTTAATGTGGTGGATGCAGGGTCTACAGGGGACAGCAGTGGTGGGACAGTGCTGCCTAGCCCACGGTATAGGAAACAGTTGGGTGTAGGCGTTCGACCCTCCTCCTCCAGAAGCGAAAGCTCGTCCACAGAGCGCAGTCACACAAGCACTCCATCCGCTGCTGCCAGTGTTGCACACGAGGTGTCCCACTATCGAACAGCTAGTGGTAAGTGACAACAGGCTGTGTTGAAGATAATGTGTTTGGGAAACAACAGACACACCGCGGAGGTACTGGCCGACTAATTGCAGCGACAAACTGAGTCATGGCTGGGCAGTCTACATCTTGAAGCAGGGAAGGTAGTTAGTGATAACGGCCGGAATTTTGTAGCAGCCATAGCCCTTTCAAAACTCATACACATACCTTGCCTGGCTCACACCTTGAACCTGGTGGTGCAGTGCTTCCTCAATAATTATCCGGAGTTAACACCCCTGCTCCATAAGGTGCAAAGTCTGTGCTCGCTCATCCGCCGGTCACCCGTACACTCCAGTCGTATGCAGAAGATGCAGCGATTACTCCACCTTCCCAAGCACCGCCTAATTATCGACGTTGCAAAAAGGTGGAACTCCACCCTGCACATGGTTCAGAGGCTGTGCGAACAGAGGCAGTCTGTAATTCATTTGTGGGAGGATACACGGGCAGGCAGTTTGCAGGCAGATATGGAGTTGCCTGGTGTGCAGTGGTCGAAGCTGAAAGACCTCTGTAAAGTCCTTCAGTGTTTTGAGGAATGCACATGGCTGGTAAGCGCAGACGACGCCATCATAAGCATGAGCATCCCACTTATGCGTCTGCTCATGCAAACTTTGACGCACATTAAGGAGCAGGCGTCTGCTGCCGAGGAGGAAGAGGAGGAGGGAAGCCTTGATGACAGTCAGCCATTTTCTGGTCAGGGAAGTCTTGTGGACGAGGTGGAGGAAGAAGAGGAAGAGGAGGAGGAGGAGGATGATGGGGATGATTATTTTGGGGAGGAGGATGCTTCTCAGGGGGTAAGAAAAAATGTTGGCGTGGCAAGGTCAGGTACAGGGTTTGTGCGTTACTGGAGGGATGTTGATTTGCCAGAAAGTGCTCCTCCACACAGCACTCGCAATGCATCATTGACACCTGGAACATTGTCACACATGTCTGATTATGCCTTGCAGATCCTAAAAAGGGACCCCCGCATTGCCAAAATGATGAACGATGAGGACTACTGGTTGGCCAGCATCCTGGATCCACGCTATAAAGGCAAATTCCAAAACATCATGCCACAGGAGAACCTAGAGCTGATATTGGCTAACAAACAAGCAACTCTGGTAAACCGTTTGTTTGAGGCATTCCCAGCACACAGCGGTGGTGATGTTTTTCCAACAAGCCGTAGGTGGCAACTTGAAAGAGTTGTTCGTGGTGCACACAGCCGAAGTGGCGTTGGACACAGGGGTTTCATGACCATGTTGCGGACTGATTTTTCAAGTACCGCTCACACGACTGGTAATACTGCATCGATCGAAAGTGACAGGAGACAGCAGTTGTCATCTATGGTAACAAACTACTTCTCCTCCCATATCGATGTTCTCCCTCACCGGTCATTCCCCTTTGACTATTGGGCCAGTAAACTTGACACCTGGCCTGAATTGGCACAATATGCCTTACAGGAGCTCGCTTGCCCTGCTGCTAGTGTGTTATCTGAATGAGTCCTCAGTACTGCTGGATCAATCCTGACAGAAAAAAGGACCCGTCTGTCGACCCAAAATGTTGATGATCTAACCTTCATTAAAATGAACCATGCATGGGTTTCAAAGGATTTTGTCCCACCCTCCCCTGCTGACAGGTAGGTTGCCAGAAAAATGGCTTTTTTTTGTCCTCCTCTTCCGCGGACTTCTTCAATTACTCCATTTGCAGCTGCTGAATGTCCAACATCAACATATGCTAATTTTTCCACCTCCCTAACTGGGCTGCCTCCCCCCGCAGGGCCGGGGTCACCACCTGGCGCACGCACCTGTGCGAGTGCCGTTACCCTGGACAGGTGGGTGGGCACACTCTTTGGCAACGGCACTGGCACAAGGTCCCTCATAGTAGAATCAAGTGTCTCTGACGGTGGGGGTGCACACCCGCTGTCAGACTCACCGGCGTACTATGAGGGGCCCTGTGCCAGTGCCGTCGCCAACGAGTGATCCCCCCCTGCTTGCTCAGGATCACTGCAATTGCAAAATTGAAATACTTACCTCTCCCTGCTCCACCGCCGTGACGTCTTCCACATTTCCTGACAGTGACATTCTGGTCAGAGAGCGCGATGACATCACATCTGTACGCCCTCTGCCTAAACAGTCCAAGTGCAGTGAGATGGAAGATGGGGACGAGGAGGAGTCCAGACTAGCACAGGGATTCCCTAGCGAGGAGACTTATTTAATTGTTTTCAATGTTGGGACAGCTATTTTTGGGGAGCACTATACTCTGGAGAATGATATATGAGGCCCACCATACACTGGAGCATTCCAAAGGTGGACATCAGACACTGGAGCAGCATTTACAGGGCCCATTATTCACTGGAGCATTAGAAATGGGGCCCATTATATATGGAGAATTATTTGGGCCCATAGCACAGTGGAGCTTCATCCATGGGGACCAACATATACTGTAGCATTATGTGGAGCTCATCATATACTGTTTCAAACATTATATGGGACCAATGATTCTGTATGGCGAAATATATGGGCATTATTACTCTGTATAGTGCACTATGCGGTGGCCATAATACTGTATGGAGTAATATATTGTCCGTTTTTGGAGCTATTGGAGAATTTAAAATTGATATCAGTCATGAGATGTAAGAAGTGAAGTATTTTTCATTGTACTATACCGCTATTTATCTGCCATATCAGAGGATCATGAATTGTGGAATTTGTTAAAGGAGCCCATTGACACTTTTTGGCCCTGGGTCCACGAAAATCTGGATCCAGCCCTACCCCCCCCACAACTTTAGCCAAATAACCCCCAGTTTTCAATGCCTAACTATTATTATGAAGTAAATTAAGGTTGAGAAGCTTAAGTAATAAGAATTGATGTTTTTGGCATTAAAATGGGCACTGTAGGTGTGTTTCCTGTCCTCCACTCACTGCCGACTTTTCTTCCCCATTGACTTGCATTGGGTTTCGTGTTTCAGTCGGCCTTTGACTTTTCACGATAATCGGCCGATTTCGTTTGACCCGACTTTTGAGAAAGGCAAAGTCGCTCATCTCTAGTTAGGAGACATGTTATTGAATCCTTAAGGTCCATTCACATGCACTAAGTAGTTGAAGCAGACAATCTGCAGCTAATTTATAGCAGAAAATTCTACACTAAAATTGACATCTATTGGTGCTGGTCTGATGCGACAACCTTGTCCTCTGGCTGTGTTTGACAATGGCTAGATACCTGCACATCATGTTTGGTGGACAAGGTTACTACTCTGCTTATGAACGCGGCAGACCGCTGTATCTTAAAGGCAAGACTTCTACTTTGAAGCTGAACAGAGAATCAGACTGCAAATAAACAAGTGAGGCATAGTTGGAATCAGTAACCTCACCCTACATTAATTCAACAATATGTCCAAAAGTTCACAAATGGCACTTCAATATGAATAAAAAACACATTGGGTGGCAACAATTAATGTGCCCACCACAAGGAAGCAAACCAAAACATAAATTTAAAAAATATTTTTTATTTGAAAAGTTAAATACATAAAAAGGACAACATATCCATAATTCCATCAGAACATACCCAAAAAGCGGGCAGCAGCAGGAAAATAAGAATTCATTGAAAAAGTCTTTTTAGAGGTATAATTGGATCTCATATATCACAAAGGTATCTACACTATATCCATATATTAGGTGCCAATATAGTAAGTGCCAGTATAAGCATCAATCATAAAATAATTTTCTTTTAGGAACCAAAAAACCTCCTTAAAATCAATGTATAATATTCATCAGCATATCACAATTATCCCTATGTTAGGGCCTCATTAGGAAAATAAACCAAAAAAATTCCAATAATATTCTTTCTTATAAAGTGCTATTAGTGCCTCAGTGTATCTCCATAGAAAGTGCGGTCAGTGCCTGCATATATCCCGCAGTGGTGATATCTAGAGAAAAAGTTAATATATTACCTAATGAAGTGCTGATGAAGAGTATCCCGCTGTTGTCCCCTGTGCCCCGATGCACTTTTCGCCCTACTGCATCTTCCGGGGGCGTCACGCTGGGTCAGGTAAAAGTTCACAAAATGTTTTGATTTTAGAGTGGCTTACATTCCCCACCTAAATCCGGCATCATTCACACTACATTTTTTGAATCCGTTTATTTTTTTTGTGTTATGTTTTGCAACACAAAATTGTTTTAAATCCAAGAAGTATTGTTTCTCCTTGCGGAGAATGACATGCTAAGCATGCTGACATGAGGAGACTTAAAGCCGCAATGCTCCTCTGGGAAATATGTAAATCGTCTCTTCAGAGAGGAAGAGGGCTAGAACTCTAGTGAAACCTATTGGAAGTAGCAATCCTAAAAGTCAATGTCAACCATTTAACGAGCCTTGTTACATGACTTAAGATAAAAGCCAAAACGAGAATCTCATTTTGCAGACACTGTGTTTCGGGGTACTGCCCCTTGTCAGTGCAGAGTGTGTGATCTGGTTTGGCTACGTGAGAGGCATCTGACCTATATCCAAGAAGTATTGTTTCTCCTTGCGGAGAATGACATGAAACGTTTTGGAAGTCAAGTTGACAGGAGCCACGGTAATTATCTTGGATGGGTCGATGATATGTGAAGGTTCCTCTTCATGTATCAGTCGACTGTAAAGATCTCGATAAAGCATCAGCTTTAATTTTTTTATCGCCAGGCCAGAAATGGAGTTCAAAGTCAAAACGGGCGAAGAACAAGGACCACCTGGCCAGCCGGGCATTGAGCCTTTGTGCTGACTGAATGTACACCAGGTTTTTATGGTCCGTGAAGATCTTGAACGAATGTATGGCACCTTCTAGTAAGTATCTCCAATCCTCCAAGGCCAACTTAATTGCCAATGTGAAGGGTTAAAACTAAAATCAGAGCTGAAGTTTCATTTTCTCCATTCTCTGAAGGTTTCGGTTCTCCATTTTTGTTGCTGTAAGATACATTTTTGTAATTAGGATGAAAAAGTTCAGGCTGTCATGAAGCCAGACTGTTCCCATCAGGTGCAAGATAAGGGAACCGGGGGTGTAGAATTCTGAAGAATATGTCATTATGCTACTTTCTATGCTATTTGGATACGGACATATATGCAGTTTCCGGTTTTCTTGCAATATTATTGGCTTATGAAATGAAATGATGCTATTGGTAGTTGAGGAATTTGCATAATTAAGCAAAAGAAGTGACTAAAATAAAGGGGACTAGTGATCTGTCTCGATCCTCCCGTACAGAGACCCCCGTCTCCGTGTGGTCATTCCCAGTTGCTAGCAACACCCTGTGGATTAATTTGGAAACCACTGGATCAACCGTGAAGGGTTAATTTAACCCTCTCCCTATAACCAATAACTCTTTGCCACCAATAGAGTAATATCACTCAAACAGTAAGAATACTTTGGAAAAGTAGCCACAGGTGACTAGACGTCCTGAAGAAGATCTCTGCAAAAGAACAGCACAGGCCCCGGTAGAGGATGTGTCTACCTCAAGGATGAAAGGTTTACTAACCTCTGGACGGTGAAGCTCTGGATCAGTGGCGAATGCTTGTTTCAAGGATAGAAAGGTGTCCTCTGCCTCTGAAGTCCCAGCATTTAGGTTAGCTCCTTTGCAGATAAGAGGCGAGATAGGCCGAACCAATGAGGAGAAATGGGGGAGGAACTGCCTATAGTAATTCACAAAGCGAAGGAAGCATTGGATTGCCTTTACCCCATGGGGCCATGGTCAATCGAGAACAGCAGACACTTTCACTGGATCCATGCATAGACTAGAGTCTGAGATAATGTACCCCAAGAAAGGCAAGGATGTTTGTTCGAAGACACACTTCTCGTTCTTGGCGTAAAGGCGATTCTCCCTCAAATGCAGGAGTACTTGGCGCACGTTCTTTCTGTGGCAGACAGGTCTGGAGAAAACACGAGGATATCATCCAGGTAGACCAATACGCAGGAGTACAGCATATCCCAGAAAACGTTGTTCGCGAACTCCTGGAGTACCGCTGGAGGGTTGCAGAGGCCGAAGGGCATGACCAAGTATTCATAGTGACAGTCCCAGGTGATAAAGGCGGTCTTCCACTCATCACTGGATTGGATATGGACCAAGTTGTAGGCCCCACGAAGATCCAGTTGGTTGAAATTCGTGCCCCTCTCAGCCGGTCAAAAGCTCCGGAATCAGTGGCAGTGGGTACTTGTTTTTGGCCGTGATGTTGTTCAGCCCTCGATAGTCTATGCAGGGATGGAGGGAGCCGTCCTTCTTTTCAAAAAGAAAAACCATGCACCTGCAGGCGAGGATGACTTGTAGATGAAACCTCTCACTTGATTCTCCTGGATATACTCTGACATGGCTTGGGTTTTGGCAGGAGATAGCGGGTATATTCTATCCCTAGGTGGGGTAGAGCTAGGAACGAGGTCAATCGAACAGTCGTATGGTCGATGTGGAGGCAGGGTCTCAGCTTCCTTCTTGTCGAAGACATCTGCAAAGGACAAGTAAGCCAAAGGCCGACTTGCAGGTGCCGAAGATGGACAGGCTGAAGCCATCAGATGGACGGACTGTAGGCACTTCTTCTGACAGGATGGTCCCCAGTGTAGTATATCGCCAGTCAAGCGTTGGCTCATGTACACATAACCAAGGGAGACCAAGAAGAAGCATGTGAGACAAAGTCGACAGGACGAGGAAGGAGATCTTCCATTTTAGAAAGTCAGCTCCAGCTTCCACCACCATTGCTGTGCTTCAGCAGTGTTTGCAGCTTCCGGCTCACTGACTGGTGTGTGATGTCACCACGGGTTGGAACTCTACACTGCATATGTTGGAAAGGATTTGTGAGAAGAGGGCAGTTGTTGACTACCAGCATCAACAAGGCTGTCTTTATTCAGGTCTGACGACACGTTAGCGTCCTTGCTTGGTGAGGCAAGACTCCAGGAGTGGAACCTCTGAACCATGGCACTGAGAGATCCCCGGGCGTGCAACCAGGTGGAGCCGACCCCTATACAGGGATCGTTAGGAGAAAGCCCAGGGGTTCGAATGCCACGGCAGACGGTACCATGAGGGGCAGCTTGGAATGGACTGGAGTAGGACTAAGTGCGAGGTACCACGAGCACCAGGACAGAGTTGGACTCAGGTGGCGAGACCGGAGTAGGACAGCGGGAGATAGACACGGACAGCAGGATGGAGCAAGAGCACAGGACCGGAGTAGGATGGCAGGAAACAGGCACGGACAGCAGGACGGAGCAGGGACTGCAGGGAAGAAAGCACAGGAGAGAGATGAGCTCGGGGCACAGGGCACAGAGCACAGGGAAAAGGGTATAGGGCACAGGGGACGGCCTAGCATGCAAGTAGAAACATGGCGATCAGGTGCCTCCATTACAGGAGGGTGGCCTGAAATACCCTAGGACAGTCACCTATTGGTCCAGCGGTGCTTCCGGGTCAGGGCACCGCCGGAGCACAAGGAGATGGAGGGAGACACGGCCGTGGCCTACAGCGCATGCGCAAAGCATGCAGTGACGTCGCAGGCCGCCGGCCGGTCAGAGGAGGACGCCGTGGCTGACGAGAGGAGACAGGCTGCTGCGCTGGAGCGAGCAGGTGACTACACAGGGGCATGACGAGGGTGGTGACAGTACACCCCCTTAAGCCGCCCCCCACTGCGATTGGCAAAAAATCTCTTGAGAATGCGGGGAGCGTTGATGTTCTCTCGGGATTCCCAGGACCTTTCCTCGGGACCAAAGCCCTTCCAGTCAATAAGGAAAAAGGACCTCCCCCTGACCCTTTTCATGGCAAGAATATCTCTTACCTCGAAGGTATTGTCGGTACCAACCGGCCGAGAAAAGGAACAGGGTGAGGAGTGAAACTGATTTATACCACAGGTTTCAGTAGAGAGACGTGGAAGGTGTTCGGGACTCGGAGCGAAGCAGGCAACCTCAACTTGTAGGCGACTTCATTGACACGTTCAAGGATCTCAAAAGGACCGATGAACTGGGGGCCCAACTTGGATGAGGGTAATTTTAGCCAGATATACTTGGATGAGAGCCAGACTTTATCCCCGATGCGATACGGTGGAGGATCCAATCTCCTCTTGTCAACGTGATTCTTCATCCGCTCACTGGATCTCTTGAGTGCTGTGTTGTTCTCGGCCCAGATCTCGGAAAATTCTAGGGACAAGGAGTTGGCTGCAGGTACCTCGGAAGCAGGAGCTACAGGGAGAGGACCACAGGGATGTCTGCCAAACACCACAAAAAATGGAGACTTGGTCGAGGACTCACCAGTATGATTGTTGTAGGCGAACTCCACCCAGGGGAGTAGGTCACCCCAGTCATTTTGGTGGACGTTGGAAAAATTATGTAGATACCCAGTCAACGTCTGGTTAGTTTTCTCCACTTGCCCGTTGGTCTACGGATGGTAGGCGGATGAAAAATCGAGGGATATATTTGTTACAGAACCCCCCGGCACTCCGAATAGGAGAGGCATGTATGATAGGAGCAATGTGAGATGCATACCCCTAATGCAGCAACCGACCGGCTGCGACCCCTGGGCAGAGGTAAACGAGATATCACACTTCTGACCTCCCCCCACCTTTGTAAATCCCATGGTAAATGATCGGGGGTTGCCTGCCACCTGCGGCTATTGTAATGTATGTCTGGCGTCTTAATTGGAGCCTGTTATCTACTGGCCCGCCACATATTGATTTTCCTGTCCTCTGTATGTATATATATTCTGAGACCGGTGAGTAAATTGTCACACTGGAAATATGTGGAGAAACAGTGATCTTTTTTATGCTCCCATGTTACAAAGCCTTTCGAGCCAGCGTCCTTCATCCAGAAGTGAGGAAAAGCAGAATGGACCTCCTGAAACACGGGGTGGTAATGTAAGAGGTATTACAGCACAGAAGACCCCTTTACACTTGTGGCAGCAGTGGTATATGATACCCCGTCTATAGGAGTAAAGGACTGAATGGAAAACAACTACCAGAAGTTAGAGGAATACATTAAAAGACCTGGTTGAAGCTCGAGGGTTAATCGCCAGCAACAAAGCAAAAGCGGATTTGAAAGCAGCCATCATGGAACACGACAGTGCAGCGCCTCCCAATGTGAACGTGGAAGAGACTGAATTCCAGAGGGAGGTAAAGAGCAGACTGGCGTTCTATGGCCTAAACCCTGCAGTAGAGATCGTACGAGAGGTGATGGCTGATGTGCGTACTGATCTGAAGGAAAAGATGGCAAAGCGGACCAGGATAGAGCTAGCCAAGATGGAGATGGCAGAGTGGACCAAAATAGAGCGATCCAAGATAGAGCTAGCCAAGATGGAGATGGCAGAGCGGAGAGAGGAGAGTCAGCGAGCAGGGGGAGCTCTGGCCTCCTCCCAGGTACCGTCAGCAGTAAGCCAGAACAAAAATCCGACAGTTGGGGTAGGCAGAGGAATACATTGATGGCTTTCTGCAGGACTTTGAGTGGCAGTGTGCCCTTCATCAAGTGAAGCCAGAGGATTGGGTTTAGGTTCTGGCCAGCAAGATGACAGGCCAGGCAGCGGACGCCTATCGCACGGTACCTGATGAGAACTGCATGGACTATGAGCAGGTCAAAGAAGTGATCTTGGCCCGGTATGCGCTGACACCAGAGGCATACCGCCAAAAGTTCTGTGGACTTATAAAACAGGTAACAGATACCCACGCTGAATGGGCCTGTAAACTATGGCAGTCACTGCTACAGTGGGTACAAGGGAGCCAAGCAATCACTAAGGAGGATGTCCTCCAGCTCTTCTTGTTAGAGCGATTCTTTACTGGACTAAACCCCGAGACACAAGAATGGCTTCAGGACAGACAGCTAATGACTCTTGAGGAGGCCGCTTGTCTGGCCGATGAACACCATGATGCCAGGAGGTCTCAGTTGCCAGGATCAAAGAGTGTCACTAAGGGCCCTCCCATGGGTCTGGAGGCCCCTAAACCACAGAAGATTGTTGGGGGACGAGCTAAAACTCCGGTGTTGTGAGTTCATTTTCCCCTTCGACACTGAGGTCTGGTGAACACCCTATTCTGGTAAAGGAAGGTAATGAGCCTGATTATCAGGCACCTGAGCCTAATGATGATGACTGGCTGAGTGGAGTCACTGACTGGATATAAGGCTGCCGACGCCCTTCTGCCCTGCGGGTGATTTCTCTGTGGACTTCTAGGAGACCAGTCTGATTCCTGCTCCTCTAAAGCTACGTTTTCTGCTTTGCCTGTTAGCATTTGTGTTTTGTTTTTGTTTGCCTTGCTTTTCTGGATTCTGCCATTCCCTGCTGGGGTGAGCTGAATCTCCTTTTGCCGGTTGCTCTGTCTTCAGAATATTCCTGAGTAGAGTTGAGCGACTTTTGCTTTTTAGGGTCGAGTTTCGTTTCGTGAAACCCGACTTTTCCAAAAGTCGGGTCGAGCAAGATCGGCCGATTATAGGGAAAAGTCGGGGTCGTCCCGAAACACGAAACCCAATGTAAGTCAATGGGGAATAAAAGTCGGCAGTGAGAGGAGGACAGAAAACACACCTACAGTGCCCATTTGAATGCCAAAAGCATCAATTCTTATTACTTAAGCTTGTCAACCTTAATTTACTTCATAATACTAGTTACGCACTGAAAAATGGGGGTTATTTGGCTAAAGTTGTGGGGGGGTAGGGCTGGCTCCAGATTTTCATGTGCCCTGGGCGAAAGAGCGCCCCTTTAACACATACCACAACTCATGATGCTCCGATACGGCAGAGAAATAGCGGTATAGTACAATGAAAAATACTTCACTTTTTACATCTCATGACGAGGCCCATCTATTTCTCCATACAGAATCATTGGTCCCATATAATGTTTGAAACAGTATATGATGATCTCCACATAATGCTACAGTATATGTTGATCCCCATGGATGAAGCTCCACTGTCTTATGGGCCCAAATAATGCTCCAAACATAATGGGCCCCATTTCTAATGCTCTAGTGTATAATGGGCCCTGTAAATGCTGCTCCAGTGTCTGATGTCCACCTTTGGAATGTTCCAGTGTATGGTGGGCCCCATCTATCATTCTCCAGAGTATAGTGCTCCCCAAAAATTGCTGTCCCAACATTGAAAACAATCAAATAAGTCTCCTCGCTAGGGAATCCCTGTACTAGTCTGGACTCCTCGTCGTCCCCATCTTCCATCTCACTGCACAGTATTTCAACCTTGCAAGTGCTGTGATCCTGAGCAAGCAGGGGGGGCCCACTCGTTGGCGACGGCACTGGCACAGGGCCCCTGATAGTACGGTGGTGTGTCTGATGGCGGGTGGGCCGAACCTGCACTTTCATCTGCAGCTTCCTCTTTGTCACCGTGTAAGATGGAACTGTATATGGGAAGGGTAACCTGAGTTTCATCAGGGTCAGATTTAGGCCGGGTAGCGTGCGAGGGGAATGTAGTGGTCTGGGTCAATGTACCAGCAGATTCATCGAGCAGTGGCTGGGCATCAGTGCACTTGTGTCGCCCCCCAGGAGTACGGTCGCCACAGTGGCATTACCTTCCTCCTAGGGAGTGTGATGTCATGCTTGGGAGCAACGAAGGATCTCTCTAGCAGGTTAACTGATTGGGCGGCGTTATTCCCACGAGTCATGACCCTCCAAACAGCGTTCATGAAGGCAAAGTGTTTGTTTTACGTGGGCAGTATGGTTGCAAAGCTGAACCTTAAAGGAATGTCCAGAAGGGCACCACCAGGAGTGGAGCCTACGGTTAAATTCGACTCCACCTGGGAAACCTCAACCATGCCAGCTACAGAAAAGATGCACACATTGCAAGCTTAATTCCATTAACGAACGAGACTCCGTCATGCCCCGCGGTCCGAGTCCGGCTTACTAGAGGGACACGTGAGGCTCTGGCACATGAGATTGGCCAATAACTGGTGTGTCATGCCCTTACATGTCCGTGGCTGCATGTGCGCTACACTGAAAAGGCCAGCGTTTGTCGCTTACAGGTGCAGATAACCCGCTGAACAACGTTAGTGATGGGGATCTGTGATTACAATTATTACCCGCGAACGATGATTTCCCAGTAAGTGCAGGTCAACCGCAGTTCCGGAATTAGGCCTAACCGTCATTCCTGAAAAAATGAAAAACTTACGTGTGCAAACCACAGGTGCTGCAGCTTGCTTAACAGCTCGCCAGCCGTTCTCACGCCCAGTATGGATTACACGTGATTGCACAAAGGTGAGAAAGGGTACCGTATCCCCGGATAACATGTATGGATAGCATAGTGTACACATTCAAAATATATGTCTATACATCAGGAGGCAGGCTCAGACGGTGTTAGGCCCAGTATGGATTGCACGTGATTGCACAAAGGTTAGAAAGGGTACTGTATCCCCGGATAACATGTATGGATAGCGTACACATTCAAAATATTTGTCTATACATCAGGAGGCAGGCTCAGACGGTGTTAGGCCCAGTATGGATTGCACGTGATTGCACAAAGGTTAGAAAGGGTACCGTATCCCCGGATAACATGTATGGATAGCGTACACATTCAAAATATATGTCTATACATCAGGAGGCAGGCTCAGATGGTGTTAGGCATAGTATGGATTGCACGTGATTGCACAAAGGTTAGAAAGGGTACCGTATCCCCGGATAACATGTATGGATAGCGTACACATTCAAAATATATGTCTATACATCAGGAGGCAGGCTCAGACGGTGTTAGGCATATTATGGATTGCACGTGATTGCACAAAGGTTAGAAAGGGTACCGTATCCCCGGATAACATGTATGGATAGCGTACACATTCAAAATATATGTCTATACATCAGGAGGCAGGCTCAGACGGTGTTAGGCCCAGTATGGATTGCACGTGATTGCACAAAGGTTAGAAAGGGTACCGTATCCCCGGATAACATGTATGGATAGCGTACACATTCAAAATATATGTCTATACATCAGGAGGCAGGCTCAGACGGTGTTAGGCATAGTATGGATTGCACGTGATTGCACAAAGGTTAGAAAGGGTACCGTATCCCCGGATAACATGTATGGATAGCGTACACATTCAAAATATATGTCTATACATCAGGAGGCAGGCACAGATGGTGCTAGGCCCAGTATGGATTGCACGTGATTGCACAAAGGTTAGAAAGGGTACCGTATCCCCGGATAACATGTATGGATAGCGTACACATTCAAAATATATGTCTATACATCAGGAGGCAGGCACAGACGGTGCTAGGCCCAGTATGGATTGCACGTGATTGCACAAAGGTTAGAAAGGGTACCGTATCCCCGGATAACAGGTATGGATAGCGTACACATTCAAAATATATGTCTATACATCAGGAGGCAGGCACAGACAGTGCTAGGCCCAGTATGGATTGCACGTGATTGCACAAAGGTTAGAAAGGGTACCGTATCCCCGGATAACATGTATGGATAGCGTACACATTCAAAATATATGTCTATACATCAGGAGGCAGGCACAGACGGTGCTAGGCCCAGTATGGATTGCACGTGATTGCACAAAGGTTAGAAAGGGTACCGTATCCCCGGATAACATGTATGGATAGCGTACACATTCAAAATATATGTCTATACATCAGGAGGCAGGCTCAGACGGTGTTAGGCATAGTATGGATTGCACGTGATTGCACAAAGGTTAGAAAGGGTACCGTATCCCCGGATAACATGTATGGATAGCGTACACATTCAAAATATATGTCTATACATCAGGAGGCAGGCTCAGATGGTGTTAGGCATAGTATGGATTGCACGTGATTGCACAAAGGTTAGAAAGGGTACCGTATCCCCGGATAACATGTATGGATAGCGTACACATTCAAAATATATGTCTATACATCAGGAGGCAGGCTCAGACGGTGTTAGGCATATTATGGATTGCACGTGATTGCACAAAGGTTAGAAAGGGTACCGTATCCCCGGATAACATGTATGGATAGCGTACACATTCAAAATATATGTCTATACATCAGGAGGCAGGCTCAGACGGTGTTAGGCCCAGTATGGATTGCACGTGATTGCACAAAGGTTAGAAAGGGTACCGTATCCCCGGATAACATGTATGGATAGCGTACACATTCAAAATATATGTCTATACATCAGGAGGCAGGCTCAGACGGTGTTAGGCATAGTATGGATTGCACGTGATTGCACAAAGGTTAGAAAGGGTACCGTATCCCCGGATAACATGTATGGATAGCGTACACATTCAAAATATATGTCTATACATCAGGAGGCAGGCACAGACGGTGCTAGGCCCAGTATGGATTGCACGTGATTGCACAAAGGTTAGAAAGGGTACCGTATCCCCGGATAACATGTATGGATAGCGTACACATTCAAAATATATGTCTATACATCAGGAGGCAGGCACAGACGGTGCTAGGCCCAGTATGGATTGCACGTGATTGCACAAAGGTTAGAAAGGGTACCGTATCCCCGGATAACAGGTATGGATAGCGTACACATTCAAAATATATGTCTATACATCAGGAGGCAGGCACAGACGGTGCTAGGCCCAGTATGGATTGCACGTGATTGCACAAAGGTTAGAAAGGGTACCGTATCCCCGGATAACATGTATGGATAGCGTACACATTCAAAATATATGTCTATACATCAGGAGGCAGGCACAGACGGTGCTAGGCCCAGTATGGATTGCACGTGATTGCACAAAGGTTAGAAAGGGTACCGTATCCCCGGATAACATGTATGGATAGCGTACACATTCAAAATATATGTCTATACATCAGGAGGCAGGCTCAGACGGTGTTAGGCATAGTATGGATTGCACGTGATTGCACAAAGGTTAGAAAGGGTACCGTATCCCCGGATAACATGTATGGATAGCGTACACATTCAAAATATATGTCTATACATCAGGAGGCAGGCTCAGACGGTGTCAGGCACAGTATGGATTTGACGGCCCAGACTACACAGCGGAGGAGCAGGGAGAGGTAAAGATTGCAAATGCTGGGGCCCTGCCCAAGCAAGGGGGGCCCACTCGTGGGCGTCGGTACTGGCACTGGGCCCCTCATAGTACGGCGGTGTGTCTGACGGCGGGTGTGCACCACCACCGTCAGAGACACTTGATTGCACTATGAGGGACCCTGTGCCAGTGCCCGCGCCCAAGAGTCGGCCTACCCACCTGTCCAGGGCAACGGCACTCGCACGGTGTCGAGCGCTAGGTGGTGACCCCGGCCATGGGGGGGGAGGCAGCACAGTTAGGGAGTTTTAGAAAGTGGCATATGTTGATGTTGGACATTCAGCTGATGCAAAAGGTGAAATAGGTCAAGTCCCAGGAAGAGGTGGACCAAAGCAAGCCATTTTTCTGTCACCCTATGTGTCATCAGGGGAAGGTGGGACAAAATCCTTGGAAACCCATGCGTGGTTCATTTTAATGAAGGTTAGATCATCCACATTTTGGGTTGACAGATGGGTCCTTTTTTCTGTCAGGATTGATCCAGCTACACTGAAGACTCTTTCCGATAGCACACTTGCAGCTGGGCAAGCGAGCTCCTGTAAGGCATATTGTGCCAATTCAGGCCAGGTGTCCAGTTTAGCGGCCCAATAGTCAAAGGGGAATGACCTGTGTGGTAGAACATCGATATGGGAGGAAAAGTAGTTTGTAACAATAGTTGACAACTGCTGTCTCCTGTCACTTTCCATCGATGCAGTATTACCAGTTGTGTGAGCGGTACTTGAAAAATCAGTCCACAACATTGTCATGAAACCCCTGTCTCCAACGCCACGTCTGCTGTGTGCACCACGAACACCTCTGCCAAGCTGCCCCCGGCCCGTACGGCTCGTGTGAGAACCATCACCGCTGCTGTGTGCTGGGAATGCCTCAACCAACCGATTTACCAGAGTTGCTTGTTTATTAGCCAATATTAGGTCAAGGTTGTCCTGTGGCATGATGTTTTGTAATTTGCCTTTATAGCGTGGATCCAGGATGCTGGCCAACCAGTAGTCGTCATCGTTCATCATTTTGGCAATGCGGGGGTCCCTTTTTAGGATCTGCAAGGCATAATCTGACATGTGGGCCAATGTTCCCGGTGTCAATGATGCACTGCGAGTGCTGGGTGGAGGAGCACTTTCTGGAAAATCCACATCCCTCCAGTCACGCACAAACCCTGTACCAGACCTTGGCACACCAACATTTTCACTTGCCCCACGAGATGCATCCTCCTCCCCTAAGTAATCATCCCCATCATCCTCCTCCTCCTCCTCCTCTTCTTCCTCCACCTCGTCCAGGAGAGGTCCCTGAGCAGACAAAGGCTGAATGTCATCAAGGATTCCCTCCTCCTCTTCCTCCTCATCAACATTGGCTGCAGAAGCCTGCTCCTTAAGGTGCGTCAAAGTTTGCATGAGCAGACGCATAAGTGGGATGCTCATGCTTAGGATGGCGTCGTCTGCGCTTACCAGCCGTGTGCATTCCTCAGAACACTGAAGGACTTTACAGAGGTCTTTCAGCTTCGACCACTGCACACCTGTCAACTCCATGTCTGCTCTCAAAGTGCCTGGCCGTGTATCCTCCCACAAATGCATTATGGCCTGCCTCTGCTCGCACAGCCGCTCCACCATGTGCAGGGTGGAGTTCCACCTTGTTGCAATGTCGATAATGAGGCAGTGGTTGGGAAGGTGGAGCAATCGCTGCAGCTTCTGCATACGAACGGAGTGTACAGGTGACCGGCGGATGTGCGCGCACAGTCTTCGCACTTTCTGGAGCAGGGCTGTTAACTCCGGATAATTTTTGAGGAAGCACTGCACCACCAGGTTCAAGGTGTGAGCCAAGCAAGGTATGTGGCTGAGTTTTGAAAGGGCTATGGCTGCCACAAAATTACGGCCGTTATCACTAACTACCTTGCCTGCCTCAAGATGTACACTGCCCAGCCATGACTCAGTTTGTCGCTGAAAGTACTCGGCCAGCACCTCGGCGGTGTGTCTGTCGCCCAAACACATCATCTGCAACACAGCCTGCTGACGCTTTCCACTAGCTGCTCGATAGGGGGACACCTCGTGTGCAACAGTGGCAGCTGCAGATGGAGTGCTCGTACAACTGCGCTCTGTGGACGAGCTTTCGCTTCTGGAGGAGGAGGAGGAGGAGGGTCGAACGCCTACAGCCAACTGTTTCCTATACCGTGGGCTAGGCAGCACTGTCCCACCACCGCTGTCCCCTGTGGACCCTGCATCCACCACATTAACCCAGTGCGCAGTGATGGACACGTAACAGCCCTGGCTATGCCGACTGAACCATGCATCAGTTGTGAGGTGCACCTTTCCGCTCACTGACTGCTTGAGTGCATGGACAATGCGGTCTTTCACATGATGGTGGAGGGCTGGGATGGCTTTGCGAGAGAAGAAGTGGCGACTGGGTAGGTCATAGCGTGGTACTGCATAGGCCATGAGTTCGCGGAAAGCTGCGCTTTCCACCAACCGAAAGGGCATCATCTCAAACGAGATTAGTTTGGCAATGTGGGCGTTCAAGCCCAGTGTACGCGGATGAGAGACTGAGTACTTTCTTTACCTACTCATAGTGTCTGGGAGGGTGAGCTGGACTTGAGAGCTGCATATGGTGGAAGTAGCGGTGGACAGGGCGGACTGAGAGAGGGTTGATGATGGTGATGGAGTTGTTGTTCTTTCTGATGGCCTAGAATCAGTCTTTCGTTGATATAACAGTGGGATTCCCTGACTGCTGTGGCCTTGCAACGACACCTCAACATTTGCTGCTGTGCTAACCGGTGGGCTTACAGTGGGGGAAACAATGTAGCATTGCTGACTACCTTCGTTGTGATCAGTTGCACATGAGGTTTGGTGTTGTGTCCACGCTTGCAAGTGCATGGTGGTTAAATGTCTAAGCATGCAACTGGTAATCAAATTTTTCAGATTTTTCCCTCGGCTAAAGGTCTTTGCGCACTTCTTACAGATAACCTTGGCCTGATCATGAGGATTTTGTTCAAAAAAGTGCCACACTGCACTCTTCCTACTTTGGCAGACAATTTGCGGCCTAGCACGCTGTGATCTTTTGACCCTCTGGACAAGCTGTCCAGCAACTCTTTTGATTTTTGGAACTGTCTTTGGAGTGCTCCAGGCCTGCCAGATAACAGCTGTTGCGATGTCGATGTCTGCTGTGGATGCTCCTCATCTGAGCTATTGTAAGCAGCACCCTCTTCCCCCAATGGATGCCAATCTGGGTCAACAACTGGGTCATCCATCACCTCCTCTTCAATGTCATGTGCACCTTCCTCTGTGTCACCGTGTATGGTGGTATAGTGTGCGGGAAGGGGCACCTGAGTCTCATCAGGGTCAGAATCTGGCTCTGTACACTGCGAGGACAATGTAGTGCTCTGAGTGAATGTACCAGCAGAATCATCCATCAGCGGCTGTGCATCAGTGCACTCCATGTCAGATTCATCTTGGCCTGGATAATTCACCATTTCACTTGATAATCCAGGCATGGTATGTGAAAACAGCTCCATGGAGTAATCAGTAGTATGGCCTGCATCATCCTTCAATCTTGGTTGGGGTGAAGGACACAAGGAAAGGTGTGGTTCATGAACATGAGCCTCCAATGACGACTCAGTGCTTTTACTTTTTACAACTGAAGAAGAGGAGGCGATAGAGCTGGAGGCTGAGTCAGCAATGTAAGACAAAACTTTTTCCTGATGCTCTGGCTTTAAAAGCGGTTTGCCAACTCCTAGAAAACTAAGCCTTCGAAGCCTTATGGAGCCAGACGATGATGCAGGCTCAACACCTCCTGCATTCGGTCCTATTTTGCTCTTGCCACTACCATCAGATCCAACACCATCATTACCAGCTGCCAACCCCCGCCCAATTCCACGGCCTCTTCCACCAGACTTCCTCATTTTTTGTAGAAATGTAGACAAAATCCAACAAACTATATAGTAATGTAAAACAAGGTACAAGGTGTCTATAGGACAGGGGAGATTTTGAATTTCTGCACACACTAGTGGACACTGGACACTTTTGGATTGTGTGAGGCCCACTGAATATCTGAGCGCTATGTCACAGGCTCGATGGCACAGCTGTGACAAACGTGACTAGAGGATAAGGGAGATATTGAATTTATGCACAGACTAGTGGACACTGGACACTTTTGGATTGTGAGGCCCACTGAATATCTGAGTGCTATGTCACAGGCTCGATGGCACAGCTGTGACAAAAGTGACTAGAGGATAAGTGAGATTTTGAATTTCTGCACACACTAGTGGACACTGGACACTTTTGGATTGTGAGGCCCACTGAATATCTGAGCGCTATGTCACAGGCTCGATGGCACAGCTGTGACAAAAGTGACGAGAGGATAAGGGAGATTTTGAATTTCTGCAGACACTTGTGGACACTGGACACTTTTGGATTGTGTGAGGCCCACTGATATCTGAGCGCTATGTCACAGGCTCGATGGCACAGCTGTGACAAAAGTGACTAGAAGATAAGGGAGATTTTGAATTTCTGCAGACACTTGTGGACACTGGACACTTTTGGATTGTGTGAGGCCCACTGATATCTGAGCGCTATGTCACAGGCTCGATGGCACAGCTGTGACAAAAGTCACTAGAGGATAAGGGAGATTTTGAATTTCTGCAGACACTTGTGGACACTGGACACTTTTGGATTGTGTGAGGCCCACTGATATCTGAGAGCTATGTCACAGGCTCGATGGCACAGCTGTGACAAAAGTGACGAGAGGATAAGGGAGATTTTGAATTTCTGCAGACACTTGTGGACACTGGACACTTTTGGATTGTGTGAGGCCCACTGATATCTGAGCGCTATGTCACAGGCTCGATGGCACAGCTGTGACAAAAGTGACTAGAGGATAAGGGAGATTTTGAATTTCTGCAGACACTTGTGGACACTGGACACTTTTGGATTGTGTGAGGCCCACTGATATCTGAGCGCTATGTCACAGGCTCGATGGCACAGCTGTGACAAAAGTGACGAGAGGATAAGGGAGATTTTGAATTTCTGCAGACACTTGTGGACACTGGACACTTTTGGATTGTGTGAGGCCCACTGATATCTGAGCGCTATGTCACAGGCTCGATGGCACAGCTGTGACAAAAGTGACTAGAGGATAAGGGAGATTTTGAATTTCTGCAGACACTTGTGGACAAAGGACACTTTTGGATTGTGTGAGGCACACTGATATCTGAGCGCTATGTCACAGGCTCGATGGCACAGCTGTGACAAAAGTGACGAGAGGATAAGGGAGATTTTGAATTTCTGCAGACACTTGTGGACACTGGACACTTTTGGATTGTGTGAGGCCCACTGATATCTGAGCGCTATGTCACAGGCTCAATGGCACAGCTGTGACAAAAGTGACTAGAGGATAAGGGAGATTTTGAATTTCTGCAGACACTTGTGGACACTGGACACTTTTGGATTGTGTGAGGCCCACTGATATCTGAGCGCTATGTCACAGGCTCGATGGCACAGCTGTGACAAAAGTGACGAGAGGATAAGGGAGATTTTGAATTTCTGCAGACACTTGTGGACACTGGACACTTTTGGATTGTGTGAGGCCCACTGATATCTGAGCGCTATGTCACAGGCTCGATGGCACAGCTGTGACAAAAGTGACGAGAGGATAAGGGAGATTTTGAATTTCTGCAGACACTTGTGGACACTGGACACTTTTGGATTGTGTGAGGCCCACTGATATTTGAGCGCTATGTCACAGGCTCGATGGCACAGCTGTGACAAAAGTGACTAGAGGATAAGGGAGATTTTGAATTTCTGCAGACACTTGTGGACACTGGACACTTTTGGATTGTGTGAGGCCCACTGATATCTGAGCGCTATGTCACAGGCTCGATGGCACAACTGTGACAAAAGTGACGAGAGGATAAGGGAGATTTTGAATTTCTGCAGACACTTGTGGACACTGGACACTTTTGGATTGTGTGAGGCCCACTGATATCTGAGCGCTATGTCACAGGCTCGATGGCACAGCTGTGACAAAAGTGACTAGAGGATAAGGGAGATTTTGAATTTCTGCAGACACTTGTGGACACTGGACACTTTTGGATTGTGTGAGGCCCACTGATATCTGAGCGCTATGTCACAGGCTCGATGGCACAGCTGTGACAAAAGTGACTAGAGGATAAGGGAGATTTTGAATTTCTGCAGACACTTGTGGACACTGGACACTTTTGGATTGTGTGAGGCCCACTGATATCTGAGCGCTATGTCACAGGCTCGATGGCACATCTGTGACAAAAGTGACGAGAGGATAAGGGAGATTTTGAATTTCTGCACACACTTGTGGATACTGGACACTTTTGGATTGTGTGAGGCCCACTGATATCTGAGCGCTATGTCACAGGCTCGATGGCACAGCTGTGACAAAAGTGACTAGAGGATAAGGGAGATTTTGAATTTCTGCAGACACTTGTGGACACTGGACACTTTTGGATTGTGTGAGGCCCACTGATATCTGAGCGCTATGTCACAGGCTCGATGGCACAGCTGTGACAAAAGTGACTAGAGGATAAGGGAGATTTTGAATTTCTGCAGACACTTGTGGACACTGGACACTTTTGGATTGTGTGAGGCCCACTGATATCTGAGCGCTATGTCACAGGCTCGATGGCACAGCTGTGACAAAAGTGACTAGAGGATAAGGGAGATTTTGAATTTCTGCAGACACTTGTGGACACTGGACACTTTTGGATTGTGTGAGGCCCACTGATATCTGAGCGCTATGTCACAGGCTCGATGGCACAGCTGTGACAAAAGTGACGAGAGGATAAGGGAGATTTTGAATTTCTGCAGACACTTGTGGACACTGGACACTTTTGGATTGTGTGAGGCCCACTGATATCTGAGCGCTATGTCACAGGCTCGATGGCACAGCTGTGACAAAAGTGACTAGAGGATAAGGGAGATTTTGAATTTCTGCAGACACTTGTGGACACTGGACACTTTTGGATTGTGTGAGGCCCACTGATATCTGAGCGCTATGTCACAGGCTCGATGGCACATCTGTGACAAAAGTGACGAGAGGATAAGGGAGATTTTGAATTTCTGCAGACACTTGTGGACACTGGACACTTTTGGATTGTGTGAGGCCCACTGATATCTGAGCGCTATGTCACAGGCACGATGGCACAGCTGTGACAAAAGTGACTAGAGGATAAGGGAGATTTTGAATTTCTGCAGACACTTGTGGACACTGGACACTTTTGGATTGTGTGAGGCCCACTGATATCTGAGCGCTATGTCACAGGCTCGATGGCACAGCTGTGACAAAAGTGACTAGAGGATAAGGGAGATTTTGAATTTCTGCAGACACTTGTGGACACTGGACACTTTTGGATTGTGTGAGGCCCACTGATATCTGAGCGCTATGTCACAGGCTCGATGGCACAACTGTGACAAAAGTGACGAGAGGATAAGGGAGATTTTGAATTTCTGCAGACACTTGTGGACACTGGACACTTTTGGATTGTGTGAGGCCCACTGATATCTGAGCGCTATGTCACAGGCTCGATGGCACAGCTGTGACAAAAGTGACTAGAGGATAAGGGAGATTTTGAATTTCTGCAGACACTTGTGGACACTGGACACTTTTGGATTGTGTGAGGCCCACTGATATCTGAGCGCTATGTCACAGGCTCGATGGCACAGCTGTGACAAAAGTGACTAGAGGATAAGGGAGATTTTGAATTTCTGCAGACACTTGTGGACACTGGACACTTTTGGATTGTGTGAGGCCCACTGATATCTGAGCGCTATGTCACAGGCTCGATGGCACAGCTGTGACAAAAGTGACTAGAGGATAAGGGAGATTTTGAATTTCTGCAGACACTTGTGGACACTGGACACTTTTGGATTGTGTGAGGCCCACTGATATCTGAGCGCTATGTCACAGGCTCGATGGCACAGCTGTGACAAAAGTGACGAGAGGATAAGGGAGATTTTGAATTTCTGCAGACACTTGTGGACACTGGACACTTTTGGATTGTGTGAGGCCCACTGATATCTGAGCGCTATGTCACAGGCTCGATGGCACAGCTGTGACAAAAGTGACTAGAGGATAAGGGAGATTTTGAATTTCTGCAGACACTTGTGGACACTGGACACTTTTGGATTGTGTGAGGCCCACTGATATCTGAGCGCTATGTCACAGGCTCGATGGCACAGCTGTGACAAAAGTGACTAGAGGATAAGGGAGATTGGATTGCTTTTAAAAAAGCAGTTTGCAGAGCAGTGGGTAAACAGCAATGCAGCGGTCAGGAAGCCTTAGAAGGCAGCCCAACAACCAACACCACTGATACACCACAATATAGCCTCCCCTTGCACTGCACACACAGTGACTGGTGTGTTGTACAGGCAAAATCGCGAGCAGCAGAAGCAGTTTTTTTTTCTTCTTCCCTGCCTAACGCTCTCCCTACAGAATCAGCAGCAACCTCTCCCTATGCTAAGATCGGCAGAAGTAAGATGGCGGTCGGCGTGCACGCCCTTTTATACCCCCTGTGACGCCCACCAAAGCAAGCCAATCACTTGCATGCCCTTCTGAAAGATGGTGGTGACCCATGCCTATGTCATCACGTTGCCCACAGTGTCCGTGGCTCCTGATTGGCTGAAAAAGAGCGCAAAACAATCTTTTGAAACGCGACTTTGGCGCGTAAGTCGCCGACCTCGTGGCCGACCTCATCCTAGGGTCGGGTTTCGTTTCATGAAACCCGACTTTGCCAAAAGTCGGCGACTTTTGAAATTTTTCGACCCGTTTCGCTCAACTCTATTCCTGAGTACTGACATAGCTTTTTTGAAGCCAAGCATCTTCAGGGCCTTTTTCACTGTCAGTCTGTTGGCTCTTATTTTCATAGGGTTTTTCATGGATTGCAGACAGCAGCCTTCCTGTCCTTTCCTATCTAGTTAGCTGGGGCCCCGTCTTTGCTCAGTCTATCTTTCTGTCTGTGTTAGTGTTCTTTCTTCTTGCTTCACCGTCATTATATGTTGGGGGCTGCCTTTTGTTTTGGGGTCTGCTCTGGGGCAGTTTAGATTTCCCTTTCTGTCTTTAGGCTATTTAGTCCTCCGGCTGTGATCGAGGGGTCTAGGGCATCGTAGGTACCCCCTACGGCTACTGCTAGTTGTGTTGATAGGTTCAGGGGTCTGCAATCCAATAGCTGCCAATTTCTCTGGTTTTCTGGACTTAGCTAGCATTCTTGTTTTTGCCTTCTACGGTGGCTCATTCATAACAGAATCACCCGCCATACCGCAGATCCTAGGGTACTCAATAGCAGGAAAGAATTGTGTTTAAAAAAAAAAAAAAAAAAAAAAAGAGAAGTGTGTATATTCTTTCCTCTATATCTCTGAGGCCGTAGGGGGAATTTTTTTTTTTCTCTCAATGGAGATCAAGCAATTGTCTGATTGACTGGAGCAGCTCGCTGCTGAAGTGCGGGGAATTTCCGCCTACTTTGCTCGTTCGCATGCTGTTCAACCAAAGATCCCTACACCTGATGTATTTTTTGGGGATCGATCTAAATTTTTGAGTTTCAAAAATAATTGTAAATTATTTTTTGCCTTGAAGCCTAACTCGTCAGGGAGCTCCGCGCAGCAGGTTAAAATTGGCATCTCTTTGCTGCGTGGCGATCCCCAGGATTGGGCGTTTTCTTTGAAACCAGATGATCCTATTCTGACTAATGTGAACGCATTCTTTCAAGCCTTGGGGTTTTTGTATGACGAACCTAATGCTATTGATCAGGCTGAAAAGACCCTGTTGGCATTGAACCAGGGTCGAGATTCTGCAGAGTTGTACTGTCAAAAGTTCTGAAAGTGGGCGGTCCTTACTACCTGCAATGATAATGCCTTGGCTGCTCTCTTTTGGAAGGGTTTGTCAGAAGCCGTAAAAGATACTATGGTGGGATTTCCTGTTCCCTCTGGTCTGGACGATTCTATGTCATTAGCAATTCAGGTTGATCAGCGTTTACGTGAACGCAGGATTGCACGAGATGTGTTGCCACCGATTGAACAGACGTCTGAACCTATGCAATGTGATAGAGTTTTGTCTAGGGCGCAACGTCAGGAGTTCAGAAGGCGTAATAAGCTGTGTTTTTTCTGTGGAGATGTCTTGCATATTATTTCTGTTTGTCCTAAACGAGAGAAACGCTTTGCACACATGTTTTCTGTTGGTGGTGTTCAACCTAAGTTTCTTCTGGCAATTACTCTGATCTGCTCCCTGTCCACATTTTCCGCCAAGGCTTTTGTGGATTCAGGAGCAGCGCTAAACCTAATGGACTTGGATTTTGCTAAACATTGTGGATTTCCAATGACACCTCTGCAGACGCCTATCCCTTTGAGGGGAATTGATGCTACTCCTTTGGCGAAAAATAAACCTCAGTTTTGGACCCAGGTGGTCATGCGGGTCACCCCAGACCATCAAGAAAATTGCAGATTTTTGGTGTTGCATGGTCTGCATGATGCCGTTGTTCTGGGGTTTCCCTGGTTGCAAATTCATAATCCAGTTTTGGATTGGAAATCTGTGTCTGTGGTGAGTTGGGGTTGTCGGTGTGCCTTTAGTGAGGCTCCGTTTTTTTCCACCTCTCCTCAGTCGCATGATGTTCCTGACTATTTGGCGGACTTTTATGATGTATTTAGTGAGAATGAGTCTGCATCTTTGCCTCCTCAAAGGAGTTATGACTGTGCAATTGAACTGAGCTCGGGGTGTAAATTTCCCAAGGGTCGGCTCTTCAATTTATCTGTACCCAAGCACGAGGCTATGCGATCCTATATTAAGGAGGCGTTGGACAAGGGTCATATTAGACCATCCTCTTCACCCTTAGGTGCCGGTTTTTTTTTTGTGGCCAAAAAGGATGGTTCTTTAAGGCCTTGTATTGATTATCGTGCCCTCAACAAAATTACTATTAAATATCAGTATCCGTTACCCCTGATTTCGGATCTATTCTCTAGAGTTAGAGGTGCTTGCTGGTTTACCAAGCTTGACCTCAGGGGGGCGTATAATCTTATCCGCATTAAGCAGGGGGATGAATGGAAGACGGCGTTTAATACTCCGGAGGGACATTTTGAGTACCTGGTGATGCCTTTTGGGCTCACTAATGCCCCTTCTGTCTTCCAGTGCTTTATGAACGATATTTTCCGAGACTTTGTCGATAAATTTTTGATTATCTATCTGGATGATATTTTGATCTTCTCCAAGGATTGGGATTCTCATGTGGAACATATTCGGACTGTGTTCCAGATCTTGAGGGAGAATTCCCTGTATGTCAAAGGATCGAAATGCCTTTTTGGAGTACAGAAGATTTCATTTTTGGGATTTATTTTGTCTCCGTCAACTATTGAAATGGACCCGGCCAAGGTACAGGCCATTTATGATTGGGTTCAGCCCACTTCTTTGAAGGCCCTCCAGAAGTTTTTGGGGTTTGCTAATTTTTATCGGAAATTTAAAGCAAAATTTTCTAGTATTGCCAAGCCATTGACTGATCTGACTAAAAAGGGTGCTGATGTGTTGAATTGGTCTCCGGAGGCTGTTGCTTCCTTTCAGGAGCTGAAGCGAAGATTTACCTCCGCCCCGGTTTTGCGGCAACCGGATGTCTCACTCCCGTTCCAGGTAGAGGTGGACGCTTCTGAGATTGGTGCAGGAGCTGTTTTGTCCCAAAAGGATCCTGTAACATCTAAAATGAATCCCTGTGCTTTCTTTTCCTGAAAGTTCTCTCCATCTGAACGTAACTATGATGTGGGGAATCGGGAACTGTTGGCCATGAAATGGGCATTTGAGGAGTGGAGACATTGGTTGGAGGGAGCTAAACATCAAGTTGTGGTCCTCACTGACCACAAGAATTTGATTTACCTAGAGTCGGCTAAACGCTTGAACCCTAGACAGGCTAGGTGGGCCTTGTTTTTTACACGTTTTGATTTTGTGGTCTCTTTTCTTCCTGGAACTAAGAATGTCAAGGCAGACGCCCTCTCTAGGAGCTTCTTTGCTGATTCTCCTGTGGTGACCAAGCCTGCTACCATCTTAGGCGAAGGGGTAGTTCTTTCTGCCATCTCACCCGATTTGAGACTTGCTCTGCAAGAGTTCCAGGAGGACAAACCTGAGCGTTGTCCCAGTGGAAAGTTGTAAGTTCCTGACCAGTGGAAGAAGAGAGTGATGTCTGAAGTTCATTGCTCTGCATTGGCTGGTCATCCAGGTATTTTTGGTACTAGAGATCTGGTGAGTCGCTCTTTTTGGTGGCCCACCTTGTCTCATGATGTCAGGAATTTTGTGCAGTCCTGTGGGACTTGCTCTCGGTCTAAATCTCGTTCTCGCTCTAGTGGGTTGTTGATGCCTTTGCCGGTCCCCAGGAGGCCATGGACCCATATTTCAATGGATTTCATCTCCGATATGCCGGTCTCTCAAAGAATGACTGTTATTTCAGTGATTTGTGATAGGCTCTCTAAGATGGTTCATCTTGTACCACTCCCTAAGTTGCCGTCTTCCTCTGAGTTGGTGCCCCTGTTTTTGCAACAGGTGGTTCGCTTGCACGAGATTCCTGAGAACATTGTATCGGACAGAGGAGTTCAGTTTGTGTCTAGATTTTGGAGGACTTTCTGTTCCAAGCTGGGAATTCAGTTGTCCTTCTCCTCTGCTTTTCACCCTCAGACAAATGGGCAGACAGAGAGAACAAACCAGACCTTGGAGTCGTATTTGAGATGTTTTATTTCCGCTGATCAGGATGATTGGGTTTCATTTTTGCCCTTGGCCGAATTTGCTTTAAATAATAGAGCTAGTTCTGCCACTTTGATGTCACCTTTTTTTTGTAACTTTGGGTTTCATCCTCGATTTTCTTCAGGGCAGGTGGAGCCTTCTGCCTGCCCAGGTGTTGACACTGTGGTGGAGAGAATGCACCAGATCTGGGACCAAGTGGTGGATAAGTTATCTCTCTCCCAGGAAAAGGCCCAGCGGTTTTCCAATCGACATAGGACCATTGGTCCCCAGTTTAAGATTGGTGATATGGTGTGGTTATCATCAAAAAATATTGCTATGAAGGTGGCTTCTCCTAAGTTTAAGCCTAGATTTATTGGACCTTACAAGATTTTGGAGATTATTAATCCGGTCTCTTTTCGTTTGGATCTTCCTGTCACATTTAAAATCCATAATGTGTTCCATAAGTCCTTGTTGAAGAGGTTTGTTGAACCAGTTGTTTCTGGGGTGGCACCTCCGGACCCTGTATTGGTTGAAGGTAACATGGAATATGAGGTAGAGAAAATACTGGATTCCCGTCTTTCTAGACGGAGACTCCAGTATTTGGTTAAGTGGAAGGGTTATGGTCAGGAGGAAAATTCCTGGGTCTCTGCCTCTGATATTCATGCCAAAAGATTGGTGTGTGCCTTTTATCGGGCTCACCCTGATCGCCCTGGTGGCGTGGTTGAGGGTTCGGTGACCCCTCCTCAAGGGGGAGGTACTGTTGTGAGTTCATTTTCCCCTTCGTCACTGAGGTCTGGTGAACTCCCTATTCTGGTAAAGGAAGGTAATGAGCCTGATTATCAGGCACCTGAGCCTAATGATGATGACTGGCTGAGTGGAGTCACTGACTGGATATAAGGCTGCCGATGCCCTTCTGCCCTGCGGGTGATTTCTCTGTGGACTTCTAGGAGACCAGTCTGATTCCTGCTCCTCTAAAGCTAAGTTTTCTGCTTTGCCTGTTAGCATTTGTGTTTTGTTTTTGTTTGCCTTGCTTTTCTGGATTCTGCCATTCCCTGCTGGGGTGAGCTGAATCTCCTTTTGCCGGTTGCTCTGTCTTCAGAATATTCCTGAGTACTGACATAGCTTTTTTGAAGCCTAGCGTCTTCAGGGCCTTTTTCACTGTCAGTCTGTTGGCTCTTATTTTCATAGGGTTTTTCACGGATTGGAGACAGCAGCCTTCCTGTCCTTTCCTATCTAGTTAGCTGGGGCCCCGTCTTTGCTCAGTCTATCTTTCTGTCTGTGTTAGTGTTCTTTCTTCTTGCTTCACCGTCATTATATGTTGGGGGCTGCCTTTTGCTTTGGGGTCTGCTCTGGGGCAGTTTAGATTTCCCTTTCTGTCTTTAGGCTATATAGTCCTCCGGCTGTGATCGAGGGGTCTAGGGCATCGTAGGTACCCCCCACGGCTACTGCTAGTTGTGTTGATAGGTTCAGGGGTCTGCAATCCGATAGCTGCCAACTTCTCTGGTTTTCTGGACTTAGCTAGCATTCTTGTTTTTGCCTCCTACGGTGACTCATTCATAACACCCCGGCCTACTAGAGTCCCCCTGGGGCACGATGCTACACCTGCCATCAGCTGGGGCACCTGCAAAGATAATGTCCCAACCGGACTCAGCGTACCCAGTCACCAAAGGCGGGAACGGCTACCATCAACCGGGTCGCTGTACACTGCTACCAAGGCGAAGCTGACCCGGCATTGAGGGCTAGGACTAATCCCGGGATGCAAGAGATGGAGGAAGTGCTGCATGAAGTAGACTTCGTGCAGGCAGCCTGGGCAGATAATCGACAACAGCATCGACAGGTGGTGTGGGTTAATGGGAAACGTATGCAGGGACAAAGAGATTCTGGAGCAACTTTGACCTTGTGAAGTCTCATCTCATCCGGGACCAAGAGAAGATGGACCGGACAGTGGCCGTCCATGTAGCCGGGGGAGTCATACATCGACTGCCCACTGCCAGGATTCACCTGAACTGGGGAGTCAGGGATGGCCTTGTTGAGGTTGGCCTGATGGAGGATTTACCTGTGGACATCTTGCTGGGAAATGACTTGGGGCCCATGTTGTCTGCATTCTCGGTCGCCCCTCTGGCTGAGATCTGTCCTGTGACCAGCCGGAGACAAGCTCGAGCTGCGGAGGTGGACTCACACTCAGAGGAGGCCCAGGTAAGACACCCCAGCCCTACATGTATTCCCATAGCCAGACACATTTCTTGGGCCACCCCAGCTGAGTTTAAAAGGGAGGTACTTGAGGATCCCTCATTACAGGAGTATTTGTTATGAATGAGTCACCGAGGAGGAAAAAACAAAAATCAAGCTAAGCCCAGAAAACCGGAGAGGTTGGTAACTAGCGGATTGCAGACCCCTGATCCTATCCACAACAACTAGCAGTAGCCGTGGAGCGTGCCTAAGATGGATCTAAACGCCTCGTCACGGCCGGAGAACTAAATAAGCCTAAAGAAAGAAAGGGAAAATCTAAACTGCCCCAGAGCAGACCCCAAAGCAATAGACAGCCCCCAACATGTATTGTCGGTGAAACAAGATGAAAACACAGACACAGATCGAAAGATAGGCTGGGCAAACGATGGGGCCCTCACTAACTAGAAAGGACAGGAAAGAAAAGCTGCTGTCTGCAATCACGCAAAAAACCCTGCCCAAAAAAATGTCCAATGCGTCTGATAGAAAAAGGCCCTGAAGTCACTAGACTTCAAATCACTATATCAGCACTCAGGTATATTCTGAAGACAGAGCAAAAGAGATCAACTGATCAGAGACAAAATGGGGATTTAGCCCAGTCCCAGCCAGGGCTGGCTGAACACAAAAACTAAGTAAACCAGACAAAAACTCATATGAACAATAGCAGAGAAAACTTAGCTTTAGGAAGCAGGAACCAAACTGGAAACCAGAAGCCACAGTCAGGAAAATCACCAGCAAGAAACTAGGGAGTCGGCTGCCTTAAATCCAATCAGAAACTCCTGATGTCCAATCGCAGTCCTCTTCCTCAGGTGGCCGGTCTCTGCCATTTAGATCAGCTTCATTACCTCCCTTCACCAACAGAGGGAGTCCAGATAGAGAACTCACTACTCCTCTGTCAGCACAGCCAGCTCCATAACCCTCACCAGAAGCCAGAGGCAAACCCGAAAATGAGCTCACAACAGGTATTGTGGGAAGGCACAGGAGGGGGGAGGAGTACTGGAAGGGGAACAGTTTGTATGGCATCAGGGACTCCTTTACCGGGTTACAGAGCAGTGCCACACAGGGACGAGCCCCACTATAAAACGACAGCTGGTAGTGCCCAAGAAGTATAGGCAGGAGCTACTGTGAATCTCTCGTGACATATCCTTGGCAGGGCACCTCGGCGTCAGTCGCACCAGGCATCGTCTGACACAAAACTTCTATTGGCCGGGGGTAACCTATAATGTTCCTCAGTACTGCCAGACCTGTGACAGTTGCCAGCGCATTTGCAAGAGGGGAGATCACTGCAAGGACAAATTACACCCCCTCCCCATTGTGGAGGAGCCATTTAGCTGAGGAGCGGTCGATCTGATAGGGCCATTAGCCAAACCCAGTCCATTAGGGAAAAAGTGTATATTGACAGTGGTAGATTATGCCAGATGGTATTCAGAGGCAGTTGCATTACCTAACATACTGGCAGAGATGATGGCGGCTGCCCTGCTCCAGGATTTCTCACGGGTTGGATTTCCCCGGGAGGTTCTCGGACCAGGGTACCCAGTTTACAGCAGAGGTGACCAACCAACTGTGGAAGCTGAGCGACGTAAAGTCCATTAGAAGCGCCCCGTACCACCCGCAAACCAATGGGTTGTGTGAACGTTTTAGCGGAACATTAAAATAACTCATTGGGACTTTTTCCAGGACCTACAGGGACTGAGAGAAATTCTTTCCACACCTCCTGTTTGCCTATTTGGAGGTGCCCTAAGAATCCACGGGGTTCTCCCCGTTCGAACTGTTATACGAGAGGCGGGTAAGGGGACCCCTAGACCTATGTGAGAACACTGGGAAGAGGAGGGAACCATAGAAGGGATACCTATTGTGCCCTATGTGCTGGAATTCCGGGACCACCTAAAGGAGCTGACTCAGGCTATACGTGGGAACATGCAGGTGGTCCAATGGCGCCAGCGCGTGTGGTACGATCGGAGGGCCAGAGAGCGCACCTTTGAGATAGGACAGAAGGTCCTGGTGTTAGAACCAACTAGGCAGAACAAGTTCAAAGCTGCATGGCAGGGGTCCTACCAGGTAGTGGGGAAAATAGCCGACACCCCTACAATGTTGCCGATTGTGATGACTCCAGGGTTATCCGCGTGTTACACGTGAATATGCTGAAGCCCTACCGGGAGCGCCCTAAAGAGGTAGTGGCCATCTGTGCACCCGAAGCAGAGGATTTAGCAGGACTTCCCTTGCCTTATGTCTTAGGGGAGAGGACTCAGTCTAAAACATGGGACCAGGTACACTTGGGAGAAAACCTAGGGCCCCGGGAGAGACAGCAGGCGGAGGTGTTGTTGAGGCAGCGATAGAGGATGTTTTCAGAGAGACCGGGATACACCCACCTGCACAACACAAGGTTGAGACCCAGGATCAGACCCCCCTGAGACAACCCCCTTCCGCGTCCCTGAGTGTGTATGAGAAGGGATGCGACAAAACATACAAGAGATGTTGCGTTTAGGGGTCATTGAAGAGTCAGATAGTCCCTGGGCATCCACTGTAGTGTTAGTGTGAGGATCCTGTCAGCGTCGGCAACTGCCACGGCTGAGCAGGGTGACTTACCCACACTGCGGGAGAGCATGGGGCCCAATACGGTAGTGAAGGTTTAAGCAGACAGGACCTGAGGCATGGAAAATAGTAAGGAGTACCAGGACCTACGATCATGTGACTGCAGGGGGCGGGGCTTAGCGTCCTACTACTGCAGATGATGTAATGTACCTACTGCAGGAATACTGTAGTAGAGGAGAGGAAAACGCAGGTCAGACAAGCAGAGGTCATAAACAAGAGTGCGGTGCGGTATCAAAGGGACGAGCAGAGAATAGTCAAGTCACAAGCAGAGAGTCATACACGAGAGGGCGGTGCGGTACAAGAGGGACAGGCAGAACTCGTAACAGGGACAGAACCGGATCAAAACCAAACAAGCAACAAGTTACCAGGCACAAGGCACATGTACACAAGAGGTCAACTAACTCAGCCGAGGGCAGGAGTATAACTGACACCGGACCTAGGTCCAGTGAGCATTAAATAGCCACCCTCTGCCAGAGAGAGGCAGAAACAATTAACCCCCTGTCTGACCAGGACGGGCCACAGCGAAACCCCGTCCTGGATCATGACAGTACCCTCCTCTCAATGGGGGGGCCACTGGACCCCCAGATCTCTCAGGATACTTGGCGTGAAAGGCCCGGACCAAACGATCCGCATGAACTGATCGAGCAGGAACCCACGACCGTTCTTCAGGACCGTAGCCTTTCCAATGTACCAGATATTGAAGGGCACGACGGACCAACCTAGAGTCGACAATTCATTCCACCTTGTACTCAGACTGCCCGTCTACCAAAACCGGTGGCGGGGAAGCTGATGATCCCTCCCCACCGGACCTCACAGGTTTCAAAAGGGCCCTATGGAAAGCATTAGGGATCCGTAGAGATGGCAGGAGACGCAACCGAAAAGCCACCGGGTTAACCGCTTCTGTAATTTCATAGGGACCTATAAACTTAGGTCCAAGCTTCGCAGAGGGGACCTTGAGCCTTATATTCTTGGTAGATAACCATACCTTATCCCCAATCTGAATCACCGGTCCAGCGGATCGTTTTTTGTCTGCAAAAAATTTAAATTTATCCTGGGCCTTCGTAATGTTACTCTGGACCTTCCGCCATACCTCCCCCAACCGCTGGATAGTCTCATCCGCCCCAGGACACACAGAGTTCAAATGGGAAAATTCTCCAAAATGAGTA
The DNA here is from genome assembly GCF_039654945.1 of Dendrobates tinctorius. Lineage (NCBI taxonomy): Eukaryota > Metazoa > Chordata > Amphibia > Anura > Dendrobatidae > Dendrobates > Dendrobates tinctorius. The sequence continues at coordinate 3,542,133 of NW_027361680.1, read as the reverse complement.
TGAAACCCATAGTTGCAGAAAAAGGGAGATGTACCTGTAGACCGGTTAATGCGGTTGTTAAATGCAAACTCGGCCAACGGTAACACAGAACACCAATCATCCTGTCGGGCTTAGGTCAAGCAACGCAGAATTTGCTCCAGAGACTGATTGGTCCGCTTAGTCTGCCGATTAGTCTCTGGATGATAAGCGGATGAAAGGGACAGACCAATACCCAACCTCTTACAAAAAGCCCTCCAAAATCTGGAAACAAATTGCACTCCTCTATCAGACACCACATTCAAGGGTACCCCATGCAACCGCACCACATGCTCAACAAACAATCTGGACAATGCTTCCGCATTAGGTAGAGCTGCCAAAGGTACAAAATGTGCCTGCCTACTAAACCTGTCCACCACAACCCAAATGACGGTATTACCCTTGGAGGGGGGAAGGTTGGTGATGAAATCCATGGACAAATGAGGCCATGGTCTCTCAGGAATTGGCAGTGGTACCAATTCCCCGGCCGGCCGGTTATGGGGGTTTTTTGCATGGGCACAAACATCACATGCAGACATATATTCCCCAACATCAGAGGCTAAGAGAAGACCACCAGAATACTCTAGCAATGGCCTTCCGGGTAGCTGAGATCCCTGGATGTCCACCCAGAACTGAGTCATGGAACTCCCGGAGGACCTTGAGACGAAACTGAGCTGGCATGAAAAGTTTATCCACCGGCTTAGCCGGAGGTGCAAGAGACTGGACTTCCCGAATCTCCCGTTCCAACATATTAGAAACACCTGCCACCACTACCCCAGGCTGAAGAATGGAGGATGGAGGTTCGGAGGGGGACACCAGATCTAGACTGCGTGACAAGGCATCAGCTCTGACATTTTTGGATCCTGGCCAAAAAGTGATCGAGAAGTTGAATCGGGAAAAAAAGTGACCATCTAGCATGTCTGGGAGTCAACCTTTTAGCTGACTCAATGTAAGCTAGGTTTTTGTGGTCTGTAATTACGGTTATAGGATGGACAGCCCCCTCCAAAAAATGCCTCCATTATTCAAAGGCCAACTTTACGGTCAGAAGTTCTCGATTCCCAACATCATAGTTTCTCTCCGCAGGGGAGAATTTCTTCGAGAAAAAGGCGCAAGGTCTCAAATTGGTCAAAGTGGCGGGTCCCTGGGACAATACCGTCCCCACCCTCACCTCTGAGGCATCCACCTCAACAATAAATGGTTCAGACGGGTCCGGTTGAACAAGAACCGGAGCAGACATGAAACATTTTTTTAAAAACTGAAACACCGCTATTGCTGCGGCTGACCAATTCTTGATATCGGCCCCCTTTCGAGTTGAAACCACTCGACAATGGCCTACACCTTATTAGGATCCATGCGATACCCTTCAGCAGACACAATGAACCCCAGAAAAGACAGTTCCTGAACAAAAAATAAACATTTCTCTAGTTTAGCAAACAGACAGTTCTCCCGAAGCCTTTGGAGAACTGCCCGAATATGACCAATGTGAGCCTGTTTATCAGGAAAGTAGATCAATATGTCATCCAAATACACCACCATAAAATGTCCAATAAAATCAGAGAACACGTGATTTATGAAATTTTGGAAGACCGCTGGAGCATTAGTCAGACAGAAAGGCATGACCAAATTTTCAAACAACCCTTCAGTAGTGAGAAAAGCAGTTTTCCACTCATCTCCTTCCCGGATTCAGATAAGGTTATACGCTCGCCGTAGATCTAATTTCGAAAACCACTTAGCTCTGGACAACTGGTTGTATAAATCAGGAATAAGTGGGAGGGGATCCGTATTTCTCACAGTTATCTTATTTAACTCACGAAAAACGAGGCATGGGCGTAAACCACCGTCATTTTTCTTTATGAAAAAGAACCCCGCCGCAACGGGAGAAACAGAAGGACGAATGTGTCCCTTATGGAGACTCTCGGAAATGTATTCTGTTATGAATGAGTCACCAGAGGAGGAAAAAAAAAATGCAAGCTAAGTCCAGAAAACCAGAGAGGTTGGTTGCTAGCGGATTGCAGACCCCTGATCCTATTCACAACAACTAACAGTAGCCAGGAAGTGTTCCTATGGTGGTCCTAGACGCCTCTTCACAGCCGGAGAACTAAATAAGCCTAAAGAAAGAAAGAGGAAATCTAAACTGCCTCAGAGCAGACCCCAAAGCAATAGACAGCCCCCTACATGTAATGTCGGTGAAAACAGATGAAAACACAAACACAGACAGAAAGACAGGCAGAGCAAATGATGGGGCCCAACTAACTAGATAGGAAAGGACAGAAGAGATGCTGGCTGCAATCCGCAAAAACCCTACCAAAAATGTCCCATCACGTCTGAAAGGAAAAATGGCCCTGAAGTCACTAGACTTCAAAATCCCTATATCAACACTCCGATATATTCTGAAGACAGAGCAAAAGAGATTTAACCGATCAGGGACAAAAATGGAAATTCAGCAGAGCCCCAGCCGGGGCTGGCAGAACACAAAACTATGCAAATCAGACAAAATCTCATGGAACAATAACAGAGCAAAACTTAGCTTTAGAAGACAGGAACTGAACTGGAGGCCAGAGCTCAGAGCAGGGAAATCACCAGCAACCCTGCAGGGCGTCGGCTGCCTTATATCCACTCAGAGATTCCGGATGTCCAATCGCAATCCACCTGTTCAGGTGACAGGTTTCTCCCATCCAAATCAGTTTCACCACCTCCTTTCACCAGCAGAGGGAGTTCATCGGACATCAAAGGTGAATGAGAAAATGAGCTCACAACAGTACCTCCCCCTGGAGGAGGGGTCACCGAACCCTCATCCGTGCCACCAGGCCTATCAGGATGGGCCCGATGAAAAGCACAAACCAATCTTTCGGCATGAATATCAGATGCAGAGACCCAAGAATTATCCTCCTGGCCATAACCCTTCCACTTAACCAAATACTGGAGTCTCCGTCTAGCCAGACAAGAATCCAGTATCTTCTCAACCTCATATTCCACATTAACTTCAACCAATACAGGGTCAGGAAGTGCCACCACAGGAACTACTGGCTCAACAAACCTCTTCAACAGATACTTATGAAACACGTTATGGATCTTAAATGTAACAGGAAGAGCCAATCGAAAAGAGACCGGATTAAGAATCTCCAAAATCTTGTAAGGTCCAATAAATCTAGGTTTAAACTTTGGAGAAGCCACCTTCATAGAGATATTCTTTGATGACAACCAAACCATATCACCCACCTTAAACCGGGGACCAATGGTCCTATGCCGGTTAGAAAACCGCTGGGCCTTTTCCTCGGAGAGAGACAACTTATCCACCACTTGGTCCCAAATCTGGTGCATTCTCTCCACCACAGTGTCAACACCTGGGCAGGCAGAAGACTCCACCTACCCTGAAGAGAATCAAGGATCAAACCCAAAGTTACAAAAAAAAGGTGACATCAAAGTGGCAGAACTAGCTCTATTATTTAAAGCAAATTTGGCCAAGGGCAAAAATGAGACCCAATCATCCTGATCAGCAGAGATAAAACATCTCAAATAAGACTCCAAAGTATGGTTTGTTCTCTCCGTCTGCCCATTGGTCTGAGGGTGAAACGCAGAGGAGAAGGACAACTGAATTCCCAGCTTGGAACAAAAAGTCCTCCAAAATCTAGAGACAAACTGAACTCCTCTGTCAGATACAATGTTCTCAGGAATCCCATGCAAGCGAACCACCTGTTGCAAAAACAAGGGCACCAACTCTGAGGAAGATGGCAACTTAGGGAGTGGTACAAGATGGACCATCTTAGAGAATCTATCACAAATCACCCAGATAACAGTCATTTTCTGATAGACAGGCAGATCAGAAATAAAATCCATTGAAATATGGGTCCATGGCCTCCTGGGCACCGGCAAAGGCATCAACAACTCACTAGAGTGAGAACAAGGTTTAGACCGGGAGCAAGTCCCACAGGACTGCACAAAATTCCTGACATCACGAGATAAAGCGGGCCACCAAAAAGACCGACTCACCAAATCTCTAGTACCAAAAATACCTGGATGACTAGCCAATGCTGAGCAATGAACTTCAGACATTACTCTCTTCCTCCACTGGTCAGGAACATACACTTTTCCAATGGGACAACGCTCAGGTTTGTCCTCCTGAAACTCTTCCAGAGCACGTCTCAAATCTGGCGAGATGGCAGAAAGAACTACCCCCTCACCTAAGATGGTAGCAGGCTTGGTCACAATAGGAGAATTAGCAAAGAAACTCCTAGAGAGGGCGTCTGCCTTGACATTCTTAGTGCCCGGAAGAAAAGAGACCACAAAATCAAAACGTGTGAAAAACAAGGCCCACCTAGCCTGTCTAGGATTCAAGCGTTTGGCCGACTCAAGGTAAATCAAATTCTTGTGGTCAGTGAGGACCACGACTTGATGTCTAGCTCCCTCCAACCAATGTCTCCACTCCACAAATACCCATTTCATGGTTAACAGTTCCCGATTCCCCACATCATAGTTGTGTTCAAATGGGGAGAACTTTCGGGAAAAGAAACCACAGGGATTCATTTTAGATGTTACAGGATCCTTTTGGGACAAAACAGCTCCTGCACCAATCTCAGAAGCGTCCACCTCTACCTGAAACGGGAGTGAGATATCAGGTTGCCGCAATACCGGAGCAGAAGTGAACCTCCGCTTCAGCTCCTGAAAGGAAGAAACAGCCTCTGGAGACCAATTCAGCACATCAGCACCCTTCTTAGTCAAATCAGTCAATGGTTTGGCATTACCACAAAAATTAGCTATAAATTTACGATAAAAATTAGCAAAACCCAAAAACTTCTGAAGGGCCTTCAAAGAAGTGAGCTGAACCCAATCATAAATGGCCTGTACCTTGGCCGGGTCCATTTCAATAGTTGACGGAGACAAAATAAATCCCAAAAATGAAATCCTCTGTACACCAAAAAGGCATTTCGACCCCTTAACATACAGGGAATTCTCCCTTAAAATCCGGAACACAGTCCGAACATGTTCCACATGAGAGTCCCAATCCCTGGAAAAGATCAAAATATCATCCAGATAGATGATCAAAAATGTATCCACAAAGTCCCAGAAAATATCATTCATGAAGCACTGGAAGACAGAAGGGGCATTAGTGAGCCCAAAAGTCATCACCAGGTACTCAAAATGTCCCTCCGGAGTATTAAACACCATGTTCCATTCATCCCCATGCTTAATGCAAATAAGATTATACACCCCACTCAGATCAAGCTTGGTAAACCAGCAAGCACCTTTAACTCTGGAGAATAGATCAGAAATCAGGGGTAACGGATACTGATATTTAACAGTAATTTTGTTGAGGGAACGATAGTCAATACAAGGCCTTAATGAACCATCTTTCTTGGCCACAAAAAAACCAGCACCCAAGGGTGAAGAGGATGGTCTAATATGACCCTTCTCCAATGACTCCTTAATATAAGATCGCATAGCCTCATGCTCGGGTACAGATAAATTGAAAAGTCGACCCTTGGGAAATTTACACCCAGGTCTCAGCTCAATTGCACAGTCATAACTCCTATGAGGAGGGAAAGACGCAGACTTATTCTCACTAAATACATCATAAAAATCAGCCAAATAGTCAGGAACATCATGCGACTGGGGAGAGGTGGAGAAAACAGCAGTGTCACTAAGAGCACACTGACAACCCCAACTCACCACAGACACAGATTTCCAATCCAAAACTGGATTATGGATTTGCAACCAGGGAAACCCCAGAACAATGGTATCATGCAAATTATGCAACACCAAAAATCTGCAATTTTCTTGATGGTCTGGGGCGACCCGCATGACCACCTGGGTCCAAAACTGAGGTTTATTCTTCGCCAAAGGAGTAGCATCAATACCCCTCAAAGGGAAAGGCGTCCGCAGAGGTGTCATAGGAAACCCACAACGTTTAGCAAAATCCAAGTCCATCAGGTTCAGAGCCGCTCCTGAATCCACAAAAGCCTTAGCGGAAAATGTGGACAGGGAGCAGATCAGAGTAATTGCCAGAAGAAACTTAGGTTGTACACCACCCACAGCAAATGTGTGTGCAAAACGTTTCTCTCGTTTAGGGCAGACAGAAATATTATGAAAGGCATCTCCACAGAAAAAACACAGCTTATAACGCCCTCTGAACTCCTGACGTTGCGCCCTAGACAAAACTCTATCACATTGCATAGGTTCAGACATTTGTTCAACAGGTGGCAACATTTCTCATGTAATTTTACGTTCACGTAAATGCCGATCAACCTGAATGGCTAATGACATAGAATCGTCAAGACCAGAGGGAACAGGAAATCCCACCATAGTATCTTTTACGGTTTCTGACAAACCCTTCCGAAAGAGAGCTGCCAAGGCACCATCATTCCAGGTAGTAAGGACCGCCCACTTTCGGAATTTTTGACAGTACAACTCTGCAGAATCCTGACCCTGGCTCGATGCCAACAGGGCTTTTTCAGCTTAATCAATAGCATTAGGTTCATCATACAACAACCCCAAGGCTTTAAAAAATGCATCCACATTAGTTAGAATAGGATCATCAGTTGTCAAAGAAAACGCCCAATCCTGGGGATCGCCGCGCAGCAAAGAGATGAAAATTTTAACCTGCTGCGCAGAGCTCCCCGATGAGCTAGGCTTCAAGCAAGAAATAATTTACAATTATTCTTAAAATTCAAAAATTTAGACCGATCCCCCAAAAACACATCAGGAGTAGGGATCTTTGGTTCAGCAGCATGTGAATGAGCAAGATAGGCGGAAATTCCCCGCACTTCAGCAGCGAGCTGCTCGACATGATCAGAGAATTGCTTAATCTCCATTAAGAAAAAATTCCTCCTACGGCAACAGAGAAAAAGAGGAAAAAATATACATTAAAAAAAAAAATCCTGACACTTTTTTTTTCCACAATTCTTTCCTGCTATTGAGTACCCTAGAATCTGCGGTATGGCTGGTGATTCTGTTATGAATGAGTCACCGGAGGAGGAAAAAACAAAAATGCAAGCTAAGTCCAGAAAACCAGAGAGGTTGGTAGCTAGCGGATTGCAGACCCCTGATCCTATTCACAAGAACTAACAATAGCCGTGGAGCGTTCCTAGACGTGGTGGTCCTAGACGCCTCTTCACAGCCGGAGAACTAAATAAGCCTAAAGAAAGAAAGGGGAAATCTAAACTGCCCCAGAGCAGACCTCAAAGCAATAGACAGCCCCCAACATGTATTGTCGGTGAAAACAGATGAAAACACAAACACAGACAGAAAGACAGGCAGAGCAAACGATGGGGCCCAACTAACTAAATATGAAAGGACAGAAAAGATGCTGGCTGCAATCCGCAAAAACCCTACCAAAAATGTCCCAGCACGTCTGAAAGGAAAAACGGCCCTGAAGTCACTAGACTTCAAAATCCCTATATGAGCACTCCAATATATTCTGAAGACAGAGCAAAAGAGATTTAACCGATCAGGGACAAAAATGGAAATTCAGCAGAGCCCCAGCCGGGGCTGGCAGAACACAAAACAAAGCAAATCAGACAAAATCTCATGGAACAAAAACAGAGCAAAACTTAGCTTTAGAAGACAGGAACTGAACTGGAGGCCAGAGCTCAGAGATTAGAAATCACCAGCAACCCTACAGGGCATCGGCTGCCTTATATCCACTCAGAGATTCCGGATGTCCAATCGCAATCCACCTGTTCAGGTGACAGGTTTCTCCCATTCAAATCAGTTTCACCACCTCCTTTCACCAGCAGAGGGAGTTCATCGGACATCAAAGGTGAACGAGAAAATGATCTCACCACAGTATTCCTTCATCGCAGCCCGTTCTGGACCTGAAAGGTTATACAAGCGGGCCTTGGGCAATTTAGAACCTGGACCCATGTCAATGGCACAATCAAATGGGCGGTGTGGTGGTAAAACCTCAGTCTCCATTTCGGAGAAAATGTCCGTATAGTCTTTAAGGTACTCCGGAATACCTTCCAGACCCACGGACGACACAGACACAGTAACAAGACATTTTTCACAACAATAGGGACCCCATTTAACAATGTCCCGAGATTCCCAATTAATCACAGGATTATGCAATTGTAACCAGGGGAACCCCAACACCAGTCCCGCAGGCAGGTTTTCCATAACAAAACATGAAATATGTTCCTGGTGCAAGGAACTCACTTTAAGGAGAAACTCGTCTGTACAAAATATGACATCATTCTTAGCCAGTGGTATTTTGTCAATGGCAACAACGTGAATAGGAGTCTCCAACCTAACTGTCCCTAGCTTACACCTGGACACCAAGTCAGAGTCAATAAAGTTCAACGACGATCCACAATCCACGAAAGCAGAAGTGGTTGTGGAGACACTCCCACAACAAAATTCCACTTGTAACAGCATTTTAGAAAATGGAGAAAAGGGTGCCTAAGAGCATTGGTGACCTCCACGACAATCACCCGGGCTCAGTCGCTTGCAGGTTGGTGGACAAGAAGGGCACTCCTTTTTCCAATGTCTGTAAAGATAAAAGAAACCACAAAAGCGCTCCCATAGGGCTTTACCAGATATAATAAGTAAAATTTGAATTGTTCAGGGTACTCACCCTCAGAGGTTGTGTAACGCCACAACTACTAAATGCGCTCAATCCCATATAATGAAGCTGCAGCAGGAGGGTGTAGACAGACAACGTCTGCTTCCATTGCTCAAAGAGGAGATCCCAAAAGGGGAAAAAAAGAAAAAAAAAATCCTGGTTCCCACGCTGCTATACTTCGACCCTCAAATGGAGGAAATCCAGTCAATTCTAGGAGTAGGTTCCAATATCAATGCTTTATTTCATGGTACATACAAAGACAATGTGTTTCGAGGTCCATTCCATGACCTCTTCCTCAGGTCAGATGTACAAGGAACAATGTCTGGAATCCCCACAGAAAAAACAGCACTTTGCCAAGTGCCGTTGTCTCTTTCCTTTCTCCTTGAAGTCGATGGTTCCCATCTCCATGGTTTCCAATGTAAGACTGGCTCCCCTTCCTTGAGAAAATAATGGGGTTTCAACCTGCATCACTCCCCTGGCCCGTAGCCTGCGATCCATTCGGACAGCTTGTGTCATAGCCTCCTCCAGGGAATCAGGCGGATGGTGGAGAGCCAAGACATCTTTCAAATGTTCAGACAGGCCTCTACGGAACAAACCCTGGAGGGCGGCATCATTCCAGCAGACTTCAGCAGCCCAGCATCTGAACTCTGAGCAGAACCACTCGGCTGAGTGCTTCCCCTGACACACACTCATCACCCTGTCCTCAGCCATATGTGCCATGAACTCATTTTCTGCTCCACCAGTTGAGAGTTCCCCTTCCGTTCTCCCTCTGGTGGTGACAGGAGGTAGTGCGGTTGGTCTAAGTGGTAGTGATCTGCCACCTGATGAGGAAGATAACGATTGGATCTCTGGAGTATCAGACTGGATATAAGACAGCCGACGCCCTATCCGGGTGCTGGTGATTGAGTCTGCTTCTCAGGTCCTGGACTTCAGCTCTCTTCCAGTCTTCTCTAGTTAAGTTTGTTTTTTGCTATTGTTCACACTTGCGCTTGTTGGTCAATTCAGTTTTTTGTGTAATCAGCCTGCCACTGCTGGGGCTATGCTGAAATTCCACTCCTATTAATCAGTATTTGCCAATCTGCTTTTTGTCCTTTATTAGATTGGCCTCTTTTTTGCTCTGTCTCAGAATATTTCAGAGTGCTGATATAGGTTTTGAAGTCTAGTGACTTCAGGGTTAATTTTGCTATCAGAAGTGTTGGACAATATTTTTGTAGGTGTTTTTTTTGGCAGATTGCAGACAGTGTCTTTCCTTTTCTGTCCTTTTTAGTTAGCCGGGCCCCATCGTTTGCTCAGCCTATTTTCCTGCCTTTGTTTGCATTTTCATCTAGCTTCACCGTCAATACATGTGGGGGGCTGTCTTTCCTTTGGGGTCTGCTCTGGGGCAGTAGGTTTTCCTCTTTTCCTGCTTTAGGCTTATGTAGTTCTCCGGTTGTGACGAGGCGTCTAGGACCAACGTAGGAACGCTCCACGACTGCTGCTAGTTGTGCGGGTAAGATCAGGGATCTGCAATCTGCATAGTTACCAACTTTTCTGGTTTTCTGAGACTTAGCTTGTTGTCTTTTTTCCTCCTCGGTTTCCTATTCATAACACATATGCATCCGATCAGGCTCATCATAAATATGCCCCAAGGCCTCAAAAAATCCATCCACAGTCATACGCTCAGGGGCAGTGGTAGGAAGGGAGAAATCCCCAGCCTGGGGAGCTCCCCTTAACAGAGACATAATGACCCCTACTCTCTGACTTTCATCCCCCGAAGAGTGTGGTCTCAATGAAAAAAAAAGCTTACAGCCCTCCTTGAACACTTTGAATTCCCTTCTATCTCCAGAAAAAGAATCTGGTAACTTAACCAGAGATTCAGGGGAAATTACTGTAACCTCCCGAGCCCCTGATGATAAAACCCCTTGCACAGTGTCAGCGATCAGCTGCTGAGACTGAGCCAGGGCTAGTTGTTCCCCCAGGAGTCTCTGAGACATCTGAGTCAGGTGCTTTACCTGCTTAGAAAGAGCATGCATAGGATCCATCACACACACAGGAGAAGGGCAGAAGAGAAAAAAAATGGTAATGGTCAGTTATAATGTCAGGATCCTGTCAGCGTCAGCAACTGCCGCGGCTGAGCAGGGTGACTTACCCACACTGTGGGAGAGCACGGGGCCCAATACAGTAGTGAAGATTTAAGCAGACAGGACCTGAGGCACGGAAAATAGTAAGGAGTACCAGGACCTACGATCATGTGACTGCAGGGGGCGGGGCTTAGCGTCCTACTACTGCAGATGATGTAATGTACCTACTGCAAGAATACTGTAGTAGAGTAGAGGAAAATGCAGGGCAGACAAGCAGAGGTCATACACAAGAGGGCGGTGCGGTACCAAAGGGATGAGCAGAGAATAGTCAAGTCACAAGCAGAGAGTCATACACAAGAGGGCGGTGCGGTACAAGAGGGACAGGCAGAACTCGTAACAGGGACAGAACCGGATCAAAACCAAACAAGCAACATGTTATTAGGCACAAGGCACATGTACACAAGAGGTCAACTAACTCAGCCGAGGGCAGGAGTATAACTGACACTGGACCTAGGTCCAGTGAGCATTAAATAGCCACCCTCTGCCAGAGAGAGGCAGAAACAATTAACCCCCTGTCTGACCAGGATGGGCCAATGCGAAACCCCATCCTGGATCATGACAGTTAGTACCCAAGAAGGATTGGACTACCCAGTTTTGTATAGACTTTCACAAGCTAAATGAGAAAACGGTGACGGATGCGTATCCCATGCTGCATCCCTGAGTCTGTATGAGAAGGGATGTGACATGAGATACAAGAGATGTTGCGTTTAGGGGTCATTGAAGAGTCAGATAGTCCTTGGGCATCCACCGTAGTGTTAGTACCCAAGAAGGATTGGACTACCCGGTTTTGTGCAGACTTTCACAAGCTAAATGAGAAAACGGTGATGGATGCGTATCCCATGCCGCGTGTGGATGAGATGTTAGACCGGCTGGCGGGGGCAAAGTATTTGACCACCATCGATCTATGCAAAGGCTATTGGCAGTTCCCCTAAGTCCTGACGCTATTTCCAAGTCAGGATTTGTCACCCCGTTTGGCTTATTCCAGTTTCGAGTTATGCCATTCGGGATGAAGAATGCCACTGCGACCTTAAAGAGGCTGGCTGACCGGCTTCTGGATGGTCTCCAGGACTATGCTTGTGCCTACCTGGATGACATCGCCATCTACAGCGTGACATGGGATGAGCATCTAAATCACCTAGAGACAGTATTGGACAGGATCCACAATGCCGGAATCACTTTGAACCCCAACAAGTGTCACATGGACAAAGCAGAGGTTCAGTATTTAGGACATTGGGTGGGAAATGGGAAACAGCGACCAGAACCAGCCAAGATTGAGGTCATAGCCAAATGGCCCACCCCACGCACTAAAACCCAGGTCATGGGGTTTCTAGGGACAGCAGGGTATTATAGGAAATTTGTCCCCAATTACAGCAGCATAGCCAAGCCCCTCACTAATCTGACCCATAAGAACCTCCCCCGCCAGGTAACCTGGACCCCCAAGTGTGAGGAAGCCTTCCGCCAGCCAAAGGACGCCCTCACAAATACCCCGGTATTGGCCGCACCCGATCCAACTAAACGTTTCCTTGTTCACACAGACGCTTCTATGTTTGGACTGGGGGCAGTGCTGAGCCAAGTCAGGCCGGACGGTCAAGACCACCCGGTAGCTTACCTGAGTCGGAAACTACTGCCCCGCGAGGTAAGTTATGCGGCCATCGAGAAGGAGTGGCTGGCAGTAGTATGGGCACTCAAGAAGTTAATGGACTGGAGTAGGACTAAGTGCGAGGTACCACGAGCACCAGGAGAGAGTAGGACTCGGGTGACGAGACCGGAGTAGGACAGGGGGAGCTAGACATGGACAGCAGGACAGAGCAAGGGCACAGGACCAGAGTAGGACAGCAGGAGGTGGACACGAGCTGCAGGATGGAGCAAGAGCACAGGACCTGAGTAGGACGGCAAGGAACAGGCACGGACAGCAGGACGGAGCCGGGACAGCAGGGAAGAAAGCACAGTAGAGAGATGAGCATGGGGCACAGGGCACAGAGCACAGGGCACTGAGCATAGGGCAAAGGGCACAGGGCAAAGGACACAGGGGACGGCCTAGCGTGCAGGTAGAAACACGGCGATCAGGTGCCTCCATTACCATTATTATCAAATACCCTTGGACAGCCCCCCATTGGTCCGGTGGTGCTTCTGGGTCAGGGCACTGTCGGAGAACAAGGAGGTGGAAGGAGACGCGGCCACGGCCTACGGCGCATGCGCAAAGCATGCAGTGACGTTGCAGGCCGCGAGCCGGTTAGAGGACGACGCCGCGGCTGATGGGAGGAGACAGGCTGCGGCGCGGGAGCGAGCAGGTGAGTACACAGGGGCCCGACGGGGGCCATGACAGACACATAAGACCTCAGAAGTGGATATGGCTGTCAGACATGTGTACCAACCTCCAAAACTTTGAGCAATCCTCCTAGATGGTGAGCCACTTTGATTCCATAATTAGCGTCACCATCTCGCTTCTCTGCATTCTGAAAAGCTCTCTGCTCACAATGAAAGAGGATGCATTGCAGGCGGAGCATGAGGATATGGAGCAAGGAAGCATACAGGGTAATTACACACTGCCTAGCCTCATGTCATCCCAAAGTGGATTGGTTGACAATGAGGAGGAGGAGGAAGAACAGGAGCTACCTTCATGCGCTACAGACAGTACTACAAGCACAACTGTCATACCGTTTGTTCAGCGTGGATGGCCTGAGGACAGAAAGGAGGAGGAGAGCATTGTCAGTCATCCTCTTGGTGAGGACATGGAAGCCTTGCCTGTTAGCAGTCTGGCCCTTATGGCTGACTTTATGTTGCGCTGCCTTTCCCGTGACCCTCGCAATATGAAAATTTATGGTGACCCTCATTACTGATTGAAAAAACACAATAAGTGGGCACCATCCAAATAAGATTATGAATATAATATAACCGCGGGGATCACCACATGCAGATAAAATAGACAAAAACAAATTGCAAGAAAGAGACCATGCATATATGTAGGATCACCACGCAAAGTTCAGATTTGTTCAAAAAACATGTATAATTTTATTATGTGCAGACAAGCACCAGAAACACCACACAATTTATTAAAAACATTTAAAAACAATAAATGGGGACAAGCATGGTCACCAAGAAATCACAGACAAGATAGTTAATAATATATAACCACTAGCTGCAGAGAGATCTTAAATTATTGCACTAAATGCATGATTAACATATCATATGGTCAAGCTGCTGAAATGCCTCAATGTAAACAAGACGGAGCAAAAAAAGACTGGTCAACAACAGGAGAATATATAATGAGATGCACTGCGTTGCTAAAGCCACTCATCATTCTCTATAGTATATACAGTACAAATAATGTGTACCATAAGTTCAGGGACAAGTTACTGGTGTATAAGCATTAGAGCCACAGATGCTAAATATTTCAAGCCCCACAATATAGTCCCATCAGGAGTTTTCACAAATGTCCTAGGTAAAAAAGAACCTCATAATAATAATGGAGAACCAGTGGCTCAGAGGCAGGCAAATAGTCAGATACTTCACCACAGATCAGTCAGTCAGGTAAACGGTCACAGTCGCCCAGTCATCTAAAGAAAATATCTGCAGCCAGAGTGGTATGAGGATACCCACGCGTTCCGACACCTACAGTGTCTTTCTCAAGGTGAAAGCTCCTTAAAATTGAGACATCTTTATTGATTTTTTCTGCTATGGGGGTATTATATGACGATCCTGATTGGGTCACTACAGCCAAGGCAGAGCTCAAACGGCTGAAACAGGGTTCTGGCAATGCTGAGAGATATTGTACCCAGTTCATATGATGGTCTGCAGAGGTCAGCTGGAATGATCCAGCACTCAAGAGTCAGTTTTTAGCTGGTTTGAATGACAGGGTTAAATATTTACTCATTGCTTATCCTGCACCTGCTACGTGGAAGCTGCTATGCAGTTAACTATCCTGGTGGATAAAAGATTGAGAGGTAGGCAGTAGAGTTGAGCGATACCGTCCGATACTTCAAAGTATCGGATCGGAATGGATCGGCCGATCTTAAAAAAAAGTATCGGTATCGCCGATTCCGATACCGGAAGTCCCATTCAAGTCTATGGGACTTCCGGTATCGGAATAAGAAAAATCCTGTTTTTCCTTTGTACAGCCTCTCTGGGGTCTGTACGGGCCTTTCGGGGGGCTGTGCCGGCCTGCCAGGGGGTCTGTGCAGGGTCCGGTGGTCTGTGCCGGCCTGCTGGGGGGCTGTGCAGGCTCCGGTGGGCTGTGCCGGCCTGCCAGGGGGCTGTGCCGGCCTGACGGGGGGCTGTGCCGGCCTGCCGGGGGGCTGTGCAGGCTCCGGGGGGCTGTGCTGGCCTGCCGGGGGGCTGTGCCGGCCTGCCGGTGGTCTGTGCAGGCTCCGGTGGGCTGTGCCGGCCTGCCGGGGGGCTGTGCCGGCCTGCCGGTGGTCTGTGCAGGCTTCGGGGGTCTGTGCAGGCATCGTCCGATGGGACTACAAGTCCCATCGGGCGATGCCTGCTACCATGACAGTGATTGACACATTAGCCAATGATGGGACAGTAGTAGTCCCATCATCCGGCTAATGTGTTGAATGTAAAAAAAAAAAAAAAAAAAAAAATTACATGCTACATACATGCTACATACATACAACATGCATACTACATACATGCTACATTCATACTACATACTACATACATGCTACATTCATACTACATATATACTACATGCAACATACATACTACATATATGCTACATGCATGCAACATGCATACTACATATATACTACATGCAACATACATACTACATATATACTACATGCAACATACATACTACATATATACTACATGCATGCAACATGCATACTACATATATACTACATGCTACATACATACTACATATATACTACATACATACTGCATGCTACATACATACTACATGCTACATACATACTACATACATACTACATACATACTACATGCTACATATATACTACATATATACTACATGCTACATACATACTACATATATGCTACATACATACTACATACATACTACATGCTACATACATACTACATATATACTACATACATACTACATGCATGCTACATACATACTACATGCTACATACATACCACATACATACTACATACATACTACATGCTACATGTATGTAGCATGTAGTATGTATGTAGTATGTATGTAGCATGCATGTAGCATGCAGTATGTATGTAGCATGCATGTAGTATATATGTAGTATGTATGTAGCATGTAGTATGTATGTAGTATGTATGTAGCATGCATGTAGTATATATGTAGTATGTATGTAGCATGTAGTATGTATGTAGCATGCATGTAGTATGTATGTAGTATGTATGTAGCATGTAGTATGTATGTAGCATGCATGTAGTATGTATGTAGTATGTATGTAGTATGTATGTGGTATGTATGTAGCATGTAGTATGTATGTAGCATGCATGTAGTATGTATGTAGTATATATGTAGTATGTATGTAGCATGTAGTATGTATGTAGCATGCATGTAGTATATATGTAGTATGTATGTATGTAGTATATATGTAGCATGTAGTATGTATGTAGCATGCATGTAGTATATATGTGTTATGTATGTAGTATGTATGTAGTATGTATGTAGTATGTATGTGGTATGTATGTGGTATATATGTGGTATGTATGTGGTATGTATGTGGTATGTATGTGGTATGTATGTAGTATGTATGTAGCATGTAGTATGTATGTAGTATTTTTTTTTTTTTTTTTTTTAACATTTAACATGTTACCGGATGATGGGACTACTACTGTCCCATCATTGGCTAATGTGTCAATCACTGTCATGGTAGCAGGCATCGCCAGATGGGACTTGTAATCCCATCGGACGATGCTTGCACAGACCCCCGGACATCAGCACAGCCCCCCGGCAGGCCGGCACAGCCCCCCGGCAGGCCGGTACAGACCCCCACAGGGTGCACAGACCACCGGCAGGCCGGCACAGCCCCCCGGCAGGCCGGTACAGACCCCCACAGGGTGCACAGACCACCGGCAGGCCGGCACAGCCCCCCGGCAGGCCGGTACAGACCCCGGGCAGTCCACACAGCCCCCCGGCAGGCCGGCAGAGACCCCCGGAAGGCCCGAAATGACGGCGCATCATGATGCGCACACACCGCGCATCATGGTGACGTCAGGCTGTCAATCAACTTTGAACTTCCGATTCCGATGCCGACTTCCGATATTGAAAAAATATCGGAAGTCGGTATCGGAATTCCGATACAGCAAGTATCGGCCGATACCCGATACTTGCGGTATCGGAATGCTCAACACTAGTAGGCAGAATGAGGAGAAGGCTCAATTTTTCGGGACCCTGTCTCTCAAGAGAGCCCCGTTGACTGTGGGGAAGCTATGCAACTTGGGGCGATGTCCTCTCGTTCCCAGGAAAGGGAGAGAAGGTTCTCTGAGGGGCAATGCCTTTATTGTGGTAAGGCTGACCATTTTATTAAGCAATGTGAAGGATGCATAAGCAAGGAAAAGAGAAAAAAGGTCAAGATCAGAGTAACCCTCCTGTTCGTATTGCATTTTTACAGTCCGCAGGAGTTTCTTTTTCTGGTAGTTCTACCTGTCATGGGCATTCTATTGATTTTCAAGTGATGGTGGGCTGTAGTTCTGCACTTAATTTGATTGATCAACAATTTCTAGACAAGTATAAGATTGATTCTGTACCTTTATCATTCCCTTTTCCTGTAGTGGCGATTGATAACACTCCGCTAGATAATGGGTGCGTTTCTTGAAAGGTCTCCGGGTTTCCACTCACTGTGAATATGAAACACTAGGAATCTTTAGATTTATTTTTACTTGATAAATTGCCTTTTCCAGTTGTCCTGGGGTTACCCTGGCTAAAAATGCACAATCCTGTACTGGACTGGTCGCCAAGTACGATAAGATCCTGGGGTCAGGGGTGTTATGGGAAATGTTGTGATGTACACATTGCTGCTGTTGTGAAGAGTGAGCTACCTGAAGCCATTCAGGAATTCTGGTAAGTATTTTCAGAAGTGGAGTCACAAGCTCTATTACCTCATAGAGATTACGATTGCGCTATTAAGTTCGTCCCAGGTGCTACTCTCCCTAAGAGTCACTTATTTAATCTGACGATTCCCGAGAGGGAGGCCTTAAAGGAATATCTGCAGACTAGTCTTGCTGCAGGTCAAATAAGACCCTCTAAGTCCCCTGTAGCCGTGGGATTCTTTTTTGTAAAAAAAAAAAAAAAAAAAAGATGGGGTCTTAGGCCGTGTCTGGATATCAGGGAGATTAATAAGATCACTGTGCGCAATCTTTACCCCTTGCCGCTAATTCCGGATTTGTTTAACCAATTAGTTTGAGCCAAGTGGTTCTCTAAGATCGATCTCTGTGGTGCAAATAATTTGCTGGAGGTAAACGAAGGTGATGAATGGAATGCAGCCTTTAATACCCTGGAAGGTCATTTTGAGTGTCTAGTAATGCCTTTCGGCCTTCCAAATGCTCCGGCGTCCTTTCAAAATTGAATTAACGACATTAAAAGGCCGTTGATCGGTAGGAATTTTATTGTTTATTTTGATGATATTTTGATCTACTTGCCCGATCTGGAGTCGCATTGGCAGAGAGTCCGCGAGGTTCTGCTGATTCTGAGAGAAAACACACTCTTTGCTAAACTGGAGAAGTGCGAGTTTGCGGAACAGAAAATTAGTTTTTTTGGCGTACTTTGTTTCCAGTGATGGGTTTGAGATGGACCTGGTGAAGGTTTAGGCTGTATTGGAGTGGCCTAGACGTGAATGCTTGAAGTCGATTCAGAGATTCTTGGGGTTTTCTAATTATTATAGAAAATTCATAAAGAATTTTTCTGTTATCGTAAAACCCCTTACTGATCTTACTAAGAAGGGTTCCAATACTGTCTGATGGTCCCTTGAGGCTGTTAAGGCTTTTGAGCATCTCAAGGAGAGGTTTAGCTCTGCTCCTGTTTTGATCAAGACAGACGAGACTAAGCCCTTTCTGGTAGAGGTGGATGCCTCATCAGTAGGAGTGGGAGCTGTTCTGTCACAGGAAGGAGAGGATGGGGTACATCCTTGTGAGTTCTTTTCTAAGAAATTTTCGGAGGCAGAGCTCAACTATGATGTTGGGAACCAAGAATTGCTGGCTATTAAGCTTGCGTTTGAGCATTGGTGACATTTTTTGGAGGACGCTAGACATCCTATACAAGTATTTACTGATCATAAGAATCTGATCTATCTGGATGCTGCTTTGAATGCCCGTCAAGCTTGGTGGGCATTGTTTTTTGCCCGGTTCCATTTCTCTGGGACATATATCCCTGGGACAAAGAATGTTAAAGCTGATGCTTTGTCTCGAAGTTTCTTCCCAGGGGTTAATACTGAAAAAGAGGAATCTATTCTGCAGAGAGGGGCGGTGGTGGCAGCATTAGGTTCTGAGTTGGAAAATAGCATTCTTAAAGCCCAAGATGCGGCACCAACTAACACTCCGTATGGGAAATGATTTGTGCCTAAAGCCTTGAGGAGAGCTTTGTTTACGGAATGTCATGAGTCTCGTTTGGCGGGTCATCCAGGGATTGCCGAAACTAGAACTAGAAAGTCGATCAGTCGGAGTTTCTGGTGGCCAGGGTGGCTAAGAGAAATCATCATGTGGGTGCGTTCCGTGTGCGCTAGGTCTAAGGCTTCTCATGCTCCGGCTGAAGGGTTGCTTTGCCCTTTAGAGGTTCCTAGATCTCCATGGACGCATGTTGCGATGGATTTTATCACTGATCTGCCGGTCTCTGAGGGTTTTTCTGTCATCTGGGTTGTAGTGGACCGGTTTAGTAAGATGTGTCATCTGGTCCCGTTCAATAAATTACCCTGTGCTAAGACACTTGCCGGGGCATTTGTGAAGGAGATTGTCAGGCTCCATGGTGTTCCCACGGACATTGTCTTCGATAGGGGACCACAGTTTGTGGCTCGCTTTTGGCGTGCCTTTTGTGACAGACTTAAGGTTCATTTGTCATTTTCGTCGGGTTATCATCCGGAGTCCAATGGACAGACCGAGAGGAAGAACCAGGACACTGAGCAGTTTTTGAGATGTTTTGTAGCAGACAATCCGGAGATTGGAATATCTACCATTAGCTGAGTTTGCTCTCAATAATCATACGTCGTCTTCGGCTGGGTATTCTTTTTTTTGTTGTACTGGGAAGCATCCATCCTTTGGTCCTTTTTCTAGGATTGGGACGGTGGTGCCTGAGGAGGAGAGTTTTTCTTGAAATTTGGAAAGGTTTTGGACCAGAGTGCGCCATAATCTGAAACTGGCTAATAGGAGGTCTAAAAAATATTTTGACAAGAGAAGAAGGGAGGCGAGGTTTGTTGTTGGTGACATGGTTTGGTTGTCCTCTAGGAATCTGCATTTGAAGATCCCTTCTAAAAAGTTGGGGCATAAGTTTGCAGGACCCTTCAAAGTGGTTCAGATTGTCAACTTGGCAGCGGTGAGATTGGACATTCCTTCACCCTGGAAAATTAATTCAGTTTTTCATGTATCTTTGCTGAAGAAAGTTTAGATGCCAAATAAGGTGGTTATGCCATCTGCTCCTCCAATTGATGATGACCGCGAGTTTGAGATTTCAAGCATTCTTGATTCCAGGTGGCACAGAGGAGGGTTACAGTATCTTGTGTCCTGGAAGAGTTTCGGTCAAGGACACTTCCTGGGTGAAAGCTGTGGACATTTCAGCCCCAAGGTTAATTAAGGCTTTTCAAAGAAGATTTCTGAATAAGGCCTGGCCTACAGGATCCGGGGGATCCTTGTTAAAGGGGAGGTACTGTTAGAATCTGTCTAGTTTGTGACTATCCACCATTTTCTTATGGTGTTCTGGCTGCTGGTCTTTTTCCTCTGGTGCTGGGTTTGTCTTGGGTCAGGTGATTGCATCACTCTTTATTACTAAGCACCTGCCTCCCAGTCCTTGCTGGACAACAGTGTTAATCCACTTGAGTTCTGGCTTGGTGCTTTGCTTTGCCTTTTGTGTGTGTAATTTGTGCAGTGCTGGGACCTCTGGTTCTGCTAGTGTTTGTTTCTGTATTCCATTGGATTCTGCAGCCTTCTCTGGGTTTTCTATTAGAAGGTGACCCGTTTTTGTGCCCAGTCCTTAGATCTTTCAGGGATCCCCCTCCCCCTATCTATAGGTCTTCACTTGAGATTAACCTAGGATCGTCGGTGGGTCTATTCCCAAGGAATGGGTTGCCCACTTCATCGTAGGATATAGCCTAGTCATAGTGCAGGGTCAGTTTTCCCCCTTCTACCCTAGTCCTGTGTTGCGGATCTGTAACAAAAACATGGTAGGAGTGGTGAAGACCGTTCCATATCCATATCGTACTGTGTTGGGGAAAAGACTTGCCCCTGTTCTGGACCCTGTGGGAGAACAGGGTTATCCCTCCCTGAGTAAATGTAATTCTCGGAGTGGTACCCGAAGATCCTGAGTCAGGGCTACCAGCCATAAGCATCTCCAACCTAGGGACAGAGTGAAACCCCGATAGGTTTCCCCTAGAGGTATTGGCAGGAGAGGTCGAGAAGACCCCGTTGATCACAGAACTGGTAGTGTCCCCTGGTACATTTGGGACAGCTCAGCTCCAGGATCTCACTCTGGCCCGGGCACGAGAAAGGGTGGTAGAAATGAATGGGTTGGCTCAGCAACCGGGTGCAGAGGCATTTTTTTCCTGCATGGCTGTCAACCAGGATTTATTATACACGTTTGATAAAATCCAGGATGAAGTGGTGGAACAGCTAACAGTGCCCCAGACAGTGCGAGAGATGGCACACTCACACATGCTGGGGGGGGCACTTAGGTGTAGAGAAAACCCAAGAACATATTCTGCATTGGTTCTTTTCGGCCAGGATTTATGCTGAGGTGCAGAGGTATTGTGAGTCATGTCCTAAGTGTCAACTTACCACCACACCCTTTGCAAATTTCTGGAGTCTATCGGTACCTCTGCCATTATAGAGATACCATTTGAATGGACAGCAATGAATCTGGTGGGGCCTGTAGTAAAGCTCCGCCATGGCCACAAGCATCAGTTAGGGACTGCTCTGATATGGGTTACCTTGACGTTTGGTAGAGCGGCTTAGTATACATTTTTTGCAAAAAACGTATCAACCAAATACCCTGTTTTTTATCATCTTTTTACTAGCACTTGCCGTTTACTGTTACTTCTTTACAACAGAGTGTTTTCATACATTTGGTTTACTGTGCTTTTCTATGTTTCAGTATTTGCTTGGATAAAAGTTTTGTTTGGTAATGGACCATACACCCCTTGTCTGGATGAGCAATGCAAAGGAGAGGAATGCTCAGGTCACCAGATGGTTCCTGTCTCTACAAAATTTTAGTTTTTCTGTAGAACATCGGGTGGGGAAGTCGCAGGAAAATGTGGATGCCCTGTCAAAGGCACTCTGTATGGTGACAAATGTTCAACACCACAAGTTTGAACAGAGGGGGGATGTGTGAGGCAGTGTCAGGGATTATATGCAAGGGATGGTGTGTATCCCCTAGGATGCACATAGAAGCGTATTGAGGCCATTGCAGTGTATTGCAGTCACAAACATAGCTATGGTTGCAGTGCAGAATAAGGGTAAGTGTGGACTTGGTCACGCTATTTGGCCAAGGCAGATTTAAGAAAACTCAGCATGGGCTTTTGTTTTTGGAGTGAACTATAGGATGGCAGTGGTGCAGTTCACTACCTGCAGCAAAGGGTTGGGTGTGTCATTGTTGGTTTGCAAGCTGCAGAGCAGGTGGTTCTACAACATCCGGCTTTTGTTTAGTCAACACAGCCAAGGGAAGCATTTATCCCCCTCAGCATGACACGGTGGTGCAGTCGCCCACCGCAACCGGTCTCGGATATGGACTGCTTGGATGCCCAGGCTGCGATCCGGAGGATACCATTTGCTTTTCATTTGTGAGTTTTGGACAATAAAGACATTTGCATTGAACTTTACTGAGTCACTGCCTCATTACCGCACGGTGTGAACACCGCCGCACTATATAGGCCTAACGATTTTTAAGTGGAAATCTGGCTTTCTGATTTGCCACTGAAACAGTTTTTTCTTTACAAATGATTTGGAGTATCTAATTGGACCTCGTGGCTGCACCACTATTTTAGGCCTAACAATGTTTAAGTGGAAATCTGACCTTCTGATTTGCCACTAAAACACAGTGTTCTTACAAATGATTTGGATTAGCTAATTGGCCCTCCAGGCTGCATCCCAATGTTAAACTTAATCATTTTTAAGTGGAAATCTGGCCTTCTGATTTGCCACTAAAACACAGCTTTATCACAAATGATTTGGAATAGCAAATGGGGCCTTCTGGGGCTGGTTTCACACTTGTGCTTTTTTGCGCTGCTTTTTAGCGCCAAAAAACGCATGCGTTTTTTCCCCTATACTTTAACATGGGTGCGCATATGTGCGCATACATATGCGCACTTACGCGTTTGTATGCGCATGCGTTTTTTTTGCAGTGTGCCCTCGGGAGCACAAAATGCATCCTGTTGCATTTTTTGTG
The DNA here is from genome assembly GCF_039654945.1 of Dendrobates tinctorius. Classification (NCBI taxonomy): domain Eukaryota; kingdom Metazoa; phylum Chordata; class Amphibia; order Anura; family Dendrobatidae; genus Dendrobates; species Dendrobates tinctorius. The sequence continues at coordinate 3,518,909 of NW_027361680.1, read as the reverse complement.
CGTCCGACTTGCCCCAAAAAAACGCATGTGCACGCAGTGTGTTTTTTTTTACAGCAAAACACCGATTAAAGTCTATGGGGGCGCATACGTGCGCATTGTAATGCGCAAAAAAAGCATGCGTTTTTTAAAAAAATGCACCAAAACCCACAAAAAACGCACACAAACGCATGATGCGTTTTTTTTCATGCGTTTGGCCAGTTTCACATTAGCGCTTTTTCAGCGCGCGCACGGCCGGGGGTAGCTCCGCCCCCGAGCCGGCTCTCTGCCCGGCGTGCCCGCCCCTTCCTTGTAACGCCGCCTCCTAGCGCACAGCGGCGCCTGCGATCGGCACACCCTATCTTTAGCATAGGGTGCGCAGATCGTGCGCAGGCCGTGCGCTAGTTGCGCTTTGACCTGCGCTGCGCACTTTTGACGGTCCGCCGTGCGCGCCAAAATCAAACTTTTCGGATTTTGGCGCGCACGGCGCACCGTCAAAAGTGCGCAGCGCAGGTCAAAGCGCAACTAGCGCACGGCCTGCGCACGATCTGCGCACCCTATGCTAAAGATAGGGTGCGCCGATCGCAGGCGCCGCTGTGCGCTAGGAGGCGGCGCTACAAGGAAGGGGCGGGCACGCCGGGCAGAGAGCCGGCTCGGGGGCGGAGCTACCCCCGGCCGTGCGCGCGCTGAAAAAGCGCTAATGTGAAACCGGCCTTTGTGTGCGCAAAAAACGCGCAGCAAAAAAACGCAAGTGTGAAAGTAGCCTGAGACTGCTAAACTGCTTTTGCACAGTCTTCTTCGATGCTGGAAGATCAATTTCACACAGGACAGGATCCTTTCAGCAGCAGAACTAGCACAGGAGCAACCTCTCTGCACTGTGACACTGAGCAAATGGCGCCAGCAAAACAAGATGCCCACTTTTTATATGGCCAGGGACATGTGACTTTGGCAGCCAATCACAGAAGACATTGTTAAAAGACGTAGTGGATGGATTCTGTGCACTGATTGGCTGATTGAATCAACCCACATAAAGTTAAGGGAAAAAAAGAGCACGACGCTCCACTAACCTCTACACACACTCTTCTAACCTGTCCATACTGTTGCATAGTTTGGTCAGAGAAGAAACATGTGAGAGTAGATTATATGGTGTAATTCAACTTTTATCTACACAGAACATGAGGTACATGCATCAGCTTCTTAATGCAGCATAACAGGAAGTCTGAAAGGACCTTTTACCAGAGAGAAAATGAAAACAAAGTACAATAAGTATATGCATTACATTCAGCTAAGCATATAACAATAACAACATCACCATCTACTGTACTATCAGAAAAGTATAAACTCCTCCTGCACACAAATAAGTCTGTATCTGTTGTATATTTGCCAACACATACCCCCTCCCCTCATCAAACTCGTTTCCCTAAGCTTTCCACTTATCATACAGCAGTACTGTCCTAGCCAAAGTAATAACAAGCATTAGTGGAAACGCGATGATTTACCGAACTGTGACTAAATTTTGCTGAAAAACTGAAAGCAAACACTAATCAAATGTGCTACGTTTGTGCCGAATTTGAGATTGGTGAGCATTTTCCAAACAAGTTCGCTCATCTCTACTCTTAATCTGTCAAATTATCTCTAGTGCACTATCCACTTTATTATTTTATTACTATTTATTTTTATGTGAATTGCACTTTACCACTGTTGTTTTAGCCCGCAGATGTCAGTTTTGCGTGGCTTGTTATGAAAAGTACAAGGGAACCCATGCCATTTTACTTATTTACTGTATAGCACAGGCTTTGCCTGATGAATACCATCATCAGCAGACACCTGCTCTCGGTGTTATGAGCGTGAGCAAGTATAGGCTGCTGGGAGTAGTAGTCCCATCAGCTAAAGTCTGCTCTCGCTGTTACCAGTTGAATACAATGCTCAACATTCTCCTATGCTGGAGCTGATCGCCAGCTGACCAGGGGAGAATGATGTGAGCTGTCTTCAACACCCGGCTTTGAGGAACAGTGCTAACAGTACCCCTGTTCCCAGGCGCCGGTATGTGTCACACTGATGATACACGAATGTCGTCTGTCTTTCATCTGTGTGTGGGACATTTTGCGGCCAGTGCTGTTTTATAAAACAGACATGTCAGAGTATTTTTCCCTTGGATACCCACTGACATGAGCACAGACCCATTCACTTGAATGGGTCTAAGTGTGTAAATGACTCCAGTACATGTGAAAACTGTCACCACACGGACTGGACACTCTAACCTCAGGGGCTCTCCAAATACAATGTGTGAAAGTGCTCTAAGCATTAGTACCAATTAACAAAGCAATGTATTTTTCAAAGTACTCTTCTTTATGTATATTGTTCAGATATATAACATTGCAAAACAATTAGGGTAGATTTTTCAAAACCAGTTCAAGGTAGAAGTGAATTAGTTAGCCACATCAAGAAATTATCTCTCTTCTCAATTTTCAGAGATCTTTTGAAAATACTAAGGCTGTGTTAACACGTTGCATGCTTTTAGCATTTTTGCGGCGTTTTTCTGCTGCGAAAACGCTAAGAAAATGCATTCTATGCGATCCTATGGGATTCTGTATTGCTGTGCTAATGCTGTGGATTTTACTGCTGCGGAATTGCATAGCGGAAAAATATGCAGCATGTCCATTCTTTGTGCGGAATCGCGGCGATTCCGCACCCATAGGATTGCATTGAAACACAAACTTTATGCATGTGGCTATACCCACCATGTGTGAAGTGAGTGCTTCATGTGCGGATAGTACCCAGAGTCTGGAGGAGTGGAGGCTCTCCTCCATGCCCTGGGTACCATGATCCTGTAAAAACTAGAATTAAAATAAAAAATCAGGATATACTCACCTTCTGGTGGCCCCTGGAGTCCTTCCCGCCTCTCGCGAGTGTGACGTCACAAAGGTCCTTCGCGCTGAGGAGATCGGGGGCCGTCGGAGGTGAGAATAACCATTTTTTAAATTTTTTTTATTATTTTTAACATCCTATCTTTTACTATTGATGATGCATAGGCAGTATCAATAGTAAAAAGTTGGTCACACTTGTCAAACACTATGCTTGACAAGTGTGATCAACCTCTCAATCACCTTTCCAAGTGATGCTACAAATCGCTTTGAAAGCGCAAGCATTCTGCAAGCTAAATACGCTTGCAAAACGCTTGTGTTTAGTGGGAAAGCGCATTCGAATTCTGCATGCGTTTTACCCACGGCGGGAGAAAATTATTATCAAGCTTGATACATAGCAAAATTCAAGGGTGCTGACTTAGGCTATGTGCACACGTTCAGAAATGCTGCGGAAACATTTCCGCAGCATTTCTGAACGTGTGCACATAGCCTAAGTCAGCAACCTTGAATTTTGCTATGTATCAGGCTTGATAATAATTTTACAATATTTAAATATGATGAACTTTGTATGTAAAGGAGATAGGTGATAGCTTGTTGATCAGGGAGGTCTGACTGCTGGGACCCACACTGACCAGCAAAACAGGATACTTTTATCCCTGATAAAACAGAGCTGCAATGCACATGCTCCACCGCCACTCTGTTCATCTAATATATAAAGCTCAAAGAGTGTATGTATGTATATATGTATGATCCCAGCAAAGAGCAAACAGATGAACGGCATACTAGGGCACACAAATCACCACATTGCCAGATGGAGCTATTTATCTGAAGTATTGCGGCATATAATTCAGTCAAAAAATGGAGGTGCTTGCATGAAAAAACATGAATATTTCAATGTGAAGCAAAAAAAGAAGAAATATGCAGCACTCACCGATATAGCTGAAAAACTGTGAGTCTTTATTTCACTTAATTTCCATCAAATGTGTGGACATGCAGGACGTGGAGGAATGCTAGGGGAGGGAGGTGGCGAACAACGGCCGTTTCGCGATTACTCGCTTCTACGGGTCCAGGTGACCCGTAGAAGCGAGTAATCGCGAAACGGCCGTTGTCCGGCACCTCCTTCCCCTAGCATTCCTCCACGTCCTGCATGTCCACACATTTGATGGAAATTATGTGAAATAAAGACTCACAGTTTTTCAGCTACATCGGTGAGTGCTGCATATTTCTTCTTTTTTTGCTTCACAATGTATATATGTATGTGCGTATGTATGTGTGTATGTATGTATGTATGTGTGTATGTATGTGTGTATGCCCGGAATAGGCATCCACACCGTCGCAGCTACAGCCAAAAAATTTGGCACAGTCGCACATCTGGACCCCGAGAGCATCCTAAGCTATGTTGTGAGGCAAAATTTTAACCCCTCGCATTCCAATTCACCAAACAATTTTGCCCCTATCTACATACTGGGGAAAAAGTGTGTGCGCATGAAGCCCCACCCCTCATTATGATGTCATAATGCCCCTATTTGCATACTGGGGAACAGTGTGTGCGTATCAAGCCCCGCCCCTCATTATGATGTCATAATGGTTGCCATGGCGACGCTGACGTCATCATAGGTTGCAAGCCCCGCCGCTCATTATGATATCATAATGGCTGACTATGGAATGGAGGATGTGTGATGGGTATATGGGCACTGGACTATGGGATGGAGGATATGTATGATGGGTATATGGGCATGGAACTATGGGATGGAGGATGTGTGATGGGTAGTGTTGAGCGACTTTTGGTTTTTTAGGGTCGAGTTTCGTTTCATGAAACCCGACTTTTCCAAAAGTCGGGTCGAGCAAAATCGGCCGACTACAGGGAAAAGTCGGGGTCATCCCGAAACATGAAACCCAATGTAAGTCAATGGAGAATTAAAGTCGGCAGTGAGAGGAGGACAGGAAACACACCAACAGTGCCCATTTGAATGCCAAAAGCATAAATTCTTGTTACTGAAGCTTGTCAACCTTAATTAACTTCATAATACTAGTTACGCACTGAAAAATGGGGGTTATTTGGCTACAGTTGTGGGGGGGAGGGCTGGCTCCAGGTTTTCATGGGCCCAGGGCCAAAGAGCGCCCCTTTAACACATACCACAACTCATGATGCTCCGATACGGCAGAGAAATAGCAGTATAGTACAATGAAAAATACTTCACTTCTTACATCTTATGACTGATATCCATTTTAAATTCTCCAATACCTCCAAAAACGGACAGTAAATAACTCCATACAGTATTATGGCCAGCGCTTAGTGCGCTATACAGAGTAATGAGGCCCATATATTTCTCCATACGGAATCATTATTCCCATATAATGTTTCAAACCGTATATGATGAGCTCCACACAATGCTACAGTATATGTTGGTCCCAATGGATGAAGCTCCACTGTCTTATGGGCCCAAATAATGCTCCATATATAATGGGCCCCATTTCTACTGCTCTAGTGTATAATGGGCCCTGTAATTGCTGCTCCAGTGTTTGATGTCCACCTTTGGAATTCTCCAGTGTATGGTGGGCCCCATATATCATTCACCAGAGTATAGTGCTCCCCAAAAATTGCTGTCCCAACATTGAAAACAATTACATAATTCTCCTTGCTAGGGAATCCCTGCACTACTCTGAACTCCTTGTCGTCCCCATCTTCCATCTCACTGCACTTGGCTGTTTAGGCCCTCCCACCGGCAGAGACACTTTTGCGTACTATGCGGTGCCCTGTGCCAGTGCCATCGCCCTTGAGTATGCCCCCCCACCTGCTCAAGGAACCTGCACTTTCATCTGCACCTTACTTTTTGTCACCGTGTAAGGTGGTATAGTATGCGGGAAGGGGAACCTGAGTTTCCTCTGGGTCAGATTCTGGCTGTGTAGAGTACGAGGGGAATGTAGTGGTCTGGGTCAATGTACCAGCAGCATCATCCAGCAGTGGCTGGGCCTCAGTGCACTTGTGGCGTCCCCAAGAGTACGGTCGCCACTGTGGCATTGCCTTCCTCCTAGGGAGTGTGTTGTCAAGCTTGGGAGCAACGAAGGATCTCTCTAGCAGTGAAACCAACACACAACACATTTCCCACTCCAGGCCAGCAGGGAGACCTCTGAACCTGACTGCTGAGGAGCTGCTCTCTGTGGTCGGGAGGAGGTAAGTTAGGGCACTCTGTGCAGGGAAGAGGAAGTGTGTGGACGTGAGAAGGGGAGCTGGAGGATGAGCAGAGTTAAGGCTCACTCCTAGCTGGAGCGCATGGTCCGGATTCCGGTCTCCGAGTTTGTAGGGACACTGACGTTCCTGCAGCAGAAACCGGGGGAAGTAGCAGCTATAAATGCTCTGTTCCCAACTAAGGCTCAGAGGCCCCAGCATCGACGTGTGCGAGGCAGAAGAAAAAGGCTACAGCTGTCTGCCATACAAGTAAAGTCTGATGAACATCTGTTAGACAGGAGGCATTTCAGTGAACCACGGTCCTGTGAGTGCTTCCCCCACAAGCGCTAGAAAGGAGACGTTCAGGAAGGTACATGTTGGCGGAGTGTTGGAAGGGAGCTTTCCATTCTGGTCCCGGAGGTTGGCAGAGGTCCTGACCCGGAGGACACAGCATGGAGGCAGGCATCTGTGTAACCTGCAGACTGTGAGTAAAGATGCTGCAAAAGGCGAAATAGGTCAAGTTCGCGGAATAGGAGGAGGACCAAAGCAAGCCATTTTTCTGGCAACCTATGTGTCATCAAGGGAAGGTGGGACAAAATCCTTGGAAACCCATGCATGGTTCATTTTAATGAAGGTTAGATCATCCACATTTTGGGTTGACAGACGGGTCCTTTTTTCGGTCAGGATTGATCCAGCTGCACTGAAGACTCTTTCCGATAGCACACTTGCAGCTGGGCAAGCGAGCTCCTGTAAGGCATATTGAGCCAATTCAGGCCAGGTGTCCAGTTTAGCGGCCCAATAGTCAAAGAGGAATGACCTGTGCGGGAGAACATCGATATGGGAGGAAAAGTAGTTGTTAACCATAGTTGACATCTGCTGTCTCCTGTCACTTTCCATCGATGCAGTATTACCAGTTGTGTGAGCGGTCCGTGAAAAATCAGTCCACAACATTGTCATGAAACCCCTGTCTCCTATGCCACTTCTGCTGTGTGCACCACGAACACTTCTGCCAAGCTGCCCCCGGCCCGTACGGCTCGTGTGAGAACCATCACCGCTGCTGTGTGCTGGGAATGCCTCAACCAACCGGTTAACCAGAGTTGCTTGTTTAATAGCCAATATTAGGTCAAGGTTCTCCTGTGGCATGATGTTTTGTAATTTGCCTTTGTAGCATGGATCCAGGATGCTGGCCAACCAGTAGTCGTCATCGTTCATCATTTTGGCAATGCGTGGGTCCCTTTTTAGGATCTGCAAGGCATAATCTGACATGTGGGCCAATGTTCCCGATGTCAATGATGCACTGCGAGTGCTGGGTGGAGGAGCACTTTCTGGCAAATCCACATCCCTCCAGTCACGCACAAACCCTGTACCAGACCTTGCCACGCCAACATTTTCACTTGCCCCACGAGATGCATCCTCCTCCCCTAAGTAATCATCCCCATCATCATCCTCCTCTTCCTCCTCTTCTTCCTCCACCTCGTCCAGGAGAGGTCCCTGAGCAGACAATGGCTGAATGTCATCAAGGATTCCCTCTACCTCTTCCTCCTCGTCAACATTGGCTGCATACGCCTGCTCCTTAAGGTGCGTCAAAGTTTGCATGAGCAGACGCATAAGTGGGATGCGCATGCTTAGGATGGCGTCGTCTGCGCTTACCAGCCGTGTGCATTCCTCAAAACACTGAAGAACTTTACAGAGGTCTTTCAGCTTCGACCACTGCACACCTGTCAACTCCATGTCTGCTCTTAAAGTGCCTGGCCGTGTATCCTCCCACAAATGCATTATGGCCTGCCTCTGTTCGCACAGCCGCTCAACCATGTGCAGGGTGGAGTACCACCTGGTTGCAATGTCGATAATGAGGCGGTGGTTGGGAAGGTGGAGCAATCGCTGCAGCTTCTGCATATGAATGGAGTGTACAGGCGACTGGCGGATGTGCGCGCACAGTCTTCGCACCTTCTGGAGCAGGGCTGTTGTATTGCCAACTGTTTAGCAATAAGGTTCGGATACGGCTTTAAAGAAGGCTACTACTTGCATATAACACAATTTTATTATACAATCATTATAAAACACCAAATTAATGGAATGGCAGATATAATATTACCCTGTCTTGTTAATTCCATGTGAATCATACAATTATTATGAATTATAATACATAGAGAAATAAGTATCCATTCTATACATTACCAAGTAGTATTGCAACATCACTTCTCCACTGGAGGGACCACAGTGTCAAATGAGAAGGAAATGCTCTGGTCTTGTCATCACAGAGACCGTGCACCCACGATAGCTTCTGGAAATGTCCCCTGCTGGAAAATGTCCCTACCTCACTGACACAGGTCCACCTTTTTATACACAATATTCCCACATTTCCTCTGTGCAGTATGCTGAGTCATCAGAATCTGGAACTGCACAAGACTTCAAGGTCTGTTTGCTATAGCCTCTTAGTGTGTTTGCACCAACCAGAGATTTGTTTGCTATTAGTATGCCTCTTAACAATAGCACAATGCATCAGGGTTGTTTTGCTACTGATTATAACCTAGACTCTGTTTGCCTCTTGTCAACTTGTCAAAGTTGTCTGTCACTGTTCAAAGTTCAACATATGTTGCTTGTTACAAAGATAACTCTTCATGCTCATAGCATAACACTCTAAGATGGCAGCCTATGGGCAGCATGACTTCCATTCTGAAAACTGGATACCTATGTAACTCACACACTCATACATGTCAGATATGTATCACAATCGGTCCTAGATTATGGATGTCATGCATGACCCAATATTGCTACATGAGACCATAAAACATTTTGGTCTCTCTTGTCTTCGAGCATCATACTATTATTGAGCACAAGCCTTCCTTGTTCAAGCAGCATATTAATTATCTATACAGTTGTTATTCCTATTGTCCTAGAATATACCACACAACTCTTATATTAGAATACCACACAGAATTAGTTGGAAAGCTTCTTTCCATCAACCACCCCCAAGTGAAGGTATTCAGTATCTATCACTGTTTGTCAACAGGGGTCACTTGCCTGCAAATCAGGATAATGCTTTATCAATATACCTGCACCATTCACTACTCTTGAAATTCAAGTACATACACAAAGGTTAATCCTTTCCAGTAATCCAGATTAAACATACTGTTTCAACAAGCATTGTCTTTCAGTATACTCAGCACACAGGCTGCATTTCAATAGCCATTGCAGGTCTGACCTCATGAACTCTGGTACTGGATATGGGGCCTTTAATGCTGACATTACAGGTTAATTTCAATATGGACTAATCAATATATTACAAATATGTAGGCTATAAGATATCCATATTTTTATTAGCACCACAATCCACCCTTGGATATCTTATAGCCACACGTTATCTATCCAACAACAACAAACCAATTTATGCATAATACAAATTACTCCTTAAAGCTATCACAATGGGATGATTACTTATTTAATTGTTTGCAAACAATTATTTTAACCTTTACCTTTGAGCTCATTAGTCTACCCCCATGTCTTATATATATAGCTAAATACATTGAATCCGATTCCTCTGAAAAACTGGTTTGTCCAGTCTGAAAGAAAAAAAAACACAGAAAGGTTAGAACACTGTCTTAAAAGGATAACACAGGAATGATTACTGGTGACCAAGGTAAAATGATCCAGTCCCATAGACAGAACACAGGAATAGTAGCACCGTCTTTTTGGGGTCTACAATATGACAAGTTCTGCTCTCTCCCAGTCTCACTCTTATCCACCGTTGGGATCTACATTTCTTGCGACTTTTGTGCAGTTGTAGCAAAGTCGGCTTTTTTACAGGAGTCTGTAAATTCAGTATCGTAGATGGCAAGTCCTTCCTTATTCTCAATGCCATCAATATTCTGGTGCAATGAATGGCTCTCTGGTTTGGGATTACAATAACGTTTAATGTGGCCTATCTTCCCACATTTAAAGCAATACCTAGGCCTGTAAACAGCAGACACATTCTCTGATACTTCATCCTGCTCTTTTGACTTAAGACACCACTCAGTTAATAGATTTACAAATCTTTCATATGAACTGGTATTTCTTAGAGACACTCTTGTGGCATAATCTACATTACAATGATTTGCCATTGAAAATAGAAAACTAGGATCATTCTGAGACATATCTGGATGATGGCAAACATTTCTGTACAACGCCAAATAATTACTACAGAACAACATGGGATCATCAGACCGCCTGAATCTGAACATTGCCAGGGCCTTGCCACCCCTAGTATTTCATCTACTTAAGGTAGATTGCAACTCAGATCTATTAGACACACTGCAATCTTCTACCTCATTCAGGTCTTGCTTCCCTGTAGCTGTCTCTACAACCTGGATCTGGCAAATATGATGAGCTTTTAATGGGTTAAGAAGAGGATCCATTTCCACCTCCCCATTAAAATGATCATGCCCCTGTTCTGGGTTGATGACAGTTTCGGAGTCAGTTGACTCCTGTGCATCACTATCCCACAAATCTGGGTTCCTCTCCATCTCTGCTCTGGCTATGGCCAGAGCTTTCTTCCTTTTCACCTTCCCTCTCTTCTTTCTGCACTTACACTGATTTACAGCAGTGTGTCCTGCATCATCCTGAGTTCCAACACATTTGTCCATTACCAACTTGTTCTGACCCTGTGCAGCCACCAATGCATTCTGGGCCTCACATAGCTGTATTTCCAATTCCTGCACTTTAGTTAACATTCTTTGCAGGATCCAGCCACACTTACCAAGAGCACATAATTCTTTCCCTTTTTCTACTTTTACTTTCTGCAACCATTTTTCTACATCAACTAGCTTTGCATCTTGCCAATATTTGCCCCAACGTTCACTTGAACCAACACTGTGTGACAAAATATGATATGGAGTTTCCTCCCACCCTGGAGTCTCAACAGACTCACTTACAACCTCTTTTTGTTCCATTTCTGACAACTTTCTTTGCATATGGGTGTTTTGCTCATGCATATCTCGGTATACACTGAGTAAAATCCACATACACCGTCCTAAAGACTCTACATTACCCCTGAGTACTTCAACAACATCAGGGGTAAACTGCATCACCTGCCTTTGCAGGGATAGCCTCGAGTAATTCAACAACATCGAGGAGTTAACCACATCACCTGCCTTAGCAGGGATCCCCATGAGTAAACCAACAACATCATGGGTTAACTGCATCACCTGCCTTTGCAGGGATACCCCCGCGTAATTCAACAACATCGAAGGGTTAACTGCATCACCTGCCTTTGCAGGGATCCCCATGAGTACTTCAACAACATCATGGGGCTCTGAGCCCTTGAGCTTATTCTCCCAGGGTTCTGCCAATCCACAACAACGCATTTCCTGCGCTAAAAACCCAAACATTTTTGGCCTAGTGCCGACAAATTACTATCCTATAAAATAAGTTCGGACGTGAGGATTATTTCTTATCCCAACAAAGAAAAAAAAAACTTCTGAGCCTTCTGCGTATCCTGCCGACTACGCCAATTTATGTATTGCCAACTGTTTAGCAATAAGGTTCGGATACGGCTTTAAAGAAGGCTACTACTTGCATATAACACAATTTTATTATACAATGATTATAAAACACCAAATTAATGGAATGGCAGATATAATATTACCCTGTCTTGTTAATTCCATGTGAATCATACAATTATTATGAATTATAATACATAGAGAAATAAGTATCCATTCTATACATTACCAAGTAGTAGTGCAACATCACTTCTCCACTGGAGGGACCACAGTGTCAAATGAGAAGGAAATGCTCTGGTCTTGTCATCACAGAGACCGTGCACCCACGATAGCTTCTGGAAATGTCCCCTGCTGGAAAATGTCCCTACCTCACTGACACAGGTCCACCTTTTTATACACAATATTCCCACATTCCCTCTGTGCAGTATGCTGAGTCATCAGAATCTGGAACTGCACAAGACTTCAAGGTCTGTTTGCTATAGCCTCTTAGTGTGTTTGCACCAACCAGAGATTTGTTTGCTATTAGTATGCCTCTTAACAATAGCACAATGCATCAGGGTTGTTTTGCTACTGATTATAACCTAGACTCTGTTTGCCTCTTGTCAACTTGTCAAAGTTGTCTGTCACTGTTCAAAGTTCAACATATGTTGCTTGTTACAAAGTTAACTCTTCATGCTCATAGCATAACACTCTAAGATGGCAGCCTATGGGCAGCATGACTTCCATTCTGAAAACTGGATACCTATGTAACTCACACACTCATACATGTCAGATATGTATCACAATCGGTCCTAGATTATGGATGTCATGCATGACCCAATATTGCTACATGAGACCATAAAACATTTTGGTCTCTCTTGTCTTCGAGCATCATACTATTATTGAGCACAAGACTTCCTTGTTCAAGCAGCATATTAATTATCTATACAGTTGTTATTCCTATTGTCCTAGAATATACCACACAACTCTTATATTAGAATACCACACAGAATTAGTTGGAAAGCTTCTTTCCATCAACCACCCCCAAGTGAAGGTATTCAGTATCTATCACTGTTTGTCAACAGGGGTCACTTGCCTGCAAATCAGGATAATGCTTTATCAATATACCCGCACCAATCACTACTCTTGAAATTCAAGTACATACACAAAGGTTAATCCTTTCCAGTAATCCAGATTAAACATACTGTTTCAACAAGCATTGTCTTTCAGTATACTCAGCACACAGGCTGCATTTCAATAGCCATTGCAGGTCTGACCTCATGAACTCTGGTACTGGATATGGGGCCTTTAATGCTGACATTACAGGTTAATTTCAATATGGACTAATCAATATATTACAAATATGTAGGCTATAAGATATCCATATTTTTATTAGCACCACAATCCACCCTTGGATATCTTATAGCCACACGTTATCTATCCCACAACAACAAACCAATTTATGCATAATACAAATTACTCCTTAAAGCTATCACAATGGGATGATTACTTATTTAATTGTTTGCAAACAATTATTTTAACCTTTACCTTTGAGCTCATTAGTCTACCCCCATGTCTTATATATATAGCTAAATACATTGAATCCGATTCCTCTGAAAAACTGGTTTGTCCAGTCTGAAAGAAAAAAAAACACAGAAAGGTTAGAACACTGTCTTAAAAGGATAACACAGGAATGATTACTGGTGACCAAGGTAAAATGATCCAGCCCCATAGACAGAACACAGGAATAGTAGCACCGTCTTTTTGGGGTCTACAATATGACAAGTTCTGCTCTTTCCCAGTCTCACTCTTATCCACCGTTGGGATCTACATTTCTTGCGACTTTTGTGCAGTTGTAGCAAAGTCGGCTTTTTTACAGGAGTCTGTAAATTCAGTATCGTAGATGGCAAGTCCTTCCTTATTCTCAATGCCATCAATATTCTGGTGCAATGAATGGCTCTCTGGTTTGGGATTACAATAACGTTTAATGTGGCCTATCTTCCCACATTTAAAGCAATACCTAGGCCTGTAAACAGCAGACACATTCTCTGATACTTCATCCTGCTCTTTTGACTTAAGACACCACTCAGTTAATAGATTTACAAATCTTTCATATGAACTGGTATTTCTTAGAGACACTCTTGTGGCATAATCTACATTACAATGATTTGCCATTGAAAATAGAAAACTAGGATCATTCTGAGACATATCTGGATGATGGCAAACATTTCTGTACAACGCCAAATAATTACTACAGAACAACATGGGATCATCAGACCGCCTGAATCTGAACATTGCCAGGGCCTTGCCACCCCTAGTATTTCATCTACTTAAGGTAGATTGCAACTCAGATCTATTAGACACACTGCAATCTTCTACCTCATTCAGGTCTTGCTTCCCTGTAGCTGTCTCTACAATCTGGATCTGGCAAATATGATGAGCTTTTAATGGGTTAAGAAGAGGATCCATTTCCACCTCCCCATTAAAATGATCATGCCCCTGTTCTGGGTTGATGACAGTTTCGGAGTCAGTTGACTCCTGTGCATCACTATCCCACAAATCTGGGTTCCTCTCCATCTCTGCTCTGGCTATGGCCAGAGCTTTCTTCCTTTTCACCTTCCCTCTCTTCTTTCTGCACTTACACTGATTTACAGCAGTGTGTCCTGCATCATCCTGAGTTCCAACACATTTGTCCATTACCAACTTGTTCTGACCCTGTGCAGCCACCAATGCATTCTGGGCCTCACATAGCTGTATTTCCAATTCCTGCACTTTAGTTAACATTCTTTGCAGGATCCAGCCACACTTACCAAGAGCACATAATTCTTTCCCTTTTTCTACTTTTACTTTCTGCAACCATTTTTCTACATCAACTAGCTTTGCATCTTGCCAATATTTGCCCCAACGTTCACTTGAACCAACACTGTGTGACAAAATATGATATGGAGTTTCCTCCCACCCTGGAGTCTCAACAGACTCACTTACAACCTCTTTTTGTTCCATTTCTGACAACTTTCTTTGCATATGGGTGTTTTGCTCATGCATATCTCGGTATACACTGAGTAAAATCCACATACACCGTCCTAAAGACTCTACATTACCCCTGAGTACTTCAACAACATCAGGGGTAAACTGCATCACCTGCCTTTGCAGGGATAGCCTCGAGTAATTCAACAACATCGAGGAGTTAACCACATCACCTGCCTTAGCAGGGATCCCCATGAGTAAACCAACAACATCATGGGTTAACTGCATCACCTGCCTTTGCAGGGATACCCCCGCGTAATTCAACAACATCGAAGGGTTAACTGCATCACCTGCCTTTGCAGGGATCCCCATGAGTACTTCAACAACATCATGGGGCTCTGAGCCCTTGAGCTTATTCTCCCAGGGTTCTGCCAATCCACAACAACGCATTTCCTGCGCTAAAAACCCAAACATTTTTGGCCTAGTGCCGACAAATTACTATCCTATAAAATAAGTTCGGACGTGAGGATTATTTCTTATCCCAACAAAGAAAAAAAAAACTTCTGAGCCTTCTGCGTATCCTGCCGACTACGCCAATTTATGTATTGCCAACTGTTTAGCAATAAGGTTCGGATACGGCTTTAAAGAAGGCTACTACTTGCATATAACACAATTTTATTATACAATGATTATAAAACACCAAATTAATGGAATGGCAGATATAATATTACCCTGTCTTGTTAATTCCATGTGAATCATACAATTATTATGAATTATAATACATAGAGAAATAAGTATCCATTCTATACATTACCAAGTAGTAGTGCAACATCACTTCTCCACTGGAGGGACCACAGTGTCAAATGAGAAGGAAATGCTCTGGTCTTGTCATCACAGAGACCGTGCACCCACGATAGCTTCTGGAAATGTCCCCTGCTGGAAAATGTCCCTACCTCACTGACACAGGTCCACCTTTTTATACACAATATTCCCACATTCCCTCTGTGCAGTATGCTGAGTCATCAGAATCTGGAACTGCACAAGACTTCAAGGTCTGTTTGCTATAGCCTCTTAGTGTGTTTGCACCAACCAGAGATTTGTTTGCTATTAGTATGCCTCTTAACAATAGCACAATGCATCAGGGTTGTTTTGCTACTGATTATAACCTAGACTCTGTTTGCCTCTTGTCAACTTGTCAAAGTTGTCTGTCACTGTTCAAAGTTCAACATATGTTGCTTGTTACAAAGTTAACTCTTCATGCTCATAGCATAACACTCTAAGATGGCAGCCTATGGGCAGCATGACTTCCATTCTGAAAACTGGATACCTATGTAACTCACACACTCATACATGTCAGATATGTATCACAATCGGTCCTAGATTATGGATGTCATGCATGACCCAATATTGCTACATGAGACCATAAAACATTTTGGTCTCTCTTGTCTTCGAGCATCATACTATTAATGAGCACAAGACTTCCTTGTTCAAGCAGCATATTAATTACCTATACAGTTGTTATTCCTATTGTCCTAGAATATACCACACAACTCTTAAGGCCCCGTCTCACTAAGCGACTCACCAGCGATCCCGACACTGATATCAAGGTGTCAGGATCGCTAGTAAGTCGCTATGTGTTCGCTAGTGAGCTGTCACACAGACAGCTTCACCAGCGATCAGCACAGCGATGCCGAGCGCCCGGCATCGCTGTAGAAAATAGTATCAAAATAAAAAATATAGTTATTCTCACCTTCCGAGGTCCCGTTCAGCCATCCTGCCTCTCTCCACGCTCCGGTCCCAGTGATCCTTTGCACGAATGACCGCGAGATGTCACGGTCTCGCGGGATAACAAAGTCTCGCGGTCATTCATGCAAAGGATCACTGGGACCGGAGCGTGGAGAGAGGCAGGATGGCTGAACGGGACATCGGAAGGTGAGAATAACTATATTTTTTATTTTTTTTTATTATTTTTTTACACCTGATCGCTGGTCTCCCGCTGTCACACACAGCGATGCGTGCTGGCCAGCGGGAGACCAGCGACCAAAGAAATGTCCAGAGGTTTCTTCCAGCGATCAGCGATACCGGCAGGGGGGCCGCTCGCTGATCGCTGTCACACACAGCGATCTCGCTGGTGAGATCGCTGTTATGTCACAAAAGTTGTGACTCAGCAGCGATCTCGCTACCGAGATTGCTTAGTGAGACGGGGCCTTTATATTAGAATACCACACAGAATTAGTTGGAAAGCTTCTTTCCATCAACCACCCCCAAGTGAAGGTATTCAGTATCTATCACTGTTTGTCAACAGGGGTCACTTGCCTGCAAATCAGGATAATGCTTTATCAATATGC
Source organism: Dendrobates tinctorius (assembly GCF_039654945.1). Classification (NCBI taxonomy): domain Eukaryota; kingdom Metazoa; phylum Chordata; class Amphibia; order Anura; family Dendrobatidae; genus Dendrobates; species Dendrobates tinctorius. The sequence continues at coordinate 3,502,126 of NW_027361680.1, read as the reverse complement.
CCGCACCATTCACTACTCTTGAAATTCAAGTACGTACACAAAGGTTAATCCTTTCCAGTAATCCAGATTAAACATACTGTTTCAACAAGCATTGTCTTTCAGTATACTCAGCACACAGGCTGCATTTCAATAGCCATTGCAGGTCTGACCTCATGAACTCTGGTACTGGATATGGGGCCTTTAATGCTGACATTACAGGTTAATTTCAATAAGGACTAATCAATATATTACAATATGTAGGCTATAAGATATCCATATTTTTATTAGCACCACAGCTGTTAACTCCGGATAATTATTGAGGAAGCACTGCACCACCAGGTTCAAGGTGTGAGCCAAGCAAGGTATGTGGCTGAGTTTTGAAAGGGCTATGGCTGCCACAAAATTACGGCCGTTATCACTAACTACCTTGCCTGCCTCAAGATGTACACTGCCCAGCCATGACTCAGTTTGTCGCTGAAAGTACTCGGCCAGCACCTCGGCGGTGTGTCTGTCGCACAAACACATCATCTGCAACACAGCCTGCTGACGCTTTCCACTAGTTGCTCGATAAGGGGACACCTCGTGTGCAACAGTGGCAGCTGCAGATGGAGTGCTCGTACGACTGCGCTCTGTGGACGAGCTTTCGCTTCTGGAGGAGGAGGAGGAGGAGGGTCGAAGGCCTACAGCCAACTGTTTCCTATACCGTGGGCTAGGCAGCACTGTCCCACCACCGCTGTCCCCTGTGGACCCTGCATCCACCAAATGAACCCAGTGCGCAGTGATGGACACGTAACGGCCCTGGCCATGCCGACTGGACCATGCATCAGTTGTGAGGTGCACCTTTCCACTCACTGACTGCTTGAGTGCATGGACAATGCGGTCTTTCACATGATGGTGGAGGGCTGGGATGGCTTTGCGAGAGAAGAAGTGGCGACTGGGTAGGTCATAGCGTGGTACTGCATAGGCCATGAGTTCGCGGAAAGCTGCGCTTTCCACCAACCGAAAGGGCATCATCTCTAACGAGATTAGTTTGGCAATGTGGGCGTTCAAACCCAGTGTGCGCGGATGGAGACTGAGTACTTTCTTGACCTACTCATAGTGTCTGGGAGGGTGAGCTGGACTTGAGAGCTGCATATGGTGGAAGTAGCGGTGGACAGGGCGGACTGAGAGAGGGTTGATGATGGTGATGGAGTTGGTGTTCTTTCTGATGGCCTAGATTCAGTCTTTCGTTGATATAACAGTGGGATTCCCTGACTGCTGTGGCCTTGCAACGACACCTCAACATTTGCTGCTGTGCTAACCGGTGGGCTTACAGTGGGGGAAACAATGTAGCGTTGCTGACTACCTTCTTTGTGATCAGTTGCACATGTGGTACTTGAGGTTTGGTGTTGTGTCCACGCTTGCAAGTGCATGCTGGTTAAATATCTAAGCATGCAACTGGTATTCAAATTTTTCAGATTTTTCCCTCGGCTAAAGGTCTTTGCGCACTTCTTACAGATAACCTTGGCCTGATCATGAGGATTTTGTTCAAAAAAGTGCCACACTGCACTCTTCCTACTTTGGCAGACATTTTGCGGCCTAGCACGCTGTGATATTTTGACCCTCTGGACAAGCTGTCCAGCAACTCTTTTGATTTTTGGAACCTGTCTTTGGAGTGCTCCGGGCCTGCCAGATAACAGCTGTTGCGATGTCAATGTCTGCTGTGGATGCTCCTCCTCCTCATCTGAGCTATTGGAAGCAGCACCCTCTTCCCCCAATGGATGCCAATTTGGGTCAACAACTGGGTCATCCATCACCTCCTCTTCAATGTCATGTGCACCTTCCTCTGTGTCACCGTGTATGGTATAGTGTGCGGGAAGGGGCACCTGAGTCTCATCAGGGTCAGAATCTGGCTCATTACATTGCGAGTACAATGTAGTGCTCTGAGTGAATGTACCAGCAGAATCATCTATCAGTGGCTGTGCATCAGTGCACTCCATGTCAGATTCATCTTGGCCTGGGTAATTCACCATTTCACTTGATAATCCAGGCATGGTATGTGAAAACAGCTCCATGGAGTAATCAGTAGTATGGCCTGCATCATCCTTCAATCTTGGTTGGGGTGAAGGACACAAGGAAAGGTGTGGTTCATATGAACATGAGCCTCCAATGACGACTCAGTGCTTTTATTTTTTACAACTTCAGAACAGGAGGCGATAGAGCTGGAGGCTGAGTCAGCAATGTAAGACAAAACTTTTTCCTGAAGCTCTGGCTTTAAAAGCGGTTTGCCAACTCCTAGAAAACTAAGCCTTCGAGGCCTTGTGGAGCCAGACGATGACGCAGGCTCAACACCTCCTGCATTCGGTCCTATTTTGCTTTTGCCACTACCATCAGATCCACCACCAACACCATCATTACCAGCTGCCAACCCCCACCCAATTCCACGGCCTCTTCCACCAGCCTTCCTCATTTTTGGTAGAAATGTCGACAAAATCCAACAAACTATATAGTAATGTAAAACAAGGCACAAGGTGTCTATAGGACAGGGGAGATTTTGAATTTCTGCACACACTTGTGGACACTGGACACTTTTGGATTGTGTGAGGCCCACTGAATATCACAGAACTATGTCACAGGCTCGATGTCGCAGGTGTGAAAAATGTCACTAGAGGATAATGGAGATTTTGAATTTCTGCACACACTTGTGGACACTGGACACTTTTGGATTGTGTGAGGCCCACTGAATATCACAGCGCTATGTCACAGGCTCGATGTCGCAGGTGTGAAAAATGTGACTAGAGGATAACGGAGATTTTGAATTTCAGCACACACTTGTGGACACTGGACACTTTTGGATTGTGTGAGGCCCACTGAATATCACAGCGCTATGTCACAGGCTCGATGTCGCAGGTGTGAAAAATGTCACTAGAGGATAACGGAGATTTTGAATTTCTGCACACACTTGTGGACACTGGACACGTTTGGATTGTGTGAGGCCCACTGAATATCACAGCGCTATGTCACAGGCTCGATGTCGCAGGTGTGAAAAATGTCACTAGAGGATAACAGAGATTTTGGATTTCTGCACACACTTGTGGACACTGGACACTTTTGGATTGTGTGAGGCCCACTGAATATCACAGCGCTATGTCACAGGCTCGATGTCACAGGTTTGAAAAATGTCACTAGAGGATAATGGAGATTTTGAATTTCTGCACACACTTGTGGACACTGGACGCTTTTGGATTGTGTGAGGCCCACTGAATATCACAGCGTTATGTCACAGGCTCGATGTCGCAGGTGTGAAAAATGTCACTAGAGGATAACCGAGATTTTGAATTTCTGTACACACTTGTGGACACTGGACACTTTTGGATTGTGTGAGGCCCACTGAATATCACAGCGCTATGTCACAGGCTCGATGTCGCAGGTGTGAAAAATGTCACTAGAGGATAACGGAGATTTTGAATTTCTGCACACACTTGTGGACACTGGACACTTTTGGATTGTGTGAGGCCAACTGAATATCACAGCGCTATGTCACAGGCTTAATGTCGCAGGTGTGAAAAATGTGACTAGAGGATAACGGAGATTTTGAATTTCAGCACACACTTGTGGACACTGGACACTTTTGGATTGTGTGAGGCCCAGTGAATATCACAGCGCTATGTCACAGGCAGAAATTGGCTAGTGTATGACAAACTACAAGGTGTATATAGAATTAAATATAGAATTGGGCAGAATAGGAATCTCCCTAGAGTGTAGGTCTGTAAGAACGGAACAAGTCCTCGACTTATCCTTACAGAGCGACACACAGATAGCTTCACTGTGGCCGTGATAACAGCCGTTACACGGTACTGAGAGAGGAGCGTGCACGTACACGGCTGTCCGGTGTACGTAAAATTGTCAAGCTCCGTGTTTTTTAAGTATACGGACTGACACACGCTGTCACTCTATAGTTTTGAATGTCATCAAACAGCAAATATATTTAACTGTTTGAAAACTAGACAAAACTAGAAGGTGCAGGTCTGTAAGAACGGAACATGTCCTCGACTTATCCTTACAGAGCGACACACAGATAGCTTCACTGTGGCCGTGATAACAGCCGTTACACGGTACTGAGAGAGGAGCGTGCACGTACACGGCTGTCCGGTGTACATAAAATTGTCAAGCTCTGTGTTTTTTAAGTATACGGACTGACACACGCTGTCTCTCTATAGTTTTGAATGTGATCAAACAGCAAATATATTTAACTGTTTGAAAACTAGACAAAACTAGAAGGTGCAGGTCTGTAAGAACGGAACATGTCCTCGACTTATCCTTACAGAGCAACACACAGATAGCTTCACTGTGGCCGTGATAACAGCCGTTACACGGTACTGAGAGAGGAGCGTGCACGTACACGGCTGTCCGGTGTACGTAAAATTGTCAAGCTCCGTGTTTTTTAAGTATACGGACTGACACACGCTGTCTCTCTATAGTTTTGAATGTGATCAAACAGCAAATATATTTAACTGTTTGAAAGCTAGACAAAACTAGAAGGTGCAGGTCTGTAAGAACGGAACATGTCCTCGACTTATCCTTACAGAGTCACACACAGATAGCTTCACTGTGGCTGTGATAACAGCCGTTACACGGTACAGTGTGAGGAGTGTGCACCGCTGTATGGTGTGAAAAAATGCACGCTCAGTACCTCACCAGGACAAAAAAAAAATTGGGATTGCTTTTAAAAAAGCAGTTTGCAGAGCAGTGGGTAAACAGCAATGCAGCCATCAGGAAGCCTTAGAAGGCAGCCTAACAACCAACACCGCTGATCCAGCAAAATATAGCCTCCACTTGCACTGCACACACAGTGACTGGTGTGTTGTACAGGCAAAATCGCTAGCAGCAGAAGCAGTTTTTGGTGTCTTCTTCCCTGCCTAACGCTCTCCCTACAAAATCATCAGCAGCAGCAGCTCTCCCTATTCTGAGATCAGCATGAGTAACATGGCGGTCGGCGTGCACGCCCTTTTATACCCCCTGTGACGCCCACCAAAGCAAGCCAATCACTTGCATGCCCTTCTGAAAGATGGTGGTGACCCCTGCCTATGTCATCACGTTGCCCACAATGTCCGTTTATCCTGATTGGCTGAAAAAGAGCGCAAAACAAACTTTTGAAACGCGACTTTGGCGCTTGAGTCGCCAACCTTATGGCCGACCTCATCTTAGGGTGGGGTTTCGTTTCATGAAACCCGACTTTGCCTAAAGTCGGCGACTTTTGAAATTTTTTGACCCGTTTCGCTCAACTCTAGTGATGGGTATATGGGCACTCTACTATGGGAAGGAGGATATGTATGATGGGTATATGGGCACTCGGCTATGGGATGGAGGATATTATGATGGGTATATGGGCACGGGCCTATGGGATGGTGGATATGTATGATGGATATATGGGCACGGGACTATGGGATGGAGGATGTGTGATGGGTATATGGGCACTGGACTATGGGATGGAGGATATGTATGATGGGTATATGGGCATGGGACTATGGGATGGAGAATATGTATGATGGGTATATGGGCATGGGACTATGGGATGGAGGATGTGTGATGGGTATATGGGCACTCGACTATGGGATGGCAAATATGTATGATGGGTATATGGGCATGGGACTATGGAATGGAGAAAATGTATGATAGGTAAATGGGCATGGGACTATGGGATGGAGGATGTGTGATGGGTATATGGGCACTCGACTATGGGATGGAGGATATGTATGATGGGTATAAGGGCACGGGCCTATGGGACCATGGATATGTATGATGGGTATATGGGCACTGAACTATGGGATGGAGGATAATTATAATTTGCTATAACTAACCACAGTTAGTTACTATGCCCGGGCAGCGCCGGGCTCTTCAGCTAGTTTCCTATAATGCTGAAAAGCACAGCTGTTTCTTGTGTTATTGTAAGTAGCCTGCATTTGCCTGAATTTGCAACCATGGCCTGGGGCAGCATAATTGGGACACAATTGGTCGGCAATTGCATAGAAAGCTGCAAGCAGTGGATGTTGATGATTTGCTCAAGTGCATTCAGTGTCGCAGCACATTCTTCAGACAATTAATAACCTCATTGATATCAGCCAATATGTGTAAGTGTGAGTATTCCTGCACGTAGTGCTCATTCTTTATAGTGAATAATTTGAGATATTTTGAAAACCTTGTTTTTTCCCCTATTTGCATATTATTAACTTTGTCAAGATTTCTCATTGACTTTGAACATCCAGGTCGTCTGGTTTCTATGATGTTCTACATGACTGTATAGTAGCGCAGCTACACATGATGTAGCTGCGGGTGTAGAAATCCAGCTGGAGTCCTGATAGAGAAGGCAAAGATGGTTAATTATTACTGTATCTGCTTCTTTTCCATCGCTGTATATACAGTGCTGAACAACGCTGTGTATACTGTTATAAGAAGTGCTGATGGCACTTCTACCTTCATACACAGAGGCAATTTGTTCACTGTGTATAGTGAGGGAGCAGGAGCTGCTGGGTCACAGGATGCATTAAATAAATCTACCATAAATAAATTAATTAATTAAAAATAGACAGGTAATACATAACATTAAAAAAATGTCATTGTCAATCCAAGTCAATGTTACTAGGCCTGATCCTGTAAAAAAAATATACATGTCCGTTATATATATAAGAAAGATTGTTACAGAATGCAGAATAATTTTTATATTTATGTTACTCGTCCTCTGTGGTCATAAAAAATGTAAAAATAGACATTTATTTTCCTTTTTTTCTCATTGATCAAAAAATGAAGGAGAAAGTATAACATCAATATGAAACCACCCCATGTATCATGAAAAAAACACACAAAAATTACTGGAATATAAAATTAGAAACCAAATTTCAGTTCTTTAAACAGCATATACAAAAAGCCTAAAAATGTGCCTAGTCAGGAACAAGACTAAATATCCCAGCCTTGAACTGGTTAATATGTCTGATGACCTATGATTTCCATAACTCCCATGACTTTTCCTTCTTCGTGTTTAAGGCTATGTGCCCACATTGCGTTTAAATCCGGACACTAAAAACCGGACTCCTTCCCCGAAATCGTGCGTTTTTTTCCGCGCGATTTTACCGCGATTATGTTCGCGATTTTGCAGCGATTTTCGAGTGCGATATTCAAGCACTTTCCAAGTGATTTGAAGCATCACTTGGAATGTGATTGACAAGTTGGTCACACTCGTTAAACATAGTGTTTGACAAGTGTGATCAGGTTTTTACTATTGAGGCCGCCTATGCGGCCTCAATAGTAAAAGAAAGAATGTAAAAAATAATAAAAAAATAAAAAATTGGAGTATATTTACCTTCTGACGTTCCATGCAGTTCAGCGACGCTCCCGTTCCCAGCGATGCCTTGCGAGACCTGTGATGACGTTGGTCTCGCATTGCTATAGCGATCTCACGAGACCGCTAGAGTCATGCGAGACTACGTAATCACAGGACCTTGCCGCAAGGCATTACTGGGAACGCTTAGGCGGGAATGCAGCGCGGGACGCCGGAAGGTAAATATACCCCGATTTTTTATTTTTTATTCTTTTTTTTACAGGGGTATGGTACCCAGGGCCTGGAGGACAGTCTCCTCTCCTCCACACCGTGGGTACCAACCGCACATGAGACGCTTAACTTCGCGCATGGTGGGCATAGCCACATGCGGGAAGTAAGCGATTCTCATGCATTCCTATGGGTGCGGAATCGCGGCAATTCTTTGCGATTCTGCACAAAAGAATAAGCATGCTGCAATTTTTTCCGTGATGCGATTCCGCCACAGAAAAAAGCGCAGCATTAGCACAGTATGTGCGAAATGCCATAGGAATGCATGGGGTGCGTTCTGTACACGATTTTTAAACGTTTTCGCAGCATTTTCGAGCCAAAAATCACGGCAAAAATGCTTAAAAATCACACCGTGGGCAGACAGCCTTAATCTTAAGGAGTGTATATAGGGAGGTTTTACTATTTATTTTTTGTACATCACCAAGTGAAAAAGGGCAATTTTATTATTCATGTTGTCTTTTTTGCAAAAATGCTTACCTCAAAAAAACAGAAAAGTGGAAATGTGGTAAAATAAATAATTTACTGCACTAATCTAGCATGATATTTTTGGTGGAAATCACTTTTAAAGAAATGAAGATGTGAAATGCACAAGTCATGGATTTCCATTGCAATGTCAGATTTTAGTATTGAGTAGTATAGGATTTATTTTTTATATTTTTAATTATTGGAAACTTTCTGCCTAGTTTTATATTAAACGTTTCTGAAAACAATGGACCTCATGTATAATGTCAGGGATTTCCCAGAAGACAGCAAGATTTGTTACTCACAAAATTTCCCACAAAAGGATTATTTTTTCAGGGATTCCTCCATGCTAAAAGGTAGCATGCATTGACATTTACCTAGATAACATAGCGCCCTTTTCTTTCTGTCACATCTTTCATCGTTCCATTTACCACTTTCTTTTACTCTTCGTATATAGATCTCCACACAGTCTTGGTTATTCCTTTTGTTGTTTGGCTCTCCATGTGCCCAATTTTCTTCATTTTTTGTAAGTGTTCTATTGGTTCCGATCCAAACCCAAGTGTTGTTTTTTTTCCGTAAGCCTATCCAATAGTGCGTGCTGTCATTAGGCAGATACTGAGTTAAAAAAGAGATTTCTTCTTTGTTCTGAATTGCAACCATGTCAGTGAAATTTGTTTTACACCAATTATGGGATTCATTCCATGTTTGCACTGTGGTGCTATAATGATACGTCCATCCAGATACTTCTACAACTCTCAAAAATCCTAAAAAACAAAATCACATATTGGATATTGAACATAGAAATTTCACACTGGTTAATGCTTACACTATTATTATATACACATACACTGTATTCTTTAATTTTCTAAATCTTATCAATTCTAAGCACATTTATGAACTTGAGCCCTGATTTACCAAGACCGGGAATGTTTACACCAGTTTTGAAGAGGGGGTGTGGTGAAGTCAAAGGCATCTGATTCATTAAAGGGAATCTATCACCCCATTTTCGGCCTATAAGCTGTGGCCACCGCCATCAGGGGCTTATATACAGCATTCTGTAATGCTGTAGATAAGCCCCCGATGTAACCTGAAAGATAAGAAAAACAAGTTAGATTATACTTACCGGTGGGGCGGGGGCGGGTGCAGTGGGTGTTGCGGTCCAGTCCGGCGCCTCCCATCTTCTAGAGACGACGTCCTCCTTCTTACTTCTGCCGCAGCAGCTGCGCAGGCGTACTTTATCTGCCCTGTTGAGGGCAGAGTAAAGTACTGCAGTGCGCAGGTGCCGGGAGAGGTCAGAGAGGTCCGTGGCAGATGTAAGGAGGAGGACTTCATCTCTAAAAGATGGGAGGTGCTGTAGATAAGCCCTGATGGCTGTGGCCACATCTTATAGGCCAAAAATGAGGTGACAAACTCCCTTTAAAAAGTGTTTTTCCTTTAATGATTGAGGAGTGACTTAATACCTGCTCCCCAAAGCCTGTATTCACCTTCCGAGCTAGGTCAGTTTTTCTAATTGAGACTTTATGAGGTAATAATTCTAGATTGCTTTAACGGATGCCAGTGATTCTGAGATTGTTTTTTCATGACATTCTGTACAGTTCTTCATGTTAGTGATAAATTTAGTTCAATATTTTTTACATTTATTTGTAAAATATTGGAATTTTGCCAAAAATGTAAAAAAATTTGCAGTTTTAAAACTTTTAAGTTTTAGGCCCTTAAATCAGATAGATATATCATACAAAATAATTAATAAATAACTTAACACATATCTAGTTAAAATCTGTATCATATTTGAAACATTTTTTTGTTAGGAAGTTAGAAGGTTCAAAAGTTTTTTTATTAATTTCTCATATTTACAAAATCAATTTTTGGGGACCACATCACATTTGAAGTGACTTTAAGGGGCCTATGAACATTTTTCCTGGGTGAAACTGTACTTATATACAGCACTAGTTAGGCCAAAAATCCCAACCCCCCAAAAAAACATATTTGTCATACCGGTATCTCCATGGCAGCTCATATCTGTGTGTGCTCAAACTTTTGCCAGTTTATGGCGCTTTTCTTTCTTTTTCCTGAGTGAAACTGTACCTGTGGCCTGTTGTTTAAAAGAATGCAACATAGTGCTGTATATTGCATTCTTTTAAACAACAGGCCACATTTTAGAGTGGGGTCTATCTGTGACACGCCTCATACATTTGTGTGTCAAAAAGTGAGGCATTTTAGGCCTAAATTACCTTTTCTTGCAGTCTGTCACTCTAGTTATATCCAGCAGTCTTTCGCATCCACCAAAAAACAAATAAACATATTTGACAGTGTGGTATATCTGTGACACACCTCATATATCCGTGTGATAAATATTTGGGGATTTTAGGACGGTACTCCATTGATTTCCTGTCTGGTACTTCAGTTATATACAGCACTATGTTGCATTCTTTTAAGCAACAGGCCACATTTTAGAGTGGGGTCTATCTGTGACATGCCTCATACATCCGTGTCCCAAAAATTGAGGCATTTTAGGCCTAAATTCCCTTTTTGTGTCAGTCTGTCACTTGTTATATACATGCAGTGCCTGGGCTGACAAACATTTCCCCATGGGGGGTACATTTTTTAAAATTATACTATGGGCATCATAGAGACCCTTGTCAAAATTTGGACTGCCTGTAGCAGCACAGAACACGTTAACTGTTATGAATGAGTCACCGAGGAGGAAAAACAAAAGCAAGCTAAGCCACAGAAAACCAGAGAGGTTGGTAACTAAGCGAATTGCAGACCCCTAATCATATCCACACAACTAGCAGTAGCCGTGGAGCATTCCTACGATGATCCTAGATGCCTCATCACAGCCGGAGAGCTAAATAAGCCTAAAGCAAGAAAAGGGGAAATCTAAACTGCCCCAGAGCAGACCCCAAAGCAACAGACAACCCCCAAACATATATTGTCGGTGAGACAAGATGAAAACACAAACACAGATAGAAAAATAGGCTGAGCAAACGATGGGGCCCACACTAACTAGAAAGGACAGGAAAGGAAAGATGCTGTCTGCAATCACGCACAAAACCCTGCCAAAAAATGTCCAACACTTTCTGATAACAAAAATCCTGAAGTCGCTAGACTTCAATTCCCTATATCAGCACTCTGGTATATTCTGAAGACAGAGCAAAAAGAGACCAATCTGATCAGGGACAAAAAGCAAACTGGCATAAACAGAGACATAAGAATGGAAATTCAGCACAGCCCCAGCAGGGGCTGGCTGACCACAAAAACTGAGTAAACCAGACCAAATCTCATGTGAAAACATAGCAGAGCACACTTAGCTTGAGAAGGCAGGAACAGAACTGGAAACCAGAACCTCAGGGCAGGGAAATCACCAGCACAAAATTAGGGAGTCGGCTGTCTTAAATCCAGTCAGAGACTACTGATGTCCACTCACAGTCCTCCTACTCAGGTGGCAGGTCTCTGCAATTTAGATCAGCTTCATTACCTACTGTCACAACTAGAGGGAGCCCAGATGGAGAACTCACGACTCCTCTGTCAACACAGCCAGCTCCACCACTCTCTCCAGAAGCCAGAGGTAAACCAGAAAATGAGGTCACAACAGTAACCCTCCCTTGAGGAGGGGTCACCGAACCCTCATCCACACCACCAGGCCAATCAGGATGGACCCGTGAAAAGCACGAACCAATTTATTGGCATGAATGTCAGAGGCAGAGACCCAAGAATTGTCCTCCTGGCCATAACCCTTCCACTTGACCAAATACTGGAGTCTCCATCTAGCCAGATGAGAATCCAGTATTTTCTCTACCTCATATTCCACATTAGTCAGAATAGGATTTTCAGGTGTCAAAGAAAACGCCGAATCCTGGGGATCACCGCGCAGCAAGGAGATGACAATTTTAACCTGCTGCTCAGAGCTCCCCGATGAGTTAGGCTTCAAGGCAAGAAATAATTTACAATTATTCTTAAAATTCAAAAATTTAGACCTATCCCCAGAAAACACATCAGGAGTAGGGATTTTTGGTTCAACAGCATGTGATTGAGCGAGATAGGCGGAAATTCCCCACACTTCAGCAGCGAGCTGCTCCACACAATCAGACAATTGCTTAAGCTCCATTAAGGAAAAAATCCTCCTACGGCCCCAGAGAAAAAGAGGAAAAAATACATTAAAAAAATTCTGACACTTTTCTTTTTTTACAATTTTTTTTCCTGCTTTTGAGTACCCTAGAATCTGCGGTATGGCTGGTGATTCTGTTATGAATGAGTCACCGAGGAGGAAAAACAAAAACAAGCTAAGCCACAGAAAACCAGAGAGGTTGGTAACTAAGTGGATTGCAGACCCCTAATCCTATCCACACAACAAGCAGTAGCCGTGGAGCGTACCTACGAGGATCCTAGATGCCGCATCACAGCCGGAGAACTAAATAAGTCTAAAGCAAGAAAAGGGGAAATCTAAACTGCCCCAGAGCAGACCCCAAAGCAATAGACAGCCCCCAAACATGTATTATTGGTGAGACAAGATGAAAACACAAACACAGATAGAAAAATAGGCTGAGCAAATGATGGGGCCCACACTAACTAGAAAGGACAGGAAAGGAAAGATGCTGTCTGCAATCACGCACAAAACCCTGCCAAAAAATGTCCAACACTTTCTGATAACAAAAATCCTGAAGTCGCTAGACTTCAATTCCCTATATCAGCAATCTGGTATATTCTGAAGACAGAGCAAAAAAAGACCAATCTGATCAGGGACAAAAAGCAAACTGGCATAAACAGAGACATAACAATGGAAATTCAGAACAGTCCCAGCAGGGGCTGGCTGACCACAAAAACTGAGTAAACCAGACCAAATCTCGTTTGACAAAATAGCAGAGCACACTTAGCTTGAGAAGGCAGGAACAGAACAGGAAACCAGAACCTCAGGGCAGGGAAATCACCAGCACAAAATTAGGGAGTCGGCTGTCTTAAATCCAGTCAGAGACTTCTGATGTCCACTCACAGTCCTCCTCCTCAGATGGCAGATCTCTGCCATTTAGATCAGCTTCATTACCTACTGTCACCACTAGAGGGAGCCCGGATGGAGAATTCATGACTCCTCTGTCAACACAGCCAGCTCCACCACCCTCACCAGAAGCCAGAGGTAAATCAGAAAATGAGTTCACAACAGTTAACCCTGGTGATTTAGTGGCGGAGAATGCGGAGACATAATGATAAAGCATACTGAAATCAAACAAATAAATAAAAAATGTGAATCCACCTATGAAAGAGAAAAGAAAAGGGAGGGGTGAACACAGGTTCATCGAAATGAAGCCATAATGTGTCCAACGAGATATGTATGTCCCTAGCAACAGCTCAGAGACAGGGATATAAATTAAAATATAATATAATAATATTTCAATATTTTTCTATTGGAGAGCTATACACTAGGTCTTAAGAGGATATTACAGACATAGTAAAACTGTAAAATATATGCACAAATGGGAAGAATAAAGGTACATTTCATTGGTATGTCATATGTCAGTTCCCCCCTGGGGGAGTAACATTTGTTTTAGTTTCAAATTTGTTACGGGCATCATAAAAACACCCTTGCACAAAAATTGAGTGGTTTTTGCATCACAGAATACGTTCACCCTGGTGTTCTACTGGTTATGCATGATGAGGATGAGGATAAGGAGGAAAATAACACCAAACAGACCAAATCATGAAGCGGATACTCATGTGTGGTTGTGAAGAGGTGCATGAGAATAATACACCTCCACAAAAAAGACAATTTATTTGAGGTTATGTTTTGCTGCTTTCATTCGGTGGTGTACAAAAGACTGTCCAAATCCAGGCCTTGTTCATTTTTATAAAAGTCGGCCTGTCAGCATTGTCAGTTGACAGGCGGATGTGCTTATCTGTTGTAATTCCACCATCGGCACTAAAAACCCCCTCTGACAGAACGCTAGCAGGAAGGCAGACCAGGATCTCCAAGGCATAGAGAGACAGTTCATGCCACGTGGCCAAAATATTAAAAGGCACAGAGGAATTACGGTGGACGTTAGTACCATCTGCAAGGTACTCCCTCAGCATCTTTCCAAACATTGCACTTCTTGTGCCAGCACCCCTTGCCTCTGTGCCGGCATGATGGGAGGGTCTGAGAAAAGTGTCACAGAACTTTGCCCTTGTTCCCTTGCCTGAGCTGGATTGCACTTCTGTCTCTGTCACTTGGACTCCTTGGTTATACCAAACTCAGTTGTCTGCTGCCAGCGTTCTCACACGGGAAATTTTTGCAGTCATTCCATTGCAAGGGCCCTCTGGTACAGCAACATTTTTGTACACCTCTCTGCCTCTGTATGAAGAGATTGAAACTTCACCTTGTAGCATGTGTCTAGTTTTGTCACTAAACCAGTAATGAGTGTAACAGAAAATATTTAGAATGCGAGGTTCACGGGAAACACAGCGCAACATAAAGTCAGCCCATTGCTTCCCAGACTGCTAACAGGCAACACTTCTGTGTCCTCACCAACAGGACGACTGACCATGCTGTCCTCCTCCTCCTTGTCCTCAGGCCTAAAAAACTTACTATGAACCTCAGTAAGATCATTATAAAAACATCATTGTAAATACCTTCTTGTAAATACATCCATGTAGTTTTATGCTCCCCCACCGCATTTTAATTGTAAGTTGTCATGAGGATTTTTTTTTGGGGGGGGGTTAAATTATTGTTATGTTTGTTACTTAATGTAGATTGTATGTTGTCATGAGCAGGATTGTTTTGTTTAAATTACTATGTAAAATATGGTGCCTAATTTAGAAGGAAATTGTAAGTGATTGTTTGGTCATTAATGTGTTTGAACCTGCTTCTAGTTGAGTGATTGATGCGTAGCTGACTGTGGATCAACAGAGGAGGTAGCCGACTGTATGGCTGATAAAGTAGGTCAGAGGCCTATCACACCTGGGCCTTCTTACTTTAGTCAGTGGGTTTTTTTGTTGTGGGTGAGAGGCGAGGGCAAGGAGCCCTGTGGATATAACTTGGCAGGCTCACTTTGACTTGCTATGTGTGGGCTGTAAGACAGAGGTCCAGACACACAGAAGGGCATTTCAGAAGCAAGATGAGCTGTCTAAGTTGGAGTAGCCTTCCCACAATCCATGGAGCAGGGCTGTAAGGAAAAAGGCCTATTCCTATTCTAGCCAGCTGATCTAATGGGTGAGAGGCAGAGAGCCTTCTCGTTACATCCTGTAGGTCTACCGGGTGAGAGGCAAGGAGCCTTCCCGCTACACTTTGGCAGGCTCTCTCTGACTTGCTAAGTTTGGCCTGTAGGCAGAGGTCCAGGCACACTGGGAGGGCATTTCAGAAGAAAGGTGAGCTGTCTGCAGAAAAAGGTTGAAGCCATGGCAACTTTTTCTGTGTACAGTCAGTGCCCCCAATGGGATCCAATGACTGGGGTATGGACAACTGAAGGCTGTGCTGGGACAAGGACGTGGACATGCTTGATGATGGTGCTATTTGACTGTGGGCAACGGCAGGTGCAAGGCAGGAGGCATCTTCGCATGCACCGTGGAAAGGGGATTGGCATGCACGCACAACACTGGAATAAGCTGTGGTGTCACCCGCAGACACTGTTCCTGCAGCATGGGGTTGGGCCCACAAAGTTGGGTGCTTTGTTGCCATGTGTCTGAACATGCTGGTGGTGGTAAGGCTGGTAGTTTTGCTACCCATGCTGATGCTGGCATGACAGGTGTTGCAAATGGCCTGTTTGGGGTTATCGGCAGAGTCTTTAAAAAATAACCAGACTCGGGAAGACCTAACTGTTGGACTGGCAACTTTCGTCAGGTTGGTGTTACGGGGAATGTTTGCACATCTTCTATCTGCAGCCACCACACTGCTTCTTTCTGCCTGAAGTAGTGCGACACCTACCTCCACCTGTGTGCTGCTGTCTTCACTCTGCATGTCCTCCTGCCAGGGTGAGTCTATTACTACATCATCCACCACCTCATCTTCCACTTCCCCAACCTGGTCCTCCTCCTGACTTTCCGGCAATTGTGTCTCATCATCATCCACCTCTTGTGACCATGGCTGCTCAAAGATTTGTGCATTGCTACACGGAATATCATCTTGCCCCGCTTCAAGTGGACCGGGTGAGAGGCACAAATCTCTAAACGGAAAACTGAACAGCTCTTGGGAGTGTCCGAGTGAGGGATCAGTTGTCTCAGGGCACTCAGCATGGTGGGAGGAAGGAGGATCAGGGTAAGGAATATGCGGTCCAGATTCACGGCTACTGTGACTTGACCGTCTTGAAGACAGGGTGGTGGTGGATAAGTAACTGGAAGTATTATCTGCTATCCAACCAACAACCTTTTCACACTGCTCGGGCTTTAATACTTCTTGCCGCGGTCCCCTAGGACTTCGGACACTAAGGTCCAGCAATAAGATATGGGTGTTTTGGGGGGGGCCAATTTCAGCTTGCCCACGGCCTTGGCCTGCACCCTCACCATCACGTCCACTTCCCCGTCCCTTGCCACTCGCCATGCCCATTGTAAATGGACTAGAATTTTATACACGTTCACTACAAAAGTGTGATTTGGGAGACAACTTGTATGTGAAAACCACACTTTTACCTATCTGGACATTAGGTAAAAATGTGTTTTGCCTTATCAGATTTAATAAGTACATTAACAAACTGCAAAAAAAAATACAATGTTTTGGCCTAAACTGGCCAAAATTTGAGCACGTACAGATATCAGCTGGAACGGCGATACCACTATGACATATAAGTGGCCTGTTTTCTTATTTTTGGCATAACTAGTGCTGTATATCAGTACTGTGACATCCAGGACAAAAAAAGGAAAACTGGCCTAAACTGGCCAAACTTTGAGCATGCACAGACATCAGTTGGAACGGCGATACCACTACGACAAATGTGTGGCCTGTTTTCTTTTATTTTTGGGCTAACTAGTGCTGTATATAAGTACTCTGACACCAAGGACAAAAAAGAAAAAACGGCCTAAACTGGTCAAACTTCGAGCACGCACAGATATCAGCTGACACAGCAATACCACTACGACAAATGAGTGCCCTGTTTTTTTTATTTTTGGGCTAACTAGTGCTGTATATCAGTACTGTGACACCCAGGACAAAAAAAGGAAAACCGGCCTAAACTGGCCAAACTTTGAGCACGCACAGATATCAGCTGGCACGGTTATACCTATACGACAAATCTGTGGCCTGTTTTTTTTTTTTTGGCCTAACTAGTGCTGTATATCAGTACTGTGACACGAAGGACAAAAAGGAAAATCGGCCTAAACTGGCCAAACTTTGAGCACGCACAGATATCAGTTGGCACAGTTATACCACTATGACAAATATGTGCCCTTGTTTTTTTTTTTGGGCTAACTAGTGCTGTTTCAGTACTGTAACACTCAGGACAAAAAAGGAAAACCGGCCTAAACTGGCCAAACTTTGAGCACGCACAGATATCAGCTGGCACGGAGATACCACTACAACAAATGTGTGGCCTGTTTTTTTTGGGGGGCTAACTAGTGCTGTACATCAGTACTGCGACACCCAGGACAAAAAAAGGAAAACTGGCCAAACTTTGAGCACGCACAGATATCAGCTGGCACGGTTATACCACTATGACAAATATGTGCCCTGGTTTTTTTTTTTTGGGCTAACTAGTGCTGTATATCAGTACTGTAACACCCAGGACAAAAAAGGAAAACCGGCCTAAACTGGCCAAACTTTGAGCATGCACAGATATCAGTTGGCACTGAAATACCAATACGACAAATGTGTGGCCTGTTTTTTTTTTATTTTTGGCCTAACTAGTGCTGTATATCAGTACTGTGACACCCAGGACAAAAAAAGGAAAACCGGCCTAAACTGGCCAAACTTTGAGCACGCACAGATATAAACTGGCACGGGGATACCACTAAAACAAATGTGTGGCCTGTTTTTTTTTGGGGGGCTAACTAGTGCTGTATATCAGTACTGTGACACCCAGGACAAAAAAAGGAAAACCGGCCAAACTTTGAGCATGCACAGATATAAACTGCACTGCGATACCACTAAAACAAATGTGTGCCCTGTTTTTTTGGGGGGAGCTAACTAGTGCTGTATATCAGTACTGTGACACCCAGGACAAAAAAGGGAAAACCGGCCTAAACTGGCCAACCTTTGAGCACACACAGATATTAGCTAGAACGGCTATACCACTATGACAAATGTGTACCCTTTTTTTTTAATTTTTGGGGTAATTAGTGCTCTAAGTACAGTGGCACTCAGGACAAAAAAAGGAAAACTGGCCTAAACTGGCCAAACTTTGAGCTCACAAAGATATCAGCTGGCATGGCGATACCACTACGACAAATGTGTGCCCGTTTTTTTCTATTTTTTGGGCTAAAGGTACTGTCACACTTAGCGATGCACCAGCGATCCCGACCAGCGATATGACGCTGTCAGGATCGCTGGTGCATCGCTAAGTGGTCGCTAGTGAGCTGCCACACAGGCAGATCTCACCAGCGACATCGCTGGGGACGGGGGTCGCTACTTACCTGTCAGACGAGGAGATCCTGCGTCCTCCCGCCCGGCTCCACATGTCGCTCGTCGTCAGCTTCCTGCGGCGCTTCCTGCTGTGACGGTCCTGGACGTTCTTGCGTGATCAGCGATAACCAGCGAGGGAGCGGGTTGCAGGCAAGTATCACACACAGCGATATCGCTAGCAATATCGCTATAAATAGCGATATTGCTAGCGATATCGCTTAGTGTGACATGCCCTTAACTAGTGCTGTATATAAGTACAGTGGCACCCAAGACAAAAAATGGAAACCCACGTAAACTGGCCAAACTTTGAGCATGCACAGATATGAGCTGACACGGAGATACCACACCGACAAATGTGTGGCCTGTATTTTTTGGCTAAATAGTGCTGTATATAAGTACAGTGCCAGACAGCAAAAAAAAACTGAATTTAGGGCTAAAAGGACCAAAATTTTTAGAAGATGGATGGATGAGGCATGTTACAGATATACTACACTGTAAAATATGTGGCATGTATATACTTTTTGGGGGTTCAGCAAAATAGTGTCAAGAAATTATGTAAGACACTCCAAAAAAAAATCTACTCAACCATACCACATTAAAATTAAATATTTCTCTGCACACTCACAAGGGATGTTTGGGACCCTTTTAGAATTGCTGATAAGGATCTGGCTGTATTGTGCACTGTCAAAAAGAAAATGGAGGAGAAAAAAAAGGCTCTGGATTGCTTTGCAAAAAATAAAAGCTCTATTAGCTTTGGCCAAAAATTTTTTCAAAGCCAATTACACCTGGGGCTAGGTTTATAAGGCCAATATATTATACAGTTAGCAGCAGCAGTACCAGAACACAGGAAGGGAATGGACCCTCTTGATCTATACACAAACATATAGCGTCTGCAGGCCTTGCAGTGATGTATATAGAGCGACGTACACTATCCTGCCTACTGAACACTGGAACCTACAGTACAGACCAAAACTTTGGACACACCTTCTCATTCAAAGAGTTCTCTTTATTTTCATGACTATGATGAAAATTGTAGATTCACTCTGAAGGCATCAAAACTATGAATTAACACATGTGCAATTATATAATTAACAAAAAAGTGTGAAACAACTGAGAGTACTGTATATCTTATATTCTAGGTTCTTCAAAGTAGCCACCTTTTGCTTTGATTACTGCTTTGCACACTCTTGGCATTCTCTTGATGAGCTTCAAGAGGTAGTCACCGGAAATGGTTTTCACTTCACAGGTGTGCCCTGTCAGGTTTAATAAGTGAGATTTCTTGCCTTATAAATGGGGTTGGGACCATCAGTTATGTTGTGCAGAAGTCTGGTGGATACACAGCTGATAGTCCTACTGAATAGACTGTTAGAATTTGTATTATGGCAAGAAAAAAGCAGCTAAGTAAAGAAAAACGAGTGGCCATCATTACTTTAAGAAATGAAGGTCAGTCAGTCCGAAAAATTGGGAAAACTTGGAAAGTGTCCCCAAGTGCAGTGGCAAAAACCATCAAGCGCTACAAAGAAACTGGCTCACATGAGGACCACCCGAGGAAAGGAAGACCAAGAGTCACCTCTGCTGCGGAGGATAAGTTCATCCAAGTCACCAGCCTCAGAAAACGCAGGTTAACAGCAGCTCAGATAAGAGACCAGGTCAATGCCACACAGAGTTCTAGCAGCAGACACATCTCTACAACAACTGTTAAGAGGAGACTTTGTGCAGCAGGCCTTCATGGTAAAATAGCTGCTAGGAAACCACTGCTAAGGACAGGCAACAAGCAGAAGAGACTTGTTTGGGCTAAAGAACACAAGTAATGGACATTAGACCAGTGGAAATCTGTGCTTTGGTCTGATGAGTCCAAATTTGAGATCTTTGGTTCCAACCACAGTGTCTTTGTGCGACGCAGAAAAGGTAAACGGATGGACTCTACATACCTGGTTCCCACCGTGTAGCATGGAGGAGGAGGTGTGATGGTGTGGGGGTGCATTGCTGGTGACACTGTTGGGGATTTATTCAAAATTGAAGGCATACTGGACCAGCATGGCTACCACAGCATCTTGCAGCGGCATGCTATTCCATCCGGTTTACATTTAGTTGGACCATCATTTATTTTTCAACAGAACAATGACCCCAAATACACCTCCAGGCTGTGTAAGGGCTATTTGACCAAGAAGGAGAGTGATGGGGTGCTACGCCAGATGACCTGACCTCCACAGTCACCAGACCTGAACCCAATCGAGATGGTTTGGGGTGAGCTGGACTGCAGAGTGAAGGCAAAAGGGCCAACAAGTGCTAAGCATTTCTGGGATCTAATTCAAGACTGTTGGAAGACCATTTCCGGTGACTACCTCTTGAAGCACAACAAGAGGATGCCAAGAGTGTGCAAAGTAGTAATCAAAGCAAAAGGTGGCTACTTTGAAGAACCTAGAATATAAGACATATTTTCAGTTGTTTCACACTTTTTTTGCTAAGTATATAATTCTACATGTATTAATTCATAGTTTTGATGCCTTCAGAGTGAATCTACAATTTTCATAGTCATGAAAATAAAGAAAAATCTTTGAATGAGAAGGTGTGTCCAAAGTTTTGGTCTGTACGCTGGTCCTTGGAAGGACTGTTGGTTTATCTGGATTTGAGTAGTTTACGATGGTAGTCCCCACACTAACTAATAAATCCACAATTCTGACCCTATCTCGGAAGCAGCTCTCCCTACACTATCTCAGTCCACAGCTGAATGCGCTGAGCAGGGCGGCGTCCGGTCTCTTATACCCCTGATGATGCTGTGCGGCCAGCCAATCACTGCATGACCACAACAAAGATGGCTGTGGTGTTTCATTGCCTGGCAGACAATCCCTGCATCGTGATTGGGTCTGTAAAGTCTGCCAAAAAAGCTGGGTGGAGACCTGAGTTCCTGCTGAGTAATTCCGGAAATGCTCGGTGCTCGCCGAGTACACCGAGTACAGTGATACTCGGTCGAGTACCGAGTAGTGGCGAACATGTTCACTCATCACTACTTTCCAGACAATTTGAATGTCTGCACCACTAGAGATCCTGATGATTACACCCCAGAGTACTGAAGGAGATAGCAGAAGAAATTTTTGAACCCCTCTCCATAATCTTTGAAAATTCTTGGAGAACAAAAGTCCCAGAAGACTGGAGAAGAGCGAATATTGTTCCTATCTTCAAAAAGGGGAAGAAGGTGGACCCAGGCAACTATAGGCCGGTGAGTCTGACTTCTATACCAGGAAAGATCTTTGAGCAAATTATTAAACAACATGTATGTCAATACCTGGATAAGAATGAAGTGATTAAACAGAGTCAGCATGGGTTTGTAACTAATAAGTCATGTCAGACTAACTTAATTTCCTTCTATGACGGAATCACTGATTGGGTGGATCAAGGAAATGCTGTAGATATAGTATATCTTGACTTCAGCAAAGCATTTGACAAAGTATCTCATACAATCCTTATTGAAAAAATGACTAAGTATGGAATGGACAAGGCAACTGTTAGGTGGATTCATAACTGGCTTAGTGATCGGACCCAAAGAGTGGTCGTAAATGGCTGCACATCCAGTTGGAAGAATGTCTCAAGTGGGGTACCACAGGGCTCTGTCCTGGGCCCTGTATTGTTCAACATCTTTATCAACGATTTAGATGAAGGAATTGAGGGTAAACTGATTAAATTTGCTGATGACACAAAGCTAGGAGGGATAGCTAATACTAGAGAAGAGAGAGAGAGGATTCAAAAAGATATAAATAAACTGGAGAAGTGGGCAGCAACTAACAGAATGGTTTTTAACAGGGAAAAATGCAAAGTACTACATCTGGGCAATAAAAATGAAAAAAACATATGCAGAAAAGGAGGAATAGGGCTAAGCAACAGCACATGTGAAAAAGACTTGGGTATACTAATAGATCACAGACTGAATATGAGTCAACAGTGTGATGCAGCAGCAAAAAAGGCAAATGCAATTCTAGGATGTTTTAACAGAAGTATACAGTCTAGATCACGTGAAGTCATTATTTCCCTCTACTCCTCTTTGGTCAGACCTCATCTGGAATATTGTGTCCAGTTTTGGGCACCACATTTTAAAAAAGACATCAACAAACTGGAGCAAGTTCAGAAAAGAGCGACCAGAATGGTGACCGGTCTGCAAACCCTGTCTTATGAGGAAAGGTTGCAGGATTTTGGAATGTTTAGTTTGCAAAAGAGAAGACTGAGAGGAGACTTAATAGCTGTCTACAAATATCTAAAGGGCTGTCACATTGTAGAAGGATCAACTTTATTCTCATTTGCACAAGGAAAGACTAGAAGCAATGGGATGAAACTGAATGGGAGGAGACACAGATTAGATATTAGAAAAAACTTTTTGACAGTTAGAGTGATCAATGAGTGGAACAAGCTGCCACGAGAAGTGGTAAGTTCTCCTTCAATGGATGACTTCAAACAGAGGCTGGACAGACATCTGACTGGGATGATTTAGCGAATCCTGCTTTGAGCAGGGGGTTGGACCAGATGGCCCAGGAGGTCCCTTCCAACTCTACGATTCTATGATTCTATGATTGGCTATGTAGAGATTGGGTATTCTATCTCGGAACACTCGTACATTCTGGTCATTACAGATCATGTCACCAAATATGCGGTGGCCGTACTCACCAGAGACCAGACAGAAGAGTCAGCCGCTGAGTCGGTTCAAAAACTTTACACAAGTGTTCGGGTGTCTGCAGAGAATTCATTCAGACTAGGGAGCATGAATCCAGGGCACCCTTGGCATCAAGCATTGCCGCACAACCCCATACCACTCCCAAGGGAACGGGGCATGTGTACGGTTTAACCACACTCCTCTTCAGGTTCTAGGGACTCTGGAGGACAGTCAAAAGGCTCACTGGCTGGAATACCTACCCGAGTTAGTTGATGTTGGTCTACAATAACAGGGTACACAGCACCACCGGCTACCCCCCGCGTATGCTCATATTCTCGAGAGCAGGCAGGGAAATCAAGTGTCTTCAAATGCCTAATCCAGTGCGCCCACCACTAAGAAATACCACCACTTGGGTGCAAGAACATCGCCGGCAGTTGAGGGCTGTGTACAAGGTTGTGGGGGAGCATCTGAGACAAGTGTTGCACCTCAACTCGAGGCCCATGTAGAAAGACGAGTATGTTCCAGGTGATTGGGTGATTGTTAGGGCCTAGAGGCCATCTAGAAAGTTGGATGGGCGATGGGAGGCAATCCCATATGTGGTGAAAACAGTGGTATACTCAAACATTCCGGTCTATGAGGTAGAGCCAATAAGAACTGGGGGACCCTCGCAGAATCTTCATCATAACATGTTGAAACACTGCACCTTCGAAGAGCCTATGGCTGCAAAGGAGGCACCTACTTCTACCTTAAGAGCAGCAGAACCTCAGGTGGTTGAGGGATGGAGGGTGGTCCCAGTTCCAGCACCAACAGAGCCTCCAGATGTTTCTGGGCTATCATCCAAGGAAGAAGTTGTGCATCCAGCAGCTCCTTATCCAAAGGATGAGCCCACCGAATCTGATCCTAGGACCATGTGTAGGACAGCCATATCTAATGCTGATTTACCTTCACAGCACTATGCTCAAGAAGAATTTGTATGGGGAGGGTTGCCAAGGACATCAACCTCTAGTGGGGTAGCATGTGAGATGTGTGTTGGTTCACCAGAGCAGTATAATTGACCCATGTCATATGCGTATAAAACCTCAGTAAGTGGGACTACGATGTGACTAATGTGAGACAACAGCAAGAGGAAGTGCGGCCATCTTAAGGTGAGTCTGCAGCAATGAGAAGAAGGAGAGGAAGTGCTGGAGAGAAATCTGATAACATCCTCTCGCAGATGCACCTCACTGAGACCAGAACAGTGGCAGATTGGAGCTGAACATGTCCATGACCAGAACCTGTCCAGATGTGAGGAGATCTTTGCCAGGCAAGCTGCTAAGCAACGGAAAAGGCCAGGATCTAGAGTGAGAGGTGCTGGACGCCCCTGAAGAGTTAAGACACAAGCAGTAACGGTACTGCTCACCTGTTGGAGGTGCTCCGCATCCACCTGTATACACTAATTGTTTGTCCTGAGCAGACTCGGGACGGTAAGAACACTAAAGACCACTGCACTGCCACAGTAAGTAAATGTGCATGCACCACACTACATTCTAGTGCCAAAAGACATAAGGCTGGAATAAAGCCTATAGTCACATAATTAAGTATATGGACTGTTAAGGCCATGTTTATTGCCAGAACTTTCTGATTTATTGCCACTATTGATGGGCAAGCACTAAAATGCTTGGGTGCTTGTTGCTCGGGTCAAGCATATTGAAATGCTCAGGTTCTCGACCCGAGCAACGAGCCCAATGTAAGTCTATGGGAAACCTGAGTATTTTTGCTACGACCCCCCCCTCCCCCGAGGTCATTTTAGGGTCTAAAAACGTCAGAAATTGTTGGGAACAGTGCTCAAATGACATGGGAACATCATGGGGAAGACCCCTGGAAGCATTTCTGGATCACAGGTCACAGCTAGGGATGAGCGAGTAGTGAAATATTCGGACTCGCTGTACTGGTTACGAGTAGCTCCTGTGATGGAATCAGCTTCTGCTGATTTGATTTCTAGAGTGGACCCTCTGGGTCATGGCACCCACCCACCTCGGTCGAGTTGACCTTGGGAGGAACCACCCCCTATACAGGGAGTGTCAAGGGCAAGACCAAGGGGGTGAGTCACCACGACTGCTGGAACCAGAAGGCCGGCTCAAGGAAGACACAAGTGTGAGTGTCTGGCTACAGGGAACGTGCAGAGTACAAGACAAGACAAAGCATGGTCACAGAGTTTCTTCAATAAAGCGTGGTCTCAGGGTTTAATCAGGTTCAAGATGTGATAACAAGGACAAAATGATATATAGCAAGATACGTGTGAGGGTAAGCCAAGGTCCAAGGCATAATACATGCTAGCTGGCACGCCAGAGTTCTGGCAAGGGCTAGATGGCATCGGACTTCGGACATCTGGAAACGATCTACAGGCTCCGGACATCAGGCTGCCGACATCAGCTCCAGAGATGAGACCGCAGTCATCAGGCTCCAGACCTGTGGCAGCGATCAGCAGGCTCTGGGCATCCAGCAGGCAAGCCAGGGTTCAGGCAAGGAAGCATGCCAGAGTTCAAGACATGGTGCATGTTAGGAGACACGCCAAGGTCCAAGGCAGGGTTCAAGGCAGGATGTGTGCTAGGGGGCACACCAGGGTCCAAGGCAGGGTGCAAGGCAGGGTGCGTGCTAGGGGTACACCAGGGTCCAACGCAGGGTGCATGCTAGGGGACATGCCAGGGTTCAGACAAGGGCCTGTGCATGCTAGAGGGCACGCCAGGGTACAGGCTAGGGCCTGTGCATGCTCGGAGGCATGCTAGGGTTCATGGCAGGACCTGAGCGTGCTTTAGAGAAGCATGGGGAGGTATGCCAAGGAGCACGCTAGGGCTTGCACGTGCCAGGAGCCATGCAATATAAAGATATAGCTCAAAGCAGAGTACATGGCCAAAGCGCATACAGACAGCACAGCGAGGCAGGCTTGTGCAAGAGAGCACGATAGGACAGAGCATAGGGAAGAAGACGAAGTACAAGCACAGAGCGTGTGGGAAAAAGCACAACAGGGCAGAGTGCAGGGGCACAGAATACAGGGAGCGACCAAGCAGGACCATGCAGTCTAGCAGGGAAGCAACATGATAGTCAGGACCCGACCACAGGAAGGGGCGGTCTGATATAGGGCATTAGCATCTGGACTTCAGCTGGACGGTCAGGACCATGGGGAGGACTTCTGGTTCGGGTCCTCCAGGATCATAGAGAGGACTTCTAGGTCAGGTCTTTTAGAAGCATAGAGAGGATTGCTGGATGAGGTCCTCCTGGACCATAGAGAGGATCACTGTCAGGTCCTCCAGGACCATAGAGAGGATCACTGTGTCGGCTCCTCCAGGACCATAGAGAGAAACTGTTTGCAGGCCGCAGGGTGTGCGCCAGGCACAGGCAGCAGCCGAAGGATCCAGCATAGGAGAAGTGTGCGCGCACCAGCAACGGCATGAAGCCACAAGGTGAGATGTGCATGCACACTAGTAACGGCATACAGCCGTAAGGTGAGGGGCGTGTGCACACCAGCAACGACGTACAGCCGCAAAGCAAGATGCATGTACGCACACGAGAGGGACCCCCGGAGCGCTCGCAGGGAACGGCAATGAGGACAATGTGGCATGACAGGCATTACACTGGGGATCATGCAGCACCAGCAGCATGATAGGCATGTCTGGGGATCATGCAGCACAAGCAGAATGACAGGCATGACAGCTCCTAATACTTGGGTACTCGTAACGAGTAGCAAGTCCAATGTATGTCTATGGGAAATGTGAGGAATGGGTGGAGACTATGTGTGCAGGCAGAGAATGTGTGCATGGGTCTGTTGGGCTGTGTGAGTGCAGGCTCTGCCGGGCTGATCGGGGGTCTGTCCGGGCTCTGCTGGGCAGATCGGAGGTCTGTGCAGCACAGACCCCCAATGTAAACAATGTTGTCAGAGTCTTACACCACTCTTAGAGGCGCACGATAAAACATACAGAAACTAAACCAAATTTGATTTTCCTGGGAAATCTGTTAAGGAACATCATTTCTAGGGTAATGATTTGTATGTAAAGCAAAATAAATAACCCCCCAAAAAAGTGTTCCTCCTTCTCTTCAGCTATGTTCACGCGTAGCGTTTTTGATGCTTTTTTCAACTTTACCATTGCTTTCAACCAAGACAAATGCATTCACTGGGAAATGTCATTTTAACACTTTACAACCTTATCTGGCCATGCTGTGTGTGACACATCATCTGACACATCCTTTTTCATTTATGAAAGATGGACTCTGAAAGTCACAAAGCTTATTTTTATAAGGCCATCAGGCGGCCTTTACTATTCTTAAAGGGCCAGCAGTCGGCCCTCACTATTGTTAGAGAGCCATCAACTGGCTATGCTTTGTTGTTCCCATTATTAACCCTAGAACGCATGACCATAAAAATCTACACTTTCACATACCTGGGGCCTTTTAGGCCCATGTGCAAATAACATGGAATAACTCAAACAAAAATAATTTTCAAAGTTTATTTGAAAATTGCAAAGTAAGGATGCATTTCCACTAGCGCTGGTGTCTACCAGGAGGAGATCTGTAATGGATCTGACCTCCTGGTGACCCCAGCTAAGGCTGGCGGAATCCTGGCATTCCAGCAGCCTTAACTGGAGTTACCAAGAGATCAGATCCATTACGGATCACCTCCTGGCAGACCCCAGCGCCAGTGGGAACACAGCCTAAGATGTGAATAATTCAAAACATTACTATGTGCAAAAAAAAAACAAAAGAGTAACTGAACGGGCTTAAAACGCCCAATATGCGCATTTGATATAACTCTTTATAATAATGTTTTTTTGTCTAAAAGTTTTTCATATAAAAGTTGCAGTAAACATGCTGCAGGAATATCTCTTTTCAAAGGTTCCTTTTCTACTTTACTAATGACCGCAACAACTGACAGGACGAGTTCTCTTGTCATCAAAACGAAGGCTTCTCCGAATATCCTCAAATCTATTGACTGACATTGTAGCTTTGTAATGTGGATCTGAAAAAGGGTTCATAAAGAGTCCCCTGATAGGAACATCGTATGATTTTGTACTCCCTGCCAGAAGAGTAAGGCCAATATAAGCATACAGTTCCTCTTTTGTTATATTTTTCCATGTTTTTTTTCTTCCTGAAGTGAAACGTTTTCCTTCTAAGTTAGTACACAAAACTACCTCATCTACAATATCATCTGAAAAAAATTTACAGAACATATCTCTTTTGGACAAGAATTGTGGAATTCCTACAGTTCCTTGAGCAACTCTTACAATATTATGTGATGGGGTTCGTCCAAGAACCTCAGCAGTACTGTTCCAAAAAACATTAGTTTTGGATGTTCTATTTGTACGTTCTGCTGGATCCATTACTTGTTCATCATCTGAAGAATCACTGGACGATGAAGTAGAGACATTAGCTGGTGGCATGTACTCTTCATCAGACAAAGAAAGTTCACTGTCTTCATCACTATCAAAAATGATTGCTTTGATTTCTTGGTCAGTCAAACCCCTGGATGTAGACTGTGCCATTGTAACCTTAGAAGTCAGTAAACTAAAATGAAAAAAAAAAAAAGATTACAATCAGGGTTGTACACTCTTTGTTAGTGTGTGTGCTAAGGGTAAAGTGCAGACCCCTCCTCTCACCTTCAGCAGGTCACCACTTTCTTTTAGGTGCAGTAGAAGCTTTTGGATTTTTGGAACTCAGAAAGTTTCTTTTTCAAGAAACAAGAAAGCTGACTCCTTCCTCCAAAGTCTCTTCAGCAAGTAGCACACAATGAACAGTGTTCAGGACCTATGATGATGTCAGAGACACATGACGTTGTGAGGGAGCCTCCTTCCCAAGATCACATGACCAGGTAGTCAGGCAGAATTCACACTCTTCATAGCAACAGCAGAGTCATAAAGACTGAGTCAAAGTCTTCCCCAGCAACAGTGAAGACAAAAAGACTTAGGATCACATGTAAACCTAGTACGGGCCTAAAAGGCCCCAGGTATGTGAATATTGGGTATTCACAAAATAGAGTTGTTATACCGAAATGCCTGTAACATAAAAATAAATGAACAACTGGAAATGACAAACAACTATATACCTGAGGAATACCTAGAGTTTCAAAATTCTAACTAAAGTAATCTTGCAGAAAATAGAAAACAATTAACAGGGCGGGCCTGTGAGGCCCCAGGTATGCGTTCTAGGGTTGGGTCCCTTATACTGCTATTGCGTATGCAGTGAGTGGCAGGGCTGCCCAAAATTTGGATGCACCCCAATAACCCTTTGAACCGACTTCCTGGAAGTCCACATGAACCCAAAGATCCCATTAAACATTTGGTACTCCCTTAAGGTTTGCCCGTGAAGTGAATGCAAGACCTGCTCCAAATTTGGATGCACCTCAATAACCCTTTGCACAGACGTCCTGGATGTCCACATGAAACCAAAGTTCCCAATATTCATTTGGTACTCCCATAGTGTTTGCCCATGAAGTGAATGCAAGGCCTGCTCCAAATCTAGATGCACCCCAGTAACCCTTTGAACAGATGTCCTGGATAGCCACATGAAACCAACGTTCCTATTATTCATTTGGTACTCCCATACTGTTTGACTAAGCATTGAGTGCAAGGCCTGCCCTGCCCCAAAGTTACACCCCCCCCAATA
This sequence comes from Dendrobates tinctorius, assembly GCF_039654945.1. Taxonomy (NCBI): domain Eukaryota; kingdom Metazoa; phylum Chordata; class Amphibia; order Anura; family Dendrobatidae; genus Dendrobates; species Dendrobates tinctorius. The sequence goes on along the minus strand of NW_027361680.1, from coordinate 3,472,312 downwards.
ACCCTTTGTACCAATGTCCTGGATGTCCACATGAAACCAAAGTTCCCATTATTCATTTGGTACTCCCATAAGGTTTGCCCATGAAGTGAATGCAAGGCCTGCTCCAAATTTAGACACACCCCAATAACCCTTTGAACAGACGTCCTGGGTGGCCACATGAAACCAAAGTTTCCATTATTCATTTGGTACTCCCATAATGTTTGCCCAAGAAGTGAATGCAAAGCCTACTTCAAAGTTACACGCACCCCAATAACCCTTTGAACAGACATCCTGGCTGGTCACAAGAAAGCAAAGTTCCCATTATTCATTTGGTACAACCATGCTTTTTGCCTATGCATTGAATGCAAGGCTTGCAGAGCCCCAAAGTTACACGCACCCCAATAACCCTTTAAACAGACGTCCTAATGTCCACATGAAACCAAAGTTCCCATTTTTCAGTTTGTACTTTCATAATGTTTGCCCATGAAGTGAATGCAAGGCCTGCTCCAAATTTGGACACACCCCAATAACCCTTTGAATAGACGTCCTGGATGGCCACATGAAAACAAAGTTGACATTATTTATTTGGTACTCCCATAATGTTTGCTTGTGCAGTGAATGCAAGACCTGCCACAAATTTGAATGCCCACAATACCCCTTAGAAGAGACGTGGAGGAGGGCCTCCTAAAAATCTGTTCCCATTACAAAGAACCGGGTCTCCTATACTTGTAATGCCCATGCAGTAAGTTTATGGGCTGACAAATATTTCTCCCTGGGGGTATACAACAACATACTGTCTAAACATTTTGTTTACGGGCATCATAAACAGCTTTAAAACAATAATGTTGGTGTTGCATCATGGATCACAGTCATCCTGGTGGTAGAGTGGTGGTGGATGATGAGGATGAGGAGAAGGAGGAGGACAACAGCAAATAGGCCAAATCAGGATGTGTATACGATTGTGTGTGCGTGAAGAGGTGAATGGGAATAGCCCTCCCAAAAAAACCCACTGGATTTGAGTTTGTTACGCTGCTATCACTCGGTGGTGAAGAGAAGTCCTGCCCAATCCAGCCCTTGTTCATTTTTATAAGAGTCAGCCTGTCAGCATTTTCAGTTGACAGGCGGAAGCACTTATCAGTTATAATTCCACCAATGGCAATTAAAACCCGCTCTGACAAAACGCTAGTGGCAGGGCAGGCCAGGACCTCCAAGGTGTAGAGAGCCAGTTCATGCCACGTGTCCAGATTGGATATCCAATATTTATAAGGCACAGGGGAATCACAGAGGATGTTGGTACGGTCAGCAAGGTACTCCCTCAGCATCTTCCAAAACTTTGCACTCTTTGTGAGAGTACCCCACGCCTCAGGGCCTGTGCAATGGGAGGGTCTGAGAAAACTCTCCCAGAACTGTGCCAGTGTTCCCTTGCCTCTGCTGGATTGGAGTTGTGTCCCTCTCGCCTGTACTCCTTGGTGTTTCAATGAACTGTAACCTGTGGAAATTTTTTTAATAATTCCCCAACAAATGCCTCTGGTACTACACTATTTAAGTACACCTGTCTGCCTTTGGAATAAGAGTTTGAAAGTCCTCCTTGCAGCGTGGGTCTAGAAGTGTCACCAACCAATAATGATTGTCACCCAAAATTTTGAGAACACAAGGGTCACGGTCAAGGCAGTGTAACATAAACTCAGCCATGCATGCCAGACTGCTAACAGGCAAGACTTCCATGTCCTCACTAAGAGAACTACTGACCATGCTCTCATCCTCCTCCTCTTCCTCCTCCTCCCTGTCCTCAGGCCATCCACGCTGAACAAACAATATGACAGTTATGCTTGTAGTAACATCTATAGCGCTTGAAACTAGCTTCTGTTCTTCCTCCTTCTCCTCTTCCTCATTGTTACCCAATCCACGTTGGGATGAGATGAGGCTGAGCTATGTGTAATCACCCTGTATGGTTCCTTGCTCCATCTCATCATACTCCACCTGGAATGCATCTTCTTTTATTGTGATTCATATGTAAATTTAAAACAGAAACAAGCACAATGTACAATCAAAGTATGAAATTATTTTATTATTCCACATGGAAAATTTCTTTAAAAATATCATAAATTACAAAGATGAATTATACAAGCCAAAATAACCTCTATGGAGGGACAAAAAGAGGCTATGAAATACTTAAAGATATGTGATTATGCATATACAAAAACGAACTGGTACTGGCCCTTTAATTGTAGCCATTATAAATTAATAATAAATAGCATCATGAACAATTGCATTAAAGCCTAGCAAGCCATGGCCAATACATATGAATAATGAAAACCACTCTCAATGTGTTTCCTCACTACCAGGGCTCAGTCACCGCATTACAATTATATTAGTAACTCACATATAAAGTTTCCTGTGCCACGTCCCTCACCCCAACGCGCGTTTCGTCCTCTTCATCAGGGGGCGTATCAAGGAAGGGGGAGAGCAGGTTTTTAAATCATTCAAGCGCCAATAAAAATGTGCTAAATGCGGTCACATGTGTATATTTGAATAAGCCGATCTAAATGCGGCACACAGCATCATGTCTCTGCTGCCTCACAAATGACCCATCATCTCCGGCTGGTGAGACACAAACACACAGGTTACCATAGTATCAGGCTAAACCTGTGAGTCAGCTGACTCTTATTAGCCAGGGACAGCAGGGTCTAGGCGTTGGAGAACAAAAAGCTGCACGCTCTATAGTGGCTTCATCAATGCTATTATAAAGTGACCAGTGTCTATTATGTGCTCAAAGTGCGCACAACATTAAAATACTAATTTTATACTATAACCATAAAAAAGGTGTATTATAAATAAAAATACAAAAAATGCCCAAGATTATGTACATGAACATAAATATCCAATGTACATCAATTATTATGTGCAATTAATATGAAGTGAAACCTCATAAATTAACAGTGTCACAGAATATTATATAAAGAATACTTTTTTATATAGCGCGCAAATATATACAATTATACAAAACATTATTTGTGGTCTACAAATTTATCTAAAATGAATATTATACATTACTCAATAATTATACCAGTGAAAATAATTACAGAACATGTAGACCACATAAATAAATTCTTCTTTAATAATTGTGCTCTTGTTGTCAACCACATGATGTTGATGTTAATGTTGTTGATACTGTACATGTATATGTACCCTTTTTCCCCTCCCCTTTCTTTTTATCTTTTCTTTTCTCCCCTACCTACTTCTCCCTCATTTTTTCCTTCCTTCTCGCCTTAGACCAACCCTTACTTAACATTGCGCCAACTGTACCTGAGAACTGGTGTTGTGTTTAATGGTGTTGTGAAAAATTTCAAAATAAAGAATTTACAAAAAAATAAATAAATTCTTCGAAGATATTTCTTGATGATATTAAAGTAGCACAATTATATGACATACTCCGCCTTAAAAACTAAAAAATAAATACATAAAAATTAGATTAATACATAAAATGTACCCAATTACTCCCTAAACCCATAAAAACACAGCAATATTAACCCAAGAAATTCCCCACTACAAATATGCACTAAATCCAAAGCTTTCATTTAATCCATTAGGCACTATGGTTCCCAATCTATAGATCCATTTACAATCCAATTTGGCAAGGTTCTTACTTAAATCACCACCGCTAGATCCCAATTGCAATGCATCAATGCCTTTAGCAAAAAACAGGGACAAATCACTTTTATGATGATAAAAAAAAGTGTCTAGGAATCGTTTTGAGAAGGGACGGATCCTCAGCATTCTGTCCCTTTTCAATGTCCCTCACATGCTCCCTAATGCGCACATGCCACTCTCGTGTGGTAAGCCCTACATAAAGCTTACCACAGGGGCACTGCGCACAATAAATAACCCCTTTTGTTGAGCATGTAATAAAATGCCTAATAAGAAAGTTGCGTGTGCCTACAGCATAAGAAAATTCTTTAGTTTTTACCATGTTGGCACACCCTTTACAGTGTCCACAAGGAAAGAATCCTTTCATTTCTAACCATGTGCTATTGCTAGGCATCGATGTTTCATAATGGCTATGAACCAATAAATCTTTAAGATTCTTAGATCTCCGAGCTGTGATTAAAGTTGAAGATGGTAAACACCGGATCAGACAATAGAATAGGCCAGTGTTTCTGAATGATGTCCTTAAATTCAAACCACTGGCTATTGAATATAGATATTAACTGGACCTCACTTTCTCTTTCCTTAACTACTCAGAATTGAGAGTCCTCAGTGGTTGATACCTTTTAATGGCTAACTGAAAAGATGGTTGATACCTTTTAATGGCTAACTGAAAAGATGGTAACACATTGCAAGCTTTCGAGACTACTCAGGTCTCTTCTTCAGGCTAGACCTTCTCTTCAGGACCTTCTCTTCTCTTCAGGAAGAGACCTGAGTAGTCTCGAAAGCTTGAAATGTGTTACCATCTTTTCAGTTAGCCATTAAAAGGTATCAACCACTGAGGACTCTCAATTTTGAATATTTTTCTATCTACTGGCTAACGCGGTACAAAGATATACATCTTTCCTTAACTACAGCATTTTTCTACATAAGTTCGTTTCTAGAGGTATTTTTGGCCTGATGGTAACCTCGTGTAAACATTCTTTTGGAATAGCCTCTATCACTAAATCTCTTTCTAAGGATTTTAGATTGTTGCTCAAACGAAAATTCGTCAGAACAAATATGTTTTATTCTAAGAAACTGACCCACGGGTATCCCAGCTATGGTAGATCGTGGATGGGACGAAGTAGCGTGCAACAAGGTGTTAGTTGTCGTGGGTTTCCTATAAACCTCTGTTCTGAGGTTTCCATTAGAAGAGGTTTTAATCATGATATCCAAAAAATCTAGATCCCTCCCAACCTTATAGGTTAATTTAATGTTCAAATTATTTTGATTGAGTTTGGTCATTAGTGCATCCAAGTCCTGTTTGGGGCCTTCCCAGATGAACCACACAGCATCAATGTATCGCATCAAATGATGTGTGTTCTCTATACCTGGGACGGGGTTACTGATAAAAATTTCTCTCTCCCACGCCCCCAAAAATAAATTTGCATATGAAGGGGCGCAGGAGGCACCCATAGTTGTCCCCTGCTAATGTAGAAAGAATTTTTTATTTAAAATAAAACAATTGTGTGTTAAAACAAATTCTAACAGGACTAGGAGCAATTTAACTAACTCCGAATCAAGGTTACTGGTTTGGAGATACCAAGACACAGAAGCCAAACCATCCTTGTGTCTGATAGACGTGTACAGGGATTCCACGTCTGCCGTGACCATTATCATGTCATTAGATAATTATTTGGAGCGCAAGATTGTTCCTAGAGGATTACGCATCCAATTATTTCCTACTTTTAATTTGGAAAATGAATGTCTCATTAAGAGGAGGATGGATGCGGTCTCTTTGTGTTCATTGACGTTCATCCAGATTATTATTGAACATAATATCCAAAGTATAAAATTACTGGATGAAGAGTTTGATAAAACGTTGGCATTAATACGCATGGACATACAGGTGGATGTCTTAGAACGGCATCTTAAGGATATTGAAAAGGATTTAGAAAAATGTGAACAAAATATTAGTGATGGCAAGAAAAAGAAATTTGCGAGAGATGTGACTGATTATGAGTCCAGAAAAATATTTCGATGGCAAAATGCGGACAAAAATAAAAATCAGCCAAAAAGAAGTGAGTCCATGAATTCTTTCTCTTCATCGGTTGGAGCTTATGGGTCTGAGAGTGACAGAGAATCCTCTTATAGATCAGGACCTGTTACAAGATATGTCTATCAAAATAAAAAAATAACCCAACCTTATAAAAACCAAAGAAAAGAGAGAAATTATGAGAATGATAAAAGCAAGGTAATTAATTTGTCATCACATGTACTTACTCTACCTCAAATTGAAGTCTTAGAAAAAGGTCTAACCTTTTCACCATCCTGTTCTATAGATCTGTTTCTAACAATTAAGGACGTCCACCTGTTTGCCCGTAAAATCCTCTTGAAGAAGTTTAATTTTAACGGCGGAGGGTCTCAACACTGGAGAGGAGCAGGAGGCCCTTCAGGTGTTGGAATCCTTGGCGGAGGAAAGTGATTTTTCTTCTGAGGTAAGCAATTTTCCAAAAAAATTATTTTGTAAGTCAAAAAAATTCCCTGCATTGAGTGTTTGTCCGGCAGTGGAATTTTTTACTAAAATTGTGTCTAATGATATTGAGAAATTGGCTGAGACTAAAAAGAAAAAATTTAATTTAACATATGAACAACAAAAAGCCTTGGAAGAAATGCAAAAATGGAAGGATGTGGTCTTTAAGGCCGCAGATAAAGGGTGCAACCTGGTGATATGGCCTAATGAGCTATATGAAGATCAGGCATATAGACTCTTGAATTACTTTAATTGCTATCGCAGGCTGCCTTCTAATCCTTTGCAAGCATATCAGGAGGAATTGATCTTTATATTGGAAGAAGCAGTCATTTCAGGAATTATCCCCAAACAGGTGTTGGAAACGATACAGAAACTTAGCCCTAAGCTTCCAACTTTTTATTTGATTCCTAAAATTCATAAAGATCACCTCAATCCCCCCGGGAGACCGATTGTGGCAGGTAATGTTGGGCTGTGTGAGATTATCTGCGTCACTATAGATTATTATCTAAGACCCTTTGTGACAAGTCTACCATCTTATATCAGGGATACCATGTCTGCCTTGCAGAGATTGGATGGTATGCAATTGACTAATGACATGATAATGGTCACGGCAGACGTGGAATCCCGAAACACGTCTATCAGACACAAAGATGGCTTGGCTTCTGTGTCTTGGTATCTCCAAACCAGTAACGCTTGCATGATTTAAAAACCCGCTCTCCCCCTTCCTTGATACGCCCCCTGATGAAAAGGACGAAACGCGAGTCGGGGTGAGGGACGTGGCACAGGAAACTTTATATGTGAGTTACTAATATAATTATAATGCGGTGACTGAGCCCTGGTAGAGAGGAAACACATTGAGAGTGGTTTTCATTATTCATATGTATTGGCCATGGCTTGCTAGGCTTTAATGCAATTGTTCAAGATGCTATTTATTATTAATTTATAATGGCTACAATTAAAGGGCCAGTACCAGTTCGTTTTTGTATATGCATAATCACATATTTTTAAGTATTTCATAGCCTCTTTTTGTCCCGCCATAGAGGTTATTTTGGCTTGTATAATTCATCTTTGTAATTTATGATATTTTTAAAGAAATTGTCCATGTGGAATAATAAAATAATTTCATACTTTGTACATTGTGCTTGTTTCTGTTTTAAATTTACATATGAAACAGATGGGTTTGTTAAAGATAATATGTGAGGTACATTGATTTATCTTATTGGATCTTTTGGTTGATTTTAATTCTTTTATTGTGAGCAGAGAACATTTCAGAACATAGAGAAGCAGGATGGTAGCGCTAATTATGGCATCATCGCCGCTCATCATCTTGGTTAAATCCTCAAAGTTTTGGAGGATGGTACATATGTCTGACATCCATGTCCACTCCTGAGGTCTTATGTGTGAAGTCCGAACTGAATAACGACGGCCTTGTTCATGCTGGTAGTCAACAACCGCCTTTTTCTGCTCATTCATCTTTTCCAACAGCTGCAGCGCAGAGTTCCAATGCGTGGGGACATCACACAACAGTCAGTGAGCAAGCTGCAAATGCTGCTGAAGCACGGCAAGAGCGGCTGAAGCTGTAGCTATTTAAAATGGGCACACAGGCAGCGTACTTTCACAAGCAGATCTGGCAGCTCTTGGCAGCTTTTGAGAAACCATTGAACAACGAGGTTAAGCTCATGGGCCAGGCATGGTTCGTGTGTGCACTTGCCTCGTTTCAAAGCCGCCACAAGGATCTGGCCATTGTCACACACGACCATGCCTGGCTGCAGGTTCAGCGGTGTCCGCCACATATCTGCTTGCTCTTTCAGAGCTGTCCACAACTTTTAAGCATTAAGCGGTTTGTCACCTAGGCATTTTAGCTTCAATACAGCCTGTTAACGCTTGGCTGAGGCATTGCTGCAGTGCTTCCAGCTTGTGACTGATGTGGTCATTTTGGAGATGGAGGCTGAAGAGGAGGGGGAGGAAGTGCAGGAGCTGTAGACTGTGGGAGCAACCCTGATTGATGAAGGGCTCACAATCCTCGGCAATGGGACGATGTGTTCCATCCCAAGGTCTGACTCGGTCCCGGCTTCCACTATGTTAACCCAGTGTGCCGTCAGCTAGATGTACCATCCCTGCCCACAAGCACCTGTCCATCCGTGGTTAGGTGGACTTTCCCAGTAACTGCATTGTTGAGGGCATGGATAATGTTGTGGGACATATGCTTGTGTAATGCGGGGACGGCACACCGGGAGAAATAATGGCAGCTGAGGACCGAGAACCGAGCAACAGCCACCGCCATCAGGTTGTGGAAAGCTTCCGTCTACACGAGCTTAAAAGGCAACATTTCAAGCACAAGCAGCCGAGAAATGTGTGAATTTAGTATGGTGCCTGTGGGGTGTTGGCTGCATATTTGCGCTTGCGTTCCAAAGACTGGGGTGTGGACAACTGAACACTGTGTTGGGACAAAGACGTGGATGTGCTTGATAATATTACCGCCATGTCCGCCCGCCCTTCCCGTGCTCCGGTCTCCCGACGGGCTGCTGGCACCGGGGTGTGCCGCGCTGTCACTGTGGTCACGGCCTTGCAGCCTTCCCTCGCTGTCCGTGCATGCGCACTCTAAGGCCTCAGCCACGTGCTTGCCAGGTGCACTAGGCTTCTGCCACAGTCCTGACCCAGAAGTGATCTCGCTGGGTGCCCGGTGTCAGGTATATCAGACAGCTTTGGCCATTCCTCAGTGTCTGATTATCATTTCCTGCACTTACCTGTGTAGGTGCTCTCCAAGGTCCTTGTACGTGCTCTGCTTTGACCCTGTACACTCCCAGTGCATGCTCTGCTCTGCTTTCTCCTAGTACACTTTCCAGTGTGTGCTTTGTTCTGCTCTGTCCATGTACGCTTCCAGTGTGTGCTCTTCTCTGTCCCTGTATGCCTCCAGTGCATGCTCTGCTCTCTCCCAGTACACTTTCCAGTGTGTGCTCTGCTCTGTCCCTGTACGCCTGCCAGAGCATGCTCTGCTTTGCCCAGGAACTTGCACCCTCTGAATTTTGCCTTGTCCAGGACCCCGTGTCTCTCTCCTCTGTAAACTCTGCCTTGTCCCAGATCCCGTGTCTCTCTGCAGCTGTTCAGTTCCGTCTCATTCTCAGTGAGTGCCCTGATTCTTCTCCTTGTCCTCGAGCCCATCCTCTGGCACTAGCTATTATGTTATACCTTCCTCCTGGGCCTGGTTCCAACTGGTCGGTTCCAACTGGTCACCTCGCCCAGGTTTGGTCGGTACCGCAATCCAGTGGGTCCACTCTAGGTTTCGTAACAGAATAATCAGGCCATGGACCCGGCTGGTACCTCGGCTGCTGCTCAAAAGGAGTTGGTGTACTTGCAGGAGAATCAGACTCATATAATGTCTTTCATGAAGTCCATGTGTTCTGTCTCCGACACCTAATTCATAATCTTTAATTGTCTATCTGATAATATTACCAGTGAAAATCCAGAATGTTCAATTTCTTCCACAGATTTAATGTTTTCATTGTTTCTGGCTCCATCTAGTGGCCAGAGTCATAACCGCAGTGTTATTCTATTTACTTTCATTTTGCTTCTATTTTCCCTCCATTCACAATGTATTCTGGGAAGGTTGCAAGGCACCCTGGTAAGTTTTGCAAAGGATTATGGTTAGTCCAGCCCCCATTTTCCCTCCAGTTCTCCATTTTCTCTTAGCCTGCATCCTGGAAGCATCTCATTCCTCTCCTTCCCTTGTGTCAGCATCGCTGGTATGTAAACATGCTTCCTGTATCTAATTTCTGTCTCAGATCACCCTGCTCAGTTAGTTTCCCCCTCCTCAGCTAGTAGTGCAGATGTTGATTCTTAATGTATTATGTATGATATGTAGCCCCGATGTACCCTGTATTGACTCAGTATATGTTTTATTAGTTCAGTGAAGAGTAGAGTTGAGCGATACCGTCCGATACTTCAAAATATCGGATCGGAATGGATCGGCCGATCTTTAAAAAAAGTATCGGTATCGCCGATGCCGATACCGGAAGTCCCATTCAAGTCTATGAGACTTCCGGTATCGGAATTGGAAAAACCCTTTCCTGCCCTTGTACAGCCTCTCGGGGGTCTGTACGGGCCTTCCGGGGGTCTCTGCCGGCCTGCCGGGGGTCTGTGCCGGCCTGCCGGTGGGCTGTGCGGACTGCCCGGGGTCTGTGCACCCTGTGGGGGTCTGTACCAGCCTGCCGGGGGGCTGTGCCGGCCTGCCGGGGGGCTGTGCTGATGTCCGGGGGTCTGTGCAGGCATCGTCCGATGGGACTACAAGTCCCATCGGGCGATGCCTGCTACCATGACAGTGATTGACACATTAGCCAATGATGGGACAGTAGTAGTCCCATCATCCGGCAGTTCTCTACCCAAGATCATCGTGGGACACACTCGTGGACTGCTTCGGATCATGGGTGAGTATTTTTGTGGTTTGTTATGTTAATATTTATTCCGTAGACGACAATGGCTTCGGGGAACAATGTGACAAGTATTGGTAAGTATGTTACTCTATGTTATATGTACTGTATGTCTATGTATGTATTGTATGAATGTATTGTATGTAGCATGCATGTAGTATGTATGTAGTATGTATGTAGTATATATGTGGTATGTATGTAGCATGTAGTATGTATGTAGCATGCATGTAGTATGTATGTAGTATGTATGTAGTATGTATGTAGCATGTAGCATGTATGTAGCATGCATGTAGTATGTATGTAGTATGTATGTAGCATGTAGCATGTATGTAGCATGCATGTAGTATGTATGTAGTATGTATGTAGCATGTAGTATATATGTGGTATGTATGTAGTATGTATGTAGCATGCATGTAGTATATATGTAGTATGTATGTAGCATGTAGTATGTATGTAGCATGCATGTAGTATGTATGTAGTAAATATGTGGTATGTATGTAGCATGTAGCATGCATGTAGTATGTATGTAGTATGTATGTAGCATGTAGTATGTATGTAGCATGCATGTAGTATGTATGTAGTATGTATGTAGCATGTAGTATGTATGTAGCATGCATGTAGCATGTAGTATGTATGTAGCATGCATGTAGTATATATGTAGTATGTATGTAGCATGTAGTATGCATGTAGCATGCATGTAGTATGTATGTAGTATGTATGTAGCATGTAGTATGTATGTAGCATGCATGTAGTATGTATGTAGCATGTATGTAGCATGCATGTAGCATGTAGTATGTATGTAGCATGCATGTAGTATATATGTAGTATGTATGTAGCATGTAGTATGTATGTAGCATGCATGTAGTATGTATGTAGTATATATGTTGTATGTATGTAGCATGTAGTATGTATGTAGCATGCATGTAGTATGTATGTAGTATATATGTGGTATGTATGTAGCATGTAGTATGTATGTAGCATGCATGTAGTATGTATGTAGTATGTATGTAGTATGTATGTAGCATGTAGTATGTATGTAGCATGCATATAGCATGTAGTATGTATGTAGCATGCATGTAGTATGTATGTAGTATGTATGTAGTATGTATGTAGCATGTAGTATGTATGTAGCATGCATGTAGTATATATGTAGTATGTATGTAGCATGTAGTATGTATGTAGCATGCATGTAGTATGTATGTAGTATATATGTTGTATGTATGTAGCATGTAGTATGTATGTAGCATGCATGTAGTATGTATGTAGTATATATGTGGTATGTATGTAGCATGTAGTATGTATGTAGCATGTATGTAGTATGTATGTAGTATGTATGTAGTATGTATGTAGCATGTAGTATGTATGTAGCATGCATATAGCATGTAGTATGTATGTAGCATGCATGTAGTATGTATGTAGTATGTATGTAGCATGTAGTATGTATGTAGCATGCATGTAGTATATATGTAGTATGTATGTAGCATGTAGTATGTATGTAGCATGCATGTAGTATATATGTGGTATGTATGTAGCATGTAGTATGTATGTAGTATGTATGTAGTATATATATATTTATTTATTTTTTTTAAACATTTAACACATTAGCCGGATGATGGGACTACTACTGTCCCATCATTGGCTAATGTGTCAATCACTGTCATGGTAGCAGGCATCGCCTGATGGGACTTGTAGTCCCATCGGACGATGCCTGCACAGACCCCCGGACATCAGCACAGCCCCCCGGCAGGCCGGTACAGACCCCCACAGGGTGCACAGACCACCGGCAGGCCGGCACAGCCCCCCAGCAGGCCGGTACAGACCCCGGGCAGTCCACACAGCTCCCCGGCAGGCCGGTACAGACCCCCACAGGGTGCACAGACCACCGGCAGGCCTGCACAGCCCCCCGGCAGGCCGGTACAGACCCCGGGCAGTCCACACAGCCCCCCGGCAGGCCGGCACAGCCCCCCGGCAGGCCGGCAGAGACCCCCGGAAGGCCCGAAATGACGGCGCATCATGATGCGCACACACCGCGCATCATGATGACGTCATTTCGGCTGTCAATCAACTTTGAACTTCCGATTCCGATGCCCGATATTGAAAAAATATCGGATGTCGGTATCGGAATTCCGATACAGCAAGTATCGGCCGATACCCGATACTTGCGGTATCGGAATGCTCAACACTAGTGAAGAGAAAACAGCTGCACTCTGGGAAATTTTGATTTTCAATGCAAAAACATTTTTATTGAAGACACCACAGGGGAATAGTGCATTGAGGTTGAGGTACCTCAACGCACTATTCCCCTGTGGTGCCTTCAATAAAAAAATTTTTGCATTGAAAACCAAAATTTCCCAGAGTGCAGCTGTTTTCTCTTCACTGGATGACCGTCTGGACTAAGTTCCAGGTTCAGCTTGCACCTACCTCATATCCACAGAGTGCAAGCCTTGTCTGTATCACTATGTTTTATTTGTAGTTTCACCGCATCAATATACCATCACGTTCAATAAAATACAGATTCAACCTACAGTCTTCTTATTGGACCCCGGTATAGTGGTTTAGCTGCCTGTATAAGCTACATGAAGTCTGCTTCAATTAGTAAGGACAGAACAGTGAAACAGCGGCTGTCCAGCTAGTAGGAATACAGAGAGGAGAGCCTTCCATCTTGCAGTACCGCAGTGAAAAAGCGGTTCTCCAGCTTCTGGGAATTCAGGGAAGAGACAGTCTTCCATCTTGCAGGCCCGCAGTGAAACAGTGGCTCTCCAGCAAGTGGGAATACAGAGAGAAGAGCCTTCCATCTTGCAGGACCGCAGTAAAACAGCGGCTCTCCAGCTAGTGGGAAGTCAGAGATAGAAGAGTCTTCCATCCTGCAGAGGCCAGTTACACAGTGCCATCCAGCTAGTGCAATTCAGGGAAAAGACAGCCCTTCATCCAGCTTGCAGGAACTAGTGAAACTGAAGATATCCATCTAGTGAGATTCAAGTCACCGGCTGCACAGAGACTAATACAGCTGCAGCAATCTCTGCACAGCCAAGCGATCCTCCAAGACACTATGACCCCCAAATCACACAGGACAAAATCTGCTACATCTGTCTCCTCAAAGTCTGTATCCATCAGCAGCGCAGTCGCCATTGCCCACACAAATGCTGAAGCCACCAAAATGAGAGCAAGGTATGCTGAAGAAGAGATGCAACTGAAGTTAGAGAAAGCACACATAGATAATGAGAAGGTGCGTGTGGATGCCGCCTTAGAGAGCCTAGCAGTGAAAAGAGAGACTGCTGCAGCACTAGCTGAGGCAGAATCACTATAAGCCACGCACAACCCTTAGCTGCATAGCCATAGCAGTACATCAAGTCTGAAGTTGCCACTGCAAGATTCGCCACAACGCACATCTCAATATGTTAATGAACTTCCTGATCCAAACTATAACCAAGAACACGACACATCTAGTGAAACGAGTGAGAATCATCATGAGGCTCAGCTCCAGGAAAACGTGGAACAAAACAATTCTGCTAATGACTACATTGCCCCTCGCCAGGTAACCAACGTAAATCACCTTGCTGACACACCACACCTCAGACCAAAGCAATATGACACTGGCTGGCGCCACCCTGAGGATACTAACAGGTATGAACGCACCTCACATCACTATCAGGGTGACCCATCACCAGTATACTCTGCTGACAACCGGTTCACATCAGAATTTGCTAAGTTCTTCACACAAAGTGATCTGGTTGCCAAGGGACTCATGAAATTCACTGACCATGCTGAGGGTTACAGACCTTGGAAAGCTTCCTTTCAAAATGTCACTAGGGACTTGGGGCTACAACACAGGGAAGAGATAGACATCTTAGTCAAATACCTGGGAAAAGAGTCCATCAAGCAGGTTCAGAGACATTAATATAAACCACCCTCAAATTGGCCTTAAAGAGATCTGGAAGAGGCTAGATGAGTGTTCTGGCTCAGCAGAGGTGATAGAGAGAGCCTTGTTCAAAAGAATCGATGACTTTCCTAAAATATCTAACCAAGGTCTCCCAAAACTTAGACAGCTAGGTGACCTGCTAAAAGAGGTCCTAGTTGCCAAATGTGAAGGTGACCTACAAGGACTTGCATTCGTTGACACAGCCAAAGGTGTTAAACCAATAGTTCAAAAGTTGCCCTACAATCTAGAGGAGAGGTGACTCACACGTGGTTCCACATACAAATACAAACACAGTGTTCCATTCCCTCCCTTCTCCGTTTTTGTAGAATTTATACACAACAAGCGACAATCAGAAATGATCCCAGCTTTCATTTTGCAATGTCATATGTCACACCATCACCGGCTACAAATCCACGCAGAACATCCGTGGCAGTGCACAAGACTTATGTTTCTTCTCCAAGTTCCAATCACAGGTCTGCTGGCCGCTCTCATTCAGAGACAAAGGTACAGGACCCTGATAAGCAGTTCCCGCTCCATCAGAAGCCTCATCCTCTCCTGAAATGCAGAGCCTTCAGGGGAAAATCTATGCCAGATCGCAGAAGCTTTCTGAAAGAGAATGGTATCTGCTACAAGTGCTGCTCATCCAACACTCATCTTGCCAAGGATTGTAAGCTTAGTGTAAAATGCACAGAATATGGCACCACAGATCATAACACTGCTCTATACCCTGGCCCAGCTCCATGAAGTGCACAAAACACGCCAGCTAACAGTGAGCATAGCGGGGAGGAAAGGAGCACTGATGCAGCTATGCCAGAGATCACTTCACAATATACTGAAGTCTGTAAAGGGACAATAGACAGTAGGTCCTGTTCAAAAATATGCCTTGTCAGAGTGTACCCAAAGGGTCATAGAGACAAAGCTGTAAGACTGTATGCTATCTTGGATGATAAAAGTAATCGATCCCTGGCTAGATCAACATTCTTTGATCAATTCAACATCAAAGGACCAAGCACTCCTTACTCATTAAAGACGTGTGCAGGTACTGTGACAACAGCAGGTAGGAAAGCCATTGACTACCAAATTGAGTCCTTAGATGGACAATTCTGCCTACCACTACCTACAATCATCGAGTGTAATCAGATCCCAGACAACAGATCTGAAATCCCTACGCCAGATGTGGCAATCCATCATGCTCACTTAAAACGCATAGCAAACCTTATACTGGAACTCCACCATCAGGCACAGATAATACTGCTGTTGGGAAGAGATATCCTACAGGTTCATAAAGTGAGAAGTCACATCAATGGACTCCACAATGCTCCCTATGCCCAAAGGCTAGAACTAGGATGGGTCACAATAGGAAATGTATGCTTGGGACATATGCATGCCCCATCTTCTGTGACAAGTATGCTAAAAAATACATTGGAGAAAGGACGCCCATCTCTGTTTCAACCTTCCAACAACGAGTTCCATGTCAAGGAACTACCACACAGCATCCAACTACCCAATCATTTAATAGACTTTAATCATGACAGCAGTGTGGTGTCAGGAAGCTATAAGGATCAGTTGGGGTGCACAGTCTTCCAGAGAACTAAGCAAGACAACCAAGTAGCAATGTTGGTAGAGGACAAGTTGTTCTTAGAGGTAATGGACAAGACACTCGTAAAAGGTGAGACCAACAGCTGGGTTGCACCTTTCCCCTTCAGAACTCACAGACCACATCTACCAAACAGCAGAAATCAGGCATTAAAACATTTCTCCTCTCTTAAACATAATCTGCAGAAGAAACCAGAGATGAGAGATCACTTTTTCTCCTTCATGTCAAAGTTTTTGATAACTGCCATGCAGAACTAGCTCCCACTCTCAAAGACTCTGAAAAATGCTGGTTCCTACCCATGTTTGAAGTATACCACCCTAAGAAACCGGGCCAGATTTGAGTGGCATTTGACTTCAGTGCTAAGTTTGATGATGTCTCCCTGAATGATGTTCTACTGACAGGACCAGACCTCACTAACAAACTACTGGGAGTACTTATGCACTTCCGTAAGGATTCCATTACCTTCATCACTGACATCCAGCAAATGTTCCATTGTTTCCTTGTGAGAGAGAGAGACAGGAACTTCCTAGGATTCTTCTGGTACAGAGACAATGATCCTACTAAAGAGGTCACAGAGTATCGCATAAGAGTGCACATCTTTGTCAATAGTTCTTCTGCAGTCGCCATTTATGGACTCAAAAGGTCAGCTCAAGAAGGAGAAACAGAATACAGATCAGATGTCAGACAATTCATAGAAAAAGACTTATGTTGATGACTGTCTGAAAGCCATGCCTTCAAATGAGACTGCCATCAGTCTTCTCAGGAGAGCCCAAGAGATGCTTGCTTGCTCTAACCCCAGGCTTCACAAAATAGCCTCGAACAGCCAAGAACTCATGAACGCATTCCCTTCACAAGACTTGTGTAACAGTCTCAAAAACTTGGACCTGGGGTCAGACCCCACACCAATGCAACGCAGCCTCAGGCTTCACTGGAATCTACAGCCAGACACTTTCACCTTTCAGGTCAGTTAGGAAGAAAAGCCTTTCACACGCAGAGGTGTCCTGTCTACAATCAACAGTCTGTGCGATCCCCTGGGGTTTGCAGCTCCTGTTACCATAAAAGGCAAAGCCATACTAAGAGACTTAACTAAGGAAACATCTGACTGGGATTCACCTCTACCATCTGATAAGAGAATCCAGTGGGACGTATGGAAGAACTCTTTAGCAGCCCTCTCCAATCTGAATGTTCCAAGACCATACACCCCTGTGCCGTCTACAGAAATACGAAGCCAAAGCCTGTATGTATTTGCAGATGCTTCTGTCAAAGCAATTGCTGCAGTTGCCTATCTCAAAACTGTAGACTCCAAATGTCAGAGCCACATTGGATTCGTTATGGGGAAGGCTAAACTTAATCCACAACCAGAGCACACTATACCAAGGTAAGAGCTTTGTGCTGCAGTCTTAGACGTCAAGTTAGCAGAGTTCATCGCATCCGGGATGGATATCGACCTGACACAAGTTCTACTCAGACAGCAAAGAAGTCTTGGGAAACATCCACAATGAAACCAGACAATTCTATGCTTATGTTAACAACAGAGTGCTACAAATTATGAGATCAGTTCATCCAAATCAGTGGCACTACTTTCCCACTGACCAAAATCCTGCAGATCATGCAACTAGAGCAGTTGACGCAAGTCACCTAGGAAGCACAACATGGCTCTCAGGACCAAAAGAATTATACACTGAGGAACATTGTCTAGACACCTTTGAACTGGAAGGAGAGGACTCAGATGCTGACATTCGCCCTCAGGTGTCTACACTTCATACAATGACTTCTGCTATCCAGCTTGGATCCCACAGATTTGACAAATTTTCAAGTTGGAAGTCACTTACTCGAGCCACTACCTGCCTGACTCATATAGCTGGCTCATACAAAATCACCCTAGCTTGTGACACAGAAAAATGTAAAGGTTGGCATCACTGTAAAAACACCTATGTTACCTTCGACTTGGAATCTTCCAGAAACCACATCATCTCCACTGTTCAGAGATAAAACTACTCTGTGGAAATTCAATGTCTCATTAGCAAAGCACCAATACCAGTGAGCAGCGCATTGAGAAAACTCGACCCATTCATCGACAACACAGTCTGCTGAGAGTAGGAGGCAGACTCAAAGAAGCTAAAATGGAGTTTGAGGAGAAAATCCCTCTTATCATTCCTGGAAAATGTCATGTTGCCTACCTAATCGTACAACACTACCACAATCTCGTCAAACACCAAGGAAGACTATTTACCAAAGGAGCCATCAGAACTGCTGGCCTGTGGATTGTCAGTGCAAAGAAACTCATCAGTAGTGTCATCTATAAATGCATTACCTGCCGTAAGCTTCGTGGTTCCACTCAAACCCAAAAGATGGCTGACCTACCAACAGATAGACTCAGCCCAGACGCTCCTTTTACCAGCGTTGGTCTCGAAGTGTTTGGGCCTTGGTGAGTTGTTGCTCGTCACACGAGAGGCAAACAAACTAATAGTAAACATTGGGCTGTCATGTTTACCTGTCTGTCAATCAGAGCCATCCACATAGAGCTCATTGAGTCACTTGACACTTCAAGCTTCAACAATGCTTTGAGACGTTTCATTGCCATCCCTGGTCCTATCAAACATATACGTTCAGACAGAGGTACCAACTTCATTGGTGCAGTAAAGGAATTGGGAATACCTTCAAACCTAGACCATAAGACTCTCGAGAGGTTCCTCAGTGACTAAGAATGCACATGGTCATTCAACCCACCTCACTCCTCGCATATGGGTGGATCTTGGGAACGAATGATTGGTCTAGTATGGAGAATTCTTGACTCTACTCTTCTTCAGGAAGGCGCAGCGAGACTTACCCACGAAATCCTAACCACATTCATGGCAGAAGCCGCAGCTATAATCAAGACAAGGCCCTTGGTTCCAGTCCCTATTGACCCTGAGGAGCCCTTGTTATTGACTCCAGCTACTCTCCTCACCCAGAAAACAGGACTATCCAGTGCTCCTCCAGGAGGATTCGTTGCTAAGGACCTCTACAAGCGCCAATGGAGACAGGTACAAAGTCTTGCCAATACATTCTGGGACAGGTGGTGCAAACAATATTTGTCTACCCTGCAGCCACGGACGAAGTGGCAATCCACCAGGCCTAATCTGAGGATTGGTGACCTTGTCCTTGTGATAGACTGTCAGGCCCATCGAAACCAGTGGCCACTTGGACTAGTGACTGCAACATTCCCGAGTAAAGATGGCAACGTCCGCAAAGTCAAACTGAGGATGGCGGTCAGGAACACTGCACTGAACTTGCTCACTGAGCCAGTGCGCATGTCCTGAGTAAAACAAACTGTGCTCAGAGATACCTGTGGAGTGGACAGCAGCAGAGAAGGTGCGTACTTCAGAACAGCAGGACCTGAAGCATGTGACTGCTGGGGGCGTGGCCAAAACCTCAGAAAGCTAGGAGCTGCAGGAAAACTCCTAGCAGGGTAACTGCGGGACAAAGTTACAAAGGGGCATAGACAGGGAGGATAGTCAGGTTGTAGCCAATGAGTCATACACGGAGATAGCTGCAAAGTTCAAGAGGGGCGAGCAGAGAATAGTCAGGTCACAGGCAATGAGTCATACACAGAGAAGGTAGCGCAGTACAGAATCAACAGGCAAACTCACAACGGGGAACAGAACCGGGTCAGAACCAAATAAGCAAGCTATAAGACAACAAACAGGCACAGGCACACAGGGGTCAACACACTCGGCCAAAGGCAAAAGTATAACTGACGGGGATTGCAGTTTCTCAGGGGTTTAAGAAGCTCTCCCTGAACCAAAGAGAGGCCACAATAATTAACCCCAGGCGTGCAGGTCAAAGCCTGCACTGGGCTCCAGACATTAACCCCTGACGTGCAGGTCAAAACCTGCACTGGGATCATGACAATGGCCAAAGGGAATGAACTTAAGACATTCTCCAGACCAGTCACCGAGCTGGTCCTATTGTTGTCTTTTGAGAATAAGAATAGTGACATCCGTTTGATTCCAGACCGGGAGTGTTCTGTCTCCGACACTTAATTCATAATCTTTGTCTATCTGATAATATTACTAGTGAATATCCAGAATGTTCCATTTCTTCCATAGATTTAATGTTTTCATTGTTTCTGGCTCCATCTAGTGGCCAGAGTCATAACCGCAGTGTTATTCCATTTACTTTCATTTTGCTTCTATTTTCCCTCTGTTCACAATGTATTCTGGGAAGGTTGCAAGGCACCCTGGTAAGTTTTGCAAAGGATCATGGTTAGTCCAGCCCCCATTTTCCCTCCAGTTCTCCATTTTCTCTCAGCCTGCATCCTGGAAGCATCTCATTCCTCTCCTTCCCTTGTGTCAGCATCGCTGACCCCGGTATAGCGGTTTAGCTGCCTGTATAAGCTACATGAAGTTTGATTCAATTAGTGAGGAAAGAACATCTTGGAATCCCGGTTGTCCGCCTTACAGGCCTCTGACCCAGGGAATGCTTCCCAGCTTGCCAGTCTCCAACAGGAGCTTGTTCAGCAGCATGACACCAAGACTCACATTATAAGCTACATGACTTCTGTGGTTGACCGTCTGTTATCCCTTCAGTCTGCTGCCTTGGCTTCTGCACAAGCTCTGTCTCGTAATCCCGATCCCATCCCGCACCCTCCACCCTGCCTAGGTAAATCACCCTGGTATAATGACGATCCCAAGCTCTGCAGGGGTTTTTGAATCAATGCCATCTACATTTTGAATTATCTCCGCATCAATACCCCACCGATCGGGCTAAGGTGGTGTTTGTGGTTTCTTATTTAGAGGGAGAGTATTGTGAATTCCCTTTCTGATTCCTGAGCCGAAGCTCACTCTGCTCCCTCTGGTGGTTACTGAGAGTAGTGGAGTTGGCCAGGATGATGGAAGTTCCCCACCTGATGATGATAATTAGGAACCTGGGATTACTGGCTGGGTGCATATAATTGAGCTGGCTGCTCTTGAAGGTTGCTGGTGATTTTCCTCCTTGTGCATTTGGAGTTCTTTTGTCCCCTGCCTGATCTGTATGGTTCAGTTAAGTGATTCTTTTGCTAATCCTTTGCATCTAATTTGGTTGTGCCTTTTTTTGCTTTCTGCGTTGTTGCTAGAGTTCAGTGTACTCCCTGCTTGGGGAAGCGTTGGGCCCTGCTCTATATGTTACAGCTTGTGTCAGTTTGTTCAGTCCCCTGTTATGTTATTATCTTTTGCTTTGCTTCCAGTTTATACCAGAGTGCTGATCTAGTGTGGGTGAGGTCGTGTGGCCTCAGGTTTTTTATATGAGAAGTGTTGGATTTTTTTAGGGTTTTGTGCGTGATTGCAGACAGTGTCTTTTCTGTCCTGTTCTGTCTAGACAGCTTGGGCCCCACCATTTGCTCAGTCTGTTTTCTGCCTGTGTTTGTGTCTCATCTTGTCCCACCAACAATATATGTTTGGGGGCTGTCTATTCCTTTGGGGATCTGCTCTGGTGCAGTTTAGATTTCTCCTTTCTGACTTCAGGCTTAGTTAGTTCTCCGACTTTGATGAAGTGTCTAGGGCATCGTAGGAATGCTCCACGGCTACTGCTAGTTGTGTTGATAGGATCAGGGGTTTGCAATCCGCTTAGTTACCAACCTCTCTGGTTTTCTGGTGGCTTAGCCTGTTCATGCTATCCTCCTCAGTGACCCATTCATAGCAGAATCACCAGCCCAACTGTAGACTCTAGGGTACTCAAAAGAAGGAAAGAATTAAAAAAAAAGTGTCAGAATTTTTTAATATATTTTTTCTTCTTTTTCTCTGCGGCCGTAGGAGGATTTTTTCCTTAATGGAGACTAAGCAATTGTCCGATCGTGTTGAACAGCTCGCTGCTGAAGTGTGGGGAATTTCTGCCTATCTCGCTCAATCATCTGCTGTAGAACTAAAGATCCCTACTCCTGATGTGTTTTCGGGGGGGATCGGTCAAAATTTTTGAATTTCAAGAATAACTGTAAACTATTTCTTGCTTTAAAGCCTAGTTCATGAGGGAGCTCGGTGCAGAAGGTTAAAATTGTCATCTCCCTGCTGCGCGACGATCCCCAGGATTGGGCTTTTTCTCTGACACCTGGAGACCCTATTCTGGCTAATGTAGATGCGTTTTTTCAGGCCCTGGGGTTGTTGTATGATGAACCTAATGCTATTGATCAAGCTGAGAAAACCTTATTCGCATTGAACCAGGGTCAGGATGCTGCAGAGTTATATTGCCAGAAGTTCCGAAAGTGGGCGGTCCTTACTAAATGGAATGATGATGCCCTAGCAGCTCTCTTTCGGAAAGGTCTGGCAGAAACTGTAAAAGATGTTATGGTGGGATTTCCCTTCCCCTCTGGTCTGAACGACTCCATGTCATTAGCCATTCAAATTGATCAACGTTTATGTGAACATAAAAGTACGCAAAAGGCGGTGCTGCCTTTTGAACAAACCTCTGAACCCATGCAATGTGATATGGTTTTGTCTAGGGTGCAACATCAAGAGTTCAGAAGGCCTAATAAGTTATGCTTCTTTTGTGGGGACGCCCCTCATGTTATTTCTGTCTTCCCTAAACGAGAAAAACATTTTGCTCATGCATTTGCGGTGGGCAGTGTACAGCCTAATTTCCTGTTGGCAGTTACCTTGATCTGCTCATTGTCTACATTTTCTGCTAAAGCCTTTGTTGATTCAGGAGCAGCCTTGAATCTTATGGATCTTAAGATGCCAAATGTTGTGGCTTCCCCATGGTGCCCCTGAGAACCCCTATTCCTTTGAGGGGGATTGATGCTACCCCTCTGGCGGAGAATAAACCCCAGTTTTGGACCCAGGTAATAATGCAGGTCGCCCCGAACCATCAAGAGAATTGTAAAATTTTCATGATATTGTTGTGCTGGGTTTTCCTTGGTTGCAGGCCCATAATCCTGTTTTGGATTGGAAATCTGTGTCTGTGGTGAGTTGGGGTTGTCAATGTGTTCTTAGTGACACTCCTGTTATCTCCATCTCTCCACAGTCTCAAGATGTTCCTGACTATTTGGCTGATTTTTCTGATGTATTAGTGAGAGTAAATCTGCGTTTTTGCCTCCTCATAGGAGTTATGACTGCGCAATTGAGTTAATTCCCGGTTGTAAATTTCCCAAGGGTCGGCTTTTCAACTTATTGGTACCTGAACATGATGCTAAGCGAACTTATATCAAGGAATCATTGGAGAAGGGTCATATCAGACCATCCTCTTCGCCTTTGGGTGCTGTTTTATTTGTGGCCAAAAAGATAGCTCATTAAGGCCATGTATTGACTATCGTTCCCTTAACAAAATCACTGTTAAATATCAGTACCCGTTACCCCTGATTTCTAATATATTTTCTAGTGTTAAAAGTACTTGTTTGTTTACCAAACTTGACCTCAGGGGGCATATAATCTTATTCGCATCAAGCACGGGGATGAATGGAAGATGGCATTTAATACACCAGAGGGACATTTTGAGTACCTGGTAATGCCTTTTGGGCTCACTAATGCTCCTTCAGTCTTTTATGAACGATATTTTCCGGGACCTTGTGGATAAGTTTTTGATCATTTATCTGGATGATATTTTGATTTTTTCCAGTGATTGGGATTCTCATGTGGCACATGTCCGGACGGTGTTCCCGGATTTTGAGGGAAAATACTCTGTATGTTAAGGGATCGAAATGTCTTTTTGGTGTACAGAGGATTTCGTTTTTGGGATTCATTTTGTCCCCGTCTGCTATTGAAATGGACCTGACCAAGGTACAGGCCATTTATGATTGGATTCAGCCCACTTCTCTGAAGGCTCTTCAGAGGTTTTTGGGTGTTGCTAATTTCTACCGTAAATTTATAAGTAATTTTTCTGGTATTTTTAAACCACTGACGGATTTGACCAAAAAGGGCACTGATGTGGTGAATTGGTCTCCAGAGCCAGTCGCGGCATTTCAGGAGCTTAAGCAAAGATTCACTTCTGTCCGGTTCCACGGCAACCTGATGTTTCGCTCCCATTTCAGGTGGAAATAGATGCTTCTGAGATTGGTGTAGGAGCCGTTTTGTCTCAAGGGATCCGGTACATGGACTGTTTGTATGCTTCGGCAGCTCTTTAGTCCCAGTCTGTCCCTGAATTCTTTCCGCACAGCATGTTTTGTACATGTGTGTCTGTGTGTGATAGTGCATTGTAGTGTGAGGATATGTTTGGTTAGAAGAGTTTGAGTATAAAATCACATTCACATGTTTGGGGCATATTTACAAAATCTGTAAAATCTCTTTCGTATCTGCCTAAGGCCTAATTCAGACATCCATGTTGCACATACGTGTTGTATCCTATTTCACAGATACAGCACATAACCATTATAGTCTTTGGTGCCATTAACGTCTGTCTTTTTTCACAGAGCGCGTGTCCGTGCTAAACTCATGGAGACATGTCGTTTTTTCTCTGGTATCACAGATGAAAAGTGCTAAAACATATCTATGGGTCCGTGAAAAACACGTCCAGCATATGGATGGCATCAGTGTATAATCAGTGTACCATCTGTGGGGTGTACTGTATATCTTTAACATTGCAAAGGATAGAATAAGCTTCTATAGCCATACATGGAAAAATTCTGATAACACTGATGGTAAAAAATGACACACAGACTGTACACTGATGACATCAGTACCATTTTTTCAAGTACGTGTTTAAACACAGACAAGTGAATGAGGCTTTGGGGAATTCCATTTATTTTTTCTGCTTTAGGAACAGACAAGTGGAATGAATGCCCAAACTGATCCTTTGTATAACTGGAGTTCTTCGTTCTGCACATTAATTCCACCAGACTGCTCCTAATATAGAAAAGACATTATGATCTTGCTTTGACCAAATACTTGAAAAAATACATATGGAGCAATCAGAAGCACAAAGGAGCCATTGACTGTGATGGTCAGACATTGTACACCCATGCTTATGTTTGACTTTCCTTACACCAGGTATACATTTGGTTATAAAAGTATAGTAAAAACAATCTACTAAAAAAGCCATATACCTGGCATAAAGACAGTAGGATGTAAGCATTATTGATGTGATTGAGTCTGTCTGCAGAGCGTTACCTTTGAATACGTTTTTGTTAGAGTTGAGCGAAACGGGTTGAAAAAATTCAAAAGTCGCCGACTTTTGGCAAAGTCGGGTTTCATGAAACGAAACCCGACCCTAGGATGAGGTCGGCCACGAGGTCGGCGACTTACGCGCCAAAGTCGCGTTTCAAAAGTTTGTTTTGCGCTCTTTTTCAGCCAATCAGGATCCACGGACACTGTGGGCAACGTGATGACCTAGGCACGGGTCACCACCATCTTTCAGAAGGGCATGCAAGTGATTGGCTTGCTTTGGTGGGCGTCACAGGGGGTATAAAAGGGCGTGCACGCCGACCGCCATCTTACTTCTGCCGATCTTAGTATAGGGAGAGGTTGCTGCTGATTCTGTAGGGAGAGCGTTAGGCAGGGAAGAAGACAAAAAAACTGCTTCTGCTGCTAGCGATTTGGCCTGCACAACACACAAGTCACTGTGTGTGCAGTGCAAGGGGAGGCTATATTGTGGTGTATCAGTGGTGTTGGTTGTTGGGCTGCCTTTTAAGGCTTCCTGACACGCTGGCATTGCTGTTTACCCACTGCTCCGCAAACTGCTTTTTTAAAAGCAATCCAATCTCCCTTATCCTCTAGTCACTTTTGTCACAGCTGTGCCATCGAGCCTGTCACATAGCGCTCAGATATCAGTGGGCCTCACACAATCCACAAGTGTCCAGTGTCCAAAAGTGTGCGCAGAGATTCAAAATCTCCATTATCCTCTCGTCACTTTGGTCACAGGCAGCTGTGCCATCGAGCGTGTCACATAGCGCTCAGATATCAGTGGGCCTCACACAATCCACAAGTGTCCAGTGTCCAAAAGTGTGCGCAGAGATTCAAAATCTCCATTATCCTCTCGTCACTTTTGTCACAGGCAGCTGTGCCATCGAGCCTGTCACATAGCGCTCAGATATCAGTGGGCCTCACACAATCCACAAGTGTCCAGTGTCCAAAAGTGTGCGCAGAGATTCAAAATCTCCATTATCCTCTTGTCACTTTGGTCACAGGCAGCTGTGCCATCGAGCGTGTCACATAGCGCTCAGATATCAGTGGGCCTCACACAATCCACAAGTGTCCAGTGTCCAAAAGTGTGCGCAGAGATTCAAAATCTCCATTATCCTCTCGTCACTTTGGTCACAGCTGTGCCATCGAGCCTGTCACATAGCGCTCAGATATCAGTGGGCCTCACACAATCCACAAGTGTCCAGTGTCCAAAAGTGTGCGCAGAGATTCAAAATCTCTATTATCCTCTCGTCACTTTTGTCACAGGCAGCTGTGCCATCGAGCCTGTCACATAGCGCTCAGATATCAGTGGGCCTCACACAATCCACAAGTGTCCAGTGTCCAAAATTGTGCGCAGAGACTCAAAATCTCCATTATCCTCTCGTCACTTTGGTCACAGGCAGCTGTGCCATCGAGCGTGTCACATAGCGCTCAGATATCAGTGGGCCTCACACAATCCACAAGTGTCCAGTGTCCAAAAGTGTGCGCAGAGATTCAAAATCTCCATTATCCTCTCGTCACTTTGGTCACAGGCAGCTGTGCCATCGAGCGTGTCAGATAGCGCTCAGATATCAGTGGGCCTCACACAATCCACAAGTGTCCAGTGTCCAAAAGTGTGCGCAGAGATTCAAAATCTCCATTATCCTCTCGTCACTTTGGTCACAGGCAGCTGTGCCATCGAGCGTGTCAGATAGCGCTCAGATATCAGTGGGCCTCACACAATCCACAAGTGTCCAGTGTCCAAAAGTGTGCGCAGAGATTCAAAATCTCCATTATCCTCTCGTCACTTTGGTCACAGGCAGCTGTGCCATCGAGCGTGTCACATAGCGCTCAGATATCAGTGGGCCTCACACAATCCACAAGTGTCCAGTGTCCAAAAGTGTGCGCAGAGATTCAAAATCTCCATTATCCTCTCGTCACTTTGGTCACAGGCAGCTGTGCCATCGAGCGTGTCACATAGCGCTCAGATATCAGTGGGCCTCACACAATCCACAAGTGTCCAGTGTCCAAAAGTGTGCGCAGAGATTCAAAATCTCCATTATCCTCTCGTCACTTTGGTCACAGGCAGCTGTGCCATCGAGCGTGTCACATAGCGCTCAGATATCAGTGGGCCTCACACAATCCACAAGTGTCCAGTGTCCAAAAGTGTGCGCAGAGATTCAAAATCTCCATTATCCTCTCGTCACTTTGGTCACAGGCAGCTGTGCCATCGAGCGTGTCACATAGCGCTCAGATATCAGTGGGCCTCACACAATCCACAAGTGTCCAGTGTCCAAAAGTGTGCGCAGAGATTCAAAATCTCCATTATCCTCTCGTCACTTTGGTCACAGGCAGCTGTGCCATCGAGTGTGTCACATAGCGCTCAGATATCAGTGGGCCTCACACAATCCACAAGTGTCCAGTGTCCAAAAGTGTGCGCAGAGATTCAAAATCTCCATTATCCTCTCGTCACTTTGGTCACAGCTGTGCCATCGAGCCTGTCACATAGCGCTCAGATATCAGTGGGCCTCAAACAATCCACAAGTGTCCAGTGTCCAAAAGTGTGCGAAGAGATTCAAAATCTCCATTATCCTCTCGTCACTTTGGTCACAGGCAGCTGTGCCATCGAGCGTGTCACATAGCGCTCAGATATCAGTGGGCCTCACACAATCCACAAGTGTCCAGTGTCCAAAAGTGTGCGCAGAGATTCAAAATCTCCATTATCCTCTCGTCACTTTGGTCACAGGCAGCTGTGCCATCGAGCGTGTCACATAGCGCTCAGATATCAGTGGGCCTCACACAATCCACAAGTGTCCAGTGTCCAAAAGTGTGCGCAGAGATTCAAAATCTCCATTATCCTCTCGTCACTTTGGTCACAGGCAGCTGTGCCATCGAGCCTGTCACATAGCGCTCAGATATCAGTGGGCCTCACACAATCCAAAAGTGTCCACTGTCCACAAGTGTGTGCAGAAATTCTAAATCTCCCCTGTCCTATAGACACCTTGTACCTTGTTTTACATTACTATATAGTTTGTTGGATTTTGTCTATATTTCTACCAAAAATGAGGAAGGCTGGTGGAAGAGGCCGTGGAATTGGGCGGGGGTTGGCAGCTGGTAATGATGGTGTTGGTGGTGGATCTGATGGTAGTGGCAAGAGCAAAATAGGACCGAATGCAGGAGGTGCTGACCCTGCGTCATCGTCTGGCTACATAAGGCCTCGAACGCTTAGTTTTCTAGGAGTTGGCAAACCGCTTTTAAAGGCAGAGCATCAGGAAAAAGTTTTGTCTTACATTGCGGACTCAGCCTCCAGCTCTATCGCCTCCTCTTCTTCAGTTGTAAAAAGTAAAAGCACTGAGTCGTCATTGGAGGCTCATGTTCATGAACCACACCTTTCCTTGTGTCCTTCACCCCAACCAAGATTGAAGGATGACGCAGGCCATACTATTGATTACTCTATGGAGCTGTTTTCACATACCATGCCTGGATTATCAAGTGAAATGGTGAATTACCCAGGCCAAGATGAATCTGACATGGAGTGCACTGATGCACAGCCGCTGATGGATGATTCTGCTGGTACATTCACTCAGAGCACTACATTGTCCTCGCAGTGTACAGAGCCAGATTTTGACCCTGATGAGACTCAGGTGCCCCTTCCCGCACACTATACCACCATACACGGTGACACAGAGAAAGGTGCACATGACATAGAAGAGGAGGTGATGGATGACCCAGTTGTTGACCCAGATTGGCATCCATTGGGGGAAGAGGGTGCTGCTTCCAATAGCTCAGATGAGGAGCATCCACAGCAAGCATCGACATCGCAACAGCTGTTATCTGGCAGGCCCGGAGCACTCCAAAGACAGGTTCCAAACATCAAAAGAGTTGCTGGACAGCTTGTCCAGAGGGTCAAAAGATCACAGCGTGCTAGGCCGCAAAATGTCTGCCAAAGTAGGAAGAGTGCAGTGTGGCACTTTTTTGAACAAAATCCTCATGATCAGGCCAAGGTTATCTGTAAGAAGTGCGCAAAGACCTTTAGCCGAGGGAAAAATCTGAAAAATTTGAATACCAGTTGCATGCTTAGACATTTAACCAGCATGCATTGCAAGCGTGGACACAACACCAAACCTCAAGTGCCACATGTGCAACTGATCACAACGAAGGTAGTCAGCAACGCTACATTGTTTCCCCCACTGTAAGCCCACCGGTTAGCACAGCAGCAAATGTTGAGGTGTCGTTGCAAGACCACAGCAGTCAGGGAATCCCACTGTTATATCAACGAAAGACTGATTCTAGGCCATCAGAAAGAACACCAACTCCATCACCATCATCAACCCTCTCTCAGTCCGCCCTGTCCACCGCTACTTCCACCATATGCAGCTCTCAAGTCCAGCTCACCCTCCCAGACACTATGAGTAGGTCAAGAAAGTACTCAGTCTCTCATCCGCGTACACTGGGTTTGAACGCCCACATTGCCAAACTAATCTCGTTTGAGATGATGCCCTTTCGGTTGGTGGAAAGCACAGCATTCCGCGAACTCATGGCCTATGCAGTACCACGCTATGACCTACCCAGTCGCCACTTCTTCTCTCGCAAAGCCATCCCAGCCCTCCACCATCATGTGAAAGACCGCATTGTCCATGCACTCAAGCAGTCAGTGAGCGGAAAGGTGCACCTCACAACTGATGCATGGTCCAGTCGGCATGGCCAGGGCCGTTACGTGTCCATCACTGCGCACTGGGTTAATGTGGTGGATGCAGGGTCCACAGGGGACAGCGGTGGTGGGACAGTGCTGCCTAGCCCACGGTATAGCAAACAGTTGGCTGTAGGCATTCGACCCTCCTCCTCCTCCTCCTCCTGAAGCGAAAGCTCGTCCACAGAGCGCAGTTGTACGAGCACTCCATCTGCAGCTGCCACTGTTGCACACGATGTGTCCCCCTATCGAGCAGCTAGTGGAAAGCGTCAGCAGGCTGTGTTGCAGATGATGTGTTTGGGCGACAGACACACCGCCGAGGTGCTGGCCGAGTACTTGAAGCGACAAACTGAGTCATGGCTGGGCAGTGTACATCTTGAGGCAGGCAAGGTAGTTAGTGATAACGGCCGTAATTTTGTGGCAGCCATAGCCCTTTCAAAACTCAGCCACATACCTTGCTTGGCTCACACCTTGAACCTGGTGGTGCAGTGCTTCCTCAAAAATTATCCGGAGTTAACAGCCCTGCTCCAGAAGGTGCGAAGACTGTGCGCGCACATCCGCCGGTCGCCTGTACACTCCGTTCGTATGCAGAAGCTGCAGCGATTGCTCCACCTTCCCAACCACCGCCTCATTATCGACATTGCAACAAGGTGGAACTCCACCCTGCACATGGTGGAGTGGCTGTGCGAGCAGAGGCAGGCCATAATGCATTTGTGGGAGGATACACGGCCAGGCACTTTGAGAGCAGACATGGAGTTGACGTGCAGTGGTCGAAGCTGAAAGACCTTTGTAAAGTCCTTCAGTGTTTTGAGGAATGCACACGGCTGGTAAGCGCAGACGACGCCATCCTAAGCATGAGCATCCCACTTATGCGTCTGCTCATGCAAACTTTGACGCACCTTAAGGAGCAGGCGTCTGCAGCCAATGTTGATGAGGAGGAAGAGGAGGAGGGAATCCTTGATGACATTCAGCCATTGTCTGCTCAGGGACCTCTCCTGGACGAGGTGGAGGAAGGAGAGGAGGAGGAGGAGGATGATGGGGATGATTACTTAGGGGAGGAGGATGCATCTCGTGGGGCAAGTGAAAATGTTGGCGTGGCAAGGTCTGGTACAGGGTTTGTGCGTGACTGGAGGGATGTGGATTTGCCAGAAAGTGCTCCTCCACCCAGCACTCGCAGTGCATCATTGACACCGGGAACATTGGCCCACATGTCAGATTATGCCTTGCGGATCCTAAAAAGGGACCCCCGCATTGCCAAAATGATGAACGATGACGACTACTGGTTGGCCAGCATCCTGGATCCACGCTATAAAGGCAAATTACAAAACATCATGCCACAGGAGAACCTTGACCTAATATTGGCTAATAAACAAGCAACTCTGGTAAATCGGTTGCTTGAGGCATTCCCAGCACACAGCAGCGGTGATGGTTCTCACACGAGCCGTACGGGCCGGGGGCAGCTTGGCAGAGGTGTTCGTGGTGCACACAGCAGAAGTGGCGTTGGAGACAGGGGTTTCATGACAATGTTGTGGACTGATTTTTCAAATACCGCTCACACAACTGGTAATACTGCATCGATGGAAAGTGACAGGAGACAGCAGGTGTCAACTATGGTTACAAACTACTTTTCCTCCCATATCGATGTTCTCCCACACAGGTCATTCCCCTTTGACTATTGGGCCGCTAAACTGGACACCTGGCCTGAATTGGCCCAATATGCCTTACAGGAGCACGCTTGCCCAGCTGCAAGTGTGCTATCGGAAAGAGTCTTCAGTGCAGCTGGATCAATCCTGACAGAAAAAAGGACCCGTCTGTCAACCCAAAATGTGGATGATCTAACCTTCATTAAAATGAACCATGCATGGGTTTCCAAGGATTTTGTCCCAACTTCCCCTGATGACACATAGGGTGACAGAAAAATGGCTTGCTTTGGTCCACCTCTTCTTTGTACTTCACCTATTTCGCCTTTTGCATCAGCTGAATGTCCAACATCAACATATGCCACTTTCTAAAACTCCCTAACTGTGCTGCATGGCCGGGGTCACCACCTACCGCACGACACCGTGCGAGTGCCGTTGCCCTGGACAGGTGGGTAGGCCGACTCTTGGGCGCGGGCACTGGCACAGGGTCCCTCATAGTGCAATCAAGTGTCTCTGATGGTGGTGGTGCACACCCGCCGTCAGACACACCGCTGTACTATGAGGGGCCCAGTGCCAGTACCGACGCCCACGAGTGGGCCCCCCTTGCTTGGGCAGGGCCCCAGCATTTGCAATCTTTACCTCTCCCTGCTCCTCCGCTGTGTAATCTGGGCCGTCAAATCCATACTGTGCCTGACACCGTCTGAGCCTGCCTCCTGAGACATATATTTTGAATGTGTACGCTATCCATACATGTTATCCAGGGATACGGTACCCTTTCTAACCTTTGTGCAATCACGTGCAATCCATACTGGGCCTAACACCGTCTGAGCCTGCCTCATGCTGTATAGACATATATTTTGAATGTGTACGCTATCCATACATGTTATCCAGGGATACGGTACCCTTTCTAACCTTTGTGCAATCACGTGCAATCCATACTGGGCCTAACACCGTCTGAGCCTGCCTCCTGAGACATATATTTTGAATGTGTACGCTATCCATACATGTTATCCGGGGATATGGTACACTTTCTAACCTTTGTGCAATCACATGCAATCCATACTGTGCCTGACACCGTCTGAGCCTGCCTCCTGAGACATATATTTTGAATGTGTACGCTATCCATACATGTTATCCGGGGATACGGTACCCTTTCTAACCTTTGTGCAATCACGTGCAATCCATACTGGGCCTGACACCGTCTGAGCCTGCCTCCTGAGACATATATTTTGAATGTGTACGCTATCCATACATGTTATCCGGGGATACGGTACCCTTTCTAACCTTTGTGCAATCACGTGCAATCCATACTGGGCCTAACACCGTCTGAGCCTGCCTCCTGAGACATATATTTTGAATGTGTACGCTATCCATACATGTTATCCAGGGATACGGTACCCTTTCTAACCTTTGTGCAATCACGTGCAATCCATACTGTGCCTGACACCGTCTGAGCCTGCCTCCTGAGACATATATTTTGAATGTGTACGCTATCCATACATGTTATCCAGGGATACGGAACCCTTTCTAACCTTTGTGCAATCACGTGCAATCCATACTGGGCCTGACACCATCTGAGCCTGCCTCCTGAGACATATATTTTGAATGTGTACGCTATCCATACATGTTATCCGGGGATACGGTACCCTTTCTAACCTTTGTGCAATCACGTGCAATCCATACTGGGCCTAACACCGTCTGAGCCTGCCTCCTGAGACATATATTTTGAATGTGTACGCTATCCATACATGTTATCCAGGGATACGGTACCCTTTATAACCTTTGTGCAATCACGTGCAATCCATACTGGGCCTGACACCGTCTGAGCCTGCCTCCTGAGACATATATTTTGAATGTGTACGCTATCCATACATGTTATCCAGGGATACGGTACCCTTTCTAACCTTTGTGCAATCACGAGCAATCCATACTGGGCCTGACACCGTCTGAGCCTGCCTCCTGAGACATATATTTTGAATGTGTACGCTATCCATACATGTTATCCAGGGATACGGTACCCTTTCTAACCTTTGTGCAATCACGTGCAATCCATACTGGGCGTGAGAACGGCTGGCGAGCTGTTAAGCAAGCTACAGCACCTGTCCAGACAAGTACAGGGATTCCCTAGCGAGGAGACTTATTTGATTGTTTTCAATGTTGGGACAGCAATTTTTGGGGAGCACTATACTCTGGAGAATGATAGATGGGGCCCACCATACACTGGAACATTCCAAAGGTGGACATCAGACACTGGAGCAGCATTTACAGGGCCCATTATACACTAGAGCATTAGAAATGGGGCCCATTATGTTTGGAGCATTATTTGGGCCCATAAGACAGTGGAGCTTCATCCATGGGGACCAACATATACTGTAGCATTATGTGGAGCTCATCATATACTGTTTCAAACATTATATGGGACCAATGATTCTGTATGGAGAAATAGATGGGCCTCGTCATGAGATGTAAAAAGTGAGGTATTTTTCATTGTACTATACCGCTATTTATCTGCCGTATCGGAGCATGATGAGTTGTGGTATGTGTTAAAGGGGCGCTCTTTCGCCCAGGGCACATGAAAACCTGCAGCCAGCCCTCCCCCCCCACAACTTTAGCCAAATAACCCCCATTTTTCAGTGCGTAACTTGTATTATGAAGTTAATTAAGGTTGACAAGCTTAAGTAAGAAGAATTGATGCTTTTGGCATTCAAATGGGCACTGTAGGTGTGTTTCCTGTCCTCCTCTCACTGCCGACTTTTATTCCCCATTGACTTACATTGGGTTTCGTGTTTCGGGACGACCCCGACTTTTCCCTATAATCGGACGATCTTGCTCGACCCGACTTTTGGAAAAGTCGGGTTTCACGAAACGAAACGCGACCCTAAAAAACCAAAAGTCGCTCAACTCTAGTTTTTGTGCATTTTTCCAAATATAATCACTTGTCTGATGCT
This sequence comes from Dendrobates tinctorius, assembly GCF_039654945.1. Taxonomy (NCBI): domain Eukaryota; kingdom Metazoa; phylum Chordata; class Amphibia; order Anura; family Dendrobatidae; genus Dendrobates; species Dendrobates tinctorius. Next base: position 3,437,905 of record NW_027361680.1, on the reverse strand, counting down.
GCAAAGAACTCATTAATGTAGAATCGTCCCACATTTTTAATTGTATTCCAAGTTTTTTGCAGACAAGGATATGCACTGTTTGAAAACTATAGGCTGTTTCTGTCAGAAACACCGCACTGCACTTGCTCACTGAGCCAGTGCGTGTGTCCTGAGTAAGACAAACTGTGCTCAGAGATACCTGTGGAGCGGGCAGCAGCAGAGAAGATGCATGCTTCAGACCCGCAGGACCTGAAGCACGTGACTGCTGGGGGCGTGGCCTAAACTCCAGAGAGCTAGGAACTGCAGGAAAACTCCTAGAATGGTAACTACGGAACAAAGTTATTAATTGGCATAGACAGGGACATAAACCAGATCAGGCCGGGGTCAAAGCACGAGACAGCACGACAATTACCCAAAGGGCTAGACAGAACGGATACTCAAGACGTAGCCAAGAAGTCAGAAACCAGAGAAGCAGATATACATTACAGAATCAACAGGCAAACTCACAACAGGGGACAAAACCGGATCAGAACCATATAAGCAAGCTATAAGACAACGAACAGGCACACAGAGGTCAACACACTCGGCCAAAGGCAAAAGTATAACTGACAGGGATTGGAGTTTCTCAGGGCTATAAAAAGCAATGCCTGAACCAAAGAGAGGCCACAATAATTAACCCCAGATGTGCAGGTCAATGCCTGCATTGAGCTCAAGACACTAACCCCCGACGTGCAAGTCAAAACCTGCACTGGGATCATGACAGTACCCCCCTCTCAACGGGGGCCTCTGGACCCCCAGACTTCCCCGGGTACTTGGCATGGAAAGCCCGAACCAGGCGATCTGCATGTACAGAGTGAGCAGGGACCCATGAGCAATCCTCCGGTCCATATCCCTTCCAGTGGACCAGGTACTGCAAAGATCGGCGCACCCGCTGAGAGTCCACAATATGTCCAACCTCATACTCCAAGTGACCCTCCAAAAATGAATATATTCAGCTCACCTTTTTTATTTCTCACGTTGGAGGCAGTTCTTTGCTGAAGGTGCTAGGAAATGTCACAAGCTGACATAAATACAAGGATCCAAATATTCCAGCACATCTTCTTACTTGAAAATAGAATCTTTATTGAGAAATCTTCATTAAAAATCCAAAAGCAGGATACAGGTTAAAAAACCATGGTGAAGACAGACATTAAGTGACCCTCCACCAACACTGGAGGAACGACAGACTCGGAATCCTCCTTGACAGACCCCACGGGTTTCAACAGAGATTTATGGAACACAATGGATATCTTTAAGGAGGTGGGGAGACGCAACCTATATGCCACCGGGTTGACTATCTCCACAATCTCGTACGGACCAATGAACTTTGGTCCCAATTTAGCTGATGGTACCTTCAAGTTGATGTTACATGTGGAAAGCCAAACCTTCTCCCCCACCTGAAACATGTGTCCCGGGGCCCTCTTTTTGTCATCAAAATATTTGTACCTCCCCTGGGCCTGAGAGATATTAGGCTGGACTTCAGCCCAGAGGTTTTTTAACCGTTGTACGGACCCCTCTGCCCCTGAACAACCGGAATCCACCCGTGAAAACACCCCAAAATAAGGATTAAACCCATAATTGACTAGGAATGGGGACATGTTGGTGGACTGACTCACCCGGTTGTTAAAAGCGAATTCCGCCAACGGTAACGCATCACACCAATCCTCCTGTCTGGCGGAGGTCAGACACCTGAGAATTTGTTCCAGGGATTGATTGGTGCGTTCCGTCTGACCATTACTCTCCGGGTGATATGCTGACGAGAAGGAGAGTGAGATGCCCAATTTCATACAGAATTCCCTCCAAAATTTGGCCACAAACTGCATACCTCTGACAGACACCACATTCAGGGGTACCCCATGCAATCGGACCACATGCTGCACAAACAACCTTGACAATGTTTCTGCTGAGGGTAGTGCTGCCAAGGGAATGAAATGGGCCTGTTTTGAAAACCTATCCACCAACATCCAGATCACGGTATTGCCCCTGGAAAGTGGAAGACAGGTAATAAAATCCATGGAGAGATGAGTCCATGGCCTATCAGGAACCGGTAATGGTATGAGCTCCCCCAGCCGGCCGGTTATGCAAGCTTTTGGAACGGGCACAAACTCCACAAGCAGCAATGAATTTCTTGACATCAGACCCCAGTGAAGGCCACCAAAAAATCCTGGTTACTGCCTCTCTAGTGGCGTGATACCGGGATGAGCACTCAGCCTGGACTCATGAAACTCCTGCAGAAGTCAAGGCCGCAATAAATCTGGAACAAACAATTTATCCCCTGGCCTGGTCGTCGGAGCTAGGAACTGAGCCCTCAAAATTTCTTGTTTGAACTCTGACGAGACCCCCGCCACTACCACCCCTAGGAGAAGAATGGAAGATTGCGGCTCGGGGGGAGACACCGGGTCAAAACTTCTGGACAGGGCATCCGCTTTAACATTTTTGGACCCTGGTCGAAATGTAATGGAGAATTGAAAGCGTGAAAAAAAGTGACCAAAGGGCTTGTCTAGGAGTAAGCCTCTTAGCAGATTCAAGGTATGCCAAATTTTTGTGATCCGTGATAACAGTGATAGGGTGAGCCGCCCCTTCCAAAAAGTGCCTCCATTCTTCGAATGCCAGCTTGACCGCAAGAAGTTCTCTATTGCCTACATCATAGTTTCTCTCGATGGATGAGAACTTCTTGGGGAAGAAGGCACAGGGTTTGAGATTATTAAGGGTAGCCGGACCCTGGGACAACACTGCCCCCACCCCTACTTCAGAAGCATCCACCTCCACAATGAATAGTTTGGACGGGTCTGGCTGGACCAACACCGGGGCGGACATGAAACATTTCTTAAGAGCTGAGAAGGACTCCTTAGCAAGTTCCGACTAATTTTTTACATCAGCCCCCTTTTGGGTAAGATCTGTGAGTGGTTTAAACACTTGAGAGAAACCTTTAATGAATCTCCGGTAATAGTTCGCAAATCCCAAGAAGCGCTGGAGCCCCTTGAGCTCACGAGGCTGAACTCAGTCTGCGATCGCCAGCACCTTCTTAGGGTCCATACAAAACCCCACACAAGATACAATCAGCCCCAAAAAAGACAGTTCCTGTACGAAAAACGAACATTTTTCCAATTTAGCAAACAAGTGGTTCTCCCTGAGTCTCTGGAGAACTGTCTGTAGTTGTTGTAAGTGAGACTGACTGTCGGGGGAATACACCAAAATGTCATCCAAATAAATGACAACAAAAAGCCTAACAGGCCAGAAAACGCAACATTGATAAAGTTCTGGAAAATAGCAGGGGCATTAGTTAACCCAAAGGGCATAACCAGGTTTTCAAAGAGTCCCTTTGATGTGAGGAACGCAGTTTTCCACTCGCCCCTTGCCGAACCCTTATCAGGTTGTAGGCCCCCCGGAGATCTAATTTGGAGAACCATTGGGCCCCAGATAACTGGTTACATAGGTCTGGGATGAGGGGAAGTGGATAAGTGTTCCTAACCGTTATCTTGTTAAGTTCCCAAAAGTCGAGGCACGGTCGCAAACCACCATCTTTCTTCTTCACAAAGAAGAATCCTGCTGCCACGGGTGACACAGAAGGCCTGATATGCCCTTTGTGGAGACTCTCAGCTATGTACTACTTCATGGCTTGGCGCTCAGGCCCGGACAAATTGAACAATCGAGCCTTAGGTAACTTGGCTCCGGGTACTAAATCAATGGCACAATCGTAGGGTCTATGTGGTGGCAGCGCCTCAGCCTCACTTTCGGAAAATACGTCTTCGAAATCCTTCAGGTACTCCGGAATACCTTCCAGACTGACAGACGACACAGATACGGTTTTAACAGAATTAACAAGCGGCCCCAGGTTACTACATTTATCTTTACATCCCCATTGAGTGATCTCCCCCGTCACCCAATCAATGGTAGGATTATGGCATTGTAGCCAAGGCATCCCCAGTACCAGTCCTGCAGGCAAGTTATCTAACACAAGACAAGTTAATTTTTCCACATGAGTGGAACCCACTTTCAGAGAAAAAAGTTCAGACCTGAAACAGATACCGTCCCGGGTAGGAGAGGAAGAGTTAATTGCCACAAGTTTAACAGGATCCTGAAGCCTGACTGTCCCTATCTTGTTAAGAGTCATAATCGGGGCATCAATCAGGTTAACAGCAGAACCACAGTCAACTAAGGCGGTAGTCTGAACAGGGCCATCACCAAGTTCCAGTTCCACCCGAAGCACAATTTTTGCAAGTGAGGAAAAAGGTACCTGAAGGTCTGGGTAGCCTCCTCGACTACTACCCTGACCTAGTCATTTCCCGCCACCTTGGAGGATGACAGACAGGAGAGGCAGTCCTTCTTCCAATGTCCAGATTCCCCAAAATAGAAGCACAACTGCTTCTCCCAGCAGCGTCTTCTTTCCTTCTCATCACAGGTGACAGCGCTCACCTCCATAGCCACAGGAAGAGTCCGGGTCTCAACTCCACTGGAGAATAATGATGTTTCAAGTTGCATAACACCTCTTGCCCGCAGTCTGCGATCCATGCAAACCGCTTGGGTCATGGCATCCTCCAGGGAGTTAGGTGGAGGATGGAGTGCCAGGGCATCTTTCAGACATTCACAAAGGCCTCTACGGAATAGCCCCCGAAGGGCGACATCACTCCAAGAAATCTTGGCTGCCCAACGTCTAAATTTCGAACAGAACCACTCGGCCGAGTGGTTCCCCTGACAGACACTCATCACCTTGTCCTCAGCCAAACGCATTCTATCTGGCTCATCGTAAATAAGCCCTAAGGCCTCAAAAAACGCATACACAGTCATTCTCTCCGGGGCAGAAGAGGAAAGAGAAAATGCCAAGGCTTGTGGGGCCCCCCTAAGCAGGGACATAACCACCCCCACCCTCTATTTCTCAACCCCAGAGGAAAGGGGTCTCAAGGGAAAAAAAGAGTTTACAGCCCTCCTTAAACGCTCTAAATTAATTTTTGTCACCAGCAAACGTATCTGGTAACTTAACCGGGGATTCAGGTGGGACTAAAATGACATCTCTAGTCCCCACCTGCTGAAAGCCTGCGGAAAGCGCCCCCTGAACAGAGTCCGCAACCTGCCGTTGGGACTGGGCCAGAGCTCGGTGTTCCAAACTTAGCTTCTGCAGCGACTGAGTCAAGCATTTCACCTGCTCAGATAAGGCATGCATTGGGTCCATGCTGCAGAAGTGAGAGAAGAAAAAAAAAAGTTCACGATCAGTTATAATGTCAGGAACATCACACTGCACTTGCTCACTGAGCCAGTGCGTGTGTCTTGAGTAAGACAAACTGTGCTCAGAGGTACCTGTGGAGCGGGCAGCAGCAGAGAAGATGCATGATTCAGAACCGCAGGACCTGAAGCACGTGACTGCTGGGGGCGTGGCCTAAACTCCAGAGAGCTAGGAGCTGCAGGAAAACTCCTAGAATGGTAACTACTGGACAAAGTTACAAATTGACATAGACAGGGACATAAACCAGATCAGGCCGGGGTCAAAGCACGAGATATAACGACAATTGCCAAAGGGCTAGACAGAACGGACAGTCAAGACGTAGCCAAGAAGTCAGAAACCAGAGAAGCAGATATACAGTACAGAATTAACAGGCAAACTCACAACGGGGGACAAAACTGAATAAGAACCATATAAGCAAGCTATAAGACAACGAACAGGCACATAGAGGTCAACACACTCGGCTAAAGGCAAAAGTATAACTGACAGGGATTGGAGTTTCTCAGGGCTATAAAAAGCTCTGCCTGAACCTAAGAGAGGCCACAATAATTAATCCCAGGTGTGCAGGTCAACGCCTGCACTGAGCTCAAGACATTAACCCCGACGTGCAGGTCAAAACCTGCACTGGGATCATGACAGTTTCAAATGGATTTGTTTTTGTTAAGTTTTGCAATGGTGGTAGTTATATTTTTCTTAAGATTGTGTAACAGTGGACTACTAAATTTATATTAGGGTTGATGATTTTCTGTGCCTGAGATAGACAACTAGTTATACTATAATGTTATTATGGTCTTATATCACTGTAATATTCTGCACCAATGATATCAACCATGAGATAAATGACAATAATGATGAGAAAACAAATCCGGAAAATCACCTCCATATAGTATATTGTGCCCCATAGTCCTCGATATAGTATAGTGTGCACCATATCCCTTCATACACTTTAATACATCACCATAGTCCACTATATAGTATAATATGCTCCCCTTAGTCCAATGCACTTCCCATAGTCCTCCATGTAGTATAATAAACTACTCATATCCTCCCTATAGTATAATGCATCCCATAGTCCTCCACAATGTATAATGCATAATGCACCCCCATAGTCCTCTATATAGTACAATGCATTCCTCTAAGTAAATGCACCCCATAGTCCTTCATATAGCCTAACACATTCCCCATATTCCTCGATATAGTATAATGCAGGTCGTATATAGTACATATAGTATAATGTACTCCCCATGGTCCTTGATAGAGTATAATGCAGCCCCCATATAGTATAATGCAACCCATGGTCCTCAATAGAGTATTATGCAGTCCCCCTCAGAGTATAATGCAGCCCAACTCATAAAGTATAATGTAGCCCCCATCATAGAGTATATTTCATCCCCCCTCAGAGTATAATGCAGCCCCCCTCATAAAGAATAATGCAGCAGACCTCATAAAGTATAATGCAGCTCCTCTAGAGTACAGTTCAGCCACCACATAGAGTACAATGTAGCCACCCCATAGAGTACAATGTAGCCATCCCATAGAGCACGATGCAGTCCCACAATAGAGTATAATACAGCTCCCCAATAGAGTATAATGCAGCGCACCCTCAGAGTATTATTCAGCACCCCCATAGAGTACCATGCAGCCCCCAGTAGAGTATAATGCAGCCCCCAATAGAGTATAATGCAGCACCACCTCATAGAGTATAACGCTGCCCAACTCATAAAGTATAATGCAGCCCCCTTCATAGAGCATAATACAGCCTCCCTCATAGAGTGCAATGCGGTACCCCCATTAGAGAACAATGTGGCCCCTCAATAGAGTATAATGCAGTCCCCCCAATAGAGTATAATACAGCCCTTCAATAAAGTATAATGTAACCCCCAATAGAGTATAATGCAGCAACCTCTCATAGAATATAATGCATCCCGCCTCATGGAGTATAATGCAACCCCACACAAAGTATAATGCAGCCCCCATACACACACAGTATAATGCAGCCCCCTACAGATAGTATCATGCAAACCCAACACACAGTATAATGCAGCCCCCCTACACACACACAAAGTATAATGCAGCTCACCTCCACACACAGTATAATGCAGCCTCCCCACGCATAAACAGTATAATGAAGCCAGCCCTACACAAAGTATAATATATACACACAGTATAATTCAGCCCCTACACACAGTATAATGTACACACTCAATAATCCAGCCCCATAGTCCAGCAGTATTACACACAGTATTATGCAAATACACACACAATACTTACCTCTCCGCGTTCACCCTCTGCTCTCGCTTCTGCAGCATGTCTCATTAGCTCCACTGCTGGCCCAGTGCGTCACACTATGAATTGATGTCACTGAGTGCTTGCTGAGTCAGAAGCATAGAGGGGAGTGACGGTACAACCGGGATCATCATCTGACACTCTCTCCTCCATCATTGCATTCCACTGCGTCTATGATGCTGAGAAGTAGAATGCTCGATGCTGTGGGAAGGCAGCATGACTCATGGGCCCCATAGAGTCCATGTGGTGTGCTGCTATTAATGCAAACCACTGGCTGAGGGCCAATGGGGGAGTGGGGGCCCTAGGCAGCTGCCTAGTCTGCCTGCCCCTAATGCCGGCCATGGCTGAAGGTGATACCAAGACTAGTAGCTAGAGTTGAGCGAAACTGGTCGGTCAAATTAAAAAATCACCGACTTTCGTCAAAGTCGGGTTTCATGAAACAAAACCCGACCATAGCATGAGGTCGGCCATGAGTTCGTCGATCTGCGCGCCAAAGTCGCGTTTCAAATGATGCTTCCAAAGCCTTTTTTCAGCCAATGATGGAGGACGCACACTGTGGGCAACTCGATGACATGTGCAGCGGCCACCACCATCTTAGAGAAGGGCATTGAAGTGATTGGCTGGCTTTGTGTGGTGTCACAGGGGCTGTAAAAGGCCGTGACCGCCGACCGCCATCTTACTTCTGCCGATCTTAGAACAGGGAGAAGTGCTGCTGCTGATGCTGAATAGGGAGAACGTTAGGCAGGGAAGAAGAAAAAAAAAAATAGCTTCTGCTGCTAGCGTTTTTCACTGTACAGTTAGTGTGCAGTGAAAGGGGAGGATTTTAGTTGTGTGCACCAGCGCTGGTGGTGATTAGACTGCCTTTTAAGGCTACCTGATAGCTGCATTGGTGTGTGCACACTGCTGTTCAAACTGCTTTTTTCAAAGCACTCCAACTTTTATTATTTTGTTCTGCTCATTTACCGAGCGTTCATTTTTTCCTACACCGTATAGCGGTGTACGCTCCTCACACACTACCGTGTACCGGCTGGGATCACGGACAAATACAAGCTAACTGTGTGTGACTCTGGAAAAACAAGCCAAGGCGATTTGCCATTTTTCCAGACCTACACGATATAGAGCTGTCAGCTTTGCAAACAGTTTAGTATATGTGCTGTTTGATCACGGTCCAAACTATACAGAGACAGCGTGTGACACTCCGTATAAACATAGCCTGAGATTTACAATCTTCCATACAGACACCGTATAGCGGTGTACGCTTCTCACACACTACCGTGTACCGGCTGGGATCACGGACAAATACAAACTATCTGTGTGTGACTCTGGAAAAAAAAGAGGAGATTTTCCATTTTTCCAGACCTGCACCGTATTGAGCTGTTCGATTCTCAAACAGTATTGTATATCTGCTGTTCGCATTACAGTCACATCGCTATAGAGTCAGCGTGTGTGTGTAACACTCTTTAAATACATATACGGAGATTGTTAGTTACAGAAAAAACATATCCAGCTGTACACTTCTGATACAGTACCGTATATCTGCTTGTTGTATTACGGTCAAATACATACTGGGAGAGCGTCTGTGACTAAGAAAAAATATACGTAGATTTAATTTTTTTAATACACCTTACACAGCTGGACGCTCCTCATACAGTACCATCTCTCTGCTGGTATTTTGGGTACGTTTTCCCAAACATGAGGAAGTATGGTGGAAGAGACCGCGGACGTGGGCAGGGGGGCGTGGCTAGTACCGATGGTGGTGGTGCATCGGCTTGTTCTGGCAAAAGTACAATAGCAGCTACGGCAGGAGGTGTTGAGCCTGCATCATCGTCTGGCCCAAGAAGGCCTGTAAGGTTCCCTTTTCTTGGAGTAGGAGAACTGCTTTTAAAGCCGTAGCATCAGGAACAGGTTTTGGCGTACGTTGCCGAAACAGCCACCAGCTCTATTGCTTCCTCTTCTGAACGTTCCAAACCTGCAAGCATGGAGTTGTCAGTGCAGGGTTCCGGTCAGGAAAAACACCTTTCCTTGTGTCCTTCACCCCCACCAAAAGTGAAGGATGTGGTAGCCGACACTTCAGATTACTCCATGGAGCTCTTTTCACATACCATGCCTGGGTTATCCAGTCAAATCCTGAATTCCCCAGTCCAAGATGAATCTGACATGGAGTGCACTGATGCACAGCCACTGCTAGATGATTCTGCTGGTACATTCACCCAGAGCACTACATTGCCCTCACACTCTACTGAGCCAGAATCTGACCCTGATGAAACTCAGGTGCCCCTTCCGGCCTACTATACCACCTTACACGGTGACACAGAGGAAGGTAAAGAGGAAGGTGCAGATGACTTTGAAGAGGTGTTGATGGATGACCCAGTTCTTGACCAGGATTGGCATCCATTGGGGGAGGAGGGTGGCGCTGGCAACAGTTCAGATAAGGAGAAGGATCCGAAGTAAGGCATTGACATCGCAGCAGCGGTTATCTGGCAGACCTGTAGCTGTCCAAAAATGTGGACCAAAAAATAAAAGAGTTGCAGGACAGCTTGGCCAGACGGTCAAGTTAGCACAGCGTGCAAGGCCAAAAAATGTCTACCATAGTAGGAAGAGTGCAGTGTGGCACTTCTTTGTCCAAAATCCTACTGGTGAGGCAAAGGTTACCTGTAAGAAATGCAGAAGAACCTTTAGCCGAGGTAAACAACTCAGAAATTTGAATACCATTTGCATGCTTAGACATTTAACCAACATGCACTTGCAAGCGTGGACGGACTACAAAATGTCAGGTAGCACATGTGCACCTGCTCCGACTAAAGATAGCCAGCAACGCTCCATCACTTCCCCCACTGTAACACCACTGCCACCGTTAAGCACACCACCAGCACAAAATGTTAAGGTGTCGTCGCAAGGCAAAAGCACACAGGGAATCACAATGGTTTTGCAACACAGCACTGAATCTAGGCCATCACCACCAACCCCCTCTCACTCCGTCCGGTCCACCGCTAGTTCCCCCATATGCAGTTCTCCAGTACAGCTCACCCTACCAGACACTCTGAGTAGGACAAGAAAGTACTCATCCTCTCATCTGCGTACACTGTGTTTGAACGCCTACATTGCCAAACTAATCTCGCTAGAGATGATGCCCTACCGTTTGATTGATAGCCAAACTTTCCGCGAGCTCATGGCCTATGCTGTCCCACGCTATGACCTACCCAGTCGGCACTTCTTTTCTTTAAAAGCCATCCCTGCCCTCCACCTGCATGTGAAAGACCGCATTGTTCATGCCCTCAAGCAATCAATGAGTGGAAAGGTGCACCTCACAACAGATGCATGGTCCAGTAGGCATGGCCAGGGCCGTTACGTGTCCATCACTGCACAATGGGTTAATGTGGTGGATGCAGGCTCCACAGGGCACAGTGGCGGCGGAACAGTGCTGCCTAGCCCACGGTATAGAAAAACGTTGCCTGTAGGCTTTCGAGCCTCCTCCTCCTCCTCTATAAGCGAAAGCTCGTCCACAGAGTGCAGTTGCACGAGCACTCCATCTGCAGCTGTCAGTGTTGCACACAAGGTGTCCCACTATCGAACAGCTAGTGGTAAGCATCAGCAGGCTGTGTTTAAGATGATGTCTTTGGGCGACAACAGACACACCGCGGAGGTACTGGCCGACTACTTGCAGCAACAAACTGAGTCATGGCTGGGCAGTCTACATCTTGAGCCAGGCAAGGTAGTCAGTGATAATGGCCGTAATTTTGTGGCAGCCATGGGCCTTGCAAAACTCACACACATACCTTGCCTGGCTCACACTTTGAACCTGGTGGTGCAGTGCTTCCTTAATAATTATCCGGAGTTAACATCCCTGCTTCATAAGGTGCGAAGACTGTGCTCGCACATCCGTCGCTCCACCTCCCCCAACACCGCCTAATTATAGATGTTGCAACAAGGTAGAACTCCACCCTGCACATGGTTGAGAAGCTGTGCAAACAGAGGCAGGCAGTAATGCATTTGTAGGAGGATACACGGGCCGGCAGATTGAGGGCAGAAATGAAATTGTCGGGTGTGCAGTGGTCAAAGCTGAAAGACCTCTGTAAAGTCCTTCAGTGTTTTGAGGAATGCACATGGCTGGTAAGCGCTGATGATGCCATCATTAGCATGTGCATCCCACTTATGCGTCTGCTCATGCAAAGTTTGACGCACATTAAGGAACAGGCATCTGCAGTGGAGGAGGAACAGGAGGAGGAGGAGGAGGAGGGAAGCCTTGCTGACAGTCATCCATTGTCTGGTCAGGGAACTATCCTGGATGAGGTGGAGGAAGAAGAGGAAGAGGAGGAGGAGGAGGATGAGGGGGACGATTATTTTGGGCAGGAGGATGCTTCTCAGGGGGCAATAGAAAATGTTGGCATTCCAAGGTCAGGTACAGGGTTTGTGCATGACTGGAGGGATGTGGATTTTCCAGAAAGTGCTCCTCCACCCAGCAGTGGCAGTGCATCATTGACACCTGGAACATTGGCCCACATGTGCGATTATGCCTTGCGGATCCTAAAAAGGGACCCCCACATTGCCAAAATGATGAAGGATGATGACTACTGGCTGGCCAGCATCCTCGATCCACGCGACAAAGGCAAGTTACACAACATCATGCCACAGCAGAACCTAGAGATAATATTGGATAACAAACAAGCAACTCTGGTAAACCGTTTGTTTGAGGCTTTCCCAGCACACAGCAGCAGTGCTGTTTCTCCCATGAGCCGTAGTAGGCACAGTGGAAGAGGTGTTCGTGGTGCACACAGCCGAAGTGGCGTTGGAGACAGGAGTTTCATGACCATGTTGTGGACTGATTTCTCAAGTACCGCTCACACGACAGCTAATACTGCATCGATTCAAAGTGACAGGAAACAGCAGTTGTCAACTATGGTTACAAACTACTTATCCTCCCATATCGATGTTCTCCCTCACAGGTCATTCCCCTTTGACTATTGTTCCTCTAAACTGGACATCTGGCCTGAATTGGCACAATATGCCTTACAGGAGCTCACTTGCCCTGCTGCTAGTGTGTTATCTGAAAGAGTCTTCAGTGCTGCTAGATCAATCCTGACAGAAAAAAGGACCCTTCTGTTGACCCAAAATGTTGATGATCTAACCTTCATTAAAATGAACCATGCATGGGTTTCCAAGGATTTTGTCCCACCTTCCCCTGATGACACCTAGGTTGCCAGAAAACTGCCTCGCTTTTGTTCTCCTCTTCCTCTGACTTGCCCAATTCTGCCATTTACAGCTGCTGAATGTACAGCCTACACATCAACATATGTCATTTTTTAAACCTCCCAAACTGGGCTGCCCACCCCCTCAAGGGCTGGGGTCAACACCTGGCGCACCCGGGCAAGTGCCGTTGCTCTGAACAGGTGAATGGGCCCACTGATAGCCGACTGCACTGGCACAGGGCCCCTCATAGAACAGTGCCTCTGATGGTGGGGGGGCCCACTCGCCGTAAGACACACCAGCGTACTATGAGGGGCCCTGTGCCAGTACCGTCACCCACAAGTGTGCCTTGGTCGTGGCCACAGCACTAGCAAGTTGCAATACTTACCTGTTTGTGCTCCACCGCTGTGTAGTCTGGGCAGTTAAATCCTTCACAGGGACGGCCAATAGAAATTTTGTGTATTGATCGATGATGGTTAAAATGTAGCTATGGCCTGTCCTGCTGGCCTCTACCTTCAGATGATCATTGGCTACAATTTGTAATGGACGTCAACTCACAATCGGATGCAGTGGTGCTTTATGATCAGCTTTCACAGTTTTCCTAGTCACAGACGTGTGACATTCCTGCCACCATTTTGCAATGTCTCCTCTCATGCCAATCCAATAGAATTGCCTACGGCCTGTGGCTTCTGTCTTTTGCCCTCCAAAATGCCCAGGCACATCATGATATGCAGTGAGGACCATGTCTACATCTCTCCCTGTGATCACAATTTGATGGAGACGAGTAACGTTGATGTGATCCACGATACTGCGATAAAGCTATCCTTTCTTCACAAAGAACCGTTTTCACTGTCTCCACAGATACAGTAATTGAGGGTCTGCATTGCCTCTGCAACATCTACCGTGAGGTTTTCCCGCGATGAGTAATTCTCAAATTTTTGCAAACACTCGACTTTCCCTCTGTACTTTTATCCATGTAGTTTGCAGTAGCGGAGAGACTGGACCACTGGCTTACTGAAATTGAAATATATACGAAGATTAAGTACCACAACACTGTATACTGGTGTATGCCTTGAATACCTTTCCCTTTTTCTACTTTTTAAATTCTGGTGTAATACATACTGAGCCTGTGAGCGTCTGTGTATGACTCATGAAATATATACGGAGATTTACTGCTATCCATAAACTGTATAGAGCTGTACGCTTCTGATACAGTACCATATATCTGCTGGTATTTTGGGTCCATTTTTAAAAACATGAGGAAGTATGGTGGAAGAGGACACGGACGTGGGCGTGGGAGGCCACCTGTTAGTGATGGTGGTGGTGATGCATCTGCTGGTAGTGCCAAAAACACAATAGCAGCTAGGGCAGGAGGTGTTGAGCCTGCATCATGGTGTAGCTCTGGAAGGCCTGTAAGGCTCCCTTTTCTGGGAGTAGGTAGACTGCTTTTAAAGCCGGAGCATCAGGAACTGGTGTTGCCTTACATTGGTTTAACAGCCTCCAGCTCTATCGCCTACTGTTCTGAAGTTTAAAAAAAAACAAGCACTGAGTCGTCAGTGCAGGCTTCCGGTCAGGAGCAACTCCTTTCCTTGTTTCCTTCACTCACATCAAAAGTGAAGGATGCGGCAGCACACACTTAAGATAACTCCATGGAGCTCTTTTCACATACCATGCCTCGGTTCATTAAAAATGGGGCCCATCATATACTGGAGCATCATCCATGAGGCACATCATATACTGGAGTATTCCAAATGGGGGACATTAGACACTGGAGCAGCATTTACAGGGCCCATTATACACTGGAGCATTAGAAATGGAGCCCACTATATATGTAGCATTATTAGGACCCATCATACACTGGAGCATCGTCCATAGGGACCGTCATATACTGTGGCATTATGTGGAGCTCATCATATACTGTATGGAACATTATATGTGACCAATTATTCTGTATGGAGAAATATATGGGGCTCATTATTCTGTATGGCGCACAATGTGATGGCCATAATATTGTATGGAGTAATATACTGTCCTTTTTTGAGCTATTGTAGAATTTAAAATAGATCAGTCATGTCATGTCATGTAAGCAGTGAAGTATTTGTCATTGTACTATACCTATATTTCGGTGCCGTATCGGAGCATCATGAGTTGTGGTATGTGTTATAGGGGCGCACTGACACTCTTTGGCCCAGGGCACACGAAAACCTGGAGCCAGCCCTACCCCCCCACATCTTTAGCCAAATAACCCCCAGTTTTCAATGCGTAACTATTATTATGAAGTAAATTAAGGTTGACAAGCTTCAGTAATAAGAATTGATGTTTTTGCCATTTAAATGGGCACTGTAGGTGTGTTTCCTGTCCTCCACTCCCTGCCGACTTTGCTTCCCCATTGAATTGCACTGGGTTTCGTGTTTGTTGGCCTTCAACTTTTCCCTATAGTCGGCCAATTTTGTTCGACCCGACTTTTGTGAAATTCGGGTTTCATGAAACCTGACTCGACCCTAGAAAAGGCAAAGTCGCTCATCTCTACTAGTAGCACTTTACCTTTTTTTGTGTATTTTACTCCAAGATATTGGACTATAGGGCACATCATTATGTTTCACGGTCCAGATTTACAAGGTGCTTCAGTTTTAGAAATATTGAAGCCATATAAAATCATAGAAAAATGTGTACAAGGCATTCAACATCACAGCTTTTTTCATTATCAATTGATTTAATACTCTAACCACACCATATCTAAAGTTTTTAGTTATTCTCCATTTCAAGGAACATATTTTTTGATATTTAAAACAAATGATTCATCTGCATTTAATATTTAATTTACCAACATTTTTCACAGATGGGATAATATAGAATAAGATGACAGAAATTATATTACTATGGTATTCTATGAGAATAAAATATTTTTATCACTATTTTTCCATTTGTAAATATTATAGCAAGACATAAAAGCAACTTACCAAAACTTACTGTAGCCAAACAAAGCAGCTGAAGGTATGTCCATTTTCCTGCAATGCTACTTCCAATATCTTGAAATGGGATAGGATCCTGTGTTAGATAAAAACAAACCATATTCCTAATAATTACAGTGGTGTATAAATGAGCAGTAGTTCAATACTAAATTCAGTGTTAGAGGAAAGCAAATGGAGGTGTGATATGTGTTGAGTTACTGGGATACTACATTTTGTACATCTAGAATATTAATCACAAAATTAATCACAGTCTGCTACAAGCAGAAGTGTCAGGCAGCTGGGAAGGTGTGGGGTGTCACCTTTGGGGGCTAGGGCCAGTGTGGGCCCTGCCTTGACTGTGTACTTTGTTCTAGGTGACTTGCCATAGGGCCTGGTGTGGTTGGGAGGCAGGATGCCATTCCTCCCAGCACTGATGCTATACAGGTGTCCTCGGACACCGGATTTCCCATCGACAGGTACTGTCAGGAGACATGGGATGCTATGTCTCCTGGTTTAGGTATGTGGTGGGAAATTCTTCTCTGGGCATGGGATGGAGATTGGGCGTTACATCAGCATTGTCAGGTGATCCATGAAAGGAATATTTAAACTCGCAGTGCTATGATTAGTAGCTCTTAGGTGAGTGTTTCATTGTTTTTTCTCTGGCTCTGGCGCATGATGTCCTCTTGTTCCTATGACCTTGTTTATGCTCCCTGACCTTCCAAGTTTGGTTTGCAAGGTTTGTCTCTGTCTTACTGGTATAGTTTATTGCTGTGGACCAAACTAGGGCCAGTGAGCCAAGCCACTAGCCACCCGCTATTGGCACCTTGGGAGTTCTCTGTAAAAAGTCCCCATCCTTTTAGTTGAAGCGGGTGAAGAATATTCACAGCCTTAATGGTATGTGCACATGTTGCAGATTCTGCTGCGGATCCACAGTGGATTTGGCCTGGCGGATCCGAAGCAGATTCTGCTGCGTTGTACAGTACCATTAAAGTCTATGAGAAATGAAAACCGCAGTGCACATGCTGCGGATTTTTCCGCTCGGATTTTCTGCGGATTTAAATTCGCAGCATGTCAATTCTTTGTGTGGGTCCGCAGCGTTTTGACACCTGCTCCATTTTAGGAATCCGCAGGTGTCAAAACGCAGAGGAAATCCGCACAAAATCTGCACTAAATCCACAGGTAAAATGCAGGTCATTTGACCTGAGGATTTACATGCGGATTTGGCCAAATCCGCGCTGAAAAATCCGCAGGGTAATCCGCAACGTGTGAACATACCCTAAGTGTGCATAAGCGTGATGACTTGCTCCAAGTGTGTCTGCCATACTGCCTTTGCTGGCCTTCAGTTCAGTCATCTCACCACTACTTGAGTGTTACAAGAGGTCAATGATTGTGAGAAAACAATAAAAAAAATTACAAAATTGAGATACTTTGAGTAAAGGCCCTATGCACAGCTAGATAGACATAATTATGTATTGTAGTGTCATGGTGTGTATTTCTATGTGATATGAAAGAGAAATAAAAAATAGCTGCTCTAGAATAAGGATTACTGAATGAACACCTTCAGTTTTTGCAAATGGTAGAGCTGGATAACATTGTTGGGCTTCCATATCCCACAGGAACCTGTGGGCACCCAGCAATCATGTTGTGATTGAGCCCAATGGAATGGCAAGGAGCCCTGTTCCTCTTCCTAAACTTTTAGATACTGCAGTGCTGTTTTTCCTGTGGATGGCACATACTCAGCTGTATTCCCCCAACATGAACTGTATAGCAGTTCGTGTTACAGGCCACCCATCTGTGAGGTAAATATATGGCAAAGAAACTAGAAGGGGTTGAGCACCCAAAAATAGTGCCACTGTAGGACAGCAAAATATATAGAAATGTACGTTTTACAATTGGCCCAAATTGGAGTCTGTAGTAATGATGGAGCAGTGCTCAGTCCTATCTTCGTTCCTATCTCACCAGTTACTGAAAGTTGCTCTTCATAGATGAAGATACGTGACATTGATGATAACTTACATTGGTGAGTGGCAGTGGCCTAGTGTGGGTTGCCAGCGTCCAGGACATGTCAACTATATTTGCACTCCATTATACGTGTATCATTAATACTCGATGAGACAATTAAACTAGTCTTGTATTTGAACCCTCTATTTCCTGACCACATATATTGCATTTTAAGAAAATACTGATGGACTTAAAGCTTAAAGTAAGGATAAGTTCACATTTCCGTAAAAGAGCATCTTTTATTTTCTGAAAAATTCATCAACTCGTTGTACCATTTGGAAGAATTTGATGCAAAACAGCAATGAATGTCAAAAGCCAAACAATTAAAGCCACTAGAAAAATGCACAAATAATGAACCTGGATGTAAGTCTTTTCTTTTATCACTGAGAGCTGCACAACACTTCATGCACTATGTATGTTGCTGCCATGCAGTAGTGGAACAGTTGAGATTATTTTGTCATGATGTTGCTTGCTGCATATGTGGCACCCCTGAGGGTTCAGTCGCCACAGAGGTAATGCACCTCCTCCTGAGGTGTAGTATCCCACTCCCCAGGTAAGATGGCAACACCTGACCAGACTCCTCCACTCACATCCAACACAGACACTTTAGAATAGCAGAGCACCCTTCATGGCTCCTTGCCTGGAACACGAAGTGTGCTGGGAGGTGGGTGGAGTTTAGACTGCACAAGAGAGCGGGAGAATGTTAGGAAGTGGTTAGTTGGTGAGAGAAGATCCCCAGAGAGGGATGGAGTGAAAGCAAGTGCTGCAGCAGACTCCTGTGATCTGGAGCTGCTGGCACGGGAAAGAGCAAGGGAAAGCCTAATTCTTCAGAAGGAAGATAGCTTAGTACGGAACATGGGGAGAAGAGAACTGAGGACAAGGGTGAGAGCAGAGCCCTTCCTTAAAGTTAAAGCGCATGGTCCGGAGTACAGTCTCCGAGGTTGTATGGATACTGATGTTCCTGCAGCAGAAATCGGAGGAATAGAAGTCACCACTTTATTCCCACCGAAGACTCGGGGGCACAATAGCAATGTGTGTGAGCCTGGACCTGATAGTAAGCGATCCCCGAAGCGGGCTACACCTGTCTGCTGTACGAGTGGAGTTCCAAGTAACATCTGGAAGGAGGAACTTGAGTTTAATACACAACTACAAGTACTTCAGTTCAAGCGCTAGTGAGGAGACGTTCAGAGAAGGCACATGTTGGAGGAGTGCTGGAAGGGTGCCTGGGAGTTGGCTGAGCCCCTGACCTGGAGGACACGGCACTGAAGCGGGCATCTGTGCGCACCAGACTGTGAGTAAAGCTTTGGAACTGAAAGCCCTTGTGTCCTCCACTTATTCCTGCGCCTTGCACCCGGCTCTGCTACATCTACTTCTTCACACTATCTCCCCATTTACCAACCTCATCTACACAGCCCTGGGACTACAGCTCCACCTGTGGGAGCTTCAACATCATTGCTGCACCACACCATCTGTCCCAGAGAAGCAACCCTGCAGTGCTGGTCAAACTGACCAGGAACCACAGGTGACATCACAAATCATCACAATAACTTTATCCCCACCACTCTACCCCTTTTACATTGACTGCCTGAGGCCACGGACCGGGTCACTGCCACTGTGACATCTCCCATTGAAATCAACGGGCCTGGCACGAAGTACCCCACGGCCTCTGGGGGCGAGTTATATAGGCAGGGTTGGTGTTAAGGGAAGACTGGGTATTTGCCCAGGGCCCCTACTCTCTTGGGGGCCTCCAGCATCCACGCCAAGAGCTTCACAAATAATGCTATTATCAGTGAAGCTTCTGATGTGGAGACCTTTGGTGGCATCATGATCATGTGACTAATTTTGCGACCCTGATGTGACCGTGCATCTTAGGTACTTCTTCTGGACCTTTGGTGTCATCATGATCATATGACCAATCAAGTGACTGTGATGTCACCATAGGCCCTGAACTCTGCAGGAATCAGAAAGACTGAAGAGAAGATGGACTGTGGTAAGTCTGTGTTTCTGTGTCTCTATGTGTGTATGCCTGTGTGTGTGTGGTTGAGCCTAGAATGTCTGTTCTCCTGGTATGTCCTCGTTGCAGCCCATTCAGATGGATACCTGTGGATGGATTGTCTCACATTACTAAACCCCTTCACGACCTTTAATGTTGATGTACTTTATATCAAAGGTCGTGTCCCTGCTTTTGATATGGGCTCGCATGCCAAACAAGCATCTTTTTCTGCACATGACAACTTATTTAATTAGCTATCATGTGCCTCTAACAGTAGCGGGTGGATTGGAGCTCCTCTCGCAGCTGTTAAACTATTTTGTTAGGGACAGCGGAACGCACTAAATATAAAATAACGTAAAGTGCGTTCGCCGCCCGGTGTCCACTGTGCAGAAGGTGTTAACACTGCTGCTAGATAATGGCGGATGTACAATATGGCGGTATAACACACGCGGGTTGAACGTCACCCAGGTGCGCTGAGCGATCTCTGTTTATTCACAGAGATGCCTTAAGTGTTAAACACAAAAAGGCTGAGCCTGTTAGCGTCACAGGTCTCAGAGAAGTCCACGCACGACATATGGTCACAGGAGCTGGGCCCTAGGCAGAGGGTCAGCGTCCGTCTAGACCTACCATGCGTGCGGCGTCGCTACTGTGGACACCAAGAGGAGCTGCAGACTGCAGCGTGGTGACAGACACTGCCGCTAGTCGACAATGCCCGGAGCAGGCACACTGTCGGACGCTAGCACTGTGGAGGATGCTGTAGAGGCTTGTAGCTTGCCACTGACTGGTGCTGACTCTATAGATAAGTCCCTATACACACTCGGAATATCAGAGGGAGGGGATCTTAATGAGTCATTCGCAGGTTCATGCATCCATCAACATTCACACAGTTAGCAACTAGAGACTATAGTAGCACATGGCCGAGCGGCCATGCAAACCTTTTATAGCCGGGACCTTCCGGAAGTTTCCAGCTCCCTGAGATGGACCAATCAGATCACGAGAAGGACCTGGACATGTCACTCCCGATCTCCAATGGGAGATCGTCTCGTGAGCATGCTCAGTAGAGCAATGGAGGGACTTAGCCTCTGGAGCGATTTGCTGCTGAGCAGCCTGCATTGCCATTGCTGACCCAAAGGTGGAAGCAAAAGCCGGCCCCACAGAGCAGGTCTGGGCAGAGCATCTGAGACATTGGAATTGCTGAGCAATCTCCTCTGCAGTCAAAAGATAATGGGAGACCACATAATGTGAGGCTCTGGATTCCTGTTGAACCGCCGCAGGAACCCGACGCCTAACATATTTAACGTCAGTGTCAATTTCTGACAGAGGCATTTAACTCACCCCGGCAGGAGCACATATCTTTCCATGCTCCCATCGGCATGCCTCTGATGTAATAGTGGGGTGGCAATGGGTTGCTATAACATATGTACACCGGCCCATGGCTGGAGTTCATAGGAGATTGTGATTTCTGCTGAGGCACTGTTATGTACAGCATAGCACAAGCCATTGGATGATTGCAGCTTCAAGTCCCCCAAGGAGATTATTAAATACAGGAAAAAAATTAGAAAAAAGTTATTAAAAATTAAAAACCAAATTTAAAATCATTTTTGCCCCATTAAAAATAAAACAATTAAAAACAATTTAAGATACATATATTTGATATCGCTGCATTCGGAAAAGTCAAGGAAAAGTTCAATCAATCAACATATAAAGTAAATTAATCCAATATGTAAACGTCATAACAATAAACAAAATCAAAACGCCAGAATTCCCTTTTTTGGCCACTGCAACGTTGCAATAAAATGCAATAGGAGGCAAAGAAAACATCATATCTACCCCAAATTGTATAAGTAAAAACATCCAATCAGGGCACAAAAAAAAGCCTCACACAGCCGTGTATCCCGAAAAATAAAAACACTACGGGTCTCGGAAAATAGCGCCAAAAGCAAAATTTAATTTTTTTTACAAATTTCAGATTTTTTTTCACCACTTAAATAAAACACACTAATCATCTTTGAAATCGGTGTACAAGAATCTTCCAAAAATTATGGAGTTGCACTTTTTTTTTTTGCAATTTCACTGCACTTTCACAAAGTACAACTCGTCCCACAAAAAACAAGCCCTCTTGTGGCTGGAAAAATAAATAAGGTTTTGGCTCTTGGAAGAAGGGCAGAAAAAAAAGAAAAAGAAAAAAATGCAAAATCACCCAGGAGTGAAGGGATTTAAATCCTTGTAATAAACTTGTAGCAGCACGAGTTCACCCTATGTGTGTGTGGCTGTGTGGAATAGGACCTTTAGTGAGGTCATGACCATGTGATCCATAACCACACCCACAGGTGAGGTATGGATCATATAATGTGACTAGGGTGGGTCACATGGAGAGAGTGTGTGTACCTGAATGGTACAGACTACAAGTTCCTGGAAGGTCTGTGTTGGGAGATCCTGGAAAGCGGATCGGATCCCTGGAGCACCTGGCGAGACTTTGTAACCGGTGAGGACGGATGTCCTGAATAAGAAGCAACTAAGAGGTAACCCCAGACAGGGGGAAATAACTGTGTTTAGGCTATGGAGCCTGTTTGCTGGACATAGCACAGCCTTTGTGACCACAGGGCTAAGAGAGCGGAGCTCTGTTATGAACATTGAACATTCACCTGTCTGATGTAAGACTGTTGCCATATATGGTTTATGCTGTATAATAAACCATATGGACTGTATATGTGAAAAACCCGTGCCGGACCTTGTTAATCTGCTGCCAAGTGAGTGTCCCCCAACACGAACACTAGGCGCTACCTTACTATATATATATATGTATAGAGACAGAGAGAGAGATGTTTATGTTGGAATAAAAATCATTTCTCTCAGCAGCACATCCACCGGTATAAACTCCAGATATGCTGCTGATAATATGATACTGTATGGGGACAGATCAACTAGTGATCATTCCGTCCTTATCATTCTTCACCAGTCTGTGTAAAGACACCAGTAAACATTCATGGAACCACTTTAACCCCTTAACGACCGCCGATAGGCCTTTTAACGGCGGTAGTTAAGGGTACTTAACGGCACTTTGGAAAAAGTGTATAGCGCCCCCTCCAGAGTTGGATTTTCCACAGGGTCTCGGCTGCCGGGGGTAGCCAAGACCCCAGAGAACATGTTTCAGAACGGTTTTTACCGAGCCCAGTTTTGCGATTGATGGTACTAACCATATAACGGCGACCGCAAAAAAAGTCTGATGTGCCATTTAACCCCTTTACCCCCAAGGGTGGTTTGCACGTACATGACCGGGCCAATTTTTACAATTCTGACCACTGTCCCTTTATAAGGTAATAACTCTGAAACACTTCCATGGATCCCACTTATTCTGACAATGTTTTCTCGTGACATATTGTACTTCATGATAGTGGTAAAATTTCATTCAAATAACTTGCGTTTATTTGTGAAAAAAATGGAAATTTGGCAAAAATTTTTAAAAAATTTCGCAATTTTCCAACTTTGAATTTTTATGCCCTTAAATCACAGAGATATGTGTTGTGAGTTCATTTTTCTTTTCACCAGTGAGGTCTGATGAACTCCCTCTTCTGGCGAAGGAAGGTAGTGAGGCTGATTACCAAACAGCTGAGCAGGTAGATGATGACTGGGTTACAGGAACTGATGACTGGATATAAGGCAGCCGACGCCCTGCTGACTTGCCGGTGATTTTCCTGCTGGATTCTTGCAGACCAGTCTGATTTCTGCTTCTCAAAGCTAAGTTTTGCTCTGCCTTTTGTACACTTTAGTTTTGGTTTTTTTTGCCTTGTTTTTTTGGAGTTCAGCCATCTCCGGCCGGGGGTGAGCTGAATTCCATTTTTGTCTCTGATCTGTTGATCTCTGTCTCTGTCTTCAGAATATTCCTGAGTGCAGATATAGTCTTTTGAAGCCTAGCGACTTCAGGGCCTGTTTCTCCTATCAGTCTGTTGGTACATTTTTGGATAGGGTTTTTGTGGATTGCAGACAGCAGCTTTTCTATCCTGTCCTATTTAGTTAGCTTGGGCCCATCATTTGCTCAACCTATCTTTCTATCTGTGTTAGTGTTTTTCATCTTGCTTCACAGTCATTATATGTTGGGGGCTGCCTATTTCTTTGGGGTCTGCTCTGGGGCAGTTTAGATTTCCCCTTTCTGTCTTTAGGCTAATTTAGTTCTCCGGCTGTGATCGAGGGGTCTAGGGCACCGTAGGAACCCCCCACGGCTACTGCTAGTTGTTGTGGATAGGTTCAGGGGTCTGCAATCCGATAGCTGCCAACTTCTCTGGTTTTCTGGACTTAGTTATTATTTTTGTTCTTTCCTCCTTCGGTAACTCATTCATAACAGATATGGCACACAAAAACTTAATAAGTAACATTTCACATATGTTTACTTTACATCAGCACAATTTTGGAACCAAATTTTTTTTTTCTTAGGAAGTTATAAGAGTTAAAAGTTGACCAGTGGTTTCTGTTTTTTGCAACACCATTTTATTTTTACGGACGACATCACATTTGAAGTCACTTTGAGGGGTCTATATCATAGAAAATGCCCAAAAGTGACACCATTCTAAAAACTGCACCCCTCAAGGTGCTCAAAACCATATTCAAGAAGTTTATTAACCCTTCAAGCGCTTCACAGGAATTTTTTGAATTTTTAAAAAAAATGAACATTTAACTTTTTTTCACAAAAAAATTACTTCAGGTCCACTTTTTCTTATTTTACCAAGGGTAACAGGAGAAATTGGACTGGAAAAGTTATTGTGCAATTTGTCCTGAGTATACTGTTACCTGATATGTGGGGGAACCACTGTTTCAGCGCATGGCAGAGCTCAGAAGGGAAGGAGCGCCTTTTGACTTTTTCAATGCAAAATTGGCTGGAATTCAGATCGGACGCCATGTCACGTTTGGAGAGACCCTGATGTACCTAAACAGTGGAAACGCCTCACAAGTGACCCCATTTTGGAAACTATACCCCCCAAGGAACTTATCTAGATATGTGGTGAGAACTTTGAACCCACAAGGGCTTCACAGACGTTTATAACGTACAGCCGTACAATGAAAAAATCATATTTTTTCCACAAAAATGATATTTTCAACCCCAATTTTTATTTTCCCAAGAGTAACAGGATGATAAATGTTATTGTGCAATTTGTCCTGAGTATGCTGATACCCCATATGTGGGTGTAAACGACTATTTGGGCGCATGGCAGAGCTCGGAAGGGAAGCAGCGCCATTTGACTTTTTTGGCTGGAATTGAGTTTGGACACCATGTCGTGTTTGGAAAGCCCCTGATGTGCCAAAACAGTGGAAACCCCCCACAAATGACACTATTTTGGAAACTAGACCCCCCAAGGAACTTATCTAGATGTGTGGTGAGAACCTTGAACCCACAAGGGCTTCACAGAAGTTTATAACGTACAGCCATACAATTAAAGAATCATATTTTTTCCACAAAAATGATATTTTCACCCCCAGTTTTTATTTTTCCAAGGGTAACAGGAGAAATTGGACCACAAAAGTTGTTGTACAATTTGTCTTGAGTACGCTGATACCCCATATGTGAGAGAAAACTACTGTATGGGGACACGTCGGGGCTCGGAAGGGAAGAAGTGACGTTTTAGAATGCAGACTTTGATGGAATGGTCTGCGGGTGTCATGTCGCGTTTGGAGAGCCTATGATGTGCCTAAACTGTTGAAACTCCCCACAAGTGACCCCATTTTGGAAACTAGACCCCCCCACGGAACTTATCTAGATGTGTGGTGAGCACTTTGAACCCCCAAGTGCTTCACAGAAGTTTATAACGCCCGGGCGTGAAAATAAAAAAATCATTTTTTTTCCACAAAAATGATATTTTTGCCCCCAATTTTTTATTTTCCTAAGGGTAACAGGAGAAATTTGACCCGAAAAGTTGTTTTGCAATTTGTCCTGAGTAGGCGGATACCCCATATGTGGGGGTAAAACACTGGGCACATGGCAGAGCTTGGAAGGGAAGGAGCACCATTTTTTACTTTTTCAACGCAGAATTGGCTGGAATTGAGATCAGATGCCATGTTGCGTTTGGAGAGCACATGATGTGCCCAAACAGTGGAAACCCCCCAATTCTAACTCCAACCCTAACCCCAACACACCCCTAACCCTAATCTCAGCCCTAACCCTATCCCTAACCCTAATGGGAAAATGGAAATAAATACATTTTTTAAATTTTACTATTTTTCCCTAACTAAGGGGGTGATAAAGGGGGGTTTGATTTACTATTTATAGCAGGTTTTTATGTTTGGCAGTGGTCATACGCTAAAAGTTGCTTTTTATTGTAAAAATTGTTTTTGCTTCACCACATTTTGAGAGTTAGAATTTTTCCATATTTTGACCCACCAAGTCATGTGAGGTCTTATTTTTTGCAGGACGAGTTGTCGCTTTTATTGGTACCATTTTCAGGCACATGACTTTTTTGATCGCTTTTTGTTCCGATTTTTGGGACGCAGAATGAACAAAAACCAGCATTTCAAAAATTTCTTTTGGGGGTTGCGTTTACACCGTTCTGCATGTGGTAAAATTGATAAGGCGGTTTTATTCTTTGGGTCAGTACGATTACAGCGATACCTCATTTATGTCGTTTGTTTATGTTTTGGTGCTTTTATGCAATGAAAACAATTTTATATAAAAATATTTTTGCATCGCTTTATTCTACGAGCTATAACTTTATTTTTTCACTGATGACGCTGTGTGGCAGCTCGTTTTTTTGTGGGAAAAGATGACGTTTTCAGCGGTACTATGTTTATTTATTTCCGTCTTTTTGATCACGCGTTATTGCACTTTTTGTTCGGCAGTATGATAATAAAGCATTATTTTTTGCTTTGTTTTTTATTTTTTAAGCGGTTCACTAAAGGGGTTAACTAATGGAACAGTTTTATAGGGTGGGTCTTTACGGACACGGCGATTCTAAATATGTGTACTTTTAATGTTTTATTTCTAGAGTTGAGCGATGAGGTCGGCCACGAGGTCGGCGACTTACGCGCCAAAGTCGCGTTTCAAAAGTTTGTTTTGCGCTCTTTTTCAGCCAATCAGGATCCACGGACACTGTGGGCAACGTGATGACATAGGCAGGGGTCACCACCATCTTTCAGAAGAGCATGCAAGTGATTGGCCTGCTTTGGTGGGCGTCACAGGGGTTATAAAAGGGCGTGCACGCCGACCGCCATCTTACTTCTGCCGATCTTAGCATAGGGAGAGGTTGCTGCTGCTGATTCTGTAGGGAGAGCGTTAGGCAGGGAAGAAGAAAAAAAAACTGCTTCTGCTGCTAGCGATTTTGCCTGTACAACACACCAGTCACTGTGTGTGCAGTGCAAGGGGAGGCTATATTGTGGTGGATCAGCGGTGTTGGTTGTTAGGCTGCCTTCTAAGGCTTCCTGACAGCTGCATTGATGTTTACCCACTGCTCTGCAAACTGCTTTTTTAAAAGCAATCCCAATTTTTTTTTTTTTGTCCTGGTGAGGTACTGAGCGTGAATTTTTTCACACCATACAGCGGTGTACGCTCCTCACACAGCTATCTGTGTGTCACTCTGTGAGAATAAGTCGAGGACATGTTCCGTTCTTAAAGACTTGCACCTTCTAGTTTTGTCTAGCTTTCAAACAGTTAAATATATTTGCTGTTTGATCACATTCAAAACTATAGAGAGACAGCATGTGTCAGTCCGTATACTTAAAAAACACGGAGCTTGACAATTTTACGTACACCGGACAGCCGTGTACGTGCACGCTCCTCTCAGTACCGTGTAACGGCTGTTATCACGGCCACAGTGAAGCTATCTGTGTGTCACTGTGGAAGGATAAGTGGAGGACTTGTTCCGTTCTTACAGACCTACACTCTAGGGAGATTCCTATTCTGCCCAATTCTACATACACCTTGTAGTTTGTGATAGACTAGCCAATTTCTGCCTGTGACATAGCGCTCTGATATTCAGTGGGCCTCACACAATCCAAAAGTGTCCAGTGTCCACTAGTGTGTGCAGAAATTTAAAATCTCCCTTATCCTGTAGTCACTTTTTTCACACCTGTGCCATCGAGCCTGTGACATAGCGCTCTGATATTCAGTGGGCCTCACACAATCCATAAGTGTCCAGTGTCCACAAGTGTGTGCAGAAATTCAAAATCTCTGTGATCCTGTAGTCACTTTTTTCACACCTGTGCCATCGAGCCTGTGACATAGCGCTCTGATATTCAGTGGGCCTCACACAATCCAAAAGTGTCCAGTGTCCACTAGTGTGTGCAGAAATTCAAAATCTCCCTTATCCTGCAGTCACTTTTTTCACACCTGTGCCATCGAGCCTGTGACATAGCGCTCTGATATTCAGTGGGCCTCACACAATCCAAAAGTGTCCAATGTCCACTAATGTGTGCAGAAATTCAAAATCTCCCTTATCCTGTAGTCACTTTTTTCACACCTGTGCCATCGAGCCTGTGACATAGCGCTCTGATATTCAGTGGGCCTCACACAATCCAAAAGTGTCCAGTGTCCACTAGTGTGTGCAGAAATTCAAAATCTCCCTTATCCTGTAGTCACTTTTTTCACACCTGTGTCATCGAGCCTGTGACATAGCGCTCTGATATTCAGTGGGCCTCACACAATCCATAAGTGTCCAGTGTCCACAAGTGTGTGCAGAAATTCAAAATCTCTGTGATCCTGTAGTCACTTTTTTCACACCTGTGCCATCGAGCCTGTGACATAGCGCTCTGATATTCAGTGGGCCTCACACAATCCAAAAGTGTCCAGTGTCCACTAGTGTGTGCAGAAATTCAAAATCTCCCTTATCCTGTAGTCACTTTTTTCACACCTGTGCCATCGAGCCTGTGACATAGCGCTCTGATATTCAGTGGGCCTCACACAATCCAAAAGTGTCCAGTGTCCACTAGTGTGTGCAGAAATTCAAAATCTCCCTTATCCTGTAGTCACTTTTTTCACACCTGTGCCATCGAGCCTGTGACATAGTGCTCTGATATTCAGTGGGCCTCACACAATCCAAAAGTGTCCAGTGTCCACTAGTGTGTGCAGAAATTCAAAATCTCCCTTATCCTGTAGTCACTTTTTTCACACCTGTGCCATCGAGCCTGTGACATAGCGCTCTGATTTTCAGTGGGCCTCACACAATCCAAAAGTGTCCAGTGTCCACAAGTGTGTGCAGAAATTCAAAATCTCTGTGATCCTGTAGTCACTTTTTCCACACCTGTGCCATCGAGCCTGTGACATAGCGCTCTGATATTCAGTGGGCCTCACACAATCCAAAAGTGTCCAGTGTCCACTAATGTGTGCAGAAATTCAAAATCTCCCTTATCCTGTAGTCACTTTTTTCACACCTGTGCCATTGAGCCTGTGACATTCAGTGGGCCTCACACAATCCAAAAGTGTCCAGTGTCCACAAGTGTGTGCAGAAATTCAAAATCTCCCCTGTCCAATAGACACCTTGTACCTTGTTTTACATTACTATATAGTTTGTTGGATTTTGTCTACATTTCTACAAAAAATGAGGAAGGCTGGTGGAAGAGGCCATGGAATTGGGCGGGGGTTGGCAGCTGGTAATGATGTGTTGGTGGTGGATCTGATGGTAGTGGCAAGAGCAAAATAGGACCGAATGCAGGAGGTGTTGAGCCTGCGTCATCGTCTGGCTCCATAAGGCTTCGAAGGCTTAGTTTTCTAGGAGTTGGCAAACCGCTTTTAAAGCCAGAGCATCAGGAAAAAGTTTTGTCTTACATTGCTGACTCAGCCTCCAGCTCTATCGCCTCCTCTTCTTCAGTTGTAAAAAGTAAAAGCACTGAGTCGTCATTGGAGGCTCATGTTCATGAACCACACCTTTCCTTGTGTCCTTCACCCCAACCAAGATTGAAGGATGACGCAGGCCATACTACTGATTACTCCATGGAGCTGTTTTCACATACCATGCCTGGATTATCAAGTGAAATGGTGAATTACCCAGGCCAAGATGAATCTGACATGGAGTGCACTGATGCACAGCCGCTGATCGATGATTCTGCTGGTACATTCACTCAGAGCACTACATTGTCCTCGCAGTGTACAGAGCCAGATTCTGACCCTGATGAGACTCAGGTGCCCCTTTCCGCACACTATACCACCATACACGGTGACACAGAGGAAGGTGCACATGACATTGAAGAGGAGGTGATGGATGACCCAGTTGTTGACCCAGATTGGCATCCATTGGGGGAAGAGGGTGCTGGTGCTGGCAGGCCCGGAGCACTCCAAAGACAGGTTCCAAAAATCAAAAGAGTTGCTGGACAGCTTGTCCAGAGGGTCAAAAGATCACAGCGTGCTAGGCTGCAAAATGTCTGCCAAAGTAGGAAGAGTGCAGTGTGGCACTTTTTTGAACAAAATCCTCATGATCAGGCCAAGGTTATCTGTAAGAAGTGCGCAAAGACCTTTAGCCAAGGGAAAAATCTGAAAAATTTGAATACCAGTTGCATGCTTAGACATTTAACCACCATGCACTTGCAAGCGTGGACACAACACCAAACCTCAAGTGCCACATGTGCAACTGATCACAAAGAAGGTAGTCAGCAACGCTACATTGTTTCCCCCACTGTAAGCCCACCGGTTAGCACAGCAGCAAATGTTGAGGTGTCGTTGCAAGGCCACAGCAGTCAGGGAATCCCACTGTTATATCAACGAAAGACTGAATCTAGGCCATCAGAAAGAACACCAACTCCATCACCATCATCAACCCTCTCTCAGTCCGCCCTGTCCACCGCTACTTCCACCATATGCAGCTCTCAAGTCCAGCTCACCCTCCCAGACACTATGAGTAGGTCAAGAAAGTACTCAGTCTCTCATCCGCGTACACTGGGTTTGAACGCCCACATTGCCAAACTAATCTCGTTTGAGGTGATGTCTTATCGGTTGGTGGAAAGCGCAGCTTTCCGCGAACTCATGGCCTATGCAGTACCACGCTATGACCTACCCAGTTGCGACTTCTTCTCTCGCAAAGCCATCCCAGCCCTCCACCATCATGTAAAAGACCGCATTGTCCATGCAGTCAGTGAGTGGAAAGGTGCACCTCACAACTGATGCATGGTCCAGTCGGCATGGCCAGGGCCGTTACGTGTCCATCACTGCGCACTGGGTTAATGTGGTGGATGCAGGGTCCACAGGGGACAGCGGTGGTGGGACAGTGCTGCCTAGCCCACGGTATAGGAAACAGTTGGCTGTAGGCGTTCGACCCTCCTCCTCCTCCAGAAGCGAAAGCTCGTCCACAGAGCGCAGTTGTACGAGCACTCCATCTGCAGCTGCCACTGTTGCACACGATGTGTCCCCCTATCGAGCAGCTAGTGGAAAGCGTCAGCAGGCTGTGTTGCAGATGATGTCTTTGGGCGACAGACACACCGCCGAGGTGCTGGCCGAGTACTTGAAGCGACAAACTGAGTCATGGCTGGGTAGTGTACATCTTGAGGCAGGCAAGGTAGTTAGTGATAACGACCGTAATTTTGTGGCAGCTATAGCCCTTTCAAAACTCAGCCACATACTTTGCTTGGCTCACACCTTGAACCTGGTGGTGCAGTGCTTCCTCAAAAATTATGCGGAGTTAGCAGCCCTGCTCCAGAAGGTGCGAAGACTGTGCGCGCACATCCGCCGGTCGCCTGTACACTCCGTTCGTATGCAGAAGCTGCAGTGATTGTTCCACCTTCCCAACCACCGCCTCATTATCGACATTGCAACAAGGTGGAACTCCACCCTGCACATGGTGGAGCGGCTGTGCGAGCAGAGGCAGGCCATAATGCATTTGTGGGAGGATACACGGCCAGGCACTTTGAGAGCAGACATGGAGTTGACAGGTGTGCAGTGGTCGAAGCTGAAAGACCTCTGTAAAGTCCTTCAGTGTTTTGAGGAATGCACACGGCTGGTAAGCGCAGACGACGCCATCCTAAGCATGAGCATCCCACTTATGCGTCTGCTCATGCAAACTTTGACGCACCTTAAGGAGCAGGCGTCTGCAGCCAATGTTGATGAGGAGGAAGAGGAGGAGGGAATCCTTGATGACATTCAGCCATTGTCTGCTCAGGGACCTCTCCTGGACGAGGTGGAGGAAGAAGAGGAGGAGGAGGATGATGATGGGGATGATTACTTAGGGGAGGAGGATGCATCTCGTGGGACAAGTGAAAATGTTGGCGTGGCAAGGTCTGGTACAGGGTTTGTGCGTGACTGGAGGGATGTGCATTTGCCAGAAAGTGCTCCTCCAACCAGCACTCGCAGTGCATCATTGACACCGGAAACATTGGCCCACATGTCAGATTATGCCTTGCAGATCCTAAAAAGGGACCCCCGCATTGCCAAAATGATGAACGATGACGACTACTGGTTGGCCAGCATCCTGGATCCACGCTATAAAGGCAAATTACAAAACATCATGCCACAGGAGAACCTTGACCTAATATTGGCTAATAAACAAGCAACTCTGGTAAATCGGTTGCTTGAGGCATTCCCAGCACACAGCAGCGGTGATGGTTCTCACACGAGCTGTACGGGCCTTGGGCAGCTTGGCAGAGGTGTTCATGGTGCACACAGCAGAAGTGGAGTTGGAGACAGGGGTTTCATGACAATGTTGTGGACTGATTTTTCAAGTACCGCTCACACAACTGGTAATACTGCATCGATGGAAAGTGACAGGAGACAGCAGTTGTCAACTATGGTTACAAACTACTTTTCCTCCCATATCGATGTTCTCCCACACAGGTCATTCCCCTTTGACTATTGGGCCGCTAAACTGGACACCTGGCCTGAATTGGCACAATATGCCTTACAGGAGCTCGCTTGCCCAGCTGCAAGTGTGCTATCGGAAAGAGTCTTCAGTGCAGCTGGATCAATCCTGACAGAAAAAAGGACCCGTCTGTCAACCCAAAATGTGGATGATCTAACCTTCATTAAAATGAACCATGCATGGGTTTCCAAGGATTTTGTCCCACCTTCCCCTTATGACACATAGGGTGACAGAAAAATGGCTTGCTTTGGTCCACCTCTTCCTGGGACTTGACCTATTTCGCCTTTTGCATCAGCTGAATGTCCAACATCAACATATGCCACTTTCTAAAACTCCCTAACTGTGCTGCCTCCCCCCCCATGGCCGGGGTCACCACCTAGCGCACGACACCGTGCGAGTGCCGTTGCCCTGGACAGGTGGGTAGGCCGACTCTTGGGCGCGGGCACTGGCACAGGGTCCCTCATAGTGCAATCAAATGTCTCTGACGGTGGTGGTGCACACCCACCGTCAGACACACCGCCGTTCTATGAGGGGCCCAGTGCCAGTACCGACGCCCACGAGTGGGCCCCCTTGCTTGGGCAGGGCCCCAGCATTTGAAATCTTTACCTCTCCCTGCTCCTCCGCTGTGTAGTCTGGGCCGTCAAATCCATACTGTGCCTGACACCGTCTGAGCCTGCCTCCTGATGTATAGACATATATTTTGAATGTGTACGCTATCCATACATGTTATCCGGGGATACGGTACCCTTTCTCACCTTTGTGCAATCACGTGCAAGCCATACTGGGCCTAACACCGTCTGAGCCTGCCTCCTGATGTATAGACATATATTTTGAATGTGTACGCTATCCATACATGTTATCCGGGGATACGGTACCCTTTCTCACCTTTGTGCAATCACGTGCAATCCATACTGGGCCTAACACCGTCTGAGCCTGCCTCCTGATGTATAGACATATATTTTGAATGTGTACGCTATCCATACATGTTATCCGGGGATACGGTACCCTTTCTCACCTTTGTGCAATCACGTGCAAGCCATACTGGGCCTAACACCGTCTGAGCCTGCCTCCTGATGTATAGACATATATTTTGAATGTGTACGCTATCCATACATGTTATCCGGGGATACGGTACCCTTTCTCACCTTTGTGCAATCACGTGCAAGCCATACTGGGCCTAACACCGTTTGAGCCTGCCTCCTGATGTATAGACATATATTTTGAATGTGTACGCTATCCATACATGTTATCCGGGGATACGGTACCCTTTCTCACCTTTGTGCAATCACGTGCAAGCCATACTGGGCCTAATACCGTCTGAGCCTGCCTCCTGATGTATTGACATATATTTTGAATGTGTACGCTATCCATACATGTTATCCGGGGATACGGTACCCTTTCTCACCTTTGTGCAATCACGTGTAATCCATACTAGGCGTGAGAACGGCTGGCGAGCCGTTAAGCAAGCTACAGCACCTGTGGTTTGCACACGTAAGTTTTTCATTTTTTCAGGAATGACGGTTAGGCCTAATTCCGGAACTGCGGTTGACCTGAACTTACTGGGAAATCATCGTTCGCGGGTAATAATTGTAATCAGTGATCCCCATCACTAACATTGTTCAGCGGGTTATCTGCACCTGTAAGCGACAAACGCTGGCCTTTTCAGTGTAGCGCACGTGCAGCCACGGACATGTAAGGGCATGACACACCAGTTATTGGCCAATCTCATGTGCCAGAGCCTCACGTGTCCCTCTAGTAAGCCGGACTCGGACCGCGGGGCATGACGGAGTCTCGTTCGTTAATGGAATTAAGCTTGCAATGTGTGCATCTTTTCTGTAGCTGGCATGGTTGAGGTTTCCCAGGTGGAGTCGAATTTAACCGTAGGCTCCACTCCTGGTGGTGCCCTTCTGGACATTCCTTTAAGGTTCAGCTTTGCAACCATACTGCCCACGTAAAACAAACACTTTGCCTTCATGAACGCTGTTTGGAGGGTCATGACTCGTGGGAATAACGCTGCCCAATCAGTTAACCTGCTAGAGAGATCCTTCGTTGCTCCCAAGCATGACATCACACTCCCTAGGAGGAAGGTAATGCCACTGTGGCGACCGTACTCCTGGGGGCGACACAAGTGCACTGATGCCCAGCCACTGCTCGATGAATCTGCTGGTACATTGACCCAGACCACTACATTCCCCTCGCACGCTACACGGCCTGAATCTGACCCTGATGAAACTCAGGTTACCCTTCCCATATACAGTTCCATCGTACACGGTGACAAAGAGGAAGCTGCAGATGAAAGTGCAGGTTCGGCCCACCCGCCATCAGACACACCACCGTACTATCAGGGGCCCTGTGCCAGTGCCGTCGCCAACGAGTGGGCCCCCCCTGCTTGCTCAGGATCACAGCACTTGCAAGGTTGAAATCCTGTGCAGTGAGATGGAAGATGGGGACGACGAGGAGTCCAGACTAGTACAGGGATTCCCTAGCGAGGAGACTTATTTGATTGTTTTCAATGTTGGGACAGCAATTTTTGGGGAGCAATATACTCTGGAGAATGATAGATGGGGCCCACCATACACTGGAACATTCCAAAGGTGGACATCAGACACTGGAGCAGCATTTACAGGGCCCATTATACACTAGAGCATTAGAAATGGGGCCCATTATGTTTGGAGCATTATTTGGGCCCATAAGACAGTGGAGCTTCATCCATGGGGACCAACATATACTGTAGCATTATGTGGAGCTCATCATATACTGTTTCAAACATTATATGGGACCAATGATTCTGTATGGAGAAATAGATGGGCCTCGTCATGAGATGTAAAAAGTGAAGTATTTTTCATTGTACTATACCGCTATTTCTCTGCCGTATCGGAGCATGATGAGTTGTGGTATGTGTTAAAGGGGCGCTCTTTCGCCCAGGGCACATGAAAACCTGGAGCCAGCCCTACCCCCCACAACTTTAGCCAAATAACCCCCATTTTTCAGTGCGTAACTTGTATTATGAAGTTAATTAAGGTTGACAAGCTTAAGTAAGAAGAATTGATGCTTTTGGCATTCAAATGGGCACTGTAGGTGTGTTTCCTGTCCTCCTCTCACTGCCGACTTTTATTCCCCATTGACTTACATTGGGCTTCGTGTTTCGAGACGACCCCGACTTTTCCCTATAATCGGCCGATCTTGCTCGACCCGACTTTTGGAAAAGTCGGGTTTCACGAAACGAAACTCGACCCTAAAAAACCAAAAGTCGCTCAACTCTATTTATTTCCAAAAAATGAATTTATTGGGGAATTTTTTTTTTTTTTTTCTTTTTTATAAATTATTTTTACACTTTTTTTTAACTTTATTATACTGTCCCAGGGGGGACATCACTGTCATGTGTGAGATCGCTGATCTGACACATCACAGATCGCTGTGACAGATCAACGATTTCACACAGGCAGTGCAGAAGGCTTCCTCATGACTGCGCTCTGCAAGCATGAGGAAGCCAGCTCCCTGCAGGCACCCTGAAAGTCCCCGCCGCCATATTGGATCTGGGGACCAGCAGGTAAGGAGGCCCCCAGAGCAGCGCAGCACATCGCACTGCTCTGGGGGGCTCAGAGAAGCACAGAGGGAGCCCCCTCCCGTCCGATGCTTCCCTAAACCCCTGGTACACTGCTATCGTGTTTGATCACAGTGTGCCAGGGGTTAACGTGTCGGGTGTCAGCTGTGATAATCAGCTGACACCCGGCCTCGATCAGCAGCGCTCACCCCGTGAGTGCCGCTGATCGCTATGACGTACTATCCTGTCCTTGAGAATTAAGTCCCAGGGCACATGGACGGGATAGTACATCATATGGCAGAAAGGAGTTAATTTATCTGTCCTCTGATGTGATCGCACATCAGAAGAGAGAAAAATAGTGTTTCCGATACTGTGGGAGCTCCTGGGGCTCCTCGGCCCTTCGTGTTTTCCCCACAGGACGCCGCCATCTTCTTCCAGAAAGAAAATGGAAGGCACATGCACAATGTGCCCGCCGAGATCTGCCGGCCGGCACCAGGCAACACTAGGAAGATTTTTCCTATTTGTTCATTTTGGTCACTGTGATAGACCCTATCACAGTGATCAAAATAAATCAAATAGTGAATAAACCCCCATTTATCACCCCTATAGTTAGGGAAAAATAAAAGAAAGAAAATATATTTATTTTAAGTTTACCATTAGGGTTAGGGTTGGGATTAGGGTTAGGGTTGGGATTAGGGTTGAGATTAGGGTTGGGGTTAGGATTAGGATTGGGGTTTGGGTTCAGTTTTTGGTTAGGGTTAGGGGTATGTTGGGGTTAAAGTTGTGGTTAGGGTTATGGTTAGGTTAGGGGTTAGTGGTGCGTTGAGGTTAGGGTTGGAGTTAGAATTGAGGGGTTTACACTGTTTAGGCACATCAGGGGATCTCCAAACGCGATATGGCGCCACCATTGCTTCCAGCCAATTTTTGTGTTCAAAAAGTCAAACGGTGCTCCCTCCTGTCATGGTCCAGTCGAGTTTATTTTCTGCTGTCTTCACTCTGGACTGGTCATGTGGGGGTTAATATCCTCAGCCTCATTCTGGAGCAAGCTGGAATATTTCAGTCTCTCACAGCCTGCTGACCAGTGTTAGTGAAAGCTCAAGCTTCCAGATTAGAGCCTTCTACCAGAAGGCCTTCTACCTGACCCTTCTACCTTGATGATCCTCCTGCCCTTGACTTGTATCCACATGTATGACCCGGACTGATCTCTGCCCCGTCTCTTGGTATTCGTCACTGCTGCTACATTCCCTCTCTGGCATTTTATTCGCAGGCTTGTACCCCAACCACGTATTTCGCCTCTCGTTTTTGGACCCCATGCTCATGTTTTGGCTTTCTGACCCTCAGTTTGGTATTTTGACTATGTGTATTGCTGCCGCTTTTGGTACGTCTGCTCCTGATAGTTTCTGACTCGGTTCGTCTGACCATTCTCTCTCGTTACCTGTGACACCTGTGCTGTTGCTCAGTGTTGCTACTCTTAGTGTGTAACCTCTCTTCCCTCACCAGCTCCCCTTGGTGGAGGTTTCACTACACCTCCCTCCTGAGCCCCGACATGTGCCCAAACAGTGGTTCACCCCAACATATGGGGCATCATCAGCGTACTCAGGACAAATTCCATACCAAATTTGGGGGTCTAATTTTTCCTGTTACAATGGAGAAAATAAAAAATTGGGGGCTACAAAATCATTTTTGTGGAAAAAAAAAGATTTTTTTATTTTCACGGCTCTGTGTTATAAACTTCTAAGAAGCACTTAGGGGTTCAAAGTCCTCACCATACATCTAGATAAGCTCCTTGGGGGGTCTAGTTTCCAAAATGGGGGTCACATGTGGGGGGTTTCTATTGTTTAGGCACATCAGGGGCTCTGCAAACGCAACATGATGCCTGCAGACCATTCCATCAAAGTCTGCATTCCAAAACGTCACTACTTCCCTTGAAATCCCTGACGTGTGCCCTGTTTCTTGGACCCGTCTTGTGTGACACTACCCGCAGGTCGGTAACTAAAACAACAA
Source organism: Dendrobates tinctorius (assembly GCF_039654945.1). NCBI lineage: Eukaryota > Metazoa > Chordata > Amphibia > Anura > Dendrobatidae > Dendrobates > Dendrobates tinctorius. Next base: position 3,399,945 of record NW_027361680.1, on the reverse strand, counting down.
AACTGGCATGTGAACCTGTCCTGTGTGACACGACCCGCAGGCCGGTAACTGAAACAGCAAGACACGGGGAAAGGGGCAACAGTTACAACGGTGGGCCCTGCGATAGGGAACGGGGACGTGGAGACCTCCTGCACTCCCCTGAGTCAGTGTCCCTCCACTCCTAACTATCCCTAGGCCGGTTCTGCACCGGGCGCCGATCAGAATACCTTTCACCCTAGCACACCCTACACCTATCCCTTGCTAGGAAGCTGGGTGGTGGAGGCACGGGCCCCACCGCTGTACTAATACACACCAGGGAAAAATACAAACAGGGGAAGCACCAAAAAGACTTATCTTGCTCTGCTGCAGCACCAGGCAGCAGAGTGCATCACCGGATTAACTTTTCGCAGTGACTCGACACCTCAGAGCCAGCTGCCACCTACACCATCTCACTCTGCTGCAGACACTGGGCAGCCAAAGTTCAACACCAGTTTCAGCAGTGGCTCCAACCTTCAAGACAGCTGCTAACTTCACCAGGTTTCTGCAGTGGCTTCACACCTCAGCCAGCTGCTCCCTTCACCGTGGTTGGAATCCCAAAAAGACGCTATCACCAACACCTGCTCAGAGACCATGTGACCCTATATAGGAAAAGGGAATGGTCAAATGATCAGGGGCCAAAATCTGCTATAACCCCAGTAGCCACCGGGGGCAAAACTAGAAATGAAACCACCAGCTCAAGGAAAAAAAAGGTTACTAGTGCTTTTATCTGTCATAATCCAGCATGGATCATGACATGCCCAAACAGTGGTTCCCCCCCACATATGGGGTACCAAGGATCTCATGACAAATTGGACAACAACTTTTGGGGTCTAATTTCTCTTGTTACCCTAGTGAAAATAAAAAAAATGCACGCTAAAAAAAATGATTTTTGTGGACAAAAAATGATTTTTTATTTTCATGGCTCTGCATTATAAGCTTCTGTGAAGCACTTAGGGATTCAAAGTTCTTACCAAACATCTAGATAACCTCCTTTGGGGTATAGTTTCCAAAATGGCTTCACATGTGGGGGGTTTCTACTGTTTAGGCACATCAAGGGCTCTGCAAACGCAACATGACGCCCGCAGACCATTCCATCAAAGTCTGCATTCCAGAGCGGCGCTCCTTCCCTTCCGAGCTCTGCCATGTGCCCAAACAGTGGTACCCCCCACATAATGGGTATCAGCGTACTCAGAACAAATTGTACAACAACTTTTGTGTTCCAATTTCTCCTGTTACCCTTGTGAAACTAAAAATTTGGGTGTGAAAACATCATTTTTGTGGAAAAAAATGATTTTTCATTTTTACAGCTGTAGATTATAAACTTCTGTGAAGCACTTGGGGGTTGAAAGTGCTCACCACACATCTAGATAAGCTCCTTGGGAGTCTAGTTTCCAAAATGGGGTCACTTGTGGGGGGATTCTACTGTTTAGACATATCAGGGGCTCTGCAAACACAACATGATGCCCGCAGACCATTCCATCAGAGTCTGCATTCCAAAACGGCGCTCCTTCCCTACCAAGCTCTGCCATGCGTCCAAACAGTGGTTTCCCCCCACATATGGGGCATCGGCATACTCAGGACAAATTGCACAACAACTTTTGTGGTCCAGTTTCTCCTGTTACCCTTGGGCCAATAAAATATAGGGGGATAAAAAATCATTGTTGAGGGAAAAAAAATATTTTTTTATTTTCACGGCTCTGGGTTATAAACTTCTGTGAAGCACTTGATGGATAAAAGTACTCACCACACATCTAGATAAGTTCCTTAAGGAGTCTAGCTTCCAAAATGGTGTCACTTGTGTTTTTTTTCACTGTTTAGGCACGTCAGGGGCTCTCTAAATGCGACATGGTGTCCGATCTCAATTCCATCCAATTCTGCATTGAAAAAGTCAAATGGCGCTCCTTCCTTTCCAAGCTCTGCCGTTCTCCCAAACAGGGGTTTACCCCCCCCCACATATGGGGCATTGGCGTATTCAGGAGAAACTGCACAGCAAATTTTGTGGTTCATTTTCTCTTTTTCACTTGTAACAATAACAAAAATTGGTGCTGAACTAAAATGTTTGTAAAAAAAAGTTAAATGTTAATTTTTTCCTTCCACATTGCTTCAGTTTCTGTGAAACACGTAAAGGGTTAATTAACTTCTTGAATGTTGTTTTGAGCACCTTGAGGTATTGAGCACTTTTGGATATTTTCTGTCATATTGACCCCTCAAAGTGACTTAAAATGTCATGTGGTCCCTTAAAAAAAGTTGGTTTTGTAAATTGTGTTGTAAAAATGAGAAATCGCTGGTCAACTTTTAACCCTTATAAGTTCCAAACAAAAAAAAAAATTGTTTCCAAAATTTTGCTGATGTAAAGTAGACATGTGTGAAATGTTATTTATTAAGTATTTTATGAGACATATCTCTCTGATTTAAGGGAATAAAAATTAAAAGTATGAAAATTGCAAAATTTTAAAAATTTTCGCCGTATTTCCATTTTTCATAAATAAACGCAAGTCATATTGAAGAAATTTTACCACTAACATGAAGAAAAATATGTCACAAAAAACCATTCTCAGAATCAGCGGGATCCATTAAAGTGTTCCAGAGTTATAAACTCATAAAGTGACAGTGGTCAGAATTGTAAAAATTGGCTCCGTCACTAAAGGGTTAAAATTGTTGATCACTCTTAATTAACGATTTAGGCTAAGTGCACACATTGCCGAAAATTTCTGCTCAAGAACCTGAATCCCTTCCCAGAAATTGCACCTATTTTTCCGCGTTTTTTGCGCTGTTTTGATGCGTTTCTTTCCCAGCGGTTTCAAACCGCATGGAAGAAGCCAAAACCACGGAAAAATCCGCAAAATTAATGAGCATGCTGTGGTTTTTACTGCGATGCGTTTTTTTCGCAGTAAAAAACGCATAAATGTGCACAAAAAGTGCAAAATGCATAGAAATGACTGGGAAGCTTATTTTTAGTGGTTTTATAGTGAAAACCGCGGTAAAAATAACTAAAAAAACGCTGTGTGTGAACACAGCCTAAACTCAGCTCATGTAAATACAACCTAAATGTTTGAATGTGATGGTGCAATATGTTAGCATTTAGGGCTCTACTTTAAACTTATGCCTAGGGTCCCACTTTGTCTACAACGGCCCTGTGTACATGCAACATTTGAAATGACAAAACCCTCAATATAATAGACTGCATGCTTCGCCATCTTGGTCGCAACCAATGATGTAGCATACTCTAGTGTTGCACTTGTTGTAGGTGCTAGTACTTGCGTCTACTCTCATAGTAGCGCAGCACTTCCCTGACACTCCATAAAGATTCTATAGATGCTGGTCTTGCCTTTCTGGATCATGCTGATGTGGGAAGTGGAGTTGAAATGTTATGCTTCCTCAGCATTTGGTGTCAGTGTGTCGGGGCAACATACTCTGAGGTCTCTCGTGCTCAGGGCCACCATCAGGGCATTATTACCCTTACAGCAGTACAGAAGGGGCCCCCAGGTCAGGGGCCCCGCTTCTGTGCTTCTAGTCATCAGGCCCCAAGTGCTGTGGCCTGTGGTGTACACATCAGCAGAGCCGCCACAGCGGCCAACATCAGAGAGCTACAGACGTGGAAGAGCTGAAGGACCAGTGGTGATGTCATTATTATCACAGGCCTTCACCATTTATCATCTCCGCCCCCTGATAACATGATGATGATGTCACCACAGGTCCTTCAGCTCACACAGCAGCAGCTGCATCTTCGCTGCAGGAGCGCGGCCATGTAAGAAGAAAGTTGTCTTTTTTTTTAAATTTTATTATTGAAAGCGGCAATATGTTTCCCCGGCAGGAAAAAGCCTGTGGTCTATTCACAAACAGCATCTTTTTTTTCTTTTAAAGGACTTGGAGCTCCTGCAGGTAAACATTATCATTAGTGCACTCTCACTACTGAGGAATTTGGTGAGTTCATCTATTTTATCAATAAGAATTTGCAATTTTAAGGAGCTGGATCATATACTCTTCATTTTCTTGGATGCTGTATGTCTTGTCTGGACGGGTTTCATGGCTTGTCGGTGAGCTGGCTGGAGCGTATTGCCCAATTTTTTTTCTTTTTTGCATGTATTATCATTAGATACAATAGTTTGAATACAGAACCATTAGAGTTGAGCGAACATGCTGGGTGATAAGCAGATATCACTTGAGTATCTGGGTGCTCCGATGTGCTTGGCACACGGCGAGCATTAACCGATGCTGAAATTTGAAACTCGAATCCCCGCCCCACATGTTTGACGCCTGTTGCATAGCCAATAATCATGCAGCGATTGCCTGAGAGTCATTGTAATGCCATGGTCATCTTGGTAGTGGCATTACTGTGACTGGCTGACCATATGACATAATCAGGGGTTATAAAAGGACAGGCACTGCCACGCTCTGCACACTGACACCGTTGCACAGCTTAGGGACAGTTCTTATTGGATGGCAAGAGTGCTTGTCCAGAACTGTGTATGCACAGTTGAATGAATCAGAGTCATCTGGCATTGATACTGATGCTGACTCCGAACAATCATACTAAAAGCACTTTTAAGGGCTAAATCTGGGCTAATTCTGTGATTTGCTGTTTGTATCAGATACATTCTGCACTTAGCATAGGGATGAACAGTTCAGGAGCAAGGAGAGTGGCAGACTACAGTCTCAAGGCAGGGCTTAGGGTCTGCAGTCCTTTGGTAAATATGCATTATATCTGCTGCATGTGACCACATTTTTTTTTTTTTTTGCGGGGGGGGGGGGAGTAAAAAAATTCACTATTTTCATCCATAGAGTATTATGTGCTTTGTGGTACATATCTGTGGTATATAACACTACAAAAAGCATTGTAACATTTTTCTGGATTCAATTATTCATTCATGCAGTTGTAAGGGGGTGTGAACTTTATCCCTTTAAATTCTTATGCTGCCATTTATATTTACATGTATTTAATTGCTATGTATCTCACTGTGATGTATTTTCATATATTTATACTATATTTAAGATAGGGACAGTGCAGTTAGGGAAAAGGGCCACTAGATGAGGCACTGAGTACACTGCATAGTAAGGTTTAGCTGTAGGACACTTAAGAGTTAACAATAGGAGGGGTTAGCTGAGAATAAGAGTTTTCCTGTACATAGTCAGTCAGGGGTAGAACCCTGTGTGTGCTCAGGTGGCCTATGGCCTGGGCTGCTCAGCTACCACGTAACATTTTAAGCAGAAGCCCAGCCATCCCTGTAAAGTAGTAGAAGAGTAAGAAAGGAAGAGAATAGTAAAGAGCACAGTATGCACAGCAGTGGAGTGGAAAGTGAAGTGAGTAGCAGAAGAAGATAGAGTGGGCCATCCTAAAAGTGCACGGGCAGGTTAACTGTTGACGTGGTGGATGACCCTGTAGTCAGTATTTCTGAGTCTGAGTCGAGGCAGACTGAGGGGGGATATATTACATGGTGTTTTTACCGGGCACCTCATCCCATTATATCTTTGTGGCTTATTCCGTGACGTGGAAGAAGCAGGGAAAGACAGAGAAATGCACTGCTGGAAGTGTAATGGATGTGCTGTGTCCTGAAGATAATAAACCTATGTTGTTTAAAGTTGCTTTGGATTCTGCCTCCTGTCCTTTGAGCGCAGGGAAGAATGCAGGACACAACAGTGAAGAAGAGGCTGCCAGCACAGTGAGTATAGGTTGTGCTGATATGACAGAGAGAACCTGTCTATCTGAGGAAGAGTTGGGGTACGCAAAGCCCTGAGAATGGGGCCATGTTCTTTGTGGTACATTTTTGTGTTATATAAACACTCCAAAAAAGCTTTGAAAAATGTATCTGAATTCAATTAGACATCCATACAATGTAATGTGCTTAATGGGCGCCTGTAGTGCGAATATAAAAATGGCTATTTTTGAGTCCATATTGAAATATTCAGAATGCATTCAGACCTGCATTTCTGGTCAGATATTAACAGTTACAGACAAACAATACAGTAACACAATCTTGAGAACTGTTGTTTCACAAACAGTTCTATGTTTATCTATGTTTGCCATTGTAAAACATTAAGGTTTGCGTAACCTCTGTCTGTGGTAGCTTTATCTAAACCCTAGTGGCTTTTATATTCTAAGGGTTTACGACCCATTGTCTGAAGACTCTATGTTATCTGTTTCATCCGAACTTGATAGCTGGCCACATGAAGGGTGGGATGAAAACTAGTATTACACATACTGTAAGTGTAAATTACTATTTAAGACCAGAGAAACATGACTTAGGGCCCCGTCACACACAGCGACAAACCAGCAATTCCGATGCGCCGCTTAGAAACCCGAAGTGTACCTTAGTTACCAGCCCCAGTTCGCTGATTGCTGGTCTCCTGCCTGCCACACGCAGCGATGCATGCTGGCCAGCGGGAGACCAGCGATCAAAAAAATTTCCTGGCCATTCCAGGACGATCGGGGGGGGGGGGCGGTCGCTGGTAAGTGTCACCCACAGCGATTTCGCTGGTGAGATCGCTGTTGCGTCACAAAACTTGTGACTCAGCAGTGATCTCGCTAGCGAGATCGCTGTGTGTGACGGGGCTTAAGACAGAAGCAAAACTGGATACCTGTACATTGTGATACCTGCATAATTAAGGACGCCTGTGCAGTGTTGTGAATCTTCCAGGGGTTCTCTGTCTTGGCGTTGCTTCTCTGATATTCCAGATGGATGATGTTTAAAAGCCTCTTGGTGATTGATGATGTGAGTATACTGTATATTGTGTAGGGATTCGCACTGGTAGGTAATGGCAGGGCTGCAGTAACGAGGCAACACGCAGGCTTAAAGTTCAATTTCAGTGGTTTAATGTCACGTGGCACCGGCAGATTAACAGAAAGTAAGGAAAAGCATAAATATACTCCAGCTCAGAGAACCACTGGTCTCAGACTCACCCCTTGCACGGGACGGACTTAACTAAGTGGCTGCCAGGTCTGCGGCATCAGGTGCTAGGTGCCATTCCCAGGGCTGTTGAGAGTCTTGCTGCTATAGTCCTGCAGCACGGGGATCTGGAATACAAGTTCAGGCTAAGTCCAGCCAAGTTCCTGTAACTTCCAGACACACTCACCATGTGCCAAACACCAACCTCCATTACATAGCCCATAGCCCCTCCTACAAGTGAGGTAAACATCACATGTGCTGATCACGTGACCATGACATCATCGCAGGTCCTGTCTTTAGGGAAAAACCCGGCCAAACATTAACCTGCTGGGAGATATGTATCTCCCATCCAGTAAAACACCCTTTACTGTACCACAATAGTTAATCTTTATATAAACTTAATCATTATAAGTATTTAATCTTTATAAGTACTTAACCTTTGTATCTTAAAATATACAAAAGTGTACGCAATCATACTATCCAATCATCCTATCCCTTTAATTTTGTCCATTGAAATAAAATTGCGTTATATCGCAAGCAGTAGCCTTCTTTAAAGCCGTATCCGAACCTTAGTGTTAAAAACTTGGCATTACATAATTGGCGTAGTCGGCAGGATACACAGAAGGCTCAGAAGTTTTTTATTAATATTAACAGGACTCTGTGTGATAGTGTGATATTGCGTAAAACATGCCTGTCTTTAAGAAAACGGTGGTTGTGTGTGACTCTATTGAGATTCCAGGCTGGGAACAGGCTCCCTATCATATTTTGGCAACCAAGTGCTGGCTTGGGTGAAGCATGGGACAAGAGTCTGAAGGATGCTGAACCTGTGGATGTGGTTGCATGCTTAGAGAAAGTGAAAGTGGAGAAAGGTAAAGAGTTGAGTGCTGTTGGTAGGCGTGGATGGATATTGTTGTCTGCATATAGAAAATAGCATAAGGAAAGATTACGTATGTTATCAAAAGTACAGGTATTGGAAAAACAGTTGTGTGAAGCCCAGAATGCATTGGTTATAGCACAATGTCAGAATAGGTTATTAATGGATAAATATGATGGTTATCAAAATGTTGCAGAAAAGGCAGCTGTACGTGTAGCAGAGTATAAGAACAGAAGGAGGAATGGCAAGGTGAATAAAAAGAAAGTAGCTTTGGCCATAGCCAAAGAAAGGATAGAGTCGAACCCTGATCAGTGGGATGGCGATATGTTATGAATGAGTCACCGTAGGAGGCAAAAACAGAAATACTAGCTAAGTCCAGAAAACCAGAGAAGTTGGCAGCTATCGGATTGCAGACCCCTGAACCTATCAACAACAACTAGCAGTAGCCGTGGGGGGTTCCTACGGTGCCCTAGACCCCTCGATCACAGCCGGAGAACTACATAGCCTAAAAACAGAAAGGGAAATCTAAACTGCCCCAGAGCAGACCCCAAAGCAATAGGCAGCCCCAAACATATAATGACGGTGAAGCAAGATGAAAAAACACTCACACAGATAGAAAGAGAGGCTGAGCAAATGATGGGGCCAAAGCTAACTAAATAGGACAGGATAGAAAAGCTGCTGTCTGCAATCCGCCAAAACCCTATCAAAACAAGAGCCAACAGACTGATAGGGAAAAAAGCCCTGAAGACGCTAGGCTTCAAAAAGACTATATCAGTACTCAGGTATTTTCTGAAGACAGAGCAAAAAGGAATTCAGCTCACCCCAGCAGGGAATGGCAGAAATCCAGAAAAACAAGGCAAAACAAAACCAAAATGCAAATGCAAAAAGCAGAGCAGAAAACTTAGCTTTTGAGGAGCAGGAATCAGACTGGTCTCCTAGAATCCCTCAGGGAAATCACCAGCAAGGCAGAAGGGCGTCGGCTGCCTTATATCCAGTCAGCAATTCCAGTCACCCAGTCATCATCATCCTGCTCAGGTGCTTGGTAATCAGCCTCACTACTTTCCTTCACCAGAAGAGGGAGTTCATCAGACCTCAATGGTGAAGGGTAAAATGAACTCACAACAGCGATGTGTGGAATTCAACTGACTCCGAAAACATCACCGATCCCGAGTCTGAGGATGAACATTTCCATGGAAAGAGGGAAATTGCTCCTCCTCTTAACTGCGTGAAAGTTCATCCTCTATATCGGAGACGGATTGTAGAGACAGCAACAGGTAATAGGAAAGAGAATGCAACAGAGGATTACAGTCAGCAGGAGCTTACTGATCTTCATGATCGTTTTTCTCCAAAGTCAAATGAATCCCTGAAAGCTTGGGCAGTCAGATTATGGGAGATGGGGGCTCATGAAGTACAGGTGGATTCTGTGGATGGTCCAAAATTTGTCCAACTCAGTCATGAGCCTGTAGTGAAAGAGGCATTCTGTACCTTGATAATCCAGCAACCACATGTGGTGTGTAGAGATGAGCGACTTTGCCTTTTTTCGGGTCGAGACGGGTTTCATGAAACCCGACTTTCGCAAAAGTCGGGTCGAACGCAATCGGCCAATTATCGTGAAAAGTCGAAGGCCGGCTGAAACACGAAACCCAATGCAAGTCAATGGGGAAGAAAAGTCGGCAGTGAGTGGAGGACAGGAAACACACCTACAGTGCCCATTTTAATGCCAAAAACATCAATTCTTATTACTTAAGCTTGTCAACCTTAATTTACTTTATAATAATAGTTAGGCATTGAAAACTGTGGGTTATTTGACTAAAGTTGTGGGGGGTAGGGCTGGCTCCAGATTTTCGTGGGCCCAGGGCCAAAGAGTGTCACTGGGCTCGTTTAAAACATGCCACAATTCATGATCCTCTGTTACGGCAGAGAAATAGCGGTATAGTACAATAAAAAATACTTCACTTCTTACATCACATGACTGATATCCATTTTAAATTCTCCAATAGCTCCAAAAACACAGTATATTACTCCATACAGTATTATGGCCACTGCATAGTGCGCCATACAGAGTAATGAGGCCCATATATTTCTCCGTATAGAATCATTGGTCCCATATAATGTTCGATATAGTATATGATGAGCTCCACATAATGCTACTATATATGTTGGTCCCCATGGATGAAGCGCCACTGTCTTATGGGCCCAAATAATTCTCCATATAAAAGGGGCCCATTTCTAATGCTCCAGTGTTTAATGGGCCCTGTAAATGCTGCTCTAGTGTCTGACGTCCCCCATTTGGAAAGCTCCAGCATATGATGGGCCTCACGGATGATGCTCTAGTGGTCCCATATAATGTTCGATATAGTATATGATGAACTCCACATAATGCTCCAGTATATGATGGGCCTCATGGATGAAGCTCCACTGTCTTATGGGCCCAAATAATGCTCCATATATAATGGGCCCCATTTCTAATGGTCCAGTGTATAATGGGCCCTGTAAATGCTGCTCTCCAGTGTCTGATGTCCACCTTTGGAATGCTCCAGTGTATGGTGGGCCCCATATATCATTCTCCCGAGTATAGTGCTTCCCAAACATTGCTCCCAACCTTTAAAACAATTAAATAAGTCTCCTCGCTAGGGAATCCCTGTACTCTGGACTCTTCGTCGTCCCCATCTTCCATCTCTCTGCACTTGGACTGTTTAGGCAGAGGGCGTACAAACGTGATGTCATCGCGCTCTCTGACCAGAATGTCACTGTCAGGAAATGTGGAAGACGTCACGGCGGTGGAGCAGGGAGAGGTAAGTATTTCAACTTTGCAAGTGCTGTGATCCTGAGCAAGCAGGGGGGGGCCACTCGTTGGCGACGGCACTGGCACAGGGCCCCTCATAGTACAGCTGTGTGTCTGACAGTGGGTGTGCACCCCCACCGTCAGAGACACTTGATTGTACTATGAGTGACCCTGTGCCAGTGCCGTTGCCCAAGAGTGGGCCCACCCACCTGTCCAGGGCAATGGCACTCGCACGCGTGCGTGCACCAGGTGGTGACCCCGGCCCTGGGGGGAGGCAGCCCAGTTAGGGAGGTTGAAAAAATGGCATATGTTGATGTTGGACAATCAGCAGCTGCAAATGGAGGAATTGGAGAAGTCCGAGGAAGAGGGGACAAAAGCGAGCCATTTTCTGGCAACCTGTGTCATCAGGGGAAGGTGGGAAAAAATCCTTGGAAACCCATGCATGGTTCATTTTAATGAAGATTAAATCATCAACATTTTGGGTCGACAGACGGGTCCTTTTTTCTGTCAGGATTGATCCAGTAGCACTGAAGACTCTTTCGGATAGCACACTAGCAGCAGGGCAAGCGAGCTCCTGTAAGGCATATTGTGCCAATTCAGGCCAGTCTACAGGCCCAATAGTCAAAGGGGAGGGAGAACATCGATATGGGAGAAGTAGTTTGTAACCATAGTTGACGACTGCTGTCTCCTGTCACTTTCAATTGATGCAGTATTACCAGTCGTGTGAGCGGTGCTTGAAAAATCAGTCCACAACATGGTCATGAAACCCCTGTCTCCAACGCCACTTCGGATGTGTGCACCACGAACACCTCTTCCATGTTTCCCCCTACGACTCGTGGGAGAACCAAAACCGCTGCTGTGTGCTGGGAATGCCTCAAACAAATGGTTTACCAGAGTTGCTTGTTTGTTAGCCAATATTATCTCTAGGTTCTCCTGTGGCATGATGTTTTGGAATTTGCCTTTATAGCGTGGATCTAGGATCGTTCATCATTTTGGCAATGCGGGGGTCCCTTTTTAGGATCTGCAAGGCATAATCACACATGTGGGCCAATGTTCCAGGTGTCAATGATGCACTGCGAGTGCTGGGTGGAGGAGCACTTTCTGGCAAATCCACATCCCTCCAGTCACGCACAAACCCTGTACCTGACCTTGCCATGCCAACATTTTCTCTTGCCCCCTGAGAAGCATCCTCCTCTCCTAAATAATCTTCCCCGTCATCCTCCTCTTCCTCTTCTTCCTCCACCTCATTCAGGAGAGTTCCCTGAGCAGACAATGGCTGACTGTCATCAAGGCTTCCCTCCTCCTCTTCCTCCTCGGCTGCAGACGCCTGCTTCTTAATGTGCATCAAAGTTTTCATGAGCAGACGCATAAGTGGGATGCTTATGATGGCGTCGTCTGGGCTTACCAGCCATGTGCATTCCTCAAAACACTGAAGGACTTTACAGAGGTCTTTCAGCTTCGACCACTGCACACCCGACAACTCTATTTCTGCCCTCAAACTGCCTGCCCGTGTATCCTCCCACAAATGCCTTACAGCCTGCCTCTGTTCGCACAGCCTCTCAAACATGTGCAGGGTGGAGTTCCACCTTGTTGCAACTTCGATAATTAGGCGGAGCTTGGGAAGGTGGAGCAATCGCTGTAGCTTCTGCATATGACTGGAGTTTACTGGCGACCATTGGATGTGCGAGCACAGTCTTCGCACCATCTGGAGCAGGGCTGTTAACTCTGGATAATTATTGAGGAAGCACTGCACCACCAGGTTCAAGGTGTGAGCCAGGCAAGGTATGTGTCTGAGTTTTGAAAGGGCTATGACTGCCACAAAATTCTGGCCGTTATCACTAACTACCTTGCCTGCCTCAAGATGTAGACTGCCCAGCCATGACTCAGTTTGTCACTGCAAGTAATCGGCCAGTACCTCCGCAGTGTGTCTGTTGTCGCCCAAACACATCATCTTCAACACAGCCTGCTGACGCTTACCACTAGCTGTTCGATAGTGGGACACCTCGTGTGCAACACTGGCAGCTGCGGATGGAGTGCTCGTGCGACTGCACTCTGTGGACGAGCTTTCGCTTCAGGAGGAGGAGGGTCGAATGCCTACAGCCAACTGTTTCCTATACCGTGGGCTAGGCAGCACTGTCCCACCGCCGCTGTCCCCTGTGGACCCTGCATCCACCACATTAACCCAGTGCGCAGTGATGGGCATGTAACAGCCCTGGCCATGCCTACTGGACCATGCATCTGTTGTGAGGTGCACCTTTCCACTCACTGATTGCTTCAGTGCATGGACAATGCGGTCTTTCACATGCAGGTGGTGGGCTGGGATGGCTTTTCGAGAAAAGAAGTGCCGACTGTATGGGTCATAGCATGGTACTGCATAGGCCATGAGCTCGCGGAAAGCTTCACTTTCAACCAATCGGTAGGGCATCATCTCTAACGAGATAAGTTTGGCAATGTGAGCGTTCAAACACAGTGTACGCGGATGAGAGGATGAGTACTTTCTTGTCCTACTCAGAGTCTCTGGTAGGGTGAGCTGGACTTGAGAGCTGCATATGGTGGAACTATATAATTCAAAAGAAAAATAGAGTAACCATAAACCACAATAGAATATAAGAAAAGTATATAAATCTTTATTAATACAATTTAAAAGCAAAATCACACATATGTCAACACATAATAGAGGTAGATATAAAAGGAAAAATCCCAGTATAGCACAGAATAAAGCCCCCTTACATATAAAGTGGCAGCGGGCAAAAAAGTCCTATACTACCAATATAAAGCATAAACTGGATCATCAGGCATGCTATGCTTAATATCAGAGACCAAAGTCCGTATACGCCTGAGGCATCCAAGTATAATGTAAAGCATAAAGCTCAAAGTATAATAAATAATTCAAGATCAGACAAATACTGCATCAATCAGAACTGGGATCATACCCAGTACCTGTAATGTACATGCCACTTACCCATAAGGGATATAAATTGCAGGGAGGATACTGCGCTCAACCCCTTGAGCGCAGTATCCTCCCTGCAATTTATATCCCTTATGGGTAAGTGGCATGTACATTACAGGTACTGGGTATGATCCCAGTTCTGATTGATGCAGTATTTGTCTGATCTTGAATTATTCATTATACTTTGAGCTTTATGCTTTACATTATACTTGGATGCCTCAGGCGTATACGGACTTTGGTCTCTGATATTAAGCATAGCATGCCTGATGATCCAGTTTATGCTTTATATTGGTAGTATAGGACTTTTTTGCCCGCTGCCACTTTATATGTAAGGGGGCTTTATTCTGTGCTATACTGGGATTTTTCCTTTTATATCTACCTCTATTATGTGTTGACATATGTGTGATTTTGCTTTTAAATTGTATTAATAAAGATTTATATACTTTTCTTATATTCTATTGTGGTTTATGGTTACTCTATTTTTCTTTTGAATTATATGATACTTTGAGTACTCCACTATTATTTAATCTGTCCTTATTAATGGGTGGGGGAATTATGATGGTTATTTAACTATCTCCCGACCACATTTAATAGCTATGAAGGTTTTGAATTGTTTTTCAATATGGTGGAACTAGCGGTGGACATGGCGGACTGAGAGAGGGTTGGTGATGGTGATGGTGTTGGTGGTCTTGCTGATGGCCTAGATTCAGTCTTTCGTAGCAATAACATTGTAATTCCCTGACTGCTTTGGCCTTGCCATGACACCTCAACATTTGCTGCTGGCAGTGTGCTAACCGGTGGGATTACAGTGGAGGAAGCGACGTAGCATTGCTGACTACCTTCATTCGGAGCAGGTGCACATGTGGTACGTGAGGTTTGGTAGTCCGTCCACGCTTGCAAGTGCATGATGGTTAAATGTCTAAGCATGCAACTGGTATTCAAATTTCTCAGATTTTTCCCTCAGCTAAAGTTCTTTGCGCACTTCTTACAGATAAGCTTTGCCTGATCATTAGGATTTTGTTCAAAAAAGTGCCACACTGCACTCTTCCTACTATGGAAGACATTTTGAGGTCTTGCACTCTGTGCTAATTTGACCATCTGGCCAAGCTGTACTGCAACTCTTTTGGTTTTTGTAACCCGTTTTTGGACTGCTGCGGGCCTGCCAGATAACAGCTGTTGCGATGTCGATGCCTGCTGGCTGCGGATCCTCCTCCTCCTCTTCTGAGCTATTGGCAGCGGCATCCTCTTCCCCCAATGGATGCCAATCCGGGTCAACAACTGGGTCATCCATCACCTCCTCTTCAATTTCATGTGCACCTTCCTCTGTGTCACCGTGTAAGGTGGTATAGTATGCGGGAAGGGGCACCTGAGTTTCATCAGGGTCAGATTCTGGCTCAGTACACTGCGAGGACAATGTAGTGCTCTGAGTGAATGTACCGGCAGAAAAATCTAGCAGTGGCTGTGCATCAGTACACTACATGTCAGATTCATCTTGGACTGGGGAATTCACGATTTGACTTGATAACCCAGGCATGGTATGTTAAAAGAGCTCCATGGAGTAATCTGCAGTGTGGCCTGCCACATCCTTCACTTTTGGTAGGGGTGAAGGACACAAGGAAGGTGTTGATCCTGACCAGGAGCCTCCACTGATGACTCAGTGCTTTTATTTTTTGAAACTTCAGAAGAGGAGGCGATAGAGCTGGAGGCTGTGTCAGCAATGTAAGCCAAAACTTCTTCCTGGAGCTCCGGCTTTAAAAGCGGTTTACCTACTCCCAGAAAAGGGAGCCTTCGAGGCCTTGTGGAGCCAGATGATGAGGCAGGCTCAACACCTCCTGCCTTAGGTGCTATTGTGCTTTTGCCACTACCAGCAGATGCACCACCCCCACCACCATCAGTACCAGCTGGCAACCCCGGCCCACTTCCACGGCCTCTTCCACCATACTTCCTCATTTTTGGGAAAATGTACCCAAAATACCACCAGCTATATGGTACTGTAAAACAAGGTACAAGGTGTATATAGTATTGGGGAGAATTTGAATCTCGCAAGAGATTTTAGGAGGCTGAACAATTATCTCAGGCCCACTATAGATTACACCTCAATTTATCAACCTGAAATAGGCTGTGTATGACAAGGTACAAGGTGTATATAGTATTGGGGAGAATTTGAATCTCCCTAGAGATTTTAGGAGGCAGACAATGATGCTCTCAGTCCAAGTATGGCAGCAGGCAGCCTAATAAGCAGGACTGCTGCACACAATTGTGGAAAAATGAATGCTTGGTAACTGTGCAGAAAAGAGGAAGAAAAGTATTTTTGCTTTTAAAAAAGCAGTTTGCACAGCAGTGTGCAAACAGCAATATAGCTATCAGGGAGCCTCATAAGGCAGCCTAATAACCAACAGAGCTGATGCAGAAAAATATATCCTCCCCTGTCACTGCACACAAACTGTTGTGTTGTACAGTGAAAATTGCTAACAGCAGAAGCAGTTTTTTTGCTCTTCCCTGCCTAACGCTCTCCCTTATTCAGAATCAGCAGCAGCAACCTCTCCCTATGCTAAGATCAGCAGAAGTAAGATGGCGGTCGGCGTACACGCCCTTTTATAGCCCCTGTGGCGCCACACAAAGCAAGCCAATCACTTGCATGCCTTTCTCAACATGGTGGTGATCGCTGCCTTTGTCATCGCGTTGCCCACAGTGTGCGTCCTCCATCATTGGCGAAAAAGGGCGCTGGAAGCATCATTTGAAACGCGACTTTGGCGCTCTGGTCGCCGACCTCATGGCTGACCTCACGCTATGGTTGGGTTTTGTTTCATGAAACCCGAGTTTAGCGAAAGTCGGCGACTTATGAATTTGACCGACCCGTTTCGCTCAACTCTAGTGGTGTGTAGTATGCTTGATGTTGTGGCTATGGCATTGAGGCATAAATACCCATCTGAGGCGGACTGGCCGCCCAATGAAAAACCATGGTTTACGTTAAAAGCTTGTGCTCATAGGTTGAAGGAGGAGGTCATGAAAAATGCTATTTCAGCAAACACTTATGATGATTATATGCAAGTTGGTGTAAGTGTATCTGTTAGAAATCGTATCATTATAAATGCCCCTCCATATATAAACATATCATGATGACGTTTAAGGTAAATCAGACTGGGAAAACAATCACTAATGCATTGGAGGCAATTCGAGAGTTAAGGCATCTGGGAGATTGGGGTCCCAGACAAAAAGGTAATTTTCCCTCTGAAGAGCAGCATTACAGTGACGACAAAAATCATTACAATCTGAGATCCCGTATTACCTGGAAATATATGTTTAGGGCCTTAATAAAGGATGGCGTCGACAGGGATAAAATAGACGGGATTGGTACTGGAGAGATGTGGAAACTATATCAAAAGAGAGGAATTAATAAAAAGCCGAATGTTTCACATAATTGAGAGGTTACAGTGAAAGATTCTGAATCTCCGCAGCAGGGGCGAGACAGGACATGGGAGAGAGGGCCCAATCCCTTTCCGTCTTCGTCAAAGCCCATAGCAACGGGGATTGAGGATCTTTATGCTGAAATGAAATCCTTGATACAGGACTTCAAAGCCCACCTGAAGAGGCTATCATTTGATCCTACCAAGATGTCATTATCTAAAATGAAGGATCAATGGGGGGAAAAGACGAGAGTTATTGACTTGATGGCCATGCCCCACAAAAGGATAGACGCCCCCATGTAGATTTGGTGATTAACTGAACAATAAAACCAGCCAACATGATAAATCTTTGGTAGATACAAGGGTAGAGGGTGGAGGCCAGTTTAATTTATGTAAATCCAGAACAATTCAGTGGGCACAAGGTTATAGTTACAGGATTAGGAGGAGACTGGTGTGCTTGTGCCTACTATTACTGAATGGAACAATTCTGTGTGTGGAGAAAGAGCTGTGGCAAGGTATCTCACCAATTGTATAAAGAATTAAAGTGACTGTGTTTAATGTTGATACTTATTGTGCTTCAGCTACACTGGAAAGACTCTTCAACTTATTAGCAGAGGAACCTTCCAAAATATCAGTCGCTGAATCCAGTTCAAAGACAGACACCACTGAGGGACTGATCAGATTGACTCAATGGGCACACCAGAAATATGGACACCTGGGAGAAATAGCTGCTTACTGATGTGCACAGACCAGAGTGGTGCCCATCAGGTTAGATTTGATGGAGGATTTGGATCCTCACATCCTATCAATGATGGTGTAAAAATCTGGGGGACAAAGGTCCTCCAGAACCTACTGAATTGTTCGTGGAGCAGATAATTTGCTGATAGTTATGAAACCCTGGCAAAAGAAGTGAGAACACGTCCCAACTGACAGGTAAAATCTCAGAGAATAATATTTATATATATTTCCTTTTAGATCAGAATCTGGAAATGGTGCATCGTTGCAGCCACAGTGTCATCGTTCTTTCAACTTCTGCCACTACCCAAGAGATCTTCAGATGAAAAACCGAGAGACCAACCATGGAAAATAGAGCTTTATGGAAAACCAAACAGAATCTATGGATTTACTTGGCTTAGCTGATGAATACTAGTCATTTTGATATGACAAAGACTACTACTGCTAGAAATATATTAGAAACTTGTCTGGTGGCGGTACCAACCCCTTTACAGTTATGGGCAAAGCTGATAGGGGTATCTATTCAAGATGAAGACATACAAGAAGAAAATATGACGCAGAACTTCATATACAATAGGAATTTTTGCTATAATTTGTGCATGCATTGCTTTGTGTTGTTGTATACAGTGTACACTTATATGGTACCTTGTATAAATAATGTTTGGCTCAAAATAGCCAAGGGTGGATATTCAATCTTTATATGTACTTAACCTTTGTATCTTAAAATATACAAAAGTGTATGCAATCATACTATCCAATTATCCTATTCCTTTAATTTTGTACATTGAAATAAAATTGCGTTATATCGCAAGCAGTAGCCTTCTTTAAAGCCGTATCCAAACCTTAGTGTTAAAAACTTGGCAATACAGCGACAAAGATGGCAAATTCACGTTAGACTCTTGAAGGATTAACCAGAGAAATACTGGAGCCAGACCAAGGTGGTGTGACAGCAAAGGTAGATGGAGCCTGTGGTCAAGTACAGGACACTTTCCCGAAACCAACAAAGCCCGAACCTAGGCCACAGCCTTCACCACTTGGGTTCTTGTGGACTGCAGAAGGGAGAGCCGGGATCAAGAAACTTGTGAGCGGACTGTGGGGTCTTGGCTGGTCAGAAGAGACAAGGAAGTGAGCCAGAACCAGGGCTGGAGAAATGCTAGCCCTCTAGCCTAGTCGCAAGTACTGACTGTTGGCATCCTGTGGGGGTGTCCTTATGTACAACTCACAGGTGTCCATAGAAGAGTTTAGGACCCATCATCACATTTCATTCAATCAGTGGGCAGTAGAGATTGAAAACTTGCCTCGAAGGCTGCAAGAGCAGACAGTTCGAACCAGGGTCACATTCCTTAAAATGGAGGGGAAAAATTGCTGGTATGTGATGGGTGTGATCTGAGAAGGAACCATACTTGAGGAATGAATGGGTCTGGGTGACACTCTTCAATGTGGCTCAAGACGGGGCTATTACCAGCCTCGAGAAATTAAATTGTCCTTGGGGTATCCCACCTCCTTTGTGGGAGCAGGCAATGGTTCAAGGGACACAGGGGGCTGTCACCCATTTCTAAATGTATGGGGCTCCAACACTACCCAAAGCCTGGTCACTTATAGCCCAGGCACCTGGGAATCGGGCTGCAGGAAGTTGGTGGAGGCAGTCTTCCAGCCTCCCGAGGAAGGAGAAGAGAACACCTGAAGAGGATTACTGTATTACCCCTCCTTATAATTTATTTTTTACTGGCTTTGCACTTTGTGCAAAACCTTCATGAGTGTAGGAGTATGTCAACTATACTTTAAAAATATTTAAATGAGGCCCACAGTTTTTGCCTTCTATGAATGACAGTCCCTATAATTTTTTTCCTGCCTTTGCACTTTCTGCAAAGCCGTTATACGTGTACAAGTACATCAACTAAACTTTCAAAATACTACCTTCAAAAAAAAATTTTGGATTCAATTATACAGTTTAATGCGGTTCTTGTTACATTATGATGGTATGTAACACTCCAAAAAAGTATTTCAATTTTTTCTGGATTCAATTACTCATCCATGCATTATGGCATATAACACTCAAAAAAGGGATGAAAAATGTGTCTAAATTCAATTCGTCGTCCATTGAGTATTAGATGCTTCATTTTAGATTTCGGTGGTATATAAAACTCCAAAAAAAGATAAAAAAAATTTTTGGGTGCAATTATTTATCCATACAGTATTATGTGCTTTATGTCAAATTTCAGTTGTATATAAAACTAAAAAAGAAATGTATGGATTAATTTAGTCATCCATACAGTTTAATGTGGTTATTGTTGCATTACGGTGGTATAAAAAACTCAAAAACCATTAAAGTTTGATTAATTTATTCATCCATACAGTTTAACCTGCTTGTGTAAAATTACAGTGGGTTCAAATTTTTAAAAACAGCTTGGCCTGGTAAAGTTCACAAAATATTATTGTTAAAAAAATGTACTATTGTCATATTTTCTGTAGAACCTGCTTTGTGTGAAATTTTGCTGGTTTGAAATAAAAAACAAAATTGGCCTGCTACAGGTGTACAAATTTGGTCCTTTGGCACTCAGTCCAAGCCGCACTATTTCTCCCAGTGTGGCATCTCTGCCTTGTACAAGCATATGTCTAAGAACATCACCCATGTCCTTTCCAATGTGGTTACTGGGATTGTCCACTTACCGACCAATAAATAGACAAGCACTTTTGGCCAGGGAAGCTACATTGCATTCACAGCACACTGGGTGAACATTGTGGAGGCTGGGGCCAAGTCACACCCTAACCCAGCACATGTGCTACGCCACCGTGGATTGATGGCCCTACTTCTATCAGGGTTTCTTCCACCTCCTACACAGTTCCTACCACCCTCCTCCTCCTCCATCTCCGACATGCTACAGTATGTCAGAGCACACATCAGCTGGAGGCTTTGTAGTACTGCCTCAGCAAAGTGGAAACAGGCTCTGCTGAAGATAATTTGTCTAGGAGACAAACCATATAACACAGTACAGTTATTGAAGAAATAACAGACCAGACAGATATGTGGCTCTCGACACTGAACCTCCAACCAGGCATGGTCATGTGTGAAACTGGCCATGACCTTGTCATGGCTGTGAAGCTTGGCAAGCTCACACACGTACCATGTCTGGGCCATGTGCTTAACTTGGTAGTTCCAGGGCTTCTGAAAACCTACCCAGGTTTGCCAGAGCAATTGGAAGTCTGACATTTGTGCAGTTCTCCAAGACTTTGAGGAACCCACAATGATGCTGAGCTGTGATGATGCCATAGTCACAACTATCCTGTTTCTGTGCCTACTTAAACAGTTGCTGCTTACAATTAAACATGAAGCTTTGCATGCGTACCAGGTGGTGCTTGGAGGCAAGTAGTGGAATACCATGCCTATTTGTATTCTGGTAAGCCTCTTCACATAACAGCTGAAGAGTGGGCATGGATGTCAGACATTTGTGCGGTTCTCCGCACAAGACTTTGAGGACTCAATAAAGATGGTAAGCAGCGAGGACGCCATCATGAGCACAATGTTATCACTTCTGTACCTACTTAGACAGTCACTGCTGACAATTAAATATGAAGGTTTGTATGCAGACCAGGTGGAGATGGAGAAAGACAGGAGACAGGGCGATACTATCCAGTTCAGCTTCATTTCATCTGCTCACTGCGGATAGGGTAACAATGAGGATGTGAAGGCCAATGAGGAGCAACAGAGGCTAGTACCCACTGTGGCAGGGCTAAGGGTCGTGTAATCGATGGGCGATATGTGCCTCATAAATGGCTTGTCTCTATAATGTAAAGCCTACCAGATATTATTATTGTTGTTGTTTGAAGGACCTGTGGTGAGGTCACAGTCAGGTGACCAGTCAGCAGCTGGGTTCATGGGTGTGGCTACAGCCTTATAATGTGGCCTGCTCCTGAACCAGGGAGCTGTATGTGGGGAGGACTAAGCCTCCCATGTGTGCTGAGACTCCTGCTCTGAGTCTACAACCACGGACATTTTGTGTTATTTTGCCCGAGCTAAAGGCTACTTTTTGGTGTTATGCTGCCTGAATAAACCGCAAGCACTGTTGAAGAACCTGTCTCATATTTGTCTCCCGCTGCACCTAAGCGAGTCACATCTCCACAATTGGTGGTACACGTGCGGGCAGCGGTCCCAGCAGAGACTTGAGACAGTTGCTGCATGTCCTGGGTGAAGTTTGCAGTGGGGCAACAAGCACTGCCGGGAATCATGGAGGACCTGCTGAAACACCTGGTCCAGTCCCAGGCACTGCAGCAGGAAACCAACAAGCTGTTGTTACAGCAGATCCAGCAAGGCCAGCAGGAGCAGCGGCAGCAGTTCCAGCAGAGCCAGCAGGAACAACGGCAGCAGATGCAGCTTCTGGCAACCGCCATCCAGGAGGGCAGGACGAGCGCCCCAACCCCAGGTCGGGCTGATGCCACCGACGTCGAGAAGGCGGTAAGACGCGCATTACAAAAAATGACCCCTGAGGATGATGTTGAGGCCTTCCTGACGGTGTTTGAAAGGGTGGCTGAGAGGGAAAAATTTCAGCCAGAGCGGTGGGCGGAGGTACTGGCCCCATACCTAACGGGAGAGCCCCAGAAGGCGTACTTTGACCTGACGGTACAAGATGCCAGAGAGTATCCCAAATTAAAAGAGGAAATTCTCGCCTGCTTGGGGGTAACAATGACTACCAGGGCACAGAGTCATTGTTACCCCCAGAGTCAACCCCCGCCCTCCCAAATGTTTGACCTGTTGCACCTGGTCCAGAAATGGCTGCAGCCAGAGTCGGCTTCCCCTGCACAGATGGTAGAGCGAGTTGTGATGGATCGGTTTGTGCATTCCCTGCCGAGACCTCTACAGACTTGGGTTGCCCAGGGTGATCCCCAAAATGCTGATGAACTGGTTGGGCTGGTCGAGAGATACCAGGGGATGGAAGGTTCCTTGGGGAAGCAGCCCATTCCGTATTGGGGGTCCCAGCAGGGGGAGGAGTCACAAAAAGGGGTGGTGCGTCCAAGGTCAAAAGGTGCGGGGGAGGTGGTGCCCAAGGTCCCCTCGGGTGTTATTTGCTGGAAGTGTCATGAGCCAGGACATATAGTGGCCCGTTGTCCCCAGACCACCGAGCAGATGGACTGCAGCATGGGACGCCGTAGTTCATACTACGCATATCCAGCCTGCAGTGTGAACTCGCTACCTAACAAGGGGCCACAAGCGTGTCCCGTGAAGGTGAACGGTCGAGCAGTATTGGCGCTTCTGGACTCCGGGAGCTTGGTGACCCTTGTGAGGGCCAGTTTCCCTCTAAACATACTCCCGGGTAAAAAGATTGGTGTTCGGTGTATACATGGCGATGCAAAGGACTACCCTATGGCTAGGGTGAAGATTGAAACGGCGCATGGCACCGAGTCGCATGAAGTTGGCGTTGTTCGAGACTTGTTGCATCCCATAATTATTGGCCGGGATTTCTGTCTGTTTTGGGATCTGAGGGGGATGGGTTCTGAGTGTGCTAGCAAGAGCAGGAAACCAATCCACCCCACTGAGGTATCGCCACCACCAGACGCAGACGAGTTTCCTTTATGTGTCCTTGTGGGGATGAAGAGGAAGGGTCCCCTGTACCTGACATCCCGGAGTTAGGGGTGGCTGGGGAGAATTTTGGGACTGCCCAACATAGGGACCCCACACTAAGGGAAGCCTTTAACAATGTCACCGTCATTAATGGGGTTGCACAAGAGCCGGGAGCAGACACAAGGTTTCCCCATTTTATGTTGAGTGGGGAATTGTTGTACCGGGTCACGAAAATAAGGGAGGAGGTGGCAGAGCAGTTAATAGTACCAGCCCCCTATAGACGAAAAGTGTTGGACATGGCCCATTCACACATCTTGGGGGGACACCTGGGGGTGGAAAAAACCCAGGAATGGATTGTACAGAGGTTCTATTGCCTGGGTGTCACCGGGAAATAGTAAACTATTGCAGGTCCTGCCCGACATGTCAGTTAACTGCCCCCACATCTCATTTTCGGAACCCGCTTGTGCCACTGCCCATTATTGAGGTGCCATTTGAGAGAATTGCCATGGACTTGGTCGGTCCCTTAGTTAAATCAGCTCGGGGCCATCAGTATATATTAGTCATCCTGGACTATGCCACACGCTATCCTGAGGCCATTCCCCTGAGAAACTCCTCCGCGAAGAGTATAGCCCGCGAGCTGGTCCATGTGTTTTCCCGGACGGGTTTGCCGAAGGAGATCCTGACCGACCAGGGGACAGCTTTTATGAGCAAGGTGATGAGAGAATTGTGCAGAGTCTTGCAAATTTCCCAGTTAAGGACTTCAGTGTACCATCCGCAGTCAGATGGCCTTGTTGAGAGGTTTAACAAGACACTGAAGAGCATGCTGAGAAAAGTCATAGAGGAAGATGGTAGAGACTGGGATTGTCTCTTACAGTATTTACTGTTTTCTATCCGTGAAGTTCCCCAGGCCTCCACGGGGTTCTCCCCCTTCGAGCTTCTGTACGACCGGCATCCGCGAGGTCTCCTAGATATAGCCAAGGAAACCTGGGAAGCCGAAGTCACGCCCCACAGAAGCGTCATTGAGCATGTGGCACTGATGCAGCAGAGGGTTGCGAAGGTGATGCCCATTGTTAAAGAACATCTCCGCCAGGCACAAGAGGCTCAGGCCAGGGTCTACAACCGGTCAGCCAGAGTGAGGCAGTTCAATCCGGGAGACCGAGTTCTCGTGCTAATCCCGACGGTGGTAAGTTCTTGGCCAAGTGGCAAGGGCCATATGAGGTGGTGGAGATGCTGGGAGACGTAAACTACAAGATCCACCAACCAGGAAGACGGAAGCCATACCAGGTTTACCATGTTAACCTTATCAAGCCATGGCAAGATAGAGAGCCAGCGGTAACTCCGTGCTTGCTGGGCAACCTAGAAGGGGAGGTTGGAGCCGTTACCATAACGGAGACTCTGTCGAAGGCCCAGAAACAGCAGTGCCGGGAGTTACTCCAGAAAAACCGCGACTTGTTCTCAGAGTTGCCGGGGTGCACGAAGGTGGTGGAGCACGAAATTCTGACCGAGCCACATGTACGGGTGAACGTGAAACCCTATCGTATTCCTGAGGCCCGGCGAGAGGTAATCTCCAAGGAGGTGCAGCGTATGTTGAAGCTCGGGGTCATTGAGGAATCCAAGAGGGGCTGGTCGAGCCCGATTGTCCTAGTCCCAAAACCTGATGGTGAATGGAGGTTCTGCAACGATTACGGAAAGCTGAATGAGGTCTCCAAGTTCGACGCTTATCCCATGCCACGCGTTGATGAGCTCATCGAGACACTTGGACCGGCCAGATACATAACTACTTTGGATCTGACAAAGGGATAATATCTAGATGATATCGTCATCTTTACCCCGGACTGGGAGACTTACCTGGAGAAGGTCCAAGCAGTGTTTGATGCTCTAAGAGAGGCGGGGTTTACAATAAACCCGAAGAAGTGTGCCTTGGGGAGAGAAGATGCCAAGTACCTCGGATATGTAGTGGGGCATGGCGAGATCAAACCCCAAATCAATA
Source organism: Dendrobates tinctorius (assembly GCF_039654945.1). Lineage (NCBI taxonomy): Eukaryota > Metazoa > Chordata > Amphibia > Anura > Dendrobatidae > Dendrobates > Dendrobates tinctorius. Next base: position 3,374,745 of record NW_027361680.1, on the reverse strand, counting down.
AAGTGGAAGCATTTCAGACATGGCCGAGACCTCTGTCAAAGAAGCAAGTTAAAGCTTTCCTGGGGATTGTGGGATATTACAGGAGGTTCATCCCAAACTTCGCCACAATGGCTGCACCTCTAACTGATCTGCTTAAGGGGACGAAGTCCGTGATGGTCAGCTGGTCCGAAGAAGCAGAGTCAGCCTTCCAAGAAATGAAGGGAGCTCTTTGTAAGCAACCCGTTTTGGTGGCCCCAGACTTTAAACGTGAATTTGTCCTCCAGACAGATGCCTCAGATGTCGGGGTAGGAGCAGTCCTCTCCCAAGAGATACATGGGGAGGAGCATCCTGTTCTCTACTTGAGTAGGAAGTTGACTTCTTGTGAGAGAAATTACTCAGTTGTAGAGAAGGAGTGTTTGGCCATAAAATGGGCAGTGGACACATTACGGTACTACCTGGTGGGACGGAAGTTTAGGTTAATATCCGACCATGCCCCACTCAGGTGGATGAGGGAAACAAAGGGCAAGAATGCTAGGGTCACCCGCTGGTTCTTAGCCCTACAAGACTTCAGCTTCCATGTAGAGCATAGGGCCGGGAAGCTACATGGGAATGCCGATGCCCTCTCCAGAATCCCTTGCCTGGTAGGAGAAAGTGCCAAGCCCTACGGCTTTAGGCAGAGGGGGGAGGTATGTGGCAGGGCTAAGGGTCGTGTAATCGATGGGCGATATGTGCCTCATAAATGGCTTGTCTCTATAATGTAAAGCCTACCAGATATTATTATTGTTGTTGTTTGAAGGACCTGTGGTGAGGTCACAGTCAGGTGACCAGTCAGCTGCTGGGTTCATGGGTGTGGCTACAGCCTTATAATATGGCCTGCTCCTGAACCAGGGAGCTGTATGTGGGGAGGACTAAGCCTCCCATGTGTGCTGAGACTCCTGCTCTGAGTCTACAACCACGGACATTTGTGTTATTTTGCCCGAGCTAAAGGCTACTTTTTGGTGTTATGCTGCCTTGTGCGTTTATGACGTGAATAAACCGCAAGCACTGTTGAAGTACCTGTCTCATATTTGTCTCCCGCTGCACCTAAGCGAGTCACATCCCCACACCACACAAATTTCACCCCGTCTCTCCTTTGTGGATGGGCTGAGGAGTGGAATGAAGAAGAAAAGATGTGGGAGATGGAGAGTAGTCGTGAAATAAATAGAAAAAGCTACTGACCAAAAAACGCAGGGATCACTACACAAAATACAAATTTTATTGGTAACAGATAGACAGAACCATGCAAAAACATTTAAAAGTCATAAAATGACACAAACAAAGCACAAAGGCTCATAATAGAGCCAACAAAACTCACCCCAATAAGTAAGGACATGTGAAAATGGCTCAAAGATGCAAAATACTGTGCAAAGGCATGCCTAAAACGATGATAATTTGTCAGAGGTACATACTTGTACACAGGTCACAATGATCCATTAAAAGGTACATCTATCTGAATATAACACAATATTAGAACGGTATACATCCAATAATGTATTAGGCATGAAACCTCTTAAGGATAGCACAATAATCAGGATATGCCAATGCAGTCAAAGGAAAGCCATATATATAATCTAGGGTACCGTGCAGACGTGAAATGCAGAGAGGTTCAACAACCTACAAAGAATAAGGCAAACATAATGCAGCCCTATAAGCTGAAATTGTAAAGATTGGATCCTGCCTGTGTAGTAACCAGCAGATTCTCAGGATGCAGTGACGAGACACGAGACAGGGTATAACTTGTATAATCAACTTTTATAAATTGGAGCCCCTAGGCTATGCTGAACAGGCAGAAAGGGGTAATCACAAATCAGTCCTCGCAGGGACTCAATAAAATAAACAATACTTTGCTAAGGAAACTGGGAGTACCCCAGCTAGTCCGGGTGTAGAAAGCCGAAATGTGGCCAAACTATAGTACTTATGGCTATAGTGCACTTATCCTTCCTTGCGTCACTCAGGATCGCAGATGCAGCCGCTTAGAGATCGTTGATGCGGCTGTCTTGACGCCTCGATATCCCGGGAAGATTTGGGCTCGACAGGCCCTGAAGAAATTATGGCGGTGTGGCGCAACAGGCCCTGAAGAAACGATGCCGGTGGGGCGCAACAGGCCCTGAAGAAACGATGATGGTGGGGTGCAGCAGGCCCTGAAGGAACGATGCCAGTGGGGCGCAGCAGGCCCTGGAGGAACGATGCCGGTGGGGCGCAGCAGGCCCTGAAGAAACGATGTCGGTAGGGCGCAACAGGCCCTGAAGAAACGATGCCGGTGGGGCGCGGTAATGACGCAGTTCCCCAAATGACCAGTAGCTGTCCTCTGATAAGGGTCCCTCCACAGCCGGAAATGGGCCTCTAATATTGCCTAGGACGAGGCGGTGTCCCCTGAGGCGGGTGATGACAGGGTCGCCGCGGTGGGAGAAGGCCGGGGGGCAGTGTCCAGGCCTCTGTGGCCGTTTTATGTCTAGTCACAGCTGCGACCTGAGGTAAGGGATCTGTCTCACAAAGGCGGGGGTGGCGGGCGTGTCTCTCTGCGAACAGGGCGGGAAGTGGCCTCCGGTAAAAGTCTCACGTCTCCCTTGTCGGTGAGTGCGCAGTATTCTCCTCACAGACTCCTGTCGGTGTCCCTCCAAGTCACCCGGCTTCCTGCCTCCTGTCACACTCTCTCCCAACTGCCACTTCAGCGTGCCCCCTGCTGCTTTTATCCTTGCCCGCCCCCTGTTTACCTGATAACTTCCGTCAAGTCTCTCCCTTTACTGTCCTCCCAGTATCGTTCCCTCAGGAACCCTGATGGCGGTCCCCTGGGTACCTGCCCGGTCACTGCCTGGGAGTCCTCCCCCCCACACCTGCACTATCCCAGAATGATACCACTTACATGGGGGGAGCTTGTGGAGTGCCCAACGCGTATCGCCAGAGCATGGTGGCTTCGTCAGGTGCTAAGGAGTCAATGTGATGCACTGGTATAAATATGTTAAACAATCAACATGTATAAACAGCAGCCGCGGCGACATACCTAATTAGCAGCAATGGAGACCTGGACGCGCAGTCACGCCGGAGATAGGGATGTGGTCTGTGACTCATACTTGAGTTATTTCCGGGTTTAGAGCGGTGTGACGTAACATTTCCCACTGCGCAGGCGCAAACACAAACGATTGCCATAGTGACCGGCAAAGAACGTCAAAAGCCTGCATAACGTATTGGATATCAGATGCGCAAGCGCAGTAACGACAATTGCTACAGTGATAGAAATCATATTTTGTATTTAATCCACAGTACGCAAGCGCAAGACACATGGTAAGCGCAATTATTTCCGGGTTTAGAGCTATGTGACATGTCAATGCACGCTGCGCAAACGCAAGCATGCATGGTTACCACAGTGACAAATAAGAGGAATGTCAGAATACTAAAAGACATATTAAGTGTCAAAAACACAGGCGCAAGTGTTTGTCGTACTACCAAAAAGAAACCTGGAATACCGTGTGATGTAATTAATTGAAAATACACCAGCGTAAAAGTGCATGGTTATCGTGGTAGTAGAAAAAGACAAAGATATATAATCTAACCTGTCTAATCACCCATGCAAAGGTACAGGTCACACAAATAGGATCATAGTGAAAACGCTGAAAAATTCAGCTAATGGCACTCAAAGCAGTATCAAATATGCCCGCTAATGGTTGTAACAGTGACAAGCAAGGGGGCGTCAAAAACCTGCATGACGTGTTAGATATACAGGCACAAGGACAACGATTGCCACAATAATGCACAACATATGATGTATTAAATTTACAGTGCGCAAATGCAAACACATAGTTACCACGATTAATTCCGGTTTTAAAGCTATGTTACATATCAATCCACTCTGCGCAGGCGCAGACTCGCATGGTTACCGCAGTAGCAAAGAAAGATGTCAGAATACTATAAGACAAATTGAATATCAAAAGCGCAAGCACAAAGCAAGCGAATATCACAATAGCAAAGACCATGTAATGTAATTAATTAACAATATAATAGCGTATGCGCATAGTAATCACAATGACAAAAACAGGCAGTAATATATGATCTAACCTATCTTGTCACCCATACACAGGTACAAGTCAGGTAAATAAGATCATGATGAAAAAACGCTGAAAAAATTCAGCATGGTAGCACCATGTGCCGCAGGTAGTAAAAAATTACACTGCTACTCGAAGACAACTCAGTACACCATTTTGATGGAAACCATATATAAATTCATAGTATTGGACATGGATATTCAAAGAAGTTCATAAGAGAAGGAGGGGCATATTGTATAGAGCTAATTTTAGTAACCCCCTGAGCACCATAATTAGGAACCCACATAACGCACCCAACCACCTTAATAGTCACCAAAATACATACAGACCCAAAACCCATAGACAGGGTTGCAGTAGAAAACAACATTGTTAGACAGCATTTCATGCCAAAAAAAGGAGACATGAAAGCAGAAAAAATTATACATCCACAATAATCCAGTGCCAAAAAGGCACAAGAAGAGATTACCTATCCAAATAGGTGTTATTAAATGTGTGTTACCACAGTAAAAAGAATTTCACGTCCCTAACTGTCAATCTTCATGGTCAAGGTAACAAAAAGGTCAAAAAGTTAGAAGCTAAACAGGGTGTACACAAGTATGAAGTTTAACACAATAAAAATATAAGGACACTTGTAGAATAGTTACCCTGAAAAACAAGGCGAACACGCCAATCTGTGCAAAAGGGAAAGTTGAAGATACACATGGTGACAAAAACAAGGTCAAAACCTATATAAGATGGGGGTACCTGTACAAAGAGGGGTGGGGTCAAGATGTAAAAAGACCACTGATAATAGTCATGTTTATAAACCAATTACTCCCCACACTAGTTCCAAAAGATTGATAAACCAGGCACAGGGTAAAAGTACTCCACAGGCTCCACCCCATTTTTAGTTTGTAAGTTAAATGCGTACTATAACAAAATATTTTAATCTGGTAATGATGTAAGCCGTACAAAAGTACAACTCCACAAGCTCATCCCCAGGGTCAAATACTTTCTAGACCTCAAAGTATTTTCATATAAGAATGGCAAAAGCCATGAATAAAAAAGTCGAACCTGTTGGGGGCAGAATTGCCTGGATCCTCTCTTTGGTTCTCTACGCTTCGGTCTGTATACCCTAGTTCCATTACTCTCCTCCAGTATTTCCGTGGATCAAGCCCTCTCCGGATTTCTCATTTTGGACTTTGCTTTCCTTCATCCTTTTGATGGATTTATTCAAAGATGTTCCACCTTTGAAGATACCGTGATATCAACATGGACTTAGTGTTCTTTCTTTGCCCTGTGCTTTGGACTTGTTTGTGTCATTTTTTATGTTCCATCAGTATCTCTTAGCATTTTTATGGTCTCCACATTGTGTCCTTATATCTATTTTGGATATCAACTAGATTACAACCTGTATTTGGCTATGGGGAAAAGCCTGACTAGTTCGACTTTTTTATTCATGGATTTTGCCATTCTTATATGAAAATACTTTTAGGTCTAGCAAGTGTTTGACCCTGGGGATGAGCTTGTGGAGTTGTACTTTTGTACGGCTTACATCATTACCAGATTAAAATATTTTGTTATAGTACACATTTAACTTACAAGCCAAAAATGAGGTGGAGCCTGTGGAGTACTATTACCCTGTGCCTGGTTTATCAATCTTTTGGAACCAGTGTGGGGAGTAATTGGTTTATAAACATGACTATTATCAGTGGTCTTTTTACATCTTGACCCCACCCCTCTTGGCACAGGTACCCCCATCTTATATAGGTATTGACCTTGTTTTTGTCATCATGTGTATCTCCAACTTTCCCTTTTGCACAGATTGGCGTGTTCGCCTTGCTTTTCAGGGTAACTATTCTACAAGTGTCCTTATATTTTTATTGTGTTAAACTTCATACTTGTGTACACCCTGTTTAGCTTCTAACTTTTTGACCTTTTTGTTACCTTGACCATGAAGATTGACAGTTAGGGACGTGAAATTCTTTTTACTGTGGTAACACACATTTAATAACATCTATTTGGATAGGTAATCTCTTCTTGTGCCTTTTTGGCACTGGATTATTGTAGATGTATAATTTTTTTGCCTTCTTGTCTCCTTTTTTTGGCATGAAATGCTGTCTAACAATGTTGTTTTCTACTGCAGCCCTGTCTATGGGTTTTGGGTCTGTATGTATTTTGGTGACTATTAAGGTGGTTGGGTGCGTTATGTGGGTTCCTAATTATGGTGCTCAGGGGGTTACTAAAATTAGCTCTATACAATATGCCCCTCCTTCTCTTACGAACTTCTTTGAATATCCATGTCCATCACCATGAATTTATATACGGTTTCCATTAAAATGGTGTACTGAGTTGTCTTCGAGTAGCAGTGTAATTTTTTACTACCTGTGGCACATGGTGCTACCATGCTGAATTTTTTCAGCGTTTTTTCATCATGATCTTATTTACCTGACTTGTACCTGTGTATGGGTGACAAGATAGGTTAGATCATATATTACTGCCTGTTTTTGTCATTGTGATTACTATGCACGTATGCTATTATATTGTTAATTACATCACATGGTCTTTGCTATTGTGACATTCGCTTGCTTTGTGCTTGCGCTTTTGATACTCAATTTGTCTTATAGTATTCTGACATCTTTCTTTGCTACTGCGGTAACCATGCGAGTCTGCGCCTGCGCAGAGTGGATTGATATGTCACATAGCTTTAAAACCGGAATTAATCGTGGTAACTATGTGTTTGCATTTGCGCATGGTAAATTTAATACATCATATGTTGTGCATTATTGTGGCAATCGTTGTCCTTGTGCCTGTATATCTACTGTAACACGTCATGCAGGTTTTTGACGCCCCCTTGCTTGTCACTGTTACAACCATTAGCGGGCATATTTGATACTGCTTTGAGTGCCATTAGCTGAATTTTTCAGCGTCTTCACTATGATCCTATTTGTGTGACCTGTACCTTTGCATGGGTGATTAGACAGGTTAGATTATATATCTTTGTCTTTTTCTACTACCGCGATAACCATGCACTTTTTCGCTGGTGTATTTTCAATTAATTATATCATATGGTATTCCAGGTTTCTTTTTGGTAGTATGACAAACACTTGTGCCTGTGTTTTTGACACTTAATATGTCTTTTAGTATTCTGACATTCCTCTTATTTGTCACTGTGGTAACCATGCGTGTTTGCGCTTGGATTGACATGTCACATAGCTCTAAACCCGGAAATAATTGCGCTTACCATGTGTCTTGCGCTTGCGTACTGTGGATTAAATACAACATATAATTTCTATCACTGTGGCAATTGTCATTACTGCGCTTGCGCATCTGATATCCAATACGTTATGCAGGCTTTTGACGTTCTTTGCCTGTCACTATGGTAATCATTTGTGTCTTCGCCTGCGCAGTGGGAAATGTTATGTCACACCGCTCTAAACCCGGAAATAACTATGAGTCACAGACCACATCCCTATCTCCGGCGTGACTGCGCGTCCTGGTCTCCATTGCGGCTAATTAGGTATGTCGCCGCGGCTGCTGTTTATACATGTTGATTGTTTAACATATTCATACCAGTGCATCAGATTGACTCCTTAGCCCCTGATGAAGCCACCTTGCGGTGGCGACACGCGTCAGGCATTCCACAAGCTCCCCCCATGTAAGTGGTATCATTCTGGGATACTGCAGGCAGGATTCAATCTTTACAATTTCAGCTTATAGGGCTGCATTATGTTTGCCTTATTCTTTGTATGTTGTTGAACCTCTCTATATTTCACGTTTGCACTGTGCCCTAGATTTTATATATATGGCTTTCCTTTGACTGCATTGGCATATCCTGATTATTGTGCTATCCTTAAGAGGTTTCATACCTAATACCTTATTGGGTGTATACCGTTCTTATATTGTGTTATATTCAGATAGATGTACCTTTTCATGGATCATTTTGACCTGTGTACAAGTATGTACCTCTGACAATTTATCATCGTTTTAGGCATGCCCTTGCACAGTATTATGCATATTTGAGCCATTTTCACATGTCTTTACTTATTGGGGTGAGTTTTGTTGGCTCTATTATGAGCCTTTGTGCTTTGTTTGTGTCATTTTATGACTTTTAAATGTTTTTACATGGTTCTGTCTATCTGTTACCAATAAAATTTGTATTTTGTGTAGTGATCCCTGTGTTTTTTGGTCAGTAGCTTTTTCTATTTATTTCACAGTTCCTATTTATACTGACAGCTGGTGGATCCTCACTTCTCTATTTAGTGGTGCCCTCCTGAGTTTACATTTACAGTGGGGAAAAAAAGTATTTAGTCAGTCAGCAATAGTGCAAGTTCCACCACTTAAAAAGATGAGAGGCGTCTGTAATTTACATCATAGGTAGACCTCAACTATGGGAGACAAACTGAGAAAAAAAAAATCCAGAAAATCACATTGTCTGTTTTTTTTTCATTTTATTTGCATATTATGGTGGAAAATAAGTATTTGGTCAGAAACAAAATTTCATCTCAATACTTTGTGATATATCCTTTGTTGGCAATGACAGAGGTCAAACGTTTTCTGTAAGTCTTCACAAGGTTGCCACACACTGTTGTTGGTATGTTGGCCCATTCCTCCATGCAGATCTCCTCTAGAGCAGTGATGTTTTTGGCTTTTCGCTTGGCAACACGGACTTTCAACTCCCTCCAAAGGTTTTCTATAGGGTTGAGATCTGGAGACTGGCTAGGCCACTCCAGGACCTTGAAATGCTTCTTACGAAGCCACTCCTTCGTTGCCCTGGCGGTGTTCTTTGGATCATTGTCATGTTGAAAGACCCAGCCACATTTCATCTTCAATGCCCTTGCTGATGGAAGGAGGTTTGCACTCAAAATCTCACGATTCATGGCCCCATTCATTCTTTCATGTACCCGGATCAGTCGTCCTGGCCCCTTTGCAGAGAAACAGCCCCAAAGCATGATGTTTCCACCACCATGCTTTACATTAGGTATGGTGTTTGATGGATGCAACTCAGTATTCTTTTTCCTCCAAACACGACAAGTTGTGTTTCTACCAAACAGTTCCAGTTTGGTTTCATCAGACCATAGGACATTCTCCCAAAACTCCTCTGGATCATCCAAATGCTCTCTAGCAAACTTCAGACGGGCCCGGACATGTACAGGCTTAAGCAGTGGGACACGTCTGGCACTGCAGGATCTGAGTCCATGGTGGCGTAGTGTGTTACTTATGGTAGGCCTTGTTACATTGGTCCCAGCTCTCTGCAGTTCATTCACTAGGTCCCCCCGCGTGGTTCTGGGATTTTGGCTCACCGTTCTTGTGATCATTCTGACCACACGGGGTGGGATTTTGCGTGGAGCACCAGATCGAGGGAGATTATCAGTGGTCTTGTATGTCTTCCATTTTCTAATTATTGCTCCCACAGTTGATTTCTTCACTCCAAGCTGGTTGGCTATTGCAGATTCAGTCTTCCCAGCCTGGTGCAGGGCTACAATTTTGTTTCTGGTGTCCTTTGACAGCTCTTTGGTCTTCACCATAGTGGAGTTTGGAGTCAGACTGTTTGAGGGTGTGCACAGGTGTCTTTTTATACTGATAACAAGTTTAAACAGGTGCCATTACTACAGGTAATGAGTGGAGGAAAGAGGAGACTCTTAAAGAAGAAGTTACAGGTCTGTGAGAGCCAGAAATCTTGATTGCTTGTTTCTGACCAAATACTTATTTTCCACCATAATATGCAAATAAAATGAAAAAAAAAACAGACAATGTGATTTTCTGGATTTTTTTTTCTCAGTTTGTCTCCCATAGTTGAGGTCTACCTATGATGTAAATTACAGACGCCTCTCATCTTTTTAAGTGGTGGAACTTGCACTATTGCTGACTGACTAAATACTTTTTTTCCCCACTGTATAGATGGAGAGTAGTCATCGTGTTGGAGACAGGGAAGAGTTGGCTGTAGGGACCTTGGCACATATGGCAGACTCTATGTACTGCTGCTTTTCTAGTGACCCTCGTGTTACATTCATCTTGGGCAAAAAAGCGTAATGGTTGTTCACACTGCTAGACCTGCACTACAAGGAGAACCATGCATCTCTCCTTCCTATGGAGGAGAGGTCTACTAAAATGGTACTATAGCAAAAAGCCTGTCATGCTCGCCATGTAGAGATGAGCGACTTTGCCTTTTTTCAGGTCGAGTCGGGTTTCGTGAAACCCGACTTTCGCAAAAGTCGGGTCGAACAAAATCGGCCGACTATAGGGAAAAGTTTGGGGTCCGACTGAAACATGAAACACAATATAAGTCAATGGGGAATAAAAGTCGGCAGTGAGAGGAGGACAGGAAACACACCTACAGTGCCCATTTTAATGCCAAAAACATCAATTCTTATTACTTAAGCTTTGCAACCTTAATTTACTTCCTAATAATAGTTAGGTATTGAAAACTGGGCGTTATTTGGCTAAAGTTGGGGGGGTATGGCTGGCTCCAGATTTTCGCGGGCCCTGGGCCAAAGAGTGTCAATGGGCTCCTTCAACACATGCCACAATTCATGATCCTCTGATACGGCATAGAATTAGTGGTATAGTACAATGAAAAATACTTCACTTCTTACATCTCATGACTGATATTCACTTTAAATTCTCCAATAGCTCCAAAAACAGACAGTATATTCCTCCATACAGTATTATGGGCACCACATAGTCTGCCATACAGAGTAATGAGGCCCATATATTTCTCCATACAGAATCATTGGTCTCATATAGTGTTCGATACAGTATATGATGAGCTCCACATAATGCTACAGTATATGTTGGTCCCCATGGATGAAGCTCCACTGTCTTATGGGCCCAAATAATGCTCCATATATAATGGGCCCCATATCTAATGCTCCAGTGTATAATGGGCCCTGTCAATGCAGCTCCAGTGACTGATGTCCACCTTTGGAATGCTCCAGTGTATGTTGGGCCCTGTTGTGAGTTCATTTTCCCCTCCGTCACTGAGGCCTGGTGAACTCCCTATTCTAGTGAAGGAAGGTAGTGAGCCTGATTATCAGACACCTGGGACTGATGAGGACGATTGGCTGAGTGGAGTCACTGACTGGATTTAAGGCAGCCTACGCCCTTTCTGCCCTGCGGGTGATTTCTCTGTGGACTCTTGGACTCCAGTCTGATTCCTGCTCTCCTAAAGCTAAGTTTTCTGTTTTGCCTTTTGCATCTAAGATTTGTTTTTGTTTTTCTTGCTTTTTGGATTCTGCCACTCCCTGCTGGAGTGTGCAGTGTTCCGTGAGCTCTGTCTTCTGAATGTATCTGAGTGCTGATTTAGTTTTTGAAGCTTAGTTGCTTCAGGGCCATTTTTATATCAGCTTGTTGGCTTTTGTCTCTGATAGGGTTTTGGCAGATTGCAGACAGCAGACTTCCTATCCGTTCCTATCTAGGTAGTTTTTGGGCCCCATCTTTGCTCAGCCTGTCTTTCTGTCTGTGTAAGTGCTTTCATCTTGCTTCACCGTCATTATTTGTGGGGGGCTGCCTATTGCTTTGGGGTCTGCTCTGGGGCAGTTAGATTTCCCCTTTCCTTCTTTGGGCCTGTGTGTCTCTCCGGCTGTGATCGAGGGGTCTGGGTCATCGTGGGGGCCCCCCACGGCTACTGCTGGTTGTGTTGATGGGTTCAGGGGTCTGCAATCTGATAGTTGCCAACTTCTCTGGTTTTCAGGACTTAGCTAACATTTCTGTTTTTGCCTCCTACGGTGACTCGATCATAACAGGGCCCCAGATATCATTCTCCAGAGTATCATGCTCCCCAAAAATTGCTCCCAACCTTTAAAACAATAAAATAAGTCTCCTCGCTAGGGAATCCCTGTACTAGTCTGGACTCCTCGTCATCCCCATCTTCCCTCTCTCTGCACTTGGACTGTTTAGGCAGAGGGCGTACAGACGTGATGTCATCGCGCTCTTTGACCAGAAAGTCACTGTCAGGAAACGCGCAAGACGTCACGGCGGAGGAGCAAGGAGAGGTAAGTATTTCAACTTTGTAAGTGCAGTGATCCTTACCAAGCAGGGGGGGCCCACTCGTTGGCGACGGCACTGGCACAGGGCCCCTCATAGTACGGTGGTGTGTCTGACGGCAGGTGGGCCGAACCTGCACTTTCATCTGCACCTTCCTCTTTGTCACCGTGTAAGGTGGTATAGTATGTGGGAAGGATAACCTGAGTTTCATCAGGGTCAGATTCTGGCTGTGTAGAGTGCGAGGGGAATGTAGTGGTCTGAGTCAATGTTTCAGCAGAATCATCTAGCATTGGCTGGGCATTTGTGCACTTGTGGCGCCCCAAGGAGTACGTTCGCCACAGTGGCATTAGCTTCCTCCTAGGGAGTGTGATGTCATGCTTGTGAGCAACGAAGGATCTCTCTAGCAGGTAAACCGTTTGGGCGGCGTTATTCCCATGAGTCACGACCCTCTAAACAGCGTCCATAAAGGCAAAGTGTTTGTTTTCCGGGGGCAGTTTGGTTGCAAAGCTGAACCTTAAAGGCATGTCCAGAAGGGCACCACCAGGAGTGGAGCCTGCGCCTTAATTTGACTCAACACAGGCAACCTCAACCATCCAGCCACAGAAAAGATGCCCACATTGCAAGCTTAACTCCGTTAACGAACGAGACTCCGTCATGCCGCCGTGGTCCGCGTCCAGCTTACTAGAGGGACACGCGAGGCTCTGGCACACGAGATCGGCCAATAACAGGTCTGTCATGCCCTTACCTGTCCGTGGCTGCATGCGCGCTACTCTGAAAGGACCAGCGTGTGTCGCTTACAGGTGTAGATAACCCGCTGAACACCGTTAGTGATGGGGATCTGTGATTACAATTCTTCCCCGCGAACGAGGATTTCCCAGTAAGTTCAGGTCAACCAGAATTCCAGAAAAAAGGAAAAAATTAAGTGTCCAAACCAGAGGTGCTGTAGCTTGCTTAACAGCTGGGCTCTTCTGCTGAGTAGCACACAGTTCTTGCCTAAACAGGCGGCATAGCTTTGTGGCCAACTCTGATGAGTAGCATACACAGTTACTAGGCCCCAAGTATTAAGTGGTGTAAATGCAGTCAAAAACTGGTTCTTTTATAAACAGGCGGCATAGCACGGTTCACGGGTGGGCTCCTCTGCTGAGTAGCTGACACAGTTACTAGGCCAAAAAGGATTTTCATCACAATATGCGCTATAAAATTATTAGGAGCACACACGGTGTAGCTCCTTCACAGGTCTACTACACCGCTGGCTACCAGACACCGCTACTATGGCCTGAAACTGTCTATTATCTTTGAAAACCATTATTAATGTGAAAGTATAGTTACGCGTTTGTTTGATTAAACTTTCTGGAACGGAAACTCAAACAGCCAAATTGTAATCAAAGTTTTGTTGTTCGACGAACGGATCTAACACCGCCCAAAACAGCTAGAATTTCAACTTGGCTAACAGTTCCACTCAAACACCACTCAGCTGTAATCAGGAGGCAGACTCAGATGGTCTCAGGCACAGTATGGATTCGACAAGATTGCAGAAAGTAGAGAAAGTGTACAGTATCACCGGATTACAGGCATATATAGCATAGTTTACACATTACAAATATATGTCTATAGATCATTAGGCAGACTTAGACAGTCTCAGGCCCATTATGGATTTGACCAGATAGTACAAAGTCGAGAAAGGGTACATTATCACTGGATATCATATATATGTAGCATAGTTTAAACATATAAAATCTCCGTGTTCTCAGTATGGATTAGACAACAATCTAAAAAGTAGGAAAAAGGAAATGTATTTGAAGTGTACACCAGTATACGCTTTTAGTGGTATTTTTAAATCTTCATATATATTTCTGTCTCAGTAAGACAGTCCAGACTCTCCGCAATAGGAAAATGAGATGCATAAAAGTACAGACATAAAGTCTAGTGATTGCAGAAATGTAGGAATTACTAATTACGGGAAAAACTTCCAGGAGAATTCTTAGAGGCGATGCTGACCCTCAATTACTTTTTGTGTGTGGAGACAGTGAAAACAGTTTTTTGTGAAGAAAGGGTTGCTGTATCGCAGTACCGTTGATCCCATCACAGTTACTCATCTCCATCAAATTTTGATCACAGGGAGAGATGTAGACATGGTGCTCACTGCCTATCATGATCTGTCACGTAACTTTGGAGTGCAAAAGACAGAAGCCACAGGCCATAGGCGATTCTAGTGGATTGGCATTAGACGGCACATTTAAAAATGTGCGCAGGAATGTCACACGTCTGTGAATAGGAAAACTGTGAAAGCTGACGATAAACCACCACTGCATCTCCTTGTGAGTCGACGTCCATAAGAAATGGAAGACATTGATCATCTGAAGCTAGAGCCCGGCCAGCAGGACAGGGCATAGCTACGTCTTAACCATCATCTATCAGTTCACCAAATTTGTAGTGGCAGTCCCAGTGAAGGATTTGACAGGCCAGACTACACAGCGGAGGAGTAGGGAGAGGTAAACATTGCAAATGCTGGGGCCCTTCCCAAGCAAGGGGGGTCCACTCTTGGGTGTCGGTACTGGCACTGGGCCCCTCATGGTACGGCGGTGTGTTTGGCGGCAGGTGTGCACCTCCACCGTCAGAGACACTTGATTGCACTATGAGGGACCCTGTGCCAGTGCCCGCGCCCAAGAGTCGGCCCACCCACCTGTCCAGGGCAACGGCAATCGCATGGTTGGGTGTGCTAGGTGGTGACCCCGACCATGGGGGGGAGGCAGCCCAGTTAGGGAGGTTTACAAAATGGCATATGTTGATGTTGGACATGCAGCTGCTGCAAAAGGTGAAATTGGGCAAGTCCGAGGAAGAGGAGGACCAAAGCAAACCATTTTTCTGGCATCCTATGTGTCATCAGGGGAAGGTGGGGCAAAATCCTTGGAAACCCATGCATGGTTCATTTTAATGAAGGTTAGATCATCCACATTTTGTGTCGACAGACGGGTCCTTTTTTCTGTCAGGATTGATCGAGCAGCACTGAAGACTCTTTCCGATAGCACACTAGCAGCTGGGCAAGCAAGCTCCTGTAAGGCATATTGTGCCAATTCAGGCCAGGTGTCCAGTTTAGCGGCCCAATAGTCAAATGGGAATGACCTGTGAGGAAGAACATCGATATGGGATGAGAAGTAGTTTGTAACCATAGTTGACAACTGCTGTTTCCTGTCACTTTCAATCGATGCAGTATTACCAGTCGTGTGAGCGGGACTTGAAAAATCAGTCCACAACATGGTCATGAAACCCCTGTCTCCAACGCCACTTCTGATGTGTGCACCACGAACACCTCTTCCAAGTTGCCCCCGGCCCCTACGGCTCGTGTGAGACCATCACCGCTGCTGTGTGCTGGGAATGCCTCAACCAACCGGTTCACCAGAGTTGCTTGTTTGTTAGCCAATATTAGGTCAAGGTTCTCCTGTGGCAAGATGTTTTGGAATTTGACTTTATAGCGTGGATCCAGGATGCTGGCCAACCAGTAGTCGTCATCGTTCATCATTTTGGCAATGCGGGGGTCCCTTTTTAGGATCTGCAAGGCATAATCTGACATGTGGGCCAATGTTCCCGGTGTCAATGATGCACTTCGAGTGCTGGGTGGAGGAGCACTTTCTTGCAAATCCACATCCCTCCAGTCACGCACAAACCCTGTACCAGACCTTGCCACGCCAACATTTTCTCTTGCCCCACGAGAAGCATCCTCCTCCCCTAAATAATCATCCCCATCATCATCCTCCTCCTCCTCTTCATCTTCTGCCTCCACCTCGTCAAGGAGAGTTCCCGGAGTAGACAATGGCTGACTGTCATCAAGGCTTCCCTCCTCCTCTTCCTCATCATCCTCGGCTGCAGACGCCTGCTCCTTAATGTGCGTCAAAGTTTGCATGAGCAGACGCATAAGTGGGATGCTCATGCTTAGGATGGCGTCGTCTGCGCTTACCAGCCGTGTGCATTCCTCAAAACACTGAAGGACTTTACAGAGGTCTTTCAGCTTCGACCACTGCACACCTGACAACTCCATGTCTACCCTCAAAGTGGCTGCCCGTGTATCCTCCCACAAATGCATTACAGCCTGCCTCTGTTCGCACAGCCGCTCAACCATGTGCAGGGTGAAGTTCCACCTTGTTGCAACGTCGATAATTAGGCGGTGCTTGGGAAGGTGGAGCAATCGCTGCAGCTTCTGCATACGACTGGTGTGTACGGGCGACTGGTGGATGTGCGAGCACAGTCTTCGAACCTTATGGAGCAGGCCTGTTAACTCCGGGTAATTATTGAGGAAGCACTGCACCACCAGGTTCAAGGTGTGAGCCAAGCAAGGTATGTGGCTGAGTTTTGAAAGGGCTATGGCTGCCACAAAATTCCGGCCATTATCACTAACTACCTTGCCTGCCTCAAGATGTAGACTGCCCAGCCATGACTCAGTTTGCCGCTGAAAGTAGTCGGCCAGTACCTCCACGGTGTGTCTGTCTCCCAAACACATCATCTTCAACACAGCCTGCTGACGCTTTGCACTAGCTGATCGATAGTGGGACACCTCGTGTGCAACACTGGCAGCTGTGGATGGAGTGCTCGTGCGACTGCGCTGTGTGGACGAGCTTTCG
Source organism: Dendrobates tinctorius (assembly GCF_039654945.1). NCBI lineage: Eukaryota > Metazoa > Chordata > Amphibia > Anura > Dendrobatidae > Dendrobates > Dendrobates tinctorius. The sequence continues at coordinate 3,358,106 of NW_027361680.1, read as the reverse complement.
CTTCTGGAGGAGGAGGGTCGAATGCCTACAGCCAACTGTTTCCTATACCGTGGGCTAGGCAGCACTGTCCCACCACCGCTGTCCGCTGTGGACCCTGCATCCACCATATTAACCCAGTGCGCAGTGATGGACACGTAACGGCCCAGGCCATGCCTACTGGACCATGCATCTGTGGTGAGATGCACCTTTCCACTCACTGATTGCTTCAGTGCATGGACAATGCAGTCTTTCACATGAAGGTGGAGGGCTGGGATGGTTTTGCAAGAAAAGAAGTGCCGACTGGGTAGGTCATAGCGTGGTACTGCGTAGGCCATGAGTTCGCGGAAAGCTGCGCTTTCAACCAACCGGTAGGGCATCATCTCTAACGAGATTAGTTTGGCAATGTGGGCGTTCAAACCCAGTGTACGCGGATGAGAGGATGAGTACTTTCTTGTCCTACTCATAGTCTCTGGTAGGGTGAGCTGGACTTGAGAGCTGCATATGGTGGAACTAGCGGTGGACATGGCAGACTGAGAGAGGGTTGATGATGGTGATGAAGTTGGTGTTCTTTCTGATGGCCTAGATTCAGTCTTTCGTAGCAATAACATTGTGATACCCTGACTGCTTTGGCCTTGCGACGACACCTCAACATTTGCTGCTGGTGGTGTGCTAACCGGTGGGCTTACAGTGGGGGAAACAATGTAGGGTTGCTGACTACCTTCATTGGGAGCAGTTGCACATGTGGTACGTGAGGTTTGGTAGTCCGTCCACGCTTGCAAGTGCATGGTGGTTAAATGTCTAAGCATGCAATTGGTATTCAAATTTCTCAGATTTTTCCCTCGGCTAAAGGTCTTTGCACACTTCTTACAGATAACCTTTACCTGATCATTAGGATTTTGTTCAAAAAAGTGCCACACTGCACTCTTCCTACTAGGGAAGCCTTTTTATGGCCTTGCACGCTGTGCTAATTTGACCGTCTGGCCAAGCTGTCCTGCAATTCTTTTGGTTTTTGTATCCCGTTTTTGGACTGCTCCGGGCCTGCCAGATAACAGCTGTTGCGATGTCGATGCCTGCTGCGGATGCTCCTCCTCCTCTTCTAAGCTTTTGGCAGCGGCACCCACTTCCCCCAATGGATGCCAATCTGAGTCAACAACTGGGTCATCCATCACCTCCTCTTCAATGTAATGTGCACCTTCCTCTGTGTCACTGTGTATGGTGGTATAGTATGCGGGAAGGGGCACCTGAGTTTCATCTGGGTCAGATTCTGGCTCAGTACACTGCGAGGACAATGTAGTGCTCTGAGTAAATGTACCAGCAGAATCATCTAGCAGTGGCTGTGCATCAGTGCACTCCATGTCAGATTCATCTTGGCATGGGTAATTCACGATTTGACTTGATAACCCAGGCATGGTATGTGAAAACAGCTCCATGGAGTAATCTGTAGTGTGGCCTGCCGTATCCTTCAATTTTGGTATGGGTGAAGGACACAAGGAAAGGTGTGGTTCATGACCATGAGCCTGCAATGACGACTCAGTGCTTTTATTTTTTAAAACTTCAGAAGAGGAGGCAATAGAGCTGGAGGCTGAGTCAGCAATGTAAGCCAAAACTTGTTCCTGAAGCTCTGGCTTTAAAAGCGGTTTACCTACTCCCTGAAAAGGGAGCCTTTGAGGCCTTGTGGAGCCAGACGATGACGCAGGCTCAACACCTCCTGCATTAGGTGCTATTTTGCTTTTGCCACTACTAGCAGATCCACCAGCACCAACACCATCATTACCAGCTGGCAACCCCCGCCCAGTTCCACGGCCTCTTCCACCACACTTCCTCATTTTTGGGGAAAATGTACCCAAAATTCCACCAACTATATGTACTGTAAAACAAGGTACAAGGTGTATATAGTAGTGGGGAGAATTTGAATCTCCTTACACATTTCTGGATACTGAAGTATTCTCTCAGGCCCTATGTATGTTACACCTCAATGTAACAGGCTGATTTTCGATGGTGTAAAAAATATGTATAGAGGACTGGGGAGAATTTGAATCTCTCTACAGACTTGAGGACACAGTTGGATTCTGTCAGGCGCTGGGTATATTACACCTCAAATTAACAGGCTGATTCTGGATGGTGTAAAAAAGGTGTACAGAGGACTGGGGAGAAATGGAATCTCTCTACAGACTTCAGGACACAGTTGGATTCTGTCAGGCCCTGGGTATATTACACCTCAAAGTAAGAGGCTGATTCTGGATGGTGTAAAAGAGGTGTATAGAGGACTGGGGAGAAATGGAATCTCTCTACACACTTCTGGATACTGAAGTATTCTCTCATGCCCTGTGTATGTTACACCTCAATGTAACAGGCTGATTTTGGATGGTGTAAAAAATGTGTAAAGAGGACTGGGGAGAATTTGACTCTCTCTACAGACTTGAGGACACTGAAGGATTCTCTCAGGCCCTGTGTATGTTACACCTCAATGTAACAAGCTGATTTTGGATGGTGTAAAAAATGTGTATAGAGGACTGGGGAGAATTTGAATCTCCTTACACACTTCTGGATACTGAAGTATTCTCTCAGGCCCTGTGCATGTTACACCTCAATGTAACAGGCTGATTTTGGATGGTCTTAAAAATGTGTATAGAGGACTGGGGAAAATTTGAATCTCTCTACAGACCTGAGGACACTGAAGGATTCTCTCAGGCCCTGTGTATATTACACCTCAATGTAACAGGCTGATTTTGGATGGTGTAAAAAATGTGTACAGAGGACTGGGGAGAATGAGAATCTTCTAACACACTTCTGGATACTGAAGTATTGTCTCAGGCCCTGTGTATGTTACACCTCAATGTAACAGGCTGATTTTGGATGGTGTAATAAATGTGTATAGAGGACTGGGGAGAATTGGAATCTCTCTACAGACTTGAGGACACTGAAGGATTCTCTCAGGCCCTGTGTATATTACACCTCAATGTTACAAGCTGATTTTGGATGGTGTAAAAAATGTGTATAGAGGACTGGGGAGAATTGGAATCTCCTTACACATTTCCTGATACTGAAGTATTCTCTCAGGCCCTGTGTATGTTACACCTCAATGTAACAGGCTGATTTTCGATGGTGTAAAAAATATGTATAGAAGACTGGGGAGAATTTGAATCTCCTTACACACTTCTGGATACTGAAGTATTCTCTCAGGACCTGTGCATGTTACACCTCAATGTAACAGGCTGATTTTGGATGGTGTTAAAAATGTGTATAGAGGACTGGGGAGAAATGGAATCTCTCTACAGACTTCAGGACACAGTTGGATTCTCTCAGGCCCTGTGCATGTTACACCTCAATGTAACAGGCTGATTTTGGATGGTGTTAAAAATGTGTATAGAGGACTGGGGAAAATTTGAATCTCTCTACAGACTTGAGGACACTGAAGGATTCTCTCAGGCCCTGTGTATATTACACCTCAATGTAACAGGCTGATTTTGGATGGTGTAAAAAATGTGTATAGAGGACTGGGGAGAATTTGAATCTCCTTACACACTTCTGGATACTGAAGTATTCTCTCAGGCCCTGTGTATGTTACATCTCAATGTAACAGGCTGATTTTGGATGGTGTAAAAACAAAAATGTGTATAGAGGTCTGGGGAGAATTGGAATCTCTCTACAGACTTGAGGACACTGAAGGATTCTCTCAGGCCCTGTGTATATTACACCTCAATATAACAGGCAGATTTTGGATGGTGTAAAAAATGTGTATAGAGGACTGGGGAGAATTGGAATCTCCTTACACACTTCTGGATACTGAAGTATTCTCTCAGGCCCTGTGTATGTTACACGTCAATGTAACAGGCTGATTTTGGATGGTGTAAAAAATGTGTATAGAGGACTGGGGAGAATTGGAATCTCTCTACAGACTTGAGGACACTGAAGGATTCTCTCAGGCCCTGGGTATATTACACCTCAAATTAACAGGCTGATTCTGGATGGTGTAAAAAAGCTGTATAGAGGACTGGGGAGAAATGGAATCTCTCTACAGACTTCAGGACACAGTTGGATTCTGTCAGGCCCTGGGTATATTACACCTCAAAGTAAGAGGCTGATTTTGGATGGTGTAAAAAATGTGTACAGAGGACTGGGGAGAATTGGAAAATTCTAACACACTTCTGGATACTGAAGTATTCTCTCAGGCCCTGTGTATGTTACATCTCAATGTAACAGGCTGATTTTGGATGGTGTAAAAAATGTGTATAGAGGACTGGGGAGAATTGGAATCTCCTTACACATTTCTGGATACTGAAGTATTCTCTCAGGCCCTGTGTATGTTACACCTTAATGTAATAGGCTGATTTTCGATGGTGTAAAAAATATTTATAGAGGATTGGGGAGAATTTGAATCTCTCTACAGACTTGAGGACACTGAAGGATTCTCTCAGGCCCAGTGTATATTACACCTCAATGTAACAGGCTGATTTTGAATGGTGTAAAAAATGTGTATAGAGGACTGGGGAGAATTTGAAACTCCTTACACACTTCTGAACACAGTTGGATTCTGTCAGGCCCTGGGTATATTACACCTCAAATTAACAGGCTGTTTCTGGATGGTGTAAAAAATGTGTATAGAGGACTGGGGAGAATTTGAATCTTCTTACACACTTCTGGATACTGAAGTATTCTCTCAGGCCCTGTGTATGTTACACCTCAATGTAACAGGCTGATTTTGGATGGTGTAAAAAATGTGTATAGAGAACTGGGGAGAATTGGAATCTCCTTACACACTTCTGGATACTGAAGTATTCTCTCAGGCCCTGTGTATGTTACATCTCAATGTAACAGGCTGATTTTGGATGGTGTAAAAAATGTGTATAGAAGACTGGGGAGAATTGGAATCTCTCTACAGACTTGAGGACACTGAAGGATTCTCTCAGGCCCTGGGTATATTACACCTCAAATTAACAGGCTGATTCTGGATGGTGTAAAAGAGGTGTATAGAGGACTGGGGAGAAATGGAATCTCTCTACAGACTTCAGGACATATGGATTCTGTCAGGTCCTGGGTATATTACACCTCAAATTAACAGGCTGATTCTGGATGGTGTAAAAGAGGTGTATAGAGGACTGGGGAGAAATGGAATCTCTGTACAGACTTCAGGACACAGTTGGATTCTGTCAGGCCCTGTGTATATTACACTGCAATGTAACAGGCAGAAATTGCCTAGTGTATGACAAACTACAAGGTGTATATAGAATTGGGCAGAATTGGAATCTCCCTAGAGTGTAGGTCTGTAGGAACGGACAAACTCCTCGGCTTTTTCTTACAGAGTCACACCCTGATAGCTTCAATTTGGCCATGATACCAGCCGGTACACGGTACTGTGTGAGGAGCGTACACGTACACCGCTGTACGGTGTGTATGTAGAATTGTCAAGCTCCGTGTTTTTGTATACGGACGGACACACGCTCTCTCTAGTTTTCAATGTAACCAAACAGCAAATATACGAAACTGTTTGAATAACGGACAAAACTATAAGGTGTAGGTCTGTAAGAACGGACAAACTCCTCGGCTTTTCCTTACAGAGTCACACACAGATAGCTTCAATTTGGCCGTGATAACAGCCGGTACACGGTACTGTGTGAGGAGCGTACACGTACACCGCTGTACGGTGTGTGTATGTAAAATTGTCAAGCTCCGTGTTTTTGTATACGGACGGACACACGATCTCTCTCAATTTGAATGTAATCAAACAGCAAATATACAAAACTGTTTGAAAAACGGACAAAACTCTAAGGTGTAGGTCTGTAAGAACGGACAAACTCTTCGGCTTTTCCTTACAGTCACACACAGATTGTCAAGCTCCGTGTTTTTGTATGCGGACTGACACACGCTGTCTCTCTCTAGTCTTGAATGTAATCAAACAGCAGATATACAAAACTGTTTGAAAAATGGACAAAACTCTAAGGTGTAGGTCTGTAAGAATGGACAAACTCTTCGGCTTTTCCTTACAGAGTCACACACAGATTGTCAAGCTCCGTGTTTTTGTATACGGACTGACACACGCTGTCTCTCTCTAGTCTTGAATGTAATCAAACAGCAGATATACAAAACTGTTTGAAAAATGGACAAAACTCTAAGGTGTAGGTCTGTAAGAATGGACAAACTCCTCGGCTTTTCCTTACAGAGTCAAACACAGCTTCAATTTGGCCGTGATAACAGCCGGTACACGGTACTGTGTGAGGAGGGAACACCGCTGTACGGTGTGTGAAAAAAATGAACGCTCAGTACCTCACCAGGACAAAACAATAAAATTTGGATTGCTTTTAAAAAAGCAGTTTGAACACCAGTGTGCACACAGCAATGCAGGTAGCCTTAAAAGGCAGCCTAATCACCACCAGCGCTGCTGCACAAAAACAAAAATCTTCACCTTTCACTGCACACTAACTACAGTGAAAAGCGCTATCAGCAGAAGCATTTTTTTTTCTTTTGGCCTTCCTAACTCTCTCCCTACAGAATGAGCAGCAGCCGCTCTCCCTATTGTGAGATCAGCATAAGAATCATGGCAGTCGGTGTGCACGCCCTTTTATAGCCCCTTTGACACCACACAAAGCAAGCCAATCACTTGCATGCCCTTCTCCAAGATGGTGGTGACCGCTGCCTATGTCATCACGTTGCCCACATTGTCCGTTCTTCCTGATTGGCTGAAAAAGGGCGCTAAAGCATCTTTTGAAACGCGACTTTGGCGCGATGGTCGCTGACCTTGTGGCTGACCTCACGCTAAGGTCGGGTTTCGTTTCATGAAACCAGACTTTGAGTCGGCGACTTTTGAATTTTTTCGACCCGTTTCACTCAACTCTATCGCCATGTCTGTCATGTCTGCCATGTATGTTTTGCCTCAAGAACCCCTGGAGCGGTGTGCACGCGCATCTCATGTCTGCTATCCTGCATGTTCCCTAGAGCAGTGTGCACACTCACCTCATGTCTGTTGAGCCGCAGGATGCCTGCGTTTCTGATCTGCCTTCTGTGATCATCTTGTCATGTCTAGAATCCCTGATCATGTATCCTTCCTATGTTCCAGCATAGGCTGGTTATGCATTCGTCTCTGCATTCCTGAAACCCTGATCATGTGACCTTTCCTAGGATCCTGCACTATCCGGTTCTGCAATCGTTTCTGCATGTCTGAAACCCTGATCATGTGACCTTTCCAAGGATCCTGCACTGTCCGGTTCTGCAATCATCCCTGCATGTCTGGAATCCTGATCTTGTGACTGTGCTCTGTGATCCTAGAGGACCTGAACTGGAAGCTCTTCCCTGGTTCTGACCCGGAAGTGATGGTGCTATGCCCTATATCAGACCGCCCCTTCCTATGCTCAGGGCCTGAGTATTGTGTTGCTTCTCTGCATGGCTGCTTGGTCTGTGGGGTTGCTCCCTCTATTCTGTGCCCTTGCACTCTGCTCTGTCGTGCGTCTCTGCACACGCTCCGTGCTCGTATTCTGTCTCTTGTCTTGTGCTTTGTCTCGTATTGTCCTCTGTGCTCTGTTTGTCCTTGCTATGTTTCCTTGTTATGTTTTGCTCTGTCCCTGTCCCTGACGTGCCTCTTTACATGTGCAGGCCTCGCTCTGTACCCTGTCCCTGGCGTGTCTCCTACACGTGCAGGCTCTGTTCTGTACCCTGTCCCTGGCGTGTCTCTTTACACGTGCTGGCCTCGCTCTGTACCCTGTCCCTGGCGTGTCTCCTACATATGCAGGCTCCGTTCTGTACCCTGTCCCTGGCGTGTCTCTACACATGCAGGCCTCACTCTGTGTCTGTCCCTGGCATGTCTCCTACACATGCAGGCTCTGATCTGTACCCTGTCTAGTCCCAAGGCTCTCGCTTGGCCCGGCTCTGGGCTTTGGCCTACGCTCCGCTGCTAGTCCCTGTCCCTGGCGTGTCGCTACATGTGCAGGTCTCGTCTTGTACCTTGCCCCTGGCATGCTCTCTGCATGCGCAGGACTCTGCCTCGTATCCTATGCCTTGTCTCTGTTGCTTGTGCGCCCTTGCACTTTTCGTACTAGGCTTTGCCGTGCTGTCTCGCATGCGTCTCTGTCCTGTACCTTTGCCTAGCCCTGCCTTGTGGCTCCGTGCCTCTGTGCATGTGCCTGGTCGCCTGTGCCTGCCTGTTGTGCCTCAGTCGTGCCGCCTCTAGTCGTGCTCGCCTGTGTGCCTCAGCCCTGCCCGCTGTCCAGTGCTATAGCAGTTTCTGGCTGCGTGGCTGCAGCGGTGCCACCTCTAGTTGTGCCCGCCTGCTTATGCCATCGTCGGTACCACCTGCCGGTGCCCCCAGTTGTGGTCTCCGTGCTCTCTTGCACGCACGCTGGTTCTCGCACTGTGCCTTTTCGTGCTACTCTTGCACAAAGTCTTTTGCTCTCTTTGCTCTGCTCTGAACCCTAGTTTGCCTGCCGGATTCCGTAACCAGCCGACCGCTGCCAGAGGTCCGGACCTAGATGACTGCGGCCTGATGTACGGAGCTGATGTCCGTAGCCTGATTCCTGGACCCTGTCCGTCGATGCCAGCACCCCGGATTCTGATGCCATTGAACCCGTCCCTGGCATGCCCTCGCACACGCAGGCCACCGTCCTTGTGCTCCTCCCTGGCGTGCCCTCGCACGCACAGGCCTCTGTCCTTGTACCCGTCCCTGGCATGCCCCTCGGCATGCGCAGGTCTCCGTTCTGTGAATCTGATCCTGGCGTGTCTCCTTGCATGCACCCTGTTTTGTATCCTAGTTTGTCTGCCGGATTCCTGAAGCCAGCTGGCTACTACCGGAGGTCTGGAGCTAGATGTCTACACTCTGATGCCTGGACCCTGTCAGCCCTTGCCAGCCTTCCAGAGTCCGATTCCTCGCACCCTGCCTTGGACTTTGGCGTGCTCTGGCACGCACCTTGTTATATGGATTCTGTGTGTTCACGTTTTGCACTTGTTTTACCTTGAAGAGTCCTCATGCCTTGGACTTCGGCGTGCCCTTGCACGCATCTTGCTTTGTGTTCCTCTTTGCACCTGTTGTACCCTGGAGTGTACCTGAATGAAGTTTACTTGAACTAATGCCTTGTCTCGTCTTATCTTGTTTCCTGAGCCGGCCGTCTGGTCCAGCAGCCGTGGTGGCTCACCCCCTTGGTCTTGCCCCTGACACTCCCTGTATAGGGGGTGGTTTCTCACTAGGTCAGCTCGCCCTAGGTGGGTGGGTGCCACGGCCCAGAGGGTCCACTCTTTCAAAGAAGAACGACTCAGCATAAGCTGACGCTCATCACAAAGCCATTAAAGAAAATATGCTGGAAAAATTTCCAACAGACAATGCTAGCAGACCGGGGCAAGCTTCCTTGCCAACCAAGGAGGAGTGGCAAGGGAGATACACAGCAGAGGCAGGGGTACACTGTCAAAGGCCTGGGCCAATTTCATGGCACTATCCTAGTATCCAGGCCCTGATGACCAGGTTTTTTGACAAGGAGGGAAAGTATACAGGTTTTGCCGACCAAACCAACATATTCCCTAATTCAACTGAGACCTTGCATCTCTCATTCTCCCAAGGTGGAGAGATCTAATAAAATGGTGCTATAGCTGAAGGCCATTGTGGAAAATATGTTGAAAAAATTCCAGTCAGACAATGCTAGTGGCAGAGGACAAGCTTCCTTGTCCTTCCAAGGAGGAGAGGTGAGGAGACACCCACCAGGTACAGCAAAGTCAGGGGTACACTGTCTAAAGCCTGGGTCAATTTAATGACACCCTCCCAGCATCCGACCCTGATGAATGGATATTTTTGACAAGGAGGGTAAATTTCTTTAAGATGGTCAAGCAATACCTGGCCATCCAAACCAGCATACTCCCTAATTCCTCTGTGACCTTCAGCTACTGGGTCTCAAAGCTGGATGCCTGGCATGAGCTGTCCCTCTATGCCTTGGAGAAGTTGAGATGCCCTGCCACTAGCATCTTGTCTAAGCGGGTTTGTAGACCCGCCGGGGCGGGTCAAAACAGACACTTTGCCTGTCAACAGAAAGTGCTAACAGGCTCATTGATAAAAATGAAATGGGTTAGCCCCAACTTTTCTACACCACCAGATGACATGAGCACAAAGTGTATTTAATATTTGAATGAGGCGAGTTGTTGCCTTCAAGGGTCTATGGATGAGCCTGCTTATATTTTTTCCTGGCTTTGTTCTATGTTCAGAGTCTTTATGAGTGTAGGAGTACCACAACTACACTTTGTTCAGAATATTTGAATGAGGCACTACAGTTGATGCCTTCAAGGGTGTATGGATGACCATGCTTGTATTTTTTGGCAGGCTGTGGTGCATGGCTTTATGAGTCTAGGCGTGCCAATACATGACAATTTGAACAGAATGTTTATGAGGACCTCCTTTATGTCTAATAAAGGGCTAATCTGAGTTCATCTTCCTTCACATTTTTCCTCTGTTTGAGCAACGAGCATCTGAGCATTTTAGTGCTCGTTCATATCTAAGAACCATGCAAAGCCATGCTGACTAAAAACATGATATAGTTCTGTTGAGAATCTTTTTCAGATACTGAATATAGCTATGACCATATACTGTACAGTTGTGGTAGAAATGTAGCAAGATATCCGTAGATATTAAAGAGGATTTCTGGGAATTTTCTCTTGTTGGCACATGGTGCCTTTTCTTCTGGCTAGAGTCCAGTTCAGAGGCGTCATGCATTACTGCAAAGAATTGCCGTAAGAACAGTCCTTTTGGCTTAGTTGATATTATACAAGACTCATACGTACCTTTTCTTACTTACAATGCCAGGAGACTTTGTTTCTCGCTTGTTTGGGCGGTAGGAAGGGTTAGGAGAACAGTCAGTGAGTTTGGGGTAGCGTGTGAGTTCTGTTCTCAGAGGCACAGCAGGAAGCTATTTGCCATCTCCTCTCAATTCTCCAGTCTCTCCAGAATCATATTACAAAATGACAAAAGCAATAACTATTTTCCCGTAACTATTAGAAAGAAACAATTATCCAGGGCTGCGATAAAATCTGATTGTTGCTATGGGCAACTGCTGTACTTATTTCCTTAGCTTCTGATTTTTATACATAACACCTAGTATGTGTTAGTATTTATAAGTGTCATGTATAAGAAAATCTCATCAGTTACAGGACATAGTTGCTGCCATGCAGTGGGAAAACTACTCATGTATAAGAAAATCTCATCAGTTGCAGGATATAGTTGCTGGCATGCAGTGGGAAACCTAGAGTCTTATGGGTAGAGATGAGCATATCTTTCAAGGCTTGGTTCGGTTTGGATTCGCCGAACGGACCTACGTTCACCAAACGTACCCGAACACCATTAGATTTAATGGAAGGCAAAACCAAACGCATATAGAACACATTAAGGGGTGACAAAAAGCTTCCAAACAGCTAAAATTAGGGGCAGACACCAGGAAAAGTGGAATCAATTGACCCATCATATAAATTTGCAAATGGCACAGCAGCAGTCAGTCATGGGCCAGGCATGAGATTTCAGGGCCTGGCCTAGCATTTACAGCTTTGAATTGAAGTTTTAATGAAGACCTGGTGGTTAATGTAGCACTGTAAGCCTTCTTAGCTGGGAGACCTCACACCTCATGCAACGCTTCCAATTTTTTTTTATTCCAGCCACACTCAGATGGCACAAATATCAGTTACATAGACTATTATTGATAGAAAAATGTAAGAATAGTAACACAGGAAGTTGACCCACAGTAGAACCTGTTATAATGACACAGAAGCAGTCAGCCATGGTCCATGCATGAGGTATCAGGGGTTATCAGAAGTATTTCTTCCATTTCCATTTGAAGGTTCCCATAGTAAGCAAGAGTATGATATGTTGAGGGACACAGTTCCAGAGTTAAATGGATCTGCATGAGAATTTTAGTATGTGATTGTGGGAAGAAGAGATTAAAGGAGAGTAGAGAAGGAGATCTTGTGAGGATCGGAGGTTGTATTCAGGTAAGTACCAGGAGACTAGATCACATTTGTATGAAGGAGACAGGTTTTGGATCTCTTTGTATGCCAAACTCAGGGTTCAAAACCGGAGTCTCTGGGCAATAAGGAGCCAGTGCAGGGATTGACAGAGGGGAGAAGCTGGGGAATAGCGGGGTGACAGGCGGATTAGTCGGGCAGCAGAATTTAGGATAGATTGGAAGGGGACAATAGTGTTATAAGGGAGGCCACAGAGCAGAAGGTTGCAGTAGTCGAGGTAGGAGATGATGAGGACATGCACTAGTGTTTCTGCAGATTGATAGTTGAGGAATCTGTGGATTCAGGAGATATTTTTGAGTTGGACTCGGCAAGAACGGTAAACGTCTTGGATCTTAGATTTGAAGGAAAGATCATCGTCAAGCCATTGATTTTGATGGATAGGTCAGTTGAGGGGGTTTGCCTGAGATGGTGGAAAGATGATGAATTTGGTTTTATCCATGTTAAGTTTTAGAAATCCAGCAGAGAAGAAAGATGAAATAGAGTACTTACATTGTGGGATTCTGGTAAGTAAGGAGGTGATATCAGGTCCAGAGAGTCCTAACACTAAACCTTGAGGGACACTGATAGATAGGGGGTGAGAAGAGGAAGTGGTGTGTGAGTGGGAGACACTGAATGTTCTGTCTGTTAGAATCCAAGATAGGGCAAAGTCTGTGATGCCAAGAGATGAGAGAGTCTGTAGTAATAGGGAATGGTTCACTGTGTAAAAGGCAGATGACAGGTTCAGAAGCAGGAGGACTTGGATTTGATGGTTAGTAGATCGTTGTTGACTTTATTCAGGGCAGTTTCAGTGAAATGGTACGGTTGGAAGCCAGATTAGTAAGCATTTAAAGAGGGAGCAGGAGGATAGATTTGAGGACAGTTCAAAATGGATGTGTTGTTCCACTAGTTTTGAAGCATAGGGGAGAAGTGATATGGGGTGATAGCTATACACAAATGATTGGTGAAGGGTAGAGATGAGCGAATTTGTTTAGATTTCGTCCCTGAATCTGATTTTGACATATTCGAGCTATATAGTTATTGACAACAGTTTGCCAAAAAAAATAGCTACCTACAGGCCAGATATTTTACACTGGGGTTTGTCCGCCACATGGATCGCATATCAATGCGCTCAAAATTGTGCCATTTCAGGCCTCAATTTAAATTGTGTTGCAGTGTCTTAGGCAAGTTGTTGACACCAGGTTGCTGAAAAATTTTTTTTACCTACAGGCCAGATATTTTAAACTGGGGTTTTCCCTCACACGGATCACATATAAGTTTGCTTCAAATTCAGCCATTTGTAGTGAACAGGAAAATATTGTACTCCATTTAAAATGGCCAAGGCGCGTGGCAAAAGACGGGAAAGTGGACGTGATGGTGCATGCGGAGGCCGAGGATGAGGCCATGGGCAAGCTGAAATTGTGCCACAACAAACACCCACATCTTCTCACCCAACCTTCCTGTCCCAATTGCTAGGGGACCACAGCAGCACACCACTATTGAAACCAGAGCAGTGTAAAAAGATTGTTGGTTGGATAGCGGATAGTGCTTCCAGTCACATTGCTGCCACCACCATCATCATCACCCTGTCTTCCACACGGTCAAGTCTGAATAGCCGTGAGCCACATATTCCTCACCCTGATCCTCCTTCTTCCCACTATGCCTTGTGCCCGGAGACAACTGATCCCACACTTGGACACACCGAAGAGCTGTTCACTTTTCCATTTATAGATTTAGGATTTTCGCACGGTCCACTTAAAGCAGGGCACAAGGAGATCGCATTTAGCGATGCCCAAATATTTGAGCAGCCATGGTTACACGAAGGCGATGGTGGGAAAGTGTCACAAGAGGTGGACGATGATGAGACACAATTGCCAGAAAGTCAAGAGGAGGACCAGGATGCGGAAGTGGAGGATTAGGTGGTGGATGATATAATAACTGACCCAAGCTGGCAGAAGGACATGCAGAGCAAGGACAGCAGCACATAGGGGGAGGGAGGCGTAGCACCACAACAGGCAGGAAGATGCAGTGTAGTGCCCGTAGATAGGAGGTGGGCAACCATTCAACGTAGCACCAACACGACGGAAGTTGTCAGTTAAACTGTTAGGTCTTCCCGAGTCTGGTTGTTTTTTAAAGACTCAGCTGATAACCCCAAAAAGGCCATTTGCACCACCTGCCAGGCCAGCATCAAAAGGGATAGCAAAACTACCAGCCTGACCACCATCGGCATGATCAGGCACATGGCAGCAAAGCACCTGACCCACAGGTTCCAGGAACAGTGTCTGCGGGTGACACCACTGTTTCTTCCGCTGTTGTGCATGCAAGTCAATCCCCTGTCCATGGTGCATATGAATATGCCTCCCGCCCTGCACCTGTCATTGCACACACTCAACTAGCATGATCAGCAAGCATGTCCACGTTCTTATCCCAGCACAGCGTTCAGTTGCCCATACCACAGTTCTTGGAACGCAAGCGCAAATAAGCAGCCAACGCCCCACAGGCCACACTACTGTACTAAGATCACACATTTCTTGACTGCTTGCTTTTGAAATGTTGCCATTTAGGCTTGTGTTCACGGAATATTTCCGCAACCTGATGGTGGCGGCCATCCCTCGGTACGCGGTCCCTAGCCACCACTATTTCTCATGGTGTGCCATCCCTGAATTACACAAGCACGTGTTCTACAACATTAGTCGTGCCATCAACAATGCAGTTACTGTGAAAGTCCACCTAAACATGGACATATGGACAAGTGCTTGTGCGCAGGGACGGTACATCTCGCTGATAGCAGACTGGGTTAACATAGTGGAAGCCGGGTCCCAGTCAGACCTTGGGATGGAACATGTCCTTCCGATGCCGAGGATTGCGGGCCTTACGTCAACCTGGGTTGTCCCCACAGTCTACAGCTCCAGCACCTCCTCCTCTTTAGCCTTCATCTCAGAAATGACCACATCAGTCACAAGCCGGAAACACTTTAGCACTGCCTCAGCCAAGCACCAACAAGCTGTGGTGAAGCTAATATGCTTAGGTGACAAACCACACAAGGCTGAAAAGTTGTGGACAGTTCTGAAAGAGCATGTAAAACAGAAAAAACGAGCGCACTTGTGAAGGACCCAATGGCAATCTCATTAAAAAATTAAATCAGGCTGAGCGGCCTCTCACCTTAAGGAGTTGTGTACCCTTGCACAACCCCAGTTGAAGCGTGACAGTGAATAGAATGGGACCTCTGCAGAGAATTTTATTAAGGCTATGTGCACACGCTGCAGATTCACCTGCGGATTTTTCTCTGCGGATCCTCAGGTAAAACCGCAGGTAAAATGACCTGCGGTTTTACCTGCGGATTGGTCTGCGGTTTTCCCCTGTGGTTTGACATCTGGACAATGGAATAGGTGGTAAACCGCAGCGGAATCCACACAAAGAATTGACATGTCAATTCTTTGTGTGGATTCAAAACCGCAGCTTTTCCGCAGTGAAAAATCGGCAGCATGTGCACTGTGGATTGTAAATCCCATAGACTTACATTGTACTGTACACTGTCTGCAGAACTGCTGCGGATCCACAGAGGCCAAATCCACAGCGGATCCGCAGCAGAATCCGTAGCGTGTGCACATAGCCTAAAGGTTTGTGCTTTTACTTTTTAAAAGGGGTTTCTTAATGCAGTCTATACTAGCGCATGGCCGAGCGGCCATGCGAACCTTATATAGCCGCGTGCTTCTGGGACCTTCCTGGCTTTTCGGATGGACCAATCCGAGCTGGAGAAGGACCTGAGCACATGACCTTCGATCTCCAATGGGAAATCACTCCACGGGCACGCTCAGTGGACCGACAGGAGAGACTTCGTCCCTGGAGAGACTTGCTGATGACCAGCTTGCATTGCTATAGTTGGGCAAGAGGTGGCAGCAGCAACCAAACCCACGGAGCTAGTCTGGGCAGAGTGCTGGGACCGACGAGTCTGCTGAGCAACCTCCTCTGCAGCTGAAAAGGAATGGGATACCGCCAGAAGCAAGGCTCGGGATTCCCGCTGTGCAGTGACAGGAACCCGACGCCTAACAATTCTGCTGAGATGTGGCATTGTTTCAGGACAACGGTATTAGCACAAGAAATTTATATTTTCAAATGTGACCTTAGGATTTGTCACTGAAACACAATTTTAGCACAAAGATTTGGAGTAGGTAAATGGGCCTCATGTCTACAACAAATTATTAGGCCTAACAAAATTTAAGTGGAAATCTGGCCTTCTGATTTGCCACTGAACCACAGTTTTAGCGCAAACGATTTGGAGTAGCTATTTGGGCCTTGTGGCTGCACCACTATATTAGGTCTAATGATTTTTACATGGAAATCTGTCCTTCTGATTTACCTCTGAAACATAGTTTTACCACAAATGATTTGGAGTAGGTTATTGGGCGTCGTGGCTGCATCCCTACATTACACCTAACAAATTTTTACATGGAAATCTGGCCTTCTGATTTGCCACTGAAACACAGTTTTAGCACAAACAATTTGGAGTAGGTTATTGGGCCTCGTGACTGCTACACTATATTAGGCCTAACAATTTTTAAGTGGAAATCTGGATTTTGATTAGTTGAGCGATACCGTCCGATACTTCAAAGTATCGGATTGGAATGGATCGGCCGATCTTAAAAAAAAGTATTGGTATCGCCGATTCCGATACCGGAAGTCCCATTCAAGTCTATGGGACTTCCGGTATCGGAATAAGAAAAACCCTGTTTTTGCCTTGTACAGCCTCTCTGGGGTCTGTACGGGCCTTTCGGGGGGCTGTGCCGGCCTGCCAGGGGGTCTGTGCAGGCTCCGGTGGTCTGTGCCGGCCTGCCGGTGGTCTGTGCCGGCCTGCCGGTGGTCTGTGCAGGCTCCGGTGGGCTGTGCCGGCCTGCCGGGGGGCTGTGCCGGCCTGCCGGGGGGCTGTGCAGGCTCCGGGGGGCTGTGCCGGCCTGCCGGGGGGCTGTGCCGGCCTGCCGGTGGTCTGTGCAGGCTTCGGGGGTCTGTGCAGGCATCGTCCGATGGGACTACAAGTCCCATCAGGCGATGCCTGCTACCATGACAGTGATTGACACATTAGCCAATGATGGGACAGTAGTAGTCCCATCATCCGGCTAATGTGTTGAATGTAAAAAAAAAAAAAAAAAATTACATGCTACATACATGCTACATACATACAACATGCATACTACATACATGCTACATTCATACTACATACTACATACATGCTACATTCATACTACATATATACTACATGCAACATACATACTACATATATACTACATGCATGCAACATGCATACTACATATATACTACATGCAACATACATACTACATATATACTACATGCATGCAACATGCATACTACATATATACTACATGCTACATACATACTACATATATGCTACATATATACTACATGCATGCTACATACATACTGCATACTACATACATACTACATGCTACATACATACTACATATATGCTACATACATACTACATATATACTACATGCATGCTACATACATACTGCATGCTACATACATACTACATGCTACATACATACCACATATATACTACATACATACTACATGCATGCTACATGCTACATACATACCACATACATACTACATACATACTACATACATACTACATGCATGCTACGTGCATGCTACATGCTACATACATAACACATATATACTACATGCATGCTACATACATACTACATGCTACATACATACCACATACATACTACATACATACTACATACATACTACATGCATGCTACATACATACTACATGCTACATACATACTACATATATACTACATGCATGCTACATACATACTACATGCTACATACATACTACATATATACTACATACATACTACATGCATGCTACATACATACTACATGCTACATACATACTACATACATACTACATGCTACATGCTACATACATACTACATATATACTACATGCATGCTACATACATACTGCATGCTACATGCATGCTACATACATACTACATACATACTACATGCTACATACATACCACATATATACTACATACATACTACATACAATACATTCATACAATACATACATAGACATACAGTACATATAACATAGAGTAACATACTTACCAATACTTGTCACATTGTTCCCCGAAGATATTGTCTTTTACGGAATAAATATTAACATAACAAACCACAAAAATACTCACCCACGATCCGAAGCAGTCCACGAGTGTGTCCCACGACGATCTTGGGTAGAGAACTGCAGCATCAGCTGATGCTGCCGTTCTCTACGGGCTGCAGGAATCCAATGACGGAAGGTAGGTATCCTTCCGCACTGTATTCCTCCGCCACTTAAAAAAAAAAAAGTCCCTAGTCTCACTTTATGCCATTGCTGTGTGGCACTCGTGGACTGCTTCGGATCGTGGGTGAGTATTTTTGTGGTTTGTTATGTTAATATTTATTCCGTAAAAGACAATATCTTCGGGGAACAATGTGACAAGTATTGGTAAGTATGTTACTCTATGTTATATGTACTGTATGTCTATGTATGTATTGTATGAATGTATTGTATGTAGTATGTATGTAGTATATATGTGGTATGTATGTAGCATGTAGTATGTATGTAGTATGTATGTAGCATGCATGTAGCATGCAGTATGTATGTAGCATGCATGTAGTATATATGTAGTATGTATGTAGCATGTAGCATGTAGTATGTATGTGGTATGTATGTAGCATGTAGCATGTAGTATGTATGTAGTATGTATGTGGTATGTATGTAGCATGTAGTATGTATGTAGCATGCATGTAGTATGTATGTAGTATATATGTAGTATGTATGTAGCATGTATGTAGTATGTATGTGGTATGTATGTAGCATGCATGTAGTATGTATGTAGTATATATGTGGTATGTATGTAGTATGTATGTGGTATGTATGTAGCATGTAGTATGTATGTAGCATGCATGTAGTATGTATGTAGCATGCATGTAGCATGTAGTATGTATGTAGCATGCATGTAGTATGTATGTAGTATGTATGTAGTATTTTTATTTTTTTTTTTTTTTTTAACATTTAACACATTAGCTGGATGATGGGACTACTACTGTCCCATCATTGGCTAATGTGTCAATCACTGTCATGGTAGCAGGCATCACCAGATGGGACTTATAGTCCCATCGGACGATGCTTGCACAGACCCCCGGACATCAGCACAGCCCCCCGGCAGGCCGGCACAGCCCCCCGGCAGGCCGGTACAGACCCCCACAGGGTGCACAGACCACCGGCAGGCCGGCAAAGCCCCCCGGCAGGCCGGTACAGACCCCCACAGGGTGCACAGCCCCCCGGCAGGCCGGTACAGACCCCGGGCAGTCCACACAGCCCCCCGGCAGGCCAGCAGAGACCCCCAGAAGGCCCGAAATGATGGCGCATCATGATGCGCACACACCGCGCATCATGATGACGTCATTTCGGCTGTCAATCAACTTTGAACTTCAACTTCCGATTCCGATGCCGACTTCCGATATTGAAAAAATATCGGAAGTCGGTATCGGAATTCCGATACCGCAAGTATCGGCCGATACCCGATACTTGCGGTATCGGAATGCTCAACACTATTTGTCACTGAAACACAGTTTTTAGCAGAAACGATTTGGAGTAGCAAATAGGTCATTCAGAGACTGATACACGGTTTTTGAACAATTTACTTTGATGCTGGAACATTGATTTCACACAGGACAGGAACTTATTTATTTAACAACTAACAAGTTCATTTTCAGCAGCACCATCAGTAGCACAGGAGCAACCTCTCTGCACTGTGACACTGAGCAAATGGTATAAAGAGAGCCACCCACTATAATTGATAAGCATCAGAATGTAAGGTTTTAAAATACATCTTTTTATTAATATTTCAAAAGTATTACATCATGATAATAAATCCAATTAATGATGCCTCTAGCCAAGAAACAGATCACATTAGGATCATAAAAATAGGCACACACAAGGGCTGACACAATCAAGCTAAAGAGCCTATATAAGATTCATTACCTGAGTAATATAAGTGAATCTTATATAGGCACTTTAGCTTGATTGTGTCAGCAATTAATGTTTACAGACACCAGGACACTTTATTTTGTGTTCATCAAATGGGTGATCTTATGATTCATTAATTGCAATGTATTGGTATTAACTGCAGGTGGAGTTGCACTAGTCACTCCAATTGAATCTAGTTCATTCATGATTCCATAGTGTATTACCTTTTGCATATTGACAATTTCCATAGGTATTGTAGCACTAAGCACTTTAATTGTGAACCTTATAGCCTAGTAGTGTTGTAGGATGGAAATTTTTAAACACTGTGGCATTTTTTTTATATTTTTGGTACATTTGTTGTACAGTGGAGAGAATTTTGTATTTTATTCTCAGATGTTAAATAATGCCTATGTATATTTATTAGGACATTTTTTCAGCCCTTGTGTGTGCATTTTTTTATGAACCTAATGTGATCTGTTTCTTGGCTAGAGGCATCATTAATTGGATTTATTATCATGGTGTAATACTTTTGAAAGATTAATAAAAAGATGTATTTTAAAACCTTACATTCTTATGCTTATCCATTATAGTGGGTGGCTCTCTTTATATCTTATATTGAATGGGTTTTGATTAATGTGTATGGACTAAAGTGTATAACTGAGTAAATGGTGCAGGCAAAATAAGATGTCCACTTTTTACATGGCCAGGGACAAGTGACTTTGGCAACCAATCACAGAAGACCTTGTGTCATGATGTTGTGGATGGTTTCTGCGCCCTGATTGGTTGCCGGAATTAAAAAAAAATGTGCGCTGCTCCTGTAATCCCTTCAGATGCTCTTTTAACCTCTCCACACCCCCTTGCTTCATCAAATACGTCCCACCGTCAACTCCCTGCTCATCATACAGCACCACTATCCTAGCCAAAGTCATACAAAAGCATTAGTGGAAATGCGATGACTTACCAAACTGTGACCATCTTTTGCCAACTTTGAGTAAAAATGCTTGTGAAAATGAGCACAAATCTGAATGTGCTACATTGGTGCCGAATGTGAGATTGGTGAACATTTTCCAAACACATTCGCTCATCTCTAGTAGACATCTGCCATTCCTATACTATAGTGTCACGTGGACCCATCCTGTGTGATGCGGCTCGCAGGCCGGTAACTAAAACAACAGGACGCGGCATGTGATACTGTCCTGTGTGACACGGCTCACAGGCCGGTAACTAAAACAACAAGACAAGGGGTAGGGAAAACAGTTACAACGGTGGGCTCTGCGATAGGGAAAGGGGACGTGGAAACCTCCTGCACTCCCCTGAGTCAGTGTCCCTACCGCTCCTAATGTTCCCTATGCCGGTTCCGCACCGGGCGCCGATCACGAACCTGTCGCCCTAGCACACCCTACACCTATCCCTTACTAGGGAGCTGGGTGGCGCAGGCACTGGCCCCACCGCTGTAAGGAGAAAACACTAAGGAGAAAACACAAATGGGGAAACACAACTTAGCTTTACTCTGTTGCACTTGCTCCTGGCAACAGAGTCCACCACCAGCATGCAGCTCTCCTCCTGAATCGCTGCCACCAAGCTCTGTCAGAGCTAAGGAAATCCCCTATGACTCCTTTCACACCAGGCTCTGTCAGAGCTGCTCTCCTGCTCCTTCCTCCATCAAGGATGGTTGAAATGAACACTATCACCAACACTGATTGCAACACCTGTGACTCTTTTATAGCAGAGCCAGCAATCACACCTGTATAATAATCATGTGCACTAAACAAAAGAAACTAGAGTGCAATGACGCTCACCACCACCGGGGGGAAAACTTAGAACAAACAACACACAGTGCAATAATCCTAATGGCCACCGGGGGCAAAAACACCTTAAGCACAGCTTAGGATAAAAAAAGGTTACCTGTGCTTTATATCAGTCATGATCCAGCATGGATCATGACATACAGTCCGTTTTTGTCAGAATTTTTTCTTTTTAATTAATACATCGTATTTATTTTGGGTTTTAATTGTATAGTTTTTGCTGTTTTCTCTCTCTTACAGTCACCTTATCTATTGCCATTTAGAAATATGTATTTGAATGAAGTTCTGGACAACAGAGGGATTTGGTTAAAATAACATCAATCATCCATCATGTCATCTTATTAATGTCTACATTTACGAATGCTGCAATGTTTTGTAAAAAAAACTTTTTAGAGTGTATATGGATATATTGTTATTTGTACGCTGGATATATTTACAGTCAGTTTGTAACATTTGGTGGAATTCCTGTTACACCCCCCCTCTCTTTTCCCAGCATTTGTCTGCCCAATTTTAGGATAATTTGCTATTGTTCTTGCCAATGTGATGTGATGCGCCCATGTGCTCCTCCATACTACGTCCCACTCATATTGTAGCGTCTCTTTGGCAGATGCACATGTCCTGGAGCCAGCGTGATGCATCCACACTCCCGTGCTGGAGCTACAGGCCTGAAACCAGCTGTGATGTGATAGGAGGAGTGGGCATGCACCACTCCAGTCTTACCCATTGGATACTATTGCAGCCATGTAGCCTGTTACCCAGGCAATATAAGGTCCTCTTGTTGGAAGTACTTCTCACTAAATTAGAATGTCATCAAAATATTAAGCAA
This sequence comes from Dendrobates tinctorius, assembly GCF_039654945.1. Classification (NCBI taxonomy): domain Eukaryota; kingdom Metazoa; phylum Chordata; class Amphibia; order Anura; family Dendrobatidae; genus Dendrobates; species Dendrobates tinctorius. The sequence goes on along the minus strand of NW_027361680.1, from coordinate 3,335,495 downwards.
ATTGCCTCTTCAGAAAGAAAGAGGACTTTTACTCTACAGCGCCACCTATTGGTAGTAGCGATCCTACAAGTCACAATCAACCCTTTAACGAGTCTTGTAATATGACTTAGGATACAAGCCAAATCAGAATCTCAATTTGCAGACACGGAGCCTCTCACCTAGCCAAATCAGATCTCATACTTTGCACTGACGAGAGCCAATAGCTCGAAACACCGTGTCTGCAAATTGAGATTCTGATTTGGCTTGTATTCTAAGTCATATTACAAGACTCGTTAAAGGGTTGATTGTGACTTGTAGGATCGCTACTACCAATAGGTGGCGCTGTAGAGTAAAAGTCCTCTTTCTTTCTGAAGAGGCAATTTGCATATTATTTTCCCAGAGGAGCATTGCACGGCGAATAAGCCTCCTTACCTTGACAAGCCACAGCTGGCATGTCACTCTCCGCAAGGAGAAACCTTACCTCTTAGACATCAAAATATTAATTTATTTCAGTTCTTCAATACAAAAGGGGAAACTCATATATTATATAGAGTCATTATAAACAGAGTGATCTATTTCAAGTCTTTATTTCTATTAATGTTGTTGATTATGGCTTACAGCCAATGAAACCCCAAAAGTCATTATCTCAGAAATTTAGAATAATTAGCAAAAACACCTGCAAAAACGTCCTAAACATTTAAAAAGGTCCCATAGTTTGTTTCAGTAGGCTCCACAATCAGGGGGAAAAATGCTGACTTGACAGATGTCTAGAAGGCAGTCAGTGACACACTCCACAAGGAGGGTAAGTCACAAAAGGTCATTGCTAAAGAAGCTGCCTGTTGTTAGGCACCAAGATTCTCCCTCTGCACAGGATGAATCCCAAGCCTATTCTTCTCCTGTGGTCTTCCATTCAGTCTCGACCACAGTGAATGCTGCTCAGCAAAGATGTCGGTCTCAGGGTCTTACTCTGACTCGGGCTATGCGCTTGGTTACTGCTGACTCTTCAGGTTCAGCTATAGTAACTGGCAATATTCAGTGGTGGGCAGTCACTCCTGAGAATAAGTCCAGGATTCACCTTACTGAGCATGCTCGTGAGGTGGCAACCTCCCACTGGTGGTCGGTCGTCAGCTGCTCAGGTCCTGCGGTGAGTCTGGATTGGCCAGCGAGTTAGGTCCTTTCTGACTGGCCTAGTCTATAAAAGGATCTCTGAGGCGCCCGTCAGCACGCTATGATCACAATCCAATTTGCGTCTTGTGTGCTTAGGGATTTGGCTCTGCCTCTAATGGCCTGTGTCTGTGAGTGTGTGCTGTTAGATGATGCGCTAGTTGTTACTGGTGAGACTGGTTAACCGCTAAACAGGGCACAGTCTGGCCACGTTTTGTGGCACGCATCAGTTTTTATACAGGACAGTCAGGTCATGTGCCGGTGCATGCTCCGGTTAGTGTACAGGGCACAGTCTAGCCACGCACTGTGTCACACACCTGTTAACACGTTCAGTACATAGAGCACAGTTTACCCACGTGTTTTGGCACATTGCTGCTCTGTGGAGAAACAGGGCAGGTTCTTTATGTTCAGTTCACACCGCATGACGTTTAACGCAGTGTGCTTACCCTTAGGTGCTCTATAGCATCGTACCGCTCTGTGGAGCAACAGAGCACAGTACCTTTGCGTTCCATTCACTATGTGCGCTTTACCCAGTGTACCTTTGTGAACGCTCGCAGTGCAGCGCCGACATTGTTCACATTAGCTGCAGTTTTACACCTTTGCACGGTGGACCCCGGGTTGCGAACGCACGTCATGATAATATTTTATTTAGTGCGTTCCGCCAACCCTAACAGTATCATAGCTCCAGGGTCTGGCTAGCAATGGCGGACGAGCCACAGCTTCCATGGAGTGTCCAGTAGCTGGAGAGCAGGTTGTCTGCTTTAGAGAGAGCAGCTTCAGCTGTGGATTCGTCCCCAGTAGCGGCGCAGGTGGCCAGTGTCACCACTACCAGGGTTTTAGCTGCGACCCCTGATTCCGGTTTTTTTATCACACACCCTGATAAGTTTTCTGGGGATAGCAAGGTTTGCAGGGGATTCATGAACCAGTGCTCAAATCAGTTGGAGCTACTGAGTTAGCATTTCTCGTCTGAGCGGGCCAAAGTGGAGTTTGTGGTGTCCCTTTTAACGGACAGGGCATTGGAGTGGGCTACGCCGTTATGGGAACGGAAGGACCTGGTTTTTGAGCGCCCTGAAACAGGTCTTTCTGGAACCTCAGGTTACCCATGATGCCGCATTCCAACTCCTGACCCTTACGCAGGGCTCTTTACCGACTAGCCAGTTTGCCATTCGGTTCTGGACCATAGCCTCTGAACTGGAGTGGTCAGACAAGGTCTTGATCCCGAAGGGGCCTTGCAGACCATGTTAAGGATGCTTTGGCCACGAGTGAGAACCCCACTACACTGGAGGAATTGATATCTATATCTACTCGTATCGACCTTCGGGTTGCCAAACGAAGGTTGGAACGAGCCCAGTGTAGGCAAAGGATTCAGTTGGCACCAACTTTCACCAATCCTTTGGGGTCTCCTATTCGGTCCAGTGAACCGAGTGAGCCTTAGGGGGGTCAGCAGATGGGGGCTAAGACCCTTTCAGTTCGTATCTCACCATCTTCACGTAACAATGAGCAGTCTGGTCCAGGCATCAGAGGGAACGACCGTCTCTAGTGGCAATTAGAGAAGGGCGCTCCAGATTCATCAGACATGTCCTCCAAAATTATATTTAAAGGGACACTGTCCTGTGGGGCGACCACTCACTCTGCAGAGGCTTGTGTGGATTCCGGGGCTGAGGGTAATTTTATGTCCTCCTTCACCCTACGGCATGCAATACCCCTAGTGATGCTCTCTAAACCAGTTACCATCCAAGTGGTGAATGGTTCAGCGCTACTCTATCATATCACCCTTCAAACTATTTCCCTTTCCCTCGAGTTTTCTCCTAGGCATCAGGAGGTATTATCATTGTCAGTCATCCTCGAGGGTATAGATGAGGTGTTGCTGGGTATGCCCTGCTTGCGCCGCCATTCACCCCATATTGATTGGGCTACTGGGAGTATACAGAGGTGGAGTAGGGCATGCCAGAGACAGTGTCTCAAGGCCCATGTTCAGGTTGGGTCGTCGGATGTTCCCGCACATCTAACCTCGTTACCCAAACACTACTGGCCGTATGCGGAAGTGTTCTCTAAGAAAGCCGCAAAGACACTTCCTCCCTATCGTCCCTATGACTGCCCGATAGACCTCAAACCAGGGGCAGAGCCACCTCGTGGGAGTGTTTATCCATTGTCTGTCTTGGAGACTGAGGTGATGTCGGAGTACATAAGGGAGAATTTAGCAAAGGGATTCATTAGGAAATCTGTGTCTTCTGCAGGAGCTGGGTTCTTCTTCATCCAAAAGAAGAACAGGGAACTCTGTCCGTGCATAGATTATAGGGGTCTGAACGCCATCACGGTTAAAAACAAATATCCTCTGCCACTCATCTCCGAGCTGTTTGAGAGACTGCGGGGTGCGAGGATATTTACCAAGTTAGATCTGCAAGGTGCCTATAATCTAATACGCATTCATGAAAGTGGCGAATGGAAGACAACGTTTAACAACCAGGATGGGCATTACGAATATCTGGTAATGCCATTTGGCCTCTGTAATGCTCCGGCCATCTTCAAGGATTTTGTCAATGACATCTTTCGGGAGATGTTATCTACATCCGTTGTCGTCTACTTAGATGACATTCTTATTTTCTCTCCCGATCTGGATGTTCATCGTAGAGACGTTGCCAGAGTTTTTGAACTCTTGCATGCCAACTCTCTCTACGCCAAACTGGAGAAGTGTCTCTTTGAGCAGGAGTCCTTACCATTCCTTGGCTATATCATCTCAGCCAGGTGTTTGTCTATAGATCCTGCCAAGGTGGAATCTGTGTTGAACTAGCAGGAGCCACATTCCCTTAAAGCGGTGCAGCTTTTTATGGGATTTATGAATTACTGCTCTGAGTTCATTCCACACTTCTCTACCATCGCAGCTCCCTTGGTAGCTCTCACCAAGAAGGGAGCTAATCCTAAGCTATGGTCTGAGGAGGTCTTCAGGGCTTTCACCTCCTTGAAGACCCATTTTGCCAAGACGCCCATTCTGCATTGGCCTGATGCGGACAAGCCTTTCATCCTGGAGGTGGATCCCTCCTCCGTTGGTGCTGGAGAACTCTTGTTTCAAAAGGTTGCTCAGGGTCGGAAACATCCTAGTTTCTTTTTCTCTAAGACCTTCTCACCAGCGGAAAGGAATTATTCCATTGGAGACAGGGAGTTGCTGGCTATGAAGTTGGCCTTTTCTGAGTGGAGGCATCTTCTGGATGGAGCTCAGCACTCCTTTAAGGTCTTCAAGGATCACAAGAATTTCCTTTACTTACAAACTGTCCAGTGGTTTAATTCTCGCCAGGCTAGGTGGTCCTTGTTCTTCTTCTGATTCAATTTTACCATCCACTTTTTGTCCAGGGAAAAGAATTTATGGGTTGATGCCTTATCCCGTTCCGTGGTGTTTACCGAGGAAGGGGATGAGCCACGGCTTATCATCCCTTTGGAGAGTCTGCGGACAGTGGCTCCAGTTTCGCTTGAGTAGGTGCCTCCGGGCAAGACTCTTTCCATCAATCCTGCAGCCAGAGGTCCTCTCGTGGGCTCACACATCCAAGGTGGGTGGGCACTTCAGGAACAAGAGGACTACTGAGCTTCTGGCGTGGTCATATTGGTGGCCGCATATGGTGCGTGGTGTTAGGAACTATGTCCTGGTGTGTGTCTCCTGTGCCAAGAATCATCCTTCACTGTTGCTCAGTGGTCCAATGTGTTGTTTTCAGATGAAAGTAAGTTTTGCATTTCATTGGGAAATGAAGGTTCCAGAGTCTAGAGGAAGAGTGGAGAGGCACACAATCCAAGCTGAGTGAGGTCTAGTGTGAAGTTACCACAATCAGTGATGGTTGGGGGTGTCATCTGCTGGTGTAGGTCCACTGTGTTTTATCAAGATCAAAGTCAGCGCAGCTCTCTACCAGGAAATTTTACAGCACTTCGTGCTCCTTCTGCTGATAAGCTTTTTGGAGATGGAAATTTCATTCTCCAGCAGGACTTGGTACCTGTCCACACTGCCAAAAGTACCAATATCTGGTTTAAAAACAAAAGTATCACTGAGCTTGATTGGCCAGCAAACTCGCCTGATCTAAACCCCATAGAGAATCTAAGGGGTATTGTCAAGAGGAAGATGAGAGACACCAGATCCAACAAGCTGAAGGCTGATATCAAAGCAACCTGGGCTTCCATTACACCTCAGCAGTGCCACAGGCTTATCACCTCCATGCCACACTGCATTGATGCAGTAATTGATTCAAAAGGAGCCCCGACCAAGAATTGAGTGCATTTACTGAACATACATATCAGTAGGCCAACATTTCAGATTTTACAATCATTTTTCAAGCTGGTGTTATAAAGTATTCTAATTTACTGAGATAATGAGTTTTGGATTTTTATTGGCTGTAAGCCATAATCATCAACATTAACAGAAATAAACACTTGAAATGGATCAATCTGCTTGTAATGACTCTATCTAAGGCCTCTTTCACAAGTCCTTATATTTCCGGTACAGAAAAGCTGGTATCGGAGATATCCATGTCCGTGTGTCCATGTGTGTACTACATTACATGTGGCACACGTGTGGCAACCATGTGCCACCCGTGTGCCGCATCAGTGCCACACGGAGAGCCTCTGAGGAAGAAGCACTACTATAAGCGCTGTTCCCCGGCGGCTGGTGCTGAAGCCGGCTGTCTTCATTCTCCCCTGCTCTTCCGGCGAGCAGAGGAGAATGATGAGCATTATATTAAAGTCCGAGCGACAGCAGATGGGGGCTGTGGAATACCCCGATTATCCGCACCTACCGTCACTGTTATTAGTGACAGTGGGTGTCGGATGATGGTCCCAAAAGCCACCACCTGCTGTTGTTCGGACTTTACTATAGCACTCATCATTCTCCTCTGCTCGCTGGTAGAGCAGGGGAGAATGACAGCTGGTTTCAGCACCAGCGACTGGGGAACAGCACTACTTCCCCGGCAGCTGTCCGTGTCATACGGAGGGCATCAAAGTGTGTTCTTCATGTGCATGTGTGCGGGATGTTTTGCAGTCCGTGATGACGGCAAAAAAAGAACATGTCAGCATGTTTTGCTCACGGACACACGGTCCGTGGAAACACACTGACATGTGCATAGACCCATTCATTTGAATGGGTCTACGTGTGTACGTGTGAAAGGGGCATAATATATGAGTTTCACTTTTTGTATTGAAAAACTGAAATAAATTAACTTTTTTATGATATTCTAATTTAGTGAGAAGCACCTGTGTATATGCAAAACTTACCTACAGATATCTGTTCACTCTGTAGTGAGGACTGTGAAGTCATGACTATCATTTATCTCAATATGTGTTAGATTTGGTTAGTGCATATAAAGGAGCTATCCACAAATATATGTTCATTTTGCAATAAGCACTATAATGACATGAGTATTATTTTTTTCTGTGTGGGTTAATGTTTTCAGAACATCGCTGAAAATGAAACTAACTAAGTAATTTCCATGACTGCTATGTTTGTTGTCTTATGAAGTCCAGCCTCAGGTTTGATTTCATAAGAGAATATTAGCTACACTGCAGTATATTTGGACTGCCATGAATGATTAAACAATAAACCTATGGGTGACTGTGGGTTCAAGTCCCTTAAGGCAACTAAAAATTAAATAAAAATTGTGAAAATAAAAATATAAAAATATTTGAAAGTTTAACACACTGCCACATTTTTTCAGTTAAGAAATAAAGAAAAGTAAATATATTTGATATTTTATTGTCAGTAAAAGTCCGATCTGCCTAAATATAAAATTATTTATACAGTACTAGTAAATGTAGAAAAGAAAAAAAAATGAAACGCCAGTATTGGTATTTTTCTGTCACTGCCCTTCCAACAAAAAATATAATATGAAATTTTACCTGTACCCCCAAAACAGTATCAATGAAAACATGAAGAAAACAAGACCTCAGACAACTTCACAGACCAAAAAATAAAAAATAAATGGCTCTCAGAAAATGGCAACACAAGCATAATTTTTTTAAAGTCTAATTTTTTTCAACCACTAACATCTTAAACAATATTATAAGTTTGCTATCGCTGTAATCATACAGTCCTGGAAAATCATATTGCTAGGTCATTTTTACAGCACAATAATTGTCACACCCCCCACCCGAGAAAACAATTGTAGAAATATATTTTTTCACAATTTCATCCCACTCCTAATTATGTTCCCATGTATTGTAAAATGAATAGTGTCATTCACAAATGCAACTTTTCCCACATAAAACAAGTCCTAATACATCTGTGTTGATAGAAAAATAAAAAAGTCTAGGTTCTTGAACAAAAGGAATGTAGAAATGAAAGGGCAGATATGAGAAATCATCAGGTTTTGACAGGATTAAAGATGAGACTCCAGTGTACAATTGACCTGTCTGTTACGTATGGCATCATATTAATTATTACATCAGTCAAACAATTATTGTACTCCTCGATCTTCACATAAGTAGATTAGCAAGCAAAGAAGGCAAAAGATACACTATCCAGAATGCAATGGACAAAATAGACTACTAGGGACACAAAAAAACAGAGATAATGAATAGTGAATGCCAGGGCAAGATAGACAGTGACCATTGTAGTCAGTAGCTCACTGAGTTTGGAGCTTCAGAGAGACCAGAAGGATGCAATTTATCCATCTTGTCATTGGTCAGAACCATGCAGTATTCCAATTGCTTAACCCCTTTACAATTTTACAATTCTGACCAGTGTCATATTATGTGGTAACAACTTCTGGAACGCTTCAACGGATCCTACTGATTCTGAGGCTGTTTTCTCGTGACATGTTGTACTTCATGACATTGCTAACATTTCTTTGATATGACTTGCATTTATTTGTTGAAAAAATGGAAATTTGGCAAAAATGTTGAAAATTTTCCAATTTTAATTTTTATGCCTTTAAATCAGAGAGCTATATCAAACAAAATAGTTAATAAATAGCATTTCCCACATGTTAATCTTACATCAGCACAAGTTTTGAAACTTTTTTTTGTTAGAAAGTTATAAGGGTTAAAAATTGACCAGTGATTTCTCATTTTTCCAACAAAATTTGCAAAACAATTTTTTAGGATCACATCACATTTGAAGTGACCTTGTCAGGGCTGTATGACAGAAAATACTCAAAAGTGACACCATTCTAAAAACTGCACCCCTAAGGTGCTCAAAACTATACTCAATAAGTTTATTAACCACTCACGTACTTCACAGGAATTTTTGGAATGTGGAAGGAAAAAATGAACATTTATGTTTTTGTCACAAAAATTTTAATGTAGGCCCCAACTTTTTTATTTTTGAAAGGGTAACAGTTAAAATTGGACCCCAAAATGTGTTTGACAATTTCTCTATATTTCTCCATACTCCATATGTGAGGGGAAAACAACTGTTTTGGCGCATGGCAGGGCTCTGAATGGAAGGAGCGCCATTTGACTTTGTGAATTTAAAATTTGCTGAATTAATTAGCGGACGCCATGTTGCTTTTGGAGAGTCCCTGATGTGCCTAAACAGTGAAAACCACCAACAAGTAACATGGATTTTGGAAACTAGACCCCACAGGGAACTTATCTAGCTTTATGGTGAGCAACTTGAAACCCTAAATGCTTCACAGAAATTTATTACATTGAGCAATGAAAATAAAATAATCACATTTTCTCCACAAAAATTATTTTTAGCTCCAAATTTAGCATTTTCACAAGGGTAACAGGAGAAATTGCAGCATAAAATTTGTTGTGCAATTTCTCCTGAGTAGGCTGATACCTAATATGTGGGGAAAACCACTTTTTGGGAGCACAGCAAGGCTTGGAAGGAAAGGAGCGCCATTTGACTTTTGAAATGCAAAATTTGCTGGATTAACGGTCGCCATGTCGCATTTGGAGAGCCCTTGATGTGCCTAAATAGCAGACACCTCCACAAGTGAAACCATTTTGGAAACCAGACCCTTCAGGGAACATATCTATATGTGTTTTATGCACCATGAAGGCCTAGGTGATTCACAAACGTATATAACATTGAGCTGTGAAAATAAAAAAATCACATTTTCCACACAAAAATGATTTTTAGCCCCAAATTTGCATTTTCCAAGGGTAACAGGAGAAGTTGCACCATACAATTTGTTGTGCAATTTCTCCTAAAAATTCAGATACTCCATATGTGAGGGTAAATACTAATAAGGCTCACTGCAAAGCTCAGAAAAGAAGATGTGATGTTTGGAACTCAGAAGGGAAGAAGCAACATATTGGAGTTCATATTTTGCTGGACTGGTTAGCAGGTGCTATGTCACAATGACAGAGCCCCTGAGGTGCCAGAACAGCAGTACTCCCCCATAATAGACCCCCTTTTAAGAAAAACCCCATATGTGGTTGCAAAGTACTGCTTAGCCATATGGTTAGACTCGGGAGGGATGGAATGCTATTTCCAAATAGCGCTCCGTCCCTCCTAAGTGTTGCTGTATGATTAAGCAGTACTGTTATACAGGAGGCATCCTGGAGTGGAAATTATTTGTTTAGAATAGTCTGAGAACTCCATATACAGAGCCTCTAAGTGCAGATTGCCCCCCTCAAGTGACCCTATTTGGGAAATTATATCTTTCTGGAAGTTTATCTTCAGGTTCCAGAAACAAGCAGCAGTGGATGTTGCTGAGTGAAAATTGCAAACTGCCATTGTATTGAACAGTATGTTGCAGTGACCAGTACGTTCTAATGCCCATACATTGAGCACAACTCATGCACCTGTTAATTAGGTGGGCTCTCATCGCTACAGAAATGCCAAACATGTGAATGCTAAATGTGGATTAAGCACACTGGGGCTTGGAAGGGAGGGGGCATTTGGATTTGGGATCACAGAATTTGCTGAATTTCATTTGAGGGCAAGGACCATTTGGCTTTTCCAAAGCCTTTGTGCTACCAGTAAGGTGGAAGCTTTTGTTGGGAACATTTTACATAACAACTTGGATCACATTTATCTGGTACTCTGCGCTTAGCACGTACATTGGGGTTTCCCTTTAAATCTTCAAGTGACATAATTTGGATGAACCCCCCGAGGGAAGCACTCACTATAATGAGGAAGCAGAGTTACTCCGGAACTTACTCCGGAAGTTGAAGCTTTTGTTGGGAACATTTTACATAACAATTTGGATCACATTTATCTGGTACTCTGCGCTTAGCACGTACATTGGGGTTTCCCTTTAAATCTTCAAGTGACATAATTTGGATGAACCCCCCCGAGGGAAGCACTCACTATAATGAGGAAGCAGAGTTACTCCGGAACTTACTCCGGAAGTTGAAGCTTTTGCTGGGAACATTTTACATAACAACTTGGATCACATTTATCTAGTACTCTGCGCTTAGCACGTACATTGGGGTTTCCCTTTAAATATTCAAGTGACATAATTTGGATGAACCCCCCGAGGGAAGCACTCACTATAATGAGGAAGCAGAGTTACTCCGGACTCTGTCAGTCCTATGTTCAGCTTTGTCCTTTCATTCAGAGGTGCAAAAAACTGTGGCCGAAAGCACTTTTTTGCTCGCCTAAAAAGACAGACACCGCCAAACCACAGGTCAGACGGCATTTACACGGAAACCTTGGTGTAAGCACTCAGCATAGAGCACAGAATAAATGTGAGCCGAGCCTAACTGCGATATTTGGGAGGCAGAATAAAAAAATCAACAGCAGATGAAGAATTGGTTTTATTTTTTTTCACGTCATTCCTCGTGCGGTATAAGTGATTGGATGACTTTATTCTTCGGGTCGGTGTGATTACAGTGATAACAGATTTATATTGGGATTTTATGTTTGGCTGCTGTCACACATTGAAAGACTCTTCTTTTTTGTACAAACTAGTTTTTGAATCGCCATTTTTTGAGGGGATTTGCTGGGATGTGTACAAGGAGCCATCAGCAGGCAGGACACCCAGCTCCGTAGAGCGATTCCAGCTGAGGAACATCTGCTGGTGACACTGAGGTGCGTAATATTTTAAACAAAACGGCTGTCATAATTATTATTGTTCTGTAATGTCCTTATTTTTTTTCCTTTCCTTTTTTAAAACCCCTGTCATAAATATTATTATTCATAATATTTTTTTTTCTTTCTCTGTTTGGCAGATTCCTGGCTACCGTAGAGAGCCTATCATCGCTCCATTTCCAGTTGCGGATTGGCCTTTCCACCTTTCTGGGATTGTTTCAGACACTTGCCGGGCTTTGTGGGACATTCTGCATTTATCCCCCTACCCACCATGGAAATCTGGCAAGAATCTTCCAAAAAATTCTGGGAAATTTGTAATTTCTCCAACTGGTTGGGAGCAGTGGATGTTAGGATTACCAAACCTGCTCAAAATGGATCCGAGTACTTTAATTATAAAAAAATACTTCTCTATAGTGCTCATGAAAATTGCAGCTGCAGACTGTAGATTTATTGCCGTGGACATTGGTTATTTTTGCCATGGAAATGACTTCCAGACCTTTAAAAACTCTAACATGGGCCAACAGTTGCATAGTAATAATTTTAATTTCCCCCTCCCATGACCTCTTCCCAACACTCAAGGCCCGTCAATGCCATTTGTTGTGGTTGGTGATGAGGCCTTTCAAATGTGTGGAAACCTACTGAAACTATGCTCCAGTCGGGACTTGAACCACACAAAAAGGATTACTGACTGACCAGGGCATGAAGAACTGTTGAGTGTGCCTTTGGTATTCTTGTCTCGAAATGGCGCATTTTAGGGACCGCAATTAATCTCAACATTTAGACAGTCGATGAGGTGGTCAAGGCGTGTGTGCTTCCCCACAACTACATAATGGCTAAAGAGCGGCCAAACTTCAAACTTGATGAACCTGTTTGTAACCCGTTGTCAGATTACCATCATCACCCTCTGAGGACAACAAGAGAAGTTGCCCAAATGAGGGATACATTTGCGGACTACTTTGTTTCTGAGATTGGACGTGTAGCATGGCAAGATGCAATGGTTTAGAATATTCTTGCAATTTTATGTAATGTTATGGCCTCGTAATTTTAACATGTACTTTAAATGTTTTATGTTAAATAAAAAAATTTAGTTAAACACTTGTCCACTTTGGTTACGTCCCCCATGCTTTACACTTCGCCTGTTATATTTGTCAGTGCTATGGTAGGTAACGTCTCATTAGCCCACAGTGAAGAGATGATGGAGGAAATCCACCTCATATCTTTACTCACCTGAACATGTGTCAGAACTACTGCACTCAGGATGCAGAAAACACAGCATCCTGAGTGCAATAGTACTGACACCTGGGCAGGTGAGTACTGCTGACCCCTGACCCTTAGTGTTGTTTTTTTGGGGGGATTTTCAGCCCTCTTTGTGGTTTTACCACCTCATAGCTCCAAGACACAAGAAAGAAAAGGAAGAGAAGATTGTGTTCCATGGAGCTATAAGATGAGAAAAAAGCACAGTGTGTGTGAATACAGTGATGTGTGTTGACGGCGCACGGTGTATGTTACCTGTGACGAAAGAGACAAAGAACAAGCAGTTATAGGGGGCAAACAACAACATTTTATTTACAAAAAAAAGAAAAATTACTTTTTACAAATTGAGGGGGAAATGTTACGGATGAGGGGGGTGTGGAGACGAGAGGATTGGCTCAGGGTGGACAATGAAGGAGTTCCAGGGGAAGGGGCTAATAAATGTGTGGGGTCGGGGAGACCAAGGATAGAAGGTGACACATTAGGAGTGGAAACATGGGATGGGAGAGTCACATTTGAAGGGAGTGACAAATTGGACAACACAGACACATTGGGAGGTGAGGGTGGTGGAGGGAGCACAACTGTTCTTTCACGCCTCGGTTCCCGTCTCTTCCGCTTATGCTTCCCGTGTGACTTGTCTGTCTCCTTGGAAGGGTGGGAGTGGTGGGAACCAAAGGCATGTTGGTGGTTGTGGTGGACGACCGTGCAGGACCCGGACTCTGCGTTCTGGTGGACAGCTGTGCAGGAGTAAGACTCTGCATATTGGTGCTGGTGGACAGCTGTGCAGGAGCAGGAGTCGGCGTGATGGTGGCGGTAGACAGCCGTGCAGGAGCAGGACTCGGCGTGGCAGTGGAGTGGCTTTCAACAGCACCCAGCATGGCGGTGGCGCTGTAGTGGTGTGCGGCAAGACTGGGCATGGTGGTGGCCATATAGGGGTATGCAGCAGAACTCGGCAGAGAGTCAAACCATGTAACTGGTGGCACAGTTGGAAATGCAACACATGCCTGCAGGTATAACCGAGTCTGCTGCATAGCCTGAATGTAAGCAGCATTGCAGGCCTGCATCACATTCAGCTGGAGTTCAGGCGTAAGGTTTACTGCCATGCCCCGTTCTATCGCCGTAAAAAAATGGTGTACTGGTCTCTGGTTGTCGGCTTCCAGATGGTCAAGGCGTTGGTGTACAGAATGGAAAAGTGTTATGAATGGGTCACGGAGGAGGAAAAAACCTAAACATGCTAAGCCCAGAAAAACCAGAGAGGTTGGTAACTATGCAGATTGCAGATCCCTGATGCTACCACACAACTAGCAGCAGCCATGGAGCGTGCCTACGATGAACCTAGACGCCTCGTAACGGCTGGAGGACAAAATAAACCTAAAGCAAGAAAAGGGAAAACTAACTGCCCCAGAGCAGACCCCAAAGGAATAGACAGCCCCCACACATGATTGACGGTGAAACAAGATGAAAACACAAACACAGGTAGGAAAATAGGCTGAGCAAGCGATGGGGCCCAAACTAACTAGAAAGGAGAGGAGAGGAAAGACACTGTCTGCAATCTGCCCAAAACCCTACAAAATAATGTCCAACACTTCTGATAACAAAATTAACCCTGAAGTCACTAGACTTCTCCCACTATATCAGCACTCTGAAATATGCTGAGACAGAGCAAAAAGAGGCCAATCTAATAAGGGACAAAAAGCAAATTGGCAAATACAGATAAATAAGAGTGGAAATTCAGCACAGCCCAAGCTAGGGCTGGCTGACCACACAAAAAACTGAATAGAACAACAAAATCAAGTGTGAACATTAGCAGAGAAATTTAGCTTGAGCTGACTGTAACAGAGCTGAGAACCAAGACCTGACAAGTAAAAGGAATCACCAGAACCAGAGTAGGGCGTCGGCTGTCTTAAATCCAATCTGAGATTCCTGAGGTCCAATCGTCATCCTCATTATCAGGTGGCAGATCTCTACTGATTAAATCAGCCTCACTACCTCCTGTTACCACCAGAGGGAGCCTGACTGGTAGACCAGAAAATGAACTCACAACAGTACCCCCCCTTGAGGAGGGGTCATCGAACCCTCATCCATGCCACCAGGCCGATCAGGATGGGCCCGGTGAAAAGCACGAACCAATCTATTGGCATGAATATCTTAGGCAGAGACCCAAGAATTATCCTCCTGGCCATAACCCTTCCATTTGACCAAAACCTGGAGTCTCCGTCTAGCCAAACGAGAATCCAATATTTTCTATACCTCATATTCCACATTGCCTTCAACCAACACAGGGTCAGGAGGTGCTGCCATAGGATCCACTGGCTCAACAAACCTCTTCAACAGAGATTTGTGAAATACGTTATGGATCTTGAACTTAACTGGAAGAGCCAATCAAAAAGAAACAGGATTAAGAATCTCCAAAATCTTATAAGGTCCAATAAATCTTGGCTTAAATTTTGGAGATGCAACCTTCATAGGAATATTCCTAGACGACAACCAAACCATATGACCCACTCTAAACCGGGGACAATGGTCCTATGCCGGTTGGAAAATCGCTGGGCCTTTTCCTGAGAGAGTGACAACTTATCTACCACTTGGTCCCATATCTGCTGCATTCTCTCAACCACAGTGTCCACACCTGGGCAGGACGAAGATTCCACTTGCCCTGAAGAGAATCGAGGATGAAACCCAAAATTACAGAAAAAGGGTGACATCAATGTGGCAGAACTAGCTCTATTGTTCAGAGCGAATTCGGCCAAGGGCAAAAATGAGACCCAATCATCCTGATCAGCAGATATAAAACATCTTAAATAAGACTCCAAGGTCTGGTTTGTTCTCTCAGTCTGTCCATTGGTCTCGGGATGAAACACGGAGGAGAAGGATAACTGAATTCCCAGACTGGAACAAAAGGCTTTCCAGAATCTGGAAACAAACTGAACTCCTCTGTCGGACACAATGTTCTCAGGAATCCCATGTAACCGAACCACCTGTTGTAAAAACAAGGGCACCAATCAGTGGAAGATGGCAACTTTGGGAGTGGTACAAGATGGACCATCTTAGAAAATCTATCACAAATCACCCAGATATCAGTCATTCTCTGAGAGACAGGAAGATCAGAAATAAAATCCATTGAGATATGAGTCCATGGCCTCTTGGGCACCGGCAGAGGCATCAGCAACCCACTAGAACGAGAACAGGGTTTAGACCGTGAACAAGTCCCACAGGACTGTACAAAATTCCTGACATCACGAGATAAGGCAGGCCACCAAAAGGACCGACTCACCAAATCTCTGGTACCAAAAATACCTAGATGACCAGCCAATGCCGAGCAATGAATTTCAGACATCACTCTCGTTCTCCACTGGTCAGGAACATACAATTTTCCCATAGGGAAACGCTCAGGTTTATCCTCCTGAAATTCCTCCAGGGCGCGTCTCAAATTGGGCGAAATGGCAGAAAGAACTACCCCCTCACCTAGGATGGTAGGAGGCTTGGTCACATTAAGAGAATCGGCAAAGAAACTCCTAGAAAGGGTGTCTGCCTTAACATTCTTAGTGCCCGGAAGAAAAGAGACCACAAAATTAAAACGCGTGAAAAACAAGGCCCAGCTAGCCTGTCTAGGATTCAAGCGTTTGGCCGACTCCAGCTAAATCAAATTCTTGTTATCGGAGAGGACCACAACTTGATGTCTGGCTCCCTCCAACCAATGTCTCCACTCCTCAAATGCCCATTTCATGGCCAACAATTCCCGATTCCCCACGTCATAGTTGCGTTCAGATGGGGAGAACTTTTGAGATAAGAAGGCACAGGGATTCATCTTAGAAGTCACAGGGTCTTTTTGGGACAAAACAGCTTCTGCACCAATCTCAGAAGCATCTACCTCCACCTGAAATGGAAGTGAGACATCAGGTTGCCGTAAAACTGGAGCTGAAGTAAATCTCCGCTTAAGATCCTGAAATGCTGAGACAGCCTCAGGAGACCAAATCAGCACATCAGCGCCCTTCTTGGTCAGATCAGTCAGTGGTTTGACAATACCAGAAAAATTACCTATAAATTTACGATAGAAATTAGCAAAACTCAAAAACTTCTGATGGGCCTTCAAAGAAGTAGGCTGAACCCAATCATAAATGGCCTGTACCTTGGCCGGGTCCATTTCAATAGTCGATGGAGACAAGATAAATCCCAAAAATGAAATCCTCTGTACACCAAAGAGGCATTTCGATCCCTTAACAGGGAATTCTCCCTCAAAATCTGAAACACAGTCCGGACATGTTCCACATGAGAATCCCAATCACTAGAAAAGATCAAAATATCATCCAGATAGATGATCAAAAACTTATCCACAAAGTCACGGAAAATATCATTCATTAAGGACTGGAAGACAGAAGGGGCATTAGTGAGCCCGAAAGGCATCATCAGGTACTCAAATGTCCCTCCGGAGTATTAAACGGCGTCTTCCATTCATCCCCGTGCTTGATGCGAATAAGATTATACGCCCCCCTGAGGTCAAGCTTAGTAAACAGCAGGCACTCTTAACTCTGGAGAATAAATCAGACATCAGAGGTAACGGGTACTGATATTTAACCGTCATCTTGATAAGGGAACGATAATCAATACATGGTCTTAATGAACCATCTTTCTTGGCCACAAAAAAACCCCCAGCACCTAAAGGTGATGAGGATGGTCTAATATGACCCTTCTCCAACGATTCCTTAATATAGGATCGCATAGCATCATGTTCGGGTACTGATAAGTTAAAAAGCCGACCCTTGGGAAGTTTACACCCAGGCATCAACTCAATTGCACAGTCATAACTCCTATGAGGAGGCAAAGATGCAGACTTACTCTCACTAAATACATCAGAAAAATCAGCCAGATAATCAGGAATATCATGAGACTGAGGAGAGGTGGAGAAAACAAGGAGCGTCCCTAAGAACACACTGACAACCCCAACTTACCACAGATCCAGATTTCCAGTCCAAAACTGGATTATGAGTTTGCAACCAGGGAAAACCCAGAACAATAGTATCATGCAAATTATGCAGCACCAAAAATGTACAATTTTCTTGGTGGTCTGGGTAACTCGCATTATCACCTGGGTCCAAAACTGAGGTTTATTCTCCGCCAAAGGAGTAGCATCAATACCCCTCAAAGGAATAGGCATCCGCAGAGGCGTCATGGAAAAACCACAATGTTTAACAAAGTCCAAATCCATCAGATTCAATGCTGGTCCTGAATCCACAAAAGCCTTAGTGGAAAACGTGGATAAGGAGCAGATCAGAGTAATTGCCAAAAGGAACTTAGATTGTACACTGCCCACAGCAAATGTGTGTGCAAAATGTTTCTCTCATTTAGGGCAGACAGAAATAGTATGAGAGGCATCTCCACAGAAAAAACACAGCTTATTACGCCTTCTAAACTCCTGACGTTGCACCCTAGACAAAACCCCATCACATTGCATAGGTTCAGACGTTTGTTCAAAAGGTGGCAGCGCCTCCCGTGTAGTTTTACGTTCACGTAAACACCGATCAACTTGAATGGCTAATGACATGGAATCATCCAGACCAGAGGGAACAGGAAATCCCACCATAACATCTTTTACGGTCTCTGATAAACCCTTCCGAAAGAGAGCTGCCAATGCACTGTGATTCCATGTAGTAAGGACTGCCCACTTTCGGAATTTTTGACAGTATAACTCTGCAGAATCCTGACCCTGGTTTAATGCCAACAGGGTTCTCTCAGCTTGATCAACAGCATTAGGTTCATCATACAACAAACCCAAGGCTTGAAAAAATGTATCCACATTAGTCAGAGTAGGATTTTCAGGTGTCAGAGAAAAAGCCCAATCCTGGGGATCGCCGCGCAGCAATGAGATGACAATTTTAACCTGCTGCGCAGAGCTCCCCGATGAGTTAGGCTTCAAGGCAAGAAATAATTTACAATTATTCTTAAAATTCAGAAATTTAGACCGATCCCCAGAAAACACATCAGGAGCAGGGATCTTAGGTTCAGCAGCATGTGACTGAATGAGGTAGGTGGAAATTCCCTGCACTTCAGCAGCAAGTTGCTCCACACGCTCAGACAATTGCTTAATCTCCATTAGGGAAAAAAAATCCTCCTACGGCCCCAGAGAAAAAGAGGAAAAAATATATATAAAAAAAAAAATTCTGACACTTTTTTTCTTAACTTTTTTCCTGCTTTTGAGTACCCTAGAATCTGCGGTATGGCTGGTGATTCTGTTATGAATGGGTCACCAAGGAGTAAAAAACCTAAACATGCTAAACCCAGAAAAACCAGAGAGGTTGGTAACTATACAGATTGCAGATCCCTGATCCTACCACACAACTAGCAGCAGCCGTGGAGCGTGCCTACGATGAACCTAGACGCCTCGTCATGGCCGGAGGACTAAATAAACCTATAGCAAGAAAAGGGAAAACTAACTGCCCCAGAGCAGACCCCAAAGGAATAGACAGCCCCCACACATGTATTGACGGTGAAACAAGAAGAAAACACAAACACAGGTAGGAAAATAGGCTGAGCAAACGATGGGGCCCAAACTAACTAGAAAGGAGAGGAAAGGAAAGACACTGTTTGAAGTCTGCCCAAAACCCTATAAAATAATGTCCAACACTTCTGATAACAAAATTAACCCTGAAGTCACTAGACTTCTCCCACTATATCAGCACTCTGAAATATTCTGAGACAGAGCAGAAAGAGGCCAATCTAATAAGGGAAAAAAAGCAAATTGGCAAATACAGATAAATAAGAGTGGAAATTCAGCACAGCCCAAGCCGGGGCTGGCTGACCACACAAAAAACTGAATAGAACAACAAAATCAAGTGTGAACATTAGCAGAGAAACTTAGCTTGAGCTGACTGGAACAGAGCTGAGAACCAAGACCTGAGAAGCAGAAGGAATCACCAGAACCAGAGTAGGGCGTCGGCTGTCTTAAATCCAATCTGAGATTCCTGAGGTCCAATCATCATCCTCATTATCAGGTGGCAGATCTCTACTGATTAAATCAGCCTCACTACCTCCTGTTACCACAAGAGGGAGCCTGACTGGTAGACAAGAAAATGAACTCACAACAGAAAAGTGTGTCAATATGGTTCAAACCACTATCCAGTCTATCTACCAACGACTTCAGGCCATTCTGGAAAACTGAGCTCAAGTGTAGAAACTCGGGCAGGAAACTGGCTAGTAGGAGCAATGCCTAGTAAAAGACTGTGAAAAAACGTTGAGAAACATGTGATGGTGTCTCCGCAGTGTTGGATGTTGATCTCCATGAGTTCATTCATCCTCAATTTTCACAGTCTTTTACTAGGCATTGCTCCTACTAGCCAGTTTCCTACTCCACACTGATGAGGGGCAATACCCCGAAACAGCTGTCTGTGGATGGATACCATGTTTTGGCATAGGTGGTTTCCTTCTTTGGAGACTGCCCTTCCCGTGGATGTTTCTTCCCGGGGATAGACCTGGCTAGTCATTGCTTGCGTTGAGAAACATGTGATAGTGTCTCCGCAGCTTGTGTTTTGCATGTTTTTGCATATTTCCCATAAGGGATGGGGGCATTGCTCTAGAATCACTGTGTTGAGAAACATGTGATGGTGTCTCCGCAGTGTTGGATGTTGATCTCCATGAGTTCATTCATCCTCATTTTTCACATGTTCTCCAGCCTGTGACGTCGGTCCACTTGCTGTCTCGCTGGTGGATGGCTGGGACTGCTCTGAGGCTGTTCACTGAAAGACTGCTCCAGAGGACGAGCCAGGTTTGAGCGTGCTGCTCTAGGTTCTGTGAAAATAAAATAAAAACATTAATACCAAAAAATAACAGTTGTACATGCGCCATCTCCTGTGAAATAGAAAAATTCAGATTAGGGAATACAACACAATGGAATATGACAAAAAAATACGTTCTTTGAGCAAGAACGGGCCTCAGGAAAGCCAGCATCCAGTGATACTTGTACTTCTGGATAATTGCTGCAGCACCACTGCGAACCTGGTTCTCCTGTCTCAGTTCCTTATTGAAGCGATCCTTCATTGAATGCCAACGGGTTTTGACTTTGTTCAATGTGAAGGGGGAAAAAAATGTGTTAAACAATGCACTTTAGGTTGTGTGTGATGCGAGAAACTCTCAGGAGTTTATCACATCACACACGGTTGTGTGATCCCGGCCTTTACAGGTTCACTGCCGGGTCAGACCACATTGCAATACTTATGAAATTCCTTTCTGACTTGTGGCGTGGCGTTGTTGCAGTCATCCATCAGCGCTTGGGCCACCTCGTTCCACAGCCACCGAATCATCTCGTTGTCCGAGTGGTCTCGCTCCCGGGTGTCCCACTCTCTCATGCACTAGCGTGATCAGGAGTTCATTGTCAATGTAGTCCTCCTCCTGTTGTTGAACCTAGAAATGAAAGAAAGACATTAATGTTGGAAAGATAAACAAGGAAAAATAAAAGAGAAAAAAAAGCCAGAAAAACTATTAACACTCGAGGGAAAAAAAAGACCAAAAAAACTTACACGCCACAACCGAAACTTGTGCCTCCCTCTGCTGCTCCTGCTCCTGCTCCTGTTCCTGCTCCTCTGTTGTTGATGGAATGATTTTGGCACATATGTACAGTGATACTTACCAATCAGTTGCAAAGGTACTCACTTCAGAATCCTGTCCTGTGTGCTCAGGGCTTGAGGCCATGGTGATGAATGCCGCAAGAAAGAGACAGAAATGATTACAGACTGCAGGGAGAAAAACAGACACACAGACATTAGCTTGTATACTCGCAATTTTCTGTATTCAGTGTCTTCAGTGTCTTCACAGATCTTGCAGTATCTTCCAGATGCTTGAGAGTAATGGACAATGAGTGCCCACACCCTCTTTTTATACATCTTTGTGTGGGTGGTGGCTAAAACCAGTGTCTAGACATGTTTACTCTGAAAAACACATGTGTACGCAAATGCAAGTAAACACTTGTGCTTGCGTACGCATGCGTTCCCATAGACTGTAATGCGTTGTTTTGACGCATTCCTTCCGCAAGCGTCCGCATGCGTTTGGAGGCGGCAAATTGCTGCCTCCAAAATTGCAACATGTTGCATTAGCTGCGCCCTGCCTCACAACTAGTGTTGAGCATTCCGATACCGCAAGTATCGGGTATCGGCCGATACTTGCTGTATCGGAATTCCGATACCGACTTCCGATATTTTTTCAATATCGGAAGTCGGCATCGGAATCGGAAGTTCAAAGTTGATTGACAGCCTGATGTCATCATGATGCGCGGTGTGTGCGCATCATGATGCGCCGTCATTTCGGGCCTTCCGGGGGTCTCTGCCGGCCTGCCGGGGGGGCTGTGCCGGCCTGCCGGGGGGGCTGTGTGGACTGCCCGGGGTCTGGACCGGCCTGCCGGGGGGCTGTGCCGGCCTGCCGGTGGTCTGTGCACCCTGTGGGGGTCTGTACCGGCCTGCCGGGGGGCTGTGCCGGCCTGCCGGGGGGCTGTGCTGATGTCCGGGGGTCTGTGCAAGCATCGTCCGATGGGACTACAAGTCCCATCTGGCGATGCCTGCTACCATGACAGTGATTGACACATTAGCCAATGATGGGACAGTAGTAGTCCCATCATCCGGCTAATGTGTTAAATGTTAAAAAAAAAAAAAAAATACTACATACATACTACATGCATGCTACATACATACTACATGCTACATACATACTACATACATACTACATACATACTACATACATACCACATATATACTACATACATACTACATACATAACACATATATACTACATACATACTACATACATACTACATATATACTACATGCATGCTACATACATACTACATGCTACATACATACTACATACTTACTACATGCATGCTACATACATACTACATGCTACATACATACTACATATATACTACATGCATGCTACATACATACTACATGCTACATACATACTACATATATACTACATACATACTACATACATACTACATGCATGCTACATACATACTACATGCTACATACATACTACATATATACTACATGCATGCTACATACATACTACATGCTACATACATACTACATATATACTACATACATACTACATACATACTACATGCATGCTACATACATACTACATGCTACATACATACTACATATATACTACATGCATGCTACATACATACTACATGCTACATACATACTACATATATACTACATACATACTACATACATACTACATGCATGCTACATACATACTACATGCTACATACATACTACATATATACTACATGCATGCTACATACATACTACATGCTACATACATACTACATATATACTACATGCATGCTACATACATACTGCATGCTACATGCATGCTACATACATACTACATACATACTACATGCTACATACATACCACATATATACTACATACATACTACATACAATACATTCATACAATACATACATAGACATACAGTACATATAACATAGAGTAACATACTTACCAATACTTGTCACATTGTTCCCCGAAGCCATTGTCTTTTATGGAATAAATATTAACATAACAAACCACAAAAATACTCACCCACGATCCGAAGCAGTCCACGAGTGTGTCCCACGACGATCTTGGGTAGAGAACTGCAGCATCAGCTGTTGCTGCCATTCTCTACGGGCTGCAGGAATCCAATGACGGAAGGTAGGTATCCTTCCGCACTGTATTCCTCCGCCAGTTAAAAAAAAAAAAAGTCCCTAGTCTCACTTTATGCCATTGCTGCGTGGGAATTTCCCACACAGCAATGGCATAAAGTGAGACTAGGGACTTTTTTTTTTTTAAGTGGCGGAGGAATACAGTGCGGAAGGATACCTACCTTCCGTCATTGGATTCCTGCAGCCCGTAGAGAACGGCAGCAACAGCTGATGCTGCAGTTCTCTACCCAAGATCGTCGTGGGACACACTCGTGGACTGCTTCGGATCGTGGGTGAGTATTTTTGTGGTTTGTTATGTTAATATTTATTCCGTAAAAGACAATGGCTTCGGGGAACAATGTGACAAGTATTGGTAAGTATGTTACTCTATGTTATATGTACTGTATGTCTATGTATGTATTGTATGAATGTATTGTATGTAGTATGTATGTAGTATATATGTGGTATGTATGTAGCATGTAGTATGTATGTAGTATGTATGTAGCATGCATGTAGCATGCAGTATGTATGTAGCATGCATGTAGTATATATGTAGTATGTATGTAGCATGTAGTATGTATGTAGCATGTAGTATGTATGTAGCATGCATGTAGTATATATGTAGTATGTATGTAGCATGTAGTATGTATGTAGCATGCATGTAGTATGTATGTAGTATGTATGTAGTATATATGTAGTATGTATGTAGCATGTAGTATGTATGTAGCATGCATGTAGTATATATGTAGTATGTATGTAGCATGTAGTATGTATGTAGTATGTATGTAGTATGCATGTGGTATGTATGTAGTATATATGTAGTATGTATGTAGCATGTAGTATGTATGTAGCATGCATGTAGTATATATGTAGTATGTATGTAGCATGTAGTATGTATGTAGCATATATGTAGTATGTATGTAGTATGTATGTAGCATGCATGTAGTATATATGTAGTATGTATGTAGCATATATGTAGTATGTAGCATGTAGTATATATGTAGTATGCATGTTGCATGCATGTAGTATATATGTAGTATGTGCACCCTTATCATTTTCTTGATTTGAACACTCCTAACTACTTTTTACTGACTTCCTGAAGCACTAAATTGGTTTTGTAACCTCATTGAGCTTTGATCTTCATAGCCAGGTGTATCAAATCATGAGAAAAGGTATTTAAAGTGGCCACTTGCAAGTAGTTCTCCTATTTGATTCTCCTATGAAGAGTGGCATCATGGGCTCCTCAAAACAACTCTCAAATGATCTGAAAACAAAGATTATTCAACATAGCTTTTCAGGGGAAGGATACAAAAAGTTGTCTCAGAGATTTAACCTGTCAGTTTCCACTGTGAGGAACATAGTAAGGAAATGGAAGAACACAGGTACAGTTCTTGTTAAGCCCAGAAGTGGCAGGCCAAGAAAAATATCAGAAAGGCAGAGAAGAAGAATGGTGAGAACAGTCAAGGACAATCCACAGACCACCTCCAAAGACCTGCAGCATCATCTTGCTGCAGATGGTGTCACTGTGCATCGGTCAACAATACAGCACACTTTGCACAAGGAGAAGCTGTATGGGAGAGTGATGCGAAAGAAGCCGTTTCTGCAAGCACGCCACAAACAGAGTCGCCTGAGGTATGCAAAAGCACATTTGGACAAGCCAGTTACATTTTGGAAGAAGGTCCTGTGGACTGATGAAACAAAGATTGAGTTGTTTGGTCATACAAAAAGGCGTTATGCATGCGCTGTATTGTTGACCGATGCACAGTGACACCATCTGCAGCAAGATGATGCTGCAGGTCTGTGGAGGTGGTCTGTGGATTGTCCTTGACTGTTCTCACCATTCTTCTTCTCTGCCTTTCTGATATTTTTCTTGGCCTGCCACTTCTGGGCTTAACAAGAACTGTACCTGTGTTCTTCCATTTCCTTACTATGTTCCTCACAGTGGAAACTGACAGGTTAAATCTCTGAGACAACTTTTTGTATCCTTCCCCTGAAAAGCTATGTTGAATAATCTTTGTTTTCAGATCATTTGAGAGTTGTTTTGAGGAGCCCATGATGCCACTCTTCATAGGAGAATCAAATAGGAGAACTACTTGCAAGTGGCCACTTTAAATACCTTTTCTCATGATTTGATACACCTGGCTATGAAGTTCAAAGCTCAATAAGGTTACAAAACCAATTTAGTGCTTCAGGAAGTCAGTAAAAAGTAGTTAGGAGTGTTCAAATCAAGAAAATGATAAGGGTGCCCATACTTTTGCACTGGTCAAATTTTGCTTAAATGCAGATTGCACATTTTCTGTTAGTACAATAAACCTCATTTGAATCCAGAAATATAACTGAGTCCATCAGTTATTAGATATATAAAACTGAAATAGCTGTTGCAAAAACCAAAATTGTTATAAAGAAAAAAGGTTAACATTAATAGGGGTGCCCAAACTTTTACATATGACTGTATATGTAGTATGTATGTAGCATGTAGTATGTATGTAGTATGTATGTAGTATGTATGTGGTATGTATGTAGTATATATGTAGTATGTATGTAGCATGTAGTATGTATGTAGCATGCATGTAGTATATATGTAGTATGTATGTAGCATGTAGTATGTATGTAGCATATATGTAGTATGTATGTAGTATGTATGTAGCATGCATGTAGTATATATGTAGTATGTATGTAGCATATATGTAGTATGTATGTAGCATGTAGTATATATGTAGTATGCATGTTGCATGCATGTAGTATATATGTAGTATGTATGTTGCACGTAGTATGTATGTAGTATGTATGTTGCATGTAGTATATATGTAGTATGAATGTAGCATGTATGTAGTATGTAGTATGAATGTAGCATGTATGTAGTATGCATGTTGTATGTATGTAGCATGTAATTTTTTTTTTTTTTTTACATTCAACACATTAGCCGGATGATGGGACTACTACTGTCCCATCATTGGCTAATGTGTCAATCACTGTCATGGTAGCAGGCATCGCCCGATGGGACTTGTAGTCCCATCGGACGATGCCTGCACAGACCCCCGAAGCCTGCACAGCCCCCCGGCAGGCCGGCACAGCCCCCCGGAGCCTGCACAGCCCCCCGGCAGGCCGGCACAGCCCGCCGGCAGGCCGGCACAGCCCACCGGAGCCTGCACAGCCCCCCTGGCAGGCCGGCACAGCCCCCCGGCAGGCCGGCACAGACCACCGGAGCCTGCACAGACCCCCTGGCAGGCCGGCACAGCCCCCCGAAAGGCCCGTACAGACCCCAGAGAGGCTGTACAAGGGAAAAACAGGATTTTTCTTATTCCGATACTGGAAGTCCCATAGACTTGAATGGGACTTCCGGTATCGGAATCGGCGATACCGATACTTTTTTTTAAGATCGGCCGATCCATTCCGATCCGATACTTTGAAGTATCGGACGGTATCGCTCAACTCTACTCACAACCCGAAACTATGCATGTGTAAGCAAATGCGGTCGAACGCATACAAACACATGTACCTGTGTCCACAACGTTAAAGGTAGGAAAACACGACGCATGCGGATGTATGCGTCAGAAACACTTGACTCAACTGTAAATGTGAACCCAGTCTTACTTAATCCCACTTTCACTTTCTGAAGTCTTATCACAATTATAAGGTACTAGCTGAAGAGCCCGGTGCTGCCCGGGCATAGTAACTAACTGTGGTTAGTTATAGCAAATTATAGTTATCCTCAATCCCATAGTCCCCTGCCCATATACCCATCATACATATCCACGATCCCATAGGCCCGTGCCCATATACCCATCATACATATCCACGATCCCATAGGCCCGTGCCCATATACCCATCATACATATCCTCCATCCCATAATCGAGTGCCCATATACCCATCACACATCCTCCATCCCATAGTCCCATGCCCATATACCCATCACACATCCTCCATCCCATAGTCCCATGCCCATATACCCGTCATACATATCCTCCATCCCGTAGTCCAGTGCCCATATACCCATCACACATCCGCCATCCCATAGTCCCGTGCCCATATGCATATCCGCCATCCCATAGTCCCGTGCCCATATACCCTTCATACATATCCTCCATCCCATAGTCCAGTGCCCATATACCCATCACACATCCTCCATCCCAAAGTCAACCATTATGACATCATAATGAGCGGCGTCAGGGCTTGCAACCTATGATGACATCAGCATCGCCATGGCAACCATTGTGGCATCATAATGATGGGTGAGGCTTCATACGCACACACTGTTTCCCCAGTATGCAAATAGGGGCATTATGACATCATAATGAGGGGCGGGGCTTGACGTGCACACACTTTTTCCCCCAGTATGTAGATATGGGCAAAATTGTTTGGTGAATTGGAACGCGCGGGGTTAAAATTTCGCCTCACAACATAGCTTAGGATGCTCTCGGGGTCCAGACGTGTGACTGTGCCAAATTTTGTGGCTGTAGCTCCGACGGTGCGGATGCCTATCCCGGACATACACACATACATACACACATACATACATACTTTGAGCTTTATATATTAGATATTCATAAACTAACTGAAGAGCCCGGCGCTGCCCGGGCATAGTAACTAACTGTGGTTAGTTATAGCAAATTATAATTATCCTCCATCCCATAGTCCCGTGCCCATATACCCATCATACATATCCGCGATCCCATAGGCCTGTGCCCATATACCCATCATACATATCCTCCATCCCATAGTCGAGTGCCCATATACCCATCATACATCCTTCATCTCAAAGTCCCATGCCCATATACCCGTCATACATATCCTCCATCCCATAGTCCCGTGCCTATATACCCATCATACATATCCTCCATTCCATAGTCCCGTGCCTATATACCCATCATACATATCCGCCATCCCATAGTCCCGTGCCCATATACCCGTCATGTATATCCTCCATCCCATAGTCGAGTGTCCATATACCCATCATATATCCTTCATCTCATAGTCCCATGCCCATATACCCATCATACATATCCTCCATCCCATAGTCGAGTGCCCATATACCCATCATACATCCTTCATCTCAAAGTCCCATGTCCATATACCCGTCATACATATCCTCCATCCCATAGTCCTGTGCCTATATACCAACCATGCATATCCTCCATCCCATAGTCCCGTGCCCATATACCCATCATGCATATCTGCCATCCCATAATCCCGTGTCCATATACCCATCATACATATCCTCCATCCCATAGTCCCGTGCCCCTATACCCATCGTACATATCCGCTGTCCCATAGTCCCGTGCCCATATACCGTCATACATATCCTCCATCCCATGGTCCAGTGCCCATATACCCATCACACATCCTCCATCCCATAGTCCCATGCCCATATACCCCTCATACGTATCCTCCATCCCATAGTCCAGTGCCCATATACCCATCACACATCCTCCATCCCATGGTCAGCCATTATGACATCATAATGAGCGGCGGCAGGGCTTGCAACCTATGATGACATCAGCGCCGCCATGGCAACTATTGTGACATCATAATGAGGGGCGGGGCTTGATACGCACACACTGTTTCCCCAGTATGCAAATAGGGGCATTATGACATCATAATGAGGGGCGGGAATTGTCACGCATACACTTTTTCCCCAGTATGTAGATAGGGGCAAAATTGTTTGGTGAATTGGAACGCGCGGGTTAAAATTTCGCCTCACAACATAGCTTAGGACGCTCTCGGGGTCCAGACGTGTGACTGTGCCAAATTTTGTGGCTGTAGCTGCGACGGTGCGGATGCCTATCCCGGACATACACACATACATACACACATACATCCATACACACTTTGAGCTTTATATATTAGATTATAAAAAAAAGATTTTTATTCATTATTATTTATATATATATATTTTTTTAATTAAAAATGTGAAGGACACAAGACATAAGCCCCCTGCATATCCCCCTGAGGAAGCCTAAGCGAAACGCGTGTTGGGGCTGCTTGGTGTGACCCGTTACACAGATATTTTCGGGTGAGACCTTTTATACTATTCAGATTGTTCAAATAGATTGTGTGTGGATACTAGTTTGGCATATGCTATATGTATATATATGTATATCTAAAGTGGCATAAATGACTCTATATGTCTGGTACCATTGGTATATGTGAAGATATTATAAGGTTGTCTCCCTGATCTGTAATTATAGTAACTGTGTCGGACCTTATGTCTTGTGTCCTTCACATTTTTAATTAAAAATTTTTTTTTTTATATAAATAATAATGAATAAAAATCTTTTTTTATAATTTATGAATATATTCAATAAAATACTGTTTGCATATGGTATTAGATGCTCCTTATTCTTTCTTTTTTGTTTACAAGTTTTATTGGAGTATACCTTTTATTATTTTTATCACCTAGTTTTAACTCCTTTTTCTAGGATTTTTTAATTACAATTACATCTTCTGTGCACTTTATCAACATCAGTCTTGCTCTTTCATCCTCTCGAGTACATAGCTCTCATGCTCTTCTTACATTTTGTAGATAATCAAAACTTTTCTCTCTCATCATACAATGCAGGAGATGCTCTCTCCAATCACTGAACAGTTTGCTCTCTCTCGCTACACCTTCTCCAAGCTGCAAGAGATAGTTCCCCTAAACCTTGCCCATCTTGTTCTGCTAAATTTAGTTCCTTGTCTTCCACACAAATTAACTCTGCTAATCCTATTAGCATTCACTGCTTGTCTTTTCCTGTCTCCATTAACTGTGCTCTATGGAACTTCCTTTTCAGTCTGTAAGAAACTCCCCTACATTTACCATTTCTTTTTTTCAAATTCTCTTAACCATGTGACTCAATGAAACCTTGATTCAACAGTCAGACATCACCTCAGTTGCTGCTCTCTTTATAGATGGAGTACATTTTTTCTCATTCTCAATCCTGAGAATCAACAAGGTGGTGGTGTTGAAGTATTTATGCCTTCAAAATGTGCTTTTCCAGTTGTTTCCACTTCTACCCTTTCTTCCTGCATGTGGCAGTTATGTATCATCCTCCAGGCCAATCTCAGCAGCATTACCTGGATCACTTTTCATGCTTGCTTCCTCAGTTTCGTACAAGTGACATACTCTCTTTAAGAGGGACTTTTACATTCTCATTGATAATGCAATCACCCCCATCTGCTTTCATATTCTATCTCTAGGCTTTTGACTACTTACTAATTCTTCTCTTTCCCTCTCTGACCACAACCTTCTTTCTTTCTCTGTTAAGATTTATTGCCCCACTCAGGAGACCTTTAAATACTGCACACACAGAAATCTTTATGTCACTAGCACCCATCAACCTTTGAGAAATGTACAGTAATTGGAGTACAAGACATGAAGGGCACCATCAAACAATTAGACTAAATGTAATAGGGATCCAACCGCAGTATGTCCTTAAGTTAATTCCTAGTGACCAAAAAGAGCAAAAAGGACATACAAAATAGCAGGGATCACCTTAGAAAAATAATAACAATTTTTATTTCATAGGACATACAAAACACCACAAAAAATTCATAAAAACACTTAAAATATACAATGGTTACCACACATAACCAGTATAAGTAAAAGCAGCAAATAACCCTGTACCATAATTGTATAATAAATAAATTCCTGAATGGAAATCAGTACAGTGTACAGAATGTCAAGTACATAAGTTTACAATATATATATATATATATATATATATATATATTCAGCTCTATAACTGGGGGATAAGACATAGGGTTCGTAATGGGGGTCAAAAAAGGCACTGGCCCGTACACTAGCCAATGCCCAATAGGGTTAAATGTACCACTTAGATCAGGAAGCATAAGGAGGGTTAAGATAAATATCCAAATAGCCACAATTATATCAATCCCCCATCATACTTTACCACCCCAGGCTGCAAACAAGAGTAAGGACATGGTCACTGAACACAGGTACTCATAGGCAATATATAGATATGACCACAACCTCCTACCCTTGATGAAGTCATGACGGTGACTATACGTGTCGGGTTATGGGAGCAGCACCATGCTCCTCCATGCTCCTCCTGTATGTCATCCGTATGTCATCCGTATGTCTTTTATTATCTTGCACACTTGCAAAATGGACATTTAACTGAACCATGACCTCAAATAATCTTCAAAATATATATACAGTATATATATATATATATATATATGTCAGTGAGACACATTATATATATGTCTTTATATTTCATACAGAGATAGATAGCAGAATAGCCGTTAATTCATTTGTCGGCCTCTTTAAAATCATTGCAAATCTCGACAGGATAGGAGACATGATTTACAAACAGTAAACCCATGCAGAACAATGAGATTTATATATGTCAGTGTCTAATACTGTTAGTACTGTGTGTGTAAAATTGGGACCTGTATGTATTTCCTAAAAGAATGTATTCACAGAAAAAACTGTTGTGGGCTCCCACGCAATTTTCTGCACCAGATAGGGAAAGCCAATGACTGAGGGCATACCTTAATAGCCTAGAGAGGGACCATGGTTATTGGCCCTCCCTGGCTAAAAAAAACCTGCCCCCAGCCACCCCAGAAAAGGCGCATCAGTAAGATGCGCCAATTTCGGCACTTAGCCTCTCTCTTCCCACAGCCCTGTAGTGGTGGCATATGGGGTAATAAGAGGTTAATGTCACCTTTGTACTGTAAAGTGACATTAAGCCTGGTTTAGTAATGGAGAAGTGTCAATAAGACACCTATCCATTACTAATTATAAAGATTGTAAAGGGTTAAATAAGTACACACATGCAGAATAAAGTATTTTAATGAAACAAAAGAACACACAGTTTTGCCATCTTTATTATTCTGGAGAAAACAAAAAGCAATAAACACAAATATCCTGAACAACAAAGTAAAAAATAAACTGCAAATAATGCATAAAGGTAATAATAATAAGGGTATTTAGTAAACATAATTTTGATCAAAATAATGTACAAGCCATCCCGCCTCGTCACGGCAACCCTTGTGGGACAGTCCCTTCTCTAGTATTTAAAACCTTTTCACTTGCCAAGTGACCTGAATGTGAACAAGGATCGAGCAGCTGAACCACTAGTAAAAGCTTAGGCCAGACAGGATGGTTTTCCCAGCTCAGAAAGAGGGCGGTCACACCCATATATGCACTGAATGCACAATTAAATGAATAAAAAACGAATCTGAACTGAGAAAGTAAGTTAATGAGTATGCAGAATGTAAGTGTATATTAACACATGACCATTAACATCTTTATTGTTCTGCTAAATCCAAACGATGCCCTAGATCTCCTGTAAAAAAATTAAAAATAAAAAAACAACACTATACCATACCTGTCCCCCGAAAAGTCCCACACAGTAATCCATATCTGGGGGTTAAATAGTTTACACCTGGGAGCGGTGCTAATGCTTCGCCCCGACTGTAAACCACCGAAGAATGAATGTGAAGTTGCCGGCAGCAAAAAAAAAAGTGTCAGTTAATTTTCCCACGCTACCGAGTTCATTGCAGGTCAGGCTGGGAGGCTGCACAGAATCAGTGACTATATTAAATACATGAGGACAACAGAGAGTTTAATAATCCCAACTAAATGTATGTTGTAATAATAAAGGTAAAGTATTTACCACATCCTAATACAGATAAACAAATAAGTGCAAATATACAAAAAAATCCATATAGCGAAAATCATTAAATATTGGATAGATCAGCTGGGCAATGATACAACCAAGTATAAAGGTAGGCAATCAAACTAAATGAGGGCATTCAGGAGTAAATGCATGTTGCTCAATCATAGAAATATATATACAGTATGTATACCCCAAAACAAGTTATGTAAAGGGTAAGAGGAGATGTAAACATGCTCAGCATATTAGCTCGTTGTTAACCCAATGTACATATTTAGGCTAGTTTCACATTAGCGTTTTTTTGCGCAGCGCATCGTGCGCATAAAAAATGCAAAGAAAAACGCAAAACAAACGCGCGTTTTTTTAACGTCATGCGCACGCTGATGCGTCAAAAAAACGCAGCATTGCTTGCGTTTTACATGCGTTTTTGCATGCGTTTGCATTTTTTTATGCACATGCGTTTTTAGGTGTGACATTTTTTCCATTGTCTAGAGAACATTCTAGACTTGTTTCACTCAAAAAAGCATGCGCAAAAAAACGCAACCGTGCGCAAGACCATGCGCACACATGCGTTCCCATAGGCTTCAATGTGTTGTTTTTGCGCATTCCGTGCGCAAGCGTGCGTATGCGTTTTTTTGCCGAGACAGGGTGCACCAAAAAATGCAACATGTTGCGTCTGGCACGCCTGGCGAAAAAGACAAAAAAACGCATGCGCACGAAAACGCAAGTGTGCGCAAGACCATGCGCACGTCATGTTAAACCTAGGTGCGCAGTGCGCATGCGCACGGGTGCGCACGATGCGCTGCGCACAAAAGCGCAAATGTGAAACCAGCCTTAGTATGGCATCATCGCCAAACATACTGGGAACCATCAATAAAGTGCCATGCGTGCAAATAAATCAAAGAGATGTAAGAGTCTCTTACTGTTAGGAATCTGGGTTCTATAATGCCTATGCGGGAATCCAGATCCACACATTTGTCTCCAGAGGCTAAGTCCTTTGTCCCAGCTTCTGAGCATGCTCACGGGACTAGCTCTCATTGGAGTTCAGGAGTCAGCTGCTCAGGTCCTGCTCCTGAGTTGATTGGTTATGCTCAGGGCTCTGGAGATTTCCGGCAGGTCCTGTACGCTATAAAAAGTGCGCATGGCCGCTATGCCATGCGCAAGTATTTTCATACTGCTGCTGTATGTATGGTGATGGATGCTTGGACTGGTGACTGACTTATTATGAAACCCCTTTCCTCTGATATTACGATTGTGTGAGTGATTGGGCAGCCGCCAGTAGCAGCGCTAGTGTCAGCGCGCTCCAGCTATACTTTTCCAGCAGCTAGCGTCCTGCATCGCACCAGCGAGTTTGCGGTGTCTCCTCTGGTGCTCCGTGCACACCGCGCTGCGGTTGCAGTCTGTCGGACGTTCGCAGTTGCGACGTTCCGCATCTTTTGTTACGGTAGGTCTAGACGGAGTAGTCCTGCGGTTTAAGGCTACTCCTGTGACCTTAAATACCGTATCTGTGTTGCTGTCAGTCTGTGACATAGAAGACTCAGCGTTATTGTATACTCTGTGCGTGCAGCTCTGTGTGTGAATAGAGCTTGCCCCAGTGCATATTGGGTGCAGTTATACCCAGTGCACACTACCGCCGTAGTGCTCTGCCTCTGTTAGCAGCGGTCTTTCCATCTGCCGCACGGTGGACCCTGGGCAGCGAACACGCTTATTTATATTTTTTTAAGCGTGTTCCGCCACCGTAACATAATACTAGCGCCAGGGTCTGGCTAAAGATGGCAGACCAGCAGCAGCTGTTACAGCTTGTGCGTCAGCTCGAGGCTCATCTTGCTACCCTTGAGAGAGCTCTTGCAGCTTCGCAGGCCACAGCTGCTGCTGTCCAAGCACTTACAGACGCGGTTGGGCGTATGTCCATGTCCGCCCTTGTGCCGACAGTTACCCGCCTCCCGTTACCCGAAAAATATTCTGGGGATGGCGCCTCCTGTAGAGGTTTTATCAGCCAGTGCTCGATTCACCTGGAGCTGCTGGCTGCGCAATTCCCTACAGAGCGGGCCAAGGTGGCCTTTATTATATCCCTACTGTCGGGCAAGGCGCTGGAATGGGCCACGCCATTATAGGAGCGTGGTGACCCGGATATCCGGACCGCAGCTAATTTGTTAACTGCTATCAGGCAGGTCTTTCTGGGTCCACGGGTCACATATGATACCTCTCTGCAATTGCTCGCCTTGTCCCAAGGATCACTCTCGGTCAGTCAATACGCCGTCCGTTTTCGGACACTGGCGTCCGAGTTGGAGTGGTCCGACAAGGCTCTAATTCCTGTGTTCTGGAAGGGATTAGCAGAGCATGTAAAGGATGCCCTCTCCACGAGAGAAATTCCTACCAATCTCGAGGAGTTAATATCCATCTCCTCGCGGATTGACCTCCGTTTTTCGGAGCGTGGTTTGGAGCGAGCACACTCCAAACGGAGAGGTACTCTGGCTCCCAAATTTTTTGAGCCTCTGGAGGTGTCTGAACCAGAGGTTCTGCCACCCAAGCCCATGGAGGTGTCTCGCGCCATGTCTGAGACATGTCCAGTTCAAGAGCCTATATGCGGTTTTCACCACCTACTAGCTGCTTCCCAGGAAGACAGTTTCCCGCAATGCTCTGACTGTTAGCCGGTAAGCGAGACCTTTGTCCCTCCTAGCCAGCGGCCTAAAGTCCTCGCGTGGGCACATGAGCCCAATGCGGACGGCCATCGTGGCTATATGCAGACCACAAAGTCTTTGCCCGGTGCGTATTGGTGGCCCTACAGGGCTCGGGACGTAAAGAAATTTATTAGGGCATGCACCCTATGTGCTCGGGATAGTCTTCCCAAACGGAGTGTGGCTACACCCGTCGTTACACGGCGGCCATCTCCTAAAACTCCCATTGTCTCCTGGATATCCCTCCTGAGACCTGGCGATCTGGCCTCTCCTGATACCGTCCGTGTGTCCCGCTTTTCGGTTTCACCTACCGGGACATCAGGCTCGCCTTTTGACGAGTCTGAGACCTGTACCTCTGTCGGGCACAGGTTGGTGCACCGGAGGGTTCAGGGAGGAGGGGGCCCTAGGAGGGGGGGTAATGTTAGGAATCTGGGTTCTATAATGCCTATGCGGGAATCTAGATCCACACATTTGTCTCCAGAGGCTAAGTCCTTTGTCCCAGCTTCTGAGCATGCTCACGGGACTAGCTCTCATTGGAGTTCAGGAGTCAGCTGCTCAGGTCCTGCTCCTGAGTTGATTGGTTATGCTCAGGGCTCTGGAGATTTCCGGCAGGTCCTGTACGCTATAAAAAGTGCGCATGGCCGCTATGCCATGCGCTAGTATTTTCATACTGCTGCTGTATGTATGGTGATGGATGCTTGGACTGGTGACTGACTTATTATGAAACCCCTTTCCTCTGATATTACGATTGTGTGAGTGATTGGGCAGCCGCCAGTAGCAGCGCTAGCGGCAGCGCGCTCCAGCTATACTTTTCCAGCAGCTAGCGTCCTGCATCGCGCCAGCGAGTTTGCAGTGTCTCCTCTGGTGCTCCGTGCACACCTCCAACCAATTGTGGCAGTGGAGTGAATTGCATCCTGCCGTGTCTGACGAGCTCAAGGGGGTGGGACCACCGCCGCCCAAACATCACATCCAGCATCACAGAAGCAGTGAGTAGCCGGAACAAGTGTTCTATTGGCGTCAGTGATGTCAGTGGAATGCACCACCCTGGAAAGATGCCATTTGAGATGCAGGGCGACATGAGGCAACCTCATGCATGCGCTACCAGTGGCAGGGAAAACGTATAACCCTGACTAGAATGGTACAGTGACGACCATATTAGCTAAGGGCAACAACAAAGGGCAAAATATAATAGTGCATAAAATATACAAAGAAACACTGAAATCATCCATAACAATACTATATGTTAATGGATCCAAAGAAATCCACCAAACATAATGATAAACAATATATTGCCGCATGATGATAGTATGGAAACCAGGACACTTCACATATCCACAAGTGGCGTCAGCCTGAATAGAGTTCAATGCGTTATCAGAATTGAGGCACATAATTCAATGTTGAATTGATATCTGCTAAACAGAATGAAGTAAAAAACACACAAAAATTAGATAAACCAATTAAAAAATTCCAGAGGTATATATTAAAATACATATTATTCCAAGACAAAGAGATCCCAGAAAAGACGCCAAATTTACAAGAAAGGTGAAAAGCTAATTTTTTCATTGAGACCCAAAAGGGTCATGTGTCCAATTTAATAATTCAACGACATTCAAGTTGCTCCAGCCTGCACCTCAAATCACCACCCCTAATACCATAATGTACCCAATCAATACCACAAACTTTAAGTAGATCTAGGTCGCAAGCATGGCACAGCCTGAAATGACGGGGAATCGTTTTTAGAGATTCTATGTCAGTAACTACGGTAATTGGGCAGCTTTTATGTCCCTCACGCAACTCCCTAGAAGTTAGTCCTATGTATATTACACCACAAGGACATGTGGCATAATACACAACAAAGTCGCTATTGCAAGATTTATATGCTCTGATCTTAAAATTCCTTTTACCATCAGAAGAGCAAAAGTCAGTAACACGCTCAATATTATGACAAGCCAAACAGGACCGACATGGGAAACAACCCTGTTGTGGTTTCCCTGTGTGAAATGGAAGAGAGGGAGTTGCCACACAATGACTCCTAACTAGGAGATTCTTCAAATTTCTATGCCTCCTTGCTGTCATCAGTGGTGTCCTGGGGAGGTGACATTAAGCCTGGTTTAGTAATGGAGAAGTGTGAATAGATTACTAATCCATTACTAATCCTAAAGTTTGTAAAAGGTTAAATAAACACACACACATGCAGAATAAAGTATTTTAATGAAATAAAAGAACACACAGTTTTGCCATCTTTATTGTTCTGCTAAATCTAAATGATGCTCTCGATCTCCTGTAAAAAATAAAAAACAACAATATACCATATCTGTCCGCCGAAACGTCCCATGCACTAATCCATATCTGGGGATTAAATAGTTTACAACCAGGAGCAGTGCTAATGCTAGTGCCCTGACCGTAAACCAGTGAAGAATGAATGTGAAGCTGCCGGCAGCAGCATCAGTGACATCAGCGCAGTCTCCCAGCCTGACCGGAGGTGAACTCTTGAGCGTGGGAAATTGACAGTTCATTTTCCCAGGCTGACGAGTTCATTGCAGGTCAGGCTGGGAGGCTGCGCAGAATCAGTGACTAGCGGTGACATGGCATCAGTTGAACATCCCTTCGGCAGATATTAGCTACTCACAAATGGCACCCTTACAAAATCCAGCTGCTGCAGCATCTCAACGAGGATGACCCAGATCGGCGCTCTGAATTTGCAGAATGGGCAAAACAAAAATTGAAACAGTACCGTCAGTTTACACAGAACATTATGTTCAGTGATGATTCAAATTTTTTTGGGTGGGCCACTTATATGGATACACCTAAATAAAATGGGAATGGTGACAGTTTTCTTGCGTACGGTGTCTTGCATTTAAATCTGCTGCAATGACCCAGGTACTGCATTCACCAAACATTAACACAATTTCTATCCACTCTTCACATGTTAACCTCTGCGACATGTCAATGGCTGTAAACAAAGAGAAACTTGTAAATATATGTCACATGACTAGTGTTGAGCATTCCGATACCGCAAGTATCGGGTATCGGCCGATACTTGCTGTATCGGAATTCCGATACCGACTTCCGATATTTTTTCAATATCGGAATTCGGCATCGGAATCGGAAGTTCAAAGTTGATTGACGGCCTGACGTCATCATGATGCGCGGTGTGTGCGCATCATGATGCGCCGTCATTTCGGGCCTTCCGGGGGTCTCTGCCGGCCTGCCGGGGGGCTGTGTGGACTGCCCGGGGTCGGTACCGGCCTGCCGGGGGGCTGTGCCGGCCTGCCGGTGGTCTGTGCACCCTGTGGGGGTCTGTACCGGCCTGCCGGGGGGCTGTGCCGGCCTGCCGGTGGTCTGTGCACCCTGTGGGGGTCTGTACCGGCCTGCCGGGGGGCTGTGCCGGCCTGCCGGGGGGCTGTGCTGATGTCCGGGGGTCTGTGCAAGCATCGTCCGATGGGACTACAAGTCCCATCTGGCGATGCCTGCTACCATGACAGTGATTGACACATTAGCCAATGATGGGACAGTAGTAGTCCCATCATCCGGCTAATGTGTTAAATGTTAAAAAAAAATAAAAAAAAAATACTACATACATACTACATACATACTACATGCTACATACATACTACATATATACTACATGCATGCTACATACATACTACATACATACTACATACATACTACATACATACTACATGCATGCTACATACATACTACATACATACATACTACATGCATGCTACATACATACTACATGCATGCTACATGCATGCTACATACATACTACATGCTACATACATACCACATACATACTACATACATACTACATACATACTACATGCTACATACATACTACATATATACTACATGCATGCTACATACATACTACATGCATGCTACATGCATGCTACATACATACTACATGCTACATACATACCACATACATACTACATACATACTACATACATACTACATGCTACATACATACTACATATATACTACATGCATGCTACATACATACTACATGCATGCTACATGCATGCTACATACATACTACATGCTACATACATACCACATACATACTACATACATACTACATACATACTACATGCTACATACATACTACATATATACTACATGCATGCTACATACATACTACATGCTACATACATACTACATGCATGCTACATGCATGCTACATACATACTACATGCTACATACATACCACATACATACTACATACATACTACATACATACTACATGCTACATACATACTACATATATACTACATGCATGCTACATACATACTACATGCTACATACATACCACATACATACTACATACATGCTACATGCTACATACATACTACATACATACTACATACATACTACATGCATGCTACATACATACTACATACATACTACATACATACTACATGCATGCTACATACATACTACATGCATGCTACATACATACTACATGCATGCTACATACATAGTACATGCTACATACATACCACATACATACTACATACATACTACATACATGCTACATGCTACATACATACTACATATATACTACATGCATGCTACATACATACTACATATATACTACATGCATGCTACATACATACTGCATGCTACATGCATGCTACATACATACTACATACATACTACATGCTACATACATACCACATATATACTACATACATACAATACATTCATACAATACATACATAGACATACAGTACATATAACATAGAGTAACATACTTACCAATACTTGTCACATTGTTCCCCGAAGCCATTGTCTTTTCCGGAATAAATATTAACATAACAAACCACAAAAATACTCACCCACGATCCGAAGCAGTCCACGAGTGTGTCCCACGACGATCTTGGGTAGAGAACTGCAGCATCAGATGATGCTGCCGTTCTCTACGGGCTGCAGGAATCCAATGACGGAAGGTAGGTATCCTTCCGCACTGTATTCCTCCGCCACTTAAAAAAAAAAAAGTCCCTAGTCTCACTTTATGCCATTGCTGTGTGGGAATTTCCCACGCAGCAATGGCATAAAGTGAGACTAGGGACTTTTTTTTTTTTAAGTGGCGGAGGAATACAGTGCGGAAGGATACCTACCTTCCGTCATTGGATTCCTGCAGCCCGTAGAGAACGGCAGCATCATCTGATGCTGCAGTTCTCTACCCAAGATCGTCGTGGGACACACTCGTGGACTGCTTCGGATCGTGGGTGAGTATTTTTGTGGTTTGTTATGTTAATATTTATTCCGGAAAAGACAATGGCTTCGGGGAACAATGTGACAAGTATTGGTAAGTATGTTACTCTATGTTATATGTACTGTATGTCTATGTATGTATTGTATGAATGTATTGTATGTATGTAGTATATATGTGGTATGTATGTAGCATGTAGTATGTATGTAGTATGTATGTAGCATGCATGTAGTATATATGTAGTATGTATGTAGCATGTAGCATGTATGTAGTATGTATGTGGTATGTATGTAGCATGTAGTATGTATGTAGCATGCATGTAGTATATATGTAGTATGTATGTAGCATGTAGTATGTATATAGTATGTATGTAGTATGTATGTAGCATGCAGTATGTATGTAGCATGCATGTAGCATGCATGTAGTATGTATGTAGTATGTATGTAGTATGTATGTAGCATGCAGTATGTATGTAGCATGTATGTAGCATGTATGTAGTATGTATGTAGTATATATGTAGTATGTATGTAGCATGTAGTATGTATGTAGCATGTAGTATGTATGTAGCATGCATGTAGTATATATGTAGTATGTATGTAGCATGTAGTATGTATGTAGTATGTATGTAGCATGTAGTATGTATGTAGCATGCATGTAGTATATATGTAGTATGTATGTAGCATGTAGTATGTATGTAGTATGTATGTAGCATGTAGTATGTATGTAGCATGCATGTAGTATGTATGTAGTATTTTTTTTTTTTTTTAACATTTAACACATTAGCCGGATGATGGGACTACTACTGTCCCATCATTGGCTAATGTGTCAATCACTGTCATGGTAGCAGGCATCGCCCGATGGGACTTGTAGTCCCATCGGACGATGCCTGCACAGACCCCCGAAGCCTGCACAGACCACCGGCAGGCCGGCACAGCCCCCCGGCAGGCCG
Source organism: Dendrobates tinctorius (assembly GCF_039654945.1). Taxonomy (NCBI): domain Eukaryota; kingdom Metazoa; phylum Chordata; class Amphibia; order Anura; family Dendrobatidae; genus Dendrobates; species Dendrobates tinctorius. The sequence continues at coordinate 3,293,995 of NW_027361680.1, read as the reverse complement.
GCACAGCCCCCCGGAGCCTGCACAGACCACGGGCAGGCCGGCACAGCCCACCGGAGCCTGCACAGACCACCGGCAGGCCGGCACAGCCCCCCGGCAGGCCGGCACAGACCACCGGAGCCTGCACAGACCCCCTGGCAGGCCGGCACAGCCCCCCGAAAGGCCCGTACAGACCCCAGAGAGGCTGTACAAGGCAAAAACAGGGTTTTTCTTATTCCGATACCGGAAGTCCCATAGACTTGAATGGGACTTCCGGTATCGGAATCGGCGATACCGATACTTTTTTTAAAGATCGGCCGATCCATTCCGATCCGATACTTTGAAGTATCGGACGGTATCGCTCAACTCTACACATGACCCTCTTCCCATTTTAAAAAATAAAGTTGGATCCAAAATGTCCGACTTCAAAATGGCCGCCATCCATCTTGAAAAGTTTTCCCCCTCCCATAGACAAATAGGAAGTTGATATCACCAACCATTCCCATTTCATTTAGGTGTATCCATATAAATGGCCCGCCCTGTACATTACACCGTTCTGAATTGCTGGCTTTCCAAAGGACACCGGTGCGTATTTCTCACAAGTAACACGCATGGTCCGTGTGGTATCCGTTTTTTTCTCGCACCCATAGACTTGCATTGGCGAGTCTTGGCCGATATACGCAGCAAATCGCAGCATTCTGTGATTTCACTCGCACTTATAATACGGATGAGAAAAAAAGGATAATGGGACCTGCCACATAGATTAAAATTGGTACGAGTGCTATGCGATTTTTTTATAGCATAGCACTGATCTGAACATCATTTAAAATCTGTGGCTAGACCTCAAAATACAAGTGAATGCAAAACGACCCAGAAATCTCACTGAACTGGAAACATTTTTTCAAGGAAGAAGGGATTAAAATCCCTCAAACAAAATTGAAAGACTCCTGGTTTGCTAGAAAAGTGTTTACAAGATGTGATATTTTCAGAAGGAGGTTTAGTAGGTACTAATCATGCAGGGTGTCCAAACGGTTGCATTGGCACATTCCCTTTTAGTAATTTTTAAAATGAAAAATGTGACAATATATTATTTTTCTAAAATGCAATGTGTCATCTTTAACTTTAAACCTTTCAGAGACCATTTCGTCTTCAACTTTTTGAACTGTTTACAATAGCAGTAATTTTGACCAGGAGTGGGCAACTTTTACATGCTATTGTAACTCCCAAGTATTACACTAGCTGTGTTACGGTTACATTTGACTGATCTCTATCTTTCACTCACTCACCTCAATTCAAACATTTCTAAAATCTAACCTTTTCTTACATTTGAAAAGCATGAAGCGGCAGTATCAAGTTCTGTTTTTTCGCACACAAGAAAAATTGAATAAACACTGATTGTAATTACTTACACACTGACCAAACAGTCATAAAATTTTTTATCCAAAACACTAACGAAAATCATTCTGTTTTCTATGCACATAAAAAACCCCACAGATGTGTGAAATCAGGTTTCTAATGGAGAAGATGGCAGCTCAGTCTCTATGTCCTCCATCTATGCTACATATGTAATGCTATACATTTTGCGATTTATAACAGAGTATATAGGAAGAAAAAGCAGAGTATTACTTCAAGAAAGTTCTAATCTTAATAGAAGTAGATGGAAGGCTGGATTGCCTAACGTCCAAAAACAAACTGAATTCTGCTCAATGTCATGGTCAGAACTAGCTAGATCATCAAATAAGAGTATGATTTACATAGACTTGGTAGTATTGTTTCCACTGTCAGCTGACATATTCAAATCAAATTTAGGCTAGTTTCACATTTACGGTTGTATCCGCAACGTATCTTCCACAACCTCAAACGCACGAGAAACCGAGTGCATACGCTGCGTTTTTTAGACGCATTATCTTACGCATGTGGACAAAAAAATGCAGCATTTGCATGCGTTTGCATGCGTTTGCGTTTTTTGTGCGCGTGGTGGAAAATTTTACAGGAGAAAAGTCAAGATAAACAGACACCACCAATGGGAAACCAATGGGTGTTTCTTATGGGGATATCTTTATATAGACCCTTGGACAGTTGAAAACTTCAGATTTAGCTCCGGCATTCTGATGCACAATGGATCTTCGCATGGAGAGCTTTTATTTCAAGAAACAGAGAAAGACATAGAAGATGGCGTCAGCATTATTGGAGATACCCCATTATTGAAGTTCGGGAGAGCCGTGGAGCCTACCACACCCTATACAGCGAGCTCAATGCCAACCTGGAGTAATTTGCAGAATATACCAGGATGTCTCAAGAGACCTTCCGGGATTTGGTTGGTCGTGTCCTAGGAGCCATCAGGAGACAGAACACCGAGCTCCATAGAGCGATTTCTGCTGAGGAACGTCTGGTCACATTAAGGTACGTAAAATTTCTAAAACAAACGCCTGTCATAATTATTATTATTCTGCTTTGTATTATTTTTTTTCCTTTATCTGTTTAGCTAAACACCGTCATAAATATTATTGTTTGTAATATTAATAAAGAGAGCTTATCTTCGCTCCATTTTCAGTACCCGATAGGAATTTCCACCCTGCCTGGAATAGTTGCGGACACCTGCCAGGCTTTGTGGAACGTTCTCTGGGATGAATTTATCCCCCACCCAGAGCGGAAATGAGGCTTGAAATTGCTGAAAATTTCTGGTGAGTATGTAATTTCCCCAAATGTTTGGGAGCAGTGGATGGAAAGCACATATGGATTACTAAACCCGCCGGAACTGGATCTGAGTACTTCAACTACAAGAAATATTTTTCTGTAGTGCTCATGGCAATAGCAGATGCGGATTGTCGTTTTATCGCCGTGGACATTGGAGCTTTTGGCTGTGACAATGACACCCAGACTTTTAAAAACTCTGATATAGGCCAAAGCTTGTATGGAAAAAATTTGAATTTCCCCGACATGACCTTTTCCCAACACCCAAGAGCTGCCCATGCCATTTGCTATGGTTTGGGATGAGGACTTTCAGATGTGTGAGAATCTACAGAAACCTTACTCCAGTCGTGATTTGAACCACACAAAAAGGATTTTTAACTACTGACTGACCAGGGCACGACGAACTGTTGAGTGCACCTTTGGGATTCTTGCCTCTAAATGGCGCATTCTTGGAACTGCCATTAATCTAAAAATGGAGACAGTAGATGAGGTGGTCAAAGCCTGTGTGGTTCTGCATAACTACCTAATTGGTGAAAGAGCGACCCACCATTGAACTTGATGAACCCGTTTTAAACCCATTGCCAGATTACCATCATCACCCTCTGTGGTCAACAGTTGAAGTTGTCCAAATAAGGGACCAAGTTGCTGCCTTACTTTGTGTCTGATATGGGACGTGTGGCATGGCAAGATGAAACGGTTTAATAAAATATTCTGTTGTGTTTGTGTCTGTACCTGTAATGTTAAAATGTTCCTAATGTTTGGTGTTAATTAAAATCCTGTGTTGAGACCTGTACCGAGTCTCCTATGTCTTTCATCCCAAATCCACTTATGATGTAAGTGCTATGGTAGGTGATGTCATTTCATCCAGCGTCTCTTCAGCGCAGTGTGTTTAGTCGGTGCATGGTGTGTGTTGCCAGTGGCGAAATATACAAATAACCAAACCATAGTAGGGACCAAATAACACAAATTTATTTCCAAAAAGAAAAAAAATTAACTTCGGCGACTTGGGGTAAAGTGATCTAACTGGGAGGCGTTGAGCTGGGACGAATGACTTAAAGACGATGCAGGGGTTGCAGGGGAAGGGGCGCTGAAACTAGTGGAGTCAGGGAGGTCAGGGATAGGATTGGAGGAATGGAACGGGAGAGACACACTGGAAGGGAGAGACAAACCGGACATCACAAACACATTGGGAGGTGAGGGGGGAGGGAGTGCGAGAGTCCGTTGTTTTTTTCTCTTGCGGTCTCTGTCCTGTGTTCTGCAAATCTGTCTTCTGGGGAGCATTGGCGTGGTCTCTTCTGGCGCCTTGGTGCTGGACAACGGCCTGGCAGTATCCTGGTGCTGCTGCTGCAGCCTGGTGCTGGTGGATGTCCTGGCATGATTCTGGTGCTGCTGCTGCAGCCTGATGATGGTGGATGGCCTGTCAGGGTCCAGTTGCTGCTGCTGCATGTTGGTGGATGTCCTGCTAGGGTCCTGTTGCTGCGGCATGTCTGTGGTGGAGGAGGTCCAAGCAGGAGCAGCACTGCATGGTGGTGGTGGTGGACTGTGCAGCAGCACTCAGCATGGTGGTGGCGCTGTGCTGGTGTCCAGCAGGGCTTGGAATGGTGGTGGCAATGCAGTGGTATGCAGCAGAACTCAGCATTGAGGTCAAGCGTGTCAGTGTTGGCACTGGTGGAAATGCCACCACTGACTGCTGCAAGTACCGAGTCTGCTGTATAGCCTGCACATAAACAGCATTGTAGGCCTACATGACATTGAGCTGGAGATCAGGAGTAAAGTGTTCTGACATGCCCTGTTTTATCTGATTAAAAAAATGAAGTGCTGGCCTCTGGAGGTCAGCTTTCAGATGGTCAAGGCTTCGGTTGACATCCTGGACAAGTGTCTTCATAAGGTTGAAACCACTTTCCAATCTGTTTCCCAGTGCCTTGAGGCCATCCTGGAAGATCGAACTCAAATGCATGAACTCGGGCATGAGTGTCCTGTCAGAGGCCTTCTGCCGCTGGCAGGAATACCCCGAAAAACCAGTGGCAGAGGCCTGGGACAGGGGAACACCTGATAGATCAGCTTCCTGGTCTCCAGTCTGTGTTGCCGGCCCATTTTCTGCTTCGCTGGTGGATGGCTGGGACGGGTCTGTGGCTGTTCGATGAAGGACCGCTCCAGAACCAGGCTCAAGGGTGCTGCTCCAGGTGCTGTGAAAACAAAAGAAAAACATTAGTACCAAACATTTACAATAGTAAAAGCGCCAAGTCCTGTGGAATAGAAAAATACAGGTTAAGCAATACAACAAAATCCAATACACCACAAAAATACTTACGTTCTCTGGGCAAGGACCGGTCCCAAAGACAACAGCATGCAGTGGTATTTGTATTTGTGAATCCTTGCTCCAGAACCACTTTTAGCCTGGCTCTCAAGACGAAGATCCTTGTTGAAGCGATCCTTCATCGAACACCAACATGTTCTGACTTTGCGCACTATGAAAAAAGAAAAAAAAATTAGACAATGCACTTTCAGCCTTGATCACACAGCTGTGTGTGATGCGAGAAACTCACAGGAGTTTATCGCATCACAAACAGTTGTGTTATCCTGGCCAAGATCACTGCCGCAGCACACAACATTGAAATACTTACGAAATTCCTTGCGGACCCATGGTGGGGCATTGTCCCAGTCATCCAGCATTGCTTTGGCCACCTCATTCCACAGCTGCCGGATCACCACCTTGTCGGATTGCTGCTGAACCCGGGTGTCCCACAACGGGACTCGCTCCTGGACCAGTGTAATTAGGTGAACGTTGTCTATGATGTCTTCCTCCCATTCTGGAACCTAGAAAAGAAAGAAAGACATTAATGTTGTAAAGATAAAAAAAAGAAAGAAAAAAAGAGATCCAGAAAGCATGCAAGAATAAGTAAAGTCAAGAACACCAAAAAAAAAGAATAATGTTAAAGACAAAAAAGGGAGGAAAGAAGCAAACTGAAGAAATAAAACAGGCAGCAATTGTACAGTCAGGAAAAAAAAACAGAGTGAAATCAGTCAAGTATACTTACACGATGTCTTGCCACCTGACCTTGTGCTGGCTGCTCCTGCTCTGCCTCCACTCCAGTGGAAGAACTGTTCTGAAAAAGGAAAAAAAAGATTTTGCCATATGTGTATATGTGACAGAGAATACTTACTAATCAGTAGGGAATGTACTCACTTCACTTTCCTGTCCAGCATGTTCAGGGCCATGGCGCTCCTCAGAAGATGCTGAAGACATTATGAAGGCTGCAAGAAAAAAGACAGAAATTAGTACATACTAAATCAAGGAAATATGACAGAAAGCTTCACATACTCACATTGTCCAAAGTTGTGAATCTTCACAGCTGCAGAGCTTCTAGTCTGGTTCCTAGTCTGTAGAGTAGTGGACTGGCAGTGGCAACTCCCTCTTTTTATCTATCTTTGTGTGGGGGGTGGCTAATTAGTGTCTAGACAGGTATACTGTGAAAAAACACATGCGTTTTAAAACGCTAGCAAACGCGTGTGCTTGCAAACGCATGTGTTCTAATAGACTGTAATGTATTGTTTTGACACATTCCTTCCGCAATAGGCCACATGCAGAAGGCGGCAACAAATTGCCGCCTCCAAAATTGCAAAATGTTGCGTTATCCGCGCCCAGCCGCACAAGCCGAAACGATGCATGCGTAATCAAACGCGGCAAAAAGCATTCAATCGCATGTACCTGCGTCCACAATGATAAAGATAGGAAAACATGATGCATCCAGAAGTATGCGGCATTCGGCATAAACGCTGCCGACACAACCGCAAATGTGAAACCAGCCTTAATCCACTGGATGCAGTAAACTCGTTAACCCACATGACCGATATATCCATCATGGAGTGTCAGGAACTTTGGAGTGAGCTCAGAAACAGCACACCCTCTTTAATACTTTTGTTAAGTACTAACAGCAGCATTTAAGAAACGCAATCCAACCTGGATGTTAATTGGGGCACTTATCTGCTCCCCCGTAATGCGATCATGGGGAGCTGATGGATTGCTATGACAGCCAGTGGCCAATTGAATGCCCCTATGCCATAATAACAAATTAAGAACAAAGTAGAAAAAAGTTTTTAAACAAATTCAAAGATAAAAATTCTAAAAATTTGAGTCAAGAATAAACCATCTTTTGCCCAGATAATAGTAAATAAATGAAACAAATAAAAAATATATGCCTATTTGGTAGCACTGCAACCAAAAAAGTCTGATCAATCAAACTATAAATTTAGATGGCTTAGGAGGGTAGATCCTACTGCCAAATTCCCCTTAAAAAAAAATGAAAGTTTGATATTGTCATAATCGTACTGACCGGGGGAATAATGTTTCCAGGTGATTTTTGCTGAAAAATGAATGCCTTAAAGCAAAAACCTAGAAAACAATTGTGGAATTATGTTTTTTTTTTCAGTTTCACCTCACTTTGATATTTTTCACATTTGTATGATTAAGTGTATAGTGTTGTTGAAAATTAAAATTAGTCCACAAAAAAGAAGCCCTCATATGGCATATTGGTGGGAAAATAAAACAGCTATGGTTCCTGGAGGAATGGAAGGGAACAGTCAGTGCAAAAATGAAAAATCACTCATTCCTTAAGGAATTAAATACTGTCTGTATAGACAAAGTAAAAATTGCATAATAAAAGTAATGAAAGCAGTGTTTGTTTATGTACTTGTATTTTATAAGACGTGCATATAGCTTTTACCATGCAGATACATCTGTTCACTTCATTAAATATATTAGATAAAGCAGAAACTTACCATTTTGAATCAGTCTTCCCAAATTGGTTCCTTTCTTAGAAATAACATAGAATGGGTTCCTTTTATGACTCACTGCCTTTCTCCAGTACTGAGCGTGTGTATGTGTAATATACATCCTTTTCTACTGTGTTTTTGATGCCTAATGTGTCAGGGCGTGCCAAAAAGGAAAGTGTATTTCCAGCAAATGATAGGAAGATAAGGATAAAAACAAGTTATACCCAAGCTGCAGCTCTAACGGAGAAATACAGTAGAAAAAGTAATGAAGTAATTCATGGATAAACTTTACAGATTAAAGGTCTTTTTTTAAAGATCTCATGCTATCTCTGGTGAATAAATGTGAAGTGAAAATTGCATTGCAGATTTGAAATCCCGAGCATGTCAAGTTATGATGTAGATTAGAATGATGCAGTGCAGAGAGTGCTTTTTTTTGCTGCTGCTGTGAATTTTATTGCTGACCACATAAGGATGTAAGCTTAATCCTCATTTGCTGCAGATTAATGCATTAAATTAGAGACTGCAGGGGCTAACAGGCACCAATAACAGTTTAGGTGTAGATTACCATATATAATTGTGTATAAGCCATGTTTTCCAGCAATTTTTTTATGCTGAAAAAGCCCCCATCAGCTTATACTGGAGTCAAGGTCCCACAAGTTGAAGGGAGAGTGGTAGCGACAGAACAGCGGATCACAGGAAGCAGGAGCTGGCTGCTGTGGCTAACTCCTATGCCCACTGCTAAAGAGAAATTAATATTCACTGCGCTCCATGTCCATGGGAAAGCTGCATACCAGGATAAGGATGAGGAGGCCATGCATACCAGTATAGGGATGAGGAGGCCATGCATACCAGGATAGGAATGAGGAGGCCATGCATACCAGGATAGGAATAAAAGAGCCATTTATACTGGGATGAAGATGAGGAGGCCATGCATACCAGTATAGGGATGAGGAGGCCATGCATACCAGTATAGGGATGAGGAGGCCATGCATACCAGGATAGGAATGAGGAGGCCATGCAAACCAGGATAGGGATGAAGGGGCCATTCATACCAGGATGGGGATGAGGAAGCCATGCCTACAAGGATAGGAATGAAAGGGCCATGCATACCAGGATGGGGATGAGGAAGCCATGCATACAGGATAGGGGATGAGGAGGCCATGCATACCAGGATAGGGATGAAGGGACCATGTATACCAGGAAGGGAATGAGGAGGTTATGCATACCAGGATAGGGATGAGGTGCCCATGCCTACCAGGATAGGGATGAGGGGCCCACACATACCAGGATAGGGATGAGGGGCCCACACATACCAGGATAGGGATGAGGGGCTTATTCATACCAGGATAGGGGTGAGGGGCCCATACATACCAGCATAGGGAGGAAAAGGCTATGCATGCTAGGATGGGTATGAGGGGGCCATGAATACCAGGATAGGGATGAGGGTGCCACGCATATGAGGATAGAGATGAGTGGCCCATGCATACCAGGATAGGGATGAGGGGTCATGCATACCAGGCTTATTCTCGTGTCAAAAAGTTTTCCCAGTTTTTTGTTTTAAATTTAGGTGCCTCAGCTTATATTCTGGATGGCTTATACTTGAGTATATTCAGTATTCTTGAATCACGCTCTTTACTAAGCAATTTTTTTAACAAAAGCCTGGAGGTTGTTCAGAGATGTGATATTGATGCTCTACCCTAAGCATATGTCAACAATATAAGATAAGTGGGCATACCTTCCAACTTCAACAGAATAAAAGAAGGGACAAATCTTGTGAGCGCCCCAGCAAATTACTGATCATATCCTTAGTCACACCCATTCACATCTTCTTTCTTCACCGCATGGGGAGATGTCAGAGTGGTATGGTGGCAGTGAGAGACAATTAGCAGACTGCTGCATACCAGGATAAAGATGAGGAGGCCATACATACTGGGATAGGGATGAGGGGGCCATGAATACCAGAATAGCAGTGAAGGGAACATGTATTCCAAGATGGGGATGAGGAGGCCATGCATACCAGGATAGAAATGAAAGAGCCATTCATACTGGGATGGCGATGAGGAGGCCATGCATACAAGTATAGGGATGAAGGGGCCATGTATACTAGGATGGGGATGAGGAGACCATGCATACCAGGATAGGGATGAGGGGCCCATGCATACCAGGATAGGGATGAGGGGCCTATTCATGCCAGGATAGGGAGGAGGGGCCCATACATACCAGGATAGGGATAAAGAGGCTATGCATAGCAGGATGGGGATGAGGAGGCCATGAATACCAGGACAGGGATGAGTGGGCCATGCATACCAGGATAGGGATGAGGGGGCCATGCATATGAGGAGAGAGATGAGTGGTCATGCATACCAGCCTTATACTCGTGTCAATAAGTTTCTCAATTTTTTCTGGTAAAATTAGGTGCCTCGGCTTATATTCGGGACTGCTTATACTGAAGCATATTCGGTATTCTGGAATCATGCTGTTTACTAAGCAAAATTATTTTTTTTTACAAAAGTCTGGGGGTTGTTCAGAGCTGTAATATGCTCTATCCTAAGCATACGTCAACAATATAAGATAAGTGGGCATACCTTCCAACTTCAACAGAATAGAAGAAGGGACAAATCCTGTGAGCGCCCCGGCAAACTACTGACCATATCCTTAGTCATACCCATTCACAACTTCTCTCTTCACGGCATGGGGAGATGTTAGAGTGGGTATGGTGGCAGCGAGGGACAGTCAGCAGACTGCTCAAGACAGCAGTTCGTACGCCCAAATATGGGACTTTCTCACTGTTTCTGACATGATTAAAACTAGAGCTGGGCAAACTTGTTTGGAAAACGTTGGCCAATCTTAAATTCAACATGAATGTAGCACATTCGGATTCGTGTTCGTTTTCACAAGCAAAGTCAGCAAAATTCGGTCACAGTATGGTAAATCATTGCGTTTCCACTATTGCTTTAGTTCTGACTTTGGCTAGAATAGTGGTGGTGTATGATGAGCAGAGGGGACGGTCGGACGTGTTTGATGAGTGGAGGGGGTGTGGAGAGCTTAGAGGAGTGACACGCTCTTTTTGTTTTCCCCTTAACTTATATATGTTGATTCCGGCAGCCATTTAGCCAATTCAGCAACCATCCACAACATCAGGGCTTGTGTCATTGGCTGCCAAAGTCATAAGTCTCTCCTTATAAAGAGCGGACGTGTTGTTTTGACGCCATTTTTTCAGTGTAGCAGCGCAGAGATGCCAATCCTGATGCTGCTACTGGATAGTCAGAAAGTTATTTTGGCAGTTGATTGTCAGTCAGCTAGTTCAGATACATGGGATCCTGTGTGGCTGTGAAATTGACCTTCCAGGAGATCAATAGTTTTTGCTCAGTGTGTGTGAGACACCAGGACACATTTCAGCATGTACGGTAACTCTTTTGTGCTGCTAATAGTGTGCTTGAACCAGGAGCACACATATGAGAATCTAAATTGTTAGTTCTAATACCGTTCTCCATAAAGCAGGGGACATTTCAGTATCTAATCATTTTTTGCTCATAGTTTTGCTCCGTCCATGAATCCACGTTTGAAAATCCAAATTGGTAGTTTTAATACCATGCTCCAGAAAACAAGAGATATTTCAGTTTCTAATAATTTTGTGCTCATGTTTTTGCTATGTCCATGAGTCAACATGTGAGAATCTAAAATGTTTGTGCCTAATACAATGGTCCTGAAACAAGGTCACATTTGTGCTGAAAAATATTTTGGGCTGGAAATACTTAGGAGTAGGCATGAGTAGTGTTGAGCATTCCGATACCGCAAGTATCGGGTATCGGCCGATATTAGCGGTATCGGAATTCCGATACTTAATTCCGATACTTTTTTCATATCGGATTCCGGAATCGGAATCGGAATAGGAAGTTCCCATCATGCTATGAGCCTGCTTGCTTTGATTAAGCCAATGGGAATCCTCCGAAGTGTGGGCACATCCTGTTAGGCATGTAGGCATGTTAACTATTGGCATGGCTGTGATTGGCTGCCGAAATGATGTCATGATGCACTATAAAAGCCACCGCAGCCGCCATTTCTGGTCACTCTGCTGTGAATTCAGTTAGGGACAGGCTGCTGTAGAAGACTGTGAGGGACAGTTAGAAATAGCGATTCCACCAAACATCTAGTGCTTTACCCAGGCTACATAAACCACCACTGTAGCCTTCTTTGCCCTAGCAGCAGTGTCCACAGCTGTCTGCAAGGGCTGTGTGAGTGCAGCTCACGCTGTGGAGTGGGTCCTGCAGCCACGTCAGGCTGTAGGCCACCCAGTGTGATCACTGCTGCCTCATACATCTTTTATTTTTTGAGCTGCATTTTTTACATAATTTCAATCTAGTGTGCTTCCATCCGTATCCATATACGTTGGTTGCAAACACTAGTAGTAGACAGCGGAGCCTTTCTGCAGCCTTTCAGTGCTAGTGTCCACTTTGCTGCACTGTTCACGGCTGTCTGAGAGGTCTCTGACTGTGTGTGAGTGCAGCTCACGCTGAGTAGTGTGTCCTGCAGCTACGTCTGGCTGTAGGACGCTCAGCGTGCGTCAGTGCCTCACACATATTTTTATTTGAGTGCAGCTCATTTTTTCTTCTATTAGTGTGCATCCATCCGTCTCCATCTACGGTGGTTGCAAACAATATAAAGGAGTACACAGCGGAGCCTTTCTGCAGCCTGTCAGTGCCAGTGCCCACTTAGCTGCACTGTTGACGGCTGTCTGAGAGGCCTCTGACTGTGTGTGAGTGCAGCTCACGCTGAGTAGAGTGTCCTGCAGCTACGTCTGGTTGTAGGACGCTCAACGTGCGTCACTGCCTCACACATATTTGTCTTTGAGTGCAGCTCATTTTTTCTTCTCCTATTAGTGTGCATCCATCCGTATCCATCAACATTGGTTGGTTGCAAACACTATATAGGAGTAGATAGAGGAGCCTTTTTTTCTGGCTTGTGCCCTGCCGGCGCAGCCAGATTAGTATTACCCAATTTTTTTGGAGCCTCATCTTTTGCATTGTAGGTTACCTGCCTGCATTGTAATAGCTCCAAAAAGTTGGTGATACTATCAGTTTCAATTCTTTGTTCACATACTTTGAGTTTGTTTCCAACAAAGAAACCACAAAAAAAGTTCACCAAACACTACATTTTGAACTTGTGTAGGCCACATCAGCTCCTATTAAAGTCTAGTCCACACACACACACACTTCATAAAATTAGTGTTTCTTGTACCTGTAACCAGCTGTTCAGGAATAAGCACACTAAGGCCCCCCTTTGTACTTTTTTGCCTATCTTAAGCAGTCTTGCAAGATGAAGAAGGCAGGGAGTAAGGCGCGTGGGCGTGGGCGTGGAGTTTCAGCAGGGAGAGGACGTGGGGATTCTGCAGGGAGAGGACGTGGGGATTCTACAGGTAGAGGACGTGGGGATTCTGGGCCTGCTGCGGGCACCAGTGGATCAGCATCCCCCAGTTTTAGCAGGCAACAGTCCTTTATGCGCAGCTTTGTAGGACCTCAACGTACCCCACTGCTGCGGGAGGAACAAATTGAAGCCGTTGTCGGATGGATGGCAGCTAACGCATCGACTTCAATTACTTCCGCATCCTCTCAGGGTCAGAGCACCGAAGAGCAACCATCTGTCTCTTCACCACCTGCCAAAGTGCCCAGGCAGTCAGAGAGACATGGACAGGAGCCATCACAGTCTCTACTTCTGTTCTCGGAATCTGTTGGCTTGGAAAGAGGGGGCCAGCCAAGCAGCATTCCTGAATGTGAAGAAGAGGGAGTATGCAGTGATGCGCAACTTCTTTGTCCCTCTGAATCTGAAGAGGCGAGTGGGCCAGTGCCTATGGTCAGCACACCTCAGTACGCATCAGATGATGACGAGACTCAGTTGCCACTTTCTGGTGCGTACGGTGCTGGCGAGACAACCCCGGAGAAGCAGCTGTTTGAAGAGGGGAGGGAAGATGATGAGGTCCTTGACCCATCATGGCGTGAGCAACAGGAAGGTGGTGGGAGCAGCTCGGAGGAAGAGATTCCCCTACCGGCCAAAACAGGAGGCAGAGGGAGGGGGAAGACTTGGTTGCCTGTACCCTCCACTTCGGCACCCGTTAGGAGCATTCCTCCTTCCAAAGGCAAACCGGGCGCTCACAAGAGTTGCAGTGCGTGGTCCTTTTTTGACACAGTTGCAGATGACATTTGCTTTGTCAAATGCAAGCTGTGTCATCAGAGAGTCAAAAGAGGGAGAAATGTCAGCAACCTCAATACCACAAATATGTGGAAACATGTGCGCACCAAGCACGAGTTGGAGTTGCAGAGACACCCTGAAGACGTAGGCCAACGTACAGCACCACCTACCACCTCTTCCGTTCGTGTTGGGCCCTCTTCCTCCAGCTCACACACTGCTGGTTCGGCTTCCTCACAGGATCGCCAAGGAAGAACCTCTGCCACTGTTGTCCGGAGACCCTGTCAGATTCCACCCATAGCAGCACGTTCCCATCCATCACAGCTATCGGTAGCACAGGCATGGGATAAAAGGCGCCCTTACTCGGCAAACCATCCCCGAGCACAGTCTCTGAATGCTGGCATTGCCAAACTTCTGGCAGTTGAAATGCTGTCATTCAGGCTGGTGGACACTGACACCTTCCGGGACTTAATGGCATTGGCAGTCCCCCAATACAACGTGCCCAGCCACTTTTATTTCAGCAGGCGAGCCGTCCCTGCCCTGCAGAAACATGTTGAGGGCAAAATAAAACATGCGCTACTAAACGCCGTTAGTAGCAAGGTCCACCTGACCACCGATGCGTGGACCAGTAACCATGGACAGGGACGATACCTTTCCCTCACTGCCCACTGGGTCAATGTTGTGGAGCCGGGTACGGATCTGGAGAGTGGCGCTGTACGTGTTCTTCCAACGCCACGGATTGCAGGACTCCAGTCTGTACACATAGACTCCTCCTCCTACTCAAGTTCCTCAGAAACAGCAGAGCAGGAGCCTGTTACGACCGATATGAGCACAGCCGTGGCCAAACGTCAACAGGCTGTACTCAAATTAATTTCTTTGGGGAATCGAAGCCACACAGCGCAGGAGCTCTGGAATGCTATCAAGCTGGAGAGCGATGTGTGGTTTGGGCCAGCGAATCTCCAGCCGGGCTTGGTAGTGTGTGACAATGGCCGAAATCTGGTGGCAGCTCTTGGCCTAGGCAACCTCACACACATCCCATGTCTGGCACATGTTCTTAACTTGGTCGTGCAGAGCTTTCTGAGGGACTATCCGGATCTTGCTGCACTGTTGCACAAGGTCCGCATAGAGTGCGCTCACTTGCGACGTTCCAGCACGGCAAGATCGCGCCTTGCTGCTCTGCAGCGACGATTTGGCCTTCCGGAACATCGCATCATATGTGACCTACCCACCCGGTGGAATTCAACGTTACATATGTTGGAGCGGTTGTGTGAGCAGCAGGCAGCAGTCATGGAGTACCAGCTGCATCAGGCGCAAACAAGTCGCACTGTGCGCCGTTCACACTTCAGCACCATTGAGTGGGCCTCTATGAAGGACATCTGCCTCGTTTTGCGTGCCTTCGATGAATCCACGCGGATGGCGAGTGCAGATGATGCACTAGTCAGCATGACTGTCCCCCTTATCTGCCTGCTTCAACAAACACTGCAAGCACTAAGGGATGAGGTTTCAGAAGAGGTGGAGGATGAGGAGTCCCAAATGCCATCTGCTTCTGGACAGTCTGCGCTATGTGTTTCCTCACAAAGGCCTAGGCAGGGGACACTTTGTGAGGAGGATGAGGAGGAGTCGATGGAGGAGGAAGACATCTCTCCAGAGGAGGGAGGTACACAAACCTCTACTCAGTATGTACAGCGAGGGTGGGGTGATGCAGAGCAGGCCGAGGTCACGCCTCAAACAGGGGACAGCGGTTCTTTGGCAGTTGGGAGTCTGCAGCACATGGTTGATTTCATGCTGCAGTGCCTGAGAAACGACCGCCGCATCGCCCACATTCTCGTCTCGGCTGATTATTGGGTGTACACCCTCCTAGATCCTCGCTACCGGGACAGCGTACAAAGGCTCATACCAACATTGAACCGGGAGCGTAAAATGCGGGAGTACGAAGAGTCACTGGTGCAGTCCATAATGTTTTCCATTCCACCCGACAGCATTGTTGCTAGTGCTTTACAAAGCAGCTCTGTGCGTCGAGGCAGTGGAGGAAACTCTGCACAAAGAGGGAGCAGAGGCAGCGCCGCAGCACAAGGCAAGACCACTATGGCCCAAATGTGGCAAAGTTTTGTGTGTCCACCACAATTGTCTACACCATCAGCGACGCCTCGAGTCAGCAGGAGGCAACGCTTCCGTCAGATGGTGTCAGACTACATGTCTTGCCCTGTCGCTGTACTCCCAGATGGCTCTTCCCCCTTCAAGTTTTGGGTCTCTAAGCTGGATACATGGCCAGAGCTTAGCCAGTATGCATTGGAGGTGCTGGCTTGCCCTGCTGCCAGTGTATTATCGGAACGTGTCTTTAGTGCCGCAGGTGGTGTGCTAACAGACCGTCGCACGCGACTATCTTCCGATAATGTTGACCGGCTGACTTTTCTGAAAATGAACAAGGCCTGGATCTCCAAAGACTTTGCCATTCCTCTTACAGACTAAATTAGTGGTTGGCAACTGTATCCAGGTCTGCTGGTGTGTTCATTTTTCTACCACCTGAACTATAATCCCTTTGCTTCAACACAGCCAGTTGTCGCTCAGATGTGTCGTCTGCACAGAGAAACACACTAGCTCCTGTGTTAGTGGGGTTCAGTAATGCCAGCTGATCCCCTGCTGTGTGGACGGCAAAGTCACCAGCTCCATCAACATTCAAACCACTACTGATTTTTAACCGTGCCCAACTTAGGTCTCTGGCTCCACTGTCTCTACTATTTCCCCTGACCTCCAACCCCGCCATCTACATCTCTGAAGTGGCGTCAGCACAATCTACACTTGTTCCTGTGTTCCTGTGGCTCAGTCCCATCAGTTTATCCCCTGATGTGTGTCCGGCAAGGTCTCCTGCTCTGTCCACATTCCCATAACCAGTAGTGGGAATGAGGACAGAGCTGGCGAACTTGCCGGACAAACATCAGGGGATCAACTGACGGGACTGAGCACCAGTAACACAGGAACAAGTGTAGATTGTGCTGACGCCACTTCAGAGATGTAGCTGGCGGGGTTGGAGGCCAGGGTAAATAGTAGAGACAGTGGAGCCAGAGGCCTAAGTGGAGCATGGTTAGAATCAGTAGTAGTCCACAACCTCCATAAAAACCGCTGCCCATTGGCCTCTGCATGCGGCATGCGTAATCCTGGGCTCCAACAGCGTCAGTTGGTGTTCAGAAGTGTCGTCTCCACAGAGCCAAACACATTCGTTAGAGTGTTAGTGGGGTTCAGCACTGCCAGCTGTTCCCCTGCTGTGGAGATGGCAAGTCTCCTGCTGCCTTCACCTGCCAAAATCCAGTAGGGCCCAGCCTGCTCCTCGCCTAATCCTGGGCTCCAACAGCGTCAGTTGGTGTTCAGAAGTGTCGTCTCCACAGAGCCAAACACCTTCGTTAGAGTGTTAGTGGGGTTCAGCACTGCCAGCTGTTCCCCTGCTGTGGAGATGGCAAGTCTCCTGCTGCCTTCACCTGCCAAAATCCAGTAGGCCCCAGCCTGCTCCTCGCCTAATCCTGGGCTCCAACAGCGTCAGTTGGTGTTCAGAAGTGTCGTCTCCACAGAGCCAAACACCTTCGTTAGAGTGTTAGTGGGGTTCAGCACTGCCAGCTGTTCCCCTGCTGTGGAGATGGCAAGTCTCCTGCTGCCTTCACCTGCCAAAATCCAGTAGGCCCCAGCCTGCTCCTCGCCTAATCCTGGGCTCCAACAGCGTCAGTTGGTGTTCAGAAGTGTCGTCTCCACAGAGCCAAACACCTTCGTTAGAGTGTTAGTGGGGTTCAGCACTGCCAGCTGTTCCCCTGCTGTGGAGATGGCAAGTCTCCTGCTGCCTTCACCTGCCAAAATCCAGTAGGCCCCAGCCTGCTCCTCGCCTAATCCTGGGCTCCAACAGCGTCAGTTGGTGTTCAGAAGTGTCGTCTCCACAGAGCCAAACACCTTCTTTAGAGTGTTAGTGGGGTTCAGCACTGCCAGCTGTTCCCCTGCTGTGGAGATGGCAAGTCTCCTGCTGCCTTCACCTGCCAAAATCCAGTAGGCCCCAGCCTGCTCCTCGCCTAATCCTGGGCTCCAACAGCGTCAGTTGGTGTTCAGAAGTGTCGTCTCCACAGAGCCAAACACCTTCGTTAGAGTGTTAGTGGGGTTCAGCACTGCCAGCTGTTCCCCTGCTGTGGAGATGGCAAGTCTCCTGCTGCCTTCACCTGCCAAAATCCAGTAGGCCCCAGCCTGCTCCTCGCCTAATCCTGGGCTCCAACAGCGTCAGTTGGTGTTCAGAAGTGTCGTCTCCACAGAGCCAAACACCTTCGTTAGAGTGTTAGTGGGGTTCAGCACTGCCAGCTGTTCCCCTGCTGTGGAGATGGCAAGTCTCCTGCTGCCTTCACCTGCCAAAATCCAGTAGGCCCCAGCCTGCTCCTCGCCTAATCCTGGGCTCCAACAGCGTCAGTTGGTGTTCAGAAGTGTCGTCTCCACAGAGCCAAACACATTCGTTCAAGTGTTAGTGGGGTTCATCATTGCCAGCTGATCCCCTGCTGTGGAGATGGCAGTCTCTCCTGCTGTCTCCGCATTACAAAGACAGTAGGCCTCTGCCTACACCCTCCTATTTCCTGGGCTTCAACACAGCCAGTTGTAGTTCGGAAGTGCCGTCCACACGGAAAGAGATACTTGCTCCCGTGTCTCAGTGGGGTTCAGTAATGTCAGCTGATCCCCTGCTGTGTGGATGGCAGTCTCTCCTGCTGTCACCTCATTCAAAATACAGTAGGCCTCTGCCTACACCCTCCTATTTCCTGGGCTTCAACACAGCCAGTTGTAGTTCGGAAGTGCCGTCCACACGGAAAGAGATACTTGCTCCCGTGTCTCAGTGGGGTTCAGTAATGTCAGCTGATCCCCTGCTGTGTGGATGGCAGTCTCTCCTGCTGTCACCTCATTCAAAATACAGTAGGCCTCTGCCTACACCCTCCTATTTCCTGGGCTTCAACACAGCCAGTTGTAGTTCGGAAGTGCCGTCCACACGGAAAGAGATACTTGCTCCCGTGTCTCAGTGGGGTTCAGTAATGTCAGCTGATCCCCTGCTGTGTGGATGGCAGTCTCTCCTGCTGTCACCTCATTCAAAATACAGTAGGCCTCTGCCTACACCCTCCTATTTCCTGGGCTTCAACACAGCCAGTTGTAGTTCGGAAGTGCCGTCCACACGGAAAGAGATACTTGCTCCCGTGTCTCAGTGGGGTTCAGTAACGTCAGCTGATCCCCTGCTGTGTGGATGGCAGTCTCTCCTGCTGTCACCTCATTCAAAATACAGTAGGCCTCTGCCTACACCCTCCTATTTCCTGGGCTTCAACACAGCCAGTTGTAGTTCGGAAGTGCCGTCCACACGGAAAGAGATACTTGCTCCCGTGTCTCAGTGGGGTTCAGTAATGTCAGCTGATCCCCTGCTGTGTGGATGGCAAAGTCTCCTGCTGCCTACACAGTCGTACCACTACTGATTTTTAACCGTGCTCCAATTAGGCCTGTGGCTCCACTGTCTCTCGTATTTCCCCTGTCCTCCAACCCTGCCAGTTACAGCTCCGAAGTGGCGTCTGCACAATCCACACTTGTTCCTGTGTTACAGGTGTTCAGTCCGGTCAGTTAATCCCCTGATGTGTGTCCGGCAATGTCGCCTGCTCTGTCCACATTCCCATTATGGGAATGTGGACAGAGCAGGCGACATTGCCGGACACACATCAGGGGATTAACTGACCGGACTGAACACCTGTAACACAGGAACAAGTGTGGATTGTGCAGACGCCACTTCGTAGCTGTAACTGGCGGGGTTGGAGGACAGGGGAAATACGAAAATCAGTGAAGCCACAGGCCTAAGTGGAGCTTGGTTCAAATTAGTAGTCTACAACCGATCTTAAAATTTCTTCAATGCAGCCTCAGCCTGCTCCGTGCTTGTCCCTGGGCTTCAACACAGCCAGTTATTGCTCGGAAGTGCCGTCTTCACAGAGTAAAACACTAGCTCCTGTGTTTGTGGGGTTCAGTAACGTCAGCTGTTCCCCTGCTGTTTTGATGGCAATCTGTCCTGCTGCCTCCCAATTGACAGCACATCAGGCCTCAGCCTGCTAAGTGCTTGTCCTGGGCTCCAACATCGCCAGTTGCTGCTCATAACTGACTTTGGCACGGGTACTCCCTCCTGCCCAGCTTGGTTCCAGCCCTGCCTGCTGTTTCCGGGAAGTGTCAATGTCAGTTTGCCACCCCAAGTTGCCATGTCGTGTTGCGGTTGGGTTAGCCGAGGCTAGGGTGCCAGCAGTTTAGGTGCTTCCTATGTGGACTGCGGGTTCTGGTAAGAAAGGTTTGTTCCATAGTTCCAGTAGGACAAGCACCCCCTGTAGGACTGTGTGATTCGGTAACTGCGGCCAGCTTGCGGCATGCCAACTTTGCTTTTCAGGGGTAACTTCTGATACCCCTCCGGGTTCCAGCACCGTCAGCTGGTTCTCATCAGAGCCTTTGGCCTAGGTGCCTCCATCTCGGTATCCGAGTTCCGGCAACGTCTGCTGGTCCTTGGTAGTGCTTTGTAGCACAGGTACCTCCTGCTTAGTAACCGGGTTCCAGCACCGTCAGCTGGTCCTCGGTTGTGCCATTGGCTCTTATTCCTTCTGCTGCCCCTCCGGGTGCCAGCACTGTCAGCTGGTCCTCGCTATTTCCATTTGCTCTTGCAGCTTATGCTACCCCTCCGGGTTCCAGCACCGTCAACTGGTTCTCGTCAGAGCCTTTGGCCTAGGTGCCTCCATCTCGGTATCCGAGTTCCGGCAACGTCTGCTGGTCCTTGGTAGTGCTTTGTAGCACAGGTACCTCCTGCTTAGTAACCGGGTTCCAGCACCGTCAGCTGGTCCTCGGTTGTGCCATTGGCTCTTATTCCTTCTGCTGCCCCTCCGGGTGCCAGCACTGTCAGCTGGTCCTCTCTATTTCCATTTGCTCTTGCAGCTTATGCTACCCCTCCGGGTTCCAGCACCGTCAGCTGGTTCTCGTCAGAGCCTTTGGCCTAGGTGCCTCCATCTCGGTATCCGAGTTCCGGCAACGTCTGCTGGTCCTTGGTAGTGCTTTGTAGCACAGGTACCTCCTGCTTAGTAACCGGGTTCCAGCACCGTCAGCTGGTCCTCGGTAGTGCCATTGGCTCTTGTTCCTTCTGCTGCCCCTCCGGGTGCCAGTACCGTCAGATGGTTCAAGAGGACAAAGAACAGGAAGACAACCACCAAGATGCAGAACAACAAGAGAGAGAAGACAAAGAAGCATAAAAAAAACAAAGCAGAAGAACATTAAGCATAAGACTAATACTCTGAGCAAATGATATTATCTTATTTATAAGCAGAAGAAGACTAAGCAGTGTATGGGGGTGAGTCCGTTCCTCCTCGTGGTGCCCCTGGAAAAGGCCTGCTGCTGCAGGCCAAACTGAACGCGGACAAATCCTGTTGTAAATCTTTTGTGACAGGCAGAACGGAAGGTGTAAACTTCTAACTTTTCTAGATAACAACTACAGGAATGCCTGACACAAACAAGAATATGATGAAGAAGAATAGGAAGAAGATGAAGAAGCTGAATATGTAGAATAATAATTGTTGAATAAGAAGAATATGAAGAATGTAAGAAAAGGAAGAAGAAGAAGAAGAAGAAGAAGAAGAAGAAGAATGTAAAAAAAGGAAGTAGAAGAAGAATGTAAAAAAAGGAAGTAGAAGAAGAAGAAGAAGAATGTAAAAAAAGGAATAAGAAGAAGAATGTAAAAAAAGGAAGTAGAAGAAGAAGAAGAAGAATGTAAAAAAAGGAAGTAGAAGAAGAAGAAGAATGTAAAAAAAGGAAGTAGAAGAAGAAGAAGAAGAATGTAAAAAAAGGAAGTAGAAGAAGAAGAAGAAGAATGTAAAAAAAGGAAGTAGAAGAAGAAGAAGAAGAATGTAAAAAAAGGAAGTAGAAGAAGAAGAAGAAGAATGTAAAAAAAGGAAGTAGAAGAAGAAGAAGAAGAAAGAAGAAAGAAGAAGAAGACATACATGTCTGGCAAAATATAAATGAGGATAACATAGTCAATATCTTTGTAACTCCTAACATCTTTAAAAAAAAAGTTTAATTCCTGCTATTCCATTTGATTGGGCTAAACCTCTATGGCTTTAATGTCTCCTCCACCTCCCACAATACATTCTACATTATTCTTAGTTGTTTTTCTTCATGTAGAATTAACCTACAAGGAAAGAAAGGGTTTTTTTTAATTCCGATATTTTGGCCCCATTGACTTGCATTGGTTCCCGGTATCGGAATCGGCGATACCGATACTTTTTTTTAAGATCGGCCGATCCATTCCGATCCGATATTTTCAAGTATCGGCTGGTATCGCTCAACTCTAGGCGTGAGTCCATATTTGTACCAAATATGTTAGAACCATGAGTAAGGACCAAAGTCCATAGGAGAAGATCCCAAAACAATGTGGACAATGTCAGAGTACAGACTGGAACCTAGGTACCCCAAAAATGGTATACAACGTACTTCTTATAAAAACTATACATTTTATTGAACATATTTAAAAATTGTTTTAATCATGTAAAGATAACTTAAAAAAGACAGTAACCAGTATCAGCAGAATGGTGAAGACTAGTGATGGGCGAGCTCTAAAATGTACGGGTGCTCGTTGCTCGGGTCGGGCAGATTGGAATGCTCGGGTGCTCGACCCAAGCAATGATCCCAATGTAAGTCTGTAGGAAAACCAAGCATTTTTGCCTCGACTTCCCCCAAGGGTCCTTTTAGGGTCCAAAAACATCTGGAATCGATGGAAACAGTGCTCAAATGACATAGGAACATCATGGGAAATACCCCTGGAAGCATTTCTGACTCCCTGGTCACAGTAGTGAACAATGTTGCCAGAGACTTACGCCACTTTTACAGGCGCACAATGAAACATACACAAACGAAATCAAAATGGATTTTCCTGGGAAATATGTTAAGGAACATCCTTTCCAGGGTAATGATTTGTATGTAAGGCAAAATAAATTACCCAAAACAAAGATTTTCCTCCAGCACTTGGGCTATGTTCACACGTAGAGTTTTTGATGCATTTTTCAACTTTAGCATTGTTTTCAATCAAGCGAAATGCATTCACTAGGAAATGTAATTTTAACATTTTACAACCTTATCTGGCCATGTGGTGTATGACACATCATCAGACACATCCAGTTTCATTGATGAAAGAGGGACTCTGAAAATAACAAAGCCTATATTTATAGATCCAACAGTCGTCAGTATAATTAGAAAGCCATCAGACGTCTATGCTTTGTTGTTCCCATTATTAAACAATGGATCTCTTATACTGTTATTGCATATGCAGTGAGTGGCTGGGCTGCCCAAAATTTGGACGCACCCCAATAACCCATTGAACAGACCTCCTGGATGGCCAGATGAAACCAAATTTCCCATTATTAGTCATTTGGTATTCCCATAATGTTTGCTCATGAAGTGAACGCAAGGCCTGCTCCAAATTAGGATGCACTCCAAAAACCCGTTGAACAGATGTCCTTGATTGGCCACATGAAACCAAAGTTCCCAGTATTTATTTGGCACTCCCATACTGTTTGCCTATGCATTGAATGCAAGGCCTGCCCTGCACCAAAATTACATGCACCCCAATTATCCTTTGAACCGAGGTACTGGATGTCCACATGAAACCAAAGTTCCCATTATTCATTTGGCCCTCCCATACTGTTTCCCTATGCATTGAATGCAAGACCTACCCTGCACCAAAGTTACTTGCATCCCAATAAGACATTGAACCCATGTACTGGATGGCCACATGAAAACTAAGTTCCCATTATTCATTTGATCCTCCCATACTGTTTGCCTACGCATTGAATGCAAGGCCTGCCCTACCCAAAGTTACATGTACCCTAATAACCCTCTGAACCGATGTCTTGAATGGCCATATGAAAACAAAGGTCCCATTACTAGTCATTTGGTACTCCCATAAAGTTTGCCCATGAAGTGAATGCAAGGCCTGCCACAAATTTGCACGCATCCCAAGCCTCCTTGAAATAAATGTGAAATTATGGCCTCTGAAAAATGTTTTCCCAGTTTAAAGAAGCGGGTCTCCTATACTTGTAATGCTCATGCAGTAAGTGTATGGGCTGACAAACATTTCCCCTGGGGGGGGGTACACAGCAACATATTGTGTAAACTTTTTTTTTTTTACAGCCATCATAAACACCCTTGAAAACAATAACTTGGTTTCCTACACACTTGTTGCTGGGAAGGTGCAGTTTTGTAGCAGAAATATGGTGGACGTGTTGTTGGATGAAGTGGCCTGGAAAAGGATCATGGTCACGGTGGGAATGGGAACGTACAGGATTAATAACAGGGGGGATATTTGAGGTCTGAGATCCAGGATCCGGCCTATAATGATTAGTCATTTACCCACCACCAATTACCAGAATGCGTTTGATGCCCGTCAGAAGATAGGTGTAACAGATGCGCGTCTGAAGCTAGGCATAAAAGATGCCCGTGAGAAATTGTTTGCCAAAGACGCACATTTCCGTATAAAGGGTAAAGTGCAAGATAATAGTTTCTGAATTCTAGAAAGCAGCAGATCAGTTTTGGAGGAAAACCAAACAAACTGATGGATGCTCGTGAAAAACAAAGATTAAAGAGGAGTGCACCTGCCGTAACTATCAACTCATCCATGGCACAAGGTTGTTCATCTTCACCCATAAATCTTACCAAGACCATCTAAATTTCACAGCCGAAAACTATTTCTTCCAGTATAACGAACACTGTTAAAGGAATGCGAATAAACGTAGTTAACTACGAACCAGGGAAATCACAGATTTGCTCTTTACAAGATATGGACGATGATGGTATTGATGATCACTTGGAACTTTCCCACATCCATACCAAGAAGATGAAGATCACAGCTGCCAACACTGTGCAAAAAAAGGCTTGGAATGTCTGGAAATTAATTTTCTCTTGGGCAAACTTCACCTTTTACTAAAGTGGTACAGAATGATGCACACACAGCTCTCATGTCTACTCAGCATGAGACTTCGCCACCACAAAGGCTTTAATATGTCACAGACACTTGTCAAAAATGAGGACAGTTCTTCAGTAGGGCCGACTCCTAAAGAACCTGTCTTTAGCCCTTTAGAAGGCACAAAAATGATAATTAATAATTTGCATCCAAGAGTCACAGAGGAAGATATCATGTAGCGTTTCTGTGTATGCTTTGCATTGAAGCACGCCTGCTTTTTGAGTTCCGGAGTTCCAGAGTTTGTGTTCGTAAGAAAGGAAGATGCAGTTGGTGCCTACAAAAAAATACAACAACAGATACCTAGACGGACAACCAATGAAATGCAATCTACATTTGAATGATTGTGTGTTAACATCAGAGCAGCCCATCCTTCTAAGATTAAGTGACACCCCATCAAAGAAGGAAGATGAATCTACAAAATACACAACCTCCTCCAGTGTTGCTTCAAATCCACCGACTGAAGTTAAGTTGATCCTGATACTATCTTTAGGCACTCTTTAAATCCTCTGGGTCATCAGCAGTCATCCAACTAACTGCATTTAAGATTAAGCTCTGATGAGACCACCACAAATTGGACACTGTAGTAAGAGACATTCCCAATTCACATATGGGCCCAGAGACTCCTTTAAAAAAATCCTTCATTTTGCTTCTTGGGTTTTGTTAGGCGCTGATCACCATCAGGTAGTTGATGTTTGAAGGAGCCTAGCATCAGGCATTGGACAATCAATCCTTTTCCTATCATTGTAGTACAGGTCACCTTTACTGTGGGGCAGTTGCTGTTAGGGACGGCGGAACGCACCAAATATAAATAATAGGAGGTGCGTTCGCCGCTCGGGGTCCACTGTGCGGTAGGTGACTAGACCGCTGCTGGACAATGGCAGATGCACCAGAAGGTGCCGTAGTGCGCACCGGTTAACGTCACCCGAACGCTAGGAGCGGCTCTGTTCAGACACAGCGTCGCTTGGCAAAAATATATGCAAAGGCGCTGGCCCTGTTAACGTCACAGGAGCCGGCGTGTGGCATCGCAGCCGCGAACACCAATAGCTGCTGGTATTGCAGCGCAGCGGCAGCTAAAGCCGCAAGCATCGGTGCCGAGAACCGGGCACCGACGGACGCTAGTGTAGGCGTGGATCGCACAATGGCATGTAGCTTGCCACAACCTGGAGCTGACTAACCCAACACACAGTCACCAATCGTATTATCCAAGGGAAGAGGTTTCATAATAAGTCAGACACCAGTCCATGCATCCATCACAATACACACACAGCATAATATGCTACACTAGCACATGGCCGAGCCGCCATGCGGGCTTTTTATAGCCATGCGCTTCCGGGACCTTCCAGTACCCTGGAAAGGACCAATCAGATCCGACGCAGGACCTGAGCATGTGACCCCTGCTCTCCAGTGAGAGGTCACCTTGCGGGCATGCCCAGTTGCACGGCATGAGGACTTAGCCTTTGGAGCGGTTCCCTGCAGAACAGGATGCGCTACCATTGCTGCACCAGAGGTGGCAGCAACATCCAGGCTGTCTGAGCAAGTCTGAGTAGCACGCCTGGCTCGCTGTGATTTCTGAGCAGCACCCGGAGCGGTCGGAGGAGAATGGGAGACCACTGGATGTCTGGCTCTGGATTCCCGCTGTGCAGTGTCCGGAATCCGGCGCCTAACATTACCCCCCTCCTAAGGCCCCCTCCCCTCTGCGCTTCACTGCGCTCAAAAGCCGCGATCAGGAGTGGTGCGTGGATATTCTCCACCGGCTCCCAGGTTCGAGCCTCAGGCCCATGACCCTTCCAATCCACTAAATAACATTTTTTGCCACCGACAAACCTGCGCCCTACAATGGCATTAACCTCAAACTCGTCAGACGATAAGTCTGATGACCCGGCCGATGAATCAGAAAACCGGACCATGTGAACTGGTTTGAGGAGGGACACATGAAACACGTCCGAAATGGCTAAATGTGAAGGAAGAGCCAGGCGGTAGACCAGCGAGCTAATTCGCTCAAGGACCTTGAAAGGTCCAATATATCGCGGCGCGAACTTAAGGGACTCGACCCGTAGTTTGATGTTTCGGGTGGAGAGCCACACCATGTCGCCAGGGGAGAAGATTGGAGCGGGTCGCCTATGCGTGTCAGTGGACGCCCTCATCCTCTCCTTAGAGGCATGGATAGCATCCTGAGTGCGATCCCAGATGTCCCGGGCCTCCACTGCCCAGTCTGACACCCTGGAGTCAGTGGAGGACACTGGCATTGGGACAGGGACGCGTGGATGTTGGCCGTAGTTTAAGAGGAAGGGCGTCTGTCCAGTGGAATCAGCCACCGCATTGTTTAGGGCAAATTCAGCCCAAGGTAGCAAGGATGCCCAGTCATCCTGCCTGGCAGAGACAAAATGCCGTAGGTAGGTGACCAAGGTCTGATTGGCTCTCTCGACCAAGCCATTAGTCTCGGGATGGTAGGCGGAGGACAGATTTAGCTCGATGCTGAGAAGGCTGCAGAGCTCCCTCCAAAACCGTGACGCATACTGGGGACCTCGGTCACTCACGATTTTGTCCGGCATGCCATGCAAACGGAATATGTGCTTAACCCCTTTCTGCCATTAGACGTACTATCCCGTCCATGTGCCCTGGGACTTAATTCCCAAGGACGGGATAGTACATCTAATGCGATCAGCGGCGCCCACGTGGTGAGCGCCGCTGATCGCGGCCGGGTGTCAGCTGATTATCACAGCTGACACCCGGCACAATGTGTCAGGGGCGGTCACGGACCGCCCCCGACACGTTAACCCCTTGTACACCGCGATCAAACATGATCGCGGTGTACCGGGAGTTAAAGGGAAGCATCGGCAGGGAGGGGGCTCCCTCCGTGCTTATCTGACCCCCCCACTGCAGCGCAATGTGCAGCGCTGCTGCCGGGGGCTCTTTCCCTACAGGCCCCCGGATCCAAGATGGCGACGGGGGCCTTCGGGGGCCTGTAGGGAGCTGACTTCCTCACTGCCTGCAAAGCGCAGGCATGAGAAAGTCTGCAGAACTGCCTGTGAAAGAGTGCATATCTGTCACAGTGATCTGTGATGTGACAGATCAGCGATCTGTCACAGGACAGTGATGTCCCACCTGGGACTATGTAATAAAGTAAAAAAAAAAAAGTGTAAAAATAATTTTAAAAAAATCGCTAAATAAATTAGTAAAAAAAAAAATATATATTCCCCAATAAATTCATTTTTTGAAAATAAAAAAAAAAAAACAATAAAAGTACACATATTTGGTATCGCCGCGTCCGTAGCGACCCGCCCTATAAAACTGTCCCATTAGTTAACCCCTTTAGAGAACCCCTTAAAAAATAAAAATAAAAACGAAGCAAAACATAATGATTTATTATCATACCACCGAACAAAAAGTGCAATAACACGCGATCAAAAAGACGCATATAAATATCCATGGTACCGCTGAAAACGTCATCTTGTCCCGCAAAAAACGAGCCACCATACAGCATCATCCGCAAAAAATAAAAAAGTTATAGCTCGCAGAATAAAGCGAAGCAAAAATAATTATTTTTTATATAAAATTGTTTTCATTGCAAAAACCGACAAAACATAAAAAAACAACCTAAATGAGGTATCGCTGTAACTGTACCGACGCGAAGAATAAAACCGCTTTATCAATTTTACCGCACGCGGAACGGTGTAAACGCACCCCCCAAAAGAAATTCATGAAACGCTGGTTTTTGTTCATTCTGCGTCCCAAAAATCGGAATAAAAAGCGATCAAAAAATGTCACGTGCCCAAACATGGTACCGATAAAAACGTCAACTCGTCCCGCAAAGAATAAGACCTCACATGACTCGGTGGGTCAAAATACGGAAAAATTATAGCTCTCAATATGTGGTGATGCAAAAACTATTTTTACAATAAAAAGCGTCTTTTAGCGTGCGACAGCCGCCAAACATAAAAACCGCCATAAATAGTAAATCAAACCCCCCGTTATCACCCCCTTAGTTAGAGAAAAATAATAAAATTAAAAAAAAGTATTTATTTCCATTTTCCCATTAGGGTTAGGGTTAGGGTTAGGGCTAGGGCTAGGGTTAGGGTTAGGGCTAGGGTTAGGGCTCAGATTAGGGTTAGGGGTGTGTTGGGGTTAGGGTTGGAGTTATAATTGGGGGGTTTCCACTGTTTGGGCACATCAGGTGCTCTCCAAATGCAACATGGTGTCTGATCTCAATTCCAGCCAATTCTGCGTTGAAAAAGTCAAATGGTGCTCCTTCCCTTCCAAGCTCTGCCATACGCCCAAACAGTGTTTTACCTCCACATATAGGATATCAGCATACTCAGGACAAATTGCAAAACAACTTTTGGGGTCTAATTTCTCCTGTTACCCTTAGGAAAATAAAAAATTGGAGGCAAAAATATCATTTTTGTGGAAAAAAATGATTTTTTTATTTTCACGCCCAGGCGTTATAAACTTCTGTGAAGCACTTGGGGGTTCAAAGTGCTCACCACACATCTAGATAAGTTCCGTGGGGGGTCTAGTTTCCAAAATGGGGTCACTTGTGGGGAGTTTCAATAGTTTAGGTACATCAGGGGCTCTCCAAACGCACATGACACCCGCAGACCAATCCATCAAAGTCTGCATTCCAAAACATCACTACTTCCCTTCCGACCCCCGACATGTACCCATACAGTAGTTTTCTCCCACATATGAGGTATCAGCGTACTCAGGACAAATTGGACAACAACTTTTGGGGTCCAATTTCTCCTGTTACCCTTGGGAAAATAAAAAAATTGGAGACTAATTGATCATGTTTGTGGAAAAAATACGATTTTTTTATTTTCATGCCTGGGCATTATATACTTCTGTGAAGCCCTTGGGGGTTCAAAGTTCTCAGCACACATCTAGATAAGTTACTTAGGGGGTCTAGTTTCCAAAATGGGGTCATTTGTGGGGGTTTTTCACTGTTTAGGTACATTAGGGACTCTCCAAAGGCAACATGACACCCGCAGACCATTCCATCAAAGTCTGCATTCCAAAACGTCAATACTTCCCTTCCGAGCCCCGACGTGTGCCCATACAGTAGTTTTCTCCCACATATGGGGTGTCAGCGTACTCAGGACAAATTGGACAACAAATTTTGGGGTCCAATTTATCCTGTTACCCTTGGGAAAATAAAAAAAATGGGTACTAAAAGATGATGTTTGTTGAAAAAATACGATATTTTTATTTTCACGCCCGGTCGTTATAAACTTCTGTGAAGCACTGGGGGGTTCAAAGTGCTCACCACACATCTAGATAAGTTCCTTAGGGGTCTAGTTTCCAAAATGGGGTCACTTGTGGGGGGTTTCCACTGTTTAGGTACATCAGGGGCTCTCCAAAAGCAACATGACACCCGCAGACCATTCCATCAAAGTCTGCATTCCAAAACGTCACTACTTCCCTTCCGAGCCCCGACGTGTGTCCATACAGTAGTTTTCTCCCACATATGAGGTATCATCGTACTCAGGACAAATTGGACAACAACTTTTGGGGTCCAATTTCTCCTTGTACCCTTGGGAAAATGAAAAAATTGGTGACTAAAAGATCATGTTTGTGGAAAAAATACGATTTTTGTATTTTCACGCACGGGTGTTATAAACTTCTGTGAAGCACTGGGGGGTTCAAAGTGCTCACCACACATCTAGATAAGTTCCTTGGGGGGTCTAGTTTCCAAAATGGTGTCATTTATGGGGGGGTTTCTACTGTTTTGGTACATCAGGGGCTTTCCAAAAGCGACATGGTGTCCGATCTCAATTCCAGCCAAAAACTTCAAATGGTGCTGCTTCCCTTCCGAGCTCTGCCATGCGCCCAAATAGTGGTTTACCCCCACATCTGGGGTATCAGCGCACTCAGGACAAATTGCACAATATCTTTTAGGGTCCTGTTACCCTTGGAAAAATAAGAATTGAGGGTGAAAAGATCATTTTTGTGGAAAAAATATGATTTTTTAATTGTATGGCTGTATGGTATAAACTTCTGTGAAGCCCTTGGGGGTTCAAAGTTCTCACCACACATCTAGATAAGTTCCTTGGGGGTTCTAGTTTCCAAAATGGTGTCATTTGTGGGGGGTTTCTACTGTTTTGGTACATCAGGGGCTTTCCAAACGCGACATGGTGTCCGATCTCAATTCCAGCCAAAAACGTCAAATGGCGCTGCTTCCCTTCCGAGCTCTGCCATGCGCCCAAATAGTCATTTACATCCACATATGGGGTATCAGTGTACTCAGGACAAATTGCACAATAACTTTTAGGGACCTATTACCCTTGGAAAAATAAAAATTGGGGGTGAAAAGATCATTTTTGTGGAAAAAATATGATTTTTTAATTGTACCGCTGTACGTTATAAACTTCTGTGAAGCCCTTGTGGGTTCAAAGTTCTCACCACATATCTAGATAAGTTCCTTGGGGGGTCTAGTTTCCAAAATGGGGTCACTTGGGGGGGTTTCCACTGTTTAGGTACATCAGAGGCTCTCCAAACACGACATGGCGTCCGATCTGAATTCCAGCCAATTTTGCATTGAAAAAGTCAAATGGCGCTCTTTCCCTGCTGAGGTCTGCCATGCGCCGAAACAGTGGTTCCCCCCCACATATCAGGTATCGGTGTACTCAGGACAAATTGCACAATAACTTTTGCAGTCCAATTTCTCCTGTTACCCTTGGTAAATTAAAAAAAATTGAACCTGAAGTATTTTTTTAGTGAAAAAAAGTAAAATGTTCATTTTTTTTTAAATATTCAAAAAATTCCTGCGACGCACCTAAAGGGTTAATAAACTTCTTGAATGTGGTTTTGAGCACCTTAAGGGGTGCAGTTTTTAGAATGGTGTCACTTTTGGGTATTTTCTATCATATAGACCCCTCAAAGTGGCTTCAAATGTGATGTGGTCCGTAAAAATAAAATGGTGTTGCAAAAATGAGAAACCGCTGGTCAACTTTTAACCCTTATAACTTCCTAACAAAAAAATTTTTGGTTTCAAAATTGTGCTGATGTAAAGTAAACATGTGGGAAATGTTACTTATTCAGTTTTTTGTGTGCTATATCTCTGTGATTTAAGGGCATAAAAATTCAAAGTTGGAAAATTGCGAAATTTTCAAAATTTTTGCCAAATTTCCATTTTTTTCACAAATAAACGCAAGTTATTTGAATTAAATTTTACCACTAACATGAAGTACAATATGTCACGAGAAAACAATGTCAGAATCACCGGGATCCATGGAAGCGTTTCAGAGTTACTACCTCATAAAGGGACAGTGGTCAGAATTGTAAAAATTGGCCTGGTCATTAAAGTGCAAACCACCCTTTGGGCTTAAGGGGCTAATAAACAAAGTGGCCAGAACTCGAGCGGAAGGCAGGCGTGCGAATGGCACCAGGTGCACCATTTTGGAAAAATGGTCGGTGACCACCCAGATGACTGTACTGCCACCAGACTTGGGCAGGCCAACTATGAAATCCATGCCAAATATCTCCCACAGTCTATCCGCCACTGGCAGGGGATACAACAGCCCCGCCGGCCTCTGTCTAGAGGGTCTGTTTCGAGCACACAAGATGCATGCTTGCACGTATTCCTTGACATCTCGAGCCATATGTGGCCACCAATATGACCTTGCCAGGAGTTCGGTGGTCCGTTTATTGCCAAAATGACCACCCACCCTGGAGGCATGTGCCCAGGCGATGACCTCCGGCCGTAGCTGAGGAGGCACCAAGGTCTTGCCTGGTGGCACTGACTCGAGAGCGACTGGAGCCACGGTCGTAAAACTCTCCGGCGGGAGAATTAACCGAGGCTCAGCCTCTCCTTCTTCCGCCAAGGCCACCGAGCGTGAGAGAGCATCCGCACGGACGTTCTTCTCTCCAGAAAGGTAGTGCAGGGTGAAGCGGAAGCGGGAAAAGAAGAGCGACCACCTAGCCTGACGGGAGTTCAGGCGCTGGGCAGTCTGTAAATAGACCAGATTTTTATGGTCCGTATATACTGTGAGAATCATGTGGGAATAGTGGATGAGGGCAGGTATATCTCGCCCAGATTCCTTTCCTATGTGGCCTAGTCTGATCAGTATCACACCTGCTTGCTAATGGATAATGGGAGGTGGATATAAAAGGATGCAAGGTGGTTGTGTGAGTGTCTCAGCCTGGGAACACAGAGAGCCTGTCTGTGTGAGAGACACACACGTGAGTGGAAGCAGTGCCCACTGCAACTGTGGTTTGACTGGACGGGAGAAGCCCGCCAGTTGGTAGTTAGGTTGTACTTTGTTTAGTTAGTGCCGGACAGGCAAGGATTTGTTTTATGTTTTATTTCCTTTTGCATTGCTTTCACCTTGAATAAACCTGACCCAGTGTCAGTTATACCCGAATCCAGCTCTGCGCCTGAGTTTCATGCTGAACGCACGTGACCTTTGACCCCAGCAAAGGCGATCCCGGAGTGTTTTATCACATTGTGGTGGAGAACGCGGGCATCACGTTGCAAGCATGAGCATGGAGGACGTGGTGAAAGCGCTGGTACAGTCCACCGCTGTCCAGCAAGAAGCTAATCGGGTGATGATGGCCCAGCTGAAGGAGTTGGTGGACATGACAGCTACCGATCGTTCGCTTCTCCAGCAGGTGGCGCAGCGCCTGGCAAGCCTACATGAGGTTAACCTGGAAGCCGAGTCGAGAGTGATTCACGTGAGTCGGTACTGGCAGAAGATGACGACCGAAGATGACGTCGAGGCATACCTGTCCACGTTTGAATGGACGGCGGTACAAGAAAAATGGCCGAAGGCACGGTGGGCCGGCCTGATTGCCCCGTTTCTTTCCGGTGAGGCCCAAAAGGCTTATTATGACTTAGAGCCTGAAGCCACGCAGGACTTTGACAAATTGAAAGCCGAGATCTTGGCCCGGCTGGGAGTGACGACCGCTGTCCGTGCACAGAGAGTGCATCAATGGACTTATCAGCCGGATAAACCACCGCGGTCACAGATGTTCGACCTGATCCACGTGACGAAGAAGTGGCTACAACCCGAGGTGCTGACAGCGCCAGAGATAATCCAGAGAGTCGTCATGGACAAGTACCTGAGAGCTCTACCGCCAGCACTGAGGAAGTGGGTAAGCCATGGAAATCCTACGACAGCAGATCAACTGGTGGATCTGGTTGAACGTTACTCCGTGGCGGAAGGACTCCGAGACGACGCTACCCCACCTCGTTCTTCATCATCTCCACGTGGAACCGGTAAGACTGTTCCAGGGAGTAGGGGAGATGGAAAAATCCCTAAGACAGTGGGGGAGGAACACGGGACTGCCCGCACTGCGAGGCCGAGAGTAACGAACTATGGTCTAAGCAAGGGGCCCGTTAGGTGTTTCCGCTGCCAAGAGATGGGACATATTGCTGCGAACTGTCCGGTCACTACTGAACCCATGCAGTGCGACGTCACAGACTCTAAAAACCGCATGTCTATGGTTGCACGGGTAGTGAGTGTGAATGCCGGTCAAAAGGATGTGGAAAAACACTTGTGTGGTTTAACTGTTGATGGCAAAAATGTGGTGGCATTGTTAGACTCGGGAAGTGTGGTGACTCTGGTGAAGGCCAGTCTGGTGTCAGCCCCGACTGGACCATCAGACAAATTTTCTGTAACATGTGTGCATGGAGACACCTGTTCGTACCTCACCACGGTCATATGCATTACTACTTCCTATGGGTCTGTGCAACATAAAGTGGGACTCGTCCCGGCGTTATTGCATGATGTTATCCTGGGCCGGGATTTTCCCCACTTCTGGCAATTGTGGGAGAATCAGTTGATACCCCAGGGTAATAGTGTACATGATTCTTCTCCCAGGGCGCGTGTGGGTCCCGAACCCCTGGAAGAGGTCTCCCCGGAAGACTCTGGGGAAGAGTCTGCGGGAAATGACCTGCCGTTCCCGTTTTCAGTCATGGCGGGTGATACGGAGGAGACCGGGGAAGAGGAGGAGGCCGACAGCCGTCCACCTCCCCGTTTGCCGGATTTAGAAGTTCAGAAAGATGACTTCCAAAGCGAGCAAATAAAGGATCCTACCCTTTCTCAGGCTAGGATAAATGCAAAAGTGATAAATGGGGTACCCGTAGAACCTGGCTCTAGGCTGGCATATCCTTACATGGTTCTGGAGAATGATTTACTCTATCAGATAGAGAAAAAGGGGGAAGATACGGTGCAACTATTAGTCGTGCCAAAACCCTACCGGCGGCAGGAGCTGGACCTGGCCCACGGACATGTGATGGGAGGTCACCTGGGAGTCCAGAAAACCACCAAAAGGATATTACACTGTTTTGTTTGGCCAGGCATGCATCACGATATTCGTGTATATTGTGAGTCTTGTACTGACTGCCAAGCCTCTGCACCGAAGCCCCGGTTCTGTAGCCCTTTGTCACCCCTACCTATTATTGAAGTCCCGTTTGAGAGGATTGGGATGGATTTAGTTGGGCCCCTTCCACGGTCTGCACGTGGACACCAACATATCCTGGTCATCTTAGATTATGCCACTCGTTACCCGGAGGCCATCCCTTTGCGTAACACGGCCACCAAGACGATTGCCAAGGAACTGGTGCATGTGTTTAGTCGGGTCGGTATACCAAAACAGATACTCACCGACCAGGGGACCCCCTTTATGTCCAGGGTAATGAAGGAGCTCTGCCGATTGTTAGAAATCGAACCGTTACGCACATCCGTGTATCACCCTCAAACAGACGGGTTGGTCGAACGGTTCAATAAAACTCTGAAGCAGATGCTGAGAAAGGTGATAGACAAGGATGGGAAGAACTGGGACTATTTACTTCCGTATTTGCTTTTAGCCATCAGGGAAGTACCCCAGTCTTCCACGGGATTCTCGCCTTTCGAGTTATTGTACGCCCGACGTCCTCGCGGACTGTTAGACGTTGCAAAAGAAACCTGGGAGGGTCAGGTCACACCATTTAAAACAGTGATAGATCACGTCACACAAATGCAGGACCGTATTGCGGCTGTTATGCCTATCGTCAAAGAACACATGATACAGGCTCAAGGAGCCCAAAAAAGAATCTATGATAGGGGCGCCAAGATCCGTACGTTTGCACCCGGAGATAGGGTGTTGATCCTGGTCCCCACGGTGGACAGTAAGTTCCTGGCAAAGTGGCAGGGCCCCTTTGAGATTAAGGAAAGAGTTGGTGAAGTAAACTACAAAGTATACCAGGCAGGTAAACGGAAACCTGAACAGATTTATCATGTAAATCTGATAAAGCCCTGGAAGGATCGGTCTGCCTTGTCAGCGGAGCTGGCCCGTCCTGTCTGCTCGCATACCGTACCGGAGGTACGGGTTGCAGAGACTCTCTCGGAGCGGCAAAAGACTGAGGTCAGGCAGTTTCTACTTCACAACCAAAAGTTTTTCTCAGAAAAACCCAGGCAGACTACGCTAATGAAGCATGACATTGTAACGGAACCTGGTGTCACAGTTCACGTAAAGCCCTACCGAATCCCGGAAGTGCGCCGTGAAGCCGTTTCCCGAGAAGTGAAGGCAATGTTAGAGTTAGGTGTCATTGAGGAATCGCACAGTGCTTGGTCCAGCCCGATTGTGCTAATTCCTAAACCGAAAGGCACCATCCGGTTCTGCAATGACTTCAGGAAACTGAATGCGGTCTCAAAATTTGATGCCTATCCTATGCCCCGGGTCGACGAGTTAATAGATCGGTTAGGAAAAGCCCGGTATATTACGACCCTAGACCTAACAAAGGGGTATTGGCAGATCCCTCTGGCTGAGGCTGCCAGAGAAAAGACGGCATTTGCTACGCCGGAAGGTTTATTTCAGTATGTGTATATGCCGTTTGGACTGCACGGGGCACCGGCGACCTTCCAGAGACTGATGGATCGAGTCTTGAGGTCACATAGGCAGTATGCTTCGGCCTATTTGGATGACATTGTCATTTACAGCTTGGACTGGGAGACTCATCTCCAGAAAGTACAAGCTGTGATTGACGACCTGTGGGAGGCAGGTCT
Source organism: Dendrobates tinctorius (assembly GCF_039654945.1). Classification (NCBI taxonomy): domain Eukaryota; kingdom Metazoa; phylum Chordata; class Amphibia; order Anura; family Dendrobatidae; genus Dendrobates; species Dendrobates tinctorius. The sequence goes on along the minus strand of NW_027361680.1, from coordinate 3,257,365 downwards.
AACCGCGAACCCCAAGAAATGTCACATCGGGCTAGAAGAAGCCCGGTATTTGGGGTATGTAATTGGGAGGGGTGTTGTTAAACCCCAGGTTGATAAGATTCAGGCGGTTCAGGACTGGCCACAACCTGTCAACAAAAAGCAGGTGCAAGCCTTCCTGGGGATCGCCGGCTATTATCGCCGGTTCATACCCAATTTTGCAGCCATCGCTACCCCCTGATAGATCTTACAAAAGGGAAAGACTCCGTCATGATTAAATGGAGTTTAGCGGCTGAAGAAGCCTTCCATAGCCTAAAACGGGCACTTTGCTCTCAGCCCGTACTGGTGACTCCAGACTTCCGCAGCGAGTTTGTGGTACAAACGGATGCCTCTGATACCGGTATCGGGGCCGTACTCTCACAAGTGAGGGACGGAGTGGAACACCCAGTCCTCTATCTCAGCAGGAAGCTGAATAAACACGAGCAAAGGTATGCCGTCGTAGAAAAAGAGTGCCTCGCCATTAAGTGGGCTCTAGAGGCCCTCAAATATTACCTGGTGGGCCGAAAGTTCAGGCTAATCACTGACCATGCCCCTCTCAAGTGGATGCACTTGAACAAGGAACGGAATAGCCGGGTGACCCGGTGGTTCCTTGCCCTGCAGGCCTACACTTTTATGGTGGAGCACCGCCCAGGGGTACAGATGGGGAATGCAGATGCCCTGTCCCGAGTGCACTGTTTGGCGGGTGTCATTGCTCGACCAGAGTGGTCTGAGCAGAGGGGGGGATATGTGAGAATCATGTGGGAATAGTGGATGAGGGCAGGTATATCTCACCCAGATTCCTTTCCTATGTGGCCTAGTCTGGTCAGTATCACACCTGCTTGCTAATGGATAATGGGAGGTGGATATAAAAGGATGCAAGGTGGTTGTGTGAGTGTCTCAGCCTGGGAACACAGAGAGCCTGTCTGTGTGAGAGACACACACGTGAGTGGAAGCAGTGCCCACTGCAACTGTGGTTTGGCTGGACGGGAGAAGCCCGCCAGTTGGTAGTTAGGTTGTACTTTGTTTAGTTAGTGCCGGACAGGCAAGGATTTGTTTTATGTTTTATTTCCTTTTGCATTGCTTTCACCTTGAATAAACCTGACCCAGTGTCAGTTATACCCGAATCCAGCTCTGCGCCTGAGTTTCATGCTGAACGCACGTGACCTTTGACCCCACAAAGGCGATCCCGGAGTGTTTTATCACAATACCTGGAAGGGACACCGAGCCCCCTCCAGGAGATGTCTCCATTCTGAAAAGTCCAACTTCATGGCTAACAGCTCCCTGTCACCGATGGAGTAATTCTTCTCTGCTGGTGAGAAGGTCTTTGAGAAGAAGAAGCAGGGATGCTTCCGACCTTGAGCGTCCTTTTGGAAAAGAACTGCTCCTGCACCGACAGAGGAGGCATCTACCTCTTGTATAAATGGCTTGTTCACATCGGGACGATGTAGGATGGGAGCGCCAGCAAAATGAGACTTTATAGCCGAGAAGGCCTTGGAGACCTGTTCAGACCAAGCGTTGGGGTTAGCTCCTTTTTTGGTGAGAGCAACCAAAGGAGCTACCAGGGTGGAAAAGTGTGGTATAAACTGGCGGTAATAGTTCACGAACCCCAGAAAGTGCTGCACTGCTTTGAGTGAATGAGGTTCTTGCCAGTCCATTACCGCTTGCAGTTTGGCAGGATCCATGGCCAGCCCCTGGGCCGAGATGATATAGCCCAGGAACGGCAAGGACTCCTGCTCAAACTGGCACTTCTCCAGCTTGATAAAGAGGGAATTCGCCCGCAGACGGTCGAAGATCCTGCAGACGTCCCTCCGGTGGGTAGTCAAATCTGGCGAAAAGATGAGTATATCATCCAGATATACCACCACAGAGGTAGAAAGCATGTCGCGGAAGACGTCGTTGACAAAATCCTGGAAGACAGCTGGCACATTACAAAGGCCAAAAGGCATAACCAGATATTCGTAATGGCCATCCCTGGTATTAAAAGCTGTCTTCCATTCGTCTCCTTCGCGAATGCAGATCAGGTTGTATGCCCCTCGCAGATCCAACTTAGTAAAGATCTGGGCCCCTCGCAACCTGTCAAACAACTCAGAGATCAACGGTAGAGGGTATTTGTTTTTAACCGTGATCGCATTGAGACCTCTGTAGTCAATGCAGGGGCGTAACTCTCCGCTCTTCTTCTGAATGAAGAAGAACCCTGCACCAGCCGGTGACACCGACTTTCTGATAAAGCCTCTAGCCAGGTTCTCCCGGATGTATTGTGACATAGCTTCAGTCTCAGGGAGAGATAGTGGATACACACAGCCTCTAGGAGGTTCTGTGCCTGGCATGAGGTCTATCGGGCAGTCGTAAGCACGGTGCGGCGGGAGCGTCTGTGCAGATTTTTTGGAGAAGACGTCCGCGTATTGGTGGTAGGGTTTAGGTAGTGCGGAGAGATCAGCAGGCACTTCAGTGGAAGCCACCTGAAGACTGCCCCTCAGACGTCTCCCCTCGCAGTCCTTGCTCCAGGCCAGTATCTTCCCTGTCGCCCACTCGATATGAGGAGAGTGGCACCGAAGCCAGGGAACCCCGAGCAGCACCTGATCGATGCCGTCTGGCAGGATAAGCAGGGACAGAGTCTCATGATGAGAGGGTGAGATAGTGAGCCCTAGTGGAGCTGTCTGATGGGTCACCTGAGAGGGTAACGGTGCTCCGTTAACCACCCTGATGGTCAGAGGCTGAGGTAATAATACCAGGGGAATGGCATGTTTCTGGGAGAAGGTAGAAGACATAAAATTCCCCTCGGCCCCAGAGTCCACGGTAACCTCTGCCTCCCAGGTGGAGGACCCACTGTCTAAGATGCCCTGGAATACCGGTTTGGGTGAGAAGGGTTTCATATTGTACTGCCCACTACCTACGGCCACTGAGCGTGGACGCCTTTTCGCCCGCAGAGGACACGTGCTAGCCGGGTGACCAAACTGTCGGCACTGATAGAAACGTGCAGAGCTTCGCATCGGTCGTGGCTTAGAGCCGGTGCGAGACACCTCCATAGGTTCAGAGGGTGAAAGCTCCTGTGCGGGGTATATTAGTGGTTCCGTGAATGTGGGAGCCAAGTTAACCCTACGTCTGGATTGTGCCCGTTCCAGCCCGCACTCCGTAAACCGGAGGCCAATGCGGGTGGAAAAGGCAATCAAATCCTCCAGACTTGTGGGAACCTCTCTGGTAGCTAGAGCGTCTTTAACGTGCTCAGCCAACCCTCTCCAAAACACCGGGACTAAGGCTTTGTCCGGCCAATCTATCTCGGAAGCCAATGTCCGGAACCGGACGGCATAATGGCTGACCGAGAGTGACCCCTGTGTTAGGGACAGTAATTGTAAAGAGGTGTCGTGCGTGATCCGTGGTCCCAAAAAGACCTGCTTTAGGGCCGCGAGGAACTGCTCAGCACCCTGAACCACGGGATCATCACGTTCCCACAATGGCGTGGCCCACTGTAATGCTCTGCCAGACAAAAGTGACACAATAAACCCCACCTTAGCCCTCTCTGTAGGAAACCATGCAGCCAGTAACTCAAGCTGAATTGAGCACTGACTGACGAATCCCCTACAGGTGGCGCTGTCACCTGAAAATTTGTCGGGAAGCGGGAGGCGAGAAAGTGTCAGCATGGGCAAAAGAGCGGGCGCATGTGAGACAGCCTCGGTGACTGTCTGGGCAGCAGCTAGCGCGGTATTCGCTGCTGAGTTGGCGCTCTCAATAGCCGCCAACCTGCTCTCCAGCTGCCGAATATAGCGCTGCAACTGCTGCACGTCTGCCATTGCCAGCCAGACCCTGGCGGTAGTGTAATGTTAGGGATGGCGGAACGCACCAAATATAAATAATAGGAGGTGCGTTCGCCGCCCGGGGTCCACCGTGCGGTAAGTGACTCGATTATAGTTTGACTGTTATATCAAGGGAGGTTAAATGTTGAATAACTTGTTTAAATTTCTTCAAAAATCTGTTTATACTTAAAAGATAATCTTTGCTGTTTTGTAGTTTTAATATCTGGATTCCTACTAATGGATATAAAGACCTGTATATTCCAGTAAATGAGGGGGACTGTGTTGTAGGCCAATAAAGTTTTTATGCCTAATTAATATTTCACACTGTGAAAATGTCATCCAGAACTCTACAATTGTAGGCAATACTTATTGCCCTGCTGCTGAAGCATATAGTGATATCTGTGATCTGAATACAGAGAAATGCTGAAGGGAAATAGATCAAGCTAATAGTGATCTAAATACTGAGGTATGTACAGAGGAATGCTGGGAGGACACAGATTGAGGTTTTCTATCCACTTCATCTACATTTAAAAATTTGTATTTAATGTGGGTAATAAAAAATGTACTCGATTGTAGGCAGGGTGCAGTGCCATACCACAACTATTTGCTCTTCCTGTACAACCCTATAATTTTTTTTAATTGCTATTTATTTGGTCTCCTCATTGGGAGGGGGGTCCACAAGAAACAATAGGTGAACTCTGCTGACATTAAAAACACACCTTTGAAAACAATTACGTGGCTGTTGCATCAAGGAACACGTTCACCCTGGTGATCTAGTGGTGGTGTCTTAAGAGACGTGGAGGATGGCCTCCAAAAAATGTTTTCCCAGTTTAAAGAAGCAGGTCTCCTATACTTGTAATGTCCATACATTAAGTGAATGGGCTGACAAACATTTTCCCCTGGGGGTACACCCCAATATACTGTGTAAACATTTTTTGTACGGGCATCATAAACACCCTTGAAAAAAATAACTTGGCTGTTGCATTCCGTATCATGTTCACCCTTGTCATATAGTGGTGGTGTCAGAAGAAATTTGGAGGATGGCCTCCGAAAAATGTTTTCCCAGTTTAAAGGAGCAGGTCTCCCATACTTGTAATGCCCATACACTAAGTGTATGGGCTGCCAAACATTTCCCCCTGGGGGGTACACTTCATCATAACGTGTAAAAAAATTTTTAGGGGTATCAAAAACACCCTTTAACACAATAATGTCGCTGTTGATTCACGGACCATGGTCACCATGGTGATCTAGTAGTGATGGCTGATGAGGATGAAAAGAAGGAGGAGAATAGCAGCAAATAGGCAAAATCAGGAAGTGTATACCCATGTGTGGGAGTGAATAGGTGCATGGGAATAGACCTCCCAAAAATGACACTGGATTTGAGGTTATATTTCACTGTTATCATTCAGCGGTGTAGTGAAGTGTGGCCCAATTCAGCCCCTGCTCATTTTTATAAGAGTCAGCCTGTCAGCATTTTCAGTTGACAGACAGATGCGCTTATCAGTTATAATTCCACCAGCACTAAAAACACGTTCTGAAAAAACGTTAGCGGCAGGGCAGGCCAGGACCTCCAAGGCATAGAGAGCCAGTTCATGCCACACGTCCAGCTTGGATAGCCAATAATTAAATTCACAGACGAAACACAAAGGACGTTCGTATGGTCAACAAGGTACTCTCTCAGCATCTTCTAAAACTTTTCATTCCTTTTGAGTACCCCGCACCTCAGGGCCAGTGCGATGGGAGAGTCTGAGAAAAGTCTCACAGAACTTTGCCAGTGTTCCCCTGCCTCTGCTGGATTGGAGTTGTGTTTCTCTCCCCTGTACTCCTTGGTTCTTCAGCGAACTGTGAACTCTGCCGCCTGCATTTTCAATTGGGAATTTTTTAAATAATTCCACAACAATAGCCTTCTGGTACTGCACCATTTTAGTATACCTATCTGCCTCTGGAAGAAGAGATTGAAAGTTCTCCTTGTAGCGTGGGTCTAGAAGTGTCACCAACCAGTAATGACTGTCACCCAAAATTTGGAGATTACGAGGGTCACTGGAAATGCAGTGCAACATAAAGTCAGCCATGCGCTCCAGACTGCTAACAGACAAGACTTCTGTGTCCTCACCAACAGGATGACTGACCATGCTCTTCTCCTTCTCCTCCTCCTTCCTGTCCTCAGGCCATCCACGCTGAACAGATGGTATGACAGTAGTGCTTGTATTACCATCTGTAGCGTATGAAAGTAGCTCCTGTTCTTCCTCCTCCTCCTCCTCTTCCTCATTGTCAATCAATCCATGTTGGGATGACATTAGGCTGGACTGTGTGTAATCACACTGTGTGGTTCCTTGCTCCATCTCATCGTGCTCTGCCTGCAATGCATCCTCTTTCATTGTGAGCAGAGAGCTTTTCAGAATACAGAGAAGTGGGATGGTGATGCTAATTATGGCGTCATTGCCGCTCACCATCTTGGTGGACTCCTCTAAATTTTGGAGGATAGTACATATGTCTGACATCCATGTCCACCCCTGAGGTCTTATGTGTGGAGTCTGAACTGAATACCGATGGCCTTGTTGATGCTGGTAGTCAACAACTGCCCTTTTCTGCTCACAAATCCTTTCCGACATATGTAGTGTAGAGTTGCAACGCATGGAGACATCACACAACAGTCGGTGAGCCAGAAGCTGCAAACGCTGCTGAAGCATGGCAAGGGTGGCAGAAACTGCTGCTAACTTTCTAAAATGGGCACACAGGCAGCTTTCTTTCACAGGCAGACCTGGCAGCTCCGGGAAGCTTTTGGGAAACCATTGAATGAGGTTAAGCACATGAACCAGGCATGGAACGTGTGTGAGCTCACCTCACCAAAAAACTGGCATCAAGTTCCGGCCATTGTCACACATGACCATGTTTGGCTTTAAGTTCTGCGGTGTCAGCCACAGATCTGCCTGCTCTTTCAGGGCTGTCCACAACTCTTCAGCATTTTGCAGTTTGTTACCTAAGCATATTAGCTTCAGCACACCCTGTTGTCGCTTGGCTGAGGCAGTGATGCAGTGTTTCCAGCTTGTGACTGATGTGGTTATTTCGGAGATGGAGGCTGAAGAGTAGGAGGATGAGGTGCAGGATCTATAGACTGTGGGGGCAACCATGAATGACGTAAGGCCCACAATCCTCGGCGTCAGGAGGACATATTCTATCCCAAGATTTGACTGGATCCCAGCTTCCACTATGATAACCCTATGTGCCGTCAGCAAGATGTACTGTCCCTGCCCACATGCACTTACCCACGTGTTCGTGGTTAGATGGACTTTTCTAGTAACAGCATTGTTGAGGGCACGGCTAATGTTGTGGTACACATGCTTGTGTAATGCCAGGATGTCACACCGGGAGAAATAGCCATGGCTGTGAACGGAGAACACTGGGACGGACGCTGCCATCAGGTTGCGTAAAACTTCCTTCTCCACAAGCCTAAAAGGCAACATTTCGAGCGCAAGCAGATGAGAAATGTGTGAATTTAGTACTGTGGCCTGTGGGGCATTGGTTGCGTATTTTCGCTTGCGTTAAGAGGACTGGGGTATGTTCAACTGAACGCTGCGCCGGGACAAGGACATGGACGTGCTTGATGATGGTGCTAGTTGAGTGTGTGCAATGGCAGGTGCAGGGCAGGAGGCACCTTTGCTGGCACCATGAACAGAGGATTGGCTTCCATGCACAACAGCGGAAGAAGCAGCTGCTGTCCTAATTCTGCATGTCCTGCTGCCAACTTGGGTCAGTTACTATATCATCCACCAACTCCTCTTCCACTTCCACACCCTGGTCCTCCTCCTGACTTTCTGGCAATTGTGTCTCATCATCATCCACCTCTTGTGACACGTTCCCACCATCTCCTTCATCTGACCGTGGCTGCTCAAATATTTGGGCATCGCTACATGCGATCTCATCTTGCCCCGCTTCAAGGGAACCAGGCAAGAGGCTCGAATCTATAAATTGAAAAGTAAACAACTCTTCGGAGTGTCCAAGTGTAGAAATAATTATCTTCGGGCACTCAGCATGGTGGCAGGAAGGAGGATCAGGGTGAGGAATATGCGATCCAGACTCACGGCTACTCAGACTTGACCATGCGGAAGACAGGGTGGTGGTGGTGGCAAAGTGACTGGAAGCATTATCCGCTATTCAATCAACAACCTTTTGACACTGCTCTGGGTTCAATAGTGGTGTTCTGCAGTAACCTAGTAATACAAACAGGAAGGTCGGGCGAGAAGATGTGGGTGTTTGTTGTAGCACAATTTCAACTTGCCAATGGCCTCGGCGTCTGCATGCACCATCACGTCCACTTCCCCGTGCTTTGCCATGCACCTTGCCCATTTTAAATGGACTACAATATTTTCCACGTTCACTGGCTGAATTTGGAGTGAACTTATATGTGATACGTGTGCGGAAAACCACAGTTTATAATATCTGGCCTGTAGATAAAAATTTTTTTCAGCAAACCAGTGTCAATAACTAGACTAAGACACTGGAAAAACAGTCAAATGGAGGCCTCAAATTTCAGAATTTTTAGCCCACAGAGAGATGAGGCGTGTAATGAAGATACCACACTGTAAAATACAGTATGTGGCCTGCATTTTTATTTTTTTACAGCAAAATAGAGTCACTTAGGTTGGTTTCACATTTGCGTCTGTGTGCGCAGCTTTTCATCCCCAGCAATTCGCATGCGTCATGTTTCCCTATCTTTAACATGGTGTACGCAGGGGCATGCGTTTGCATCCGTTTGCATGCGTCAGTGTATGCATGCGTTGTTTTTCGGTGTGCGGCGGGGTCCGGAGAACGCATCATGTTGCATTTTTGGAAGCGGCAAAAATCAGTCAAATATGTGCAGTTATGCGCATGCAGATGAGTGCGTAAAAAAATGCATGACTTATGGATATGGGACGGACCCCAACTCCATCTTGAAACGACCATAACTACATTAAACCTAGGCACTGGAATAAATACACAACACATTATTTTGGTTGTCAAAATGGCCACAGCTATATTTAAATCACAGGATTAAAACAATCACAGTAGGAGTCAGGTAAAGTGCTAGTACATTGGAATTCACAAGTACTGTGATATCCCCAGCTGTCTGACATACAAAACCAGAACAGACAGCCATAAAGGGGTGGCACGCACTGGCTTGCCATTCAAGCAGAGCCAGGAAACTTTCAGGGCACCAATGACCCTATTATCCTCACTCCTGTGCTTAACCACTGTGCCCGCCCCTGATTGATGTTACCATTACAACGTCCTTGAGGCTGGCCACCAAAGCCGAGCCTGTTCACCACCATGGGGTTTTACTTCCTTTATTAGTTAAAATGAGTCCACCTTAACTTGCCAGCAACTTCCACCTGACTCCTAAACCGCCACCAGAGAGGCCATTTGACACCTTAAATGGACTCGACCCCCATCAACCATGCCTAATAAAGCCATCAACCATTTCTACATGCTATGGAAAGACAGTGCACACAAGTAAAAAAAATTAAAATTCCAGAGTTCCAACAGATTAATTTTATCAGTGCCATGCTACCAAGTTATGATCGATAATACGGTAACTACAGCAAAATAACAGTTGCTAAACATCCTGCAATGAGAATCCCATAATGGGGAATGTGGAAAGTAAACCATAATTAAGGTCTTAGCTACAATCTGAATACCTGTATAATGACATCTGTCATGCCTCCAAAAACTATTATACTGCATGCATTGTAGCCAGCTCTAATAATTCACCAATTCACAGATGATTTTAGTTCTAGAAACCACCATTATTTACAGTAGCTGTGCAGTAAAATTTCTTAAACCCACTTACTATCACTACCCGAAAAGTGATGAACATATCAATAGAGAAAACAAAGATGGAAAGCGCACATAGGGTGTATCGTCTAGAAGAACCACAATAACAAGCAAGCCCAATCAGTTAGACTCACCTGCTGAAGTTGTGTGAGTCACAACAAACTGGGAATCACTCATAAAGGTCCGGTCGTCGCTGGTATCCCGCTGGTAGTAAATTAAACAAATCCAAAGTGGTTAAAAAGAGCCGGGCTGAATAAACCGCGCTGACCAGAAAAAAACGCACCTTCGGCAGTCCATATAATAAAAAGCATCTTTAATAAGCCTACGCGTTTCGTGGCAAAACCAGCCACTTCATCAGGGCATAAAAAACAATCACAAATTCAGGATATAAATACAATCACAAACTGTTTCAATACACCTTTCTTTGACATCATTTCCTGTGGAAACACCCATATATCATATAAAACCATGTATATAAATAAAAAATGCTTAAATATTGTGATTAAAATCCAATAACATATCTATCAATATCATGGTAATTTTATACACCAAAATAACAAAAAATATATATGATAAAATAAAATGCAAAAAAAATGATGACCTCGAACCCACCACTTCAGAATAACTCAAAAATGTAGTTTACATATCTTAGCCCACTGAACCACACCAAATCGACATATCCCTTGAGATCCTCATATGTAACAAACACCCCACTCATTTCAATTATTTCACCAAAATATGTCTAAAAAAGGTCACTAATTTCATTTAAACCCATTGGTTGGAGTGTATTTATTTTATATATCCAATAAGTTTCCTTTCTTTTTAAATTTTGTATTCTATTCGGGGTATGTTCGGATACATGATCTATGGGAAGCACCGTCAGAGACACAGAACCCTGATGGAACGCTGCGCAGTGACGGGACAAACCATGTTTAATATATCCCAAGGTATACAACAGGTTAATAATGGAATATATCCCATCGTAAGGTCCAGAAATATACAGAGATGGGCAATGCTGTGTTATATGCTGTAACAATAAATGAGAAGCCGCCTGCTCCTCTACAGCAGCTACAGACTCTAATCACCAGCTGCGCATAAATGGTAAGAAATGTGTAGGTCTAATATAAGTTGCCTGCAGCCATAGGTGTGTGAGCAGAAAACTGCAAGTTCTGTATCCCAGTCAGTCACTCTACAACATACAATTACAATAGACGAGAGACAGGGCTGAAAACTGGGACCATGATGTGTTTTCCAGAGCATTGTGCAGCATCATACTAGGAGTGCCTCCTCACCGCACGCCATGTGCTGAGTTATTAGTGCCCACTCACTGCCCGCCATGTGCTGAGTTATTAGTGCCCACTCACTGCCCACCATGTGCTGAGTTATTAGTGCCCACTCAAATGTGCTGAGTTACTCCCCGATTATTTATTTTACACATGATAAAACATATTCCATTCAGGCCTGTTATATCCACCACCTTAGGTAATATAAAATAAGCTCTTGGTAGGTATACTCTGATCATGCAACATACGAGGGGGAGGACAAAAGGTAGCAATAGCTACAGAAATCAAGCACTAAGCTGGAAGTCACGTCCAGATTATATGTACAGCCAGGAAAATGACCTGGAGACACAGGATGTCTATACCCAGCATGATCCGTATATAGCAGAGTGAGGAGAGATATCATGTATACAGACCTGTGGTACAGGTTAAGTATACAGCACAGGAATAGAGCCTTTACACATACACCACATATAGTGAGTAACCTGGTTACACTGGATCTGCACACCCAGCCTCACAGTATGTAACAGAGATGAGGTCACATACAGATCATCAGACTCCATAATTGGGAAGGGGGGTAATCAGCACACAGCAGGGTCAGTATACAGTGCACTAACACGAAGTGCAGCCTCTCATTATCATACATATACCATCCCCGACTGCTCCTCTCACCAGTGTCTCTAATACATGTGACTGCCCAGCTACACCATAGTAATGGCAGACACTGCATGTGTCCCTGCTCTTTCCTATCATACATACTTTATACCCAGAATTCATGAAGACTCTGTATAATACAGCAGTAATGTGGTATATCAGAAATGTCTGCAGGGAGGACACACAAAAGCTGCCTCTGTAATAAGTGAGGGAACATGGCAGCTACATGAATTTCTGAGGTAATCTTGATCCCAGATATGATGTAGGAGCTGATACTACCCTAGTACACACTACACAATGTCTGAGGAGAATGCAGAGTAGTATATCAAACATGTCTGCAGGGAGGTCACACAGAAGTTGTCCCACAGTCTGAGGAAAATGTAGCATACACATGAGGGACATGGCAGCTACATGAATTGCTGAGGTAATATTGATCCCATACATAATGTAGGAGCTGATACTACACTAGTACATGATGTCTGAGGTGAATGTGCTCCTATCATCTGTCATGTGAGGTGATAACCCCAGTATTATTCTCCCTGAAACTGCAGACATGCTTCCTCCTGTTCATCCTGTGCAAGAAAGAGGGAGAGAGACAGATTTCCTGTTCTATATAATCCCCACCCTCCTCACAGTAACCACCAGGCACAGACATACTGTGCTTCTTACTCTAAAAGCAACATCACTCTTGCTTAAAATCTACACCACTATTCCAAAAAAAAGCTGCAGGAGTAAAGGTCCACCCATCCCCAAGTCATGTCCTCTTCCGCCTATGGCTCCAGTGGTTTCTTTACTGTCTATGGGAACGCATGCGTACGCAAGGACATGCCTACGCATGCGTTCGATATGCATGCATTCTTCAAAATGTAAATAGAAATTCCATGAGACACACCCATTTTTGTCTGATGTCATATCGAACGCATGCGCATAAACAGCGCTAACACATGCAAAAACGCATACAAATGCATGCAAATGCAGCGTTTTTTGCATACGTAGATGATGCACATAAAAACGCTGTGTAAACATGCGTTTGCTTGCTTTTTGCATGTGTTTGCAGATGCGGATGCTACACTGCGGACTCAAACACTAATGTGAACCTAGCCTATCTAAGGTAGCACACAGCAAAAGCAGTTCAATAGAGGCCTGAAATACCACAATTTTTATCCCAAAGATAGATTAGGTGTGTGACGGAGACACCACACTGCAAAATATGTGGCCTTTATTTTTTTTTTGTACAGAAAATAGTGTTATTAACCTCTTCAAGACCGCCCACAGTAGATAAACGTTGGCGCTTGCTGGGCTTTGTGCAGCGCCGACGTTTATCTACTGTCGGCGGTTTTGTGCCCCCCGGGACCCCCACATACCTTCCAACGCGGGGATCCCGGTGCGCAATGCATGCTGGGACCCCCGACGTCATCGAGACCTGATTGGTTCAGGTCCCGATGACGTCAGCGTCACAGCAGCCAATGGGAGCGATCGCTGGGAAAGCTGCTTGTTTCCCGGCGATCTCCCTCATTGTAACGCGGCTTCTCCCTCTGATCTAACACTGACAGCTGATCAGAGGTGAAGCAGCGTTATTGTGTGACTAGATCGCTGCCTGGCACAGCTGATCGCTGTGTGGCACAGCTGTGCCAGGCAGCGATCTTGTCACACAGTAACGCTGCTTCACCTCTGATCATCTGTCATTGTGAGATCAGAGGAGAAGTCGCGTTATTATGTGCCAGGCAGTGATCTTGTCACATAGTAACGCTGCTTCTCCTCTGATCTCACACTGACAGATGATCAGAGGTGAAGTGGCGTTACTATGAGTCAGATCGCAGGGCAGCGATCTTGTGACAAAAATAAAAAAAAAGTAAAAAAAAAAAATGCTAGGGTTAGGGTTAGGGTTAGGGCTAGGGCTAGGGCTAGGGTTAGGGCTAGGGTTAGGGCTAGGGCTAGGGTTAGGGTTAGGGTTAGGGTTAGGGTTAGGGCTAGGGCTAGGGTTAGGGCTAGGGCTAGGGCTGGGATTAAGGTTATGGGTGTGTTGGTGTTAGGTTTGTGGTTAGGGTTATGGTTAGGGCTGAGATTAGGGTTAGGGGTGTGTTGGGGTTAGGGTTGGAATTAGAATTGGGGGTTTCCACTGTTGAGGTACATCAGGGGCTCTGTAAATGCAATATGACGCCCGCAGACCATTCCATCAAAGTCTGCATTTCAGAACGTCACTACTTCCCTTCCGAGCCCCACCGTGTGCCCAAACAGTAGTTTTCTCCCACATATGGGGTACCAGCGTACTCAGGACAAATTGGACAACAACTCTTAGGGTCCAATTTCTCCCGTTACCCTTGTGAAAATAAAAATTGGGGGCTAAAAGATCATTTTTGTGGAAAAAAAATGATTTTTTTATTTTCACGCCTCTACATTATAAACTTTACTGAAACACTTGGGGGTTCAAAGTGCTCACCACACATCTATATAAGTTCCTTGGGGGTCTAGTTTCCAAAATGGGGTCACTTGTGTGGGGTTTCCACTGTTTAGGTACATCAGGGGCTCTGCAAACGCGACATGACACCCACAGACCATTCCATCAAAGTCTGCATTTCAGAATGTCACTACTTCCCTTCCGAGCCCCACCGTGTGCCCAAACAGTAGTTTTCTCCAACATATGGCGTACCAGCGTACTCAGGACAAATTGGACAACAGCTCTTAGGGTCCAATTTCTCCTGTTACCCTTGTGAAAATAAAAATTGGGGCTAAAAGATCATTTTTGTGGAAAAAAAATGATTTTTTTTTATTTTCACGGCTCTACATTATAAACTTTAGTGAAACACTTGGGGGTTCAAAGTGCTCACCACACATCTAGATAAGTCCCTTGGGGGGTCTAATTTCCAAAATGGGGTCACTTGTGGGGGGTTTCCACTGTTTAGGTACATCAGGGGCTCTCCAAATGCGACATGGCATCCGATCTCAATTCCAGCCAATTCTGCATTGAAAAAGTCAAACGGCACTCCTTCCGTTCTGAGCTCCACATACGGGGTATTGGCGTATTCGGGAGAAATTGCACAAAAAATTTAGTGGTTCATTTTCTCTTTTTACACTTGTGAAAATAAAAAAAAATGGTTTTGAAGTAAAATGTTTGTGAAAAAAAGTTAAATGTTTATTTTTTCCTTCCATATTCCATTCATTCATGTGAAGCACCTGAAGGGTTAATAAACTTCTTGAATGTGGTTTTGAGTACATTGAGAGGTGCAGTTTTTAGAATGGTGTCAATTTTGGGTATTTTCTGTCATATTGACCCCCCAAACTCACTTCAAATGTGAGGTGGTCCCTAAAAAAAATGGTGTTGCAAATTTTGTTGTAAAAATGAGAAATCGCTGGTCAACTTTTAACCCTTATAACTTCCTAAAAAAAAAAAATTATGTTTCCAAAATTGTGCAGATGTAAAGTAGACATGTGGGAAATGTTATTTATTAACTATTTTGTGTGATATCACTCTCTGATTTAAGGGCATAAAAATTAAAAGTTTGAAAATTGCAAAATTTTCTAAATTTTTGCCAAATTTTGATTTTTTTAACAAATAAGTGCAGATCATATCTAAAAATTTTTACCACCATCATGAAGTACAATATGTCACGAGAAAACAATGTCAGAATCAGCAGGATCCGTTGAAGCGTTCTAGAGTTATGACCTCATAAAGTGACACTGGTCAGAATTGAAAAAATTGGCCCGGTCACGAAGGCAAAAACAGGCTCGGGTGCGAAGGGGTTAATTAATTGGAGTAACACACAGCAAAAACAGTTGAATGGAGACCTAAAATGCCACAAATTGTAGCCCACAGATAGATTAGGCGTGTGATGGATATACTACACTGAAAAAATATGTGGCCTGTATTTTTATTTTTTTACAGCAAAATAGTGTTAAGAACTAGGGTAGCACACAACAGAAAGAGTTAAATGGAGGCCTAAAATGCCACAATTTGTAGCCCACAGATAGATGAAGCGTGTGTGTCACGTGGGGCTTAGTCCCACTAAGGCTGTAATACCCGGGGGCCCTGTGATGTCCCTATAACTAGGGGAAACCCTGTCTGACCCTCAACCCAGGGTTTTTGCTGATGGTGCAAATGCCTGAGCCTCCAACCTTTCCTTGTCTCCTGCTCAGCCCTGCACTTAACCCTCCACCCTCCACCCAGTGAGGAGACACACCACCAAAGCCCCCACACAAATAAAGACAGACAGGGAGAACTTAAACTGCACTGCGCCGCACACACACAGGAATATACAGTAATGTGAACAGGGCACAACTAAACACAAATATGGGAAGGAGAAAGGATAACAACGGATCATACGACACCAGATACGAATCTCTCTCTCTGCAACACCTCCACTCCAGACCGGAACCACTTGGTATGAAACACAAGCTATAATCGGCAACGCCCATAGGCCAGCATGACTATTTAAAGACCGTGGGCGTGACTAACCATCCAACCTGGTCTCCAGCAGGATTAACCCCCGAGAGCCTGAAGATCAGGCCAGCGCTACTGAGGCTATAGTGGCTGGAGGTGGAACTACCTCTGCCTGCCGGACGCTGTGGTGTGAACAGCGTCCGACATGACATTACCCCGTCTTCTACGAGGGACCTCCGGACTCTCAAGACTCATAGGACCCGGCTTGTCCGGATGACGACAGTGAAAAGAACTGACCAGCCGATCCGCATGTATGTCTGAGGCTGGAACCCAAGACCTCTCCTCCGGACCATACCCCCGCCAGTGCACCAAATACTGAAGCGTACGGCGTACTACTCGAGAGTCCACTATCTTGGATTCTAAATCGCCATCCACCATGACTGGAGGTGGCATCGGCGTCACATCCACAGAGCCTACCACCTTTTTCAATAAAGCTCTGTGAAACACGTTGTGTATCTTGTACACCGCAGGAAGTTCCAACCGATAAGCCACTGGGTTAATGATGGCAGAAATCCTAAAAGGCCCAATAAACCTTGGACCCAGTTTTAAAGATGGAATTTTGAGTCTTATGTTCTTCGTAGCTAACCACACCCATTCACCCACACACAGGTCCGGACCTGGCACACGTCTACTGTCAGCCACCCGTTTGTACCTGGCACTCATGCTCAACAAACGCTGTTTCACCCGCCTCCAGACTGATGACAATTGGGCTCCTAGCTGATCCTCCTCCGGGACACCCCCCGAGTCACCCTGACGTAAGGTACAAAACTGAGGATGTTGACCGTACACACAAAAGAATGGAGACTCTCCCGATGACTCTTGGCGGTGATTATTTAACGCAAATTCGGCCAGAGGAAGGAAAGTAGACCACTCCTCCTGGTTGTCGGACACAAAGCATCGTAAATATTGTTCTAGATTTTGGTTCATTCGCTCAGTTTGTCCATTAGACTGTGGATGAAACGCCGATGAATGTGACAACTTGATCCCCAAACGTGAGCAAAAAGCTTTCCAAAACCTCGCCACAAATTGCGTACCCCTATCAGATACTATGTCCGACGGTACTCCGTGGAGTCTGACCACCTCCTTCACAAATACCTGAGCCAACGTCTTAGCATTGGGCAAAGAAGACAACGCCACAAAATGCGCCATCTTTGAAAAACGGTCAACCACCACCAGGATGACCGTGTTCCCCGCCGAGGCTGGCAAGTCAGTGATGAAATCCATGGAGATTTCTGTCCATGGCCTATTGGGTACCCCCAGAGGCTGTAGCGTGCCAGAAGGACGGGTATGGGGTGACTTAGTCCTAGCGCACGTGATGCAAGCTGCCACGTATGAGACCACGTCCTGCCGGATTTTGGGCCACCAGAAACTACGCGATACCAGCTCTAAGGTGCCCCTCACCCCTGGATGACCAGCCAGTACCGAGTCGTGGTGTTCCTTCAACACCTTAAGCCGAAGATGCAGGGGTACAAATGATTTATTGGCGGGAAGTCCTGGTGGTACCTCCTCCTGGGCCTCGGCAATCTCCGCCTCTACCTACGTCGTGAGAGCCGAGACCACTACCCCTTTCTGGAGGATGGGTACCGGCTCTTCCCAAGGTTCTCCCCCCGGAAAACACCTAGACAAAGCATCCGCCTTGGTATTTTTAGCCCCGGGACGGTAAGTCACCAGAAAATTGAAACAAGTAAAAAACAATGCCCAGTGAGCCTGCCTAGGAGACAGACGCTTGGCCGACTCCAGATAGAGCAGATTCTTATGGTCGGTGATGACTGTGACCTGGTGAGCCGCCCCCTCCAAGAAGTGTCGCCATTCCTCAAAAGCCAGTTTGATGGCCAACAACTCCCTGTTGCCGATATCATAATTCCGTTCGGCCGGCGACAGCTTCTTGGAGAAGTAGGCGCACGGATGCATCTCGCTCAAGGACGAGCCTTGAGACAGTACTGCCCCCACTCCCACCTCCGACGCATCAACCTCCACCACAAAAGGTTTAGACACGTCTGGTTGCACCAGAATGGGGGCTGAAGCAAAACTATTCTTCAGACGCTCAAAGGCACGTATAGCCACCTCAGGCCAGTTCGCCAGATCAGCACCCTTTTTTGTCATGTCCGTGAGCGGTTTGGCGATAGTCGAAAAGTGTTTTATAAACTTCCTATAATAATTCGCAAACCCAAGGAACCGCTGGAGTGCTTTCAGACTCTCCGGCCTCTCCCACTGCAGCACCGCTTGCACCTTAGCGGTGTCCATTTTAAACCCAGCTGTGGACACAATATATCCCAAAAAAGGCAACTCCTGGACAAAAAATAAACATTTTTCCAGCTTAGCATAGAGCTGGTTCTCCCGGAGCAACTGTAACACCTGCCTGACATGCTCCAAATGAGTGTCCCGATCGCTAGAATAAATGAGGATATCATCCAGGTATACAATCACAAATCTCCCCAGGACATGAGCAAATACATCATTAATAAAATGTTGGAAAACGGCAGGCGCGGTGGTCAACCCAAACGGCATAACCAGACTCTCAAAATGACCCTCAGGAGTGTTAAACGCCGTCTTCCACTCATCCCCCTGACGGACCCTTATGAGGTTATACGCCCCCCTGAGGTCCAGCTTGGAAAACCATTTCTCCCCCGCTACCTGGTTGAACAAATCCGGGATTAACGGCATAGGGTAAGGATCACGGATAGTAATCTGGTTTAACTCTCGGAAATCCAGACACGGGCGTAACCCCCCATCTTTCTTCTTAATGAAGAAAAACCCCGCGGCTACAGGCGAGGACGAAGGCCGGATGTGTCCTTTGCTCAGACTCTCCGCGATGTAGTCTTTCAGAGCTTGTCTCTCAGGACCAGAAATATTAAACATCCTGGCCTTAGGTAATTTGGCCCCGGGTTTTAACCTGATCGCACAGTCATAGGCTCTATGTGGAGGCAGTTCTGAGCAACCCTTCTCAGAGAAAACATCTGCGAAATCCTGCAAAGCCTCCGGCAGGCTGGGCGTCACGGCGGACACACATGTGGTCAAGCAATTGTCTTGGCAAAAACCACTCCATTGTACTATGTCCTGAGTTTTCCAATCAATTACCGGGTTGTGTCTGGACAACCATGGAAAACCCAGGACCATTTGTGCTGGGAGATTACGGAGGACCCTACATGTAACCGACTCAGAATGTAGGACCCCAATGTGGAGTTTCACCTCTGCCACAAACTCCGTAATCTCCCCTTGAGGGAGGGGAACAGAATTAATGGTCACCACCTGTATGGGGTGAGGAAGTTTTTCAATCTTAAACCCGGCTGTGTGTGCAAACTCCTCATCTATGAGATTGGTGGCGGAACCGCTATCCACAAACACTGATATTGGTAGCTCTCTGCCCGCGATAATAACCTTGGCAGGGAGCATACATTGAGATACCATCATGGAGGATATGCATACGCTCAGTTGGGTCTCCTCCATACCCTCTGAGCTTAACAGTTTTCCGCCGATGTGACCCTCTTAGGTAGTACCGGGCAAACGTTAATATAATGACCTCTTTTACCACAGTAGAAACATGCTCCGGGCTTCCGGAATCCCGGAGCGCGACGCTTAACCTGTGCCACGCCAGCAATCTGCATAAGTTCAGGGGACTCATCTACTTCAACCACACTTGCACCTCTGCTTTCCCCCAGAGGTAGCGTCTCCTGTGCCCCCTGACGAAAACGGCGATCAATATGTATCACCAAACTCAAGGCAGACTCCAACGATGCCGGGGACTCATACATCAGGAGGGCTTGTTTAACCCTCCCTGACACCCCATGCATAAACTGGCTCCACAGCGCTGGGTCATTCCACTGTGTGTCTACGGCCCAGCGGCGAAATTCCGAACAATAGTCCTCTGCCAAGCGCTCCCCCTGGCGGAGGGCACGGATTTTAGATTCCGCTAGAGCCAGTCGGTCAGGATCATCGTAAATGAGTCCGAGGGCAGAAAAAACATTATCAACAGAAAGAAATGTAGCAGAGTCAGCTGGTAAGGAAAATGCCCATGCTTGGGGGTCACCACTCAGTAATGACAACACCAGCCCTACCCGCTGGGCCTCATTACCTGAGGAGATTGGCCGCATGCGGAAGTATAACTTGCAGGCCTCCCGAAAAACGACAAATTTGCTGCGATCCCCTGAAAAACGTTCTGGCAGCGGAAACTTCGGCTCTGCACCGATACCTGCAGATGCCGTTTGCACCTTCGCTACTACCAGGCCCTGCTGCTGAACTGCCCCTTTCAACTCGGAGACCTATAAGGACAGCGCCGCCAACTGGCGGGTTATGGAATCTAATGGATCCATGGACTCCTGAAAAAATGTGGGCCGATTATAATGTCACGTGGGGCTTAGTCCCACTAAGACTGTAATACCCGGGGGCCCTGTGATGTCCCTATAACTAGGGGAAACCCTGTCTGACCCTCAACCCAGGGTTTTTGCTGATGGTGCAAATGCCTGAGCCTCCAACCTTTCCTTGTCTCCTGCTCAGCCCTGCACTTAACCCTCCACCCTCCACCCAGTGAGGAGACACACCACCAAAGCCCCCACACAAATAAAGACAGACAGGGAGAACTTAAACTGCACTGCGCCGCACACACAGGAATATACAGTAATGTGAACAGGGCACAACTAAACACAAATATGGGAAGGAGAAAGGATAACAACGGATCATATGACACCAGATACGAATCTCTCTCTCTGCAACACCTCCACTCCAGGCCGGAACCACTTGGTATGAAACACAAGCTATAATCGGCAACGCCCATATGCCAGTATGACTATTTAAAGACCGTGGGCGTGACTAACCATCCAACCTGGTCTCCAGCAGGATTAACCCCCGAGAGCCTGAAGATCAGGCCAGCGCCACTGAGGCTATAGTGGCTGGAGGTGGAACTACCTCTGCCTGCCGGACGCTGTGGTGTGAACAGCGTCCGACATGACAGTGTGATGGAGATACTACACTGTAAAATATGTGGCCTGTTTTTTATATTTTATACAGGAAAACATTGTCAAGAACTAGGGTAACACACAGCAAAAACAGTTGAATGGAGGCCTCAAATGCCACAATTTGTAGCCCGCAGATAGATGAGGAAAGTGACGGAGAAAACACACTGTAAAATATGTGACTTGTATTTTCTTTATAGCAAAATAGTGTTATTAATTGGAGTAGCACACAGCTAAAACAATTGAAGAGAGGTCTGAAATTCCACAATTTTTAGCTCACAGATAGATGCGGCATGTGACGGAGATAACACACTGTAAAATATATGGCCTGAATTTTTATTTTTAACTGGAAAATAGTGTCACTAACTAGGGTAGCACACAGCAAAAACAGTTGAAGGGAGGCCTCAAATTCCACAATTTTTATCCCACAGATAGATAAGGTGTATGACAGAGATACCACACTGTAAAATGCGGCCTGTTTTTTTTTTTTTTTTTTTACAGGAACATACAGTTGTGGCCAAAAGTATTGACACCCCTGCAATTCTGTCAGATAATACTCAGTTTCTTCCTGAAAATGATTGCAAACACAAATTCTTCGGTATTATTATCTTCATTTAATTTGTCTTAAATGAAAAAACACAAAAGAGAATGAAGCAAGAAGCAAAACATTGATTATTTCACACAAAACTCCAAAAATGGGCCAGACAAAAGTATTGGCACCCTCAGCCTAATACTTGGTTGCACAACCTTTAACCAAAATAACTGCGACCAACCGCTTCCGGTAACCATCAATGAGTTTCTTACAATGCTCTGCTGGAATTTTAGACCATTCTTCTTTGGCAAACTGCTCCAGGTCCCTGATATTTGAAGGGTGCCTTCTCCAAACTGCCATATTTAGATCTCTCCACAGGTGTTCTATGGGATTCAGGTCTGGACTCATTGCTGGCCACCTTAGAAGTCTCCAGTGCTTTCTCTCAAACCATTTTCTAGTGCTTTTTGAAGTGTGTTTTGGGTCATTGTCCTGCTGGAAGACCCATGACCTCTGAAGGAGACCCAGCTTTCTCACACTGGGCCCTACATTATGCTGCAAAATTTGTTGGCAGTCTTCTGACTTCATATTGCCATGCACACAATCAAGCAGTCCAGTGCCAGAGGCAGCAAAGCAACCCCAAAACATCAGGGAACCTCCGCCATGTTTGACTGTAGGGACCGTGTTCTTTTCTTTGAATGCTTCTTTTTTTCTCCTGTAAACTCTATGTTGATGCCTTTGCCCAAAAAGCTCTACTTTTGTCTCATCTGACCAGAGAACATTCTTCCAAAATGTTTTAGGCTTTTTCAGGTAAGTTTTGGCAAACTCCAGCCTGGCTTTTTTATGTCTCGGGGTAAGAAGTGGGGTCTTCCTGGGTCTCCTACCATACAGTCCCTTTTCATTCAGACGCCGATGGATAGTACGGGTTGACACTGTTGTACCCTCGGACTGCAGGGCAGCTTGAACTTGTTTGGATGTTAGTCGAGGTTCTTTATCCAACATCCGCACAATCTTGCGTTGAAATCTCTTGTCAATTTTTCTTTTCCGTCCACATCCAGGGAGGTTAGCCACAGTGCCACGGGCTTTAAACTTCTTGATGACACTGCGCACGGTAGACACAGGAACATTCTGGTCTTTGGAGATGGACTTGTAGCCTTGAGATTGCTCATGCTTCCTCACAATTTGGTTTCTCAAGTCCTCAGACAGTTCTTTGGTCTTCTTTCTTTTCTCCATGCTCAATGTGGTACACACAAGGACACAGGACAGAGGTTGAGTCAACTTTAATCCATGTCAACTGGCTGCAAGTGTGATTTAGTTATTGCCAACACCTGTTTGGTGCCACAGGTAAGTTACAGGTGCTGTTAATTACACAAATTAGAGAAGCATCACATGGTTTTTCGAACAGTGCCAATGCTTTTGTCCACCCTCTTTTTTATGTTTGGTGTGGAATTATATCCAATTTGGCTTTAGGACAATTCTTTTTGTGTTTTTTCATTTAAGACAAATTAAATGAAGATAATAATACCAAAGAATTTGTGTTTGCAATCATTTTCAGGAAGAAACTGAGTATTATCTGACAGAATTGCAGGGGTGTCAAAACTTTTGGCCGCAACTGTAGATGCTCATGAGGAGAACATGATTTTACCTCTATATAAGTCACTAGTGCGACCACACTTAGAATACTGTGTACAGTTCTGGTCTCCGGTGTATAAGAAAGACATAGCTGAACTGGAGCGGGTGCAGAGAAGAGCGACCAAGGTTATTACACTTGGGGTAATTTAGTTTGGAAAAATGATTGCTTAGGGGTGATCTTATTACAATGTCTAAATATATGTGGGGACAGTGCAGAGACCTTTCTAATGATCTTTTTACTCTTAGACCTGTGACTGGGACAAGGGGGCATCCTCTACGTCTGGAGTAAAGAAGCTTTAAGCATAATCACAAGACGCAGATTCTTTAGGGTATGTGCACACGTTGCGGATTAGCCTGCGGAATTTTCTGCAGAGAATCCACATCTGTTGGCAGAAAACGCAGGGCAAAGCCTGCTTTGAGAGAGAGAGAGAGAGAATTTTTTTATGTGCCAGAATGGAAACCACAGCTGCGGATCCGCAAAAAGAATTGACATGCTGCGGAAAATAAAACACTCCGATTCGGCACAGCGTTTTTTCATTTTCCATTCATTAACAGTATATACACTAGTTTTCTTGATATTGCGTTGATCCAGGGAGCTAGTCTCATTGCCGTATTTGGAGTCAGGAAGGAATTTTTTTCCCCATTGTGAAGCTTACTGTTTGCCACATGGGTTTTTTTGCCTTCCTTTGGATCAACATGTTAGGGCAAGTTAGGATAGATTATGGGTTGAAGTAGATGGACTTAAAGTCTTCCTTCAACCTTAATAACTATGTTACTATGTTGCTATATTGTGTGCTAGAAAACAGGAAAAAAATTCCAAGTGTGGTGAAATTGCAAAAAAATGCAATTCCACTCTTGTTTGTTTGTTATTTTTACCATGTTCACTAAATGGTAAAACTCATTATGAGTTCATAGACACCTAATATGTCTAGGTTCTTTATTATTTAAATGGTGAAAAAAAATCCAAACTTTGGTAAAAAAAATAAAAAATGGTGCCATTTTCCGAGCCCTGTAGCATCTCCATTTTTCGTGATTTGGGGCTGGGAGAGGGAGAGGGCTTATTTTTTGTGTGCCAAGCTGACATTTTTATTGATATAACTTTGGTGTAGATACAGTCTTATGATCGCCCATTATTGCATTATTTATGTAGTGGCGACTGAAAAGAAAACCATAAAAATAAAAAACACTAGCACCCTCGCTGCTTTAGGCTATGTGCACAAGTGCGGAATTGCCACTGATTTTTTGCGGTTTTGCCGTGTTTTTTTCACAGCTCAAACGCACACAATAAGCTACCAATTGAATTCAATGGCATTCCGCACATGCTGTGCTAATGCTGTGTATTTTTCCGCAGCGGAATTGCATCGCGGAAAAATACACAGCATGCTCATTCTTTTTGCGGAATCGCGGGGATTCGGCACACATAGGAATGCATTGTTCTGCTTACTTTCCGCATGTGGCTATGCCCAACATGCGCAAAGTAAGCGGAAAATGTGCTGATGGTACCCAGGGTCTGGAGGAGAGGAGACTCTCCTCCAGGCTCTGGGTACCATATCCCTGTTAAAAAAAGAATTAAAATAAAAAATCATGATATTCTCACCTTCCGGAGTCCCCCGCAGCGTTCCCAGGCCTCAGCGATGCTCCCGGCAAGTCCCGTTCCCAGCGATGCCTTGCGACAATGACCTGTGATGACGTAGCGGTCTCACGTGATGCTACATCATCTGGGGTCATTGTCGCAAGGCATCGCTGGGAACGGAACTCGCCGGGAGCATCGCGAGGCTCGGGAAGGCTGCGGGGGCCGCCAGAAGGTGAGAATATCACGATTTTTTAATATTATTTTTAATATTAGATCTTTTTACTACATACTGCATAGGCAGCCTCAATAGTAAAAAGTTGCTCACACTTGTCAAACACGATGTTTGACAAGTGTGCCCAACCTGTAAATCAGTTTTCCAAGCAATGCTACAGATCGCTTGGAAAACGCTAGCATTCTGCAAGCTAATTACGCTTGCAAAATGCTACTTTTTTGCGGGAATTCTGCATGCGGATTTTCCGCGAATTTCCCGTGGCAGGGAGTTGCGGAATTGCCACAGAAATTTAAGCGGCAATTCCGCACGTGTGCACATAGCCTTAGAGGTGCAGGGAAAAATTGAATAAACAAAAAGCTGAAGACCAAACTCTGGATCCTGTGTGATACGATCCAAAAGGAGAGCCACAAACTAAATATACATAGAGGTTTGTCACCCTGATCTCTTATAGAGCTGTGACATAATATTTCTTCCAAGGAAATGTAAAAAGATAGATCAAAGTAATGACAATAGAACACCATGTACAGCCTTGTACATTAATGAATAGAAACCCAAAAAGGCTATACTGAATACTGAGCCATGCACAATGGGCAGAGAACCAGCATGAAAAATCAGGAGGTAAGATATTTAACAGCAGGAAAGATAATGTATGTGGCTATGCGGACCTGTGCCTACCCTGCTATAGCAACATCCAAATAAGTCTGTGCATACTTATCATTGGTGGTCTATTGCTGTGGTCCAGGAAGGCAAGTCCACCTCTGTTGGGAAGATGACCGGGGTACGCCCAGCTCTGTGATGCTGGAGAGCAAGATGCGCACGTGTGTGAGCTAGGGATGCTCTGGCCGGTAGCGTTCCTGGTTACTAGGTGGAAAAAAATGGCCACTGGAGCTGTGTGAAGGAGTGTGACGTCACGGGTACGAAGTGGCTGTGTGGCCAAAAAGCTGTCTGATGTGTTTCGGAGGTTTATTTTTTTTTAAATTCTTTGGAAGCATGGTTGAAAAGCAATGTCTGACTTTCATTTGTTCATTTTCATAGAATTTTTATTTATTATTACTTTTGTCAGATTCAAGTTATTTCTGTCACCATTGTTGGTTTTTCTGTCATTAAACAAGGGGTACCAACAATTTTGACCATGTGTGTATTTGTGTGTCTTTATTAAATTTGACTATGGGGTTAGTAATGGGGGTGTCTAATAAACACCTCTCCATTACTTACCCTTGGGCTTGATAACAACCCCACAACTATTATCCCAATTGCCACAGCACCAGGGCAAGTGGGAAATGCAGAGGCTAAGCGTCACAGTTGGTGCATGTAATGGATGCACCATTTCTGAGGTGACTGAAGGCTGGTGTTTTTAGTCTGGGAGGGAACCAATATTCATGGCCCCTTCCTAGCCTATTAATATCAGTCCGCAGCTGTCTGTTTAACCTTTGCTGGTTATTAAATATAGAGGGGATCCCCATAATTTTTTGGGGATCCCCATTTTAATAACCAGTAAAGGTGATGCAGACAGCTATGAGATGTTTTTAATGGATTGTGAACGCTTATGGATATTGTCACATTCCCAGAACAATAACGCCAGCCCACAGCTGTCTGCCTTCTCTCGACTGATTATTAAAATATGGGGATCCCATGTTGTTTTTTTAATCTATTTATTTGGTAATCAATAATATAAAAAATATGATGTTGCTTCCCCATATTTTTAATAACCTGATAAGAGAAAGAGAGCCCTCAGAGGTCTACTTTCTCTTTGCTTGTTATCAAAACTGGGGGGATCCCATGTGTATTTTTTCAGTGTGTAGACCCAAATTTCCATGCTGTATAATGGCTGTAAAATGGTGGTAGTAAGGGGTATGGGTTAGTGGGCTGTAAAAGGAAGGAAAATGGGGGTAAGAACAGAACAATTACACTGCAAAAAAGGGATAGGGAAATGATTTAAAATAACAGAGACTGAAACAACTGCCCTAGGAAAACAGCTCTGCATGTGGAGAGCTATTCCTACACTGCTGCGTCACACCATCAGTCCCAGAGGATCTGCGCTGCAGCACTGATCAGATACCACAGGTGGTGTCACGAGCACTTAATACAAAAACTCTTTATTTCTCATTTCCCTGTAAATACTCCCCTTTTATTGGATGCCCAGGGCCAAGGAACAGGTCATCGCCGCTGTGACACTGTCCCTTTAAGAAGCGGCCCGGTACCAAGTATCCCCACGCTCCAGTAATATCCTTGATCTTCGCACCTGGGAGGCAGCATACTTCTCTTGCGGTTATATCCGTTCTGCAGATGGCTGCTTCTGTGCCTCTCAATAGTGAGTCTTCCACCACTACCACTCTTCTTTGCTTCTTGGCTGTACTTTTTGTTGTCACTTCAGGGTGTTGCTGTATGCCCTTTTCTTTTTTGCTTGCTGGTGGTGTCTCATCCTTAGGTGTGCCATCTTCGTCCTCCACAAGGCTTTGGTATGAGTTTCTCATTTGTGTGGTTGGTGATATCTCCATGGTCTTCTTGCTTCTTTTGGTCACATACTTCCACTCGTCTGCTTTTGGAGGTTCTCTGACACTTTCTTCATCTTCTGTGACCAATAGAGATGGTCTGTTCTGTCTAGTAAGTCTTCATTTTCTTTAATGAGTTTCAAAGTTGCAATTCTTTCTTCCACACCCTGCACCTTTTCTTCTAAAGGGGCCAGTAGTCTACACTTCTGGCAGGTGAAGTTGGATTCTTCTTCTGGTTGATCTGTGAACATGAAGCACATGTTGCAGCTCACCATGTAGGTTGTCAAATGCAAAATAGAGTGTAATCATGGCTGGGTGCAGCTGGTATAATTGTTTAATCAGCCAAAGGTAGGGAAAAGTACTGTGTATTCCACGCCTGATTCTTTTTTATGAATGTTAGCTTTCCTACTTTGTCTGTTGACAGGTGGATGTGCCTGTCCCTGATGACACCACCTGCGGTGCTAAAGGCATGCTCTGACATGACACTTGACAGGCCAGCACCTCCAAGGCATACAATGCACACAGGCCGTGTGTAAAATTTGGACGCCCAATAGTTAGGTGGCAGACCCTCTAGTTAGTGCATGGATATGTATGGACATCGGAAATCGGAAATTCCATAATCCTTCAGCCTCTGAGCGCTCCGTGGAGCCAATCAGGAGCTGAAGAATTGCTGACAACATTGTGTAACTCCCCTAAGCTTGGTAGGAGGTGGCCAAACTTGCTAGCTAGGGGTTGCGCTGCGATTGGCTGGCTGGATGGTGTGATCAGGCAGTATAAAAGGCTGCGCCTGCCATTTTAGCCTCACTCTACTGTGAAAGCAGATAGGGATAGGTTGCTGTTGGAGATAGGGAGAGATCTCGGATCTAATAGCAATAGAAATTGTTTTTCAGCGACTGTAGCAGCCCCTGTGTGTTACAGAAGCAGTCTTTTTCCGTACTGACCCCGCTCAGTTTCATTTTTTGTGCTGTGCAGGCTCTCAGTGAGGTGCTTAGTGAGACAGTGCAGAGCACATTCACTGCAGCTGCTGCAGCTCCTCTTGCTATCTCACTGCCTTTTCTTTTCATCCCTTAAATCCCCTTCCCCTATTTTTTCCTAAAAGTTAAACACTATATAGGGATTGTGCTGTGAGGGACCCAAACAACCTCTGTGGCTGGTGCCACACAGCACCTGGCCCAGTCCCGGAGAATCCTTTTTTTTTGGTATCACAGCAGTGTCATTTACTGCGCTGTGACATCCGACCGTAACGTGTACACCAATACCACAAACACACATTACTCTTTGTGTAGGCCACACTAGATTCAAATAAAGTGTAGCAGACACACCATCATCATACAGTGCCATTAGTGTTTCTTATACCTGTTTGTAGTCCTACAGGAATAAGCACACTAATTCCTAATAAATGCTTTCTTGCCATTCTGAATCCATCGATAGAGATGAAGAAGGCAGGGAGTAAGGGACGTCCCCGCGGCGGCCGCGGAATAGGTGCATCAGCAGCTAGACATGGTGCACATCCAGAGCAAGCAGCAGGCCCAAGTCACTCAGCACCTACTTTCACCCGGCAGCAGTCATTTGTGCACAGTTTGTTAGGAGTGCAGGGCCATAGGCTGATAAGAGAGGACCAAGTAGAAACCGTTGTTGATTGGATGGCAGCTGAGGAATCCACCTCAATGAGCGCAGCATCCTCCCAGGACCTCTCGACCACATAGGGTCAGGCCACTGAAGGGCAGCACCCATCTGCTTCTTCACCGCCCACTAAATTGCCCAGACATTCAGAGGGCCAGGAGCCAACCTTAATCCTCTTCTCAGAATCTTTTGGCTTGGAATCTGTGTGCCAGCCAGACAGCATTCCTGCAGCTGAAGAAGAGGTAGTGTGCACAGATGCGCAACCACTGTGTCCGTCTGAGGAAGAAGTGGAGGGTGGGACCCTCCAGACCCCAGTCAGCAGATGATGATGAAACTCAGCTGCCAGTTTCTGCTGACGAAAGTGCATTGGATGACAAGGTCCTTGACCCATCATGGCATGCTGAGGGGCAGCAAGCAAGTGGGGATATCTTTGAGGAAGAGCTTGCAGGTGTGGCGCAGCGTGGCCATCCACGTGGGAGAGGAAGAGTGAAAAATTGGTTGTCGGCTCCCTCAACTTCAGCACCCGTTAGGAGCAGGGCTCTTTTAAAGAACACAAGGGGTGCGCCCAAGAGTTGTGGTGCATGGGCCTTTTTCGACCAAGTTGCAGATGACGTTACAGTAGTCAGATGCAAGCTTTGTCGACATGCTGTGCGCAGAGGGAAGAACGTCAGCAACCTTAGTACCACCAATATGTTGATGCATGTCAGGAAGAGGCACCTTGTAGAGTGGCAGCATCACACCCAAGATGATTCGCCACCTGCAGCTGGTTCCCCACCTTCCACCTCTTCAGCCACAGCAGACACCTCTTACTCCAGCTCGCAAACAGCTGCACCCGCTTCCTCGCCAGAATGCCAGGGTGCATCTGCAGGCAGTGTTGTACGGCGGCACACTGTCTGTACTTCGTCAGCATCAGCATCCCAAATGCTGGCATCCTCACACTCCCAATCCAGTGTGCAGCCATCTGTCACACAGGTGTGGGAGAAAAGGCGCCCGTACTCGGCAAACCACCCACGAGCACAGGGCATGAATTCTCGCATTGCCAAACTGCTTGCAGTGGAAATGCTACCATTCTGGCTGGTGAGCAAGCCAGCCTTTATCGATATGTTGGGGTTTGCAATCCCACAATACAGCTTTCCCAGCCGTTTCTACTTCAGCAGGCAAGCCGTTCCTGCCCTGCAACAGCATGTGGAGCGTAAAATTAAGCATGCACTACAAAATGCAGTTAGTAGCAAGGTCCACCTGACCACCGAAGCGTGGAGCAGTCAGCATGGCCAGGGACGCTACATTTCCATCACCGCCCATTGGGTCAATGTAGTTGAGCCTGGAACTGAAGTAGACAGTGCAAGTGCGCGGG
This sequence comes from Dendrobates tinctorius, assembly GCF_039654945.1. Taxonomy (NCBI): domain Eukaryota; kingdom Metazoa; phylum Chordata; class Amphibia; order Anura; family Dendrobatidae; genus Dendrobates; species Dendrobates tinctorius. Next base: position 3,226,992 of record NW_027361680.1, on the reverse strand, counting down.
TCCTGCCAACTCCACGGATTGCAGGCCTCTCCTCCGTACAAATTGACTCCTCCTCATACTCCTCGTCAGACTCGCCTGCACCCAGACGTACCACAACAACCGCTTTCAGCACTGCATCGACCAAACATCAACAGGCCGTGTTGAAATTGGTTTATCTGGGTGATGTTAGCCACACCGCAACCGAGTTGTGGAACACGCTCAAGGAGCAAAGCGACATGTGGCTTGCGCCGCTCAACCTCCAGCCAGGTATGGTGGTGTGTGACAACGGCCGAAACCTGTTCGTGGCTCTGGGCCTAGGTGGTCTCACTCACATTCCATGCCTTGCCCATGTCCTAAACTTGGTGGTGCAGAGTTTCCTTAGGAACTATCCTGACCTTGAGGAGCTGCTGCACAAAGTCAGATACGAGTGCTCTCATTTGCGGCGTTCAAGCATGGCTGCATCGCGCCTTTCAGCCATGCAGCGCAGATTGGGCCTGCCCGAGCACCGCATCATTGTTGACCTCCCCACCAGGTGGAATTCGACTTTGCATATGCTGCGGAGGTTGTGTAAGCAGCAACATGCAATTAGGGAGTGCAGTTGCAGCAGGCGCAAAGTAGGCGACACACATCTCAGCCCTCCTACTTTACTACCACAGAGTGGGCATCCATGAAGGACATATGCACCATTTTGAAGTGCTTCGAGGACTCCACTCTGATAGTGAGCGCGGATGCTGCCCTGCTCAGCCTGACTATTCCCCTTATATGCCTTATAGAATCATCACTTAAAGGACTAAGGGATGAGGTTTCTCTGGAGGAGGAGGAGCATGATGAGACACTTGCACCAACCAGGCAATCTTCATCGGCCCGGTTGGTACAAAGCTCTGTGAGTGCCTCACAAAGGTCCAGGCAGGACACAGCAAGCGAGGAAGATGAGGAGGACTATGAGGATGAGCCAGAGGAGGAAAGTACACAGCGCTCTACTAGTAGTCACCAGATAGAGCGTGGATGGGGTGATGCAGAGCAGCCAGAGCACATTCCTCCAGCTGGTGACAGCGATGCATGGCCAGTTGGCAGCCTTCAGCACATGAGTGACTTCATGCTGCAGTGCCTGAGAAATGACCCACGCGTGGCTCATATTCTCCACACAAATGACTAATGGGTGGCCACCCTCTTAGATCCATGTTACCGGGACAGCCTTCAAAGCCTAATTACACCATTGAACCGGGCGTGTAAAATGCAGGAGTACTAAGATGCACTGGTTAATTCACTCATGTACTCTTTTCCACCGCATAGCAGTGATGCGCGTGCACTAGCAGGCACCTCAGTGCGTCCTGGGCCCAGCGGAATCCGCTCCGAAGCCGGTAGCAGAAGCAGTACATCTGCTACTGAGAGGTTCAGTATACCCAACCTGTTCTAACGGTTTCTGAACCCGCAAACAGTTCGGGCACCATCAGCACAGACAGTGCAACACACTAGGAGGCAACGTTACTGTGACATGGTGGCACAATACCTCTCCACCCCTGTCAGTGTGCTTCAGGATGGATCTGCCCCCTTCAAGTTTTGGGTCTCCAAGTTGGATACATGGCCCGAGCTTAGACAGTATGCCTTGGAGGTCCTGACTTGTCCTGGTGCCAGTGTGATTTCTGAACGTGTCTTTAGTGCAGCTGGCAATGTACTAACAGACCAACATACCAGACTATCCGCTGCAAATGTGGACCGGCTTACATTCCTAAAAATGAACCAGACCTGGATTTCTGGTGACTTTTGCTGCCCTGGGTCAGAGTAGACAGGTTACATGCATGGTTGGTAGCAGTATGCATGCTCTGTCATGTGCCTATGTTGCACACAGCGTCATCTGTTATGCCAGTGCTCTGGCCTCTACTACCAACATCTAGCTCCTGGTTCTGTGACTGACTCTTTCACCTCATACTGTTTTCCATGGGCTCTAGTACCGCCAGCTAGTGCCCATTTCCGTGACTGCTGATTTCACAGCATGCCGTGTTTCTGGGCTCTAGTACTGCCAGCTAGTGCCCATTTCTGTGACTGCCACTTTCACAGCATGCCGTGTTTCTGGGCTCTAGTCCCGCCAGCAAATGCCCATTTCCGTGACTGCTGATTTCACAGCATGCCGTGTTTCTGGGCTCTAGTACCGCTAGTTAGTGCCCATTTCCGTGACTGCCACTTTCACAGCATGCTGTGTTTCTGGGCAACAGTAACGCCAGCTGTACCTCGTTAGACCAAAGTGGAAAAAAAGGACGACAGATGCCAAACACCTATAGGCAGAAGCACAAGAGGCGGGATCCAGCCACGCCGGCTGTTTCCTGGCATTGAAGTGCAGACACAGGTGCCTCCCCCGAGGGGTAAACCGAGTTCCAGCATCGCAAGCTGGTTCTCGGGAGTGCCCAAGGGCACGGGTACCTCCTGCTCCAAACCGTGTTTCGACAACGCTTGCCGTTACACGGTTGTGTCCGCCGCACTGTTCCACGCCCCCGCCGTATATCATTCCGGCTCAGTTTGCTGTTATCCGTGGTGTCGGCAGTGTAGGAGCCCCCTACGTGGACTCCGGGACCTGGCGCTCAAGGCTGGTCTTGACAGTGCCAGTAGGCCCTCCTGATCCCCTGCTGCGACTGCGGAGTAAAGAAGACTGTGTCCGGGTTGCGGGGGCAAATGTGGCTCTTGCACCTTCTGCCGAGAAGACATTACTCCGGTAGAAGACCCAAGACAGGAAGACAGATGCAGAAGACCCAAGACAGGAAGACAGATGCAGAAGACCCAAGACAAGAAGACAGATGGAGATGTCCCCGGACTCCTGTCTTTTTGCTCTTGAACTTGCGTCTTTGTGGGGTTTTTTTGGGCTTCTTGGCAGTGCTTTTGACTTATGTCACTACTACACTGTGGTATCCGGGCTACAGTAATGTCAGCTGTTGCCCAGTACAGCCACTGGCACTTTTACCTTCTGCTGCTTATCTGGGTTCCAGTAACGTCAGCTGGTTCTCAGTTGAGTCAATGGCTTAGGTCCCTCCTTTGTGGTATCCGAGTTCCAGTAACGTCTGCTGGTCCTTGGTAGTGCATTCTGGCACAGGTTACCTCCTGCTTAGTTATCGGTTTCCGTTAACGTCAGCTGGTGCCCGTTAGTTCCATTGGCTCTTATGCTGATTTCTGCTGCCTATACGGGTTCCAGACTCACCAGCTGGTTCTCTCAAGTTCCTGTGCCTACTGTTACTTCTGCGTATTTCCTCTGGGTTTGGGACATTCTGCGACCAGCCAATAGCAGGATAACCATAGACAGAGGTTTAGGAAGCAGTAGGAGCAGATGTACATGAACCAAAAGCAGAATATCAATATGCAGAATTACTGAATAACAGTAATATAATCAGCAGAAGAAGACTAAGCATGGTTTAAAGGGAGTGTATCCGTTCCTCCACATGGTGCTCCTGGAAACTCCCTGCAAAGCAAGGTGAGCTGAACGCGGACACATGTCAGTCAAAGGGCATATTGACACCACCACCGGCAGTTTTAATTTAATAATGTAAAATCACTAACTCTAACCCTAACTATTACTAACCCCTAACCCTTACCCTACTAACCATAAACCCTAACCCTACCCCAACTAATCGTAACCCAAAGAAAAAACACCACTGTTAAGAAGATGTTTTCCTGCTGCAGCTTTCGCTCTGTGCATTTTTCTAGCGATTTTTTTGCTCCTCTGCCTCTGCAAACTCCTTCCCCATTATTCTGAGGTGTTTGCCCTCCATTTTATCCATTATATAACACTGTAGTGGTCATTTTGTAATTCCGATTTTTTTCTCCCATTGACTTGCATTGATATCGGAAATCGGAAATTCCGATAACCGATATTTTTTCAATATCGGAAATCGGAATTCCGATATGATATCGGGCAATATCGCTCATCCCTAGTCATCAGCACTGGCCATGTTGCTGGAATATTCAAAGCAGAACAACATGGCACACACATCCTGCATGAAGGCCCACTCACTGGTACTTATGTATTGTTGTTCCACAGGGCAACTTACCCATACTTTACGTGCAGCAGCTGAAATTCTACTATTTTCTGCAGCTGCTCACACAGCTTCTCCAGCATATACATGGTGGGGTTCCACCTTGTTGCTGCTTCACATATGAGGTGATGAGCAGGAAAACGTGATACTGCAACCCAGACAGGTGAGCAGCAACAGAGTGAGAACACCGAAAGTATGCACACACTGCACTCACTTTCACCAGCAGATCGAACATATCTGGATAATTTTTGGGAAAGCTCTGCAAGACCAAATTAAGCACATGTTCCAGGTAAGGGATGTGCATCACACAGACTAGGTCCAGAGTTGCTACCAGATTTCGCCTTTATCACACAGCACCAGACAGGGCTTGAGGTGCAGTGGTACCAAGCGATTATCTGTCTGCTCTTTGTTCGCCATCCACAGCACAGATTAGTTTCAGAACTGCTAGCTGTCATTTTCCCCTGGCTGTGCTCATGTTGGTGGTGCAGGTCTTACTGTGAGCGGATGATGAGCTGGTGGAGAGGCGGAGTAGGAGGAAGAGAAAACCTAGACAGAGGAACACCCAGCACTACATCGCCTTCTGCCTGTGGGCCAACCGCCACTAGATTTAGGCTATGTGCACACATGCAGAATTGCTGTGGAAATTTCCGCACCAATTCCTGCGGGAAATTCGCTGGAAATCTGAATGCGGAATTCCCGCGAAAAACTAGCATTTTGCAATTGTAATTAGCTTGCATAATGCTAGCGCTTTCCAAGTGATCTGTAGCATCGCTTGGAAAACTGATTGACAGGTTGGTCACACTTGTCAAACATAGTGTTTCATAAGTGTGACCAACTTTTTACTATTGAGGCCGCCTATGCAGCACCAGTAGTAAAATGATATAATGTTAAAAATAATAAAAGAATAAAAAATAGTGATATTCTTACCTTCCGGCATCCCCCGCAGCGTTCCCAATCCTCGCGATGCTCCCGGCAAGTCCCGTTCCCAGCGATGCCTTGCGACAATGACCCCAGATGACGTAGCATCACGCGAGACCGCTACGTCATCACAGGTCATTTTCTCAAGGCATTACTGGGAACGGGACTTGCCGGGAGCATCGCTGAGGCCTGGGAACGCTGCGGGGGATTCTGGAAGGTGAGAATATCACGATTTTTTATTTTAATTCTTTTTTTTAACAGAGATCTCCTCTCTTCCAGACCTGGGTACCATCCGCACATTTTCCGCTTACTTTGCACATGTTGGGCATAGCCACATGCGGAAAGAAAGTGGAACAATGCATTCCTATGTGTCCAGAATATCCGCGCTTCCGCAAAAAGAATGAGCATGCTGCATATTTTTCCACGAATCGATTCCGCCGCGGAAAAATATGCAGCATTGGCACAGCAAGTGCGGAATGCCATTGAATACAATGGGTTGCATTGTGCAAGCGTTTTCGCAGCGTTTTTGCGGAGAAAAGACGTGGCAAAAACGCTAAAAATCCGCAACGTGTGCACATAGCTTCACTCAATGGGCAGTTAGGGAGATGTTAGATACCTGGCCATGCTTATTGGTCCACGTATCAGTGGTAATGTGGACCTTGCCTCTGATCCTGTTGTGCAGTGCACACCTGATTTCTTCCACAACGTGTGTGTGTGGGGCAGAGATGACTGCCTGGAAAAGTAGTAGCGCCAGTTTTTTTAAACTGTCCATCTCAACCAGCCTGAATAGCAGCATTTAGAAGGTGAGTAATTTTGAAATGCTGTCATTCAGAACCATAGCTTGTGGGTGGCTAGGTGGGGGGTATTACCTATTTCTCTCAAGGGTTTGGGGGATGGAAAACTGAACACTTGTATGGGACAGTGTGGAGATGCTCTATGACATGGTGTTGGTGATGGTGTTGCTGTCACACCTTCGCTTTGCAGGGAGGCATGTGGCCCTGTTGATAGTGAGTGGAATGGAGAGGCCGAGTTTGCAGCAAAAGAGGAAGCAGGAGGAGGCTCTGATTTGTCATGCTTTCTAACATGTGTACTCCACTGCCTCATCATGCAGGTGGCGCTCAGGGTCAGAAGATTTGTGCCTCGCTTCAGGCTCTGATGGCACCAGTGTTCAAATGACCCGTGTCTTGTCATTAGCACATTGACTGAAGAATTGCCAAGTCTGAGAGCTCCTTTGAGCTGGATTTGGTGTGTTCATTTCCTGGGCAAGTTGGGCAGTAGCAGCCAACGTACTGGCTAGGGTCTTGCCACTATGCTTTGACACCCTGCTCCCTCTTTTGCTGTGCTGCTGAGGGAGCATGACCACCTCCTCTTCCTCCAAACATAGCACATCACTACAAGGTCCTTAGATCCATGTGAAGTCTGGGATCTCATCATCCCCCGCATCATCTTCCACCCATTCCGCACCCCTGCCCTCCTTGCCAGTTGGCATGCTGCAGAAAGATGCAGCAGTTCGCCCTTGTGTTTCCTCATCCTCACAGATGGGCTGCTGTGGTCTGCTGACCTTGTGCACTGGCCCTCCCATGTACTCATCCTCCGACATAACAAGTGGTTGGGCATTAGTGCACTCAGTCTCTTCCACTTGTGGGGCAGTGCCAGGTGGATGGGCCATGAAACCAAAGCCAGGGGAGTCATCAAATAGAAGAAGTGACTGCTGCATGACTTGAGGCTCAGACAGCTTGGCTGTTTTGCAAGAGGTTGAGGTGGAAGAATGATGACCATGGTTCATAGGTGCCAAATCTGTGCTTTCCACAGGGGAATAGGTGTAAGACAATGCCAAAGAACCAGAGCCACTGTAAACCATCTTATCAACCACCTTTTCAACGTCTTGAGGCCTCACCATTCTGAAATCATTACTTAGGCCCACAAAAGATGCCGAATGTCCTGGCGACTGCGTGCACCAGACAAAGGTGTTGGATTTCGGCATGTAGCAGGTACAAAATGACCACGTCCTCTTCCTGCAGAAACTCCATCATCACCACCAGCAGCAGCACCAAGACCCTTATTTGATGCTCTTTTCATATTTACGGGCAGTATACGCTACATTCAAAGTGAACTGTGCACCAGGCTGTGCAGGCAATATACACCACACTGGAACTAGACTGTGCACCAGGCTGGACAGGCACTATACACCATGCTGAAAGTGGACTGTGCACCAGGCTGTATGGGCAGTATACAACATGCTGAAAATGCATTGTGCACCAAGCTGGATGGGCACTATACACCACGTTGGAAGTGGACCATGCACCAGGCTGGATGGACAGTATACAGAATGCTGGAAGTACATTGTGCATCAGGCTGAATGGGCACTATGTACCATGCTGGATATTTACTGTGCATTAGGCTGGACAGCCAGTATACAACACGCTGGAAGTGCACTGTGCACCAGGATGTACGGGCACTATGCACAAGGTTGGATATTCACTATGCATTTAGCTGTACGGGCAGTAATAAACAGGCTGTTTAGTACAGAATATAGGGGGCTGTATGCACTAGATTGTACGGCACTCTTTTCTCCTGTCTGAAAACACTGATAATAGAGGTGCAACCCATGATCATGCTTTTATACAGGCTGTCTCACGTGCTGTGTCGCCCTGTCACAGCCAGGCCAAAACTGGAATATTGGCCCCCCAGACTAAAATCATCAGCCCTCAGCCATCCTAGAAATAGCCCACTTTCCCTGGTGTGATCACAAGTGGGGTAAACGTTTTGTGGTTGATAACATTTTTGCACTTTATATATCTTTTTTTAGATATCTTCATTCACATCCAGTATCCTCGCATTAATTTTAGACAGATACTGTATCCAATTTAATGTAAATGGCACCTTTCTATGAATGTTCATATGCAGTTCATCTCTTTAGGTGTTTCAAGTTTTTTGCGCTCTGTGCAAATAAGAGTGTGGTCTCCCCTTTCCCTTGATCTTGACATTACATTCATATAGTTCCCCATGACTGTGTCACAAATCATTAAGGAATTTGTGGCAGCTCTGGGTCTGCTGAACTTGAAATGTTGTTTTTTTCCTTTGGTCCAGCAAGAGTTAATGTAAGTCTTTTGGTGGCAGCTTCTTTTAGGTGGGTCAGCTGATGTTGGTTGATAAACACCCCCACCTCCCTTTGAATAGTCACATGACTAAATAAGCTGAACATTGGTTATAGAGATCTTCTTCTATGCAGACCAGCTAGGTGTGTGGAGCTCTCCTGTGATGGTGGTGGTGCTTCTATTTGAGTTCTGATTCCTGGTGTCATTTTCACTGCTGTTGTGGAGATTAGCAGCAGAGCCTGAGCTGAGTATTTTCTTTTTTTTCAGTCTACTGTTTGTCTCTTCCCCTGTGTGTTATCATCTGCAGTGGTGAGGTTAGCGTCTGTCCAGTGTACTGGCCACGATTAATAGAGTTGACAGTCAGGGATTAGGCACGTGATGGTGGTGGGGGGAAAGACTCACATAGGGCATTAAGAAAGCTTAGGGGCAGGCACAAGTTGATATCAGGAGGTGTCCCGTCCTCCACTCCTGACTGTTAGGGCATCTCTCTTCTCTTCCATTCCATTGTATCTATTTGCTGTGTTGTCCGCCAGACTTACCTGTGTCTGAGCGTGATATGCTGGGTGTCCATTAACTGGGTCTCATTCCTTTTCAGCCCTTATTCACATTATATCATTTGATATATGGTAAGGTTTTAATATTAGAGGTTTCAACTGTCCCGAATAAGGTCACCTTGATGTGGTGGGATGGATTTTTCATTTTTTTTATCAAAATTATGTTAACTAATGTGGTAGATTGGCTCACTCGGCTGTACACTGAGGTAGACTCGGAACCACTGCGGCTTTAAGAGCTTCCTTTGGTTTATTATGGACAGCATAAACAAAGGTATAGTAAAATAAATACAGCCCTCAGGGAAAAACAATTAAACAAAACAAAATGGTAGCAGAAAGCACACTCTTTCTGAGAGTGGGGTTCCTCCAGCTCACTGGTAGCAGAACCCACATGGTGCAGGTTGATTCAGTGAACACTGCTGCCTTTGGAGGCCATCTACTTAAGCCCTGGGGTGGAGATATGGTGGACATCCTCCCACCCGCTCTATGGATGTCCACATAAAAGCCAGCCCATTATGTAACTTAGAGTAACCCCTCACCACACAGTGTGCTGGAAGAAAACTCTAGTTTTCATATCACTCACTGATGCCATCAGACGTAGTGAAACATATCTCCCCTCCAGCACTTTACTACTGACTTTGTCACAGTAAGTACCCTATATTATTTTCATGCACTATCACTATTTATAAACTGTATTTACTGAAGGGTATTTGCTTATTTTGTTTTTATATTAGGTTATCTTAGGTTTTGTCTGTTTAGTGGCCTGTGTAAACATGCGCCTACACGCTTCATGCACACCAACTTGTATTCCAGTTCATCTCTTTTGTTTTTTGTTTCAGTTTTTTTGCACTTTTTGCAAATAATCATGTGGCTTCCCCTTTCCCTTTGGACTTAACATTACATTTATATCGTTCCCCATGGCTGGGTGCCAATTATCTGGGTATCTGTCTTTCTCAGTCCTTATTCACATTGCATCACTTGACATTTGGTAACATTTTAATGCTAGAGATTACAACCATCCTGAATAGGGTCACCTTGATGTACTGGATTGGCTTTCATTTTTTTAATAAAAATTATGTTAACAAGGTACGCAATATTATTTTATTACACTACTGCTATTTATTTACTACAGGGTATTTGCTTATTTTGTTTTTATCTTAGGTAGAGATTGGCGAACCCGTGGAAGGTCGGGTTCAGCAGGTTCAGCTGAACAGTTAAAAAAAAAGTTTAGTTTGGATAAAGCTTAAAGGGAAGGTGCCATCCAAAAAATTTTTTTCAGCAATTAAAAAAATGTAAAGAATTAATGTTTACATTTTCTTAAAAAATATTATCATTTGTTTTTAATTTTGCAAAATATGAAAAATAATTTTAAAAAGTTTGGCATTTCCACTTGTTAACACTAGGGGGAGCAGCTACTGAAATCTGGCACACAAACCTATGACATCTAGGAACACAGTGAGCAGCCATTTTGATGGGGCCTGCAAAGTTACTGACTGTCTTTGCATGTAAAGTCTGGATCAGAACGGCCATCAGTCAGCCTGATCCAGACTTTGCAGGCAAAGACCCCATTCCCCTCCTCAGATCCTGTCCTGGCGATGTGTGAAAGCAAGGCGACAGGCGCAGTCCGGGGAGACACTGGGAAGCAGGATGGGGGAAATGTAGCCATACAGTAACGATAAAAATGAGACCCCTCTCTTCAGCTGCCTCACCAGTCCTCCCCTGACTGCACCTATTACCCCTGACCCGTGTGCAGGTGCTCAGCCAGAACCACCACAGAATGGGTCCCCTTTTAGCAGATAATACTGCCATAGTGTTCTCACATAATACCGCCATATAGATCATACACAATACCACCATGTAGATCTCACACAAAACCAGCAGGGTGACAGCATCACAGAGTATTTCAGGAGAGCAGTATCACACGGGATAGGATTAGATACACGGCTCAGCAGACAGTATCACACAGGATAGGATTAGATACACGGCTCAGCAGACAGTATCACACAGGATAGGATTAGATACACAGCTCAGCAGACAGTATCACACAGGATAGGATTAGATACACGGCTCAGCAGACAGTATCACACAGGATAGGATTAGATACACGGCTCAGCAGACAGTATCACACAGGAGAGGATTAGATACACAGCTCAGCAGACAGTATCACACAGGATAGGATTAGATACACGGCTCAGCAGACAGTATCACACAGGATAGGATTAGATACACGGCTCAGCAGACAGTATCACACAGGATAGGATTAGATACACGGCTCAGCAGACAGTATCACACAGGAGAGGATTAGATACACGGCTCAGCAGTCAGTATCACACAGGATAGGATTAGATACACGGCTCAGCAGTCAGTATCACACAGGATAGGATTAGATACACAGCTCAGCAGTCAGTATCACACAGGATAGGATTAGATACACGGCTCAGCAGACAGTATCATACAGGATAGGATTAGATACACGGCTCAGCAGACAGTATCACACAGGAGAGGATTAGATACACAGCTCAGCAGACAGTATCACGCAGGAGAGGATTAGATGCACAGATCAGCAGTCAGTATCACACAGGATAGGATTAGATACACAGCTCAGCAGTCAGTATCACACAGGAGAGGATTAGACACATGGCTCAGCAGACAGTATCACACAGGAGAGGATTAGATACACGGCTCAGCAGACAGTATCACACAGGATAGGATTAGATACACGGCTCAGCAGACAGTATCACGCAGGGGAGGATTAGATACACGGCTCAGCAGTCAGTATCACACAGGATAGGATTAGATACACGGCTCAGCAGACAGTATCACACAGGAGAGGATTAGATACACCGCTCAGCAGACTATCACACCAGACATTATTACAGATATGCCCACACTGGTGAAACTTCCAGCCCCCCCCCCCCAGTTCACTGCTAATGAGTGGGGTCGGGAGCCGACCGCAGTCTTCTATGTCCATGGACGGCCATATTTGCAGACTGTATGAGTCCTCCACAGATCTGCAAATCAATATGGCAGTGCCCAGTGGCTACATTAAAACATTATTACAAACAAGCCATAAATCCTGGTTAGTACAACATTTGCTGAAACGACATGTTTTGCTACTTACTCTTTTTTTGCAAATCATATAAAATTGCGGCACCTTCCCTTTAAAGGTACCTGAACTCGAACACTAACCCGTACCCCATTCAGATGAATTTGGGGCTCGAACGTCCATTGTTTACCACACTGTTATATGCTGTAAACCAGCCAAGCTAAAGCAGAGAGCTGGGTGCTGGTATTCTCAGACTAGGAAGAAGCCATAGAGAATTGCCCTCGAAAGCCTAAAAATAGCAACCTGCAGCCGCCCTAGAAAAGGTGCATCTAATAGATGAGCCAATTCTAGCGCTTTGCCCTCCTCTTCCTACTTGCCCTGGTGCAGAGGCAAGTGAGGTGATAATTGTGAGGTTGATGTCACCTGTCTTATGGCCATTGACATCAAACCCAATGGTTAGTAATGGAGGGGTGTTTATAAGACACCTCCATTACTAATCCCATGGTAAGACTGTAATAAAGACACATCAAGAATAAAGTCTTTTATTTGAAATAAAACGATCACACTCTTTACCTATTTATTTAAAAAAAATTAAATAAAAAAGCAAAGTTATACTCACCTGTCCGTCAAGGTGATAATCCATATCTGTCCCATGATGATTCAGATGATTTGGAGAGCAGTCTCATCAGTGTTGCAGTGATGATGCTCCTGCAGTGTGCAGCACTGAAGTAAAAATATCAAAAGTTGAAACCCATTTTGACAAGACACTAGCGAGTTTTACATTGAGTATCACCCATTACTCTACAAGTAATGAGCACTTCTGAGCAACATGATACTCGAGTGATAACAGAATATCACCGAGCACATTAGCTCATCCCTATCTGTTATCACTTGAGTATCACAGTGCTTGGATATACTCGCTACTCGGTGAGTAATGGTCAGTGCTCGAAGTAAAACTCGAATCCCTGACCCACATCTTTAGTGCCTGTTACTCAGTCAAAAAATTCAGGATATGTCATTCTCTACACAAATTATAGTAGTGATATGGGGATTACTGCTACAGCTTTGCTTTCTGCCTAACAATCCTTCTACTTGCATCTTTAACAGCAGGAGATCATTACTGTTGATTGACCTACTGAATTCAAGAGGAACAACAGTCTCTTAGGGTACCGTTATAATAAGTGATGCACCAGCGATCCTGACAACGATATGGATTGCTGGTACATCGCTAAGTGGTCACTAGTGAGCTGCCACACAGGCAGATCTCACCAGCGACATAGTAGCGGTCGGGGGTCGCTACTTACCTGTCAGACGCGGCGATCCTGACCTCCTCCCGCCCGCGTCCACGCATTGCTCGTCGGCACCACAGGAAGCCCAGCAGGAAGCGCCTGACGAGAAATGGTCCAGGACGTTCTCGTGCGATCAGCGATAGCCAGCAGGGGAACCGGTCGGAGGAAAGTATCACATGTAGCGATATCGCTAGCAATATCGCTGCTACGTCACAAAACCATGTGTAACGGGCCCTTTATACTATTTTTCATTATATTCCTTATCATCTGTGTGCTCTGTACTTAACTTAAAGGGATCCACTATATACTTAAGAGGTCATTTGTAATTCTATAATGCTGCTATGAACATCTCATAGACAGTTGGACTTATTTCTATGTCTATTTCACTCTTTGTTAACCAGACACATTACCAATTGTGTTATAGAGGCCCGTCTACTGTAACTAATATAGGGTATATACTGTTTATATCAAGGCACCCTATATCCTCTATATACTTGACTATCTACTTCAACGTCTATTACATTAAAGGGGTAAAGGTGCAGAAGGAGTCAAACTCAAAACTAACTTCCCAAGTTTGATCCAACATGTCTGATTTCAGTAATATCAAACACAGACCACAGAGGAACAGGCCCTCTTCTCTCATATCGCATGCAAAATCTCTCGAAGACTTCCCTAGTATTACCATTCCTGTGAAATCAAGGTCCCCTTTAAAAAGGGAAGAAAAGACTACTTCTATACCTAAACAACTGTCAAAAGCTTTGTATAGCAATATTGCAAAAAAAACTACAACTAAAAGCAACCAAAACCTGTATTCCAATACCAAGTCACGTCCTCATCCAGTACCAAATGAGGGGAAAATTAAGTTTCCTCTATCAGAAATTGTAAACACAGAAGATATGGATCTATCTACCTCAGGAAAGAGAACCATTTTTGATAGAGATAAAGAAGACACATGCTTGCATGATGATTCGGATAACTTCTCAAGCGATACTTCACCTAATGACAGCCCAAGTAAATCTAGGGCAAAAAAAGAGTGCTCTCATGACTCACAAATGAGAGAACTTCAAATTCCTCCTATCAATCTAGAGAATATCTCCCTGACAGGAATTAAATCTAATGAGGATCTTATTTTAATTTACACTATGCAAAGAATGGTTGCACTCTATCATGCTAAGGCATGTCAACGTGGAATATACTGTATGTAAATAGAATTGCAATACAGCTTTAGAATTATAGAAAAAAATATATGAGACTCTTAACATAAAATTTGGCCAAATATTATCTGCCCACCAGCCAACATCAAGGCGGCCTCAAATCTGATGGGTATCTACACTGTGAGAATACCTCTCTAAGGCTGATGTCTGAATTTCTGGGTGAATGTGGACACCTCTGTCAGCAATGCCTGCATTTATGGGTAAGTAGGGACCTGCTATAATTAAAATTGCTGACAGAGGTGTCCACATTCATCCAGGAATTCAGACATCAGCCTTAGAGAGGTATTCACACAGTGTAGGTACCCATCAGATTGGAGGCTGCCTTGACGTTGGCTGGAGGGCAGATATTTGGCCAAATTTTATGCTAAGAGTCTCATATATTTTTTCTATAATTCTAAAGCTGTATTGCAATTCTAATTACATATATTCCACATTGACATGCCTTAGCATGATAGAGTGCAACCATTCTTTGTATATTGTATATGGGGGTAGCTCCTCTTGGTATGCACCTATTCACACTAGTTTGGATGTGCCAGTCAGTTTTTTTGTCTCTTGTATGTTAGCTTACAGACCGAGCACTCCGCCCTCCACCAGGTGGTGATTTTAATTATAGCAGGTCCCTACTTACCCATAAATGCAGGCATTGCTGACAGAGGTGTCCGCATTCACCCAGGAATTCAGACATCAGCCTTAGAGAGGTATTCACACAGTGTAGGTACCCATCAGATTTGAGGCCCCTTGACGTTGGCTGGTGGGCAGATAATATTTGGCCAAATTTTAAGCTAAGAGTCTCATATATTTTTTCTATAATTCTAAAGCAGTATTGCAATTCTAATTACATATATCCCACATTGACATGCCTTATCATGATAGAGTGCAACCATTCTTTGTATATTGTATATGGAGGTAGCTCCTCTTGGTATGCACCTATTCACACTAGTTTGGGTGTGCTAGTCAGTTTTTTTTGGATCTTATTTTAATTATCACTAAAACCATACAGGAAAACCTTAAAATTGGTTTTAAGATACAGCAGAAATCATTTCAAATGGTCTGTGACAGCATCACTCTCAGAGTGGAGAAATCAGAAAAAAGAATAGATAAAGTAGAGGATACCACCGCCACCCTCTCTGAAAAATCCTTGACCCTCCAAGCCGAAATTAACAGCCTAAAACTAAAAATCGCTGACATAGAGGATTGAAACAGGCGCAACCACCTAAAAATCAGAGGCATACCAGATAGTGCTCCTCAGTCAGAACTTATGGACTATGCAAAAAATATGTTCAGGAAAGCTATACCTTCACTAACCAACTTTGAATTAAATATAGACAGGATCCACCGGTTACCACGTCCAAGTCACAACTCACCAGATAAACACAAGGACACCATCCTTCGCCTACATTTCTTTAATACAAAGGAGAAAAACCAATCCTACATCAGAGAAAACGGTTCATTTCCCGATCCCTTCAGTCCTTCTTTGCGGACTTCTCAAAAGCGACAATTGACGCTAGAAAGCAATTTAGAGAGGTCACCCTGATTTTAAGGGATAAAAACATCCGCTACAGATGGGGTATTCCCACTAAGCTTTTGGTCTTTTTTAGAGGGAAAACTATCTCTCTCAACAACCCCAGGGAAGGAATGGAACTTATTTCTTCCATCTCCGTCATTATAGGGGAATAGCTATACTAAGGTTAAGGTCACTTATTTCAATAACAGTTAAATTCTGTGATTTATATATGTTTTGTTTACTAAGCCTTTGTCAGGAACTTCTTTTAATTATGGGAATACTGTGGGATCCACGCCACAAACTTTTCTCCCACCTAGGAGAGATCTCCTAGGAGAGATCCTTCAAGAAGACTCAACTCTAGAACATTATATAAGGTTAGGTTAACAACTGGTTACTCTTTTGTTCAAAGTAATGTTCCTGACCTTTTTATTTTTCATTTTTTCTTTATTTTTGTATTGCTGTCTTTATTTAAACTTTGTAAGTATCTTGACCAGTGCTTAACTTGAAGCGGTTGACCAGACTGACAAACTAATTTTTTTTTTTTTAATTGCGTTACTTTTTATTAGCCAGGTACCAAAGCAGCATGTCCATAAAACAAGTCCTACAATGTCAGGGGATTGAATAGCCCCAGGAAAAGATATGTCCTATGGAAAGAAATTAAAAAAAAACAAGCAGATGTGATCTGCCTAAAGGAAGTAAAACTTGCTAAAGGAAAACATCCGAAATTTGACCATAAAAATTATTCTAATTTATTATTTTCCCTTAGTTCAAGAAGTAAAGCAGGGGTGATCACGGTGATCAAGAATTCTGTCCCATTTAAGTTGGTCGAAGAGGTGTCAGATCCCCAGTGCAGGTACCATATCCTAATATGCTATCTCAATTACAAACTGTGTACCCTAGTAAACATCTACACACCTAACAAAAGATACCTAAAGTTTCTAAACAAATTACAAAAGAAAATTGAGACATACAAAAAGGGGGATTTAATTCTCCTAGGGGACTTTAATATGGTCCCCGACAGTCACCTAGACTCAGCTTCCTCCACCCGCCACATTCAACCTTCTTTAAACAAATAGATTCACCAAAACGAGTTATTTGATATTTTTAGATGTCATAATTCCACTTCTAGGGAATACACATACTACTCTGGAGTCCACAAGACTTCTTCTCGTATAGATTTGATTTTGTCCGATGTCTTCACACTAAAGAAATTTATAAACATAAATATTTTGGATAAAACATTTTCAGACCATTGACCGGTCATTGGAGAAATCCGGCTAGGTCCACATATCGAAAACACTTTCTTATGGAGATGCAGCCCTACTATTTTAAAAATCCCTGAGTACAAAAAAGAAATAGAAACTGCAACAATAAACTATTTTCGCGAGAATACCTCGGACAAAATTTACCCCTTCACTTGGAGAATGCTTACAAAGCAGTTATTAGAGGTCACCTAATCCAACTATCCACTAGACACAAAAGAAACGCAGAAAAAATCAAAGACTTACAGTCACAAATAAAAAATAAAGAAGACCAGCAAAATAACCTCACTCCCCCTTCACCAACAATTCACTGAGAAATAATGACATTGAGGCAACAGCTAAAGACAGAAATTTACTCAGAATATGATTTCATGATTAATTACTCCAAATTTAAAACATACTCCTCCATCAATAAACCAACAAAATTTATGTTAAATAAATGAAAACAGGATAGAATAAAGAAACGGATTGATAAAATTAAGTCTTCGACAGGAGCTTATGTGGCGCCCCTGAGGGTTCAGTCGCCACAGAGGTACTGCACCTCCTCCTGAGGTGTGGTACCCCACTATCCAGGTAAGATGGAGATACCTGACCACACTCCAACACCTGCATGCCACACAACTTAGTAGTGTAGCAAATCACCTTTGGTGGCTCCCTGCTTGGAACACGAAGAGTGCTGGGAGGTGGGTGGAGCTTAGACAGCACAAGAGAGCAGGAGAATATTAGGAAAAGGTCAGTCTGTGAGAGAAGATCCCATGAGAGGGATGGAGTGAAGGAAGTGCTGCAGCAGACTCCTGTGACCTGGAGCTGCTAGCACAGGAAAGAGCCATAGAAAGCCTGATTCTTCAGAAGGAAGATAGTTTAGTACGGAAAGTAAGGAGAAGAAGAGAACTAAGGACTAGGGTCAGAGCAGAGCCCTTCCTAAAGTTTGAAGTGCATGGCCGGGGTCCGGTCCCCGAGGTTGTATGGATACTGATGTTCCTGCAGCAGAAACCGGAGGAATAGAAGTCGTCACCACTTTATTCCTATCTAAGACTTGGGGGCACAACAGCAACGTGGGTGAGCAGGGATATGATAGCAAGGAGTCCCCGAAGCAGGCTAAAGCTGTCTGCAGTACAAGTAGAGTTCTAAGTAACATCAAGAAGGAGGAACTTGAGTTTAATACGCAACTACAAGTACTTCAGATTAGGCGCTAGTGTGGAGAAGTTCAGAGAAGGCACATGTTGGAGGAGTGCTGGAAAGGTGTACTTTACCTTGCCTTGGAGTTGGCTGAGCCCCTGACCTGGAGGACATGGCACCGAAGCGGGCATCTGTGTGCACCAGAGTAAAGCCTTGAAACTAGTGTTGAGCATTCCGATACCGCAAATATCGGGTATTGGCCGATATTCGTGGTATCGGAATTCCGATACTGAGTTCCGATACTTGCATATCGAATACCGGAATTGGAAGTTCCCATAATGCTATGAGCCAGTTTGATTTGATTCAGCCAACGACAATAATGGCATGGCTGTGACTGGCTGCTGAAATGATGTCATGATGCAGTATAAAAGCTGCCGCCGCCATTTCGGGTTCACTCTGCTGTGAATTCAGTTATGGACAGGCTGCTGTTCAAGACTCTGAGGGACAGTTAGAGATAGCGATTTTCATAATAATATTGTGCTTTACCCAGGCTACATTATCAATCAGTGTAGCTTTCTTTTGCCTTGGAGCGCTGTCCACAGCTGTCTGCAAGGTCTGTGTGAGTGCAGCTCACGCTGTGTAGTGTGTCCTGCAGCCATGTCTGGTTGTAGGCCGCTCAGCGTGCGTCACTGCCTCATACATATTTTTCTTTTACTGCTGCTCATTTTTCATTAATTTTCCTATTAGTGTGCATCCATCCATATCCATATACATTGGTTGCAAACACTATAGGAGTAGACAGCGGAGCCTTTCTGCAGCCTTTCAGTGCTAGTGCCCAGTTATCTGCACTGTTCACAGCTGTCTGAGTGGTCTCTGTGTGTGAGTGCAGCTCACGCTGTAGTGTGTCCTGCAGCCACGTCTGGTTGTAGACCGCTCAGCATGCGTCACTGCCTCACACATATTTTTCTTTTATTGCTGCTCATTTTTCATTAATTCTCCTATTAGTGTGCATCCATCCGTATCTATATACATTGGTTGGTTGCAAACACTATATAGGAGTAGATAGAGAAGCTTTTTTTCTGGCTTGTGCCCTGCAACCGCAGCCAGATTAATATTACGCTATTTTTTGGAGCCTCATCTATTGCATTGTAGGTTACCTTCCTGCATTGTAATAGCTCCAAAAAGTTTGTGATACTATCGCTTTCACATCTTTGGTCACATCCTTTTTGTCTTTTTGAAAAAAAACCAAAATAAAGTTCACCAAACACTCCACTTGACAGTTGTGTAGGCCACATTAGCTCACATTAAAGTGTAGTCCACACACTTTATAAAATTATTGTTTCTTATACCTGTTAGCAGATGTTCAGGAATAAGCACACTGAGCCCCCCTTTGAACTTTTCTGCCTATCTTTATCAGTCTACCAAGATGAAGAAGGCAGGGAGTAAGGCACGTGGTCATGGGCGTGGAGTTGCAGCAGGGAGAGGACGTTGGGATTCAGCAGGGAGAGGACGTGGGGATTCAGCAGGGAGAGGACGTGGGGATTTTGTGCCTGCTGCGGGCACCAGTGAGTCAGCATCCCCCAGTTTTACCAGGCAACAGTCCTTTATGCACAGCTTTGTAGGACCTCGCCGTACCCCACTGCTGCGGGAGGAACAAATTGAAGCCGTTGTCGGATAGATGGCAGCTAACACATCGACTTCAATGACTTCCACATCCTCTCAGGGCCAGAGCACTGAAGAGCAACCACTAGTGTTGAGCGATACCGTTCGATACCCAAAAATATTGTATCGGATGGTATCGCCCGATACGAAAAAAATATCGGGTATGGCCGATTCCGATACCGGAAGTCCCATTCAAGTCAATGGGACTTCCGGTATCGGAATTAAAAAAAGCCCTTTATTTCCTTGTTGGCTAATTCTACATAATTGAAAACAAATAAGAATCATGTAGAATGTATTGTGGGAGGTGGAGGAGACATTAAAAGCATAGTGGTTTATTCAAATCACATGGCATAGCATTAATTCCAATTTTTTTTTTCAGTACGTTCGGAGTTAAAAAGATATTGACTATGTTAACCTTTTTTATATTTTGTCAGATATGTATGTTTCACAACTTCCATGCTCTTCACGTTCTTTTGTACTTCTCCCACACTTTCTCCTTCATGATCCGCAGCAGTAGCATTTTTTTCATCAACTTTTTCTTCACCTTATTCATCTTCTTCTTCTTCATCTTCTTCCCATTAATTTTTTTTTCCATTCTTCATATTCTTCTTATTCAGCTATTATCAATTTTAATATGCTATTTCTTCATCTTCTTCCTATTCTTCTTTGTCTTCATTTTCTTATGGTGACAGGCATTCCTGTAGTACTTATCTATAAAAGTTATAAGATTACACCTTACGTTCTGCCTGTCACTAAAGATTTACAACAGGATTTGTCCGCGTTCAGTTTGGCCTGCAGCAGCAGGCATTTTCCAGGGGCACCACGAGGAGGAACGGACTCACCCCCATTTACTGCTTAGTCTTCTTCTGCTTATAATTTTGATTTCTTCTATGCTGATTTTTAGTCTTATGCTTAATGTTCTTCTGCTTTCTGTTCTTCTGCTTTTGCTTCTTCTGCTTCTTGTTCTTCTGTCTTTTGTTCTGTATCTTGGTGGTTGTCTTCATGTTCTTTGTCCTCTTGGTCTTATTATTTAGGGTCATATTTCTGGTCTTCTTTGGTGTGGTCTTCAGGGTTGTCGTCATGGAGATCAATAAGGATTACCAAAGACAATTTCAAAAAGCTTGATCTTGGAAATGTAGCAGAAGGTACAAGAAGGCTGAGAAACTGGCGAGAACCAGCAGACAGTGCTGGCACCCGGATGGGTAGCAGAAGGAACAAGAGCCAATGGCACTACCAAGGACCAACTGACGGTGCTGGATCACGGTTACTAAGCAGAAGGTACCTGTGCTAAAAAGCACTACCAAGGGCCAGCTGACGGTGCTGGACCTCGGATACCGAGATGGAGGCACCTAGGCCAAAGGCTGTGGCGAGAACCAGCAGACAGTGCTGGCACCCGGATGGGTAGCAGAAGGAACAAGAGCCAATGGCACTTCTGAGGACCAACTGACGGTGCTGGACCACGGTTACTAAGCAGATGGTACCTGTGCTAAAAAGCACTACCAAGGACCAGCTGACGGTGCTGGACCTCGGATACCGAGATGGAGGCACCTAGGCCAAAGGCTGTGGCGAGAACCAGCAGACAGTGCTGGCACCCGGATGGGTAGCAGAAGGAACAAGAGCCAATGGCACTTCTGAGGACCAACTGACGGTGCTGGACCACGGTTACTAAGCAGAAGGTACCTGTGCTAAAAAGCACTACCAAGGACCAGCTGACGGTGCTGGACCTCGGATACCGAGATGGAGGCACCTAGGCCAAAGGCTCTGGCGAAAACCAGCAGACAGTGCTGGCACCCGGATGGGTAGCAGAAGGAACAAGAGCCAATGGCACTACCGAGGACCAACTGACGGTGCTGGACCACGGTTACTAAGCAGAAAGTACCTGTGCTAAAAAGCACTACCAAGGACCAGCTGACGGTGCTGGACCTCGGATACCGAGATGGAGGCACCTAGGCCAAAGGCTGTGGCGAGAACCAGCAGACAGTGCTGGCACTCGGATGGGTAGCAGAAGGAACAAGAGCCAATGGCACTACCGAGGACCAACTGACGGTGCTGGACCACGGTTACTAAGCAGAAGGTACCTGTGCTAAAAAGCACTACCAAGGACCAGCTGACGGTGCTGGACCTCGGATACCGAGATGGAGGCACCTAGGCCAAAGGCTGTGGCGAGAACCAGCAGACGGTGCTGGCACCCGGATGGGTAGCAGAAGGAACAAGAGCCAATGGCACTACCGAGGACCAACTGACGGTGCTGGACCACGGTTACTAAGCAGAAGGTACCTGTGCTAAAAAGCACTACCAAGGACCAGCTGACGGTGCTGGACTTCGGATACCGAGATGGAGGCACCTAGGCCAAAGGCTCTGGTGAGAACCAGCAGACAGTGCTGGAACCCAGGTGGGTAGCAGAAGGTATCCATTCAAAGCAAAGTAGCCAGGCCGCAAGCCGGCCGCAGTTACCGAAACCCACAGTCCTACAGGGGGTCCATGTCCCATTGGCACTACGGATCCAGCCTTCAGTGCCAGTTCCCGCAGCCCACATAGGAGTCACCTAAACTGCAGGCACCGTAGAGTCGGCTAACCCGGCCGCAAGACGACAGGACAACGGATTGGTGGCATAGTGACCTTGACACTACCCGGAAACAGCAGGCGTGCTGAAAACAGGCTGGGCAACAGGGAGTACCCGTGCCAAAGACACTGCCGAGAACCAGCTGACGGTGCTGGAACCCAGATGGGTAGCAAAAGCTACAAGAGCCAATGGCACTACCGAGGAACAGCTGACGGTGCTGGACCACGGTTACTAGGCAGGAGGTACCTGTGCTAGAAAGCACTACCAAGGACCAGCTGACGGTGCTGGACCTCGGATACCGAGATGGAGGCACCTAGGCCAAAGGCTCTGGCGAGAACCAGCAGACAGTGCTGGAACCCGGGTGGGTAGCAGAAGGTACCCATTCAAAGCAAAGTAGCCAGGCCGCAAGCCGGCCGCAGTTACCGAAACCCACAGTCCTACAGGTGGTCCATGTCCCATTGGCACTACGGATCCAGCCTTCAGTGCCAGTTCCCGCAGCCCACATAGGAGTCACCTAAACTGCAGGCACCGTAGAGTCGGCTAACCCGGCCGCAAGACGACAGGACAACGAATTGGTGGCATAGTGACCTTGACACTACCCGGAAACAGCAGGCGTGCTGAAAACAGGCTGGGCAACAGGGAGTACCCGTGCCAAAGACACTGCCGAGAACCAGCTGACGGTGCTGGAACCCAGATGGGTAGCAAAAGCTACAAGAGCCAATGGCACTACCGAGGAACAGCTGACGGTGCTGGACCACGGTTACTAGGCAGGAGGTACCTGTGCTTGAAAGCACTACCAAGGACCAGCTGACGGTGCTGGACCTCGGATACTGAGATGGAGGCACCTAGGCCAAAGGCTCTGGCGAGAACCAGCAGACAGTGCTGGAACCCGGGTGGGTAGCAGAAGGTACCCATTCAAAGCAAAGTAGCCAGGCCGCAAGCCGGCCGCAGTTACCGAAACCCACAGTCCTACAGGGGGTCCATGTCCCATTGGCACTACGGATCCAGCCTTCAGTGCAGTTCCCGCAGCCCACATAGGAGTCACCTAAACTGCAGGCACTGTAGAGTCGGCTAACCCGGCCGCAAGACGACAGGACAACGGATTGGTGGCATAGTGACCTTGACACTACCCGGAAACAGCAGGCGTGCTGGAACCAGGCTGGGCAACAGGGAGTCCCCGTGCCAAAGACACTGCCGAGCACCAACTGGCGTTGTTGGAGCCCAGGGACAATCATGGTGTAGGCCGAGGCCTACTTGGTGGTAGTTTTAGATTGTTTGTAGGCTACAACAGACTGTCAACGTGCTCCAATTAGGCATCTGTCTCCACTCTATTTCCAGGATTTCACATGACCACCAACACCGCCAGTTTATGCGTACAGCAGCCGCCTGCCCAATCCACACGTGTTCCTGTGTTACTGGGATTCTGTAATGTCAGCAGATCCCCTGATGTGTGTCTGCCACTGTCTCCTGCTCTGTCCACATTCCCACCGCTTGCAGTGGGAAGGTGGACAGCGCAGGAGACAGTGGCGGACACATATTGGGGGATCTGCTGACGTTACAGAACCCCAGTAACACAGGAACACGTGTGGAATGCATG
Source organism: Dendrobates tinctorius (assembly GCF_039654945.1). Classification (NCBI taxonomy): domain Eukaryota; kingdom Metazoa; phylum Chordata; class Amphibia; order Anura; family Dendrobatidae; genus Dendrobates; species Dendrobates tinctorius. Next base: position 3,203,171 of record NW_027361680.1, on the reverse strand, counting down.
GACGGCAACTGTGAGCAGGAACTGGCGGTGTTGGAGGTCAGGGGAAATACTAGAGACAGAGTGGAGACAGAGGCCAAATCAGAGAATGTTTAAATCTGAAGTAGTTACAATTTGGAGGCAGCAGCAGTTTGCCCTCCACACAGCAGGGGATCAGCTGACGTTACCGAACCCCACTTTCACATGAACGAGTGTGTTTTTCTGTGTGGACAGCACTTCCGAGCACCAACTGGCGTTGTTGGAGCCCAGGGACAATCATGGTGCAGGCCGAGGCCTATTAGGAGCCAGGTGTAAAGCTGAGGTATTTTGACTTTGGAGGGAGCAGGACACTTTGCCCTCCACACAGCAGGGGATCAGCCGACGTTACCGACCCCCACTTTCACATGAATGAGTGTGTTTTTCTGTGTGGACAGCACTTCCGAGCACCAACTAGCGTTGTTGGAACCCAGGGACAATCATGGTGCAGGCCGAGTCCTACTAGGAGCCAGGTATAAAGCTGAGGTATTTTGACTTTGGAGAGAGCAGGACACTTTGCCCTCCACACAGCAGGGGATCAGCTGACGTTACCGAACCCCACTTTCACATGAACGAGTGTGTTTTTCTGTGTGGACAGCACTTCCGAGCAACAACTGATGATGTTGGAGCCCAGGGATAGTCATTTTGTAGGCTGAGGCCTACTTGGAGGCAGTTTAAGATAAGACATTGTTTGAATTTGGAGGCAGCAGCAGTTTGCCCTCCACACAGCAGGGGATCAGCTGACATTACTGACCCCCACTTTCACATGAACGAGTGTGTTTTTCTGTGTGGACAGCACTTCCGAGCACCAACTAGCGTTGTTGGAGCCCAGGGAGAACCAGGGTGCAGGCCGAGGCCTACTTGGTGGCAGTTTTAGATTGTTTGTAGGCTACAACAGACTGTCAACGTGCTCCAATTAGGCATCTGTCTCCACTCTGTTTCCAGGATTTCACGTGACCACCAACACCGCCAGTTTATGCGTACAGTAGCCGTCTGCCCAATCCACACGTGTTCCTGTGTTACTGGTGTTCTGTAATGTCAGCAGATCCCCTGATGTTTGTCTGCCAATGTCTCCTGCTCTGTCCACATTCCCACCACTTGCAGTGGGAAGGTGGACAGCGCAGGAGACAGTGCCGGACACACATTGGGGGATCAGCTCACGTTACAGAACACCAGGAACACAGGAACAAGTGTGGAATGCGTGGACGGCAACTGTGAGCAGGAACTGGCGGTGTTGGAGGTCAGGGGAAATACTAGAGACAGAGTGGAGACAGAGGCCAAATCAGAGAATGTTTATATCTGAAGTAGTTACAATTTGGAGGCAGCAGCAGTTTGCCCTCCACACAGCAGGGGATCAGCTGACGCTACCGAACCCCACTTTCACATGAACGAGTGTGTTTTTCTGTGTGGACAGCACTTCCGAGCACCAACTGGCGTTGTTGGAGCCCAGGGACAATCATGGTGCAGGCCGAGGCCTACTAGGAGCCAGGTGTAAAGCTGAGGTATTTTGACTTTGGAGGGAGCAGGACACTTTGCCCTCCACACAGCAGGGAATCAGCCGACGTTACCGAACCCCAGTTTCACATGAACGAGTGTGTTTTTCTGTGTGGACAGCACTTCCGAGCACCAGCTAGCGTTGTTGGAACCCAGGGACAATCATGGTGCAGGCCGAGGCCTACTAGGAGCCAGGTGTAAATCTGAGGTATTTTGACTTTGGAGGGAGCAGGACACTTTGCCCTCCACACAGCAGGGGATCAGCTGACGTTACCGAACCCCACTTTCACATGAACGAGTGTTTTGTCTGTGCGGACAGCACTTCTGAGCACCAACTGGCGGTGTCGGAGCCCAGGGAAAATCAGGTAGTAGGCCGAGGCCTACTTGGTGGCAGTTTGCGATTGTTTCTAGACTACTACTAACTGTCAACGTACTCCAATTAGGCCTCTGTCTTCACTCTGTTTTGAGTATTTCCTCTGGCTTCCAACCACGCCAGTTGCTGCTCTGAAATGCCGTCTGCACAACCCACACTTGTTCCTGTGTTACTGGGGTTCTGTAACAGCAGCTTCTCCCTAGAGGTGAGTCAGGCGATGTCTCCTGCTCTGTCCACATTTCCACTACAAGTAGTGGGAATGTAGACAAAGCAGGAGACATTGCCGTGCTCAACTCTGGAGATGAGCAGATGTTACAGGACCCAGGTACCACAGGAACAAGTGTGGATTTTGCAGACGGCACTTGAGAGCAGAAACAGGCGGTGTTGTAGGCCGGAGGAAATACTCAAAACAGAGTGGAGACAGGGCAAATCAGAGAACATATTAAATCAGAGGTAGTCAGAAGTTGTAGGCAGCAGGAGAGTTTGCCGTACACACAGCAGGGGATCAGCTGACGTTACCGAACCCCACTTACACATGAGCGAGTGTTTTGTCTGTGCGGACAGCACTTCTGAGCACCAACTGGCGGTGTCGGAGCCCAGGGAAAATCAGGTAGTAGGCCGAGGCCTACTTGGAGCCAGGTGTAAATCTGAGGTTGTTTGACTGTGGAGGGAGCAGGATACTTTGACATACACACACAGCAGGGGATCAGCTGACGTTACCGAACCCCACTTACACATGAGCGAGTGTTTTGTCTGTGTGGACAGCACTTCTGAGCAACAACGGGCGTTGCTGTAGCCCAGGAAATAAAGTTCAGGTCATAGAAACATGAACACAACAGGAGACCTGGATCCTGTTGCCAGCCAATTATTTATTCTGGAAGAGGACTGGCAAATTCAGGTGAGATCCAGGCCTTGTTCATTTTTACAAAAGTAAGCCGGTCAACATTATCGGCGGATAGTCGCGTGCGACGGTCTGTTACCACACCACCTGCAGCACTAAAGACACGTTCCGATAATACACTGGCAGCAGGGCAAGCCAGCACCTCCAATGCATACTGGCTAAGCTCTGGCCATGTATCCAGCTTAGAGACCCAATACTTGAACGGGGAAGAGCCGTCTGGGAGAACACTAACAGGGCACGACAAGTAGTCTGTCACCATCTGACGGAAACGTTGCCTCCTGCTGACTGGAGCCGTCTGTGATGGTGTAGCCGTTTGTGGCGGTCCCACAAAACTTTTCCACATTTGGGCCATACTGGCCTTGCCTTGTCCTGCGGCACTGCCTCTGCTACCTCTTTGTGCAGAGCTTCCTCCACTGCCTCTACCCACATGGCTGCTTTGAAAAGCACTACCAGCAACACTTGTGGGGGGAATGGAGAACATGATGGCCTGCACAAGTGTTTCTTGGTACTCCCGCATTTTTCGCTCCCGATTCAACTGTGGTATGAGGCTTTGTAAGTTGTCCCGGTAGCGAGGATCTAGGAGGGTGTACACCCAATAATCAGCCGTGTGGAGAATGTTGGCGATGCGGCGGTCATTTAACAAGCACTGCAGCATGAAATCAACCATGTGCTGCAGATTGCCAACTGGACCGGAAACGCTGTCCCCAGCTTGAGGCAGCATCTCTGCCTGCTCAGCATCACCCCACCCTCGCTGTTCACACTGACTACTAGAGCCTTGTGTACCTCCCTCCTCTGGAGAGATGTGTTCCTCCTCCTCCATTGACTCCTCGTCATCCTCCTCACTAAGTGTCCCCTGCCTGGGCCTTTGTGTGGAAGCACGTTGCGCAGACTTGCCAGAAGCAGATGGCATTTCTGACTGCTCATCCTCGACCTCTTCAAAAACCTCCTCACTTAGTGCTTGTAAGGTTTTTTGAAGCAGACAGATGAGGGGGACAGTCATGCTGATTAGTGCATCATCTGCACTGGCCATCCGCGTGGAGTCATCGAAGGCACGCAAAACTTGGCAGATGTCTCTCATAGTGGCCCACTCAGTGGTAGTGAAGTGTGTCCGGCGCACAGTGCGACTTGTTTGCGCCTGATGCAGCTGGTACTCCATTACTGCTGCCTGCTGCTCACACAACCGCTCCAACATATGTAACGTTGAATTCCACCTGGTGGGGAGGTCACATATGATGCGATGTTCTGGCAGGCGGAATCGGCGTTGCAGAGATGCAATGCGTGATCTTGCCATGCTGGAACGCCGCAAGTGAGCACACTCTAGGCGAACCTTGTGCAGCAGTGCATCAAGATCTGGATAGTCCCTCAGAAAGCTCTGCACGACCAAATTGAGCACGTGTGCCAGACATGGTATGTGAGTGAGGTTGCCTAGGCCCAGAGCTGCCACTAGATTTCGGCCATTGTCACTCACTACCAAACCTGGCTGGAGGTTCGCTGGCACAAACCACACATCGCTCTCCTGCTTGATGGCATTCCAGAGCTCCTGTGCTGTGTGGCTCCGATTCCCCAAAGAAATTAATTTAAGGAAGGCCTGTTGACGTTTGGCCACACCTGTGCTCATATCTGGCCTAACAGGCTCACGCAGTGCTGATTCCGAGGAACTAGAGTAGGAGGAGGACTCAATATGTACAGACTGCATTCCTGCAATCCTTGGAGTTGGCAGAATACGTACAGAGCCACTCTCCAGATCTGTACCCGGCTCCACAACATTGACCCAATGGGCAGTGAGGGAAAGGTATCGTCCCTGTCCATGGCTACTGGTCCACGCATCGGTGGTCAGGTGGACCTTGCTACTGACGGCATTTAGTAGCACATTTTTAATTTTTCCCTCCACATGCTTTTGCAGGGCAGGGACAGCTTGCCTGCTGAAATAAAAGCGGCTGGGCACATTGTATTGTGGAACTGCCAATGACATAAACTTCCGGAAGGTGTCAGTCTCCTCCAGCCTGAATGACAGCATCTCAAGGGCCAGTAGTTTGGCAATGCCGGCATTCAGAGCCAGTGCTCGGGGATGGTTTGCCGAGTATGGCCGCTTTTTCTCCCATGCCTGTGCTACCGATTGCTGGTGAGTGGCCTGGGAGTGTGCTGATGACTGCGAACGTGGTTCAGTGGGTGGAATTTCACTGGGTCTCTGGACAACAGTGGCAGTGGTTCTTCCATGGCGTTCCAGTGAGGAAGCCGAACCAGCTGTGTGTGAGCTGGAGGAAGAGGCCCCAACACGAGCTGAAGAGGTGGTAGGTGCTGCTGAAGGTTGGCCTACATCTTCAGTGTGTCTGTGTAACTCCACCTCGTGCTTGGTATGCACATGTTTCCACATATTTGTGGTATTGAGGTTGGTCACATTTTTCCCTCGTTTCACTTTCTGATGACACAGCTTGCATTTGACAAAGCAAATGTCATATGCAACTGTGTCAAAAAAAGACCACGCACTGCAAGTCCTGGGAACGCCCGTTTTTTGTTATGGAAGAGGATTGCTCCTCACGGGTGCCAAAGTGGAGGCTACAGGCAACCAAGTCTGCCCCCGCCCTCTCCCTCCTCTTTTGGCCGTTCGGGGAATCTCTTCCTCAGAGCTGCTCCCACCACCTTCCTGTGGCTGACGCCATGATGGGTCAAGGACCTCATCATCTCCACTCCCCTCTTCAAGCACCGGCTGGTCCTGGGTAGTCTCGCCAGAGGGGAGTGTAGATGATGAGGTCCTTGACCCATCATGGCGTGAGGAACAGGAAGGTGGTGGGAGCAGCTCTGAGGAAGAGATTCCCCTAACGGCCAAAACAGGAGGGAGAGGGAGGGGGCTACTTGGTTGCCTGTAGCCTCCACTTCAGCACCCGTTAGGAGCATTCCTCGTCCAAAAGCCAAAACAGGCGCTCCCAAGACTTGCAGGGCATGGTCCTTTTTTGACACAGTTGCAGATGACATTTGCTTTGTCAAATGCAAGCTGTGTCACCAGAAAGTCAAAAGAGGGAAAAGTGTCAGCAACCTCAATACCACAAATATGTGGAAACATGTGCGGACCAAGCACCTGGTGGAGTTACAAAGACACACTGAAGACGTAGGCCAATATACAGCACCACCTACCACCTCTTCAGCTCATGTTGTAGCCTCTTCCTCCAGCTCACACACAGCTGGTTCGGCTACCTCACAGGATCGCCATGGAAGAACCTCTGGCACTGTTGTCCAAAGACCCAGTGACAGTCCACCCACAGCACCACGTTCCCGTTCATCCTCACACTCCCAGGCCACTCTACAGCCATCGGTAGCACAGGCATGGGAGAAAAGGCGGCACAGGCTCTGAATGCTGGCATTGCCAAACTACTGGCCCTTGAAATGCTCTCATTCAGGCTGGTGGAGACAGACTCCTTCCGGAACTTCATGGCATTGGCAGTCCCACAATACACCATGCCCAGCCGCTTTTATTTCAGCAGGCAAGCCGTCCCTGCCCTGCAAAAGCATGTGGAGGGAAAAATTAAACATGCGCTACTAAACGGCGTCAGTAGCAAGGTCCACCTGACCTCCGATGCGTGGACCAGTAACCATGGACAGGGACGATACCTTTCCCTCACTGCCCATTGGGTCAATGTTGTGGAGCCGGGTGCAGATCTTGAGAGTGGCGCTGTACATGTTCTGCCAACTCCAAGGATTGCAGGAATCCAGTCTGTACACATTGACTCCTCCTCATACTCCAGTTCCTCAGAATCAGCGCTGCAGAAGCCTGTTACGACCAATATGAGCACAGCCGTGGCCAAACATCAACAGGCCGTACTGAAATTAATTTCTTTGGGGAATCGAAGCCACACAGCGCAGGAGCTCTGGAATGCCATCAAGCAGGTGAGCGACGTTTGGTTTGTGCCAGCGAATCTCCAGCCAGGCTTGGTAGTGTGTGACAATGGCCGAAATCTGGTGGCAGCTCTGGGCCTAGGCAAACTCACTCACATCCCATGTCTGACACATGTGCTCAACTTGGTTGTGCAGAGCTTTCTGAGGGACTATCCGGATCTTGATACACTGCTGCACAAGGTCCGCATAGAGTGCGCTCACTTGCAGCGTTCCAGCATGGCAAGATCGCGCATTGCAGCTCTGCAGCGCCGATTGCGCCTTCCGGAACATCACATCATATGTGACCTACCCACTAGGTGGAATTCAACGTTATATATGTTGGAGCGGTTGTGTGAGCAGCAGGCAGCAGTAATGGAGTACCAGCTGCATCAGGCGCAAACAAGTCGTACTGTGCGCCGGTCACACTTCAGCACCACTGAGTGGGCCTCTATGAAGGACATCTGCCTCGTTTTGCGTGCCTTCGATGATTCCATGCGGATGGCGAGTGCAGATGATGCAGTAGTCAGCATGACTGTCCCCCTTATCTGCCTGCTTCAAAAAACACTGCAAGCACATAGGGAGGAGGTTTTGGAAGAGGTGGACGATGAGGAGCCACAAATGCCATCTGCTTCTGGACAGTCTGCGCTATGTGGTTCCTCACAAAGGCCTAAGCATGGGACACTTTGTGAGGAGGATGAGGAGGAGTCAATGGAGGAGGAAGACATCTCTCCAGAGGAGGGAGGTTCACAATGCTCTAGTCAGTATGTACAGCGAGGGTGGGGTGATGCAGAGCAGGCAGATGACGCCTCAAGCAGGGGACAGCGTTTCTTGGGCAGTTGGGAGTCTGCAGCACATGGTTGATTTCATGCTGCAGTGCCTGAGAAATGACCGTCGCATCGCCCACATTCTCAACGCGGCTGATTATTGGGTGTACACCCTCCTAGATCCTCACTACCGGGACAACTTACAAAGCCTCATAACACCGTTGAACCGGGAGCGTAAAATGCGGGAGTACCAAGAAACACTGGTGCATTCCATCATGTTCTCTGTTATGATGAGTCACCGAAGGAGGAAAAAACAAAATACTAGCTAAGTCTAGAAAAAACAGAGAGGTTGGCAGCTATCGGATTGCAGACCCCTGAACCTATCCACAACAACTAGCAGTAGCCGTGGGGGGTTCCTACGGTGCCCTAGACCCCTCGATCACAGCCGGAGAACTACATAGCCTAAAGACAGAAAGGGGAAATCTACACTGCCCCAGAGCAGACCCCAAAGCAATAGGCAGCCCCCAACATATAATGACGGTGAAGCAAGATGAAAACACTAACACAGATAGAAAGATAGGTTGAGCAAATGATGGGGCCCAAGCTAACTAAATAGGACAGGACAGGAAAGCTGCTGTCTGCCATCCGCAAAAACCCTATCCAAAATGAGCCAACCGACTGATAGGAAAAACAGGCCCTGAAGTGCTAGGCTTCAAAAGACTATATCAGCACTCAGGTATATTCTGAAGACAGAGCAAAAGATCAACAGATCAGAGACAAAAATGTAATTCAGCTCACCCCCAGCCGGGGATGGCAGAACTCCCAAAAAACAAGGCAAAACAAAAACAAAACTGAAGAGTACAAAGCAGAGCAGAAAAACTTAGCTTTGAAACGCAGGAATCAGACTGGTCTCCAAGAATCCAGCAGGATCACCAGCAAGGCAGAAGGGCGTCGGCTGCCTTCTATCCAGTCCTCAATTCCAGCCACCCAGTCATCATCTAGCTGCCCAGGTGTTTGGTAATCAGCCTCACTACCTTCCTTCACCAGAGGAGGGAGTTCATCAGACCTCAATGGTGAAGGGAAAAATGAACTCACAACAGTTCTCCATTCCACCCGAGAGCAGTGCTGCTAGTGCTTTACAAAGCAGCTCAGTGCGTCGAGGCAGTGGAGGAAGCTCTGCACAAAGAGGGAGCAGAGGCAGCGCCTCAGCACAAGGCAAGACCAGTATGGCCCAAATGTGGCAAAGTTTTTTGTCTACACCATCACAGATGGCTCCAGTCAGCAGGAGGCAACGTTTCCGTCAGATGGTGACAGACTACATGTCTTGCCCTGTCAGTGTACTCCCAGACGGCTCTTCCCCTTCAAGTTTTGGGTCTCTAGCTCTTCCCCTTCAAGTTTTGGGTCTCTAAGCTGGATACATGGCCAGAGCTTAGCCAGTATGCATTGGAGGTGCCGGCTTGCCCTGCTGCTAGTGTATTATTGGAACGCGTCTTTAGTGCTGCAGGTGGTGTACTAACAGACCATCACACGCGACTATCCTCCGATAACGTTGACCGGTTTACTTTTTTGAAAATGAACAAGGCCTGGATCGCGCCAGAATTTGCCAGTCATCTTCCAGAATAAATAATTGGTTGGCAACAGTATCCAGGTCTCCTGTTGTGTTCATGTTTCTACCACCTGAACTGTAATCCCTGGGCTCCAACACCGCCAGTTCTTGCTCAGAAGTGGTAGCAGTGAGGCGCCGACCTGGGCACTGTGGCAATATGGGTGAGTGACTATGCACTTTATGTGGATATATATCCTTGTGAATTTATTTTTACTTGACCCGCATGGGGTGCATGTTGTAATAGGCTGTTAATGATTGTTCATGTCTGCATCTTGATATGAGATTGCTGCACTGCCATTTAGGCCTTTTTTAATACCTTGTATCCTATACATTGGGACCCATACTTGTATCATTTTTTTGCCGCTGTTTATTATTTACACCATGGTGACTCTTCACTGTCTGTTGTTTCTGGATTGCACCCTCTATATACCTCATGCATTATAAGTGTTTGATATTTTTAACTTTAATAAAGATGTGTTTTCTATATAACTTATCTCATCTTTTGTTGTGGTTTATGGCTACTCCACCTGTTCTTTTTGTTTGCATGCCTCCACATTCACAATACTACTGATTTCAAACTTGCTTCAATTAGGCCTCTGGCTCCACTCTGTCTCTAGTATTTCCCCTGGCCACCAACACCGCCAGTTGCTGCTCAGAAGTGGTGTCTGCACAATCAACACTTGTTCCTGTGTTACTGGGGTTCAGTAACGTCAGCTGATCACCTGATGTGTGTCCGGCAATGTCTCATGCTCTGTCCACATTCCCACTACTATCTTTACGGATAACAATCCGTTGACGCATTTGGACACTGCAAAATTAGGTGCACTGGAACAGCGATGGATGGCTCGGCTATCGAACTATGAGTTTACCATCAAGTACCGGGCAGGGCACAAGAATGCCAATGCTGATGCGCTGTCCAAGATGCCTAACCTACCAGATGCAGGAGAAGACCCGGAGGCTCTTGAAGAAATAGAGTTGCCTCCCTTCCACCGGCCACTGGCGGCCCAACGTGCTCAAGGAGTGAGAAACAGACGGTCTGACTTGAAGGAGGTCACCCTGAATCCATTGCCCCAGTCTGCCTGGTGAAGGAGCTACTGTCGCGAGTTGACTCATGCCCAGAGTCAGATGCTCCTGAAGAAACTCAGCAGTTGTGGAAGGAGAGAGGCCGGCTGTTTATCTATGAAGGAAAGCTGTGTCGGAGGAGTATCAATGCCCATACTCATGAGCTGGTTTGGCAGGGGGTAGTCCCGAAGCGAGAGGCATCAATGGTCCTGGAAGCATACCACAATGGAGCTGGACACTTCGGATGGAAGAAGTTGGAAGCATTGCTCCGGGAGAGGTTCTACTGGGCTGGTATGAGGAAAGCCATTGAGAGGTGGTGGCGGGAGTGAGGACAGTGTAACCTGCGCTGAAAGGATCGAGACAGCCAGAGAGCTCCTCTACAGCCAATCATCACCAAACAGCCACTTGAGTTGGTAGCCCTGGACCATGTGACGCTCTTACTAGAGTTGAGCGACTTTTGTTTTTTTAGGGTCGAGTTTCGTTTCGTGAAACCCGACTTTTCCAAAAGTCGGGTCGAGCAAGATTGGTCAATTATAGGGAAAAGTCGGGGTCGTCCCGAAACACGAAACCCAATGTAAGTCAATGGGGAATAAAAGTCGGCAGTGAGAGGAGGACAGGAAACACACCTACAGTGCCCATTTGAATGCCAAAAGCATCAATTCTTCTTACTTAAGCTTGTCAACCTTAATTAACTTCATAATACAAGTTACGCACTGAAAAATGGGGGTTATTTGGCTAAAGTTGTGAGGGGGTAGGGCTGGATCCAGGTTTTCATGTGCCCTGGGCGAAAGAGCGCCCCTTTAACACATACCACAACTCATCATGCTCTGATACGGCAGAGAAATAGCGGTATAGTACAATGAAAAATACTTCACTTTTTACATCTCATGACGAGGCCCATCTATTTCTCCATACAGAATCATTGGTCCCATATAATGTTTGAAACAGTATATGATGAGCTCCACATAATGCTACAGTATATGTTGGTCCCCATGGATGAAGCTCCACTGTCTTATGGGCCCAAATAATGCTCCAAACATAATGGGCCCCATTTCTAATGCTCTAGTGTATAATGGGCCCTGTAAATGCTGCTCCAGTGTCTGATGTCCACCTTTGGAATGTTCCAGTGTATGGTGGGCCCCATCTATCATTCTCCAGAGTATAGTGCTCCCCAAAAATTGCTGTCCCAACATTGAAAACAATCAAATAAGTCTCCTCACTAGGGAATCCCTGTACTAGTCTGGACTCCTCGTCATCCCCATCTTCCATCTCACTGCACAGTATTTCAACCTTGCAAGTGCTGTGATCCTGAGCAAGCAGGGGGGCCCACTCGTTGGCGACGGCACTGGCACAGGGCCCCTGATAGTACGGTGGTGTGTCTGATGGCGGGTGGGTCGAACCTGCACTTTCATCTGCAGCTTCCTCTTTGTCACCGTGTAAGATGGAACTGTATATGGGAAGGGTAACCTGAGTTTCATCAGGGTCAGATTCAGGCCGTGTAGCGTGCGAGGGGAATGTAGTGGTCTGGGTCAATGTACCAGCAGATTCATCGAGCAGTGGCTGGGCATCAGTGCACTTGTGTCACCCCCAGGAGTACGGTCGCCACAGTGGCATTACCTTCCTCCTAGGGAGTGTGATGTCATGCTTGGGAGCAACAAAGGATCTCTCTAGCAGGTTAACTGATTGGGCGGCGTTATTCCCACGAGTCATGACCCTCCAAACAGCGTTCATGAAGGCAAAGTGTTTGTTTTACGTGGGCAGTATGGTTGCAAAGCTGAACCTTAAAGGAATGTCCAGAAGGGCACCACCAGGAGTGGAGCCTACGGTTAAATTCGACTCCACCTGGGAAACCTCAACCATGCCAGCTAAAGAAAAGATGCACACATTGCAAGCTTAATTCCGTTAACGAAGAGACTCCGTCATGCCCCGCAGTCCGAGTCCGGCTTACTAGAGGGACACGTGAGGCTCTGGCACATGAGATTGGCCAATAACTGGTGTGTCATGCCCTTACATGTCCGTGGCTGCATGTGCGCTACACTGAAAAGGCCAGCGTTTGTCGCTTACAGGTGCAGATAACCCGCTGAACAACGTTAGTGATGGGGATCACTGATTACAATTATTACCCGTGAACGATGATTTCCCAGTAAGTGCAGGTCAACCGCAGTTCCGGAATTAGGCCTAACCGTCATTCCTGAAAAAATGAAAAACTTACGTGTGCAAACCACAGGTGCTGTAGCTTGCTTAACAGCTCGCCAGCGGTTCTCACGCCCAGTATGGATTACACGTGATTGCACAAAGGTGAGAAAGGGTACCGTATCCCCGGATAACATGTATGGATAGCGTACACATTCAAAATATATGTAAATACATCAGGAGGCAGGCTCAGACGGTGTTAGGCCCAGTATGGCTTGCACGTGATTGCACAAAGGTGAGAAAGGGTACCGTATTCCCGGATAACATGTATGGATAGCGTACACATTCAAAATATATGTCTATACATCAGGAGGCAGGCTCAGACGGTGTTAGGCCCAGTATGGCTTGCACGTGATTGCACAAAGGTGAGAAAGGGTACCGTATTCCCGGATAACATGTATGGATAGCGCACACATTCAAAATATATGTCTATACATCAGGAGGCAGGCTCAGACAGTGTTAGGCGCAGTATGGCTTGCACGTGATTGCACAAAGGTGAGAAAGGGTACCGTATCCCCGGATAACATGTACGGATAGCGTACACATTCAAAATATATGTCTATACATCAGGAGGCAGGCTCAGACGGTGTTAGGCCCAGTATGGCTTGCACGTGATTGCACAAAGGTGAGAAAGGGTACCGTATCCCCGGATAACATGTATGGATAGCGTACACATTCAAAATATATGTCTATACATCAGGAGGCAGGCTCAGACGGTGTTAGGCCCAGTATGTATTGTACGTGATTGCACAAAGGTGAGAAAGGGTACCGTATCCCCGGATAACATGTATGGATAGCGTACACATTCAAAATATATGTCTATACATCAGGAGGCAGGCTCAGACGGTGTCAGGCACAGTATGGATTTGACGGCCCCGACTACACAGCAGAGGAGCAGGGAGAGGTAAAGATTGCAAATGCTGGGGCCCTGCCCAAGCAAGGGGGGCCCACTCGTGGGTGTCGGTACTGGCACTGGGCCCCTCATAGTACGGCGGTGCGTCTGACGGCGGGTGTGCACCACAACCGTCAGAGACACTTGATTGCACTATGAGGGACCCTGTGCCAGTGCCCGCGCCCAAGAGTCGGCTTACCCACCTGTCCAGGGCAACGGCACTCGCACGGTGTCGTGCGCTAGGTGGTGACCCCAGCCATGGGGGGGGGAGGCAGCACAATTAGGGAGTTTTAGAAAGTGGCATATGTTGATGTTGGACATTCAGCTGATGCAAAAGGCGAAATAGGTCAAGTCCCAGGAAGAGGTGGACCAAAGCAAGCCATTTTTCTGTCACCCTGTGTGTCATCAGGGGAAGGTGGGACAAAATCCTTGGAAACCCATGCTTGGTTCATTTTAATGAAGGTTAGATCATCCACATTTTGGGTTGACAGACGGGTCCTTTTTTCTGTCAGGATTGATCCAGCTGCACTGAAGACTCTTTCCGATAGCACACTTGCAGCTGGGCAAGCGAGCTCCTGTAAGGCATATTGTGCCAATTCAGGCCAGGTGTCCAGTTTAGCGGCCCAATAGTCAAAGGGGAATGACCTGTGTGGGAGAACATCGATATGGGAGGAAAAGTAGTTTGTAACCATAGTTGACAACTGCTGTCTCCTGTCATTTTCCATCGATGCAGTATTACCAGTTGTGTGAGCGGTACTTGAAAAATCAGTCCACAACATTGTCATGAAACCCCTGTCTCCAACGCCACTTCTGCTGTGTGCACCATGAACACCTCTGCCAATCTGCCCCCGGCCCGTACGGCTCGTGTGAGAACCATCACCGCTGCTGTGTGCTGGGAATGCCTCAAGCAACCGATTTACCAGAGTTGCTTGTTTATTAGCCAATATTAGGTCAAGGTTCTCCTGTGGCATGATGTTTTGTAATTTGCCTTTATGGCGTGGATCCAAGATGCTGGCCAACCAGTAGTCGTCATCGTTCATCATTTTGGCAATGCGGGGGTCCCTTTTTAGGATCTGCAAGGCATAATCTGACATGTGGGCCAATGTTCCCGGTGTCCATGATGCACTGCGAGTGCTGGTTGGAGGAGCACTTTCTGGCAAATCCACATCCCTCCAGTCACGCACAAACCCTGTACCAGACCTTGCCACGCCAACATTTTCACTTGCCCCACGAGATGCATCCTCCTCCCCTAAGTAATCATCCCCATCATCATCCTCCTCCTCCTCTTCTTCCTCCACCTCGTCCAGGAGAGGTCCCTGAGCAGACAATGGCTGAATGTCATCAAGGATTCCCTCCTCCTCTTCCTCCTCATCAACATTGGCTGCAGACGCCTGCTCCTTAAGGTGCATCAAAGTTTGCATGAGCAGACGCATAAGTGGGATGCTCATGCTTAGGATGGTGTCGTCTGCGCTTACCAGCCGTGTGCATTCCTCAAAACACTGAAGGACTTTACAGAGGTCTTTCAGCTTCGACCACTGCACACCTGTCAACTCCATGTCTGCTCTCAAAGTGCCTGGCCGTGTATCCTCCCACAAATGCATTATGGCCTGCCTCTGCTCGCACAGCCGCTCCACCATGTGCAGGGTGGAGTTCCACCTTGTTGCAATGTCAATAATGAGGCGGTGGTTGGGAAGGTGGAGCAATCGCTGCAGCTTCTGCATACGAACGGAGTGTACAGGCGACCGGCGGATGTGCGCTCACAGTCTTTGCACCTTCTGGAGCTGGGCTGTTAACTCCGGATAATTTTTGAGGAAGCACTGCACCACCAGGTTCAAGGTGTGAGCCAAGCAAGGTATGTGGCTGAGTTTTGAAAGGGCTATGGCTGCCACAAAATTACGGCCGTTATCACTAACTACCTTGCCTGCCTCAAGATGTACACTGCTCAGCCATGACTCAGTTTGTCGCTTCAAGTACTCGGCCAGCACCTCGGCGGTGTGTCTGTCGCCCAAACACATCATCTGCAACACAGCCTGCTGACGCTTTCCACTAGCTGCTTGATAGGGGGACACCTCGTGTGCAACAGTGGCAGCTGCAGATGGAGTGCTCGTACGACTGCGCTCTGTGGACGAGCTTTCGCTTCTGGAGGAGGAGGAGGAGGAGGAGGAGGGTGGAACGCCTACAGCCAACTGTTTCCTATACCGTGGGCTAGGCAGCACTGTCCCACCACCGCTGTCCCCTGTGGACCCTGCATCCACCACATTAACCCAGTGTGCAGTGATGGACACGTAACGGCCCTGGCCATGCCGACTGGACCATGCATCAGTTGTGAGGTGCACCTTTCCACTCACTGACTGCTTGAGTGCATGGACAATGCGGTCTTTTACATGATGGTGGAGGGCTGGGATGGCTTTGCGAGAGAAGAAGTGGCGACTGGGTAGGTCATAGCGTGGTACTGCATAGGCCATGAGTTCGCAGAAAGCTGCGCTTTCCACCAACCGATAGGGCATCATCTCAAACGAGATTAGTTTGGCAATGTGGGCGTTCAAACCCAGTGTACGCAGATGAGAGACTGAGTACTTTCTTGACCTACTCATAGTGTCTGGGAGGGTGAGCTGGACTTGAGAGCTGCATATGGTGGAAGTAGCGGTGGACAGGTTGGACTGAGAGAGGGTTGATGATGGTGATGGAGTTGGTGTTCTCTCTGATGGCCTAGATTCAGTATTTCATTGATATAACAGTGGGATTCCCTGACTGCTGTGGCCTTGCAACGACACCTCAACATTTGCTGCTGTGCTAACCGGTGGGCTTACAGTGGGGGAAACAATGTAGCGTTGCTGACTACCTTCTTTGTGATCAGTTGCACATGTGGCACTTGAGGTTTGGTGTTGTGTCCACGCTTGCAAGTGCATGGTGGTTAAATGTCTAAGCATGCAACTGGTATTCAAATTTTTCAGATTTTTCCCTCGGCTAAAGGTCTATGCGCACTTCTTATAGATAACCTTGGCCTGATCATGAGGATTTTTTTCAAAAAAGTGCCACACTGCACTCTTCCTACTTTGGCAGACATTTTGCGGCCTAACACGCTGTGATCTTTTGACCCTCTGGACAAGCTGTCCAGCAACTCTTTTGATTTTTGGAACCTGTCTTTGGAGTGCTCCGGGCCTGCCAGATAACAGCTGTTGCGATGTCGATGTCTGCTGTGGATGCTCCTCATCTGAGCTATTGGAAGCAGCACCCTCTTCCCCCAATGGATGCCAATCTGGGTCAACAACTGGGTCATCCATCACCTCCTCTTCAATGTCATGTGCACCTTCCTCTGTGTCACCGTGTATGGTGGTATAGTGTGCGGGAAGGGGCACCTGAGTCTCATCAGGGTCAGAATCTGGCTCTGTACACTGCGAGGACAATGTAGTGCTCTTAGTGAATGTACCAGCAGAATCATCTATCAGCGGCTGTGCATCAGTGCACTCCATGTCAGATTCATCTTGGCCTGGGTAATTCACCATTTCACTTGATAATCCAGGCATGGTATGTGAAAACAGCTCCATGGAGTAATCAGTAGTATGGCCTGCGTCATCCTTCAATCTTGGTTGGGGTGAAGGACACAAGGAAAGGTGTGGTTCATGAACATGAGCCTCCAATGACGACTCAGTGCTTTTACTTTTTACAACTTCAGAAGAGGAGGCGATAGAGCTGGAGGCTGAGTCAGCAATGTAAGACAAAACTTTTTCCTTATGCTCTGGCTTTAAAAGCGGTTTGCCAACTCCTAGAAAACTAAGCCTTTGAAGCCTTATGGAGCCAGACGATGACGCAGGCTCAACACCTCCTGCATTCGGTCCTATTTTGCTCTTGCCACTACCATCAGATCCACCACCAACACCATCATTACCAGCTGCCAACCCCCGCCCAATTCCACGGCCTCTTCCACCAGCCTTCCTCATTTTTTGTAGAAATGTAGACAAAATCCAACAAACTATATAGTAATGTAAAACAAGGTATAAGGTGTCTATAGGACAGGGGAGATTTTGAATTTCTGCACACACTTGTGGACACTGGACACTTATGGATTGTGTGAGGCCCACTGAATATCACAGCGCTATGTCACAGGCTCGATGGCACAGGTGTGAAAAAAGTGACTACAGGATAAGAGAGATTTTGAATTTCTGCACACACTAGTGGACACTGGACACTTTTGGATTGTGTGAGACCCACTGAATATCAGAGCGCTATGTCACAGGCTCGATGGCACAGGTGTGAAAAAACTGACTACAGGATAAGGGAGATTTTGAATTTCTGCACACACTAGTGGACACTGGACACTTTTGGATTGTGTGAGGCCCACTGAATATCAGAGCGCTATGTCACAGGCTCGATGGCACAGGTGTGAAAAAAGTGACTACAGGATCACAGAGATTTTGAATTTCTGCACACACTAGTGGACACTGGACACTTTTGGATTGTGTGAGGCCCACTGAATATCAGAACGCTATGTCACAGGCTCGATGGCATAGGTGTGAAAAAAGTGACTACAGGATAAGGGAGATTTTGAATTTCTGCACACACTAGTGGACACTGGACACTTTTGGATTGTGTGAGGCCCACTGAATATCACAGCGCTATGTCACAGGCTCGATGGCACAGGTGTGAAAAAAGTGACTACAGGATAAGGGAGATTTTGAATTTCTGCACACACTAGTGGACACTGGACACTTTTGGATTGTGTGAAGCCCACTGAATATCACAGCGCTATGTCACAGGCTCGATGGCACAGGTGTGAAAAAAGTGACTACAGGATAAGGGAGATTTTGAATTTCTGCACACACTAGTAGACACTGGACACTTTTGGATTGTGTGAGGCCCACTGAATATCACAGCGCTATGTCACAGGCTCGATGGCACAGGTGTGAAAAAAGTGACTACAGGATAAGGGAGATTTTGAATTTCTGCACACACTAGTGGACACTGGACACTTTTGGATTGTGTGAGGCCCACTGAATATCAGAGCGCTATGTCACAGGCTTGATGGCACAGGTGTGAAAAAAGTGACTACAGGATCACAGAGATTTTGAATTTCTGCACACACTAGTGGACACTGGACACTTTTGGATTGTGTGAGGCCCACTGAATATCAGAACGCTATGTCACAGGCTCGATGGCATAGGTGTGAAAAAAGTGACTACAGGATAAGGGAGATTTTGAATTTCTGCACACACTAGTGGACACTGGACACTTTTGGATTGTGTGAGGCCCACTGAATATCACAGCGCTATGTCACAGGCTCGATGGCACAGGTGTGAAAAAAGTGACTACAGGATAAGGGAGATTTTGAATTTCTGCACACACTAGTGGACACTGGACACTTTTGGATTGTGTGAGGCCCACTGAATATCACAGCGCTATGTCACAGGCTCGATGGCACAGGTGTGAAAAAAGTGACTACAGGATAAGGGAGATTTTGAATTTCTGCACACACTAGTGGACACTGGACACTTTTGGATTGTGTGAGGCCCACTGAATATCAGAGCGCTATGTCACAGGCTCGATGGCACAGGTGTGAAAAAAGTGACTACAGGATCACAGAGATTTTGAATTTCTGCACACACTTGTGGACACTGGACACTTATGGATTGTGTGAGGCCCACTGAATATCACAGCGCTATGTCACAGGCTCGATGGCACAGGTGTGAAAAAAGTGACTACAGGATAAGGGAGATTTTGAATTTCTGCACACACTAGTGGACACTGGACACTTTTGGATTGTGTGAGGCCCACTGAATATCAGAGCGCTATGTCACAGGCTCGATGGCACAGGTGTGAAAAAAGTGACTACAGGATAAGGGAGATTTTGAATTTCTGCACACGCTAGTGGACACTGGACACTTTTGGATTGTGTGAGGCCCACTGAATATCAGAGCGCTATGTCACAGGCTCGATGGCACAGGTGTGAAAAAAGGGACTACAGGATAAGGGAGATTTTGAATTTCTGCACACACTAGTGGACACTGGACACTTTTGGATTGTGTGAGGCCCACTGAATATCAGAGTGCTATGTCACAGGCTCGATGGCACAGGTGTGAAAAAAGTGACTACAGGATAAGGGAGATTTTGAATTTCTGCACACACTAGTGGACACTGGACACTTTTGGATTGTGTGAGGCCCACTGAATATCAGAGCGCTATGTCACAGGCTCGATGGCACAGGTGTGAAAAAAGTGACTACAGGATCACAGAGATTTTGAATTTCTGCACACACTTGTGGACACTGGACACTTATGGATTGTGTGAGGCCCACTGAATATCAGAGCGCTATGTCACAGGCTCGATGGCACAGGTGTGAAAAAAGTGACTACAGGATAAGGGAGATTTTGAATTTCTGCACACACTAGTGGACACTGGACACTTTTGGATTGTGTGAGGCCCAGTGAATATCAGAGCGCTATGTCACAGGCTCGATGGCACAGGTGTGAAAAAAGTGACTACAGGATAAGGGAGATTTTGAATTTCTGCACACACTAGTGGACACTGGACACTTTTGGATTGTGTGAGGCCCACTGAATATCAGAGCACTATGTCACAGGCTCGATGGCACAGGTGTGAAAAAAGGGACTACATGATAAGGGAGATTTTGAATTTCTGCACACACTAGTGGACACTGGACACTTTTGGATTGTGTGAGGCCCACTGAATATCAGAGCGCTATGTCACAGGCTCGATGGCACAGGTGTGAAAAAAGTGACTACAGGATAAGGGAGATTTTGAATTTCTGCACACACTAGTGGACACTGGACACTTTTGGATTGTGTGAGGCCCACTGAATATCAGAGCGCTATGTCACAGGCTCGATGGCACAGGTGTGAAAAAAGTGACTACAGGATCACAGAGATTTTGAATTTCTGCACACACTTGTGGACACTGGACACTTATGGATTGTGTGAGGCCCACTGAATATCACAGCACTATGTCACAGGCTCGATGGCACAGGTGTGAAAAAAGTGACTACAGGATAAGGGAGATTTTGAATTTCTGCACACACTAGTGGACACTGGACACTTTTGGATTGTGTGAGGCCCACTGAATATCAGAGCGCTATGTCACAGGCAGAAATTGGCTAGTGTATCACAAACTACAAGGTGTATGTAGAATTGGGCAGAATAGGAATCTCCCTAGAGTGTAGGTCTGTAAGAACGGAACAAGTCCTCCACTTATCCTTCCACAGTGACACACAGATAGCTTCACTGTGGCCGTGATAACAGCCGTTACACGGTACTGAGAGGAGCGTGCACGTACACGGCTGTCCGGTGTACGTAAAATTGTCAAGCTCCGTGTTTTTAAAGTATACGGACTGACACAAGCTGTCTCTCTATAGTTTTGAATGCGATCAAACAGCAAATATATTTAACTGTTTGAAAGCTAGACAAAACTAGTAGATGCAGGTCTGTAAGAACGGAACATGTCCTCGACTTATTCTCACAGAGTGACACACAGCTTCACTGTGGCTGTGATAACAGCCGTTACATGGTACTGTGTGAGGAGCGTTCACCGCTGTATGGTGTGAAAAAATGCACGCTCAGTACCTCAGCAGGACAAAAAAAAAATTGGGATTGCTTTTAAAAAAGCAGTTTGCAGAGCAGTGGGTAAACAGCAATGCAGCTGTCAGGAAGCCTTAGAAGGCAGCCTAACAACCAACACCGCTGATCCACCACAATATAGCCTCCCCTTGCACTGCACACACAGTGACTGGTGTGTTGTACAGGCCAAATCGCTAGCAGCAGAAGCAGTTTTTTTGTCTTCTTCCCTGCCTAATGCTCTCCCTACAGAATCAGCAGCAGCAACCTCTCCCTATGCTAAGATCGGCAGAAGTAAGATGGCGGTCGGCGTGCACGCCCTTTTATAACCCCTGTGATGCCCACCAAAGCAAGCCAATCACTTGCATGCCCTTCTGAAAGATGGTGGTGACCCCTGCCTATGTCTTCACGTTGCCCACAGTGTCCGTGGATCCTGATTGGCTGAAAAAGAGCGCAAAACAAACTTTTGAAACACGACTTTGGAGCGTAAGTCGCCGACCTTGTGGCCGACCTCATCCTAGGGTCGGGTTTCGTTTCATGAAACCCGACTTTGCCAAAAGTCGGCGACTTTTGAAATTTTTCGACCCATTTCGCTCAACTCTAGCTCTTACCATTGTGGATCACTACTCAAGATTCCTGGTAGTGGTGCCTGTCAAAGATCTAACTGCCAGGACAGCAGCCAGAGCGTTTCAACAACATTTTTGTAGACCACAAGGGTATCCTGAGAGAGTGCTTACTGATCAAGGTCCAGCTTTCGAGACAGAAGTGTTCCATGAATTCTGTAACCTGTATGGTTGTAAGAAGATTTGGACAACACCGTATCACCCACAGACCAATGGCATGTGCGAGAAGATGAACCAGGTAGTGATTGACCTCCTGAAGACTTTGCCCTTGGAGGAGAGGAATCTGTGGCCAGAGAAGTTGCCCGATCTGGTAGACCTTTACAACCATATTCCATTGAACTCCACCAACTGTACCCCAGCCTTCTTAATGAGATCAAGACCTGGTAAGCTGCCTATTGACTTGGACATGGGAGTCCTCACACCTGAAGCAACGTCACCAGATGCTGACTGGGACACAGAGAGGCAGCAACAGTACAGGAGAGTTCAAGAATGTGTGGAGAAGAGTCTGGCCCAGGCAAGACAGAAGCAGGAGAAGCTTTACAATCAAAATGCACCTGCCGTTCCTTTGTTGCCGGGAGAGCAAGTCTTGAAAAGAAAGAGAAGATTGCACAAGTTGGATGATCAGTGGGAAGCTGAACCTTATACCGTTCTGCCCTCAAATCTTGATAATACCAAGGTATGCCTTGTTAGCAAAGATGGAGGGGAGACCTCAGCAGCGGTATCGAGAGATCATTTGAAGTTATGCCCTGACCAGTTGAAAGAAAGAAAAGTAGAACCAGATTACATCCAACCCATTGTGGAAGAAGAGAAGGTCAGCACGGTACTTGGGGAATTTCCTGCGAATTGTACTAAAATAAACGCTGCTATAGTGGTGCCAGTATTGATATTTCCCCAAGTGGTAGCACAGGAAGACGTGACTCCAGAGAACCCTGAGAACCAGGAAAATCAGGTAGCAGATGCCACACCAGCAGTGGAGCCAGAGAACCCTCGCCCTGCCAGTGGTGAACCTGTTGTGACCATGGTGAGTCCAAGAGTTACTAGACAATCTAGAATCCCTGTGCCATGCGAAACCCCCAGTAGTGTATCCAGTACATTACCCACTACACCAGTATTACGCAGGTCTACCCGCACCACACAAGGCATACCACCCATTAGGTATCGCATATAGATAAAGTAATGTAAATGTTGAAATTTTACCTGTAAATATTTAACTGTTTTTCAAGTTTTGTGCCTACAGGTAACCTGTAAGAGTTCCCTTTGAATTTTCTTGTTTTGTTTATGGACACTGAACCACAGGACTTGTGTGTGGTCAAAAACTTTCTAGTATATATTCACCATTTGCCAGGAATGGACCATGGACATTAATGCTGGACTTATCATCATAGGACCATTTTTGAAGCATTTGGTTTTTGTACATTTTCCCCTTTTTCAATCTTGTACAATTATTATTGTTCAATTGTTTATATGTTTTCATGTTTTTGTTCAGCCCAGGAGTGCTGACTTGCACTAGGGGGGAATGTGGCGCTCCCAGGAGTATGGTTGCCACAGTGGCATTACCTTCCTCCAGGGGAGGGTGATGTCATGCCTGGGAGCAATGATGGGTCTCTCTCGCAGTCAATCAATACATGCAACACAGTTCCACTCCAGGCCAGCAGGGGGAACTCTGAACCAGGATTGAGGGGAGGAGTGCTCTCTGAGGGCCAAGAGGAAGGAGTGGTCAGTTAGTCTGCGGAGGGTGAAGTGTGCAGACGTGTAAGGAGAAGCTGGAGGTTGAGCTAGGAAGGAGAGCTCCCTCAGCTTGAGAGCGCATGAACTGGAGTCTGGTCTCCATGGTTGTAAGGATACTAAAGGTCCTGCAACAGATACCAGAGGAGTAGGAGGCTGTAAATGCCCTACTCCCATCTAAGACTTGAGGCACAACAGCAGCTTGGATAGAGAGCCAGGACTCAGAAGAGAGGAGCCCCCGAGATAGGCTACAGCTGTCTGCCATGCAAGTAAGGTTCTTGAGAACATCTGACAGGAGGAACTCTAGAGTAACTAAGTACTGGAGTGCTTCACACTACAAGGCACTAGGAAGGAGACTGCACAGCCCTTCTGTGAGAAAGAATCCCTGAGTTTCTTCCAGGCTAGCCTGCTCAGTTACCATCTGTAATCAGGACCGTGGGCTGCAGTTATCAAGTAAAGGTACAGAAATCGCACCCCGCTGTGTCTTGTCTGCTACCTACCCTGTCGGCACTGCTACATCCTCGTGCCAACCACATCTACACTGCCCTGGGACTACAGCTCCACCTGTGGGGAGCTACACCATCTTTGCTGCACCACACCATCAGTCCCAGCGGATCTACATGCAGCGTCGGCTTAACACCTCCCTTGCCGAACACCACAGGTGGCGTCACGAACTATTATCCCATTAACTACCACAAACCACCCTTGATTTGAGCGTCCAGGGCCATGGACCAGGTCACCGCTGCTGTGACACATCCCCCTGACACCGGCCCGGTACCGAGTACCCCACGGCCCTGGGAGGGCGACCAATCCACATTCAATCTACATCCAATTTTCAGCTTGATCCAAGTAGGCCTCAGCCTGCTCCATGATTCACCCTGGGCTCCAACACTGCCAATTGTTGCTCAGAAGTGCCGTCTGCACAGAAAAAAACACTAGCTCCTGTGTTAGTGGGGTTCAGTAACGTCAGCTGCTCCCCTGCTGTGTGTACGGCAAAGTCTCTTGCTGCCTCTACATTCAAACTACCTCAGGTTTTACACTTGCTGCAAGTAGGCCTCAGCCTACACCATAATTGATCCTGGGCTTCAACACAGCCAGTTGTTGCTCAGAAGTGCCGTCTGTACAGAAAAAAAAACTAGCTCCTGTGTTAGTGGGGTTCAGCAACATCAGCTGCTCCCCTGCTGTGTGGACGGCAATATCTCCTGCTGCCTCCACATTCAAACTACATCCGATTTTTAACTTGATCCAAGTAGGCCTCAGCCTGCTCTATGATTCACCCTGGGCTCCAACACTGCCAGTTGTTGCTCAAAAGTGCCGTCTGCACAGAAAAAAGCACAAGCTCCTGTGTTAGTGGGGTTCAGTAACGCCAGCTGCTCCCCTGCTGTGTGGACGGCAATATCTCCTGCTGCTTCCACATTCAAACTACATCCGATTTTTAACTTGATCCAAGTAGGCCTCAGCCTGCTCCATGATTCACCCTGGGCTCCAACACTGCCAGTTGTTGCTCAGAAGTGCCGTCTGCACAGAAAAAAGCACTAGCTCCTGTGTTAGTGGGGTTCAGTAACGCCAGCTGCTCCCCTGCTGTGTGGACGGCAATATCTCCTGCTGCCTCCACATTCAAACTACATCCGATTTTTAACTTGATCCAAGTAGGCCTCAGCCTGCTCCATGATTCACCCTGGGCTCCAACACTGCCAGTTGTTGCTCAGAAGTGCCGTCTGCACAGAAAAAAGCACTAGCTCCTGTGTTAGTGGGGTTCAGTAACGCCAGCTGCTCCCCTGCTGTGTGGACGGCAATATCTCCTGCTGCCTCCACATTCAAACTACATCTGATTTTCAACTTGATCCAAGGAGGCCTCAGCCTACACCATGATTGATCCTTGGCTTCAACACAGCCAGTTGTTGCTCAGAAGTGCCATCTGCACAGAAAAAATCACTAGCTCCTGTGTTAGTGGGGTTCAGTAACATCAGCTACTCCCCTGCTCTGTGTACGGCAAAGTCTCCTGCTGCCTCTACATTCAAACTACCTCAGATTTTATGGGTTGCCCTCCCAGGGCTGTGGGGTACTCGGTACCGGGCCGGTGTCAGGGCGATGTGTCGCGGCAGCGGTGACCCGGTCGGTGGCCCTTGGCGCCCAAATCAATGGTGGTTTGTGGTAGTTAATGGAATAATAATAGTTCGTGACGCCACCTGTGGTGTTCGGCAAGGGAGGTGTTAAGTCGACACTGCATACAGATCCGCTGGGACTGATGGTGTAGTGCTGCAATGATGGTGTAGCTCCCCACAGGTGGAGCTGTAGTCCCAGGGCAGTGTAGGTGAAATGGATCTAGAGAAGTGCAGGATGGTGTGGATGCTGGTACTCAGATGTAGCAGTGCTGAAGGTGCTAGCAACGAAGGAATGGAGGACACCAGAGCTTGCAGTTTCAAAGCTTTACTCACAGTTCGTTGTACACACTGGTGCCTGCCTCCGTGCCGTGTCCTCCAGGTTAAAGACTCAATCAACCTCCTGGGCAAGTCAGGGCTCTCCTCTCCAACAATCCGCCAACATGTACCTTTCCTGAACGACTCCTCCAATGCGCCTTGTGGTGTGAAGCACTCCAGTACTTAGTAACCCTGGAATGCCTCCTAACTAGATGTTAACTTTACTTGCACGGCAGACAGCTGTAGCCTGCTTCGGGGATGCCTCACTCCCGGCTCTCTATCTGTGTCGCTGTTGTGCCTCAAGTCTTGGATGGGTGTAATGCATTTGCAGCCAAGTACTCCACCGGTGTCTGCTGCAGAACCATAAGTGTCCATACAACCTCGGGGACCGGGCCCCGGCCTTGCGCTGAGAACTTATAGGCAGGGTTCCTCTTCCAACCCACGTCTCCTCTCTGTTCTCTACTCCTTCGTTCCTTACTTGTCTCTCCTTCTGATGGATGCTTAGGTTACAGTTCTTCGTCTCTCTCCTTCTCCTCGGACCCGTCCTCAGACTCTCCTGACTGACTGTCCTTCACCCGATTCCCCTAAGGGGCTGACCTGTAATTCTAAACCTTCCCAACCTTTTATATGGGTGTAAAATCCACCCACCTCCCAGCACATCCAGTGTTCCATGCAGGGAACCACCAGAGGTGCTCCTAATATATAGGAGAAGAAAGGACCTCAATGTGATGTGCAGAACTACCCTGTTGTGTGGGGTGCGAGTGTTGGAGCGTGGAAAGGAGTTCTGTTATGAGCTCATTTTCTGCTCCTCCAGTTGAGAGTTCTCCTTCCGTTCTCCCTCTGGTGGTGACAGGAGATAGTGAGGTTGGTTTAAGTGGTAGTGATCTGCCACCTGATGAGAAGGATAACGAATGGATCTCTGGAGTATCAGACTGGATATAAGACAGCCGACACCCTATCCTGCTGCTGGTGATTCAGTCTGTGTCATGTCCCATGATTTTGAATCATCAGACAGTACTACATTTTACCATATTGTTGTTTCCATTGCTGCATATAGATCTGTTCCTTTTAGAGGTTTTCTCCTCCCCCTTGCATGTGACTCTCATTTCTGTAACCCCTCCCTTCTCCATTTTTGAGTCATCTCTATCTTGGAGACACACGTTTATGCAGCTCTGTACAAGGAAAATCTCTTTTTACCTACTGTAACGTGCATTATGCAAGGATTCAGCCGAGAATAAACCTTCTACTGGACTCTTCAAACTTGCTCTTTCAGTCGAGTTTAAACTATCTGCGAACATCACTAAAAGTGAGTAATGGTCAACAGACACCATGGGTTGGCAGTCTGAGCGCCCACACACTTACAGTTTGGCCATGAGGCAGAATAGTAAAAAGAGACTCCTGCAGTTACATCTGTAAAATCGTCTCCAGCTTCTACAAGTCAGAGCAGACATTAGAAGATCTGCTTACATCATATAGATCCCATCAGCCTGTGTGCAGCACAGCCCCTCCCCCAGTCTTCACCCTGCAGAGAATGTAGCAGATCATATTACACAGATCTCATCTGCCTGTGAGTTACAATGGCTGAAGGAAAGTCTGCAATATCTGAATATGAGGACTCGGCCACTAACAGACCCAGGCGCTCTGCCAAGCCGTCACTGAAAGCTATAGAGAACCTTGAAGTCATTAAACATGAACTTTCTTGAAATATATCCGTCTTATGGCAAAGACTGCAGTCACATTAACAGCATCTCCCAGTATGCCTCTCATGAGTTACCAGCAGAGGGAGCCCTTGAACAATTGTACTCTGCATACCAGGCTTACAAAGACACTTGCAGAAAATACATCTCAACGCTACGGAAATTAAATATGCCAGAATCGCTAAAAGAATGCGAGGTCTTCCAACAGCTCAATGCCGAATGAGATAGCACCGTGCGCGACATTGTGAACAAAACAGAAGCAAAAATCCCACAAATGTCAGAAGTGACATCGCACAGATCCAGGTCTGCTAGGAGCTCAAAGCACTCAATCAAGTCAAGCTCATCAAGGTACTCAACCCTCAGTGAGCAGCTCATAAAAGCGCACGCTGAAGCAGAATTTTTGAAAGTGCAAGCCATTTTCACCCAAAAGAAAGCAGAGAAGGAAACAGTATCTGCACGCAAGAAAGCAGAGATGGAAGCTGAATCCGCATGCAAGAAAGCAGAGATGGAAGCTGAATCTGCACACAAGAAAGCAGAGATGGAAGCTGAATCCGCACGCATGAAAGCAGAGATGGAAGTCGAATTTGCACGCGAGAAGGCGGAAATAGAAGTCCTGCAGAAGGAATACGAACATGCAGCAGCCGTGGCAAAGCTAAAGGTCTTCGAGCAGGCTCTAGGTGGGAGTCAAAGAGGCAGCATCAATTCGTACGAACTCGACATGGAAGACCCACTTAGGCGCACAAGAAATTACATGCTGAGCCAAACCAACGAACCTCTGACCACCAACAACATTCCCGTCAGCACCCATCTCTCTCTAGAGCATCAGGATGTCGATCCGCCTGCAGATTCTAGCTTTCATGGTCAGTCAAATGAACCACAAACATTCAACCCGAACCTTCTTCATGTGTCAGTACACGGCCTGACCATACACCTCAGCCAGTGCCATACGCCAACGTCTACATGCAACCTAACATGCCGACAAGGCACTGCGCTCCTGATAACTGTGTGGTTCCAGTCCCGTATATAACAGAGATCATATGCCACAAACCGGTTGCTGGTCTAAACGCCTACGCCACTCCATATCTTCCCATGTTCTTGAACCAAGAAGCTAAGACCCACGCTAACAGCATCACTCAGCCGGCAAATGTTACTCCAAAGTCAGAAAGAACAGACATGGCCGATTTTGCGAGGCTAATGATACGCCGAGAACTCACCAACACTGGTCTCACAAGATTCGACGACCAGCCTGAGAATTACAGAGGTTGGAAATATACCTTTAAAGCCGCAATTAGTGACCTTGGCATCACTGCTGCTAAAGAGCTGGATCTGCTAATCAGGTGGCTCGGACCTCAATCCACGGAGCGGGTTAAGAGGCTCAGATCCATCCACATCAGTAATTCAGCAGCTGGTCTCATGGCTGCATGGGAAAGACTAGAACGTAGCTTTGACAGTCCTGAAGCCATAGAGAATGCACTGTTTAAGTGTCTACAGGATTTCCCCAAAATATCTGGCAAGGACGGTTCAAAATTCCTAGAGCTCAGTGACCTACTCCTAGAGCTCCAGTTATCCAAGGCAGACACGCACCTACCTGGTCTTAGCTACCTGGATACCGCTCAAGGCGTTAACTCAATAGTTTCAAAGCTGCCATACAATATACAAAAGAAGTGGGCCACTATTGGATCAAAGTACAAAAAAGCCAATCAAGTCTCCTTTCCTCCATTTTCCTACTTCTGTGAATTTATCAAGGATATCGCAGAGCGTAAGACTGACCCGAGTTTTTCCTATGTAGAACCCAGCGGACCCGGTCCAACTCCTCCTAATTATGAGGGTCCACGTTCTAACCTGAAAAGCCAAGGAGACCCAGTGTCAGCGAAACAGACCGACATCCTTCCCACACCTACATCAGCTCCAAACCAGAGCAACACAGGGGACAAGGTTGAAGATCCTAATCATATGTGTCCCATTCATAAGAAGCCACATCCCTTAAAGAAGTGCATTGGCTTCAGAAAGAAGCCTCTCCACGAGCGCAAGGAACTTCTAAAGACGTATGGTGTATGTTACAGATGTTGTGCTTCTACTGATCACTTTGCTAATGACTGTAAAATTCCTATTAAGTGTTTGGAGTGTGACAGTGAGGACCACGTGCAAGCACTCCATACATCCCAGCCTACCTCTGCTCAGCTCACACCTTCCATACCCACCACAAGCTATGGCGGGGAGGAAACAGAGCAAGCAAGTACTACCAAGGTATCATCTTCATGCACAGAAGTTTACGGAGAAGACCTCTGGGACAAGTCATGTGTAAAGATATCAAAAAAAGGAAGAAAGGTCCAGCTCCAGAAATTTAAAATCCAGGATTTTTATTATATCATGTTTAAAATACATTCATGGCTGCTTGTGATCAAATAACGGCAACAAAGTTCACCGCATGGGGATATTCTCCAGGTCTCTGTACGCGTTTCGAGCACAAGTGCTCTTAGACTCAGAGTAGCTGTGGAATATCAGCTGAACCACATGTAAAACTCTGTCACAGGTGATCTAATCAGAAGTGAACAATTTATACAAAAATAATAAAATCAAAAAAATAAGAGAAAAAAAAGAAAAAACACATGAATACATAACATAATAGAAATATATATAAAAATTCAATAGTACAGCATAAATGCCATCTTTTTAAATTTAATCTCAGAGGAAAACATGTATCAAGCATACATATCCAATGTGCCTCTCGGTTCCTTAAAGGTTTTTCTATGTCTCCACCTCATAAATCTTCTTCTGATCCTCTCCCGCTGCATGAATCTTCAAACCAGATAAATCCCTGTTATAAACAGAAGTAAAATACTTTGACAGATAAAAACATTCCTAGTAGTAGTTTACCCGACATCATATAGGTGTTCACATGTTCTCTCCTTTACTTTACAGAAAGTGGATCCTGCATATTTTAAGCCGCATTTAGTACATTCAGCTATATAAGCCACATAGTTTGAGTTACAATTTAAAAACTCTTTGATCTTATATACCTTACTATTAGTGGCATTAGAGAAAAATATATAAGATACACCTGCAAACCTACTACAGGTCTATTGTGGATAATGCATTGGGGTATAGCCCTCAAGCATGCTCAGATGACACTCAGTTAGCTGTTAGAGCATAATCAGATGAAGATACACATGCAAAACTTCTGCAGCTCTCTTGTAAATAATACATTGGGGTGTGACCCTCAAGCATGCCCAGATAACACCTAATTAGCTGTTAAAACACAACCAAAATAAAGGTACACATGCAAACCTTCTGCAGGTCTATTGTAGATAATGCATTGGGGTGTAGCCCTCAAGCATGCTCAGATGACACTTAATTGACTATTAAAGCACAATCGAAATACATGCAAACCTTCCACAGGTCTATTGTGAATAATACGTTGGGGTATGACCCTCAAGCATGCTCAGATGACACTTAGTTGTTAGAGCACAATCAAGATAAAGATACCCATGCAAACCTTCTATAAGTCTATTATGGATAATGCATTGGGGTATAACCCTCAAGCATGCCCAGATGACACTTCGTTAACTGTTAGAGCACAGTCAAAATAAAGATATGCTCTTAGACTCAGAGTAGCTGTAGAATATCAGCTAAACCACATATACAACTTAATCACAGGTGAACTAATCAGAAATGGACAATTTATACAAAAATAATAATGTCAGAAAAAGGGAGAAAAAAAAAATTCTTCCTTTCCTTTTTTCTTCCTCAATAGTACAGCATAAATTCCTTTTTTAAATTTAATCCCAAAGGAACACGTGTGTCAAGCATATATATCCAATATGCCTCTCGGTTCCTTAAAAGTTTTTCTCTGTCACCACCTCGTACATCTCTTCTAATCCTCTCTACTGCATAAATCTTTAAGCCAGATAAATCCCTGTTATGGACAGAGGTAAAGTGCCTTGACGGTTTATAACAGGGATTTATCTGGTTTGAAGATTCATGCAGCGGAGAGGATTAGAAGAAGATTTATGAGGTGGAGACATAGAAAAACCTTTAAGGAACCGAGAGGCACATTGGATATATATGCTTGATGCATGTGTTCCTCTGAGATTAAATTTAAAAAGAAGGAATTTATGCTGTACTATTGAATTTTTATATATATTTCTATTATGTTATGTATTAATGTGTTTTTGTGTTTTTTCTTTTTTTTCTCTAATTCTTTTGATTTTATTATTTTTGTATAAATTGTTCACTTCTGATTAGATCACCTGTGACAGAGTTTTATATGTGGTTCAGCTGATATTCCACAGCTACTCTGAGTCTAAGAGCACTTGTGCTCAAAATGCGTAAAGAGACCTGGAGAATATCCCCATGCGGTGAACTTTGTTGCCGTTATTTGATCACAAGCAGCCATGAATGTATTTTAAACATGATATAATAAAAATCCTGGATTTTAAATTTCTGGAGCTGGACCTTTCTTCTTTTTCTTGGAGTCATTATACGTCCTGGCAGAGACGTGTCCGCGCTCAGAGCTTTTCAATAGTTCTTACGAACTTACAAGTGGTGAGCTGAAATTTATCTCTTTCAGTATGTGTAAAGATATGCCTGGTGAACATATATCCTAAGGGTCAGCCCGAAAAGAGCACAAGGGTGTGCGCCATCCTGGACGATCAAAGCAACCGATCACTTGCAAGGTCAGAGCTCTTTGATTTGTTTGATTTAAAAGTAAATGCTTACCCCTACACCTTGGGTACTTGCAGTGGTGTCACAGAGGTCTCTGGGAGAAGAGCCAATGGACTTATAGTATCTTCACTTGAGAACAATGTAGAGATACCTCTGCCTACACTCGTCGAGTGCAACCAGATACCATCCAATAGAGAGGAGATTCCAACGCCAGAGGTTGCTCTTCATCACCCTCATCTAATGACGATAGCCAACAAGATACCAGCTCTTGACAACAGTGCAGATATCCTGATCCTGCTCGGTAGAGACATTCTCCGACTGCATAAGGTACGTCAGCAGATCAATGGACCACATGATGCTCCATTTGCTCAACGCTTTGATCTAGGCTGGGTTATCATAGGCAACGTCTGTACTGTATAGACAAGATGAATAGGCCTACAAAGATTTACTCATGTAAGACTCATGTCTTGCCAAATGGTCGCAGTACATACTATCAACCATGTCCACATCACTACTGGGTGAAAGAAACACTGAGTGACTGTAAGCGGCAGCTAGAAACCTATGACAACATGAATATATTCTGGTCCTGTGACGAAAACCTCAGGTCAACGGTGTTTGATTCTACAAATGAAAATAACAAGTTGGCACCAGCAAGAGAGGACAAAGAATTCATTAAGGTCATGAACAAGGAATTCACCCATGATGACTCCAACAACTGGACAGCACCCTTTCCCTTTCGTTCTCCAAGGACAAGTTTTCCAAACAATCTGCAGCAAGCAACTGCAAGACTTGCATCTTTAAAACTAACTTTAAAAAAGAAACCAGAGATGGAAAACATTTCCTCGACTTCATGCAGAATATCTTTGATAGAGATCATGCAGAGCCTGCTCCACAACTAAAGGAAGGAGAAGAATGCTGGTATCTTCCATTCTTTGTTGTCTACCATCCTCGCAAACCTAATCAAATCAGAGTGATGTTTGACTCCAGTGCCCAGTATGAAGGTATTTCTCTCAATAACCTGCTCCTCACCAGACTCAACCTGAACAATAGTCTCATAGGAGCCTGCAAAGAACTTCAGCTTGACCATTTCTTAACCGACAATGGGTGCGCTTGGGTGTTCAACCCTCCACATTCATCGCATATGGGAGGATCCTGGGAGCGCATGATTGGAATTGCACGAAGAATTCTTGATTCAATGCTGCTGGACCACAAAGCTGCCACTCACCCATGAAGTCTTGGACACCTTCCTCGCGGAAGTGTCTGCAATAATAAATGCCAGACTGCTGGTGCCGGTATCGTCGGACCCTGATGCCCCAATGATCCTTACACCAGCAACTCTTCTCACACAGAAAATTGGAACCACCACAATTCCTCCTGGAAATTTCAACCACAAGGACATGTACAGACGTCAGTGGAAGCAGGTGCAACAACTGTCTAATGTCTTTTGGCACCGTCGGAAGACAGAATACCTGCATCAGCTTCAGAGCCGTCACAAATGGCACACTGCAAAACCCAACCTCCAAGAAGGAGACCTCGTCCTCCTAAAAGACAAAGAAGCTCATCGCAACGACTGGCCAATGGGTCTTATCACCAAGGCTATGCCCAGTGAGGATGGAAAGACCCGAAAGGTGGAAGTCAAGGTAACAAAAGGTGCTTCATCACGACTTCTCGTTCGCCCAGTCACCGAACTTGTACTGCTTCTACCAAAGGAGGACATCACATAAAAGATATTTCTACTGGACACAGCTCACAATGGAGAGCATACCGACCGACATACACCCTTAACTGTCAAGAACTGGAACTTCATCTTTGGATTGTTTGGGGTGGTGGAAGTGTTGGCACGTTACGGCTTCCCCAGTCTGAAGATAGGTTCTCCTATGGACTTGGACTATCCATACGTTGAGGACTTCACGTCATCAACCAAGAATTGGACTTACAACTGTTAAAATTTATTTGCATGTTGTGTTTCTCCTTTTCTTGTCTTCCAGGCTTCTTGGACACCATTGATCATCATCGTAATGCGTCATGTCAAGTTGAATCATCATGAAATCTAAAGATTTCAGATGGGGAGTGTCATGTCCCATGATGAATCATCAGACAGTACTGCATTTTACCATATTGTTGTTTCCATTGCTGTATATAGATCTGTTCCTTTTAGAGGTTTTCTCCTCCCCCTTGCATGTGACTCTCATTTCTGTAACCCCTCCCTTCTTCTCCATTTTTGAGTCTTCTCTATCTTGGAGACACACGTTTATACAGCTCTGTACAAGGAAAATCTCTTTTTACCTACTGTAGCGTGCATTATGCAAGGATTCAGCCAAGAATAAACCTTCTACTGGACTCTTCAAACTTGCTCTTTCAGTCAAGCTTAAACTATCTGCGGACATCACTAAACGTGAGTAACGGTCAACAGACTCCATGGGTTGGCAGTCTGAGCGCCCACACACTTACAGTTTGGCCATGAGGCAGAATAGTCTGCTTCTCAGTTCTTGGACTTCAGCTCTCTTCCAGTCTTCTTAAGTTAAGTTTGTTTTTTGCTAATGTTCACACTTGTGCTTGTTGGTCAATTCAGTTTCTTGTGTGGTCAGCTTGCCCCTGCTGGGGCAATGCTGAACTTCCACTCCTATTTATCTGTATTTGCCAATTTGCCTTTTTGTCCCTTATTAGATTGGCCTCTTTTTGCTCTGTTTCAGAATATTTCAGAGTGCTGATATAGTGGGAGAAGTCTAGTGACTTCAGGGTTAATTTTGCTATCAGACGTGTTGGACATTGTTTTTGGTGGGGTTTTTGGCAGATTGCAGACAGTGGCTTTCCTTTCCTGTCCTTTCTGGTTGGTCGGGCCCCATCGTTTGCTCAGCCTATTTTCCTGCCTGTGTATGTGTTTTCATCTTGCTTCACCTTCAATACATGTGTGGGGGCTGTCTTTTCCTTTGGGCTCTGCTCTGGGGCAGTTAGTTTTCCCTTTTCTTGCTTTAGGTTTATGTAGTCCTCCGGCGGTGACGAGGCGTCTAGGAACAACGTAGGAACGCTCCACTGCTCCTGTTAGTTGTTTGGTTAAGATCAGGGATCTGCAATCTGCATAGTGACCAACCTCTCTGGTTTTCTGGGACTTAGCTTCTTGTTGTTCCTCCTCGGTGACCCATTCATAACAGAAACACCAGCCATACCGCAGATTCTAGGGTACTCAAAAGCAGGGAACGATTGTTTAAGGTAAAAGGAAAAGAAAAAAAAGTGTCTTTTTTTTTTTCGTATATTTTTTCCTCTTTTTTTTCTGGGGCCGTAGGAGGATTTTTTTTTCTAATGGAGATTAAGCAATTGTCTGATTGTGTGGAGCAACTTGCTGCTGAAGTGCAGGGAATTTCCACCTACCACATTCAGTCACATGCTGCTGAACCTAAGATTCCTACTCCTGATGTGTTTTCTGGGGATCGGTCTAAATTTCTGAATTTTAAGAATAATTGTAAATTATTTCTTGCTTTGAAGCCTAACTCATCGGGGAGCTCTGTGCAGCAGGTTAAAATTGTCATGTCCTTGCTGCGCGGCGATCCCCAGGATTGGGCTTTTTCTCTGACACCTGAAAATCCTATTTTGACTAATGTGGATGCATTTTTTCAAGCCTTGGGGTTGTTGTATGATGAGCCTAATGCTGTTGATCAAGCTAAGAGAACCCTGTTGGCATTAAACCAGGGTCAGGATCCTGCAGAGTTGTACTGTCAAAAATTCCGAAAGTGGGCGGTCCTTACTACATGGAATGATTGTGCATTGGCGGCTCTCTTTCAGAAAGGTTTGTCAGAGACCGTAAAAGATGTTATGGTGGGATTTCCTTTTCCTTCTGGTCTGGATGGCTCTATGTCATTAGCCATTCAAGTTGATCGGCGTTTACGTGAACATAAAACTACACGGGAGGCGCTGCCACCTCTTGAACAAATGTCTGAACCTATGCATTGTGATGGGTTTTGTCTAGGGCGCAATGTCGGGAGTTTAGAAGGCGTAATAAGCTGTGTTTTTTCTGTGGAGACGCCTCTCATACTATTTCTGTCTGCCCTAAACGAGAGAAAAGTTTTGCACACACATTTGCTGTGGGCAGTATACAACCTAAGTTCCTTTTGGCAATTACTCTGATCTGCTCCTTGTCCACATTTTCCACTAAGGCTTTTGTGGATTCAGGAGCAGGTCTGAATCTGATGGATTTGGACTTTGCTAAACGTTGTGGTTTGTCCATGATGCCTCTGCAGATGCCTATTCCTTTGAGGGGTATTGATGCCACTCCTTTGGTGGAGAATAAACCTCAGTTTTGGACAAAGGTGATAATGCGAGTTGCCCCAGACCACCAAGAAAATTGTAAATTTTTGGTGCTGCATAATTTGCATGATACTATTGTTCTGGGTTTTCCTTGGTTGCAGGCTCATAATCCAGTTTTGGATTGGAAATCTGGGTCTGTGGTGAGTTGGGGTTGTCAGTGTGTTCTTAGGGACGCTCCTGTTTTCTCCACCTCTCCTCAGTCTCATGATGTTCCTGATTATCTGGCTGATTTCTCTGATGTATTTAGTGAGAGTAAGTCTGCGTCTTTGCCTCCTCATAGGAGTTATTACTGTGCAACTGAGTTGATGCCTGGGTGTAAATTTCCCAAGGGTCGGCTTTTCAACTTCTCTGTACCCGAACATGATGCTATGCGATCCTATATTAAGGAGTCGTTGGAGAAGGGTCATATTAGACCATCCTCGTCACCTTTAGGCGCTGTTTTTTTTTTTGTGGCCAAGAAAGATGGTTCATAAAAGACCGTGTATTGATTATCGTTCCCTTAACAAGATGACGGT
Source organism: Dendrobates tinctorius (assembly GCF_039654945.1). Lineage (NCBI taxonomy): Eukaryota > Metazoa > Chordata > Amphibia > Anura > Dendrobatidae > Dendrobates > Dendrobates tinctorius. The sequence goes on along the minus strand of NW_027361680.1, from coordinate 3,166,492 downwards.
TAAATATCAGTACCCGTTACCTCTGATGTCTGATTTATTCTCCAGAGTTAAGAGTGCCTGCTGGTTTACTAAGCTTGACCTCAGGGGGGCGTATAATCTTATTCGCATCAAGTACGGGGATGAACGGAAGACGGCGTTTAATACTCCGGAGGGACATTTTGAGTACCTGGTGATGCCTTTTGGGCTCTCTAATGCCCCTTCTGTCTTCCAGTCCTTTATGAATGATATTTTCTGAGACTTTGTGGATAAGTTTTTGATCATCTATCTGGATGATATTTTGATCTTTTCTAGTGATTGGGATTCCCATGTGGAACATGTCCGGACTTTGTTCCGGATTTTGAGGGAGTATTCCCTGTTTGTTAAGGGATCGAAGTGCCTCTTTGGTGTACAGAGGATTTCATTTTTGGGATTTATCTTGTCTCCATCGACTATTGCAATGGACCCGGCCAAGGTACAGGCCATTTATGAGTTGGTTCAGCTTACTTCTTTGAAGGCTCTCCAGAAGTTTTGGGTTTTTTCTAATTTCTATCGTAAATTTATAGGTAATTTTTCTAGCATTGTCAAACCACTGACTGATCTGACCAAGAAGGGAGCTGATGTGCTGAATTCGTCTCCTGAGGCTGTCTCAGCATTTCAGGAGCTTAAGCGGAGATTTACTTTAGCTCCAGTTTTACGGCAACCTGATGTCTCACTTCCATTTCAAGTGGAGGTAGACGCTTCTGAGATTGGTGCAGGAGCTGTTTTGTCTCAAAAAGACCCTGTGACTTCTAAGATGAATCCCTGTGCCTTCTTTTCTCGAAAGTTTTCCCCATCTGAACGCAACCTTGACGTGGGGAATCGGGAATTGTTGGCCATGAAATGGGCATTTGAGGAGTGGAGACATTGGTTGGAGGGAGCTAGACATTAATTTGTGGTCCTCACCGATCACAAGAATCTGATTTATCTGGAGTCGGCCAAACGCTTGAATCCTAGACAGGCTAGATGGGCCTTGTTTTTCACGCATTTTAATTTTGTGGTCTCTTTTCTTCCGGGCACGAAGAATGTTAAGGCAGACGCCCTTTCTAGGAGTTTCTTTGCTGATTCTCTTAATGTCACCAAGCCTACTACTATCCTAGGTGAGGGGGTAGTTCTTTCTGTCATTACGCCCGATTTGAGACGCGCCCTGGAGGAATTTCAGGAGGATGAACCTGAGCGTTGCCCTATGGGAAGATTGTATGTTCCTGACCAGTGGAGAAAGAGAGTGATGTCTGAAGTCCATTGCTCCGCATTGGCTGGTCATCCGGGTATTTTTGGTACCAGAGATTTGGTGAGTCGGTCGTTTTGGTGGCCTGCCTTATCTCGTGATGTCAGGAATTTTGTACTGTCCTGTGGGACTTGTTCTCGGTCTAAACCCTGTTCTGGTTCTAGTGGGTTGCTGATGCCCCTGCCAGTGCCCAAGAGGCCATGGACCCATATCTCAATGGATTTTATTTCTGATCTTCCTGTCTCTCAGAGAATGACTGTTATATTGGTGATTTGTGATAGATTTTCAAAGATGGTCCATCTTGTACCACTCCCAAAGTTGCCATCTTCCGCTGAGTTTGTACCCTTGTTTTTACAACAGGTGGTTCGGTTACACGGGATTCCTGAGAACATTGTGTCCGATAGAGCGGTCCAGTTTGTTTCCAGATTCTGGAAAGCCTTTTGTCTGGGAATTCAGTTATCCTTCTCCTCCGCGTTTCATCCCCAGACCAATGGGCAGACTGAGAGAACAAACCAGACCCTGGAGTCTTATTTAAGATGTTTTATATATCTGCTGATCAAGATGATTGGGTCTCATTTTTGCCCTTGGCCGAATTTGCGCTAAACAATAGAGTTAGTTCTGCCACTTTGATGTCACCCTTTTTCTGTAATTTTGGGTTTCATCCTTGATTCTCTTCAGGGCAAGTGGAATCTTCGTCCTGCCCAGGTGTGGACACTGTGGTTGTGAGAATGCAGCAGATATGGGACCAAGTGGTGGATAAGTTGTCACTCTCTCAGGAAAAGGCCCAGCGTTTTTCCAACCGGCATAGGACCATTGGTCCCCGGTTTAAAGTGGGTGATATGGTTTGGTTGTCGTCTAAGAATATTCCTATGAAGGTTGCCTCTCCAAAATTTAAGCCCAGATTTATTGGACCTTATAAGATTTTGGAGATTCTTAATCCTGTTTCTTTTCGATTGCCTCTTCCAGTTACGTTCAAAATCCATAACGTATTTCACAAGTCACTGTTGAAGAGGTTTGTTGAGCCAGTAGTTCCTGTGGTGGCACCTCCTGACCCTGTATTGGTTAAAGGCAATGTGGAATATGAGGTAGAGAAAATATTGGATTCTCCTTTCGTTAGACAGAGACTCCAGTATTTGGTCAAATGGAAGGGTTATGGCCAGGAGGATAATTCTTGGGTCTCTGCCTCTGATATTCATGCCAATAAATTGGTTTGTGCTTTTCACCGGGCCCATCCTGATCGGCCTGGTGTCATGGATGAGGGTTCGGTGACCCCTCCTCAAGGGGGGTACTGTTATGAGCTCATTTTCTGCTCCTCCAGTTGAGAGTTCTCCTTCCGTTCTCCCTCTAGTGGTGACAGGAGGTAGTGAGGTTGGTTTATGTGGTAGTGATCTGCCATCTGATGAGAAGGATAACGATTGGATCTCTGGAGTATCAGACTGGATATAAGACAGCCGACACCCTATCCTGCTGCTGGTGATTCAGTCTGCTTCTCAGGTCTTGGACTTCAGCTCTCTTCCAGTCTTCTTAAGTTAAGTTTGTTTTTTGCTAATGTTCACACTTGTGCTTGTTGGTCAATTCAGTTTCTTGTGTGGTCAGCTTGCCCCTGCTGGAGCTATGCTGAACTTCCACTCCTATTTATCTGTATTTGCCAATTTGCCTTTTTGTCCCTTATTAGATTGACCTCTTTTTGCTCTGTTTCAGAATATTTCAGAGTGCTGATATATTGGGAGAAGTCTAGTGACTTCAGGGTTAATTTTGCTATCAGACGTGTTGGACATTGTTTTTGGTGGGGTTTTTTGGCGGATTGCAGACAGTGGCTTTCCATTCCTGTCCTTTCTGGTTGGTTGGGCCCCATCATTTGCTCAGCCTATTTTCCTGCCTGTGTATGTGTTTTCATCTTGCTTCACCGTCAATACATGTGTGGGGGCTGTCTTTTCCTTTTGGCTCTGCTCTGGGGCAGTTAGTTTTCCCTTTTCTTGCTTTAGGTTTATGTAGTCCTCCGGCGGTGACGAGGCATCTAGGAACAATGTAGGAACGCTCCACTGCTACTGTTAGTTGTGTGGTTAAGATCAGGGATCTGCAATCTGCATAGTGACCAACCTCTCTGGCTTTCTGGGACTTAGCTTTTTGTTGTTCCTCCTCGGTGACCCATTCATAAAAGAGTTCCCAACCTAGCAGGATGGGGGGGCACCGCACCTTAGGAGAAGGTGCAGTATCTCTGTGGTGACTGAGCCTCAGGGGCGCCACATACCCCCCCGTTAAACACAGAATGTCTGCAGGCTGCAAGGTAAACAAAGTTGACAGCAAAGAAACATACAAAAAAAATTTTGCAATGCGGAACAAAACTTTTCTTATACTAAGCTTCCTAGTATAGGAGGTACTCATCTTGAACGTTACCAACAATTCTATCTAAAATTCTCAGTTAAACAGTGTAAATTTTTCCTTAATTCAAAAGTGCTATATTCTGTAACACATTTTCCCTATTATTTTTTTTCCTTCTCCTGACGCAAGACGCTGACCGCAAATACCTGGTCCATCACCTGTCACTTTCAATTCTTTATTCAAATTGCTCATCTCCATATCAGATATTCCTAATTCTTCTATAAAAGCTATTTCTCAGTTACTAATACTCTTATAAAACACATTATCGAATACTTTTCAATAAAACAGTGCAAAGATTCATGTAAGTGCTGGACACCGTTCCCAGCCGGGATTTGTTGCAGTGTCCTTAGAGGTAGACATCATCTTCGAAAAGTGTCCATGCAGAACATTATCGCCGCAAAGTGTCTATATGTAAAACCAAGAGAGAGCACCTAAAGAGGTGCAAACTATTTACAAGAAAGTTTTGGATCATACAGCGTCCATGATCTCCTCAGTTCCAATCAGAAAACCACACTGCCAATCATATTAGGCAGCAAAAAGGGCTACCAGAAAAATAGAAGCATGATAACCAAAAATAAAGGCACAACTGGTGCAAACAAACCCTCCTGGGTAACGAGACTTTTTGAGGAAACTTTAGTGCTGATCCCCTCCTGGGGTTCTGGAAGCTGAACTGGAACTGCTACCAGATGTAATGTCTTCATCTTGATTCTGGTTTCTTGATATAGGGCCTTGAAGTTGTGGCAAAGGGAACCCATGATGCATCTCAATGCCCATCAACTGTTCTTCAGCAATAGGTGGTTCCACGATTCTGGTGCGAGGTCTAGTACCAAGGTATGCTTCTGCTTGTCGGCGCTGGTAAGCGGCTAAGCGGGGGTTTTCTGGCAACGGGATGTCAATGTTACTATGCCAAATCGACCTAGATTCTTCCAAGCCATGGAGATGTCTGATCCTGCGGGCCTGGTCCAACTGTACCCTTCTCAATAGGGACCTCTTCCACCTTCCCATCTCTGACTGACTTGGGCCCCCAGCCGACTCTTCCAACTGCCCCATTTAGAGATGCAGCAAGCCCACCTCTGACAACGTGAACCCAGAGGGTAACCCATTAGGAGGGCCGGTATATATTCCTGATATTCCCCGGCGGTGCGGCCTCTGCTCCGGTGCAAGCGTAGTGATGTTAGGTGCAGCCTGGTGGGACACCGGGGACAGCGGTGGAGCAAAGAGTGGCTCCGGGTCTGCGGGGGTCTTCGGTGACTCCTCCGATGGGGTGATGGCGGCGGCAAGCTCCACAGAGTCTGCCGGGATAGAGTCTGGTGCAGCAGCGGCAGGTACCGGTGTAGCAGGTACTGCAGATGTAGGCCCCTCCCGGGCGTGCTGCCAGTTCAGTGTCCACAGCGCCTCCTGCCTCAGTCGCAGGCGGCACGTCAGCTGAATAATCTCGTCCTTCAGCCGCTGGCGGTTCATCTCGTAGATTGGGTTGGAGCCTTCAGTCATGGCGCCAGGAAGATCCGTTTCCCCGTGCTCCGCAGGCCTCCTTCCCTCTCTCTCCAAAATGGCATTCTGGCGTTCTTCTTCCTGCCTCGGCCCCTTTCCCGCCACTGGCTTCTTCTGCCCCTCCATCCGGGGGCGGCGTCTTCTTTCAGCGCCTCCTTACCAAGCCAGTATACGAACCCCTCGGAGGGTGGGCTGTTGTAAGCTCATCTGTTCATTCATCTTTTGTGTCCGAGGATCTCCCTCTTCTGGTGAAGGAAGGTAGTGAGGATGATTTGGATGAAAGAAACCAAACACCTGATCAGGTGGATTGTGACTGGGTAACGGGAACTACAGACTGGATATAAGGCAGCCGACGCCCTTCTGAGTCGCTGGTGATTTCTCTGCTGGATTCTTGGAGACCAGTCTGATTCCTACTTCCCAAAGATAAGTTTTTGCTCTGCTATTGAACTGATTAGTCTTGGTTTTGTTTACCTTGTTTTTTGAGTTCAGCCATCCCCGGCCGGGGGTGTGCTGGATTCTTTTTCCGTGATCAGTGTTCTCTTTTGCTCTGCTTCCAGAATATTCTGAGTGCTGATATAGGGTTTGAAGACTAGTGACTTCAGGGTCCTTTCTGCTTATCAGTTGTGTTGGTAGTATTTTTTGGCAGGGTTTTCTCGGATTGCAGACAGCAGCTTTTCTGTCCTGTCCTTTTTAGTTAGCTTGGGCCCCATCGTTTGCTCAACCTATCTTTCTATCTGTGTTAGTGTTTTCATCTTGCTTCACCGTCATTATATGTTGCCTATTGCTTTGGGGTCTGCTCTGGGGCAGTCAGTTTTTCTCTTTTCTCTCTTTAGGCTTGTGTAGATCTCCGGCTGTGACGAGGTGTCTAGGATCACCGTAGGAACACTCCACGGCTACTGCTAGTTGTGTGATAGGATCAGGGGTCTGCAATCCGCTAGTTTCCAACCTCTCTGATTTTCTGGGCTGAGCTTGTGTTTTGTTTTCTTCCTCCTCGGTGACTCAATCATAACAGAATCACCAGCCATACCACAGATTCCAGGGTACTCAAAAGCTGGAAGGAATTGTTTTTAACAAAAAAAAAAAAAAGGTGTCAGAATTTTTTTTTTGGGTGTATATTTTTTCCTCTTTTTCTCTGAGGCCGTAGGAGGAATATTTTTTTTTTCTGATGGAGTTTAAGCAATTGTCTGATCGTGTGGAGCAGCTTGCTGCTGAAGTGCGAGGAATTTCTGCCTATCTTGCTCATTCACACGCTGCTGAACCAAAAATCCCCACTCCTGATGTGTTTTTGGGGATCGGTCTAAATTTTTGAATTTTAAGAATAATTGTAAATTATTTATTGCCTTGAAGCCTAACTAATCGGGGAGCTCTGCGCAGCAGGTTAAAATTGTCATCTCCTTGCTGCGCGGTGATCGCCAGGATTGGGCGTTTTCTTTAGTGCCAGATGATCCTATTCTAGCTAATGTGGACGCATTTTTTCAGGCCTTGGTGTTGTTGTATGATGAACCTAATGCTATTGATCAAGCTGAAAAGACCCTGTTGGCATTGAGCTAGGGTCAAGATTCTTCAGAACTGTACTGTCAAAAATTCCGAAAGTGGGCGGTCCTCACCACTTGGAATGATGGTGCCTTGGCAGCTCTCTTTCGGAAAGGTTTGTCGGAAACTGTAAAATATACTATGGTGGGATTTCCTGTTCCCTCTGGTCTTGACGATTCTATGTCATTAGCCAGGTGGTAATGCGGGTCGCCCCAGACCATCAAGAAAATTGCAGATTTTTGGTGTTGCATAATTTGCATGATACCATCGTGCTGGGGTTCCCCTGGTTGCAAATCCATAACCCAGTTTTGGATTGGAAATCTGTGTCTGTGGTGAGTTGGGGTTGTCGGTGTGCTCTTAGTGACACTCCTGTTTTCTCCACCTCTCCCCAGTCGCATGAGGTTCCTGACTATTTGTCTGATTTTTATGATGTGTTTAGTGAGAGTAAGTCTGCATCTTTGCCTCCTCATAGGAGTTATGACTGTGCAATTGAGCTGAGTCCGGGGTGTAAATTTCCCAAGGGTCGACTTTTTAATTTATCTGTACCCGAACATGAGGCTATGCGTTCTTATATTATAAAAAAAAATTTTTCTTCGTATATGTACCTACCTACTGTCAATGTAATGCCTTTATGCATCTGTATCTGTACTTGTTCCTGCCTTGCTGCTGTAATGCTCTGAATTTCCCCATAGTGGGACGATTAAAGGATTATCTTATCTTATCTTATTATATATTATATTAAGGAGTCGTTGGAGAAGGGTCATATTGGACCATCCTCTTCACCCTTGGGTGCTGGGTTTTTTTTTGTGGCCAAGAAGGATGGTTCATTAAGGCCCTGTATTGACTATCTCTCCCTTAACAATATTACTGTTAAATATCAGTATCCGTTACCCCTGATTTCTGACTTATTTTCTAGAGTTGAAGGTGCTTGCTGGTTTACCAAGCTTTACCTCAGGGGGGCGTATAATCTTATTCGCATTAAGCATGGGGATGAATGGAAGACAGCGTTTAATTCTCCGGAGGGACATTTTGAATACCTGGTGATGCCTTTTGGGCTCACTAACGCCCCTTCTGTCTTACAGTGCTTCATGAATGATATTTTCCGGGACTTTGTGGATAAGTTTCTGATCATCTATTTGGATGATATTTTGATCTTTTCCAGGGATTGGGACTCTCATGTGGAACATATTCGGACTGTGTTCCGGATTTTGAGGGAAAACTCCCTGTATGTTAAGGGATCGAAATGTCTTTTTGGTGTACAGAGGATTTCATTTTTGGGATTTATTTTGTCTCCGTCAACTATTGAAATGGACCCGGCCAAGGTACAGGCCATTTATGATTGGGTGCAGCCCACTTCTTTGAAGGCTCTCCAGAAGTTTTTGGGTTTTGCTAATTTTTATCGTAAGTTTATAGCCAATTTTTCTGTTATTGCCAAACCATTGACTGATTTAACTAAGAAGGGCGCTGATTTGCTGAATTGGTCTCCAGAGGCTGTTTTTTTCAGGAGCTGAAGCGGAGGTTCACTTCTTCTCCGGTTTTGCGACAACCCGATGTCTCACTTCCATTTCAGGTGGAGGTGGATGCTTCAGAGACTGGTGCATGAGCTGTTTTGTCCCAAAAAGATCCTGTAACATCTAAAATGAACCCCTGTGCCTTCTTTTCCCAAAAGTTCTCTCTTTCGGAACGCAACTATGATGTGGGGAATCGAGAACTGTTAGCCATGAAGTGGGCATTTGAGGAGTGGAGACATTGGTTGGAGGGAGCTAGACATCAAGTTGTGGTCCTCACTAACCACAAGAATTTGATCTACCTTGAGTCAGCTAAACGCTTGAATCCGAGACAGGCCAGGTGGGCCTTGTTTTTCACATGTTTTGATTTTATGGTCTCCTTTCTTCCGGGCACTAAGAACGTTAAGGCTGATGCCCTCTCTAGGAGTTTTTTGGCCGATTCTCCTATTGTGACCAAGCCTGCTACCATCTTAGGTGAGGGGGTGGTTCTTTCTGCCATCTCGCCTGATTTGAGACGTGCTCTGGAGAAGTTTCAGGAGGATAAGCCTGAGCGTTGTCCCAGTGGTAGGTTATATGTTCCTGACCAGTGGAGAAGGAAAGTGATGTCTGAGGTTCATTGCTCCGCGTTGGCTGGTCATCCAGGTATTTTTGGTACTAGAGATTTGGTGAGTCGGCCTTTTTGGTGGCCTGCCTTGTCTCGTGATGTCAGAAATTTTGTGCAGTCCTGTGGGACTTGCTCCCGATCTAAGCCTTGTTCTCGTTCTAGTGGGTTGTTGATGCCTTTGCCGGTACCCAGGAGGCCATGGACCCCTATTTCAATGGATTTTATTTCTGATCTGCCTGTCTCTCAGAGGATGACTGTTATCTGGGTGATTTGTGATAGATTCTCTAAGATGGTCTATCTTGTACCACTCCCTAAGTTGCCATCTTCCTCAGAGTTGGTGCCCTTGTTTTTGCAACAGGTGGTTCGCTTGCACAGGATTCCTGAGAACATTGTATCGGACAGAGGAGTTCAGTTTGTCTCTAGATTCTGGAGGACCTTTTGTTCCAAGTTGGGAATTCAGTTGTCCTTCTCCTCTGCATTTCATCCTCTGACCAATGGGCAGATGGAGAGAACAAACCAGACTTTGGAGCCTTATTTGAGATGTTTTATATCTGCTGATCAGGATGATTGGGTCTCATTTTTACCCTTGGCCGAATTTGCTTTAAATAATAGAGCTAGTTCTGCCACTTTGATGTCACCCTTTTTCTGTAACTTTGGGTTTCATCCTCGATTTTCTTCAGGGCAGGTGGAGTCTTCTGCCTGTCCAGGGGTTGACAATGTGGTGGAAAGAATGCAGCAGATTTGGGACCAAGTGGTGGATAATTTGTCTCTTTCCCAGGAAAAGGCCCAGCGGTTTTCTAACCGGCATAGGACCATTGGTCCCCGGTTTAAGGTGGGTGATATGGTCTGGTTGTCATCAAAGAATATCTCTATGAAAGTGGCTTCTCCAAATTTTAAACCTAGATTTATTGGACCTTACAAGATTTTGGAGATTATTAATCCGGTCTTTTTCGGTTGGCTTTTCCTGTCACATTTAAGATTCATAATGTGTTTCATAAGTCCTTGTTGAAGAGGTTTGTTGAACCAGTGGTTCCTATGGTGGCACCTCCTTACCCTGTGTTGGTTGAAGGTAATGTTATGATTGAGTCACCGTAGGAGGCAAAAACAGAAATGCTAGCTAAGTCGAGAAAACCAGAGAAGTTGGCAGCTATCGGATTGCAGACCCCTGAACTTATCAACACAACTAGCAGTAGCCGTGGGGGGTTCCTACGATGCCCTAGACCCCTCGATCACAGCCGGAGAATTAAATAGGCCTAAAGAAAGAAAGGGGAAATCTAAACTGCCCCAGAGCAGACCCCAAAGCAATAGGCAGCCCCCAACATATAATGACGGTGAAGCAAGATGAAAACACTAACACAGACAGAAAGACAGACAGAGCAAAAACGGGGCCCAAGCTAACTACATAGGAAAGGACAGGAAGGCTGCTGTCTGCAATCCGTGAAAAACCCTATGAAAATAAGAGCCAACAGACTGACAGTGAAAAAGGCCCTGAAGACGCTAGGCTTCAAAAAAGCTATGTCAGTACTCAGGAATATTCTGAAGACAGAGCAACCGGCAAAAGGAGATTCAGCTCACCCCAGCAGGGAATGGCAGAATCCAGAAAAGCAAGGAAAACAAAAACAAAACACAAATGCAACAGGCAAAGCAAAAAACTTAGCTTTAGGGGAGCAGGAATCAGACTGGTGTCCTAGAAGTCCACAGAGAAATCACCCGCAGGGCAGAAGGGCGTCGGCAGCCTTATATCCAGTCCGTGACTCCACTCAGCCAGTCATCCTCATTAGACTCAGGTGCCTGATAATCAGGCTCATTACCTTCCTTTACCAGAATAGGGAGTTCACAAGACCTCAGTGACGAAGGGGAAAATGAACTAGGTAAGATGGAATATGAGGTAGAGAAGATACTGGATTCCCATCTGGCTAGACGGAGACTCCATTATTTGGTTAAGTGGAAGGGTTATGGTCAGGAGGATAATTCCTGGGTCTCTGCCTCTGAAATTCATGCCGAAAGATTGGTGCATGCTTTTCATCGGGCTCATCCTGATCGGCCTGGTGGCTTGGATGAGGGCTCGGTGACCCCTCCTCAAGGAGGAGGTACTGTTGTGAGCAGATCTGTTCATTCATCTTTTGTGTCCGAGGATCTTCCTCTTCTGGTGAAGGAAAGTAGTGAGGATGATTTGGATGAAAGAAACCAAACACCTGATCAGGTGGATCGTGACTGGGTAACGGGAACTACAGACTGGATATAAGGCAGGATGGTGGGGCACTACACCTTAGAAGGTGCAGTACCTCTGTGGCGACTGAGCCTCAGGGGCGCCACATACCCCCCGTTAAACACAGCACGTCCGCGGGCTGCAAGGTAAACAAAGTAGACAGCAAAGAAACCTACAAAAATTTTGCAATGCAGAACAAACTTTTCTTATACTAAGCTTCCTAGCATAGGAGTACTCTTCTTGAACGTTACCAACAATTCTTATCTAACTAGCTAAAATTTTTAATTCTAAGTGCAGTTCTCAATTTCAAAGTGCTATGCTCTGTAACACATTCCTTTCTCATCTTTCTTTTCTCTCTTTCTAGATGCAAGACACTGACCGCAGATACCTGGTCCGTCACCTGTCACTTTCAATTCTTTATTCAAATTGCTCATCTCTATGCCAGACATTCCTAATTCTTCTATAAAAGCTATCTCTCAATTACTACTACTCTTATAAAACACATTATCAAATACTTTTCAATAAAACAGTGCAAAGATTCTTATAAGTGCTGGACACCACTCCCAGCCAGGATTTCGTGCAGTGTCCTTAGAGGTAGACATCAACTTCGAAAAGTGTCCATGCAGAACATCATCTTCGCAAAGTGTCTATTTATGTAAAACCAAGAAAGGGCACCTAAAGAGGTGCAAACTATTTACAAGAAAGTTTTGGATCATACAGCGTCCATGATCTCCTCAGTTCCAATCAGAAAACAACGCTGCCAATAAGATTAGGCAACAAAAAGTGCTACCAGCAAAAATAGAACATGATGAACAAAAAGGCACAACTGGTGCAAACTAACCATCCTGGGTAACGAGATTTGTGAAAATTTTTCTAATTGTGGTCCCCTCCTGGGGTTCTGGAAGCTGAACTGGAACTGCTACCAGAGGTAACGTCTTCATCTTGATTCTGGTTTCTGGCCAAACGCATATACTCTGTTTCCCAAAGGGAGAGAGAAGGACCAGTCGGGGTAATAGAAAGGGCCATGGAAACATCAACCGCTGCTGTAGGTGACTCAGCCGGCATTTTCACTGATTCCCCTGAATCCGATTCTGCTGTATCCATCGGGACCTCGGCCAGCAGCACTGTAGCCCAGGGTCGCCGTCGAAGGTCAATTGGGCCATTCCTGTTTGTGGGTTCCACTCCCAAAACTAGTGTCAGCCCAGGGGCGGTAGTTGTACCTGACTTTTCCAGCCGTGGATCCGGCTCCGGTGCCTGGTGGTAGATGGCTACAGCTGCAACTCCCGAAGTAACAGATGGAATGGACCGCAGTTGGGTCCGAGCCGGGGCCAGGGCAGTCTCGACCGGAGTCTTTGGTGTAGGTTGGCATAACCGCGCCCGGTCCAGGCGGGGACGCGGTCCTGGGCCTCCATTCTGCTCTAGCACCTGCATATATCTCCTCCGGATGGGGCTCACCCAATGGCAATATCGGTTGTGAGGCGGCGGCGGCTGCTGCTGGGGATGAATCAGCGGTCGCAGCCTCCGCAGGGGCGGCCTGGGAGCAAGTGGCCTCTCCTCCCCCTGTTCTTCTGACTTCTCTTCTTTTTTCATCATGGCGTTCTGGCGTTCTTCCTGCCTCGGCTCCTTTCCCGCCACTGGCTTCTCCTGCCCCTCCTTCCGGGGGCGGCGTCTTCTTCCAGCGCCTCCATACCAAGCCAGTATACGAACCCCTCGGAGGGTGGGCCATGTAGCTGTCACATAGTAATTCAGGCAGGGGAGGCACAAGACTCTTCGCGGTCTTTTCCTAGGACCTCCCATCTCTTCACTCCCTTCTTCTCCACGCAAGCGGCCATTTCTAATGTCCATTTTACAGTATATCAAATCAGGTCTTCTGCACATTTTCAAAAGCGTAAAGTCCAATAAACCTCAGGCGCACAGAACCCGATGGTGTCGGGTCTCGTCATCCTGTTCGTGACACCAAAAATTGGGTCGCCCTCCCAGGGCTGTGGGGTACGCGGTACCGGGCCTGTTGTCAGGGGGGATGTGTCACAGCGGTGGTGGTGACCCGGTCGGTGGTCCTTGGTGCCCAATATCTATGCGATGGTTTTTGTGGTTAATGGAATAGTTCGTGACGCCACCTGTGGTGTTTGGCAAGTAAGATGTTAAGCCAACGCTGCTTGCAGATCCGCTGGGACTGATGATGTGATGCAGCAAAGATGGTGTAGCTCCCCACAGATGGTGTAGCTCCCCACAGGTGGAGCTGTAGTCCCAGGGCAGTGTAGGTGCAATGGATCTGGAGAAGTGCAGGATGGTGTGGATGCTGGTACCCAGATGTAGCGGTGCTGAAGGTGTTAGCAATGAAGGAATGGAGGACACCAGAGCTTGCAGTTTCAAAGCTTTACTCACAGTTCGTGGTACACACTGGTGCCTGCCTCCGTGCCGTGTCCTCCGGGGTAAAGACTCAATCAACCTCCCGGGCAAGTCAGAGCTCTCCTCTCGAACACTCCGCCAACATGTACCTGTCCTGAACGACTCCTCCAATGCGCCTTGTGGTGTGAAGCACTCCAGTACTTAGTTACCCTGGAATACCTCCTGTCTAGATGTTCCTAGAACTCTACTTGTATGACAGACAGCTGTAGCCTGCTCGGGGATGCTCCTGGATCCCGGCTCTCTATCAGTGTTGCTGTTGTGTCCCAAGTCTTGGATGGGAGTAATGCATTTACAGCCAACTACTACACCGGTGTCTGCTGCAGAACCATAAGTGTCCATAGAACCTAGGGGACCGGGCCCCAGCCTTGCGCTGAGAACCTATAGGCAGGGTTCCTATCCAACCCACTCCTCCTCTCTGCTCTCTTTACTCCTTCGTTCCGTACTTGTCTCTCCTTCATATGGATGCTTAGGTTACAGTTCTACGTCTCTCTCCTTCTCCTCGGACCCGTCCTCAGACTCTCCTGACTGACTGTACTACTCACTCCTCTCAGACTGCTCCGAGACTGACCTCCCATCAGACGGCCCCCTATGGGACTGACTTGTAATTCTAAACCTTCCCAACCTTTTATATGGATCTAAACTCCACCCACCTCCCAGCACATCTCGTGTTATGAAGCAAGGACCCACGAAAGGTGCTCTGCTACCCTCTAAGCATGGAGCTGCAATCTGGTCCCTTGCTGAACTATCCTGTGTGTGGGTGCAGGTGTTGGAGTGTGGAAAGGAGCTCCCAACTTACCAGGATGGTGGGGCACTACACCTTAGGAGAAGGTGCACTACCTCTGTGGCGACTGAGCCTCAGGGGCGCCACACCTCCACATTCAAACTACATCCGATTTTACACTTGCTGCAAGTAGGCCTCAGCCTGCTCCATGATTCACCCTGGGCTCCAACACTGCCAGTTGTTGCTCAGAAGTGCCGTCTGCACAGAAAAAAACACTAGCTCCTGTGTTAGTGGGGGTTCAGCAACGTCAACTGCTCCCCTGCTGTGTGGACGGCAATATCTCCTGCTGCCTCCACATTCAAACTACATCACATATAAAACTTGCTGCAAGTAGGCCTCAGCCTGCTCCATGATTCACCCTGGGCTCCAACACTGCCAGTTGCTGCTCAGAAGTGCCGTCTGCACGGCAATATTTCCTGCTGCCTCCACATTCAAACTACATCTGATTTTCAACTTGATCCAAGTAGGCCTCAGCCTACACCATGATTGATCCTGGGCTTCAACACAGCCAGTTGCTGCTCAGAAGTGCCGTCTGCACAGAAAAAAACACTAGCTCCTGTGTTAGTGGTGTACAGTAATGCCAGCTGCTCCCCTGCTGTGTGTCCGGCAATGTCTACTGATGCCTCCACATTCAGACTACAACTGATTTTTAACCGTGCTCCAATTAGGCCTCTGGCTCCACTGTCTCTAGTATTTCCCCTGGCCTCCAACACCACCAGTTGCTGCTCAGAAGTGCCGTCTGCACAATCAACACTTGTTCCTGTGTTACTGGGGCTCAGTATCGTCAGTTGATCCCCTGATGTGTGACAGTGGAGCCAGAGGCCAAATTGGAGCACGGTTAAAATCAGTAGTAGTCTACAACCAATATTAAACTTGATGAAATTAGGCCTCAGCCTACACCCTGATTGACCCTGGGCTCCAACATCGCCAATTGCTGCTCAGAAGTGTCTTTGGCACGGGAACTCCCTCCTGCCCAGCCTGGTTCCAGCACGCCTGCTGTTTCCAGGTAGTGTCAACGTCGCTTTGCCACCAAAACGTTGTCCTGTCGTGTTGCGGTCGGGTTAGCCCAGTCTATGGTACCTGCAGTTTAGGTGCTTCCCATGTGGGCTGCAGGTTCTGGTAATAAAGGCTGGTTCCATAGTGCCAATAGGACAAGCACCCCCTGTAAGGACTGTGGGTTTTGGTAACTGTGGCCGGCTCGCAGCCTTGCATCTTTGTTTTTCATGGGTAGCTTTTGGCTACCCATCTGGGTTCCAGCACCGTCAGCTGGTTCTTGGCAGTGCCTTTGGCTGAGGTGCCTCCTTCTCGGTATCCGAGTTCCAGCAACATCTGCTGGTCCTTGGTAGTGCTTTCTAGCACAGGTACCTCCTGCTTAGTAACCGGGTTCCAGCACCGTCAGCTGGTCCTCAGTAGTGCCATTGGCTCTTGTTCCTTCTGCTGCCCCTCCGGGTTCCAGCACCGTCAGCTGGTTCTCGGCAGTGTCTTTGGCACGGGTACTCCCTCCTTCCCAGCCTGGTTCCAGCACGCCAGCTGTTTCCGGGAAGTGTCAGCGTCACTTTGTCACCAATACGTTGTCCTGTCGTGTTGCGGTAGGGTTTGCAGACTCTATGGTGCCTGCAGGTTCCGTAGTGCCAATAGGACAAACACCCCCTGTAGGACTGTGGGTTTCGGTAACTGCGGCCGGCTCGCGGCCTTGCAACTTTGTTTTTCATGGGTACCTTCTGCTACCCCTCCGGGTTCCAGCACCATCAGCTGGTTCCAGGCAGAGCCTTTGGCCTAGGTGCCTCCTTCTTGGTATCCAAGTTCCAGCAATGTCTGCTGGTCCTTGGTAGTGCTTTCTAGCACAGGTACCTCCTGATTAGTAACCGGGTTCCAGCACCGTCAGCTGGTCCTCGGTAGTGCCATTGGCTCTTGTTCCTTCTGCTGCCCCTCCGGGTTCCAGCACCGTCAGCTGGTCCTCGATAGTTCCATTGGCACTTGCAGCTTCTGCTACCCATCCGGGTTCCAGCACCGTCAGCTGGTTCTCGGCAGTGCCTTTGGCTGAGGTGCCTCCTTCTCGGTATCCGAGTTCCAGCAACGTCTGCTGGTCCTTGGTAGTGCTTTCTAGCACAGGTACCTCCTGCTTAGTAACCGGGTTCCAGCACCATCAGCTGGTCCTCGGTAGTGCCATTGCTCTTGTTCCTTCTGCTGCCCCTCTGGGTTCCAGCACCGTCAGCTGGTTCTCGGCAGTGTCTTTGGCACGGGTACTCCCTCCTGCTCAGCCTGGTTCCAGCACGCCAGCTGTTTCTGGGAAGTGTCAACGTCACTTTGTCACCAATACGTTGTCCTGTCATGTTGCGGTCAGGTTTGCCGACTCTATGGTGCCTGCAGTTTATGGGCTTCCTATGTTGGCTGCAGGATCTTGCAACAAAGGCTGGTTCCGTAGTGCCAATAGGAAAAACACCCCCTGTAGAACTGTGGGTTTCGGTAACTGCGGCCGGCTTGCGGCCTTACAACTTTGTTTTTCATGGGTACCTTCTGCTACCCCTCTGGGTTCCAGCACCGTCAGCTGGTTCCAGGCAGAGCCTTTCGCCTAGGTGCCTCCTTCTCGTTATCCAAGTTCCAGCACCGTCAGCTGGTCCTCGGTAGTGCCATTGGCTCTTGCAGCTTCTGCTACCCATCCGGGTTCCAGCACCATCAGCTGGTTCTCGGCAGTGCCTTTGGCTGAAGTACCTCCTTCTCGGTATCCGAGTTCCAGCAACATCTGCTGGTCCTTGGTAGTGCTTTCTAGCACAGGTACCTCCTGCTTAGTAACCGGGTTCCAGCACCGTCAGCTGGTCCTCAGTAGTGCCATTGGCTCTTGTTCCTTCTGCTGCCCCTCCGGGTTCCAGCACCGTCAGCTGGTTCTCGGCAGTGTCTTTGGCACGGGTACTCCCTCCTGCCCAGCCTGGTTCCAGCACGCCAGCTGTTTCCGGGAAGTGTCAGCGTCACTTTGTCACCAATACGTTGTCCTGTCGTGTTGCGGTAGGGTTTGCAGACTCTATGGTGCCTGCAGGTTCCGTAGTGCCAATAGGACAAACACCCCCTGTAGGACTGTGGGTTTCGGTAACTGCGGCCGGCTCGCGGCCTTGCAACTTTGTTTTTCATGGGTACCTTCTGCTACCCCTCCGGGTTCCAGCACCATCAGCTGTTTCCAGGCAGAGCCTTTGGCCTAGGTGCCTCCTTCTTGGTATCCAAGTTCCAGCAATGTCTGCTGGTCCTTGGTAGTGCTTTCTAGCACAGGTACCTCCTGATTAGTAACCGGGTTCCAGCACCGTCAGCTGGTCCTCGGTAGTGCCATTGGCTCTTGTTCCTTCTGCTGCCCCTCCGGGTTCCAGCACCGTCAGCTGGTCCTCGATAGTTCCATTGGCACTTGCAGCTTCTGCTACCCATCCGGGTTCCAGCACCGTCAGCTGGTTCTCGGCAGTGCCTTTGGCTGAGGTGCCTCCTTCTCGGTATCCGAGTTCCAGCAACGTCTGCTGGTCCTTGGTAGTGCTTTCTAGCACAGGTACCTCCTGCTTAGTAACCGGGTTCCAGCACCATCAGCTGGTCCTCGGTAGTGCCATTGCTCTTGTTCCTTCTGCTGCCCCTCTGGGTTCCAGCACCGTCAGCTGGTTCTCGGCAGTGTCTTTGGCACGGGTACTCCCTCCTGCTCAGCCTGGTTCCAGCACGCCAGCTGTTTCTGGGAAGTGTCAACGTCACTTTGTCACCAATACGTTGTCCTGTCATGTTGCGGTCAGGTTTGCCGACTCTATGGTGCCTGCAGTTTATGGGCTTCCTATGTTGGCTGCAGGATCTTGCAACAAAGGCTGGTTCCGTAGTGCCAATAGGAAAAACACCCCCTGTAGAACTGTGGGTTTCGGTAACTGCGGCCGGCTTGCGGCCTTACAACTTTGTTTTTCATGGGTACCTTCTGCTACCCCTCTGGGTTCCAGCACCGTCAGCTGGTTCCAGGCAGAGCCTTTCGCCTAGGTGCCTCCTTCTCGTTATCCAAGTTCCAGCACCGTCAGCTGGTCCTCGGTAGTGCCATTGGCTCTTGCAGCTTCTGCTACCCATCCGGGTTCCAGCACCATCAGCTGGTTCTCGGCAGTGCCTTTGGCTGAAGTACCTCCTTCTCGGTATCCGAGTTCCAGCAACGTCTGCTGGTCCTTGGTAGTGCTTTCTAGCACAGGTACCTCCTGCTTAGTAACCAGGTTCCAGCACCGTCAGCTGGTCCTCGGTAGTGCCATTGGCTCTTTTCCTTCTGCTGCCCTTCCGGGTTCCAGCACCGTCAGCTGGTCCTCGCTAGTTCCATTGGCTCTTGCAGCTTCGGCTACCCATCCAGGTTCCAGTACCGTCAGCTGGTTCTCGGCAGTTCCTCAGCCTTCTTGTACCTTCTGCTACATTTCCAAGTTCAAGCTTTTGGAAATGGTTTTTGTTTATTATCACTCTGGATCACCCTGACGACAACCCTGAAGACGACGACCCTGAAGACCACCCCAAAGAAGACGACGACCACGAAAACGATGACCCTGAAGATGACGACCCGGAACACCACCCCGAAGAAGACCAAAAAGATGACCCTGAAGAAGATGACCAAGAGGACAAAGAACATGAAGACAACCACCAAGATACAGAACAACAAGAGACAGAAGACCAAGAAGCAGAAGACCAAGAAGTTGCAGAACAAAAAGCAGAACATTAAGCATAAGACTAAAAATCAGAGCAAAAGATATTATCTAAAGTATAAACAGAAGAAGACTAAGCAGTGTATGGGGGTGAGTGCGTTCCTCCTCGTGTTGCCCCTGGAAAATGCCTGCTGCTGCAGGCAAAACTGAACACGGACAAATCCTGTTGTAAATCTTTTGTGACAGGCTGAATGGAAGGTGTAATCTTCAAACTTTTATAGATAACAACTACAGGAATGCCTGTCACAAATTAGAATATGATGAAGAAGAAGAATAGGAAGAAGATGAAGAAGTAGAATATGAAGAAGAATAATAGTTGAATAACAAGAATATGAAGATTGTAAAAAAAAAGAATAATAGGAAGAAGGTGAAGAAAAAGAAGATGAATAAGGTGAAGAAGAAGTTGATGAAAAAGATGCTGCTGAGGATCATGAAGGAGAAAGTGTGGGTGAAGTAAAAAAGAAGGTGAAGAGCATGGAAGTAGAGAAACATACATATCTGACAAAATATAAAAAAGGTTAACATTGTCAATATCTTTGTATCTCCGAGCGTCTTTAAAAAAAAAATTTATTCCTGCTATTCCATTTGATTAGGCTAATCCTTTATGCCTTTAATGTCTCCTCCACCTCCCCCAATACATTCTACATTATTCTTAGTTGTTTTTCTTCATGTAGAATTAACCTACAAGGAAAGAAAGGGTTTTTTTTAATTCCGATATTTCTGTCCCATTGGTTTCCAGTATCGGAATCGGCAATACCCGATACTTTTTTGGTATCGGTCCGATCCAATCCGATCCGATATTTCACGATATCAGATGGTATCGCTCAACACTACTTGGAACTACATGCCCTTGTGTCCTCCACTTATTCTTGCGCCTTACACCCGGCTCTGCTACATCTACTTCTTTACACCATCTCCCCACTTGCCAACCTCATGTACACTGCCCTGGGACTACAGCTCCACCTGTGGGGAGCTTAAACATCATTGCTGCACCACACCATCTGTCCCAGAGAAACAACCCTGCAGCGCTGGTCAAACTGACCAGAAACCACAGGTGGCGTTACGAATCATCTCGACAACTTTATCCCCATCACTCTACCCCTTTTTCATTGACCGCCTGAGGCCACGGACCGGGTCACTGCCACTGTGACATCTCCCTTTGAAATCAACGGGCCAGGCACCGAGTACCCCACGGCCTCTGGGGGCGAGTCAATTACAAACACCACACAAAGGATATTGCAAACGCCTTAGAGGAATTTTACAAAAAATTATACCATCTAGCTAATGACCCCTCAACTCCTCTATATAACCCTGAAAATACCACCACATTTTTTAAAGACTTAAAATTGCCAAAAATTGACACTGCAGAATTATAAATATTATCAGCTCCATTCACGGCTAAAGAAATAGAAGATGCAGTAAAAAAACTTAAACCTCAAAAATCTCCGGGGGCCAGATGGTTATACTAATGAATTCTATAAAGCTTTCTCTGATCTATTATCTCCATATTTGGCTCGGGTATTTAACCAAGCAGCTACACTTGGAACATTTCCCAAAGAAATGCTAGAAGCGACGATTATAATAATACCCAAGCCAAAAGATTATTTAGATTTGGTCCAAAATTACAGACCTATTTAATTGATAAACGGGGATATAAAAATGTATTTGAAAATTATCGCAGACAGATTGAGTAACATTCTTCCTCGTATTATTGTCAATGACAAGATAGATTTTGTGGAGGGACGCCAAGCTCCGGATGGCACTAGGAAATTATTTAATATATTAACCCCTTTCTGCCATTAGACGTACTATCCCGTCCATGTGCCCTGGGACTTAATTCCCAAGGACGGGATAGTACGTCTAATGCGATCAGCGGCGCCCACGTGGTGAGCGCTGCTGATCGCGGCCGGGTGTCAGCTGATTATCACAGCTGACACCCGGCACAATGTGTCAGGGATGGTCACGGACCGCCCCCGACACGTTAACCCCTTGTACACCGCGATCAAACACGATCGCGGTGTACCGGGGTTAAAGGGAAGCATCGGCAGGGAGGGGGCTCCCTCGGTGCTTCCCTGAGCCCCCCACGGCAGCGCAATGTGCAGCGCTGCTGCGGGGGACTCCTTCCCTACAGGCCCCCGAATCCAAGATGGCGACGGGGGCCTGTAGGGAGCTGACTTCCTCACTGCCTGCAAAGCGCAGGCATGAGGAAGTCTGCAGAACTGCCTGTGACTTATTGCTGATCTGTCACAGTGATCTGTGATGTGACAGATCAGCGATCTGTCACAGGACAGTGATGTCCCACCTGGGACTATGTAATAAAGTAAAAAAAAAAAAAGTGTAAAAATAATTTTAAAAAAATCGCTAAATAAATTAGTAAAAAAAAAAAAATATTCCCCAATAAATTCATTTTTTGAAAATAAAAAAAAACAATAAAAGTACACATATTTGGTATCGCCGCGTCCATAGTGACCCGCCCTATGAAAGTGTCCCATTAGTTAACCCCTTTAGCGAACCCCTTAAAAAATAAAAATAAAAAACGAAGCAAAAAATAATGATTTATTATCATACCACCGAACAAAAAGTGCAATAACGCGCGATCAAAAAGACGCATTTAAATATACATGGTACCGCTGAAAACGTCATCTTGTCCCGCAAAAAACGAGCCGCCATACAGCATCATCCGCAAAAAAAAATTAAAAAGTTATAGCTCGCAGAATAAAGCGATGCAAAAATAATTATTTTTTACATAAAATTGTTTTCATTGCAAAAAAACGACAAAACATAAAAAAAGACCTAAATGAGGTATCGCTGTAACCGTACTGACCAGCAGAATAAAACCGCTTTATCAATTTTACCGCACGCGGAACGGTGTAAATTCATGAAACGCTGGTTTTTGTTCATTCTGCGTCCCAAAAATCGGAATAAAAAGCGATCAAAAAATGTCACAGGCCCGAAAATGGTATCAATAAAAACGTCAACTCGTCCTGCAAAGAATAAGACCTCACATGACTCGGTGGGTCAAAATACGGAAAAATTATAGCTCTCAATATGTGGTGATGCAAAAACTATTTTTACAATAAAAAGCGTCTTTTAGCGTTCGACAGCCGCCAAACATAAAAACCGCCATAAATAGTAAATCAAACCCACCGTTATCACCCCCTTAGTTAGGGAAAAATCATAAAATAAAAAAAAGTATTTATTTCCATTTTCCCATTAGGGTTAGGGTTAGGGCTAGGGTTAGGGTTAGGCTAGGGCTAGGGTTAGGGCTAGGGCTAGGGTTAGGGTTAGGGCTAGGGTTTGGGCTAGGGTTAGGGCTCAGATTAGGGTTAGGGGTGTGTTGGGGTTAGGGTTGGAGTTATAATTGGGGGGTTTCCACTGTTTGGGCACATCAGGTGCTCTCCAAATGCAACATGGCGTCTGATCTCAATTCCAGCCAATTCTGCGTTGAAAAAGTCAAATGGTGCTCCTTCCCTTCCGAGCTCTGCCATGCGCCCAGTGTTTTACCCCCACATATAGGGTATCAGCATACTCAGGACAAATTGCAAAACAACTTTTGGGGTCCAATTTCTCCTGTTACCCTTAGGAAAATAAAAAATTGGGGGGCAATAATATCATTTTTGTGGAAAAAAATGATTTTTTTATTTTCACGCCCAGGCGTTATAAACTTCTGTGAAGCACTTGGGGTATGAGGTATCAGCCTACTCAGGACAAATTGGACAACAACTTTTGGGGTCCAATTTCTCCTGTTACCCTTGGGAAAATAAAAAAATTGGAGACTAATTGATCATGTTTGTTGAAAAAATACGATTTTTTTATTTTCATGCCTGGGCATTATAAACTTCTGTGAAGCCCTTGGGGGTTCAAAGTGCTCACCACATATCTAGATAAGTTCCTTAGGGGGTCTAGTTTCCGAAATGGGGTCACTTATGGGGGGTTTACACTGTTTAGGTACATCAGAGGCTCTCCAAAAGCAACATGACACCCGCAGACCATTCCATCAAAGTCTGCATTCCAAAACGTCACTACTTCCCTTCCGAGCCCCGACGTGTGCCCATACAGTAGTTTTCTCCCACATATGGGGTATCAGCGTACTCAGGACAAATTGCACAACAACGTTTGGGGTCCAATTTCTCCTGGTACCCTTGGGAAAATGAAAAAATTGGTGACTAAAAGATCATGTTTGTGGAAAAAATATGATTTTTTTTATTTTCACGCCCGGGTGTTATAAACTTCTGTGAAGCACTGGGGGGGTTCAAAGTGCTTACCACACATCTAGATAAGTTCCTTGGGGGGGTCTATTTTCCAATATGGTGTCATTTGTGTGGGGTTTCTACTGTTTTGGTACATCAGGGGCTTTCCAAACGCGACATGGTGTCCGATCTCAATTCCAGCCAAAAACGTCAAATGGCGCTGCTTCGCTTCCGAGCTCTGCCATGCGCCCAAATAGTGGTTTACCCCCAAATGTGGGGTATCAGCGCACTCAGGACAAATTGCACAATATCTTATAGGGTCCTGTTACCCTTGGAAAAATAAGAATTGAGGGTGAAAAGATCATTTTTGTGGAAAAAATATGATTTTTTAATTGTACGGCTGTATGTTATAAACTTCTGTGAAGCCCTTGGGGGTTCAAAGTTCTCACCACACATCTAGATAAGTTCCTTGGGGGGTCAAGTTTCCAAACTGGTGTCATTTGTGGGGGTTTCCATTGTTTTGGTACATCAGGGGTTTTCCAGTCGCAACATGGTGTCAGATCTCAATTCCAGCCAAAAACGTCAAATGGCGCTGCTTTCCTTCCGAGCTCTGCCATGCACGCAAATAGTCATTTACACCCACATATGGGGTATCAGCGTACTCAGGACAAATTGCACAATAACTTTTAGGGACCTGTTACCCTTGGAAAAATAAAAATTGGGGGTGAAAAGATCATTTTTGTGGAAAAAATATGATTTTTTAATTGTACCGCTGTACGTTATAAACTTCTGTGAAGCCCTTGTGGGTTCAAAGTTCTCACCACATATCTAGATAAGTTCCATGGGGGGTCTAGTTTCCAAAATGGGGTCACTTGGGGGGGTTTCCACTGTTTAGGTACATCAGGGGCTCTCCAAATGCGACATGGCGTCCGATCTGAATTCCAGCCAATTTTGCATTGAAAAAGTCAAACGGCGCTCCTCCCTGCTGAGGTCTGCCATGCGCCGAAACAGTGGTTCCCCCCCACATATCAAGTATCAGCGTACTCAAGACAAATTGCACAATAACTTTTGCAGTCCAATTTCTCCTGTTACCCTTGGTAAAATAAAAAAAATTGAACCTGAAGTATTTTTTTAGTGAAAAAAGTTAAATGTTCATTTTTTTTAAATATTCAAAAAATTCCTGTGACGCACCTAAAGGGTTAATAAACTTCTTGAATGTGGTTTTGAGCACCTTAAGGGGTGCAGTTTTTAGAATGGTGTCACTTTTGGGTATTTTCTATCATATAGACCCCTCAAAGTGGCTTCAAATGTGATGTGGTCCGTAAAAATAAAATGGTGTTGCAAAAATGAGAAATCTCTGGTCAATTTTTAACCCTTATAACTTCCTAACAAAAAAAATGTTGGTTTCAAAATTGTGCTGATGTAAAGTAAACATGTGGGAAATGTTACTTATCAAGCTTTTTGTGTGCCGTATCGCTGTGATTTAAGGACATAAACATTCAAATTTGGAAAATTACAAAATTTTCAAAATTTTCGCCAAATTTCCATTTTTTCACAAATAAACGCAAGATATTTGAATGAAATTTTACCACTAACACGAAGTACAATATGTCACGAGAAAACAATGTCAGAATCATCTGGACCCATGGAAGCGTTTCAGAGTTATTACCTCATAAATGGACAGTGGTCAGAATTGTAAAAATTGGCCTGGTCATTAACGTGCAAACCACCCTTGGGGCTTAAGGGGTTAAACATGATCAAAACCAAAGGTACTCCCTCAGTTTTTCTAACTCTCGATGCGGAGAAGGCGTTTGATAGGCTTAATTGGGAATATTTGAGAGACACCCTGACCAAATTTGGTTTCAATAAAAAAAAACACTCTCCTTAATCTTCGCCTTATATTCGAATCCAAGCGCAAAAATTTATGCCAATAATAACCTATCTGAATCCTTTTCCATATCAAACGGTACCAGACAAGGTTGCCCTCTTTCTCCACTCTTGTTCGCACTGGCCATTGAACCTCTGGCCAGATCAGAAATAACCCAGCTATCACTGGCTTTAAAACTGACTTGAGAGAATTCAAAATCAGCCTATTCGCAGATGATATTCTCTTAACCTTTCAAATCAATTGAGGCTTTATTATCTACTTTGGATTTCTTTTCGACTATTTTGTATTTCAAGATCAGTTGTCAGAAATCCAAAGGTTTATACTTCTTCATTAATAACCAAACCATCAATCATCTTACCAAGACTACAAATTTTGAATGGGTGGAGAGAAAGGTCACCTATCTTGGGATAACTATTTCCAGGAATTTTGATGTAACTACATCTTCCAATATGGAATCTATTTAAAAAATTATTGTTAACAATCTAAAAAATTTTGAAAAATTTGTTCTCTCTTCGCTGGGAAAGATATTAGTTATAAAAACTTTCATCCTTCCGAAAGTCTTATATCTCTTTAGGACCTTACCCCTAGCTATTCCTGCACATTTTTTATACAGAATCCAAGCAACTGTTAATTCATTTGTTTGGAACGGAAAGAAAGCTAGAGTGGCGTAAGACATTTTATATAAATCCAAAAATAATGGTGGTGTAAGAGAATGGTCAGCCATAATACACTGAGCTGCCATGAACAACGAGGCAGCCATCTTAGGAAAGTTAGGAAAGAATATATTCAACTTTTACAATAGAAATAATATGATGTACTCTGTAAAAGCAGATGGAGGATGTAAAATGAGATCATGCCCATTAACCAATTTAGTAGATGTGCATACAGGTAAATTGGATCAGCCTCAGGGCAATGAGAAACTAAAACCAACGAATATATGGTGAATATGTGTATTCATGATAGGGTTAATGGGAAACAGACTTCTGAAATTGTCAAATGTATGAATTTATGGGTTTTAGTCTAAAAGCAGTAATAATATTAATGACAGTAGCTAGAGATAATAGTGGATTTATGTGCTTCTTAATGTGGTCTGGTAAAAAGTTAATTACTGATGTAATGCTGTGCCATTTTTTCCTTTGTCCAAAAAGATATGATGTAACCATATACGCCCTTTTCTATAATATGTATACAGCTTGTTTGCATAATGTATAAAAGGTACCTGTAATCTAGCTCGGGGCCTTATCATCGCCAGACTTCCTAGCGAATCTCTGCCCGTCTGAATCCCTGTTTTTGCCCGCATATTTCAACTTCTCTGACTATCTGTTCTGTTTTGCCGTGTATCTCTGAATAAACTACAACCTCAGCTTCGAGAGGAATTGTCTGCAATTTTGTCCGGCTCTTCCAACTCTCCAAATCAGGACTCTTTTTTCTTACAAGTGGCGAGCCAGCCAGGAGGAGCGGCTCCGGAGAGCGGCCTCCAGAAGAACCTTTGGAAAAAGTTGCAGATGAGAGTTTGAGGTTGGAAGTGTGAAGAAAAAAATAAAAGAAACGCGTGTGGCCACACGTGAAACCGATCAAAGGAAGCCAGCCTGAAGGAGAACCTCTCATGATCGCTCAGAGACCGCCTGCCCGATTTTTTATAAGAAAACCACGGACAAAGAAAAAGACTATAAAAAGATGAGTAACTAAGAAGGAGCTATCTACAAGGACGTGAGAATTTTTTTGTGCCCGGTAGCAAGAAGCTTTAAAAGGGCATGGGGAGACGCCTGGCAAGCTAACGAGTGAGGCTGGAATCACGGCAGCACCTCTTTTGATATTCTTGGACGACCCAGCCTGCAGGAGGTCTTCCATTCGAGAGAGGTGTGAGTATCTAACTTTGCTTAAATTGCATTTGTTGATACTAGAACAGAGTAAAATTCGTCCTTGTAGACCACTGTAAATATGGAGTGGTTACGGAAGCAGGCAGAGAAATATGCTGGCACACCCCAGCTGGAGGGGGTTAATGTGGAAACCACGTGGTTAAATTGTATGCGTTGGTTTACCACCGAGAACAGGGAACTAGATAGAAAGAATTCGCTGGGCAAAGCTAACTGCCGGGTAGCGGCTCTGTGTAAGACAGTCATAACTTTTGATCAGGCTCTTGATAGACAGCCTAAACCACAGTATGTGTATGGGGTCACCCGGGGAGGGACAGTGTATGGGGAAAGATTAGAACAGTTGAATGAGACATTGAGACAAGCAGAGGAAACACAAAAGGAGGGGGTTGAGTTGGAGCCTCTGACAGCACTTATAGCACAGATGGAGTCTGCAGTGGAGAAGTGCGGGGCTGACGTAGACACAGTCTCAGAATGGAAGTCAATGTTAGGAGACTGGATCAGAGAATATACAAATACACAGGACAGATTGTCCCGGAAGCTTCAGCATATGCAGACACAGTTGGGTAAAGGGTTGGCAGAGGAAGAGGAAAGAGATGATTTATCCCAGGAGGAATATAAATTTAACACTGTTTCGACCCCGAGAAAAATCCCTACCCAAATGTCCCTGGTCCACCTTAAATTTATTAAAAATTTGCCTAATTGGGAGGAAAGTAAGGGAGTGTTTCGTAATGTTCTTGGTTTTGAGTCATGGCTAGATACATTTCAAATTAAATCTAAGGAAGATGCTTCCCGTTATTTCATGTCTTTTGTGCCCCCTGAGTTCATGTCCCATCTTCGAGCCCAGCAAGCTAAGGGTGTTCCGTGTGATCTGACAGGGCCGCAGGGAAGAATGAAGTTTGTGATTTCACAGAAGTTAGGGGGGAGAAAGCCCTCTCCGGCATTGCTGGATTCTTTTAAAATTAAGAAGGGGAGTGATCTCAGAATGGAGGCAGATAAATGGGTTGCAGCCTAGTGCGTGGTGTTTGATAAGACCTTAGACACTATGGACCAGGGTGATAAATTTGCTATGATGGAACAATTTGTAAAAAAGGTTCCCTTAGAAGGAGCTTTTAAATCAGGAGTTTTGCAAAATGCTGAATCCATTGAAGACGTGGTTGAGGCTTTATTAACCAATGTTAGAATGATGCAATCCGAGGTGAGGGGTGATGAGCCTAATGTTTTTGCGTACCATTCACCTCGGGGTGTATCTGCTGATTCGGGGAGGCCAGGGGTTCTGGGGGGGTACGGCCAGGTACCGAGAATGGGCAGGTCCCGTTCGGCCGAGCCCCCACGGGATCCCATGAGAGGTCCTCCCTTGTGTTATTTTTGCGGACAGTTGGGACACTTTAAACGTTTTTGTCCCAACTTGGTGCCAGGGCCTATATCCCGAGAACCCCGGGAGCCCTTTAACCCCCAACAGCCCCGGGAGTTCTCTAGACCACCCTTCGGAGTTAGACCTCCATATCCAGCAGTGAATGACCCTAGGCAGTATCAGCAGTACAACGGTCTTCAAATGGTTAACCCAGTCTCACAGGAGCCTTCTGCTCCTGTTCCTTCCCCAACGGCTTTCACTCATCCGCGCCCGGAGGTCCATGCTATTCAGGGAGGGGTCACTCCTGCTCGTCCCTACGCTCCCCTGATCAAGGAGCTATGGGAACATGAGGACCGGACCCTGACTAAGGATCTCTTTGGGGCGGAGGTGGATGGATTTTTCGGGCTTCCCACGGCAGGTAACACTGATTGATGGAGTGCTCCCCCTGTTCCCCTTACCCTCCTTGCCCCCCTTTCCCTGGGCAGGGACGGTAGACCTTATGTCAGAGGGAGAATAGAGGGGCTGCCTTGGGAAGACATCCTCATCGATACAGGAGCCTCAGTTTCAGTAACAAGACACAAATTGCAGTCACCCCCTGGACTGCCTGAGACCACAACATTGGTGGGATTCGAAGGCTCCTGTATTCAAGCCGTAAAAAGTCATCCAGTGAACCTGAGATTTCAGGACACAGGGGGATCGAAGCAAAGGGGTCTTCGATGCGCTTTTTGGGTAAACCCACAGTTACGGTCCACTATTTTGGGAACTGATGTTTTGGGAGCAATGGGAATTGTTGTTGATTTATGTAACAAAGTTCTGTGGTGGAACAAAGAAGCCACCATCTGTTCTGTAATTGTCCCTGTGGAGGAGGAGGAGGAGAGTCATAAATTACCCATTGCTAGCTTTGGATTAGGTGCTAATGAAAATGTTGAAAACACTGACAATGATGCTTTGAAAAATGAATTGGAGCAAAGGTTCCCTGAATTGTGGATCTCAAAGAAAACTGATTGTGGGTTAATGCAAACTCAGGTTAAAATTGATGGTGAAAAACTGCCACCTTTCCAGTGTCAGTACCTTATTCCTGAGGACGCAATCCCTTACATAAGGGTTGCAGTCAGTGAGTTGGAGAAGCAAGGTGTTGTTGTGAAAGGTAATTCCCCGTGTAACAGTCCTATTCTACCTGTAAAAAAGGAAGATGGCAGTTTTCGAATGGTGGTAGACCTGAGACTTGTAAATAAGTACACTCCCTCAGCTGCTCACCTTGTTGCATCTGTCCCTGAAGTTATGTCACAGCTGAGGAGTGATTGTAAAGTGTTTTCTTGCTTGGACATTGCAAATGGCTTTTTCTCAGTACCCCTAACACCTGAATCTGCCCTCCGCTTCGCATTCACTTTTGAGAATGTGCAATACTTGTTCACGCGGCTGCCCATGGGATTTCACAGTTCTCCTGTGTACTTCCATCAGGCATTGGCTCAGGTGTTAGAACCCCTTGACTACGGAGACAAAGTCTTACAGTATGTGGATGATCTATTGATTCAAACTGTCGATGAATGTGAACACAAAGAGACCCTTGAAAATGTTTGTCAGGCTTTACAAGATGCAGGACTCAAAATGAGTCTAGACAAGGTAGAATTGATGAAATCAGAGGTTAAATTTCTGGGTGTGTCTGTCTCGGCAGAAGGAAAGAAACCCATGCATGATAGGGTTAAAGCTATTCAGGCTGTTCCCATACCAACCAATATCACTGAGCTCAGAAAATTTTTGGGTCTTATCAACTTTTCCCGAGAATTTATTGAAGATTTTGCTTATCTGGCTAAACCGCTGTATGATTTATTGAAAGATGTTAATGATGATTTTGCACCTGTCAATGTGGAGGGAGCCGCCTTACAGGCTTTTGAGGGATTGAAGTGCGCCCTTACGGCAGCTGCTGCATTGGTTAACCCTGACCCTTCCCAGCCTTTTTACATTCAGACTCATACTGGTGATGTCTC
Organism: Dendrobates tinctorius; assembly: GCF_039654945.1. Classification (NCBI taxonomy): domain Eukaryota; kingdom Metazoa; phylum Chordata; class Amphibia; order Anura; family Dendrobatidae; genus Dendrobates; species Dendrobates tinctorius. The sequence continues at coordinate 3,136,353 of NW_027361680.1, read as the reverse complement.
TATTTCTTCTGTGCTTCTACAAAAATGGCCCAAAGAAAGCCCAGAAGTATCTAGTCAGTTGTATGCCCTAGGTTACTACTCTAGGTTGCTTACCCCCCGTGGAAAAAGGATTCACTCAGTGCATGAAGCACCTACTGGGCGTGCACTGGACTATGAACCAAGTGAGACATACAGTGGGGTTTGCTCCTTTAATTTTACAAACCCCGCATGTCACTTTAAAAACTTTGCTGAAAGGAAAAGTTTCAGGTATTAATTCACAGAGAATGGCCCAATGGATCATTGATTTTGAGACTAGAGACTTAGAAGTTGAAGTGGGTGAGAAATATCATTTAGCTCAGATGATGCAATATGCAGGAAAAAGTCACGATTGTCAAATTGAACAGGCTAATGTCACTCCCTCCCCCTTCCGAGCAGATTTCCAAGAAGGAATTTCTTGTGCCTATATCGACGGAGCTCGATACTGGCATGAGGGGCATTATGTCACCGGCTTCACTGTGTGGCTTCCAGCTAAGCCATTGCTGCTGCAGTATAAACTCCCAGGTCATTTCTCCGCTCAAAGAGCTGAATTAGAAGCAGCTTTACAGGTCATTCTTGTGTGCACAGAGCCAATGAATATCTTCAGTGATAGTGCATATGTCGTTTCTTCCCTCACCCTCTATCTCAATGTATGGGCATTGTGGGGGATGGTTGACTCACAGAATAGGCCCTTGCAGCATGCAGACATTCTAAAACAAATTGAGCAGCGGGGCAAAGAATTCCCGAATTTATGGTCCTTCTGTAAAATTAAAGGGCACCAGAGGTTGATTCCTGACCCCCACATCCTTGGCAATGCATATGTAGACCATGCAGCCAAGGAAGCTGCACTCACAGGCAAGGACTGATATCCACAAGAAATCATCGCTGCAGTCACTAAAACACCCCGAGAGCCCCCCCTTGTTTTTTCTCCTCTTCAAGATCTCGTAAAGGCCCAGGAGAAGGATGGAGACTCATCCCTGTTCAATTCCCTTGAGTCCCTGCCCATTGAGGGGGAGTGTCTGTACTACAAAAGAATTAATGATAGACTGGTGCCTTATATTCTAACAACAATGATTAAGTCTTTGCTCAAATTTAACCATTCAGTCTTTGCTCATCCAGGACCAGATGCTCTATTAGAGCTTGTTCAACAAAAAATGTGGCATCCCCAATTAAGAGCTTTATGCCAGGGGATACATGATGAATGCCTTATTTGTTTACAGAATAACCCCAAAGGAAAAGGCAAGCCCCATCTCCGCAGAATACAAGTAGCAGAGGGGCCCTGGCAGTCCATCCAAATTGATTTCATTGGTCCCTTCCCTCCTGCTAAAGGTGGTTTCCGATATGCTCTGGTTTTGGTAGATGTCTTTTCAAAATGGGTAGAGGCGCTCCCAGCCACTAATAATACTGCTCTTACCACGGCCAGACTCCTGTGGAAAAATGTGTTTTCACATTGGGGTTTCCCTAAAATTATTGAAAGTGACAATGGCCCTCACTTTGTGGGTCAAGTTATGAAGCATCTCTGTGCTCTGCTGGGGATCCAGCAGCAGTTTCATGTCCCCTATCATCCGCAGTCGGCAGGGATGGTAGAACGCATGAACAGGACCCTGAAGTCCAAATTGTCCAAAATGATCCAAGAAAAAGGAAATGATTGGGTTAATCATCTACCAGCTATCCTGTTAGCCATCCGTGCAGTAGCATCCAAATCTACCGGCATTTGAATTAATGACAGGAAGACAGATGCCTGTCCAGTTGCCCAGTGACATTGTACTTCCCAGCCCGCAACAAGCCATAGTACAGAGGGATCAATGGTTACAGCAAGTGCAACAGCACATTACACGCCTTCAACAGTACGCTGCTTTCCAAATGGCGAAGAGTTGTGCCAATCCTACTGATAATTCCTATGAGTCTAAATTTGTTATAGGAGCTCAGGTCATGGTCAAAAATTTCAGAAAAATAGGACCCTGGGAAACTAATTGGGAGGGTCCCTTTGTTGTTACTCAGATAATAGGCCCCACAGTTTTGGGAGTACGGAGAAGTAGCAAACCAAGAGACAGGGGTGTCAAAGTTGTTCACATTGATCAATGTAAGCTTCTTAAGAATTCTACTAAGACCACTGGTAAGAACTGATACTTCGCTTTTTGTGTTTTCACAGATCCTTGACGGGACTCTGGAGCCATGAATCCACGGGTGTTTCCGGACACAGTGTTTCACACTATACAGTTGGAATCTGATAGTGTGACAGAGGGAGAAGACGTCGAGGATCCAGAAACTAGAGGACCGGAGGAAAAGGACACATGGAACAGAGCATTCAAGGACTCTTGTGGAAACCCTTGCTACATTGGGACTCAAACGTTATTGACTTTTATTGTACTTTTATGTCTTGTACTGGGGTTGTTTGTTCTCCCGATACGGGCCCAGGAACAAGTTTTTCATTATAGTAGACCAGTTAAGGAGAGAGATCTTTTTTTTTGAGGACGGGTCATTCCCAAGAGAGGGGAGGCCTTGTTCTTTTACTTTTGGTGTTGATGGAGTAGCATCCACATATGTTGGTCTCTCACGTAGAAAAGATTATGTAACCACAGTATCTGTATGTGTTAAGGAGTGTTGTATCGTGAATAGAGCTTTAGGCATTAATATTGACGCATTGCTACAAAATTTTACTCTGACCTTACGTTTAGGAAGTCAAATTTGTGCTACTAGTGTAGATATTGTGACCCCATGGCATATTCAAATACTTACTCAGTTTACAAATGAAACTGCAGAGGGCAATTGTCGTGTAATGATTGGAAAAGAGTGGAGGGATCCCTTTGGTGGAGAAACGCCCCGGATGGGGGAAATGGGAAAGAGAAAGACGTCTTGGAGTTGTGATAATGATTTCACAGTGTACCCATTACACCCTAAGACCTTGTCCCCTGAAAGTACTACAGATTATCTTGATTTCTTTGTATTATCTACCAATTATACACGGTCACGCATAGCTCCTCAATACCCAGCATGGGTTAGTATAATATCTCCTTTAGAATTGACACTCCAGTACCATAATTGTTCTAAAACCACAGGAACCGGTCCAGCATGTAGAAAACAGAAAATTTTCACTCGAGCAGTGAACCCAATCCGTATTATCAATACTGGCCATTTTATCTCTTTAAATACTCAGTATGGTTTGTTCACATGGCATCTTAATATGTCAGTCTGGGACTTAGCAGAACATATCCCAGCATGTACCCCATTCTTGGATGGGTTCAGTATGAATTTCCAAAGATGGTTGACAGCTCGGACTGTATCCACTCAACACAAAAGAGATCCCAGGGCTTCAAAACGTAGCGTTATCCGGAAGACAGGAATTAGTTCAGGCCCCGAAACAGGTTTACAAAGAAAGAAAAGAAAATGGTATGATACTCTTTTGGGAGGTGCTGGTACAGCAGCAGGTGTTCTTAACACCATAGACATCCAGACGCTCAGTAGCAGCCTATCCTCCCTTGCAGCCATTGGAGCGGACTCTGAGAATGTGGCCCTAGTCCAAAGTGCTATTCAAGGCCAAATGATTGTAAACAATCAAAAGTACCAAGCCCGAGTGATGGATTATCTTAAAGCTCAGATTAGAGCATTGTTCCAGGTTACTAGAGAAATTAGCAATGTAACCCAATATGCCCTTGGTTGTATTGCCCTTCAGGGGGAGATGCATACTAATGCTAAGATACTCCTCCAAACCCTTAACGGTCACTGGCCATGGGAGATGGGCCGCACGTGGCCAGGTATAACTGAATTTGCCAAGAAACATGTTGATTGGTGGAAAATTGGGTGGATGGGTTGTACCAATCTCGATATGGAAGATTGTACCTTCGGTGCTTTAATACCCATCCGAGGTACTGTTCACCCCCTTCTGAGTCAAGTTGATATGGGACTGGTCCATCAAAATTTATGGGTTCGGACACAGTCAGACACTTCTGTTAGTTATGTCCGGACTCCAGATGGAATTCAAAAAATTTCTATCGCCTTATGTGGGCAAGAACGTTCTGATCTGGTATGCCCTTATGGTGTCACTAATCCTGTCCAGAATAATCCCTGTTGGGACAATGAGGAGACTACCTGTCCTCTCATTCTCGAGGAACTTAGAGGTCCCCTGTTTTGGCAGTTCAATAATGGAGAAATGTGTTTCCACGTCCCTACTAAACAATATGTCACTTTTCGAACTCCATCCTGCATGATTACGGGCCTGGCCCAGCCAGCCTTGTACTGTACGACTACACCAATTATCGATATTAGAGTTGATGAACAAAAATGGGTTTACCAGCCAGTTATCCTGTTGAAAAGAGAGTTCAATGTAACATATCGTTCTCCCAGGTTAGCCTCTCCCCATCTGTCTAATGGTCAAGGCCTGTATCACATGATTCAGGATCTAGAAGTTCTGGAACATTTCCAGAAACTGTACAATCAGACCGGTCAACGAGCTCTAATCACCATTGCCCACAATAGGGAAAAAATTCAGAAAATCATTAAACAATATGATGAGGTGAATATCTCTTGGTGGGACGAGATTGTCAAATTTTTCACAGGAAAATTTCCCCCACTGCGGAGTGCAGCAGTACACTTCTTCACGCATCCCATACTTTGGGCATTCATTGTAGGTGGTATTGTTTTTGGTTGTTTTATTTGTATTTGTTGTAAGCAAATATTCCTGCGCCGGAATATTGGCCATGTTGAGGAACTGTGCAGGCTGCACTCCCGTGCCCACAATTATAGGCCAGTAGTAAGACGTTACAGGAGACTCCTTCCCACCACAGTTGTTAATCCTCCTAGACCCACTCCAACCTCTACTGAGTCAGGTACCGACAGCCCATCTACCTCAGCTTCCCGTGTATATGAAACAATGGATCCCGTTTACCACAACACACCTACTCGTGATGCACATATCCGTATTACCCATGTGTAAAGGTTGTACTCTTGACAGAGTACAAGAGGGGGATTTGTAAGAGAATGGTCAGCCATAATACACTGAGCTGCCATGAGCAACGAGGCAGCCATCTTAGGAAAGTTAGGAAAGAATATATTCAACTTTTACAATAGAAATAATATGATGTACTCTGTAAAAGCAGATGGAGGATGTAAAATGAGATCATGCCCATTAACCAATTTAGTAGATGTGCATACAGGTAAATTGGATCAGCCTCAGGGCAATGAGAAACTAAAACCAACGAATATATGGTGAATATGTGTATTCATGATAGGGTTAGTGGGAAACAGACTTCTGAAATTGTCAAATGTATGAATTTATGGGTTTTAGTCTAAAAGCAGTAATAAGATTAATGACAGTAGCTAGAGATAATAGTGGATTTATGTGCTTCTTAATGTGGTCTGGTAAAAAGTTAATTACTGATGTAATGCTGTGCCATTTTTTCCTTTGTCCAAAAAGATATGATGTAACCATATACGCCCTTTTCTATAATATGTATACAGCTTGTTTGCATAATGTATAAAAGGCACCTGTAATCTAGCTCGGGGCCTTATCATCGCCAGACTTCCTAGCGAATCTCTGCCCGTCTGAATCCCTGTTTTTGCCCGCATATTTCAACTTCTCTGACTATCTGTTCTGTTTTGCCGTGTATCTCTGAATAAACTACAACCTCAGCTTCGAGAGGAATTGTCTGCAATTTTGTCTGGCTCTTCCAACTCTCCAAATCAGGACTCTTTTTTCTTACAGGTGGCATTGCGCTTCCCAACATTAAAGCCTATTATTTATCTAGTTTGGTTAAGCATAGTGCATACTGGTTTAACAAAAATAACTATCCCGCATGGACCCATCTAGAAGATTTGATTAATAACCACTGCCCCCTACAGGACATAATTATTAATCACCTTTTCAGACCCCACCTACCTAATCTTAAATCTCCTATCTTCGAGGCGTTGACTAGCGCTTGGACTATACTAGCTAAACCTAACAAGAGAAGAAACAAACTAGATTTATCAACGAACTTCCCAATTTCCTTGCTCACTACCATCTATAAAATCGATCTTCCGTATAATTGGAAGCAATCGGGAATCAAAAGAGTAAGAGACTTTCATAATGGGCTGAATTTTATGTGTGGCGCCCCCAGGAGTATGGTCGCCACACTGGCATTGCCTTCCTCCAGGGAGGGTGATGTCAGGCTTGGAAGCAAGGAAGGGTCTCTCTAGCAGTTAACCATGTCATGAAACACAGTTCCCACTCCAGGCCAGCAGAGGAAGCTCTGAACCAGGATTGGGGGAGGAGCGCTCTCTGAGGGCCAGGAGGGCAAATAGTTAGTCAGTATGAGGAGGGCAACGTGTATAGATGTGGAGAGAGAAGCTGGAGGTCGAGCTGAGGATAGAGAGCTCCCTCCCAGTGATAGCGCATGATCTGGAGCCTGGTCTCCACGGTTGTATGGATACTGAAGGTCCTGCAACAGAAACCAGAGGAATAGGAAGCTGTAAATGCTCTATTCCCAACTAAGACTCGGAGGCACAACAGCGACGGGTGAGCCAAGAGAGATAGAGGGCTACAGCTGTCTGCCATACGAGGTAGTTCTAAGAGAAGATAAGAAGGAGGAATGTCAGTGTAACACTGTACTGCATGTACCTCAAGCCAGCGCTAGGAAGGAGACTACACAACCCATCTGATAGAGATATCTCTGGGTTGCTTCCAGGCTAGCCTGCTCCTGTGCCATCTGTAATCAGGATCCTGGACTGCATTTGCCAAGTAAAGGTAAAGAAACTGCACCCTGTTGTGTCCTTGCCTTCTTCCTACAAACTCTCCGGCACTGCTACATCCCTGTGCCATACACTGCACCATAGCCCCCAACCCCTATCTACACTGCCCTGGGACCAACAGCCCTGCCTGTGGAGGGCTATAACATCACTGCTGCATCCCACCATCTGTCCCAGAGGATCTGTCTGCAGCGTCGGCTTAACATCTTCATTGCCGAACACCACAGGTGGCGTCACAAATCATTCATAAACTTTATTCAACCACTCAACCCCTTTACATGGGCGCCCAGGGCCACAGACCGCGTCACCGCTGCTGTGACATTCCCCTCTGAAGGACCGGCCCGGTACCGAGTACCCCACAGCCCTGGGAGGGCGACCCATTTTGGCATCACAAACAGGATTACGGAGCCTGGTATCCCCGGGTCCTGTGTGCCAGAGACTGTTGTGTGCTATAGATTGTGTGTGAAATCAGCGACATTGCCGCCATTTTCCCGCTGATTGGCGCACGCCGGAAACAAAAGAGGTGGGCGTTCGTGGGAGGGGCCTGCCGGAAAGTACGAAGCAGTGAAGTACCGTGCGGGAAGAGGACAGCGCACGAGAAGGGAGAAGCTGAGGCCTGCAGTTCCGGCGTCCCCTGATCCAGCCGAGGAGCGGCATCCGGTAAGCCAGCGCAACCCCGCGGCCTGGCTCACATTAACTAGGGGGGAGAGAAAATGTCAGAGGACAACACCAATGCAGCGGCGGGCGCTCCCGCAAAGCCCTCAGTGCCGCAAGAAGCAGTGCCCGCCGCAGCGATCCTCATAATGCTGTTGTCCATGCCCTACATCCCAGGAGCGGCCTGCCTACTGCAGTACTCGGGTGAGTCACATACCCTGAGTGAATTTAAAGAGAGACTGTGCAGTTTGTTTGAGGTGTATCCTCTATCTGAAAGCCAGAAGATGAACATCCTTATTGGGCAGCTAACAGGTGCAGCACAGAGAGAACTAAAAGCCTGGCAAGACACTGATATAGAGACTGTCAAAAAGATTTTGGCCAAGCTGAAAAGTACCTTTGACACCCGCCCCGCTGCTGAAATCAAGATGAGGTTCTTTGGATGTAAACAGAAAGCACAGGACAATATAAGGGACTATGCTCTTAACCTGCAGGAGGCGCTGCAAGCCAACAAGCAAATTGATCCTGACAGTGTGAAAGAGGAAGACAAACTGTTAAAGGAGCAGTTCATTGAAGGACTCCTATCCAGTACCCACAGAGCGCAGCTGCGCATCATAACCCTACAAAACCTTGACCTGGGCTTTGCTGATTTCAAGGACAGGGCTATTCGGGTACTGCAGGAACCAACTGTCAACTGTCCAGCGCCCCCTAGGCGCCCAGTGATCACCTACCACCAGGAAGCAACATCTTTCCCTTCCATCCCTGTGGAGGCTGATGCACAGACTCTGGATAAAGATCCAACTGAAGAACTGCGTCTTCAGGTCCAGGAGTTGACCAAAGGTATGGCTGCACTTACTAAAACCGTGCAGTCCCTGCAGGTGTCCTCCAAGGAGAAGATCCAGCTTGCTTCCAGTCCAGAGGATGTTCCGTGGCTCCGGAAGAGGAGAACCCTGCCACTCAGAGGGAGGAACAACGACCGCTATGACCCGGAAGGACAGCCCATCTGTCGTCGCTGCCACAAGGCAGGTCATCTTGCAAGATTCTGTCCTTTAAACGAGTAACCCCTGGGGCAGAGGGCCAAACCCCAGGAGTAGGACCACAAGGCCCAAGGAACTGTCAAGCCAAGTATGTTGGAGGGAGACCAATCCTTCCAGTGGTTATTGACGGCATCCCCATGAACGCTTTGCTGGACACTGGCTCCCAGGTGACCACTATGCCGTATATCCTTTACAAGCGGTATTGGGCTGACTCTGAACTTACCCGTGGCTAGAGTTGAGCGATACCGTCCGATACTTCAAAGTATCGTATCGGATGGTATCGGCCGATCTTTAAAAAAAGTATCGGTATCGCCGATTCCGATACCGGAAGTCCCATTCAAGTCTATGGGACTTCCGGTATCGGAATAAGAAAAACCCTTTCCTGCCCTTGTACAGCCTCTCTGGGGTCTGTACGGGCCTTTCGGGGGGCTGTGCCGGCCTGCCAGGGGGTCTGTGCAGGCTCCGGTGGTCTGTGCCGGCCTGCCGGGGGGCTGTGCAGGCTCCGGTGGGCTGTGCCGGCCTGCCGGGGGGCTGTGCCGGCCTGCCGGGGGGCTGTGCCGGCCTGCCGGGGGGCTGTGCAGGCGCCGGGGGGCTGTGCCGGCCTGCCGGGGGGCTGTGCCGGCCTGCCGGTGGTCTGTGCAGGCTTCGGGGGTCTGTGCAGGCATCGTCCGATGGGACTACAAGTCCCATCGGGCGATGCCTGCTACCATGACAGTGATTGACACATTAGCCAATGATGGGACAGTAGTAGTCCCATCATCCGGCTAATGTGTTAAATGTAAAAAAAAAAAAAAAAAAAAATTACATGCTACATACATACAACATGCATACTACATACATGCTACATTCATACTACATACTACATACATGCTACATTCATACTACATAAATACTACATGCAACATACATACTACATATATACTACATATATACTACATGCATGCTACATACATACTACATGCTACATACTACATATATACTACATGCATGCTACATACATACTGCATGCTACATGCATGCTACATACATACTACATACATACTACATACATACCACATATATACTACATACATACAATACATTCATACAATACATACATAGACATACAGTACATATAACATAGAGTAACATACTTACCAATACTTGTCACATTGTTCCCCGAAGCCATTGTCGTCTACGGAATAAATATTAACATAACAAACCACAAAAATACTCACCCACGATCCGAAGCAGTCCACGAGTGTGTCCCACGACGATCTTGGGTAGAGAACGGCAGCATCAGATGATGCTGCCGTTCTCTACGGGCTGCAGGAATCCAATGACGGAAGGTAGGTATCCTTCCGCACTGTATTCCTCCGCCACTTAAAAAAAAAAAAAGTCCCTAGTCTCACTTTATGCCATTGCTGTGTGGGAATTTCCCACGCAGCAATGGCATAAAGTGAGACTAGGGACTTTTTTTTTTTTAAGTGGCGGAGGAATACAGTGCGGAAGGATACCTACCTTCCGTCATTGGATTCCTGCAGCCCGTAGAGAACGGCAGCATCATCTGATGCTGCCGTTCTCTACCCAAGATCGTCGTGGGACACACTCGTGGACTGCTTCGGATCGTGGGTGAGTATTTTTGTGGTTTGTTATGTTAATATTTATTCCGTAGACGACAATGGCTTCGGGGAACAATGTGACAAGTATTGGTAAGTATGTTACTCTATGTTATATGTACTGTATGTCTATGTATGTATTGTATGAATGTATTGTATGTATGTAGTATATATGTGGTATGTATGTAGTATGTATGTAGTATGTATGTAGCATGTAGCATGCATGTAGTATGTATGTAGCATGCATGTAGAATATATGTGGTATGTATGTAGCATGTAGTATGTATGTAGCATGCATGTAGTATATATGTAGTATGTATGTAGCATGTAGTATGTATGTAGCATGCATGTAGTATATATGTGGTATGTATGTAGCATGTAGTATGTATGTAGCATGCATGTAGTATATATGTAGTATGTATGTAGCATGTAGTATGTATGTAGCATGCATGTAGTATGTATGTAGTATGTAGCATGTAGTATGTATGTAGCATGCATGTAGTATATATGTAGTATATATGTAGTATGTATGTTGCATGTAGTATTTATGTAGTATGAATGTAGCATGTATGTAGTATGCATGTTGTATGTATGTAGCATGTAATTTTTTTTTTTTTTTTTTTTACATTTAACACATTAGCCGGATGATGGGACTACTACTGTCCCATCATTGGCTAATGTGTCAATCACTGTCATGGTAGCAGGCATCGCCCGATGGGACTTGTAGTCCCATCGGACGATGCCTGCACAGACCCCCGAAGCCTGCACAGACCACCGGCAGGCCGGCACAGCCCCCCGGCAGGCCGGCACAGCCCCCCGGAGCCTGCACAGCCCCCCGGCAGGCCGGCACAGACCCCCACAGGGTGCACAGACCACCGGCAGGCCGGCACAGCCCCCCGGCAGGCCGGTACAGACCCCGGGCAGTCCACACAGCCCCCCGGCAGGCCGGCAGAGACCCCCGGAAGGCCCGAAATGACGGCGCATCATGATGCGCACACACCGCGCATCATGATGACGTCAGTCTGTCAATCAACTTTGAACTTCCGATGCCGAATTCCGATATTGAAAAAATATCGGAAGTCGGTATCGGAATTCCGATACAGCAAGTATCGGCCGATACCCGATACTTGCGGTATCGGAATGCTCAACACTACCCGTGGCACAACTGATGAACTGACAGTAGTTGCCAGTAATGGTCAGTCTTTGCTGCAGATAGGATGTAAAGAGATTACTGTTAAAGTGGGACGAGTAGAGCTAAAATCTCAAGGTCTGATAGTTGTAGATATTGATCGACGAGAATGTAATCCCATGATGACTCTTGGTACAAATGAAATTGAAAATTGTCTTTCTGAGGTTATTGTCTTGTTGCAACAGGTGGCTGAGACTGCTGGTTCCAGTGAACAACGAGTCCTGCAGAAGGAGATCAAGACCCTGATGCAAAGACAGCAGGTAGAACTCTCTGGCGGAGAAATTGGCAGCGTCAGAATGAGTGATGCTTTCCCCATTGCAATACCCCCCAGATGTGAAATGTTGATTTGGTGTCGGGCAGCTATAGGTCTCAGAGGAAAAGATTACCAGGCATTGGTAGAGCCAGTATACTCTGATAGCAGGCCCACTGTCCTGACAGCCAGAGGGGTAGTTGATTTACGAAAAGGAGAGTACCTGTACGCCTTTTGAATTGTGGGGAGGAGGAGGCCACAATACCTCGGTATGCCACAGTTGCTAAGCTGCTCACTGTCAGCAACAACGCCATGCAGGCAGCAGAGCCCTTGGTCTCATCCGACCAGGTGGAGGACAATGGCTCTGTAAAGCAGCTGGAGGAGTGGTGCCAGCAACTGCAGGTGGGGACTGACTCTACACATTCATACCAGAAAAATGGGGTTTACAGGGTGACCTAGGAGTATGAGCGGGTATTCAGTAAACACTCTCTAGATTTTGGGAAGGCAAAAGGGGTTCAACATCATATCCCCACTGGAGATCATCCACCCAATAGAGAAAGGTACCGGCCTATACCCCCAACACAATACCAATGTGCTAAAGGTATGTTGAGAGAGATGAAGGAAGAAGGGTTATCCGAGACAGTTGTAGCCCCTGGGCAGCTCCATTAGTTTTTGTAAAGAAAAAGGATGGTACCATGAGAATGTGTGTTGATTACAGAAAAATTAACAGCATCACACATAAAGATGAAACACAAAAAGAAAACACAGAATGACAAATGTGCAAAAATACCCTGCAGTAACAAATATGACAGTAATCAGCAAGTGCTGGTAAAAAGATGGCAACAAATACAGGGTATTTAGTCGATACGTTTTTTGCAAAAAAGTGTATACCAAGCTACTCCACCTCGTCAAGGTAACCCTTATTGGAGAAGTCCCTATCTAATGTATTTAAAACCTGAACATATGAACAGTGTCTAAATGAACAGGATTCAGACAGGCGCTTCCTAGTATGGTCAGGTGGTGTAAGGCAGCGCTTTATGTGCATGTCACATGTGTTTTTAATCCCTTTTCTTCCTTGCTTATGCATGGTTTGAGAGACCCCACCCCTCTCTTGTGTGACATGCACATAAAGAGCTGTGTTACACCACGTGCCCATACTAGGAAGCGCCTGTCTGAATCCTGTTCATTTAGACACTGTTCATATGTTCAGGTTTTAAATACATTAGGTAGGGACTGCTCCATTAAGGGTTACCTTGACGAGGTGGAGTTGCTTGGTATACATTTTTTTGCAAAAAAACTTATGGACTAAATACCCTGTATTTGTTGTCATCTTTTGACCAGCACTTGCTAATTACTGTCATATTTGTTACTGCAGGGTATTTCTGCACATTTGTCATTCTGTGTTTTCTTTTTGTGTTTCAGTCAGTGGGTGGTGTGAACACTGTCTGACCGACTTGTTCACATTTGTGCATGTCACATGTGTTTTTAATCCCTTTTTTTCCTTGCTTATGCATGGTTTGAGAGACCCCACCCCTCTCTTGTGTGACATTCACATAAAGAGCTGTCTTACACCACGTGACCATACTAGGAAGCGCCTGTCTGAATCCTGTTCATTTAGACACTGTTCATATGTTCAGGTTTAAATACATTAGGTAGGGACTGCTCCATTAAGGGTTACCTTGATGAGGTGGAGTAGCTTGGTATACATTTTTTTGCCAATGAACTTATCGACTAAATACCCTGTATTTGTTGCCATCTTTTAACCAGCACTTGCTGATTACTGTCATATTTGTTACTGCAGGGTATTTCTGCACATTTGTCATTCAGTGTTTTCTTTTTGTGTTTCAGTCAGTGGGTGGTGTGAACACTGTCCGACCGACTTGTTCACATTTGTGCATGTCACATGTGTTTTTAATTACACATAAAGATGCCTGCCCATTACCTAGAATTGAGGAATCACTAGCTGCACTTAAAACTGCTAACTACTTTTCCACCTTGGATCTCACTAGTGGGTATTGGCAGGTTCCCGTGGCAGAGGCAGACAAGGAGAAAACAGCATTTACCACCCCAATGGGTCTCTGTGAGTTCAACTATATGCCATTCGGGCTCTGCACCACTCCAGGAACATTTCAACGGCTGATGGAGTGCTGCCTGGGACACATGAACTCTGAGACAGTCCTGTTGTACCTTGATGATGTCATTGTTTTCTCCAAGACTTATGAAGACCATCTGTAACACCTGGCTGAGGTGTTTGAAGCCTTGTCCAACTTTGGCCTGAAGGTGAAACTTTCCAAATGCCACCTCCTGAAGCCCAAGGTACAGTACCTCAGTCATGTGGTGAGTGCAGAAGGCATGGCACCAGATCCTGACAAAGTCACAGTCATCCGGGACTGGCCGAAGCCCAGCAACCTCCACGAAGTACGCCAATTCCTTGGACTGGTAGGTTACTACCGAAGGTTCATCAAAGGCTTTACTGAAATAGCCACCCCTATGCAAAATCTTCTGGTGGGACAGTCCAAGAAAGCCAAACAGAAAAGTTCGACCTTTGAATGGACTGAAGAGTTGGAGAGATCCTTCACTCGACTGAAGATGGCTCTCACCGGGGATGAAGTTCTGGCCTACCCAGATTATGACAAACCGTTTGTGTTGTATACTGATGCCAGCAACGTGGGACTAGGAGCAGTACTGTCACAGGTACAGAATGGCAAGGAAAGAGTGATATCCTATGCCAGCAGGAAGCTCCGTCCCACTGAAAGGAACTCTGGCAATTACAGTTCCTTCAAGCTGGAGTTCTTGGCCATAGTCTGGGCGGTGACTGAGAGATTCAAGCATTACCTAGCTTCAGCCAAGTTTACCATCTTCACGGACAACAACCCGTTGACTCACTTGGAAACTGCAAAACTAGGTGCACTGGAGCAGCGATGGATGGCTCGGCTGTCTTACTACGAATTTACCATCAAGTACCGAGCAGGGCACAAGAATGTCAATGTTGATGTGCAGTCCAGGATGCCTAATCTGCCAGATGCAGAAGACCCTGAGGCTCTTGAAGAAATAGAGTTACCTCCCTTCCACCGGCCAATTGCGGCCCAACGTGCTCAAGGAGTGAGAAACAGACAGTCTGGCTTGAAAGAGGTCACCCTAAATCCATTGCCCCATCATGACTGGGCAGAAACTCAGGATTATGACCCCGCAGTCCGCCTGGTGTAGGAGCTACTGTCACAAGCTGACTCATGCCTAGAGTCGGATGCTCCTGAAGAAACCCAGCAGTTGTGGAAGGAAAGAGGTCAGCTGTTCATTTATGAAGGAAAGCTGTGTTGGAGGAGTATCAATGCCCGCACTCATGAGCTGGTCTGGCAGGTGGTAGTCCCAAAGAGAGAGGCATCAATGGTCTTGGAAGCATACCACAATGGAGCTGGACACTTAGGATGGAAGAAGTTGGAAGCATTGCTCCGGGAGAGATTCTACTGGGCTGGTATGAGGAAAGCCATTGAAAGGTGGTGCCGGGAGTGTGGACAATGTAACCTGCACAGAAAGGATCGAAACAGCCAGAGAGCTCCTCTACAGCCAATAATAACCAAACAGCCACTTGAGTTGGTCGCTGTGGACCATGTGAAGCTGGTTCCAAGCCGGTCAGGCTACATCTATGCTCTTACCATCGTGGACAACTACTCAAGATTCCTGGTAGTTGTGCCTGTCAAAGATCAAACAGCCAGGACAGCAGCCAGAGCATTCCAACAGCACCACATGGATATCCTAAGCGAGTGCTTACAGATCAACCACGCCAGTGTAACGCAGGTCTACCCGTACTACACAAGGTATACCGCCCATCAGATATTGTGTATAGATAAGTTCATGTAAATGTTGAAATTGTATGTATATATGTAACTGTTCAAGTTTTGTGCCTACAGATAATCTGTAAGAATTCTCCTTTTTGAATTTTTCCAGTTTTGTTTTGATGGACATTTTGGCCACTGGACTGTGTGTGGTCACTACCCTTGTAAATAAGAAGAAGAAAGTTCGTTCAGCACACCGGCATAAATGAAAAAAACTTTATTAGGCTAATATGCCATATTAAAATGCAAAAAACTCCATTTGATTGTTATTAATTCCATATATTGTTTGTAGGTACCTATTCACACCTTTTGCATGGAACCACTCATTCCTGCGCATCTATAAATTATTTTTGAGGTGTAAAAAATTCCTTTTGATTCTGACTAACTCTATATATTGTCCGTAGGCACTCATTCACACCTTTCGCATGGAATCATTTATTTCTGCGCAGAAAATCCATTTTCCATTGGAAGATCATTTTGGAGTTATTTAATTACTTTTAGATATATCCATTTATATTATTGTACCGTTTTTGTTTTTTTTTTTCCTTGGGAACTTCAATCCTGGAGTGATCTGTATCATTGCAAGGAACCGCTCACTTTTCCTTTCATGTGTTGCCACTTTTTGTAATTAATTGCAAGCTTTGTGATTGGTCTGTAACCTGTATATATTTTTCTATGCATATTGTTTTTATTTACCTATGACTAAGGGTGCCTTTGTGCACCGGAAACGCGTCAGGTGTTTTTTGCATTTTAATATGGCATATTAGCCTAATAAAGTTTTTTTCATTTATGCCGGTGTGCTGAACGAACTTTCTTCTTCTTGTGGACATCTGCTGTGCTCACCAGCGAATTCATGCACCCACCTGTGGATCAATGAACTCAGCCCAAAGTGGTTTTCATTTGGATGCGATGCAAGCTCCCAGTCCTCCCTCTCCTGCATTCCTGTGAAGCGGTGAGCTCCGTATCAATCTTTATCTATTAATGTTGATATTTTTGAACTGAGTTGCATCATTTTTGTGGCATCACATTTATTGCAATAGCATGACTTCCTCCATTGATTAAAGAAATGGCTAAATTAGCCCAGGTCTTTAATGAAACGGAATCAGTTGATGATAATTCAATCGAAAAGAAAGATCTAAAAACAGCTTGACAAATTATTATCTCAAGAACTGCGGACATGGTGGGAACATAATTCCCTCAAGAAGTATCTAGAAAGGGAATTAATCCCACGTGGTTTGCGCATCAAAAAGATTCCAACTTTCATTTTTTCAGATGAATTCCTTCAAAAATGGAACAGTATTTTGTCCCAATGTTCTTTCAAGCTGATTGAACTTATAATCTCGCATGAGGAAACACGATTGGTGGAATTGAAGAATAATATTGAAAAAACCAATACAGAATTAAATAAATATATCTCTTGGTCAGACTTTGACAACTCCATGAAAAAAGTCCAGGAGAATATAACAATTCTGGAAGAAAATATTATGAAAACCAAAAAAATGAAATTATCCAGAGACATCATGGATTACAAAAATAGTAAGGTTTATACTTGGAGCAAAGATTTTAAATCCAGCACTGTGAAAAGATCCAATTTTAAATCCAATGCCTCTGACTTTAGCCGTAATAAGTAGGTATGGTTTTCTTCTTCTGATTATAACACGTCTGATCCAGACATTGATAATTCCACCCGCATTGCGCAACACCAGCAAACAGACTCCCGCAATCCGTCTGGTGCCATGACAAAAAACAGAGATGCAGGAGAGGTGGCAGGAGGAAGAGAAAAACGCACATGGAAGCGTTATCCAACGCGCAACAAGAGAACCATGTTCTAAGTCCTGTTTCCAACGTTGTAGTCCTGACTCCGTTCATTTTGACCCCAGCACAAATTGATATCTTGCAGAAAGGATTGAACTTTGTTCCCAGTAAAAAATTTGACCTTTTCCAGACAAAGACGTGAACAAGTTTACCAGACTCCTTACTGTGAAAAGACATTTTTTCCAGAATGATTCCAGTGACAACATGATTGACAACTCTGATCCTGTTAATTTTCATGATGAATTATTTGCTTCACTTTCCTTCAGAGAGCAATTTGCATTAACCACTCTTTCTTCCTTACAGGATCCACACGATAATCCAGATCTCATACATGACAGAGATGTTCATGTTGTGCCACACAATTCTTCATACTATCCATTGCAATCGAGAGTACCCAGCTTGGACCTTTTTCAATCCTTGGTGGAGAGAGATTTACGAGAATTAGACAAGAGCATTAAATCCACTGATTTTTTTCAGAATTTGAGCATCACTCAATCTCAAGCCATCAAGGATTTGCAGAATAACCCAAATTTATTAATCAAACAATCTGATAAAGGCGGCTGCACAGTCATTTTAGACACTGATTTATATATCAGTTCTGTTCTCAGTGTGTTAAATGACACCTGCACATATTCCACATTGAGCCGTGATCCTTCTTCCACTTTCAAGTGTGAATTAACCAACTTGGTACAGGATGGTCTAAAAATGAACATATTTTGTTCAAAAACAGCTAAATGGTTGTTACCTGACCATCCAGTAATTCCTATTTTCCATGGGTTACCCAAATCCACAAAAATCAATTCCCTCCTCCACTCCGTCCTATCATTTCTAGTATTGGTTCACTAAATGAAAATTTAAGTGTTTGGGTAGATAAATTTTTGCAACCTTTAACCCTTCACATTCCAGGGTATTTGAAAAATTCTGAATCTGTGATTCATGCGTTTGATAATTTTATCTGGCAGAAAAATTTCAGCTTTTTCACTTGTAATGTAACCAACTTGTACTCTTCGATTCCTCATTCTCTTGCTCTACAGGCTTTATCACACCATATGGATAATTATAGCAATTATTCAGGTGAACTAAAATCTTTTATTATCAGATCGTCCGCATATCTACTGAGTCACAATTATTTT
Source organism: Dendrobates tinctorius (assembly GCF_039654945.1). Taxonomy (NCBI): domain Eukaryota; kingdom Metazoa; phylum Chordata; class Amphibia; order Anura; family Dendrobatidae; genus Dendrobates; species Dendrobates tinctorius. Next base: position 3,118,109 of record NW_027361680.1, on the reverse strand, counting down.
ATGTTTAATAAATCATTTTTTCTTCAAATTTTGGGTGCCCCTATGGGGTTAAATTTCTCACCTTCTTTAGCCATATTATATATGGCTTAGTGGGAAGAGCAATTTCTTTTTTATGATCTCAACCCATTCTTCAATGACATTTTTTGGTTTGGTAGATATGTGGACGATCTGATGTTCGTTTCGAAGGGTAATCCCACAGACTTGTCCCTTTTTCATTCTTATCTCAATTCTAACAATCTAAATTTAATATTCACTATCAGTGGCACAGGGAATCAAGTTTCCTTTTTGGATTTATTGCTCACAGGTGATTCTATCAATGGCAAAGTTCACACTACCATTTATAGAAAGGAAACTGCAGGTAATTCACTTTTACTTTCTTCTTCATGTCATCCCCAACATACCATCCAGTCCATCCCTTATGGGGTATTCAATAGGGCTAACTGTTTATGTTCAGACAATGCCTTGTTTTTACAAGAAAGTAAAGTCATAAAAAAACGTCTTTTTGATTGAGGTTACAATAATCAAATTGTCAGCAATGCATTCCACAAAGTGATGAACAAACCAAGATTTACCAGTTTAAAGGAAAAATCCTCAGCTTGTGCTGATCATATGGTGACTTTTTCAACGCCATTCAGCCCCCAATTCAATCAAATTAAAGAAATTGTGAAAAAATATCTGCTCGTCACAAACCAAGACACTAAATTAATACAAATCATACAATCTGGCTGCCGTTATGTTGCCCGAAGGGGAACCAGTTTGGCGAATTATCTTTCTCCCAGTCTTTTAAAATCACCAGAAAAAATTCGGACTTGGATTACTTCCACTGGATTTTACAAATGTGCTGGTTCCAGGTGCAATGTTTGCACACATGCAATAGACAAATCTAAATTTATTTTTTCATACCAAGGTTTTTCTCAACAAATTACATCTTTTATCAATTGTGACAGTCAGTTTGTCGTTTATTGCATTTGCTGCACAGAGTGTAAGATTCAGTATATCGGCTGTACTATACGCAAACTAAAAAAAGAATAGCTGAACATATCAGAAATATAGAACAAAGAAACGCGGTAAAACACTTCGTTCATGCTCATCATAGCAATATGGATTCATTTGCCTTCTATGGTCTAGAAAAGGTTAAAACTCCTGCACGAGGTGGTGATAGACACAAGCTATTAAATATACGTGAAGCTTTTTGGATGTTAAAATTAGACACTAAATCTCCAAACGGTATGAATTTCAGGAACGATTTGTTCTATATTTATTAATGAAATGTATGTACTTATTAGTTTTTCTGTCAAAAATAATTTTACAGTGATCCGTATTTAGTTTATTTTGCGTATTTTTTTTTTTTTTTTTTTTGTTATACTAGGAAAGCATAGAATTTATCCCATAGCTCCTATTTTATTCATATGTTTATCAAGCATTCTGCAATAGTTCCACCATTGATTGCTACGTGTTTATAACTTATTTTTCATTTTTTATGTGCTAAAAATTCCATTTGATTGTCACCAAGTTTATATATTTTTGTAGGCACTCATTCACACATCTTGCATGGAACTTTTTTTTCCTGCGTATCTATAACTTATTTTTCAAGTCCAAAAAAAAAAAAAACTTTTTTTTTTTTTTTTCTGTTGACTAATTCTTTATATTGTTCGCAAGCACTCATTCATACTCTTTGCATGAAATATTTTATTACACGTGCAAAAAAACTCCATTTGATTGTTATTAATTCCATATATTGTTTGCAGGTACCTATTCACACCTTTTGCATGGAACCACTCATTCCTGCGCATCTATAAATTATTTTTGAGGTGTAAAAAATTCCTTTTGATTCTGACTAACTCTATATATTGTCCGTAGGCACTCATTCACACCTTTCGCATGGAATCATTTATTTCTGCGCAGAAAATCCATTTTCCATTGGAAGATCATTTTGGAGTTATTTAATTACTTTTAGATATATATCCATTTATATTATTGTACCTTTTTTTTTTTTTTTCCCTTGGGAACTTCAATCCTGGAGTGATCTGTATCATTGCAAGGAACCGCTCACTTTTCCTTTCATGTGTTGCCACTTTTTGTAATTAATTGCAAGCTTTGTGATTGGTCTGTAACCTGTATATATTTTTCTATGCATATTGTTTTTATTTACCTATGACTAAGGGTGCCTTTGTGCACCGGAAACGCGTCAGGTGTTTTTTGCATTTTAATATGGCATATTAGCCTAATAAAGTTTTTTTCATTTATGCCGGTGTGCTGAACGAACTTTCTTCTTCTTGTGGACATCTGCTGTGCTCACCAGCGTATTCATGCACCCACCTGTGGATCAATGAACTCAGCCCAAAGTGGTTTTCATTTGGATGCGATGCAAGCTCCCAGTCCTCCCTCTCCTACCCTTGTAAATAGTTCACCAATTGCCCAGGAATTGACCATGGACATTGATGCTTGGACTTATCATCATATGACTATTTTTGGAGCCTTTGGTTTTTGTGATTTTTCATTTTTCTAAATGTTGTACATCTATATTTGCTTATATGTTTATATGTTTTCTTTTATCAGTACAGGAGTACTGACTTTCACTAGGGGGGAATGTGGCACCGCCAGGAGTATGGTCGTCACACTGGCATTGCCTTCCTCCAGGGAGGGTGATGTCAGGCTTGGAAGCAAGGAAGGGTCTCTCAAGCAGTTAACCATGTCATGCAACACAGTTCCCACTCCAGACCAGCAGAGGGAGCTCTGAACCAGGATTGGGGGAGGAGCACGCTCTGAGTGCCAGGAGGGGAAATAGTTAGTTAGTGTGAGGAGGGCAATGTGTGTAGACATGGAGAGAGAAGCTGAAGGTCGAGCAGAGGATAGAGAGCTCCCTCCCAGTGATAGCGCATGATCTGGAGCCTGGTCTCCATGGTTGTATGGATACTGAAGGTCTTGCAACAGAAACCAGAGGAATAGGAAGCTGTAAATGCTCTATTCCCAACTAAGACTCGGAGGCACAACAGCGACGGGTGGGCCAAGAGAGATAGAGGGCTACAGATGTCTGCCATACGAGGTAGTTCTAAGAGAAGATAAGAAGGAGGAATGTCAGTTTAACACTGTACTGCATGTACCTCAAGCCAGCGCCAGGAAGGAGACTACACAACCCATCTGATAGCGAGATCTCTGAGTTGCTTCCAGGCTAACCTGCTTCTATGCCATCTGTAATCAGGATTCTGGACTGCATTTGCCAAGTAAAGGTAAAGAAACTGCACCCTGTTGTGTCATTACCTTCTTCCTACAAACTCTCCGGCACTGCTACATCCCTGTGCCATACACTGCACCAAAGTCCCCAACCCCTATTTACACTGCCCTGGGACCAACAGCCCTGCCAGTGGAGGGCTATAACATCACTGCTGCACTCCACCATCTGTCCCAGAGGATCTGTCTGCAGCGTCGGCTTAACATCTTCATTGTCGAACACCACAGGTAGCGTCACGAATCATTCATAAACTTTATTCAACCACTCAACCCCTTTACCGGGTCACCGCTGCTGTGACATTCCCCTCTGAAGGAGCGGCCCGGTACCGAGTACCCCACAGCCCTGGGAGGGCGACCCATATGCCCTTTAAAGAAGTTAAAGAAAAATTAAATCTAACCTCCCAAGACTTTATGTTCATTTTAATTTTAAAAGATAGTATTCGTAAATTTATAAGCAACAAAAATCTGAAGGCAAAAGTTATTGCTATATTATTAGAAAATCCTAATAATAAATTTTTATGGAGCACCAAAAATCTTTATAGTTATTTAACCCCTTCCTGACATCTGAAGTACTATCTCATCTATGAGACCTGGACCCCTATGCCCATTGACGGGATACTACGTCATAGCGATCAGCGGCGCTCACATGGTGAGCGCCGCTGATAGCGGCCGGGTGTCAGCTGATTATCACAGCTGACACCCGACACTATGTGTCAGGGGCGGTCACGGACCGCCCCCAACATGTTAACCCCTGGCACACTGCGATCAAACACGATCGCAGTGTACCGGGGGTTTAGGGAAGCATCGGCAGAGAGGGGGCTCCCTCCGTGCTTCCTTGAGACACATTGCGCTGCTGCGTGGGTCTCCTTCCCTGCAGGTCCCCAGATCCAAAATGGTGGCAGGCACCTTCGGGGGCCTGCAAGAAGATTGCTTCCTCAGTGCCTGCAAAGCGCTGCCATGAGGAAGCCTCCAGCACTGCCTGTGACAGATCGCTGATCTGTCACAGCGATCTGTGATGTGACAGATCAGCGATCTGTCATATGACAGTTATATCCCCCATGGGACATTGTAATAAAGTTTAAAAATAAAAAAAAGTGTAAAAATAATTTATAAAAAATCGCTAAATAAATTTTAAAAAAATACTCCCTAATAAATTTTTTTTGGGAAATAAATTAAAAAAAACCCATAAAAGTACACATATTTAGTATTGTCGCGTCCGTAAGGACATGCCCTATAAAACTGTCCCATTAGTTAACCCCTTCAGCGAACCCCTTAAAAAAATAAAAATAAAAATCAAAGCAAAAAATAATGCTTTATTATCATACTGCCGAACAAAAAGTGCAATAACGCGCAATCAAAAAGACGAATATAAATAACCATGGTACCGATGAAAACAACATCTTGTCCTGCAAAAAAATGAGCCACCACACAGCATCATCAGTGAAAAAATAAAAAAGTTATAGCTCGCAGAATAAAGCGATGCAAAAATAATTATTTTTTATATAAAATTGCTTTTATTGCATAAAAGCGCCAAAACATAAAAAAAGACATAAATGAGGTATCGCTGTAATCGTACTGACCTGAAGAGTAAAACCGCTTTATCAATTTTACCACACGCGGAACAGTGTAAACGCACCCCGCAAAAGAAATTCATGAAATGCTGGTTTTTGTTCATTCTGCATCCCAAAAATCGGAATAAAAGCGATCAAAAAATGTCAGGTGCCCGAAAATGGTGCCAATAAAAACGTCAACTCGTCCTGCAAAAAATAAGTCCTCACATGACTCGGTGGGTCACAATACGCAAAAATTATAGCTCTCAAAATGTGGTGATGCAAAAACTATTTTTACAATAAAAAGCGTCTTTTAGCGTATAACAGCTGTCAAACATAAAAACCCGCCATAAATAGTAAATCAAACCCCCTTTATCACCCTCTTAGTTAGGGAAAAATAATAAAATTAAAAAAAGTATTTATTTCCATTTCCCCATTAGGGTTAGGGTTTGGGCTAGGGTTAGGGCTAGGGTTTGGGCTAGGGTTAGGGCTAGGGCTAGGATTAGGGCTGAGACTAGGGTTAGGGGTGTGTTGGGGTTAGGGTTGGAGTTAGAATTGGGGGGTTTCCACTGTTTGGGCACATCAGGTGCTCTCCAAAAGCAACATGGCATCTGATCTCAATTCCAGCCAATTCTGCTTTGAAAAAGTCAAACGGTGCTCCTTCCCTTCCAAGCTTAGCACCCAAACAGTGCTTTACCCCCACATATGGGGTATCAGCCTACTCAGGACAAATTGCAAAACAACTTTTGGGGTCCAATTTCTCCTGTTACCCTTAGGAAAATAAAAAATTGGGGGCAAAAACATCTTTTTTGTGGGAAAAAAATGATTTTTTTATTTTCACGCCGGGGCGTTATAAACTTCTGTGAAGTACTTGGGGGTTCAAAGTGCTCACCACACATGTCGATAAGTTCCGTGGGGGTCCAGTTTCCAAAATGGGGTCACTTGTGGGGAGTTTCAACAGTTTAGGCACATCAGAGGCTCTCCAAACGCGACATGACACCCGCAGACCATTCCATCAAGTCTGCAATCCAAAACGTCACTACTTCCCTTCCGAGCCCCGACATGTGCCCATATAGTAGTTTTCTCCCACATATGGGGTATCAGCGTACTCAGGACAAATTGGACAACAACTTTTGGGGTACAATTTTTCCTGTTACCCTTGAGAAAATAAAAAAATTGGGGACTAAAAGATCATGTTTGTGGAAAAAATATGATTTTTTTATTTTCACGCCCGGGCGTTATAAACTTTTGTGAAGCCCTTGAGGGTTCAAAGTGCTCACCACACATCTAGATAAGTTCCTTAAGGGGTCTAGTTTCCAAAATAGGGTCATTTGTGGGGGGTTTCCATTGTTTAGATACATCAGGGGCTCTCCAAAGGCAACATGACACCCGCAGACCATTCCATCAAAGTCTGCATTCCAAAACGTCACTGCTTCCCTTCCGAGCCCCAACGTGTGCTCATATAGTAGTTTTGTCCCACATATGGGGTATCAACGTACTCAGGACAAATTGGACAACAACTTTTGGGGTACAATTTATCCTGTTACCCTTGGAAAAATAAAAAAATTGGGGACTTAGAGATCATGTTTTTGGAAAAAATATGATTTTTTATTTTCAGTCCCGGGCGTTATAAACTTCTGTGAAGCCCTTGGGGGTTCAAAATGCTCACCACACATCTAAATAAGTTCATTGGGGGGTCTAGTTTCCAAAATGGTTTCATTTGTGTGGGTTTCCACTTTTTAGGCACATCAGGGGCTTTCCAAATGCGGCATGGCGTCCAATCCCAATTCCAGCCAAAAAAGTCAAATGGCGCTGCATCCCTTCCGAGCTCTGCCATGCGCACAAATAGTGGTTTACCCCCTCATTTGGGGTATCAGCATACTCAGGACAAATTGCACAATAACTTTTGGGGTCCTGTTACCATTGGAAAAATAAAAATTGAGGGTGAAAAGATAATTTTTGTGGAAAAAATATGATTTTTTAATTGTACGGCTGTACATCATAAACTTCTGTGAAGCCCTTGGGGGTTCAAAATTATCACCACACATGAAGATAAGTTCCTTGGGGGGTCTAGTTTCCAAAATGGTGTCATTTGTGGGGGATTTTGACTGTTTTGTCACATCAGGGGCTTTCTAAATGTGACATGGTGTCCGATCTCAATTCCAGCCAAAAAAGTCAAATGGCGCTGCTTCCCTTCCGAACTCTGCCATGCGCCCAAATAGTCATTTACACCCACATATGGGGTATCAGTGTACTTAGGACAAATTGCACAATAACTTTTAGGGTCCTGTTACCCTTGGGAAAAAAAAAAATTGGGGGTGAAAAGATCATTTTAGTGGAAAAAAATATGATTTATTAATTCTACGACTGTACGTTATAGACTTCTGTGAAGCCCTTGTGGGTTCAAAGTTCTCACCACATATCTAGATAAGTTCCTTGGGGGGTCTAGTTTCCAAAATGAGGTCACTTGTGGGGGGTTTCCACTGTTTAGGCACATCAGGGGCTGTCGAAACGTGACATGGCATCCGATCTGAATTCCAGCCAATTTTGCATTGAAAAAGTCAAACGGCGCTCCTTCCCTTCTGAGCTCTGCCATGCGCCGAAACAGTGGTTCCCCCTCACATATCAGGTATGATCGTACTCAGGAGAAATTGCACAATAAATTTTGCTGTCCACTTTCTCCTGTTACCCTTGGTAAAATAAAAAAAATTGGACCTGAATTTTTTTTTTCGTGAAAAAAAGTTAAATGTTCATTTTTTTTTAAACATTCAAAAAATTCCTGTGAAGCACTTGAAGGGTTAATAAACTTCTTGAATGTGGTTTTGAGCACCTTGAGGGATGCAGTTTTTAGAGTGGTGTCACTTTTGGGTATTTTCTATCATATAGACCCCTCAAAGTGACTTCAAATGTGATGTGGTCCGTAAAAATAAAATGGTGTTGTATAAATGAGAAATCGCTGGTCAACTTTTAACCCTTATAACTTCCTAAGAGAAAAAAATTTTGTCCCAAAATTGTGCTGATGTAAAGTAAACATATGTGAAATGTTACTTATTAAGTTTTTGGGTGCCATATCTCTATGATTTAAGGGCATAAAAATTCAAAGTTGGACACTTGCGAAATTTTCAACATTTTTGCCAAATTTCCTTTTTTTTCACAAATAACGCAAGTTATTTGAATGAAATTTTACCACTATCATGAAGTACAATATGTCACGAGAAATCACCGGGATCCATGGAAGCATTTCAGAGTTATTACCTCATAAAGGGACAGTGGTCAGAATTGTAAAAATTGGCCCGGTCATGAACGTGCAAACCACCCTTGGGGGTAAAGGGGTTAAATAAAGAAAATACTTTCCATAAAAACTCATATATGGTAAAGTGGGAATCAGAACTAAATATTTCTATTAACCACGAACAATGGGAAAATGCTATCAGAAACTCATATTCTTCCAACATTTCTATGATCCTTTACGAGACTTACTATGAAACCCTCGTTAGATGGTATTACACCCCTTCTCGCGTAGCTCATATTCACCAAAAGAACTCACCCTTATGTTGGAGGACTTGCGGACTACACGGTAATCTTCTCTATATTTTTTGTAGTTGCCCTATAGTTAAAAACCTGTGGAAACAGGTATCAATATTTGTTGACTCTCTTCTCAAGAGGCATTACCGGTAACTTCAAAGGCCTCTCTTCTCTCTATTGACCTTGAAGAGTTCGGCCCTTCGATAAGGTTTGTTATAATACATATTTTCCTGGTGGTTAGGAATTCCCTGGCATTGTACTGGAAAAGAGTGGATGTACCAAAGTTTTCAGATATTTTGTAAAAAAATCTCTTCGCACTGCTCTTTGGAACTACACTTCGCTATCATTAATAATAACTTAAAGAAACACGCAAAGAAATGGGACAAATGGAAATCAATTCCTGTTACAGCTTAAACCAAAGATATACTTTATTGTTCAAATAATAAATGACACCTGCGCTACGGTACGGCTGATGGAATACTCCCACAGTTCAGGTCAACACACAACCCTTTTTTTTTCTTTACTATACTGGTCATTAAGTGCCTACAGTTCTTTTATGATATAAACTTAAGTTAGATACAGTTTATACAGTTTAAACCTGCATTCATTTCATATGCAAAGCTATGGAAATGTATATTTGGAGTTTTCTAGTTTTTATTGTCACCCCATTTCCCTTCCCTTTCCTCTCTCTTTCCTAATTGTACCCCCCTACCCCTTTTCCTAAAACCTTACATTTCCCTCCTCACTCCTCCCCTTATTAAAACTTCAAAATCAATAAAAACAGTTAAATGCAAAAAGCATAGAGGAATTCCCATGACTCACTGTAATACCATAGCCATATTGGCTGTAGCATTACTCTGATTGGCTGGCTGTCTAACATCATCAGGGATTATAAAAGGACAGGGTCCGCCCAGCTTGGCACACTGACGCCATTGCACCGCTCTGTGACACTTCCTATTGGAGGGAGAGACTGCTTGTCTAGGCCTGTGTGCACAGTATAATGAATCAGAGGACTGAAGTGTTGATACTGGTGCTGAAGCTGAGCCAACATACTACTGTATCAGCCCTTCTAAAGGCTAATTGTTTGCAACACATACAATCCGCCTTTAGCCTAGGGAGGGAGAGAGAGTCGCAGGAGCAGAAAGAGGGATAGAATCCCATCTGTAGACAGTGATCAGACCTGTGCAGTCCATTGGCAAATACTGAATATAGCTGCAGTTTTTTTGTTGGGATGAAAAAATTGAATATATTTTGATCCATCAAGCACTACGTTCATTGAGGTCCTTTTTTGTGTTATACTTGTATAACACACCCCAAAATCATTGAACCATTTTCCTATGCTACATTTCTCAGCCACACATAATTCTGTAGTGTGGAGTAAATTTCTGTGTTCTCTAAAATTGCAATAAAGCTCCTACATTTCGCAGACATAGTGTTACTTTGTCTGTGAATATTTCTGTGATCTGTAAAACCGAGAAAAACATTGAAACATTTTTCTGGATTGAGATTGATTGTCATCCATACACTTTTGCAATCTTTCTGTTACATTATGGTGGAGTAAACTCATAAAAACTGTTTTGATTGTTGCAGGTGACCATTTTTTTTCTTTTTTTAAAAGTAAACTTGGTTTCAAGAGACCTAGCAATTACTAAATGCATTTGGCGTGCATTAAAAGATGGGAAAGTTGAAGTACTGATGATGGTGCACACAGATGATCAGGACGTAGGGCAGGTGCGACTACACCTGTTGCTGGATCACAACAAACAAGCCATATCACCACACATAGGTTAGGCTAGTTTCACACTTGCTTTTTTTTGCAGCGCGTTTTTCCCGCAAAAAAACGCATTGAAAAAACGCATACATAAGCATACAACTGCTGCGTTTTTTTCAAGCATTTTTATGAGCATGCATGAAAAAAACGCAGCGTTTTTATGCGTTTGTATGCGTTTTTAGCGCGTTTTTACCGCGTTTGCGTTTTTTTCCAACATTTTTAGGTGGCCCCTCACACTACCCAAACCATGACTTTACTAACCCTAACCCTGACCCTAACCCTAACCCTAACCCTGACCCTAACCCTAACCCTGACCCTAACCCTTAACCAAATCATACTTAACCCTAACCCAAACCCTAAACCCTAACTAACCCTAACCCTAACCCTGACCCTAACCCTAACCCTGACCCTAACCCTGACCCTAACCCTAACCCTAACCCTGACCCTAACCCTAACCCTGACCCTAACCCTGACCCTAACCCTAACCCTAACCCTGACCCTAACCCTGACCCTAACCCTAACCCTAACCCTAACCCTGACCCTAACCCTAACCCTGACCCTAACCCTGACCCTAACCCTAACCCTAACCCTAACCCTGACCCTAACCCTAACCCTAACCCTAACCCTGACCCTAACCCTTAACAAAACCATACTTAACCCTAATCCTGACCCTAACCCTGACCCTAATCCTTAACAAAACCATACTTAACCCTGACCCTAACCCTAACCCTGACCCTAACCCTAACCCTAACCCTGACCCTAACCCTAACCCTAACCCTAACCCTGACCCTAACCCTTAACAAAACCATACTTAACCCTAATCCTGACCCTAACCCTGACCCTAATCCTTAACAAAACCATACTTAACCCTAACCCTGACCCTAACCCTAACCCTAACCCTGACCCTAACCCTAACCCTAACCCTAACCCTTAACAAAACCATACTTAACCCTAATCCTGACCCTAACCCTGACCCTAACCCTTAACCAAACCATACTAAACCCTAACCCTGACCCAAAACCCAACCCTAACCCTGACCCTGACCCTAACCCTAACCCTAAACCCCCTTAACTAACCCTAACTCTAACTCAAACCCCTAAATTCCATGGTTAAAAAAAAAAAACGCATATGCAAAAAAACGCTTACATGAGCATGCCAGTGCGCACATATGCGCATCCATAGGCTATAATGACCATTTTTAGCGCAAAACGTGCGCATATGTGCGCATGCGCTTTTTTGCAGGGCCAAAAAATGCAACATGATGCGTCTGGAAAATCCAATCGCACACCCCAAAAAAACGCAGCGCATGAAAATCGCATACATGCGCTTACAAGCGCGCAGGTATGCGCACCCATGTTAAATATAGGGGAAAAAACGCATGCGCAGGTTAGCGTTTTTTTCCAGCGCTAAAAAACGCAAATGTGAAACCAGCCTGACTGTCCCACTTTGCAGGGAGGCATAGTACACCATTTCTGATGCTAGGGCAGCCCGAAAAGGTGGTCAGTTGCATAGCAGATAATGCTTCCAGCAGGCTTGGCAGCAACACACAGTCTTTCACATCGGTCCACTCTCTGCAGGCTAAAGTCTGAATCACTTAGGCTAAGTTCACACATGCGTATGGCTGGTCTGCGTATGGCTGGTCTGCGTATGGCTGGTCTGCGTATGGCTGCATACGTCCTCCCTTAAGCTCCACCTACACGTCCTGCTTCCGCATGCATCCTGCATCAGCGGGCACGTCAAAGCGATGCACACGGCACATCTGCATACAACGCATGTTCCTGCATACCCAATGTTGAAGATAGGTACGGAGGACGCATGCGGAAGTAGGCGGATCATGGGTGGAACTTAACCCCTTCATGACCGGAGCTTTTTTCAATTTTTCATTTTTGTCTTTTGTTCCCCTCCTTCCCAGAGTCATAACTTTTATATTTTTCCATCAATATGGCCATGTGAGGGCTTATTTTTTGCGGGACGAGTTGTACTTTTGAACAACATCATTGGTTTTAGCATGTAGTGTACTCGAAAATGGGAAAAAAATTCCAAGTGCGGTGAAATTGCAAAAAAAGTTCAATCCCACACTTGTTTTTTGCTTGGCTTTTTTGCTGGGTTCAATAAATGCAAAAACTGACTGACCATTATGATTATCCAGGTCATCATGAGTTCACAGACACCAAACATGTCTATTTTCTCTTTTATCTAAATGGTGAAAAAAAAATTCCAAAGTTTGCTAAAAAAAAATAATCATTTTTCGTGATCTGGGGTCGAGTGAGGGCTTATTTTTTGTGGGCCAAGGTGAAGTTTTTAATGATACCACTTTTGTGCAGATATATTCTTTTGATCGCCTGTTATTACATTTTAATGCAATGTCAAGGCGACCAAAAAAACAGCGTTAATTCTGGCGTTTTGATTTTTTTTCCCGCTACGGCGTTTAGCGTTCGGGTTAATCCTATTTTTTTTATTGATAGACGGGGTGATTCTGAACTCGGTGATACCTAATATGTGTACGTGTGATTTTTTTTAATAGTTTTATTTTGATTGGGGTGAAAGGGTGTGATTTGAACTTTTAGATTTTTTAATTTTTCTTTATTTTTAAACTTTTTTTTACTTTTGTCATGCTTTAATAGCCTCCATAGGAGGCTTGAAGCATGCACAACCCGATCAGCTCTGCTACATATGGGCGAAGAGCAAATCGCCCATATGTAGCAGATTTGCTGCAGTGCTTTGAGCGCCAGCCACCAAGCGGCACTCAAAGCGATCTGCCTGCAACAACCATAGAGGTCTCTATGAGACCTCTGGTTGTCCAGGCAACGCATCTCCAACCCCCGATCAAGTGACGTGGGTCAGCAATGAGCTCACTTCCGGCCCGGCGGCCGGAAGCTCTAGTTAAATGCCCGCTGTCAGCGCTTGACAGCGGGATTTAACTAGTTAATAGCCTCGGGCGGATGGCGATTCCGCCCGCGCCTATTGCGGGCACATGTCAGCTGTTCATAACAGCTGACATGTCATGGCTTTGAGGTGGGCTCACCGCCGGAGCCCACCTCAAAGCAGGGGAGTCTGACTGCTGATGTACTATCCCGTCAGCAGTCAGAAAGGGGTTAAGGGAGGACGAATGCAGCCATACGCAGACCAGCCAAACGCAAGTGTGAACTTAGCCTTAATCCTCACCCTTATCCTCCTTCCTCCAAACATTTTCAGTCCCAGGAGACTGGTGATCCCTTACTAGGACACTTTGAGGAGCTCTTTGCAACATAATTTTTGATTGTGGACTCTCAATCTGCATGTTCGAAGAGGGACAGGAAAACATGCTGTTTAATGATGCATAAAACTTAGTGCAGACATGGACACAATAACATGACAGTGGGGAAAGGCAAATTTAGGATAAGAAGGCAGATAATGATGAGACACAGTTGCCGCTAAGTCTTGTTGTTAAGTCATGAAGACAGGAGGGGCCAGGATGCGGCGGTGGATGACGAAGTCACCGACCCAACCTGGGAAGCTGCATGCAGAGCGAGGCCAGCAGCGCTGAAGGGGAGAATTCAGCAGCACCAAAAGAGACAGGAAGATGCAGTGGGGCAATCAGGAGAAGAAGGAGGGCAACTGTTCTGCAGAGGACAGACACTCTTGAAATTCTCCATCAAAGAGTTAGGCGTTTCCTAGTCTTGAACATTTTTAAAGAGAGTTTTGAGACAAACAAAATGGCCATTTGCAACCTGTGCCATGCAAAGATCAGCAGGGGACTGACCACTAAGAATCTAACCACCATCAAGATGATCAGGTGTATGTCATCTAAGCACCCAACTCAGTTGCCCGAACACTTGGGTTTCACAATTGGTACCATCAGGTGTCACCACTGCCTCTTCCCCTGTGCTAGGTGCTTCCCAACTCCCTGTCCAAAACACTGGGCAGATGCCTCCTGCCCTGCAGCTATTCTTGCACAATCTGACTTCCCATCAACAGACAGTTCCAAATTCCTGTCCTAACCCATCATTCAGCTGTGTCTACCCCTGGCCTTGGAACAAAAAATAAAGTTCCCAGACACCCACAGGCCCAAATGCTAAATGGGCACATTTATGTGCTGACTGCCATGAAAATGTTGCCATTTAGGCTGGCAGACACAGAGCAGACTCATACTGGTAGCCTTTCCTCGGTACACCGCCGCCAGCCCTCACTTTTTCTACTGCTGTGGTGTTACCCCTTTGTACCAGCATGTGTCCAGGAACAGCACCCATGTCCTTACGAATACACTTACTGGCATTGTCCACTTAACGACAAGCACTTGTGGCCAGGGACACTACATTTCCCTGGCTGCACAATGGATGAACATTGTGGAGGCTGAGACCGAGTCACACCCTGGCACGAAACGTGCTCCTGAAGTCGAGGATTGCTGGCCCTACTTCTGTCAGGGTTTCCTCCACATTCTAAAGCAATTCCTGCACCCCCTCCACCTCCACCTCTGAAGTGTTATCTCAGAGCATGTCGTCCACACCAGCCAGAAGCAGAAAGCGCTTCAGCACTGCCTCAGCGAAAAGACAGAAGGCTCTGCTGAAGCTAATTTGTCTAGGAGACAGACCACACACCGCTGCAAAGTTACTTTAAGGAATAGCAGACCAGACAGATATGTTTTTTGCTGCTGAACCTCCAACCAGGCATGGTCGTGTGTGATAATGGGTGTAACCTGGTGGTGGATGTGAAGCTTGGCAAGCTCACACACGAACTATGCTTGGTACATGTGCTCAACTTGGTAGTTCCGTGGTTTCTGAAAATGTACCCAGATTTCCAGAGCTTGTCGTGAAGGTACGCCGCATCAGTGCCCATTTCCACAAGTCTGCTACAGCTGCCCCCGTGCTGCAGCAGCGAATGTAAGTGCCAGCTCACCGAGCGGTGTGCGATGTCACCACGCACTGGAATTCCACATTGTACATGCTGGCAAAGCTTTATGAGCAGAAGAATCACAATAAGGGAAAAGTTTTTAAAGATGGTCAAACAATACCTGGCTGACCAAACCAGCATATTCCATAATCCTGCTCCAATTTTCAACTATTGTGTTGTACTGCTCTGCAGCTAGCATCTTGTTTGAGCGGGTTTTAGTGCCACCGGGGGGAGGTCATAACAGACAGGTGCCTTCTCCTGTTAGCAGAGAATGCAGACAGGTTCACTTTTAGAAACATGAGCAAAGCCTGGATTAGCCCACACTTTTCCACACCTCCAAATCACAGCAGCATATAAAGTGTTTGCAATCAATATTTTGAGGCCTGCAAGTTGTTGCCTTTCAGGCGTCTATGAATGATCCTCCGCATAATTTCTGTCTGGCTTTGCACTCTCTGCAAAGCCTTTTGAATTGTATAAGTATATCAGCTACACGTTCAAAATATTTTCACTCTAAATATTTTTATGGATTCAGTGATTTGATCATATAGTTTAACACGGTTATTATTGCATTACGGTGGTATGTAAAACTTACAAAAAGCGTAAAAAAAATTTCAAGATTAGATTACTCATCCATAGAGTATTGCATGCTTTCTGTCATATGTTGGTGGTATATTAAAGTACAAAAAAAGAAATTGAAACGTTTGCTTTGTGATATATCAGACTAAAAAAAATGTTTAAAAATGTTGCTGGGTTACATTTCTCATTCTCATGTTATTTCTTTACCATTCTAGGAACAGTTTGCGATTTCCACATTATCATCCTTACAAGATCCACATAATGATTCTCAATTCATTTGTGACAAAGATGTCACTGTTGTTCCCCAAAATAGATCCCACTACCCATTACAATCTAGAGTCCCATGTTTTGACTTATTTGAATCTTTGGTTGAAGGGGACTTGAGAAATTTGGACTGTTCTGATTTTTTTCATAACTTGTCTTCTTCTCAGTCTCAAGCTATTAGAGAATTACAGAATAATTCGAAAATAGTAACAAGAGAATCAGATAAGGGTGGCTGTACTGTTATTTTGGATTCAGATTTATATGCACAAACTGTATATAGCATTCTCAATGATTCATGTATGTACGCTCCTCTTATTTCTGATCCTTCTATTTTTTACAAAAATAAATAAATCTGGTACAGGATGGTTTGCGCTCAGATGTTTTAAGCTCCAAAATAGCCAAATGGCTTGTACCCGATCATCCAGTAATCCCCATTTTTCATGGATTGCCTAAAATTTATGAGGAGATTTTTCCTCCACCCCTCCATCCAATTATATCCAGCGGTTTATCTGCGGATTACCCTGCGGTTTTGCCCTGCGGTTTATCATCTCCACAATGGAGGAGATGGTAAACCGCTGCGGAATCCGCAGAAAGAATTGACATGCAATTCTTTCTGCGGAGTTGAAGCCACAGCAAAATCTGCGCGGAAAATTCTGCAGCGTCTGCACAGCGGTTTTTAATTCCCATAGGGAAAAATGGTACTGGAAACTGCTGCGGATCCGCAGGGCCAAATCCGCTGCGGAACCGCAGCAGAATCCGCAGCGTGTGCACACACCCTTACCATCCATTCCAACATTTTTACTGCCTTTTAGACCTCTTTGTAGGGCCTACTGGAAAAAACTTAACGTTCCCATTGACTCCCATTATACTTGTTACTTGAAATGAGCATCCGTCTGACCATAAGGAATTGCTTGGTGTGAGCAATAAGCACCTGAGCATTCTATTGCTTGTGCATCCCTAGTTAATATGCAAATGAGGCTGAGGTGCTAATGTAGATCTGAGGCCTCTGCCACTTCAGCTCTATTCTTTGCCTAAAGCCAACTCCTCCTGCTTGACTGACAACATTTTTGCCTAAGTCACACAGCATAGATGCTGATAGTCAAGCAGGGGGAGTTGGCAATGGGTGGGGAAAATAGCTGGAATGGCAGAGGCATCAGATCCTTAGGGTGAACCTAGTCACTACTCACAGGCAAGCCATGAGGCTGGGAAGTCAAGATGTCTGGGGTCAAATACCAAGAGAGTTTGTCATGAGCAGAGAAGCATGACAAAGGCATAGTATGAGTATGAGTTCAGGCTTTCAGGAAGGTACAGATCAAGGCAGAGGGGCTAGGCAAATGAATGTTCAAAAGCAAGGTTAAAGGTCTGGTAACAATAGATCTGAGACTGTGCACATGAACACAAGGAGCATAGACACCACCAAGCATAAGTTACAACTGGCAGTAATTAGAGTCAGAAAGCCAACTAAATTGCCAGATAATCACTCTGAACAGTAAACACATGGAGAAAACCCAGTACACTGTGGCACTGATTGGGTGGCTGTACTGTCACTCAACACACTGACAGCTCAGCACACCCCAGCCCTATATATTGGATGGCTGAATTGACACTCACTGTGTCCAGACACGCAGATAGGAGGAATTGTGATACTTAGGCTCATTTGCTTTTGCTCATACTTAGGCTCATTTGAACAATGATTTCTCAATAACAGAGGTACAAACTGGAAAAATAAAAGTAATGCTGGACTTGTCTTTCAAAGAATAAATGCACATACTGTATATATCATTCGAGGAGGGGTGGACTCATTCTGACAGATAACCTATAAATGGAACTTGTCATATCCAGAAATGCATCTTACCTGCAAGTAAACAGCATTAAAATCATGCCTGCTTAGTGGAAGTGCAGATACAGGAACAAAATTAACAAATATCCTCTCTGTTGTCAATTACTGTAGATTTACAGATTTAAATTTTATTGAATCCATTAGCATTTTTTGCCATTTCTTACAGAATTTTCTACTTTTTCTGTTTTGCCTTGGTCAGTCTGGAATGCAGTTGACTCTTTGGGATGAAACAAAACTCTTTGCAGCAGTAAGTTTTTCCAAACACAGATGCATATTTCAAAACCAGTCTCCTCAAATTGGGAAATTCATCACTGCTCATGTCATGTTTATAGCACTTAACTAGTGTGAGATCTGCAGTATACACGACATAGGATACATATACTAGACACCAAGACTGCTGTTTACATCACATGGGATAAACTGAGTATGCTAAATATACATCAGATAGGATACACTGAGAAAACTGTATACATCACATGTGACATAGAGACTGTTGTATATACTCCACATAGGATACACTAAGACTTCTGTATACATCACATTGGAGACATTGTGACGGCTTTGTATACAACACATAGTATACACTGAGGCTGCTGTATGAACATCAGATAGAATATATTGTGAATCTACTGTATATACATCGCGTAGGAGACACTAAAACTGTGTAGTACACACATCACATAGGATACATTGAAACTGCTGTATTTGCATCACAGAACCACTAATGTGCTGTATAAACATCACATTTGCAGTGTTTCCTATGTGATTTATACCTAACAGTGTATCGTATGTGATATATACAGCAGTCTGTGTCTCCTGTGTGATGTAGATACAGCAGAATTGCTGTGTATTCTATGTGATGTTTTAACAGGCTCCTCAGTGTATTCTATGTGATGTATATAGAGCATGTGATGTATATACAGCACTCTAAATATCTCGAATGTGATGTTTAGACAGCAGTCTCCTATGTGTTGCATAGACAGCAGTCTCAGTGTATCCTGAGACTACTGTATCTACATCACATAGGAAACAATGAGACTGCTGAATTTCATAAAGGAGACACTGAGACCTTTGTATACACATCACATAGGATACACTGAGGCTGTGCTGTGTACACATTGCATAGCATAGGATCCACTAAAACTGCTTTATATATCAAAAAGTGGTTCATTTTTACTAAAGTCTCACACCTATAATAGCTGCATAGCAGTTGCTCCCACCTATAATCCATACAAAACAAAAAGTGGAACAACAAATTGTTCTTCATAATTTATACAAAAATATTTAATCCTATATATGTATACATAATAGAAATCACTTTACTGTATCCAATCGATGGATTGAGTAGGAGAGCAGAGACACTGACTGACGATCAGGGAAACACACCTGCCGCAATGTTTTGGGGGACCTCCCTTTTTCTCAAGCCTTGAGATCACCCACACTCAGGATCTGTCTGCAAGTTCAAGCTTGCTCAAGCCAGTACTGCAGTTTGGCTGATTTGTTCACAGTGGTGAATATACTGCAAAGTTATTTCTATTACTTGTACATACATATGGGATTAAATATTTTTGCATAAATTATGAAGAAAAACAAGTTGTGATGCTTTTTGTTTTGTATGCTCTATACAGAATACACTGAGACTGCTATATATACATCACTTAGGAGATACTTCAACTACTGAATACACTACATAGGTGACACTATGATCCCGCTGCACACATCAGTGACTGCTACACCCATCACAAAAATAGGACAGGAGTGCAAAGTACAGCATCTCTGTTCACAAAAGAATGCACGTGCAGTCTATGGAGGAATTAAAGGGCTGGTGCCTGGAAAAGTGGGGCCGGCAGCCCAAACACTGGAGCCTCAACAAATCTGACCAAGAGCCAAAGTGAGGTGCATCGTCTATGTCCTTTGGGTCAGAGATTCCCCATCCCAGTCCTAATAATAATAATAATAATAATAATAATAAATTTTATTTCTATAGCGCCGACATATTCCACAGCACTTTACATTTCAGAGGGGACTTGCACAGACAATAGACATTACAGTATAACAATAATCACATAGATCATGACAGCTACCAAGAGGAATGAGGGACCTGCTCGCAAGCTTACATTCTATGAGGAAAATAGGGAGACACGAAAGGTGGGTGGTAACAGTTACCCTGATTGTATGGACCAGCCATAATGTTAAGTCCTACATTATAAAAAGGCTTGCGTCACAATGTCAAGGCAAACTAAATCTTTCTTGTTCCTTGGTCTTCCATGGCATCATTTTTTATTCAACTTCAATATTTTTAGTATGGATTTTTCCTGTAAAATATACATAAAACATACATGTGTATCAGATATATACATTCAGTATACGCATAACAGAATGTGTGGGGAATGGGTAGGGGGTTCATGGCGTTGTCGTTAAAGGAAATCTGTCAGCAGGTTTTTGCTATATAATCTGAAGAAAGCATGTAGAGGTTAAAACACAAATTTCAGGGATTTCTCTCTATTCAACCTCTTTGCAGTTGTTTGCAGTTGTTTTAGTATCAGGAGCTTAACATTGCTGGGACTCAGCAGCACATAAGCCCCAGTTTGATTCCCCCCTCTTGCGATAAGCATCTCACAGGCTATAGACATTTTATATAGAAAGCCTGGTGTGGATGAGGTTAGTTTTCTCAACTGTGCTTCGTGCTAAATCTGAAAACCTTGTCTCAGAATGACTTCACCCAGAAAATTGAGTGATACAAAATTGATTTTAGGGTGTCATTTGCCTACCTCATGCTGCTCTCTGATAAGGTATCAAAAACCTGCTGACAGATTCCCATTAAACTATAAACTTTGAAATGATGCCATATTGCAGCTAGCTATAAATTTCTAATATGCTTTATACATCTTTTGCAAAAGAAATGCACTTAAAAAGCAGTCCAGTGATTGTATTTTTCTACCCATAGTCATCACAACCTGCATTTCTCCTGCACATGGTGAACTTACATCAAGAAAGTTTTGGCTCCTCTTTCTTCTTTTCAACCTCCATATTGATTCACAGATTTTACTCAGCATTTTATCCCTCTATCCTCTGCTTTATCTAATCAGTACCATATTACATGGGCAATTAAAGCCCCTACCATCTTTGCCTGCTGTGATCGCAGTGTGATTATCCTTATATATTATGAGAATACAATCAAGGGAGGCTGAACTGTGATATCCTGAATTAGAACAGTGTGATTGGAGCTGTCTAGTCATCATCGTTATCTATGGTTGGCATTTCTGGAGAACAATGTTTTTTTAGTAGCACATTGTATTTTATGTTAGCTGTAAATATATTTTGATATGCTCTGCTTTTTTATGAAAATATCTGAAGTATGATGGAAATTTTGAAACATTTGCAATTTTACAACTTTAATTGAAATGATTATATTCTTAAATCGGATAGTAACACAACACAAAATAATAAATACAAATTCCCACATGTTAACTATAAATGAGCATCTTTTTTAAATGTTCTCATTTTTTAGGATGTTAGAAAGGGTAAAACTTAACAAGAATTTCACATTTTTTCAACAAAATTTACAAATCCTATTTTTCTCTAGCAAAATGGCGCCAGCAGCGACGTCTGTTAAGTAACATGTATCGGAACACGCCACTGCCATTTTGATGACGATAATTATTTTATTTTTTTCCCCATATTACTATAGGACTAAAGCATAAATGTATATATGCATATTAGGCATTGTGTTATGCTACAGCGCAGACACGACCGCTATTTTGATGAATGTTAACTTTTTTTTAAACCACACAATATTCTATGCATTATGTAAAATTGTGGGCAAGTCAGTGAAGGATCAGTGATCTGTCATAAGCCCATACAGATGAGTAAGTAACCAGAGCATCACATAAAGTCCTGCACACAGTCCGCTTGAGCAGCAGAATCTCATTAACTAAAAACTACAAAGAAAAATTAAACCATTATAAGACGGATTTCATCAACCAAGGTATCTTTTTAATCAGTATAACGGCGCCAACCTGACACTGTCTGTACTTCACTGAAACCCAATACTGCTGTCAGGTTCCCTTTACATTCCAAATATGGCAAAATTGTGTCCAGCTTGGGATTCTGGGGATAAGCATCCCTTAAATATCTAAGTGGACACTCCCCATTACAGAAATGCCAAACATGTGAATGCTATTCATATTTTAAGTACATTGTGGAGCTCAGAAGGTAAGGAGGTCAGGAAATTGGATTTGTGAGCACATATTTCACTGGATTTTATTTGTTAGTGGTGCTAGTTGGGGATTGGGGAGGAATTTAGGGACACGTCAAATTTCCAGAGGCTATCTGCTAGATGAAGCATGGAAACCTTTATATTTCTATTGACTGATGGTGTAGGGGAAAAAATCCGGCACTCCCAAATGCAGAAAAATAGAAGATTCTTTTTATTCACAGCTTAGTAATCCACACGGTGTACATTCAATATGTGCGTAACGTTTCGGTCACTATTATGGACCTTCTTCAGACATGTGGAGCTGTGAAAAAACCTGCAATTGAGAAGGAAAGCGCAGTCAGCAATGTGCTATCATGCTCATGAAAAGAGCGCACTTCTGGACTGATGATGGTCCTGAGTGGAGAATTCTTTAAGCTTTTGTTGATAGCACTTTGGGGTACATAACATTATTGATCACTGTTTGATGATGATGGTAATGAGTGGGGATAAGTTGAAGTTTTTTTTGCTAGCATTTTGGGGTACATAACATTATTTGATCACTTTCAGTATAAAGCTGGGATCACATTTATCTTTTACTCTATGCTGAACATTTAAATTAGGAATTTCCATGTAAACCCCCAAAAATGTGATTCAGGCAAAGCCCATGATGGATACACCCCCTATAATCACTAAGAAATCCATCTGGCCTCTGTTCTAGAGGTATCCATCTTTTTAACACCTTAATCCCCAAGCCTATTTGCACCTTCATGACCTTGACAAATTTTACAATTCTGACCACTGTCACTTTATGAGGTTATAACTCTGGAATGCTTCAACGGATCCCACTACTCTGAGAATGTTTTTTGTGACATACTGTACTTCATGATAGTAGTAAAATTTCTTCAATATGACTTGCGTTTGTTTGTGAAAAAAATGGAAATTTGACAAAAAATTTGAAAAAGTAGGGTGGTTATAAATGGTATATTCTCTAACTGGGTCGCTGTGACCAGTGGGGTACTGCAGGGGTCGGTGTTGGGACCTATTCTCTTCAACATATTTATTAATGATCTGGTAGAAGGTTTGCACAGTAAAATATCGATATTTGCAGATGATACAAAACTATGTAAAGCAGTCAATACAAGAGAAGATAGTATTCTGCTACAGATGGATCTGGATAAGTTGGGAACTTGGGCCGAAAGGTGGCAGATGCAGTTTAACAATGATAAATGTAAGGTTATACACATGGGAAGAATGAATCAATATCACCATTACACACTGAACGGTAAACCACTGGGTAAACCTGACATGGAGAAAGACTTGGGGATCTTAGTTAATGATAAACTTACCTGGAGCAGCCAGTGCCAGGCAGCGTCTGCCAAGGCAAACAGGATCATGGGGTGCATTAAAAGAGGTCTGGATACACATGATGAGAGCATTATACTGCCTCTGTACAAATGCCTGGTTAGACCACACATGGAGTACTGTGTACAGTTTTGGGCACCTGTGCTCAGGAAGGATATAATGGAACTAGAGCGGGTACAAAGGATGGCAACAAAATTAATAAAGGGGATGGGGGAACTACACTACCCAGAGAGATTAGCAAAATTAGGATTATTTAGTCTAGAAAAAAGACGACTGAGGGGTGATCTAATAACCATGTATAAGTAGAGTATGTGTGTCTGTGTCCAGCTGCAGCAATGAGACTCATGGGTCTTTCCCACCTGGTGATCAAGTACCTGCACGGACTGGATTAGGAGTAAATCCTTCAATAGGAGAACAAAAAGGAAAATCCAGCAAGAACTCAGCAAACCAGGGTTGGAGTAAAATGATGCTTTTCTTTATTTCTTCAACAAGGTTAAAAATACTACCCACAAGGATCAGGAACCAGAGTGCATGGCAGAAATAAGCGTAAATGGGACTATGCGTTTCGGCGGCCTAATCCGCCTTCTTCACGGTCCAAACCTAATCTGCTCCTTGTATGTGGAGCCATATAAAAGGCAATCCTGAATAAAATTAGTGCAAATGATTACAAACATATGTGCAGAAAAAGGGTTTAACCAATTCGCTACTGAGGATTAACTAACAGCATTGCTACAAAATAGACAACTTTTTCTTAAGTAATAAAAAATACAAGTAAACATCTTAGATAATGGCATGATATATAATAGGATGATAAAAAGAATAAACAAAGTGGAGAGGTTGTACAAAAAAAAAATAAAAATTATTGAACATAAATAAAATATGTTCCACTGAAACCTCAATAATGTAGAATAATATCTGTCCGGCTTTTAAATCCTAAAGTAGTTCTTGTACCCATTTCAAAAATCCATTTACTTTCTCTAGCTACAACCTTCCTGCGTAAGTCCCCCCCTCTAAGAGATTTTTTTACTTGTTCAAATCCCATGAAGGAGAAGCTAGATAAATTACCACTATGCACTTTAGAGAAATGGCGTGAAACAACTGAAGCTCCAACCAAAGGTAAATTTTTAGCATCGGATATGTGTTTTCTCATCCTGGTTTTCAATGTATTCATAGTACAACCAATATACTGAAGTCTACAAGAGCTGCAGCTGATCAAATAGATCACATTTTCAGTGTTGCAGTTAATGAAAGATGCAACACTAAACTCTTTATTGTAAGAAAATGAGGAAAAAACTTTTGATTTATTGGCAAAGCCGCAGCAAATGCAGACATTAGCTCCACATTTAAAGAAACCCACAGTTTGTATAGTTTTTAACCAATTATTGGACTTCTTATTCTGATCAATAAACATGCTAAGAGACAATAAAGACGCTAAGGTAGGTGCCCGTTTAGCTACAAACGCCACATTGTGATTGTTTACAATATCTTTTAAAACATCATCCTGCGTTAAGAGTGGCAAGTACCGTTTTATAATGCTAACTATGGTATTATATTGTGGGCTGTAATTAGTACTAAATACCACCTTCGAATCAAATGAGTTAATTGAACGTCTCTCAGTTTTCTTCTGAAGAAGAGAACTTCTATCAATATTATTAACAATTCCTCTAGCTCTGCTAAGTGACCACTTAGAATATCCTCTTTTTAATAGGTTAGTGCAGGTTTTGTTGGCTTCCATCTCAAAGTCCGTATCCAAGGTGCTGTTTCTTTTTAATCTAGTAATTTCACCCTCTGGAATATTTTTTATAACATGTTTGGGATGGTTAGAAGTTGCCATAAGAATGTTGTTGCATGCCGTGGGTTTCCTATAAGGGGCCACAGTAACTTTATTCGCACTGCTGTCTCCAAATAGTTTTAAATCCAGAAAATTGATGGAACACATGTCACTAGAACTAGTAAAGCATAAATTGAAATCATTGTTATTCAGATAAACAACAAACTCATCCAAAGATAAGGTGTCACCCCTCCAGATAAACATCAAGTCATCAATATAGCGTCCATGTATAAGTATATAAGGGGACAATACAAATATCTCTCCGAGGATCTGTTTATACCAAGGAAGGTGACGGTCACAAGGGGGCATTCTCTACATCTGGAGGAGAAAAGGTTTTTCCACCAACATAGAAGAGGATTCTTTACAGTTAGGGCAGTGAGAATCTGGAATTCCCTGCCTGAGGAGGTGGTGATGGCGAACTCAGTCGAAGGGTTCAAGAGAGGCCTGGATGTCTTCCTGGAGCATAACAATATTGTATCTTACAGTTATTGTTAGGTTCCTTAGAAGGACGTAGATCTGGGGATTTATTCTGACAGAATTTTAAAGGCTGAACAGGATGGACTAATGTCTTTTTTCGGCCTTACTAACTATGTTGCTATATGTTACTATGTTACTATGTTTCATTTTTATGCCCTTAAAGCGAACCTGTCAGCAGGATTGTGCTCAGTAAACTACAGACACTGTTACACTGTCAGGTTGGCACTTTTTATATTGATTAACATGATACCTTGGTTGATTAAATCCATCTTGGGGTTATTGTTTGATCTTTATTTGTAGTTTTCAGTTTAAAAGATTCTCATGCTCCGGGGTGGCCTGGGTGGGGGCTTTACGTGGTGCTTTGATTACATATGCATCTGTATGGCTTATGACAGCTCACTGATCCTTCAGTGGCCTGCATCCTATTTTACAAAATGCATATACTATTGTTTGCTTAGAAAAAAAATTACATCCAGCAAAATGGTAGCTGCGCCTGCACAGTAGCATCTATCACATAATGCCAATAATATTGTTGGCTTAGTAAAAAAAAAGTAAATTCAGAAAAATGGTGCCTGCAGCGACGCATGCACAGTAGCAAGTATCACTTATAGATTCTACTGCACAAACGTTACCACCATTTTGCTGGCGGAAAAAATTTAGCTGCAGCAAAATGGCTCTGGCGCGTGTGCAGTAACATCTGTCGGCATGCAATAGATGTTATTGTGCATGCGCTGGCGCCATTTTGCTAAAGTTAGATTTTTTTTCTAAGCCAACAATATATGCATAATGCGCCGGTAGAGTCACCAATGCCATTTTGCTGGATGTAAA
This sequence comes from Dendrobates tinctorius, assembly GCF_039654945.1. Classification (NCBI taxonomy): domain Eukaryota; kingdom Metazoa; phylum Chordata; class Amphibia; order Anura; family Dendrobatidae; genus Dendrobates; species Dendrobates tinctorius. The sequence goes on along the minus strand of NW_027361680.1, from coordinate 3,091,787 downwards.
TTCTTTTTTCTAAGAAAACAATATTATATTGTGCCTCTGCTATGGGGCCTCCCTCTGCCTGTCAGTGCTCACACCAGACCAAACCTCTGACAGCCAGAGCTGGAGCGAGAGCAATGATGATGGAGAAGGGAGTGTCAGCAGATGCTTTCTCACTAGTGTTGAGCGATACCATTCGATACCCAAAAATATCGTATCGGATGGTATCGCCCGATACGAAAAAAATATCGGGTATCGCCGATTCCGATACCGGAAGTCCCATTCAAGTCAATGGGACTTCCGGTATCGGAATTAAAAAAAGCCCTTTATTTCCTTGTTGGCTAATTCTACATAATTAAAAACAAATAAGAATCATGTAGAATGTATTGTGGGAGGTGGAGGAGACATTAAAGGCATAGAGGTTTATTCAAATCACATGGCATAGCATTAATTCCAATTTTTTTCAAGACGTTCGGAGTTAAAAAGATATTGACTATGTTAACCTTTTTTATATTTTGTCAGATATGTATGTTTCACAACTTCTATGCTCTTCACCTTCTTTTGTACTTCTCCCACACTTTCTCCTTCATGATCCGCAGCAGTAGCATTTTTTTCATCAACTTTTTCTTCACCTTATTCATCTTCGTCTTCTTCACCTTCTTCCCATTATTTTTTTTTCCATTCTTCATATTCTTCTTATTCAGCTATTATTAATTTTCATATGCTATTTCTTCATCTTCTTCCTATTCTTCTTCTTCATTTTCTTATGGTGACAGGCATTCCTGTATTACTTATCTATAAAAGTTATAAGATTACACCTTACGTTCTGCCTGTCACAAAAGATTTACAACAGGATTTGTCCGAGTTCAGTTTGGCCTGCAGCAGCAGGCATTATCCAGGGGCACCATGAGGAGGAAAGGACCTCACCCCCATTTACTGCTTAGTCTTCTTCTGCTTATAATTCTTGATATCTTCTATGCTGATTTTTAGTCTTATGCTTAATGTTCTCCTGCTTTCTGTTCTTCTGCTTTTGCCTCTTCTGCTTCTTGTTATTCTGTCTTTTGTTCGGTATCTTGGTGGTTGTCTTCATGTTCTTTGTCCTGTTCGTCATATTATTTTGGGTCATATTTCTGGTCTTCTTTGGTGTGGTCTTCAGGGTCGTTGTCATCAGGGTCGTCGTCATGGAGATCAATAAGGATTACCAATGACAATTTCAAAAAGCTTGATCTTGGAAATGTAGCAGAAGGTACAAGAAGGCTGAGAAACTGGCGAGAACCAGCTGACAGTATTGGAACCCGTAGTGGCAGCAGAAGGAACAAGAGCCAATGGCACTACCGAGGACCAACTGACGGTGCTGGACCACAGTTACTAAGCAGAAGGTACCTGTGCTAAAAAGCACTACCAAGGACCAGCTGACGTTGCTGGACCTCGGATATCGAGATGGAGGCACCTAGGCCAAAGGCTCTGGCGAGAAGCAGCTGACAGTGCTGGAACCCGGATGGGTAGCAGAAGGAACAAGAGCCAATGGCACTACCGAGGACCAACTGACGGTGCTGGACCACGGTTACTAAGCAGAAGGTACCTGTGCTAAAAAGCACTACCAAGGACCAGCTGACGTTGCTGGACCTTGGATACCGAGATGGAGGCACCTAGGAAAAAGGCTCTGGCAAGAACCAGCTGACAGTGCTGGAACCCGGATGGGTAGCAGAAGGAACAAGAGCCAATGACACTACCGAGGACCAACTGATGGTGCTGGACCACGGTTATTAAGCAGAAGGTACCTGTGCTAAAACGCACTACCAAGGACCAGCTGACGTTGCTGGACCTCGGATACCAAGATGGAGGCACCTAGGCCAAAGGCTCTGGCGAGAACCAGCTGACAGTGCTGGAACCCGGGTGGGTAGCAGAAGGTACCCATCCAAAGCAAACTAGCTAGGCCGCAAGCCGGCCGCAGTTACCGAAACCCACAGTCCCACAGGGGGTCCATGTCCGATTGGCACTACGGATCCAGCCTTCAGTGCCAGTTCCTGCAGCCCACATAGGAGTCACCTAAACTGCAGGCACCGAAGAGTCGGCTAACCCGGCCGCAAGACGACAGGACAACGGATTGGTGGCATAGTGACCTTGACACTACCCGGAAACAGCAGGCGTGCTGAAAACAGGCTGGGCAACAGGGAGTACCCGTGCCAAAGACACTGCCGAGAACCAGCTGACGGTGCTGGAACCCAGATGGGTAGCAAAAGCTACAAGAGCCAATGGCAGTACCGAGGAACAGCTGACGTTGCTGGACCACGGTTATTAGGTAGGAGGTCCCTGTGCTAGAAAGCACTACCAAGGACCAGCTGATGGTGCTGGACCTTCGGATACCGAGATGGTGGCGCCTAGGCCAAAGGCTCTGGCGAGAACCAGCTGACAGTGCTGGAACCCGGGTGGGTAGCAGAAGGTACCCATCCAAAGCAACGTAGCCAGGCCGCAAGCCGGCCGCAGTTACCGAAACCCATAGTCCTACAGGGGGTCCATGTCCGATTGGCACTACGAATCCAGCCTTCAGTGCCAGTTCCCGCAGCCCACATAGGAGTCACCTAAACTGCAGGCACCGTAGAGTCGGCTTACCTGGCCGCAAGACGACAGGACAACGGATTGGTGGCAAAGTGACCTTGACACTACCCGGAAACAGCAGGCGTGCTGAAAACAGGCTGGGCAACAGGGAGTACCCGTGCCAAAGACACTGCCGAGAACCAGCTGACGGTGCTGGAACCCAGATGGGTAGCAAAAGCTACAAGAGCCAATGGCACTACCGAGGAACAGCTGATGGTGCTGGACCACGGTTACTAGGCAGGAGGTACCTGTGCTAGAAAGCACTACCAAGGACCAGCTGACGGTGCTGGACCTTCGGATACCGAGATGGAGGCACCTAGGCCAAAGGCTCTGGCGAGAACCAGCTGACAGTGCTGGAACCCGGGTGGGTAGCAGAAGGTACCCATCCAAAGCAAAGTAGCCAGGCCGCAAGCCGGCCGCAGTTACCGAAACCCACAGTCCTACAGGGGGTCCATGTCCGATTGGCACTACGGACCAAGCCTTCAGTGCCAGTTCCCGCAGCCCACATAGGAGTCACCTAAACTGCAGGCACCGTAGAGTCGGCTAACCCGGCTGCAAGACGACAGGACAACGGATTGGTGGCAAAGTGAAATTGACACTACCTGGAAACAGCTGGCGTGCTGGAATCAGGCTGGGGAACAGGGAGTACCCGTGCCAAAGACACTGCCGAGCACCAACTGGCGTTGTTGGAGCCCAGGGACAATCATGGTGTAGGCCGAGGCCTACTTGGTGGTAGTTTTATATCGGTTCTGGACTACAGCTGACTGTCAACGTGCTCCAATTAGGCATCTGTCTCCACTCTGTTTCCAGGATTTAACCTGACCACCAACACCGCCAGTTTATGCGCACAGTAGCCATCAGCCCAATCCACACGTGTTCCTGTGGTACTGGGGTTCTGTAATGTCAGCAGATCCCCTGATGTGTGTCTGGCAATGTCTCCTGCTCTGTCCACATTCCCACCACTTGTAGTGGGAAGGTGGACAGTGCAGGAGACAGTGCCGGACACACATTGGGGGATCAGCTCACGTAACAGAACACCAGGAACAAAGGAACAAGTGTGGAATGTGTGGACAGCAACTGTGAGCAGGAACTGGCGGTGTAGGAGGTCAGGGGAAATACTCGAGACAGAGTGGAGACAGAGGCCAAATCAGAGAATGTTTAAATCAGAAGTAGTTAGAATTTGAAGGCAGCAGCAGTTTGCCGACCACACAGCAGGGGATCAGCTGACGTTACCGAACCCCACTTACACATGAACAAGTGTTTTATCTGTGTGGACAGCACTTCCGAGCACCAACTGGCGTTGTTGGAGCCCAGGGACAATCATGGAGTAGGCTGAGGCCTACTAGGAGCCAGGTGTAAATCGGAGGTAGTTTGACTTTGGAGGGAGCAGGACACTTTGCCATACACACAGCAGGGGATCAGCTGACGTTACCGAATCCCACTTACACATGAACACGTGTTTTTTCTGTGTGGACAGCACTTCCGAGCACCAACTGGCGTTGTTGGAGCCCAGGGACCATCATGGTGTAGGCCGAGGCCTACTTGGTGGCAGTTTTATATCGGTTCTGGACTACAACTGACTGTCAACGTGCTCCAATTAGGCATCTGTCTCCACTCTGTTTGCAGGATTTAACCTGACCACCAACACCGCCAGTTTATGAGCACAGTAGCCGTCAGCCCAATCCACACGTGTTCCTGTGTTACTGGGGTTCTGTAATGTCAGCAGATCCCCTAATGTGTGTCTGGCAATGTCTCCTGCTCTGTCCACATTCCCACCACTTGTAGTGGGAAGGTGGATAACGCAGGAGACAGTGCCAGACACACATTGGGGGATCAGCTCACGTAACAGAACACCAAGAACACAGGAATAAGTGTGGAATGCTTGGACAGCAACTGTGAGCAGGAACTGGTGGTGTAGGAGGTCAGGGGAAATACTCGAGACAGAGTGGAGACAGAGGCCAAATTAGAGAATGTTTAAATCAGAAGTAGTTAGAATTTGGAGGCAGCAGCAGTTTGCCGTCCACACAGCAGGGGATCAGCTGACGTTACCGAACCCCACTTACACATGAACAAGTGTTTTTTCTGTGCGGACAGCACTTCCGAGCACCAACTGGCGTTGTTGGAGCCCAGGGACAATCATGGAGTAGGCTGAGGCCTACTAGGAGCCAGATGTAAATTGGAGGTAGTTTGACTTTGGAGGGAGCAGGACACTTTGCCATACACACAGCAGGGGATCAGCTGACGTTACCGAACCCCACTTACACATGAACAAGTGTTTTTTCTGTGTGGACAGCACTTCCGAGCACCAACTGGCGTTGTTGGAGCCCAGGGACAATCATGGAGTAAGCTGAGGCATACTAGGAGCCAGGTGTAAATCGGAGGTAGTTTGACTTTGTAGGGAGCAGGACACTTTACCATACACACAGCAGGGGATCAGCTGACGTTACCGAACCCCACTTACACATGAGCGAGCGTTTTTTCTGTGCGTACAGCACTTCTGAACACCAACTGGCGTTGTCGGAGCCCAGGGAAAATCAGGTAGTAGGCCGAGGCCTACTTGGAGCCAGGTGTAAATCTGAGGTACTTAGAGTTTGGAGGGAGCAGTACACTTTGCCATACACACAGCAGGGGATCAGCTGACGTTACCAAACCCCACTTACACATGAGCGAGTGTTTTTTCTGTGCGTACAGCACTTCTGAGCACCAACTAGCGTTGTCGGAGCCCAGGAAGAATCAGGTAGTAGGCTGAGGCCTATTTGGTGGCAGTTTTAGATTGTTTCTAGACTACTACTAACTGTCAACGTACTCCAATTAGGCCTCTGTCTTCACTCTGTTTCGAGTATTTCCTCTGGCTTCCAAACACGACAGTTGCTGCTCTGAAATGCCGTCTGCACAACCAACACTTGTTCCTGTGTTACTGGGGTTCTGTAACAGCAGCTTATCCCTAGAGGTGAGTCAGGCAATGTGTCCTGCTCTGTCCACTTTTCCACTACAAGTAGTGGGAATGTAGACAAAGCAGGAGACATTGCCGGACTCACCTCTGGAGATCAGCTGATGTTACAGGACCATGATCACACAGGAACAAGTGTTGATTGTGCAGACGGTACTTGAGAGCAGAAACAGGCGGTGTTGGAGGCCTGAGGAAATACTCAAAACAGAGTGGAGACAGAGAGCAAATCAGAGAACATATTAAATCGGAGGTAGTCCGAAGTCGTAGGCAGCAGGAGAGTTTGACGTACACACAGCAGGGGATCAGCTGACGTTACCGAATCCCACTTACACATGAACAAGTGTTTTTTCTGTGTGGACAGCACTTCCGAGCACCAACTGGCATTGTTGGAGCCCAGGGACCATCATGGTGTAGGCCGAGGCCTACTTGGTGGCAGTTTTATATCGGTTCTGGACTACAGCTGACTGTCAACGTGCTCCAATTAGGCATCTGTCTCCACTCTGTTTCCAGGATTTAACCTGACCACCAACACCGCCAGTTTATGCGCACAGTAGCCATCAGCCCAATCCACACGTTTTCCTGTGTTACTGGGGTTCTGTAATGTCAGCAGATCCCCTGATGTGTGTCTGGCAATGTCTCCTGCTCTGTCCACATTCCCACCACTTGTAGTGGGAAGGTGGACAGCGCAGTCGACAGTGCCGGACACACATTGGGGGATCAGCTCGCGTAACAGAACACTACGAACACAGGAACAAGTGTGAAATGTGTGGACGGCAACTGTGAGCAGGAACTGGTGGTGTAGGAGGTCAGGGGAAATACTCGAGACAGAGTGGAGACAGAGGCCAAATCAGAGAATGTTTAAATCAGAAGTAGTTAGAATTTGGAGGCAGCAGCAGTTTGCCGTCCACACAGCAGGGGATCAGCTGACGTTACCGAACCCCACTTACACATGAACAAGTGTTTTTTCTGTGTGGACAGCACTTCCGAGCACCAACTGGCATTGTTGGAGCCCAGGGACAATCATGGAGTAGGCTGAGGCCTACTAGGAGCCAGGTGTAAATCGGAGGTAGTTTGACTTTGGAGGGAGCAGGACACTTTACCATACACACAGCAGGGGGATCAGCTGACGTTACCGAACCCCACTTACACATGAGCGAGTGTTTTTTCTGTGCGTATAGCACTTCTGAGCACCAACTGGCATTGTCGGAGCCCAGGGAAAATCAGGTAGTAGGTTGAGGCCTACTTGGATCCAGGTGTAAATCTGAGGTACTTAGAGTTTGGAGGGAGCAGTACACTTTGCCATACACACAGCAGGGGATCAGCTGACGTTAGCAAACCCCACTTACACATGAGCAAGTGTTTTTTCTGTGCGTACAGCACTTCTGAGCACCAACTGGCGTTGTGCGGAGCCCAGGAAAAATCAGGTAGTAGGCTGAGGCCTACTTGGTGGCAGTTTTAGATTGTTTCTAGACTACTACTAACTGTCAACGTACTCCAATTAGGCCTCTGTCTTCACTCTGTTTCGAGTATTTCCTCTGGCTTCCAGCCACGACAGTTGCTGCTCTGAAATGCCGTCTGCACAACCAACACTTGTTCCTGTGTTACTGGGGTTCTGTAACAGCAGCTTATCCCTAGAGGTGAGTCAGGCGATGTGTCCTGCTCTGTCCACTTTTCCACTACAAGTAGTGGGAATGTAGACAAAGCAGGAGACATTGCCGGACTCACCTCTGGAGATCAGCTGATGTTACAGGACCATGGTAACACAGGAACAAGCGTTGATTGCACTTGAGAGCAGAAACAGGCGGTGTTGGAGGCCTGAGGAAATACTCAAAACAGAGTGGAGACAGAGGGCAAATCAGAGAACATATTAAATCAGAGGTAGTCAGAAGTTGTAGGCAGCAGGAGAGTTTGACGTACACACAGCAGGGGATCAGCTGACGTTACCGAACCCCACTTACACATGAGCGAGTGTTTTTTCTGTGCGTACAGCACTTCTGAGCACCAACTGGCGTTGTCGGAGCCCAGGAAAAATCAGGTAGTAGGTTGAGGCCTACTTGGAGCCAAAATCAGAAACCAAGATCCAACAAATGATTTAGAAGTGCCAAAATCCAATACTCAAACCCATCTGTCCCACTGATAGTGTGAATTATCCAGGAACAGAAATAGCACTATACACATTTATAATAAAACATATTTTTATTGAAAACATATTAAAACAAAAAACTGATAAATCCTCTGTGAAAAGACACAAACACGGCTTATAATAATATATCACATGAAATAAGAATGAACAAATGGTGCCTTACAAAAATGAGTATGAAATATGCATAATTAATAATATGACAGCAGGAAACCACCTAACAATACATTATAGCCATATAGCTTGAATTACTCATAGCTGAAAAGATCAAAAACATTAAGCTCCCATGACAATTAGCTGAATTTAACCAAATGCTCACTCTCTATTTTCATAATAATAAAGATCGCAGGTTATTAGGGATGGGCGAATCCTGAAATACTCGGAATCGCTAGACTCTAACGAGTCCGACTCGGAAACTCGCTATTCGTTGCGAGTCTAGCGAGTCCAATGTTAATGAATGGGGATGCGAGTATTGCAGCGATTCCTGTGCTGACATTTTTTTTACTCTTTAGGAATGCATTGTTCCGCTTACTTCCTGCATGTGGCTGTGCACACCAGTCGGAAAGTAAGCAGAACAATTGCGGATGGTACCCACGGTCCGGAGGAGAGGAGGAGACTGTCCTCCGGGCTTTGGGTACCATATCCCTGTAAAAAATAGAATTTAAAAATAAAAAATATTGTTATTCTCACCCTCCGACGTCCCGCGCAGCCTTCCCGCCTCTCCACGCATCCGTTCCCAGTAGTCCTTTGCGAAAATGCCCGCGATGGCGTCCGTTCTCGCGGGATCGCGAAGTTTCGCGGTCATTCGCGCGACGTCATCGCGAATTACCGCGAGACATCGCGATCCCGCGAGAACGGACGTCATCGTGGGCATTTTCGCAAAGGATTACTGTGAACGGATGCGTGGAGAGGCGGAAAGGCTGCGCGGGACGTTGGAGGGTAAGAATAACACCATTTTTTATTTTTTTTTACATTTTATCTTTAACTACTGATGCCGCATAGGCAGCCTCAGTAGTAAAAAGTTGGTGACACTTGTCAAACACTATGTTTGACGAGTGTGACCAACCTGTCAATCAGTTCTCCAAGCGATGCTACAGATCGCTTGGAAAACGCTAGCATTTTGCAAGCTAATTACGCTTGCAAAATGCTAGTTTTTCTGTGGGAAAATCGCGGGAATTTAAAATGCGATTTTCCCGCGGAATGGAATTCCGGAATTCTCGCGGTAATTTCCGCAAGAGTTCCGGTACGTGTGCACTTAGCCTTATTTGCATTGGACTCGTTACTGTGCGAGTAATCGCTTGGAAACTCGCAGAGTACCGACTCCTGCGAGTCCCCTACTACTCGCAGAGTAACGAGTCCTAACGAGTAGATTCGCCCATCCCTACAGGTTATTCATTATTGCTCCTATATGAAAAAAGCATAACTACATGCAAAATCTATAAGCACTGCTTAAGGAGCATGTGTGAATCATAGATAGCAAAAACCGCAAACTAAATAGTCTAACAAAATAGCTTACATGATTGGAATAAGCCGCGTGTCCTATTCCCCCTGGGTAGTTATGCTTTTTTCATATTGGAGCAATAATGAATAACCTGCGATCTTTATTACTATGAAAATAGAGAGTGAGCATTTGGTTAAATTCAGCTAACTGTCATGGGAGCTTAATGTTTTTGATCTTTTCAGCTATGAGTAATTCAAGCTATATGGCTATAATGTATTGTTAGGTGGTTTCCTGCTGGCATATTATTAATTATGCATATTTCATACTCATTTTTGTAAGGCACCATTTGTTCATTCTTATTTCATGTGATATATTATTATAAGCCGTGTTTGTGTCTTTTCACAGAGGATTTATCAGTTTTTTGTTTTAATATGTTTTCAATAAAAATATGTTTTATTATAAATGTGTATAGTGCTATTTCTGTTCCTGGATAATTCACACTATCAGTGGGACAGACGGATTTGACTACTTGGAGCCAGCTGTAAATCTGAGGTACATAGAGTTTGGAGGGAGCAGGACACTTTGCCATACACACAGCAGGGGATCAGCTGACGTTACCAAACCCCACTTACACATGAGCGAGTGTTTTGTCTGTGGACAGCACTTCTGAGCAACAACGGGCGTTGTTGTAGCCCAGGAATTACAGTTCAGGTCATAGAAACATGAACACAACAGGAGACCTGGATCCTGTTGCCAGGCAATTATTTATTTTGGAAGAGGACTGGCAAATTCAGGTGAGATCCAGGCCTTGTTCATTTTCACAAAAGTAAGCCGGTCAACATTATCAGCGGATAGTCGCGTGCGACGGTTTGTTACCACACCACCTGCAGCACTAAAGACACGTTCCGATAATACACTGGCAGCAGGGCAAGCCAGCACCTCCAATGCATACTGGCTAAGCTCTGGCCATGTATCCAGCTTAGAGACCCAAAACGGGGAAGAGCCGTCTGGGAGTACACTAACAGGGCAAGACAAGTAGTCTGTCACCATCTGACGGAAACGTTGCCTCCTGCTGACTGGAGCCGTCTGTGATGGTGTAGCCGTTTGTGGCGGTCCCACAAAACTTTTCCACATTTGGGCCATACTGGCCTTGCCTTGTCCTGCGGCACTGCCTCTGCTACCTCTTTGTGCAGAGCTTCCTCCACTGCCTCTACCCACATGGCTGCTTTGAAAAGCACTACCAGCAACACTCGCGGGGGGAATGGAGAACATGATGGCCTGCCCAAGTGTTTCTTGGTACTCCCGCATTTTACGCTCCCGGTTCAACTGTGGTATGAGGCTTTGTAAGTTTTCCCGGTAGCGAGGATCTAGGAGGGTGTACACCCAATAATCAGCCGTGTGGAGAATGTTAGCGATGCGACGGTCATTTAACAAGCACTGCAGCATGAAATCAACCATGTGCTGCAGACTGCCAAATGAACCGGAAACGCTGTCCCCAGCTTGAGGCAGCATCTCAGCCTGCTCAGCATCACCCCACCCTCGCTGTACACACTGACTACTAGAGCCTTGTGTACCTCCCTCCTCTGGAGAGATGTGTTCCTCCTCCTCCATTGACTCCTCGTCATCCTCCTCACTAAGTGTCCCCTGCCTAGGCCTTTGTGTGGAATCACGTTGCGCAGACTTGCCAGAAGCAGATGGCATTTCTGACTCCTCATCCTCGACCTCTTCAAAAACCTCCTCACTTAGTGCTTGTAAGGTTTTTTGAAGCAGACAGATAAGGGGGACAGTCATGCTGACTAGTGCATCATCTGCACTGGCCATCCGCGTGGAGTCATCGAAGGCACGCAAAACTTGGCAGATGTCCCTTCACAGTGGTGGTGAAGTGTGACCGGCGCACAGTGCGACTTGTTTGCGCCTGATGCAGCTGGGTACTCCACAAACGCTCCAACATATGTAACGTTGAATTCCACCTGGTGGGGAGGTCACATATGATGCGATGTTCTGGCAGGCGGAATCGGCATTGCAGAGATGCAATGCGCGATCTTGCCATGCTGGAATGCCGCAAGTGAGCACACTCTAGGCGAACCTTGTGCAGCAGTGCATCAAGATCCGGATAGTCCCTCAGAAAGCTCTGCACGACCAAATTGAGCACGTGTGCCAGACATGGTATGTGAGTGTGGTTGCCTAGGCCCAGAGCTGCCACTAGATTTCGGCCATTGTCACTCACTACCAAACCTGGCTGGAGATTCGCAGGCACAAACCACACATCGCTCTCCTGCTTGATGGCATTCCAGAGCTCCTGTGCTGTGTGGCTCCAATTCCCCAAAGAAATTAATTTAAGGGCGGCCTGTTGACGTTTGGCCACACCTGTGCTCATATCTGTCCTAACAGGCTCATGCAATGCTGATTCCGAGGAACTAGAGTAGGAGGAGGACTCAATATGTACAGACTGCATTCCCGCAATCCTTGGAGTTGGCAGAATACGTACAGAGCCACTCTCCAGATCTGTACCCGGCTCCACAACATTGACCCAATGGGCAGTGAGGGAAAGGTATCGTCCCTGTCCATGGCTACTGGTCCACGCATCGGTGGTCAGGTGGACCTTGCTACTGACGGCGTTTAGTAGCGCATTTTTAATTTTTCCCTCCACATGCTTTTGCAGGGCAGGGACGGCTTGCCTGCTGAAATAAAAGCGGCTGGGCACATTGTATTGTGGAACTGCCAATGACATCAAGTTCCGGAAGGTGTCAGTCTCCACCAGCCTGAATGACAGCATCTCAAGGGCCAGTAGTTTGGCAATGCCGGCATTCAGAGCCAGTGCTCGGGGATGGTTTGCCGAGTATGGCCGCTTTTTCTCCCATGCCTGTGCTACCGATTGCTGGTGAGTGGCCTGGGAGTGTGATGATGACTGAGAGCGTGGTTCAGTGGGTGGAATTTCACTGGGTCTCTGGCAGGGCCAGACTGGGACTAAAATTCAGCCCTGGCATTTGAAGTTACACAGGCCCACTAGTCACATGGTGACTATATAATATTTTTGTACAGTTGTAGGTTACAAGCAGTGAGAGGAGATTAACACGACTATATAACATGTAGTCACAGCTGTGTCCAGTATTTCAGCTCAGTCCTATTTATTGCTTTTAGGTACAGTACTCCTCCCAAAGCTCTGTCCTCTTTTGTACACACGGTGACAGAATTCCTGGCAGAACTGCTATCCATTGGGCAACCAGACCCCCTGGTCACAGCCACTCCTATCATACCTCCCAACTTTTGAGGAAGGGTAAGAGGGACAAAGACTGCGGCGCAAATTTTAGGCCACGCCCGGCCACACCCATTCCGCAACTAGTCACACCCATGTCCACGCCTAATCGCACCCATTTAGCACTGCTGATCACACTGACTGGTACTGAGGGCACAGTGGCTGGGATTATGGGCACACTGACTGGCACTAAGGAAGAGAGAAAACAGAGAGAGAGAGAGAAAAAAGAAAAAAGAGAAAGAAAGAAAGAGGGGAAAAAAGAAAGGAAGAACAGAGAGAGACAGTGAAAGAACAGAGAGAGAAAGAAAGCGGGGAAAGAAAGAACAGAGAGAGACAGAGAAAGAATAGAGAGAGAAAGAAAGAGGGGAAAGAAAGAACAGAGAGAGACAGAGAAAGAATAGAGAGAGAAAGAAGTAAAGAAAAGAAAGAAAGAACAGAAAGAAAGAAAGAGAGGAAAGAAAAAGAAAGAAAGAGGGGAAAGAAAGAACAGAGAGAGAGAGAAAGAAAAAATAAAGATTAGAGAGAGAAAGAAAGAACAGAGAGAGAGAGAGAAAGAAAATGAGGGAAAGACAGAACAGAGAATGAGAAAGAACAGAGAAAGAAAGAAAAAGAGAGAAAGAAATAAAGAAAGATTCTGTAAAGATACTATAGCAGCCCGGCTCCCATTGTAGTGCCCACCTGAGCCTCCCGATGCAGGACATATCATGATCCGCTCACATGGCCGGCATCCCCGATTTCAAGGCGATCCTGCTGTTTGCGCTGTCGGAGGAGGACACGGTGATGGATCTGAAGCATTCCTGGTTCCGTCACAATCTCCTCAAGAAATTATCTCATTTCCGGTCAGCTTCCAGCACATCACTTCAGGTGGAACATCACGTGTGTGTTTTAAAATGCTCCTCGTGGCTCCGCCGTGTACTCCTGTGTCCGTGGGAAAAGCCAGCTTTGTATGCTTCGTACACACTTCGCTCCGCTCCGTACATCCCGTACACACGCGGCTCCGCTCCGTACACCTCGTACACACGCGGCTCCGCTCCGTACACCTTGTACACACGCGGCTCCGCTCCGTACACCTCGTACACACGCGGCTCCGCTCCGTACACCTCGTACACACGCGGCTCCGCTCCGTACACCTCGTACACACGCGGCTCCGCTCCGTACACCTCGTACACACGCGGCTCCTCTCCGTACACCTCGTACACACACGGCTCCTCTCCGTACACCTCGTACACACACGGCTCCGCTCCGTACACCTCGTACACACACGGCTCCGCTCCGTACACCTCGTACACACACGGCTCCGCTCCGTACACCTCGTACACACACGGCTCCGCTCCGTACACCTCGTACACACACGGCTCCGCTCCGTACACCTCGTACACACACGGCTCAGCTCCGTACACGGCTCAGCTCCGTACACACATGGCTCAGCTCCGTACACCTCGTACACACACGGCTCAGCTCCGTACACCTCGTACACACACGGCTCAGCTCCGTACACCTTGTACACACACGGCTCAGCTCCGTACACCTCGTACACACGCGGCTCCTCTCCGTACACCTCGTACACATGTGGCTCCGCTCCGTACACCTCGTACACACACGGCTCCTCTCCGTACACCTCGTACACACGCGGCTCCGCTCCATACACCTCGTACACACACGGCTCAGCTCCGTACACCTCGTACACACACGGCTCCGCTCAGTACACCCCATACCCATACAGCCCTGCTACATCTACCCTGTAAACCCCTCCTGACCCCACACATACTTATCTCATCCAGCACCATGACAACAGCACAGCAGCGTCTTGCAGACACCAAGAGGCAAGGCTGTGCGCACAGGAACTGTGATGAGGTCACATGAGGGGCGGAGTCAGGGGTCACATGATCAGGGTCTGGACAAAGGCTCCTGATCATGTGACCCTCTGACTCCTCCCCTCCTGTGACCTCATCACAGGTCCTGCGAACAGAGAAGGCAAGCGACACTGTGAGTGGCTGCGGGGGCGGGGGGGGTCTCATGCTATGGCGAGGATGGGGTGCGTGGGGGAGGCGTGGTGGCTTATCTCCCTGCAGTGCCGGAGGAACTTGGAAACTATCACCGCAGTGCCCACAGAGGGCCGGCGGCAGGAGCCACAGTGGCCGCAGCAGCTGGCAAGCGGCCAGATGATCGGGTGCTGCCGCCCGAGGCCCACATGACAGCGGCCCAGCGGGAAAATGCCCGGTTGGTTATATTGCCAATCCGGGCCTGGTCTCTGGACGACAGTGGCAGAGGTTCTTCCATGGCGTTCCAGTGAGGGAGCAGAACCAGCTGTGTGTGAGCTGGAGGAAGAGGCCCCAACACGAGCTGAAGAGGTGGTAGGTGCTGCTGAAGGTTGGCCTACATCTTCAGTGTGTCTGTGTAACTCCACCTCGTGCTTGGTATGCACTAGAGTTGAGCGACTTTTGGTTTTTTAGGGTCGCGTTTCGTTTCGTGAAACCCGACTTTTCCAAAAGTCGGGTCGAGCAAGATCGTCCGATTATAGGGAAAAGTCGGGGTCGTCCCGAAACACGAAACCCAATGTAAGTCAATGGGGAATAAAAGTCGGCAGTGAGAGGAGGACAGGAAACACACCTACAGTGCCCACTTGAATGCCAAAAGCATCAATTCTTCTTACTTAAGCTTGTCAACCTTAATTAACTTCATAATACAAGTTACGCACTGAAAAATGGGGGTTATTTGGCTAAAGTTGTGGGGGGGAGGGCTGGCTGCAGGTTTTCATGTGCCCTGGGCGAAAGAGCGCCCCTTTAACACATACCACAACTCATCATGCTCCGATACGGCAGAGAAATAGCGGTATAGTACAATCAAAAATACCTCACTTTTTACATCTCATGACGAGGCCCATCTATTTCTCCATACAGAATCATTGGTCCCATATAATGTTTGAAACAGTATATGATGAGCTCCACATAATGCTACAGTATATGTTGGTCCCCATGGATGAAGCTCCACTGTCTTATGGGCCCAAATAATGCTCCAAACATAATGGGCCCCATTTCTAATGCTCTAGTGTATAATGGGCCCTGTAAATGCTGCTCCACTGTCTGATGTCCACCTTTGGAATGTTCCAGTGTATGGTGGGCCCCATCTATCATTCTCCAGAGTATAGTGCTCCCCAAAAATTGCTGTCCCAAAATTGAAAACAATCAAATAAGTCTCCTCGCTAGGGAATCCCTGTACTTGTCTGGACTCCTCGTCGTCCCCATCTTCCATCTCACTGCACAGTATTTCAACTTTGCAAGTGCTGTGATCCTGGGCAAGCAGGGGGGGCCCACTCGTTGGCGACGGCACTGGCACAGGGCCCCTGATAGTACGGTGGTGTGTCTGATGGCGGGTGGGCCGAACCTGCACTTTCATCTGCAGCTTCCTCTTTGTCACCGTGTAAGATGGAACTGTATATGGGAAGGGTAACCTGAGTTTCATCAGGGTCAGATTCAGGTCGTGTAGCGTGCGAGGGGAATGTAGTGGTCTGGGTCAATGTACCAGCAGATTCATCGAGCAGTGGCTGGGCATCAGTGCACTTGTGTCGCCCCCAGGAGTACGGTCGCCACAGTGGCATTACCTTCTTCCTAGGGAGTGTGATGTCATGCTTGGGAGCAACGAAGGATCTCTCTAGCAGGTTAACTGATTGGGCGGCGTTATTCCCACGAGTCATGACCCTCCAAACAGCGTTCATGAAGGCAAAGTGTTTGTTTTACGTGGGCAGTATGGTTGCAAAGCTGAACCTTAAAGGAATGTCCAGAAGGGCACCACCAGGAGTGGAGCCTACGGTTAAATTCGACTCCACCTGGGAAACCTCAACCATGCCAGCTACAGAACAGATGCACACATTGCAAGCTTAATTCCGTTAACGAACGAGACTCCGTCATGCCCCGCGGTCCGAGTCCGGCTTACTAGAGGGACACGTGAGGCTCTGGCACATGAGATTGGCCAATAACTGGTGTGTCATGCCCTTACATGTCCGTGGCTGCATGTGCGCTACACTGAAAAGGCCAGCGTTTGTCGTTTACAGGTGCAGATAACCCGCTGAACAACGTTAGTGATGGGGATCACTGATTACAATTATTACCCGCGAACAATGATTTCCCAGTAAGTGCAGGTCAACCGCAGTTCCGGAATTAGGCCTAACCGTCATTCCTGAAAAAATGAAAAACTTACGTGTGCAAACCACAGGTGCTGTAGCTTGCTTAACAGCTCGCCAGCGGTTCTCACGCCCAGTATGGATTACACGTGATTGCACAAAGGTGAGAAAGGGTACCGTATCCCCAGCTAACATGTATGGATAGCGTACACATTCAAAATATATGTCTATACATCAGGAGGCAGGCTCAGACGGTGTTAGGCCCAGTATGGATTGCACGTGATTGCACAAAGGTTAGAAAGGGTACCATATCCCCAGATAACATGTATGGATAGCGTACACATTCAAAATATATGTCTATACATCAGGAGGCAGGCTCAGACGGTGTTAGGCCCAGTATGGATTGCACGTGATTGCACAAAGGTTAGAAAGGGTACCGTTTCCCTGGATAACATGTATGGATAGCGTACACATTCAAAATATATGTCTCAGGAGGCAGGCTCAGACGGTGTTAGGCCCAGTATGGATTGCACGTGATTGCACAAAGGTTAGAAAGGGTACCGTATCCCCGGATAACATGTATGGATAGCGTACACATTCAAAAAATATATGTCTCAGGAGGCAGGCTCAGACGGTGTTAGGCCCAGTATGGATTGCACGTGATTGTACAAAGGTTAGAAAGGGTACCGTTTCCCCGGATAACATGTATGGATAGCGTACACATTCAAAATATATGTCTATACATCAGGAGGCAGGCTCAGACGGTGTCAGGCACAGTATGGATTTGACGGCCCAGATTACACAGCGGAGGAGCAGGGAGAGGTAAAGATTGCAAATGCTGGGGCCCTGCCCAAGCAAGGGGGGCCCACTCGTGGGTGTCGGTACTGGCACTGGGCCCCTCATAGTACAGCGGTGTGTCTGACGGCGGGTGTGCACCACCACCGTCAAAGACACTTGATTGCAATATGAGGGACCCTGTGCCAGTGCCCGCGCCCAAGAGTCGGCCTACCCACCTGTCCAGGGCAACGGCACTCGCATGGTGTCGTGCGCTAGGTGGTGACCCCGGCCATGGGGGGGGGAGGCAGCACAGTTAGGGAGTTTTAGAAAGTGGCATATGTTGATGTTGGACATTCAGCTGATGCAAAAGGCGAAATAGGTGAAGTCCCAGGAAGAGGTGGACCAAAGCAAGCCATTTTTCTGTCACCCTATGTGTCATCAGGGGAAGGTGGGACAAAATCCTTGGAAACCCATGCATGGTTCATTTTAATGAAGGTTAGATCATCCACATTTTGGGTTGACAGACGGGTCCTTTTTTCTGTCAGGATTGATCCAGCTGCACTGAAGACTCTTTCCGATAGCACACTTGCAGCTGGGCAAGCGAGCTCCTGTAAGGCATATTGGGCCAATTCAGGCCAGGTGTCCAGTTTAGCGGCCCAATAGTCAAAGGGGAATGACCTGTGTGGGAGAACATCGACATGGGAGGAAAAGTAGTTTGTAACCATAGTTGACAACTGCTGTCTCCTGTCACTTTCCATCGATGCAGTATTACCAGTTGTGTGAGCTGTATTTGAAAAATCAGTCCACAACATTGTCATGAAACCCCTGTCTCCAACGCCACTTCTGCTGTGTGCACCACGAACACCTCTGCCAAGCTGCCCCCGGCCCGTACGGCTCGTGTGAGAACCATCACCGCTGCTGTGTGCTGGGAATGCCTCAAGCAACCGATTTACCAGAGTTGCTTGTTTATTAGCCAATATTAGGTCAAGGTTCTCCTGTGGCATGATGTTTTGTAATTTGCCTTTATAGCGTGGATCCAGGATGCTGGCCAACCAGTAGTCGTCATCGTTCATCATTTTGGCAATGCGGGGGTCCCTTTTTAGGATCTGCAAGGCATAATCTGACATGTGGGCCAATGTTCCCGGTGTCAATGATGCACTGCGAGTGCTGGGTGGAGGAGCACTTTCTGGCAAATCCACATCCCTCCAGTCACGCACAAACCCTGTACCAGACCTTGCCACGCCAACATTTTCACTTGCCCCACGAGATGCATCCTCCTCCCCTAAGTAATCATCCCCATCATCATCCTCCTCTTCCTCCTCTTCTTCCTCCACCTCGTCCAGGAGAGGTCCCTGAGCAGACAATGGCTGAATGTTATCAAGGATTCCCTCCTCCTCTTCCTCCTCATCAACATTGGCTGCAGACGCCTGCTCCTTAAGGTGCGTCAAAGTTTGCATGAGCAGACGCATAAGTGGGATGCTCATGCTTAGGATGGCGTCGTCTGCGCTTACCAGCCGTGTGCATTCCTCAAAACACTGAAGGACTTTACAGAGGTCTTTCAGCTTCGACCACTGCACACCTGTCAACTCCATGTCTGCTCTCAAAGTGCCTGGCCGTGTATCCTCCCACAAATGCATTATGGCCTGCCTCTGCTCGCACAGCCGCTCCACCATGTGCAGGGTGGAGTTCCACCTTGTTGCAATGTCGATAATGAGGCGGTGGTTGGGAAGGTGGAGCAATCGCTGCAGCTTCGGCATACGAACGGAGTGTACAGGCGACCGGCAGATGTGCGCGCACAGTCTTCGCACCTTCTGGAGCAGGGCTGTTAACTCCGGATAATTTTTGAGGAAGCACTGCACCACCAGGTTCAAGGTGTGAGCCAAGCAAGGTATGTGGCTGAGTTTTGAAAGGGCTATGGCTGCCACAAAATTACGGCCGTTATCACTAACTACCTTGCCTGCCTCAAGATGTACACTGCCCAGCCATGACTCAGTTTGTCGCTTCAAGTACTCGGCCAGCACCTCGGCGGTGTGTCTGTTGCCCAAACACATCATCTGCAACACAGCCTGCTGACGCTTTCCACTAGCTGCTCGATAGGGGGACACATCGTGTGCAACAGTGGCAGCTGCAGATGGAGTGCTCGTACGACTGCGCTCTGTGGACGAGCTTTCGCTTCTGGAGGAGGAGGAGGAGGAGGAGGGTCGAACGCCTACAGCCAACTGTTTCCTATACCGTGGGCTAGGCAGCACTGTCCCACCACCGCTGTCCCCTGTGGACCCTGCATCCACCACATTAACCCAGTGCGCAGTGATGGACACGTAACGGCCCTGGCCATGCCAACTGGACCATGCATCAGTTGTGAGGTGCACCTTTCCGCTCACTGACTGCTTGAGTGCATGGACAATGCGGTCTTTCACATGATGGTGGAGTGCTGGGATGGCTTTGCGAGAGAAGAAGTGGCGACTGGGTAGGTCATAGCATGGTACTGCATAGGCCATGAGTTCGCGGAAAGCTGTGCTTTCCACCAACCGAAAGGGCATCATCTCAAACAAGATTAGTTTGGCAATGTGGGCGTTCAAACCCAGTGTACGCGGATGAGAGACTGAGTACTTTCTTGACCTACTCATAGTGTCTGGGAGGGTGAGCTGGACTTGAGAGCTGCATATGGTGGAAGTAGCGGTGGACAGGGCGGACTGAGAGAGGGTTGATGATGGTGATGGAGTTGGTGTTCTTTCTGATGGCCTAGAATCAGTCTTTCGTTGATATAACAGTGGGATTCCCTGACTGCTGTGGCCTTGCAACGACACCTCAACATTTGCTGCTGTGCTAACCGGTGGGCTTACAGTGGGGGAAACAATGTAGTGTTGCTGACTACCTTCGTTGTGATCAGTTGCACATGTGGCACTTGAGGTTTGGTGTTGTGTCCACGCTTGCAAGTGCATGCTGGTTAAATGTCTAAGCATGCAACTGGTATTCAAATTTTTCAGATTTTTCCCTTGGCTAAAGGTCTTTACGCACTTCTTACAGATAACCTTGGCCTGATCATGAGGATTTTGTTCAAAAAAGTGCCACACTGCACTCTTCCTACTTTGGCAGACATTTTGCGGCCTAGCACGCTGTGATATTTTGACCCTCTGGACAAGCTGTCCAGCAACTCTTTTGATGTTTGGAACCTGTCTTTGGAGTGCTCCGGGCCTGCCAGATAACAGCTGTTGCGATGTCGATGTCTGCTGTGGATGCTCCTCATCTGAGCTATTGGAAGCAGCACCCTCTTCCCCCAATGGATGCCAATCTGGGTCAACAACTGGGTCATCCATCACCTCCTCTTCTATGTCATGTGCACCTTCCTCTGTGTCACCGTGTATGGTGGTATAGTGTGCGGGAAGGGGCACCTGAGTCTCATCAGGGTCAGAATCTGGCTATGTACACTGCGAGGACAATGTAGTGCTCTGAGTGAATGTACCAGCAGAATCATCCATCAGCGGCTGTGCATCAGTGCACTCCATGTCAGATTCATCTTGGCCTGGGTAATTCACCATTTGACTTGATAATCCAGGCATGGTATGTGAAAACAGCTCCATGGAGTAATCAGTAGTATGGCCTGAGTCATCCTTCAATCTTGGTTGGAAGGACACAAGGAAAGGTGTGGTTCATGAACATGAGCCTCCAATGACGACTCAGTGCTTTTACTTTTTACAACTGAAGAAGAGGAGGCGATAGAGCTGGAGGCTGAGTCAGCAATGTAAGACAAAACTTTTTCCTGATGCTCTGGCTTTAAAAGCGGTTTGCCAACTCGTAGAAAACTAAGCGTTCGAGGCCTTATGTAGCCAGACGATGACGCAGGCTCAACACCTCCTGCATTCGGTCCTATTTTGCTCTTGCCACTACCATCAGATCCACCACCAACACCATCATTACCAGCTGCCAACCCCCGCCCAATTCCACGGCCTCTTCCACCAGCCTTCCTCATTTTTGGAAGAAATGTAGACAAAATCCAACAAACTATATAGTAATGTAAAACAAGGTACAAGGTGTCTATAGGACAGGGGAGATTTTGAATTTCTGCAGACACATGTGGACACTGGACACTTTTGGATTGTGTGAGGCCCAATGAATATCTGAGCGCTATGTGACAGGCTCGATGGCACAGCTGTGACCAAAGTGACTAGAGGATAAGGGAGATTTTGAATCTCTGCACACACTTTTGGACACTGGACACTTTTGGATTGTGTGAGGCCCACTGATATCTGAGCGCTATGTGACAGGCTCGATGGCACAGCTGTGACCAAAGTGACTAGAGGATAAGGGAGATTTTGAATCTCTGCACACACTTTTGGACACTGGACACTTTTGGATTGTGTGAGGCCCAATGAATATCTGAGCGCTATGTGACAGGCTCGATGGCACAGCTGTGACCAAAGTGACTAGAGGATAAGGGAGATTTTGAATCTCTGCACACACTTTTGGACACTGGACACTTTTGGATTGTGTGAGGCCCAATGAATATCTGAGCGCTATGTGACAGGCTCGATGGCACAGCTGTGACCAAAGTGACTAGAGGATAAGGGAGATTTTGAATCTCTGCACACACTTTTGGACACTGGACACTTTTGGATTGTGTGAGGCCCACTGATATCTGAGCGCTATGTGACAGGCTCGATGGCACAGCTGTGACCAAAGTGACTAGAGGATAAGGGAGATTTTGAATCTCTGCACACACTTTTGGACACTGGACACTTTTGGATTGTGTGAGGCCCACTGATATCTGAGCGCTATGTGACAGGCTCAATGGCACAGCTGTGACCAAAGTGACTAGAGGATAAGGGAGATTTTGAATCTCTGCACACACTTTTGGACACTGGACACTTTTGGATTGTGTGAGGCCCAATGAATATCTGAGCGCTATGTGACAGGCTCGATGGCACAGCTGTGACCAAAGTGACTAGAGGATAAGGGAGATTTTGAATCTCTGCACACACTTTTGGACACTGGACACTTTTGGATTGTGTGAGGCCCACTGATATCTGAGCGCTATGTGACAGGCTCGATGGCACAGCTGTGACCAAAGTGACTAGAGGATAAGGGAGATTTTGAATCTCTGCACACACTTTTGGACACTGGACACTTTTGGATTGTGTGAGGCCCAATGAATATCTGAGCGCTATGTGACAGGCTCGATGGCACAGCTGTGACCAAAGTGACTAGAGGATAAGGGAGATTTTGAATCTCTGCACACACTTTTGGACACTGGACACTTTTGGATTGTGTGAGGCCCAATGAATATCTGAGCGCTATGTGACAGGCTCGATGGCACAGCTGTGACCAAAGTGACTAGAGGATAAGGGAGATTTTGAATCTCTGCACACACTTTTGGACACTGGACACTTTTGGATTGTGTGAGGCCCAATGAATATCTGAGCGCTATGTGACAGGCTCGATGGCACAGCTGTGACCAAAGTGACTAGAGGATAAGGGAGATTTTGAATCTCTGCACACACTTTTGGACACTGGACACTTTTGGATTGTGTGAGGCCCACTGATATCTGAGCGCTATGTGACAGGCTCGATGGCACAGCTGTGACCAAAGTGACTAGAGGATAAGGGAGATTTTGAATCTCTGCACACACTTTTGGACACTGGACACTTTTGGATTGTGTGAGGCCCAATGAATATCTGAGCGCTATGTGACAGGCTCGATGGCACAGCTGTGACCAAAGTGACTAGAGGATAAGGGAGATTTTGAATCTCTGCACACATTTTTGGACACTGGACACTTTTGGATTGTGTGAGGCCCAATGAATATCTGAGCGCTATGTGACAGGCTCGATGGCACAGCTGTGACCAAAGTGACTAGAGGATAAGGGAGATTTTGAATCTCTGCACACACTTTTGGACACTGGACACTTTTGGATTGTGTGAGGCCCAATGAATATCTGAGCGCTATGTGACAGGCTCGATGGCACAGCTGTGACCAAAGTGACTAGAGGATAAGGGAGATTTTGAATCTCTGCACACACTTTTGGACACTGGACACTTTTGGATTGTGTGAGGCCCAATGAATATCTGAGCGCTATGCGACAGGCTCGATGGCACAGCTGTGACCAAAGTGACTAGAGGATAAGGGAGATTTTGAATCTCTGCACACACTTTTGGACACTGGACACTTTTGGATTGTGTGAGGCCCACTGATATCTGAGCGCTATGTGACAGGCTCGATGGCACAGCTGTGACCAAAGTGACTAGAGGATAAGGGAGATTTTGAATCTCTGCACACACTTTTGGACACTGGACACTTTTGGATTGTGTGAGGCCCAATGAATATCTGAGCGCTATGTGACAGGCTCGATGGCACAGCTGTGACCAAAGTGACTAGAGGATAAGGGAGATTTTGAATCTCTGCACACACTTTTGGACACTGGACACTTTTGGATTGTGTGAGGCCCAATGAATATCTGAGCGCTATGTGACAGGCTCGATGGCACAGCTGTGACCAAAGTGACTAGAGGATAAGGGAGATTTTGAATCTCTGCACACACTTTTGGACACTGGACACTTTTGGATTGTGTGAGGCCCAATGAATATCTGAGCGCTATGTGACAGGCTCGATGGCACAGCTGTGACCAAAGTGACTAGAGGATAAGGGAGATTTTGAATCTCTGCACATACTTTTGGACACTGGACACTTTTGGATTGTGTGAGGCCCACTGATATCTGAGCGCTATGTGACAGGCTCGATGGCACAGCTGTGACCAAAGTGACTAGTGGATAAGGGAGATTTTGAATCTCTGCACACACCTTTGGACACTGGACACTTTTGGATTGTGTGAGGCCCAATGAATATCTGAGCGCTATGTGACAGGCTCGATGGCACAGCTGTGACCAAAGTGACTAGAGGATAAGGGAGATTTTGAATCTCTGCACACACTTTTGGACACTGGACACTTTTGGATTGTGTGAGGCCCAATGAATATCTGAGCGCTATGTGACAGGCTCGATGGCACAGCTGTGACCAAAGTGACTAGAGGATAATGGAGATTTTGAATCTCTGCACACACTTTTGGACACTGGACACTTTTGGATTGTGTGAGGCCCAATGAATATCTGAGCGCTATGTGACAGGCTCGATGGCACAGCTGTGACCAAAGTGACTAGAGGATAAGGGAGATTTTGAATCTCTGCACACACTTTTGGACACTGGACACTTTTGGATTGTGTGAGGCCCAATGAATATCTGAGCGCTATGTGACAGGCTCGATGGCACAGCTGTGACCAAAGTGACTAGAGGATAAGGGAGATTTTGAATCTCTGCACACACTTTTGGACACTGGACACTTTTGGATTGTGTGAGGCCCACTGATATCTGAGCGCTATGTGACAGGCTCGATGGCACAGCTGTGACCAAAGTGACTAGAGGATAAGGGAGATTTTGAATCTCTGCACACACTTTTGGACACTGGACACTTTTGGATTGTGTGAGGCCCAATGAATATCTGAGCGCTATGTGACAGGCTCGATGGCACAGCTGTGACCAAAATGACTAGAGGATAAGGGAGATTGTGAATCTCTGCACACACTTTTGGACACTGGACACTTTTGGATTGTGTGAGGCCCACTGATATCTGAGCGCTATGTCACAGGCTCGATGGCACAGCTGTGACCAAAGTGACTAGAGGATAAGGGAGATTTTGAATCTCTGCACACACTTTTGGACACTGGACACTTTTGGATTGTGTGAGGCCCAATGAATATCTGAGCGCTATGTGACAGGCTCGATGGCACAGCTGTGACCAAAGTGACTAGAGGATAAGGGAGATTTTGAATCTCTGCACACACTTTTGGACACTGGACACTTTTGGATTGTGTGAGGCCCAATGAATATCTGAGCGCTATGTGACAGGCTCGATGGCACAGCTGTGACCAAAGTGACTAGAGGATAAGGGAGATTTTGAATCTCTGCACACACTTTTGGACACTGGACACTTTTGGATTGTGTGAGGCCCAATGAATATCTGAGCGCTATGTGACAGGCTCGATGGCACAGCTGTGACCAAAGTGACTAGAGGATAAGGGAGATTTTGAATCTCTGCACACACTTTTGGACACTGGACACTTTTGGATTGTGTGAGGCCCAATGAATATCTGAGCGCTATGTGACAGGCTCGATGGCACAGCTGTGACCAAAGTGACTAGAGGATAAGGGAGATTTTGAATCTCTGCACACACTTTTGGACACTGGACACTTTTGGATTGTGTGAGGCCCACTGATATCTGAGCGCTATGTGACAGGCTCGATGGCACAGCTGTGACAAAAGTGACTAGAGGATAAGGGAGATTGGATTGCTTTTAAAAAAGCAGTTTGCAGAGCAGTGGGTAAACAGCAATGCCAGCCTGTCAGGAAGCCTTAAAAGGCAGCCCAACAACCAACACCACTGATACACCACAATATAGCCTCCCCTTGCACTGCACACACAGTGACTGGTGTGTTGTGCAGGCCAAATTGCTAGCAGCAGAAGCAGTTTTATTTTCTTCTCAGCAGGACAAAAAAAAAAAATTGGGATTGCTTTTAAAAAAGCAGTTTGCGGAGCAGTGGGTAAACAGCAATGCAGGAATGTCAGGAAGCCTTAGAAGGCAGCCCAACAACCAACACCACTGATACACCACTATATAGCCTCCCCTTGCACTGCACACACAGTGACTGGTGTGTTGTGCAGGCCAAATCGCTAGCAGCAGAAGCAGTTTTTTTGTCTTCTTCCCTGCCTAACGCTCTCCCTACAGAATCAGCAGCAACCTCTCCCTATACTGAGATCGGCAGAAGTAAGATGGCGGTCGGCGTGCACGCCTTTTTATACCCCCAGTGACACCCACCAAAGCAAGCCAATCACTTGCATGCCCTTCTGAAAGATGGTGGTGACCCCTGCCTATGTCATCACGTTGCCCACAGTGTCTGTGGATCCTGATTGGCTGAAAAAGAGCGCAAAACAAACTTTTGAAACGCGACTTTGGAGGGTAAGTCGCCGACCTCGTGGCCGACCTCATCCTAGGGTCGGGTTTCGTTTCATGAAACCCGACTTTGACAAAAGTCGGCGACTTTTGAAATTTTTCGACCCGTTTCGCTCAACTCTAGTATGCACATGTTTCCACATATTTGTGGTATTGAGATTTTTGACATTTTTCCCTCGTTTAACTTTCTGATGACACAGCTTGCATTTGACAAAGCAAATGTCATCTGCAACGGTGTCAAAAAAAGACCACGCACTGCAAGTCCTGGGAGCGCCCGCTTTGGGTTTTGGAAGAGGATTGCTCCTCACGGGTGCCAAAGTGGAGGCTACAGGCAACCAAGTCTGCCCCCGCCCTCTCCCTCCTGTTTTGGCCGTTCGGGGAATCTCTTCCTCAGAGCTGCTCCCACCACCTTCCTGTGGCTGACGCCATGATGGGTCAAGGACCTCATCATCTACACTCCCCTCTTCAAGCACTGGCTGGTCCTGGGTTGTCTCGCCAGCACCGTACGCACCAGAAATTGGCAACTGAGTCTCATCATCATCAGATGAGTACTGAGGTGTGCTGACAATTGGCACTGGCCCACCCGCCTCTTCAGATTCAGAGGGACAAAACATTTGCGCATCACTGCATACTCCCTCTTCTTCACGCTCTAGAATGCTGCTTGGCTGGCCACCTCTTTCCAAGCCAACAGATTCTGAGAACAGAAGTAAAGATTGAGATGGCTCCTGTCCAGGGCTCTCAGACTGCCTGGGCAATTTGGCAGGTGGTGAAGAGAGAGGATGCGTAAGTCATTGAAGTGGATGCGTTAGCTGCCATCCATCCGACAACGGCTTCAATTTGTTCGTCACGCAGCAGTGGGGTACGGCGAGGTCCTACAAAGCTGCGCATGAAGGACTGTTGCCTGGTAAAAGTGGGGGATGCCGGGTCACTGGTGGCCGCAGCAGGCATCGAATCCCCACATCCTCTCCGTGCTGAATCCCCACGTCCTCTCCCTGCTGAAACTCCACGGCCACGACCACGTGCCTTACTCCCTGCCTTCTTCATCTTGGCAGACTGATAAAGATAGGCAGAAAAGTAAAAAAGGGGGGGCTTAGTGTTCTTATTCCTGAACACCTGCTAATCAGTATAAGAAACACTAATTTTGACAAGAGTGTGTGTACTACACTTTAATATGATCTAATGTGGCCTACACAACTCTTAAGTGGAGTGTGGGTGAACTTTACTTCCTTTTTTTTTTTGGGAAAAATAAAAGGATGTGACCAAAGTTTGAAAGCTATAGTATCACAAACTTTTTGGAGCGATTACAATGCAGGAAGCTAACCTACAATGCAATCGATGAGGCTCCAAAAAATAGGGTGATAAAAGTCTGGCTGGCCCTGAAGGGCACAAGCCAGCAAAAAGGCTCCTCTATCTAATCCTATATAGTGTTTGCAACCAACCAATGACAATGGATGCGGATGGAAGCACACTCATATAGGAGCAAAAATCTGGACAAATTTGCTGCTATAAATAAAAAAAAAAGGACTGTGTAAGAGGCAGTGATGCACGCTGAGTGGACTACAACCAGCGGTGGCTGTAGAACACACTGCAATGTGAGCTGCACTCACACACAGAGAGACCTATCAGACAGCCAAAAACAGTGCAGAGAAATGGGCTATAGCACTGAAAGGCTGCTGAAAGGCTCCGCTGTCCACTCCTTTAGTGTTTGCAACCAACGTATATGGATACGTATGGAAGCACACTATACAGGAGAAAAAAAAAGCAGCAATAAAAGAAAAATGTGTATGAAGCAGAGACACACGCTGGGCGGCCTACAAGCAGACGTGCCTGCAGGACACAATACACAGCGTGGGTCTGCGCTCACACAGCCCTTGCAGACAGCTATTAAAACAGCGCTGCTGGGCTACAAAAATGCTACAGTGGTGGATTATGTAGCCTGGGTAGAGCATTAGATATTTTTGATGATCGCTATTTCTAACTGTCCCTCACAGTCTTCAACAGCAGCCTGTCCCTAACTGAATTCACAGCAGAGTGATCAGAAATGGTGGCTGCAGCGGTTTTTATAGTGCATCATGACATCATTTCAGCAGCCAATCACAGCCATGCCAGTAGTTAACATGCCTACATGCCTAACAGGATGTGCCCACACATCTGAGGATCCCCATTGGCTGAATCAAATCGAGCGGGCTCCTAGCATTATGGGAACTTCCGATTCCGGTATTCGATATGAAAAAAGTATCGGAACTAAGTATCGGAATTCCGATACAGCTAATATCGGCCGATACCCGATACTTGCGGTATCGGAATGCTCAACACTATTTCTCACCCATCACTCTGCCTCTGCATCTGATGTGTCAGAGCAGCGGGCACAATGAAGTCATTAAAGCATGCCCGTGGTTCTGACATGTGCGGCGCTTCACACCACATGTTCAGGACACCGGAGCATCGGGTGGAAAAGTGAGTAATTTATTTAAATCAATGACTGGTGGTCATTATAAAGAATGGAGGACCATGGGGAATGCCCTATACAATGCAACCATTGGGTTGCATTGTATTGTATGCAGGTCCATGGGGGTGGCATGGGGTTACATGAATTCAACCAAAAAATCCACTTTGCTTCATGTCTCCCTTTCTTGGGTCCAGGGTCACGTGTCTTTTTCCCCATACTTTTAAATCAAGGCAGTCCTCCATATGGTAGGGTCACATATGGAAAGATATGGTGGTGTCCAGTTTTGTATTTATTGAGCTAATGTGCTTTGTCAGTCTCCTTCTTAGCTCTTGTATAGTTTTGCCCACATACAGTTTATTGCATGTGCAAATAATGATGTATACCTTCCCCTTGGTCTTACAGTTTATGTTGTTCTTATTAAATACTTTCTACCATCATAAATACAAATCTCAAATCTAGACACCCCTCTCTATCCATATGCGAACCTACCGTATAGAGGAGCCCTTATTTTAAAAGTATGGGGAATAAGACACATGACCCTTGGGCCCAAGGAAGGGAGACTTGAACAAATTGCTGCTACAGGAGGAAGCAAAGTAGATTTTTTTTGTTTATTTTTTTCGCTGAATTCATGGAGCCCCATAGGACTGAATGAAGGGGTCACATTTCAAACCTTCTTATGACATTGAAAGGGAATCAAAAAGTCATATGTAAACAAAATGGCATACATAAAAATGCCAAATCATTCAGCAAAAACAAGCCCTCATATGGCTAATTTAGGAAAAAAATAAAAAAGTTACAGCTTTCAGAATATAGCAATGGAAAGACAAATTCAGTTTAGGAAAATTTTGCTTTTAGTGTTTTAAAAATAACAAAGCGCAATAAACAATATAAATCTGGTTTCGCTCTAATGGTATTGACCTGAAGAATAGATCGGTCTTATCAAGTATACCACACTGTGAACAGCAAAAAAAATAAAATTGCTGTTTTTTGTTTATTCTGTGTCTGAAAAATCTGAATGAAAAGTGATCAAAGAGTTACAGTCATATGTAAAAGTTTGGGCACCCCTATTAATGTTAACCTTTTTTCTTTATAACAATTTTGGTTTTTGCAACAGATATTTCAGTTTCATATATCTAATAACTGATGGACTCAGTTATATTTCTGGATTCAAATGAGGTTTATTGTACTAACAGAAAATGTGCAATCTGCATTTAAACAAAATTTCACTGGTGCAAAAGTATGGGCACCCTTATCATTTTCTTGATTTGAACACTCCTAACTACTTTTTACTGACTTCCTGAAGCACTAAATTGGTTTTGTAACCTCATTGAGCTTTGATCTTCATAGCCAGGTGTATCAAATCATGAGAAAAGGTATTTAAAGTGGCCACTTGCAAGTAGTTCTCCTATTTGATTCTCCTATGAAGAGTGGCATCATGGGCTCCTCAAAACAACTCTCAAATGATCTGAAAACAACATAGCTTTTCAGGGGAAGGATACAAAAAGTTGTCTCAGAGATTTAACCTGTCAGTTTCCACTGTGAGGAACATAGTAAGGAAATGGAAGAACACAGGTACAGTTCTTGTTAAGCCCAGAAGTGGCAGGCCAAGAAAAATATCAGAAAGGCAGAGAAGAAGAATGGTGAGAACAGTCAAGGACAATCCACAGACCACCTCCAAAGACCTGCAGCATCATCTTGCTGCAGATGGTGTCACTGTGCATCGGTCAACAATACAGCGCACTTTGCACAAGGAGAAGCTGTATGGGAGAGTGATGCGAAAGAAGCCGTTTCTGCAAGCACGCCACAAACAGAGTCGCCTGAGGTATGCAAAAGCACATTTGGACAAGCCAGTTACATTTTGGAAGGAGGTCCTGTGGACTGATGAAACAAAGATTGAGTTGTTTGGTCATACAAAAAGGCGTTATGCATGCGCTGTATTGTTGACCGATGCACAGTGACACCATCTGCAGCAAGATGATGCTGCTGGTCTTTGGAGGTGGTCTGTGGATTGTCCTTGACTGTTCTCACCATTCTTCTTCTCTGCCTTTCTGATATTTTTCCTGGCCTGCCACTTCTGGGCTTAACAAGAACTGTACCTGTGTTCTTCCATTTCCTTACTATGTTCCTCACAGTGGAAACTGACAGGTTAAATCTCTGAGACAACTTTTTGTATCCTTCCCCTGAAAAGCTATGTTGAATAATCTTTGTTTTCAGATCATTTGAGAGTTGTTTTGAGGAGCCCATGATGCCACTCTTCATAGGAGAATCAAATAGGAGAACTACTTGCAAGTGGCCACTTTAAATACCTTTTCTCATGATTTGATACACCTGGCTATGAAGTTCAAAGCTCAATGAGGTTACAAAACCAATTTAGTGCTTCAGGAAGTCAGTAAAAAGTAGTTAGGAGTGTTCAAATCAAGAAAATGATAAGGGTGCCCATACTTTTGCACCGGTCAAATTTTGTTTAAATGCAGATTGCACATTTTCTGTTAGTACAATAAACCTCATTTGAATCCAGAAATATAACTGAGTCCATCAGTTATTAGATATATAAAACTGAAATAGCTGTTGCAAAAACCAAAATTGTTATAAAGAAAAAAGGTTAACATTAATAGGGGTGCCCAAACTTTTACATATGACTGTATGTACCCCAAAATTATACCCCCCAAAAAAACCTCTAAGTCGTCATGCAAAAAATAAGCCTTCATACGGCTTTGTTTGCCAAAAGATAAAAAAGTTACAGCTCTCAGAATTTGGCTACAAAAAACATTTTTTTTAGTAAAAAGCATTTTTACTGTGTAATAGCAGCAAAACATATAAAAACTAGATGTGTATTTCCTTTGAAATGGTGCCTGGGCTGTCCCTTTAAGAGAGACTTGCCTGCTGCCCCTGCAAGACTTTCAACTCAGGATCTGTTTTAACTGTGGGTGCCTCTCAGGGGCCACTTTGGCCTGTGGGGCCCCTCAGGGTCTGATTTGGTGGGTGGGGCCCCTCAGGATCCGATTCAGTGGCCTGGGCTCCTCAGGGCTTGAATTGGTGGATGGGATCCGTCAGGGTCCGATTTTGTGGCCGGCGCCCCTCAGGGATCAATTTTGTGGGTGGGGCCCCTAAGGGTCTGATATTCTGGGTGGAGCCCCTCTGGGTACAATTTGGTGGGCGGGGCCCCTCTTGGTATGATTTGGTGGGCGGGGCCCCTCAGGGTCCAGTTTGGGGGCAGGGCCACTCTGGGTCCAATTTGGTGGGCGGGGCCCACAGGGTCCGATTTGGTGGGCGGGGCCCCTCAGAGTCCAATTTGGTGGGCGAGGCCACCCTGGGGTCCTATTTTGTGGGCGGGGCTCCTCAGAGTCTGATTTGGTGGGCGGGGCCACTCTGGGTCCAATTTGGTAGGTGGCGCAATCTGGGTCTGATTTAGTGGGCGGGGCCCCTCAGGGTCTGATTTGGTGGGTGGGGCAACTCTGGATCCGATTTGGTGGGCGGGGCCCCTCAGGGTCTAATTTGGTGGGCGGGACCCCTAGGGGTTCAATTTGGTGGGCGGGGCCACTATGGGTCCAATTTGGTGGGCGGGGCCACTCTGGGTCCAATTTGGTGGGCGGGGCCACTCTGGGTCCAATTTGGTGGGCGGGGCCACTCTGGGTCCAATTTGGTGGGCGGGGCCACTCTGGGTCCAATTTGGTGGGCGGGGCCACTCTGGGTCCAATTTGGTGGGCGGGGCCACTCTGGGTCCAATTTGGTGGGCGGGGCCACTCTGGGTCCAATTTGGTGGGCGGGGCCACTCTGGGTCCAATATGCTGGGCGGGGCCACTCCCTGTCCGATTTGCTGGGTGGGCCACTCTCTGTCCGATTTGCTGGGTGGGCCACTCTGGGTCCGATTTGCTGGGTGGGGCCACTCTAGGTCCGATTTGTAGGCTGGGGTCAATCAGCCTCTGATTTGGAGCCTGGGGTCACTCAGCTTTCGATTTGGCATGCCGGCCCTTTAAGACTCATTTTGGTGCGTCGGCCCTTTAAGAATCACTTTGGCGCATCGGCCCTCTAAGAGCCAGTTTGGCGCACTGGGCTTCTAAATCCACTTTGGTGCACATTCTCTCTCAGGGGCATGTGTCATGTGATGAAGCTAGATTTGCATTTGTGCTGTGGGTTTCGCTTTAAGAGCTGATATTATCTAGCAGAATCTGTGTCCTGGGGGCGCTATGTAAAATTCGTAGGCGTTGGCATAGTAACTGGGTGTGCCTGCGCATATCAATGAGCTTAACTGCCATTTGAATCGACTCAGGGCATGTTTTCCCTATGGCAAAATTTCCCCATTGAAAAGCATTGAGACAATACATTCCAATGACGGGAAAATGTTTTTTCAAACGCAAATTGCGCAAAAACTACAAATCCGATCGACGCGAAAAATACTTAGCACACCACTCGTGAACGCTGGCTTCGAAACTACACCTCAACGGAGTCTGTGCATGTAGCGGTTTGGGCCACATTAATTGCGGAAATCAGCTGAATAATAATAAGAACTAGATGTGTATTTCCTGAAGGAAGTACAGATAGTGCTTTGAAATGGAGCCCGGGCTGCCACTTTAAGAGAGACTAGCCTGCTGCTCCTGCAAGACTTTGAACTCAGGATCTGTTTTAACTGTGGATGCCTCTCAGGGGCCACTTTGGCCTGTGGGGCCCCTCAGGGTCTGATTTGGTGGGTGGGGCCCCTCAGGATCCGATTCGGTGGCCTGGGCTCCTCAGGGCTTGAATTGGTGGACGGGATCCCTCAGGGTCCGATTTGGTGGGCGGGGCCCATCAAGGTCCGATTTGGTGGGCGGGGCCACTCTGGGTCCGATTTGGTGGCCGGGACCCCTCAGGGTCCAATTTGGTGGGCGGGCCCCTCAGGGTCCGATTTGGTGGGTGGGCCCTTCAGAGTCTGATTTCGTGGGCGGGGCCCATCAGGGTCCAATTTGGTGGGCGGGGCCACTCTGGATCCGATTTGCTGTACGTGGCCATTCTTGGTCAGATTTGGTGGGCAGGGCCACTTTAGGTTTGATTTGGTGGGCGGGGACACTCTGGGTCCGATTTTGTGATTGGGGCCACTCTGTGTCCAATTTGGTGGGCAGGGCCACTCTGGGTCCGATTTGGTGGGCGGGGCCCCTCAGGGTCCGATTTAGTGGGCGGGGCCCCTCAGGGTCAGATTTGGTGGGCAGGGCCCATCAGGGTCTCATTTGGTGGGCAAGGCCCCTCAGGGTCCGATTTGGTGGGCGGGGTCACTCTGGGTCTGATTTGGTAGGCGGGGCCCCTCTGGGTCTGATTTGGTGGGCGGGGCCACTCTGGGTCCGATTTGGTGAGTGGAGCCACTCTGGGTCCGATTTGGAGGCCAGGGTGGCTCAGCCTCCGATTTAGAGCCAGGGGTCACTCAGCTTTCGATTTGGCACGCCGGCCCTTTAAGACTCATTTCGGTGCACAGGCCCTTTATGAATCACTTTGGTGCGTCGGCCCTTTAAGAGTCAGTTTGGCTCACTGGGCTTCTAAATCCACTTTTGCGCACATTCTCTCTCAGGGGAATGCGTCATGTGATGAAGCTGGATTTGCATTTGTGCTGTGGGTTTCGCTTTAAGAGCTGATATTATCTGCCAGAAACTCTGTCTTGGAGAGGGCATGTGAAGTTCGTAGGCGTTGGCATAGTATCTGGGTCTGCCTGCGCATATCAATGAGTTTAACTGCCATATGAATCGCCTCAGGGCATGTT
This sequence comes from Dendrobates tinctorius, assembly GCF_039654945.1. Taxonomy (NCBI): domain Eukaryota; kingdom Metazoa; phylum Chordata; class Amphibia; order Anura; family Dendrobatidae; genus Dendrobates; species Dendrobates tinctorius. The sequence goes on along the minus strand of NW_027361680.1, from coordinate 3,057,355 downwards.
TTCTCCGTGGCAACATTTTCCCATTGAAATGCATTGAGGAAAATGTTTTTTCAAACGCAAATTGCACAAAAACTACAAATCCGATCGACACGAAAATTACTTAGCACACCACTCGTGGACGCTGGCTTCGAAACGACACCTCAATGGATTCAGAGCGTGTTGCGGTTCGGGCCGCATTAATTGCGGAAAATCAACTGAATAATATCTAGATGTGTATTTCCTGAAGGAAGTACAGATAGTGCTTTGAAATGCTGCCCGGGCTGCCCCTTTAAGAGAGACTTGCCTGCTGCCCCTGCAAGGCTTTCAACTCAGGATCCGTTTTAACTGTGGGTGCCTCTCAGGGGCCACTTTGGCCTCAGGGTCTGATTTGGTGGGTGGAGCCCATCAGGATCGGATTCAGTGGCCTGGGCTCCTCAGGGCTTGAATTGTTGGCCGGGATCGCTCAGGGTCCAATTTTGTGGATGTGGCCCCTCAGGGTCCGATTTTGTGGGTGTGGCCCCATAGGGTCCAGTTTTGTGCGTGTGGCCCCTCAGGGTCCGGTTTTGTGGGTGGGGCCCCTCAGGGTTCGATTTTGTGGGTGTGGCCCCATAGGGTCCAGTTTTGTGGGTGTGGCCCCTCAGGGTCTGGTTTTGTGGGTGGGGCCCCTCAGGGTCCGGTTTTGTGGGTAGTGCACCTCAGTGTCCGATTTTGTGGTCGGGGCCCCTCAGGGTCTGATTTTGTGGCCGGGGTCCCTCAGGGTCTGATTTTGTGGGTGGGGCCTCTCAGGGTCCAATTTTGTGGCCGGGGCCCCTCAGGGTCTGATTTTGTGGCCCGGGTCCCTCAATGTCTGATTTTGTGGCCAGGGTCCCTCAGGGTCTGATTTTGTGGGTGGGGCCCCTCAGGGTCTGATTTTGTGGCCGGGGCCCATCAGGATCCAATTTTGTGGGTGGGGCCTCTCAGGGTCTGATTTTGTGGCCTGGGCCCCTTAGGGTCCGATTTTGCGGGTAGGGCCCCTCAGGGTCTGATTTTGTGGGTGGGGCCCCTCAGGGTCCGATTTTGTGGTTGGGGCCCCTCAGGGTCCAATTTTGTGGGTGGGGCAACTCTGGGTCCGATTTGGTGGGCGGGGCCACTCTGGGTCCAATTTGGTGGGCGAGGCAACTCTGGGTCCGATTTTGTGGCCGGGGCCCCTCAGGGACTGATTTTGTGGATGGGGTCCCTCAGGGTCTGATTTTGTGGGTAGGACCCCTCAGGATCGGATTCGGTGGCCTGGGCTCCTCAGGGCTTGAATTGGTGGCCGGGATCCCTCAGGGTCCGATTTTGTGGCTTGGGCCCCTCAGGGTCTGATTTTGTGGGTAGGGCCCCTCAGGGTCTGATTTTGTGGGTGGGGCCCTTCAGGGTCTGATTTTGTGGCCAGGGCCCCTTAGGGTCCAATTTTGTGGGTGGGACCCCTCAGGGTCCGAATTTGTGGTTGGGGCCCCTCAGGGTCCGATTTTGTGGCAGGGGCCCTTAGGGTCTGATTTTGTGGGCGGGGCCACTCTGGGTCCGATTTTGTGGGTGGGGCCCCTCAGGGTCCGATTTGGTGGGTGGGGCCACTCAGGGTCCGATTTGGTGGGCGGGGCAACTCTGAATCCGATTTGGTGGGCGGGGCCCCTCAGGGTCCGATTTGGTGGGCGGGACCCCTAGGGGTTCAATTTGGTGGGCGGGGCCACTCTGGGCCCTATTTGGTGGGCAGGGCCACTCTGGCTCTGATTTTGTGGGTGGGGCCCCTTAGGGTCCGATTTGGTGTGCTGGGTCACTCTGGGTCCAATTTGGTGGGTGGGGCCCTTCATGGTCCGATTTGGTGTGCGGTGCCCCTCAGGGTCTGATTTAGTGGGCGGGGCCCCTCAGGGTCCGATTTGGTGGGCAGGGCCCCTCAGGGTCCAATTTGGTGGACGGGGCCCCTCAGGGTATGATTTGGTGAGCGGGGCCCCTCAGGGTCCGATTTGGTGGGCGGGGCCCCTCAGGGTACAATTTGGTGGACGGGGCCCCTCAGGATCTGATTTGGTGGGCGGGGCCCCTCAGGGTCTGATTTGGTGGGCGGGGCCCCTCAGGGTCTGATTTGGTGTGCGGGGTCACTCTGGGTCCAATTTGGTGGGCGGGGCCCTTCAGGGTCCGATTTGGTGGGCGGTGCCACTCTGGGTCCAATTTGGTGGGCGGGGCCCTTCAGGGTCCGATTTGGTGGGCGGGGCCACTCTGGGCCCTATTTGGTGGGCAGGGCCACTCTGGCTCTGATTTTGTGGGTGGGGCCCCTTAGGGTCCGATTTGGTGTGCTGGGTCACTCTGGGTCCAATTTGGTGGGTGGGGCCCTTCATGGTCCGATTTGGTGTGCGGTGCCCCTCAGGGTCTGATTTAGTGGGCGGGGCCCCTCAGGGTCCGATTTGGTGGGCAGGGCCCCTCAGGGTCCAATTTGGTGGACGGGGCCCCTCAGGGTATGATTTGGTGAGCGGGGCCCCTCAGGGTCCGATTTGGTGGGCGGGGCCCCTCAGGGTACAATTTGGTGGACGGGGCCCCTCAGGATCTGATTTGGTGGGCGGGGCCCCTCAGGGTCTGATTTGGTGGGCGGGGCCCCTCAGGGTCTGATTTGGTGTGCGGGGTCACTCTGGGTCCAATTTGGTGGGCGGGGCCCTTCAGGGTCCGATTTGGTGGGCGGTGCCACTCTGGGTCCAATTTGGTGGGCGGGGCCCTTCAGGGTCCGATTTGGTGGGCGGGGCCCCTCAGGGTCCGATTTGGTGGGCGGGGCCCCTCAGGGTCCGATTTGGTGAGCGGGGCCCCTCAGGGTCCAATTTGGTGGGCGGGGCCCCTCAGGGTCCGATTTGGTGGGCAGGGCCCCTCAGGGTCCGATTTTGAGGCCAGGGCCCCTCAGGGTCCGATTTTGTGGTTGGGACGACTCTGGGCCTAATTTGGTGGGCGGGGTCCTTCAGGGCCCGATTTGGTGGGCGGGGCCACTCTAGGTCTGATTTGGAGGGCGGGGCTACTCTGGGTACGATTTGGTGGGCGGGTCCCCTCAGGGTCTGATTTGGTGGGCGGGGCCCTTCAGGGTCTTATTTGGTGGGCGGGGCCCCTCAGGGTCCAAATTGGTGAGTGGGGCCCCTCAGGGTTCGATTTGGTGGGTGGGGCCACTCTGGGTCTGATTCAGTGGGCGGGGCCCCTCAGGGTCCGATTTGGTGGGCGGAGCCCATCTGGGTCCAATTTGGTGGGTGGGGGCCACGCTGGGTCCGATTTGGTGGGCAGGGCCACTCTGGGTCCGATTTGGTGGGCGGGGCCACTCTGAGTCCGATTTGGAGGCCAGGGTGGCTCAGCCTCCGATTTGTAGGCCATGGTCAATCAGACTCCGATTTGGAGCCTGGGGTCACTCTGCTTTCGATTTGGCGCGCCGGCCCTTTTAGACTCATTTTGGTGCATCGGCCCTTTAAGAATCACTTTGGTGCGTCGGCCCTTTAAGAGCCAGTTTGGCGCACTGGGCTTCTAAATCCACTTGGGCGCACATTCTCTCTCAGGGGCATGCGTCATGTGATGAAGCTAGATTTGCATTTGTGCTGTGGGTTTCGCTTTAAGAGCTGATATTATGTGGCATAACTATGTCCTGGAGGTGTCGTGTGAAGTTCGTAGGCATTGGCATAGTAACTGAGTGTGCCTGCGCATATCAATGAGCTTAACTGCCATTTCAATCACCTCAGGGCATGTTTTGACTGTGGCAACACTTTCCCATTGAAATGCATTGAGGAAAATGTTTTTTCAAATGCAAATTGCACAAAAACTACAAATCCGATCGGCATGGAAATTACTTAGCACACCTTTCGTGGACTCTGGCTTCGAAACGACACCTCAACGGAGTCTGTGCGTGTAGCGATTTGGGCGGCATTAATTGTGGAAAATCGACATAATAATAAAAGAAGAAGAAGAAGAAGAAAAAGAATAAGTTAGCAGCGTTCGGATTACAATATAGTGGTTTTTTCAAACCACTATAACTAGATGTGTATTTCCTGAAGGAAGTACAGATAGTGCTTTGAAATGGTGCCCGGGCTGCCCCTTTAAGAGAGAATTTCCTGCTGCCCCTGCAAGACTTTCAACTCAGGATCCGTTTTAACTGTGGGTGCCGCTCAGGGGCAACTTTGGCCTGTGGGGCCCCTAAGGGTCTGATTTTGTGGGTGGGGCCCCTCAGGATCCAATTTGGTGGCCTGGGCTCCTCAGGGCTGGAATTGGTGGCCGGGATCCGTCAGGGTCCAATTTGGTGGGCGGGGCCCCTCTGGGTCCGATTTGGTGGGCGGGGCCCCTCAGGGTCCGGTTTGGGGGCGGGGCCACTCTGGATCCGATTTGGTGGGCATGGCCACTCTGGGTTCGATTTGTTGGGCAGGGCCACTCTGGGTCCGATTTGGTGGGCGGGGCCCACAGAGTCCAATTTGGTGGGCGGGGCCCCTCAGAGTCTGATTTGGTGGGCAGGGCCACTCTGTGTCCGATTTGGTGGGCGGGGCCCCTCAGAGTCTGATTTGGTGGGCGGGGCCCCTCAGGGTCCGGTTTGGTGGGTAGGGCCCCTCAGAGTCCGAATTGGTGGGCGGGGTCACTCTGGGTCCGATTTGGTTGGCGTGGTCACTCCAGGTCCGATTTGGTGGGCGGGATCACTCCAGGTCCGATTTGGTGGGCAGGGCCACTCTGTGTCCGATTTTGTGGGCGGGGCCACTCTGTGTCCGATTTGGTGGGCGGGGCCCCTCAGAGTCCGATTTGGTGGGCAGGGCCCCTCAGAGTCCGCTTTGGTGGGCAGGGCCACTCTGGATCCGATTTGGTGGGCGGGGTCACTCTGGGTCTGATTTGGTGGGCAGGGCCACTCTGGCACCGGTTTGGTGGGCGGGGCCCCACAGAGTCCAATTTGGTGGGCGGGGCCACTCTAGGTCCGATTTTTGGGGGGCAGGGCCCCATAGTGTCCGATTTGGTGGACGGTGCCACTCTTGGTCTGATTTGGTGGGCGGGGCCCCTCACGGTCCGATTTGGTGGACAGGGCCACTCTGGGTCTGATTTGCTGGGCGGGGCCACTCTGGGTCCGATTTGGTGAGTGGGGCTCAGCTTCCGATTTGTAGGCCGGGTTTGCTCAGCCTCCGATTTGGAGCCTGGGGTCACTCAGCTTTCGATTTGGCGTGCCGGCCCTTTAAGACTCATTTCGGTGCGCCGGCCCTTTAAAAATCACTTTGGCGCGTTGGCCCTTTAAGAGCCAGTTTGGCTCACTGGGCTTCTAAATCCACTTTGGCGTACATTCTCTTTCAGGGGCATGCATCATGTGATGAAGCTAGATTTGCATTTGTGCTGTGGGTTTCGCTTTAAGAGCTGATATTATCTGCTAGAAACTGTGTCCTGGAGAGGTCATGTGAAGTTTGTAGGCGTTGGCATAGTAACTGGGTGTGCCTGTGCATATCAATGAGCTTAACTGCCATTTCAAATGCCTCATGGCATGTTTTCCCTGTGGCAACATTTTCCCATTGAAATGCATTGAGGAAAATGTTTTTTCAAACGCAAATTACTACAAATCCAATCAACACGAAAATTACTTACCACTAGTGTTGAGCGATACCGCCCGATATTGAAAAATATCAGATCGGATTGGCTCGGCCGATCTAAAAAAAAGTATTGGGTATCGCCGATTCCGATCCCAGAAGTCCCATTAAAGTCAATGGGACAGAAATATTGTAATTAAAAAAAACCCTTTCGGGAGGGGGGAAGAGTGTGGGCGGTGCGTGGGCGGACACTTTGCGTGTCTGTGTGTGCGGGTGGGGCCTGTGCGGGCTGTCAGTGGTCTGTACGGGCCTCTCGGGGGCCTGTGCCGGCTGCCGGTGGTCTGTACGGCCCTCTCGGGGGGCCTGTGCCGGCTGCTGGTGGTCTGTACGGGCCTCTCGGGGGCCTGTGCCGGCTGTCGGTGGTCTGTGCCGGCTGCCGGGGGCCTGTGCCGGCTGCCGGTGGTCTGTACGGGCCTGCCGGGGGCTTGTGCCGGCTGCCGGGGGTCTGTACGGGCCTGCCGGGGGCTTGTGCCGACTGCCGGGGGTCTGCACAGGGCTGCCGGGGGCTTGTGCCGGCTGCCGGGGGCTTGTGCCGGCTGTCGGTGGTCTGTACGGGCTGCCGGTGGTCTGTACTGACCTCTTGGGGGCCTGTGCCGGCTGTCGGTGGTCTGTGCGGGCCTGCCAGGGGTCTTGTGTCTGTGCAGGCATCGTCCGATGATGCCTGCTACACTGACAGTGATTGACACATTAGCCAATGATGGGACAGTAGGAGTCCCATCATCCGGCTAATGTGTTGAATGTAAAAAAAAAAATATATATATATATATACACATACTACATACATACTACATACTACATACATACTTCATATATAGCCACATGCGGGAAGTAAGCGATTCTCCTGCATTCCCATGGGTGCGGAATCGCGGCAATTCTTTGCGATTCCGCACAAAAGAATGACAATGCTGCGACTTTTTCCGCAATGCGATTCCGCCGCGGAAAAAAGCACAGCATTAGCACAGCATGTGTGGAATGCCATAGGAATGCATGGGGGGCGTTCTGTACACGATTTTTAAACGTTTTCGCAGCGTTTTCACGCCAAAAATCACAGCAAAAACGCTTAAAAATCGCTACGTGGGCACACAGCCTAATAATACATGTCTGGTATCACTGTAATCTCACCGAATAAAGCTGCCTTATCACTTATACCACAAGGTGAACTTCGAAGAAATAAAGATATTCTTGTACTGCTGTCTATTTGTTCATTGTGCCCCCCAGAAATCAGAGCAAGGGTCGGTACACATTTACCCTGTGCTCTCCGGTGAGTGCTTATGCCAGGGTTTCTGTTTAAATCCCCAAAACCATGATTCTTACAAAACTGTCAAAGTAACTGTGTTACCCAGGTTGCATAGATGATGTGGAAATTTCCGCAGCATTTTCACAACTCCCACCGGGGGAAAAACGCATGGAATTCGCATGCATTTTTCCTGCGGAAAACAAGAGTTTTTCATGCGATTTTCATGTGCAGAATTCAAGCGCATTAAAAGCGATTTGAAGCATCGCTTGGAATGTGATTGACAGGTTGGTGACACTTGTCAAACATAGTGTTTGACTATTGTGACCAACTTTTTACTATTGAGGCTGCCTATGCAGCCTCAATAGTGAAAGATAGAATGTTAAAAATAATAAAAAAATTAAAAAATCACGATATTCTCACCTTCCGGCGTCCCGCACAGAGCCCCCAAGCCTCAGCGATGCTCCCGTTCCCAGCGATGCCTTGCTACAATTACCTTTGATGATGTAGCAGTCTCACGATACTGTAGCGGTCTCGCGAGACTGCTATGTCATCACAGGTCCTTGCTGCAAGGCATTACTGGGAACCGGAGTTGGAGGGAGAATCGGTAAGGCCGCGCAGGACCCCAGAAGGTGAGTATAATCCGATTTTGTATTCTTTTTTTTACAGGGATATGGTACCCAGGGCCTGGAGGACAGTCTCCTCTCTTCCAGACCATGGGTACCATCCGCACATGATCCGCTCACATGCGGAAAGTAAGAGGATCTCATGCATTCCCATGTGTGTGGAAGTGCGGCGATTCTTTGCGGAATCGCGGCGATTCTGCAAAAATAATGAGCCTGCTGCGTTTTTTTCTGCTCTGCGATTCCGCCGCAGAAAAAAACGCAGCATTAGCACAGCATGTGCGGAATGCCATAGGAATGCATGGGGTGCGTTCTGTATGCGTTTTCGCAGCATTTTCGCAGCAAAAAACGCAACAAAAACGCATACAATCCGCAACATCGGTACACAGCCTAAGGGCTGTTAGTATGTTTTAGTTGTGCTGGGTCTGTGCTGTTATCATCTGTGTTCACTTTCCTTGATTAGTCTTCTACTTAAGCATGCTCGCTTCTCCACACAGTGTCATTCGTACACTTGCTGCTGCCTGTGTAAGATTGATCCTTCTCTGCACTATGCCTGACCCAGCTTGACTTGATTCCCTTCCCGGACATAAACCTTTTGCTTGTGATCTGACTTCTCTTGTGCCTGCTCCCTGTAAACTGTCTTGTCTTTCTAGTTTTCCTGATCTCGGATCATGAATTGGATTTCATCTCTGTCTTCCCCTTGATGTACTGCGCCATTTCCTTGACCTGACCTTGGATTGTCTGACCTCCCGCTACTTATTCTGTAAATAGTATATATTTTTACTATCTATTACTTCTGGGACTAATATTTACTACAGTGACTCGCGTCACATTATGATTGACCGTTAATTTTTTTTTCTTTTTCCCACCTATGGATCCGTTACGTATTACAGTATGTGTGATCAGGTGGTGAATCTGACTCATTTAGTCAAAGATTTGGCCTTGGAACTTCACAAACTGGCATCCTCACAGGCTCAGTTACAGGTCCAGATTTCTGGTACTCTTACTGCCCCTCAGAATCTCTCTCCTCAGACCGCTGTTCTTCTGAACTATCTGACATATCTTTGAGCCCCCCTGAACCTGTTATAGCACTCACTGACAAATTTTCAGGAGAAAAAGATCAGTTCAGAATTTTTAAAGAGAGTTGTAAATTATTGTTTGCCTTGTGCCCCTGGTCATCAGGGAATGAGTCACAGTGGGTGGGAATTATAATGTCACTTTTGAGGGGGGTCTTAAGACCTGGGCATTTTCCCTACCTTCTCTTGCTCCTGAACGTCTTTCGGTGGACAACTTTTTTGATGCTTTAGGACAGATCTATGATGACCCTGACAGAGTCAAGGTGGCAGAGACAAGGATCATGAACCTGACACAGGGGAACTGCACAGCAGAAGACTATTGTACTGAGTTTCGTCAGTGGTCTTCTGAGGTCCTGTGGAATGATGCAGCTCTCAGATGCCAATTCCTCAGTGGTCTTTCAGAGTCTATAAAGGATGGTCTGGCTCTACATGCTCCACCTGGTTGTTTGGTGGAGGCTATGACTCAGGCTATCCGCATGGATAGGAGGACGTGGGAGAGACGCATGGTGCAACAAGAGGTTCCATTTTGTCCTACTGGCCCAGTTTGTGCACTTGAGGTGGAACCTATGGAGGTTGGTGCTGCCAGCTCAAAGATTAAGGAGAGCAAGATGTCATCGGGAACTTGGACATTGTCTCTATTGTGGTCAAGCTGGACATTTCTTAAAGGAGTGCTTGGCATGACCTGCAGCAAACAAGCCATCGGGAAATGCTTAAGTCTAGGTGATTGTCGAGGAGGTTACTCAGACTTACAGTTACCCTTTTACTCCTCCGATAATGTGTTGTTAAATACTAAACTTCTTTTTCAAAATCAGTGTCTGTTCACATTTGCCTTTATTGACTGCTGATCTGCTGCTAATTTCATTGATGCGGGACTTGTTCTGAAGTTAGGATTAGGGACAGTTAAGCTAGAAAGCCCTATGTAAATTGTAGCCATTAATAGAACACCATTGCTCAAAATCTGGTTCAGTTAATTACGGTGGAGTTCACACTCAAGGTGGGGTCTCTTCATACAGAATTAATCTCCCGTTATGTTTTGGAGAATTTACCTGCTGGAATTGTGTTGGGTATTCCTTGGTTGCGTATGCATAATCCGATTATTGACAGAAATTGGAAAGATATTGTCAAATGGGGTCCTAATTGTATTGTAAAATGTCTGAAACCTGTGCATGTTTGCTCCGTTAGTCTGGAGGGTCTTCTGGAATACCTGAAAGACTTCTGAGATTTTTTTGGATAAAGAGTCTAAGATATTACCTCCTTACTGCCCCTATGACTGTGCTATTAATCTCATTCCTTATGCCAAATCACCCAAGGATCATTTGTATAACTTGTCTGGCCCTGAGTGGTCAGCCATGAAAGTTTATATTAACGAAAGTTTACGAAAAGGTCATTTCTGCCTTTCCTCATCACCGGTAATTGCCGGATTCTTTTTTCTTCCCTGCCTCGATTTCCGAGAATTAAACAAAATAACGGTTTAAAATACTTATCTGCTTCCAGTTATCCCTGATCTATATAATCAGCTTCCCAGGGCCAAATGGTTTTCTGAACTGGATCTCAGAGGGGCATATAATCTGATACAGATTTGTGAGGGTGATGACTGGAAGACAGCATTTTTAACGTCTGAAGGTCTCTTTGAAAATCTCGTCATGCCTTTTGGTCTAATGAATTTTTCAAAATTTTATGAATTATATTTTTTCTAATTATATTGGGAGATTTATTGTGGTTTATTTGGATGATATTCTAATTTTCTCACCTGACCTGGATTCTCATTATAAACATATCCGTTTTGTTCTGCAAAGGTTGAGAAATAATTGTTTGTTTGCTAAAATTGAAAAATGTACCTTTTCTGTTCAAGAAATATAATTCTTGGGTTTCATTGTGTCAGCCTCAGGGCTTAAGGTGGATCCTGGGAAAGTTCAGGTCATCATTGATAGGGTTCAACCCAGCGACCTCAAAACTCTGCAGCACTTTTTAGGGTTTGCAAATTATTATAGAAAATTTATTAAAGGATTTTCTCAGATCGTGAAGGCTCTTACGGACCTCACTCGTAAAGGGGCGAAGCTAATGGTTTGGTCTCCAGAAATGGTTGGGGCATTTGAAAATTTGAAGAAACGTTTTATGTCTGCTCCTGTTCTTCTGCAACCAGACCTCCAGAGGCTGTTTATTGTGGAGGTAGATGCTTTTGAGGTCGTGGTGGGGGCTGTATTGTCTCAAGGTCCTGAGACTTTAACTAACCTGTGACCATGTGCCTTCTTCTCTAAAAAAAATTTCTCCTGCTGAAAGAAACTATGATGTGGGTAATTGGGTGTTGCTTGCTGTCAAGTTGGCTTTTGAAGAGTGGAGGCATTGTTTTTGGAGGGAGCCGTTCATCCAGTCACCATGGTGACAGATCACAAAAATCTAGCTTATATTGAATCTGCCAAGTGGTTGACACCTAGACAGGCCCAATTGTCTTTTTTTTTATGATTTAATTTTTCTATTACGTTCAAACCAAAGTCTAAGAACGTGAGGGCGGATGCCCTGTCTCATAGTCTTGATTCTGTGTCTTCTCCAGAACCTCCTTCCTCCATTCTTCCTCAGGGAATTGTTGTGGCAATGGTTTTCTCTGAGCTGGAAGCTGAAATCTGTACTTCTCAGTCCTTGGCTCCTTCCAATACCCCTGAAAGCAAGCTGTTTGTCCTTGTGTATCTCAGATTGCACCTTTTGCAAGAATTCCATGATTCTGTGTTGAGTGGTCATCCTGGGGTCACTGCCTTCCAGATGGCCATTGCTAGACTCTTTTGGTAGTCCGCTATGCATAAGGATATTACAGACTTTGTGTCTGCTTGTGAAACTTGTACACACACCAAAGTACAGCTTTGTCGGCCAGCAGGGGAATTGGCTCCTTTGCCAATTCTGGAAAGACCAAGGACTCATTTGTCCATGGATTTTATTTCAGATTTACGGCTGTTTGAGGCGATGACTGCTATTTGGGTGGTAGTCAATCGCTTCAGCAAACAAGCTCACTTTGTCGCATTATCTGGGTTACCCAATGCTGAAACTCTCTCCAAACTGTTTATTATTCAGGTGGTATGATTGCATGGGATTCCTCTAAATATTATATCTGATAGGGGTATACAATTCGTCTCTACATTTTGGAGGGCTTTCTGCAGAAAATAACACCTTTTCTCCGAGTGTTTAGTTTCTGTTGTTCTTGTTTCAGTCTTTTCAGGGTAACAGGTGTTTTTGTTTTCATTTACTCATTTGTCTGCCCTATTAACTTTCAGGTTCAGCTTTATATACTTTCCCCCTGCTTGTATTTCCTTCTGGTAATAGTCTCATTTGGATATCCAGCCATACTGCGGTAGATTAAGCAGTCAGTGAAAGACCAGCTAGGTTTTTTCTTTCTGCTGCTTTTATTCTTTACCCTGTACCTAGCTTCTCCTTTTTAGGAAGGACAGTAGGCAGCATATTCTCTAAAAATATATACTTAATCCTTTATTTTGTGGATTGTTTTACTCACTCTGGAATCTTTTTATATTTCAGCACAGTTTCCCTTCTGTAGGTAATTTGCATTCTGCTCTGCCCTCCAGTTCTTTAAGAGGAACTTACAGCACTCAACAGGCCTTTCAGGCTTTATAGATCTGAGTTGCCATACTCTAGTCTGTGGTTAGGGATATTTCAGCTCACACAGGAGCCACTAGGAACTGGATGGTCAGGATCTCTTGTCTGTACAGGAACCAGCAGGGTCAGTTTCAATTTTTTGTGTGTTACCTACTTTCCAGCGTGAGTTGCTACACTATCATAATAATAGCTCAATGTAGAATATAAGTATGTAATCACAGCTTTATACTAAAAACAATCAAAAAAAGCTATGTACCTCAAAATATTACAAAAAAAACCTCCTAATGTGTCTTGCACAAAACCACACCCACTCAGGTCCATTATCTGTCACTGGAAACATAGGGGTTCCCACATTAATAGCAGAACAAAGACTCTGGAAAAGTGACATCTCCTACACCCCCTCAAACAAAATCCATTGAAATCTGCGCTCCCAAATCCAAATGCCCCTTCCTTCTGAGCCCCACTGTGTCTAAACCACAGTAAGTAGCCATATCTTTGGCATTACTGTAGCAGGGAGAGCCCAATTAACACTTTAAAGGGTGCATGTCATCAGAAGCACAAGTTGTGCAAAATATATGGGGGCGCTATAATATAATAGGAGCTCTACACTGTATGGGGGAACAATGTATGGGCACTAAACATTGCATTGCATATTTGCTATTTTCCAGAATAAACTATAGCATAGAAGATATTAGAAAATAGTCACTGCAGCCTTAGATTAATTAATTGAGATGTGCAATTTCTACAATGTGGATCACTTTTGTTTTTTTTTCTGTAGTTCTGTTACCTTAGGGTCGCTACAAATGTTACCTGTAAACCAAGCTAGCAAAATCTGTGTTTCAAAAGCCAAACAACGCTCTTGCCTTCTCAACCCTGATGTGTGGTTATACAGCAGTTTCTGATAACATAAAGAGCATTACAGTGTTCCCATAAAAGAGCACAATAAATTGTAGGGGTCCAGTTTCACCTATTAACCCTTGTGTAACTGACAAATTTGCAGCAAATAAAAATAATTATATTTTGAACTCAAAATAGTTATATTTCCATTTTCCAATGTTCTAAAATTATGTAAGGTACTTGGTTCAAAATATTTACTACACCCCCAGATGAAATCCTTAAGCAAAGAAGTTTCTGTGGCACCCCTGAGGGTCCAGTCACCACAGAGGTACTGCACCTCACCCAGAGGTGTGGTGCCCCACATCCAGGTAAGATGAGTGCACCTGACCAGATTCCAACACCCACATCCCACACACATCAGTTGTGTAGAAGAAGGTGAGTGCACCCGACCAGATTCCAACACCCACATCCCACACACATCAGTTGTGTAGAAGAGCACCCTTTATGGCTCCATGCTTGGAACACAAAGAGTGCTGGGAGGTGGGCGGAGCTTAGCTTGAGAGTGGGAGAAGGATAGAAAGCAAGATCAGACCCCTCTGAGGGAGGGAAGCAGACAGATGTGCTCTGAGCAGCTCCTGACTTGCACCAGGAGTTGCCAGACGAAGTGGACTTGAATGGAAGGTTCTCCGTAGGAAAGATTGGTTCTTCTAGAAACACAGTTGGAAAGTGTATCCGGTGGGTCTTGTTCCATGCTGACCACCGTCAGGTGGAGGAAGGAACCAGACTGGTCACATAGGGAATGGCCCCTAGCCTAGATCGCATTCTTCAGGGTACCACTAGAAAGCCGATAGCTTTGGTTACTTTATGGACCACCTCCCCTACCACAGTTAGTCCGACTGGAAAGGCGCTATATAGAATCAGAGAAACGGTGAGGTGTTGTCTGAGCTGGATTCGCAGCTGCTGGTCCAGAACGATAACTGTGAAGTGCTGGAGTGGAAGGAAGGAGTTTAACCTCTTAAGCCCCAAGGGTGGTTTGCACGTTCATGACCGGGCCAATTTTTACAATTCTGACCACTGTCCATTTATGAGGTTATAACTCTGAAACGCTTCAATGGATCCCGGTGATTCTGACAATGTTTTCTCATGACATATTGTACTTCATGTTAGTGGTAAAATTTAATTCATATAACTTGTGTTTATTTGTGAAAAAAACGGAAATTTGGCGAAAATTTTGAAAATTTCGCAATTTTCCAAATTTGAATTTTTATGCCCTTAAATCACAGAGATATGGCACACAAAAAACTTAATAAATAACATTTTCCACATGTTTACTTTACATCAGCACAGTTTTGGAACCAAAATTTTTTTGTTAGGAAGTTATAAGGGTTAAAAATTGACCAGCGATTTCTCATTTTTGCAACACCATTTTATTTTTACGGACCACATCACATTTGAAGCCACTTTGAGGGGTCTATATGATAGAAAATACCCAAAAGTGACACCATTCTAAAAACTGCACACCTTAAGGTGCTCAAAACCACATTCAAGAAGTTTATTAACCCTTTGCGTCACAGGAATTTTTTGAATATTTAAAAAAAATGAACATTTAACTTTTTTTCACAAAAAAAATACTTCAGGTTCAATTTTTTTTATTTTACCAAGGGTAACAGGAGAAATTGGACTGCAAAAGTTATTGTGCAATTTTTCCTGGGTACGCTGATACCTGATATGTGGGGGGGAACCACTGTTTCAGCGCATGGCAGACCTCAGAAGGGAAGGAGCGCCATTTGACTTTTTCAATGCAAAATAGGCTGGAATTCAGATCGGACGCCATGTCACGTTTGGAGAGCCCCTGATGTACCTAAACAGTGGAAACCCCCCACAAGTGACCCCATTTTTGAAACTAGACCCCCCCAAGGAACTTATCTAGATATGTGGTGAGAACTTTGAACCCACAAGGGCTTCACAGAAGTTTATAACGTCCAGCGGTACAATTAAAAAATCATATTTTTTCCACAAAAATGATCTTTTCACTCCCAATTTTTATTTTTCCAAGGGTAACAGGACCCTAAATGTTATTGTGCAATTTGTCCTGAGTACGCTGATACCCCATATGTGAGTGTAAATGACTATTTGGGTGCATGGCAGTGCTTGGAAGGGAAGCAGCGCCATTTGACGTTTTTGGCTGGAATTGAGATCAGACACCATGTCGCGTTTGGAAAGCCCCTGATGTACCAAAACAGTAGAAAGCCCCCACAAATGACACCGCTTTGGAAACTAGACCCCCCAAGGAACTTATTTAGATGTGTGGTGAGCACTTTGAACCCCCCAGTGCTTCACAGAAGTTTATAACGCCCGGGCTTGAAAATAAAAAAATTGTATTTTTTCCACAAACATTATCTTTTAGTCACCAATTTTTTTATTTTCCCAAGGGTACAAGGAGAAATTGGACCACAAAAGTTGTTGTCCAATTTGTCCTGAGTACTCTGATACCCCATATGTGGGAGAAAACTACTGTATGGGCACACGTCGGGGCTCGGAAGGGAAGTAGTGATGTTTTGGAATGCAGACTTTGATGGAATGGTCTGCGGGTGTCATGTTGCTTTTGGAGAGCCCCTGATGTACCTAAACAGTGGAAACCCCCCACAAATGACCCCATTTTGGAAACTAGACCCCCTAAGGAACCTTATCTAGATGTGTGGTGAGCACTTTGAACCCCCAAGGGCTTCACATAAGTTTATAATGCCCAGGCATGAAAATAAAAAAATCGTATTTTTTCCACAAACATGATCAATTAGTCTCCAATTTTTTTATTTTCCCAAGGGCAACAGGAGAAATTGGACCACAAAAGTTGTTGTCCAATTTGTCCTGAGTACTCTGATACCTCATATGTGGGAGAAAAGTACTGTATGGGCACACGTCGGGGCTCGGAAGGGAAGTAGTGACGTTTTGGAATGCAGACTTTGATGGATTGGTCTGCGGGTGTCATGTGCGTTTGGAGAGCCCCTGATGAACCTAAACTATTGAAACTCCCCACAAGTGACCACATTTTGGAAACTAGACCCCCCACTAAACTTATCTAGATGTGTGGTGAGCACATTTTTTTCCACAAAAATGATATTTTTGCCCCCAATTTTTTATTTTCCTAATGGTAACAGGAGAAATTGGACACCAAAAGTTGTTTTGCAATTTGTCCTGAGTAGGCTGATACCCTATATGTGGGGGTAAAACACTGTTTGGGTGCATGGCAGAGCTTGGAAGGGAAGGAGCACCATTTGACTTTTTCAACGCAGAATTGGCTGGAATTGAGATCAGACACCATGTTGCATTTGGAGAGCACCTGATGTGCCCAAACAGTGGAAACCCCCCAATTATAACTCCAACCCTAACCCCAACACACCCCTAACCCTAATCTCAGCCCTAGCCCTAATCCTAGCCCTAACCCTAGCCCTAACCCTAACCCTAGCCCTAACCCTAATGGGAAAATGGAAATAAATACATTTTTTTAATTTTATTATTTTTCCCTAACTAAGGGGGTGATAACGGGGGGTTTGATTTACTATTTATGGCGGTTTTTATGTTTGGCAGCTGTCGCACGCTAAAAGACGCTTTTTATTGTAAAGATAGTTTTTGCATCACCACATATTGAGAGCTATAATTTTTCCGTATTTTGACCCACCGAGTCATGTGAGGTCTTATTTTTTGCGGGACGAATTGTCATTTTTATTGGTACCATTTTCGGGCACGTGACATTTTTTGATCGCTTTTTATTCCAATTTTTGGGACGCAGAATGAACTAAAACCAGCGTTTCATGAATTTCTTTTGGGGGGGTGCGTTTACACCGTTCCGCGTGCGGTAAAATTGATAAAGCGGTTTTATTCTTCGGGTCAGTACGGTTACAGCGATACCTCATTTAGGTCTTTTTTTTATGTTTTGTCAGTTTTATGCAATGAAAACTATTTTATATAAAAAATAATTCTTCTTGTATTGGTTTATTCTGCGAGCTATAACTTTTTAATTTTTTTACGGATGATGCTGTATGGTGGCTCGTTTTTTGAGGGACAAGCTGACATTTTCAGCGGTACCATGGATATTTATATGCGTCTTTTTGATCGCACGTTATTGCACTTTTTGTTCGGTGGTATGCTAAATCATTATTTTTGCTTTGTTTTTTATTTTTTAAGGGATTCGTTAAAGGGGTTAACTAATGGGACAGTTTTATAGGGCTGGTCGTTACGGACGCGGTGATACCAAATATGTGTACTTTTATTTATTTTTTTTTTTCAAAAAAAGAATTTATTGGGGAATATTTTTTTTTTTACTAATTTATTTAGCGATTTTTAAAAAATTATTTTTACACTTTTTTTTTTTTTTAACTCTATTACATTGTCCCAGGTGGGACATCACTGTCCTGTGACAGATCGCTGATCTGTCACATCACAGATCACTGTGACAGATCAGCGATCTGTCACAGGCACTGCTGCAGACTTCCTTATGCCTGCGCTTTGCAGGCAGTGAGCAAGTCAGCTCCCTACAGGCCCCCGAAGGTCCCCGTCGCCATCTTGGATCCGGGGGCCTGTAGGGAAAGAGCCCCCCCGCAGCAGCGCTGCACATTGCGCTGCCGTGGGGGGCTCAGGGAAGCACGGAGGGAGCCCCCTCCTTGCCGATGCTTCCCTTTAACCCCTGGTACACCGCAATTGTGTTTGATCGCGGTGTACAAGGGGTTAACATCTCGTGTGCGGTCCGTGACCACCCCTGACACATTGTGCCGGGTGTCAGCTGTGATAATCAGCTGACACCTGGCCACGATCAGCGGCGCTCACCACGTGGGCTCCGCTGATCGCTATGACGTACTATCCCGTCCCTGGGAATGAAGTCCCAGGGCACATGGACGGGATATTACATCTGCTGGCAGAAAGGGGTTAAGCAGCAAATTGTTTGGTAACGGCTAGGAAAGATACACACTGACAGGGAAAGCTGAAAAGGTGCATTTCATCTTATGTGGAAGTTGGCTGGACTCCTCACCTGGAGAACTCAGCATTGAAGCGGGCATCTGTGTGCACCAGAACTGTGAGTAAAGTCCATTGAACTACATGCAATTGTGTCTTCCACGTTCCTTTCGACCCTCGCACCCAGCTCTGCTACATTCTCCACTCCTCACTTCCTCACCATCTACCAACTCACGTCATCTGCCCTGAGACTACTGCTCTACCTGTGGAGAGCTTCTACACCTCAGCTGCACCACAACATCTGTCCCAGAGAAGCAACACTGCAGCGCTGGTCAATCTGACCAGAAACCACAGGTGACATCACGAATCACTTCATAAACTCTATCCCCATTAATTCTACCCCTTTTACATGACCGCCTGAGGCCACGGACCAGGTCACTGCCACTGTCACATTTCCCCATTGAAGTTAACGGGCCCAGCGCCGAGTATCCCACTGCCTCCGGGGCACGTCATTTCCAATGTGCGATCACCTACGGTGGTTACTCTTGATCTGGCACCTTAGGGGCTCTGCTAATGAAGCGCGCAATCTTTTCAAATGGAATTCGCTTTCTAAAAGCCAAATAGCACTCCTTCCCATCCAGCCCCTGATGTGTGCTCAAAGAGTATTGTGCAACCACATTTGGAGTACTGCAATACTCAGTAAAAATCACAAGTTATGGGGTTCGTTTTCTCCTATTACCTCTTGTTTAAATTATTAATTTGGTGCTAAAACATTATTTTAGTGGAAAAAATCTAAATCTACATCTAAATATTATACAATTTTGTGTAGGTTAAAAATCTAGTTTCCAAAATGGGGCACTTGTGTGAGGTTTCTACTGTTTTCCCATGCCAGTGGCTCTGCAAAGGAGACATAGCATTCACAATCTATCCCAGACGATTTTCCACTAAAAAAAATCAAATAGCTCTCTTTCCTTAAAAAACTGTGTAACAAATTATGGTTTCTGTTTTTCCCTTATTATCCATTGTGAAAGTTACAAATTTGGGGCTAAAACAACAATATTTTCACACAAAAACTTAATTTTCGTTTTAACATTCACATTTTAAAATGTTCTGCATCTATGAGTTCAACAAGCTCAACACCCCCTAGATTAATTCCTTGATGGGTCTAGTTTCTAAAATGGGGTCACTTATGGGGGTTTCTGCTGTTTAGGTGCCTCAGGGGCTCTGCAAATGAAGCTTCTTCCCTTCCGAGCCTTGCAATGTGTTCAAACAGAACTTTTTGTCTACAAGTGGGGTATCGCCATGCTCAGAAGAAAGGGGGTAACAAACTGTGTGAAAAAAAAAGGGTCTTACCAGCTCACTTGAAAAACAGCCTGTGGTGTGTGGGAGCAAGGAATCACGTCGTCCAGCGTGTAGTTACTCCAGAAAAAAGAAAAAAATTCCAGCTACTATAAGATCCATTTATTGATATCAAATTCTGTGTAGTACATGTGAGCTCAAAACGCTCACTATACCACTGTATAAAATTATACATGGGTGTTGTTTCTAAAATGTGGTCACTTGTGGAGGGTTTCTGCTGTTTGGGCACCGTAGGGGCCGTGCAAATTTGAAATGCCTCGCAAATTCTACTTCAGCCAAATTTGTGATCCAAAATTCAAATGGTGCTCCTTCCCTTCCAAGCCCTGCCATTTGTCCAAGCAAAGGTTTATGACCACAACCGGGTATCAGTGGGCTCAGAAGAAACAAGGTAATGAATAGTGGGTCCTATTTTCTTGTGCTTTTCCTTGTGAAAGTAAAAAAATTGGGGCTAAAGCAGCATTTTAGGTAAAAAAAAATATTTGAATTTGCATTAATTCTGTTGTAGCACCTGAAAGGTTAAAAAAATTCATGACAGCAATACTGAAGTACTTGAGGAGAGAGTTTTTAAAATGTTATCACTTTTGGGGAGTTTTAAATATACAAGTCTGGCAAAGTTCATTTAAATCTAAATAGGTCCCTAAAGAAACAGGCTTTGTAAATGTCTTGAAAAAATTAGAAATTGCTACCAAACTTTTAACCCTTCTAACATCCTAATAAAATAAAATGGCGTGGAAGTGCAATGAGGACTGCGCTTGCTTCTGGTGGAGTACAAAAGTTCTTTATTAAGCCAACGCGTTTCCTGAGCCTACTGGCTCACTTCATCAGGGCAGATTTGAAGTGAGCCAGTAGGCTCAGGAAACGCGTTGGCTGAATAAAGAACTTTTGTACTCCACCAGAAGCAAGCGCAGTCCTCATTGCACTTCCACGCCGTTTTTGCAAATTTGTCCTAGGACCCTGTGCAGACTTGCTGCTGCTTCTTATGCGTTTATGGGTGTTGTGACTTTCTCACAACCCCAATAGGTGAGCACCTTCCTTTTTCTCTGTTAATGTGTTTTTTGATACGGATTTTACACAGTGGATGCGCCCTGTATTTTTCCTTTCTAATAAAATAAAATGACATTTGAAAAATTATGAAGATGTAAAGTAGACATATTTGAAATGTTATTTATTAATTATTTTGTACAGCATGACTAACTGGTTAAAGGATATAAAGATTAAAAAATTGAAAATTGTGAATTCAAAATTTTTACCAAAATTCTGATATTTTCATAAATAAACGCAAAACATACTGACCTAAATTTTCCAGTAACAAAACGTGCAATGTGTCATGAAAAAACAATCATAAAATTACTGAGATTTGTTGATGCTTTCCAGAATTATTACATTAAGTGACAGTGGTCAGATTTTAAAAATGTGGCCTTGTCATTAAGGTTAAAATTCCCTCGGTTACTTAAGGTACCATCACACTTAGCGATGCACCAGCGATCCCGACAATGATATGAGGCGGTCAGGATCGCTGGTGCATCGCTAAGTGGTCACTAGTAAGCTGCCAAACAGGCAGATCTCACCAGCGACATAGCAGCGGTCGGCGGTCGCTACTTACCTGTCAGACGAGGCGATGAAGACGTCCTCCCGCCCGCGTCCTCCACGCGTCGCTCGTCTCCACAGCAGGAAGCCCAGCAGGAAGCTGACGACGAGAAACGGCCCAGGCTGTTCTCGCGCTATCAGCGATAATCAGCAGGGGAGCCGGTCGGAGGTAAGTATCATACATAGCGATATCGCTAGCAATATCGCTGCTGCGTCACAAAACCAGTGACGTTATAGCGATATTGCTAGCGATATCGCTTAGTGTGACGGGGCCTTAAGGGCTAAATGCTAAACTATGGATGGATTGACTGACCACAGCACTATATTGTAGACTGACTGGCTGTATTGTTTACATTAGACTTTGACTAACAGGTGGCAGCATTTACACAAGATTGAGAGCCAAATGACCACCACAGTTGTGGTAGACAATGGGCTGACCAACATTAAACTAGGTCAGTGTTTACCAAGCTCTAGTCATCATGGCCCCCAACAGATCAAGATTTCAGTATTTCCTCAGAATTACATAGGTGATGCAGTTATCAAGGCAGCAGAAATTGCCACAGGTTCTCTTACCTGTACACTACTAAGGAAATCATGATCTGTTGAGAGCCGCGAGGACATTAGTTTGGAAAACATCGGCCTAGACTGTGGATTCACATATCATGAGAGGTAGACTCACCAAAATCTTGACTAATACACTATTCTGGGGCAGCACAGGTGCGTTACACTGATGAAAGCAACCAGCCACCCACCTGGTTGTTGGTTGTTTTCATCAGTGGAATGTACCTATAATGCCCCAGCCTTTATCACTGGGGGTCTGCTGCATCCTGCTAGTGCATTAGTCAAGGTTTTGGTGAATCTACCTCTCATGTTATGTGTTTTTTTATTTGCTATGTTCGCTGTCTAGACTGTGGATTGACCAGCGGCAGCATTTACATTATACTCTAGACTGACCCATATTTATAATAGACTGTGGCTTGAAAGGCAGTACTTTTCACAGAAATAGGTGTTTATTGTACAGCAACAACCAAAAGTATTGCATTTTTTTTAAAGGTGTGGTTACTTCTGTCTGGTGGTTGTGATGCCATTTTCCTGGTGATGAATTGAAGGTGCATGATGTTGTCATCATGCAAGACCTTAATTTTAACCAAAATGCTTTAGAATAGAGGTATGGTCATTTAATTAAACAAAACTGATTGCCAGAAGTTTTGCATATACTATTTACTGATCACAACATAGAGAGTAATTCATTGTTTACAATGCCTAAACTTAGTATTTTGTAGCATAACCCCTTGCTTTAATTTCTGTACCACACCAATGGGGCATTGAAGCCACTAAGGTATTCAAGATATCTTGAGGGATCTTGCTTTATTCCATCTGAAAATCTGCAAACAATTCATCTTTATTACTATGGGTATGGTCCTCAACTTGTCACCCTAACTTAGCCCAAAGGTGCTCTATAAAGTTTAAATCAAGTGATTAGCTTGGCCATTGCAGCAGGAGAGCATTTTTCTTTGCTAACCAATTTTTTACTAAATTGGATGGGTGCTTAGAATCATTGTCTTGCTGGAATTTCCAGCCCCTGCCTACTTTGGTTTTACCATGTGGCAGCATCATATTCTGCAGTATATTCCTTGTACATGGTAACATTCATATTTCCATCAATTCTATGCAGAGGGCCAATGGCAGATGCAGAAAAACAGCCCCAAACCATGACATTGCCACCAAAATGCTTCACTGTAGGAGTTTGGTACCTTACATCATTATGTTTTCCAATTGAGCGACATATGTAGTGCTTGAGATCACTGCCAAGCAGATTGAAATTGGATTCATCTGACCACAGCACTTTAGACCAATCTGACTCTTTCCATTGGCTGTGTTCTTTGACAAACTCAAGTCAGACCTTCTGGTTCTTTGCAGAAATGAAAGGCTTCTTGACTGGAACTTGTGCATTCTACTCTACTGCTCTTAGCCGTCAGACCACAGTTTTGGCGACTCACTTTGACTCCATATTCTTCATTCACTTCATGCGATATCTGTACAGCACTTTTGTGGACATCAGATACTGACTATTTCTTAATGATGTGATCAACTTTTTATGAAGTTTTCTGTAGTCATCCTCTTCTATGTTTGTAAGCTGTTTCATAACCTACTTTTTCTTTCTTAATTAAGAGTGAAACTTGACCTTGAGAACAGCTGTTAAGGCCTGGCGGAACACACCAAATAATAAAGGTGGTATAAGGTGCGTTCGCAGCACGGGGTCCACCGTGCAGAGATGGTTACTGCTGCTCTGTAATGGCGGACGCTATATGGCAGTATAAGGGAAGAACATACGCAGGTTAACATCACCCGGTATGTACAGGGTGAACTCTGTTACCTCACAGAGCCGCACTACCGCAGAACATAAATGCCGGAGCCTGTTTAAGGTCACAGAGCTCGGCAATGGAGGGCACAGAATGCGGTCACAGAACTCTGCCCTAAGGCAGAACTCTCCCCTAAGGACACGGGGTCAGAGTCCCTCTAGACCTTCTGAGCACAAGGCGTCGCACCTGCGGATGCCACTATAGACGTTGACTATGGTGGAGTGTCGAGGAAGTGCACTGTGGCGTGCAGAGCCACCGGTGTACACTGATGCCAGTCTCAGACTCTGCCTCTACCTACACATAAGCCTGGGTGCTTAACAGACTAGGCTGCACAACACATGCGTACCAAGGGTAGGGGTTTCTTAATGAGTCATTCACCAGAGACATTCATACATGCATACAACACTCACTCCACATAGTCTGATAATGCAGTCTATACTAGCACATGGCCGAGCGGCCATGCGACCCTTTTATAGCAGCGTCCTTCCGGGACATTCCTGATGGTCCAATCCAAGCTGGAGAAGGACCTGAGCATGTGACCTCCGATTTCCAATGGGAGATTATCCCACGGGCATGCTCAGTGGACCGAATGGAGGACATAGTCCCTGTGGTAGCTTGATGCTTACCAGATTGTGTTGCTATAGCTGGACCAGAGGTGGCAGCAGCAACCAAACCCACAGTGCTAGTCTGAGCAGAGCGCCGGGATCAACGAGTCTGCTGAGCAGCCTGCTCTGCGGCCGGAGAGGAATGGGAGACCGCGCAAGGCTCGGGATTCCTGCTGTGCAGCCACAGGAACCTGACGCCTAACATTATTCCCCCTACTAGGACTCCCTCCTCTCTGAGCCTCACTACGCTCAAATGCCACAATGAGAAGTGGAGTGCGGATGTTCTCCACTGGCTCCCAGGTCCGAGCCTCTTGACCATGATGCTTCCAGTCCACCAAATAAAACTTTTTACCACACACCACCCTGCATCCCACGATGGCATGAACCTCAAACTCATCCAAGAACAGGTCTGATGTCCCAGCAGATGACTCGGAGAACCGGGACATGTGGACAGGCTTAAGGAGGGACACGTGGAAGGTGTCAGAGATAGCCAAGTGTGGTGGAAGGGCCAGACGGTAGACCACAGGGTTGATCTGCTCAAAGACCTTGAAGGGGCCAATGTAGCGAGGTGCGAATTTAGTGGACTCGTCCCGCAGCGTGATGTTACGGGCGGAGAGCCACACTAAGTCGCCAGGAGCAAAGGTCGGAGCGGGGCACCGATGCGTGTCGGCGGAGACCCTCATTCTCTCCTTGGAGGCCCGGATGGCATCCTGACTGCGATCCCAAATGTCATGTGCCTCCAACGCCCAGTCTGCCACGCTGGAATCGGTGGACGACACGGGCATAGGGACAGGGACGCGCAGATGCTGGCCATAATTAAGGAGGAATGGGGTCTGACCGGTGTAATCGGCCATAGCATTATTCAAAGCAAACTCTGCCCACGGTAGTAAGGATGCCCAGTCATCCTGCCTGGCCGAGACAAAATGTTGTAGGTATGTGACCAGGGTTTGGTTGGCTCTCTCTACCAACCCGTTCGTCTCAGGATGATAGGCCGTGGAGAGATTTAGCTCAATACTGAGTAGATTACAAAGCTCTCTCCAAAACAGAGAGGCAAACTTGGGACCGCGGTCACTGACAATCTTGTCTGGCATACTGTGTAGGCGGAAGACGTGTTTGATGAACAGCGCTGCCAGGCCCCGTGCAGAAGGTAGCTGAGAGAGAGGTACCAGGTGCACCATTTTGGAGAAATGGTCGGTGACGACCCAGATAACCGTGCTGCCACTGGACTTGGGTAGACCCACCACGAAGTCCATGCCGACCATTTCCCAGGGCCTGTCTGCCACCGGCAGGGGGTAAAGTAACCCAGCGGGCCTTTGCCGAGAAGGCCTGTTCTGGGCGCAAGAGACGCATGCCCGAATGTAGTCTCCAACGTCCCGGGCCATATGCGGCCACCAATATGTCCTCTCCAGTAGCTCAGAGGTCCGCTTCATCCCAAAGTGTCCACCCACTCTGGGTGAGCCGAAGAGAGGACCTCCGGTCTCAAATGGGCAGGGACAAATGTCTTGCCTGGAGGCACCGACTCAAGGGCGACCGAAGCCACAGTCCTCAGACTCTCAGATGGGACAGTTAGCTGAGGCTCCTCATCCTCCTCCTCCGCTGACACCACGAAGCGAGAGAGAGCATCGGCCCGGACGTTCTTCTCACCAGAAAGGAAATGAAGGGTGAAGTGGAACCGGGAGAAGAAAAGGGACCATCTGGCCTGGCGAGAATTCAGCCGCTGGGCTGTCTATAGGTAAACCAAGTTCTTATGATCAGTGAACACCTGGAAAGGGAACCGAGCCCCTTCCAGGAGGTGTCTCCACTCTGAGAAGGCAAATTATATTGCTAGCAACTCCATGTCCCCAATGGAATAGTTTGTCTCCGCCGGTGAAAAGGTCTTGGGATAGTAGAAGCAAGAGTGCTTCCGACCCTGAGCGTCCTTCTGAAAAAGGACCGCTCCAGCACCTACGGAAGAGGCATCCACCTCCAAGATGAACGGCCTATCTACATCGAGACAATGTAGAATGGGAGCGTTAGCAAAGTGGGACTTGATAGAGGAAAAGGCCTTGGAGACCTGTTCTGACCATACAGTAACTTGAGGTTTGCTCCCTTCTTGGTGAGGGCCACCAAGGGAGCTACCAAGGTTTTGAAGTGGGGAATGAACTGGCGGTAGTAGTTCATAAACCCCAGAAAGCGCTGCACCGCTTTGAGGGAGTGGGATTCCTGTCAGTCCATTACTGCCTACAGTTTGGCAGGATCCATAGCCAAACCCTGGGCAGAGACAATATAGCCCAGGAAAGGAAAGGACTCCTGCTCAAACAGACATTTCTCCAACTTGGCGCAGAGGGAGTTAGCTCGCAAGCGGGCGAAAACTTTGCCAACCTCTCTCCAGTGGGAATCCATATTTGGAGAAAAGATGAGGATGTCATCCAGAGAGACAACCACCGAAGTGGAGAGCATATCCCGAAAGATACCAGTGACAAAGTCCTGGAAGACAGCCGGCGCATTACAAAGACCAAAGGGCATGACCAGATACTCATAATGGCCATCCCTGGTGTTAAACGCTGTCTTCCATTCGTCCCCCTCATGGATGCGTATCAGGTTTTAGGCCCCCCGCAGATCTAATTTGTTGAAAACTCTCGCTCCTCGTAATCTATCAAACAGTTCCGATATCAGGGGGAGAGAATACTTATTCTTAATGGTGATAACATTAAGACCCCTGTAATCAATGCAGGGACGCAGTTCTCCATTCTTCTTCTGGATGAAGAAGAATCCCGCCCCCACTGGTGACATTGACTTCCTAATGAATCCTCTTGCCAGATTCTCCCTGATGTATTGAGACATGGCCTCTGTCTCCGGGAGAGATAAGGGGTAGACTCAACCCCTGGGAGGCTCAGCACCCGGCAAGAGGTCAATAGGACAGCATACTGTCGATGGTGTTTGGGCAGCGAGGAAAGATCTGCGGGGACCTCGGTGGAGGCAACCTGAATGCACTCCCTCAGACATCTACCCTCAAATGATTTACTCCAACCAAGAATTCTCCCAGAGCACCACTCTATATGGGAAGAATGATGCTGCAACCAGGGGACCCCTAGAAGGACCTGGTCGATACCCTCAGGCATGACGAGGAGGGATATCGTCTCCTGATGAGATGGAGACACCAAGAGTATCAATGAAGCGGTCTGGTGGGTAATCTGTGAGGGCAAAGTCGCACTGTTCACTACTCTGACGGTGACTGGCTTAGATATCATAACCAGTGGTACTGCGTGCCGTTGAGAAAAGGCAGATGACATAAAATTGCCCTCCGCTCCGGAATCCATGCAAACCTCCACCGCCAGAGTGGAAAAACCAAACTCAAGTGTCCCCTTAAAGGACAGCTTGGAGGAAAACGCCGCAGATTCTAGTGAGCCGCCTTCTACAGCCACTATATGCGAGCGTTTCCCCGGCCGCTGTGGGCACCTGTTGGCTGGGTGATCAGACTGCTGGCAACCGTGACAGACCATGGGTACTCGCGTGGACCGGGACCTGGATCCTGCACGAGAATCCCTCATGGCCTCTTGGAGCTCAGACGCCCGATCAAGAGGTTACAGAAGTTTAACAATACTGGGTGCCAACCTAAACCTCTGGCTACACTGGGACCGCTACAACCTTCGCTCCGAAAAACCAAGGTCTATGCGGGTGGAGATGGTGATAAGCTCCTCCCGTGTGGCAGGAATCTCCTTGGTGGCCAGAGCGTCTTTTACATGGCCAACCAGACCTCTCCAGAACACCGGAATGAGAGCCTTACCTGACCACTCCAGTTCAGAAGCCAGCGTCCGGAACTGGACAGCATAATGTCTGCCCAGAGTCGAGCCCTGCGATAATGCCAGCAGCTGGAACATGGTATCATGGGTGACTCGCGGTCCCAAGAAGACCTGCTTCAGAGTGCCCAAGAACTGCGAGGCACTCTGCACCACATGATCACCACGCTCCCACAGCGCTGTGGCCCACTCCAGAGCCCTGCCTGACAGGAGGGAAATAACAAATCCCACTTTAGCCAGCTAGGAGGGAAATCATGCAGCCAGCAGCTCTAGCTGTATGGTACATTGGCTGATGAATCCCCTACAAGAAGGACTATCGCCCGAGAACTTCTCGGGCAGCGGGAGGGGGGATAAAGTCGAGGCAGGGATGGCAGTGGAAACACGGGAGACAGCCTCCGTGGCTGCCCTCCAGCGACCACGGAAAGATCCACAGCTGAGGTTGAGCTCTCAAGAGCCGCCAACCTGCCCTCCAGCAGCTGGATGTTCCGGAGGAGTCGCTGTTCGTCCGCCATTAATAGCCAGACCCTGGCGCTAGTATAATGTTACGGGCTGGTGGAATGCACCAAATAATAAAGAAGGTATAAGGGGGTCCACTGTGCAGAGATGGTAACTGCTGCTCGGTAATGGCGGACGCTATATGGCGGCATAAAGGAAGAACACACGCTGGTTAACGTCACCTGGTGTGAACAGGTTGAACTCTGTTACCTTACAGAGCCGCACTACCGCAGAACATAAATGCTGGAGCCTGTTTAAGGTTGCAGAGCTCGGCAATGGAGCGCACAGAATGCGGTCACAGAACTCTGCCCTAAGGACACGGGGTCAGAGTCCCTCTAGACCTTCCGAACGCAAGGCGTCGCACCTGTGGACGCCACTATAGACGCTGACTATGGTGAAGTGTCGAGCAAGTGCCCTGTGGCATGCAGAGCCACCGGTGGACACTGATGCCAGTCTCAGACTCTGCCTTTTCCTACACCTACGCCTGGGAGCTTAACAGGCTAGGCTGCACAACACATGTGTACCAAGAGTAGGGGTTTCTTAATGAATCATT
Organism: Dendrobates tinctorius; assembly: GCF_039654945.1. Classification (NCBI taxonomy): domain Eukaryota; kingdom Metazoa; phylum Chordata; class Amphibia; order Anura; family Dendrobatidae; genus Dendrobates; species Dendrobates tinctorius. The sequence goes on along the minus strand of NW_027361680.1, from coordinate 3,028,733 downwards.
CGCCAGAGACATTCATACATGCATACAACACTAACTCCACATAGTCTGATAATGCAGTCTATACTAGCGCATGGTCGAGCAGCCATGCGACCATTTTATAGCAGCGTCCTTCTGGGACCTTCCTGATGGTCCAAACCAAGCTGGAGAAGGATCTGAGTATGTGACCTCCGACCTCCAATGGGAGATCGTCCCACGGGCATGCTCAGTGGACCGTAAGGAGGACTTAGTCCCTGGAGTAGCTCGCTGCTAACCAGCATGCATTACTACAGCTGGACCAGAGGTGGCAGCAGCAACCAAACCCACAGTGCTAGTCTGAGCAGACCGTCGGGATCGACGAGTCTGCTAAGCAGCCTCCTCTGTGGCCGAAGATAAATGAGAGACCGTTGAAGGCAAGGTTCGGGATTCCTGCTGTGCAGTGACAAGAACCTGATGCCTAACAACAGCTGAGTTTTATACTTACCTCTTTTTGGCTTTTGCCAAATTTCACTCTCAGAATAATAAGCTTCCTGACATCTGGTGATAAATTTGGCTTTGCTTTTGCCATGTTTTAATCTAAAAATGCACAAACAAAAAAAATGTTGTCTACCCAAGACAAAACATGCAAAATATTTCACCTAGAAAATGCTGTAAAGTAACACATAAAGGGATAAAACAACGTCAAACACAATTTTAATTTTTATAGCTGACAAGTACAGATGGTCGAACCCGAATAGTAAAGTTCGGCACCCGTACTGAACACCTACTCTTCGGGCACGAACACTGAATACAGACTTCACCATGTCATGTGCATGACAGCATGGCAAACACTGCTTCTGATTGGTAGTAAAATCTTTACTGCAGGTCAGACAGTCAAGGTTCCCATGCTGTCAAATGTCAGCGTGAGCCAGCAACTATGATCGGAGGTATAAAGTTTACCTCCGGTCACTGCTGTCGGCTGATAGGACTACTGCTCCCATCAGCTGACGCCTGCTGCTGCTAATAATGAGAGCAGGAGCAGGTGATGGGCTTAGTCATCAACCGGTGTTCACGCTGTACTTAAATAATAAAAAAAAGGCTTTGGTTCCCCTGTATTTTTGATAACAAGGCATGCAAAACTCACAACTGGGGGCTACATCCCTCAGCTGTCCGCTTCAGCAAGGCTAGTTATCAAGAATAGAGGGATCCCCACTTCGATTTTTTTAATTATTTAAATAAATCATTAAATAAAACGGCATGGGATCCCCCATTTTGACAACCAGCCTTGCTAAAGCAGACAGCTGGGAGCTGATATTCTCAGGCTGGTAAGGGGCCATTGATATTACCACACCCAGCCTAAAAATAGCATCTATTTGATGCGCCAATTCTAGCGCTTTGCCTTTCTCTTCCCACTTGCCCTGTAGCGGTGACAAGTGGGGTTCATATTTGTATTGTCTGGTGACATCAAGCCCACGGATTAGTAAAGGAGAGATATCTATAGGACACCTATCCATTACTAATCCTATAGTTATACAGTAAATAAACACACAGCAAGTATAAAGTCTTTTATTTGAAATCAAACAAAACACACTTTTACTTTTTTATTTAAAAATAAGAAACACAGTTTTACTCACCTAATGCCTAATTCCACCAAAGCCCTCATTCTCCTGTAATAAAACTAAAATAAAAATATATCCCTCACCTGTTGGTCATTCTGTCTCATGCCATTATCCATGTCTGGGGGATAAACAGTTTTTAACCTGGATGGTGCCAAGATGCGACACTCCAGGCTGAGAACCAATGATGATTGAGCTGCTGGGAGCGCAGCATCAGTCATTGGTAGCTCAGCGGTGATGTCATTGTGGTTACCGCTGGTCACTGAGGCTGCATTCCCAGCCGGGCCAATGGACTGTGGTGCTATCCTTTCGGTGAGATCACCGGTAGCACAATGAGAAAAAGTCTCCCGGTGCAGAGGCGAGTTCACCGCTGTTCACAGGGAGAATTTCACTGCAGTGAATTTGAACTGTGGTTAATTATTCATTTACAGCTGATGAATACTCACATCAACTGCTCCTGCTCTCGCTGTTATTAGCAGCAGCAGTAATCCCATCAGCCGACAGCAGTGACCGGAGGTAAAATTTATACCTCCGATCACAGCTCCGCACTCGCACTGTTTTTTGACATCGTGGGAACCGCAGCTGTCTGACCAATTGTGATGATTTTAATGCTGATCAGAAGCGGTGTTTGCTGCGCTGTCATGCACATGACTGCGTGGCAAACACTGGAAGTTCGGGCCCCCCATTCAAGTGAATGAAGTTTGGGTTCAGGTACTGTTCTGGTACCTGAAGTCAAACTTTTTGTAACTGTTTGGTGAACCCGATGGACCCGAACATCCAGGTGTCCACCCATCTCTACTGGCATGCATTTGCTTCCGATTTACTAAAATCACCTGGAAAATGGCATCACAACAACCAGAGAAAAGTAATCACACTTTTTTAAAAAGTGCAAAATTTTTGGATGCTACTGTAAGTTGGATGCTGCTGAACCACCAGTAGTGTCACTAGCACTGGACTTCTGGACTCATGGCTAGATTTTTTTTATAGTTAAGATTTTGAAGCAAGCTCCAGATTTAACTGCACATATGGATACAGTTCAATAATGTGATGGGACACAGGACCATATGATTTCCCAACTAGAGTTGAGCGACTTTTGGTTTTTTAGGGTCGAGTTTCGTTTCGTGAAACCCGACTTTTCCAAAAGTCGGGTCGAGCAAGATCGGCCGATTATAGGGAAAAGTCGGGGTCGTCCCGAAACACGAAACCCAATGTAAGTCAATGGGGAATAAAAGTCGGCAGTGAGAGGAGGACAGGAAACACACCTACAGTGCACATTTGAATGCCAAAAGCATCAATTCTTCTTACTTAAGCTTGTCAACCTTAATTAACTTCATAATACAAGTTACGCACTGAAAAATGGGGGTTATTTTGCTAAAGTTGTGGGGGGGTAGGGCTGGCTCCAGGTTTTCATGTGCCCTGGGCGAAAGAGCGCCCCTTTAACACATACCACAACTCATCATGCTCTGATACGGCAGAGAAATAGCGGTATAGTACAATGAAAAATACTTCACTTTTTACATCTCATGACGAGGCCCATCTATTTCTCCATACAGAATCATTGGTCCCATATAATGTTTGAAACAGTATATGATGAGCTCCACATAATGCTACAGTATATGTTGGTCCCCATGGATGAAGCTCCACTGTCTTATGGGCCCAAATAATGCTCCAAACATAATGGGCCCCATTTCTAATGCTCTAGTGTATAATGGGCCCTGTAAATGCTGCTCCACTGTCTGATGTCCACCTTTGGAATGTTCCAGTGTATGGTGGGCCCCATCTATCATTCACCAGAGTATAGTGCTCCCCAAAAATTGCTGTCCCAACATTGAAAACAATCAAATAAGTCTTCTCGCTAGGGAATCCCTGTACTAGTCTGGACTCCTCGTCGTCCCCATCTTCCATCTCACTGCACAGTATTTCAACCTTGCAAGTGCTGTGATCCTGAGCAAGCAGGGGGGGCACACTCGTTGGCGACGGCACTGGCACAGGGCCTCTGATAGTACGGTGGTGTGTCTGATGGCGGGTGGGCCGAACCTGCACTTTCATCTGCAGCTTCCTCTTTGTCACCGTGTAAGATGGAACTGTATATGGGAAGGGTAACCTGAGTTTCATCAGGGTCAGATTCAGGCCGTGTAGCGTGCGAGGGGAATGTAGTGGTCTGGGTCAATGTACCAGCAGATTCATCGAGCAGTGGCTGGGCATCAGTGCACTTGTGTCGCCCCCAGGAGTACGGTCGCCACAGTGGCATTACCTTCCTCCTAGGGAGTGTGATGTCATTCTTGGGAGCAACGAAGGATCTCTCTAGCAGGTTAACTGATTGGGCGGCGTTATTCCCATGAGTCATGACCCTCCAAACAGCGTTCACTAAGGCAAAGTGTTTGTTTTACGTGGGCAGTATGGTTGCAAAGCTGAACCTTAAAGGAATGTCCAGAAGGGCACCACCAGGAGTGGAGCCTATGGTTAAATTCGACTCCACCTGGGAAACCTCAACCATGCCAGCTACAGAACAGATGCACACATTGCAAGCTTAATTCCGTTAACGAACGAGACTCCGTCATGCCCCGCAGTCCGAGTCCGGCTTACTAGAGGGACACGTGAGGCTCTGGCACATGAGATTGGCCAATAACTGGTGTGTCATGCCCTTACATGTCCGTGGCTGCATGTGCGCTACACTGAAAAGGCCAGCGTTTGTCGCTTACAGGTGCAGATAACCCGCTGAACAACGTTAGTGATGGGGATCACTGATTATTACAATTATTACCCGCGAACGATGATTTCCCAGTAAGTGCAGGTCAACCGCAGTTCCGGAATTAGGCCTAACCGTCATTCCTGAAAAAATGAAAAACTTACGTGTGCAAACCACAGGTGCTGTAGCTTGCTTAACAGCTCGCCAGACGTTCTCACGCCCAGTATGGATTACACGTGATTGCACAAAGGTGAGAAAGGGTACCGTATCCCGGGATAACATGTATGGATAGCGTACACATTCAAAATATATGTCTATATACATCAGGAGGCAGGCTCAGATGGTGTTAGGCCCAGTATGGCTTGCACGTGATTGCATAAAGGTGAGAAAGGGTACCGTATCCCCGGATAACATGTATGGATAGCGTACACATTCAAAATATATGTCTATACATCAGGAGGCAGGCTCATATGGTGTTAGGCCCAGTATGGCTTGCACGTGATTGCACAAAGGTGAGAAAGGGTACCGTATCCCCGGATAACATGTATGGATAGCGTACACATTCAAAATATATGTCTATACATCAGGAGGCAGGCTCAGACGGTGTTAGGCCCAGTATGTCTTGCACGTGATTGCACAAAGGTGAGAAAGGGTACCGTATCCCCGGATAACATGTATGGATAGCGTACACATTCAAAATATATGTCTATACATCAGGAGGCAGGCTCAGACGGTGTCAGGCCCAGTATGGATTTGACGGCCCAGACTACACAGCGGAGGAGCAGGGAGAGGTAAAGATTGCAAATGCTGGGGCCCTGCCCAAGCAAGGGGGGCCCACTCGTGGGCGTCGGTACTGGCACTGGGCCCCTCATAGTACGGCGGTGTGTCTGACGGCGGGTGTGCACCACCACCGTCAGAGACACTTGATTGCACTATGAGGGACCCTGTGCCAGTGCCTGCGCCCAAGAGTCGGCCTACCCACCTGTCCAGGGCAACGGCACTCGCACGGTGTCGTGCGCTAGGTGGTGACCCCGGCCATGGGGGGGGAGGCAGCACAGTTAGGGAGTTTTAGAAAGTGGCATATGTTGATGTTGGACATTCAGCTGATGCAAAAGGCGAAATAGGTCAAGTCCCAGGAAGAGGTGGACCAAAGCAAGCCATTTTTCTGTCACCCTATGTGTCATCAGGGGAAGGTGGGACAAAATCCTTGGAAACCCATGCATGGTTCATTTTAATGAAGGTTAGATCATCCACATTTTGGGTTGACAGACGGGTCCTTTTTTCTGTCAGGATTGATCCAGCTGCACTGAAGACTCTTTCCGATAGCACACTTGCAGCTGGGCAAGCGAGCTCCTGTAAGGCATATTGTGCCAATTCAGGCCAGGTGTCCAGTTTAGCGGCCCAATAGTCAAAGGGGAATGACCTGTGTGGGAGAACATCGATATGGGAGGAAAAGTAGTTTGTAACCATGGTTGACAACTGCTGGCTCCTGTCACTTTCCATCGATGCAGTATTACCAGTTGTGTGAGCGGTACTTGAAAAATCAGTCCACAACATTGTCATGAAACCCCTGTCTCCAACGCCACTTCTGCTGTGTGCACCATGAACACCTCTGCCAAGCTGCCCCCGGCCCGTACGGCTCGTGTGAGAACCATCACCGCTGCTGTGTGCTGGGAATGCCTCAAGCAACCGATTTACCAGAGTTGCTTGTTTATTAGCCAATATTAGGTCAAGGTTCTCCTGTGGCATGATGTTTTGTAATTTGCCTTTATAGCGTGGATCCAGGATGCTGGCCAACCAGTAGTAGTCATCGTTCATCATTTTGGCAATGCGGGGGTCCCTTTTTAGGATCTGCAAGGCATAATCTGACATGCGGGCCAATGTTCCCGGTGTCAATGATGCACTGCGAGTGCTGGGTGGAGGAGCACTTTCTGGCAAATCCACATCCCTCCAGTCACGCACAAACCCTGTACCAGACCTTGCCACGCCAACATTTTCACTTGCCCCACGAGATGCATCCTCCTCCCCTAAGTAATCATCCCCATCATCATCCTCCTCTTCCTCCTCTTCTTCCTCCACCTCGTCCAGGAGAGGTCCCTGAGCAGACAATGGCTGAATGTCATCAAGGATTCCCTCCTCCTCTTCCTCCTCATCAACATTGGCTGCAGACGCCTGCTCCTTAAGGTGCGTCAAAGTTTGCATGAGCAGATGCATAAGTGGGATGCTCATGCTTAGGATGGCGTCGTCTGCGCTTACCAGCCGTGTGCATTCCTCAAAACACTGAAGGACTTTACAGAGGTCTTTCAGCTTCGACCACTGCACACCTGTCAACTCCATGTCTGCTCTCAAAGTGCCTGGCCGTGTATCCTCCCACAAATGCATTATGGCCTGCCTCTGCTCGCACAGCCGCTCCACCATGTGCAGGGTGGAGTTCCACCTTGTTGCAATGTCGATAATGAGGTGGTGGTTGGGAAGGTGGAGCAATCACTGCAGCTTCTGCATACGAACGGAGTGTACAGGCGACCGGCAGATGTGCGCGCACAGTTTTCGCACCTTCTGGAGCAGGGCTGTTAACTCCGGATAATTTTTGAGGAAGCACTGCACCACCAGGTTCAAGGTGTGAGCCAAGCAAGGTATGTGGCTGAGTTTTGAAAGGGCTATGGCTGCCACAAAATTACGGCCGTTATCACTAACTACCTTGCCTGCCTCAAGATGTACACTGCCCAGCCATGACTCAGTTTGTCGCTTCAAGTACTCGGCCAGCACCTCGGCGGTGTGTCTGTTGCCCAAACACATCATCTGCAACACAGCCTGCTGACGCTTTCCACTAGCTGCTCAATAGGGGGACACCTCGTGTGCAACAGTGGCAGCTGCAGATGGAGTGCTCGTACGACTGTGCTCTGTGGATGAGCTTTCGCTTCTGGAGGAGGAGGAGGAGGAGGGTCGAACGCCTACAGCCAACTGTTTCCTATACCGTGGGCTAGGCAGCACTGTCCCACCACCGCTGTCCCCTGTGGACCCTGCATCCACCACATTAACCCAGTGCGCAGTGATGGACACGTAACGGCCCTGGCCATGCCGACTGGACCATGCATCAGTTGTGAGGTGCACCTTTCCACTCACTGACTGCTTGAGTGCATGGACAATGCGGTCTTTTACATGATGGTGGAGGGCAGGGATGGCTTTGCGAGAGAAGAAGTGGCGACTGGGTAGGTCATAGCGTGGTACTGCATAGGCCATGAGTTCGCGGAAAGCTGCGCTTTCCACCAACCGATAGGGCATCATCTCAAACGAGATTAGTTTGGCAATGTGGGCGTTCAAACCCAGTGTACGCGGATGAGAGACTGAGTACTTTCTTGACCTACTCATAGTGTCTGGGAGGGTGAGTTGGACTTGAGAGCTGCATATGGTGGAAGTAGCGGTGGACAGGGCGGACTGAGAGAGGGTTGATGATGGTGATGGAGTTGGTGTTCTTTCTGATGGCCTAGATTCAGTATTTCGTTGATATAACAGTGGGATTCCCTGACTGCTGTGGCCTTGCAACGACACCTCAACATTTGCTGCTGTGCTAACCGGTGGGCTTACAGTGGGGGAAACAATGTAGCGTTGTTGACTACCTTCTTTGTGATCAGTTGCACATGTGGCACTGGAGGTTTGGTGTTGTGTCCACGCTTGCAAGTGCATGCTGGTTAAATGTCTAAGCATGCAACTGGTATTCAAATTTTTCAGATTTTTCCACTGGACACTTTTGGATTGTGTGAGGCCCACTGAATATCAGAGCGCTATGTCACAGGCTCGATGGCACAGGTGTGAAAACAGTGACTACAGGATAAGGGAGATTTTGAATTTCTGCAGACACTAGTGGACACTGGACACTTTTGCATTGTGTGAGGCCCACTGAATATCAGAGCGCTATGTCACAGGCTCAATGGCACAGGTGTGAAAACAGTGACTACAGGATAAGGGAGATTTTGAATTTCTGCAGACACTAGTGGACACTGGACACTTTTGGATTGTGTGAGGCCCACTGAATATCAGAGCGCTATGTCACAGGCTCGATGGCACAGGTGTGAAAAAAGGGACTACAGGATAAGGGAGATTTTGAATTTCTGCAGACACTAGTGGACACTGGACACTTTTGGATTGTGTGAGGCCCACTGAATATCAGAGCGCTATGTCACAGGCTCGATGGCACAGGTGTGAAAAAAGGGACTACAGAATAAGGGAGATTTTGAATTTCTGCAGACACTAGTGGACACTGGACACTTTTGGATTGTGTGAGGCCCACTGAATATCAGAGCGCTATGTCACAGGCTCGATGGCACAGGTGTGAAAAAAGGGACTACAGGATAAGGGAGATTTTGAATTTCTGCAGACACTAGAGGACAATGGACACTTTTGGATTGTGTGAGGCCCACTGAATATCAGAGCGCTATGTCACAGGCTCGATGGCACAGGTGTGAAAACAGTGACTACAGGATAAGGGAGATTTTGAATTTCTGCAGACACTAGTGGACACTGGACACTTTTGGATTGTGTGAGGCCCACTGACGCTGTATGATGTGAAAAAATGCACGCTCAGTACCTCAGCAGTACAAAAAAAAAAATTGGGATTGCTTTTAAAAAAGCAGTTTGCAGAGCAGTGGGTAAACAGCAATGCAGCTGTCAGGAAGCCTTAGAAGGTAGCCTAACAACCAACACCGCTGATCCACCACAATATAGCCTCCCCTTGCACTGCACACACAGTGACTGGTGTGTTGTACAGGCAAAATCGCTAGCAGCAGAAGCAATTTTTTTTTCTTCTTCCCTGCCTAACGCTCTCCCTACAGAATCAGCAACCTCTCCCTATGCTAAGATCGGCAGAAGTAAGATGGCGGTCGGCATGCACGCCCTTTTATAACCCCTGTGACACCCACCAAAGCAAGCCAATCACTTGCATGCCCTTCTGAAAGATGGTGGTGACCCGTGCCTATGTCATCACGTTGCCCACAGTGTCCGTGGATCCTGATTGGCTGAAAAAGAGCGCAAAACAAACTTTTGAAATGCGACTTTGGCGCGTAAGTCGCCGACCTCGTGGCCGACCTCATCCTAGGGTCGGGTTTCGTTTCATGAAACCCGACTTTGCCAAAAGTCGGCGACTTTTGAAATTTTTCGACCCGTTTCGCTCAACTCTATTCCCAACGCATTGTTTCATATCACCTGATAGGACACAGGCCACTAGAGTCCATTATCTTGGAGAAGGCAGGCCTATGGCACAGGTTATCACAATATCATCATCATGAAAATAACTGGATCACTTGCTGCTCAGCTTATGGCATGCATACCATGTGAAACAGAGGTTTGGTGAATACTGAATTTATTTTTAAGTGCCAGAATTATGGCACAATTAATTTTGTGGCACTATTCATGTCTGAGTCACTGTCTTTTTACAATTATTAGGACCATTCTCCATGAAATAATGATATTTTCACATCATCTGTGTTTCACTTATCTACCTTCATTCAACCAGCCCCCCTGTGAATCCACAGTACAAAGTTCACATGTATAGCTGTCACTGGTGATGATAATAATGGTGTTAGGCTGATTTCACACTAGCGTTTTTTAGCGCTGCTCTTCGTGCGCGTCCATGCGCATGCGTCCTGCGCCCCTATCTTTAACATGGGGGCACATGGTCTAGTGTATGTACGCGTTTGTATGCGTTTTGGTGCGCATGCCTTTTTTTTTGTAGTGTGCGCCTAGGCACGCCGGTCGCAATCTGTTGCATTTTTGGTCCATCCGACCTGTCTCAAAAAAACGCATGCGCACGTTTGCGCACGGAATGCGCAAAAAAATTACATTACAGTCTATGGGAATGCAGGAGTGCGCATGGATATGCGCACGCCTGCGTTTAAAATCGCTTGCATTTTAAGACTTAACATGGCTAGAAACTGGTTAAAAAGCATGCGCTTAAAAAAAGCAAACGCATATAAAATGCATGATGCGTTTTTTGTATGCGATTCTATTGCGCACCAAGCGAAGCGCTAAAAAACGCTAGTGTGAAACTAGCTTAGTACTGTAATTTTTGTTTATGTTCAGTATTGATCTTTGTAGAATGATTTGCTTACTATTTGGTGGTACTATGTTGTTCTGTTATACTGTAGCGATATTTTTCCCTTGTACGTGATATTATTGGTATATTGGTCTTGATATAGTGGATTTCGTTCTGTGACACAATGGTGCATATATTTAGACATTATGTAGTGATATTATAGTGTAATGGTCTGGCAGTATTTTATACTTTTATGTGATATTATTGTTACTTTGGTTTTGGTAGTGTTGACTTTCTTCAAGTAACAGTTGCTGATATTGTTATTTGGTAACTGTGAGGAATAACAGCAACTTTGGACCACATATGGGCTATTGCACATTCGGGTGAAATTTTGTAGAAATCTGGGGTCTGTCTTCTCCTATTTCCTTTATGAAAATGAAAATTTTAAGCTAAAGCATCATTTTTATGTAAATAATTTCATTTTTCATTTTTGTATCCCAATGATGTAAACTTTTGTGAAGCATCTGTTTGTCCAAAATGATTGCTACTTCAGTACTTGAATTAATTGAGGAGTATGGATTTCAAAATGTAATGGGTAAATTTCAAAATGTGGGGTTAATTTTCTCCCATTACCATTTATGGCAATGAAAAGCTTAGCGTTAAAGCAATATTTTAGTGGAAAAAAATATACCATAATTTTTAATTTGTTTTTCCACTTTGAGTGAATTCCTGAAGGGCACCGAAAGGCTGGTAGAAGTTTTTAATACATTAAATGATGCAGTTTTTAAAATCAGTTTTGTTTTGTTTTGCTTTTTAGTAAATCTGCCTCTTAAATCACTTCAAATCTAAATAGGTTGGTTTAACAAATAGAATTTGGAAGTATTCACGTAAAATGTTAATTTGCTGCTAAACTTTAACCCTTCTAAAATCCTAAGAAAATTAATAATGACTGGAAAAATGATGCGGTCGAAAAGTAGAAATATGGGAAATGCTATTTATTAACCATTTTGTTTGATATCTCCTATTAGTGCATACATATTCAAAGTCAGAAACATTTTCTAAATGATCTAAATTTGTGATTATTTTCAAAAATAAACACAAGTTTTATTGACCTAAATTTACCATTAACATAAAATACAGTATGTCACAACAAAACAATCTCAGTCACTAGAGAAACATTCCAGACTTAAAACTTATTACCTCATAAAGTGATACAGGTCAGAATGAAAAATAGGGATTGGTCAATAGGATCAAAAGTAACTCGTTTCTTAAGGGGTTAGAGAAAAGATCAACATGAAACATAAAACCTTACCTTGCTTTCTTTTTATCTAAAAGAGAAGAAGAAAGTGTGTTATTTGTATAATGCTAAAGCTTTTGAAAACTTTCTATTAACATTTAATATATGGGACAAAGAGTCCTGACGATAGCTAGCAGAAGACACCAAGCATGCTTGTGTCTTTGTAGGAAATAAAACTATTAAGAAAATATAAAGCTACACTCTAAATTGTATAGAATGGTACATCTAGAAAATTTGAACTGCATTACTGCCATAGAACATTGGTTATGTGTTATATTACGTATGTTAGGCGTCGGATTCCTGACACTGCACAGCAGGAATCCAGAGCCAGACATCCAGCGGTCTCCCATTCTCCTATGACTGCTCCGGGTGCTACTCAGACTTGCTCTGACAGCCTGGATGTTGCTGCCACCTCTGGTACAGCAATGGTAGTGCAACCTGCTCTGCAGGGAACCGCTCCAGAGGCTAAGTCCTCATGCCGTGCTACTGGGCATGCCCGCAAGGTGACCTCTCAGTGGAGAGCAGGGGTCACATGTTTAGGTCCTGTGTCGGATCTGATTGGTCCTTCCCAGGGTACTGGAAGGTCCCGGAAGCACATGGCTATAAAAAGCCCGCATGGCGGCTCAGCCATGCGCTAGTGTAGCATGTTATGCTGTGTGTGTATGGTGATGGATACATGGACTGGTGACTGACTTATTAAGAAACCCCTTCCCTCTGATAATACGAATGGTGACAGAGTGTTGGTTAGTCAGCGCCAGATTGTGGCAAGCTACACGCCACTGTGCCTCCTGCACTGCACACTAGTGTCCGACGGTGTCCGGCCTTCCGGCGCCATCATGTAGCGGCTATAGTTACTGCCGCGCTGCGGTAGCAGCGTCCATTAGCAGTTGCGGCTGCAACGCCACTCGTTGGTCATCCTGAGAGGCTAACAGGCCCAGCGTCATTACATTCTTTAGTGTAAGGCAACTCTGTGTCTTAACAGAGCCGCTCTTAGCGTTCGGGTGACTTTAACCCGAGCGCACTACTTTACCTTTTGGTGCATCTGCCATTGTCCAGCAGCGGTCTTACCATCTACCGCACGGTGGACCCTGGGCGGGGAACGCACCTTCTATTATTTATATCTGGTGCGTTCCGCCGACCCTAACATTACACAAGCGCCAGGATCTGGCTGGTAATGGCAGACGTGCAGCAGTTGCAGCGCTATATTCGGCAGCTGGAGAGCAGGTTGACGGCTATTGAGAGCGCCAACTCAGCTGCGAATACTAGCTGCTGCTCAGACAGTTGCTGAGGCTGTCACACGTGTGCCCGCACTTTTGCCCACGCCGATAATTACTCGCCTCCCGCTTCCTGATAAGTTTTCGGGTGATAGCGCCACCTGTATGGGATTAGTGAGACAGTGCTCAATTCAGCTCGAGTTACTGACTGCACGGTTTCCTACAGAGCGGGCTAAAGTGGGCTTTATTGTGTCACTCTTGTCTGGTCGGGCATTACAGTGGGCTACATCGTTGTGGGAACGTGATGATCCTGTGGTTCAGGGTGCTGCTCAGTTCCTCGCGGCCCTGAAGCAGGTCTTTTTGGGACCACGGATCACACACGACACCGCTCTTCAACTTCTGTCCCTAACACAGGGGTCACTCTCGGTCAGCCATTATGCCATCCGGTTCTGGACATTGGCTTCCGAATTAGAGTGGTCGGACAAAGCATTAGTCCCGGTGTTTTGGAGAGGGTTGTCTGGGCATGTAAAAGATGCTCTAGCTACTAGAGAAGTTCCCACAAGTCTGGAGGAATTGATTGCAGTTTCCACCCGCATTGACCTCCGGTTTACGGAGCGCGGGCTGGAACGTGCACAATCCAGACGAAGGGTTAATTTGGCTCCCACTTTCACCGAGCCGCTGAGCTATCCTGCACAGGAGCTCGTACCCTCTGAACCTATGGAGGTGTCTCGCACCGACTCCAAGCCACCACCGGTGCGAAGCTATATACGTTGCTATCAGTGCCGACAATTTGGTCACTCAGCTAGCACGTGTCCTTTGCGGGTGAAAAAACGCCTACGTCCTGTGGTCATAGGAGGTGGTCAGTCCAACATGAAACCCTTCTCACCCAAATTCCGGGGTACCTTAGACAGTGGTCCCTTCACCTGGGAGGCAGAGGATATCGTGGATTCTGGGCAGAAGGGAATTTTATGTCCTCAACCTTCGCCCAGAAACACGCTATCCTTCAGGTGTTGCTGCCTCAACCACTGACCATCATGGTGGTCAATGGGGCGCATTTGCCCACTCAGGTAACCCATCAACAGTTCCACTCGGGCTTTCTATCTCTCCCTCCCATCGAGAGATCTTGTCCCTGCTCATTTTGCCTAATGGTATTGACCAGGTGCTACTTGGCATTCCCAGGCTCCATTGCCACTCTCCTCATATCGAGTGGGCATCAGGGAAAATACTGGCTTGGAGCAAGGATTGTGAGGGAAGGTGTCTGAAGGGCAGTCTTCAGGTGCTTCCACTGAAGTGCTTGCGGATCTCTCCGCGCTTCCTAAATCCTACCATCAGTACGCGGACGTCTTCTCCAAAAAATCTGCGGAGGCGCTCCCGCCACACCGCCCATATGATTGCCCGATAGACCTCATGCCAGGCACAGAACCTCCTAGGGGTTGTGTGTATCCCCTATCACTCCCTGAAACAGAAGCTATGTCACAATATATCCGGGAGAACCTGGCTAGAGGTTTTATCAGGAAGTCGGTGTCGCCGGCTGGTGCAGGGTTCTTTTTTGTTCAGAAGAAGAGCGGAGAGTTACGTCCCTGCATTGATTACAGAGGTCTCAATGCCATAACAGTAAAGAACAAATACCCTCTTCTGCTGATCTCTGAACTGTTTGACAGGTTGCGAGGGGCCCGGATCTTTACGAAACTAGATCTACGGGGGCATACAACCTGATCTGCATTCGCGAGGGAGACGAGTGGAAGACAGCCTTTAATACCAGGGATGGCCACTATGAATATCTGGTCATGCCCTTCAGCCTGTGTAATGCACCAACTGTCTTCCAAGATTTCGTCAACGACATCTTCCGCGACATGCTCTCTACTTCGGTGGTGGTCTATCTGGATGACATACTCATCTTCTTGCCAGATTTGACCACTCACCGGAGAGACGTATGCAGGGTCTTCGACCGTCTACGGGTGAACTCTCTATACGCCAAGCTGGAGAAATGTCAGTTTGAGCAGGAGTCCTTGCCGTTCCTGGGCTACATCATCTCGGCCCAGGGATTGGCTATGGATCCAGCCAAACTACAAGCGGTGATGGACTGGCAGGAACCCCATTCACTCAAAGCGGTGCAGCGCTTCTTAGGGTTTGTAAATTATTACCACCAGTTTATACAGCACTTCTCCACATTGGTGGCTCCTTTGGTTGCTCTCACCAAGAAAGGAGCTAATCCTAATGCTTGGTCTGAACAGGTATCCAAGGCCTTCTTGTCTATCAAATCCCACTTTGCTGGCTCTCCCATCCTACATCGTCCCGATGTGAACAAGCCATTTATACTGGAGGTAGATGCCTCTTCCGTCGGTGCAGGAGCAGTCCTCTTCCAGAAGGATGCTCAAGGTCGGAAGCATCCATGCTTCTTCTTCTCAAAGACCTTCTCACCAGCGAAGAAGAATTACTCCATCGGTGACAGGGAGCTGCTGGCCAGGAAGTTGGCCTTTTCTGAGTGGAGACATCTCCTGGAGGGGGCTCGGTTTCCCTTCCAGGTATACACGGACCACAAAAATCTGGTCTATTTGCAGATGGCCCAGCGCCTGAACTCCCACCAGGCTAGGTGGTCGCTCTTCTTTTCCCGCTTCTGCTTCACCCTGCATTATCTCTCCAGAGAGAAGAACGTCCATGCGGATGCTCTTTCACGCTCGGTGGTTTTGGCGGTAGAGGGAGAGGCTGAGCCTCGGCTTATTCTCCCGCCGGAGAGTTTTACGACCGTGGCTACAGTTTCACTCGAGTCAGTGCCACAGGGCAAGACCTTGGTGCCTCCTCAGCTACGGCCGGAGGTCCTTGCCTGGGCACACGCCTCCAGGGTGGCTGGTCATTTTGGTAATAAATGGACCACCGAACTCCAGGCAAGGTCATATTGGTGGCCGCATATGGCTCGAGATGTCAGGGAATATGTGCAAGCATGCGTCTCGTGTGCTCAGAACAGACTCTCTAGACAGAGGCCGACAGGGCTGTTATATCCCTTGCCAGTGGCGGATAGACCATGGGAAATGGTTGGTGGTTGGCATGGATTTCATAGTTGGCCTGCCCAAGTCTGGTGTCAGTACGGTCATCTGGGTGGTCACCGATAGGGTTGAGCATTCCGATACCGCAAGTATCGGGTATCGGCCGATATTAGCTGTATCGGAATTCCGATACTTAGTTCCGATACTTTTTTCATATCGAATACCGGAATCGGAAGTTCCCATAATGCTAGGAGCCCGCTCGATTTGATTCAGCCAATGGGGATCCTCAGAAGTGTGGGCACATCCTGTTAGGCATGTAGGCATGTTAACTACTGGCATGGCTGTGATTGGCTGCTGAAATGATGTCATGATGCACTATAAAAACCGCTGCAGCCACCATTTCTGATCACTCTGCTGTGAATTCAGTTAGGGACAGGCTGCTGTTGAAGACTGTGAGGGACAGTTAGAAATAGCATTCATCAAACATATCTATTGCTCTACCCAGGCTACATAGTCCACCACTGTAGCATTTTTTTAGCCCAGCAGCGCTGTTTTAATAGCTGTCTGCAAGGGCTGTGTGAGTGCAGACCCACGCTGTGTAGTGTGTCCTGCAGGCACGTCTGCTTGTAGGCCGCCCAGCGTGTGTCTCTGCCTCATACACATTTTTCTTTTATTGCTGCTTTTTTTTCTCCTGTATAGTGTGCTTCCATACGTATCCATATACGTTGGTTGCAAACACTAAAGGAGTGGACAGTGGAGCCTTTCAGCAGCCTTTCAGTGCTATAGCCCATTTCTCTGCACTGTTTTTGGCTGTCTGATAGGTCTCTCTGTGTGTGAGTGCAGCTCACGTTGCAGTGTGTTCTACAGCCACAGCTGGTTGTAGTCCGCTCAGCGTGCGTCACTGCCTCATACATAGTCCTTTTTTTGCAGCTAATTTGTCCAGATTTTTGCTCCTATATTAGTGTGCTTCCATCCGCATCCATTGTCATTGGTTGGTTGCAAACACTATATAGGATTAGATAGAGGAGCCTTTTTGCTGGCTTGTGCCCTTCAGGGCTAGCCAGACTAGTATCACCCTATTTTTTGGAGCCTCATCAATTGCATTGTAGGTTAGCTTCCTGCATTGTAATCGCTCCAAAAAGTTTGTGATACTATAGCTTTCAAACTTTGGTCACATCCTTTTATTCCCCCCCCCAAAAAAAAAAGGAAATAAAGTTCACCAAACACTCCACTTTAGAGTTGTGTAGGCCACATTAGATCATATTAAAGTGTAGTACACACACTCTTAGCAAAATTAGTGTTTCTTATACTGGTTAGCAAGTGTTCAGGAATAAGAAAACTAAGCCCCCCCTTTTTTACTTTTCTGCCTATCTTTATCAGTCTACCAAGATGAAGAAGGCAGGGAGTAAGGCACGTGGTCGTGGAGTTTCAGCAGGGAGAGGACGGGGGGATTCAGCAGGGAGAGGACGTGGTGATTCGGTGTCTGCTGCGGCCACCAGTGACCCGGCATCCCCCACTTTTACCAGGCAACAGTTCTTCATGCGCTGCTTTGTAGGACCTCGCCGTACCCCACTGCTGCGTGACGAACAAATTGAAGCCGTTGTTGGATGGATGGCAGCTAACGCATCCACTTCAATTACTTCTGCATCCTCTCAGGGCCAGAGCACTGAAGAGCAACCATCTGTCTCTTCACCACCTGCCAAATTGCCCAGGCAGTCTGAGAGCCCTGGACAGGAGCCATCTCAATCTTTACTTCTGTTCTCAGAATCTGTTGGCTTGGAAAGAGGTGGCCAGCCAAGCAGCATTCTAGAGTGTTTAGAAGAGGGAGTATGCAGTGATGCGCAACTGCTTTGTCCCTCTGAATCTGAAGAGGCGGGTGGGCCAGTGCCTATTGTCAGCACACCTCAGTACTCATCTGATGATGATGAGACTCAGTTGCCAATTTCTGGTGCGTACGGTGCTGGCGAGACAACCCAGGACCAGCCGGTGCTTGAAGAGGGGAGTGGAGATGATGAGGTCCTTGACCCATCATGGCGTCAACCACAGGAAGGTGGTGGGAGCAGCTCTGAGGAAGAGATTCCCTGAACGGCCAAAAGAGGAGGGAGAGGGCGGGGGCAGACTTGGTTGCCTGTAGCCTCCGCTTTGGCACCCGTGAGGGGCAATCCTCTTCCAAAACACAAAACGGGCGCTCCCAGGACTTGCAGTGCGTGGTCTTTTTTTGACACAGTTGCAGATGACATTTGCTTTGTCAAATGCAAGCTGTGTCATCAGAAAGTTAAACGAGGGAAAAATGTGAGCAACCTCAATACCACAAATATGTGGAAACATGTGCGTACCAAGCACGAGGTGGAGTTACACAGACACACTGAAGATGTAGGCCAACCTTCAGCAGCACCTACCACCTCTTCAGCTCGTTTTGGGGCCTCTTCCTCCAGCTCACACACAGCTGGTTCGGCTTCCTCACTGAAACGCCATGGAAGAACCTCTGCCACTGTTGTCCAGAGACCCAGTGAAATTCCACCCACTGAACCATGTTCTCAGTCATCAGCACACTCCCAGGCCACTCACCAGTAATCGGTAGCACAGGCATGGGAGAAAAAGCGGCCATACTCGGCAAACCATCCCTGAGCACTGGCTCTGAATGCCGGCATTGCCAAACTACTGGCCCTTGAGATGCTGTCATTCAGGCTGGTGGAGACTGACACCTTCCAGAACTTGATGTCATTGGCAGTTCCACAATACAATGTGCCCAGCCGCTTTTATTTCAGCAGGCAAGCCGTCCCTGCCCTGCAAAAGCATGTGGAGGGAAAAATTAAAAATGTGCTACTAAACGCCGTCAGTAGCAAGGTCCACCTGACCACTGATGCGTGGACCAGTAGCCATGGACAGGGACAATACCTTTCCATCACTGCCCATTGGGTCAATGTTGTGGAGCCGGGTACAGATCTGGAGAGTGGCTCTGTACGTATTCTGCCAACTCCAAGGATTGCAGGAATGCAGTCTGTACATATTGAGTCCTCCTCCTACTCTAGTTCCTCGGAATCAGCACTGCATGAGCCTGTTAGGCCAGATATGAGCACAGGTGTGGCCAAACATCAACAGGCCGTCCTTAAATTAATTTCTTTGGGGAATCGGAGCCACACAGCACAGGAGCTCTGGAATGCCATCAAGCAGGAGAGCGATGTGTGGTTTGTGCCAGCAAATCTCCAGCCAGGTTTGGTAGTGAGTGACAATGACCGAAATCTAGTTGCAGCTCTGGGCCTAGGCAACCTCACTCACATACCATGTCTGGCACATGTGCTCTCAATTTGATCGTGCAGAGCTTTCTGAGGGACTATCCGGATCTTGATGCACTGCTGCACAAGGTTCGCCTAGAGTGTGCTCACTTGCGGCATTCCAGCATGGCAAGATCGCGCATTGCATCTCTGCAACGCCGATTCTGCCTGCCAGAACATCACATCATATGTGACCTCCCCACCAGGTGGAATTCAACGGTACATATGTTGAAGCGGTTGTGTGAGCAGCAGGCAGTAGTAATGGCATCAGGCGCAAACAAGTCGCACTGTGCGCCGGACACACTTCACCACCACTGAGTGGGCCACTATGAGGGACATCTGCCAAGTTGTGCATGCCTTCGATGACTCCACGTGGATGGCCAGTGCAGATGATGCACTATTCAGCATGACTGTCCCCCTTATCTGTCTGCTTCAAAAAACCTTACAAGCACTAAGTGAGGAGGTTTTTGAAGAGGTCGAGGATGAGGAGTCAGAAATGCCATCTGCTTCTGGCAAGTCTGCGCAACGTGCTTCCACACAAAGGCCCAGGCAGGGGACACTTAGTGAGGAGGATGACGAGGAGTCAATGGAGGAGGAGGAACACATCTCTCCAGAGGAGGGAGGTACACAAGGCTCTAGTAGTCAGTGTGTATAGCGAGGGTGGGGTGATGCTGAGCAGGCTGAGATGCTGCCTCAAGCTGGGGACAGCGTTTCCGGTCCAGTTGGCAGTCTGCAGCACATGGTTGATTTCATGCTGCAGTGCTTGTTAAATGACCGCCGCATCGCCAACATTCTCCACACGGCTGAATATTGGGTGTACACCCTCCTAGATCCTCGCTACCGGGACAACTTACAAAGCCTCATACCACAGTTGAACCGGGAGCGTAAAATGCGGGAGTACCAAGAAACACTTGTGCAGGTCATCATGTTCTCCATTCCCCCCGCAAGTGTTGCTGGTAGTGCTTTTCAAAGCAGCCATGTGGGTAGAGGCAGTGGAGGAAGCTCTGCACAAAGAGGTAGCAGAGGCAGTGCCGTAGGACAAGGCAAGGCCAGTATGGCCCAAATGTGGAAAAGTTTTGTGGGACCGCCACAAACGGCTACACCATCACAGACGGCTCCAGTCTGCAGGAGGCAACTTTTCCGTCAGATGGTGACAGACTACTTGTCTTGCCCTGTTAGTGTACTCCCAGACGGCTCTTCCCCGTTCAAGTTTTGGGTCTCTAAGCTGGATACATGGCCAGAGCTTAGCCAGTAAGCATTGGAGGTGCTGGCTTGCCCTGCTGCCAGTGTATTATCGGAACGTGTCTTTAGTGCTGCAGGTGGTGTGGTAACAGACCGTCGCACGCGACTATCCGCCGATAATGTTGACCGGCTTACTTTTGTCAAAATGAACAAGGCCTGGATCTCACCTGAATTTGCCAGTCCTCTTCCAGAATAAATAATTGCCTGGCAACAGGATCCAGGTCTCCTGTTGTGTTCATGTTTCTATGACCTGAACTTTATTTCCTGGGCTACAGCAATGCCCGTTGTTGCTCAAAAGTGCTGTCCATACAGACAAAACACTCGTTCATGTGTAAGTGGGGTTTGGTAACGTCAGCTGATCCCCTGCTGTGTGTATGGCAAAGTGTCCTGCTCCCTCCAAACTCAAAGTACCTCAGATTTACACCTGGCTCCAAGTAGGCCTCGGCCTACTACTTGATTTTCCCTGGGCTCCGACACCACCAGTTGGTGCTCAGAAGTGCTGTACACACAGACAAAACACTCGCTCATGTGTAAGTGGGGTTTGGTAACGTCAGCTGATCCCCTGCTGTGTGTACGGCAAACTCTCCTGCTGCCTACAACTCTGACTACCTCTGATTTAATATGTTTTCTGATTCGCCCTCTGTCTCCACTCTGTTTTGAGTATTTCCTCCGGCCTACAACACCGCCTGTTTCTGCTCTCAAGTGCCGTCTGCACAATCAACACTTGTTCCTGTGTTACCCGGGTCCTGTAACATCTGCTCATCTCCAGAGGTGAGTCCGGCAATGTCTCCTGCTTTGTCTACATTCCCACTACTTGTAGTGGAAAAGTGGAAAGAGCAGGAGACATTTCCTGACTCACCTCTAGGGAGAAGCTGCTGTTACAGAACCCCAGTAACACAGGAACAAGTGTTGGTTGTGCAGACGGCATTTCAGAGCAGCAACTGGCGTGGTTGGAAGCCAGAGGAAATACTCGAAACAGAGTGAAGACAGAGGCCTAATTGGAGTACGTTGACAGTTATTAGTAGTGTAGAAACAATCTAAAACTGCCACCAAGTAGGCCTCAGCCTACTACCTGATTTTCCCTGGGCTCTGACACCGCCCGTTGGTGCTCAGAACTGCTGTCCACACAGAAAAAACACTTGTTCATGTGTAAGTGGGGTTCGGTAACGTCTGCTGATCCCCTGCTTTGTGTATGGCAAAGTGTCCTGCTCCCTCCAAACTCAAAGTACCTCAGATTTACACCTGGCTCCAAGTAGGCCTCGGCCTACTACCTGATTTTCCCTGGGCTCCAACACCGCCAGTTGGTGCTCAGAAGTGCTGTCCACACAGAAAAACACTTGTTCATGTGTAAGTGGGGTTCGGTAACGTCTGCCGATCCCCTGCTGTGTGTATGGCAAAGTGTCCTGCTCCCTCCAAACTCAAAGTACCTCAGATTTACACCTGGCTCCAAGTAGGCCTCAGCCAACTACCTGATTTTCCCTGGGCTCTGACACCACCAGTTGGTGCTCAGAAGTGCTGTACGCACAGACAAAACACTCACTCATGTGTAAGTGGGGTTTGGTAACGTCAGCTGATCCCCTGCTGTTACAGAACCCCAGTAACACAGGAACAAGTGTTGGTTGTGCAGACGGCATTTCAGAGCAGCAACTGGCGTGGTTGGAAGCCAGAGGAAATACTCAAAACAGAGTGAAGACAGAGGCCTAATTGGAGTATGTTGACAGTTAGTAGTAGTGTAGAAACAATCTAAAACTGCCACCAAGTAGGCCTCAGCCTACTACCTGATTTTCCCTGGGCTCCGACACCGCCAGTTAGTGCTCGGAAGTGCTGTCCACACAGAAAAAAAAACACTTGTTCATGTGAAAGTGGGGTTCGGTAACATCTGCTGATCCCCTGCTGTGTGTATGGCAAAGTGTCCTGCTCCCTCCAAAGTCAAACTACCTCCGATTTACACCTGGCTCCTAGTAGGCCTCAGCCTACACCATGATTGTCCCTGGGCTCCAACAATGCCAGTTGGTGCTCGGAAGTGCTGTCAACACAGAAAAAAACACTCGTTCATGTGAAAGTGGGGGTCAGTAACGTCAGCTGATCCCCTGCTGTGTGGAGGGCAAACTGCTGCTGCCTCCAAATTGTAACTACTTCTGATTTAAACATTCTCTGATTTGACCTCTGTCTCCACTCTGTCTCTAGTATTTCCCCTGACCTCCAACACCGCCAGTTCCTGCTCACAGTTGCCGTCCACGCATTCCACACTTGTTCCTGTGTTCCTGGTGTTCTGTTACGTGAGCTGATCCCCCAATGTGTGTCCGGCACTGTCTCCTGCGCTGTCCACCTTCCCCCTACAAGTGGTGGGAATGTGGACAGAGCAGGAGACATTGCCAGACACACATCAGGGGATCTGCTGACATTACAGAACCCCAGTAACACAGGAACATGTGTGGATTGGGCAGACGGCTACTGTACGCATAAACTGGCGGTGTTGGTGGTCAGGTGAAATCCTAGAAACAGAGTGGAGACAGATGCCTAATTGGAGCACGTTGACAGTCTGTTGTAGTCTACAACCTATATAATACTGCCACCAAGTAGGCCTCGCCTACACCATGATTGTCCCTGGGCTCCAACACCGCCAGCTGGTGCTCGGAAGTGCTGTCCATACAGAAAAAAACACTAGTTCATGTGAAAATGGGGTTCGGTAACGTTAGCTGATCCCCTGCTGTGTGTATGGCAAAGTGTCCTGCTCCCCCCAAAGTCAAAATACCTCCGATTTACACTTGGCTCCTAGTAGGCCTCAGCCTACACCATGATTGTCCCTGGGCTCCAACAATGCCAGTTGGTGCTCGGAAGTGCTGTCAACACAGAAAAAAACACTCGTTCATGTGAAAGTGGGGGTCAGTAACGTCAGCTGATCCCCTGCTGTGTGGAGGGCAAACTGCTGCTGCCTCCAAATTGTAACTACTTCTGATTTAAACATTCTCTGATTTGACCTCTGTCTCCACTCTGTCTCTAGTATTTCCCCTGACCTCCAACACCGCCAGTTCCTGCTCACAGTTGCCGTCCACGCATTCCACACTTGTTCCTGTGTTCCTGGTGTTCTGTTACGTGAGCTGATCCCCCAATGTGTGTCCGGCACTGTCTCCTGCGCTGTCCACCTTCCAACTACAAGTGGTGGGAATGTGGACAGAGCAGGAGACATTGCCAGACACACATCAGGGGATCTGCTGACATTACAGAACCCCAGTAACACAGGAACATGTGTGGATTGGGCAGACGGCTACTGTACGCATAAACTGGCGGTGTTGGTGGTCAGGTGAAATCCTAGAAACAGAGTGGAGACAGATGCCTAATTGGAGCACGTTGACAGTCTGTTGTAGTCTACAACCTATATAATACTGCCACCAAGTAGGCCTCGCCTACACCATGATTGTCCCTGGGCTCCAACACCGCCAGCTGGTGCTCGGAAGTGCTGTCCATACAGAAAAAAAACACTAGTTCATGTGAAAATGGGGTTCGGTAACGTTAGCTGATCCCCTGCTGTGTGTATGGCAAAGTGTCCTGCTCCCCCCAAAGTCAAAATACCTCCGATTTACACTTGGCTCCTAGTAGGCCTCAGCCTACACCATGATTGTCCCTGGGCTCCAACAACGCCAGTTGGTGCTCGGAAGTGCTGTCAACACAGAAAAAAACACTCGTTCATGTGAAAGTGGGGGTCAGTAACGTCAGCTGATCCCCTGCTGTGTGGAGGGCAAACTGCTGCTGCCTCCAAATTGTAACTACTTCTGATTTAAACATTCTCTGATTTGACCTCTGTCTCCACTCTGTCTCTAGTATTTCCCCTGACCTCCAACACCGCCAGTTCCTGCTCACAGTTGCCGTCCACGCATTCCACACTTGTTCCTGTGTTCCTGGTGTTCTGTTACGTGAGCTGATCCCCCAATGTGTGTCCGGCACTGTCTCCTGCGCTGTCCACCTTCCAACTACAAGTGGTGGGAATGTGGACAGAGCAGGAGACATTGCCAGACACACATCAGGGGATCTGCTGACATTACAGAACCCCAGTAACACAGGAACACGTGTGGATTGGGCAGACGGCTACTGTATGCATAAACTGGTGGTGTCGGTGGTCAGGTGAAATCCTGGAAACAGAGTGGAGACAGATGCCTAATTGGAGCACGTTGACAGTCTGTTGTAGCCTACAAACGATATAAAAATGCCACCAAGTAGGCCTTGGCCTACACCATGATTGTCCCTGGGCTCCAACATCGCCAGTTGCTGCTCAGAAGTTTCGTTGGCACGGGTACTCCCTCCTGCCCAGCCTGGTTCCAGCACGCCAGCTGTTTCCGGGTAGTGTCAAGGTCTCTTTGCCACCAATCCATTGTCCTGTCGTCTTGTGGCCGGGTTAGCCGACTCTGCGGTGCCTGCAGTTTAAGTGACTCCTATGTGGACTGCGGGATCTGGCACTGAAGGCGGATCCGTAGTGCCAATGGGACATGGACCCCCTGTAGGACTGTGGGTTACGGTAACTGCGGCCGGCTGGCGGCCTGGCTACTTTGCTTTGGATGGGTACCTTCTGCTACCCATCCGGGTGCCAGCACTGTCAGCTGGTTCTCGCCAGAGCCTTTGGCCTAGGTGCCTCCATCTCGGTATCCGAGGTCCAGCAACGTCAGCTGGTCCTTGGTACTGCTTTTTAGCACAGGTACCTTCTGCTTAGTAACCGTGGTCCAGCACCGTCAGTTGATCCTCGGTAGTGCCATTGGCTCTTGTTCCTTCTGCTACCCATTCGGGTGCCAGCACTGTCAGCTGGTTCTCGCCAGAGCCTTTGGCCTAGGTGCCTCCATCTCGGTATCCGAGGTCCAGCAACGTCAGCAGGTCCTTGGTAGTGCTTTCTAGCACAGGTACCTCCTGCCTAGTAACCATGGTCCAGCACCATCAGCTGTTCCTCGGTAGTGCCATTGGCTCTTGTAGCTTTTGCTACCCATCTGGGTTCCAGCACCGTCAGCTGGTTCTCGGCAGTGTCTTTGGCACGGGTACTCCCTGTTGCCCAGCCTGTTTTCAGCACGCCAGCTGTTTCCGGGTAGTGTCAAGGTCACTTTGCCACCAATCCGTTGTCCTGTTGTCTTGCGGCCGGGTTAGCCGACTCTACGATGCCTGTAGTTTAGGTGACTCCTATGTGGACTGCGGGATCTGGCACTGAAGGCTGGATCCGTAGTGCCAATGGGACATGGACCCCCTGTAGGACTGTGGGTTACGGTAACTGCGGCCGGCTGGCGGCCTGGCTACTTTGCTTTGGATGGGTACCTTCTGCTACCCATCCGGGTGCCAGCACTGTCAGCTGGTTCTCGCCAGAGCCTTTGGCCTAGGTGCCTCCATCTCAGTATCCGAGGTCCAGCAACATCAGCTGGTCCTTGGTAGTGCTTTTTAGCACAGGTACCTTCTGCTTAGTAACCGTGGTCCAGCACCATCAGTTGGTCCTCGGTAGTGCCATTGGCTCTTGTTCCTTCTGCTACCCATCCGGGTGCCAGCACTGTCAGCTGGTTCTTGCCAGAGCCTTTGGCCTAGGTGCCTCCATCTCGGTATCCGAAGTCCAGCAACGTCAGCTGGTCCTTGGTAGTGGTTTCTAGCACAGGTACCTCCTGCATAGTAACCGGGGTCCAGCACCGTCAGCTGTTCCTCAGTAGTGCCATTGGCTCTTGTTCCTTCTGCTGCCACTATGGGTTCCAGTACTGTCAGCTTGTTCTCGCCAGTTTCTCAGCCTTCTTGTACCTTCTGCTACATTTCCAAGATCAAGCTTTTTGAAATTGTCTTTGGTAATCCTTATTGATCTCCATGACGATGACCCTGATGACGACGACCCTGAAGACCACACCAAAGAAGACCAGAAATATGACCCTAAATAATATGACCAAGAGGACAAAGAACATGAAGACAACCACCAAGATACAGAACAAAAGACAGAAGAACAAGAAGCAGAAGAAGCAAAAGCAGAAGAACAGAAAGCAGAAGAACATTAAGCATAAGACTAAAAATCAGCATAGAAGAAATCAAAATTATAAGCAGAAGAAGACTAAGCAGTAAATGGGGGTGAGTCCGTTCCTCCTCGTGGTGCCCCTGGAAAATGCCTGCTGCTGCAGGCCAAACTGAACGCGGAGAAATCCTGTTGTAAATCTTTTGTGACAGGCAGAATGTAAGGTGTAATCTTATAACTTTTATAGATAAGTACTACAGGAATGCCTGTCACCAGAAGAAAATGAAGAAAAAGAACAATAGGAAGAAGATGAAGAAATAGCATTTGAAAATTAATAATAGCTGAATAAGAAGAATATGAAGAATGGAAAAAAAAATAATGGGAAGAAGGTGAAGAAGAAGAAGATGAATAAGGTGAAGAAAAAGTTGATGAAAAAAATGCTACTGCTGCGGATCATGAAGGAGAAAGTGTGGGAGAAGTACAAAAGAAGGTGAAGAGCATGGAAGTTGTGAAACATACAGTCATGGCCAAAAGTTTTGAGAATGACACAAATATTAATTTTTACAAAGTCTACTGCTTCATTTTTTCTAATGGCAATTTGCATATACTCCAGAATGTTATAAAGAGTGATCAGCTTAACAGCAATTACTTGCAAAGTCAATATTTGCCTAGAAAATGAACTTTATCCCCCAAAACACATTTCAACATCATTGCAGCCCTGCCTTAAAAGGACCAGCTAACATCGTTTCAGTGATTGCTCCATTAGCACAGGTGTGGGTGTTGATGAGGACAGGTCTGGAGATCAATCTGTCATGATTAAGTAAGAATGACACCACTGGACACTTTAAAAGGAGGCTGGTGCTTGGCATCATTGTTTCTCTTCAGTTAACCATGGTTATCTCTAAAGAAACACGTGCAGTCATCATTGCACTGCACAAAAATGGCCTAACAGGGAAGAGTATCGCAGCTAGAAAGATTGCACCTCAGTCAACAATCTATTGCATCATCAAGAACTTCAAGGAGAGAGGTTCCCTTGTTGCCAAAAAGGCTCGAGGGCGCCCAAGAAAGACCAGCAAGCACCAGGACTGTCTCTTAAAAGTGTTTCAGCTGCGGGATCGAGCTACCAGCAGTGCAGAGCTTGCTCAGGAATGGCAGCAGGCAGGTGTGAGTGCATCTGCATGCACTGTGAGGCGGTGTCATGTCGGACGCTGTTCACACCACAGCGTCCGGCAGGCAGAGGTAGTTCCACCTCCAGCCAGTATAGCCTCAGTGGCGCCGGCTTGATCTTCAGGCTCTCGGGGGTTAATCCTGCTGGAGACCAGGTTGGAAGGTTAGTCACGCCCACGGTCTTTAAATAGTCATACTGGCATATGGGCGTCGCCGATTATAGCTTGTGTTTTCATACCAAGTGGTTCCGGTCTGGAGTGGAGGTGTTGCAGAGAGAGAGATTCGTATCTGGTGTCGTATGATCCGTCGTTATCCTTTCTCCTTCCCATATTTGTGTTTAGTTGTGCCCTGTTCACATTACTGTATATCCCTGTGTGTGTGCGGCGCAGTGCAGTTTAAGTTCTCCCTGTCTGTCTTATTTGTGTGGGAGCTTTGGTGGTGTGTCTCCTCACTGGGTGGAGGGTGGAGGGTTAAGTGCAGGGCTGAGCAGGAGATAAGGAAAGGGTGGAGGCTCAGGCATTTGCACCTTCAGCAAAAACCCTGGGTTGAGGGTCAGACAGGGTTTCCCCTAGTGAAAGGGACACCACAGGGGCCCCGGGTATTTCTGCCTTAGTTGTCCTAAGCCCCGCGTGACATTATAATCGGCCACATTTTTTCAGGAGTCCATGGATTCCATAACCCGCCAGTTGGCGGCGCTGTCCTTACAGGTCTCCGAGTTGAAAGGGGCAGTTCAGCAGCAGGGCCTGGTAGTAGCAAAGGTGCAAACGGCATCTGCAGGTATCGGTGCAGAGCCGAAGGTTCCGCTGCCAGAACGATTTTCAGGCGATCGCAGCAAATTTGTCGTATTTCGGGAGGCCTGCAAATTATACTTCCGCATGCGGCCAATCTCCTCAGGTAATGAGGCCCAGCGGGTAGGGCTGGTGTTGTCATTACTGAGTGGTGACCCCCAAGCATGGGCATTTTCCTTACCAGCTGACTCTGCTACATTTTATTCGGTCGATAATGTTTTTTCTGCCCTCGGGCTCATTTACGATGACCCTGACCGACTGGCTCTAGCGGAATCTAAAATCCGCGCCCTCCGCCAGGGGGAGCGCTTGGCAGAGGACTATTGTTCGGAATTTCGCCGCTGGGCTGTAGACACACAGTGGAATGACCCAGCACTGCGGAGCCAGTTTATTCATGGGGTATCAGGGAGGGTGAAACAAGCCCTCCTGATGTATGAGACTCCGGCATCATTGGAGTCTGCCATGAGTTTGGTGATACGTATTGATCGCCGTTTTCGCCAGGGGGCACAGGAGACGCTACCTCTGGGGGAAAGCAGAGGTGCAGGTGTGGTTGAAGTAGATGAGTCCCCTGAACCTATGCAGATTGCTGGCGTGGCACAGGTTCAGCCTCGCGCTCCGGGATTCCGGAAGCCCGGAGCATGTTTCTACTGTGGTAAAAGAGGTCATTATGTTAACGTTTGCCCGGTACTACCTAAGAGGGTCACATCGGCGGAAAACTGTGGTGACCATTAATGCTGTTCCCCTCCCTCAAGGGGAGATTACTGAGTTTGTGGCAGAGGTGAAACTCCACATTGGGGTCCTACATTCTGAGTCGGTTACATGTAGGGTCCTCCGTAATCTCCCAGCTCAAATGGTCCTGGGTTTTCCATGGCTGTCCAGGCACAACCCGGTAATTGATTGGAAAACTCAGGACATAGTGCAATGGAGTGGTTTCTGCCAAGACAATTGCTTGGCCACATGTGTGTCCGGCGTGACGCCCAGCCTGCCGGAGGCTTTGCAGGATTTCACGGATGTTTTCTCTGAGAAGGGTTGCTCAGAACTGCCTCCACATAGAGCCTATGACTGTGCGATTAGGTTAAAACCCGGGGCCAAATTACCTAAGGCCAGGATGTTTAATATTTCTGGTCCTGAGAGGCAAGCTCTGAAAGACTACATCGCGGAGAGTCTGAGCAAAGGACACATCCGGCCTTCGTCCTCGCCTGTAGCCGCGGGGTTTTTCTTCATTAAGAAGAAAGATGGGGGGTTACGCCCGTGTCTGGATTTCCGAGAGTTAAACCAGATTACTATCCGTGATCCCTACCCAATGCCGTTGATCCCGGATTTGTTCAACCAGGTAGCGGGGGGCGAAATGGTTTTCCAAGCTGGACCTCAGGGGGGCGTATAACCTCATAAGGGTCCGTCAGGGGGATGAGTGGAAGACGGCGTTTAACACTCCTGAGGGTCATTTTGAGAGTCTGGTTATGCCGTTTGGGTTGACCACCGCGCCTGCCGTTTTCCAACATTTTATTAATGATGTACTTGCTCATGTCCTGGGGAGATTTGTGATTGTATACCTGGATGATATCCTCATTTATTCTAGCGATCGGGACACTCATTTGGAGCATGTTAGGCAG
Organism: Dendrobates tinctorius; assembly: GCF_039654945.1. Lineage (NCBI taxonomy): Eukaryota > Metazoa > Chordata > Amphibia > Anura > Dendrobatidae > Dendrobates > Dendrobates tinctorius. The sequence continues at coordinate 2,998,909 of NW_027361680.1, read as the reverse complement.
GTGTTACAGTTGCTCCGGGAGAACCAGCTCTATGCTAAGCTTGAAAAATGTTTATTTTTTGTCCAGGAGTTGCCCTTTTTGGGATATATTGTGTCCGCAGCCGGTTTTAAAATGGACACCGCTAAGGTGCAAGCGGTGCTGCAATGGGAGAGGCCGGAGAGTCTGAAAGCACTCCAGCGGTTCCTTGGGTTTGCAAATTATTATAGGAAATTTATAAAACACTTTTCGACTGTCGCCAAACCGCTCACGGACATGACAAAAAAGGGTGCCGATCTGGCGAACTGGCCTGAGGTGGCTATACGTGCATTTGAGCGTCTGAAGAATAGTTTTGCTTCAGCCCCCATTCTGGTGCAACCAGACGTGTCTAAACCTTTTGTGGTAGAGGTTGATGCGTCGGAGGTGGGAGTGGGGGCAGTACTGTCTCAAGGCTCGTCCTTGAGCGAGATGCATCCATGCGCCTACTTCTCCAAGAAGCTGTCGCCAGCCGAACGGAATTATGATATTGGCAACAGGGAGTTGTTGGCCATCAAACTGGCTTTTGAGGAATGGCGACACTTCTTGGAGGGGGCGGCTCACCAGGTCACAGTTATCACCGACCATAAGAATCTGCTCTATCTGGAGTCGGCCAAGCGTCTGTCTCCTAGGCAGGCTCGCTGGGCATTGTTTTTTACTCGTTTCAATTTTCTTGTGACGTACCGTCCCGGGGCTAAAAACACCAAGGCGGATGCTTTGTCTAGGTGTTTTCCGGGGGGAGAACCTCGGGAAGAGCCGGTACCCATCCTCCAGAAAGGGGTAGTGGTCTCGGCTCTCACGACGGAGGTAGAGGCGGAGATTGCCGAGGCCCAAGAGGAGGTACCACCAGGACTTCCCGCCAACAAATCATTTGTACCCCTGCATCTTCGGCTTAAGGTGTTGAAGGAACACCACGATTCGGTACTGGCTGGTCATCCAGGGGTGAAGGGCACCTTAGAGCTGGTATCGCGTCGTTTCTGGTGGCCCAAAATCCGGCAGGACGTGGTCTCGTACGTGGCAGCTTGCATCACGTGCGCTAGGGCTAAGTCACCCCGAACCCGTCCTGCTGGCACGCTACAGCCTCTGGGGGTACCCAATAGGCCATGGACAGAAATCTCCATGGATTTTATCACTGACTTGCCAGCCTCGGCAGGGAACACGGTCATCCTGGTGGTGGTTGACCGTTTTTCAAAGATGGCGCATTTTGTGGCGTTGTCTTCTTTGCCCAATGCTAAGACGTTGGCTCAGGTATTTGTGAAGGAGGTGGTCAGACTCCACGGAGTACCATCTGACATAGTATCTGATAGGGGTACGCAATTTGTGGCGAGGTTTTGGAAAGCTTTTTGCTCAAGGTTGGGTATCAAGTTGTCACATTCATCGGCGTTTCATCCACAGTCTAATGGACAAACTGAGCGCATGAACCAAAATCTAGAACAGTATTTACGATGTTTTGTGTCCGACAACCAGGAGGAGTGGTCTACTTTCCTTCCTCTGGCCGAATTCGCGTTAAATAATCACTGCCAAGAGTCATCAGGAGAGTCTCCATTCTTTTGTGTGTACGGTCAACATCCTCAGTTTTGTACCTTACGTCAGGGTTACTCCGGGGGTGTCCCGGAGGAGGATCAGCTAGGAGCCCAATTGTCATCAGTCTGGAGGCGGGTGAAACAGCGTTTGTTGAGCATGAGTGCCAGGTACAAACGGGTGGCTGACAGTAGACGCGTGCCAGGTCCGGACCTGTGTGTGGGTGAATGGGTGTGGTTAGCTACGAAGAACATAAAACTCAAAATTCCATCTTTAACACTGGGTCCAAGGTTTATTGGGCCTTTTAGGATTTCTGCCATCATTAACCCAGTGGCTTATCTGTTGGAACTTCCTGCGGTGTACAGAATACATAACGTTTTTCACAGGGCTTTATTGAAAAAGGTGGTAGGCTTGGTGGACACGACGCCGATGCCACCTCCAGTCATGGTGGATGGCGATTTAGAGTTCGAGGTCGCCAAGGTAGTGGACTCTCGAGTAGTACGCCGTACTCTTCAGTATTTGGTGCACTGGCGGGGGTATGGTCCGGAGGAGAGGTCTTGGGTTCCAGCCTCAGACATACATGCGGATCGGCTGGTCAGTTCTTTTCACCGTCGTCATCCGGACAAGCCGGGTCCTATGAGTCTTGAGGGCCCTGGGGTCCCTCGTAGAAGACGGGGTACTGTCATGTCGGACGCTGTTCACACCACAGCGTCCGGCAGGCAGAGGTAGTTCCACCTCCAGCCACTATAGCCTCAGTGGCGCCGGCTTGATCTTCAGGCTCTCGGGGGTTAATCCTGCTGGAGACCATTTTGGAAGGTTAGTCACGCCCACGGTCTTTAAATAGTCATACTGGCATATGGGCGTCGCCGATTATAGCTTGTGTTTTCATACCAAGTGGTTCCGGTCTGGAGTGGAGGTGTTGCAGAGAGAGAGATTCGTATCTGGTGTCGTATGATCCGTCGTTAGAATCATAGAATCATAGAATCATAGAATCATAGAGTTGGAAGGGACCTCCTGGGCCATCTGGTCCAACCCCCTGCTCAAAGCAGGATTCGCTAAATCATCCCAGTCAGATGTCTGTCCAGCCTCTGTTTGAAGACTTCCATTGAAGGAGAACTCACCACTTCTCGTGGCAGCCTGTTCCACTCATTGATCACTCTAACTGTCAAAAAGTTTTTTCTAATATCTAATCTGTGTCTCTTCCCATTCAGTTTCATCCCATTGCTTCTAGTCTTTCCTTGTGCAAATGAGAATCCTTTCTCCTTCCCATATTTGTGTTTAGTTGTGCCCTGTTCACATTACTGTATATCCCTGTGTGTGTGCGGCGCAGTGCAGTTTAAGTTCTCCCTGTCTGTCTTATTTGTGTGGGAGCTTTGGTGGTGTGTCTCCTCACTGGGTGGAGGGTGGAGGGTTAAGTGCAGGGCTGAGCAGGAGATAAGGAAAGGGTGGAGGCTCAGGCATTTGCACCTTCAGCAAAAACCCTGGGTTGAGGGTCAGACAGGGTTTCCCCTAGTGAAAGGGACACCACAGGGGCCCCGGGTATTTCTGCCTTAGTTGTCCTAAGCCCCGCGTGACAGGCGGAGACTTGGAACAAGGCCTGGTCTCAAGGAGGACAGCAAAGAAGCCACTTCTCTCCAGGAAAAACATCATGGACAGACTGATATTCTGCAAGAGGTACAGGGAGTGGACTGCTGAGGACTGGGGTAAAGACATTTTCTCTGATGAATCCCCTTTTCGATTGTTTGGGACATCTGGCAAACGGCTTATTCGGAGAAGACCAGGTGAGCGCTACCACCAGTCTTGTCTCATGCCAACTGTCAAGCATCCTGAAACCATTCATGTGTGGGGTGGCTTCTCAGCCAAGGGAATGGGCTCTCTCTCAGTCTTGCCTAAAAACACAGCCATGAATAAAGAATGGTACCAGAATGTCCTCCAAGAGCAACTTCTCCCAACCGTCCAAGAGCAGTTTGGCGATCAAGAATGCCTTTTTCAACATGATGGAGCACCTTGCCATAAAGCAAAGGTGATAACTAAATGGCTCAGGGAACAAAGCATAGAGATTTTGGGACCATGGCCTGGAAACTCCCCAGATCTTAATCCCATTGAGAATTTGTGGTCAATCATCAAGAGACGGGTGGACAAACAAAAACCTTCAAATTCAGACAAAATAAAAGCATTGATTTTGCAAGAATGGACTGCTATCAGTCAGGCTTTGATCCAGAAGTTGATTGAGAGCATGCCAGGGAGAATTGCTGAGGTCCTGAAGAAGGGTCAACACTGCAAATATTGACTTGCTGCATTAACTCATTCTAACTGTCAATATAACCTTTTGCTACTCATAATATGATTGCAATTATATTTCTGTATGTGATAAAAACATCTGACAAACACACATAAAAACCAGAGGCCAGCAGATCATGTGAAAATATAATATTTGTGTAATTCTCAAAACTTTTGGCCATGACTGTACATATCTGACAAAATATAAAAAAGTTAACATAGTCAATATCTTTTTAACTCCGAACGTCTTGAAAAAAAAAATTGGAATTAATGCTATGCCATGTGATTTGAATAAACCACTATGCCTTTAATGTCTCCTCCACCTCCCACAATACATTCTACATGATTCTTATTTGTTTTCAATTATGTAGAATTAGCCAACAAGTAAATGAAGGGCTTTTTTTTAATTCCAATACCGGAAGTCCCATTGACTTGAATGGGACTTCCGGTATCGGAATCTGCGATACCCTATATTTTTTTCGTATCGGGCGATACCATCCGATACGATATTTTTGGGTATCGAACGGTATCGCTCAACACTAGTCACCGACGATTTTTCCAAAATGGTGCATCTAGTGCCACTCGCACGCTTGCCTTCCGCTCATGGTCTTGCCACTTTGTTCATTAAGCACGTATTCCGTTTGCATGGCATGCCGGACAAAATCGTGAGTGACCGAGGGCCCCAGTTTGCATCTCGGTTTTGGAGGGAGCTCTGCAGCTTACTCAGCATCGAGCTAAATTTGTCCTCCGCTTATCATCCCGAGACGAATGGCTTGGTTAAGAGAGCCAATCAGACCTTGGTCACCTACTTACGGCATTTTGTCTCTGCCAGGCAGGATGACTGGGCATCCTTGCTACCATGGGCTGAATTTGCTCTAAACAATGCAGTGGCTGATTCCACTGGTCAGACGCCCTTTCTCCTAAACTACGGCCAATATCCACGCGTCCCTGTCCCGATGCCAGTGTCCTCCGCTGACTCCAGGGTGGCAGTGTGGGCAGTGGAGGTCCGTGATATTTGGGATCGCACTCAGGATGCTATCTGTGCCTCTAAAGAAAGGATGAGGGCGTCCGCCGACACGCATCGGCGACCCACTCCAAGTTTCTCCCCTGGCGAGATGGTGTGGCTCTCTACCTGAAACATCAAACTGCGGGTCGAGTCCCCCAAGTTCGCTCCGCGATACATAGGACCTTTCAAGGTCCTCGAGCGAATTAGCTCGGTGGTCTACCGCCTGACTCTTCCTCCACATTTAGCCATTTCGGACGTGTTTCATGTGTCCCTCCTCAAACCAGTTCACATGGTCCGGTTTTCTGAGTCATTGGCCGGGTCGTCAGACTTGTCGTCTGATGAGTTTGAGGTTAATGCCATCGTAGGGTGCAGGTTTGTCCGTGGCAAAAAATTTAATTTAGAGGATTGGAAGGGGGACCTGGGAGCCGGTGGAAAACATCCACGCACCGCTCCTGATCACGGTTTTTGAGCGCAGTGGGGTAATGTTTGGCGTTGGATTCCTGACACTGCACAGCAGGAATCCAGAGCCAGATATCCAGCGGTCTCCCATTCTCCTCCGACCACTCCGGGTGCTGCTCAGCAATCACGGCGAGCCAGGCGTGCTGCTCAGACTTGCTCTGACAGCCTGGATGTTGCTGCCACCTCTGGTGCAGCAATGGTAGTGCAACCTGCTCTGCAGATAACCGCTCCAGAGGCTAAGTCCTCATGCCGTGCTACTGGGCATGCCCGCAAGGTGACCTCTCAGTGGAGAGCAGGGGGTCACATGTTCAGGTCCTGTGTCGGATCTGATTGGTCCTTCCCAGGGTACTGGAAGGTCCCGGAAGCGCATGGCTATAAAAATCCCGCATGGCGGCTCGGCCATGCGCTAGTGTAGCATATTATGCTGTGTGTGTATGGTGATGGATGCATGGACTGGTGACTGACTTATTAAGAAACCCCTTCCCTCTGATAATACGAATGGTGACAGAGTGTTGGTTACTCAGCGCCAGATTGTGGCAAGCTACACGCCACTGTGCCTCCTGGACTGCACACTAGCGTCCGACGGTGTCCGGCCTTCCGGCGCCGTCGTGCAGCGGCTATAGTTACTGCCGCGCCGCGGTAGCAGCGTCCATTGGCGGTTGTGGCTGCAACGCCACTCGCTGGTCATCCTGTGAGGCTAACAGGGCCAGTGTCCTTACATTCTTTAGCGTAAGGCGACTCTGTGTCTTAACAGAGCCGCTCTTAGCGTTCGGATGACGTTAACCTGAGCGCACTACTTTACCTTTTGGTGCATTTGCCATTGTCCAGCAGCAGTCTTACCATCTACCGCATGGTGGACCCCGGGAAATTTTGTAAAATTTGAAATGCAAAATTTACTATAAGGAATTTTTGAATTTTTAAATCCATGCATCAAGAAAACTTGACAGATTTGGGTAAGGATCGAGAGAAAGAAAAGATGACGCTGAACACCAATAACAAAATGGCAGTGAGTGGCGCAAAATGGTTAGATGGACCCACCCATCGGGGATGTACCCTAAGAGAAACTGCCAGGAAGAGGTTTGTCCAGAGAGTCTGATCCCTGGTGAGCAATACTGCCCAAAATAGGCACGACAAAAGATAAAGAAATCATGTCCGTTGCAGCAAGTCAATGGAGAATGGGCGGACACTGCCAGAAAACAGACAGGTGAACCGTAAGTAGCTCCACCCTGGAAAGGGTGGAACCATGAAGGGCCTCAGAAGCCAGAAGAGAACAAGCCATTCATTGGTAGTAAATCATCATGAGAGCAACAGGGTGAGATCATTGCAGAGTCGAGCGAGACCTCCGAGGGTGCGACCAGAAGAGTGGAAGAACCAGAGCAGGCCAGACCGGCAGTAAAGGGAGCAGAAGACTGTGGTCCAGAACCATCTGACTTCACAGAGCCATCAAGGCCCGAACCCAGGCCGTGGCCTTCATCGCTGGGGATCTGCAAACGAGAGAGCTAGGATCCAGCTAATGATGAGCGAACTGAATGGATTGGGCTGGTCGGAAGAGTGGAGGCAACTCATCACCAGGAGATATGCTAGTGGGCCCGCTAGCCATAAGGTTCAGATACAGACAGTTAGCGTCTCAGGGGAAAGTAGTCACCTATGACCCCTAGTATGAATTAGGGTTCATTAAGGAATTAGTGACCAGTTTTCACATTTTGTTTAAGCGGATGTCAGTTGAGACAGAGCACCTACCGCCAAGACTTCAGCAGCTGATGGCAGGGACCAGGGTCACCTTCCTAAAGATGGAGGGGCTACATTGGTGGTATGCTGTGGGCATGATCCAGGAAAGCAGGGAGCAGCATGAACCCTTCCTGCAAAATGAACAGACCGAGTAGAGACTTCTTGAGGCGGCTCGAGCCAGGGCCATCACACTTGGGAGATCAGATGGTCTTTGCAGGTCCCCACTTCTTATGTGGCAGCAGTCAATACTGCGGGTGACACAGGGGGCTGTCGCCCATTTATACATGTAAGTAACTCCTGGTAATCAGCCTCCAAGGAGCAGATGGAGACAATCCCCAAATCCACCTAAGGAAGAATTGGGAGATAATGTGGATGTGTCACGATTAGAGTTGAGCGAAACAGGTCGGTCAGATTAAAAAATCACCGACTTTCGCCAAAGTCGGGTTTCGCCGATCGAAACCCGACCCTAGAGTGAGGCCGGCCATGAGGTTGCCGATCAGCGCGCCAAAGTCGCGTTTCAAATGATGCTTTCAGCACCTTTTCTCACCCAATGATGGAGGACGCACACTGTGGGTAACGCGATGACATGCACAGCGGCCAGCACCATCTTAGAGAAGGGCATTGAAGTGATTGGCTGGCTTTGTGTGGTGTCACAGTGGGTATAAAAAGCTGTGAACGCCGACCGCCATCTTACTTCTGCCGATCTTACAATAGGGAGAGGTGCTGCTGCTGATTCTGAACAGGGATAGCGTTAGGCAAGGAAGAAGAAAAAAAAACTGCTTCTGCTGATAGCGCTTTTCACTGTATAGTTAGTGTGCAGTGAAAGGGGAGGATTTTTGTTGTGTGCAGCAGCGCTGGTGGTGATTAGGCTGCCTTTTAAGGCTACCTCCTAGCTGCATTGCTGTGTGCACACTGCTGTTCAAACTGCTTTTTTCAAAGCACTCCAAATTTTATTATTTTGTCCTGGTGAGTTACTGAGCGTTCATTTTTTCACACACCGGCTAGCGGTGTACGCGCCACACACATTACCGTGTAACGGCTGGTATCACGGACAAATAGGAGCTATCTGGGTGTGACTCTGGAAGAAAAAGCCGAGGAGTTTGTCCATTTTTCCAGACCTACACGATAGTGTCATGTCCGTTTTTCAAACAGTTTTGTACATCTGCTGTTTGATTTTGGTCAAAACTAGACAGAGACAGCGTGTGTCAGTCCGTATACAAATACACGGAGCTTGAAAATTTTACATACACACACCGTACAGCGTTGTACGCTCCTCACACACTACCGTGTACCGCCTTCTAGCACAAATAGAAGCTACCTGTGTGTGACTCTGGAAAAAAAAGCCGAGGAGTTTTTCCGTTTTTCCAGACCTACACCTTAGAGTCCTGTCTGTTTTTCAAACAGTTTCGTATATCTGCTGTTTGATAACGGTCAAAACGAGACAGAGACAACGTGTGTCAGTCCATATACAAATACACAGAGCTTGACAATTTTACATACACACACCATACAGCGTTGTACGCTCCTCACACACTACCATGTACCGCCTTCTAGCATGGACAAATAGAAGCTACCTGTGTGTGACTCTGGAAAAAAAAGCCTAGGAGTTTTTCCGTTTTTCCAGACCTACACCTTAGAGTCCTGTCTGTTTTTCAAACAGTTTCGTATATCTGCTGTTTGATAGCGGTCAAAACTAGACAATTTTACATACACACATCGTATAGAGCTGTCCGATTCTCTAACAGTATTGTATATCTGTCATTCGCATTACAGTCACTTTTATACCTAGTCATCATGTGTGTGTGACACTCCGTAAATACCTATACGGAGATTGTTAGTTGCACAAAAATCGTATACAGCTGTACACTTCTGATACAGTTCCGTATATCTGCTTGTTGGTTTACGGTCCAATACATACTGTGAGAGCGTCTGTGACTAACATAATATATATACGTTGATTTAATTTGTTTAATACACCTTAGACAGCTGGGCGCTCCTCATACAGTACCATCTCTCTGCTGGTATTTTTTGGTACATTTTCCCAAACATGAGGAAGTATGGTAGAAGAGGCCGCGGACGTGGGCAAGGGGGCGCAGCTGGTACTGATGGTGGTGGTGCATCGGCTGGTTCTGGCAAAAGCACAATAGCAGCTAAGGCAGGAGGTGTTGAGCCTACGTCATCCTCTGGCCCAAGAAGGCCTGTAAGGTTGCCTTTCCTTGGAGTAGGAAAACCGCTTTTAAAGCCGGAGCATCAGGAACAGGTTTTGGCATACATTGCCGAAACAGCCACCAGCTCTATTGCCTCCTCTTCTGAACGTTCAAAACCTGCAAGCACGGAGTCGTCAGTGCAGCGTTCTGGTCATAAAAAACCCTTTCCTTGTGTCCTTCACCCCCACCAAAAGTTAAGGATGCGGCAGCCCACACTTCAGATTACTCTATGGAGCTCTTTTCACATACCATGCCTGGGTTATCTAGTCAAATCCTGAATTCCCCAGTCCAAGATGAATTTGACATGGAGTGCACTGATGCACAGCCACTGCTAGATGATTCTGCTGGTACATTGACCCACAGCACTACATTGCCCTCGCAGTCTATTGAGCCAGAATCTGACCCCGATGAAACCCAGGTGCCCCTTCCCACATGCTATACCACCTTACACGGTGACACAGAGGAAGGTAAAGAGGAAGGTGCAGATGACTTTGATGAGGAGGTGATGGATGACCCAGTTCTGGACGCGGATTGGCATCCATTTGGGGAGGAGAGTGGCGCTGGCAATAGTTCAGATAAGGAGAAGGATCTGCAGCAGGCATTGACATCGCAGCAGCGGTTATCTAGCAGGCCCATAGCTGTCCTAAAACGTGGAACAAAAACTAAAAGACTTGCAGGACAGCTTGACCAGACGGTCAACTTAGCACAGCGTGCAAGGCCAGAAAATGGTCACCATAGTAGGAAGAGTGCAGTGTGGCACTTCTTTGTCCAAAATCCTACTGATGAGGCAAAGGTTACCTGTAAGAAGTGTGGAAGAACCTTTAGCCGAGGTAAACAACTCAGAAATTTGAATACTAGTTGCATGCTTAGACTTTGAATCAACATGCACTTGCAAGCGTGGACGGACTACAAAACCTCAGGTAGCACATGTGCACCTGCTCCGACTGAAGGTAGCCAACAATGCTCCATCGCTACCCCCACTGTAAGACCACCGCCACCATTAAGCACACCACCAGCACTAAATGTGTAGGTGTCATCGCAAGGCCAAAGCATTCAGGGAAACACAATGGTATTGCAACACAACACTAAATCTAGCCCATCACCACCAATACCATCACCAACCCCCTCTCACTCCATCCGGTCCACCGCTACTTCCCCCATATGCAGCTCTCCAGTCCAGCTCACCCTACCAGACACTCTGAGTAGGACAAGAAAGTACTCATCCTCTCATCCGCGTACACTGTGTTTGAACGCCTACATTGCCAAACTAATCTCATTAGAGATGATGCCCTACTGTTTGGTTGAAAGCGAAGCTTTCCGCGACCTCATGGCCTACGCTGTCCCACGCTATGACCTACCCAGTCGGCACTTCTTTTCTCGAAAAGCCATCCTTGTTCTCCACCGACATGTGAAAGACTGCATTGTCCATGCACTAAAACAGTCAGTGAGTGGAAAGGTGCACCTCACAACAGATGTATGGACCAGTAGGCATGGCCAGGGCCGTTAAGTGTCCATCACTGCGCATTGGGATAATGTGGTGGATGCAGGCTCCACTGGGGACAGCGGCGGTGGAACAGTGCTGCCTAGCCCACGGTATTGGAAACAGTTGGCTGTAGACTTTCGCTCCTCCTCCTCCTCGTCGATCAGCGAAAGCTCGTCCACAGAGCACAATCGCACGAGCACTACATCCGCAGCAGGCAGTGTTGCACACGAAGTGTCCCACTATTGAACAGCTAGTGGTAAGCGTCAGCAGGCTGTGTTAAAGATGATGTCTTTGGGTGACAACAGACACACCGCAGAGGTACTGGCCGACTACTTGCAGCAACAAACAGAGTAATGTTTGGGCAGTCCACATCTTGAGGCAGGCAAGGTAGTCAGTGAAAATGGCCGTAATTTTGTGGCAGCCATAGTCCGTGCAAAACTCACACACATACCTTGCCTGGCTCACGCTTTGAACCTGGTGGTGCAGTGATTCCTTAATAATTATCTGGAGTTAACATTCCTGCTCCATAAGGTGTGAAGACTGTGCTCGCACATCCGTCGCTCGGCCGAACACTCCAGTCATATGCAGAAACTGCAGCGATTGCTCCACCTCCCTAAGCACTGCCTAATCATAGACGTTGCAACAAGATGGAACTCCACCCTGCACATGGTTGAGAGGCTGTGCGAACAGAGGCAGGCTGTAATGCATTTGTGGGAGGATACATGGGCAGGCAGTTTGAGGGAAGACATGGAATTGTCGGGTGTGCAGTGGTCAAAGCTGAAAGACCTCTGTAAAGTCCTTCAGTGTTTTGAGGAATGCACACGGCTGGTAAGCGCAGACGACGCCATCATAAGCATGAGCATCCCACTTATGCATCTCCTCATGCAAAGTTTGACGCACATTAAGGATCAGGCGTCTGCAGTGGAGGAGGAGGAGGAGGTAAGCCTTGATGACAGTCAGCCATTGTCTGGTCATGGAACTGTCCTGGATGAGGTAGAGGAAGGGGAGAAGGATGAGGGGGATGATTATTTTGGGCAGGAGGATGTTTCTCAGGGGGCAAGAGAAAATGTTGGCATTCCAAGGTCAGGTACAGTGTTTGTGCGTGACTGTAGGGATGTGGATTTGCCAGAAACTGCTCCTCCACCCACCACGAGCAGTGCATCATTGACACCTGGAACATTGGCCCACATGTGCGATTATGCCTTGCGCATCCTAAAAAGGGACCCCCGCATTGCCAAAATGATGAGGGATGACGACTAATGGCTGGCCAGCATCCTCGATCCACGCTACAAAGGCAAATTACACAACATCATGCCACAGGAGAACCTAGAGATAATATTGTCAAACAAACAAGCAACTCTGGTAAACTGTTTGTTTGAGGCTTTCCCAGCACACAGCAGTGGTGCTGGTTCTCCCACGAGCCATAGTGGGCACAATGGAAGAGATGTTCATGGTGCACACAGCAGAAGTAGCATTGGAGACACAGGTTTAATGACCATGCTGTGGAATGATTTCTCAAGTACCGCGCACACGACTGCTAATACTGCATCGATTAAAAGTGACAGGAGGCAGCAGTTGTCAACTATGGTTACAAACTACTTTTCCTCCCATATTGATGTTCTCCCTCACAGGTCATTCCCCTTTGACTATTGGGCCTCTAAACTGGACGCCTGGCCTGAATTTGCACAATATGCCTTACAGGAGCTAACTTGCCCTGCTGCTAGTGTGTTATCTGAAAGAGTCTTCAGTGCTGCTGGATCAAACCTGACAGAAAAAACGAGCCGTCTGTTGACCCAAAATGTTGATGATCTAACCTTCATTAAAATGAACCATGCATAGGTTTCAACGGATTTTGTCCCACCTTCCCCTGATGACACATATGTTGCCAGAAAACTGCCTCGCTTTTGTCCTCCTCTTCCTCAGACTTGCCCAAATCTGCCATTTGCAGCAGCTGAATGTCCAGCCAACACATCAACATATGCCAATTTTTAAACCTCCCTAACTGGGCTGCCCACCCCTCCACCAACGGCTGGGGTCAAGACCTGGTGCACCCGGGCAAGTGCCATTGCTCTGAACAGGTGGATGGGCCCACTGATGGCCGACGGCAATGGCACAGGGCCCCTCATAGTACAATACAGTGTCTCAGACGGTGGGAGGGCCCACTCGCCATCAGACACACCAGCGTACTATGAGGGGCCCTGTGCCAGTACCGTCGACCATGATTGTGCCCCCCTGCTTGGTCATGGCCACAGCACTTGCAAGTTGCAATACTTACCTCTCCCTGCTCCACCGCTGAGTAGTCTGGGCAGTTAAATCCTTCACAGGGATGGCCACTAGAAATTTGGTGTATTGATTAGAGTTGAGCGAAACGGGTCGAAAAAATTCAAAAGTCGCCGACTTTTGGCAAAGTCGGGTTTCATGAAACGAAACCCGACCCTAGGATGAGGTCGGCCACGAGGTCGGCGACTTACGCGCCAAAGTCGCGTTTCAAAAGTTTGTTTTGCGCTCTTTTTCAGCCAATCAGGATCCACGGACACTGTGGGCAACGTGATGACATAGGCACGGGTCACCACCATCTTTCAGAAGGGCATGCAAGTGATTGGCTTGCTTTGGTGGGCGTCACAGGGGGTATAAAAGGGCGTGCACGCCGACCGCCATCTTACTTCTGCCGATCTCAGTATAGGGAGAGGTTGCTGCTGATTCTGTAGGGAGAGCGTTAGGCAGGGAAGAAGACCAAAAAACTGCTTCTGCTGCTAGCGATTTGGCCTGCACAACACACCAGTCACTGTGTGTGCAGTGCAAGGGGAGGCTATATAGTGGTGTATCAGTGGTGTTGGTTGTTGGGCTGCCTTCTAAGGCTTCCTGACAGGCTGGCATTGCTGTTTACCCACTGCTCCGCAAACTGCTTTTTTAAAAGCAATCCAATCTCCCTTATCCTCTAGTCACTTTGGTCACAGCTGTGCCATCGAGCCTGTCACATAGCGCTCAGATATTCATTGGGCCTCAAACTGCTTTTTTAAAAGCAATCCCAATTTTTTTTTTTTGTCCTGCTGAGAAGAAAAAAAAACTGCTTCTGCTGCTGATAGCAATTTGGCCTGCACAACACACTAGTCACTGTGTATGCAGTGCAAGGGGAGGCTATATTGTGGTGTATCAGTGGTGTTGGTTGTTGGGCTGCCTTTTAAGGCTTCCTGACAGGCTGGCATTGCTGTTTACCAACTGCTCCGCAAACTGCTTTTTTAAAAGCAATCCAATCTCCCTTATCCTCTAGTCACTTAGGTCACAGCTGTGCCATCGAGCCTGTCACATAGCGCTCAGATATCAGTGGGCCTCACACAATCCAAAAGTGTCCAGTGTCCAAAAGTGTGTGTAGAGATTCAAAATCTCACTTATCCTCTAGTCACTTAGGTCACAGCTGTGCCATCGAGCCTGTCACATAGCGCTCAGATATTCATTGGGCCTCACACAATCCAAAAGTGTCCAGTGTCCAAAAGTGTGTGCAGAGATTCAAAATCTCACTTATCCTCTAGTCACTTAGGTCACAGCTGTGCCATCGAGCCTGTCACATAGCGCTCAGATATTCATTGGGCCTCACACAATCCAAAAGTGTCCAGTGTCCAAAAGTGTGTGCAGAGATTCAAAATCTCACTTATCCTCTAGTCACTTAGGTCACATCTGTGCCATCGAGCCTGTCACATAGCGCTCAGATATTCATTGGGCCTCACACAATCCAAAAGTGTCCAGTGTCCAAAAGTGTGTGCAGAGATTCAAAATCTCACTTATCCTCTAGTCACTTAGGTCACAGCTGTGCCATCAAGCCTGTCACATAGCGCTCAGATATCAGTTGGCCTCACACAATCCAAAAGTGTCCAGTGTCTAAAAGTGTGTGCAGAGATTCAAAATCTCACTTATCCTCTAGTCACTTAGGTCACAGCTGTGCCATCGAGCCTGTCACATAGCGCTCAGATATCAGTGGTCCTCATACAATCCAAAAGTGTCCAGTGTCCAAAAGTGTGTGCAGAGATTCAAAATCTCACTTATCCTCTAGTCAATTAGGTCACAGCTGTGCCATCGAGCCTGTCACATAGCGCTCAGATATTCATTGGGCCTCACACAATCCAAAAGTGTCCAGTGTCCAAAAGTGTGTGCAGAGATTCAAAATCTCACTTATCCTCTAGTCACTTAGGTCACAGCTGTGCCATCGAGCCTGTCACATAGCTCTCAGATATTCATTGGGCCTCACACAATCCAAAAGTGTCCAGTGTCCAAAAGTGTGTGCAGAGATTCAAAATCTCACTTATCCTCTAGTCACTTAGGTCACAGCTGTGCCATCAAGCCTGTCACATAGCGCTCAGATATTCATTGGGCCTCACACAATCCAAAAGTGTCCAGTGTCCAAAAGTGTGTGCAGAGATTCAAAATCTCACTTATCCTCTAGTCATTTAGGTCACAGCTGTGCCATCAAGCCTGTCACATAGCGCTCAGATATCAGTGGGCCTCACACAATCCAAAAGTGTCCAGTGTCCAAAAGTGTGTGCAGAGATTCAAAATCTCACTTATCCTCTAGTCACTTAGGTCACAGCTGTGCCATCGAGCCTGTCACATAGCGCTCAGATATTCATTGGGCCTCACACAATCCAAAAGTGTCCAGTGTCCAAAAGTGTGTGCAGAGATTCAAAATCTCACTTATCCTCTAGTCACTTAGGTCACAGCTGTGCGATCGAGCCTGTCACATAGCGCTCAGATATTCATTGGGCCTCACACAATCCAAAAGTGTCCAGTGTCCAAAAGTGTGTGCAGAGATTCAAAATCTCACTTATCCTCTAGTCACTTAGGTCACAGCTGTGCCATCAAGCCTGTCACATAGCGCTCAGATATTCATTGGGCCTCACACAATCCAAAAGTGTCCAGTGTCCAAAAGTGTGTGCAGAGATTCAAAATCTCACTTATCCTCTAGTCACTTAGGTCACAGCTGTGCCATCAAGCCTGTCACATAGCGCTCAGATATCAGTGGGCCTCACACAATCCAAAAGTGTCCAGTGTCCAAAAGTGTGTGCAGAGATTCAAAATCTCACTTATCCTCTAGTCACTTAGGTCACAGCTGTGCCATCGAGCCTGTCACATAGCGCTCAGATATTCATTGGGCCTCACACAATCCAAAAGTGTCCAGTGTCCAAAAGTGTGTGCAGAGATTCAAAATCTCACTTATCCTCTAGTCACTTAGGTCACAGCTGTGCCATCGAGCCTGTCACATAGCGCTCAGATATCAGTGGTCCTCACACAATCCAAAAGTGTCCAGTGTCCAAAAGTGTGTGCAGAGATTCAAAATCTCACTTATCCTCTAGTCACTTAGGTCACAGCTGTGCCATCGAGCCTGTGACATAGCGCTCAGATATTCATTGGGCCTCACACAATCCAAAAGTGTCCAGTGTCCAAAAGTGTGTGCAGAGATTCACAATCTCACTTATCCTCTAGTCACTTAGGTCACAGCTGTGCCATTGAGCCTGTGACATAGCGCTCAGATATTCATTGGGCCTCACACAATCCAAAAGTGTCCAGTGTCCAAAAGTGTGTGCAGAGATTCACAATCTCACTTATCCTCTAGTCACTTAGGTCACAGCTGTGCCATTGAGCCTGTCACATAGCGCTCAGATATTCATTGGGCCTCACACAATCCAAAAGTGTCCAGTGTCCAAAAGTGTGTGCAGAGATTCAAAATCTCACTTATCCTCTAGTCACTTAGGTCACAGCTGTGCCATCGAGCCTGTCACATAGCGCTCAGATATCAGTGGTCCTCACACAATCCAAAAGTGTCCAGTGTCCAAAAGTGTGTGCAGAGATTCAAAATCTCACTTATCCTCTAGTCACTTAGGTCACAGCTGTGCCATCGAGCCTGTGACATAGCGCTCAGATATTCATTGGGCCTCACACAATCCAAAAGTGTCCAGTGTCCAAAAGTGTGTGCAGAGATTCACAATCTCACTTATCCTCTAGTCACTTAGGTCACAGCTGTGCCATTGAGCCTGTCACATAGCGCTCAGATATCAGTGGGCCTCACACAATCCAAAAGTGTCCAGTGTCCAAAAGTGTGTGCAGAAATTCAAAATCTCCCCTGTCCTATAGACACCTTGTACCTTGTTTTACATACTATATAGTTTGTTGGATTTTGTCTACATTTCTACCAAAAATGAGGAAGGCTGGTGGAAGAGGCCGTGGAATTGGGCGGGGGTTGGCAGCTGGTAATGATGGTGTTGGTGGTGGATCTGATGGTAGTGGCAAGAGCAAAATAGGACCGAATGCAGGAGGTGTTGAGCCTGCGTCATCGTCTGGCTACTTAAGGCCTCGAACGCTTAGTTTTCTAGGAGTTGGCAAACCGCTTTTAAAGCCAGAGCATCAGGAAAAAGTTTTGTCTTACATTGCTGACTCAGCCTCCAGCTCTATCGCCTCCTCTTCTTCAGTTGTAAAAAGTAAAAGCACTGAGTCGTCATTGGAGGCTCATGTTCATGAACCACACCTTTCCTTGTGTCCTTCACCCCAACCAAGATTGAAGGATGACGCAGGCCATACTGCTGATTACTCCATGGAGCTGTTTTCACATACCATGCCTGGATTATCAAGTGAAATGGTGAATTACCCAGGCCAAGATGAATCTGACATGGAGTGCACTGATGCACAGCCGCTGATGGATGATTCTGCTGGTACATTCACTCAGAGCACTACATTGTCCTCGCAGTGTACAGAGCCAGATTCTGACCCTGATGAGACTCAGGTGCCCCTTCCCGCACACTATACCACCATACACGGTGACACAGAGGAAGGTGCACATGACATAGAAGAGGAGGTGATGGATGACCCAGTTGTTGACCCAGATTGGCATCCATTGGGGGAAGAGGGTGCTGCTTCCAATAGCTCAGATGAGGAGCATCCACAGCAGACATCGACATCGCAACAGCTGTTATCTGGCAGGCCCGGAGCACTCCAAAGACAGGTTCCAAACATCAAAAGAGTTGCTGGACAGCTTGTCCAGAGGGTCAAAAGATCACAGCGTGCTAGGCCGCAAAATGTCTGCCAAAGTAGGAAGAGTGTAGTGTGGCACTTTTTTGAACAAAATCCTCATGATCAGGCCAAGGTTATCTGTAAGAAGTGCGCAAAGACCTTTAGCCGAGGGAAAAATCTGAAAAATTTGAATACCAGTTGCATGCTTAGACATTTAACCAGCATGCACTTGCAAGCGTGGACACAACACCAAACCTCAAGTGCCACATGTGCAACTGATCACAACGAAGGTAGTCATCAACGCTACATTGTTTCCCCCACTGTAAGCCCACCGGTTAGCACAGCAGCAAATGTTGAGGTGTCGTTGCAAGGCCACAGCAGTCAGGGAATCCCACTGTTATATCAACGAAAGACTGATTCTAGGCCATCAGAAAGAACACCAACTCCATCACCATCATCAACCCTCTCTCAGTCCGCCCTGTCCACCGATACTTCCACCATATGCAGCTCTCAAGTCCAGCTCACCCTCCCAGACACTATGAGTAGGTCAAGAAAGTACTCAGTCTCTCATCCGCGTACACTGGGTTTGAACGCCCACATTGCCAAACTAATCTCGTTTGAGATGATGCCCTTTCGGTTGGTGGAAAGCACAGCTTTCCGCGAACTCATGGCCTATGCAGTACCACGCTATGACCTACCCAGTCGCCACTTCTTCTCTCGCAAAGCCATCCCAGCCCTCCACCATCATGTGAAAGACCGCATTGTCCATGCACTCAAGCAGTCAGTGAGCGGAAAGGTGCACCTCACAAATGATGCATGGTCCAGTCGGCATGGCCAGGGCCGTTACGTGTCCATCACTGCGCACTGGGTTAATGTGGTGGATGCAGGGTCCACAGGGGACAGCGGTGGTGGGACAGTGCTGCCTAGCCCACGGTTTAAGAAACGGTTGGCTGTAGGCGTTCCACCCTCCTCCTCCTCCTCCTCCAGAAGCGAAAGCTCGTCCACAGAGCGCAGTCATACGAGCACTCCATCTGCAGCTGCCACTGTTGCACACGATGTGTCCCCCTATCGAGCAGCTAGTGGAAAGCGTCAGCAGGCTGTGTTGCAGACGATGTGTTTGGGCGACAGACATACCGCCGAGGTGCTGGCCGAGTACTTGAAGCGACAAACTGAGTCATGGCTGGGCAGTGTACATCTTGAGGCAGGCAAGGTAGTTAGTGATAACGGCCGTAATTTTGTGGCAGCCATAGCCCTTTCAAAACTCAGCCACATACCTTGCTTGGCTCACACCTTGAACCTGGTGGTGCAGTGCTTCCTCAAAAATTATCCGGAGTTAACAGCCCTGCACCAGAAGGTGCGAAGACTGTGCGCGCACATCCGCCGGTCGCCTGTACACTCCGTTCGTATGCAGATGCTGCAGCGATTGCTCCACCTTCGCAACCACCGCCTCATTATCGACATTGCAACAAGGTGGAACTCCACCCTGCACATGGTGGAGCGGCTGTGCGAGCAGAGGCAGGCCATAATGCATTTGTGGGAGGATACACGGCCAGGCACTTTGAGAGCAGACATGGAGTTGACAGGTGTGCAGTGGTCGAAGCTGAAAGACCTCTGTAAAGTCCTTCAGTGTTTTGAGGAATGCACACGGCTGGTAAGCGCAGACGACGCCATCCTAAGCATGAGCATCCCACTTATGCGTCTGCTCATGCAAACTTTGACGCACCTTAAGGAGCAGGCGTCTGCAGCCAATGTTGATGAGGAGGAAGAGGAGGAGGGAATCCTTGATGACATTCAGCCATTGTCTGCTCAGGGACCTCTCCTGGACGAGGTGGAGGAAGAAGAGGAGGAGGAGGATGATGATGGGGATGATTACTTAGGGGAGGAGGATGCATCTCGTGGGGCAAGTGAAAATGTTGGCGTGGCAAGGTCTGGTACAGGGTTTGTGCGTGACTGGAGGGATGTGGATTTGCCAGAAAGTGCTCCTCCAACCAGCACTCGCAGTGCATCATTGACACCGGGAACATTGGCCCACATGTCAGATTATGCCTTGCGGATCCTAAAAAGGGACCCCCGCATTGCCAAAATGATGAACGATGACGACTACTGGTTGGCCAGCATCCTGTATCCACGCTATAAAGGCAAATTACTAAACATCATGCCACAGGAGAACCTTGACCTAATATTGGCTAATAAACAAGCAACTCTGGTAAATCGGTTGCTTGAGGCATTCCCAGCACACATCAGCGGTGATGGTTCTCACACAAGCCGTACGGGCCGGGGGCAGCTTGGCAGAGGTGTTCGTGGTGCACACAGCAGAAGTGGCGTTGGAGACAGGGGTTTCATGACAATGTTGTGGACTGATTTTTCAAATACCGCTCACACAACTGGTAATACTGCATCGATGGAAAGTGACAGGAGACAGCAGTTGTCAACCATGGTTACAAACTACTTTTCCTCCCATATCGATGTTCTCCCACACAGGTCATTCCCCTTTGACTATTGGGCCGCTAAACTGGACACCTGGCCTGAATTGGCACAATATGCCTTACAGGAGCTCGCTTGCCCAGCTGCAAGTGTGCTATCGGAAAGAGTCTTCAGTGCAGCTGGATCAATCCTGACAGAAAAAAGGACCCGTCTGTCAACCCAAAATGTGGATGATCTAACCTTCATTAAAATGAACCATGCATGGGTTTCCAAGGATTTTGTCCCACCTTCCCCTGATGACACATAGGGTGACAGAAAAATGGCTTGCTTTGGTCCACCTCTTCCTGGGACTTGACCTATTTCGCCTTTTGCATCAGCTGAATGTCCAACATCAACATATGCCACTTTCTAAAACTCCCTAACTGTGCTGCCTCCCCCCTCCATGGCCGGGGTCACCACCTAGCGCACGACACCGTGCGAGTGCCGTTGCCCTGGACAGGTGGGTAGGCCGACTCTTGGGCGCGGGCACTGGCACAGGGTCCCTCATAGTGCAATCAAGTGTCTCCGACGGTGGTGGTGCACACCCGCCATCAGACACACCGCTGTACTATGAGGGGCCCAGTGCCAGTACCGACGCCCACGAGTGGGCCCCCCTTGCTTGGGCAGGGCCCCAGCATTTGCAATCTTTACCTCTCCCTGCTCCTCCGCTGTGTAATCTGGGCCGTCAAATCCATACTGTGCCTGACACCGTCTGAGCCTGCCTCCTGAGACATATATTTTGAATGTGTACGCTATCCATACATGTTATCCGGGGATACGGTACCCTTTCTAACCTTTGTGCAATCACGTGCAATCCATACTGGGCCTAACACCGTCTGAGCCTGCCTCCTGAGACATATATTTTGAATGTGTACGCTATCCATACATGTTATCCGGAGATACGGTACCCTTTCTAACCTTTGTGCAATCACGTGCAATCCATACTGGGCCTAACACCGTCTGAGCCTGCCTCCTGAGACATATATTTTGAATGTGTACGCTATCCATACATGTTATCCGGGGATACGGTACCCTTTCTAACCTTTGTGCAATCACGTGCAATCCATACTGGGCCTGACACCGTCTGAGCCTGACTCCTGAGACATATATTTTGAATGTGTACGCTATCCATACATGTTATCCGGGGATACGGTACCCTTTCTAACCTTTGTGCAATCACGTGCAATCCATACT
The DNA here is from genome assembly GCF_039654945.1 of Dendrobates tinctorius. Taxonomy (NCBI): domain Eukaryota; kingdom Metazoa; phylum Chordata; class Amphibia; order Anura; family Dendrobatidae; genus Dendrobates; species Dendrobates tinctorius. The sequence continues at coordinate 2,977,560 of NW_027361680.1, read as the reverse complement.
GGGCCTAACACCGTCTGAGCCTGCCTCCTAAGACATATATTTTGAATGTGTACGCTATCCATACATGTTATCCGGGGATACGGTACCCTTTCTAACCTTTGTGCAATCACGTGCAATCCATACTGGGCCTGACACCGTCTGAGCCTGCCTCCTGAGACATATATTTTGAATGTGTACGCTATCCATACATGTTATCCGGGGATACGGTACCCTTTCTAACCTTTGTGCAATCACGTGCAATCCATACTGGGCCTAACACCGTCTGAGCCTGCCTCCTAAGACATATATTTTGAATGTGTACGCTATCCATACATGTTATCCGGGGATACGGTACCCTTTCTAACCTTTGTGCAATCACGTGCAATCCATACTGGGCCTAACACCGTCTGAGCCTGCCTCCTAAGACATATATTTTGAATGTGTACGCTATCCATACATGTTATCCGGGGATACGGTACCCTTTCTAACCTTTGTGCAATCACGTGCAATCCATACTGGGCCTAACACCGTCTGAGCCTGCCTCCTAAGACATATATTTTGAATGTGTACGCTATCCATACATGTTATCCGGGGATACGGTACCCTTTCTAACCTTTGTGCAATCACGTGCAATCCATACTGGGCCTAACACCGTCTGAGCCTGCCTCCTAAGACATATATTTTGAATGTGTACGCTATCCATACATGTTATCCGGGGATACGGTACCCTTTCTAACCTTTGTGCAATCACGTGCAATCCATACTGGGCCTGACACCGTCTGAGCCTGCCTCCTGAGACATATATTTTGAATGTGTACGCTATCCATACATGTTATCCGGGGATACGGTACCCTTTCTAACCTTTGTGCAATCACGTGCAATCCATACTGGGCCTAACACCGTCTGAGCCTGCCTCCTGAGACATATATTTTGAATGTGTACGCTATCCATACATGTTATCCGGGGATACGGTACCCTTTCTAACCTTTGTGCAATCACGTGCAATCCATACTGGGCCTGACACCGTCTGAGCCTGACTCCTGAGACATATATTTTGAATGTGTACGCTATCCATACATGTTATCCGGGGATACGGTACCCTTTCTAACCTTTGTGCAATCACGTGCAATCCATACTGGGCCTGACACCGTCTGAGCCTGCCTCCTGAGACATATATTTTGAATGTGTACGCTATCCATACATGTTATCCGGGGATACGGTACCCTTTCTAACCTTTGTGCAATCACGTGCAATCCATACTGGGCCTAACACCGTCTGAGCCTGCCTCCTGAGACATATATTTTGAATGTGTACGCTATCCATACATGTTATCCGGGGATACGGTACCCTTTCTAACCTTTGTGCAATCACGTGCAATCCATACTGGGCCTAACACCGTCTGAGCCTGCCTCCTGAGACATATATTTTGAATGTGTACGCTATCCATACATGTTATCCGGGGATACGGTACCCTTTCTAACCTTTGTGCAATCACGTGCAATCCATACTGGGCCTAACACCGTCTGAGCCTGCCTCATGAGACATATATTTTGAATGTGTACGCTATCCATACATGTTATCCGGGGATACGGTACCCTTTCTAACCTTTGTGCAATCACGTGCAGTCCATACTGGACCTAACACCGTCTGAGCCTGCCTCCTGAGACATATATTTTGAATGTGTACGCTATCCATACATGTTATCCGGGGATACGGTACCCTTTCTAACCTTTGTGCAATCACGTGCAATCCATACTGGGCCTAACACCGTCTGAGCCTGCCTCCTGAGACATATATTTTGAATGTGTACGCTATCCATACATGTTATCCGGGGATACGGTACCCTTTCTAACCTTTGTGCAATCACGTGCAATCCATACTGGGCCTGACACCGTCTGAGCCTGCCTCCTGAGACATATATTTTGAATGTGTACGCTATCCATACATGTTATCCGGGGATACGGTACCCTTTCTAACCTTTGTGCAATCACTTGTAATCCATACTGGGCGTGAGAACGGCTGGCGAGCTGTTAAGCAAGCTACAGCACCTGTGGTTTGCACACGTAAGTTTTTCATTTTTTCAGGAATGACGGTTAGGCCTAATTCCGGAACTGCAGTTGACCTGCACTTACTGGGAAATGATTGTTCACGGGTAATAATTATAATCAGTGATCCCAATCACTAACGTTGTTCAGCGGGTTATCTGCACCTGTAAGCGACAAACGCTGGCCTTTTCAGTGTAGCGCACATGAAGCCACGGACATGTAAGGGCATGACACACCAGTTATTGGCCAATCTCATGTGCCAGAGCCTCACGTGTCCCTCTAGTAAGCCGGACTCGGACCGCGGGGCATGACGGAGTCTCGTTCGTTAACGGAATTAAGCTTGCAATGTGTGCATCTGTTCTGTAGCTGGCATGGTTGAGGTTTCCCAGGTGGAGTCGAATTTAACCGTAGGCTCCACTCCTGGTGGTGCCCTTCTGGACATTCCTTTAAGGTTCAGCTTTGCAACCATACTGCCCACGTAAAACAAACACTTTGCCTTCATGAACGCTGTTTGGAGGGTCATGACTCGTGGGAATAACGCCGCCCAATCAGTTAACCTGCTAGAGAGATCGTTCGTTGCTCCCAAGCATGACATCACACTCCCTAGGAAGAAGGTAATGTCACTGTGGCGACCGTACTCCTGGGGGCGACACAAGTGCACTGATGCCCAGCCACTGCTCGATGAATCTGCTGGTACATTGACCCAGACCACTACATTCCCCTCGCACGCTACACGGCCTGAATCTGACCCTGATGAAACTCAGGTTACCCTTCCCATATACAGTTCCATCTTACACGGTGACAAAGAGGAAGCTGCAGATGAAAGTGCAGGTTCGGCCCACCCGCCATCAGACACACCACCGTACTATCAGAGGCCCTGTGCCAGTGCCGTCGCCAACGAGTGTGCCCCCCCTGCTTGCTCAGGATCACAGCACTTGCAAGGTTGAAATACTGTGCAGTGAGATGGAAGATGGGGACGACGAGGAGTCCAGACTAGTACAGGGATTCCCTAGCGAGGAGACTTATTTGATTGTTTTCAATGTTGGGACAGCAATTTTTGGGGAGCACTATACTCTGGAGAATGATAGATGGGGCCCACCATACACTGGAACATTCCAAAGGTGGATATCAGACACTGGAGCAGCATTTACAGGGCCCATTATACACTAGAGCATTAGAAATGGTGCCCATTATGTTTGGAGCATTATTTGGGCCCATAAGACAGTGGAGCTTCATCCATGGGGACCAACATATACTGTAGCATTATGTGGAGCTCATCATATACTGTTTCAAACATTATATGGGACCAATGATTCTGTATGGAGAAATAGATGGGCCTTGTCATGAGATGTAAAAAGTGAAGTATTTTTCATTGTACTATACCGATATTTCTCTGCCGTATCTGAGCATGATGAGTTGTGGTATGTGTTAAAGGGGCGCTCTTTCGCCCAGGGCACATGAAAACCTGGAGCCAGCCCCCCCCCCACAACTTTAGCCAAATAACCCCCATTTTTCAGTGCGTAACTTGTATTATGAAGTTAATTAAGGTTGACAAGCTTAAGTAAGAAGAATTGTTGCTTTTGGCATTCAAATGGGCACTGTAGGTGTGTTTCCTGTCCTCCTCTCACTGCCGACTTTTATTCCCCATTGACTTACATTGGGTTTCGTGTTTCGGGACGACCCCGACTTTTCCCTATAATCGGACGATCTTGCTCGACCCGACTTTTGGAAAAGTCGGGTTTCACGAAACGAAACGCGACCCTAAAAAACCAAAAGTCGCTCAACTCTAGTATTGATCAATGATGATTAAGATGTAGCTATGGCCTGTCCTGGTGGCCTCTACCTTCAGATGATCAATGGCTACCATTTGAACTGGACGTCAACTTACAAGCGGATGCAGTGGTGGTTTATGATCACCTTTCACAGTTGTGATAGTAACAGAGGTGTGACATTCCTGCCACCATTTTTTAATGTCTCCTCTCACGCCAATCCAATAGAATCTCCTACGGCCTGTGGCTTCTGTCTTTTGCACTCCAAAATGACCAGACACATCATGATAGGCAGTGAGGACCATGGGTACATCTCTCCCTGTGATCACAATTTGATGGAGACGAGTAACGGTGATGTGATCCACGCTACTGCGATAAAGCTGTCCTTTCTTCACAAAAAAACTTTTTTGCTTTCTCCACAGACACAGTAATTGAGGGTCTGCATCGCCTCTGCAACATCTACCGGGAGGTTTGCCCGCGATGAGTAATTCCAAAATTTCTGCTAACACTCGACTTTGCGTCTACATTTGTATGCATGTAGTTTCCAGTAGCGGAGATTCTGGACTGGCTTACTGAGATTGAAATATATACGAAGATTTAAAAGTACAACAACACTATATACTGGTGTACGCTATGAATACCTTTCCCTTTTTCTACTTTTTAATTCTGGTGTAATACATAGTGAGCCTGTGAGTGTCTGTGTCTGACTCCGGAAGTATAGACGGAAATTTAACCCTAGACTGGACACACCTGGTATGTGCTGATACAGTACCTTGTTTCAAAATGTTGTATTAAGGTATCATCTGTAGGATAACCAACTGTGGGGGGAGAACCCTCTTCTTGCCGCAGACAAACACAAGACTGAGACAGAGTTTGAATTGAACAGGTCCATTTTTAGTGCCCATCTTTCTGTCGACAACAACAATTCACCACAGCCGTTTCACATTTCTCTGTACACAGGCCTCGGTACCTTCACTTCCTTTGTAACTATAATCGTGGCGTCCTCTGTAGCTCTTCCACTGTGGCTGGCCTAGGCCCATCCACCACATCGCTGCACCAGTCTGAGCATACCGTCCTTATGATAGCCCCAGGCAGTCTTCGTCTGCAGCTACCATCCTCTGGGCCACCCCCCCGTGACCACCTCAACTGTCAGTCCTCTCTGGAGCCTTTCCACTGTCTCTATTTTCTCAGCAGAACTTTCTCTTTACTGTGCTCCCTTCGCTGACTGACTCTTCCAGAACCTTCCCTCAGCCTTTTATACTTCCAGTTCTGGTAACTCCGCCCACCATCACCTAACAGTTTCTCTGACCAATGGCAGTTATTCAGTCCCACTCCTACACTCTCCACTGCCCTCCAATGGGCAAGCTAAAACACTGCACCCTTTCTCTTTATCTTAGCGGCTTCACACCTACACTGCGCTACACCTCTGCTTCTCACTACAGGCTGGTTTGTCTGTCAGTCCACCTTCCCTACATCATCCATAGTGAGTGAGCGTGTGTGGGTTACACCTTCTATATATACGGTGAATCGGAGAAACAAATTTTTACACTATACTCGATACAGCTTGTATCTTGTTATAGAGTAACTTTGTTCGACATTTAGCATTACGGTTAAATCCATACTGTGTAAGCGTCTGAGAGTGACTACGGGACTATTTATACGGAGATTTCAATTGTACCCTAAAAAATATATACTTGCTATCTTGTTATCCAGGACCTTTTTAACAACATTTTTTATTATGGTCAAAGCCAAACTGAGTGAGCGTCTGAGGGTGACTACGGAAATATATACCAATATTTTCAATTTAGCCAACACTGTATACAGCAGAACGCTTCTGATACAGTAACCTTTTTAGCTACAGTATTTAGATTCTGGTGTAATCCATAATGAGCCTGTAAACGTATGTCTGTTACTCCAGCAATATATTTGGAACTTTAAGATTACCCCAACACTGTATACAGCTGTACACTTGTGTTACATAACCCATTTACAGCTTTTCATATTCTTGTGTAATCCTTACTGGGCCTGAGAGCATTTGTGTCTGCCTCCTGAAATGTATACGGAGAATCAGAATGTTTACGCTATACTATATATACCTTGTATCTGGTGATACTGTACCCTTTTTCAACTTGTTTTTTTTTTGGATAATCCATACTGAGCCTGTGAGCGTCTGTGTATGCCTCATGAAATATATACGGAAATTTACTGTAATCCCTAGACTGTATAGAGCTGAACGCTTCTGATACAGTACCATATATCTGCTGGTATTTTGGGTCCATTTTCCAAAACATGAGGAAGTATGGTGGAAGAGGATGCAGAGGTGGGCGTGGAGGGCCACCTGGTACTGATGGTGGTGGTCGTTCATCTGCTGGTAGTGCCAAAAACACAATAACAGCTAAGGCAGGAGGTGTTGAGCCAGCGTCATGGTGTAGCTCTGGAAGGCCTGTAAGGCTCCCTTTTCTGGGAGTAGGTAGACTGCTTTTAAAGCCGGAGTATCAGGAACTGTTTGTGGCTTACATTGCTGAAACAGCCTCCAGCTCTATCGCCTCCTCTTCTGAAGTTGTAAAAAATGCAAGCACTGAGTCATAACTGCAGGCTTCTGGTCAGGAGCAACTCCTTTCCTTGTGTCCTTCACCCACACCAAAAGTGAAGGATGTGGAAGCACACACCTCAGATTACTCCATGGAGCTCTTTTCACATACCATGCCTGGGTTAATTAAAAATAGGGCCCATCATGGACTGGAGCAATGTAAATGGGGCAGATCAGACACTGGAGCAGCATCTAAGGGGCCCATTATACAGTGGAGCATCATCCATGAGGCCCATCATGTACTGGAGCATTGTAAATGGGGCAGATCAGACACTGGAGCAGCATCTAAGGGGCCCATTATACACTGGAGCATTACAATTGGGGTCCATTATATATGGAGCATTATTAGAGCCCATCATACACTGGAGCATCATCCATGAGGCCCATCATGTACTGGAGTAATGTAAATGGGGCAGATCAGACACTGGAGCAGCATCTAAGGGGTCCATTATACACTGGAGCATTACAAATGGGGCCCATTATATATGGAGCATTATTAGGGCCCATGATACACTGGAGCATCATCCATGAGGCCCATCATGTACTGGAACAATGTAAATGGGGCAGATCAGACACTGGAGCAGCATCTAAGGGGCCAATTATACACTGGAGAATTACAAATGATGCCCATTTTATATGGAGCATTATGTGGAGCTCATCATATACTGTATGGAACATTATATGTGACTATTTATTTGGTATGGAGAAATATATGGGGCTCATTATTCTGTATGGCGCACAATGTGGTGGCCATAACACTGTATGGAGTAATATACTGTCCTGTTTTTGAGCTATTGTACAATTTAAAATAGATCAGTCATGTCATGTAAGCAGTGAAGTATGTGTCATTGTACTATACCTATATTTCTGTGGCATATCGGAGCATCATGAGTTGTGGTATGTGTTAAAGGGGCGCACTGACACTCTTTGGCCCAGGGCACATGAAAACCTGGAGCCAGCCAAACCCCCCACAACTTTAGCCAAATAACCCCCAGTTTTCAATGCGTAACTATTATTAGGAAGTAAATTAAGGTTGACAAGCTTCAGTTATAAGAACTGATGTTTTTGGCATTGAAATGGGCACTGTAGGTGTGTTTACTGTCTTCCACTCCCTGCCGACTTTGCTTCCCCATTGACTTGCATTGAGTTTCGTCTTTCAGTCGGTCTCCGACTTTTCCCTATAGTCGGCCGATTTCGTTCCACCCGACTTTTGCGAAAGTCGGGTTTCATTAAACCCGACTCGACCCGACAAAAAGGCAAAGTCGCTCATCTCTAGTCACGATCCATTTTTGGATCTGTGTCAGAGTCTGGATTCTCTTTTATAAACCTTTTTCCTTTCAGGTCCTTCGGGGTTAATATGGGTTTTTGCCCCAGGTGGCCGCTGGTGTTACTACAAGTTTTGTGAGTTTGCTTCTGGGGTTTCCCCCCCGGTGGCCGCTGGTGTTGCTACAAGTTTAGTGAGTCTGCTGCTGGGTTTTTCCCCCCTGTGGCCGCTGGTGTTACTACATGTTAGTAAGTCAGCAGGTTTGACAACTTCCTCCTTCCTATAAAGGGTCATCAGATGCTGCACTCACTGTTGGTGATATTATTATTTTGGAGACCAACCAAGCTGGACTCAGGAGCAGACAGTGTTGCAGTGGAGTGTTATGAATGAGTCACCGTAGGAGGCAAAAACAGAAATACAAGCTAAGTCCAGAAAACCAGAGAAGTTGGCAACTATCAGATTGCAGACCCCTGAACCTATCAACACAACTAGCAGTAGCCGTGGGGGGTTCCTATGATGCCCTAGACCCCTCGATCACAGCCGGAGAATTAAATAGGCCTAAAGAAAGAAAGGGGAAATCTAAACTGCCCCAGAGCAGACCCCAAAGCAATAGGCAGCCCCCAACATATAATGACGGTGAAGCAAGATGAAAACACTAACACAGACAGAGAGATAGACTGAGCAAAGACGGGGCCCAAAACTACCTAGATAGGAAAGGACAGGAAGGCTGCTGTCTGCAATCTGCCAAAACCCTATCAAAGACATAAGCCAACAAGCTGATATGAAAAAGGCCCTGAAGCAGCTAGGCTTCAAAAACTAAATCAGCACTCAGGTATTTTCAGAAGACAGATCTAAAGGAATTCAGCACACCCCAGCAGGGAATGGCAGAAATCCAGAAAAACAAAGCAAAACAAAGTCAAAGCACAAATGCAAAAGGCCGAGCAGCAAACTTAGCTTTAGAGGAGCAGGAATTCAGACTGGTCTCCAAGGATCCCACAGAGAAATCACCCACAGGGCAGAAGGGCATCGGCAGCCTTATATCCAGTCAGTAACTCCACTCAGCCAGTCATCATCATCAGCCTCAGGTGTTTGATAATCAGGCTCACTACCTTTCTTTACCAGAAGAGGGAGTTCCTCGGGCCTCAGTAATGAAGGGGAAAATGAACTCACAACAGTACCTCCCCCTTGAGGAGGGGTCACCGAACCCTCAACTACGCCACCAGGGCGATCAGGGTGAGCCCGATGAAAGGCACGCACCAATCTTTTGGCATGAATATCAGAGGCAGAGACCCAGGAATTATCCTCCTGACCATAACCCTTCCACTTAACCAAATACTGGAGTCTCCGTCTAGCCAGACGGGAATCCAGTACTTTCTCTACCTCATATTCCATGTTACCTTCAACCAATACAGGGTCTGGAGGTGCCACCCCAGGAACAACAGGTTCAACAAACCTCTTCAACAAAGATTTATGGAACACATTATGGATTTTAAATGTGACAGGAAGAGCCAAACGAAAAGAGACCGGATTAATAATCTCCACAATCTTGTAAGGTCCAATAAATCTAGGCTTAAACTTAGGAGAAGCCACCTTCATAGCAATATTTTTTGATGATAACCACACCATATCACCAACCTTAAACTGGGGACCAATGGTCCTATGTCGGTTGGAAAACCACTGGGCCTTTTCCAGGGAGAGAGATAACTTATCCACCACTTGGTCCCAGATCTGGTGCATTCTCTCCACCACAGTGTCAACACCTGGGCAGGCAGAGGGCTCCCCTGCCCTGAAGAAAATCGAGGATGAAACCCAAAGTTACAAAAAAAAGGTGACATCAAAGTGGCAGAACTAGCTCTATTATTTAAAGCAAATTCGGCCAAGGGCAAAAATGAAACCCAATCATCCTGATCAGCAGAAATAAAACATCTCAAATATGACTCCAAGGTCTGGTTTGTTCTCTCTGTCTGCCCATTGGTCTGAGGGTGAAAAGCAGAGGAAAAGGACAACTGAATTCCCAGCCTGGAACAGAAAGTTCTCCAAAATCTAGACACAAACTGGACTCCTCTGTCAGATACAATGTTCTCAGGAATCCCGTGCAAATGAACCACCTGTTGTAAAAACAGGGGCACCAACTCAGAGGAAGACGGCAACTTAGGGAGTGGTACAAGATGAACCATCTTAGAGAACCTATCACAAATCACCCAAATAACAGTCATCCTTTGAGAGACAGGCATATCAGAGATGAAATCCATTGAAATATGGGTCCATGGCCTCTTGGGGACAGTCAAAGGCATCAACAACCCACTAGAGCGAGAACACGGTTTAGACCGGGAGCACGTCCCACAGGACTGCACAAAATTCCTGACATCACGAGACAAGGAGGGCCACCAAAAAAACTGACTCCCCAGATCTCTAGTACCAAAAATACCTGGATGACCAGCCAAAGCAGTGCAATGAACTTCAGACATCACTCTCTTCTTCCACTGGTCAGGAACATACAACTTTCCACTGGGGCAACACTCAGGTTTGTCCTCCTGGAACTCTTCCAGAGCACGTCTCAAATCGGGCGAGATGGCAGAAAGAACTACCCCTTCATCTAAGATGGTAGCAGGCTTGGTCACCACAGGAGAATCAGCAAAGAAACTCCTAGAGAGGGCGTCTGCCTTGACATTCTTCGTTCCAGGAAGAAAAGAAACCACAAAGTCAAAACGTGTAAAAAACAAGGCCCACCTAGCCTGTCTAGGGTTCAAGCGCTTAGCAGACTCTAGGTAAATCAAATTCTTGTGGTCAGTGAGGACCACGACTTGATGCTTAGCTCCCTCCAACCAATGTCTCCACTCCTCAAATGCCCATTTCATGGCCAACAGTTCCCTATTCCCCACATCATAGTTACGTTCAGATGGAGAGAACTTTCGGGAAAAGAAAGCACAGGGATTCATTTTAGATGTTACAGGATCCTTTTGGGACAAAACAGCTCCTGCACCAATCTCAGAAGCGTCCACCTCTACCTGGAATGGAAGTGAGACATCAGGTTGCCGCAAAACCGGGGCGGAGGTGAATCTTCGCTTCAGCTCCTGAAAGGAAAAAACAGACTCCGGAGACCAATTTAACACATCAGCACCCTTCTTAGTCAAATCAGTCAATGGCTTGGCAATACTAGAAAATTTTGCTATAAATTTCCGATAAAAATTAGCAAAACCCAAAAACTTCTGGAGGGCCTTCAAAGAAGTGGGCTGAACCCAATCGTAAATGGCCTGTACCTTGGCCGGGTCCATTTCAATAGTTGACGGGGACAAAATAAATCCCAAAAAAGAAATCCTCTGTACTCCAAAAAGGCATTTAGATCCCTTGACATACAGGGAATTCTCCCTCAAGATCCGGAACACAGTCCGAATATGTTCCACATGAGAATCCCAATCCTTGGAGAAGATCAAAATATCATCCAGATAGATAATCAAAAATTTAATCGACAAAATCTCGGAAAATATCGTTCATGAAGCACTGGAAGACAGAAGGGGCATTAGTGAGCCCAAAAGGCATCACCAGGTACTCAAAATGTCCCTCCGGAGTATTAAACGCCGTCTTCCATTCATCCCCATGCTTAATGCGAATAAGATTATACGCCCCCATGAGGTCAAGCTTGGTAAACCAGCAAGCACCTTTAACTCTGGAGAATAGATCAGAAATCAGGGGTAACGGATACTGATATTTAACAGTAATTTTGTTGAGGGCACGATAATCAATACAAGGTCTTAATGATCCATCCTTTTTGGCTACAAAAAAAAAACCGGCCCCTAAGGGTGACGAGGATGGTCTAATATGACCCTTCTCCAACGCCTCCTTAATATAGGATCGCATAGCCTTGTGCTCGGGTACCGACCCTTGGGAAATTTACACCCCGGGCTCAGTTCAATTGCACAGTCATAACTCCTATGAGGAGGCAGAGACGCAGACTCATTCTCACTAAATACATCATAAAAGTCCGCCAAATAATCAGGAACATCATGCGACTGAGGAGAGGTGGAAAACACCGGAGCCTCACTAAAGGCACACCGACAACCCCAACTCACCACAGACACAGATTTCCAATTAAAAACTGGATTATGAATTTGTAACCAGAACAATAGTATCATGCAGATTATGCAACACCAAAAATCTGCAATTTTCTTGATGGTCTGGGGCGACCCGCATTACCACCTGGGTCCAAAACTGAGGTTTATTTTTAGCCAAAGGAGTAGCATCAATCCCCCTCAAAGGGATAGGCGTCTGCAGAGGTATCATCGGAAATCCACAACGTTTAGCAAAATCCAAGTCCATTAGGTTTAGGGCTGCTCCCGAATCCATAAAAGCCTTGGCGGAAAATGTGGACAGGGAGCAGATCAGAGTAATAGCCAGAAGAAACTTAGGTTGAACAACCCCAACAGAAAACGTGTGTGCAAAGCGTTTCTCTCGTTTAGGACAGACAGAAATAATATGCGAGGCATCTCCACAGAAAAAACACAACTTATTACGCCTTCTGAACTCCTGACGCTGCTCTCTGGAAAAAACTCTATCACATTGCATAGGTTCAGACATTTGTTCAACAGGTGGCAACACCTCTCGTGCAGCTTTGCGTTCGCGCAAACGCCGATCAACCTGAATGGCTAATGACATAGAATCGTCAAGACCAGAGGGAACAGGAAATCCCACCATAGTATCTTTTACGGCTTCTGACAACCCCTTCCGAAAGAGAGCAGCCAAGGCATTATCATTCCAGGTAGTAAGTACTGCCCACTTTCGGAATTTTTGACAGTACAATTCTCATAAGCTGCATTACCTGATCCCCAGACTCCTGCCCTGACAAGGGCAGTCCACAACTAGCCCTAGATTGCACAAGCCCTACACTTTCCCTTCAAGGAGCGTCCCAACGCGTTTCATCCAAGTAATTCTTCAGGGGACTAACTTGTTCAAAAGTGCCACAGTGCTAAAGCTAAGAGACATACATCCTCCTGCTCTCAATACTATCTGCTGTCTGCAGACAGCAGATAGTATTGAGAGCAGGAGGATGTATGTCTCTTAGCTTTAGCACTGTGGCACTTTTGAACAAGTTAGTCCCCTGAAGAATTACTTGGATGAAACGCGTTGGAACGCTCCTTGAAGGGAAAGTGTAGGGCTTGTGCAATCTAGGGCTAGTTGTGGACTGCCCTTGTCAGGGCAGGAGTCTGGGGATCAGGTAATGCAGCTTATGAGGGTTGTGACAGGGTATTGTACTCCCACTGCTGCTTATCCATACATATGATGAGTATTCCTGGAGACTCCTGACCGTCTGCAAAATATTGGTGAGATTGTTCCTTTTATTATTCTCATCTATTTGTGGCTATGAACCTCTTCCCCCTTTTTTTGGTCTAGCCAGTATATAAACATATGAGTGCATTTGGTTATGGCATTTTGCTGCTATCTTTTATGCTGTATCCAATATATATAGATTGCTGTTTGGATGTTACACTAACAGCATTCTATATTCCTATCTGATGCTTTATAGGTGTATCTAATTATCCCTTGAGGATCACCCAATGTATGGGCATCTCATTTTAATCACTAATTGGTGACACCTTAGGATTAATTTTTTTAAGTTATGTATTAAAAGTTATATTTTATCTTACTTGCTGTTATATATCATACATTTTGGGTGAGAATTTATTGTCAATTTCTGACTACTATTGGCATTTGTGCTGTATATTGACAGTACAATTCTGCAGAATCACGACCCTGGTTCAATGCCAGCAGGGTCTTTTCAGCCTGATCAATGGCATTAGGTTCGTCATACAACAACCCCAAGGCCTGAAAAAATGCGTTCACATTAGTCAGAATAGGATCATCTGGTTTCAAAGAAAACGCCCAATCCTGGGGATCGCCACGCAGCAAAGAGATGACAATTTTAACCTGCTGCGCGGAGCTCCCTGACGAGTTAGGCTTCAAGGCAAAAAATAATTTACAATTATTTTTAAAATTCAAAAATTTAGACCCATCCCCAAAAAATAAATCAGGTGTAGGAATCTTTGGTTCAGCAGCATGTGAATGAGCAAGGTAGGTGGAAATTCCCCGCACTTCCGCGGCGAGCTGCTCCACACGATCAGACAATTGCTTTATCTCCATTGAGAGAAAAAAAATTCCCCCTACGGCCTCAGAGATATAGAGGAAAAAATATACACTTTTTTTTTTTTTTTTTTTTATACAATTCTTTCCTGCTATTGAGTACCCTAGGATCTGCGGTTAGGCGGGTGATTCTGTTATGAATGAGTCACCGTAGGAGGCAAAAACAGAAATACAAGCTAAGTCCAGAAAACCAGAGAAGTTGGCAACTATCAGATTGCAGACCCCTGAACCTATCAACACAACTAGCAGTAGCCGTGGGGGGTTCCTACGATGCCCTAGACCCCTCGATCACAGCCGGAGAATTAAATAGGCCTAAAGAAAGAAAGGGGAAATCTAAACTGCCCCAGAGCAGACCCCAAAGCAATAGGCAGCCCCCAACATATAATGACGGTGAAGCAAGATGAAAACACTAACACAGACAGAGAGATAGACTGAGCAAAGACGGGGCCCAAAACTACCTAGATAGGAAAGGACAGGAAGGCTGCTGTCTGCAATCTGCCAAAACCCTATCAAAGACATAAGCCAACAAGCTGATATGAAAAAGGCCCTGAAGCAGCTAGCTAGCAGCTTCAAAAACTAAATCAGCACTCAGGTATTTTCAGAAGACAGAGCTAAAGGGATTCAGCACACCCCAGCAGGGAATGGCAGAAATCCAGAAAAACAAAGTCAAAGCACAAATGCAAAAGGCCGAGCAGCAAACTTAGCTTTAGAGGAGCAGGAATTCAGACTGGTCTCCAAGGATCCCACAGAGAAATCACCCGCAGGGCAGAAGGGCGTCGGCAGCCTTATATCCAGTCAGTAACTCCACTCAGCCAGTCATCATCATCAGCCTCAGGTGTTTGATAATCAGGCTCACTACCTTTCTTTACCAGAAGAGGGAGTTCCTCGGGCCTCAGTAATGAAGGGGAAAATGAACTCACAACAGTGGAGCTCCAGCTATCCCCTTGTTCTTGTGCCTTACTCTGCTGCTCGGAGCATTAGCAGCAGAGAGAAGCTAAGTCTTGTTTATTAGTTTATTTTACCCTTAGGTGTCTGTCGTACCTATTCTTGTTTGTTATTTGGTGTAGTACACGTTTTCCCTGTCTCACCTCCTGGGAAGGGGGTTGGGGCTTTATCGCAGGGCTAAACAGGAGATAGAGACAGGTTGGAGACTTGGGCCTCACTACCATCAAGTGTACCCCCAAGTTAAGGAGAGTCAGGGCCCCCTTAGCCTGAGGGGCAGTTTAGGGGCCCAGGTTCTACGTCTCCTGTTTTCCTCCTACTACCCCATGACATTATCACCAACCCTACACTTTTTTTTCTGGTGAGCCATGGCCCAAATGCCTTTGCCACACTGCGTCAGTCCCTCACTGATGAGCGTAGGGTGCTGCGTGGTGAAGTGTTGCAGCAGCTGCAGCAGTTGGTGGGGTTTGAGGTCTTGGTACAGGCTCAACCAGAACCCAAAATATCTCTCCCTGACAGGTTTTCTGGAGGGAGAGATAAGTTTTTGGTTTTTCAGGAGGTCTGCAAGCTACACTTCAGGCTCCGCCCTCGTTCATTAGGGAGTAAGGAACAGCGGGTGGGATTCATCATATCCCACCTTAAAGGTGATCCTCTATCCTGGGCCTTCTCCCTGCTGGCCGATTCACCATCTCTACGGTCGGTGGATGAGTTTTTTGCGTCTTTGGCGAATATGCCCACGGTAGCCCTTGCTAGGGAAAAGGACTCACTGGGGCAGGAGGAGGAGCCCATGCAGGTGGGAGGAGTTGGTTCCCCAGTGGTGTTGCCTGCAGTTCGTCATGGTTTGGGGACATGTTTTAGCTGTGGGCAGACTGGTCATTGTATCAGGGTCTGCCCTGCTCACGCCAAAACTTCTGCACCACCCAAGAAGCCGTGTCCCCCTGATTGTGTGGAGGGAGGCAACCAGGGAGTGTGTATTTCCTCCATTTTGCCCTCTCAGTGTACTATGTCAACAGAAGTGGTGGTTAGCGGGGTACCTGAGGGCATTCCGGTGTTTGTGGACAGTGGAGCGGGAGTCAATCTGGTGGACGCTCACTTTGTCCAGACCCATGGCCTGAGGTGTAGGACGCTGGCCAAACCCCTAAGTGTCCAGGCCATTGACTATGTCCCACTGAGCAAGGGGAGGTTGACCCAAGTCATGGAAAATATACATCTGCGTATAGGAACTCATCATGTAGAGTCCCTGTCATGCTACGTCTTGAGGGGAATGCCGTCACCTATCGGTTTAGGCCTCCCTTGGTTGGAAAAACACAACCCGGTCATAGATTGGCGGTCTAGGGAAGTAGTCAGTGTGAGGGCTGCTGCCTGGGGGCTACTGTCTCTGCCATCTTTCTACAACCATCCCCTTCTCCAGTGGGGGCAGCAGAGGTGCTGCCAGGGAGTAGGGGCAAGTTTCAACCCTCTCCATTAGCCAACCCTGAGAGGCGGAGTCCTCATTGGAGGAGGGGTCGGAGGAGGGTGGTGGTTCCCTCTCTGAATTGTGGGGGTGTGAGTGTTGTGACACAGGGGGACACCTCTGTTGTCAGTTCCATGAACAGTTCACCGTCTTGTGGCAAACGTGTGTTTGGCAATAAACGTTCAGGTCCGGACCTGTGTGTGAATGAGTACGTATGGGTGTTCACCAAAAACATCCAGTGGAATTGTGCTGATGGGGTCTGGAGTTCTCGGGTTATCAGGCCGTATCGGGTATCAGCCATTCTCGGCCTGAGGACTTACCCCCAATTATGCCCATACACAACTCGTTCCCTCTGGAGATTTGTGGTGCCTCCGGAGCATACATTGCCACTTCCATCTACCCATGTTTGCCATAAACCTATGAGTCAGGTGGTTGCTGAGGTGAACTCTGGTGGGTCTGGGTTTCCTCACCATAGGTGGTTTTCTGGTGAGGTGCAGTTTTGAGGGTCCAGAGGCCCCTCATTGAAGGAGGGGTACTGTCACGATCCATTTTTGGATTTGTGTCAGAGTCTGGATTCTCTTTTATAAACCTTTTTCCTTTCAGGCCCTCGGGGGTTAATATGGGTTTTTGCCCCCGATGGCCGCTGGTGTTACTACAAGTTTAGTGAGTCTGCTTCTGGGGTTTTGCCCCCCGGTGGCCGCTGGTGTTACTACAAGTTTAGTGAGTCTGCTGCTGTGTTTCCCCCAGGGCTGTGGAGTCGGAGTTGTGGAGTCGGAGTCGGTGCTCATTTTGGTGGAGTCGGAGTCGGTATAAAATGGACCAACTCCGACTCCTAAAATATATAATAAATTGGGTACAGTAGTTCAATGCAGAATATGCTGAATATTTTTTCATAGGAATTTGGGAAAGTTATGAAATGTCCTATAAATGACTGTTCTATTCCTGATCTAAGGCTACATTCACACACAGCGTTTTTCCTGCATTTTTTGAGGATACGTTTTTCAGTTGCAAAAGCAGATCAGCTTTTTAAAAAACCGCATCACCTGAAAGGTTTTTGAGCTCATAGATAATTTTGTTTTCAATAGCAAAAGCAGATTAGAAATCTGCTCTATCGATATATCCATTTATCCATATCTGTCTATCCATATCATATCTGTACCAAAAAGAATGAAAGCCGGATAGCACACAGACTAACACTCCTTTTTTTAGCACCAGTCAGGTACACCTCATAGCTGCCCAAAAGGATGCCCAGGACAGGCATTGCTCGTCTTCAGTAACATCAACATCAACTGATAGTTGGAATAAATAGACTGCATTCATCACCACATCTTCTTAAGGTGCAGGCTTTATTTTCAAGTGTATGGGGTGTGAAGTATGAGGT
The DNA here is from genome assembly GCF_039654945.1 of Dendrobates tinctorius. NCBI lineage: Eukaryota > Metazoa > Chordata > Amphibia > Anura > Dendrobatidae > Dendrobates > Dendrobates tinctorius. The sequence continues at coordinate 2,960,002 of NW_027361680.1, read as the reverse complement.
TCTGCAGCAGCTGAGGTGTGCAGTATGAAATTCTGCGGAAGAGTATGAGATTCTGCCCCCCCCCCAGGTTTGATCCTGGCTGCGAACATAGTGTGAATGTAGCCTGAGGATCTAGGCTTTATCTTAGCTGAGATAAGTCATAGTGTGTGTGTGTATGTGTATATATAATATATATATATATATATATATATATATATATATATACACATACACATACACACACACAGTACAGACCAAAAGTTTGGACACACCTTCTCAATCAAAGCGTTTTCTTTATTTTCATGACTATGAAAATTGTAGATTCCCTCTGAAGGCATCAAAACTATGAATTAACACATGTGGAATTATATAATTAACAAAAAAGTGTGAAACAACTGAAAATACTGTATGTCTTATATTCTAGGTTCTTCAAAGTAGCCACCTTTTGCTTTGATTTCTGCTGGAAGCGGTGTTCAGGTGCCTTACTCTGCGGTCCAGTGCATGACTGCAGTGCAAGCTAAGTGTTGTTGTTTTTCCCTGTCTGTTATTTTCCCTGGTGTCTTATTAGTACAGCGATGGGACCAGTGTCTGCACTTGCCAGTTCCCTAGTAAGGGATAGGTACAGGGCAAGTTAGGGACCTAGGTATCCTGGTCGGCGACAGGTTGAAAGAACCTGTATAGGGAACGTGAGGAGAGTTCAGGGCTCTTTCTTAGGAGAGTGCAGGAGGTGTCCACTTCCCCGTTCCCTATTGAAGGGCCCACCATTGTAATTGTGTCCCCGGTGTCCCCTTGTTTTGTCTTGTTGTTTGGTGACTGACCGATCGTCAGGTTGCGTCACGCAGGGCCAGTTGCCCCTTGACAGGATGCTTGAATGCAAATATTTGTCCCAGCGAAAAAGAAGGTTCAGTTGTGCCCATTGCATAGGAGAAGAATCACCAAAACAAACCATTTCATGTTTCCTGGCCTCTTTAGGGTATGTGCACACATTCAGTAATTTGCAATGCTTTGGACGCAGCACAGCGAATGAACGCAGGTTCAACCACGTCCAATATATTGTATGGGTGAGATTTATCTTGTGGCGGCTCCGTGGGTGATCCACAGGCATTGGTGCACTCATAGTGGACATGGGATTACTTGAAATCTCATCAACTATGCTGTAAGATCTGGACATTGCACATGTACGCAGCATCCAACCCGCATTGTTTACTGACTGTGTGTACCTACCCTTACTCTGGCTGAGGAAGAATGATTGGTACAGATTGTCCTCAACACAGTATAATGCAGGTCCCATATAGTACATATAGTAAAATGCACTCCCCATAGTCCTTGATAGAGTATAATACAGCCCCCCCAAAGTATAATGCAGCCCACCTCAGAGTATAATGCAACCCCATCAGATTATAATGTATACTCCTCAGAGTATAATGTAGTCCCCTCATATAATGCAGCCCTTCACACACAGTCTAATTCAGCCCCCCACAAACACACAGTATAGTGCAGCCCCCCACACAGTATAATGAAGCCCCCACACACAGCATAATGCAGCCCCCATATACACAGTATAATGCAGCCCCCCACATACACCATATAGTGCAGTCCCCCACACACAGTATAGTGCAGCCCCACACATAGTATAATGAAGCCCCCACACACAGTATAATGAATCCCTCCATAGTATAATGCAGTCCTTCACATATACAGTATAGTGCATTCCCCCCACACACAGTATAGTCAATCCCCCACACAGTATAATGCAGCCCCTACACACAGTATAATGCAGCCCTCCACACACAACACAATATAGTGCAGTCCCCCACACACAGTATAGTTCAGTGACCCCAAATACAGTATAGTGCAGCCCCCACACACAGTATAGTGCAGCAGACACACACAATACAGTATAGTGCAGTCCCCCCACTCACGGCTTTCTGTGATGATGATAAGTTAAATGTGTGATGCGGGGGGAGAAGGAGGCACTGGGCCCCTCTTATTCAGGGGCCCCATAGCGGCAACGTGGTGTACCGGTAATATTGGCAACATGGTGTACTGCTATTAGCGGCCACTGGCTAGGGGCCCCTGGAGGAGCTGGGGTCCTAGGTACCTGCCTGGTCTGCCTGCTCCTAACATTGGCCCTGCTTCCTGCTGAATTGCAAGACTGTCAACCATTAAGTCTCTCAAAACCTTTCTGCCTTATGAACTGTATAACTTGAAGGGACTGTTGTGCACAAAAGAGGGAGGGAAGGAAAACACATGACCCAAAGTTTTGAGCCAGGTCAGGACTATATGAACTGTGCTCCAAAACCGTAGAAGCTGTTGAGGTGTAGGCCAATGGGCCTGTGATTAAAAAGGATCTTAGACACGCGGTGTCAGGGTCTTCAAACTAGTGAGACCGGGGTCATGTGGACCCATGAATGAACTGGAATATGCGTATGGACTCTTTGTCAACTGTGAACTAGAGATGAGCGAATACTTCAATGTTTGGTTTGGATTGCGATCGCCGAATTTGCAATATTCTGATTTATTTGTCGAATATTTGATGAACATAACCGAACACCATTCAAGTCAATGGAAGGCAAAAACAAATGCATGCAGCTTATCATGGCCCCACATGCTGCCAAAACACATCAGATGAGGGACAGACACCAGGAAAGTGGCCTCAATTCACCCACAGTAGAAATGGAAGCATAGCACTGCAGCAATCAGCCAGGCATGAGGTGTCGGGGTCTGGGCCAGCATCTACAGCTTTCAATTGAACATCACAATAAGACGAGGTGGGTGAGGGATCAGTGCAAGCCACCTTTGCTGGGAGCCCAGTTACCATATGCAACAGCTCAACCTTCTTTCATGATCAGCCACACTCAGGTGGCACAAATATCAGTATTGTAGACTACCATTGTCAGAAAAATTTTAGGGATAGTAACACGGGTAGTTGACTCCAAGGAAGTGGAAGCCTGACAGTTTTGGAGGCCTACTACTACAGGCAACAGGCATGAAGGAGACCCAACCAGGAGTCCACACATTTTTAAAAAATAGTGGCAGACACTACCAAAGTGGCATCAAATTCACCACTGTAGAAATAGTATAATAGGGACCGACAGATCTTCCACTACACCCAGTCCAGCAGATGGGCACCCGACCAGGAGTGTTCACATTTCCAAAAAGAATTGGCAGACACCACCAAAGTGGCATCAATTTCACCAGAGAAGAAATAGTGTAATAATCACCAGCAAGTCTTCCACTACACCCAATCTAGCAGATGGACACCCAACCAGGAGTGTTCACGTTTAAACAAATGAGGGCAACACCAAAGAAGTGGAATAACTGTCATGATTAGAGTTGAGCGAAACAGGTCGAAAAATTTCAAAAGTCACCGACTTTTGTCAAAGTCGGGTTTCATGAAATGAAACCCGACCCTAGGATGAGGTCGGCCACGAGGTCGGCGACTTACGCGCCAAAGTCGCGTTTCAAAAGTTTGTTTTGCGCTCTTTTACAGCCAATCAGGATCCACGGACACTGTGGGCAACGTGATGACATATGCAGGGGTCACCACCATCTTTCAGAAGGGCATGCAAGTGATTGGCTTGCTTTGGTGGGTGTCACTGGGGGTATAAAAGGGCGTGCACGCCGACCGCCATCTTACTTCTGCCGATCTCAGTATAGGGAGAGGTTGCTGCTGATTCTGTAGGGAGAGCGTTAGGCAGGGAAGAAGACAAAAAAACTGCTTCTGCTGCTAGCGATTTGGCCTGCACAACACACAAGTCACTGTGTGTGCAGTGCAAGGGGAGGCTATATTGTGGTGTATCAGTGGTGTTGGTTGTTGGGCTGCCTTTTAAGGCTTCCTGACAGGCTGGCATTGCTGTTTACCCACTGCTCCGCAAACTGCTTTTTTAAAAGCAATCCAATCTCCCTTATCCTGTAGTCACTTTGGTCACAGCTGTGCCATCGAGCCTGTCACATAGCGCTCAGATATTCATTGGGCCTCACACAATCCAAAAGTGTCCAGTGTCCAAAAGTGTGCGCAGAGATTCAAAATCTCCCTTATCCTCTCGTCACTTTGGTCACAGCTGTGCCATCGAGCCTGTCACATAGCGCTCAGATATTCATTGGGCCTCACACAATCCACAAGTGTCCAGTGTCCAAAAGTGTGCGCAGAGATTCAAAATCTCCCTTATCCTCTCGTCACTTTGGTCACAGCTGTGCCATCGAGCCTGTCACATAGCGCTCAGATATTCATTGGGCCTCACACAATCCACAAGTGTCCAGTGTCCAAAAGTGTGCACAGAGATTCAAAATCTCCCTTATCCTCTCGTCACTTTGGTCACAGCTGTGCCATCGAGCCTGTCACATAGCGCTCAGATATTCATTGGGCCTCACACAATCCACAAGTGTCCAGTGTCCAAAAGTGTGCGCAGAGATTCAAAATCTCCCTTATCCTCTCGTCACTTTGGTCACAGCTGTGCCATCGAGCCTGTCACATAGCGCTCAGATATTCATTGGGCCTCACACAATCCACAAGTGTCCAGTGTCCAAAAGATGGTTGTTGGGCTGCCTTTTAAGGCTTCCTGACAGGCTGGAATTGCTGTTTACCCACTGCTCCGCAAACTGCTTTTTTAAAAGCAATCCAATCTCCCTTATCCTGTAGTCACTTTGGTCACAGCTGTGCCATCGAGCCTGTCACATAGCGCTCAGATATTCATTGGGCCTCACACAATCCACAAGTGTCCAGTGTCCAAAAGTGTGTGCAGAGATTCAAAATCTCCCTTATCCTCTCGTCACTTTGGTCACAGCTGTGCCATCGAGCCTGTCACATAGCGCTCAGATATTCATTGGGCCTCACACAATCCAAAAGTGTCCAGTGTCCAAAAGTGTGCGCAGAGATTCAAAATCTCCCTTATCCTCTCGTCACTTTGGTCACAGCTGTGCCATCGAGCCTGTCACATAGCGCTCAGATATTCATTGGGCCTCACACAATCCACAAGTGTCCAGTGTCCAAAAGTGTGCGCAGAGATTCAAAATCTCCCTTATCCTCTCGTCACTTTGGTCACAGCTGTGCCATCGAGCCTGTCACATAGCGCTCAGATATTCATTGGGCCTCACACAATCCACAAGTGTCCAGTGTCCAAAAGTGTGCGCAGAGATTCAAAATCTCCCTTATCCTCTCGTCACTTTGGTCACAGCTGTGCCATCGAGCCTGTCACATAGCGCTCAGATATTCATTGGGCCTCACACAATCCACAAGTGTCCAGTGTCCAAAAGTGTGCGCAGAGATTCAAAATCTCCCTTATCCTCTCGTCACTTTGGTCACAGCTGTGCCATCGAGCCTGTCACATAGCGCTCAGATATTCATTGGGCCTCACACAATCCACAAGTGTCCAGTGTCCAAAAGTGTGTGCAGAGATTCAAAATCTCCCTTATCCTCTCGTCACTTTGGTCACAGCTGTGCCATCGAGCCTGTCACATAGCGCTCAGATATTCATTGGGCCTCACACAATCCACAAGTGTCCAATGTCCAAAAGTGTGCGCAGAGATCCAAAATCTCCCTTATCCTCTCGTCACTTTAGTCACAGCTGTGCCATCGAGCCTGTCACATAGCGCTCAGATATTCATTGGGCCTCACACAATCCACAAGTGTCCAGTGTCCAAAAGTGTGCGCAGAGATTCAAAATCTCCCTTATCCTCTCGTCACTTTGGTCACAGCTGTGCCATTGAGCCTGTCACATAGCGCTCAGATATTCATTGGGCCTCACACAATCCACAAGTGTCCAGTGTCCAAAAGTGTGTGCAGAGATTCAATATCTCCATTATCCTCTCGTCACTTTGGTCACAGCTGTGCCATCGAGCCTGTCACATAGCGCTAAGATATTCATTGGGCCTCACACAATCCAAAAGTGTCCAGTGTCCAAAAGTGTGTGCAGAGATTCAAAATCTCCCTTATCCTCTAGTCACTTTGGTCACAGCTGTGCCATCGAGCCTGTCACATAGCGCTCAGATATTCATTGGGCCTCACACAATCCAAAAGTGTCCAGTGTCCACAAGTGTCTGCAGAAATTCAAAATCTCCCCTGTCCTATAGACACCTTGTACCTTGTTTTACATTACTATATAGTTTGTTGGATTTTGTCTACATTTCTACCAAAAATGAGGAAGGCTGGTGGAAGAGGCCGTGGAATTGGGCGGGGGTTGGCAGCTGGTAATGATGGTGTTGGTGGTGGATCTGATGGTAGTGGCAAGAGCAAAATAGGACCGAATGCAGGAGGTGTTGAGCCTGCGTCATTGTCTGGCTACATAAGGCCTCGAACGCTTAGTTTTCTAGGAGTTGGCAAACCGCTTTTAAAGCCAGAGCATCAGGAAAAAGTTTTGTCTTACATTGCTGACTCAGCCTCCAGCTCTATCGCCTCCTCTTCTTCAGTTGTAAAAAGTAAAAGCACTGAGTCGTCATTGGAGGCTCATGTTCATGAACCACACCTTTCCTTGTGTCCTTCACCCCAACCAAGATTGAAGGATGACGCAGGCCATACTACTGATTACTCCATGGAGCTGTTTTCACATACCATGCCTGGATTATCAAGTCAAATGGTGAATTACCCAGGCCAAGATGAATCTGACATGGAGTGCACTGATGCACAGACGCTGATGGATGATTCTGCTGGTACATTCACTCAGAGCACTACATTGTCCTCGCAGTGTACAGAGCCAGATTCTGACCCTGATGAGACTCAGGTGCCCCTTCCCGCGCACTATACCACCATACACGGTGACACAGAGGAAGGTGCACATGACATAGAAGAGGAGGTGATGGATGACCCAGTTGTTGACCCAGATTAGCATCCATTGGGGGAAGAGGGTGCTGCTTCCAATAGCTCAGATGAGGAGCATCCACAGCAGACATCGACATCGCAACAGCTGTTATCTGGCAGGCCCGTAGCACTCCAAAGACAGGTTCCAAACATCAAAAGAGTTGCTGGACAGCTTGTCCAGAGGGTCAAAAGATCACAGCGTGCTAGGCCGCAAAATGTCTGCCAAAGTAGGAAGAGTGCAGTGTGGCACTTTTTTGAACAAAATCCTCATGATCAGGCCAAGGTTATCTGTAAGAAGTGCGCAAAGACCTTTAGCCGAGGGAAAAATCTGAAAAATTTGAATACCAGTTGCATGCTTAGACATTTAACCAGCATGCACTTGCAAGCGTGGACACAACACCAAACCTCAAGTGCCACATGTGCAACTGATCACAACGAAGGTAGTCAGCAACGCTACATTGTTTCCCCCACTGTAAGCCCACCGGTTAGCACAGCAGCAAATGTTGAGGTGTCGTTGCAAGGTCACAGCAGTCAGGGAATCCCACTGTTATATCAACGAAAGACTGATTCTAGGCCATCAGAAAGAACACCAACTCCATCACCATCATCAACCCTCTCTCAGTCCGCCCTGTCCACCACTACTTCCACCATATGCAGCTCTCAAGTCCAGCTCACCCTCCCAGACACTATGAGTAGGTCAAGAAAGTACTCAGTCTCTCATCCGCGTACACTGGGTTTGAACGCCCACATTGCCAAACTAATCTCGTTTGAGATGATGCCCTTTCGGTTGGTGGAAAGCACAGCTTTCCGCGAACTCATGGCCTATGCAGTACCACGCTATGACCTACCCAGTCGCCACTTCTTCTCTCGCAAAGCCATCCCAGCCCTCCACCATCATGTGAAAGACCGCATTGTCCATGCACTCAAGCAGTCAGTGAGCGGAAAGGTGCACCTCACAACTGATGCATGGTCCAGTCGGCATGGCCAGGGCCGTTACGTGTCCATCACTGCGCACTGGGTTAATGTGGTGGATGCAGGGTCCACAGGGGACAGCGGTGGTGGGACAGTGCTGCCTAGCCCACGGTATAGGAAACAGTTGGCTGTAGGCGTTCGACCCTCCTCCTCCTCCTCCAGAAGCGAAAGCTCGTCCACAGAGCGCAGTCGTACGAGCACTCCATCTGCAGCTGCCACTGTTGCACACGATGTGTCCCCCTATCGAGCAGCTAGTGGAAAGCGTCAGCAGGCTGTGTTGCAGATGATGTGTTTGGGCGACAGACACACCGCCGAGTTGCTGGCCGAGTACTTGAAGAGACAAACTGAGTCATGGCTGGGCAGTGTACATCTTGAGGCAGGCAAGGTAGTTAGTGATAACGGCCGTAATTTTGTGGCAGCCATAGCCCTTTCAAAACTCAGCCACATACCTTGCTTGGCTCACACCTTGAACCTGGTGGTGCAGTGCTTCCTCAAAAATTATCCGGAGTTAACAGCCCTGCTCCAGAAGGTGCGTAGACTGTGCGCGCACATCCGCCGGTCGCCTGTACACTCCGTTCGTATGCAGAAGCTGCAGCGATTGCTCCACCTTCCCAACCACCGCCTCATTATCGACATTGCAACAAGGTGGAACTCCACCCTGCACATGGTGGAGCGGCTGTGCGAGCAGAGGCAGGCCATAATGCATTTGTGGGAGGATACACGGCCAGGCACTTTGAGAGCAGACATGGAGTTGACAGGTGTGCAGTGGTCGAAGCTGAAAGACCTCTGTAAAGTCCTTCAGTGTTTTGAGGAATGCACACGGCTGGTAAGCGCAGACGACGCCATCCTAAGCATGAGCATCCCACTTATGCGTCTGCTCATGCAAACTTTGACGCACCTTAAGGAGCAGGCGTCTGCAGCCAATGTTGATGAGGAGGAAGAGGAGGAGGGAATCCTTGATGACATTCAGCCATTGTCTGCTCAGGGACCTCTCATGGACGAGGTGGAGGAAGAAGAGGAGGAGGAGGATGATGATGGGGATGATTACTTAGGGGAGGAGGATGCATCTCGTGGGGCAAGTGAAAATGTTGGCGTGGCAAGGTCTGGTACAGGGTTTGTGCGTGACTGGAGGGATGTGGATTTGCCAGAAAGTGCTCCTCCACCCAGCACTCGCAGTGCATCATTGACACCGGGAACATTGGCCCACATGTCAGATTATGCCTTGCAGATCCTAAAAAGGGACCCCCGCATTGCCAAAATGATGAACGATGACGACTACTGGTTGGCCAGCATCCTGGATCCACGCTATAAAGGCAAATTACAAAACATCATGCCACAGGAGAACCTTGACCTAATATTGGTTAATAAACAAGCAACTCTGGTAAATCGGTTGCTTGAGGCATTCCCAGCACACAGCAGCGGTGATGGTTCTCACACGAGCCGTACGGGCCGGGGGCAGCTTGGCAGAGGTGTTCGTGGTGCACACAGCAGAAGTGGCGTTGGAGACAGGGGTTTCATGACAATGTTGTGGACTGATTTTTCAAATACCGTTCACACAACTGGTAATACTGCATCGATGGAAAGTGACAGGAGACAGCAGTTGTCAACTATGGTAACAAACTACTTTTCCTCCCATATCGATGTTCTCCCACACAGGTCATTCCCCTTTGACTATTGGGCCGCTAAACTGGACACCTGGCCTGAATTGGCCCAATATGCCTTACAGGAGCTCGCTTGCCCAGCTGCAAGTGTGCTATCGGAAAGAGTCTTCAGTGCAGCTGGATCAATCCTGACAGAAAAAAGGACCCGTCTGTCAACCCAAAATGTGGATGATCTAACCTTCATTAAAATGAACCATGCATGGGTTTCCAAGGATTTTGTCCCACCTTCCCCTGATGACACATAGGGTGACAGAAAAATGGCTTGCTTTGGTCCACCTCTTCCTGGGACTTCACCTATTTCGCCTTTTGCATCAGCTGAATGTCCAACATCAACATATGCCACTTTCTAAAACTCCCTAACTGTGCTGCCTCCCCCCGCATGGCCGGGGTCACCACCTAGCGCACAACACCGTGCGAGTGCCGTTGCCCTGGACAGGTGGGTTGGCCGACTCTTGGGCGCGGGCACTGGCACAGGGTCCCTCATAGTGCAATCAAGTGTCTCTGATGGTGGTGGTGCACACCCGCCGTCAGACACACCGCTGTACTATGAGGGGCCCAGTGCCAGTACCGACGCCCACGAGTGGGCCCCCCTTGCTTTGGCAGGGCCCCAGCATTTGCAATCTTTACCTCTCCCTGCTCCTCCGCTGTGTAATCTGAGCCGTCAAATCCATACTGTGCCTGACACCGTCTGAGCCTGCCTCCTGAGACATATATTTTGAATGTGTACGCTAGCCATACATGTTATCTGGGGATACGGTACCCTTTCTAACCTTTGTGCAATCACGTGCAATCCATACTGGGCCTGACACCGTCTGAGCCTGCCTCCTGAGACATATATTTTGAATGTGTACGCTATCCATACATGTTATCTGGGGATACGGTACCCTTTCTAACCTTTGTGCAATCACGTGCAATCCATACTGGGCCTGACACCGTCTGAGCCTGCCTCCTGAGACATATATTTTGAATGTGTACGCTATCCATACATGTTATCTGGGGATACGGTACCCTTTCTAACCTTTGTGCAATCACGTGCAATCCATACTGGGCCTAACACCGTCTGAGCCTGCCTCCTGAGACATATATTTTGAATGTGTACGCTATCCATACATGTTATCCGGGGAAACGGTACCCTTTCTAACCTTTGTGCAATCACGTGCAATCCATACTGGGCCTAACACCGTCTGAGCCTGCCCCCTGAGACATAAATTTTGAATGTGTACGCTATCCATACATGTTATCTGGGGATACGGTACCCTTTCTAACCTTTGTGCCATCACGTGCAATCCATACTGGGCCTGACACCGTCTGAGCCTGCCTCCTGAGACATATATTTTGAATGTGTACGCTATCCATACATGTTATCTGGGGATACGGTACCCTTTCTAACCTTTGTGCCATCACGTGCAATCCATACTGGGCCTAACACCGTCTGAGCCTGCCTCCTGAGACATATATTTTGAATGTGTACGCTATCCATACATGTTATCCGGGGAAACGGTACCCTTTCTAACCTTTGTGCAATCACGTGCAATCCATACTGGGCCTAACACCGTCTGAGCCTGCCTCCTGAGACATATATTTTGAATGTGTACGCTATCCATACATGTTATCCGGGGATACGGTACCCTTTCTAACCTTTGTGCAATCACGTGCAATCCATACTGGGCCTGACACCGTCTGAGCCTGCCTCCTGAGACATATATTTTGAATGTGTACGCTATCCATACATGTTATCTGGGGATACGGTACCCTTTCTAACCTTTGTGCAATCACGTGCAATCCATACTGGGCCTGACACCGTCTGAGCCTGCCTCCTGAGACATATATTTTGAATGTGTACGCTATCCATACATGTTATCTGGGGATACGGTACCCTTTCTAACCTTTGTGCAATCACATGCAATCCATACTGGGCCTAACACCGTCTGAGCCTGCCTCCTGAGACATAAATTTTGAATGTGTACGCTATCCATACATGTTATCCGGGGAAACGGTACCCTTTCTAACCTTTGTGCAATCACATGCAATCCATACTGGGCCTAACACCGTCTGAGCCTGCCTCCTGAGACATATATTTTGAATGTGTACGCTATCCATACATGTTATCCGGGGATACGGTACCCTTTCTAACCTTTGTGCAATCACGTGCAATCCATACTGGGCCTGACACCGTCTGAGCCTGCCTCCTGAGACATATATTTTGAATGTGTACGCTATCCATACATGTTATCTGGGGATACGGTACCCTTTCTAACCTTTGTGCAATCACGTGCAATCCATACTGGGCCTGACACCGTCTGAGCCTGCCTCCTGAGACATATATTTTGAATGTGTACGCTATCCATACATGTTATCTGGGGATACGGTACCCTTTCTAACCTTTGTGCAATCACATGCAATCCATACTGGGCCTGACACCGTCTGAGCCTGCCTTCCTGAGACATTTATTTTGAATGTGTACGCTATCCATACATGTTATCTAGGGAAACGGTACCCTTTCTAACCTTTGTGCAATCACGTGCAATCCATACTGGGCCTGACACCGTCTGAGCCTGCCTCCTGAGACATATATTTTGAATGTGTACGCTATCCATACATGTTATCTGGGGCAACGGTACACTTTCTAACCTTTGTGCAATCACGTGCAATCCATACTGGGCCTGACACCGTCTGAGCCTGCCTCCTGAGACATATATTTTGAATGTGTACGCTATCCATACATGTTATCCGGGGATACGGTACCCTTTCTCACCTTTGTGCAATCACGTGTAATCCATACTGGGCGTGAGAACGGCTGGCAAGCTGTTAAACAAGCTACAGCACCTGTGGTTTGCACACGTAAGTTTTTAATTTTTTCAGGAATGACGGTTAGGCCTAATTCCGGAACTGCGGTTGACCTGCACTTACTGGGAAATCATCGTTCGCGGGTAATAATTGTAATCAGTGATCCCCATCACTAACGTTGTTCAGCGGGTTATCTGCACCCGTAAGCGACAAACGCTGGCCTTTTCAGTGTAGCGCACATGCAGCCACGGACATGTAAGGGCATGACACACCAGTTATTGGCCAATCTCATGTGCCAGAGCCTCACGTGTCCCTCTAGTAAGCCGGACTCGGACCGCGGGGCATGACGGAGTCTCGTTCGTTAACGGAATTAAGCTTGCAATGTGTGCATCTGTTCTGTAGCTGGCATGGTTGAGGTTTCCCAGGTGGAGTCGAATTTAACCGTAGGCTCCACTCCTGGTGGTGCCCTTCTGGACATTCCTTTAAGGTTCAGCTTTGCAACCATACTGCCCACGTAAAACAAACACTTTGCCTTCATGAACGCTGTTTGGAGGGTCATGACTCGTGGGAATAACGCCGCCCAATCAGTTAACCTGCTAGAGAGATCCTTCGTTGCTCCCAAGCATGACATCACACTCCCTAGGAGGAAGGTAATGCCACTGTGGCGACCGTACTCCTGGGGGCGACACAAGTGCACTGATGCCCAGCCACTGCTCGATGAATCTGCTGGTACATTGACCCAGACCACTACATTCCCCTCGCACGCTACACGGCCTGAATCTGACCCTGATGAAACTCAGGTTACCCTTCCCATATACAGTTCCATCTTACACGGTGACAAAGAGGAAGCTGCAGATGAAAGTGCAGGTTCGGCCCACCCGCCATCAGACACACCACCGTACTAACAGGGGCCCTGTGCCAGTGCCGTCGCCAACGAGTGGGCCCCCCCTGCTTGCTCAGGATCACAGCACTTGCAAGGTTGAAATACTGTGCAGTGAGATGGAAGATGGGAACGACGAGGGGTCCAGACCAGTACAGGGATTCCCTAGCGAGGAGACTTATTTGATTGTTTTCAATGTTGGGACAGCAATTTTTGGGGAGCACTATACTCTGGAGAATGATAGATGGGGCCCACCATACACTGGAACATTCCAAAGGTGGACATCAGACACTGGAGCAGCATTTACAGGGCCCATTATACACTAGAGCATTAGAAATGGGGCCCATTATGTTTGGAGCATTATTTGGGCCCATAACACAGTGGAGCTTCATCCATGGGGACCAACATATACTGTAGCATTATGTGGAGCTCATCATATACTGTTTCAAACATTATATGGGACCAATGATTCTGTATGGAGAAATAGATGGGCCTCGTCATGAGATGTAAAAAGTGAGGTATTTTTCATTGTACTATACCGCTATTTCTCTGCCGTATCAGAGCATGATGAGTTGTGGTATGTGTTAAAGGGGCGCTCTTTCGCCCAGGGCACATGAAAACCTGCAGCCAGCCCTCCCCCCCCACAACTTTAGCCAAATAACCCCCATTTTTCAGTGCGTAACTTGTATTATGAAGTTAATTAAGGTTGACAAGCTTAAGTAAGAAGAATTGATGCTTTTGGCATTCAAATGGGCACTGTAGGTGTGTTTCCTGTCCTCCTCTCACTGCCGACTTTTATTCCCCATTGACTTACATTGGGTTTCGTGTTTCGGGACGACCCCCACTTTTCCCTATAATCGGACTATCTTGCTTGACCCGACTTTTAGAAAAGTCGGGTTTCACGAAACGAAACGCGACCCTAAAAAACCAAAAGTCGCTCAACTCTAGTCATGATATTAGAAATAGTATAATTGGGACCGAGACATCTTCCACTACAGCTAATCCAGCAGATGTAGACCAACCATGACTGTTCACATTTCCATAAATTTGTGTTAACATCAGCAGCGGCAGCCACAGCAGGCACAGAAGGCACACTAAAGATATCACAGAGTGCAATCCAGCACTCTAAAAAAAATGCAATATCACCTAATCTGTACAGTCTGTGACTGGGGTAGAAAAGTCCTTGGCTATCAGTAACTTGTTCATTTTAATGAAATTTAGGCGGTCTACACTTTCAGGGTACAGCTGGCTGTGCTTATCCGTTCGGTTACCACCAGCAACAATGAAGACAGGTTCTGAGAGAACGCCGGGCATGATAAAACCTCCAAGGCGTGTGAGGTGAGCTCTGGCCACTCATCAATTTTGGAAGACCAAAATGTGAAAGGGTCAAAACCCACCCTGATGGTGTTGTATTCAGTGCTATATACTCCTGCACCATCCTCTCCATTCATTCTCCTCTTGTAAGACTTGGACTCTGTTGTGCTGGTGCACAAGCTGGTCTAAAAAAGGTGTCAAAGGACTCACAGAAATTGGCTCTTCCACTTACACTGCTTCTGCTGCTGCTGCTAATGTTTTGACGTTGATGAATTGAAGTGCAGGAGGTTGGAAGTCTTGAGTTGCGATGCAAACTTTTTGTTTCACTGCTGTATTGGGGAAAAGCTCTCTTAAGGTTGGGTAAAAGCATGTTTCGATACTCCAGCATTTGTGGGTTCCTTTCCAAAGTGGGAAGCATCTGGCAAATTTTGGTTTTATAACATGGATCTAACAGAGTGGCAACCCAATAGTCAGCAGTATTCGTAATGATAACTTTACGGAGATCATGTTGCAGATAGTGCAGCAAGAAGGTACTCATATATCTGGCTCTACCATGAGGTCCAAGCCCATGCTGTGTTGATGGCTGGGTAACACTGACACTTGTTTCCTCTGTCCACTCTCGCCAACCATGAACAACAAAGAGGGGAGGATTATCCTCTTCATCTGACAGTTGCTCGCCCATCACATCTTCATTTGTTCCTCAGATCTTGCACCTTCAATAACAGTTTGTCTGCTATCACCAGCTCCTCTCGATCGCAGTAATCCACTCTCCCTTGGCACCCACCTGTGTGATGACAGTCTTGAACATAGAGACAATGTTATCCCTTCCGCATCCTCCTCTGTTTCCTCCTCTTCTTCTGGGACCTCAATCTCCTCCCTCAGGCTATTCAAAGTCTGCTCCAGCATATAGATGACGGGAATAGTGAGGCTGACGACAGCATCATCAGTGCTAACCCCATTAGTAGCTATTTAAAAAATGTGCAGAAGGGTGCAGAGGTCTATAATCTGTGCCCACTCCATAAACAAGATATGCGCCACGTTCGTACTGCATTGGCCCAAGCTAGACGACATGACATACTGCGCCAGGGCTCGTTGATGCTGAAATAGTCACCTGAACATGTGTAGAGAGGAATTACACCATGTCGACACATTGCATATCAACCTATTAACTGTCATGGACAAAGACCTCTGTATCGATGCAAGTCGATGACCTGAGGGGTGCGACCGGCAGAAATAAGCACACAGCTTCCGTTCTTTCTGTAGTAGCTCACCCCGGCCAGGATAGTGGTTGAGAAAACTCTGTACGACCAGGTTGAGGACATGAGCAATGCAAGGTACATGTGTGAGCTTGTCTCGCTGTAAGGGCCGCTACCAGGTTCGCACCATTATGGGACATGGCCTTTTCTGGATTCAGGTTCAGCGGAGACAGCCATTGATCAAACTCAGACTGGAAAGCTGTCCATAACTCTTCAGCTTTATGACTACGATCTCCAAGGCATACACATTTTAACACTGCCTGATTGCGGTGAGCCCTGTTTGTGCAGTATGGAGGTGGTGGGGATTCGTTTTGCACTGTTGGAACGCGAGTCTCATTAAGGCAGAGGTTGATGTCACAGGTGGAGGTACTAGAGGAGATAGAGGAGGAGTCAGAAGTAGTGTAGGAAGTGTTAAATGTAGAGGTTTGTCCTGCAAGCAGTGGGGATTCCAAGACTTGTGGAGCAGCGCCTTCCCCCACAGCCTCCAGAGTCACCTAGTGCCCAGTCAATACAATACACTATAGGAACAAAAAAGCGCAAATAGGGTCTTATCCGGGTTAATAATAAAATATATAAGAGATCCACTCACCTATTATAGGAAAGATCAGGCATATATGATTAGTAGTCAGCTGCTGCACGTCCAAAGGTCAAACAAGTGACCGCTGATATATCAATTCTTATGGAAATAATTTATGGACTTCCATGCGCTGCTTGACAAAATACAGGATTCCAATTATGGTGAAAGATTAACCATTTATTCCCAACGCGTTTCGAAGTAAGAACTACTTCTTCCTCAGGGGATGACAAACATCTCCTGTTTCCATAAGAATTGATACTAGTGCCCAGTCAGTGAGATGTAACGCCCTTAGCCATGCTTACTTGTCCAATGGTCTGTGGGGAAAAGCACCCTGGCAGACAGAGATTTAGTCAAGGAATGTGTGATGTTTTTTACGACATGCTGGTGTAGCGCAGGCACAGTTTTCTTAGAAAAGTAATGAAAAGTCTGAAAGGTGCCAGGCGGAAAGGCAGCATTTCGGTGGCCAACAGAATGGAGATGGTGGAGTTCAACCTCTTCACTTTGTCATGAGGAGGAAACAATCTTTTATGTGATCACAACTGCGGTACCGAAGGCTGGCTGCAGTGCTGAGAGAGGGCAAATTATGGTGAACTGGACAAATTTCTGAACTGTCAGAGAGGTGCAGGTGGAGATGTTATGGTGGATTGCGAAAGTTGTGGTGTGCTCATTCTCTGAGATGGGTCTAAAACAGCAGGCATGTCCACTTCCATTATAGTTGACGGTGAGCTCTCAGTCAATGTGACTGGATCTGGTAAAAAACGCGAGGTTCTGCTATCGAAGACCTGGGTCTCAATAGTTGGCAGTAGTAACAGAGGAGGAGGAAGAAGCAGCAGATGCGATTAATGGGGTGGCTGATGGTTGTTGAGGTCCGCCGGTCCACATTTTATCACAGTGGGACTCCCAGAGTAACGCATGTTGATTGCGCATGTGAAGGTTCATACATGCAGTAGTCAAATTATTGCACTTTTTACCCCTACTCAGTTTTTTTTTGCAAAGCTGGCAAATTACGTGAGTGCCACCCCTGCAAGCTGCAGACCCGTGGACGCTGCTGGTCACAGCCACAGTTGTGGCTGAGAATGCATTACACGTTGTGGCTGCGTAACTATGTGTCTGCAATGTATGGTGTAACGTAACCACCTAGTCTTCCTCCTCAGATGACCTACTCAGCTGTGTGCTTCTATGTTCATGCCAACTGGGAGTTAACGCCTCATCATCATCATCCTCTGTGTTATCATATTATTCTCCCTTGGAGTCACCCTCCTCCTGTTATTTCCCTGACAGCACAGTACAGTCCGCGTGAGCCTCAGATATCTGAGTCTCATCAGGATCATCTCCCCCCAGGCCTGATGATGAGGGACAGGATAATGCTCGGACCGTACTTCATTCTGCCAGAGACCTAAGCTAAAAAATTTGCGTCTTCAATGCAGATTTCCTCCTTTTGACTCTGTGAAGTTTTTAAGTACACTTCTGATGACCATGGCATAGAATGTGTGAACAACTCTTTAGACTCACCCATCTGTGGTTCCGTACAGTCAGTTGTATGGTTGGAGAATTGGGATGCCGGGGGGAAGCAAGGGTAATTTGGGTGCCACTTCTGTGTACTAGAAGGACTGTTGGTTTAGCTGGATTTGAGTAGTTTAGGATGGTAGACCCCACACTAACTAATAAATTCCCAATTCTGACCCTATCTTGGCAGCAGCTTTCCCTACACTATCTCAATCCGGAGCTGAATGCGCCTAGCAGGGCAGCGTCCGGTCTCTTATACCCCTGATGATGCTGTGCCGCCAGCCAATCACTGCACGACCACAACAAAGATGGCTGCGGTGTTTCATTGCCTGGTAAACAGTCCCTGCTTCATGATTGGCTCTATAAAGTCCTCCAAAAAAGCTGGGTGCAGACCCGAGTTCCCGTTGCGTAATCCCAGAAATGCTCGGTGCTCGCTGAGTACACGAGTACCGTGATACTCGGACGAGTAACTAGTAGTGGTGAGCACGTTCGCTCATCACTAGTCTGCAGATGTTTCATATTACCACAGCACTAAATGATAAGGTGGGATACAGCAGGCTGTTTCACATTTAGCTAGTGAAAAAATATGATTTAGAACACTATACTCAAGCATGGAGCACAATAGAAGCAGTGCACAACACACTTGTAGGACATGCTGGCTTTGTCTGTGGTCCTCAGTAATGGCAAAAAAAATGCTGGAAGGTAAATTTAACAGCCACACTGGAGACTAGCTAGCTACACTATCTGACTCATATACAGTACAACCGCCTATCTAACTAGTTAAAATCTTGCTGCTAAGAGTGCCAGCATCAGGAGCAGCCTCTCTGCGGTTAGTGTCAAAATGGTGCGAAATCAAGATGTCCGCTCTGGAGATGGACATGTGATTTCAGCAGCCAATGACACAAGAAGTGGTGTCAGGACATTGTGTATGCTTCCTGGGCCCTGATCGGCTAGCCGCAATGTGCATACAAAAAGTAAGGAAAAAAAATGTTTACAAGATCGCCATGCCTCTGAGTTCTGCAAACATCCTCCCCTCATCAAACACATGCAAAACACTCATGATTCACCACCATTATTGTTGAAAAAGTGTTGAAAATACTTTTGTGGCAAGACAAATATTTTTCCTCACTTTTTACCAAATGTTATCGATTTTTCCAGATTTTACAAACTTTTGCTTGTGTCTCCGATCACGAATCCAAATGTGCCATACTCATGCTGAATTTATGGTTGGTGATTGCTTTCCAAACAAATTCACTCATCACGGCTATTAACATGTAGGCCTAAGGGCCATAGTTTTTCTGGAACATGGACTTGGAAGGACATTAATCTGCAGTTCTGAACGAGAGGACTACTTATTTGAAAGATTTGTGCAGGAAGACATGGTATGTGCCCAAAAATGGTTTGGCAGTTGTTATGTTGGCCTATGGGCCCAATAACTTTCACTGTTTAATTTTGGGGTCAGCGCACTCACCAGCAATGGACACTCTATGCCTCATGTTTAAAGACGGGAAAAATGTAAGAATGTGGACCGTCTTACCCTGTCCCTGCCCCTGAAGACAACTGTCGTGCTATGTGAATACCATCATGTGGTTTAATACGCAAAAATAACATGTGTCTAATGTACTGTAATATATTATAAAGTATTATGATGTACAGTATATAAGGTATATATAGGTATATAATGCATAATGTGAGTAAAGCTTAGGATAGCACAAGATAAAGTATAAACTAAGGTTTAGCATATAAGATAGGAAATGGTTAAGGATAGAACTAACCCAGTGGGTGGACACTAGTGTCAATAAAAGGGAAGGCATTTCTTGGGTAGAGGGAGTTCCATGTCAGTTAGTGAAGTATCTAGTGAAGGCCAAGTTCAAGTGGTGTGGGTTGCTAGGAGCAGCATGGGCCAACCGTTCAAGGCAGTGGGCGGCCAAATGGATGTCCCTTACGGACATTCCAACTGTATCCATAGCCTAGGGCTTGGGCCAGGTACCATAATGTGGTCCTGGTCTTTTGAAATCACGAGGTCAGTGGATGAGGAACGCCAGTTGCAGGTGGCTGGTCACAGGTGCAGTGCCAGACTGATCATTGAATCTCTAAAGCTTATAGAGTAGCAGGCTTGGGGTTAGTCCAGAATGAATGGGTGGCAAGATTGGAGAGATGTTGTGCTAAGGAGGAAAGAAGTGTGAATTGCTGTGCCCTATCCCACTTGTGCCCACCTGATGAACTTGGACTGCTTAGTAAATGACTGTTGCAAAGAACTTGGTGTCCCATGCATTGTGTGTGACGGCTCCAAAGCATTGAAGCCTAGAGGCAGTGGAGTCCTATGGCCTACAAGTGAGTATGATGCCACCCAGACCCAACAGTACACTGGTATTCCATATCTGTAAAGTGCCAGAGCGCAACCAAACAGCAGCTCGGTCGCGACTACTGCTCTGCTGCACTTCACAACATGACCATTTAAATAAAAAATATATTAGAATGACATCCATTAAAAGTACTACTGTAACTAAATTATCATGTCCTTGGCACAGATGGTATTCCAGTAGGTATGAAATTGGGAAACAGGCTGAAAATCTGTTTATCTATGTTTTACTACCACAAAACTGAGTTTGAACCACTTTTATTCAAGTATTATGAAAATCTTTAATAGTATATGTGTTTTTGGATGTGGACAAAGGACTGTTTGACTAAAAAAAAATGCAGGCATGAATTTGTTTTTCCTTTTTAAATATTTATATTAGATTTTATATTAAAATCCAGATTAGGGAAATATAGTGGGGAAGGGAAGGGTTAACCATGGACAGAGGAAGGGATCAATAAAATTAGAGAACCCTCATAACAATCTCTAACAAATGAATACTAGTTTGCAGAATTAAAGAAATTTTAAGTGTCATACTTAGATGTACATACTGTATATACTCGCGTATAAGCCGAGATTTTCAGCCCATTTTTGGGGGGCTGAAAGTCCCCCTCTCGGCTTATACACGAGTCATATACGCCAGGGGTCGGCGGGGGAGGGGGAGTGGGGGTGTCAGGTCATACTAATTTCTCTGGTGCATCTCTGCAGCCCCCTTGCTTCTCTCGGTCTCAGGCTCCTTCCTTCAGTGGTCATGTGGTACCACTCATTAAAATCATGAATATGCACATATTTATGACTTTAATGAGCGGTACCAGGTGACCGCTGAAGGAAGGAAGAGAGACCGGGAGAATTAGGGGCTGCAGAGACCGCGCCAGGAGGGGGTAAGTATATGTAATATTCATCTGTCCCCGCTCCATCGCTGTGTGCTGCTCTGTCCTCCTCCACGTCCTCTGTCTGTGATGTTCAGGTCAGAGGGCACGGTTACGTAGCTAATGCGTGCCACGCCCTCTGCCAGAACGTCACTGACAGAGAGACCCGGCAGACAGAGCGACGTGCAGCCATGGAACGGGGACAGGTGAATATCGCCAGTGTTGGGGTCCTAAGGCAGCGGTGATGCCGGCACCAGGCCCCCAGCGATGAGAGGCGAGTATGTCTTTTTTTTAATTTGCAGTGGCAGCAGCATATTGGGGCATAATCTATGGAGCATCCTATGGGGCAGCATATGGGGGCATAATCTATGGAGCATCTTATGGGGCAGCATATGGGGGCATAATCTATGGAGCATTTTATGAGACATATTCTATGGAACATCTTATGGG
The DNA here is from genome assembly GCF_039654945.1 of Dendrobates tinctorius. Classification (NCBI taxonomy): domain Eukaryota; kingdom Metazoa; phylum Chordata; class Amphibia; order Anura; family Dendrobatidae; genus Dendrobates; species Dendrobates tinctorius. The sequence continues at coordinate 2,938,596 of NW_027361680.1, read as the reverse complement.
GCATAATTATGAAGCAGCATATGGGGCATAAACTATGGAGCATCTTATGGGGCATAAACTATTGAGCACCTTATGGGGCATAAACTATGGAGCAGCATATGGGGGGCATAAACTATGGAGCAGCATATGGGGCATAATCTATGGAGCATCTTATGGGGCATAATTTATGGAGCTGCATATGGGGGCATTAACTATGGAGCATCTTATGGGGACATAACCTATGGAGCATCTTATGGGGCAGCATATGGGGGCATAATCTATGGAGCATTTTAAGGGGCATAATCTATGGAGCATCTTATGGAGCAGCATATGGGCCATAATCTATGGAGCATCTTATGGGGCCATAAGGTTATGACCTTTATGGAGCAGCATATGGGGCAAATTATTCTATGGAGTATCTTATGGGGCCATTATTAACCTTTGTGCAGCATTATATGGGGCATATTTTGTGTGAAGCATCTAATGGGACCATCATGAACTGTATGGAGCATTATATGGGGCTCCTGATTTAATATGGATATTTAAAAACATTTATCCTACTGATATCTCAATTAATTTTACATTTATTGGTATCTATTTTTATTTTTGAAATTTACCAGTAGCTGCTGTATTTTCCATCCTAGGCTTATACGCGAGTCAATAAGTTTTCCCAGTTTTTTGTGGCAAATTTAAGAGGGTCGGCTAATACACGGGTCGGCTTATACACAAGTATATACAGTAATTCAAGGGAAACAGATACAAAATGGCAATTTTAGACCACCTTCATGCAATAACCAGGAGTTTATGTACTGCTAAATGTATTATTCCAGATCTTCCATTTCCTAGAGTATTTGTGGACACTATTATTATTGATCACAAATCTCCATTCCAGGGCACTATGTTGGCAGATTTCATCCAAGATATCTGAAAATTTGGGTGGTTCGGGTTTTTTCCACCAGTATGCCAATGTATTTTTAACAACTAGGAAGATATGTATGATAATGTATTTAACAGAGGGGTCAAATTGTTCCATATCAAGGGAAAGAAGCACCCTTTGGGGGGGTGATCACAAAGTTTTCAGAAAAAGAGTTGATATGGTGTGAAACAAGAAACCAAAGATTTTTTATTTTTGGGCAACCTCAGAATAAATGGTAGAGATTACCTTGTTGCCTGCAGTCTCTCCAACATAAGGGAGAATGTTACTGATTTATATGCAATAACCTACTGGGAGTAAGGTACCATCTTGTCATTAATTTAAAATAAGACCCGTGAAGAGCCATTGAGATGTTTGACTTATATGTGTTTCTGATAGCCCTGTCCCATTGCTCAGTCTGCATATCTGCACAGAGGTCAGACTACCACCTCTTCATATATACGTTTTTAGAACTAACATTGTCCTTGCTGAAGTAACTATAAAGGTTACTTAGGCTCCAAGTATTCTTACTGTTTAAGTTGCACAGTAGTGAGGATAAAATTTGAAGATTCAAGGCTCTACCTGTCAGGATTTTTTGAATGTTATCTTTTAGAATAGTAAAAAAGGACCAGTTTAGAACAAGGTAAATTATACCTGGATTTTATCTCGCTAAAGGTAAGAAATTTAGTCCCATTGAGAATATTCCCAATTCTTTTAATGCATGATTTGCTCCAACATTCGGGCAGGGAAAAATTAAATATTAAAGCTACTAAAGGTAAAGGGAATTTCATGATTTGCTCGTTTTTGAAAAAAAGTTTTTATAGGGTTTGACCAGTACTTTCCAAGCAAAAATTACGGACTGGAAAATGGGATGTGATGGTTCCATTTATGGTTTATGGAACAGAAAATTGAAAAAGAGTTCCTTAACAGAGTCCATATTGCTAATGTCCCTTTCTAGGTGAGACCAAGCAGGGTGTAACTTATTATTAAACCAGTGCCAGCTTTGCTTGACTAATGAAGCCAAGTAGTACACGTGCACATTGGGCAAACCTGCACCCCCATTATGCTTGTGTCTATAAAGTATGTCTGATGACACCCTAGCCCTCCTACCGTTCCATATAAAAGAAAATATTAGACTTTTGATCTTATGGATAGATTGGTAGGGAAAAATTAGGGTCTTGAAAACATGGAGAATCTTGGGTAAGATAAAAGACTTGACTGTCAATATTCTCCCAAACATAGAGAGATCTGATTGCGCAAAAAAGGAGATGTCTTGGGGGATGGTTTTAAGGACAGTATATAAATTAGCTTTAATGGTAGTTTGAATCATATTTGTTATGATAATCCCCAAATAGACTATCCCCTTTCCTTTCCATGCAAACTCCATGTTAGGCGTCGGGTTCCTGCAACTGCACAGCAGGAATCCAGAGCCTTGCATTCAGCGGTCTTTCATTCCCCATCGACTGCAGAGGAGCCTGCTCAGATCAGCTCTGTGGGTCTGGCTGTTGCTGCCACCTCTGGGTCAGCAATAGCAGCAGACCAAGAAAAAGTATATGCAACAACTATAGGGATCACCACCAATATTTATAATACAAGAATATATTTTCTTTAATTTCAGCAAACACTACATACAAATGGGTCGCTCTCCCAGGGCTGTGGGGTACGCGGTACTGGGCCCGTTGATCTCTATGGGGAATGTCACGGCAGCTGTGACCCGGCCCGTGGCCCTGAGCTCCATTGTAAAAGGGTAATAAAGTCTATTGATGATTCGTGACGCCACCTGTGGTGTTCGGCAATGGAGGTGTTAAGCCAACACTGCATGCAGATCCTATAGCCCTCCACAGGCAGGGCTGTAGTCTCAGGGCAGTGTAGTGATTGGGGGAGACAGGGAATAGGCACAGACAGTGTAGTAGATGGCACCGAGATGTAGCCGGGCTGAATGTGCTGGTGCAGGAATAAGTGGAGGACACCAGGGCACGTAGTTCCAAAGCTTTACTCACAGTCTGTTGTACAAACGGGTGCCTGCCTCCGTGCCGTGTCCTCCGGGTCAGGGACTCAGTCAACCTCCAGGCCAGATGGAATACTCCTTTCCAACACTCCGCCAACATGTGCCTTCTCTGAACATCTCCTCTTATAGCGCCTAAGAATGATGTACTCTCAGTACTGAGTTACACTGGAGTGCCTCCTGTCAGATGGTCCTATGAACTCTACTTGTACGGCAGACAGCTGCAGCCTGCTTCGGGGACTCCTTGCTACTAAGTCCCGGCTCACTATTAAGTTGCTGTTGTGCCCCCAAGTCTTGTGTGGGAATAAAGCGGTCACTACTTCTATTCCTCCGGTGTCTGTTGCAGGACCATTAGCATCCATACAACCTCGGGGACCGGGCCCCAGCCTTGCGCTTAGAACTTCTAGGAAGGGTTCTCCTCTAACCCAAGTCCTCTGTTCTCTTTTCTCCTCACTTTCCGAACTAATCTTTCCTTCTTATGGAGAATTAGGCTTTTCAGTCTTTGTCGCTCTCTCACTCTTCCTTTCCTGTGCCAGCAGACCCAGGTCACTGGGATCTGCTGCAGCACTTCCATCCATCCATCCATCCCTCTCTCTAGGGATCCACACAGCTGCACACGCTGGCTGGCTCCTTCCTCTCTGACTCAGACTACTCCAAAGGACCCTAAAACTTCCCGCTCTTTCAATATATACTAAATCCACCCACCTCTCAGCACGTTTCGTGTTCCAAGCAGGGAGCCACCAATGGGTGCTTTGCTATACTCCAAGCAGGGAGCCGCCGATGGTGCTTTGCTGCACTACTTTGTGATGTGGGGGTGCAGGTGTTGGAGTGTGGTCAGGAGTCTCCACCTTACCTGGATGGTGGGGTACCACACCTCAGGAGGAGGTGCAGTACCTCTGTGGTGACTGAAGCCTCAGGGGCACCACAAAAACACATAGCTAAAAACAATTTAAAAAGTCTGTGGGTCATAATCACATACAATTCAATATTTAAGGTTCCAAAACCCCAGACAAAATACAAAAGTGCAAGTGCTCATTAATTAATGAAGTCCCACTACATAGAGATATATATTACTATATTTCAAAATTTCAAGTACTGATACCTGTATGCATGCTGTTTACAAATAAATACTGTCATAGACATACAAAATGTGCTAGACGCATGCTTACACAGGGAACCATCAGCAAATAATATTAATGGTACTCCAAACTCTATTAACATACACCCTGGGACATTCAAATTGCTGCAACCAATATTAACTCACAGCAGATAGTCAGAGCATATTACCAGCATAGGAGCCCTGGAAGCATAGACAAAAATCTCCCCTGCCTCCAACCATGATACCAGGCAGACCCCTAGTGGAAGCAGACAGCCGGGTATTGTGGAACCTAGGACCCACGCATATCGACACAAAGATGTGTCTTTCTCAAGGTCAGTGTGGGTCAGCAATAGCAACGCAGGCTGATCAGCAGCAAGCCACTCCAGAGGCTAAGTCCTTCCGTCGCTCCACTGAGCATGCTCACGAGACGATCTCCCATTGGAGATTGGGAGTCACATGCACAGGTCCTTCTCCAGATCTGATTGGTCCATCTCAGGGATTTGGAAGCTTCCGGAAGGTCCCGGCTATAAAAGGTTTGCATGGCCGCTCAGCCATGCGCTAGTACAGACTCTAGTTGCTACCTGTGTGAATGATGACGGATGCATGGACTTGCAAATGACTCATTAAGATTCCCCTCCCTCTGATATTACGTGTTTGTATAGGGAACTAGTGATAGAGTCAGCGCCAGTCAGTGGCAAGCTACAGGCCCCAGTGCATATCATCCACGGTACTAGCGTCCGACAGTTTGCCTGCTACTGGCCATTGTCGTACAGCGGCAGTGTCTGTCGCCGCGCTGCAGTCAGCAGTACTTATTGGCATCTGCAATTGTGATGCCGCACGCACGGTGGGTCTAGAAGGACGCTGACCCTGTGTCTTGGGCCCCGAGTCCTGTGACCATATACTGTGCGTGCATTCAGCTGAGACCTGTGAGTTCAACAGGTTCGGCATTTGTGTTTAATGCTTCGGCGCCTCTGTGAAGTAACAGAGTCCGCCCAGTGCACACCAGGTGACGTTCAACCCACGTGCGTTTTACCGCCATATTGAGCGTCTGCCATTACGTAGCAGCAGCGTAACACCTCTGCATGGTGGACCCCGGGCAGCGAACACACTTACTATTATTTAGTGCGTTCCGCCATCCCTAACTTTATACTAGCGCCAGGGTCTGGCTAGTAATGGCTGACCAGCAGCAGCTACGGCAGTACATTCGGAGGCTGGAGGGCAGGTTGGCGGTTCTCAAGAGTTCCACCTCAGCTGCGAATGCTACAGCGGCCGCTGCCCAGGCAGTCGCAGAGGCTGCCTTGCGTGTGTCCACGTCCACGCCTGCGTCGACAATATCCCGCCTCCTGTTGCCCGATAATTTTTCAGGTGACTGCGCCACCTGTAGGGGTTTCATGAGCCAGTTTTCTATTTCCAGCTTGAGTTACTGGCCGCACGATTCCCTACTGTGACGGACTCGGCTTCTGCTGAGCCCATTTTCCTTTTTAGAGTGGACCCTCTGGGCCGTGGCACCCACCCACCTAGGGCGAGCTGACCTAGTGAGAACCCACCCCCTGTACAGGGAGTGTCAGGGGCAAGACCAAGGGGGTGAGCCACCACGACTGCTGGGACCAGACGGCCGGCTCAGGGGGACACTGCGGAAGTGTCTGACGACCAGGGACAGGCAGGAAACAAGACAAGAGGTAAGTGCAAGGTAACTTCATTAAGATCTTCAGGATCACATTCAGTGTAAAAATGTGAGAACAAGCAAAACATGCAAAGTGCGTGCGTGGGCACGCCAAGGTCCATAGCATGGTACGTGCCAGGTGGCACACCTAGGTACAGGTAAAGGCACAATGGCATCGGACTCCGGACCGCTGGCAACGATCGACGTGATCAAGGCATCAGGCTGCGGACATCAGCTCCGGACATCAGGCCGCAGTCATCCAGCTTACGATCTCTGGCAGCGATCGGCAGGTTCTGGGAATCCGGCAGGCAAACCAGGGTTCAGGCAAGGAGGCACGTCAGATATCCAGGCATGGTGCGTGTTAGGGAACACACCAAGGTCCAAGGCTAGGTGCAAGGCTAGGTGCGTGTGTAGGGGACACGCCATGGTTCAAGGCTAGGTGCGTGTGTAGGGGACACGCCAGGGTTCACAAAACGAGACAGGGTGCGTGTGTAGAGACACGCCAAAGCTCAAGGTAAGACAGAGTGCGTGTGTAGAGACACGCCAAGGCACAAGGTACTAGACAGAGTCCTGCGCGTGCAGAGGGGCATGCCAGGGTCAGGCGAGGCAAAGTCCTGCGCGTGCAGAGAGGCACGCCAGGGTCAGGCAAGGCAGAGTCCTGCGGGTGCAGAGAGGCACGTCAGGGTCAGGCGAGGCAGAGTCCTGCACATGCAGAGAGGCACGCCAGGGTCAGGGTTCCAGGACAGGGTTAGGGCCCGTGCGTGCAAGAGGGCACAACAGGGGACATGGCAAGGCCTGCGCGTACTTTTACAGAAGCACGGGGAGGTATGCCATGGGCAGGCGAGGGCCTGCGCGTGCTTTAGAGAGCACGCAGAGCACAGTGCGGAAACAGCGTGAAGTGCAAGGGAGCACAGAGGGCACGGCTGGGGCACTGGCTAGCTGATCGGGCTGCGGCACTGACAGCCGGGCAAGACTCCAGTGAACCTGGCTGAGGCATGGCAGGCAACACAGCTGTCACTGACCGACGATCACGGCTGAGGCACAAGCAGGCGGGCACGGCTAGGGCGGGCACGGCTGAGGCACAAACAGGAGGCTAGGAAGCCCAGGCGCATGCAAAGAGCATACGAAGAAACAGAGCAAGGGAAGACAAGACGAGAAACAAGGCAGGGCTTAAGCAGAGTACAGAACCAGGAACGGAAGCATAGGCAGAAACACGGAATCAGGTTGGAGCAAGAACAGAGCTAGCAGCGGAGCGTAGGCCGAAGCCCAGAGCCGGGCCAAGGGAGAACCTTGGGATTAGCCTAGAAACGTGCAAGAGAGCATAATAGGAAAGAGTCTAGCAGCGGAGCGTAGGCCGAAGCCCAGAGCCGGGCCAAGGCAGAGCCTTGGGACTAGACATGGAAAAGAGCACAAAAGGAAAGAAAGGAGGGATGGTGCGTGTGCCAGGGAGCACTACAGAGCACCATAGGAGAGAGCGAGGCAGAGCAAGCAAAGACAGACCATAGGGAGGAACAAGGCAGAGCAAGGCAAGGTATGAAACAAGGCATAATGAAAACAGGCAAGGCAGAGAATAACAGAAGGACTACAAGTCCAAGCAGGACAAAGACGAACATGGCACAACGGACAAACATAAGACAAGGCACGGGACAAGAGATGGAGTACGAGCACAGAGCGTGTGCAGAGATGCACGACAGAGCAGAGTGCAAGGGCACAGAATAGAGGAAGCGCCCCACAGACCAAGCAGCCATGCAGGGACACCACACAATACTCAGGCCCTGAGCACAGGAAGGGGCAGTCTAATATAGGGCACAGCACCTCCTCTTCCGGGTCAGGACCAGGGGAGAACTTCCTAGTTCAGATGCTCCAGGATCACAGAGCGCAGTCACATGATCAAGGTTTCAGATATGACGAGATGATCACAGAACCAGACAGTGCAGGATCTTAGGAAACATCACATAATCAAGGTTTCAGACATGACGAGATAATTGCAGAACCAGACAGTGCAGGATCCTAGGAAAGGTCACATGATCAGAGTTTCAGACATGACGAGACGACTGCAGAATCAGTGCTGAAACCTAGACAGGTCACATGATCAGCGTTCCAGACATGACGAGATGATTGCAGAACCAGACAGTGCAGGATCCAGACAGGGACACCTGATCAGAGATTCTAGACATGACGAGAAGATTACAGAAGGCAAAGCAGAAACGCAGGCATCTTGCAGCTCAGCAGACATGAGGTGAGTGTGCACACTGCTCTAGGGAACAAGCAGGATAGCAGACATGAGATGCGCGTGCACACCGCTCCAGAGTCATGAGGCAAAACAGACATGGCGGACATAACAGACATGGCGAGCATGACACCTACCGAGTGGGTTATCGTCTCCCTCCTGTCAGGCAGGGCGTTAGAATGGGCCATGCCACTGTGGGAGCGTGGTGACCCCGTGGTTCTGAGCGGTGCTCAGTTTCTAATGTCCCTAAAGCAGGAATTTTTGGGGCCACGGGTCACTCACGACACCTCCCTCCAGTTACTAGCATTAACACAGGGATCCCTCTCGGTCAGTCGGTACGCCGTCCGTTTCCGGACACTGGCTTCCTAGCTGGAGTGGCCTGATAAGACACTCGTCCCTGTGTTCTGGAGGGGTTTGGCGGAGCATGTCAAGGATGCTCTAGCTACCAGGGAGGTTCCCGTAAGTCTGGAGGAGCTGATTGCTATTTCCACCCGCATTGATCTCCATTTTTCAGAGCGCGGGCTGGAGCATGCTCAATCCAGACAGAAGGTTAGCTTGGCTCCCGACTTCTCTGAACCTCTTGAACCCCCCGATCTGGAAATTATACCTCCAGAGCCCATGGAGGTGTCTCGCACCGGTCCCAAGTCGCGCCCGGTGCAAAGCTCTGCACGCTGTTACCAGTGTCGACAGTCTGGTCACCCGGCTAACAGGTGCCCGCAGAGGTCGATAAAATGATCATGTCCAGTGGTGGTTGGTGGGGGTCTATTTGATATGGAAACTTTCTCCTCCAAACCGGCATTCCGAGGGACATTACATAGCGGTGCTTCCACCTGGGAGGTAGAGGTCATGGTGGACTCCGGGGCAGAAGAAAACTTTATGTCCTCTGCCTTCGCCCAACAGCACACAATTCAAGTCTCCAGGTCCAGATGAATTACACCCCAGAGTACTGAAGGAGATAGCAGAAGAAATTTTTGAACCCCTCTCCATAATCTTTGAAAATTCTTAGAGAACAGGAGAAGTCCCAGAAGAATGGAGAAGAGCAAATGTTGTTCCTATCTTCAAAAAGGGGAAGATGGTGGACCCAGGCAACTATAGGCCGGTGAGTCTGACTTCTATACCAGGAAAGATCTTTGAGCAAATTATTAAACATGTATGTAAGTACCTGGATAAGAATGAAGTGATTAAACAGAGTCAGCATGGGTTTGTAACTAATAAGTCATGTCAGACTAACTTAATTTCCTTCTATGACAGAATCACTGATTGGGTGGATCCGGGAAATGCTGTAGATATAGTATATCTTGACTTCAGCAAAGCATTTGACAAAGTATCTCATACAATCCTTATTGAAAAAATGGCTAAGTATGGAATGGACAAGGCAACTGTTAGGTGGATTCATAACTGGCTTAGTGATCTGACCCAAAGAATGGTCGTAAATGGCTGCACATCCAGTTGGAAAAATGTCTCAAGTGGGGTACCACAGGGCTCTGTTCTGGGCCCTGTATTGTTCAACATCTTTATCAATGATTTAGATGAAGGAATTGAGGGTAAACTGATTAAATTTGCTGATGACACAAAGCTTGGAGGGATAGCTAATACTAGATAAGAGAGAGAGGATTCAAAAAGATATAAATAAACTGGAGCAATGGGCAGCAACTAACAGAATGGTTTTTAACAGGGAAAAATGCAAAGTACTACATCTGGACAATAAAAATGAAAAAAGCATATACAGAATGGGAGGAATAGGGCTAAGCAACAGCACATGTTTAAAAGACTTGAGTATACTAATAGATCACAGACTGAATATGAGTCAATAGTGTGATGCAGCAGCAAAAAAGGCAAATGCAATTCTAGGATGTATTAACAGAAGCATACAGTCTAGATCACGTGAAGTCATTATTGCCCTCTACTCCTCTTTGGTCAGACCGCATCTGGAATACTGTGTCCAGTTTTGGGCGCCACATTTTAAAAAAGACATCAACAAACTGGAGCAAGTTCAGAAAAGAGTGACCAGAATGGTGACCGGTCTGCAAACCCTGTCTTATGAGGAAAGGTTGCAGGATTTGGGAATGTTTAGCTTGCAGAAGAGAAGACTGAGAGGAGACTTAATAGCTGTCTACAAATATCTCAAGGGCTGTCACATTGTAGAAGGATCATCTGTATTCTCATTTGCACAAGGAAAGACTAGAAGCAATGGGATGAAACTGAATGGGAGGAGACACAGATTAGATATTAGAAAAAACTTTTTGACAGTTAGAGTGATCAATGAGTGGAACAGGCTGCCACGAGAGGTGGTGAGTTCTCCTTCAATAGAAGTCTTCAAACAGAAGCTGGACAGACATCTGTCTGGGATGATTTAGCGAATCCTGCTTTGAGCAGGGGGTTGGACCAGATGGCCGAGGAGGTCCCTTCCAACTCTACGATTCTATGATTCTATGATTCTCTCAATTCCGTTGGTGTCACTTCCTCACCCCGTGACCATCAGGGTGGTCAACGGTTCGACCTCACCATCCCAGATTACAACGATAGGGGCCTCAACAGCCCTAATAAGAGATATGCTTTCTGGAAAGAGAATAACCATACTCATGCTGACCTTGTCTGTTTACAGGAGGTAAAAATGACTCAATAGATAGGTACCATATTCTTATTTGCCTATTAAATTACAGACCTTGCGCAGTAGTGAATATTTATGCCCCAAATAAGAGGCACATTTCATTCTTGAACAAATTGCTCAAAAAAGTTAGCGAAGTCAAAACAGGGGATCTCATTCTGTTAGGAGATTTTAATATGGTTCCTGACAGTAGTTTGGATTCCTTATCTTAAATTCGTTACAAGGCACCGGTATTAAAAAACTGTCTCGTTCAGAATGAACTCTATGACATCTTAAATACCTCATCCCGCGAATATTCCCATTTCTCAGATGTACATAAGATGTCTTCTTGCATTGACCTAATTCTCACAAATGTCTGTACCCTGGCCAAGTTCAAAAATATTACATTTTTGAAGAAAACTATATCAGATCATACACCAGTGCTTGCAGAATTTCTCATAGGCCCTTCTCCTGAGAGTACCCGTCTCTGGAAATACAATCCAACATTATTTAAAATCCCAGAATTCAAACTAGAAATTGAAAACATTTTAAACAACTATTTTAAAGAAAATTTGTCTGACGAGGTAGACGCCTTCACACTATGGAATGTGCATAAGGCAGTCCTTAGGGGAGGCCTTATTCAGATCTCTTCAAGGTACAAAAAAAGAACTAGGGAAAAATGTATTAATTTACAAATTAGTGAAAAGAGGAACAACAAAATAATTTGAAGGTCCCTTCCTCCATCATCCAAGCAGAAATTTGGAGCTTAGACAAAAACTGAGATCTGAGATTTTCCAGGAATATGATTCAGTTATCAAGGCTTCAAAGTTCAAAGTATACACATCTCTAAACAAGCCAACTAAATACATGATGGCAAAACTTAAAAAAGAAAGAATTAATAGAAGAGTAATCAAAATTACCTCCCCTTCAGGTGAGACCAAGACACACCCAAAGGATATAGTCAAGTCCTTTGCAGAATTTTTCCGTAACCTGTATAATTTGAAAAACAACCCGTCAACACCTACCGCAGACCCGGATTCCATCAATGCTCTTTTATCAGATATTAATTTTCCAAAAATAACCCAGACAGACTTAGGCTAGCTTCACAGTAGTGTTTTAGGCCGCAACGCACAGCCGTCGCTAAGCCCCGCCCCTGCCGTGCCCCCTCCTGTCATCTCAGCCTAGTAGCGCACATCGCTCTGCATGCGATTCTGCACACCCTATCTTTAGCATAGGTTGCGCAGACCATGCGCTGACCGTGCGCTAGTAGGATTTTTGCGTGCGCTGCGCACTTTTGAAGGTGTGCAGAACGCAGCAAAATGCAACATGCTGTGTTCGGCGCACATCGGCGCACCTTCAAAAGTGTGCAGCACACTCAAAAATCCTAATAGCGCACGGTCTGTGCACCCTATGCTAAAGATAGGGTGTTCAGAATCGCATGCAGCGATGTGCGCTACTAGTCGGAGATGACAGGAGTGAGCACGGCAGGGGCGGGGCTTAGCGGCGGCCGTGCGCTGTGGCCTAAAACGCTAGTGTGAAGCTAGCCTTAGATTATATTAATAGTCCCTTCACAGAAAAAGAGGTAATTAGCATTATCAACAAACTAAAGATTCAAAAGGCACCTGGGCCAGATGGGTTCTCCAACGAATGCCTCAAATCCTTTTCAAAACTTTTGGCCCCCCACTTGGTCTCTACTTATGATCTGGCATCCTCTCTGGGTTCTTTCCCTAAAGAGATGTTGGAAGCTGTCATTATCATGATCCCAAAGGCGGGGGGGAATCCTGAGAGGATACAAAATTACACACTAATATCCCTTATTAACAGTGATATTAAAATCTGCTTCAAAATACTAGCTGATCGTTTAAAAATATCCTTCCTTAACTATTATCATACGACCAAATTGGCTTTACAGAAGGACGTCAAGCGTCAGATGGGACCAGAAGGGTGATAAATTTAATTAATATGGCTAAAACTTCAAAATCCTAAGCGGCTTTCCTGGCACTGAACGCCGAAAAGGCATTTGACAGGCTAAACTGGTCATATTTGAAAGAGACTCTTTAAAGGTTGACTCTGGTTGAGAAAGATACCATATATCTTTCCAAGCAGAATTCAACCCTGCAAGCAAACGTTCTATCCCTCAAAAACAAATTAACCGATTTGTAAGATTGCAGCAGAAGGAACAACTTAAAGATTAGGGGCATACTGGGATCTGTACCCCAAAATGATCTTTCAGGTTACATGAAAAATATGTGAAAAAAAATGTTACTTAATTTGTCTGATTTGGAAATAAATATCGACTGTATTTACCGTCTCCTGCGTCCTCACGGGATTCCCCAGGACAAACCCAGAGACACCATCCTCAGAATTCACTTCTTTGAAACCAAAGAAAGAATATTAAAATGCATCACAGAGAGGTTCCCTTTCTGACCCATATAAGAATATCAAGATAATTTCAGACACCTCCAAGGCAACTATGGACTCAAGGAGAGCCTTTTTTCATTCTTTTCAAACCTCTGATTAAAATTGCTGCATGTCTCCTGCAAGGTTTGTATTTCAAACCGAATTCTCATAGAGTCACTGATGGACTTAAAGAGACTAGCCAAAAATCCCTAAGTGATTTGTTTGCTGGAACCAAGAAATTAATCTAAGTTAACCGAAGGGGGTGGAACCACCATTGATGTGGGAGCTATATGGTCCTTTTTAATCTTCTATCTCTCTGGGCTGTTAGATGATTAATCGTCTGAGAGACTGTCAGAATCGTCTATAGAGTGGTCAGTTTTACTCTCTTGGTCACTGAGACCCTTTCTTTTAGACAATTTAGAGGTGTCCATTTCTTCTATGGTAAGAAAATTCAAAATAAGTGGTTAAGCTGCCCCCTTAAGGTCACCTTTAAGAGACAGCGTATTGGGTTGTGCTTTGAAAGCTGTTTTTTTTTACCAGCCCCTTCTTTTATTACTTTACTATATGCTGGGATATAGGATTGTTTTGAGTAGGTGGAATTTGATTATTATCTTTTCAATGGAGACCTAGATGAATAAGCTTGGTAAGTCTGGGTCGCCCTCGCACACCCAGGGCAGCGGGGGTACTCGGTACCGGGCCGGTGTCAAGGCGGGAATGTGTCACAGCAGCGGCGACCCAGTCCATGGCCCTGGGCGCCCAATATCAATGGCGGTGATGTTAATGGTGTTAAAGTTTTTATGAATAGTTCGTGACGCCACCCGTGGTGTTTGGCAAGTAAGATGGTAAGCCAACGCTGCATACAGATCCGCTGGAACTGATGGTGTGGTGCAGCAGAGATGGTATAGCTCCCCACAGGTGGAGCTGTAGTCCCAGGGCAGTGTAGGTGCAATGGATGAGGATAGGTGCAGAATGGTATAGATGCTGGTACCCAGGTGTAGTGGTGCAGGAATAACTGGAGGACACCAGAGTGTGCAGTTCCAAAGCTTTACTCACTGTTTGCAGTTCACACAACTGTCTGCCTCCACACTGTGTTCTCCAGGTCAGGGCTCCAGCCATCCTCCAGGCAGGATAGGATTCTCCCTTCCACACTCCGCCAACATGTACCTTACTGAACGACTCCTCCAATGCGCCTTTAGGTGCGAAGCACTCCAGTACTTAGTTACCCTGGAATGCCTCTCTCTAGGTGTTCCTAGTCTTTACTTGTATGACAGACAGCTGTAGCCTGCTTCGGGGACTCCTCACTGCATCCCGGCTCTCTATTCAGTTGCTATTGTGTCCCAAGTCTATGATGGGAGCAAGGCGTTAGCAGCTCACTACTCCTCCGGTGTCTGTTGCCGGACATAAAGATCCAATAAACCTCGGGGACCGGTCTCCGGCCTTTGCGCTCCTGGACTGGAAGGGTTCTCTATCTTTCTTCAACCAGCTTCCCACCGTCATTCTATTTTCCTTCGTTCCGATCTGTTCTATCTCTCTTATGGAATCTGTAGTCTCCAGTCTACGTCTCTTTCTCCTTCTCTTCCTTCCCTAGGGAGCTCATTCCACTAAGACCAGTCCTCAGCCTCTCCTGACTGACTGCCTTCCTCCGCCTTGAGCTCCTCTCAGGCTGACCTGCTGTCAGCCTGCTCTCTTTCTCTCTCCTTCTCTGGGACTCACCCAAGACTGACCTGAAATCCTACACCTTCCCTCTCTTTTATATCTAACTCCACCCGCCTCCCCAGCACCTCTTGTGATCTGAAGCCAGGGACCACAAAAGGCACCCTATGACCTTTCAAGCATAAAGCATGGATGGGTCCCTGCTGAACTATCCTGTGTGTGGGGTGCAGGTGTTGGAATGCGGAAAGGAGTTCCCAGCCTACCTGGATGGTGGGGCACTACACCTTAGGAGAAGGTGCAGTACCTCTGTGGCGACTGAAGCCTAAGGGGCGCCACAAGTCCTCATATGATTTTGAGTGGGCCCCCAGAGAGGACTGTCTGCTTTTTTGAGATTTATTTTTAAACTTCCCTCCGGCTGACTCTATTTTGGGTCCACTACCCCCCCAGTACGCCATCAACTAGAAAAATTCATGAGAGTTGTATATGACAATAGAATTCAGAATAAATATATAGAGTTATCAAACTGCAATATAAAATATTACATATGAGATTTCAAATATATCTGCAATAGAGTTAGAGTTGACAAATAGACAAGTAGGTATACTATAACCTTACAATATTTGTAAAGGAAGTAGTCCGGATGAATGATCCCTTTAAGTAGAGATAGAAGTTACAACAAAGTAAATCGTTGCTTCACAATAAGGAAGTGGGTAGAATTATTAAAGGCAACCAGTCTGCCCGATAGTAAAGGCATACATGCCTTATTTGTATACAGCTCAGGAGCAAAAGGAACAATCTTTGGTGTGGTATAATGCCAGTTAAACTTTACTTCTCAGGTCTAAAGGGGGTTTTACACATAGCGATATCGCTAGCAATATCGCTAAAACGTCACTGGTTTTGTGACGTGCTAGCGATATCGCTATGTGTGATACTTACCTCCGACCGGCTCCCCCGCTGTCCATCGCTGATC
This sequence comes from Dendrobates tinctorius, assembly GCF_039654945.1. Taxonomy (NCBI): domain Eukaryota; kingdom Metazoa; phylum Chordata; class Amphibia; order Anura; family Dendrobatidae; genus Dendrobates; species Dendrobates tinctorius. The sequence continues at coordinate 2,923,097 of NW_027361680.1, read as the reverse complement.
GCGCGAGATTGGGCGGCTCCATTTCTCGTCGTCTGCTTCCTGCTGGGCTTCCTGCTGTGATGACGAGCGACGCTGGACGCGGGCGGGAGGACGTCAGGATCGCTGTATGTGAAAGGTGAGTATCGTGCGCTGCGTCGCTGCTGCATCGCTGTGAGATCTTTCTGTGTGAAAGCTCACTAGCGACCATTTAGCGATGCACCAGCGATCCAGACCGGGTCGGATCGCCGGTCGGATCGCTCGTGCATCGCTAAATGTAAAAGGGCCTTAAGTGGTACCAAAGGAAAAAATGTAGAATATATACACCCTTTGCTAGATTTCTGGTTCTAGGGCAGTATGAATAGAGCAGTATCTCTGTCCCAGCTTATTTATACACTGGGAATAAGTCACCTAAACACAGTTCTTGTGCTGTTGGCTTAGGCCTCTTTCACACTTCAGTTTTTTGCATCAGTCAAAATCCGCCAAAAGGACGGATGCCGGATCCGTTTTAGAACTGATGACAACGGATGCCACACATCCGTTTTTTTGACGGATCCGACAAATGAAGAATTTTAGAGGAATCGCAGCCTGGGAAAAGAGAGAGAGAGAATTTTAATTTCGGGTTAAATCAGTGTCGGGAGGATCCGCCAGAGGAAAAAACGTTGCAAGCTCCGTTTTGAAAACTTTGAGGATGGTGACGGACAGCAACTTTTGGCGGATCCGCAAAAAAAACGGACGCAACGGACGGCAATCCGTCACAATCCGCCTATAATGAAAGTCAATGGGGAAAAAAACGGATCCTCAAAAGAAAATTGCGGATCCGTTTTTTTCAAAACCTGGCGGATTGTGACTGATTGTAAAAAACTGAAGTGTGAAAGAGGCCTTATATGTTGCCTGTTATATTATTGGAACCCACAGAGCTAATCATAGTTGTGTCCCAGATCCCTCACTCAGGCAACCCAGTACATCTCTGTTGTCTCCGGTATACAGGCTACAATACCTTGGTGTCTGTCTGGCTGTCACTCCAGACAAGGTGTTCAAAGAGCTTTAGGATATATGTGCAGGCACACTGGCTCTGATGCTCATCCTCCCTGTCAGTGATTAATTTGTTTTTCAACAAGCATACCTTTAACAATTTTTAGCTTGGTTTTTAGCTTATTAGTCTTGTGAATGTATTGTGTAACAGTTATTATTTAAGCTACTGGGCATTATAAAAAAATACAAACTTTCCTTTTACTCAAAGTAAGAGAACCAGATAAAACTATAAAAAAACTAGTTTTCAAGCTTTAAGTCAATTTTCTATGCATGTGATTTAAAGAAAAAAACTCATTCACAAAGGAAGCATGCCTTGAGCCCTGCTTGGGATCACGAAAAGACAAATTACAACATGATTCCAAAAAACTTGGGACCCTGTGTAAAATGTAAAGAGAACAAGAAGACAATGATTTGGTAATCTTTTTTAGTCCTCTTGTATTCACAATTAGAGATGAGGAACCCGAACAATAAAGTTTGGGATCTGTACCAAACACTTACTGTTCAGGCACGGACCCTGAACAGGGGCTTCTCCAGGAAGTCCTTGGCACTGTCCAGGTTCGGCACCCCGAACATCGGCTGTTTCCCACAAGGTCATCTCCATGACAGTGCGATAAACACCTTTGGGTCTAATCAGTGGTAAAATCATTACCATCAATCAGAGAGATGCGGTTCTCAGGCTGTCAGATGATAGCGTGAGCAAGCAGCTTTGCCAGCGGTAAAAATGTTACCGCCAGTCAAAGGCGTTGGCTGATAAGAGAGTGCTACATTCATGTGATATTGGTTTATTCTCCTCATTTAAAATCTATTTTACTTATGTTCTATTTGTTTCCCTCTGTCTACTTTTTTGCTATAGAGTGAAAATTTAGTGTAGTTTTTGGTCACAATTATACAGAAATATGGAAATTCTGAAGGTTTCACAAACTTTCTAGCAGCATTGTAAATAAATGAATTTGGCTTTACAGGAGTTTCAATTTATTAACATACTGTTTGTGTAGAGTAATAAATAATATAAAAATATTCAATAATTACCTTTCTTAAGCCGTCGGATAACTACCAAAAAAATCACTGCAAGGGATAATGCACTAGTAGCAATGGATACTCCAATTATAAATATTGCATTTCTGTGAACTTCCTGATGATTCACCAATCTCTCTTGTGCTAAAGATATAAAAATATTTATTACTAGTAATCATTGCTGGTTAAGACAGGAAAGAAATGTTGCACACAACCAAGAGGGATGACAAATGTGTTATCCATAAATTCATTTAAAAGGTGTACTCTCATGTTATTAACTTGCTTCATTTACTGTAGTTAGCATTAAAATATGAGTGTTTACAATTGCCTTGCTTTTTCTATCTACTATCATTTTCATGCTGTGAGAGCTTTAGGCTATGTGCACACGTATGCAGAAAATTCCTGACTCAAAACCGGACTCCTTCCCAGAAAACACGTGTTTTTTTCCGCGCGTTTTCTGCTCTTTTTTTTAGCTTTTTTTGCGCAAAAAACGCGCATTTTTTATGCTGTTTTTTCCAGAGCGTCCCCAGTCTCATAGAAAATAGCTAGAAATGTGGATTTTTCCACGAAATTAATGAGCATGCTGCGTTTTTTCCGTGATTCGACAGCTGTGCCAGGCAGCGATCTTGTCACACAGTAAAAAAAAGCAGGTACGGCAGGTTAGGGCTAGTGATATAGTTAGAGTTACTGCTAGGGTTAGGGTTACTGTTAGGGTTAGTGCTATGGTTAGGGATAGTGCTATAGTTAGGGTTAGGATTTGTGCTATAATTAGGGTTACTGTTAGGGTTAGAACTATAGTTAGGGTTATTGCTATAGTGTTAGGGCTAGAGTTAGGGTTACTGTTAGGGTTAGGGTTAGTACTATAGTTAGGGTTAGGGATAGTGCTATAGTGTTAGGACTAGAGTTAGGGTTAGTGCTATAGTTAGGGTTAGGGATAGTGCTATAGTGTTAGGACTAGAGTTAGGGTTAGTGCTATAGTTAGGGTTACTGTTAGGGTTAGTGCTATAGTTAGGGTTACGCTGCAGTTATGGTTACTGTTAGGGTTATGGTTACTGTTAGGGTTAGGGTTACTGTTAGGGTTACGGTTATAGTTAGGGTTACTGATAGTTAGGGTTAGTTTTACTGTTAGGGTTAGGGTTGCAGTTAGGGTTACTGTTAGGCTAAAGTTAGAGTTATTGTTAGGCTAAAGTTAAGGATAGGGTTGGGGATAGGGTTAGGATTGAGGCTAAAGCTTGGGTTAGCTTTGGTTGTCTAATTTCTCCTGTTACGCTTGGGAAAATAAAAATTTGGGGGCGAAAATCATTTTTGTGGAAAAAGTATGATTTTTTTATTTTCACAGCTCTAAATTTTAAACTTCTGTGAAGCACTTGGGGGTTCTAACAGCGCCCAACAGTGGTTTACCCCCATATATGGGGTATCGACGTATTCGGGAGAAATTGCACAAAAAAAATTGTGGTTCATTTTCTCTTTTTTGCACTTGTGAAAATAAAAATATTGGTTCTGAAGTAAAATGTTTGTGAAAAAAAGTTACAGTCATATGTTAAAGTTTGTGCACCCCTATTAATGTTAACCTTTTTTCTTTATAACAATTTTGGTTTTTGCAACAGCTATTTCAGCTTCATATATCTAATAGCTGATGGACTCAGTTATATTTCTGGATTCAAATGAGGTTTATTGTACTAACAGAAAATGTGCAATCTGCATTTAAACAAAATTTGACCGGTGCAAAAGTATGGGCACCCTTATCATTTTCTTGATTTGAACACTTCTAACTACTTTTTACTGACTTCCTGAAGCACTAAATTGGTTTTGTAACCTCATTGAGCTTTGAACTTCATAGCCAGGTGTATCAAATCATGAGAAAAGGTATTTAAGGTGGCCACTTGCAAGTAGTTCTCTTATTTGATTCTCCTTTGAAGAGTGGCATTATGGGCTCCTCAAAACAACTCTCAAATGATCTGAAAACAAAGATTATTCAACATAGCTTTTCAGGGGAAGGATACAAAAAGTTGTCTCAGAGATTTAACCTGTCAGTTTCCACTGTGAGGAACATAGTAAGGAAATGGAAGAACACAGGTACAGTTCTTGCTAAGCCCAGAAGTGGCAGGCCAAGAAAAATATCAGAAAGGCAGAGAAGAAGAATGGTGAGACCAGTCAAGGACAATCCACAGACCACCTCCAAAGACCTGCAGCATCATCTTGCTGCAGATAGTGTCACTGTGCATTGGTCAGCAATACAGCGCACTTTGCACAAGGAGAAGCTGTATGGGAGAGTGATGCGAAAGAAGCCGTTTCTGCAAGCACGCCACAAACAGAGTCACCTGAGGTATGCAAAAGCACATTTGGACAAGCCAGTTACATTTTGGAAGAAGGTCCTGTGGACTGATGAAACAAAGATTGAGTTGTTTGGTCATACAAAAAGGCGTTATGCATGGAGGCTAAAAAACACAGCATTCCAAGAAAAACACTTGCTACCCACAGTAAAATTTGGTGGAGGTTCCATCATGCTTTGGGGCTGTGTGGCCAATGCCGGCACTGGGAATTTTGTTAAAGTTGAGGGTCGCATGGATTCAACTCAGTATCAGCAGATTCTTGACAATAATGTGCAAGAATCAGTGACGAAGTTGAAGTTACGCAGGGGATGGATATTTCAGCAAGACAATGATCCAAAATACAGCTCCAAATCTACTCAGGCATTCATGCAGAGGAACAATTACAATGTTCTGGAATGGCCATCCCAGTCCCCAGACCTGAATATCATTGAACATCTGTGGGATGATTTGAAGCGGGCTGTCCATGCTCGGCGACCATCAAACTTAACTGAACTGGAATTGTTTTGTAAACAGGAATGGTCACAAATACCTTCATCCAGGATCCAGGAACTCATTAATAGCTACAGGAAGTGACTAGAGGCTGTTATTTTTGCAAAAGGATGATCTACAAAATATTAATGTCACTTTTATGTTGAGGTGCCCATACATTTGCACCGGTCAAATTTTGTTTAAATGCAGATTGCACATTTTCTGTTAGTACAATAAACCTCATTTGAATCCAGAAATATAACTGAGTCCATCAGTTATTAGATATATGAAACTGAAATAGCTGTTGCCAAAACCAAAATTGTTATAAAGAAAAAAGGTTAACATTAATAGGGGTGCCCAAACTTTAACATATGACTGTAAATGTTTATTTTTTCCTTCCACATTCCATTTATTCATGTGAAGCACCTGAAGGGTTAATAAACTTCTTGAATGTGGTTTTGAGTACCTTGAAGGGTGCAGTTTTTAGAATGGTGTCACTTTTGTGTATTTTCTGTCATATTGAACCCCAAAATCACTTCAAATGTGAGGTCGTCCCTAAAAAAATGGTTTGCTAAATTTTGCTGTAAGAATGAGAAATCGCTGGTCAACTTTTAACCCTTATAACTTCCTAACAAAAAAAATGTTGTTTCCAAAATTGTGCAGATGTAAAGTAGACATGTGGTAAATGTTATTTATTAACTATTTTGTGCGATATGACTCTCTGATTTAAGGGCATAAAAATTAAAAGTTTGAAAATTGCAAAATTTTCAAAATTTTCGCCAAATTTACATTTTTTTAACAAATAAACACAAGTCATATCAAAGAAATTTTATGACTATAATGAAGTACAAAATGTCATGAAAAAACATTGTCAGAATCACGAGGATCCGTTGAAGAGTTCTAGCGTTATGACCTCATAAATTGACACTGGTCAGAATTGGGCCGGTCACGAAGGCAAAAACAGGCTCTGGCGCGAAAGAGTTAATGTTGATGATTATGGCTTGCAGTCAATTAAAACTCAAAAGTCATTATGTCAGTAAATTAGAATACTTTATAACACCAGCTTGAAAAAATAATTTTAAAATCTGAAATGTTGGCCTACTGAAATGTATATTCAGTAACTTAACTCAATACTTGGTCGGGGCTCCTTTTGCATCAGTTACTGCATCAGTGCCATGTGGCATGGAGGCAATCAGCCTGTGGCACTGCTGAGGTGTTATGGAAGCCCAGGTTGCTTTGATAGCAGCCTTCAGATCGTCTGCATTGTTGGGTCTGGTGTCTCATCTTTTTCTTGATAATACCCCATAGATTCTCTATGAGGTTAAGGTCAGACGAGTTTGCTCGCCAATCAAGCACAGTGATACTGTTGTTTTTACACAAGATATTGGTATTTTTGGAAGTGTTGAGAGATGCCAATTCCTGCTGGAGAATGAAATTTTCATCTCCAAAAAGCTTGTTGGTAGAGGGAAGCATGAAGTGCTCTAAAATTTCCTGGTAGACGGCTGCGCTGACTTTGGTCTTGATAAAACACAGTGGACCTACACCAGCAGATGACATGGCTCCTGAAACCATCATTGATTGTGGTTACTTCACATTAGACCTTGGAAATCAAGGTTTCAGATTCAGGAGGAAGAGTGAAGATACAGACACTCCAAGCTGCTTAAGGTCTAGTGTGAAGTTTCCACAATCATTGATGGTTTGGGCATTTCTGGGAAAAATTTTGCGATTGCTCAAATGCATGATCTCACCATAAAAGGGGCCTTTGAAAATATGTCTGTGATCAATGGGGTTGCTCAAGAGTCGGGGGCTGACACCAAGTACCCACACTTTGCAGTCAATGGCAAATGATATAGTGGAGCAGCTGTTGCTTCCAGGACCCTAACGGTGGAGGGTTTTAGACATGGTCCATTTGCATGTTTCTGGGGGACATCTGGGGGTAGAGAAAACACAGGAGAGAATAACACAGAAGTTCTATTGGTTGGGATGTTACCGGGAGATCCTGAATTATTTTAGGTCCTGCCCCACCTGCCAGATAACAGCTCCCTCTTGTCAGGAACACCGCACTGAACTTGCTCACTGAGCCAGTGCGTGTGTCCTGAGTAAAGCGAACTGTGCTCAATGATACCTGTGGAGCGGGCAGCAGCCGAGTAGATGCGTACTTCAGAGCCGCAGGACCTGAAGCACGTGACTGCTAGGGGCGTGGCCTAAACTCCAGGGAGCTAGGAGCAGCAAGAGAACTCCTAGCACGGTAACTGCGAGACAAAGTTACCAAGGGGCATAGACAGGGAGAATAGTCAGGACGTAGTCAATGAGTCACACACAGAGATAGCTGCAAAGTACAAGAGGGGCGAGCAGGGAGTAGTCAGGTCACAGGCAATGAGTCATACACAGAGATAATATGCAGTACAGAATCAACAGGCAAACTCACAACGGGAAACAGAACCGGGTCAGAACCATATAAACAAGCTATAACAACAAACAGGTGCAGGCACACAGGGATCAGCACACTAGGCCCAAGGCAAAAGTATAACTGGCAGGGATTGAAGCTTCCCAGGGGTTTAAGAAGCTCTCCCAGAACCAGAAAGAGGCCACCATCATTAACCCCATGTGTGCAGGTCAAAACCTGCACTGAGCTCCAGACATTAACCCCTGACGTGCAGCTCAAAAACCTGCACTGGGATCATGACACCTCTTCTCACTTCCGAAGTCCCCTGGTCCCGTTACCCGTAATAGAGATCCTATTTGAGAGAATTGTCATGGACCTAGTAGGTCCTCTAGTTAAGTCTGCATGAGGGCACCCATATATCCTAGTGGTTATGAACTATGCAGTCCGGTACACTGAAGGCCCAGGAACCTGTCTATATTTTTGATAGGACGAGCCTGCCGAAGGAGATTTTGACAGACCAGGGAACCCCTTTCATGAGCAAGGTAATGAAAGAGCTGTTGTGAGTTCATTTTCTCCTTCACCATTGAGGTCTGATGAACTCCCTCTTCTGGTGAAGGAAGGTAGTGAGGCTGATTACAAAGCACCTGAGCAGAATGATGATGACTGGGTGACTGGAGTTACTGACTGGATATAAGGCAGCCGACGCCCTTCTGCCTTGCGGGTGATTTCTCTGGGGGATTCTTGGAGACCAGTGTGATTCCTGCTCCTCAAAAGCTAAGTTTTTCTGCTCTGCCTTTTGCATTTGTATTTTGGTTTTGTTTTGCCTTGTTTTTCTGATTTCTTCCTTTCCCTGCTGGGTGAGCTGAATTCCTTTTTGCTCTGTCTTCAGAAAATACCTGAGTACTGATATAGTCTTTATGAAGCCTAGCGTCTTCAGAGCTTTTTTCCCTATCAGTCTGTTGGTTCTTGTTTTTGAGAGGGTTTTGTCGGATTGCAGACAGCAGCTTTTCTATCCTGTCCTATATAGTTAGCTTGGGCCCCATCATTTGCTCAGCCTATCTTTCTATCTGTGTGAGTGTTTTTTCATCTTGCTTCACCGTCATTATATGTTGGGGACTGCCTATTGCTTTGGGGTCTGCTCTGGGGCAGTTTAGATTTCCCTTTCTGTCTTTAGGCTATGTAGTTCTCCGGCTGTGATCGAGGGGTCTAGGGCACCGTAGGAACCCCCACGGCTACTGCTAGTTGTTGTTGTTAGGTTCAGGGGTCAGCAATCCGATAGCTGCCAACTTCTCTGGTTTTCTGGACTTAGCTAGTATTTCTGTTTTTGCCTCCTACGGTGACTCATTCATAACAGAATCACCCGCCATACCGCAGATCCTAGGGTACTCAATAGCAGGAAAGAATTGTAAAAAAAAAAAAAAAAGTGTGTATATTTTTTCCTCTATATCTCTGAGGCCGTAGGGGGAATTTTTTTTCTCTCAATGGAGATAAAGCAATTGTCTGATCGTGTGGAGCAGCTCGCTGCGGAAGTGCGGGGAATTTCCACCTACCTTGCTCATTCACATGCTGCTGAACCAAAGATCCCTACTCCTGATGTGTTTTTTGGGGATCGGTCTAAATTTTTGAATTTCAAAAATAATTGTAAATTATTTTTTGCCTTGAAGCCTAACTCGTCAGGGAGCTCCGCGCAGCAGGTTAAAATTGTCATCTCTTTGCTGCGTGGCGATCCCCAGGATTGGGCGTTTTCTTTGAAACCAGATGATCCTATTCTGACTAATGTGAACTCATTTTTTCAAGCCTTGGGGTTGTTGTATGATGAACCTAATGCTATTGATCAGGCTGAAAAGATCCTGTTGGCATTGAGCCAGGGTCGAGATTCTGCAGAATTGTACTGTCAAAAATTCCGAAAGTGGGCGGTCCTTACTACCTGGAATGATAATGCCTTGGCAGCTCTCTTTCGGAAGGGTTTGTCAGAAGCCGTAAAAGATACTATGGTGGGATTTCCTGTTCCCTCTGGTCTTGACGATTCTATGTCATTAGCCATTCAGGTTGATCGGCGTTTACGTGAACGCAGGACTGCACGAGAGGTGTTGCCACCTGTTGAACAAGTGTCTGAACCTATGCAATGTGATAGTTTTGTCCAAGGAGCAACGTCAGGAGTTCAGAAGGCATAATAAGCTGTGTTTTTTTTGTGGAGATGCCTCGCATATTATTTCTGTCTGTCCTAAACGAGAGAAACGTTTTGCAAACACGTTTTCTGTTGGTGGTGTTCAACCTAAGTTTCTTCTGGCAATTACTCTGATCTGCTCCCTGTCCACATTTTCTGCCAAGGCTTTTGTGGATTCGGGAGCAGCCCTGAACCTAATGGACTTGGATTTTGCTAAATGTTGTGGATTTCCGATGACACCTCTGCGGACGCCTATCCCTTTGAGGGGGATTGATGCTACTCCTTTGGCGAAAAATAAACCTCAGATTTGGACCCAGGTGGTAATGCGGGTCGCCCCAGACCATCAAGAAAATTGCAGACTTTTGGTGTTGCATAAGTTGCATGATACCATTGTTCTGGGGTTTCCCTGGTTGCAAATTCATAATCCAGTTTTGGATTGGAAATCTGTGTCTATGGTGAGTTGGGGTTGTTGGTGTGCCCTTAGTGAGGCTCTGGTTTTTTCCACCTCTCCTCAGTCGCAGGATGTTCCTGACTATTTGGCAGACTTTTATGATGTATTTAGTGAGAATGAGTCTGCGTCTTTGCCTCCTCATAGGAGTTATGACTGTGCAATTGAACTGAGCCCAGGGTGTAAATTTCCCAAGGGTCGGCTCTTCAATTTATCTGTACCCGAGCATGAGGCTATGCGATCCTATATTAAGGAGGCATTGGAGAAGGGTCATATTAGACCATCCTCTTCACCCTTAGGTGCTGGCTTTTTTTCGTGGCCAAAAAGGATAGTTCATTAAGGCCTTGTATTGATTATCGTGCCCTCAACAAAATTACTATTAAATATCAGTATCCGTTACCCTTGATTTCGGATCTATTCTCCAGAGTTAAAGGTGCTTGCTGGTTTACCAAGCTTGACCTCAGGGGGGCGTATAATCTTATCCGCATTAAGCATGGGGATGAATGGAAGACGACGTTTAATACTCCGGAGGGACATTTTGAGTACCTGGTGATGCCTTTTGGGCTCACTAATGCCCCTTCTGTCTTCCAGTGCTTCATGAACGACATTTTCTGAGACTTTGTGGATAAATTTTTGATTATCTATCTGGATGATATTTTGATCTTCTCCAAGGATTGGGATTCTCATGTGCAACATGTTCGGACTGTGTTCCGGATCTTGAGGGAGAATTCCCTGTATGTCAAAGGATCGAAATGCCTTTTTGGGGTACAGAGGATTTCATTTTTGGGATTTATTTTGTCTCCGTCAACTATTGAAATGGACCCGGCCAAGGTACAGGCCATTTATGATTGGGTTCAGCCCACTTCTTTGAAGGCCCTCCAGAAGTTATTGAGTTTTGCTAATTTATATCGGAAATTTATAGCAAAATTTTCTAGTATTTCCAAGCCATTGACTGATCTGACTAAGAAGGGTGCTGATGTGTTGAATTGCTCTCCAGAGGCTGTTTCTTCCTTTCAGGAGCTGAAGCGAAGATTCACTTCTGCCCCGGTTTTGCGGCAACCTGATGTCTCACTCCCGTTCCAGGTAGAGGTGGACGCTTCTGAGATTGGTGCAGGAGCTGTTTTGTCCCAAAAGGATCCTGTAACATCTAAAATGAATCCCTGTGCTTTCTTTTCCTGAAAGTTCTCTCCATCTGAACGTAACTATGATGTGGGGAATCGGGAACTGTTAGCCATGAAATGGGCATTTGAGGAGTGGAGACATTGGTTGGAGGGAGGTAAACACCAAGTCGTGGTCCTCACTGACCACAAGAATTTTATTTACCTGGAGTCGGCCAAATGCTTGAACCCTAGACAGGCTAGGTGGGCCTTGTTTTTTACACGTTTTGATTTTGTGGTCTCTTTTCTTCCTGGCACTAAGAATGTCAAGGCAGACGTCCTCTCTAGGAGCTTCTTTGCTGATTCTCCTGTGGTGACCAAGCCTGCTGCCATCTTAGGCGAAGGGGTAGTTCTTTCTGCCATCTCGCCCGATTTGAGACATGCTCTGGAAGAGTTCCAGGAGGACAAACCTGAGCGTTGTCCCAGTGGAAAGTTGTATGTTCCTGACCAGTGGAAGAAGAGAGTGATGCCTGAAGTTCATTGCTCTGCATTGGCTGGTCATCCAGGTATTTTTGGTACTAGAGATCTGGTGAGTCGGTCTTTTGGGTGGCCCGCCTTGTCTCGTGATGTCAGGAATTTTGTGCAGTCCTGTGGGACTTGCTCCCGGTCTAAACCTTGTTCTCGCTCTAGTGGGTTGTTGATGCCTTTGCCGGTACCCAGGAGGCCATGGACCCATATTTCAATGGATTTCATCTCTGATATGCCTGTCTCTCAGAGAATGACTGTTATTTGGGTGATTTGTTAAAAGTTTCTCTAAGATGGTTCATCTTGTACCACTCCCTAAGTTGCCATCTTCCTCTGAGTTGGTGCCCCTGTTTTTGCAACAGGTGGTTCGCTTGCACGGGATTCCTGAGAACAATGTATCTGACAGAGGAGTTCAGTTTGTGTCTAGATTTTGGAGGACTTCTGTTCCAAGCTGGGAATTCAGTTGTCCTTCTCCTCTGCTTTTCACCCTCAGACCAATGGGCAGACGGAGAGAACAAACCAGACCTTGTAGTCGTATTTGAGATGTTTTATTTCCGCTGATCAGGATGATTGGGTTTCATTTTTGCCCTTGGCTGAATTTGCTTTAAATAATAGAGCTAGTTCTGCCACTTTGATGTCACCTTTTTTTTGTAACTTTGGGTTTCATCCTCGATTTTCTTCAGGGCAGGTGGAGCCTTCTGCCTGCCCAGGTGTTGACACTGTGGTGGAGAGAATGCACCAGATCTGGGACCAAGTGGTGGATAAGTTCTCTCTCTCCCAGGAAAAGGCCCAGCGGTTTTCCAACCGACATAGGACCATTGGTCCCCAGTTAAAGGTTGGTGATATGGTTTGGTTATCATCAAAAAATATCGCTATGAAGGTGGCTTCTCCTAAGTTTAAGCCTAGATTTATTGGACCTAACAAGATTTTGGAGATTATTAATCCGGTCTCTTTTCGTTTGGCTCTTCCTGTCACATTTAAAATTCATAATGTGTTTCATAAGTCCTTCTTGAAGAGGTTTGTTGAACCAGTTGTGATACAAATGGGATATGCATGAGTGAGAGACTGGTATAGATAGGCATCCAGTCAATAAGATAGTGATTGCAGTACATTGAAACATCCATTTGGATACTATGGATTGTGATCAGAATCTGAACTTTTTGGGTGTCGTTGCATGGGCCTTCACCTCCTCTGCTCCCCGGTAAGCAGCCTGCCTTTACTTGTTTCCACACTTCGGTCATTTGGACCGCTGGGCGGGTCGTCTCCCGGGTTCTCTCTGGCACAATTGCGCAGTTTTGATATGTTGATACATATGTTATTTACTATGTAAGAATCCTTCCACATGTCATTGATTCATTTATGTTCAGTGTCCATTGGACTTGCACATTGACCCCTCTGGATGGTTTTTTTTTTTTTTTTTTTTTTTTTTTTTTTTGGCGCTCTGGACATGTACAACTATGTACAATACACATTTAATTGAGTATGCCATATTTGACTATCTTTTACCATTAGACACATGTCTGTTATGTGCAATGCCCATGGGCTGACTGAACGTTGTGCCATGTAGATTTCGAGCACTGGTATCATTTTATTTACCCTGTCCTTGTCTGTCCTGATTGTTGTATCATTGGGGCTTATCCCCCCTATTTTAGTCAACTTGTATACTTGTCAGCACTTGATGTGAGTATTAATAAAATTTATACTTTTGCATATATTTTGTATCCGTTACTCCGTTTTCTCCTTTTTAAGATTAGCATATGGAGTGGTAATCCATGCACAAGGCGTTTTTGGACCATGGTCACCGCCTTGTCTCGTTCTCTGATACTGGGCATTATCATATATATAAAAATTCAGGAAGAGTACGTTCCGAGGCCAGGAGATTGGAAGGAATACAACCGAACCACCCCGAATGAAAATGCCGGATGTGGAGGTTGGGGAAAACTCACCACTCAAGTGATTTTTGACGTTAATCTCACCATAACTGCAAAATATCCCCGACCATGGTATTATAATGGGAATAAGTCTACTATATACTTAGCTGATAGTAATGACACTTTGAATATTCAAGCTGAAGATCATATTATTTGTTGGACGACTGAACAATTAACCTTTGATCAGTCGATATGGGAGAATTATAGTTCAAAAGGGGAGAATAAAACTGAGTTCACTTTTACTTTAAACAAAACTATGATTATATTTTTTGGTAATGCCACCAATCGTCAGATGGTGGCGATGACAGGACAGAAATACCCGCCTTGTAATAATCACACGGGAACCTATAACGGAACAGGACTATGCTGTGGGATACCTAGTTTATCATGTGTATCATGGAGAAGGATACTCCGGGTGTATCTGATGTCACAGACTAAAGCTGATCCAGGACAGATGAAGAAGATTCCCACATCATGTGTAAAAACAGGAACTCAATCGCAGAAGACTGTCGTTGCAGCCAAAATAATCTTCCCATCTACTCCTGCATGCCATTATAGGGGAAAAAGGGCATGGTATGATACAGTATTGGGAGGAGTTGGGGCTGTGACTGGGACTTTGAACTCATTTGATATTGAAACTTTGGCAAATAAAATGCATAATGCCGGAAAAGATATCCAAGATGCTTTGACTATACAAGGTAGATGGATGCCTACTATTTGGCATCCTTGGAAGCAGGCATTACAAATGGATACTTTTCTTTTACAAATGAAAAATGTTTCAGATACTTTAAATTTAGAAATTAATACTAATGTTAGCATAATAGTTAACTGGACAATATGTACGCTGCAATCTATATATCAAATTCAGCAGAAAAATAATATGCAAACTCAACTTATGACCGGGAATGAGTTAGTCTGGAGGACCGTATTTAAAAATACAATCCCCAAGGTTTCCTGGTTAAGAATAGAAGCTCCTAAGATGGTTTGCAACGACACTTTGTGTTCAGGACTATTGATTGTTTATAATGTAACCAATCAACAAGTAATGTGTAGATTTGTAGTGATGCCATTATTATTAGGTATTCCTGGACAACAGTGGTTATGGATGCCCAAGTTTAATGGGTTATATATTGATAAAAATAATCGTACTCATGATTTAAGTTTATGTGAGGATACTTTAGAGGGGAAAATTTGCAGGTTACAATCAGCCGTATATGAACCATGTTTGTTACAAAATACTATGAATGTATGTGAATTCATCATTTTGCCAACCTCATATAGAATGTTGATTGAAATAGCCCCACAAGAGGTATGTGTAATAACGGATGTTCCAATAATCTCTGGAATGATAGTACCCTTATGTGGGATGCCTAAGAAATGTAACCGCACTACAATGGGAAAATCGAACTTTTCAGATGTAACAACTGCTGCCACTTTTGAGTGGGAACCAACAACATTAGAAATCAATAATTGGGAGGTAAATTTAACGAAATTGAAACATATAATTGAACAATCAGAAGAAGGAAAATATATGATTACTCAATTAAATAGAACTATACAAATGATTGTAAAAATGGGATCGATTATTGCTGATGCTACCTCTCATCATTGGTATGATATTTTTCTAGGGTATTCGCCCTCAGCTACTAAATTATTGAATTGGCTGATTCATCCCGTGTTGGTGATGGCTATTGTAGTGATTCTATTATCCATATGGAATTGCTATATAGCTTACAAAATGTGTTGCAAGAAACCACAAGTGCTCATGGTGCCCTATAAAAATGGCGTTTAAAAGACTGCAATCAAGGACCGATTGTGATACAAATGGGATATGCATGAGTGAGAGACTGGTATAGATAGGCATCCAGTCAATAAGATAGTGATTGCAGTACATTGAAACATCCATTTGGATACTATGGATTGTGATCAGAATCTGAACTTTTTCTGCCATGAGGAGAGCACACACTCAGGAATGTGAAAAAACAACCACCTGCTCAGGCATTGTTGTGGGAGTCGAAAGGGAGGAATGTGAGAACCAAACCAACTGAGATAAAGGAGGAATGTGAAAAAAAACAAGTTACTGTGCATGACAGCGCGTGATCAAGGTGAAACCTGATTTACTGCGCATGTCAGTGCGTGATCATTCCAATTAATATTATAAAAAGTGCTGACCTCCTCAGCGGGTAGGGACTTTCCAGACGATTCAAGTGGACGCACTTAGTCTGTGATGCTTACCGAGGAAAACCCCTTCCCGCTGATCGAGGTCCCCCGATGTGAAGGGTGATGCTACAATAACTCGGTAATTATTATTGATGCTGAAATCTTTCATGTCATAACTGTCGTTTTTAAATCAATGAGACTATTCATGTGCTATGTAAAACAAAATGATTGCTTGCTAAAATAAAAGATTGTTAATAATCTTTGCCTGGTTGGGATGCCAGTGAGCGCTACGTAAGTTAAGGTAAATAACCTAATTTGGGAGAAAATTTAGCAAGACACCTGTTGTTCCTGGGGTGGCACCTCCGGACCCTGTATTAGTTGAAGGTAACATGGAATATGAGGTAGAGAAGATACTGGATTCCCGTCTGGCTAGATGGAGACTCCAGTATTTGGTTAAGTGGAAGGGTTATGGTCAGGAGGATAATTCCTGGGTCTCTGCCTCTGATATTCATGTCAAAAGATTGGTGCGTGCCTTTCATCGGGCTCACCCTGATCACCCTGGTGGCGTGGATGAGGGTTCGGTGACCCCTCCTCAAGGGGGAGGTACTGTTGTGAGTTCATTTTCCCCTTCACCATTGAGGTCTGATGAACTCCCTCTTCTGGTGAAGGAAGGTAGTGAGGCTGATTACAAAGCACCTGAGCAGAATGATGATGACTGGGTGACTGGAGTTACTGACTGGATATAAGGCAGCCGACGCCCTTCTGCCTTGCGGGTAATTTCTCTGGGGGATTCTTGGAGACCAGTGTGATTCCTGCTCCTCAAAAGCTAAGTTTTTCTGCTCTGCCTTTTGCATTTGTATTTTGGTTTTGTTTTGCCTTGTGTTTCTGATTTCTGCCTTTCCCTGCTGGGTGAGCTGAATTCCTTTTTGCTCTGTCTTCAGAAAATACCTGAGTACTGATATAGTCTTTTTGAAGCCTAGCGTCTTCGGGGCTTTTTTCCCTATCAGTCTGTTGGCTCTTGTTTTCGAGAGGGTTTTGGCGGATTGCAGACAGCAGCTTTTCTATCCTGTCCTATATAGTTAGCTTGGGCCCCATCATTTGCTCAGCCTATCTTTCTATCTGTGTGAGTGTTTTTTCATCTTGCTTCACCGTCACATGTTGGGTGCTGCCTATTGCTTTGGGGTCTGCTCTGGGGCAGTTTAGATTTCCCTTTCTGTCTTTAGGCTATGTAGTTCTCTGTGATCGAGGGGTCTAGGGCACCGTAGGAACCCCCCACGGCTACTGCTAGTTGTTGTTGTTGTTAGGTTCAGGGGTCTGCAATACGATAGCTGCCAACTTCTCTGGTTTTCTGGACTTAGCTAGTATTTCTGTTTTTGCCTCCTACGGTGACTCATTCATAACAAAGAGCTATGTTGGGTCGTCCAGACAGCCCTGCTGCGAACTTCAGTTTACCAACTGGAGACTGACGGCCTAGTTGGGCACTTCAATAAAACCTTAAAGGCCATGCTAAAAAAGATCATTGAGAAGAACGGTCGAGACTGGGACTATCTACTTCTGTTTCTGCTCTTTTCCATCAGAGAGGTTACTCAAGCCTCTACTGGCTTCTCCCCATTCGAGCCCCTGTATGGTTGACATCTGCGAGGGCTCCTGAACATCACCAAGGAAACCTGGGAAGCTGAGGTCATGCAACACCAGACCATCATAGAGCCTGTCCCCCAGCTGCAGGAGAGGATAGCGAAAGTAATGCCTATCATGAAAGAGCATCTTCTCAAGGAACAGGAGGCACAGGCAAGGGTGACTGAGGCAGTTCAAGCCCGGAGACCACGTGCTAGTGCTTATCCCCACGGTGGAGACCAAGTTCCTAGCCAAGGAAGACGCACCAAATATATCATATGAACTTGATCAAGGCATGGCGAGATCGGGATTCAATGGAATCTCCTTGCCTTGGAGACCTTCGCAAAGCCACAGTGGATGATATCACCATTGCAGAGACTCTAACTCCAGCTCAGAGGCAAAAAGTTGGGAGCTGTTGCAGTGGATCTGTCACCAATTCTAGGAGTTGCCAGGACATACACAGATGGTGGAGTATGACATGTTGACAGAACCACATGTAAGGGTGAACCTCAAGCCCTATAGAATTCCAGAAGCACGTTGAGAGATGATATCAAATTGAGGTGAAGAGGATATTAGGTTCAAACTTGTGTCAGACCATGCCCCTCTGAGAAGGTTAAGGGAAAAGAAGGGTAAGAATGCCCGGGTGACTAGGTGGTTCTAAGGCCTCCAGGATTTCAGGTTCCACGTAGAACATAGACCCGGGAAGTTACACGGGAATGCAGATGCCCTCTCTCAAATTCCCTGTTTGGTGTACGTAGGTGCCAAAGCTCCCGGTTTTTGGCAGATGGGGAATATGTGATAGGGTCACTGGTGCCGTATGTGAGGGGAGATATGTGTCACAAAAATTATTATCCTGCGGGATGTGAAAGCCAGTAAAAGTTTTCCTCCAGCATATGAGAATAAACCAGTCATTATTACCAGTGTATGGCTTTCACGGTGAGTAGGTCAGAGACGGGCGGGACGCCTGCTCACCATGTCTCCACCTGAAGGGTGTGGTTGGAGGATGTTAAATATCCAGCCACTCATTTTTTTTTTTGCTGTTGTTTTTGGAGGAAGGAAGCCTCCAGGTTGAAGCTCCAGTGAGAGCTACTGCGGGTGTTTGGCCCAGAAGGTGAGAGTCATGCTAGGAATGACTTTGTTTGATTTTTTCATTTTCATTTGTGCCAGACAGGCAATGTTTTTGTTACTATTTTTGCTTTATGAGGCAATAAACCACGCAGAGACTTTAACAAAGTGTTCCTGTATCTACCTCAGGGAGCTGCTGAGTGAGCCGACATTCCACACACCTTAAATGACACAGTTGCTATTGGCAGTGTCATCTGAGATGTTAAGCTGCCAAAAGTCATCATTTAAAAAAATATATATTATCAATTACTATAGGTTTATCATTCTGTTTGTAAGGGGAGATGGGTCTATAATAAAGTGTGGAGAGATTTGAGGCCATCTACTGCATGTAGGAGTCATCAAACTGGGAGTGTGTGGGGGTTAGTTTAGCGCAGGCCTGTAGGGGGGCATCATGCTGTTCTGGGATCACTTGGGCCTTATAATGTGTGGCATCATACTGTGTACATGGAGGGTACTGTGGAGGAATTCACTTCTGGGGTATTATATTATTTTTGGGGGCATTGGCATCATAATTTACAGGAGCTATGGAAGTGTTATTATAGTGGTTGAGAACACTAGGTAGCTTTAATAGGAGCAAAATTACTCTGCAAGTGCCCAAGTACATGTCCTGCTCTCTGTCTTTAAAAGTTTGGCGATACTCCCCTCTTTGACTATGCAGCGCTACCTGACAATTCCTTTTTTTTTTTTTGGGGGGGGGGGGGGGAGTGGGGAAAGGGCCCAATTAGGACTATCATGCTATGGGACCCCAGTATTGCTATGTACGCCCCTGAAAATGAAATAATTTTTCGTCATTGTTAGGAACTAGTTAAAAGGAACCTGTCATGTGAAAATATGTTATTAACCTGCAGACATTGAGTTAATCTGCAGGTTAATAGCGTTCTGAACCTGCCTGACACCCACACTTAGAGCCGCGCTGTCGGGAGGAAATACATTTTATTTCCACCAGCAGGCTCGCTCTTTCAGTCATAGGGGTGGCGTCAGCGTGAGTTCAATCGCCGCTCTGTGTAGAGAGCAACGATTGTAACCACGCCTTTGACATTGGCTCAGCATTAAGGTCAGCTGTCAGTCAATGCCCAGGAAGTGGTTACAACCGCCGCACACTATACACAGATGGGTGACTGAACCCATGCCGGTTCCACCCCCATGACTGAACGTCGAATGCTGCTAGGCAGTGGGGCTCTAAGTATATTTGCATGATATTAGCATTTTTTCAGCTGACATTATCTTTTTAAGTAAAAGTAGTTAAAAATCAAAATTCTACTTGCGGAACTCAAACAAATAGTTTATATACAACGTTAAAAGTTCATTTAGTACAAATTTCTGCATACCCTGAGGGGAAATATTGTAGATTAGTTTTAATTTTTAAGAAAAGCAGAAAGTGTAAATTACAGCTTTACATTTGTATTGTAGGAAGTGCCAGACCACTTCAATCTGCTTAGACAGTAGACTACAATATCAGGAAAGAGGATGCAGATGTCTGCAGAGATGATTATTAGAGAATTATTCCTTAGGTAAATTACTTCATGCATATATTGTTTATAAAATGAGAAAAGTTTTAGGCTTGCATTTGTGAAAACTCCTCTTCTGGGAAATTCTCTTTGTAGAAAATGAGAATCGGGGCCTTGTCCCAGAACTTTGATAGCGTTCCCCTACACCTTGTGTGTGTCTCCCTTGTCTCTACTCCTTTGTTGTCTAAGGAACTGTGAACTCTGCGACTAGTGTTGTCAGACTGGAATTTTTTTAATAATTCTTCAACTAGGGCCTTCTGGTACTGCAAAATTTTATTAGAGCTATCAACAGGAGAGATGGAAAGTTCTCCTTGTAGTGCGAGTTTCGAAGGACAAACCAGTAATTAGTGTTGGCCAAAATGTGTACAATGTGAAGGCCCGTGAAAGGCAGCAGAACATAAACTCAACCATGTGTCCCAGACTGCCAACATCTGGTGGGTGGGGACTTCTCTGTTCCCACCAACAGGACAACTGTCCATATTCTCTTCCTCATCCTCCCTCTCCTCTTCTTCTACTTCCACCTACGCTGAACAGACGGGATGACGATGGTGTGGGTAATTCAGTCTGTAGTGCAGGCAGCCAGCTCCTGTTCCTCCTCATTATTATCACTCAATCTGCGTTGAGAAGATGAGATGAGGCTGGGCTGCGTAGTATCACCCTGTATAGTTTCTTGCTCCATCTCAACTTGCTTCATCTGCAAAGCCTCCTCTTTAATTGGGAGCAGCGAGCGTTTCAGTAGACAGAGAAGCGGGAAGCTTAAGTTGATTATGGCATCATTGCCGATCACCATCTTGGTCGAGTACCCAAAGTTTTGCAGAGCCGCACATATGTCAGGCATTCATGCCCACTCATCAGTTCTTATGTGCAGAGGCTGATCGGAATACTGACAGGCATGTTGCAGCTGGTATTCAACTACTGCCCTATGCGGCTCACAAAGCCTTACCAAAATAAGCAATGTTGAGTTCCAACGTGTGATGACATTGCATACCAGTAATTAAGCTAGAAGTTGCAAATGTTACTGCAGAACTGCCAGGGTGGTTGCACCTGTAGCTGACTTGTGGAAATGGGCAAACAAACGGCGTACTTTCACATGTAGCTCAGACAGATCTGGGTAGGTTTTGAGAAACCGCTGAACCAGTAAGTTGAGCACATGGGCCAGGCATAGTACATGTGCAAGGTTGCTAAGTGTCAGTGCCGCCACCAGGTTATGGCCATTGACACATACGACCATGCATTGCTGTAGGTGCAGGGGTGGCAGCCTCAGATCAATCTAATCTGTTAAAACTTTCAACAACTCTGCGGTGGTGTAAGGTTTATCACCTAAGCAGATTAGCTTCAGCTGCAGTGCTTCCAGCTTTTATATATTGTATGTGTCACGCTCGCGCCCTGGCTGAGTGGCACGAGCCGGGGGTTGTGGCCCCACTGTGCCACAGACCAGACTACCCCGGAAGGGGCGTGACTGCGACAGCTACCCTGGTCTTCACTGGAGCCTCTGATGGTGAGGTCAGGCTTGTGCGGCAGGTAGCTGCAGGGTGCCACTCCAGGGTGGTGTCTGGCTGTGGCTGCTGATCCCACTCGGGAACAGGACACCTAGACAGGTGCGAGTGACAAGCAGGCTGAGACACAGGGCAAGCAGGCACGGCTTGGTACACTGGCAGGCAGGCACGACTTGGAGACACGGCTTGGAGACACTGGGCAAGCGGGCACGGCTTGGAGACACTGGGCAAGCGGGCACGGCTTGGAGACACTGGACACGGCTTGGAGACACTGGGCAAGCAGACACGGCTTGGAGACACTGGGCAAGCGGACACGGCTTGGAGACACTGGACACGGCTTGGAGACACTGGGCAAGTGGACATGGCTTGGAGACACAGGGCAAGCAGGAGTGGTATATGAGAGAACAGGTTTGGACCTGTTCACACAGGAGATGCAGGTATGGATATAGGCAGGAAGGTGTGGTATATGAGAGAACAGGTTTGGACCTGTTCACACAGGAGATGCAGGTATGGATATAGGCAGGAAGGTGTGGTACATGAGAGAACAGGTTTGGACCTGTTCACACAGGAGATGCAGGTATGAATATAGGCAGGAAGGAGTGGTATATGAGAGAACAGGTTTGGACCTGTTCACACAGGAGATGCAGGTATGGATATAGGCAGGAAGGTGTGGTATATGAGAGAACAGGTTTGGACCTGTTCACACAGGAGATGTAGGTAGGCAGAGCCGCAGGAGTGCGGAGCAGGCAGAGCCGCAGAAGTGCGGAGCAGGCAGAGCCGCAGGAGTGCGGAGCAGGCAGAGCCGCAGGAGTGCGGAGCAGGCAGAGCCGCAGCAGTGCGGAGCAAGCAGAGCCGCAGGAGTGCGGAGCGGGCAGAGCCGCAGGAGTGCGGAGCGGGCAGAGCCGCAGGAGTGCGGAGCGGGCAGAGCCGCAGGAGTGCGGAACACAGATAAAGCTGCGAGGGTGCAGATGCACACACAGCGAGGACACAAGGAAAGACACGGCAGAGAAGGAACCACAAACAAGGAGACTGACAGACAGAGGTAAGACTGAGTTCAGACAGAGACACAGGGGCAAAGACACAAGGACCAGGATATTCTGAGACAGAGCACGGACAAGGTACAGGGAACAAGACTCAAGGGCCAGGATATTCTGCCTCCTGGCAGGCGGACAAGGTACAAAGCGAGACAGAGTATTCCTACAGAGAAGGAGATACACAGAACAGGGCCTGGCTAGTTCAGCAGCAAGGAGCCAACTGAGTTTAGACATTGCACAGGCAATGTTACAGTGGGAGTGGTGAAACTAAATAGTCAAGGGCTACAGGTGATTGGTTAGGGACAGATTACCCAGGTGCACCCTGACTGCATAAGAACCAGAGAGTTCAGGCGCTGCCCCCCCTATACACACAGTCAGGAAACATGGAGAGCAAGCAGGAAAACAAGAGGCATATCACATGGAGCTCAGGGCTGGCAACAGACAGATTTCACAGCATGGCTTGAAGCAGAAAGTAAGTTGGTGTGCGGGGGATGGGAGTTATGAGCTCATTTTCTGCTCCACCAGTTGAGAGTTCTCCTTCCGTTCTCCCTCTGGTGGTGACAGGAGGTAGTGAGGTTGGTTTAAGTGGTAGTGATCAGCCACCTGATGAGGATAACGATTGGATCTCTGGAGTATCAGACTGGATATGAGACAGCCGACGCCCTATCCTGGTGCTGGTGATTCAGTCTGCTTCTCAGGTCTTAGACTTCAGCTCTCTTCCAGTCTTCTCAAGTTAAGTTTTTTTTTTGCTAATGTTCACACTTGCGCTTGTTGGTCAATTCAGTTTCTTGTGTGGTCAGCTTGCCCCTGCTGGGGCTATGCTGAACTTCCACTCCTATTTATCTGTATTTGCCAATTTGCCTTTTTGTCCCTTATTAGATTGGCCTCTTTTTGCTCTGTTTCAGAATATTTCAGAGTGCTGATATAGTGGGAGAAGTCTAGTGACTTCAGGGTTAATTTTGCTATCAGACGTGTTGGACATTATTTTGGTAGGGTTTTTTGGCAGATTGCAGACATTGGCTTTCCTTTCCTGTCCTTTCTAGTTAGTCAGGCCCTATCGTTTGCTCAGCCTATTTTCCTGCCTTTGTTTGTGTTTTCATCTTGCTTCACCGTCAATACATGTGGGGGGCTGTCTTTCCTTTGGGGTCTGCTCTTGGGCAGTTAGTTTTCCTCTTTTCCTGCTTTAGGCTTATGTAGCTCTCCGGTTGTGACGAGGCATCTAGGACCATCGTAGGAACGCTCCACGACTGCTGCTAGTTGTGTGGTTAAGATCAGGGATCTGCAATCTGCATAGTTACCAACCTCTCTGGTTTTCTGAAACTTAGCTTGTTGTTTTTTTCCTCCTCGGTGACCCGTTCATAACAGAATCACCAGCCATACCGCAGATTCTAGGGTACTCAAAAGCAGGAAGGAATTGTAGAAAGAAAGAAAAAAAAAAAAGAGAAAAAGGTGTCAGAATTCTTTTTTTTTTTTAAATGTATATTTTTCCTCTTTTTCTCTGAGGCCGTAGGAGGATTTTTTTTTTTTTCTTAATGGAGATTAAGCAACTGTCTGACCGTGTGGAGCAACTTGCTTCTGAAGTACAGGAATTTCCACCTACCTTATTCAGTCACATGCTGCTGAACCCAAGATTCCTACTTCTGATGTGTTTTCTGGGGATCGGTCTAAATTTCTGAGTTTTAAGAATAAGTGTAAATTATTTCTTGCTTTGAAGCCTAACTCATCGGGGAGCTCTGTGCAGCAGGTTAAAATTGTCATCTCCTTGCTGCGCGGCGATCCCCAGGATTGGGCTTTTTCTCTGACACCTGAAAATCTTAATTTGACTAATGTGGATGCATTTTTTTCAGGCCTTGGGATTGTTGTATGATTAACCTAATGCCGTTGATCAAGCTGAAAGAACCCTGTTGGCATTAGACCAGGGTCAGGATCCTGCAGAGTTGTACTGTCAAAAATTCCAAAAGTGGGCGGTCCTTACTACATGGAATGATAGTGCATTGGCAGCTCTCTTTTGGAAAGGTTTGTCAGAGACCGTAAAAGATGTTATGGTGGGATTTCCTGTTCCCTCTGGTTTGGATGGCTCTATGTCATTAGCCATTCAAGTTGATCGGCGTTTACGTGAGCATAAAACTACACGGAAGGCGCTGCCACCTTTTGAACAAATGTCTGAACCTATGCATTGTGATGGGGTTTTGTTTAGGGCGCAGCGTCGGGAGTTTAGAAGGCGTAATAAGCTGTGTTTTTTCTGTGGAGACGCCTCTCATACTATTTCTGTCTGCCCTAAATGAGAGAAATGTTTTGCACACACATTTGCTGTGGGCAGTATACAACCTAAGTTTCTTTTGGCAATTACTCTAATTTCCTCCTTGTCCACATTTTCCACTAAGGCTTTTGTGGATTCAGGAGCAGCTCTGAATCTGATGGATTTGAACTTTGCTAAACGTTGTGGTTTGTCCATGACGCCTCTGCAGACGCCCATTCCTTTCAGAGGTATTGATGCCACTCCTTTGGCAGAGAATAAACCTCAGTTTTTGACCCAGGTGATAATGCGAGTTACCCCAGACCACCAAGAAAATTGTAAATTTTTGGTGCTGCATAATTTGCACGATACTATTGTTCTGGGGTTCCCTTGGTTGCAAACTCATAACCCAGTTTTGGATTGGAAATCTGTGTCTGTGGTGAGTTGGGGTTGTCAGTGTGTTCTTAGGGACGCTCCTGTTTTCTCCACCTCTCCTCAGTCTCATGATGTTCCTGATTATCTGGCAAATTTCTCTCATGTATTTAGTGAGAGTAAGTCTGCGTCTTTGCCGCCTCATAGGAGTTATGACTGTGCAATTGAGTTGATGCCAGGGTGTAAATTTCCCAAGGGTCGGCTACTCAACTTATCTGTACCCGAACATGATGCTATGCGATCCTATATTAAGGAGTCATTGGAGAAGGGTCATATTAGACCATCCTCATCACCTTTAGGCGCTGTTTTTTTTTGTGGCCAAGAAAGATGGTTCAATAAGACCGTGTATTGATTATCGTTCCCCTAACAAGATGACGGTTAAATATCAGTACCCGTTACCTCTGATGTCTGATTTATTCTCCAGAGTTAAGAGTGCCTGCTGGTTTACTAAGCTTGACCTCAGGGGAGCGTATAATCTTATTCGCATCAAGCACGGGGATGAATGGAAGACAGCGTTTAATACTCCGGAGGGACATTTTGAGTACCTGGTGATGCCTTTTGGGCTCTCTAATGCCCCTTCTGTCTTCCAGTCCTTTATGAATGATATTTTCCCAGACTTTGTGGATAAGTTTTTAATCATCTATCTGGATGATATTTTGATCTTTTCTAGTGATTGGGATTCCCATGTGGAACATGTCCGGACTGTGTTCCGGATTTTGAGGGAGAATTCCCTGTTTGTTAAGGGATCGAAGTGCCTCTTTGGTGTACAGAGGATTTCATTTTTGGGATTTATCTTGTCTCCATCGACTATTGAAATGGACCCGGCCAAGGTATAGGCCATTTATGATTGGGTTCAGCCTACTTGTTTGAAGGCTCTCCAGAAGTTTTTGGGTTTTTCTAATTTCTATCGTAAATTTATAGGTAATTTTTCTAGTATTGTCAAACCACTGACTGATCTGACCAAGAAGGGAGCTGATGTGCTGAATTGGTCTCCTGAGGCTGTCTCGGCATTTCAGGAGCTTAAGCGGAGATTTACTTCAGCTCCAGTTTTACGGCAACCTGATGTCTCACTTCCATTTCAAGTGGAGGTAGACGCTTTTGAGATTGGTGCAGGAGCTGTTTTGTCCCAAAAAGACCCTGTGACTTCTAAGATGAATCCCTGTGCCTTCTTTTCTCGAAAGTTTTCCCCATCTGAACGCAACTATGACGTGGGGAATCGTGAATTGTTGGCCATGAAATGGGCATTTGAGGAGTGGAGACATTGGTTGGAGGGAGCTAGACATCAATTTGTGGTCCTCACCAATCACAAGAATCTGATTTTTCTGGAGTCGGCCAAATGCTTGAATCCTAGACTGGCTAGATGGGCCTTGTTTTTCACGCGTTTTAATTTTGTGGTCTCTTTTCTTCCGGGCACTAAGAATGTTAAGGCAGACGCCCTTTCTAGGAGTTTCTTTGCTGATTCTCTTAATGTGACCGAGCCTACTACTATCCTAGGTGAGGGGGTAATTCTTTCTGCCATTTCGCCCGATTTGAGACGTGGCCTGGAGGAATTTCAGGAGGATAAACCTGAGCGTTGCCCTATGGGAAGATTGTATGTTCCTGACCAGTGGAGAAAGAGAGTGATGTCTGAAGTCCATTGCTCCGCATTGGCTGGTCATCCGGGTATTCTTGGTACCAGAGATTTGGTGAGTCGGTCGTTCTGGTGGCCTGCCTTATCTCGTGATGTCAGGAATTTTGTTCAGTCCTGTGGGACTTGTTCTCGGTCTAAACCCTGTTCTTGTTCTAGTGTGTTGCTGATGCCCCTGCCGGTGCCCAAGAGGCCATGGACCCATATCTCAATGGATTTTATTTCTGATCTTCCTGTCTCTCAGAGAATGACTGTTAGCTGGGTGATTTGTGATAGATTTTCGAAGATGGTCCATCTTGTACCACTCCCAAAGTTGCCATCTTCCGCTGAGTTGGCACCCTTGTTTTTACAACCGGTGGCTCGGTTACACGGGATTCCTGAGATCATTGTGTGTGATAGAGGGGTCCAGTTTGTTTCCAGATTCTGGAAAGCCTTTTGTTCCAATCAGGGAATTCAGTTATCCTTCTCCTCCGCGTTTCATCCCCAGACCAATGGGCAGACTGAGAGAACAAACCAGGCCCTGGAGTCTTATTTAAGATATTTTGTATCTGCTGATCAAGATGATTGGGTCTCATTTTTGCCCTTGGCCGAATTTGCGCTGAACAATAGAGCTAGTTCTGCCACTTTGATGTCACCCTTTTTCTGTAATTTTGGGTTTCATCCTCGATTCTCTTCAGGGCAAGTGGAATCTTCGTCCTGCCCAGGTGAGGACACTGTGGTTGTGAGAATGCAGCAGATATGGGACCAAGTGGTGGATAAGTTGTCACTCTCTCAGGAAAAGGCCCAGCGGTTTTCCAACCGGCAGAGGACCAATTGTCCCCAGTTTAAAGTGGGTGATATGGTTCGTTTGTCGTCTAAGAATATTCCTATGAAGGTTGCAGCTCCAAAATTTAAGCCCAGATTTATTGGACCTTATAAGATTTTGGAGATTCTTAATCCTGTTTCTTTTCGATTAGCTCTTCCTGTTATGTTCAAAATCCATAACGTATTTCACAAGTCACTGTTGAAGAGGTTTGTTGAGCCAGTAGCTCCTGTGGCGGCACCTCCTGACCCTGTATTGGTTAAAGGCAATGTGGAATATGAGGTAGAGAAAATATTGGATTGTCGTTTGGTTAGACGGAGACTCCAGTATTTGGTCAAATGGAAGGGTTATGGCCAGGAGGATAATTCTTGGGTCTCTGCCTCTGATATTCATGCCAATAAATTGGTTTGTGCTTTTCACCAGTCCCATACTGATCGGCCTGGTGGCATGGATGAGGGTTCGGTGACCCCTCCTCAAGGGGGGGTACTGTTATGAGCTCATTTTCTGCTCCACCAGTTGAGAGTTCTCCTTCCGTTCTCCCTCTGGTGGTGACAGGAGGTAATGAGGTCGGCTTAAGTGGTAGTGCCACCTGATGAGGAGGATAACGATTGGATCTCTGGAGTATCAGACTGGATATAAGACAGCCGACGCCCTCTCCTGGTGCTGGTGATTCAGTCTGCTTCTCAGGTCTTGGACTTCAGCTCTCTTCCAGTCTTCTCAAGTTAAGTTTGTTTTTTGCTAATGTTCACACTTGCGCTTGTTGGTCAATTCAGTTTCTTGTGTGGTCAGCATGCCCCTGCTGGGGCTATGCTGAACTTCCATTCCTATTTATCTGTATTTGCCAATTTGCCTTTTTGTCCCTTATTAGATTGGCCTCTTTTTGCTCTGTTTCAGAATATTTCAGAGTGCTGATATAGTGGGAGAAGTCTAGTGACTTCAGGGTTAATTTTGCTATCAGACGTGTTGGTCATTATTTTGGTAGGCTTTTTTGGCAGATTGCAGACAGTGGCTTTCCTTTCCTGTCCTTTCTAGTTAGTCGGGCCCCATCGTTTGCTCAGTCTATTTTCCTGCCTTTGTTTGTGTTTTCATCTTGCTTCACCGTCAATACATGTGGGGGGCTGTCTTTCCTTTGGGGTCTGCTCTGGGGCAGTTAGTTTTCCTCTTTTCCTGCTTTATGCTTGTGCAGCTCTCCGGTTGTGACGAGGCATCTAGGACCATTGTAGGAACGCTCCACGACTGCTGCTAGTTGTGTGGTTAAGATCAGGGATCTGCAATCTGCATAGTTACCAACCTCTCTGGTTTTCTGAGACTTAGCTTGTTGTTTTTTTTCCTCCTCGGTGACCCGTTCATAACAGGTTGTCCACCAATCAACAACCCCTTCTCGACCAGCAAGTGTGCACCAGTAAAATAGCAACATTTGTACACACCTCCAGTTCTGATGCCATTCCAGTGCTTGTTCTCACGGGGCTTGCTTGAGATTTTTATGTCACATGAGCCCTGCGGCCAATTAGCGATGGCTTCAGGCTCCTCACCTTTGGACAAATCAGACATCAAGAAGAAGTGAGCGGCCAACTGCAGTACTGACTTCCTCTTGATGTCTGTGCTAAACACCATCTCCAACTTGTGGCTTTCTCATAAGCAGCAATACTTTCTACTCCTTCACAAGCTGCTCTCTCACTCCCTTCACTAACAGGAATTAAGTTCCTATGTGGCAGTCCAACTACTCCCACTACGGGCTGGCTTCTAATAGTGTACTAGTGAACACTGTCCACAGGCTAACTACTGTTGTAACACAGATTATATAAAACCACATATACAACAGGTCAATGCATTAAGTTAATACAAATGTTTTTCAGAAGGGGTGCCAACAGCTCTTCCACTCCTATTCCTCATCATATTGGCTGTGCTTAAGAGACTCTATTAACGTCATTATATTCATCTGTGCGTCTCTAATTATGAGAGTTTGTGGTCTACACCATTGTTTGTGCACTGACTCTGTGGAATATCCAGGCAACCATCTGGGAATGTCTGTGCAGACTTGAGAATTTTGAAAATTAATAATCAGTTCAGGAGGAGAAATAGATTTCTCTGATAAGATATATTATAATTTTTTTGTACTATTTATTTATTAAATTAAAGTTAAAACGATGGTTACATTTTAACCCCTTCATGACATTTGATGTATCTATACATCATGAAAGGAAGGCTTTTTTTACCGATGAGGAGTAGATAAGTCATGTCGATCGCACGCGCACAAGAGTTGTGTAATATGTGTAAAATGAAGTGTTAAATCTTAGAGGACATGGGTGGAGGAGTAATAGTACTGTTCTTTTTGATGCTTTTTTGCTCCAACAGTACACTTACTCTGCTAAACTTGAAGGATTATTCCCTTGAGTTGGCCTCTTGGCCAGACTTTGGACTGGCAAACTTACAGCCCAGTCTAACCAGGCAATGGCTCTCAAAGTCTTTTAGCTTCTGCCACCAGCCCAAAGGCTTGTCTCTTGGTGGCTGAACTCGGATCTGCTGCTGTGTAGCACACACAGTAATTCTGGCACTACACATGATGACTCCTGCATGACATGTACTTTCTCCTTTCTTCTATTAAAAGAAATCTATCAGTAGGATCAACCCTCCTACGCTGTCTATATGGGCATGTAAATCTTATAAAGCTGAAAAAAATGATACCTTGAAGTCTGCAAACCGATGTCTTATTCCAGGGAAAATACATTTTTCTTAATATTTAAAGGAGCTGCTAAAATCTATGGGCCGGACAGAGATCTTCTCTACAGTCTATCTCTAGAGATTATTTTCAGTGAAAGGTGGCACTCTCCTGGGGATTCCTGCAGCCAATCAGCGCTGCCTGCGCTCATCTCCTATGGATACCCTCTCACTTCCTCTGGATATCTTGATTTGCCCAAAGTAGGGGAGAGTGAAGCCAGCGTTGGTTGCCGCAGTGACAATAAAGTGAACACTTTGAGAGCCAGTGCTGACACTGCTGGAATGGCACAGCACCAGATGTGAGAATAGCCTTTAGTATTTTGTTGGGTGGAAACATAGGGTTCAGAATGGGTTGTCTGAGTAGTGGACAACCCCTTAAAGGTCTCATTTCCATTTATCGTCTTATCCTACTTCGTTCCATCCAGCCTTTTACAAAATCCTGTGATGGAATCTGATGTGGGAACTGATTTCTGTGTGATTGTTCCCTTTATCTGGCATTTAATGGCTGTGTTGATCTACTTTTAGAGCGGTATCATATAAGGTATTGCAGCATTTTTCT
The DNA here is from genome assembly GCF_039654945.1 of Dendrobates tinctorius. NCBI lineage: Eukaryota > Metazoa > Chordata > Amphibia > Anura > Dendrobatidae > Dendrobates > Dendrobates tinctorius. The sequence continues at coordinate 2,892,406 of NW_027361680.1, read as the reverse complement.
GATCCAGCTGCTCAAACTATACAACTTTACAACAACTGTTTCCAGTTTAGGCTGAAAAAATGACTGGATGCAACTGAAGTTTTTAACCCCTACATAGGGTATAAAACAAATGCAGATTTAATCTATTATAAACAATACCTTTACATTCAGGAATGTCTTTTGTCCATTGGCCTGAAGATTCACAAGTTGTTAAATTTGCATCCTTTATTGTCCAACCTTCTGAGCAAATTAATTCACATATGGAGCCAAAGCCATTCTCAGCCCATAGATGACTGCATATGAATGATCCATGCTGAGGAGATGCGAGGGCCTCACACGTAACAGCTGCACAGAATAGAAATAATTATGCTCTAAAATCAGGTAAATATGCTGCAATTAACTAACTGTGACAGTAAAATAAAGAATGTGGAGTTATGGAAAAGGTGTTATCCAAGCACCTTTGTGTGCCAATAGAGTATCTTTGGTGTGCTCAAATACTATGCTCGAGTCGATGTGGCTGCATGTCTCACAAATGTTCAACAGCCGCAACACGTCGAACAGCAGAGACTCATAGTTTTCGAGCACGCCAAAGATACTCTATTAGCGCATTGAATGTGCTTGGATAGCACCTTATCCGGGCACATTCGCTCATCACTAGTTATCACAAAAGTGTCAACAGGAAACTTAAAGGGAACCTGTCAGGTCACCCTTACCCTCCAATCTAGTAGCATTCAGCTATCTGTGATTAAACGCCCTCCATAACCAGCTCTGTATAACATAATTCAGTTAAATAAATGTTTTTAACCCCTTTACCCCCAAGGGTGGTTTGCACGTCAATGACCGGACCAATTTTTACAATTCTGACCACTGTCCCTTTATGAGGTAATAATTCTGAAACGCTTCAATGGATCCTATTGACTCTGACATTGTTTTTCTTGTGACATATTGTACTTCATGAAACAGGAAACACGCGGGAGACCGCGGTTATGGCGCTATATAAGAGGCGCCTCTCTCACTATGTACACTGGTTCTGGCACGCACGTGTGATAACGGCTTCCTGACAGGTATGAAATATCTCTGGCATTTCTATGGCTACTCTGGGGGCTTTGAATTGATTTTAAGGTCTTTTTTGTTTTTCCAATACATCTGATGTGTATATCATTAAATTGCAGGCAGTAGTTTCTTTTGTTCCCCGTTTGGGGATAGCACGTTTACTGCCCCATATGTGGATTCTATTGAGAGCTAGACATACTGATCCCGCATATTTCAGGTAAAATTATCTTATGCTCATTTATAGGAACAATATGCTCCTATTGGAATAATTATATATACCTTCTTTAGTTTTTCTATTTTGTTTTTACTTTTTCTTCTTTTTTTCTCTTCTTTGTGCTTTATGATGAGATTAACTATTGCTATGTCCATGATATCATGTTTTTTTGCGACTTTTTCTTTTTGAATATTTGACCATCTATTTGTAATGGGACTCGAGCATTATCAGATAATACCTTTTGATTTTTCTATGTAATCTCATGGATTTCTCGAAATATCTGGTTAGTGATAATTGAAATATTTCTTATATATATGAATCTTATGCTGTGTTTCATATTCTCATGCAGATGTAGACTTGACAAAGGCTTATATTAGCCGAAAAGTTGCAAGTGTCTGAATTATCAAGAATTTTTTGAGTTTTTAAAGGGTTGTGTCTTATATGCCCTGATTTTCTTTTTGTAAAAGCCTCTGCCTGTTATTTTGTGAGAGAAAATAATAATAAAAATAATTTTGAGTGCCGAAGTTTTTCTGATTATATTGTACTTCATGGTAGTGGTAAAATTTCTTTGATATAACTTGCGTTTATTTGTGAAAAACATGGAAATTTGGCGAAAATGTTGAAAATTTTGCAATTTTCCAACTTTGAATTTTCGTGCCCTTAAATCACAGAGATATGGCACACAAAATATTTAAGAGGGAACATTTTCCACATGTTTACTTTACATCAGCACAATTTGTTACCAAATTTTTTTTTGTTAGGAAGTTATAAGGGTTAAAAGTTGACCAGCGATTTCTTATTTTAGCAACACCATATTTTTTTAGGGACCACATCACATTTGAAGTCACTTTGAGGAGTCTATATGATAGAAAATACCCAAAAGTGACACCATTTTAAAAACTGAACCCTTCAAGATACTCAAAATCACATTCAACCACATTCAAGAAGTTTATTAACCCTTCATGTGCTTCACAGGAATTTTTTGAATGTTTAAAAAAATGTACATTTAACTTTTTGTTCACAAAAATATTACTTCAGGTCCAATATTTTTATTTTACCAAGGGTAACAGGAGAAATTGGACTGCAAACGTTATTGTGCAATTTGTCCTGAGTATGCTGATACCTGATATGTGGGGGAAACCACTGTTTCGGCGCATGGCAGAGCTCAGAAGGGAAGGAGCGCCGTTTGACTTTTTTATCACAAAATTGGGAATTGAGATCGGATGCTATGTCGCGTTTGGAGAGCCCCTGATGTGCCTAAACAGTGGAAACCCCCCACAAATGACCCCATTTTGGAATCTAGACCCCCAAAGAATTTATCTAGATGTGTGGTGAGAACTTTGAACCCCCAAGGGCTTCACAGAAGTTTATAACGTACAGCTGTAAAATTAAAAAAATAATATTTTTTCTGCAAAAATGAACTTTTCACCCCCAATTTTTATTTTCCCAAGGGAAACAGGACCCCAAAATTTATTGTACAATTTGTCCTGAGTACGCTGATATCCTATATGTGGGGGTAAACCACTGTTTGGGTGCATGGCAGAGCTTGGAAGGGAAGGAGCGCAGTTTGACTTTTTCAACGCAAAATTGGCTGGAATTGAGATTGGACGCCATTTTGCGTTTGGAGAGCCCCTGATGTGCCTGAACAGTGGAAACCCCCACAAGTGACCCCATTGTGGAAACTAGACCCCACAAGAAACTTATCTAGTGCTTCACAGAAGTTTATAATGCCCGGGCGTGAAAATAAAAAAATCATATTTTTCCACAAGCATGATCTTTTAGTCCCCAACTTTTTATTTTCCAAGGGTAACGGGAGAAATTTAACCCCAAAAGTTGTTGTCCAATTTGTCCTGAGTACGCTGATACCTCATATGTGGGAGTAAACTACTGTATGGGCACATGTCAGGGCTTGGAAGAGAAGTAATGAGGTTTTGGAATGCAGACTTTGATGGAATGGTCTGCAGGTGTCATGTCGCATTTGGAGAGCCCCTGATGTGCCTGAACAGTGGAAACTCCCCAATTCTAACTCTAGCCCTAACCATAATTGGAAGATGGAAATAAATACTTTTTTTTAATTTTATTATTATAAGGGGGTGATAAAGGGGGGTTTGATTTACTCTTTATAGTGGGTTTTTATGTTTGGCAGCTGTCACATGCTAAAAGATGCTTTTATTGCCAAAAAAAGTTTTTGCATTACCACATTTTCAGAGCTATAATTTTTCCATATTTTGACCCACAGAGTCATGTGAGGTCTTTTTTTTTTGCAGGACGAGTTGACGTTTTTATTGGTACCATTTTCGGGCACATGACATTTTTTGATCGATTTTTATTCTGATTTTTGGGAGGCAGAATGAACAAAAACCAGCATTTCATGAATTTCATTTGGGGGTTGCATTAACACCATTTCGAGTGTGGAAAAATTGATAAAGCAGTTTTATTCTTCGGGTTAGTACAATGACAGCAATACCTCATTTATATCATTTTTTTAAGTTTTGGCACTTTTACACAATAAAAACAATTTTATATAAATAATAATTATTTTTGCATCACTTTATTCTGCGAGCTATAACTTTTTTATTTTTTTGCTGATGATGACGCTATATGGCAGCTCGTATTTTGCAGGAAAGATGACATTTTCAGCGGTACCATGTTTATTTATATCTGTCTTTTTGATCGCGTGTTATTGCACTTTTGTTCGGTGGTATGATGATAAAGCATTGTTTTCTGCCTTGTTTTTTTATGAAGGGGTTCACTAAAGGGGTTAACTAGTGGGACAGTTTTATAGGGCAGGTCGCTACGGACGCGGCAATATTAAATATGTGTACTTTTATTGTTTTTTTATTTATTTACAAAAAAAAGAATTTATTATGGAATATTTTTTTTCTTTATTCAGGAATTTTTATAAAATTATTTTTACACATTTTTTTTTACTTTATTATTTTGTCCCAGTGTGGGAGATCACTATATAAAGTCAGATTGCTGATCTGACACTTTGCAATGCAATGTGTCAGATCAGCAATCTGACAGGCAGTGCAGGTGGCTTCTCAGTGCCTGCTCTCAGCAGGCACTGAGATGCCACCTCCCTGCAGGACCCCGAAGGCCCTGGGACCATCTTAGATCCGGGGGCCTGCAGGGAGGAGGCCTTCGGAACAACGCAAGCACATTGCGTTGTTCTGAGGGTCTCAGAGAAGCACGCAGGGAGCCCCCTCCCTGCACAATTCTTCCCTATGCCCCATGTTTGATCACAATGTGCTGGGAGTTAATGTGCTGGGAGCGGTCCATGACTGCTCCAGGCACATAGTGCCAGGTGTCAGCTGTGATATTCAGCTGACACCCGGCCGCGATCAGCTGAGCTCCCTGTTATGAATGGGAAACCGAGGAGGAAAAAACACAACAAGCTAAGTCTCAGAAAACCAGAGAAGTTGGTAACTATGCAGATTGCAGATCCCTGATCTTACCCGCACAACTAGCAGCAGTCGTGGAGCGTTCCTACGTTGGTCCTAGATGCCTCGTCACAACCGGAGAACTACATAAGCCTAAAGCAGGAAAAGAGGAAAACTAACTGCCCCAGAGCAGACCCCAAAGGAAAGACAGCCCCCCACATGTATTGACAGTGAAACAAGATGAAAATACAAACAAAGGCAGGAAAATAGGCTGAGCAAACGATGGGGCCTGGCTAACTAAAAAGGACAGAAAGGAAAGACACTGTCTGTAATCTGCCAAAAAAAGCCTACAAAAATATTGTCCAACACTTCTGATGGCAAAATTAACCCTGAAGTCACTAGACTTCTAAACCTACATCAGCACTCTGAAATATTCTGAGACAAAGCAAAAAAGAGACCAATCTAATAAGGGACAAAAAGCAGATTGGCAAATACTGATTAATAGGAGTGGAATTTCATCATAGCCCCAGCAGGGGCAGGCTGATTACACAAAAAACTGAATTGACCAACAAGCGCAAGTGTGAACAATAGCATAAAACAAACTTAACTTGAGAAGACTGGAAGAGATCTGAAGTCCAGGACCTGAGAAGCAGACTGAATCACCAGCACCCGGATAGGGCATCGGCTGTCTTATATCCAGTCTGATACTCCAGAGATCCAATCGTTATCTTCCTCATCAGGTGGCAGATCACTACCACTTAAACCAACCACACTACCTCCTGTCACCACCAGAGGGAGATCGAAGGGGGAACGCTCAACTGGAGGAGCAGAAAATGAGTTCATGACAGTACCACCCCTTGAGGAGGGGTCACCGGACCCTCATCCATGCCACCAGGCCGATCAGGATGGGCCCGGTGAAAAGCACGAACCAATTTATTGGCATGAATATCAGAGGCAGAGACCCAAGAATTATCCTCCTGGCCATAACCCTTCCATTTGACCAAATACTGGAGTCTCCGTCTAACCAAACGAGAATCCAATATTTTCTCTACCTCATATTGCACATTGCTTTTAACCAATACAGGATCAGGAGGTGCCACCACAGGAACCACTGGCTCAACAAACCTCTTCAACAGTGACTTGTGAAATACGTTATGGATTTTGAACATAACAGGAAGAGCCAATCGAAAAGAAACAGGATTAAGAATCTCCAAAATCTTATAAGGTCCAATAAATCTTGGCTTAAATTTTGGAGATGCAACCTTCATAGGAATATTCTTAGACGACAGCAAAACCATATCACCCACTTTAAACCGGAGACCAATAGTCCTACGCCGGTTGGAAAACCGCTGGGCCTTTTCCTGAGAGAGTGACAAATTATCCACCACTTGGTCCCATATCTGCTGCATTCTCACAACCACAGTGTCCACACCTGGGCAGGACGAAGATTCCACTTGCCCTGAAGAGAATCGAGGATGAAACCCAAAATTACAGAAAAAGGGTGACATCAAAGTGGCAGAACTAGTTCTATTGTTCAGCGCAAATTCGGCCAAGGGCAAAAATGAGACCCAATCATCTTGATCAGCAGATATAAAACATCTTAAATAAGACTCCAGGGTCTGGTTTGTTCTCTCAGTCTGCCCATTGGTCTGGGGATGAAACGCGGAGGAGAAGGATAACTGAATTCCCTGATTGGAACAAAAGGCTTTCCAGAATCTGGAAACAAACTGGACCCCTCTATCACACAATGTTCTCAGGAATCCCGTGTAACCGAGCCACCTGTTGTAAAAACAAGGGCACCAACTCAGCAGAAGACGGCAACTTTGGGAGTGGTACAAGATGGACCATCTTTGAAAATCTATCACAAATCACCCAGATAACAGTCATTCTCTGAGAGACAGGAAGATCAGAAATAAAATCCATTGAGATATGGGTCCATGGCCTCTTGGGCACCGGCAGGGGCAACAGCAACCCACTAGAACAAGAACAGGGTTTAGACCGAGAACAAGTCCCACATGACTGTACAAAATTCCTGATATCACGAGATAAGGCAGGCCACCAAAACGACCGACTCACCAAATCTCTGGTACCAAAAATACCCGGATAACCAGCCAATGCGGAGCAATGGACTTCAGACATCACTCTCTTTCTCCACTGGTCAGGAACATACAATCTTCCCATAGGGCAACGCTCAGGTTTATCCTCCTGAAATTCCTCCAGGGCGCGTCTCAAATCGGGCGAAATGGCAGAAAGAACTATCCCCTCACCTAGGATAGTAGTAGGCTTGGTCACATTAAGAGAATCAGCAAAGAAACTCCTAGAAAGGGCATCTGCCTTAACATTCTTAGTGCCCGGAAGAAAAGAGTCCACGAAGTTAAACCACGTGAAAAACAAGGCCCATCTAGCCTGTCTAGGATTCAAGCGTTTGGCCGACTCCAGATAAATCAGATTCTTGTGATCGGTGAGGCTCACAAATTGATGTCTAGCTCCCTCCAACCAATGTCTCCACTCCTCAAATGCCCATTTCATGGCCAACAATTCCCGATTCCCCACGTCATAGTTGCGTTCAGATGGGGAAAACTTTTGAGGAAAGAAGGCACAGGGATTCATCTTAGAAGTCACATCTTTGAAGTCACGGGGTCTTTTTGGGACAACACAGCTCCTGCACCAATCTCAGAAGCGTCCACCTCCACTTGAAATGGAAGTGAGACATCAGGTTGCCGTAAAACTGGAGCTGAAATAAATCTCCGCTTAAGCTCCTGAAGTACTGAGCCAGCCTCAGGAGACCAATTCAGCACATCAGCTCCCTTCTTGGTCAGATCAGTCAGTGGTTTGACAATACTAGAAAAATTACCTATACATTTACGATAGAAATTAGAAAAACTCAAAAACTTCTGGAGAGCCTTCAAAGAAGTAGGCTGAACCCAATCATAAATGGCCTGTACCTTGGCCGGGTCCATTTCAATAGTCGATGGAGACAAGACAAATCCCAAAAATGAAATCCTCTGTACACCAAAGAGGCACTTCAATCCCTTAACAAACAGGGAATTCTCCCTCAAAATCCGGAACACAGTCTGGACATGTTCCACATGGGAATCCCAATCACTAGAAAAGATCAAAATATCATCCAGATAGATGATCAAAAACTTATCCACAAAGTCTCGGAAAATATCATTCATAAAGGATTAGAAGACAGAAGGGGCATTAGATAGCCCAAAAGTCATCACCAGGTACTCAAAATGTCCCTCCGAAGTATTAAACGCCATCTTCAATTCATCCCTGTGCTTGATGCGAATAAGATTATACGCCCCCTGAGGTCAAGCTTAGTAAACCAGCAGGCACTCTTAACTCTGGAGAATAAATCAGACATCAGAGGTAACGGGTACTGATATTTAACCATCATCTTGTTAAGGGAACGATAATCAATACACGGTCTTAATGAACCATCTTTCTAGGCCACAAAAAAAACCAGCGCCTAACGGTGACAAGGATGATCTAATATGACCCTTCTCCAACGACTCCTTAATATAGGATCGCATAGCATCATGTTCCGGTACAGATAAGTTGAGTAGCCGACCCTTGGGAAATTTACACCCAGGCATCATCTCAATTGCACAGTCATAACTCCTATGAGGAGGCAAAGACGCAGACAGGAGCATCCCTAAGAACACACTGACAACCCCAACTCACCACAGACACAGATTTCCAATCCAAAACTGGGTTATGAGTTTGCCACCAAGGGAACCCCAGAACAATAGTATCATGCAAATTATGCAGCACCAAAAATTTACAATTTTCTTGGTGGTCTGGGGTAACTCGCATTATCACCTGGATCCAAAACTGAGGTTTATTCTCCGCCAAAGGAGTGGCATCAATACCCCTCAAAGGAATGGGCGTCTGCAGAGGCGTCATGGACAAACCACAACGTTTAGCAAAGTCCAAATCCATCAGATTCAGAGCTGCTCCTGAATCCACAAAAGCCTTAGTGGAAAATGTGGACAAGGAGCAGATCAGAGAAATTGCCAAAAGGTACTTAGGTTGTATACTGCCCACAGCAAATGTGTGTGCAAAACGTTTCTCTCATTTAGGGCAGTCAGAAATAGTATGAGAGGCGTCTCTACAGAAAAAATACAGCTTATTATGCCTTCTAAATTCCCGACGTTGCGCCCTAGACAAAACCCCATCACATTGCATAGGTTCAGACATTTGTTCAAAAGGTGGCAGCGCCTCCCATGTAGTTTTACGTTCATGTAAACGCCGATCAACTAGAATGGCTAATGACATAGAGCCATCCAGACCAGAGGGAACAGGAAATCCCACCATAACATCTTTTATGGTCTCTGACAAACCTTTCCGAAAGAGAGCTGCCAATGCACTATCATTCCATGTAGTAAGGACCGCCCACTTTTGGAATTTTTGACAGTAGAACTCTGCAGGATCCTGACCCTGGTTTAATGCCAACAGGGTTCTCTCAGGTTGATCAACGGCATTAGATTCATCATACAACAACCCCAAGGCCTGAAAAAATGCATCCACATTAGTCAGAATAGGATTTTCAGGTGTCAGAGAAAAAACCCAATCTTGGGGATCGCCGCGCAGCAAGGAGATGACAATTTTAACCTGCTGCGCAGAGCTCCCCGAAGAGTTAGGCTTCAAAGCAAGAAATAATTTACACTTATTCTTAAAATTCAGAAATTTAGACCGATCCCCAGAAAACACATCAGGAGTAGGAATATTGGGTTCAGCAGCATGTGACTGAATAAGGTAGGTGGAAATTCCCTGTACTTCAGCAGCAAGCTGCTCCACACGATCAGACAGTTGCTTAATCTCCATTAGGAAAAAAATCTTCCTACGGCCCCAGAGAAAAAGATGAAAAAATACATAATAAAAAAAAATTCTGACACCTTTTTTTTTTTTCCTTTCTCTAACAATTCTTTCCTGCTTTTGAGTACCCTAGAATCTGCGGTATGGCTGGTGATTCTGTTATGAATGGGAAACCGAGGAGGAAAAAAAGACAACAAGCTAAGTCTCAGAAAACCAGAGAAGTTGGCAACTATGCAGATTGCAGATCCCTGATCTTACCCGCACAACTAGCAGCAGTCGTGGAGCGCTCCTACGTTGGTCCTAGACGCCTTGTCACAACCGGAGAACTACATAAGCCTAAAGCAGGAAAAGAGGAAAACTAACTGCCCCAGAGCAGACCCCAAAGGAAAGACAGCCCCCCACATGTATTGACAGTGAAACAAGATGAAAATACAAACAAAGGCAGGAAAATAGGCTGAGCAAACGATGGGGCCCGGCTAACTAAAAAGGACAGAAGAGGAAAGACACTGTCTGCAATCTGCCAAAAAAAAACTACAAAAATATTGTCCAACACTTCTGATGGCAAAATTAACCCTGAAGTCACTAGACTTCTAAACCTACATCAGCACTCTGAAATATTCTGAGACAGAGCAAAAAAGAGACCAATCTAATAAGGGACAAAAAGCAGATTGGCAAATACTGATTAATAGGAGTGGAATTTCATCATAGCCCCAGCAGGGGCAGGCTGATTACACAAAAAACTGAATTGACCAACAAGCGCAAGTGTGAACAATAGCAAAAAACAAACTTAACTTGAGAAGACTGGAAGAGAGCTGAAGTCCAGGACCTGAGAAGCAGACTGAATCACCAGCACCCGGATAGGGCGTCGGCTGTCTTATATCCAGTCTGATACTCCAGAGATCCAATCATTATCTTCCTCATCAGGTGGCAGATCTCTACCACTTAAACCAACCGCACTACCTCCTGTCACCACCAGAGGGAGAACGGAAGGGGAACTCTCAACTGGTGGAGCAGAAAATCAGTTCATGACAGCTCCCCCTGTGAGCGTGGCTGATCACGTATGACGTACTATACCTTCTATGGGCATTAAGGCCCAGGGCACATGGACGATATAGTAAGTCATATGTCAGGAAGAGGTTAAAAAAGCATTTATACACTTTGCTCTCCCTATGCTGATGGGGCTTTTGATTTATCAATAGGGCATTAGTTCCCTAGACTAGTCAGCCCTGTTTCTATGTTATATCCAAAGGGAATTCGTAGTTATATTCCACGCTGCCGCTGAGACCAATTCCACGAGAATGCTGTACAATTGCAGTGGTTTTATTCAACACGTTTCAGGGGTCTCATGCCCCCTTCATCAGGAAATACCACACAGTACATACAGGTATCACAGACATAAATAGTTTTGAGAGGACGCTGGATTGCAATGTTTTTTCCTGTGAAAAAGTAGCTTGCTGGTTCCACATGATAGTCCATTTGTACGACATCCACCTTTGAACTGGAATAACCCTTTTTTTACAGGTTCTTGTCCATTCAAGTAGATATCCGGTCTTTTCTCCTTTTTTTTTTGTTTTCTTTTCCTCTGTTAAAACCGTAAACCAGACTTATTTCCTGGAAATGCAAGATAAATCAGCAGTCCTTTAGACTATGCATATCTTTGTAATATATTCCACTTGAATTGTTAACTACGTGATGTCATTGAACTTTGACACTGCATCATCTGACTTGTTGGGGCTCATTTTTTTGAAATTCAGCGTCCTCTCAAAACTATTTATGTCTGAGATACCTGTATGTACTGTGTGGTATTTCCTGACGAAGGGGACATGAGACCCCTGAAACGCGTTGAATAAAACCACTGCAATCATACAGCATTCTCCTGGAATTTGTCTCAGTGGCAGCACGGAATATAACTACGAATTCCCTTTGGATTTATCATTTCTTCTGGTCACTAAGGATGTGTGGATCTGCAGCAGCCACTACCTACATGCTCTTATCTCATCCTAACCAGGTGAGCAAATTTGATATACTCTATCCTTTGTAATGTGGATAAGACCCTATTACGCTTTTTGCCTCTCCCCTTTTTTTTGCAACTGTTTCTATGTTAACACACCCATGTGGGCATGATAGCACAATTTGCACGAGACGGCCTTATTGTCAGCTCATGCAAATCTGCATGACACATTTCATTTGTATTTTCAGCAAAAAAAATATATATTTAGTCATTTTTTCACTATTTAAAAATTACAAAAAGTAAAATAAGCTGATGCAAAAGTTTGGGCAGCCTTGAAGATTTGTGTGCCCAGATAATTTTGACTAAGGTTTCAGACCTTAATTAGCTTGTTAGGTTTATGGCTTGTTCACTATCATTGTTATGAAATGCCGAGTGATGCAAATGTCCTAGCTTTATAAAAGTTTGCCTTCTCTAACCTTGTGCCAAAAAACAGCAGCCATGGGTTGTCCTAAGCAGCTGCTAGCACTGTGAAAATGAAAATGGTGGAGGCTCACATATCACAAGAAGGCAATTAGAAGATAATAAAGAGTTTTCAAGTTGCCCTTTCCTCAGTTTGAAATGTAATTAAGAAATTTAAAAGGAGCAGTGGAGGTCAAGATAAGGTCTGGAAGACCAATCAAAATTTCAGTGAGAGTTGTTTGTAGGATTGCTAGAGAGGCAAATCAGAATCCCCACTTGACTGTGAAAGACCTTCAGAAAAATTTTGCCAACTCTGTAGTTGTGGCACATAGTTCTACTGTTCTGAGGTACCCTCACAAACATGGCCTTCATGGAAGAGTCTTTAGAAGAAAACTTCCCTTGTGTCCTCATCATAAAATTCAGCATCATAAATATGCAAAAGAACATTTAAACAAGTCTCATGCATTTTGGAAACAAGTCTTGTGGACAGATGTGGTTAAAATGGAACTCTTTGGTCACAGTGATCAAAAGGTATGTGTGGAAAAAGATGGTCACAGAATTTCAGGAAAAGAACACCTCACCGACCATTAAGTATGGGGGTAGGTAAATCATGCTTTGGAGTTGTGTTGCAGCCAATAGCACATGCGAGCATTTCATGGGTACAGGGAAGAATGGATTCAATGAAATTTCAAGAAATTCTTGATGCAAATGTAATACCATCTGTAAAAAAGAGCTGAAGTTGAAAAGAGGGTGACTTCTACAAATTATCCTAAACACGTCAAAATCCACAATAGACTATCTGAAAAGGTACAAGCTGAAAGTTTTACAGTGGCCCTCACAGTCCCCTGATCTGAACATCATTCAAAATCTGGATCAAGAAGACCCAGGAATTTCACAGAACTGGAAGAATTTTCCAAGGAAGAATGGATGAAAAACACTCAAACAAGTTTTGAAAGACTCTTTGCTGGTTAAAAGAAAGAGTTTATAAGCTGTGATACTTTCAAAATGGGGTGCCACTATGTAGTAACCATGCAGGGTGCCTAAATGTTTACATCCAACCATTTTCCTTTCTATAATTTTTAAAATGTGAAAAAAAATGAAAAAAATATAGACTTTGTTAGCTAAAATACAAAGTAAATGTGTTATCTTTAACTTTAGCCTTCAAGAGATTATTTTATCTTCAACTTCCTTAACTGTTCACAATATCAGTCATTTTGACAACCCAAACCTTTACATGCCACTGTATATTATACTGACAAGAAGCCTATTAGATTCTGCCTCTGAGTAGCCTTCAGCTCTCCATTACCACCTTTGGTGGGTCTGATAGGGTATCGGAGGAAGCTCTGTCCCTATGTCAGATTCCTTAATAATAGGGATAAATTGGCTAAGATGACACAAAAGAGTGACTCCCAACAATCCCTAGAACAGAGGATGAACTCAACATTTCTCAGCTAAGAGGAGACCACAAATATGCATTCATAGTGTTTTATAGTTATTAAGAAATACACCAATGAGAGACCTGCAGTGATCAGACATTTAGCTGTAAGGGGCACAATAAGGGACAAACATAAAGCATTTAGAGAATTAAAGCAAGTAGGTAGTGATGAGGCATTAACTAAATACAGAAGATTAAATAAATTCTGGAAAAAGCAAATCAAGACATCAAAGAATGAGACAGAGAGACTCATTGCCAGAGAAAGTAAAAATAATCCCAAAATATTCTTTAACTACATAAATAGTAAGAAACTAAAAAATGATAGTGTTGGCCCCCTTAAAAATAGTCTGGGTGAAATGGTAGAGGAGGATGAGGAAAAAGCCAATATGCTAAATGACTTTTTTTCAACAGTATTTACACAAGAAAATCCCATGACGGATAACATGATCAGGGATAAAATTCTCCATTAAATGTCACCTGCTTAACCCAGCAGGAAGTACGGCGGCGTCTAAAAATCACTAAAATTGACAAATCCCCGGGCCCGGATGGGATACACCCCCGAGTACTGCAGGAATTAAGCACAGTCATAGATAGACCATTATTTTTAATCTTTAAAGATTCCATAATAACAGGGTCTGTACCACAGGACTGGCGTATAGCAAATGTGGTGCCAATATTCAAAAAGGGGACAAAAACTGAACTTGGAAATTATAGGCCAGTAAGTTCAACCTCAACTGTGGGTAAGATCCTGGAGGGTTTCCTAAGAGATACTATACTGGAGTATCTGGAGAAGAATAACCTCATGACCCAATATCAACATGGGTTTACAAGGGGCCGTTCCTGTCAGACTAATCTGATAAGCTTTTATGAAGAGGTAAGTTCCGGACTGGACCAAGGGAATGCAGTGGACGTGGTGTACATGGACTTTTCAAAAGCTTTTGATAAGATGCCACACAAAAGGTTGATACATAAAATGAGAACAATGGGGATAGGGGAAAATATGTTTAGGTGGGTTAAGAGCTGGCTCAGGGATAGGAAACAAAGGGTGGTTATTAATGGAGCACACTCGGACTGGGTCACGGTTAGCAGTGGGGTACCACAGGGGTCAGTTTTGGGCCCGCTTCTTTTTAACATATTTATTAATGACCTTGTAGGGGGCATAGAGAGTAGAATTTCAATATTTGCAGATGACACTAAACTCTGCAGGGTAATCAATACAGAGGAAGACAATTTTATATTACAGGAGGATTTATGTAAACTAGAAGCTTGGGCTGATAAATGGCAAATAAGCTTTAATGGGGATAAATGTAAGGTCATGCACTTGGGTAGAACGAACAAGATGTATAATTATGTGCTTAATTGTAAAACACTGGGCAAAACAGTCACTGAAAAAGACCTGGGTGTATGGGTGGACGACAAACTCACATTTAGCGGCCAGTGTCAGGCAGCTGCTGCAAAGGCTAATAAAATAATGGGATGCATTAAAAGAGGCATAGATGCTCATGAGGAGAACATAATTTTACCTCTATATAAGTCACTAGTGCGACCACACTTAGAATACTGTGTACAGTTCTGGTCTCCGGTGTATAAGAAAGACATAGCTGAACTGGAGCGGGTGCAGAGAAGAGCGACCAAGGTTATTAGGGAACTAGGGGGTCTGCAATACCATGACAGGTTATTACATTTGGGGTTATTTAGTTTGGAGAATCGAAGGCTTAGGGGTGATCTTATTACAATGTATAAATATATGCGGGGACAATACCAAGAGCTTTCTAATGATCTTTTTACTCTTAGACCTGTGACGGGGACAAGGGGGCATCCTCTACGTCTGGAGGAAAGAAGGTTTAAGCATACTCACAGACGTGGATTTTTTACTGTAAGAGCAGCGAGACTATGGAACTCTCTGCCATATGATGTTGTAATGAGTGATTCCCTACTAAAATTTAAGAAGGGACTGGATGCCTTTCTTGAAAAGTATAATATTACAGGGTATATACACTAGTTTCCTTAATATTGCGTTGATCCAGGGAGCTAGTCTGATTGCCGTATGTGGAGTCGGGAAGGAATTTTTTTCCCCAATGTGAAGCTTACTGTTTGCCACATGGGTTTTTTTTTGCCTTCCTCTGGATCAACATGTTACGGCAAGTTAGGATAGGATATGGGTTGAACTAGATGGACTTAAAGTCTCCCTTCAACCTTAATAACTATGTTACTATGTTACTATGTTATTTATAAAATCTCCAAAATGACATAAGTTGTAAATCAGCATACTCAGCTCACCCCTATACTATGCATGAGTCCAAAATATTAGCAACAAAAACCTCCAAATGGTATTAGTTCTATCCTTGGCTTGGCACGAGTGTGAATCCGCTACTTTTTGCTTCTTTTATATTAATACAATAAAGCAGTGATTTTGTGCCATGTTTATGCCTCTGATGGAAATAATACTGTATTGGAAATGTTCCATAAATGTTCCTAAGGCTATTTTCACATGCAGCATTATTTAAGCAAAGTAAAAGCTGCTTTTTACAGTGGAGCGCTCCACGATGCCTTGGGGTACTCAGTACCGGGCCCGTCGACTTCCATGGGGGACGGTGTCACGACGGCGGCGACCCGGTCCGTGGCCCAGAGGCATCCAGTAGTAAAATAGGGGAAAGTTGTGTGGTATTTTTGTGGTAAAAATAAAAATAATGTTAATAGATGGTGAAATTCATGACACCACCTGTAGTATCTAGTCAGAGGTGACCAGCTCTGTGGCGTTGCTTCTCTGGGATGGATGTTGGGCGCAGCTATGATGTTGTAGCCCTCCACAGGTAGGGCTGTAGTCCCAGGGCAAAGATATTAAATAAATAATAAAAGTGGCTGTAAACATTGAGGTGCAGATAAATGAGAGAAAGACTCAGAGAGGTGCAGTCTCTTTATCTTTTACTGGTAATAGGTTGCAGTCCGGAGTACCACATGCAGGTGGTGGAATGAGTCCGGCTCGCCTGGAGGCATTCAGGGGATCCACCTTGCCAGGTGGGGATTTAGGACCTTCCTTTCTGCCCTTTGTGTGTGGGTCTCCGCTGTAGATAATTATGCTGCGACCCTCTATTCGTGATGGTTTCACTAACCTGTATGGCTGTCAGCGTGAGTCTATTCCACGGGTACCGTTCTCTTCATCGTTGGCCCTGGACTCCTTATCCGCTGCCGTGCCATCACGTGATTAATGTCCACAGGAGTTTACAATCCCCTGTATTTTCAGATTTGGCTATCAGGACTAACAGCTTCTGTCAGCCTAGGACTCTGATGTCCCTTTTCTCTTTATTAGCGCTTCACTCAGGGGTCTGCTATATGCAGTATTTTAGCTTCCCTGGAGTCTCTCAGTCTCTGCTCTTGTCCTTTCCCTCTTCACAGATCAGCTCTGCCTATTGAGCTCCTCACCGATCAGCTCCCTGTCTTGAACTGACTGGATCTTCCAGAAAGATCTCTTTACCTCATGTCCTCACGTTGTAACTGTCATTTTCCCTCACAGCTGTTTTGTTTCCATGACAACCCCCTCAACTGATTTCTAACTGACTCACCAACCCCCTCTGCTGGCCAGAATTTATAAGGCATCTCCCTTTTCTGACTTGCAGCAGGAAATTGTGATTAAATCTATGCTGCCTGGCATGGGGTCCCTTTCTGCCTCCAAGCATGACTTTTCCCATTAGAGGGAGATAATGTCACTGTGACAACTGGACTCTGGGGTGTCACAACAGTACCAACGAAAGCTATGAGATTGCAGAAATGCCATGCACATGCTTAATTTTACCGGCCTGAACTTAAAAACTACAGTTTTTTTAATCTGCAGCATGCCAATTCTTTCAGCATTTTTGCAGCATTTGTTTCACTGAAAGAAAGCAATCAGAAAGTAAAAAAGATGGAAAAATGGTTTTGCTGCTTTTTTATTGTGTTTTTTGTGAATAAAGGTAACTTTATTAAACATGTACTGTAGAAAAACACAATCTGTACCCAAAAAACACTGCAAAGAAAACACGACAAACTCTGCAAAAAAGCAGCAAAACTAGCATTTTCAATGGAGTGTTTTGACTGCCAAGAAAGAAGGTTTGGCTGCAGACAAAAACAGCAAAAATGCAGCGTGTGAACATAGCCTAAGTATCCTTTTGAGCTCCCTTAAGTGAAATTCTCTTCTAGAAGTATTATTCAGTAAGAAAACGTAATTTATTACAGTGTATATGAACATAGAATAATTTAACTTAATGACTGATTCAAACATTTCTCACTTTATCTTATTATAATTAGGCTGGAGTCACACTTGCGATTTTAAAATCGGTCTGATTTTGATGCCGGAGAGTTGCTCAAGTGTAATGCAAGTGTCATGTGAGTGTTATGCGTTTTTTACAATCTGATTTTTCACACCTAGCATCTGATTTTCATCCGAATGCAGTGCGTTTGCTATCAGACTGCAATGCAATTTTAACATGAGCTTTAACATAGAGAAATGTTCTAAGTCAGTGATGGCAAACCTTTCTGAGACCCAGTGCCCAATCTGCAACCTAAAACCAAATTATTTATGACGAAGTGCCAACACATGCCAAATGCCCCATCATGATCCCCTTCTTGTAGTAATATACCCCATCATGATCCCCTTCTTGTAGTAATATGCCCCATCATGATCCCCTTCATGTAGAAATGTAGAAATTGCCCATTCCACCACCTCCATCATTTCCTCCTCCCCATCACCCCATCATTGGCCTCTCCCCATCACTCCCATCATTCCCTCTCCCCATCACTCCCATCATTAGCCCTCTTCCCATCACTCCCATCATTAGCCCTCTCCCCATCACTCCCATCATTCCCCCTCTCCCCATCACTCCCCTCTCCCTATCACTCCCATCATTGGCCCTCTCCCCATCACTCCCATCATTGACCCTCTCCCCATCCCTCCCATCATTGCCTTCTCCATCATCCCCATCATTCCTCTCTCCCCATCACTCCCATCATTGCCTTCTCCATCACCCCATCATTCCCCTCTCCCCATCACTCCCATCATTAGCCCTCTCCCCATAACTCCCATCTCCCCATCACTCCCATCATTGGCCCACTCCCCATCACTCCCATCAATGGCCCTCTCCCCATCACTCTCATCATTCCCCTCTCCCCATCACTCCCATCATTCCCCTCTCTCCATCACTCCCATCATTGGCCCTCTCCCCATGACACACACACACACACACACCAGCGGCCACACACACACACACACACACACACACACCAGTGGCCACACTCACCTCCCCACTTGCCGGCCTCTTCCTGCCTCTCACACATTGAGCGGCGCGGCCGCGGTTAGATGACATTATCATTCAGCTCCGCGGCCGCGCCGCTCAATAAGTGAGAGGAAGTGAGAGGCAGGAAGCTACAGCTCCAGAGCATTGAGGCCATCACTGTTCTAAGTTATTTACACATCGTTTTCAAAGAAAATCTTCTTCAAAACATAGAGAGATAGAAGAAAAGCTGGCAATACATGTGCCACGTACAGTAAAATCATAGAGTGACAAGTTGGAATAGAATAGATATATACACCTAGAATAAATATATATATATATAGATGTCAGTGACACACACATACACTCACTGGCCACTTTATTAGGTACACCTGTCCAACTGTGTGTTAAGACTTAATTTCTAATCAGCCAATCACATGGCGGCAACTCAGTGCATTTAGGCATGTAGACATGGTCAAGACAATCTCCTGCAGTTCAAACCGAGCATCAGTATGGGGAAGAAAGGTGATTTGAGTGCCTTTGAACGTGGCATGATTGTTGGTGCCAGAAGGGCTGGTCTGAGTATTTCAGAAACTGCTGATCTACTGGGATTTTCACGCACAACCATCTCTAGGGTTTACAGAGAATGGTCCGAAAAAGAAAAAAAATCCAGTGAGCGGCAGTTCTGTGGCCGGAAATGCCTTGTTGATGCCAGAGGTCAGAGGAGAATGGGCATACTGTTTCGAGCTGATAGAAAGGCAACAGTGACTCAAATTGCCACCCGTTACAACCAAGGTAGGCAGAAGAGCATCTCTGAACGCACAGTGCGTCGAACTTTGAGGCAGATGGGCTACAGCAGCAGAAGACCACACTGGGTACCACTCCTCTCAGCTAGGAACAGGAAACTGAGGCTACAATTTGCACAAGCTCATCGAAATTGGACAGTAGAAGATTGGAAAAAAGTTGCCTGGTCTGATGAGTCTCGATTTCTGCTGCGACATTCGGATGGTAGGGTCAGAATTTGGCGCAAACAACATGAAAGCATGGATCCATCCAGCCTTGTATCAACGGTTCAGGCTGGTGGTGGTGGTGTCATGGTGTGGGGAATTTTTTCTTGGCACTCTTTGGGCCCCTTGGTACCAATTGAGCATCGTTGCAACGCCACAGCCTACCTGAGTATTGTTGCTGACCATGTCCATCCCTTTATGACCACAATGTACCCAACATCTGATGGCTACTTTCAGCAGGATAATGCGCCATGTCATAAAGCTCGAATCATCTCAGATTGGTTTCTTGAACATGACAATGAGTTCACTGTACTCAAATGGCCTCCTCAGTCACCAGATCTCAATCCAATAGAGCATCTTTGGGATGTGGTGGAACGGGAGATTCGCATCAGGGATGTGCAGCCGACAAATCTGGGCCAACTGTGTGATGCCATCATGTCAATATGGTCCAAAATCTCTGAGGAATGCTTCCAGCACCTTGTTGAATCTCTGCCACGAAGAATTGAGGCAGTTCTGAAGGCAAAAGGGGGTCCAACCCGTTACTAGCATGGTGTACCTAATAAAGTGGCCAGTGAGTGTATATATTGTATTTGCCAAAAAAAAAAGGAGCATGAACCGCACCTCCAAAAACTTTACGATAATCTAATGCTGCTAGGCAAAAATTTATATATAACCGAACAAGAGGTTCTTAGTTTAACATTCTGATCAGATTGTATGAAGTCCACTGCCACATGTGGCAAACCTCGCAGTGGGTCCTACCGCCCTAACGGAGCAGAGACGTACGCCGACCACCACCACAGCAGCAATGCACAGGCAGGGCAGACGGCCTGGTGTCTTCAGTCCGCACCGCCCCACCAGCACAAAACCACAGCAACAATGGCCGCCACACCGCACCACCACCAAATGGATGGAGTCCTCATCGCCCCCACGGAGCGGAGCCATGCACTGACCACCGCCACAGCGGCAATGCAGAGCAGGGCAGATGGTCTGGTGTCTCACAGAGCCAATGATGCAAGACAAAGTCCCCATGACTCCAGACTGCACTGCCCCATCAGTACAAAAACACAGCACCACACCAAATGTAAGGAGCAATGAAACTCACCTCCATCAAGCTCTTCAGTGAGAGCAGAACTGGGCTAGACCCCTTACTTTGCAGTTTCCTGCTAATTAAAATCACCTGTGCCAAATGGGAGGAGTGCTGGTCCAAGAAATGTAAAAGAACATGCTATACGCAAAAAAAGAGCATGAAGTGCACCTCCAAAAATCATACATTGATCTAATTCACAAAGCAAAAATGTACATATAATTGAACATGAGGTTCTTAGTTTAACATTCTGATCAGACTGTATGAAGCGCACTGCTAACTGTGAGCTGATTTTACTAGCCTGGGAAGCTCCATGGGTATTACCCCCTTCCCAGGCTATAAACATTGTCTTCCAGCCATTGGCTTTCCGTTTGTTGGTTACAAAAATAATACGGGAGCCCATACCTTTTTTCCAGAGAAATAATAATTAAATACATGTACAGTAAACTGCACACACACTGTATTAAGTATATATGTCACTGACATCTATATATCTATCTATTCTATGTGTATTTACTGTATGCAATCCATCTCTTCTATTCTGTTGGCTCCTGCTGTGATTTTACAGAACACAGCAGATAAATTGCTGGCTTTTATTCCATCTACCTATCTATGTAATATAAATACATTTATATGTGTGTGTCACTGACATCTATATATCTATGTATTCTATGTGTATGTATCTATTCTATATAGTCTATTCTAACCTATCAGTGTGATTTTACTGTATGCGGCACATGAATTGCCAGCTTTTATTCTATCTATGTAATATAAATACATTTATATGTGACTACTGCCAAACATATCTTCAAATTTCCAAGCACTAAGTTTTGTATTTATTTTCAGAAAATGAAAAATGGTCAAAATAACAAAAAAATGCAGTGCTTGCTGACCTCAAATAATGCTAAGAAAACAAGTTCATAAACATTTAGAAACAACAATACTAATGTTTTAGCTCAAGAAGAGTTCAGAAATCAATATTTTGTGGAATAACCATGATTTTTAATCACAGCTTTCATGTGTCTTGGCAGGCTTTCCACCAGTCTTTCACACTGCTTTTGGATGACCTTATGCCACTCTTGGTACCATGGGCGTATCTAGGGGGGGGCAGCCAGGGCAGTTGCCCCGGGCGCAGCCAGCAGGGGGGCGCAGTCGAGCCGCCTAATGCAGCGGTCCGCAGTGTCCTCCTTGGCGGCTGCGTTCTGCCACCCCCCCGGCCTGGGAGTCGGCGGTTCTCTGTGTCAGCTGTCAAGCTGACAGCCGGCGCAGAGAAGGAGCGCTTGCCAGCTCCCAGGGAACAATTATACTGGCGTCTATACAGACGACAGTACAAATGAAGCTCTGACCGCCGGGCCAGAGTGATGTCAGCAGCGTGACATGTCATGTGATCATGCTGCTGTCGTCACTCCCCAGCGCCAAAAGCAAACGCTGGTGGTAAGTGTGCTCCTCTGTGGAGCTGAAGAACCACCGAAGATGGGAGATGAGGGGGAGTTAATGAGTGGAGATGGGGGGGATTTGTAGAGGGGATGGCGGTTAATGTGTGGGGGTATTTAGAGTGGGGATGGGGGTTGATGAGTGGGGATGGGGGTTAATGTGTGTGGGGGTTAATGAGTGGGGATCCCATGGGGTTAATGTGTGGGGGGATTTGGAGTGGAGATGGGGGTTATTTAATGTGATGGGGGTTAATGAGTGGGGATGGGGGTTAATGTGTGTGGGGGTTAATGAATGGGGATGGGGGTTAATGTGTGGGGGGATTTGGAGTGGAGATGGTTATTTAATGTGTGGGGGGATTTGGAGTGGTGTTGGGGTTAATAAGTGGGGATTGGGTTAATGTGTGCGGGGGTTAATGAATGGGGATGGGGGTTAATGTGTGGGGGGCGTTAATGAGTGGGGATGGGGTTAATGTGTGGGGGTATTTGGAGTGGGGGTGGGGGGATTTGGAGTGCTGATGGGGGTTAATGAGTGGGGATTGGGTTAATGTGTGGGGGGATTTGGAGTGGGGATGGGGGTTTATTTAATGTGTGGGGGGATTTGGAGTGGGGATGGGGGTACTTAATGTGTGTGGGGGATTGGGGATGGGGGGGATTTAATGTGTGGGGAGATTTGAGGACACAAAATAAAGAGTATGTATGAGGAAACAGTATGGGGGATTGGTGCAGACAGTATGGAGAGCGAATGGGTTAATGTAAGTGGACAAAGTATGGGGAGTCAGGGATATGTGTGAGCAGACAGTATAGAGAGTGAGGGGGTAAATATATGAGGAGACAGTATGGTGAACAGGTGGGATGCTAGAGGGGAATAGTGTGAGGCGACAGTATATTGCAGACATTTTTATTCAGGGGCATTATAATGACACTTCTATATTTAAGGGCATCGTGTGGAGATTTGCTGCAGAAGACCGGAGAAGATGGAAGTCTGCAGAAGCCGCTGTGGATGAGAAAACTCATCATGGGGTCTAGAAGAAAAGGTGACTGACTGCAGAGACGACGTCATCTACAAGGTACCTGGATGTAAATGTTATTTGTGCTACTGACTTATTCTCATGTTTTTATTTGTTAGGAACATTACAGGGGTTGTCCAGGTCTGTGCTGAGTCTGCAGACATTCTATGTGACTGCAGACTTCTGAATTCTCACAGTGCTCACTGAACGCTGTTAGGATTCTCTCGTGCCGGTAATTTACATACATGCGGTCACATGCTGACTAGACGTGTGTGGCCTCACTCAATGAAAATGAACGGAGCGAGGCCGGGCACGTCTAGTCGGAATGTGGCCAGAAGTATATAAATCACATACTTGTGCTGACATGACTGTACATCGGCAAGGGAGAATCCTAAAAGTGTGCAGTGCATTCGTTGTGAGAATTCAGAAGCTGCAATGTCAGGATTCAGCTCTGCAGGTTGCAGTAGTCATCACATGGACACTTCACTCATATGCGATTTTCATAGGTATGGTCCTGTGACAATGAGCTTCTCTTCCTGCTTCTCTCAGTTTTTTACTGAACATTGAGAGCATTAGGAAGAGCAGCTCGCAGGTACATGGCTAAGTGTGCAAGTCGCATATGTACTTGGGCGGGGGGGGGGGTGGGGGCACCGAACCAAATTCTTGCCCCGGGTGCCAGAAAGCCTAGATACGCCTCTGCTTGGTACAAAAATGTAGGCAGTTCTTTGTTTGACGGCTTGTGACTATCCATCTTTCTCTTGATTACTTTCCAGAGGTTTTCAATGGGGTTTAGGTCTGGAGATTGGGCTAGCCATGACAAAGATTTGATGTGGTGGTCCTTCATCCACATGTTAAATGACCAAGCATGACACATTGTCCGGCTAGAAAAACCAGTCCTCAGAGTTGGGGAACATTGCCTGAGCAGAAGGAATCAACTGTTTTCCCAGAATAACCTTGCATGCGACTTGATTCATACATCCTTCGCAAAGATTAACTCGCCCAATTCCAGCCTTGCTGAAGCATCCCCAGATCATCACTGATCCTCAACCAAATATCACAATTAGTGCAAGGCACTGTGGCTTGAATACCTCTCCAGGTCTCCGTCTAACCATTAGACGACCAGGTGTTGGACAAAGCTGAAAATTAGACTCAGAGAAGATTACCGTACTCCAGTCCTCTATGGTCCAATCCTTGTGGTGTTGGACAAACTTCAGCCTGGCTCTCCTTTGCTTCTTATTGATGAAAGGCTTTTTTCTACCTTTACATGACTTGAGCCCTGCCTCTAGGAGCCTGT
Organism: Dendrobates tinctorius; assembly: GCF_039654945.1. Classification (NCBI taxonomy): domain Eukaryota; kingdom Metazoa; phylum Chordata; class Amphibia; order Anura; family Dendrobatidae; genus Dendrobates; species Dendrobates tinctorius. The sequence continues at coordinate 2,868,037 of NW_027361680.1, read as the reverse complement.
TATGAACTGGTCTTGCCGTGCACTTCTCCCCAGCTGCCATTTGCCATTCCTTTGACACCGATGCATAAAAATCAGGCAGCACTCGCATGGTCCGAGTGCTATGTGATTTTTTTTTTTCTCGCACCCTTAGGCTTGCATTGGCGAGTCTTGGTAGAGTCTCGGTGCCAATCACAGCATGATGCGATTTTACACGCATGTCGAATACGCCTGAGAAAATAAACGATTATGTGAGCTACCCCTAGGCCCAGTGCCATGTAATGTTTTCTCGCATAGCACTCTGCCATATTCTAGGGTAGTGTTACGTCGGCCTTATTGTTGTTATTGATAATAATATGCACAGAAATACTGAAAAATCTTTAGAAAATACCTTCACATTCAGGTGTGTATTCTGTCCATTGGCCTTTGGAGCTACATGTTGTCTTATTGGATCCCTTTAAATTCCATCCTTCTGAGCAAGTGAATTCACAAGTGGAACCAAAGCTGTTTTTATTCCATGGATGATTGCATGTAAATGATCCTTGTGGAGGAGAATTGAGCGTGCCACAGGGAACAGCTAGAACAGAAATAATGATGCTCTGAAGTGAGAGAGGTATGTTAAAATTTAGGAATTGCTGTTTGTGCACAATGTTACAGTCAGAGGAAGCCTGATATTCACTGAAGAAAGTAGAAGATGTAGGTAGTGAAAGAAAAAACAGTAATATAACCAATAAGTGTCATTGTGGAAGCAGGCAATGATACTGCACTATTTAATTGATCCCATTTTTTAGGCTATGTGCACACGCTGCGGATTGGTTTGCGGATTTTTATCTGTGGAACCGCAGGTAAAACCGCAGGTACAATGACCTGCGGTTTTACCTGCGGATTGGCCTGCAGTTTTGCCCTGCGGTTTATCACCTCTACAATGGAGGAGATGGTAAACCGCAGCAGAATCCGCAGAAAAGAAAAGAAGTGACATGTCAATTCTTTCTGCAGATTCAAAACCGCAGCTTTTCCACAGTTAAAAATCTGCAGCATGTGCACAGCAGAATGTAAATCTCATAGACTAACATGCTACTGTACACTGTCTGCAGAACTGCAGCCAAAACTGCAGCGGATCCGCAGCAAAAGCCGCATTGTGTGCACATAGCCTTTATCTTTTCCTGCCGTGGCTTATTTTTAATTTGTGCACTTGTTTTTTTCCTCCCCTTCTTCCAAGAGTCATAACTTTTATATTTCTCGTCCGACAGTAGTAGAGGGCTTGTTTTTTTTGCAAGACAAAGTAGTTATAAAGGACGTCATTAATTTTACCATACACAGCACGACTTCAATCACTGCTCAGTACATAGTGAGCGGCAACTTTAACCACACCCTGGCAATCAGAGACAACTGGCTCAGGGGAATCACTGAAGGGATGGCTGCCAGTTAGTGCTGGGATATGGAAATGTACTTAGCGGTGACTGAAGCATTGTCGTTTGCCAGGAGTAATAGAGTTATTTTCCTAATGGCAGCCAGGCTTTCAGTGCAGCGACCACACAGCTTTAGAACGCTATTAACATGCAGATGGACCACATATCTACTGGTTAATAGGGTTGTTCATCCTTAAGGTATAAGTCTGCAGTCACTCGGTGGAGGATTCTCCAGTGCTAGGAGCAGCAGGCACGCGGCCGTAAGTATGTAATTTGCATACATCATGACACGTGCCGACTAGATGTCTCTGGCCTCATTCAATGCCAGTGTATTGAGTGAGGCCGATCTCATCTAGCCAGAATGTGGCCAGAAGTATGCAAATCACATACTTGTGTACACATGATGGCAGGTTCCCGATACCTGAGAATTCCCCCAAGGCGCAGTGTATGCGATGTGAGGAAGCATAAGTCTTCAGTAACATAGAGTGACTGCAGACTTGTGCCCCAAACCTGGACAACCCCATTAACAACATCTTGAGACGTGACACGTTGTTTTTAAATGCTGCTATAGAGAATGATAGTGGTATTTAAAAGGTTAAAAGCAGCAATTGGAGCTTGGCTTTGATAGCTACAGTTACAGGCAGATACCTGCTGTATAACACAGCCGACATCTGCCAGGTATGGTATGGAGTTAGGCAGGTTGTTGTGTGATTCGGAGATACCATTACCTCTGTACTAGCTTTTGACATCTCTAGCTGAGTCCCTGCATTTGCGGTGTCTATATTATATGAATATTTAATGCTAGGTGTTGACCTATGCCGTTCTTTCCACCAGCAGCAGATTTTTTATTGTTTTGTGTCTGTTTTGTACATTCTTTTTCACTAATTAGTAATAGGTCTGCAAAGCTTGCCACATGCATACTATGGATATTTTTGAATATAGATCTGATGCTGTTTTGCACATAGATGAGGTATTTTCTCATGATGATCTTACAGACAATTATCAGAATGATGGGAAAGCAAATTTCATTACTTAGAACATCTATTAGCTAAGGAATTCATTTTCATTCAGGTCGTTATTTGCCTTGAAAAATTTGTATGTGAAGATAGATTCTTGGAAGAGTAAAGATGGCAATTACCACTAAATGCACATAATAACAGCTATTGTACATGTATGGGAAAGTTGTTTTTTTTTTAATGAATGCAGTTTAATGCGATATGATTTAATAATAATGTACATAAGAAAAATCCCTTATTGCAGCTATTTGTAGAAATTAAAAGTAAGCTTGAACCATTTAAACTTTTGGAAAATTATTTCACATTATCGGTGTAGTGTCAGCAAAACTTGTCAAAATTAGAAATGTATGGGGTGCAACCTAGCAGTTCAGGGAGAGCAACATGTTTCTCAGAGCTCCGAAAAATCAGAGAACTTATAAAAGATTTAGAAGCCATCTAGTTATATTATTATTATTATTATTATTTATTTACATAGCACCATTGATTCCATGGTGTACATGAGAAGGGGTTACATACAAATTACAGATATCACTTACAGTAAACAAGCTAGCAATCACAGACTGATACAGAGGGGAGATGACCCTGCCCTTGCGGGCTTACATTCTACATGATGGTGGGGAAGGAGACAGTAGGTTGGGCGGTTGCGGCAGCTCCCGTGTTGTTGAGGTGGTAGCTCTGGTAGTGGTGAGGAGGTAGCGTGGTCATTGCAGGCTGTAAGCTTTCCTGAAGAGGTGGGTTTTCAAGTTCGGTCTGAAGGATCCAAATTTGGTTGATAGTCGGACGTGTTGGGGCAAAGTATTCTAGAGGATAGGGGATATTCGGGAGAAGTCTTGGAGGCAGTTGGATGAGACGTGAATAAGTGTGGAGAGAAGGAGGTCTTGGGAGGACCAAAGAATATGTGAGGGAAGAAAACGGGAGATTAGTTCAGAGATATATGGAGGAGACAGGTAATAGATGGCCTTGTAGGTCAGTATTAGTAATTTGATCTGGATACGCTGAAGGAATGGGAGCTAGTGAAGAGATTTGCAGAGGGGAGAAGCGGAGGAGCAGCGAGGAGAGAGATGAATTAGTTGGGCAGCAGAGTTAAGGATGGACTGGAGAGGTGTGAGGGTGTTAGCAGAGAGGCCACAGAAAAGGATGTTGTAGTAGTCAAGGTGGGAGATGATGAGGGCATGCACAAGCATTTTATTAGATTGAGGGTTGAGGAAGGGACGGATTCTGGAAATATTTTCGAGCTGAAGGCGACAGGAGGTGAAAAGAGCTTGGATGTGCGGTTTGAAGGACAGGGCAGAGTCAAGGGTTACTCCGAGGCAGCAGACTTCTGGTATAGGGGAAAGCGTGATGTCGTTAATTGTGATAGGTCAGCTAAGGAAGATCTGTGAGATGGGGGAAAGATGATGAGCTCAGATTTGTCCACATGGAGTTTGAGGAAGCGAGAGAAGAAGGAGGATATGGCTGATAGACACTCCCGGATTCTGGACAGCAGAGAGGTGACATCTGGGCCAGAGAGGTACAGTTGTGCTCAAAAGTTTACATACCCCAGCAGAATTTTTGCTTTCTTGGCCTTTTTTCAGAGAATATCAATGATAACACCAAAACTTTTTCTCCACTCATAGTTAGTAGTTGGGTGAAGACATTTATTGTCAAACTACTAAATTTTCTCTTTTTATATCATAATGACAACCCAACACATCCAAATGACCCTGATCAAAATTTCACATACCCTGGTGATTTTGGCCTGATAACATGCACAGAAGTTGACACAAATGGGTTTGAATGGCTACTAAAGGTAACATCCTCACCTGTGACCTGTTTGCTTGTAATCAGTGTGTGCATAAAAGCTGAGTGAGCTTCTGGGATCCAGACACACTCTTGCATCTTTCATCCAGCCACTGACGTTTTTGGATTGTGAGTCATGGGGAAAGCAAAAGAATTGTCAATGGATTTACGGGAAAAGGTAGTTTAACTGTATAAAACAGGAAAGGGATACAAAAAGATATCCAAGGAATTGATAATGCCAGTCAGTTGCATTCAAACTGTTATTAACAAATGGAAAATCAAGAGCTCTGTAAAAACAAAACCAGGGTCTGGTAGACCGACAAACATTTTGTCTACAACTGCCAGGAAAATTGTTCGGGATGCAAAAAAAATCCCACAAATTACATCAGCTGAAATACTGGACTCTCTGAAAACTAGTGGTGTGGCTGTTTCAGGATGCACAATAAGGAGGCACTTGAAGAAAAATGAGCTTCATGGTCGAGTCTCCATAAGAAAGCCATTAATGCACAAATGCCACAAAGTATCTCACCTACAGTATGCAAAATAGCACAGAGACAAGCCTCAAAATTTCTGTAACAAGGTAATTTGGAGTGATGAGTCCAAAATTGAACTTTTTGGCCACAACCATAAATGTTACATTTGGAGAGAGGTCAACAAGGCCTATGATAAAAGGAACACCATTCTTAGTGTAAAGCACAGAGGTGGATCGCTGATATTTTGAGGATGTGTGAGCTACAAAAGCACAGGAAACTTGGTCAAAGTTGAAGGAAAGATGAATGCAGCACATTATTATCAAATACTCGAGGCAAATTTGCAGTCATCAGCATGGAAGCTGCACATGGGACATATTTGGACGTTCCAACTTGACAACGATCCAAAACACAAGGCCAAGTTGACCTGTCATTGACTACAGCAGAACAAAGTGAAGGTTCTGGAGTGGCCATCTCAGTCTCCTGACCGCAATATCATTCAGCCACTCTGGAAAGATCTCAAGTGTGCAGTTCATGCTAGACAGCCCTGGAATGAACAAGAACTGGATGTTTTTTGCCAAGAAGAGTGTGCAGCTTTATCATCTGAGAAAATAAAGAACCTCATCCACAACTACCACAAAAGACTTCAAGCTGTCATTGATGTTAGAGGGGGCAATACACGGTATTAAAAAATGGATTATGTAAACTTTTGATCAGGGTCATTTGAATGTTTTGGGTTGTTGTTATGATTTAAAAAGAGAAAACTTTGACAATAAATGGCTTCACCAACCACTAGCTATGAGTGGAGAAAAAACGTTTGGTGTTATCACTCATATTCTCTGAAAAAAGGCCAAGGAAGCAAAAATTCTCCTGGGCTATGTAAACTTTTGAGCACAATTGTAGATTTGATTGTCATCAGCATAAAGGTGGTACTGGAATCCATGGGACTTTATGAGCTTCCCCAGCCCAAGTGTATAGATTGAGAAGAGAGCCTTGGGGGACTCTACCAGAGAGAGGGTGGGATGTGGGGGTAGTGTGGGAGTGGGAGACACTGAATGTGCAGTTGGAAAGGTATGAAGAGATCCAGGATAGGGCAAGGTCTTTGATGCCAAAGGAGGAGAGGATCTGCAATAGGAGGCAGTGGTCAACTGTGTCAAAAGCAGACGACAGGTCTAGAAGGAGGCGTATAGAGTATTGTCCCTTAGCTTTGACTGTAAGTAAGTCATTAGTAATTATGGTCAGGGCTGTCTCAGTGGAGTAATGGGGGTGGGAACCAGATTGTAGATTATCAAAGACCAAGTTAGATGAGAGGTGGATGGAAAATTCAGCATGCACGTGCTGCTCCAGGAGTTTGGATGCGAATGGGAGTAGCTGGACATAATGGTTGGGTCAAGGATTGGCTTTTTCAGTATAGGATCAATTGTGGAATGTTTGAAAGCAGAAGGGAAGGCTCCAGAAGTTAGTAATAGGTTGAAGAGGTGGGTTAGGGATGGGATAAGAGTGATGGTGAGGTTGGGAAGGAGGTGGGATGGGATGGGGTTGAGTGCACAGATGGTGAGGTGTGATTTGGAGAGGAGACAATTTAGCTCCCCTTCAGTGATGTCGGAGAGGGAGGTTATGGGGTTTGGGCATTGGTCTGATATAATAAGGGGTTGTGGTGGTTAACAATGAAGACTTGCCTTGTTTGGTCAATCTTATTATTGAAGTTTGTGGCAAAGTCCTCAGCAGAGATGAGGGAGGTTGGAGGGGGCAGTGGTGGGCGGATGAGGGAGTTAAAAGTATTGAATAACTGTTTGGGGTTGTAGGATAGGGTAGATATGAGGGTTGTGAAGTAGGCCTGTTTAGCAGAGGTGAAGGCAGATTTGAAAGTGAGTGTTGCCTGTTTGAATGCAGTGAAATCGTCTTACGAATTTGTTTTCTTCCAACGCCGCTTTGCAACCCTAAACACTTGCCAGAGCTTTTAATTGGTGTTATTGTGCCAGGGTTGTCTGTTGATACATTGCACTCTGCCATAAACGAGAGGGGTGACCACGTCAATAGCTGATGCGAGAGTGGCATTGTAGAAAGCAGTGGCACTGTCTGTGTCATGGAGTAAGGTTATGGATACCAGTGGTAGAATAGAGTCAGAGAGCATGTGGAAGTCTAGATGTTCCAGGTTTCTTCAGGGTTGCGCATGTTGCTGGACATGGGTGACAGGTGTAGAGGACAGGAATGAGAAAGTGAGTAGATGGTGGTCAGATAGAGGGAGAAGGGAGGTGGTGAAGTTAGATAGAGAGCAGAGACCGGTGAAGACCATGTCTAATGTATGTCTGTCTGTGTAAGTGGCTGAGGAGGACCACTGAGCAAGTCCAAAGGATGAGGTAAGAGACAGGAGTTTGGAGGCTGTTGACTGAAGGGTATCAGTAGGGATGTTGACGTCGCCCATGAAGATAGTGGGGATGTCAGTGGAAAGAAAGTGAAGAAGCCAGGTAGAGAATTGGTCAATAAAGGCAGTGGCCAGGCCTGGAGGTTGGTATATGGTGGCCACTTGGAAGTTGAAAGGAGAGTAGATGCGGACAGAGTGGATTTCAAAAGAGGGGATGATAAGGGAGGGAAGAGGTGGGATTGGGTTAAAGATGTAGTTGGAAGAAAGGAGACGACCCACTCGTCCACCATGTCTGTTACTGGGGCAAGGAGTGTGGGTGAAATGGAGGCCACCATAACACATCGCAGCAGGGAAGGCGGTGTCAGAGGGTGTCAGCCATGTTTCTGTGAGGCCGGGGAAGGCAAGATTGTGAAAGAAAAAGAGGTCTTGAATCGCATGAAGCTTTATGCAGATGGAGCGGGCATTCCAGAATGCACCAGAGAAAGAGAGCAAGGGGGTGCACATCAAGGGCATGTGTTTTACATTGGAGAGATTGGGGCAGTTCATATTAGGTAGGGAGCGGTAGGAGGGGGAATTAATGGGAAGTATTAGCTGTGGGGGTCCAGGGTTGGGAGATATGTTGCCAGCAGTGAGGAGAAGCAGAGAGAGGGAGAGCAGGTGGGAGAAAGAGTTGCTGGCTTGTTTTATGTTTTATTAGAAGAGATCTGAGGTTGAGGAGCAGGTTGGCAGAGGAGGTCAGGTGGGGAGGTAAGTGGGAGGGGTGTTACGGTTCTGCAGCACAGAACTAGGGTAGGAGGGGAAAACTGACCCTGCACTGTGGCTAGGCTGGTTCCCTACGATGGAGTGGGCGACCCATTCCTTGTGAATAGACCCACTGACGATCCTAGGCTAATCTCAAGCGAAGACCTATAGATAGGGGGAAGGGGGTCCCTGAAAAATATAAGGGCTGTGTACAAAAATGGGTCACCTCCGAACAGAAAACACAAAGAAGGCTGCAGAAGCAAACTGAAAACAGAAACTGAGGCTAGTGGAACCAGAGGTCCCAGAACTGCACTAATTAAACACACAGAGAGCAAAGCAAGGCTCCAAGCCAGACTTCAAGTGGATTAATACTGTTGTCCAGCAAGGAATGAGAGACAGGTGCAGATTAATAAAGGGTGATACAATCACTTGACCAAAGGCAAACGCAGCACCAGGGGAAAAAGACCAGTAGCCAAAACACTACAAGAAAATGGTGGATAGTCACAAACTGAGCAGATTCTAACAAAGGGGACATGATTATTTGGTTAGAGGGTGCTGGAGTTTGTGATAGCAAAGGAGAGTGAGGATTAATGGAGCAAACACTGTAAGTGCATATGTAAACATGGTGAAGGAGTAAGATGGTTTAAAAGAAAAGCTAAGTCCAAGTAATAAGAAGTGTTTACTCGGCAGACATACCCAAAAGATACAGATACATAGTGTGGGGTCCTGACTCCTGCCATTGAAATAACTGCAGCTTCTGTATACTTAGCTGCAGTTATACTTTGCTAAAAAACTGGAGTCTGAACTGAGAAAGTAAGTTAATGTGTATGCACAATGTAAGTGCTTATTAAGACATGACCATTAACCAGAGAAAACAAAGAGCAAAAAACACAAATATCCTAAACTAAAAAGTAAAAAATAAACTGCAAATAATGCTTAAAGTTAATAATAATAAGGGTATTTAGTAAACACTAGTTCGACTAGTGGTTCAGTCGCTCGATCCTTGTTCACATTCACGTCACTTGGCAAGTGAAAAGGTTTTAAATACTAGAGAAGGGACTGTCCCACAAGGGTTGCCGTGATGTGGCGGGATGGCTTGTACATTATTTTGATCAAAATTATGTTTACTAAATACCCTTATTATTATTACCTTTATGCATTATTTGCAGTTTATTTTTTATTTTTTAGTTTAGGATATTTGTGTTTTTTGCTTTTTGTTTTCTCTGGTTAATGGTCATGTGTTAATATGCACTTACATTGTGCATACACATTAACTTACTTTCTCAGTTCAGACTCCAGAGTGTACATTAATGAGAAAAAAATTAACTTTTTGAATTTACCAAATGGCTGCAATGAAACAAAGAGTAAAAAATGTACAGGGGTCTGATTAAATTGAGACCCTGGTTGATGAAATCCGTCTTGTGGTTGTTGTTTAATCCTTATTTTTAGTTTTTAGTTAATGAGTAGTGTTGAGCATTCCGATACCGCAAGTATCGGGTATCGGCCGATACTTGCTGTATCGGAATTCCGATACCGACTTCCGATATTTTTTCAATATCGGAATTCGGCATCGGAATCGGAAGTTCAAAGTTGATTGACAGCCTGACGTCATCATGATGCGCGGTGTGTGCGCATCATGATGCGCCGTCATTTCGGGCCTTCCGGGGGTCTCTGCCAGCCTGCCGGGGGGTTGTGCCGGCCTGCCGGGGGGCTGTGTGGACTGCCCGGGGTCTGTACCGGCCTGCCGGGGGGCTGTGCCGGCCTGCCGGTGGTCTGTGCACCCTGTGGGGGTCTGTACCGGCCTGCCGGGGGGCTGTGCCGGCCTGCCGGTGGTCTGTGCACCCTGTGGGGGTCTGTACCGGCCTGCCGGGGGGCTGTGCCGGCCTGCCGGGGGGCTGTGCTGATGTCCGGGGGTCTGTGCAAGCATCGTCCGATGGGACTACAAGTCCCATCTGGCGATGCCTGCTACCATGACAGTGATTGACACATTAGCCAATGATGGGACAGTAGTAGTCCCATCATCCGGCTAATGTGTTAAATGTTAAAAAAAAAAAAAAAAAAAAATACTACATACATACTACATGCTACATACATACTACATATATACTACATACATACTACATACATGCTACATACATGCTACATACATACTGCATGCTACATACATACTACATACATACTACATACATACTACATGCATGCTACATGCATGCTACATGCATACTACATGCATGCTACATACATACTACATGCATGCTACATACATACTACATGCTACATACATACCACATACATACTACATACATACTACATATATACTACATGCATGCTACATACATACTACATGCATGCTACATACATACTACATGCATGCTACATGCATGCTACATACATACTACATGCTACATACATACCACATACATACTACATACATACTACATACTACATATATACTACATGCATGCTACATACATACTACATGCTACATACATACCACATACATACTACATACATGCTACATGCTACATACATACTACATATATACTACATACATACTACATACATACTACATACATACTACATGCATGCTGCATACATACTACATGCATGCTACATACATACTACATGCATGCTACATACATACTACATGCATGCTACATACATACTACATGCTACATACATACCACATACATACTACATACATACTACATACATACTACATGCTACATACATACTACATATATACTACATACATACTACATACATACTACATACATACTACATGCATGCTACATACATACTACATACATACTACATGCTACATACTACATATATACTACATGCATGCTACATACATACTACATGCTACATACTACATATATACTACATGCATGCTACATACATACTACATATATACTACATGCATGCTACATACATACTGCATGCTACATGCATGCTACATACATACTACATACATACTACATGCTACATACATACCACATATATACTACATACATACAATACATTCATACAATACATACATAGACATACAGTACATATAACATAGAGTAACATACTTACCAATACTTGTCACATTGTTCCCCGAAGCCATTGTCTTTTCCGGAATAAATATTAACATAACAAACCACAAAAATACTCACCCACGATCCGAAGCAGTTCACGAGTGTGTCCCACGACGATCTTGGGTAGAGAACTGCAGCATCAGATGATGCTGCCGTTCTCTACGGGCTGCAGGAATCCAATGACGGAAGGTAGGTATCCTTCCGCACTGTATTCCTCCGCCACTTAAAAAAAAAAAAGTCCCTAGTCTCACTTTATGCCATTGCTGCGTGGGAAATTCCCACACAGCAATGGCATAAAGTGAGACTAGGGACTTTTTTTTTTTAAGTGGCGGAGGAATACAGTGCGGAAGGATACCAACCTTCCGTCATTGGATTCCTGCAGCCCGTAGAGAACGGCAGCAACAGCTGATGCTGCAGTTCTCTACCCAAGATCGTCGTGGGACACACTCGTGGACTGCTTCGGATCGTGGGTGAGTATTTTTGTGGTTTGTTATGTTAATATTTATTCCGGAAAAGACAATGGCTTCGGGGAACAATGTGACAAGTATTGGTAAGTATGTTACTCTATGTTATATGTACTGTATGTCTATGTATGTATTGTATGAATGTATTGTATGTATGTAGTATATATGTGGTATGTATGTAGCATGTAGTATGTATGTAGTATGTATGTAGCATGCATGTAGCATGCAGTATGTATGTAGCATGCATGTAGTATATATGTAGTATGTATGTAGCATGCATGTAGTATATATGTAGTATGTATGTAGCATGTAGTATGTATGTAGCATGCATGTAGTATATATGTAGTATGTATGTAGCATGTAGTATGTATGTAGCATGCATGTAGTATATATGTAGTATGTATGTAGCATGTAGTATGTATGTAGCATGCATGTAGTATATATGTAGTATGTATGTAGCATGTAGTATGTATGTAGCATGCATGTAGTATATATGTAGTATGTATGTAGCATGTAGTATGTATGTAGCATGCATGTAGTATATATGTAGTATGTAGCATGTAGTATGTATGTAGCATGCATGTAGTATATATGTAGTATGTAGCATGTAGTATGTATGTGGTATGTATGTAGCATGTAGTATATATGTAGCATGCAGTATGTATGTAGCATGCATGTAGTATATATGTAGTATGTATGTAGTATATATGTAGTATGTATGTTGCATGTAGTATTTATGTAGTATGAATGTAGCATGTATGAATGTAGCATGTATGTAGTATGCATGTTCTATGTATGTAGCATGTAATTTTTTTTTTTTTTTTTTACATTCAACACATTAGCCGGATGATGGGACTATTACTGTCCCATCATTGGCTAATGTGTCAATCACTGTCATGGTAGCAGGCATCGCCCGATGGGACTTGTAGTCCCATCGGACGATGCCTGCACAGACCCCCGAAGCCTGCACAGACCACCGGCAGGCCGGCACAGCCCCCCGGCAGGCCGGCACAGCCCCCCGGAGCCTGCACAGACCACCGGCAGGCCGGCACAGCCCCCCGGCAGGCCGGCACAGCCCCCCGGAGCCTGCACAGCCCCCCCGGCAGGCCGGCACAGCCCCCCGGCAGGCCGGCACAGCCCACCGGAGCCTGCACAGACCACCGGCAGGCCGGCACAGCCCCCCGGCAGGCCGGCACAGACCACCGGAGCCTGCACAGACCCCCTGGCAGGCCGGCACAGCCCCCCGAAAGGCCCGTACAGACCCCAGAGAGGCTGTACAAGGGCAGGAAAGGGTTTTTCTTATTCCGATACCGGAAGTCCCATAGACTTGAATGGGACTTCCGGTATCGGAATCGGCGATACCGATACTTTTTTTAAAGATCGGCCGATACCATCCGATACGATACTTTGAAGTATCGGACGGTATCGCTCAACTCTATTAATGAGATTATCATGCTCTGGGGCGGCCTGTGGGGGGGTGTTCATGTAGTGCTCTGCTTAGTTATTCATAATGAAATAATGAAGACTGCTGACAGGTCACTGATCCCTCAGTGACCTGCTCCCAAGTTTGCATGAAGAAATGATCACAGTCTTATAGCAGACCAAACGAATATTCACAATGGAGCTCCGCTCCCTTAACCCTGTGTTCACACAGGCGGTGCTTTGCCCAGCAATCAGGCTCTACAGTCTGTCGGTTAATTCCCTCTGACCGGGGTTACCTCTTAGCTGCTTCTCAGTCCTGACATCCCTTCCCTCCTCGGGACTGTCCAGTACTCACAAGCTATTACACACAGGCCACACACGGTCAGCGGCGTCCACATGTGCACTTCAGGAAGGCAACCCACCTTCCAGCACGACAGTCTACAGGGACCTTTCCATACGGACCAATCTGATCCAGGCATTCACTCATGTGACCTACCCTGGTCATCTTATATGATCCGTAGCCACACCCACAGCATCACATGGCTATGACCTCATTGCAGGTCTTTCAGATTCCCAGCCACACACATAGGCTTTACTTCAGACAAACGCCCCTGGGTGGGTTTGTAGGTGACTGGTTCCACCCATCTCACCAAGCCCTGAAAGCTCTCAGTGATGCACTGTAACAAAAACCTCAGCAGTACCTCTGCTGATTAACACATGTTCAAGCTTCCATCCCAGGGCCACTCCCCCTGGGATACATAACGGTCATTTAGCATCCTGCGTGTGTGCATGACCCATACAGCGCCCCCTAGCTGCCACAGTGGTCACTGCACCACAGTATATATATATATATATATATATATATGTATATATATATACACATTGAAAACATCACTTCTGCGGGCAGGCATGGGCGGTGGTATAATCGCATATGTACTGTATTTATAATTATTGTGGTTGAGGTTGTCCTGATATTCCAAAAAAAATCCATTTGAAAATGGCACTTGCTGCACCTGCGCAGTAGCAGCTATTGGTAGTCCGAAAGCTGCTACTGCACAGGTGCCAACGGCGCTGCCATCTTGCTAGAGGAAAAAAAATGTCCTCCTCCAAGATGGCGCCTAATGTTTTATGATACCTTTTATTATGCACCATACCTGTGAAATAGAAAATATCCTATACTGAGAGCCGCTATTTAGTCTCTCTTAGAATATAGACCAGTGATAGAGACTAATTGTCCTGTTAGTTCCTCCCTCTATGCCTTTATGGTCATAAGGGACAACCGACGTTGAGTGGGGGCGCCATGTTGAACTTAGGCTATGTGCACATGATACAGATTTGATGCATTTCTGCAGCAGTTTTTCCCAGCAGAAATGCTCCAAAAACGCAATGGACTACTAAAGCAATGTTAACCAATGGCATTCCTGAAGTGTTGTTCACATGCTGTGGAAAGTTCTGTTCTTATTTGCAGCGCTTTTATTTTCAGCAGCATGTCAATTCGTTTTGCAAATCTGCAGCGTTTTTCACCCATTGACTTCCATTGAGTCAGTCAAATCTGCAGCAAAAACGCAGGTGTAAAAATGTTTGCATATTTGCTCCCAAAAATGCTGCAGAATTGTCAAAGAAAATGATGTCAGAAGGAGTAAGAGTGTGTGGACAGAGAATATGTGTGTGGGTAGAGAATATGTGTGAGTGGAGAATGTTTGTATCTAAGGGTGTGTGTAGGTGTCTGTCTGCGGCTGTGTGCGGTTGTCTATGTGTATGCGTGTTTGCGGGTGAGTACCCATGCGACGAACAGCCCATAGTGATTGTACTTAGGCCTCGTCTGATGGGACTATTACTCCCATATGGCTATGTCTGCTATCACATATAACAAAGTCAGCATGAGCCGATGATGGGAGAATAGTCTCACAATCCGGTACCAGAGTTCAACTGTAAAAAAAAATCAAAACATTGACATAATCACATACAATATACATACTCACTGAACCCCTAATCCTTGACGCCCATGTCTCCTGCAATCAATCAAAAATAATAAACCAACATATACTCCCTGTCTGGCATAGTCCATTTAATACCGAATGTCCCTCGTCGATGTCACCCGGCTGCCAGCGATACAGTGACAAAAGGTAATCGCTCCCGCAGTGTATCACTGAGCAGCGGTGAGAGTTCACTGGAGTACATCAGCTGATCAGCTTACGGCACCGCTGCATGAGAAAGTTCTCACACAGCGGTAGTGATGTAAATGATGAACTTCAGTGAACTCTCATGGCAGCGCAGTGATACACTGAGTGAGCAATTACCTCCTATCAGTGTATCCTTGGAAGCAGGGTAGAGCGGTCACATCTACCCATGTCACTGTTCTACACGTGAGATCGTCGTGGGACACTCGGTATTAAATGGACTATGTCAGACAGGATGGTATTATATGTTGAAAAAAACAGCAGAAAAAAGGCAACACCGCTAACCTGCCCAGGTCTTTGAACAAATACACTACAGAATGCAGCCAGCCCATATAGCAAGATATTGACAACACATGTGCAAAATACTAAATAGACAGCCACTCACCACCTACCCATTCATGGAGGGGGTGACTGCTTAGTGTACATTTGCACAATAAAGGCCTGTATAGGGAGCTGTTCACATAAAGGTAATGCATAGTGTCTGGTTCTCAGCCTATTAGTCATGCCAAAACTATTCGATTAGGTGGGCTGGCCAGCACTCTCTCAATGCATCCCAGTGTGAATACCCCTTTATGCAAGACCAAACACGCTGGGCTTGGCTGCACCCTGAAAAATACAGTGCACAAAATACATAAAAATAGTGAAGTATTGATCGATATTCTGGCCAAAATATGCAAGCTCGCAACCTAAAATCCTTCAAAAATTTAAAAAAAAAACAGACAAATGGCATCATCGCTTACCTGCCCAGGTCTTTGAAAAAATGCACTACAGAATTTTTGAAGTATTTTAGTCCTCTTTTGTGGCTTTGCTATTACTTTAGTATTATATGTTGGTTTACGATCTTTTGATTGTTTGTAGGAGACAAGGGCATCTGCGATTAGGCGTTCAGTAAGTATGGTTAATTAAGATTCAATAAAGGAGTCTGTGTGATTATTTCAAATAAAAGACTTTATTCTAGCTGTGTGTTTTTTTTACCATATACGGTCTTGCTCAAAAGTTTACATACCCCGGCAGAACTTTTGCTTTCTTGGCCTTTTTTCAGAGAATATAAGTGACAACACCAAAACTTTTTCACCACTCATGGTTAGTGGTTGGGTGAAACCGTTTATTGTCAAACAACTGTATTTTCTCTTTTTAAATCATAATGACAACCCAAAGCATCCAAATGACCTTGATCAAAAGTTCACATACCCCATTTCTTAATTACATGTATAGCCCCTTCTAAAATAAATGACAGTTTTAAGTCTTTTGTGGTAGTTGGGGATGAGGTTCTTTATTTTCTCAGATGGTAAAGTTGCCCACTCTTCTTGGCAAAAAAAATCTAGAAGTTTTGAGGCTTCTCTCTGTACTGTTTTGCATATTGTAAGTGAGATACTTTGTGGCATTTGTGCAGTAATGGCTTTCTTCTGGCGACTCAACCATGCAGCCGATTTTTCTTCAAGTGCTTCCCTATTGTGCATGTTGAAACAGCCACCCCTCTAGTTTTCAGAGAGTCTAGCATTTCATCTGATGTTATTTGTGAGTTTTTCTTTGATTCCAGAACAATTTTCCTGGCAGTTGTGGATGAAATTATTATTGGTCTACCAGACTGCGGTTTTGTTATTACAGAGCTCTTGATTTTCCATTTGTTAATCACAGTTTGAACGCTGCTGACTGGCATTATGAATTCCTTGGATATCTTTTTGTATCCCTTTCCTGTTTTATGCAATTCAACTGCCTTTTACCACAGATCCGTTGACAATTCTTTTGCTTTCCCCATGACCCACAAATCTAAAAACGTCAGTGGCTGGATGAAAGATGCAAGAGTCTTTCTGAATCCCAGAAACTCACTCAGCTTTTATGCACACACTGATTACAAGCAAACAAGTCACGGGTTCAGATATTACCTTTAAGTAGCTATTCAAACCCATTTGTGTTAACGTCAATGCATGTTATCAGGCCAAAATCACCAGGGTATGTGAACTTTTGATCAGGGTCATTTGGATGTTTTGGGTTGTCAATATGAATTAAAAAGAGAAAACACGGTAGTTTGGCAATAACACTAACCATGAGTGGAGAAAAAGTTTTGGTGTTATCATTCATATTCTCTAAAAGAAGGCCAAGAAATCAAAAATTCTGCTGGGGTATGTAATCTTTTGAGCACAACTGTAACTACAGGATTAGTAATAGATAGGTGTTTTATAGACGTCTCTCCATTACTAACCTGTGGGCGATATGTCACCTGACAATACAAAAGTTACATCAATCCCATAAATATGAACCCCACTTGCCACTGCTACAGGGCAAGTGGGAAGAGCAAGGATAAGTGCCAGAATTGGTGCATCTATAAGATGCACCATTTCTGGGGCGCCTGAGATCTGATGTTTTTAGCCTGGGGGTGCCAATATTCATGGCCCCTTCCCAAGCTGTTAATATCAGCCTGCAGCTGTCTGCCTAGCCTTTGCTTGTGCAATTTTATAGGGGAGCCCATGTCAATTTTTTTCTGGGGTTCCCTGGTACAATAGCCAGTAAAGGCTAAGCAAACAGCTTTGAGCTGATATTAATAGCTTGGGAACCTTTATGGCTATTGGCTCTTTCTCAGAATATTAACATCAGTCCTCAGAAGTCGCTTTCCCTCTGCTGGTTATGAAGATTATGCTGGATCCCACACATTTTTAAAAAATTTTTTTTCAAAAATCAAAATCAAATCAAATCAAATTTATTATCGCCAAGTACATATTACATATATACAAGGAATTCTTTGTGGCAAAGAGGCAACATAATATATAACAACAGATACAACAAGTAACATCTAACAAGACAGATACAGTATATAGTCTACACATGACGATTTAATTGTTGAACAGAGAGTGGATAGAAGCTGTTCATATGGCGGTTGGTGCTGCATTTGGGGACTCTGAAGCGACGTCCTGAAGGGAGTAGTTGGAATGTGGAGTGTCCCGGGTGAGAGGGATCGGATGAAATTTTCAATGCGTGGGATCGAATACTCTTATCATAAAGATCCTGGATTTTAGGCAGGGGGAAACCTATAATTCTCTCTGCTGTTCTGAAAGTCCTTTGTAAGCGGAGTTTGTCATGCGCAGTGGCTCCCCCATACCAGACTATCAGAGAGGAACAAATCACAGATCTGATGACAGCATTAAAGAATAAGATCAGCAGATTCTTAGACAAACCATATCTTTTCAGCTGACGCAGGAAGAACATCCTCTGTTGTGCTTTTCTTATAACAGCATCCACGTTTTTCCCCCATTTAAGATCATGAGAGATGATAACACCAAGGAATTTGGTCTCTGTGACCCTAAGAACCACTTCGTCATGGATGTAGATTGGAAGTATCTCATGTTGATCTTTCCTAAAATCCACAACCATCTCAGCAGTTTTTTTAGTGTTGAGTACAAGATTATTGGCTTTACACCAGTCACATATTCTTTCCACCTCACTCCGATACAAGTCTTCAGCATTTCCCCTGATGAGACCAATCAGTGTCATATCATCGGCAAATTTCAAGATTTTTACTGAGTCTGCTGAAGAGATGCAATCATTCGTATAGAGAGAAAACAGTAACGGGGACAAAACACACCCCTGAGGTGCCCCGATGTTTGTGACCAAGGTGTCCGAAGTGAATGGTCCAACTTTTACACTCTGTATCCTGGCTGTCAGGAAGTTATAAATCCACCAGCATAAGTTAAGAGGGACTCCAAGAGCTACCATTTTCTTATGAAGTAAATTCGGATCAATGGTATTGAACGCTGAGCTAAAGTCCATGAAAAGAATCCGGACATATGAGTGCAGTTCATCTGTATGATCCAAAATGTACTTCAGTGCCAGATTGACAGTGTCGTTTGCCGAACGATTCTCCTTATAGGCAAACTGAAGCGGGTCCCATAGCTTCTGCGTGAATTTTATCAGGTGGGACATCATAATTCTTTCGAAGACTTTCATAGCTACAGATGTGAGTGCTACTGGTCTATAGTCGTTCAACTCAGAGGATCCCACTTTCTTGGGGACAGGGATAATTGTGGAATTTTTCCAACACTGAGGTACAATGCACTCTTTCAGTGACACATTGTATATATTTGTCAGTATAGGGGCAAGCTGGGTAGCACATACTTTCAGACACATTGGAGATACACCATCAGGGCCAGGTGCCTTTTTGACCTTAAGTACCTTCAGGATGCGTATCACCTCTGCCTCGGAGATCACTACTTGGGTGTTGCACAATGAATGATCTTTATATGAACATACTGAGGAGCTTAGAGATGAATAGCCACTGTGTGTAGAGCTTGCCTCAAATCTGCAGTAGAATTCATTTAACTCTGCTGCCAGACTTCTGCTGGGGTTCACTATAGTGGGGTGGCTTTTATAATTGGTGACCTCTCTTAATCCTCTCCATGCAGATCTATTATCTTTTGATGAGAACCTTTCCTCCAGAATCTTTGCATACTCGTGTTTGGCTAACTTGATCTCTTTAGATAGCGAGTTCCTAAGTTTCTTGAATTCAGTAATATCGCCTGCTTTATAAGCCTCCTCTTTTCTCTTACGGATCAACCTGACTTTATTTGTAAACCACGGCTTGTTGTTTCCCCGAAAGTGGACAGATTTGGATGGAATAAACGTGTCTTCACAAAAACGGATATATGAGGACACTGCATCAACCCATTCATCCAGACCCGAGCATGTTTCCTGGAATACCTCCCAGTCCGTGCATTCAAAGCATGCTTGTAGTTGCAATTTTGCCTCCTCAGACCATGTCTTCTTTGTATAAACTGTAGGTTTGGATGTTTTCAACCTTTGCCTGTAGGCTGGAATTAAATGAATTAGACAATGATCTGAAAAGCCCACTGCTGCTCTCCTCACTGCCCTGTAGGCCCCTTTATGACTGTATAGCAGTGATCAAGCGTATTGTTCTCTCTCGTGAAGCAGTTTATATGTTGAGTAAATTTGGGGAGATCCAGGTTGAGTTTTCCTTTGTTAAAGTCCCCCATTACGATCACAAATGCTTCTGGAGATCCTTTCTCCCATTCTGATATTTTGCATGCTAATTCACCAATAGCAGCTTTAACAGATGCTTGAGGGGGAATATAAACTGCAACCAGAACCATAGATGAAAACTCTCTTGGAGAGTAAAATGGTCTACAATTGAGTGCAAGGTACTCTAGATCTGGAGAGCAACCTTTTCCCAGTATGTTAACATCACAGCACCAGCTAGTGTTGATGTAGAGACATACCCCACCCCCCCTTTGTTTACCTGAAGCTACACAATCACGGTCAGCTCTGTAGATAACAAAACCAGGTAGATCCAGACTACAATCAGGGATGGTCTCATTCAACCAGGTCTCAATAAAACAAAGAGCAGCTGAATTGGCCATATCAGATCTCATGTTACAAAGTAAGTTCAGTTCCTCCATTTTGTTAGATAAGGAACGGACATTAGCCAAGTGGAATGAAGGAAGAGCTGTTCTGAACCCTCTCCTCCGAAGGCGTGCCAGGACGCCTCCTCTCCTACCTCTCTTGCAGTACACCTCCACAGGTTTCACAGAAGTAATGGATTTTATGTGCTCAATTGTTGAATTAGCAATCATGCTCCAAGAAGGGGAGTCCATGAGAAATTGCGGATGATTCCAGAATAATAAATCGTCCCTTGAAATCATAAGAGTAGGTTTACAGAGTGCAGTGGCCATGATTACACTCAGCTTGTAGCTATAAAGACTGAACAGTCACAGCTTAGCAAAGTTAAATGTACAACTTTCCATAAAGGGTGCTTCCAGCACTGCTGGGGGGGAGGGCATGGGTGCAACAAGACAGGGACATCAGGGGACATGCCAACAGTCAGTCCAAACCTGCCCAGCTCACCCCTTCAGCTCCACCTGGACCACAAGATCTCCAGAACATCTCCAGCACCGCACACTCCACCAGCTTTCCTATCCCGGGATCATCTGCATTCTGGAAATGGGTACAAGTTGTAGGAAAGTTGGCAGGCAGCTAGCAGCTTCACTCTCCCCCAGCTGAAACCAGGCACGGAGCTCCACAAGGACAGAAATACACCGGTCCCAGCTGGTCGCAGTCTCCACACTACTCCCAGCTCTGCCGAATCCTGTAGCCCTACAGCTCCACGTGGACCACAAGATCTCCAGAACAACTCCAGCACCGCACACTCCACCAGCTTTCCTATCCCGGGATCATCTGCATTCTGGAATTGGTTACAAGTTGTAGGAAAGTTGGCAGGCAGCCAGCAGCTTCACTCTCTCCCAGCTGAATCCAGGCACAGAGCTTCACGAGGACAGAAAGACACCAGTCCCAGCTGATCGCAGTCTCCACACTACTCCCAGCTCTGCCGAATCCTGTAGCTACGCAATGGTGAGTGCTCCAAAGGGAGAATTAACAATTAAACG
The DNA here is from genome assembly GCF_039654945.1 of Dendrobates tinctorius. Classification (NCBI taxonomy): domain Eukaryota; kingdom Metazoa; phylum Chordata; class Amphibia; order Anura; family Dendrobatidae; genus Dendrobates; species Dendrobates tinctorius. The sequence goes on along the minus strand of NW_027361680.1, from coordinate 2,846,740 downwards.
GGGTAAAAAACTAAAAAAACTCAGGAGCCTCATGCCAGAGCAGCCATCTCCTCGGCGCTCCTCCTCCTCCTGTATTTGTTTTGAAGAACATACAGATATTGCGTTTCATTCAGATATCTGACAGTTGCTGTTTTGTTACAGTGTTCTGTCCCCACTTATGGCGAATTTAGGTCTGGCTGATTAATAGTGGCTGGGAGAGTTCCTAACTCCGTTTCCTCGATGCAGGACCGATACTGTTCAACGTCTGGAGAGATGTTACATACCAGGGATTGTGCAATCCAGACTTGTTTATTTGGAAATCTGGATATATAGCGTATGATCGGTAATACAGTAACTTCTTCAGGAATGCAGGTGTAAACAACGGGAGTAATAGCAAGTTGCAGCAAAGTGTGGCAGCAAATGTGTGGTAGAGTACAGCAAAGTGGTTGAAAACAGATGCCTTCCTCAGCTCGGTTCAAGGGTGTCTCTCCTGCAGAAAGTGAAACTAGAATGAAATGGCTGCTAGGAGGAAAAGGTGACTCTTGAACCGGAAGTGGAAAGCACACCCATAAGAATTCATTAATTGCAGACTGCCATACAGAAAAAGGCCATTAGGTGTCAGCAGAGTAACATGTAAGAATCTTACTATACAGTACATAGCAAGCTGCAAAGCATAACTTAAATGCCCAGAAAACCAAAACAAACAGAACAGCACACTCCCCGTCTGAAATTTCAGAAGGGATTTCACTATAATAGTGCTTTTGAAACAAAATCCAACAAACTAGAAATGAACAAAAACATGCATGCAATAATAATAACTGCAAATGAGATAGATGAATGTCTTTAAATCAGTTCTTGAGACAATCCAAAAGATGCACATCTTCAGATCAGAGAAGCTGCACTAGGCCAAACTATCTCTGACCTAACTGCAGTCAAAGGTCAAAGTACTAGTGTGGTGTTTTGTTCATCATTCATCCTACCGGAATGTCCTCGATCAGTAGTATCAATACGAGCTTGTGGATTGGCCTCTGAAATGTCATAGGCTCACCTTTCCTAAGGACCTTCAGCTCCATCTTCTGGACCTTTCCATCCTGGCTAGGGAAAGCCTTTGTAACAATTCTCATAGGCCACTTGATCCTATGAACTTGTTGTTCAATCATTAATACATCTCCTTCTTTCAAGTTCGGTTTACTATGTTGCCATTTTCTTCTTCCTTGCAGAACCACAAGATACTCCTTTCTCCACCGGTTCCAGAAGTATTCAGTGAGGCACTCTATGTGTTTCCACTGCTTCTGGTAGGCATTTGCGTGAGTAAACTTTCCACTGACTGTTAGCGGGTTCCCGATCTTTTGAGTAAGAAGAGCAGCTGGCGTAAGAATGGTCGGCATTTTGGGATCCATTGATACTGGGACAAGGGGTCTTGAGTTGATTATGGCAGAAACTTCAGCCAGAAGAGTAACCAAGGTCTCATGCATAAGTCTTGAAGAGTTTATGTCCAGAAGCATAGAGTTCAAGATGTTGTGTGAGATCCCGATCATCCTTTCCCAGGAACCTACCATGTGAGAAATATGCGGAGGATTGAAGATCCAGGTGCAACCTCTTTCTGTCAGTTGATCTTGAATTGACTTGACGTCAATATTCAGTAAATCAGGTCGAGGTTTTGCTTCAATGCTTGTTCGAGTATTTTTACTTCGGCTAGTGCGATTTCTTCCTCCATTTCTGTTTGAAGAATCTTTGCCTGAGTCTCTGCTTTTTTGGCTTCTGCCTCTGCTCTTTTGGCTTATGCCTCTGCTTCTGCTTTCTTGGCTTCTACTTCAGCTTTCTTTTCTGTGAAGGAACATCTTAGTTTGGATCACTCTGCATTTAAACGGGCCTCTAGAATTCTGTTGCTGACAGCAGAAGTTCTTGAGCAAAATGATTTGTATGACCGAACAGAGTGTTTGGCCAAGCCTGACCTGTGTGATCTAGTTTCTGGCAGATGAGCAACACGGTGCTCCGCTTCATCTTTGGCGTCTTGCACGCCAGCGTCCCTTTCTCTGTCTATGGAATCTGCTTTGCTTAACTCTGATAAGGCTTCGTCGATATTAGAGTCTTTTAGGAAGGCAATGTACCTTGTGGACAGTCTCTTGTATCTACCGTGGGCCGTGTCTAGCCATCTTATAGTGTCATGTAAACTCACTGCATCATCTTTGCGGTGTTGGACGCTTGACATGAGGGAGGCGACTTGTTCCCATAGGTCATCCAGGTTGTCATTGCACTCGTCCCTTGTGGAATGGTAATTCTCATGGGCCTATTGTGTTGGCTTGAGGGCGTGTAATTTTCGTGCGTCTTGGGCTGTTGTGTGAGTTCGCTCTGCTTCCAGTGCTGCATGATGTTCAGGGTCAGGCTGCGCCTGCTGAACTTCGGCGCTGAGGAGCTGTGGAGCTACGCAGGATGTTCATCAGCCATTTTGTGGTATTATATACAGAGAGTCTCTATGCGCAATGCAGTCTGAGGTGACGCTGCAGGATATTTCTAGTGGTGCAGGGCTGCAGTACGTGAGCAGGAAGAGTGCGGGGACGGGGTAGGGATATTCTGGCTGGGACTCAAGGCAGCTTTCAACTGTTCTGTCCCCACATGAGGCAAATGGAGATGTGGTTGATTAATAAGTGCTGGGAGAGTTCCTACATCCATTTTGTCAATGCAGAGCAGACAGGACCGATGCTGTTCAGCATCCGGACAGATGATGCACACCAGGGTATGTATAATCCAGACTTGTTTATTTGGAAATCTGGACATACAGTGTATGATCGGTAATACAGTAACTCCTCCAGGAATGCAGGTGTAAACAACGAGAGTAATAGCAAGTTGCAGCAAAGTGTGCAGCAAATGTGTGGTAGAGTACAGCAAAGTGGTTGAAAACAGATGCCTTCCTCAGCTTGGTTCAAGGGTGTCTCTCCCACAGAAAGTGAAACTAGATTGAAATGGCTGCTAGGAGGAAAAGGTGACCCATGAACCGGAAGTGGAAGGCACGCCCTTAAGAATTAATTAATTAAGGACTGCCATATAGAAAAAGGCCAATAGGTCGCAGCAGACTAACATGCAAGAATGTTACTATACATAGCAAGCTGCAAATCACAACTTAAATGCCCAGAAAACCAAAACCAACAGAACAGCACATACAGCATATGTAGGTTAATTATGTTAATGCTCCTACATAGGCGCGCGCGTGTGTGTCTTTATTTAACTCTTTATGTACTGTTTCATTAAAGAGGGTATCATCCAAAATGGACGACTTCATAATGGCCGCCATGGTCACCACCCATCTTGAAAAGTTTTCCCCCTCCCATATACTAATGTGCCACAAACACGAAGTTGATATCACCAGCCATTCCCAATTTATGTAGGTGTATCCATATAAATGGCCCACCCTGTACAATTTCTCCTGAATACGCCGATACCTCTTATGTTGGTGTAAACCACTGTTTGGGTGCAGAGCTTGGAAGGAAAGGAGCGTCATTTGACTTTTTCAATGTAGAATTGGCTGGAATTGAGATCAGACGCTATGTTGCGTTTGGAGAGCCCCTGATGTGCCTAAACAGTAAAAACCTCCCACAAGTGGCACCATTTTGGAAACTAGACACCCCCAAAGAACTTATCTAGATGTGTGATGAGCACTTTGAACCCCCAAGTGCTTCACAGAAGTTTATAACGTAGACCCGTGAAAATAAAAAATCATATTTTTTCCACAAAAATGATACTTTCGCCCTTAAATTTTTATTTTCCCAAGGGTAACAGGAGAAATTATACCCACAAAGATGTTGTGCAATTTGTCCTAAGTACGCCGACACCCTATATGTGGAGATAAACCACTGTTTGGACACACGGTGTAGCTCGGAAGTGAAGGAGCACCATTTACCTTTTTCAACGCAGAATTGGCTGGAATTGAGAATGGGCGTCATGTCGCATTTGGAGAGCCCCTGATGTGCCCAAACAGTGGAAACTCCCCCAATTCTAACTCCAACTGTTATGAACGGGTCACCGAGGAGGAAAAAAAAACAACAAGCTAAGTCTCAGAAAAACCAGAGAGGTTGGTAACTATGCAGATTGCAGATCCCTGATCTTAACCACACAACTAGCAGCAGTCGTGGAGCGTTCCTACGATGGTCCTAGGCGCCTCGTCACAACCAGAGAGATACATAAGCCTAAAGCAGGAAAAGAGGAAAACTAACTGCCCCAGAGCAGACCCCAAAGGAAAGACAGCCCACCACATGTATTGACGGTGAAGCAAGATGAAAACACAAGCAAAGGCAGGAAAATAGGCTGAGCAAATGATGGGGCCCGACTAACTAGAAAGGACAGGAAAGGAAAGCCACTGTCTGCAATCTGCCAAAAAACCATACCAAAATAATGACAAACACGTCTGATAGCAAAATTAACCCTGAAGTCACTAGACTTCTCCCACTATATCAGCACTCCTATATATTCAGAGCAAAAAGAGGCCAATCTAATAAGGGACAAAAAGGCAAATTGGCAAATACAGATAAATAGGAGTGGAAGTTCAGCATAGCCCCAGCAGGGGCAAGCTGACCACACAAAAAACTGAATTGACCAACAAGCGCAAGTGTGAACATTAGCAAAAAACAAACTTAACCTTGAGAAGACTGGAAGAGAGCTGAAGTCCAAGACCTGAGAAGCAGACTGAATCACCAGCACCAGGATAGGGCGTCGGCTGTCTTATATCCAGTCTGATACTCCAGAGATCCAATCGTTATCTTCCTCATCAGGTGGCAGATCACTACCACTTAAACCAACCTCACTACCTCCTGTCACCACCAGGGGGAGAACGGAAGAAGAACTCCCAGCTGGTGGAGCAGAAAATGAGCTCATAACATCCAACCCTAACCCCAACACACCTCTAACCCTAATCCCAACCCTAACCATCACGTCAGAGGAGAGAGAAATTAAATGGAAAATCTGCCTTTTTATGCAGTCGGCCTTATATTATTAATAACGGCAATCGCAACTCCGGGGTCGGTAAAAACCAAACCGGTAGCCGAGACCCCAGAGAAATTCCGACTCTGGGGGTCGATATACACTTTTTCCTCAGCACCGTTATAACAGCGCTGTGGTTTAAGTACCCTTAACTGCCACCTTTAAAAGGCGTATCGGCAGTCGTTAACGGGTTAAGTTGAGGGTGCCAACAATTTTGTCTGGGCCATTTTGGAGGTTTAGCGTGAAATTATGTCCAATTCGCCTGCTTATCTCTGTTTTTGGTGTTGTTCCAATACATACAAATGAAATAAACATGTGTATGACAAAAAATGTGTCCTTGCAATAATTTTCTGGGAGAAATTCTTCCTTTTCTGGCACAATTTCAAGGGTGCCAACACTGTCGGACATAACTGTAGGCCCCATTCGGTGATGTACATGCGCAGTCTCTGTTTGTAAATTTAGAAGAAGGTATTCATGATGGATAGTTAATTTGTCTTACAAAAGTCAATGAATTTTCCTCCAGCATTAGTTTTTTCACCAATTCCAAAGTTTCCAACAATGGTTCTATGGTTTCCAATGCCCACTTTGGCATTCAAGTCTCCCATGATAATGAGTAACTTTTATAGTGTCGTCTTGTCGATTTCTGACTTTTAATCTCTGAGAAATAAGCATTTATTTTGTCATCAGGCATCCAATAATATCTCTTCAATCAACCCATTAGATTAATCTGAAATCCTGCAATCCTCCAGTAAAGCTTCATTAAGTTCAGTATACTAGATGCAAGGGTGCAACAGTTTCACCAGAAGGGCAATTCCTGGAGTCATTTGATCTTATTCTGTTGGGATCTTATTCTAGTTCCCGCTGTGTGAGATTGGGTGAGTAAATTATCACTTTTATGCCAATCTATTGCTGGACTTTGTAATATTTGAAGAATGTGTAACACATTCAAGAATGCTTCAATATCTAGAGATAACTGGAGAACATACAAGAAAGATGTACCTGCAATGACCGACAGATGGAGTCAAAACTTATCTATAGTATCTGCAGGCCATACATTAAGAATTAGGAGAAGCTGAAGCCCCAAACTTCTTGCTATTAGATAAGTAAACCATCCAAGCTGGGGGACTGCCCCTATCCAACAAGAGTCAGCACCTGACTTGAGGGTGGAGTGTGCCACTGAGCAATGGTACAACAAAGAGAGCCAAGAGACCCAAGAAAAGCAATTATGAAATTGGATAATGAAAGGATACCTCCCTGGCCACAGAGAAAGAGAAAGTGAGCTTGGTTGGAAAAAAGCTGCTTCAACAGAGAGATTGGCAGGCCCTTCTTGTACGAGTGCTGTATAGGAAAGTGAAACTATCAACAGAGCTAGGGTTTACCAGTCCTAAAATCTGGAGGGTAAACCCTAGATCTAAGGGTGTGTATATAAGTGATATCACCACGTGCAGCCAGTCATATGAGATGAAAATAAGCACTCTTTGCGCAGGCGTCAGTGTTTTGTATATGTTTCCAGGTATTTATCAGCATATTATATCTTGGCTTGTACAGGTGTTATCTATGTATGCTTTACTATGTCCATTTTCTAATTGACTACCTATGTCTAATATACTAACTTGTTACAGTCACCAACCACCCAGAAGAAGCATTCGTGAAACGTGCGTCGGGGGTGTTTGGTGCGTGAGCCAATTTCAATGTGGCTGCTAAGATGTACACTATTATATTCTTACATTGATTGACTTTTTACTTCAATACAAGTTATCCGTGGCATGCTATTCTTATTTCCATTATGCATGATTACATTTTATCCTTTCTACTTGGATTGATACTTCCAGAGGTTTTTTTCACCTTCGGTTCACCCACCAATAATTGTGTCAATTGTGTACTCTTTATTGGGACAATTACCATTATGAAGTTTTTGTCTTTTAATTGTTTTTTTGCAATAAAAGTTATTTATTAATTTTATTTATTTTTCCTGTACTCCACTATATCATTATTGGCCTCTGCTATGGCATATATGAACATAAAATTACTCTTCTACTTAGTGTTTGAATCATAAATTTGTACTATCTCTCTCTCTCTCTCTCTCTCTCTATATATATATTGTTGTTATTATTATGACTATTACCATTGTGCACAGAATTTTTTTTTCTGAAAATACCTTTACATTCCGGTATATCTTCTGTCCATTGCCCCGTAGAGTTACATACTATCTTACTGGATCCATGTAACTTCCATCCTTCTGAGCAAATATATTCACACGTTGAGCCAAAGCCATTCTCACTCCATGGATGATTGCATGTAAATGATCCTTGCAGAGGAGGAATGAGTGCCTTGCATGTAACAGCTGCAATAGAAATAATTATGCTCTGAAATGAGATATGTCACAACTTACTAAAAGCTACTATAGTGTATAATTTTGCACTTGCTCTAAGCTATCAGGAATGAGTAGAAAAGCAAAATTTCAAAAGCATCTGCAATCAAAATAGTGGAAGTCACACGACAGGGTGTCTGAATTAACCCCTTAATGACCAGGGGTATTTTTGGTTTTGCACTTTCATTTCTCTCTCCCCTTCTTTCCAGAGCCATAACTTTTTTATTTTTTTGTCAATATAGCCATGGGCTTGTTTTTTACAGGACAAATTATCCTTTTGAATGACACTATTGGTTTTACCATGTCATGTACTACAAAACAGGAAAAAATTCCAAGTGCGGTGAAACTGCAAAAAAAGTGCAATCCCACACTTGTTTTTTTGCTTGGCTTTTTTGCTAGGTTCACTAAATGCTGAAAGTGACCTGCCATTATGATTCTCCAGGTCATTACGAGTTCATAGACACCAAACATGTCTGGGTTCTTTTTTATCTAAGTGGTGAAAAAAAATTCCAAAGTTTGTTAAAAAAAAAATTGTGTCATCTTCTGAGACCCGTAACGTCTCCATTTTTTGTAATGGGGTCAGGTGAGGGCTTATTTTTTGCGCACTGAGCTGACGTTTTTTAATCATACCACTTTTGATCGTGATTCCACCTGTGCCTATTGCGGGCACATGTCAGCTGTTCAAAACAGCTGACATGTCCCAGCTTTGATTCGGGCTCACCGCCGGAGCCCTCATCAAAGCGGGGGAGACGTCCAATGACAGGCTATGCCTGTCATTGGACGTTAAGGGGTTAAAAAATTAAAGTCTATTGAAGCTTTAATGTGTACACCAGGGCAAAACATAATAGTTGCATTACTACAGAAGTTAGATTAAAAGTAATAGAGTAAGGAAAAAGGATATATAATCAATAAGTCATTCCAGAAAGGGGTAAAGAAGATGTTACACTATTTAATCTTGTATCACACTGTTTTGTACCATGTATAGCACATGATCAGAACACCACCCAACAAGTACAGATGTAGTTAGCAAAATGGTAGCAACCTCAACTCTAATGTCATGGTTTGGACAGTGTTCTTGCCCTGCACTCACAGGGTTAAGTGTACGTGGCCTCTTTCTGGATCTGAGAGGGGTATTTATACTCACTCTTTACCAGGGTTCTCTGTAAGCTATACTGTTGTTCTGGCTGTGAGTCTGACCCCTGGTGTGCTTGTATACTGCATAGCTTGTTTGCTTCCCGTGAATGACCCGGTCTGTCCCCTCACTCTGTACTCCGTCTCTCATGTTGGTATTATTGTCTTTTCCTGTTCTGACCTCCTGGCTTGGCTATCGTTACTTCGTTACAGTTTGTCCCTATTGTACCGTCTATTGCCCGTTCTGGTTTCCTGATCTATTGCTACGTCCTGACTATCCATTCTGTCTAACCCATTGGTACTGTCGTGCTATCTTGTGCTTTGACCCTGGCTTGATCTGTTTTCTGTCTCTGTCTATGCCTCTTGGTAACATTGTCCTGTAGTTCCCCTTCTAGGAGTTTTCCTCAGCTCCTAGCTCTCTGGAGTTTAGACCACGCCCTCAGCAGTCACATGCTTCAGGTCCTGTGAGCCTGGAGCACGCATCGTCACCACTGCTGCCCCACTCCACAGGTATCTTTTTGCACAATTTTGTACTCAGGACACGCGCACTGGCTCAGTGAGCAAGTGCAGTGTTCCTGACATCTAACCTGCAAAGAGTGGAAAACATTGAGGGTACGTGCACACGCTGCGGATTCTGCTGCGGTTCTGCAGCGGATTTTGCCGCTGCGGATCCGCAGCAGTTTTTGCTGCGGTTTACAGTACCATTATTCCCTATGGGAATTAAAAACCGCAGTGCAGACGGTGCAGATTTTTCCGTGCGGTTTTTCTGCGGTTTTGAAACCGCAGAAAGAATTGACATACGGATTCCGCTGCGGTTTGCCATCTCCTCCATTGAGGAGATGAAAAACCGCAGGGCAAAACCGCAGAGCAATCCGCAGGTGAAACTGCAGGTCTTTTGACCTGCAGATTTACCTGCGGTTTTTACAAAATCCGCACAGCCAAATCCGCACTGCAATCCGCAGCATTTGCAAGTACCCTGAAACAATTTTATTTTATAATTTTTTTAATTAAGGGGTGACAAAGGAGGCTTTGATTTACTACTTTTTATTTTATTCAATGTGAGAGACCCTATCACAGTGATCAAAAGGAACCAATTGTAAAAATTTGCTGTTATTGCTGGGTACCAGCTGGCAAGACTAGGCAGGCTCACTGCGCATGCGGCCTCCATTTTTTTTCATGAAGATGACACAGAAGGCTGGGGGACAGAGGAGGAGGATCCGCAGATGGCAAAGGTATCTCTTCTCTGATATGCTAGATCATGTCAGATAAATACTTTTTAAATATGACTTTATTTTTGTGATCGCAGTTAATTGGTTAATAATGGTGATCATGTAATGGGGACGATAAAAACTAATGATGCTCTCCAGGGTCTCGGCTAACCCAACTAGCCCGAGACACAAGAGATTTTCCGACGCTGGGGGGCACTATACTCTTATTTCTCAGGGTAGTCAAAAAGCAGCGCTGAGGAATAAGTTCCTTTAACGGCTGCCGTTAATGTGCACACGTAGCGGAACTCTCGCGGAAGTTACCGCGAGAATTCCAAAATTCCATTCCGCTGGAAAATTGCATTTTAAATTCCCGCGATTTTCCCGCAGAAAAACTAGTGATTTGCAAGCGGAATTAGCTTGCAGAATGCTAGCATTTTCCAAGCGATCTGGAGCATCGTTTGGAGAACTGATTGACAGGTTGGTCACACTCATCAAACACAGTGTTTGACGAGTGTGACCAACTTTTTACTACTGAGGCTGCCTATGCGGCATCAGTAGTAAAAGATAAAATGTAAAAAATAATTAAAAAAAATCAAAAATATTGTCATTCTCACCTTCCGACATCCCGCGCAGCCTTCCCGTCTCTCTCCACGCTCCCGGTCCCAGTAATCCTTTGCGCGAATGACCGTGAGACGTCACGCTCCCGAGACGTCATCGCAAATGACCGCGAGACGTCACGCTCCGTCGAGATCTCGACGTCATCGCGGTAATTCTCGCAAAGGATTACTGGGACTGGAAGATGCCTGGAGCGTGGAGAGAGGCAGGAAGGCTGCGCGGGATGCCAGAAAGGTGAGAATAACAATATTTTTTATTTTAATTCTATTTTTTACAGGGATATGGTACCCAGAGCCCGGAGGACAGTCTCCTCTCCTCCGGACCGTGGGTACCATCCAAATGTTCTGCTTACGTTTCGCATGGTGGGCACATGTAGGAAGTAAGGGGAACAATGCAATCCTATGGGTGCGGGATCGCCGCGATTCCGCTAAATTAATGAGCATGCAGCGTTTTTTACCGCAAAGCGATTCTGCTGTGGAAAAAAAGCGCAGTATTGGCACAGCATTGCGGAATCCCACAGGATTGCATGGGATGCTTATTTTTCACTTTTGCGCGGCAAAATTGCGCGTTTAAAATCGCCGCGAAAATGCAAAAAAAAAACGCGACGTGTGAACTCAGCCTAAGAGTTGTATCGGTGGTCGTTAAGGGGGTTTTTGTACTTGTGGTTTAAAGAGTTGTAAAAAATATTCTTGTTCAGGTATTCAAATAATTGTTGCAGCTGTTTTTCATAATATGTGGGGCCTTTTTAATGTTGTCATACTCTCTCTCGTTTTTTTTGCCACTATCAGGTGATATCAGTGGGAAAATAAATAAAATATGTCTGTTTTTCACATTTTTTTTTTTACTTTTTTTATGAACACAAAGGACAACTGAAATAAATGTTACAATTTGTTGTCCCCTTCTGTAAGAATTATGTTTCTATACCAGACAGGTTTATTTTACCGATAAGCTAATAAGAGTGATCTGGACTGGTAGAACGTGACTGCAGAATAGCGGAAGGGTATTTTTTAGCTATGTAAAAAAAAGGCCTAATCAGTAAAGACCCAACTAGTTTTAGCTCTTTCAAACCCACAAAGAAAGTATCTGCTTTTGTTTTCTTGAATGTTATAGCTCATAAATATGAAATGGAATATAATAGTCCCTCCAATAATTTATGCAATGTTTAATCAATGTGCCATAGATGTAACTGATTATAATTAGAAATGGGCGGACCTCTGGATCTTCGGGCCCGGAGTGTTCTGCCGAACAGTTAAAAAAAGTTTGAGTTAGGGTACAAGAACAATAGGCTGGGGGGAGCAATATCCATTGCCCCTTACCAGCCTGAGAATACCAGCTTTAGCTTGGCTGGTTATCAAAAATGTGGGGGACCCCATGCCTTTTTTTAAATAATTAAAAAAAAACAGTGTGGGGACACCTCTATTTTTGATAACCAGCCTTGCTAACGCTGACAGCTGAGAGTTGCAGCCCTCAGTGTTATGATTAGGTAACCGAGTAGGATAGCAGGGAAATAGGCTAGGCAACCAGATAACCAGAGAGGTTGGCAATCTAGCGGATTGCAGACCCCTAAACTGACAACACAACTAGAATTAGCCGTGGGACGTACCTATGATGCCCTAGACCCTCGGCACAGCCAAAGAATTAACTAAGCCTAAAGAGAGAAAGGGGAAAGCTCTATTGGCCCGAGTAGAACCCCAAAGGAATAGATAGCCCCCGAACATATATAGAACAGGACAGGAAAGGGTACTGTCTGCAATCACACAAAAAAAACCCTAAGAAAAAATCCAACACGTCTGATATGCAAAAATACTGAGGCCACATGACCTCTCCCCCACTAAATCAGAACTCTGGTGTGAACTGAATGCAAAACAAAAGATACTGATATAACAGGAGATTATAAATACCAGAAAGACTGACATGAGCTGTGGCATATGGAACAGAGTCCAGCACAGGTCCCAGTAGGGAACAAGGCTGAACTCACACCAGCAAAGCAGAAATCAGAGAAAAGCAAAAAATGGATCAAATGCAAAAAGATTCAAGCAGACAAATAACTTATCTGAAAGATGCAGGACAAAGCAGGAGGCAAGCAGACTTCCAAAATGCTCAGGAAGAAAACCAAATCACCGGCAACAACTCAGGGAAGGTTGCTCACTTAAATCTCTCCAGTCTGTAACACCTGACCTCCAATCATCCGCCTCAGGAGATTGACTTCTGTCAGCCAGACCAGCTCCATTACCAACAGCAACCACCAGAGGGAGCCCAAACTCAGAAGCCAGGTCAAAAGTGTTCACAACAGTACCCCCCTTGAGGAGGGGTCACCGAACCCTCAACCAAGCCACCAGGCCGATCAGGATGGGCCCGGTGAAAGGCGCGAACCAATCTCTCAGCATGAATGTCAGAAGCAAACACCCAAGAATTATCCTCCTGACCATAACCTTTCCACTTGACCAAGTACTGGAGTCCCCGTCTAGCCAGATGAGAATCTAATACCTTCTCTACTTCATACTCCAGATTACCCTTAACCAATACAGGATCAGGGGGCGCAGCCATGGGAACTACTGGCTCCACAAACCTTTTCAATAAAGATTTATGAAAGACGTTGTGAATCTTAAACGTTTCTGGAAGAGCCAAACGGAAAGAAATGGGATAAAGGATTTCCAAAATCTTATAAGATCCAATGAACGTTGGTTTACATTTTGGAGACGCAACTTTCATAGGAGGACAACAAAACCATGTCACCCACTTTAAACCGGGGACCATTAGTCCTATGCCGGTTGGCAAACCATTGGGCCTTCTCCTGAGAGTGAGACAACTTATCCACTACTTGATCCCAAACTGTTAGGGATGGCGGAACGCACCAAATATAAATAATAGGAGGTGCGTTCGCCGCCCGGGGTCCACTGTGCGGTAGATGTAACGACCGCTGCTAGCCGATGGCAGACACGCTAGGTGGCGTAGTAGTGCACTCGGGTTATGTCACCCGAGGGGCTAGGACAGACTCTGTTTAATCACAGAGACGCCCTAGAGTAACTAAAGTATGAACGCTGGGCCTGTTTGCTTCACAGGGCTAACCAGCGGGTGGCGTCGCAGTCGCGAACGCCAGCTGGTACTGCTGATTGCAGTGCGGCGGTGCCGAGGATCCGGACACTGTCGGACGCTACTGTATGGTGCGGTAAGCAGAGTGGCGCTAGCTTGCCACTGCCTGGCGCTGACCTATGAACACACTCTGTCACCAATCATAATATCAGAGGGTAGGGATTTCAAATGAGTCAGTCACCAGACACATGCATCCATCACCATTCACACATAGCAAGATAAGTCTAGACTAGTGCATGGTCGAGCCGCCATGCAGGCTTTTTATAGTCATGCGCTTCCGGGACCTTCCAGTACCCTGGGAAGGACCAATCAGATCCGACACAGGACCTGAACATGTGACCCCTGCTCTCCACTGAGAGGTCACCTTGCGGGCATGCCCAGTAGCACGGCATGAGGACTTAGCCTCTGGAGCGGTTCCCTGCAGAGCAGGTTGCACTACCATTGCTGCACCAGAGGTGGCAGCAACATACAGGCTCACAGAACGAGTCTGAACAGGACACCTGGCTTGCCGTGATTGCTGAGCAGGTCCCTGAGCGGTCGGAGCAGGATGAGAGACCGCTGGATGTCTGGCTCTGGATTCCTGCTGTGCAGTGTCAGGAATCCGACCCCTAACATGGCCCCCCCTGAGTCTCGCTGCGCTCAAAGGCGGCAATCAGGAGTGGAGCATGGATATTCTCCACTGGCTCCCAGGTCCGAGCCTCCGGTCCATGATCCTTCCAATCCACTAAATAAATTTTTTTTACCACGGACAATCCTGCATCCCACAATGGCGTTAACCTCGAACTCGTCAGATGACAAATCTGATGACCTGGCAGATGACTTGGAGAACCAGGCCATATGAACTGGTTTGCGGAGGGACACATGGAAAACGTCCGAAATGGCTAAATGTGGAGCAAGAGCCAGGCGGTAGACCACCGAGCTAATTCGCTCGAGGACCTTGAAAGGTCCAATGTATCGCAGCGTGAACTTGGGGGACTCGACTCGCAGTTTGATATTTCGAGTAGAGAGCCACACCATGTCACCGGGGGAGACGCTTGGAGCGGGTCACCGATGTGTATCGGCAGACGCCCTCATTCTTTCTTTAGAGGCCCGAATAGCATCCTGAGTGCGATCCCAAATGTCACGAGCCTCCACTGCCCAGTCTGCCACCCTGGAGTCAGCGGAGGACACTGGCATCGGGACAGGGACGCGTGGATGTTGGCCGTAGTTCAGAAGAAAGGGCGTCTGACCAGTGGAATCAGCCACTGCATTGTTCAGGGCAAACTCAGTCCATGGTAGCAAGGATGCCCAGTCATCCTGCCTGGCAGAGACAAAATGCCGTAGGTACGTGACCAAGGTTTGGTTGGCTCTTTCAACCAAACCGTTCGTCTCGGGATGGTAAGCGGAGGACAGATTGAGCTCGATGCTGAGTATATTGCCGAGCTCCCTCCAGAACTGAGATGTGAACTGTGTACCTCGATCACTAACAATTTTGGCCGGCATACCATGTAGGCAGAATACGTGCTTTATGAACAGTGTGGCAAGACCACGAGCGGAAGGCAAGCGTGCTAGTGGCACCGAATGCACCATTTTAGAAAAATGGTCGGTGACCACCTAGATGACTGTACTGCCACTGGACTTGGGCAAACCAACCACGAAGTCCATGCCAACTATCTCCCAAGGTCTATCTGCCACTGGCAGAGGATATAATAGCCCCGCCGGCCTCTGTCTAGAGGGTCTGTTCCATGCACACGAGACGCATGCCTGCACGTATTCCTTGACATTTCGAGCCATATGCGGCCACCAGTACGACCTAGCAAGGAGCTCTGTGGTCCGCTTATTGCCAAAGTGACCACCCACTCTAGAGGCGTGTGCCCAGGCGAGAACCTCCAGCCGTAGCTGAGGTGGCACCAAGGTCTTGCCCGGTGGCACTGACTCGAGAGCAACTGGACCCACGGTAGTAAAACTCTCCGGCGGGAGAATTAGCCGAGGCTCAGCCTCCCCTTCTTCCGCAGAAACTACCAAGCGGGAGAGAGCATCTGCACGGACATTCTTCTCCCCTGAGAGATAATGCAGGGTGAAGCGGAAGCGGGAAAAGAAGAGCGACCACCTCGCCTGACGAGAGTTCAAGCGTTGGGCCGTCTGTAAGTAGACCAGATTTTTATGGTCTGTATATACCTGGAAGGGAAACCGAGCTCCCTCCAGGAGATGTCTCCACTCAGAAAAGGGCAACTTCATGGGTAGCAGCTCCCTGTCACCGATGGAGTAATTCTTTTCCGCTGGTGAGAAGGTCTTTGAGAAGAAGAAGCAGGGATGCTTCCGACCTTGAGCATCCTTCTGGAAAAGGACTGCTCCTGCACCGACGGAAGAGGTGTCTACCTCTAGGATACACGGCTTATCCACATCGGGACAATGTAAGATGGGAGCGCCAGCAAAGTGGGATTTTAAAGACGAGAAGGCCTTGGAGACCTGTTCGGTCCAAGCATTAGGGTTAGCTCCTTTCTTCGTGAGAGGAATCAAAGGAGCAACCAGTGTGGAAAAGTGAGGTATAAATTGGCGGTAATAATTGACGAACCCTAAAAAGCACTGCACCGCTTTGAGTGAATGGGGTTCCAGTCAGTCCATTACCGCTTGCAGTTTGGCCGGATCCATAGCCAACCCCTGGGCCGAGATGATGTAGCCCAGGAACGGCAAGGACTCCTGCTCAAACTGGCACTTTTCCAGCTTGGCAAAAAGGGAGTTCGCCCGTAGACGGTCGAAGACCCTGCAGACGTCTCTCCGGTGGGTGGTTAAATCAGGCGAAAAGATGAGAATGTCATCCAGATAGACCACCACCGAGGTGAGAGCATGTCGCGGAAGACGTCGTTGACGAAATCCTGGAAGACAGCAGGCGCATTGCAAAGGCCGAAGGGCATGACCAGATATTCATAGTGGCCATCTCTGGTATTAAAGGCTGTCTTCCACTCGTCTCCTTCGCGAATGCGGATCAGGTTGTATGCCCCCCGTAGATCTAGTTTCGTAAAGATCCGGGCCCCTCGCGACCTGTCAAATAGCTCAGAGATCAGCGGGAGAGGGTATCTGTTTTTGACTGTTATGGCATTGAGACCTCTGTAGTCAATGCAGGGACGTAACTCTCCGCTCTTCTTCTGTACGAAGAAGAACCCTGCGCCAGCCGGTGACACCGACTTTCTGATAAAACCCCTAGCCAGGTTCTCCCGGATATATTGAGACATAGCCTCTGTCTCAGGGAGTGATAGTGGGTACACACAGCCTGTAGGAGGTTCAGTGCCTGGCATAAGGTCTATCGGGCAATCGTATGGACGATGCAGCGGGAGCGTCTCCGCAGACTTCTTAGAGAAGACGTCTGCGTACTGATGGTAGGGCTTAGGAAACGCAGAGAGATCTGCAGGCACTTCAGTGGAAGCTACCTGAACACTGCCCCTCAGGCACCTTCCCTCACAGTCCTTGCTCCAACCCAGTATATGAGGGGAATGGCAACGAAGCCAGGGAACTCCGAGAAGCACCTGGTCGATGCCATCTGGCAAAATGAGCAGGGACAGAATCTCACGATGTGAGGGTGAGATAGAGAGACCAGATGGAGCTGTCTTGTGGGTCACCTGAGACGGTAAAGGTGCGCCGTTTACCACCCTGATGGTCAGAGGTTGTGGCAGTAACACCAGAGGGATAGCGTGTTTCTGGGCGAAGGTCGAGGACATAAAGTTCCCCTCGGCCCCGGAATCCACGGTAACCTCTGCCTCCCAGGTGGAGGACTCACTATCTAATGTGCCCCGGAATACCGGTTTGGGTGAAAAGAGTTCCATTCTGGACTGACCACCACCTATGGCCACTGGACGTGGTCGTTTTTTCGACCGCTGAGGACACGTGCTAGCCGAGTGACCAAACTGTCAGCACTGGTAACAACGTGCGGAGCTTCGCATCGGACGTGGCTTGGGGCCGGTGCGAGTCACCTCCATAGGTTCGGAGGATGAGAGCTCCTGTGCAGGATATCTCAGCGGCTCGTTGAAGGTGGGAGCCAAGTTAACCCTTCGTCTGGATTGCGCACATTCCAGCCCGCGCTCCGTAAACCGGAGATCAATGCGGGTGGAGACGGCAATCAGTTCCTCCAGACTTGTGGGAACCTCTCTGGTAGCTAGAGCATCTTTGACGTGCTCAGCTAACCCCCTCCAAAACACAGGGACTAATGCTTTGTCCGGCCACTCTAATTCGGAGGCCAGTGTCCGGAACCGGACGGCATAATGGCTAACCGAGAGCGACCCCTGTGTTAGGAATAATAATTGGAGGGAGGTATTGTGCGTGATCCGTGGTCCCAGAAAGACCTGCTTCAGGGCCGCGAGGAACTGAGCAGCGCCCTGAACCATGGGATCACCACGTTCCCACAATGGCGTAGTCCATTCTAATGCCCTGCCAGACGATAGGGAGACAATAAACCCCTCCTTAGCCCGCTCTGTAGGGAACCGTGCAGCCAGTAACTCGAGCTGAATAGAGCACTGGCTCACGAATCCCCTACAGGTGGCGCTGTCACCCGGAAACTTGTCGGGGAGTGGGAGGCGAGAAATTGTCGGCATGGGCGTGAGTGCGGGCACGCGTGAGACAGCCTCTGCAACTGTCTGAGCAGCAGCTAGCGCAGCATTCGCAGCAGAGGTGGTGCTCTCAATAGCCACCAACCTGCTCTCCAGCTGCCAAATGTAGCTCTGCAGCTGCTGCAGGTCTGCCATTGCCAGCCAGACCCTGGTGCTAGTGTAATGTTAGGGACGGCGGAACGCACCAAATATAAATAATAGGAGGTGCGTTCGCCGCCCGGGGTCCACCGTGCGGTAGATATAACGACTGCTGCTAGCCGATGGCAGACACGCTAGGTGGCGTAGTAGTGCACTTAGGGTTACGTCACCCAAGGTGCTAGGACAGACTCTGTTTAATCACAGAGACGCCCTAAAGTAACTAAAGTATGAACGCTGGGCCTGTTTGTTTCACAGGGCTGACCAGCGGGTGGCGTCGCAGCCGCAAGCGCCAACTGGCACTGCTGATTGCAGTGCGCCGGTAACTACTGCCGCTAAGCAGCGGTGCCGAGGATCCGGACACCATCGGATGCTAGTGTATGGTGCGGTAAGCACAGTGGCGCTAGCTTGCCACTACCTGGTGCTGACCTATGAACACACTCTGTCACCAATTGTAATATCAGAGTGTAGGGGTTTCAAATGAGTCAGTCACCAGACACATGCATCCATCACCATTCACACATAGCAAGATAAGTCTACACTAGCGCATGGCCGAGCCGCCATGCGGGATTTTTATAGCCATGCACTTCCGGGACCTTCCAGTACCCTGGGAAGGACCAATCAGATCCGATGCAGGACCTGAACATGTGACCCCTGCTCTCCACTGAAAGGTCACCTTGCGGGCATGCCCAGTAGCACGGCATGAGGACTTAGCCTCTGGAGTGGTTCACTGCAGAACAGGTTGCGCTACCATTGCTGCACCAGAGGTGGCAGCACCATCCAGGCTCACAGAATGAGTCTGAGCAGGACGCCTGGCTTGCTGTGATTGCTGAGCAGGTCCCTGAGCGGTCAGAGCGGGATGGGAGACCGCTGGATGTCTGGTTCTGGATTCCTGCTGTGCAGTGTCAGGAATCCGACGCCTAACACAAACATTCTCTCTACCACAGAATCAACACCTGGACAGGCTAAAGCCTCTACCTGCCCTGTAGAAAACCAAGGATGAAACCCGAAGTTGCAGAAAAAAGGAGACATCAAAGTGGCAGAACTAGTCTTATTATTTAGAGTAAATTCAGCCAAGGGCAAAAAGAGACCCATCATCTTGATCAGCAGACACAAAACATCTCAAATAGGTTTCCAAAGTCTGGTTTGCTCTTACAGTCTGCCCATTGGTCTGAGGGTGAAGCGCAGAGGAGAAGGACAACTGAATTTCCAGTTTAGAACAAAAAGCTCTCCAAAATCTGGAAACAAACTGGACTCCTCTGTCCGATACAATGTTCTCCGGAATACCGTGCAAATGAACCACCTACCGTAAAAACAAAGGCACCAACTCAGAAGAGGATGGCAACTTCGGCAGTGGTACAAGATTGACAATCTTGGAAAATCTATCACAGATCACCCAGATAACAGTCATTCTCTGAGAGACAGGGAGGTTGGAAATAAAATCCATTGATATATGGGTCCATGGTCTCCTGGGCACCAGCAGTGGCAGTAACAATCCACTTGAACGAGAACAGGGTTTGGACCGAGAATAAGTCCCACAGGACTGCACAAAATTCCTGACATCACGAGGTAAGGCCACCAAAAAGACCGACTCACCAAATCTCTGGTACCAAAAATACCAGGATGACCAGCTAACGCGGAGCAATGAATTTCAGACATTACTCTTCTCCTCCACTGGTCGGGGACATACAATTTCCCCATAGGGCTTCGTTCAGGTTTGTCCTCCTGAAATTCCTCCAGGGCAAGTCTCAAATCGGGTGAGATGGCAGAAAGAACTACACCCTCATTTAGAATGGTAGTAGGCTCGGTCACATTAAGAGAATCTGCAAAGAAACTCCTAGAAAGGGCGTCCGCCTTAACATTCTAAGTGCCCGGAAGAAAAGAGACCACAAAATTAAAATGCGTGAAAAACAAGGCCCACCTAGCCTGTCTAGGATTCAAGCATTTGGCTGATTCAAGATAAATCAAATTCTTGTGGTCGGTGAGGACCACAACTTGATGTCTAGCTCCCTCCAACCAATGTCTCCACTCTTCAAATGCCCATTTCATGGCCAACAATTCACGATTCCCCACGTCATAGTTACGTTCAGATGGGGAGAATTTTCGAGAAAAGAAGGCACAAGGATTCATCTTAGAAGTCACAGGATCTTTTTGGGACAAAACGGCTCCTGCACCAATCTCAGAAACATCTACCTCCACCTGAAATGGGAGTGAGACATCAGGTTGCCATAGAACCGGAGCAGAAATGAATCTCCACTTAAGCTCCTGAAATGCTGAGACTGCCTCTGTAGACCAATTCACCACATCAGCGCCCTTTTTGGTCAGATCAGTCAGTGGTTTAATAATACCAGAAAAATTACTTATAAATGTACTGTAGAAATTAGCAAAACCCAAAAACCTCTGGAGAGCCTTCAAAGAAGTGGGCTGAGCCCAATCATATATGGCCTGTGTCTTGGCCGGGTCCATTTCAATAGCAGACGGGGACAAAATGAATCCCAAAAATGAAATCCTCTGTACACCAAAGAGGCACTTCGATCCCTTAACATACAGTGAATTTTCCCTCAAAATCCGGACCACAGTCCGGACATGTTCCACATGAGAATCCCAATCACTGGAAAAAATCAAAATATCATCCAGATAAATGATCAAAAACGTATCCACAAAGTCTGGGAAAATATCCTTCATAAAAGATTGGAAGACAGAAGGGGCAATAGTGAGCCCAAAAGGCATCACCAGGTACTCAAAATGTCCCTCCGGAGTATTAAACGCCGTCTTCCATTCATCCCCGTGCTTGATGCGAATAAGATTATACGTCCCCCTGAGGTCAAGCTTGGTAAACCAACAGGCACTTTTAACTCTGGAAAATAAATCAGAAATCAGGGGTAATGGATACTGATATTTAACAGTGATTAAGGGAACGATAGTCAATACATGGCCTTAATGAACCATCTTTCTTGGCCACAAAAAAAAACCTAGCACCTAAAGGTGAAGAGGATGGTCTAATATGACCTTTCTCCAATGACTCCTTGATATAAGCTCGCATAGCATCATGTTCGGGTACTGATAAGGTGAAAAGCCGACCCTTGGGAAATTTACACCTGGGCAATAACTCAATTGCACAGTCATAACTCCTATGAGGAGGCAAAGACGCAGACTTACTCTCACTAAATACATCAGAAAAATCAGCCAAATAGTCAGGAACATCATGAGACTGGGGAGAGTTAGAGAAAACAGGAGTGTCACTAAGAACACATTGACAACCCCAACTAACCACAGACACAGATTTCCAATCCAGAACAGGATTATGGGTCTGCAACCAAGGAAAACCCAGTACAATAATGTCATGTAAATTATGCAACACCAAAAATTTACAATTCTCTTGGTGGTCCAGGGCTACCCGCATTATCACCTGGGTCCAAAACTGGGGTTTATTCTCCGCCAAAGGGGTAGCATCAATACCCCTTAAAGGAATAGGAGTTTGCAGGGGTACCATGGGAAAACCACAATGCTTGGCAAAGTCAAAATCCATCAGGATCGGGGCTGCTCCTGAATCAACAAAAGCCTAAAGCCCCCGTCACACACAGCGAGATCGGTCTGTGACAGCAGCTGCAGCCATTATTTCACGAACGTGCTCCCTTGTGCGAGTTCGAAGTTGGCGTGAGGTTAAGTCTATAAAGATTTTTTGACAGCCACAGGTGTCATAATATATCACCTGTGTTGTGGTACAGGTGATGTATTGTCTTATTGAGAATTGCTGAGAACCATCAGCTGAGGTGAAAGTGTTGGTTCGCATGATGTTTTTGCAGGCCACACAACTCCCACAAGGGAAGCATCCTTGTGGTGGACCCTTTGAATTAAAAGGATTTTTTACCCGCAGGGTATAGGGACTATGACAGGGTATTTAAATGGGAACCCGGGATCATTAAAGCCACGCCCCCTGAAGAAGGTTAATACATCGAAACCTACGTCGGTGTCTGTTTCTCCTGCCCTCACGATCGGAAACATGACGTGTAATTGGCTACTAATGATGTACTACTGCTGATTTAACTATTTCAGCTGTCCTGCCATGTGTTTTTACATGTTTATTGGACTTGAGTCCCACAATACGCCCCAGTGTCCGGTGCACCTCTTGTCTGTGTGATGATCCTATGTTTACTGATTCTAAATACTCTTATTGTGATTACACCCTGGGGAGCCCTGAACACTGAGGTCTAGCATTATGCCTGTTACATTTGGGATTACTTTTGTCCATATGAGACTGGCATGATTAGTTGCAGCACACATTTTTTGTCCCACATGCACTTATTGTGACGGCAGGTCACTTAAGCCTCGTTCTAGGGTATTGAGGTCACTTTAAACTACATATGTACCCTCTTTTTCACATAGTCTCCTCACATATGTAATATAAATGTCTTTTTTGCATATATTGACATTTTATGTCATATTTTATGATTAATAAAATGTGGTACTTTTGTACAGTAAACTAGCATAGACTCTATTCCTCCATTTTTTCATGATTTATCCATGAGTCGCTGCTGTAATGCAACTTTCTTTCTCTTAAGAAAAGTGGTAATTATGCCACCAACAACTAATTAATTATGGTTTGGAGATTTGTTATATTATCTTTCTGTTATTAGCGGCAGCAGGCGTAGGCTGATGGGAACAGTAGTGCCATCAGCCGATGGTAGTGACCAGAGGTAAACTTTTTACCTCCGATCACAGCTGCGGGCTCATTTGAGAGCATAGGAACCGTGGCTGGGAGACCAGCGGTAATGATTTTGCTGCCGATCAGAGGCAGTGTTTGCCGCACTGTCATGGTGAAGTCATTGTTTGGTGTCTGTGCCCGAACAGTAGGTGTTCGTTATGGGCACCGAACTTTACTATTTGGGTTCGCCCATCTCAAAATTATAACCCTTAGTAATACTGCTAAGCTATGTTTTACAAGACCTCAAAAGAATTACATTGGTTATAATCTATATATATATAATTGCCTTAAATTGTCTGTCATCCACTTCCGTCTGGATGTCCCCCGAATCCCACAATCCACCGCGCCGACCAGAAGTACGCCGACCGCTATATTGAAATACCCCAGTGATGGGTGTTCCAATATGGTGCCCGATGGTGGTACCAGGACCACCAGCGGGACACCGATGGGACCCCCGCCGCCACTGCCGGACCCGCTGCCGATGGACTCCCCCGCCGCTGCCTGCCCACTCACCTCCATCAAAGCCGGCAGGAAAGACCGCGGCTTGTGGCCTGTGCACAGGCCGCAAGTCACGGTCTTTCCTGCCAGCTGGCCGCTGCCAGGCCCCCCCACCGCTGGACCTGCCGCCACTGGACCCCCCACCGCCGCCTGTACTCACATACACGCACATGTATTCACATATACACACACACGTATTCACATACACACACACATGTATTCACATACACACACGCGTATTCACATACACACACGCATTCACATACACACACATACTCACTCACACACACACGTATTCACATACACACATGTGTACACATACACACACACGTACACACACACACGTATTCACACACATATTCACATACACACACACTCACATACACGTATTCACATACACACACACTCACATACACGTATTCACACACACACACGTACACACACACGTATTCACACACATATTCACACACACACTCACATACACATATTCACATACACACACACACATACTCACTCACACACACACATATTCACATACACACATGTGTACACATACACACACACGTACACACACACGTACACACACATATTCACACACACACTCACATACACGCATTCACACACACACACGTACACACACACGTATTCACACACATATTCACACACACACTCACATACACGTATTCACATACACACACACACATACTCACTCACACACACACATATTCACATACACACATGTGTACACATACACACACACGTACACACACACGTATTCACACACATATTCACACACACACTCACATACACGTATTCACATACACACACACACACATACTCACTCACACACACACATATTCACATACACACATGTGTACACATACACACACACGTACACACACACGTACACACACATATTCACACACATATTTACATACACACACACTCACATACACGTATTCACACACACACACGTACACACACTTCCCTCCCGATGAGATAGCATCGGGCACACCTCTAGTAATATATATTAGCATAAGTTCATTGTTAGTTTGTGAACCTGGTATTCTGACTTTCAGTCTAAGAATCCAGAAATAGATTTATGTACCTTCACACTCGGGTATATCTTCTGTCCATTGGCCAGTGGAGCTACATGCTGTTTTTTTGGGCCCCTTTATTTTCCATCCTTCTGAGCAAATAAATTCACAGGTGGAGGCAAAGCTGTTCTCAGCCCATGTATGATTGCATGCAAATGATCCATTCTCAGGAGGACTCAGCGCTTCACATGTAACAGCTGCAATAGATGTCAGCCATTAATATGTTGGTTTAATACCTATGAATTTGCTAGATACATTAGCTGTGAAAAAAGTGAGGTAAAATGGATTTTTAGATAAAATTTAAAGTGAAAACCAAATCCTGTCCGAAATATTACTGATTAAACAAGTCTAATTTAACGCCTTAGTGACAGAGTCAAATTGCTACTTAATGACCAAGCCAATTTTTACAATTCTGATGACTGTCAATCTATGAGGTAATAACTCTAGAACGCTTTAATGGATCCCACTGATTCTGAGAATGATTTTTCGTGACAAATTGTACTTCATGTTAGTGGTAACATTTCTATGAAATTACTTGCATTTATTTATGAAAAAATACAGGAATGTGGTGAAAAATTTTAAAATGTTGCAATTTTCAAGCTTTTCATTCTTATGCCCTTAAATCAGACAGATATGTTGTGCTGTTAGCTATATGGTTTAATTCCATCTATTGTGTTTGTTGTACTTTGCTGCCATCTACTGGCCATTGTTATATTATGTTCTTCATGTGTTATTACTGAATTTACCCATAATGCTTTCTTTTCTGCAACTCCTCCTATCTTTATCTCATTTCCTTCTTCTTGGTCAGTGCCAACTTGGACAACACATGATTCAGGACTGGAGAAAGGATTCTTTTGTGACCTCTAACTTCATGTTTCTAACTTGTAGTACTAACTCATACCTCATCTTCATAATCTCTGATTTCTCACCTCATCTCATCAAGGTACTGTGAATAAAACCTGTTGCATTCATCACTGCATCATCCTTCCGGACTAATCACGTATAGCTCATCAGGAATAGTAGCACAAGTTAGTGAGTCAACGCTATCTGGCATTGCTTATACAGAGAATCATGTTCACATCCCTCAGACACATCTCACCCATGTACATCGGTGGCAGAATGTATGTCACATAAAATACTTAATAAAGAATATTTCTCCATGTCTACCACAAAATTTGTTATGCAATTTCTCCTGAGTATGCTGATAGCCCATATATGGGGAAAATCTACTGTTTGGGTGTATGTCAGGGCTCACAAGGGAGGGAGCACCTTTTGACATTTTGAAAGCAACATTGGCTGGAATCAATGGTGGCGCCATGTCGCGTTTGGAGACCCCCTTATGTACCTAAACAGTGAAAGCAACCCCAATTCTAACTCCAACCCTAATTCCAACACACTCCTAACCCTTATCCCAACCCTAACCATAACCCTAACCACAAACTTAACCCTAACACACCCCTAACCCTAATCCCAACCCTAACCCTAATCCCAACCCTAATCCAAACCCTAGCCCCAACCCTAACCCTAACTTTAGCCCAACTCACTTTATCCCAACTCTAACCCTAATGGGAAAATGGAAGTAAATAAATTTTTTATGTTAATATTTTTCCCTAAGGCCGGTTTCACATTTGCGCTTTATGGCGCAGCGACGACCTGCGCACGGCCGCCGTTAAGCCCCGCCCCCTGATGGCTCCCTGCCCGCCCCTTCCGGTCATTGCCGCCTACTAGTGCACATGGATGCTTGCGATCTGCGCACCCTATCTTTAGCATAGGGTGCGCAGATCGTGCGCTGGCCGTGCGCTAGCAGGATTTTGCCGTGCGCTGCGCAGTGCGCACTTTTGAAGGTGCGCCCATGTGTGCCGAACACAGCATGTTGCATTTCGGCGCACCTTCAAAAGTGCGCAGCGCACTGCAAAATCCTGCTAGCGCACGGCCAGTGCACGATCTGCGCACCCTATGCTAAAGATAGGGTGCGCAGATCGCAAGCGTCCATGTGCGCTAGTAGGTGGCGATGACCGGAAGGGGCGGGCAGGGAGCCGGCAGGGGGCGGGGCTTAGCGGCGGCCGTGCGCAGGCCGTCGCTGCGCCATAAAGCGCAAATGTGAAACCGGCCTTAGGGGGTGATAAAGGGGGGGGTTCATTTACTATTTTTTATCACTGTTATAGGGTCTATCAGAGTGATCAAAATGAACCTATGGAAGAAATCTACTGTTACCGAGTGCCAGCAGGCAGATCTCGGTGGGTGCACTGCAAATGCGCCCGCCATTTTCTTCCCGGAAGAAGATGCCGGCAGCCATGGGACGATGCAGGAGGGTCCAAGGACATCGGGAGGTACTGAGGGGGATCAGGGGACCCTATTTCTCTCTCCTCTGATGTGCTATCACATCAGAGGAGAGAGAAATTAAATGGAAAATATGACTTTTTTTGCAGTCACCATTATACCATTAATAGCGGTGATCACAACACAATACAATCGGTAAAAAGCGACCCGAATCATGTTCTCTGGAGTATCAGCTACACCCAGTAGCCAAGACCCTGGAGAAATTCCAAATCTGGGGGGCGCTATAACCTTATTCCTCAGCGTCGTTAATTAACGGCGCTGTGGTTTAAGTACCCTTAACTGCCGCTATTAAAATGCGTATTGGTGGTCATTAAGGGGTTAAATATCTATATAATTTTTATATAAAGTTTCTTTGTACTATGTTGTAAAGATGTATTTTGCTTCTGATTTCTTGAATTTGTGCATTTTTTGTTAGACTTAGGTCATGTTCACACGTTCAGTATTTGGTCAGTATTTTACCTCATTATTTGTAAGTAAAAACCTAAAGTGGGTGATAAATACAGAAGTGGTGATGTGTTTCCGTTATAATTTTCCTCTTATTGTTCTATCCTGGTTTTGGCATATAAATACCGATATAAAATACTAATGCTGTATAAACGTGGCCTTAGAAGTTTATTCTCACCTTTGCAAATTAGCTTCTGTACATAGGACAGGTTAACAATTGACGACTGCTGGGGGCTCTGCCGCTGGTCCCCCCACCAACCCAGAGTATATGGCTTGCTATAACCCAATTGACTGGAAAGTACACCGCACTTGTCTATTTTAGGCAATCTCATAGATAATGTATGGAGCAATCTTTTTATCTTCTTTTTATTAGTAGAATTAGAGCTAAACATGCAGCTATCAGTTGGCAATGCACTTTTAACTCTTCATAGGCCACGCCTATTTTCTGCATATAGGACCAAAATATTTTTTTTTCTTTTCCTTCTTCCCATTCCAACAACCACAATTTTTTCATATTTCTGGCAAAGTAGCTGTGTGGAAGCTTGTTTTTACAGGATGAGCTATATATGTAACTTATACTTTCTTATTAAATGTTTCTGTCAGCGAATGGCTAGAAAGCCTACATTTCCACGTTGAGGATTTGATAATTTTTTGATATTATAGATTTTCTGCACCTATTAGGTAAATTAGGTTACTTGCAACTTTTTCATTTCATTTTTGACAGTATTTTATTTTACATGAGTTTTTATCAATTTTTGATGCTGCATTTTTTGTCTCTTTGTGTATATCTTGTTTTAAATAAAACTTCTTTGTTTATGATTAGGGATGAGCGATATTGCCCGATATCGTATCAGAATTCCGATTTCTGATATTGAAAAAATATCGGATATCGGAATTTCCGATTTCCAATATCAATGCAAGTCAATGGGAGAGAAAAATCGGAATTACAAAATGACCACTACAGTGCTATATAATGGATAAAATGGAGGGGAAACACCTCAGGATAATGGGGAAGGAGTTTGCAGAGGCAGAGGAGCAAAAAAATCGCTAGAAAAATGCACAGAGCGAAAGCTGTAGCAGGAAAACATCTTCTTAACAGCGGTGTTTTTTCTTTGGGTTAGGATTAGTTGGGGTAGGGTTAGGGTTTATGGTTAGTAGGGTAAGGGTTAGGGTAAGGGTTAGGGGTACAGGATAGTTAGGGTTAGGGTTAGTGATTTTACATTATTAAATTAAAACTGCCGGTGGTGGTGTCAATATGCCCTTTGACTGACATGTGTCTGCGTTCAGTTCACCTTGCTTTGCAGGGAGTTTCCAGGAGCACCACATGGAGGATCGGATACACTCCCTTTAAACCATGCTTAGTCTTCTTCTGCTGAGTATATTACTGTTATTCAGTAATTCTGCATATTGATATTCTGCTTTTGGTTCATGTACATCTGCTCCTACTGCTTCCTAAACCTCTGTCTATGGTTATCCTGCTATTGGCTGGTCGCAGAATGTCCCAAACCCAGAGGAAATACGCAGAAGTAACAGTAGCCACAGGAACTTGAGAGAAAAAGCTGGTGAGTCTGGAACCCGTATAGGCAGAAGAAATCAGCATAAGAGCCAATGGAACTAATGGACACCAGCTGACGTTACCGGAGGCCGATAACTAAGCAGGAGGTAACCTGTGCCAGAATGCACTACCAAGGACCAGCGGACGTTACTGGAACTCGGATACTAGCAATCTGAAATATAATCCTTCAAGGGTTCTCAAATAAACTCATATATTAAATCCCTAAAACGATACTTTATTGTTTAAAAACCACAAATGTGGGCTATTTGCACCTTTATGGGACACGAATTATCGCAGCATCAGGCCTCCTGATGAGCCCTGGAAGGCGAAACGCGTTGAGGCATTAACTATTTGATGGCAGGTGGCGACAAACGCAGATAAGAACCGCTGTTGCAGCTCTGCGTTCCCTATATATTTCTAACAGTGGGAGACTGTTGATGGCCTTTATAGTCATTTTTCAATCATCTTTCTGGGCTATGGCTTATTATTGAGTCAATGTAAAAGATGCCTTTCTCGGTTATGAATCTTTTGTACAAGATTTAGGCATTATTTGAACTGAGTCATCCCACTGGGTTGCCTTATGGCTGTCTGCTTTTTTGTGGGACTTTAATATGACCACCTAATGCCATGTGTGTTCTAAATTTATTTTAACCTCTTTTCTTGGGACACAGGGTCCTCTATAGAGTAGGTTTGATCTCTGTTTAGAATTAGGGGTTCCCTTGTATCGGGTAGAAGGGACCACTAGTGGCTGTAGGGTTTGTTAGGGCCCCCAGGGATAGCCATCGTGAGCGGGGGCGCCACAACGTTCCCCCCTTAGGGTGCCAACCTCCGCAGCCAGGCAGGGTACAGCTTAGTAACGAATTAGGGACTCGTAGGGGTTACCTTAGTGTGGGCTATGTTTGAACACTAATTTTCAACTTCTGTCACATTTTTTCTGGTGTGTACCACATTTGTGGTTTTTAAACAATAAAGTATCGTTTTAGGGATGGAACTCGGATACCACAAAGGAGGGACCTAAGCCATTGACTCTACTGAGAACCAGCTGACGTTACTGGAACCCAGATAAGCAGCAGAAGGTAAAAGTGCCAGTGGCTGTACTGGGCAACAGCTGACATTACTGTAGCCCGGATACCACAATGTAGTAGTAACATAAGCCAAAAGCACTGCCGAGGAGCCCAAAAACCCCCCACAAAGACGCAAGTTCAAGAGCAAAAAGACAGGAGTCCGGGGACATCTCCATCTGTCTTCTTTTCTTGGGTCTTCTGCATCTGTCTTCCTGTCTTGGGTCTTCTGCATCTGTCTTCCTGTCTTGGGTCTTCTGCATCTGTCTTTCTGTCTTGGGTCTTCTACCGGAGTAATGTTTTCTCGGCAGAAGGTGCAAGAGCCACATTTGCCCCCGCAACCTGGACACAGTCTTCTTTACTCCGCAGTCGCAGCAGGGGAGGAGGAGGGCCTACTGGCACTGTCTAGACCAGCCTTGAGTACCAGGTCCCGGAGTCCACGTAGGGGGCTCCTACACTGCCGACACCACGGATAACAGCAAACTGAGCCGGAATGATATACGGCGGGGGCGTGGAACAGTGCGGCGGACACAACCGTGTAACGGCGAGCGTTGTCGAAACACGGATTGGAGAAGGAGGTACCCGTGCCCTTGGGCACTCCCGAGAACCAGCTGGCGATGCTGGAACTCGGTATACCCCTCGGGGGAGGCACCTGTGTCCGCACTTCACTGCCAGGAAACAGCTGGCGTGGCTAGATCCCGCCTCTTGTGCTTCTTCCTATAGGTGTTTGGCATCTGTCGTCCTTTTTTTCCACTTTGGTCTAACAAGGTACAGCTGGCGTTACTGTTGCCCAGAAACACAGCATGCTGTGAAAGTGGCAGTCACGGAAATGGGCACTAGCTGGCGGTACTAGAGCCCAGAAACACGGCATGCTGTGAAATCAGCAGTCACGGAAATGGGCACTAGCTGGCGGTACTAGAGCCCATGGAAAACAGTTTGAGGTGAAAGAGTCAGTCACAGAATGAGGAGCTAGATGTTGGTAGTAGAGGCCAGAGCACTGGCATAACAGATGACGCTGTGTGCAACATAGGTACATGACAGAGCATGCATACTGCTACCAACCATGCATGTAACCTGTCTACTCTGGCCCAGGGCAGCAAAAGTCACCAGAAATCCAGGCCTGGTTCATTTTTAGGAATGTAAGCCGGTCCACATTTGCAGCGGATAGTCTGGTACGTTGGTCTGTTAGTACATTGCCAGCTGCACTAAAGACACGTTCAGAAATCACACTGACACCAGGACAAGCCAGGACCTCCAAGGCATACTGGCTAAGCTCGGGCCATGTATCCAACTTGGAGACCCAAAATTTGAAGGGGGCAGAACCATTCTGAAGCACACTGACAGGAGTGGAGAGGTATTGTGCCACCATGTCACGGTAACGTTGCCTCCTAGTGCACTGCACTGTCTGTGCTGATGGTGCCCGAACTGTTTGCGGGTTCAGAAACCGTTGGAACAGGTTGGGTATACTGAACCTGTCAGTAGCAGATGTACTGCTTCTGCTACCGGCTTCTGAACGGATTCCGCTGTGCCCAGGACGCACTGAGGTGCCTGCTAGTGCACGCGCATCACTGTTATGCGGTGGAAAAGAGTACATGAGTGAATTAACCAGTGCATCTTGGTACTCCTGCATTTTATGCGCCTGGTTCAACGGTGTAATTAGGCTTTGAAGGCTGTCCTGGTAACGTGGATCTAAGAGGGTGGCCACCCAGTAGTCATTTGTGTGGAGAATACGAGCCACGCGTGGGTCGTTTCTCAGACACTGCAGCATGAAGTCACTCATGTGCTGAAGGCTGCCAACTGGCCATGCATCGCTGTCACCAGCTGGAGGAATGTGCTCTGGCTGCTCTGCATCACCCCATCCACGCTCTATCTGGTGACTACTAGTAGAGCGCTGTGTACTTTCCTCCTCTGGCTCATCCTCATAGTTCTCCTCATCCTCCTCGCTTGCTGTGTCCTGCCTGGACCTTTGTGAGGCACCCACAGAGCTTTTTACCAACCGGGCCGATGAAGATTGCCTGGTTGGTGCAAGTGTCTCATCATACTCCTCCTCCTCCAGAGAAATCTCATCCCTTAGTCCTTTAAGTGATGATTCTATAAGGCATATAAGGGGAATAGTCAGGCTGAGTAGGGCAGCATCCGCGCTCACCATCAGAGTGGAGTCCTCGAAGCACTTCAAAATGGTGCATATGTCCTTCATGGATGCCCACTCTGTGGTTGTAAAGTGGGAGGGCTGAGATGTGTGTCGCCTACTTTGCGCCTGCTGCAGCTGCAACTCCATAATTGCAGGTTGCTGCTCACACAACCTCCGCAGCATATGCAAAGTCGAATTCCACCTGGTGGGGAGGTCAACAATGATGCAGTCCTCGGGCAGGCCCAACTGCGCTGCATGGCTGAAAGGCGCGATGCAGCCCTGCTTGAACGCTGCAAATGAGAGCACTTGTATCTGACTTTGTGCAGCAGCTCCTCAAGGTCAGGAAAGTTCCTAAGGAAACTCTGCACCACCAAGTTTAGGACATGGGCAAGGAATGGAATGTGAGTCAGACCACCTAGGCCCAGAGCCGTGACCAGGCTTCGGCCGTTGTCACACACCAACATACCTGGCTGGAGGTTGAGCGGCGCAAGCCACATGTCGCTCTGCTCCTTGAGCGTGTTCCACAGCTCGGTTGTGGTGTGGCTAACATCACCCAGATAAACCAATTTCAACACGGCCTGTTGATGTTTGGCCGATGCAGTGCTGAAATCGGTTGTTGTGGTATGTCTGGGTGCAGGCGAGTCTGACGAGGAGTATGAGGAGGAGTCAATTTGTACGGAGGAGAGGCCTGCAATCCGTGGAGTTGGCAGGACCCGCGCACTTGCACTGTCTACTTCAGTTCCAGGCTCAACTACATTTACCCAATGGGCGGTGATGGAAATGTAGCGTCCCTGGCCATGCTGACTGGTCCACGCGTCGGTGGTCAGGTGGACCTTGCTACTAACTGCATTTTGTAGCGCATGCTTAATTTTACGCTCCACATGCTGTTGCAGGGCAGGGACGGCTTGCCTGCTGAAGTAGAAGCGGCTGGGAAAGCTGTATTGTGGGATTGCAAACCCCAACATATCGATAAAGGCTGGCTTGCTCACCAGCCAGAATGGTAGCATTTCCACTGCAAGCAGTTTGGCAATGCGAGAATTCATGCCCTGTGCTCGTGGGTGGTTTGCCGAGTACGGGCGCCTTTTCTCCCACACCTGTGTGACAGATGGCGGAACACTGGATTGGGAGTGTGAGGATGCCAGCGATTGGGATGCTGATGCTGACGAAGTACAGACAGTGTGCCGCCGTACAACACTGCCTGCAGATGCACCCTGGCATACTGGTGTGGAAGCGGGAGCAGCTGTTTGCGAGCTGGAGTAAGAGGTGGCCGCTGTGGCTGAAGAGGTGGAAGGTGGGGAACCAGCTGCAGGTGGCAAATCATGTTGGGTGTGATGCTACCACTCCACAGGGTGCTGTTGTGAGTTCATTTTTCCCTTCACCAGTGAGGTCTGATGAACTCCCTCTTCTGGCGAAGGAAAGTAGTGAGGCTGATTACCAAACAGCTGAGCAGGTAGATGGTGACTGGGTCACAGGAACTGATGACTGGATATAAGGCAGCCGACGCCCTGCTGCCTTGCTGGTGATTTTCCTGCTGGATTCTTGGAGACCAGTCTGATTTCTGCTTCTCAAAGCTAAGTTTTGCTCTGCCTTTTGTACACTTTAGTTCTGGTTTTGTTTGCCTTGTTTTTTGGAGTTCAGCCATCCCCGGCCGGGGGTGAGCTGAATTCAAATTTTGTGTCTGATCTGTTGTTCTCTGGCTCTGTCTTCAGAATATACCTGAGTGCTGATATAGTCTTTTTGAAGCCTAGCGACTTCAGGGCCTGTTTCTCCTATCAGTCTGTTGGTACATTTTTGGATAGGGTTTTTGCAGATTGCAGACATCAGCTTTTCTATCCTGTCCTATTTAGTTAGCTTGGGCCCCATCATTTGCTCAACCTATCTTTCTATCTGTGTTAGTGTTTTTCATCTTGCTTCACAGTCATTATATGTTGGGGCTGCCTATTGCTTTGGGGTCTGCTCTGGGGCAGTTTAGATTTCCCCTTTCTGTCTTTAGGCTAATTTAGTGCTCCGGCTGTGATCGAGGGGTCTAGGGCACCGTAGGAACCCCCCACGGCTACTGCTAGTTGTTGTGGATAGGTTCAGGGGTCTGCAATCTGATAGCTGCCAACTTCTCTGGTTTTCTGGACTTAGCTATTATTTTTGTTTTTTCCTCCTTCGGTGACTCATCCATAACAGAATCACCAGCCATACCGCAGATCCTAGGGTACTCAATAGCAGGAAAGAATTGTAAAAAAAAAAAAAAAAGAAAGATGTATATTTTTTCCTCTATATCTCTGAGGCCTTAGAGGGAATTTTTTTTCTCTCAATGGAGATGAAGCAATTGTCTGATCGTGTGGAGCAGCTCGCTGCGGAAGTGTGGGGAATTTCCGCCTATCTTACTCATTCACATGCTGCTGAACCAAAGATCCCTACTCCTGATGTGTTTTTTGGGGATCGGTCTAAATTTTTGAATTTCAAGAATAATTGTAAATTATTTTTTGCCTTGAAGCTCTGAACCTGATGGACTTGTATTTTGCTAAACGTTGTGGATTTCCTATGACGCCTTTGCGGACGCCTATCCCTTTGAGGGGTATTGATGCTACTCCTTTTGCGAAAAATAAGCCTCAGTTTTGGACCCAGGTGGTAATGCGGGTCGCCCCAGACCATCAAGAAAATTACAGATTTTTGGTGTTGCATAATTTGCATGATACCATTGTTCTGGGGTTTCCCTGGTTGCAAATCCATAATCCAGTTTTGGATTGGAAATCTGTGCCTGTGGTGAGTTGGGGTTGTCGGTGTGCCCTTAGTGATGCTCCTGTTTTCTCCACCTCTCCCCAGTCACATGATGTTCCTGACTATTTGGCTGACTTTTATGATGTATTTAGTGAGAATGAGTCTGCGTCTTTGCCTCCTCATAGGAGTTATGACTGCTATTGAGCAGAGCCCGGGGTGTAAATTTCCCAAGGGTCGGCTTTTCAATTTATCTGTACCCGAGCACGAGGCTATGCGATCCTATATTAAGGAGTCATTGGAGAAGGGTCATATTAGACCATCCTCTTCACCCTTAGGTGCTGGGTTTTTTTTCGTGGCTAAAAAAGATGGTTCATTAAGGCCTTGTATTGACTATCGTGCCCTCAACAAAATTACTGTTAAATATCAGTATCCGTTACCCCTGATTTCTGATCTATTCTCCAGAGTTAAAGGTGCTCGCTGGTTTACCAAGCTTGACCTCAGGGGGCGTATAATCTTATTCGCATTAAGCATGGGGATGAATGGAAGATGGCGTTTAATACTCCGGAGGGACATTTTGAGTACCTGGTGATGCCTTTTGGGCTCACTAATGCCCCGTCTTCCAATCCTTCATGAACGATATTTTCCGAGACTTTGTGGATACATTTTTGATTATCTATCTGGATGATA
Organism: Dendrobates tinctorius; assembly: GCF_039654945.1. Lineage (NCBI taxonomy): Eukaryota > Metazoa > Chordata > Amphibia > Anura > Dendrobatidae > Dendrobates > Dendrobates tinctorius. The sequence continues at coordinate 2,811,424 of NW_027361680.1, read as the reverse complement.
TTTTGATCTTTTCCAAGGATTGGGACTCTCATGTGGAACATGTTCGGACTGTGTTCCGGATTTTGAGGGAGAATTCCCTGTATGTCAAGGGATCGAAATGCCTTTTTGGGGTACAGAGGATTTCATTTTTGGGATTCATTTTGTCTCCGTCAACTATTGAAATGGACCCGGCCAAGGTACAGGCCATTTATGATTGGGTTCAGCCCACTTCTTTGAAGGCCCTCCAGAAGTTTTTGGGTTTTGCTAATTTTTATCGGAAATTTATAGCTAATTTTTCTAGTATTGCCAAGCCATTGACTGATTTGACTAAGAAGGGTGCTGATGTGCTGAATTGGTCTCCGGAGGCTGTTTCTTCCTTTCAAGAGCTGAAGTGAAGATTCACTTCTGCTCCGGTTCTGCGGCAACCTGATGTCTCACTCCCGTTTCAGGTAGAGGTGGACGCCTCTGAGATTGGTGCAGGAGCTGTTTTGTCCCAAAAAGATCCTGTGACATCTAAAATGAATCCCTGTGCTTTATTTTCCCGAAAGTTCTCCCCATCCGCACGTAACTATGATGTGGGGAATCGGGAACTGTTGGCCATGAAATGGGCATTTGAGGAGTGGAGACATTGGTTGGAGGGAGATAAACACCAGGTCGTGGTCCTTACTGACCACAAGAATTTGATTTACCTGGAGTCAGCCAAACGCTTGAATCCTAGACAGGCTAGGTGGACCTTGTTGTTCACATGTTTTGATTTTGTGGTCTCTTTTCTTCCTGGCACTAAGAATGTCAAGGCAGACGCCCTCTCTAGGAGTTTCTTTGCTGATTCTCCTGTTGTGACCAAGCCTGCCACCATCTTAGGCGAGGGGGTAGTTCTTTCTGCCATCTGGCCCGATTTGAGACGTGCTCTGGAAGAGTTTCAGGAGGACAAACCTGAGCGTTGTCCCAGTGGAAAGTTGTATGTTCCTGACCAGTGGAGAAAGAGAGTGATGTCTGAAGTTCATTGCTCTGCATTGGCTGGTCATCCCAGTATTGTTGGTACTAGAGATCTGGTGAGTCAGTCTTTTTGGTGGCCCACCTTGTCTCGTGATGTCAGGAATTTTGTGCAGTCCTGTGGGACTTGCTCCCGGTCTAAACCTTGTTCTCGCTCTAGTGGGTTGTTGATGCCTTTGCCGGTGCCCAAGAGGCCATGGACCCATATTTCAATGGATTTTATCTCTGATATGCCTGTCTCTCAGAGAATGACCATTATTTGGGTGATTTGTGATAGATTCTCTAAGATGGTCCATCTTGTACCACTCCCTAAGTTGCCATCTTCCTCTGAGTTGGTGCCCTTGTTTTTGCAACAGGTAGTTCGCTTGCACGGGATTCCTGAGAACATTGTGTCTGACAGAGGAGTTCAGTTTGTGTCTAGATTTTGGAGGACTTTCTGTTCCAAGCTGGGAATTCAGTTGTCCTTCTCCTCTGCGTTTCACCCTCAGACCAACGGGCAGACGGAGAGAACAAACCAGACTTTGGAGTCGTATTTGAGATGTTTTATTTCGGCTGATCAGTATGATTGGGCTTCATTTTTGCCCTTGGCCGAATTTGTTTTAAATAATAGAGCTAGTTCTGCCACTTTGATGTCACCTTTTTTTTGTAACTTTGGGTTTCATCCTCGATTTTCTTCAGGGCAGGTGGAGCCTTCTGCCTGCCCAGATTTTGACACTGTGGTGGAGAGAATACACCAGATCTGGGACCAAGTGGTGGATAAGTTGTCTCTCTCCCAGGAAAAGGCCCAGCGGTTTTCCAACCGGCATAGGACCATTGGTCCCCAGTTTAAGGTGGGTGATATGGTTTGGTTGTCATCAAAAAATATCGCTATGAAGGTGGCTTCTCCTAAGTTTAAGCCTAGATTTATTGGACCTTACAAGATTTTGGAGATTATTAATCCGGTCTCTTTTCGGTTGGCTCTTCCTGTCACTTTTAAGATTCATAATGTGTTCCATAAGTCCTGTTGAAGAGGTTTGTTGAACCAGTAGTTCCTGGGGTGGCACCTCCTAACCCTGTATTGGTTGAAGGTAACATGGAGTATGAGGTAGAGAAGATACTGGATTCCCGTCTGGCTAGACAGAGACTCCAGTATTTGGTTAAGTGGAAGGGTTATGGTGAGGAGGATAATTCCTGGGTCTCTGCCTCTGATATTCATGCCGAAAGATTGGTGCGTGCCTTTCATCGGGCTCACCCTGATCGCCCTGGTGGCATGGATGAGGGTTCGGTGACCCCTCCTCAAGGGGGAGGTACTGTTGTGAGTTCATTTTTCCCTTCACCAGTGAGGTCTGATGAACTCCCTCTTCTGGCGAAGGAAGGTAGTGAGGCTGATTACCAAACAGCTGAGCAGGTAGATGATGACTGGGTCACAGGAACTGATGACTGGATATAAGGCAGCCGACGCCCTGCTGCCTTGCTGGTGATTTTCCTGCTGGATTCTTGGAGACCAGTCTGATTTCTGCTTCTCAAAGCTAAGTTTTGCTCTGCCTTTTGTACACTTTAGTTCTGGTTTTGTTTGCCTTGTTTTTTGGAGTTCATCCACCCTTGCCGGGGGTGAGCTGAATTCCATTTTTGTCTCTGATCTGTTGTTCTCTGTCTTCAGAATATACCTGAGTGCTGATATAGTCTTTTTGAAGCCTAGCGACTTTGGGGCCTGTTTCTCCTATCAGTATGTTGGTACATTTTTGGATAGGGTTTTTGCGGATTGCAGACAGCAGCTTTTCTATCCTGTCCTATTTAGTTAGCTTGGGCCCCATCATTTGCTCAACCTATCTTTCTAACTGTGTTAGTGTTTTTCATCTTGCTTCACAGTCATTATATGTTGGGGGCTGCCTATTGCTTTGGGGTCTGCTCTGGGGCAGTTTAGATTTTCCCTTTCTGTCTTTAGGCTAATTTAGTGCTCCGGCTGTGATCGAGGGGTCTAGGGCACCGTAGGAACCCCCCACGGCTACTGCTAGTTGTTGTGGATAGGTTCAGGGGTCTGCAATCCGATAGCTGCCAACTTCTCTGCTTTTCTGGACTTAGCTATTATTTTTGTTTTTTCCTCCTTCGGTGACTCATCCATATCAGGGTGCCTCTTCCTGACATGCATCAACATATTGGTGGTATTAAGGTTGCTGACGTTCTTCCCTCTCCGCACAGTTTGTCGACAAAGCTTGCATCTGACTACTGTAACGTTATCTGCAACTTGGTCGAAAAAGGCCCATGCACCACAACTCTTGGGCGCACCCCTTGTGTTCTTTAAAAGAGCCCTGCTCCTAACGGGTGCTGAAGTTGAGGGAGCCGACAACCAATTTTTCCCTCTTCGTCTCCCACGTGGACGGCCACGTTGCGCCACACCTGCAAGCTCTTCCCCTGAGATATCCCCACTTGCTTGCTGCCCCTCAGCATGCCATGATGGGTCAAGGACCTCGTCATCCAATACACTTTCGTCAGCAGAAACTGGCAGCTGAGTTTCATCATCATCTGCTGACTGGGGTCTGGTCACTGTGGGCACTGGCCCACCCTCCACTTCTTCCTCAGACGGACACAGTAGTTGTGCATCTGTGCACACTACCTCTTCTTCAGCTGCAGGAATGCTGTCTGGCTGGCACACAGATTCCAAGCCAACAGATTCTGAGAAGAGGATTAAGGTTGGCTCCTAGCCCTCTGAATGTCTGGGCAATTTAGTGGGCTGTGAAGAAGCAGATCGGTATTGCTCTTCAGTGGCCTGACCCGATGTGGTGGAGAGGTCCTTGGAGGATGCTGCGCTCATTGAGGTGGATTCCTCAGCTGCCATCCAACCAACAATGGTTTTTACTTGATCCTCTCTTATCAGCCTATGGCCCTGCGCTCCTAACAAGCTGCGCATAAATGATTGCTGCCGGGTGAAAGTAGGTGCTGAGTGACTTGGACCTGCTGCTTGCTCTAGATGTGCACCATGTCTAGCTGCTGATGCACCTCTTCAGCGGCCACCGTGGAGACGTCCCTTACTCCCTGCCCTCTTCATCTCTATCGATGGATTCAGAACGGCAAGAAAGTAATTATTAGGAATTAATGTGCTTATTCCTGTAGGACTGCAAACAGGACTGCAAATGGCACTGTATGATGATGGTGTGTCTGCTACACTTTATTTGAATCTAGTGTAGCCTACACAAAGAGTAACGTGTGTTTGTGGTATTGGTGTACACATTACGGTCGTATGTCACAGCGCAGTAAATGACACTGCTGTGATACCAAAAAAAAGGATTCTCCGGGACTGGGCCAGGTGCTGTGTGGCACCAGCCACAGAGGTTGTTTGGGTCCCTCACAGCACAATCCCTATATAGTGTTTAACTTTTAGGAAAAAATAGGGGAAGGGGATTTAAGGGATGAAAAGAAAAGGCAGTGAGACACACACCACACAGTGCTGCAGCAAGAGGAGCTGCAGCAGCTGCAGTGAATGTGCTCTGCACTGTCTCACTAAGCATTTCACTGAGAGCCTGCACAGCACAAAAAATGAAACTGAGTGGGGTCAGTGAGGAAAAAGACTGCTTCTGTAACACACAGGGGCTGCTACAGTCACTGAAAAACAATTTCTATCGCTATTAGATCCGAGATCTCTCCCTATCTCCAACTGCAACCTATCCCTATCTGCTTTCACAGTAGAGTGAGGCTAAAATGGCAGGCGCAGCCTTTTATACTGCCTGATCACACCATCCAGCCAATCGCAGCGCAGCCCCTAGCCAGCAAGTTTGGACGCCTCCTACCAAGCTTAGGGGAGTTACACAATGTTGTCAGCAATTCTTCAGCTCCTGATTGGCTCCACGGAGCGCTCAGAGGCTGAAGGATTATGGGATTTCCGATGTGAAAAAAATATCGGAATCGGAAATCGGAATTCCGATATTGCAAATATCGGGCCGATTTCCGATATTTCAATATCGGAAAGCTCATCCCTATTTATGATACATTCTGGTATTTGGATTTAACAAAACTTTATTGATATAGTCATGTGCAGATTACATGCATTTTTAGGGCCTTTCTGTAGCAGAAATGCACTAAAAATGCATGTGTGGTTTCTAACTGTGGGTTTTCATCTAATACAATTCTTTGGGAAAAATTGGCACATAAAACTCAGCGTACTTACAAGAGAAATTGACATGTTGCGGATTTCAGACAGGCATCGCAGGCCAGTTTATGTTGATTAAAAGTGCAGTGGGCACAAAAAATGTTTGTAGTCAGTTCACCTTTTGGGCAGAGTGTAGCAGGAGCTTCTGGAGCCACTAATGGATCAAGACAGAGCACCTATAACTGGAAGCAGGTGAGGAAGGAAAAATCGATCCAGCAAAATGAAGGCTTGTAATCATGGATATTTTAAACGTAGTATTTATTAAGCTGATTAAAAAGAAGTCCTCAGAAATATAGGCAACAGTCTAAGTCCAATATTAATGACAGTACCTATGTGTCTCAACGTTTGTCTTATTCATGGTTTCCTGTAATATCATATGCCTGGAGACTTCTTTTTTAACAGCTTATATATCTATACATATCGATACATTTTATATATCTATAATTCTATAATTACATGGATATTCTATAAAGCTTGTCCACTTTGCTGGAATTGTAAGATGCTTCATTTTTTGCACATTAAAAATATACAGCATCAAAAATGCACCAAAAGCTCATCGTGGTAACTTAAAGTGATATCAGCATGATTTTTCTAAGCAACCTACAGACACTGTTAGGTTGGAAGTGTTAAATTGATTAAAATGATAAATGGGGTGAAGAAATCTGTCTTGTGGTTCTTGTATAATCAGTGCTAGAAGTTCGCAGTTAATGATATGCCAGTGCTTCGGAGCAGGACTGTAGGCAGAGTCTTATCTTCCTGCTCTAAGCCAGAGAAACCAAGGAGAAATCTGCCTACAAGCTGCCCCAAAGCACAAACAGTCTGTCTCTATTATGAGGAACATGTTTGTGCTTCAGGGCGGCCTGTGGGCAGGTCTCTCCTTGGTTTCTCTGGTTTAGAGCCGGAAGCCTTAGAGCCTCTGCCTACAGTCCATACCGAAGCATGGACAGTTAATTAACTGACAGCTTCTAACACTGATTACACAAGAACCACAAGATGGATGTCTTCACCCCAGGTATCTTGTTAATCAGTTTAACGCCCCCCCAAGTATCTTGTTAATCAGTTTAATGCCTCCCCCCATCTGTTTTTAGATCAGATAGTTTACACGATTGTAAAACTCCATAAGAGTGGTCTGCGGCTACCAAGGCTAAAATATAATAAGAATTGTTGTCCTGAAAACTAATAATATTAGAGCTCAAAGCTGTACTGATCAATGCTGAGGCTTCAGCACGTCTCACGGGCACCTCTGCACACCACCAGGATCATGTCCCAAGGTATTTATCCCTAAACGTTCCGTCTTGACTTATGTAATTGTACACCTTGCATTGATCAGTACAGCTTTGAGCTCTAATCTGTTACCGCAGGTATCACTTTATACCTAGATTACAGGTTATTCTGCTTCTAGGACTCTATTAGATTAGCATAAGGACAATTTTCTGACTGGCCATTGTTATTAGCTATATATACATCAATTTGTACTTTGGTCGTCCTTTGATATTTGCTATTAAAATAGATAGTCGGTGTCTTTTATTATCAAGCTCATGATCTTTACTATTAATCTCCTGGTCTAGTGCGGATATGGCCTGTGCAATGCTTTTTTTTCTGTCTGGCATTATATTTACCAACTCTTTGACTATGCTAATATTTTTTAGCTGCTTTCTATCTACCTCACTTTAATACCCGTGTATTGTTTGTCTGAATTTATATATGCAATAAAATTATATAATTGATATATACCTCTCTATTTTGTGGTGGATCTACTTTTATACCATATTATTTGGTGTCATATTATATGACATTGGGAGTTACATATATTTTCTAGTTGTTTGGGTTGAGTTTTGGCCTGAGAGGTTTATCTGGTTGGCAACAGAATTTTTTAGGTTGATAAGGAATTCCAGATTCTCCCTGTCCTAACATTAAAAAATGTTGGTGGAAAAACTATCTCTCTTCCAGACACAGAGAATGCCCCCTTGTGACCATCACATTCCTTGGTATAAACAGATCCTCGGAGAGATATTAATATTGTCCCCTTATATGCTAATACATAGTTATTAGACAGAGAAGGTAGTACACATAGGTATAAATGTCAAATGGGATACTGTAAATAATAACATGCCAAACCAATTGTAAATAGTATCCCACAATAATAGAAACACCATGGACTGTAAAAAGACCAATTGTCAAAAATTCACAAAGAAGGGGAAGGAAGACAAACTTCCAAAACAACTACTGAAGGTCATATTGTAAAATTGCTTTATTGATTTACAGGGCCAGGAACAATAAAACATGCTAAAACACTGGTAACTTGTCAGAAAAACATACAATGGACCATAATTGCTGCTCATATTGTAGTAATCATGAAACATATGGAAAGGGCACAAGTAGGTAACCAATAAACTGCCATACTGCTGACCATTTAGTTAACCTAGTAGGCTACAAAGTACATATAGGCCATAACATAGAATGCACATATACCCACATAGTGACCAATAAACATCCAAAATTACCTGGTGAACGCAAGTGCAAGCAGACAAGTAGAGGGTCCAGGTGTCCGCCCCAACGCGCGTTTCGGAACACCTTCCCATGTGTATAACCTTACATTTATCATTGTTAAACTGCATCTGCCACCTTTCGGCCCAAGTTCCCAACTTATCCAGATCCATCTGTAGCAGAATACTATCTTCTCTTGTATTGACAGCTTTACATAGTTTTGTATCATCTGCAAATATTGATATTTTACTGTGTAAACCTTCTACCAGATTGCTAATAAAAATGTTGAAGAGAATAGTTCCCAACAGCGACCCCTGCGGTACCCCACTGGTCACAGCGACCCAGTTAGAGAATATACCATTTATAACCACCCTCTGCTTTCTTTCACTAAGCCAATTACTTATCCATTTACACATATTTTCCCCAGACCCAGCATTCCCAGTTTGTGCACCAACCTCTTGAGTGGCACGGTATCAAACACTTTGGAAAAATCAAGATATACCTTGTCCAATGACTCACCTTGGTCCAGTTTATAGCTTATCTCTTCATAAAAACTGATTAGATTGGTTTGACAGGAGAGGTTCCTCATAAACCCATGCTGATATGGAGTTAAACAGTTATTCTCATTGAGATAATCCAGAATAACATCCCTCAGAAACCCTTCAAATATTTTACCAACAATAGAGGTTAGACTTAGGCCTCTTTCACACTTCAGTTTTTTACAATCAGTCACAATCCGCCAGGTTTTGAAAAAAACGGATCCTCAATTTTCTTTTGAGGATCCGTTTTTTTTCCCCATTGACTTCCATTAATGGCGGATTGTGACGGATTGCCGTCCGTTGCATCCGGTTTTTTTGAGGATCCGCCAAAAGTTGCTGTTCGTCACCATCCTCAAAGATTTCAAAACGGAGCTTGCAACGTTTTTTTCTCTGGCGGATCCTCCAGACACTCATTTAACCCGAAATTCTTTCTGGGTGTCGGACAAAAAATAAATTCTCTCTCTCTCTCTCTCTCTCTCTCTCTCTCCTTCCCGGCCAGCGGTTCCTTTAAATTTCTTCATTTTCAGGATCCGTCTGAAAATGGATTCTGTGGCATCCGTTCACATCAGTTGAGAACGGATCCGCTTGTCTGACTTTTTGGCGGATTTGAACTGATGCAAAAAACTGAAGAGTGAAATAGGCCTTACTAGCCTATAATTTCCAGGTTCACTTTTAGAGTCTTTTTTGAATATTGGTACCACATTTGCTATGCGCCAGTCCTGTGGAACAGACCCCATCTTTATAGAGTCCCTAAATATAAGAAATAATGGCCTATATATTACATTACTTAGTTCTCTTAGTACTCGTGGGTGTATGCCATCCAGACTCGGAGATTTATCTATTTTAATCTTATTTAGCTGGTTTCGCACCTCTTCTTGGGTTAGATTGGTGACCCTTAATATAGGGTTTTCTATGTCTCTTGGCATTTCACCTAGCATTTCATTTTCCACCATGAATACCGTGGAGAAGAAGGTGTTTAATGTATTAGCTTTTTCCCATCATTTACAACCTTTCTTTCCTCACAATTTTTTAAGGGGTTTACACTTTCACTTATTATTCTTTTACTATTGATATAGTTGAAATACAGTTTGGGATTAGTTTTACTCTCCTTAGCAATGTGCTTCTCTGTTTTGATTTTGGCAGCTTTAATTAGTTTTTTTAGATAAAGTATTTTTCTCCCTATAGTTTTTTAGAGCTTCAACAGTGCCATCCTGCTTTAGTAGTTTAAATGCTTTCCTTTTACTGTTAATTGCCCCTCTTATTTCTTTGGTTAGCCACATTGGGTTTTTTCCTATTTCTTGTCCTTTTATTCCCACAAGGTACAAACCACTTACAGTGCCTATTTAGGCTGTTCTTAAACATTTCCCATTTATCATAGAATCATAGAATCGTAGAGTTGGAAGGGACCTCCTGGGCCATCTGGTCCAACCCCCTGCTCAAAGCAGGATTCGCTAAATCATCCCAGTCAGATGTCTGTCCAGCCTCTGTTTGAAGACTTCCATTGAAGGAGAACTCACCACTTCTCGTGGCAGCCTGTTCCACTCACTGATCACTCTAACTGTCAAAAAGTTTTTTCTAATATCTAATCTGTGTCTCCTCCCATTCAGTTTCATCCCATTGCTTCTAGTCTTTCCTTGTGCAAATGAGAATAAAGTTGATCCTTCTACAATGTGACAGCCCTTTAGATATTTGTAGACAGCTATTAAGTCTCCTCTCAGTCTTCTCTTTTGCAAACTAAACATTCCCAAATCCTGCAACCTTTCCTCATAAGACAGGGTTTGCAGACCGGTCACCATTCTGGTCGCTCTTTTCTGAACTTGCTCCAGTTTGTTGATGTCTTTTTTAAAATGTGGTGCCCAAAACTGGACACAATATTCCAGATGAGGTCTGACCAAAGAGGAGTAGAGGGAAATAATGACTTCACGTGATCTAGACTGTATGCTTCTGTTAATACATCCTAGAATTGCATTTGCCTTTTTTGCTGCTGCATCACACTGTTGACTCATATTCAGTCTGTGATCTATTAGTATACCCAAGTCTTTTTCACATGTGCTGTCACTTAGCCCTATTCCTCCCATTCTATATATGCTTTTTCCATTTTTATTGCCCAGATGTAGTACTTTGCATTTCTCCCTGTTAAAAACCATTCTGTTAGTTGCTGCCCACTTCTCCAGTTTATTGAAATCTTTTTGAATCCTCTCTCTCTCTTCTCTAGTATTAGCTATCCCTCCTAGCTTTGTGTCATCAGCAAATTTAATCAGTTTACCCTCAATTCCTTCATCTAAATCGTTGATAAAGATGTTGAACAATACAGGGCCCAGGACAGAGCCCTGTGGAACCCCACTTGAGACATTCTTCCAACTGGATGTGCAGCCATTTACGACCACTCTTTGGGTCCGATCACTAAGCCAGTTATGAATCCACCTAACAGTTGCCTTGTCCATTCCATACTTAATCATTTTTTCAATAAGGATTGTATGAGAGACTTTGTCAAATGCTTTGCTGAAGTCAAGATATACTATATCTACAGCATTTCCTTGATCCACCCAATCAGTGATACCGTCATAGAAGGAAATTAAGTTAGTCTGACATGACTTATTAGTTACAAACCCATGCTGACTCTGTTTAATCACTTCATTCTTATCCAGGTATTGACATACATGTTGTTTAATAATTTGTTCAAAGATCTTTCCTGGTATAGAAGTCAGACTCACCGGCCTATAGTTACCTGGGTCCACCTTCTTCCCCTTTTTGAAGATAGGAACAACATTTGCTCTTCTCCAGTCTTCTGGCACTTCTCCTGTTCTCCAAGAATTTTCAAAGATTATAGAGAGGGGTTCAAAAATTTCTTCTGCTATCTCCTTCAGTAGTCTGGGGTGTAATTCATCTGGACCTGGAGACTTGAATTCATTTAGGCTAGCTAAGTGTTTCCTCACTATCTTTCTGTTTATAGATATCCTGGATTCTTCTATTCCCTTAATAGGACAGTGAATAACAGTTGATGTTACATTTCCTTTCTGAGAGAAAACAGATGCAAAATAGGAATTTAAAAGTTCAGCCTTCTCAACTTCCTGTCTTACCATTTCATCATTTTCATCCTGTAAAAATCCTATAGCATCTTTGACTTTTCTTTTACTTTTGACATATCCCCAAAATCCTTTATTATTGCTTTTGACATCTCTTGCAAGCCTCAATTCATTTTCAGCTTTAGTTAATCTGATTTGTGCCCTGCAGGTTCTGCAGACAGCATTATATTCTTCTTTAGATATGCCTCCCTCTTTCCATTTTATAAACATTTTTTTCTTCCTTTTTAGCATGTGCTTAAGTTCTGTGTTCATCCATCCTGGTTTCCTTAACTGCTTCCTATTCTTCCCTCTTTTCGGAATTGTTAACAACTGTGCTTTGAGAATTTCATTTTTCAAGATTTCCCATCCTTCCTGGACATTTTTGTCTTTAAGGATATCCAGCCATTGGATCCCTCCAATTCTCTTTCTGAATCCCTTAAAATCTGCCTTTCTGAAATCTAACCTTGACGTCTGAGTCTTCACAGGTCTTCCGCCTCTAGTTATCCAAAATTCTAAAATGGCATGGTCGCTACCTCCTAGTGTCCCAGCCACTTTTACCTCCTCAACCATTTCCTCCCTGTTTATAAGGATTAGATCCAAGGTAGCAGTTCCTCTTGTTTTCTCCCTTACCTTTTGGAAGATAAAGTTGTCAGCAAGAGAGGATAAGAATTTCCTTGACCTGTTAGTTTTGCCTGAGAGAGATTCCCAACAAATGTCTGGATAGTTGAAATCTCCCATGACAACTATGTCATATTTTTTGGAGAACTTGGCCATTTGATGCATGAAGAGTTCATCCATATCTTCAGCTTGCACAGGCGGCCTGTAGTAAATGCCTACAATGGTGTCCTTTCCATTGTTCTGTCCTTGTATTCTTACCCAAACAGTTTCCACAGAACTCCCAGTCTCTGAAGCTTCAATCTCTGTGCAGATATACGCGTTTCTAACATACAATGCGACACCCCCTCCTCGTTTATCAAGTCTGTTTCTTGCAAATAAGTTGTATCCTTCTAGTCTTGTATTCCAATCATGTGTATTGTCCCACCAAGTTTCAGTGATTCCAATGACATCATATTTCTTTTCCTGTGTTAGTAGTTCCAATTCTCCTTGTTTGTTGCCCATGCTTTGTGCATTAGTATAGAAACATTTCAGTTTGTGATTGGTTTCTCTTTCTCCAATATTTTTATTAATTAGATTCTTTCGTCTTTGTTCTTCTTTTCCACTTCTAATAGCAGAGTTCTCAATAGCATTTGTCAGGTGTATGGCTTTTTCTGGTCTTTTGCTTCCCTTCCCATGTTGTTCTAGTTTAAAGCTCTCCTTACAAGTGTAGCAAGGCGACTTCCAAATACATGCTTTCCAGTCTTCGTAAGATGCACCCCATCTCTAGCAAGTAGTCCATCGTATAAGTAGTTCACTCCGTGATCCAGAAATCCAAATCGTTGCTGACGGCACCATCGACGTAGCCAGTTGTTCACCTGCAGAATCTTATTCCACCTCCTTGTTCCATGGCCATCCACTGGGAGGATGGAAGAGAAGACCACCTGCGCTCCCAGTTCTTTCACTTTCTTGCCTAAGTCTTCAAAGTCTCTGCAGATGGTTTCCAGGTCGTTTCTTGCAGTGTCATTTGTCCCCACATGTAGTAGCAGGAATGGGTAGTCATCTGTAGGTCTGAAGAGTCCTGATATCCTGTCAGACACATCTTTAATTTTATTATCTATATTCTTATTTCTGAGGACATTTTCCCAGTCAACCAGATTAAGGACATCTCTAAGCTGGTCAAACTTTGCCTTCCTAAAGTTCAGTGTTTTTGTGACTCCCTGACATGTCCCCCTAGCGAAAGACAAGTGAAACTGTACAATATTGTGGTCGCTCTTTCCTAGATGCCCGATGACCTGCAGATTTGTTATTCTGTCAGGTCTATTAGATACTACTAGGTCTAAAAGTGCTGCTCCTCTGGTTGGATTCTGCACCAATTGTGAAAGATAATTTTTCTTGGTTATTAGCAGAAACCTGTTGCCTTTATTGGTTTCACAGGTCTCTGTTTCCCAGTTAATATCCGGGTAGTTAAAGTCCCCCATAACAAGGATCTCATTATAGGTTGCAGCTTCATATATCTGCCTTAGTAGTAGACTTTCCATGATTTCTGTTATATTTGGGGGTTTGTAACAGACGCTGATGAGAATTTTGTTACTATTTTTTCCTTCATGTATTTCAACGCATATGGACTCAACATCCTCATTCCCTTCGCCAATATCCTCCCTTAACCCCTTAAGCCCCAAGGGTGGTTTGCACATTCATGACCAGGCCAATTTTTACAATTCTGACCACTGTCCTTTTATGAGGTTATAACTCTAAAACGCTTCCATGGATCCCGGTGATTCTGACATTGTTTTCTCGTGACATATTGTACTTCATGATAGTGGTAAAATTTCATTCATATAACTTGCGTTTATTTGTGAAAAGAACGGAAATTTGGTGAAAATTTCGCAATTTTCCAAATTTGAATTGATACGGCACACAAAAAACTTAATAAATAATATTTCCCACATGTTTACTTTACATCAGCACAATTTTGGAAGCAAAATTTTTTTTTGTTAGGAAGTTATAAGGGTTAAAAATTGACCAGCGATTTCTCATTTTTGCAACACCATTTTATTTTTACGGACCACATCACATTTGAAGCCACTTTGAGGGGTCTATATGACAGAAAATACCCAAAAGTGACACCATTCTAAAAACTGCACCCCTTAAGGTGCTCAAAACCACATTCAAGAAGTTTATTAACCCTTTAGATGCGTCACAGGAATTTTTTGAATATTTAAAAAAATGAACATTTAACTTTTTTTCACAAAAAAAATACTTCAGGTTCAATTTTTTTTATTTTACCAAGGGTAACAGGAGAAATTGGACTGCAAAAGTTATTGCGCAATTTGTCCTGAGTACGCTGATACCTGATATGTGGGGGGAACCACTGTTTCGGCGCATGGCAGAGCTCAGAAGGGAAGGAGCGCAGTTTGACTTTTTCAATGCAAAATAGACTGAAATTCAGATCGGACGCCATGTCACGTTTGGAGAGCCCCTGATGTACCTAAACAGTGGAAACCCCCCACAAGTGACCCCATTTTGGAAACTAGACCCCCCAAGGAACTTATCTAGATATGTGGTGAGAACTTTGAACCCACAAGGGCTTCACAGAAGTTTATAACGTACAGCAGTACAATTAAAAAATCAGATTTGTTCCACAAAAATGATCTTTTCACCCCCAATTTTTATTTTTCCAAGGGTAACAGGACCCTAAAAGTTATTGTGCAATTTGTCCTGAGTACGCTGATACCCCATATGTGGGTGTAAATGACTATTTGGGCGCATGGCAGAGCTCGGAAGGGAAGCAGCGCCATTTGACGTTTTTGGCTGGAATTGAGATTGGACACCATGTCGAGATTGGAAAACCCCTGATGTACCAAAACAGTGGAAACCCCCCACAAATGACACCATTTTGGAAACTAGACCCCCACGTAACTTATCTAGATGTGTGGTGAGCACTTTGAACCCCCAAGTGCTTCACAGAAGTTTATAACGCCTGGGCGTGAAAATAAAAAAATCATTTTTTTCCACAAAAATGATATTTTTGCCCCCAATTTTTTATTTTCCTAAGGGTAACAGGAGAAATTGGACCCCAAAAGTTGTTTTGCAATTTGTCCTGAGTATGCTGATACCCTATATGTGGGTGTAAAACACTGTTTGGGGGAATGGCAGAGCTTGGAAGGTAAGGAGCACCATGTGACTTTTTCAATGCAAAATTGGCTGGAATTGAGATCAGACGCCATGTTGCATTTGGAGAGCACCTGATGTGCCCAAACAGTGGAAACCCCCCAATTATAACTCCAACCCTAACCCTAATCTCAGCCCTAACCCTAGCCCTAAACCTAGCCCTAACCCTAACCCTAGCCCTAACCCTAACCCTAATGGGAAAATGGAAATAAATAAATTTTTTTTATTTTATTATTTTTCCCTAACTAAGGGGGTAATAAAGGGGGGTTTGATTTACTATTTATAGCGGTTTTTATGTTTGGCAGCTGTCGCACGCTAAAAGACGCTTTTTATTGTAAAAATAGTTTTTCCATCACCACATATTGAGAGCTATAATTTTTCCGTATTTTGACCCACCGAGTCATGTGAGGTCTTATTTTTTGCGGGATGAATTGACGTTTTTATTGGTACCATTTTCGGGCACGTGACATTTTTTGATCGCTTTTTATTCCGATTTTTGGGACGCAGAATGAACTAAAACCAGCGTTTCATGAATTTCTTTTGGGGGGGTGCGTTTACACCATTTCGCGTGTAGTAAAATTGATAAAGCGCTTTTATTCTTCAGGTCAGTACGGTTACAGTGATACCTCATTTTTTTATGTTTTGTCAGTTTTATGCAATGAAAACTATTTTATATAAAAAATAATTATTTTTGCATTGTTTTATTCTGTGAGCTATAACTTTTTTATTTTTTTGCGGATGACCCTGTATCACGGCTCGTTTTTTGCGGGACAAGCTGACGTTTTCAGCGGTACCATGGATATTTATATGCGTCTTTTTGATCGCGCGTTATTGCACTTTTTGCTAGGTGGTATGATAATAAATCATTATTTTTTGCTTCATTTTTTATTTTTTAAGGGGTTCATTAAAGGGGTTAACTAATGGGACAGTTTTATAGCGCGGGTCGTTATGGACGCAGCGATACCAAATATGTGTACTTTTATTGTTTTTGTTTTTTTTATTTTCAAAAAAAGAATTTATTGGGGAATATTGTTTTTTTTTTTACTAATTTATTTAGCAATTTTTTTTAATTATTTTTACACTTTTTTTTTTTTTTTACTTTATTACATTGTCCCAGGTGGGACATCACTGTCCTGTGACAGATTGCTGATCTGTCACATCACAGATCACTGTGACAGATCAGCGATCTGTCACAGGCACTGCTGCAGACTTCCTCATGCCTGCGCTTTGCACATTGTGCCGGGTGTCAGCTGTGATAATCAGCTGACACCCGGCCTCGATCAGCGGCGCTCACCACGTGGGCGCCGCTGATCGCTATGACGTACTATCCCGTCCCTGGGAATTAAGTCCCAGGGCACATGGACGGGATAGTACGTCTGATGGCAGTAAGGGGTTAAAGTGGACTTTAGACAAGACTTTACATAAAGACAAACCCCTCCTCCTCTCCGATTTTTACGATCCTTTCTAAACAGACTGTATCCCTGTAAGTTAAATGCCCAGTCAAAGCTTTCATCCAACCATGTCTCGGTTATTCCCACTATGTCATAGTTACCTGTAGCTATTTCTGTTTCTAGTTCTTCCATCTTGTTTGTCAGGCTTCTGACATTTGTGAGCATGCAGCTTAGAGGATTTTGTTTTGTTCCAATCTCCTGTTTTAGAAATTTTCTTACCTCCCTTCTGAGTACAGTATGTTGCATCGTGTCTTCTTTGCTGCACCTCATATCCATCATCAGTATATTTTCTGGCTTCATGTTCAAGTCTAATGTTTTTCTTTCTGTCCCATCTTGCTCTAGTTTAACACCCTCCTGATGAGTGTAGCAAGTCTTCTGGCGAATGTGTGTTTCTCAGGTTTGTTGAGGTGTAGTCCGTCTCTGGTGAGAAGTCCGTCATACAGGTCATTCACACTGTGGTTCAGGAATCCAAATTCTTGTTGACTTCACCATCATTTTAGCCTGTTGTTCTCATCAAGGATCCTGTTAAATCTCCTGGTGCCATGCCCCTCTACTGGAAGGACAGAAGAAAAAACTACCTGTGCATCCAGTTCCTTTACTTTCTTCCCCAACTCTTCAAAGTCCTTGAAGATTCTCTGTAGGTCCTTCCTTGCCATGTTATTGGTGCCAACATGTATCAGAAGAAATGGGTGGACATCTTTGGAACTGATGAGCTTTGGTATACTATCAGTCACATCCTTGATCTTCGCACCTGGGAGACAGCATACTTCTCTTGCAGTTATGTTCAGTCTGCAGATGGCTGCTTCTGTGGCTCTCAGTAGTGAGTCTCCCACCACTACCACTCTTCTTTGCTTATTGGCTGTACTTTTTGTTGTCACTTCTGGTTGTTGCTTTGTGCCCTTTTCTTCTTTGCTTGCTAGTAGTGCCTCATCCTTAGATGTGCCATCTTCGTCCAATAGTTAATAGTTAATATATAACTATTTCTCACGGTGCTTGCGGTGATCTTGTTAAGGTCACTGCAGTTCATTGGGCCGCTTACAATGAGCGGCCCATGGGAACCACCGCTTCAGTGACCTGCAGTAACCCCAATGTTGTCGCTACAGGTCACTGAATCAGCACTCTGACGCTCAGCTCAGTGTCTCCTGGATGCTGGGTTGAATGGTTGCATCATGCCACTGTTCAGCAAGGCATCCAGATGAAGCAGAGATGGATTATGGTGTGGGACAAATGGATTATCATCAGACAGAGAGGAATATGGGTTTTATTTTTAATTTTACACTAATAAATAGGTAAAAAAAGGTGAGGAGTGTTTATTTCAAATAAAGGAGTCTGTGTCTTTCTTTCAATTAAAGGATTTTATTCTGACTGTATTCAAACACTTATTTCTCACTGCAAAATGCAAATACATTTATATAATTTATAAAATGTGATTTTCTGTATTTGTCAGTTGGCAAACTTACAAAATCAGCAAGGGATCAAATAATTATTTGCTTCACTGTATGAAACCAGAGCAGTGCAAACAGGCGGTCGGTTATATAGCAAATAATGCTTCCAGCAGGCTTTGCAGCACCACACAGTCTTCCACATGGTCCAGTCTCACCAGACTAAGTTTGGATCACTTAATCCTCACCCTAATTATTAATCCTCTCACCATCCCAGGAGACTAGTGATTCCACATTAGGACACTACGAGGAGCTCTTTACAACGTGATTTCTTGATTGTGGCCTCTCATTCTGCATACTTCAAGTGGGACAGAAGGACATGCTGTTTAGCAATGCACAAACTTTAGGGCAGCCATGGCCACAAGAACATGATGGTGGAGAATGGCAAATTTGGATAAGAAGGAAAATGATGAGACACAGATGTCACTAAGTCTTGTTAAGTCATGAAGTCAGCAAGATCAGGGTGCTGTGTTGGAACATGAAATGCTGGATGACAAAGTCACCAACTCAGCCTGGAAAGCTGGCATGCAGAGCAAGGCCAGCAACGCTGAGGGGGAGAGGTTGTCAGCACTGAAACAGACAGGAAGAGGCAGTAGGGTTATCAGTGGGACAAGGCGGCAAATTGTTCCACAGAGCACCATCACTCGTGCATTTCTCCATCAAAGAGTTAGGTGTTCCCAAGTCTAGGACTTTTTTAAAGAGACTAACAAAATGGCCATTTGTAATTGTGACATGCCAAGATTAGCATGGGCATGACCACTAAGAACCTAACCACCAGCAACATGATCAGACACATGTCATCTAAGCACCTACCTTGGTGGGCTGAACACCTGGGTCCATGATTGGTGCCATTAGGTGACACCACTGCCTCTTCCCCTGTGCTAGGTACTTCCCAATCCCCTGTTCAAGACACTGGCACAAATGCCTCCTGCCCTGCACCTATCATTGCACAATCTGGCTTACCATTATCAGGCACTTCCAAATCCTTTGTCCCAGCACAGTTTTCAGCTGTACCTACCCCATGTCTTGGAATGAAAAAGAAAGTAATAGGAAATAGTTCAGGACTAGAATACTCATCCATACAGTATTATGTGCTTTCTGTCACATTTTGGTGGTTTATAACAGTAGAAAAGAGTTTGAACATTTTGCTTGTTTCTTCACATTTCTTACCCATACACTAGAATTCTCCCGGTAATCTGTGATGAGCTGAATTCAGTGACCGGCGGCCATCTTTCCGGCGTCCATGCTCCCCGAGGCCACCGCAACATGGCGGCAGCCAGCAAGGGAAGTGCGGAATCCTCCGGGCTGCGAACAAATGCTGGCGGAGCCGCCGCCCCTGCACCGGAGCACAGCCCGCTGCCACCACCGCACCGCAGAGCGCCGCCCGCTGCCACCACCGCAGAGCCCACCTGGCCCAGCACAGCTGCCCCTGCCTCAGCATAGCTGCCCCAGCACTGCTGCCCCTGCCCCAGCACAGCTGCCCCTGCCCCAGCACAGCTGTCCCAGCACAGCTGCCCCTGCCCCAGCACAGCAGCCCCTGCCTCAGCACAGCTGCCCCAGCCCCAGCACCGCTGCCCCTGCCCCAGCACAGCTGCCCCTACCCCAGCGCAGCTGCCCCAGCACAGAGCCACCACCGCACGAGCCTGGACCACTGAATGACCCCTGTGACTACTTCTCCACCTGTGCCGGATCCCTTCCCAGGTAAGCTGAATTCGGACTGTAAGACGGACCCCCATTTGACACATTATTTTTTTTTCCCCTATTTTCCTACTGAAAATTGGGGTGCGTCTTATGGTCCGGTGCGTCTTATAGTCCGAAAAATACGGTACATAGAAGTTTTTTAAAAAATGCAACATATATAAATATATATATCTTTTTATTTATTAGAAACCTAAATTTTATGGATTGACTCGAGTTTAAATACATGATATATTCAATTCAAATATGTTATGTGATGATTTTGTAACAGATATTTTGCACTGTATTTTAATTGTACAGATTTCCCCTGCCTAAAAAGAGATTGATCATAAATCGCTGGCATTAAAAAACTTAAATATAGCACAATATACAAACTAAACACGAGAAACCAGACTGGTGATTTATATTTTTGAATGGATGTAAGGTATATTCATTTTCAGCATGATACTTAATGATTTTGACACAGATTTTTGACATTTTATTTGAACTCTAAAAATGTTGCAAGATTAAAAAAATGTTCAGAAATCTCCTGCAAGGCAAAAGGTAGATATTGCTTGACATAACATACAAGCTGAAAACTGAAAGCCACATTGATGATTTTTTTTTATCTAAAATGGTGCGTTAAAAATTCAATACCTGTACAATTTGGTTGTGCACTGCTCCATGTCCCAGAAGAAAGACATTGACTCTTATCTTTACCATTAAGGACAAATCCATGAAAACATTCATAGTGACATGACGATTGAAAGCTAAAGTTTCCCCATGGATGGGAACAATTCATGTAACCCTGCGATCGAACTGTTAAATGTTGGCATTGTACAACTAGAAAGAGATAAAACAGAAATGCAATGGTGTATTACATATTTGGCACATTATAAATTATATCTCTAATTCTTTAATTACAACTGAGGTGAAACTACAGTTTTAATGACTATAAATCGGTTGTCCCAAATCAACAATTACTCATATGAATGAGTGGCACTTCTATATAGTCAAAGATGCATAAACAAAAATTATTTGCCACAGGAATCTAAATTTTTAGGTGCCTATGTGCAAAAATTAGAAGTGACAAAATAAGTTTGAATAAAATTTTTAATTTCAATTTTTACATGGTTAAAATAATTACACGGTTAAAAAACATGAAATGGAGTAAGGAAAAAAGGGGAGATGAAAAACACTCTCAATATATATAAATAGATAACAGCAAGGATATCAGTCATGTATAAATCCCAAAAAGATATAAAATTGCCAAAATCTAAAGTGCCGATGCTAAAGTACTGTATATATCACAGTTCTTGCACACTGTAAATGAACTCTTACCAAGATATATGTTCAGACAATGGCCTGTGATGCCTAACCAGTACCAAAGACAATTAGCTAATGTGGCAAATAAGAGAATTAATTCATATAAAGATCAAGTGCAGTATTCCTAATCAACCACATAAGGGTGCCCAACTACCATATTTAAAATGCAGACAACTATATCCATAACAATATATCCGTGAAGGTCCAGTAAGCATCCAAGAAGTGTTAATGTCATGCACATTAAAATAGCTGCTCATGTCAGAACAGATATACCTCAATGTTGTGCAGCCGCTGCTTCAAAGAGTATACGAAAGATTCCACCTTTGAGCACCAAAAGTATCACCTTTGCAACCAAATCTAATTTCACATTATGCATCGCCATTAGAAAATGTACCATATATACTCGTGTATAAGCCGACCCGTGTATAAGCCGTCCCCCTTAATTTTGCCACAAAAAACTGGGAAAACTTGTTGACTCGCGTATAAGCCTAGGGTGGAAAATGCAGCAGCTACTGGTAAATTTCAAAAATAAAAATAGATACCAATAAAAGTAAAATTAATTGAGACATCAGTAGGTTAAATGTTTTTGAATAGCCATATTGAATCAGGAGCCCCATACAATGCTCCATATAGTTCATGATGGTTCCATAAGATGCTCCTTACAAAAATATGCCCTATATAATGCTGCACAAAGGTTAATAATGGCCCCATAAGATACTCCATAGAATAATATGCGCCATATGGTGCTCCATAAAGGATATGGCCTATAAGATGCTCCATAGATTATACCCCATAAAATGTTCCATAGAATAGGCCCCATAAGATGCTACATAGGTTATGCCCCATATGCTGCCCCATAAGATGCTCCATAGAATATGCCCCCATATGCTGCCCCCATAAGATGCTCCATAGAATATTCCCCCATATGCTGCCCCCATAAGATGCTCTATTGAATATGCCCCCATATGCTGCCCCCATAGGATGCCCCACAGATTATGCCCCCATATATTGCTGCTGCCGCTGCTGCAGCTGTAAAATAAAAAAAAAGACATACTCTTCTCTTGTCCCTGGGGGCCAGGAGCCGGTGTGCTGAGCAGGCGGAGACACCAGCGTGCTATGGGGGACAGGTGTTGCCGCTGGCTCAGGACCCGGCACCTGAGATATTCACCTGTCCCGGTTCCAATGCTGCTCGCTGCTGTCTGCCTGCTGGGTCCCTCTTTCAGTGACTGTTCAGGCAGAGGGCGCGCACTGACTACGTCATCGTGCCCTCTGCTGTTTGAACACCACTGGCAGAGGGACCCGGTGGGCAGACAGCGGCAAGCAGCATTGGAACCGGGACAGGTGAATATAGCATCTACTTACCTCCCCCTGGTGCCTCTCTGCAGCCCCATTCTCCCACGGTCTCCCTTCCTTCCTTCAGCGGTCACATGGTACCGCTCATTAAAGTCATAAATATGTGCATATTCATGACTTTAATGAGCGGTAACACGTGACCGCTGAAGGAAGGAAGGGAGACCATGGGACAAGCAGGGGGGCTGCAGAAACGCACCAGGGGGGTCAGTATGATCTGACATTGCCACAAAAATATTTTCCACACTTTAGCAATGATAATGGTGGTGTATCATGAGTATTGACACATGTATGATAAGGGTAGGGGGTTTGCAGAGCTCAGACGCAGGGCGTTCTTGGAAGCACAGCATAGCAGTCATTTTTTTTTCTATCTTTATATGTGCATATTCTGGCTAGCCAATCAGGGTGCAGGAAACACCCACGATGTCCTGACACAACGGCTTGTGTCATTGGCTGCTGAAACCTCAAGTCCCTCTCCATATAAATATCTGACACTGATACAGCACAGAGAGGCTGCTCTTGACGCTGCCACTGTTTGCATCCAAATTTCAGCTATTTAGTTGGGCGGTTGCATATCAGTCAGATAGTGCATTAAGATTGGTGGAACGCACCAAATATACACCATGATAAGATGTGTTCGCAACCCAGGGTCCACCATGCGGTGATGGTGAAACCGCAGCTAGAGGACAATGGCGGAGCGAGCTGTGAGTAAGCACCGTAAACACACCGAGTTAAACGTCACTCGATGTGAACAGAGTGCAATTCACCTGACTATGTTACCCCAAAGAGCAGTGCCGATACTGAGAGCACTCTAAGCCAGGGTTCCCCAACTCCAGTCCTCAAGGCCCACCAATAGATCATGTTTTCAGGATTTCCTTAGTATTGCTCAGGTGATAATTGCTTCAAAAAAGAAAGAAAGAAAGAAAGAAAACAGAGAGAGAGAGAAAAAAGTAAACAGTGAAAGAAAGAACAGAGAGGGAAATAAAGAAGGGGAAAAAAGAACAGTGAGAAAAAAAGAAAGAGGGGAAAGAAAGAGAGAAAGAGAAAGAAAAAGGGGAAAGAAAGAGAAAGAAAGAGAGGACAGAAAAAATAACAGAAAGAGAAAGAACAGAGGGAAAGATGGGAAAGAATCAGAACAGAGAGAGAAAGAAAGAAAAGAGAAAAAGAAAGGAAGAACAGAGAGAGAAAGAACAGTGTGAAAGAAAGAACAGGGAGAAAGAGAAAGAAAAAGGGGAAAGAAAGACCAGTGAGAGAGAGAGAGAGAGAAAGAAAGAAAGGAAGAAAGAAAGAAGGAAAGAAAGAAAGAGAAAGAAAGAGAACAGGGGAAGAAAGAGAACAGAGAGAGAGAAGAACAGAGAGAAAGAAAGGAAGAACAGAGAAAAAGAAAGAAAGATGAGAGAGAAAGAAAGATTAGAGAGAGAAGGAAGGAACAGAGCAAAAGAAGGAGCAGAGAGAAAGAGAAAGAAAGAGGGGAAAGAAAGAACATAGAGATAAAGAAAGAAAGAATAGAGAGAAAGAATGAGGGGACAGTGGGGCAGACTCAAAATCGGGACTGTCCTGCTGGATCCGGGACGGTTGGGGGGAATAAATGCTCCCCACCATACACCTTGTACACACATGGCTCTGCACACCTCATACACACACGACTCCACTCCGTACACCTCGCGCACACACTGCTCCACTCAGGACACACATGGCTCCACTACGTAAACCTCGTACACATGCGGCTCTGCTCCGTAAACCTTGCACACATGCGGCCACGCTCTGTACACCTTGTACACACATTGCTCCACTCTGTAAACCTTGTACACATGCGGCTTTGCTCCGTACACCTCGTACACATGCGGCTCCACTCCATGCACACGTGGCTTCACTCTGTACACTCCGTACACACATGGCTCTGCTCCACTCCATACACACACGGCTCAGCTCTGTACACTTCGTGCACACACGGTTCCATTTTGTACACCCCGCACACACGCGACTCCGCTCCATACATACACGGCTCCAATCGGTACACCCCATACACACACGGCTCGGCTCAGCTCCGTAAACACACAGCTCAGCTCCGTACACTTGGTACACACAGGGCTCTATCTATGGATAAATCTATAGAAATATCTATGGATATATCTATGATTATATCTATGATTATATCTATGGATATATCCATGGATGTAGCCATGGATATATCCATAGATATTTCTATAGATTTATCCATAGATTTATCTATAGATATTTCCATAGATATATCCATAGATATAGCTATAGATATATAGCCATATATATTAAAAAAAATGGCATGGACTCCTGCCCAATTTTCTGCGCCAGAGGGGGAAAGCTGACGAATGGGGGCCAATATTGGTAACCTGGGAAGGGGTAATACCCATGGCCCCTTCCCAGGCCATAAATATCATCCCACAGCTGTCAACTTAGCTTTTACTGGCTATTAAAATAGGGGGACCCCCAAAAGAATGACATGGGCTGATATTCATAGCCTAAGAAGGGGCCATGGATATTGCCCCCGGGCTACAAATACCAGCCCGCAGCCACCCCAGAAATGGCGCATCTCTAAGATTCCCAATCTCGGCACTTAGCCTCTCTCTTCCCACTTCTCTAGCAGTGCGATATGGGGTAATAAAGGGTTAATGTCACCTTGCTATTGGAAGGTGACATTAAGACCAGTTAATAATGGAGAGGCGTCAATCAGACGTCTATCCATTATTAATTCTACAGTAGGAAAGTGTTAAAAAGACACAGCAAGAAAAAACAATTTTAATGAAATAAAACACGACACGGTTTTTCATAATTTTTATTGTACGCCCAGATCTTAGCAAAACCATCGATCACCTGCAAAAAAGTGAAAAAAACAAACAAACCAACCCATACTTACCTTTCTGATGCAGTCCCTCTTTAAAAACGTGTGTCCCATGACGATCTCCCCTATGGAGCAGTCACATTAGCAGATGTGACCTCTCTATAGACCTCCAATGACACACTGACTAGAGATAACGCTCCATCAGTGTGTCATCTGAGTTCACTTTATGGCAGCACTGCTGCGTGAGAAAATTCCCATGCTGTACTGCTGCCGTAAGTCACAGGTGAACTCCTGTGACCTCCTGGTGGAGTGATACAGCGTGCAGGGTTATCTCCGTCACTGTATCGCTGGAGCCCCTGATGCGGCTGCTCTCCACGGGAGATCGACGTGGGGCCTTCATTATTAACCCCTTCATGACCAAGCCTATTTTGACCTTAATGACCAGGCCATTTTTTGCAATTCTGGCCAGTGTCCCTTTATGAGGTAATAACTCAGGAACGCTTCAACGGATCCTAGCGATTCTGAGATTGCTTTTTTTGCGACATATTTGGCTTCATGTTAGTGGTAAATTTAGGTCGATAATTTTTGCGTTTATTTGTGAAAAAAACAGAAATTTGGCAAAAATTTAGAAAATTTCGCAATTTTCAAATTTTGAATTTTTATTCTGTTAAACCAGAGAGTTATGTGACACAAAGTGGTTACTAAATAACCCACTTGTCTACTTTACATCAGCACAATTTTGGAAACAAAATTTTTTTTGTTAGGAAGTTACAAGGGTTAAAATTTGACCAGTGATTTCTCATTTTTACAACAAAATTTACAAAACCTTTTTTTTTAGGGACCACCTCACATTTGAAGTCACTTTGAGGGGTCTATATGGCAGAAAATACCCAAAAGTGACACCATTCTAAAAACTGCACCCCTCAAGCTACTCAAAACTACATTCAAGAAGATTATTAACCCTTCAGGTGTTTCACAGGAACTAAAGCAACGTGGAAGGAAAAATGGACATTTTAATTTTTCCAAGAAAAATTTTCTTTTAGCATCAATTTTTTCATTTTCACATGGGCAACAGGATAAAATGGATCCTAAAATTTGTTGGGCAATTTCTTCTGAGTACACCGATACCTCATATGTGGTCATAAACCACTGTTTGGGCGCTAGGCAGGGCTCAGAAGGGAAGGAGCGCCATTTGACTTTTTGAATGGAAAACATGCTGGAATATTTAGCTGTTGCCATGTCGTGTTTGGAGAGCCCCTGTGCACCTAAACATTGGAGCTCCCCCACAAGTGACCCCATTTTGGAAACTAGACCCCCCCAAGGAACTTATCTACATGCATAATGATCACTTTGAACCCCCAGGTGCTTCACAAATTGATCGGTAAAAAAAAAAGTACTTTCCTTTAAGCCTCAGTTTTTTAATTTTCACATGGGCAACAGGATAAAATGGATGCTAAAATTTGCTGGCCAAATTCTCCTGAGTGCACAGATATCTCATATATGGTCATAAACCACTGTTTGGGCGCATGGCAGGGTCCGGAAAAGAAGGAGCGCTATTTGACTTTTTGAATGGAAAATTAGCTCCAATCATTATCGGACACCATGTTGCGTTTGGAGAGCCCCTGTGTCCCATTTTGGAAACTAGACCCCTTATAGAACTTATCTAGATGTGTAGTGAGCACTTTGAACCCCCAAGTGCTTAACAAAAGTTTAAAACGCAGAGCAGTGAAAATAAAAAGTAATTTTTTTTCCTCAAAAATGATTTTTTCACATGGCTTACAGGAGAAATTGGACCACAAAAGTTGTTGTCCAGTTTGTCCTGAGTACACCGATACCCCATATGTGGGGGGGGACCACTGTTTGAGCGCACGGCGGGGCTCAGAAGGGAAGGAGAACCATTTGACTTTTTGAAATGAAAATTACCTCTAATAGTTAGCGGACGCCATGTCGTGTTTGGAGAGCCCCTGTGTGCCTATACATTAGAGCACCCCCACAAATGACCCCATTTTGGAAACTAGACCCCCTAAGGAACTTATCTAGATGCATAGTGAGCACTTTGAACCCCCAAGTGCTTCACAAAAGTTTATAACGCAGTGCCGTGAAAATAAAAAATATTTTTTTCCACAAAAAATTATATTTTAGTGCGCAATTTTTTATTTTCACAAGGGTACCAGGAGAAACTGGACCCCAAAAGTTGTTGTCTAGTTTGTCCTGAGTACGCTGGTACCCCATATGTGGGGGGGGACCACTGTTTGGGCACACGTCGGCCATGGCTGGATTGAATATTTCATCAATTTTTATTGATGAAATATTACTATCGCTGTGTCATTCTGCGCTCACCAGGAGGCAGGGCTTCGGTCCCGACATCACTCCTTCCGGTCCCGCGGTTGCTCGGGGACTCCCGTCAGGTGCGCATGCACACTTCTCGTCCCCGAGGCTCCTCGTCCATGTCGCGTTTGCGCTTGCGCGCTCCTGTCAGTTCTGTCTCCGGGTCGGTCCTCTCTATGGTAAAAGCGGACATGACCCGGAAGCTGTAGTGGTCATGTGCTTTCTGGCTAGAGGATCTGACCCGGAACCTGTCGTGGTCATGTGCTATATCAGGCTACCTCCCCCTATGGGAGGTGCCTGATTATTGTTGTGCCTCCTGGCTGGGTCTGCTGTGTTCCTGCCTGGATGTGCACTATTCTCAGGTCCTCTGCTCTGTCTTGTATTATATTGTGCTCCTAGCACTCATTTTGAACTCTCACTTTGCTTCATGCTCAGTTGTGCCCCCTGGCACACTCTCGTATCCTGTCCTCTGTCTCTTGCTCAATCGTGCCTCCTGGCACTCACTCTGTCCCTGTGCTCTGTTACACCTCCTGGCACGACTGCTGCTCCATTCAGTACTCTGTCATGCTCCTTGCACGTGTCCTGCTTTGTTTACCTCCGGACGTATTACTCGCTACACGCCATTCATGCTCACGTGTACCTGTCTCGCACTATCCTGTAGTTAGCGCACTTCTGTGTACACACCTGGTGTTCCTAGTATCCAGTACCGTCCTTCAGACATACTCACCTGTGTCTCCTGTGAGCCGCCCTTCTTGGTACCGGCTACCGTGGTACTCAAACCCCTGGGCCTGCTCCTAACAGTCCCTGTATAGGGGTCGGTTCCACCTGGCAGTTCACCCAGGGCCCCTCGGTGCCATGGTCAAGAGGGGTTTCCGGCCCCAGACCACCCACTCTAACAGTATAATCAGGCTATGATCCCCGCTGGTACTGCGGCTTCTATCCAAAAGGAGCTGACGTTCCTTCGGGAAAACCAGACCAGGATTATGTTATTTCTCAAGTCCATGGAGTCCTCTTTATTTGCCTTACAGTCCTCTGAGCCTGGGAATGTTTCCCAGTTGGCTAGTCTCCAGCAGGAACTCGCGCAGCAACGCGACTCCCAGGCCCAGATCCTCAACTATATGGCGTCTGTAGATAATCGGCTCCTTTCCATACAATCTGTTTCAGCTGAGGCCTTGGTTCCGCACTCACTACCGCACTTATGCAAGATACCTTGGTATAGTGGTGACCCCGAGTTGTGTTGCGGGTTTTTGAATCAGTGTCGTTTGCATTTTGAGTTTCTGCCGCAGCATTATCCCACCGATCGCGCTAAAATAGCCTTTATAGTTTCCCACTTAGAGGGGAAGGCGCTTGCGTGGGTGAACCCCCTTTGGGAGCATGATGATCCACTCGTCTCTCAGCTTTCCATCTTTTTGGACACCTTCCGTAAGGTGTTCGACGAGCCGGGTCACCTTGCTTCCACCACCGAGTCCCTCTTTAATCTCCGTCAAGGTACACTATCGGTTGGACAATGCGCGATATGTTTTCGCACCTTGTCTTCCGAACTTGGTTGGAATAACGATGCCCTCGTAGGGGCTTTTTGGCGTGGCCTGTTCGGTCGGATCAAAGACGAACTGGGGGGCCGAGAAACCCCTACCATTTTGGAGGATCTCATCTCTCTCGCGACTCGCATTCATTTGCACTTCCAGGAGCGTACCCCTGAGTCGGCCAGAGAGAGAGGGTCCTCTCGCCTCTCCTCGTCCACTCGCAGCGCTTCTCATCCGTTACCCGAGCTATCTTCGGCAGATCCAGTACCTGAGCCTATGCAGGTGGATCGTCTCCAGATAGCTCAACGGCGTCGTGAGAAGAGGCAGGCACAAGGGCTCTGTTATTATTGTGGGAATGCCTCCCACTTTCTACGCTTATGTCCCAAGAGGCCGGGGAAGTTTCTCCACCTGGGACTGGTAAGAGAGGTCTCCTCAGGTGTATGTGATTCCTCTCTTCCCTTGACCGTGCCTGTTTCCCTGTATGTTGGTTGCAAGAGTTTTTCTGTGGAAGCTATTGTGGACTCGGGCGCTGTGGGCAACTTTATTAGTCTCGAGGCAGTTGAGAGGTTTCGGATTCCGGTCAGATCCTTGGAGACTCCTAGGTCGGTAGTTCCGGTCGACGGTAAGCCCTTGCAGGACACCGTTAACCAGGTCACTGAAGAAGTAGAGCTGCAGATTTGCACAAGACATCGGGAGAGGATTTCCTTCCACGGATTGCCGACTTCGTTTCATATGCTTCTTCTTGGTCTTCCTTGGTTACGGACTCATGGGCCGATTCTGGACTGGCAATCCGGTGGTGTACTATGTTGGGGACCGTTCTGTCAGAAAAGGTGTCTACTGTTCACACATCCGATGAACTCTGCCTGCCTGTCTTTGACGTCTACAGGTCCGCCATCCGCTTACCGGTCTATGACTAATGACATTGTCGAGAAGGGTGCTGAGAGTCAGTCTCCACTTAAATCAAGCAACCGGTCTATGACTTATGACATTGTCGAGAAGGGGGCTGAGAGTCAGTCTCCATTTCAATCAAGCAACCAGTCTATGACTTATGACATTGTCAAGAAGGGGGCTGAGAGTCAGTCTCCACTTCAACCCACCACTCGGCCCAAGGTAATTGCCGTGGCTTCCGTCAAGCTGACTTCCCAGTGCCCGGGGGAGACCTTTGTGGCTAAGAATAACCGAAAAAGTGTGTTATCCTGGGGACATTCATGTCCGGTTGCTGGCCATGTTGGTGTCAAGAGGACACTCTCCCGTTCATCCCACTACTACTGGTGGCCGTCTATTGCTCAGGATGTCAGAGACTTTGTAGCTGCTTGTCCATCCTGTGCTAAGAAGGAAGTACCCAAGCAACCAGCCTCCGACAGCTTGCCTCTTAGGGCTGATTTGTCATTTAATAACTGCACCAGCACATCGCCCTCCAAGCATCTCGGTGTGCCTCTGCCGGTTCGTCCTGTCTGGGGCGTACCTGCCTCAGGCTCTCCATCCTTGGAGTTCTCCAGGGTATGGCAGGAGACCAAATTTTCTCTTGGAGAGACTCTGGATCAGATTGGACCACATGCAGATAGGAACCGCCTGGATCCCGCTCCTAAAATCAAGATGCGGCTTTCCAGTCTAAGAAAGAGGGGGCGTAAAGGAGGGGGTACTGTCATGCCACGCTCACCAGGAGGCGGGGATTCGGTCCCGACGTCACTCCTTCCGGTACCGTGGTTGCTCGGGGGCTCCTGTCGGGTGCGCACGCGCACTTCTAGTCCCCGGAGCTCCTCCTCCATGTCGTGTTTGCGCGCTCCGGTCAGTTCTGTCTCCGGGTCGGTCCTCTCTATGGTAAAGGAAGACCTGACCCGGAAGCTGTAGTGGTCATGTGCTTTCTGGCTAGAGGACCTGACCCGGAACCTGTCGTGGTCATGTGCTATATCAGGCTACCTCCCCCTACGGGAGGTGCCTGATTATTGTTGTGCTTCCTGGCTGGGTCTGCTGTGTCCCTGCCTGGATGTGCACTGTTCTCAGGTCCTCTGCTCTGTCTTGTATTCTATTGTGCTCCTAGCAATCGTTCTGATCTCTCACTTTGCTTCATGCTCAGTTGTGCCCCCTGGCACACTCTCATATCCTGTCCTCTGTCTCTTGCTCAGTCGTGCCTCCTGGCACTCACTCTTCCCTGTGCTCTGTTACTCCTCCTGGCATGACTGCTGCTCCATTCAGTACTCTGTCATGCTCTTTGCACGCGTCCTGCTTTGTTTACCTCCGGACATATTACTCGCTACATGCCATACGTGCTCACGTGTACCTGTCTCGCACTATCCTGTAGTTAGCACACTTCCTTGTACACACCTGGTGTTCCTAGTATCCAGTACCATCCTTCAGACATACTCACCCCTGTCTCCTGTGAGTCGCCCCTCTCGGTACCGGCTACCGCGGTACTCGAGCCCCTGGGCCTGCTCCTAATGGTCCCTGTATAGGGGTCGGTTCCACCTGGCAGCTCGCCCGGGGCCCCTCGGTGCCACGATCCATAGGGTCCACTCCTGGAGTTTGCGGCTCCAGACCACCCACTCTAACACTCTGATTGGCTGTTTCACTTTTAACAGCCAATCAGAGTGATCGTAGCCATGTGGGGGCGAAGCCACGCCCCCTGTGGTGAAGAACAAAGCCCCCTGTATCTGCGGGTCGGGTGACCTTTTAGTGACCCCGGTCACCCGACCAACAGGGGGGTTTTAAAGTCATGACACCACTTAGGCGTCACTGGTCGGATTGGCACATGTTTTCATGGCGCATATGTGGCGTCATTGGTCGGGAAGGGGTTAATGGATTACGGCGGAAACGTGAGTATAGGTTGCTTTATTATTTTAATATTATTTGCGGGTGATCGATGGCTTCGGCGAATTAGGTGTGTGCGGTGATTATGTACTCTATGTTATGTGTTGTATGTTATGTGTATGTACTGTATGTTAAATGTTTTATGTTCTGTATGTCTTTTTTTTTTTTTCTTTTCACATTCACCAAATTAGCTGGATGATGGGAATACTACTTTCCCATCATCTGCTATTGCTGTCACTGTAGAGGGCATAGCCGGATGGGACAAGTAGTCCCATAGGACTATGCCCGCACAGCCCGGCACAGGCCCCGCACAGACCCTGCACAGCCCGGCACAGGCCCCGCACAGACCAGCACTGGCCCCGCAAAGCTGGCACAGGCCCCGCACAGCCGGCACAGCCCCGCACAGACCCCTCACAGCTGGCACAGACCCCGCACAGGTCCCGCACAGCCTGGTACAGGCCCCACACAGGCCCAGCACAGCCTGGCACAGGCACCGCACAGCCCGGCACAGACCCCGCACAGCCCGGCACAGCACCGGCAGAGGTTGACACAGCCCCACCCTGCCCCGGCAGAGGCCGGCACATCTCCGCACAGGCCTGAACAGCCGGCACAGGCACCGCACAGCCCGGCAGAGCCCCACAAAGCCACACACAGACATGGCACACATACACAGCTCCGCAGACAAATACACACAGCCCCGCAGACAGACAAGCACACATTCTCCAGCCAATCACAGTAATGCCACAACAAAGAAGGTGGCGGTTTTACTGTGATTGGCTAACACATGCCGGGCGGGACATCCGAATATTGCGAGGTGAGTAGTGAAATTTACTCGCTAAGATTCGAGTACCGTGAGTATCGCATTACTCACCGAGTGCCGAATCCTAACGAGTATACTCCCTCATCCCTATCTCTGCATCCTTCTGCACAGTTTTGAAATGGCTACTAAGATGGTTAGCGCTGACAAGCTGTCATTAGCATCACTATTCTCATCATTTACACTACCGATCAAAAGTTTGGGTCACTTAGAAATTTCCTTATCTTTGAAAGAAAAGCAGTTTTTTCCAATGAAGCTAGCATTAAATGATTCAGAAATACACTCTATACATTGTTAATGTGGTAAATGACTATTCTAGCTTCAAACATTTTGTTTATAATGCAATATCTTCATAGGTGTATAGAGACCCATTTCCAACAACCATCACTCCAGTGTTCTTATGCTACTTTGTGTTTGCTAACTGTGTAAGAAGGCTAATGGATGGTTAGAATACCCTTGAAAACCCTTGTGCAAGTATGTTAGCACAGCTGAAAACAGTTTGGCTGATTACAGAAGCTATAAACCTGATCTTCCTTTGAGCTAGTTGAGAATCTAGAGCATTACATTTGTTGGTTCCCTTATACTCTCAAAATGGCCAGAAAAAAAGAACTTTCATGTGAAACTCAACAGTCTATTCTTGTTTTTAGAAATTAAGGCTATTCTATGTGAGAAATTGCCAAGAAACTGAAGATTTTCTACAATGGTGTGTACTACTCCCTTCAGAGGAGAGCACAAAGGCTCTAACCAGAGTAGATAGAGAAGTGGGAGGCCCTGCTGCACAACTGAGCAACAAGACAAGTACATTAGAGTCTGCAGTTTGAGAAATTGATGCCTCACAGGTCCTCAAATGGCAGCTTCATGAAATGGAACACACAAAATGCCAGTGTCCACGTCTAGGAAGGCTATCACTCTATTTTGCAACACCATGCCATACCCTGTGCACAGCGCTTGATTGGAGCCAATTTCATTCTACAACAGGACAATAACCCAAAGCACACCTCCAAATTATGCAAGAGCTATTCAGGGAAGAAGCAGGCAGCTGGTATTCTATCTGTAATGGAGTGGCCAGTGCAGTCACCAGATCTCAACCCCATTGAGCTGTTATGGGAGCAGCTTGACCGTATGGTACGCAAAAAGTGCCCATCAAGCCAAACCAACTTGCGTGAGGAGCTTCTGGAAGCATGGGGTGAAATTTCTCCAGATTACCTCAGAAAATTAACTGCTAGAATGCCAAAGGTCTGCAATGCTGTATTTGCTGCAAAGGGAGCATTATTTGACAAAAGCAAAGTTTGAAGGAGAAAATTATTATTTCAAATAAAAATCTTTTTTTCGAACCTTGTCAATGTCTGGACTAGATTTTAAAATCATTTGGCAACTCATTTGATTAATAAAATTATGAGTTTTCATGGAAAACACAAAATTGTCTCGGTGATCCGAAACTTTTGAACAGTAGTGTATATGCTGGAGCAGAATTTGACTAGCCTGTGGGAGGACATGGTGGTCCAAGAAGAAGAGGAGAAAGCAGAGGAGGCTGTGGAAGGGATAACATTGTCTTGAAGTTCAAGACTGTCATCACACAAGCAGGTGCCAAGGTAGGGTGGAGTACTGCGATTGAGGGGTGCTGGTGATGATAACAGACAAACTGTTATGGAAGGTGCAAGATCTGAGGAACAAATGGAGGAGGAAGAGGTGATGGGCGAGCTACTGTCAGATGAAGAGGATAAGCCTCCCCTCTCTGTTGTTAGGGGTTGGCAGGAGGCGACGGAGGAAATGAGTCTCATTTTTATTCAACCACCAACACAGCATGGGCTTGGACCTCATGGTATAGCCCGACATATGAGTGACTTCTTGCTGCACTATCTGCAACATGATCCCTGTATAGTAATGAGTAGGAGTAATGCTGACTACTCGGTTGCCACGTTATTAGATCCACATTATAAAACCAAATTTTGCCAGATGTTTCCCGCCCTTGAAAGGGACCCATGAATTCTGGAGTATCGAAGCACGCTTTTATACAACCTTAAGAGAGCTTTTCCCCAAGATAACAGTGAAGCACATAGTTCACATCGCAGCTGTAGACTTCCAACCTTCAGCCTGTAAATTCATCAATGCCAAAACATTAGCAGCAAAGCAGCAGTGGTGGAAGTGGAAGAAGCAATTTCTGTGAGTCCTTTGATACTTTTATATACCAACTCATGTACCAGCACAGCAGAGTTCAAGTCTTACACATGGTGAACGAATGGAGAGGATGCTGCAGGAGTGGCTAGAACTAAATATCAATACCATCAGGGAGGGATTGGAACCTTTCACATTTTGGTCTTTCAAAATGGAGGAGTGGCCTGGCCACCCACCAAGCGGGGGCCTCCCACCAATATAGGAATAAATATCTCAAAACATGTAAAATACACATCTCTCTTTGCTGTGAACCGTTTCTAATGATAAGGAACATTTAA
The DNA here is from genome assembly GCF_039654945.1 of Dendrobates tinctorius. NCBI lineage: Eukaryota > Metazoa > Chordata > Amphibia > Anura > Dendrobatidae > Dendrobates > Dendrobates tinctorius. The sequence continues at coordinate 2,776,477 of NW_027361680.1, read as the reverse complement.
CAAAAGAGAAACTATTGAAAGTGTAGGGACCTGGCTACGGTCCTACACGCCATTGTTACTCCATTACTAAAGAAACCCGCTCTCGACCCATCTTGCACAAACAACTACAGACCAGTCTCCAATCTCCCCTTCATCTCTAAAATTTTGGAACGCCTAGTTTACTCCCGCCTTACCCGTTACCTCTCCACTCACTCCCTTCTAGACCCTTCACAGTCCGGCTTCCGCCCCCTACATTCTACTGAAACTGCACTCATCAAAGTGACCAATGACCTTCTGACAGCAAAACGTAATGGTGACCACTCTCTGCTCATTCTTCTTGACCTATCTGCAGATTTCGATACTGTTGACCACCATCTCCTACTCTCTAGGCTCCAGTCACTAGGCATTAAGGACACTGCACTCTCCTGGTTCTCTTCCTATCTCTCTGACCGCTCCTTCAGTGTTTTGTTCTCTGGTCCATGTCATCTCCTCTTCCTCTTGCTGTCGGGGTACCTCAGGGCTCAGTCCTTGGCACCCTTCTTTTCTCTCTCTAGACAGCCCCAATTGGACAGACCATTAGCAGATTTGGCTTTCAGTACCATCTTTATGCTCATGACATACAACTATACACGTCTTCCCCCGACCTTACCCCCGCTGTACTACAGAACGCCAGTGACTGTCTGTCCGCAGTCTCCAATATCATGCCCACTCTCTATCTGAAACTCAACCTCTCTAAAACTGAACTTCTTCTGCTCCCGCCGTCTACTAACCTCCCTAAATCTGACATTTCCCTCTCTGTGGGTGGTACCACAATAACACCCCGGCAGCAGACACGCTGTCTGGGTGTTATGTTTGACACCAATCTCTCCTTCACATCCCATATACAATCTCTTGCCCGCTCTTGCCACTTACACCTAAAGAACATCTCTAGAATCTGCCCTTTTCTCACTATAGAAACAACAAAAACCCTAACTGTTGCATTGATCCACTCCTGCCTGGATTACTGCAACGCTCTATTAATTGGCCTCCCCATCACTCGACTATCCCCTCTCCAGTCCATACTTAATGCAGCGGCCAGGATCATCCATCTGGCTAGTCGGTACTCGGATGCGTCTGCTCTTTGCCAGTCCTTACATTGGCTGCCCATTCATTATAGGATCCAATTCAAAGTACTTGTTCTCACCCACAAAGCTCTCCACAGTGCGGCACCCCCTTACATCTCTTCCCTCATTTCTGTCTATCGGCCTAGCCGAGCGCTGCGCTCTGCAATCGACTTTCGACTAACCTCTGCACTAATCCGTACCTCCCACTCCCGACTCCAAGACTTCTCACATGCTGCTCCTATCCTCTGGAATGCTCTACCCCAAGAAATCAGGACTATCCACAATTTGCATAGTTTTAGGCACTCCCTCAAAGTACACTTGTTCAGAGCGACCTATCACATTCACTAATCAAAGTCATTCTCTGTGTAAGTGTGCGTGTGTAGCCCATTCACTATCTCCATCCATCCTTCACTCCCTCAAGATGGCTGGACCTTCATTGTATATACACCATTGTAAATACACCCCTGTCCTCTGTATCTCCCTCACCTCATTGTAGATTGTAAGCTCTCACGAGCAGGGTCGTCTTATTTCGTCTTATTTTGCTTTAATTATTGTATTGTTAACGTTGTTACTTATGACTTGTGTTTTGAAACTGTTAAACTGTAAAGCGCTGCGGAATATGTTGGCGCTATATAAATAAAGATTATTATTATTATCTCAGTGGCTGGCGAAGAGCGGCAGAGTCATGGCACCTTTGTCAGCATCCACTGACCTAGCTAGCCAGACTTCCTTAGTACCTGTACCTAATGCTTAACTTATGACATGCGGCAGCCAGGCGGCACACTCTTTAAAACTGGTTGCTAAAAATGCAGTAGAAAGCTGCTCGAGTGCTGCATATTTTTTTGACTTCCTTGAAAAGCTGTTCCTCTTCTTCACAGTTTCAACGCATCGGCATCAGCTCCTGACTGAGGCTTTGAAAAATATTGAATCACCAACAGCATTGACTCTCAAACGTGTCAAAACAACGTGTTGGTCCTGCAGAGCTGATGCTACTAAGGCCCTTAAGCATGACTATCAGCAGATTAAAGATGTACTTAAACAGATTGCTGATGACTTTGAAGAAAAAAAAGCTCTGTACGGTGTGAAGCAAAAGGGCTGTTAAACAAATGAATCAGCTTGAAATGGATATTAACACCACCTTCTGGAATGATATCCTGCAAAGCACAGATGCTACTAGTAAAAATCTACAACACGCAAAACTCGATCTTAACACTGCTGTGGCGTCACTGACAAGCTTAAAAAACTATGTCGCATCAAAGTGTGACTCCTTCAAAATTTATGAGAAGCAAGGCGAAGAGCTGTCTGGTTCATCTGAGTATGTTCAGACGATAACTCGACACAGGCGCCGAAACGTGTGTCTCAATCCATTGGATTATGGCCATACGGAAGAAGTACAACTCAGCCCCTCTGAAAAACACAGAACAGAAACTTTCTTGCCTATCATTGATCAGTTTATCGCTTCTCTTAACCAACGTCTTAAAGCATATAAAGATATATTAAGCAAATTTAGCTTTTTTAGCCATCTGAAAGAACTGTCTTCAGATGAGCTTAAGGCCACAGCAGAGCAACTCGTAAGGTCTCATTCAGATGACTTGGACATTACATTTATTGATGAACTGTGTCAGTTTCTAACATTTTCCAATTTATTCACAGACGAGGAGAGAAAAGATATCAGCACTGAACTTTTCATGTACAAGCTTATCATGAAAAAGGGTGTGCAGGACACTTTCCCAAATATTGAAATAGCTCTAAGGATATATCTAATTTTGATGGAAACAAACTGCAGTGGTGAGCGCTCCTTCTCAAAACTCAAATTAGTTGAAAACCGATTAAGGACATCAATGAAACAGTAACGACTTGTACATTTGGCTATCATGAGAATCGAGTCACATATACTGTGTGAATTTGACTTTAGTGACATCATTAGTGATTTTGCAGCACGAAAATCAGGGAAAGTGCCAGGATTGTAAAAAAATGAATGATTTTACCTGAATTGGGCCTCCCACCAAAATGGGCCCCGGGCCACCCACCTCTTAAACCCGGCCCTGGGATGAGGTATATATTTCTGAGGGAGTGCGGGGTGCAGGTGCAGGATTCCGGGGCTGTAACTGACGCTCATGGGAAAGGGTAAATATTACAATGAGGAGAGGAGGCAGGGATTTCTTACAGCACCATACGCCCTGGAGGCTGGAAGAAATCATTAGCATAAAGAAAGAATATAACATTTCTCAGCATCAAGACCATTAATTTGAGTCATACAGGTAGGACTAGTGTAATATTTCTATTACCTGTATGCTCATATTAGTAGGTCATGTAATGTCCGGGGGGGCTGGGTGTGACAGTTTCCCTTTATTGGTAGTCCTGAAGATGAAACAGCCACATTGCTGATTTAGCGCTGCAGTCTCTGCACATTATTTTCTTGGAAAGTAATGCTCATAGCACTGAGCTAAGGAAGGAATTACCATATATTCGGTCCCATTCAAATGAATGTTACATCATGGATGTGGTTTCTTGTCTTTGAATCAGTAGGGATCTGAGATTGGAATAATGAAATGGCAAATTTAAGTTTTGTGCCACTACATTCAAAGCCCTTTACGATCTAACAAAGAGCTCTCCGCAATTTTGAAAGAAACCATTTGCGTCGATCAGAAACAATATGACCAGGAAGCTTTTGGAGTAGGAACATCTCCCTGAAGGAAACTTGAGACAACTGTGGAGCAGATGGAAGACCAGATAAAGAGCCAAAATGAGAAGTCTTTGGAAAATGCTTTACCATAACTAAAATGCTGGTGAAACATTGTGTCTCAGGAAGGTACGTAACAAAGTTCAAAGAAGTTTCAGGCCAGAACTCACGTACAATAAGTAATGACTGCAGAGGACCAAAAGGCACTTGATGAGAGGATTTGAATTGGGCATCTTGAGGGCAAGACACCACATACTCTTTAATGTCCTGTCTGCACTTAGAGATAACAGAGTAACACCATAGTTTGTTGAATTCAAATATGGCCAGAAAGTAATGAAAAAGAGGCCATAGGTATATAGACCTTTCTGTAGAGGTGAAAAGGTCATCAGAACTTTTAATGAGCTGGTTTTGCCAAGTTTTCCAAAACAATAAATTCTCTGCAAATCACATTACTGAAAATCCTCTAATTGTCCGGAAAATCTGTATATAATACTGTGATTAAGCAATTAAACAGGCTTTTTATCAATAATTAATTTTTTTTTTATAGAGAAAATAAACAAGCTGACTGTTTTTTACAGTGAAGAAACAATGGCTTGTCATCAAGCCTTTTCCAGACTTGAGAAATATTTTGGGAACTGCTTCATATTTGTGTATCCACAAGACAGTTTGCTTTGACATCAGGAGTACCATCACTGTAAGGCTATGTGGACACGTTGCGGAATTGACGGGGAAATTTCCACGGGAATTCCGCAACTCCCTGCCGCGGGAAATACGCTAGAATTCCACATGTGTAAGTCCCACATTTTAACTAGCGTTTTGCAAGCGTAATTAGCTTGCAGAATGCTACCTTTTTCCAAGCGATCTATAGTATCGCTTGGAAAACTGATTGACAGGTTGGTCACACTTGTCAAAGATAGTGTTTGACTAGTGTGACCAACTTTTTACTATTGATGCTGCCTATGCAGCATCAGTAGTAAAAAGACATAAAGTTAAAAATAATAAAAAAATAAAAAATCTTGATATTCTCACCTTCCGGAGTACCTCGTAGCGTCACCAGGCCTCAGCGAAGCTCCCGACAAGTCCTGTTCCCAGCGATGCCTTGCGACAATGACCTTTGATGACATTGCAGTCTCGCGGTAGCGGTCTCACGAGACTGCGACATAATCAAAGGTCATTGTCACAAGGCATCGCTGGGAACGGGACTTGCCGGGAGCATCGCTGAGGCCTGGTGACGCTGCAAGGGACGCCGGAAGGTGAGAATATCACGATTTTTTCTTTTAATTCTTATTTTTACAGGGATGTGGTACCCAGGGCCTGGAGGAGAATCTCCTCTCCTCCAGACCCTGGGTACCATCCGCACATTTTCAGCTTACTTTGCGCATGGTGGCCATAGCCAAATGCAGAAAGTAAGTGGAACAATGCATTTCTATGTGTGTGGAATTCCCACGATTCCGCACAAAGAATGAGCACGTTGCATATTTTTCCGCGATGCGATTCCGCTGCGGAAAAATACGCAGCATTAGCACAGCATGTGCGGAACGCCATAGGATTGCATGGGATGCTTTTTTTTGCATTTTCTCGGCAAAATTGCGCGTTAAAAACGCTGTGAAAACGCAAAAAAATGCTACGTGTGCACACAGTCTAAGACACAATACACAGATAGTGACTGGGCAGTGGCAGCTGTTCTGAGCTCATTTTCCCCTTCGTCACTGAGGTCTGGTGAACTCCCTGTTCTGGTAAAGGAAGGTAATGAGCCTGATTATCAGGCACCTGAGCCTAATGAGGATGACTGGCTGAGTGGAGTCACTGACTGGATATAAGGCTGCCGACGCCCTTCTGCCCTGCGGGTGATTTCTCTGTGGACTTCTAGGACACCAGTCTGATTCCTGCTTCCCTAAAGCTAAGTTTTCTGCTTTGCCTGTTTGCATTTATGTTTTGTTTTTGTTTTCCTTGCTTTTCTGGATTCTGCCATTCCCTGCTGGGATGAGCTGAATCTCCTTTTGCCGGTTGCTCTGTCTTCAGAATATTCCTGAGTACTGACATAGCCTAGCGTCTTCAGGGCCTTTTTCACTGTCAGTCTGTTGGCTCTTATTTTCATAGGGTTTTTCGCGGATTGCAGACAGCAGCCTTCCTGTCCTTTCCTGTCTGGGTAGTTTGGGCCCCGTCATTGCTTGGTCTATCTTTCTGTCTGTGTTGGTGTTTTCGTCTTGCTTCGCCGTCATTGTATGTTGGGGGCTGCCTGTTGCTTTGGGGTCTGCTCTGGGGCAGTTTGGATTTCCCCTTTCTTTCTTTGGGCCTGTTTGGTTCTCCTGCTGTGATCGAGGGGTCTGGGGCATCGTGGGGGCCCCCCACGGCTGCTGTTGGTTGTTGTGGTGGGATCGGGGGTCTGCAATCCGATAGCTGCCAACCTCTCTGGTTTTCTGGACTTAGCTAGCATTTCTGTTTTTGCCTCCTACGGTGACTCAATCATAACAGGCAGCATCAGAAGCCACAATGTAGAGAACTAGGAGAGGCATGCAATGAGCTATCTGGCAATGTAGGTTCAATAGCAGCAGCCCTGACAGCAGTCATACTGTCTGGCACTATAATACGCAGATGACAGCCACTGCCCTACTTGTTTGCAGTGTGAGAGGAACAAAAAAAGTGCTGTTAAAGGTGCTGTTACTATAGTATAACTCATATGAACCAATTCACAATCAATGAGTAAATACACAGGTACAAAGCCTCTTAGTGATGGGCAAACCAGTGGATGTTTGGGTCCAGCAGTTCAGCCGAACATTTAAAAAAAGTTTGGTTTGTGCACCAGAACGGTATCCAAACCCAAATCTGAACCCAGACTACATTCAGATGAATGGGAGCCTGAACATGTGTTGTTTTCCACAATGTCATCTGTGTGACAGCGCAGTAAACATGGGCTCTGATTGGCAGTAAGATGGACAGTCACAGGCATGTATTTTAACCCTCCTCCACCTAAAAATAGCAGCCCACAGCTGCTCCAGAAAGGTGCATCTATTAGATGTGCTAATTCTGGCCTTGGTGCAGTGGCATATGGGCTAATAGGTTTGGGATTGATGTCAGCTGTTCATGACCGCTGACATCAAGACCAGGGGTTACTAATTGAGAGGCGTCTATAAGACACCCCCATTGCTAACCCCACAGTCAGATTGTAAAAAATACACAGCCAGGATAAAGTACTTTATTTTAAATAAAAACTCTCAATCTTTTTTTAACCATTTATTCACAAAAAAGGTTATTGACAGTCACAGGCATAGCTTTTCAAGCACAGACACAGATGGATTATCGCCAGAAAGGTGAATATAACTATGCTTTTTTATTTTTAATTTTTGCAAATAAATGGGTAAAAGAGGGTGGGAAGTTTTATTTAAAATAAAGGACTTTATTCTGGCTGTGTTTTTATTACACTATCACTATGGGGTAAGTAATGGGGGCATCTTATAGACGCCTCTTTATTACTAAACTGTGGGCTTGATGTCAGCTGACATTAGAAAGCTGACATCAACTCCAACCCTATTGCCCTACTTGCCACCGCACCAGGGCAAGTGGGAAGAGTGAGGCTAAGCACTAGAAATGGTTCATCCAATGGATGTACTATTTCTGGGGTGGCTGAGGGCTGATTTCTTTAGTCAGGGAGGAGGCCAATATTCATGGTTCTTTCCTATGCTATTAATATCAGTCTGCATCTGTCTGTTTAGCCTTTGCTTTGTTTTTGATTAAAGAGGGGACCCCACATCATTTTTGGGGAGCTGGGTTTCCCCTATAATAACCAGTAAAGGTAACAGCTGTGAGCTGATATTAATAGCCTGGCGAACTTTATGGCTATTGGCCCAGTCCCAGAATATTAACATCAGCCAGCAGCTGTCAGCTTTCAATCTGCTATGTGCACACGGAGTTTTTTGGCTCTGCGGATTTTGTAGTGAAAACCGCAGATAAATCCGCAGGACTAAAGTCCTGCGGTTTATCTGCGGTTTTGACCTACGGTTTTACACCTCATAATGGATGAGGTGTGAAACCGCAGCGTTTCTGGACAAAAGAATTAACATGCTGCTGATTATAAACCGCAGTAAAACTGGGCGGAAAAATCCGCAGCATGTGCACAGCGTTTTCCAGTTTACCATTGAAAACAATGGTACTGTACAACGCACCTAAATCTGCTGCGGACCCGCAGCTGCAGAAACGCTGCGGATCCGCAGCTGAATCCGCACCGTGTGCACATACCCTTATGAAAATTACAGGAGACCACATGCCCATTGTTTTCATTTATTAACAAGTACAGTAAAATACACAACAAAGTTAACCTTAGTTCACAGCCTCCAGGGGTTCCAGCAGCTGGAAACTCCAGCAACCTTAAAATGTCCCTCAAAGTTTGCCATGAGGATTCTGGGCTTCGCAGTAGCAGATTTACTCGAACTATAGAATTTATCTATACGCAAAATGTATTGTTCCTTATTTAAACTAAAACAAGGTAAGGTTTTGTGGAATATTTATTAGAAGATGGTTTGGGGGGGAAGGCGCATAAATATTGCACAAATCCTTCTCCTTTAGTTCTGCTCCACTCATGTTGACTAAACAGAGGAATGTGTATTCACGATGCCTGACAGGATGCTGTATTGATGTGACCTCTTGTGCTTCATGCTGCACATCCTACTCCTACTGAGTGACTCCAGGAATTAGAATGGGTTGTGATTGATGGCAGCTGCCATCTTGGAATGGTGAAAGAGTGAAATAGCTAAAGAATAGTTTTTGCTATATATAAGGGTATTCAGAAACATGTTGGCAGTGGATTATTCAGGATACTCTCCAAGCATGTGACAACAGAGCTTTGTTCATTAACAAAAAGGAACAATATATGATAATCTTAACAGATCAGGAATAAATGATTTGTGTGTCTCTGTCTGTTCAGCATCTACAGCAGGCTGCTTCTCTCATACACAGACACAGGAAAACAGGAAATCCAGTCACATGCTCTCCCTCTGTGAGCCTCTGGGAGTTTTTTTTAAGTTTATAAACAGCATAAAAGTCTAGCAACTAAACACTCATAGACAGGAATGAAGTTGTTGCACCAAACAAATTCCAACACATGTTCAATATTTAAATGTGAATATACTTATTTTAGTATATTTCTCAGAGAAACCCTTTAAAGAGAAGTGGTTATTAAGATTTTATACCCCAAAATAATGCCATGTATTTAAAGACACTTTAACGCTGATTAAATCTTTTTTTTGCTATATAAATCCATGTTGCTGTATTATAGAAAATCATAGTTGTAGGTTCAGTGGGTAGTGACTGCACTTACAACTCTTCTGCCCATTTCCCTATTCCCTGCCCACTGACTGTTTCCTGTTTCTGAATGAAAGTTCACTTGTTTCAGTTACCTGTCAGTCAGAGACACTGGAGGCATGCAGCAGTTAGAGAAAAGCTGTGAGTGCATTGTCTACTCTCTACACTTACAATTCATTAGCATATAATTTCAACTATGGATTTCTCTAAAACAGCAAAATGGATTTCTATATAAGCAAGGTAAGGATTAAATCAGCATCAAAGTGCCTTGTGTGCAAAAAAAAATCTGACGACAGGTTTTCTTTAAATAAATACAATAAAAATAAGCTTTACCATATTGGCACTGGGATCCATAAAATCCTGGAGCACAATCACATGTGGAATTGTTGATTGTCTCAATGCATTCTCCATGACCATTGCATGATAGCTGGTCACACGAAGCTACAAAAAAAACAAACAAGAAGTGTATAGTTAGCTAAGGTTAACTGCTTGATGAAATTGATATTTTTCATTTATTTTTTTTCTTCATTATCTTCCAAAAGCCATAACTTTACATTTTTTCCTTGAAATACATGCTTGTAGATTGTAAGCTTGCGAGCAGGGACCTCACTCCTATTGTCACTGTTTAAAATGTCTTAACTTGTATTGAATTTATTGCCTGTACATGTCCCCGCTTAATTGTAAATGCTGCGGAATATGTTGGCGCTATAGAAATAAAAATTATTATTATTATTATTTATGAGTTTTAGTTTTTTTTTCGGACAAGTTGTAGTTTTGAAAGACAGCATTCATTTTACCATATACAGTTGTGTGAAAAAGTGTTGGCCCCCTTCCTGATTTCCTATTCTTTTGCATGTTTGAAATATTTAAATGTTTCGTTTCAGATCACCAAACAAATTTAAAATATTAGACAAAAATAACACAATTATACACAAACTGCACTTTTTAAATTAAGGTCTTTATTATTAAGGGAAAAATTGATTGCCCCCTATTTTAGATTGTGAGCCCCATCGGGGACAGTGATAATAATGTGCACAAACTGTAAAGCGCTGCGGAATATGTTAGCGCTATATAAAAATAAAGATTATTATAAATAAAGATTATTATCCCCTTAAAATATAAATTAATTGTGGTTAGTCACATCTTTGGGAAGCTGAGTTCAAATTCCCTAGCCACATTGAGGCCTGATTACTGCCACACCTGTTCTCAATCAAGAAATCAATGAAATAGGACCTGCCTGACCAAGTAACGCAGATCAAAAGATCCTCAAAAGCTAGACATCTTGTCGCTATCCAAAGAAATTCTGGAATAAATGAGAAACAAAGTAATTGAGATATATCAGTCTGGGAACAGTTATAAAGCGATTTTTCAAGATTTGGAACTCCAGCGTACCACAGTGAGAGACATTATCCACAAAGAATGCAGTGACGACTCATCCAAGAGGTCAAAAAAGACCCCACAACAACATCCAAAGAACTGCAGGCCTCACTTGTTTCATTTAAGGCCAGTGTTCATGACTCCATTATACTGTAAGACAGAGACTGGGCAAAATGTCCTGTATGGTAAGGTTCCAAGAAAAAAAAACTGCTGAGCAATAAGAACATAAAGGCTCGTCTCACATTTTGCCATCTGGCATAGAAGTAACATAGCATTTCAGAAAAGGAACATCATACCAACAGTAAAATATGGTGGTGGTAGTGTAATAGTCTGGAACGGTATTGTCACTTATTATTGGAACACAATTATTACTATTATCCCCGAAACACTCTGCGGTGGGTCCCTCCATGGGCCACCCGCTATGTGTCATTTCCGGTTACGGTCTTCAGCACCAGGCGGACATGAATTCCACATTGGAACGTACCATGCTACCTGCTTGCTGCCACTTTGGATCATGCACACATTACGCTCCACCTCCGTCTTGATGGCTTAACCTCCCGGTATGCGTTCTAGCCTGGAGCGCAGCTGGATAATTATGGAAATGTTATCCATTCACATATATTCATGAACGTCAGTTCTCTGCAGTGCGCTCCACACTGGAACACATTCGGATTAGTAATTCACAATTGCAGTCACGTCCCACATATGTAATTTTCTGCCTTTGGTATTGCGTTCCACCGTGGCACACATTGCTGCTGTCTAATTAAAAATTCTTTTTCACCTGTATGTGATTTGTCCTTTCGCCAATGAAAACTGTCTTAGTCAGCACATGCTTGGGCTATCCTATGAGACATTTACTTTCACATTTAACACATTCTCTATGATTGGTTGTGTTGACATAAATATACCCCTTCTTTGTATCATTCCCTCGCACTCCTTGAGAAAGCCTCCTGGCAAAAAGTTCATTGGAGCTACTGGGTATTTATTTATATATGGTAATTTATCTTTTTATTTATTTATGTGTGTTCAGAAATTCTGTTGGGTTTCCTCATATGAAATTAATTACTTATTCATGTGGATGTACATTGCTACTTAATATGTAATATTTTATGCACAAGTACTGCCCTGTTATTTCTCTATCACTTGTTGATATTTGTGACTCATACCATATCATCACTGGACCCATTTTTCTATACGTCTTTTCACCGTTATTTTCCTGTGTTGCCTTTATTCCCCTCTGTATGTAAATTTTATCTCTTTGCTAATATGCAGTTGTTTTAATATTTGGTGTTAATAAAAATGTATTAATTATTCCAGTGTTCATTCACTTTTCCTGCTTCTATTGCTTTTGTACCTTGCAAGACTTGCTTTGATAAATCCAACCATGATTTCTGCTGAGTACCAAAAAATACCGACCATCTGTTCGTGACCTTAATTTGAAGCGCACTTGGGTTATACAACAGGTCAATGATCCAAAACACACCAGCAAGTCCACCTCTGAATGGCTTAAGAAAAACAAAAAAAGGACTTTGAAGTGGCCTAGTCAAAGTCTTGACCTTAGCCAGATTGATATGCTGTGACATGACCTTAAACAGGTGGCTTATACTCGGAAACCCTCCAATGTGGCTGAATTACAACAATTCTGCAAAGCTGAGTGGGCCATAATTCCTCCAGAGCACTGTAAAAGACTCATTGACAGTTATTGCAAAAAGCTTGATTGCAGTTGTTGCTGCCAATGGTGGCCCAACCATTTATTAGATTTAGGGGATGTGGTGCAGCAGGGTTGGTACAGAGTGTCAGATAGACAGGGACGACAGTAAAGTTCACAGCAAACGTGTTTAATGTCCAAACAACTCACACAGTGCACAGAACATAGTAACCTCTGGATCGTGGCCAGTGCATCACAACAGTCCGTACACAAGACCAGTTGCCAAGGACAACTGCACCACTGCATCACCAGCAGGGTTTCAGGTGTTCACTGTCCTTGGCTCTGTGTTACCTCACACAGGCTGGATGCTGCAGAGCCACCTGCTATGCTGCTTGCAAACAAACACATACACACGAACCCCATACTGCAGAGTTTTTAAGCAGAATCTGTGGCCATGAGCCACTTATAAGACCTGGCTTGGAGGAAGCGGACAGCCACACTACCATCCTGTAGTTTCCTTAAAAAAAAGGCCTTGGGGGCATGGCCTGGATGCCTAGGATGCCAGTTGCATGAGCTGAATGCTCCTTCCCTGAGACCCTGCAAAGCGACAATTTCAGCGCCTTTCCTGCATATTAATCAACCCACCCGGCTGCCCGAATCCTCACTGATCACTGGCAAGATGACAAGGGGTAAGAGAAATCTCAAAAACCAAAGCAAATTGGAAATTTTCTTCAACAGGGATACCAGGCAAGATGGCCCCTCAATAAGCAGAGTCTCCTGCTCCTCGGGAGAGTCCCCCTCTCCACTGCCCCTGAGCCCAGAAAAGACCACCGCTGCGGTGCAGGATGAGGCAGCACTCGCCTCACCTTGTCTCCGGGGTCCGGGTCCATCAACAGGATCTAGATTTTCCCCACTTGCGGAGGGACACGAGGGAAATGTAGTTCCAGCAGGCCGGTGGCTGGATAAGCAGTAAGGCACACCTCCCCCTGCACTCCCAGAACAACAAGAGAGATGTTGCGGAGAAAGGGGATTCTGGAGGGGACAATTGTAAATCTCTTGCAGTATTACAGCAACTTCCTACAACAGATCTCCCTGCTTCAGGAACTTTAATTAAAGATATGCTGATGGCTTTTAACACCCCAATGCTAAAGGACTTTTCTTTAATGTTAAAACCTGTTACATCTCACATTCAGGAGGTGGAGGAGAGAGTGTCCCATGTGGAGGACAAAATGGGAGAACTTGCATCTTCCCATTACAACCTTATTGACTCTCACAATGACATGGCAGAAGACATAGAAGCCATATATAATAAACTTGTGGACTTGGAGGATCGTAACCGCAGGAACAACCTGAAATTAAGGGGGTACCAGACACCACCACACCCTCTGAGCTGAGGGGTTATGTGCAAGATTTAATCCAAGCGGTGGTCCCCTCCTGCTCACCATACGAGCTAATTATTGATCGAGCGCACAGAGTATCTCACCCAAACCACTTGCCAGACACTGTTCCGAGGGATATTGTTGCACGCATTAATTGCTATCATATTAAAGAGGAACTTCTGTCTTATTCCAGAAAGAAAGGATCTCTACCTTCACCTTTCCACCAAATCAAAATTTATGCTGATCTCTCCGCAGAGACACTGCGCTTCCACAGACTAATTAATCCCATCACTGCAGCCGTCAGAGAATCTCAGGTGGCGTACAGGTGGGGGTACCCCAAGAAATTGCTAATTAACAACAAAGGATCATGCCATACTGTCTCTTCATATGAAACAGGAAGAGATTTGCTTCGCACCTGGAATATACAAGTGCAGGAACAACCTCAGAAACAAAGAGAGCCGCCTGTTAGGGCAGAGGAGACATGGCAGACAGTCCTCCCAAAAAGAAACAGGCGCTGAAGATATAATCATTATCTTTTAACAAGGGTGGCATCCTGACTGGTTGGTGCGGACAGTGATATACCCCCCTGCGGATTTCCTACTCCCGCGTTTTGTGGACCGAAGTGCAGTCTGTTTCATGACTTTACTTCTGATTTTATTAGTTTGCATTGTGTTTGGTTTTTGTTTTTTCTATCCTTTTACATACAGTGGGGAAAAAAAGTATTTAGTCAGTCAGCAATAGTGCAAGTTCCACCACTTAAAAAGATGAGAGGCGTCTGTAATTTACATCATAGGTAGACCTCAACTATGGGAGACAAACTGAGAAAAAAAAATCCAGAAAATCACATTGTCTGTTTTTTTTCATTTTATTTGCATATTATGGTGGAAAATAAGTATTTGGTCAGAAACAAGCAATCAAGATTTCTGGCTCTCACAGACCTGTAACTTCTTCTTTAAGAGTCTCCTCTTTCCTCCACTCATTACCTGTAGTAATGGCACCTGTTTAAACTTGTTATCAGTATAAAAAGACACCTGTGCACACCCTCAAACAGTCTGACTCCAAACTCCACTATGGTGAAGACCAAAGAGCTGTCAAAGGACACCAGAAACAAAATTGTAGCCCTGCACCAGGCTGGGAAGACTGAATCTGCAATAGCCAACCAGCTTGGAGTGAAGAAATCAACTGTGGGAGCAATAATTAGAAAATGGAAGACATACAAGACCACTGATAATCTCCCTCGATCTGGTGCTCCACGCAAAATCCCACCCCGTGGGGTCAGAATGATCACAAGAACGGTGAGCAAAAATCCCAGAACCACGCGGGGGGACCTAGTGAATGAACTGCAGAGAGCTGGGACCAATGTAACAAGGCCTACCATAAGTAACACACTACGCCACCATGGACTCAGATCCTGCAGTGCCAGACGTGTCCCACTGCTTAAGCCTGTACATGTCCGGGCCCGTCTGAAGTTTGCTAGAGAGCATTTGGATGATCCAGAGGAGTTTTGGGAGAATGTCCTATGGTCTGATGAAACCAAACTGGAACTGTTTGGTAGAAACACAACTTGTCGTGTTTGGAGGAAAAAGAATACGGAGTTGCATCCATCAAACACTATACCTACTGTAAAGCATGGTGGTGGAAACATCATGCTTTGGGGCTGTTTCTCTGCAAAGGGGCCAGGACGACTGATCCGGGTACATGAAAGAATGAATGGGGCCATGTATCGTGAGATTTTGAGTGCAAACCTCCTTCCATCAGCAAGGGCATTGAAGATGAAACGTGACTGCGTCTTTCAACATGACAATGATCCAAAGCACACCGCCAGGGCAGCGAAGGAGTGGCTTCGTAAGAAGCATTTCAAGGTCCTGGAGTGGCCTAGCCAGTCTCCAGATCTCAACCCTATAGAAAACCTTTGGAGGGAGTTGAAAGTCCGTGTTGCCAAGCGAAAAGCCAAAAACATTACTGCTCTAGAGGAGATCTGCATGGAGGAATGGGCCAACATACCAAACAACAGTGTGTGGCAACCTTGTGAAGACTTACAGAAAACGTTTGACCTCTGTCATTGCCAACAAAGGATATATCACAAAGTATTGAGATGAAATTTTGTTTCTGACCAAATACTTATTTTCCACCATAATATGCAAATAATATGAAAAAAAAACAGACAATGTGATTTTCTGGATTTTTTTTTCTCAGTTTGTCTCCCATAGTTGAGGTCTACCTATGATGTAAATTACAGACGCCTCTCATCTTTTTAAGTGGTGGAACTTGCACTATTGCTGACTGACTAAATACTTTTTTTCCCCACTGTACCTGTGGTTTATTCGGGTCCAGCATTTTCCCACTTTGCAGGGAATTCTGACAGGTGCAATGGGCAACCCATTAGTCATACTAGCATCCGTATGTTTACAATATGGTTATTACAATATGCTCACTTAATGTTAGAGGCCTAAACAGCCCTCATAAAAGATCTTATATGTGGAAACAGGTGGTCACAGCTAAATGTGAGGTATTTTGTGCCCAGGAGACGCACTTATTGGAGAAAGACTCCCACAGACTATCTCATTGGCTCTTTCCATATGTGGTCCAATCTAATTTCTCGAAAAAAAAGAGAGTGGTGATGTTAGCTATCAAGGGGTCTGTTGCTTTCTCCTCGACTTATCTAGAACTTGACCCTGCAGGTCGATACCTCATACAAGTGGGCACCATAAATAATGTTTTTTATACTATAGCCGTCATTTATGCTCCAAACCAAGCGCAGACTAGATTTATTAAAAAATTATTAACTAGAATCAATAAGGTTAAACAGGGCCACGTAATCCTATGTGGGGATTTTAATTGTGTTTTTGATAATTCTCTGGACTCTTCCACCCCAAAATCCAGGGGGCCGCCTGTTCTCCCCCCCTTAGCCTTTCGGGATGACCTGTATGACATATGGAGGGTTCTTCATGCATGTGAGAAGGACTATACCTACTTTTCACAGGTACATCGCTCCTACTCCCGGATAGACCTATTCTTGGTTAGCAGGTCTCTCCTTAATATTGTCAACTCATCAGAAATAGGTTTAATAACTTGGTCGGATCACGCCCCCTTAAAGATGTCTATTAGGGAAGAATCTGAGTGCCCCCTTTACTCCACTTGGAAGATGAACCCTTTTATTCTAAAAACCCCCCATTTAGTGGCACAAACAAAAGTAGCGCTTAAAGAATACTTTGAGCTCAATGCAGACTCGGACACTAGTTACTTCCATGTATGGAATGCCCATAAAGCGTTTATCAGTGGCCACTTTATTAAAATAGGCCATATCCTTAAAAAGCAAAGAGAAAAACGCTTATCAGACCTTACAGCATCGATCAGTTCACTGGAATACATGAATAAAAGAGCCTCATCCTCTGCCCAAATGTGAAAACTACGTGATCTTCGACTGGAATTGCAGGAATTACTCTTACACAATTATGAAAAAAATCTTATGATCGCCAGAGACCATTACTACTCCCAAAATAATAAGGCGGGTAAACTGATAGCATCCAGAGTGAAAATTAAAACTTCTAAAACTAAGATCCCCTTTTTGAGGAACTTATCTCCCGATTCTAAGATATGCACTCCTCGGGAAATCGCCAATAAATTTAAGGATTACTATGCTTCTTTGTGTAACTTAGATCCAAGAGCAGACCTCCATGGCCCAACAGCCCCTGATACAAATCTGTTTTTGTCAAACATTAATCTCCCAACTCTTGCACCAGACCAGTTAGAAATCTTAAACGCACCTTTGACGGAGACTGAATTGACCAAAGTGATTAACTCTCTCCCAGAGGCGAAGGCCCCAGGCCCAGACGGTCTTACAAACTTGTACTATAAAGCTTTCCAGGAAACCTTAGTCCCACACTTATGCAAAACCCTACAATTAGCAGCAAATGAAGGGAGCTTTCCAAAAGAAATGCTGACAGCTACTGTGATCACACTCCCAAAACAAGGAAAGCCACCAGAGGTGTCCCAAAATTTCCGCCCGATTTCATTGTTAAACACTGATGTCAAAATTTATGCTAAGTGTATTGCTCTGAGATTGGCGCGTATCATTCCTTCCCTTATTAACCCAGACCAGGCAGGTTTTGTGCAAGGGCGGACTGCAGCTGACAACACCAGAAAAGTAATTGATTTGAGAGATGTAATAAATAGAAGGGGAACACTAGCGGTGGTAGTGTCCTTAGACGCTGAGAAGGCATTTGACTGAGTGAGATGGTCGTTTGTCTTTTTTGTTCTGGAGCGTATGGGGTTTGGGGGTCGGGTGCTGACTGCTATTAAAGCTCTGTATTCTGCTCCGTCGACCAGGGTTTTTGTGAATGATACAATGTCAGAGACATTCCCCATTACAAATGGCACTAGGCAGGGCTGCCCGCTCTCCCCCCTAGTGTTCATTTTAGCTTTAGAACCACTTGCCCAAGCAATCAGACAAAGTCCAGATATCTGGGGCATAGAGGTGGGGAAACAATCTCATTGCATCACATTGTATGCTGATGATGTGATATTGACGTTAGCACGCCCCCTGGAGTCTTTGCTGGCAGCTCTAGAGATTATTGAAAAGTTTGGCCTCCTATCTTACTACAAAATTAATTAGAATAAATCTCAAATTCTACCCCTTAACATACCATTACCACAGTTGAAACTCCTTAAGGACATTATGAGGATGGACTGGCAGATGGAGCAAATTTCATACCTGGGAACGTTGGTAACATCATCCTCCACTAATTTGTACAAAGCCAATTACCTCCCCCTACTAGCAGATATTGAGAATGAGATAAGCAGACCCCGGAAATTTGAAGTCTCCTGGGTGGGTCGTATTGCACTGTTTAAGATGTTATTACTGCCCAAAATGTTATATTTATTTCGCACGGTGCCGATATCACCTCTGAAGGTGTTTTTTCAACGTTCTCATAAGCTTCTGAACGCCTTCATCTGGGGAGGAAAGCAGCCTCGGTTGTCGAGACATTTGTTGCAACGCCAGTGGGGGGGTGGGACTCCCTAATGTGAACGATTACTATATAGCAACTCAACTCAGCCGGTTGAAGAACTGGTGGTATCGCGACCCCCAAGTAGGTGGTCCCAAATAGAGGCACATTTTGCACCCTCACACGATCTCAGGGTGGTGCTATGGGCAGCTCTGGTTGACCCACGGAACCTGGGGGCCCTCCTTCCACTGACTAAGCACTCCTTGTCTAATTGGCTTCAGGTTCACTCCTCCACTCAGACTCACATCCCTGCATTGCCTCTGGGGGCACCTTTAGAACTTCTGGAGGTGTTATCAGAGGACCTTGACCTGTACCATTGGAAGATAGGCGGGATCACGGTATTAAGCGATATAGTTGAAGATCGCACTCTTTTACCTTTTGCCCAGTTGGAAAACAGGTTTGGCTTGACCTTTAAAGACCATTTCTCATATCTCCGGGTACAATACATTTTAAAGAAATATCTAAACTTCCCATATAGGGTTAATAGTGATATTATTAGGACCCTCTCATCTACCTCATCCCTAGTTCTGGGCTTGAGACCCCTTTATGATTCCTTGGGACATAAGAGCAGATTCGTAAAATCTATACCCTTCATATCTTGGGAAAAAGACCTCGGTAAAGCCATACCTGACAAGGACTGGTTAAGAGCAATTAAATTGGCAGGACGGACGTTTAGATGTGCGGCCCACTTTGAATCACACTTGAAGCTGATACTCTGCTGGTATTTTACTCCCGTGAAGCTCCATTCCATGTTTCCCAACACCTCACATCTATGTTGGCGAAACTGTAATCAGGTGGGGTCCTTATATCATATATTTTGGGATTGTCCACTTATAACTTCTTTGTGGGATCACGCCTTTAGACTTATTTCACTTGTAGTGGGACAGACCGTCCAGCCGACTCCCGAGGTGGCGCTCCTGCTCTTAAATATACATGCATTCCCCCTGTGCTCTAGAGTGGTAACGGCTCATATTGTGTTAACGACAAGACTCCTATTAGCTAAACAGTGGAAAAAAGATGTTATTCCAAAGAAAGAGGCCATAGCTCAAGCAGTTAGTGCCACGTTTATTTTTTAAAAAACGCTAGCCCACAAAAATAACGCCTTACAGAAGTTCACCAGGGATTGGCAGGCTTGGGAAGCCACACAATTAGCAAGACACAGTTGAACCAGTCAAATAAAGGTTGGGGGAGGGCCCTGGGTGGGAGAGGGTTAAGACCGGAGCTCTTTGTTTATACTACAATGGTTGCATAATTACACATTTATGTTACTTTGACATGTGTTGTACATTTGTGCTAATGTTGTATTATAGTATTTTCAATAAAAACGAATTTTTAAAAAAACAAAGCAAAAAAACAAACAAAGGCCTTGTAAGGTTTTCCTGAACATTGCCTTGGCCAAATAGCATGACCAGGTCCACATTTACCGTACTTTTACTTTGCCTTGTGATTCACAGGCGTCCTGCTGTGATTACAAGGCACTCCAGCGGATCTAATTGAACTCTGTATACATCCTGGGGGATACATATAGACGCTCGCTTATGATCCCCCTCACTGATTCACATATCCCCCCTCTGTTCAAACTTGTGGGGTTGAACGCTTGTCACCATACAGGGGGCCTGTGACAGGCATCCACATTTCCCTATCCTCTTTATCTTCATTTTCTTCTAAGGCTTTTATTGATTCAGGAGCAGCCCTGAACCTGATGGATTTTGACTTTGCCAAATGTTGTGGTCTTCCCATGGTAACCCTGCGGAATCCTATTCATTTAAAGGGAACCTGTCACCCCCAGGCATTTTTAAGTAAAAGAGCCACCTTGTGCAGCACTAATGCTGCATTCTGTCAAGGTGGCTCCTTTATTTAGCGACCCTTCTACCGTCGAAAAAATCATTTTTAAAATTGGTCAGACATACCTGAAGTTTGACCGGGGGGCAGGTCTTTCCCCACCGGACACAGACGCCTCACATCCATCAGTCATGTCCTGCTTTTGAATTTGGCGCCGCCTCTTCAGCGTTTCTTTTTCTCGTGCCTGCGCTGTAATATTCTTTCTTGGGCATGCGCAGTTAGTGTTGCCTATCCTATGACACCATGTGTCCAGGAGGGGTGGAGCCCAGCAGTGCAGTGGTGCAGCAGGACCTGTGATGATGTCAATGTCATGTGACCAGGAGGGGTGGTGCTAAGCAGAGCAGTGGTGCAGTAGGACCTGTGATGACATCAGCACCATGTGACCAGTAGGGGCGGAGCTGAGCAGGGCAGCGGTGCAGCAGGACCTGTGATGATGTCAGCACCATGTGACCAGTAGGGGCGGAGCTGTGCAGAGCAGTGGTGCAGCAGGACCTGTAGTGATGTCAGAATATTACAGCGCAGGCGTGAGAAAAAGAAATGAACTCTGATGAGTCGGCGCCAAATTTAATAGCAGGACAAGACTGACGTATGTGAGGCATCTGTGTCCTGGGGGAAAGACCTGCCCCCCTCGGTTAAACTTCAGGTATGTCTGACCAATTTTAAAAATGATTATTTTGGCGGTGGAAGCGACTCTAAATAAAAGAGCCACCTTGACAGAATGCAGCATTAGTACTGCAAAACGTGGCTCTTTCACTTAAAAATGCCTGGGGGGTGACAGGTTCCCTTTATGGGGTATTGATGGTACCCTTTTGGCAGAGAATAAACCCCAGTTTTGGACCCAGGTGATAATGCGGGTAGCCCCGAATATTATGAATGGGTCACTGAGGAGGATAGCAGGCCCAGGCTAAGCCACAGAAAACCAGAGAGGTTGGAAACTAAGCGGATTGCAGACCTCTGATCCTTTCCACACAACTAGCTTTAGCCGTGGAGCGTACGTACAATGATCCTAGATGCCTCAGCACAGCCGGAGAGCTAACTAAGCCTAAAGCAAGAAAGGGGAAATCTAAACTGCCGCGGAGCAGACCCCAAAGGAATAGATAGCCCCCAAACATATATTGTCAGTGAGACAAGATGAAAACACAAACGCAGGCAGAAAAATAGACTGAGCAAACGATGGGGCCCACACTGACTAAACAGGACAGGAAAGGAAAGACACTGTCTGCAATCACGCAAAAAACCCTGCAAAAAGTCCAACACGTCTGATGCACAAAATAACACTGAAGTTGCACGACTTTGCCCACACTATATCAGCACTCTGGTAAATTCTGAAAGCAAAGCAAAAAGAGACCAATATAACAAGGGACAAAACAAACTGGCACAAGCAGTAACATATGAGCGGTGATTCAGCACAGCCCCAGCCAGAGCTAGCTGACCCGCACAAAGCTGAGATAGACAAAACCAGATCAAATGTAAACAGAATAGCAAATGAACCACTTAGCTGAACCATGCAGGGAAAGAGCAGGAGACATCAGACCACAGAATGCACACAAAGAAAATCACTAGCAGGAATAGAGTGAGTCAGCTGTCTTAAATCCCAATCTGAAACCCCAGATCTCCAATCGTCTTCCTCATTATCAGGTGGCAAGTCTCTGTCAATCAGATCAGCTCCACTACCTACAGTAACCACCAGAGGGAGCCCAGAAAGAGAACTAGCAACCCCTCTATCAATCTGACCAGCTTCACTACCTTCAGTAAAGCCAGAGAGAGAATTCACAACAGTAACCCCCCTTGAGGAGGGGTCACCGAACCCTCATCCACGCCACCAGGCCGGTCAGGATGGGCCCGATGAAAAGCATGAACCAATCTTTGGGTATGAATGTCAGAAGCTGAGACCCAAGAATTATCCTCCTGGCCATAACCCTTCCATTTGACCATGTACTGAAGTCTCCGTCTAGCCCAACGAGAATCCAATATTTTCTCTACCTCATACTCCAAATTACCTTTAACCAATACAGGGTCAGGAGGCGCCGCCATGGGAACTACTGGCTCTACAAACCTCTTCAACAAGGATTTATGGAACACGTTATGAATCTTGAACGTAACTGGAAGAGCCGAACGGAATTAAGGATTTCCAAACTAAAACAGGATTATGAGTTTGCAACCACGGAAAACCCAGAACAATAGTATCATGCAAATTGTGCAACACCAAAAATTTACAATTTTCTTGGTGGTTCGGGGCGACCCGCATTATCATCTGGTTCCAAAACTGGGGTTTATTCTCCGCCAAAGGAGTAGCATCAATACCCCTCAAAGGGATAGGAGTCCACAGGGGTATCATGGGAAAACCACAACGTTTAGCAAAGTCCAAATCCATCAGATTCAAAGCTGCTCCTGAATTGACAAAAGCCTTAGCGGAAAATGTAAACAAGGAGCAGATCAGGGTAATCGCCAAAAGGAACATAGGCTGTACACTGCCCAGCGCAAATGTGTGAGCAAAATGCTTTTCTCGGTAAGGGCAGACAGTAATAGTATGAGAGGCGTCCCCACAGAAAAAACACAATTTATTGCGCCTTCTAAACTCCTGACGTTGCGCCCTAGACAAAACCCTATCGCATTGCATGGGTTCAGAAGTTCATTCGAAAGGCGGCAACGCCTCTTGTGTAGTTTTACGTTCACGTAAACGCCGATCAATTTGAATGACCAACGACATAGAGTCGTCAAGACCAGAGGGAACAGGAAATCCCACCATAACTAACATCTTTTACGGTTTCTGCCAAACCCTTTCGAAAGAGAGCTGCTAGGGCATCGTCATTCCATTTAGTAAGGACCGCCCAATTTCTGAACTTTTGACAATATAACTCTGCAGAATCCTGACCCTGGTTCAATGCCAATAAGGTTTTCTCAGCTTTATCAAAAGCATTAGGTTCAGCATACAACATGCCCAAGGCTTGAAAAAACGCATCCACATTAGCCAGAATAGGATCTCCGGGTGTCAAAGAAAAGGCCCAGTCATGGGGATCGCCGCGCAGCAGGGAGATGACAATTTTAACCTGCTGCACAGAGCTCCCCAATGAGTTAGGTTTCAAAGCAAAAAACAATTTACAATTATTCTTAAAATTCAAAAATTCAGACCGATCCCCAGAAAACACATCAGGAATAGAGATTTTTGGTTCAACAGCAGATGATTGAGCGAGATAGGCAGAAATTCCCCGCACTTCAGCAGCAAGCTGCTCAACATGATCAGACAATTGCTTAGTCTCCACTTAGACAAAAAATATCCTCCTACAGCCCCAGAAAAAAAGAGGAAAAAAATATATAAAAAAAAATTCTGACACTTTTTTTCAAATCCTTTCCTTCTTTAGAGTACCCTAGAGTCTATAGTTAGGCTGGTGATTCTGTTATGAATGGGTCACCGAGGAGGATAGCAGGCCCAGGCTAAGCCACAGAAAACCAGAGAGGTTGGAAACTAAGCGGATTGCAGACCCCTAATCCTGTCCACACAACTAGCTTTAGCCGTGGAGCGCACCTACGATGATCCTAGACACCTTGGCACAGCTGGAGAGCTAACTAAGCCTAAAGCAAGAAAGGGGAAATCTAAACTGCCGCGGAGCAGACTCCAAAGGAATAGATAGCCCCCAAACATATATTGTCAGTGAGACAAGATGAAAACACAAACGCAGGCAGAAAAATAGACTGAGCAAACGATGGGGCCCACACTGACTAGACAGGACAGGAAAGGAAAGACACTGTCTGCATTCACGCAAAAAACCCTGCAAAAGGTCCAACACGTCTGATGCACAAAATAACACTGAAGTTGCACGACTTTGCCCACACTATATCCAATATTTTCTCTACCTCATACTCTCCAATCGTCTTCCTCATTATCAGGTGGCAAGTCTCTGTCAATCAGATCAGCTCCACTACCTCCAGTAACCACCAGAGGGAGCCCAGAAAGAGAACTCGCAACCCCTCTGTCAATCTGACCATCTCCACTACCTTCAGTAAAGCCAGAGAGAGAATTCAAGACACCCGAACCACCAAGAGAATTGTAAATTTTTGGTGTTGCATAATTTACATGACGTTATTGTACTGGGTTTTCCTTGGTTACAAACCCATAATCCTGTTTTGGATTGGAAATCTGTGTCTGTGGTGAGTTGGGGTTGTCAATGTGTTCTTAGTGACACTCCTGTTTTCGCCACCTCTCCCCAGTCTCATGATGCTCCTGACTATTTGGCTGAGTTTTGTGATGTATTTAGTGAGAGTAAGTACCCGTCTTTACCTCCTCATAGGAGTTATGATTGCGCGATCGAGTTAGTGCCCGGTTGTTAATTTCCTAAGGGTCGGCTTTTCAACTTATCTGCACCTGAACATGATGCTATGCGATCTTCTATCAAGGAGTCATTGGAGAAGGGTCATATCAGATAATCCTCTTCACCTTTAGGTGCTGATTTTTTTTTTTGTGGCCA
Source organism: Dendrobates tinctorius (assembly GCF_039654945.1). Taxonomy (NCBI): domain Eukaryota; kingdom Metazoa; phylum Chordata; class Amphibia; order Anura; family Dendrobatidae; genus Dendrobates; species Dendrobates tinctorius. Next base: position 2,751,696 of record NW_027361680.1, on the reverse strand, counting down.
AGAAAGATGACTCATTAAGGCCATGTATTGACTATCGTCTCCTTAATAAAATCACTGTTAAATATCAGTATCCTTTACCCCTGATTTCTGATGTATTTTCCAGAGTTAAAGGTGCTAGTTGGTTTACCAAGCTTGACCTTGGGGGGGGACCTTAGAGGGGCGTATAATCTTATTCGCATCAAGCACGGTGATGAATGGAAGAGGGCGTTTAATACTCCTGAGAAACATTTTGTGTACCTAGTGATGCCTTTTGGGCTCACTAATGCCCCTTTTGTCTTCCAATCTTTCATGATCGATATTTTCCGGGACTTTATGGATAAGTTTTTGATCGTTTATTTGGACGATATCTTGATTTTTTCCAAGTGATTGGGATTCTCATGTGGAACATGTTCGGACTGTGTTCCGGATTTTGAGAGAAAATTCTTTGTACGTTAAGGGAATTAAATGTCTCTTTGGCGAGCAAAAGATTTCGTTTTTGGGATTCATGTTGTCCCTGTCTGCTATTGAAATGGACTCGGCCAAGGTTCAGGCCATTTATGATTGGGTTCAGCCCACTTCTTTGAAGGCGCTCCAGAAGTTTTCAAGTTTTGCTAATTTCTACCGTAAATTCATAAGTAATTTTTCTAGTATTGTTAAACCACTGACGAATTTGACCAACAAGGGCACTGATGTGGTGAATTGGTCTCCAGAGGCAGTCTCAGCATTTCAGGAGCTTAAGCGGAGATTCACTGCTGCTCCTGTCTTACGGCAACCTGATGTTTCACTCCCATTTCAGGTGGAGATAGATGCTTCTGAGATTGGTGCATGAGCCGTTTTGTCTCAAAGAGATCCTGTAACCTCTAAGATGAATCCCTGTGCCTTCTTTTCTCCAAAATTTTCCCCATCTGAATGTAACTATGATGTGGGGAATCGGGAATTGTTGGCTATGAAGTGGGCATTTGAAGAGTGGAGACATTGGTTGAAGGGAGCCAGACATCAAGTTGTAGTCCTCACTGACCATAAGAACTTGATCTATCTCGAATCAGCCAAGCGATTGAATCCTAGACAGGCTAGGTGGGCCTTGTTTTCCAAGTGTTTTAATTTTGTGGTCTCCTTTCTTCCAGGCACTAAGAATGTTAAGGCGGACACCCTCTCTAGGAGTTTCTTTGCGGATTCTCTTGATGTGACCGAGCCTACTACCACTCTAAATGAGGGTGTGGTTCTTTCCGCCATTTCTCCCGATTTGAGACTTGCCCTGGAGGAATTTCAGGAGGACAAACCTGAACGATGCCCTATGGGGAAATTGTATGTCCCTGACCAGTGGAGGAGAAGAGTAATGTCTGAAATTCATTTCTCCGCGTTAGCTGGTCATCCTGGTATTTTTGGTACCAGAGAGTCGGTCTTTTTGGTGGCCTGCTTTATCTCGTGATGTCAGGAATTTTGTTCAGTCCTGTGGGACTTGTTCTCGGTCCAAGCCCTGTTCTCGTTCTAGTGGTTTGTGGATGCCCCTGCCGGTGCCCAGGAGGCCATGGACCCATATCTCAATGGATTTTTTTTCTGATCTCCCTGTCTCTCAGAGAATGACGGTTATCTGGGTGATCAGTGATAGATTTTCTAAGGTGGTCCCTCTTGTACCACTCCCAAAGTTGCCATCTTCTTTTGAGTTGGTACCCTGGTTTTTACAATAGGTGGTTCGTTTGCATGGTATTCCTGAGAACATTGTGTCTGACAGAGGAGTCCAGTTTGGTTCCAGATTTTGGAAAGCTTTTTGTTCTAAACTGGGAATTCAGTTATCTTTCTCCTCTGCATTTCACCCTCAGACCAATGGGGAAACTTAGAGAACAAACCAGATTTTGGAAACTTATTTGAGATGTTTTATATCTGCTGATCAGGATGACTGGGTCTCATTTTTGCCCTTGGCTGAATTTGCTGTAAAATAATAGGGCTAGTTCTGCCACTTTGATTTCTCCTTTTTTCTGCAACTTTGGGTTTCATCCACGATTTTCTTCAGGGCAGGTGGAGGCTTCAGACTGCCCAAGTGTGGATTCTGTGGTAGAGAGAATGCAGCAGATTTGGGATCAAGTAGTGGATAAGTTGTCTCACACTCAGGAGAAGGCCCAACGGTTTGCCAATCGGTATAGGACCATTGGTCCCTGGTTTAAAGTGGGTGACATGGTTTGTTGTCCTCAAAAAATATTCCTATGAAAGTTGCGTCTCCAAAATTCAAGCCAAGGTTCATTGGACCTTATAAGATTTTGTAAATCCTTAAACCTGTTTCTTTCCGTTTGGCTCTTCCAGGAATGTTTAAGATTCACAACGTTTTTCATAAATCTTTGTTGAAAAGGTTTGTGGAGCCAGTAGTTCCCATGGCTGCGCCCCCTGATCTTGTATTGGATAGGGGTAATCTGGAGTATGAGGTAGAGAAGGTATTGGATTCTCATCTGGCTAGACAGAGACTCCAGTACTTGGTCAAGTGGAAAGACTATGGTCAGGAGGATAATTCTTGGGTGTCTGCTTCTAACATTCATGCTGAGAGATTGGTTCGTGCCTTTCACCGGGCCCATCCTGATCGGCCTGGTGGCTTGGATGAGGGTTCGGTGACCCCTCTTCAAGGGGGGGTACTGTTGTGAACATTCTTAACCTGATTTCTGAATTTGGGCTCCCTCTGGTGGTGGCTGCGGGTAGTGGAGCTGGTCGGGTTGTCAAAAGTCGATCACCTGAAGACGATGAGTGGAAGTCAGATGTTACAGACTGGGAAGATTTAAGTGAGCAAGCTTCCCTCAGTTGCTGCTGGTGATTTGTTTTTCTTCCTGTGCATCTTGAAGTCCGCTTGTCCCCTGCTTGGTCCTGCATCGTTCAGATAAGTTATTTGTTTGCTGGAATCTTTTTGCATTTCATCCAGTTTTGCTGGACCCCGCTCCATATGCCACAGCTTATGTCAGTCTGTTCAGTATTGCTAATCCCCTGTTATAGAAGTGTCTTTGGTTTTGCTTCCAGTTCACACCAGAATGCTGATCTAGTGAGGGAGAGGTTGTGTGGCCTCAGTATTTTTGCATATCAGACGTGTTGGATTCTTTAGGGTTTTTGCTTGATTGCAGACAGTATCTTTTCTGTCCTGTGCTATCTAGACAGTTTGGGCCCCATCACTTGCTTACTCTATTTTCTGCCTGTGTTTGTGCCTCATCTTGTCTCACCGGCAATATATGTTTAGGGGCTATCTATTCCTTTAGGGTTCTGCTCCGGGGCAGTTTAGCTTTCCCCTTTCTTGCTTTAGGCTTAGTTAACTCTTTGGCTGTGGCGAGGCGTCTATGGCATTGTAGGTACGTCCCACGACTAATTCTAGTTGTGTTGTTAGGTTTAGGGGTCTGCAATCCACTAAGTTGCCAACCTTTCTGGTGGTCTGGTTGCCTAGCTTATTTCCCGGTTATCCTCCTCGGTGACCTAATCATAACACCAGGGCATCGTCCCGACTGAGGTCCAGGTAGGCTTTCTGGGCATCTCCCATCTGGAAGGGGGCCACCACTTCAGCCCATTGGGAATACACTAAGCTCTCCTGCTCTGCAGTGCGCTCATAGACAGTGAGGAAGGCCTCTATGTCGTCCTCAGGACCCATTTTCCTCAGCGTTGACCGGACCTTGTACTGTGCCTCCAAAAGGACCATTGTCGCTGGGGAGGACGTCTCACGCAGAGGTACAATCTATTGCAGAATCAAATTGTTGGTTTTCTGCTGCTGCTGAAACTCCTGCAACTTCTGCTGTTGTTCTTGAGAGACGGCCAACTGTCTTAGTATTTCCTCCATCTTATATGCAGGCTTGGGCTTCTGCATTGCAGGCCTGATCACTGACATGCAGCATGCTTTAGGATATGCCTCAGTTCACACTGCCCGCATTTTCCAACCATACTGTATCTAGTGCAGCAGGGTTGGTGCAATGTGACAGATAGGCAGGGACCACAGAAAAGTTCACAATAAACGTGTTTCATGTCCAAACAATTCACACAGTGCACAGCACACGGTATTCTCCGGATTGCATCTTGGGCATCACAATAGTTTGTACAAGAAACCAGTTGCAGAGGGCGAATGCGCCACCGTATCATGCTGCAGGTTGCCAGGCGTTCGCTGCTCTTGGCTCTGTGTTACCTCACACAGGCTGGATGCTGCAGACACTTGCTCTGATACAAACACTGACAAACACAAACCACTTTTTAACTGAAATCTGTGGCCATGGACCACTTGTAAGACCAGGCTTGGAGAAAGCGTCCGCCCCACTACCATCCTGTAGTCCGCTTCAAAAGTAAAAGCACTTCCTGGGTTTTCTTGAACATTGCCTTGGCCAAATAGCTTGACCAGGTCCACACTTACTTTTACTTTGCCTTGTGACTCACAGGCGTCATGCTGTGAATACAAGGCACTCCAGCGGGTCTAATAGGACTCTGCCCGCATCCTGGGGGATACATATCGACCCTCACATATGATCCCCCTCACTGTTACATGGGGACAATCACTTTTACACACAGGGCCCTGTAGGTATGGATTTATTTTTTCCATTAATAAAAAAGACCTTCATTTAAAAACTGCATTTTGTGTTTACTTGTGTTATCTTTGTCTAATATTTAAATTTGTTTGGTAAAGAGACTGGAAAGCTGTGCACTGCTCAAGAAAACTTGAGAATAACCCAGGTCTTTTTTGCACACCTGTTTTAGTAACATTTGTTAGACTTACATACCACACCAATATTACCTGTTGCAATTACTGACTTTTTGTACATATATGGAGCACCCTGAGGGTGCTTACTCGGTACCAGGCCGGTGTCTTAAAGGGGATGTGTCGCGGTGGCGGTGACCCGGTCCGTGGCCATGGGTGTCCATGTAAAATAAGTGGAAATGAAGTAAAGTTTATGTATGGATAAGTTCGTGACACCACCTGTGGTATCTGGTCAGAGGTGACCAGCGCTACAGTGCAGATCCTCTGGGACAGATGATGGGGTGCAGCAGAGATGTAATAGCTCTCTACAGGCAGAGCTGTTGTCCCAGGGCAGCAGTAGATGTTGAGGTAGATGGTGTAGTGTTAGGCACAGAGATGTAGCAGTGCTGAGTAGGTTGACGCAGGAAGAAGGCAATGACACAGCTGAATGCAGTTCCAATGCTTTACTCACGTTTCTGGCATAGACAGGTGCCCGCTTCAGTGCCGTGTCCTTCAGGTCAGGGGCTCAGCCAAATCCTAGGCAGATGGAATACACCCTTCCAGCACTCCCTTCCAAATGTGCCTTTTCTGAACGTCTCCTTACTAGCGCTAATCTGAAGTAATTGTCGTTATGAATTGCACTCGAGTTCCTCTTTCTTGCTGTTACTCAGAACTCCACTCGCATGACAGGCAGCTGTAGCCTACTTCGGGGACTTCTTACAATCACGTCCCGGCTCACACACGTTGCTGCTGTGTCGTCGAGTCTTAGATGGGAATAAAGTGGTTACAACTTCTATTCCTATCACACACAGTCTCGGATACCGGCGCCCGGACTTTGGCGCATTAAACTTAGGAAAGGGCTCTGCTCTAGCTCCGATCAAAGTTCTCTCCTAATAATAATAATATAAAAATAAATTTTATTTCTACAGCGCCGACATATTCCGCAGCGCTTTACATTTCAGAGGGGATTTGTACAGACAATAGACATTACAGCATAACAATAATCACATAGATTATTTCAAATACCAAGAGGAAAGAGGGCCCTGCTCGCAAGCTTACAGTCTATGAGGAAAGAGGTAGACACAAAAGGTGGGTGGTAACAATTGCCCTGATTGTTTGGACCAGCCATAATGTTAAGTGGGCAGCACGGTGGCTCAGTGGTTAGCGCTGCAGCCTTGCAGCGCTGGGGTCCTGGGTTTGAATCCCACCAAGGACAACATCTGCAAGGAGTTTCTATATGTTTGCGTGGGTTTCCTCCGGGTACTCCGGTTTCCTCCCACACTCCAAAGACATACTGAATTTTAGATTGTGAGCCCCATCGGGGACAGTGATGAAAAATGTGTGCAAACTGTGGAATATGTTAGCGCTATATAAAAGTAAAGATTATTTAGATTAAGTGTAATTCCCTTAACAGTACAGACACAGAGGGCTAATGGATGCATAAAGCATGTGGGAACATGATGCGGGGAACCTGGTTGTGGTAAAACTTTAGATTAGGTTAATGTGTTGAGGCGGTAGGCCAGTCTGAATAAATGCGTTTTCAAAATTGTGGGGATTGGGGACTAATCGTATTGACCTAGGAAGTGCATTCCAAAGAATTGGCGACGGTTCAGATTATTGAGGATGCTAACCTCTGCTCATCAGCAGAGCGGAGGGTGTGGGTAGGGTGGTATACTGAAACAAGGGAGGAGATGTAGGGTGGTGCTGAGCCATGGAGTGCTTTGTGCGTGAGGGTAATAAGTTTGTACTGGATTCTGGAGTGGATGGGTAGCCAGTGTAATGACTGGTAGAGGCATCGGTGTAACGATTGGCGAGGAATATGATCCTGGCTGCAGCATTCAAGACAGATTGGAGAGGGGAGAGTTTGGTAAGAGGGAGACTGATTAGAAGAGAGTTACAATAGTCGAGACAAGAATGAATAAGAGAAACAGTAAGAGTTTTTGCAGAGTTAAAAGTAAGAAAAGGTCGAATTCTAGAAATGTTTTTGAGGTGCAGATGACAAGAGCGAGCCAGTGATCGAATGTGGGGGCAAAGGAAAGCTCGGAGTCAAGTATGATCCCAAGACAGCGGTCATGTTTCTGGGGAGTAATAGTGGAACCACACACGGAAATGGCAATGTCGGGTATAAGTACATTAGTAGAGGGAGGAAACACAAGGAGTTCAGTCTTTGACAGGTTCAGTTTCAGATATAGTGAGGACATGATGTTAGACACAGGGCTTAGACAGTCGCCGGTGTTTTCTAGAAAGGCTGGCGTGATGTCAGGAGAAAGAGCGTATAATTGGGTGTCATCAGCATAGAGATGGTACTGGAAACCAAATCTACTGATTGTTTGACCAATAGGGGCAGTGTACAAGGAGAAGAGGAGGGGGCCTAGAATCGATCCTTGAGGAACCCCAACAGTAAGGGGAAGGTGAGAGGAGGAGGAACCGGCAAAATATACAGTAAAGGAGCGGTCAGAGAGATGAGGAGAACCAGGAGAGAACGGTGTCCTTGAGGCCTATGGAATGGAGCATAGTGAGGAGGAGCTGATGATCCACAGTATCGAATGCTGCAGAGAGATCCAAGAGAATTAGCATGGAGTAATGACCATTTGATTTAGCTGTTAGTAGATCATTATAGACTTTAGTGAGGGCAGTTTCAGTAGAGTGTAAAGAGCGGAAACCAGATTGGAGAGGGTCGAGAAGCGAGTTATCAAAGAGATAGTGGATAAGACGGGAGTGGACCAGGCATTCCAGGAGTTTAGAGCTGAAGGGAAGATTAGAGACAGGTCTATAGTTAGCGGCACAGTTTTGGTCGAGGGATGGTTTTTTAAGTAGTGGATGTATGATGGCATGCTTAAATGAGGAGGGAAAGATACCAGAAGAGAGAGAGGTTAAATATTTTAGTTACGTGAGGGGTGACAGCAGGGAAAAGGGACTGGAGGAGATGTGACGGAAATGGGTCACTGGTGCAAGTGGGTGGGCGAGAAGATGCAAGGAGCCTGCTTACTTCTTCTTCTGGGACTGGTTCAAAAACACAGAGTGAGCTAGATGCAGTGGGGGAGGGAGGACAGTGCATGGTATGAGGTGATTGGGAGATAATTTCCTGTCGGATCTGTTCAATTTTTTCTTTGAAGTAATTGGCCAGATCGATAGCACGGAGCTCTCCTCTCTCCTCCTCAAGTTCCGTACTTTTCTATATTTCTCCTGAAGAACTGATCTTTCTCTTTCCTTGCCAGCAGCTCCAGCTCACAGGAGGCTGCTGCAAACATGTCCTCTCTCTCCATCCCCCTCCGGGGACCTTCTGACCTAACTTCCTGTCAGCTTTCCCCTCTTAGTGCAATCTAAGCTCCAACCACTCCCAGCACCCTTCATGAACCAAAGCAGCTGCCATAAAGGGTGCTCTGCTGTTCTAAGGTGTCCGTGCTGGGTGTAGGTGCTGGAGTCTGGTCAGGTGTTACCATCTTACCTGAGGAGTGGGATACTACACCTCAGGAGCAGGTGCAGTACCTCTGTGGTGACTGAACCCTCAGGGGTGCCACATATACATAACAGTTCTTGTTCAGTCCTTTTGGAAAGGGGGAAAGGTTGGGTTTGAAAAAAGTCACAAAAGTTTATTATAGTGTAGTAAAATATGTGTGGTAGAAGACAGTGGACAGACTAATGTAAAAAAAAAACATGATCAAGAATGTGGGAGCTGCAAACTGCAGTATTACAAACTTCCTCAATTGGCTCTTATTGTCCACCATACAGTAATTCTACCAAACACAGGTCCAATTGGCCTCCTTTACCTCTGCCAAGTGTATTTGTAGGTTGGAAATGGAGAACATTATAGATATACTGCATGACACATTCCTTGTCTCAGTCACAGCAGGATAATGTTATCTCTCTGACGGTGACAGGGGCAGTTTTAGTCAGTGTTCTGCACAATCTTTTTCCACTGATACTTTCAGACTAGCTTTCGGAGGCGCAGCGCAGGGCCGCCACTAAGCTCCGCCCCTGTCCACGCCTCCTCCTGTCAGCTCCTCCTCTGATCGCATGACGCTGCATGCGATCAGCGTACCCTATATTTAGCGTTAGATACGCTGGTCGTGTGCTGGCACACTTTTGCCAACGCATCCGCCCTTTTGGCGCTGCGCCGAGTGCACAAAAATGCAACACAGTCATATTACAAGACTCATTAAAGGGTCGATTGTGACTTGTAGGATCGCTACTACCAATAGGTGGCGCTGTCCTCTTTCTTTCAGAAGAGGCAATTTGCATATTGCATGAGACAAACAGTCTGCGTGTGGAGACACGAGGGTCAGTGGGTGCTCTTGTCAGCTGGACTGTCTGTCTTTAGAAAGACCACATGGAGCCATGGTTGCTGGCTGCCGTTCTGTAAAGTCTCTCTGCAGAAGGATAGGGGTACTTTTTATACACACAGCTTTCCTGCAAGCCATCTTCCACAGTTCAGGAGGAAGAGGTCAACTCATATGAACAATGTAAACAGAACTCAACAATAAATTAATTTAATGAGGCATATGCAAATATCAGACTACTCATTTTAGTGCTCATATACAGGACAAGACTAATCACCAAGAAAACTATAACAACAACAAGGAGAAAAAGGCGATCAAAACAGTCCAATATGGTAAAAAATAGTAAGCACTTTATTGAAAATATATCAAGGAATAGGTGACTGGGGGAAAAAGTGCATAAGTGCATCAAAAACATGCTAAGACACAGGATGCATGCGGAAGGTCATACAATAAATGGAATTATGCTGGTAATCAACAATGAACATAGGTATTAACATAGAGAGAGACCAATAGCCCAAAGATATAAACCATATTTGATGTTAAATAGAGCTGGGTATAAGGGTATACCATAGCTATTAACCCCTTAACCCCCAAGGGTGGTTTGCATGTTAATGACCAGGCCAATTTTTACAATTCTGACCACTGTCCCTTTATGAGGTAATAACTCTGGAACACTTCCATGGATCCCGGTGATTCTGACATTGTTTTCTCAAGACATATTGTACTTCATTATAGTGGTAAAATTTATTTTGCTATGACTTGCGTTTATTTGTGAAAAAAAATGAAATTTGGTGAAAAATTTGAAAATTTCGCAATTTTCCAACTTTTAATTTTCATGCCCTTAAATCACAGAGATACAGTATGTCACATAAAATACTTAATAAGTAACATTTTCCACATGTCTACTTTACATCAGCACAATTTTGGTGCTAAATTAGCTAAATTTTTTTTTTGTAATCAGCGATTTTTCATTTTTACAACACCATTTTATTTTTACGGACCACATCACATTTGAAGTCACTTTGAGGGGTCTATATGATAGAAAATACCCAAAAGTGACACCATTCTAAAAACTGCACCCCTCAAGGTGCTCAAAACCACATTCAAGAAGTTATTAACCCTTCAGGTGCTTCACAGGAATATTTATAATGTTTTTTTTAAAAATTAACATTTAACTTTTTCACAAAAATTATTCTTTCAGATCCAATTTTTTTTATTTTACCAAGGGTAACAGGAGAAATTGGACTCCAAAAGTTGTTGTGCAAGTTTTCTTGAGTACACTGATACCTCTTATATGCAGGTAAACCACTGTTTGGGCATATGGCAGAGCTCGAAAGGGAAGGAGCACCGTTTTACTTTTTCAACGCAAGATTGGCTGGAATTAAGATTGGACACCATGTCGCGTTTGGAGAGCCCTGATGTGCCTAAACAGTAGAAACCCCCCACAAGTGACACCATTTTGGAAACAAGACCCCCTAAGGAACTTATCTAGATGTGTGGTGAACCCCCAAGTGCTTCACAGAAGTTTATAACGTATAGCCGTAAAAATAAAAAATCATATTTTTTCCACAAAAATGATATTTCCAACCCCAATTTTTTATTTTCCCAAGGGTAACAGAAGAAATTGGACCCCAAACATTATTTTGCAAATTGTCCTGAGTACGCTGACGCTCCATATGTGGGGGTAAACCACTGTTTGGGCGCATGGCAGAGCTCAGAAGGGAAGGAGCGCCAGATTTTACTGTTATGGTTTGCAGGTGCCATGACCCACTAGGAGAGCCCATAAGGTGCCAAAACAGCAGAACTCCCCCATAAGTGATGCTATTTTATTAACTACACCTCTCCTTGAATTCATCTAGGGGTGCAGTGATCATATTGACATCATGGGTGTGTCACAGAATTTTATAACTATATTTTTACCACCAAATTTTGTTTCAGCCAAAGATTTTACATTTTCACAAACATTTTCTGTAAGTCTTCACAAGGTTGCCACACACTGTTGTTGGTATGTTGGCCCATTCCTCCATGCAGATCTCCTCTAGAGCAGTGTTGTTTTTGGCTTTTCGCTTGGCAACACGGACTTTCAACTCCCTCCAAAGGTTTTCTATAGGGATGAGATCTGGAGACTGGCTAGGCCACTCCAGGACCTTGAAATGCTTCTTACGAAGCCACTCCTTCGTTGCCCTGGCGGTGTGCTTTGGATCATTGTCATGTTGAAAGACCCAGCCACGTTTCATCATCAATGCCCTTGCTGATGGAAGGAGGTTTGCACTCAAAATCTCATGATACATGGCCCCATTCATTCTTTCATGTACCCGGATCAGTCGTCCTGGCCCCTTTGCAGAGAAACAGCCCCAAAGCATGATGTTTCCACCACCATGCTTTACAGTAGGTATGATGTTTGATGGTTGCAACTCAGTATTCTTTTTCCTCCAAACATGACAAGTTGTGTTTCTACCAAACAGTTCCAGTTTGGTTTCATCAGACCATAGGACATTCTCCCAAAACTCCTCTGGATCATCCAAATGCTCTCTAGCAAACTTCAGATGGGCCCGGACATGTACAGGCTTAAGCAGTGGGACACATCTGGCACTGCAGGATCTGAGTCCATGGTGGCGTAGTGTGTTACTTATGGTAGGCCTTGTTACATTGGTCCCAGCTCTCTGCAGTTCATTCACTAGGTCCCCCCGCGTGGTTCTGGGATTTTTGCTCACCGTTCTTGTGATCATTCTGACCCCACGGGGTGGGATTTTGCGTGGAGCACCAGATCGAGGGAGATTATCAGTGGTCTTGTATGTCTTCCATTTTCTAATTATTGCTCCCACAGTTGATTTCTTCACTCCAAGCTGGTTGGCTATTGCAGATTCAGTCTTCCCAGCCTGGTGCAGGGCTACAATTTTGTTTCTGGTGTCCTTTGACAGCTCTTTGGTCTTCACCATAGTGGAGTTTGGAGTCAGACTGTTTGAGGGTGTGCACAGGTATCTTTTTATACTGATAACAAGTTTAAACAGGTGCCATTACTACAGGTAATGAGTGGAGGAAAGAGGAGACTCTTAAAGAAGAAGTTACAGGTCTGTGAGAGCCAGAAATCTTGATTGCTTGTTTCTGACCAAATACTTATTTTCCACCATAATATGCAAATAAAATGAAAAAAAAACAGACAATGTGATTTTCGGGATTTTTTTTTCTCAGTTTGTCTCCCATAGTTGAGGTCTACCTATGATGTAAATTACAGACGCCTCTCATCTTTTTAAGTGGTGGAACTTGCACTATTGCTGACTGACTAAATACTTTTTTGCCCCACTGTATATATATATATATATATATATATATATACACAGTATCAAATAACGCTCCAGAGGATTTATCCAGCATTATCAAAGGTAATCATAGAGGCAGACATCACAAGTTATGGGGTGGGGTCGAAGAGATAAAAAATGGAAGCCGAGACAAAGACATAACTAGAGTGAGTAATAGGAGATTGTGTGATATATCTCACACACTAGAGCGGTGATCTATGGTGGAAAAAGGTAAAATTCAGGACCATGGTAAGTTATAAAAGTCAACAGCAAAATAGAAAACGACCTACCAGGAAACATAAGTTGCCTGAAGAATTGATGGTCAGTGACCAGTTGTTAGGAGTCAGGTTTCTGCATCTGCTCTGCAAGGACCATGGTAAGTTATAAAAGTCAACAACAAAATAGAAAACGACCTACCAGGAAACATAGGTTGCCTGAAGAATTGATGATCAGTGACCAGTTGTTAGGCGTCAGGTTTCTGCATCTGCTCTGCAGGAATCCAGAGCCTTACATTCTGCGGTCTCCTGCTGTCTATCTCCCACAGAGGAGATTGCTTTGCAGCAGATCGCTCCAGAGACTAAGTCCCTCTGTTCTCCTACTGGGCATGCTCACGAGACGATCTCCCATTGGAGATCGGGAGTCATGTGCCCCGGTCCTGCTCCAGATCTCATTGGTCCATCTCGGAGATCTGGAAGCTTCCGGAAGGTCCCGGCTGATAAAAGCGCGCATGACTGTTCGGCCAATGCGCTAGTATAGACTCTTATTGCTATCTGTGTGAATGATGATGAATGCATGTGCCTGCGAATGACTCATTAAGATCCCCTCCCTCTGATATTACATGTGTGGATATGGACTTAGTCATAGAGTCAGCGCCAGTCAGTGGTGCGCTACAGGTCACAGTTCACATCTTACAGCACTAGCGTCCAACAGTGCGCCTCCTCTTGGGCATTGTCGTGTGGCGGCTGGGTCGGTCGCCGTGCTGCAGTCAGCAGCACTTGTTGGCATCTGCGGTAGCGACGCCGCACGCACGGTAGATCTAGACAGACATTGACCCTGAGTCTTGGGCCTAGTCCTGTGACCGTATACCGTGTGTGCACACCGCTGAGACCTGTGAGGTCAACAGGCTCAGCATTTACATTTAAGTTCTAAGCGTCTCTGTGGTGATAACAGAGTACGCTCAACACACACCGGGGACGTTCAACCCGTGTGCGATATACCGCCATATTGTGCATCTGCCATTATCTAGCAGCGGTGTAACATCTACTGCACGGTGGACCCCGGGCGGCGAACGCACTTATTATTATTTATTTATTAGTGCGTTCCGCCATCCCTAACACCAGTGGCCAGCTAAACTGTGATGAAATAAGTATAAAAGTAAATAGATATTGCACTGACACTATGGAGAATAAGATGGAACTAGTAGAGCGTGCACTTACCAAAGACTAGAAACAGGATATGCATCCTATGATGCGGTATCCACCACCTGTCAGGGAGGTAATGGGAAAGTGCAGCGTGTGTCTATTTATAGAAAGCAGAGTGCACATGCAGCGTGCTGTACTCGGGTGCCGGAAATGGTAAACCGGAAGTGACACGTACGTTCCAAAGGCCGCAAGTGGCGGCGTTATGCGTTCCACTCGGAGGAATTGGCTGTTCTGTGCTTTCCCAGGAGAGCCAGTGCTTGCATTTGCATGTCACAGTATAAAGAAGGGCTAGCCCTAGGGAAGTGAGGAGATGAAATCTGTGAGTCCATGGCAGGATGAGCATAGACAAGAGCGGAATGTATGAAGGATCAAAATTCATTGCATTCAACAGAGACTGCTCTGCAAACGTGTCAGAGAAATAATACACAGAAATATTAATATAACAGGAATTGTAATTTACAATGATAAATGGTATCAGTATACGTATGCAATACAATGACCATACAAATGCCACGCAGATTATATGAAGGATTGTAAATCAAAGTTCCTATTCAGAAAGTTGTGGGAAGCAGGGTGTGTTACAGTCTGCGCTGCCGAGATTCACAAATCACCTGGGATGCAAGATGTTGTAGCAGTGTACTCCTTTATTTCCTCCTACGCGTTTCGGCGCCCTTCCTGGCACCTTCCTCAGGGATATAACTGAGGAAGGTGCCAGGAAGGGCGTCGAAACGAATAGGAGGAAATAAAGGAGTACACTGCTACAACATCTTGCATCCCAGGTGATTTGTGAATCTCGGCAGCGCGGACTGTAACACACCCTGCTTCCCACAACTTTCTGAAGGTTTTTCCACGTGCGAGTGGTTGGTGGAGGTCCTGCAGCAGCTGATTCTGTGATATGCTCTCAAGCCAGTTGTGGGTTACACAACTGGAATAGGTGAGTGGAACTGTATTATACCGCTCATACTTCTAGTGTCACTAGTGATAGGGCACTATTGCGCCTCTTGTTCCCCCCACCATTTTTGTATTGATAAAGTCCCTATTCAGTCCTTTAGGGGCAAGGGTGTTAACTTCATGGATCCAAAATGCTTCTCTGCATTTAAGAAAATTAATGCGGTCCCCGCCGCGGCGTGGTGGTGGGATATATTCAGTCACTTGGAAATGTAATTGGGACATATTGTGATCCTTTGAGATTAAATGGTGTGGAATAGGCAGGAGAAGGTTTTTACACCTAATGGTGGACTTGTGCTTCGAAATTCTATCCTTAATGCACTGTGTGTTCTCCCCAACGTAAAGGAGACCACATGGGCATTTAATCAGGTACACTACAAAATTGGAGTCACATGTGAAAAATTGGTTGAAAGTGTATCTTTTGCCCGTGTATGGGTGATTAATAATATTACCCTCGAGGATGTTGTTGCACTGATTGCAGATAAGGCAAGGAAATGTGCCCATTTTCGGGTTACGAAGGAAGCGTTGTGTCATGGATAGCTTGTTAGTGCCAATATCAGCTCTGACTAGGGTGTCACATATGTTACGTTCCCTCCTGAAACAGGGTAAGCAGTGCTGTTTAAATGCCTCGATGGTTGAATGGGCAGTTTGTAGGATGTGCCAGCTTTTATGTATTAACTTGTGATTGATATATGCTGATGGATCATAGTGGTGGACGAATGAGATGTGGTTACTGATGTTATTGTTCCTGGTACTGGTGGAGGTATTACTAGAATCCAGGATTCATGGAGGGTAGCCCCTTTCCAAAAATTTGGATTTCATTTCCCTAATGCGGAGTTGTTGTGAATGGGGATTAGAGACTATTCTGGTAGCTCTTTGCATTTTGGAATGTGGTAGAGTTTTTCATCTTGGTGGGGTGAAAGCTATCATAGTGGAGTAAACTATTCCTGTCTGTGGGTTTTGAATACAGATCGGTTGTTAGGTTACCCACGCTGTCTTTGATCACTAAGGTGTCGAGAAAATTAATTTGGTCACTGTGGTATGTCATAGTAAAGTCTAGCCCAGGCCAGGAGGTCCTGAGAAATGAGAAAAAATGTTCAAGAGACGTAAGGTCCCACGTCCAAATACAGATGATGTCATCTATAAATCTTTTCCACACCAGAGCAAGAGTGTGGAAAAGGTCATTGGTATAGATCAGGGAATCTTTGTTGTGGGCCATATAGGCATTGGCAAAGGTGGCGCGACGTTTGAGCCCATTGCTGTGTCTTTTATCTGAAGGTAGTAAGTTTCTTCAAAAAGGAAGAAATTCCAAGTAAGGACTATGGAAAGAACGTCACAGCAAAGGTCAATTTGGTCTGGGTCCATGCCGGAGTTAGATAAAATACGTCGCGTAGTGGCTATACCATTGGAATGGGGTATGGACGTATAAAGGTCCTTTACATCAAAAGAGACCAGAAATGCATCTGTTGGTATGGGGCTTATGTCACGGATGGTTATGAGAAATGCTCCTGAATCTAGGAGGAATGAGGCCATGTTTTTTATCAATGGAGTGATGATTTTCTCAAGGTATATCGAGATAGGGGACAAGATAGAGTCTGTAGAGGTTACTATCGGCCTACCAGGTGGATTCTGTAGGTTCTTGTGGATTTTTGGCAGAATGTAAAAAACAGGCGTAATGGGGTATTTTTTTAAAAAAATTCACATTTTTTTTTGTCGAGAACATCTTTAGCTAAGAATTTGCCTAAGGTGTTCTGTATCAGCGTTTGAGTTTGATTGCTGGGGTTACCTGAGAGTTTCATATATGTGCTAATGTCATTAAGTTGGCAGTGTACCTTATTGACATAAAGGGCTCTGTCCATTACAATGATGGCACCACCCTTGTCTGCTGGTTTAATTATGAGGTCCTTCTCTTGTTGTAAGAATCTTAGGGCCTGGCGGTCAAGTGAGGAGAGATTAGGAGGATAATGTAATAGTCCTCTATCGGTGTCTTTGCATAATTTCTGAAAGGCAGTGTAGACAAGCTGAATGAATGTTTCCACTGCATGGGAGCCTTATGGTGGCCTATATGTGCTTTTGTTACATTGGCCGAGGCTTTCAACAGAAAGGCAGTTAAGCAGGTAAAACTGTTGAGGCCTGATTTATGCCTGTGTCAATGTTGGCAAAATGTAATTTTAAGCGTAATGACCTATAGAATCTTTGAAGATCCATTTCAAGATGATGGAAAGTACTATTTTTGTAACTGGGACAAAAAGATAGGCCTTTCTGAAGGACCTGGTATTCTGCTACACCTAATGATTTATATGACATGTTGACTATGAGTGAATTGGTACCTGAAAGCATGTCACCTGTAGTGAGTCCAAGTTTCTGTGACTGTTGGATCCCCCGTCTGGGACTCTTCTTCTTGGTGGTCGACTCTGGCGGCCTAAAAAGCGACCTGGGTTGGGGACTCTTTTTGGTCTCTCCATGTCTGAGCCAGAGGTAGAGAAGTCTGTTGAGGACCGGTAGCCTTGTATTGTGAAGGATTTTCTGGATGTAGGTCTGTCCCGCCATATATAAACTTTGTCCAGCTTGTAGTCCTCCAGGTTTCGCTGAAATTTGTCCCTTTCCTTTGTTCAATATCTTGGCGATGCTGGGAGATGTTGGTCTTGATTTTGGTTTTCAGGGAGCTGAACTCCTCTGCAGGATTGGTAGCGGCTAGTGGCTAGTTGGGTTTCAATGTTATTAATCCTTTCTTGACTTGCAAAAACTTCTTTACGGAGATGTTTTAGTGTAAGAATCATGAGATCAAAAGAGCATTTGTTTAAAATAATTTCAAATTTGGAGCAAAATTCAGCGGAATCGTTGAAAAGAGTGGGGCAAAGTGATACCTGGAGGCCTCAGGGTATTCTCTGTGCCTTTAGGTATTCAGTTAGAGTGGCCCCCTGAAGTTCCAGATGGGGGAGGTGCCAAACAGTAGGTTCCCAAACCTTGAAATTATGTATTAAATACTGGGCACACTCGAGTGAATTGATGTGACCACCAATTCTTCAGGCAACTTGTTTTTCCTGGTAGGTCATTTTCTATTTTGCCATTGACTTTTATAACTTACCACGGTCCTGAATTTTACTTTTTTCCACTATAGATCACCGCTTTAGTGTGTGAGACATATCACACAATCTCCTATTACTCACTCTAGGTAGGTCTTTGTCTCTGCTTCCATTTTTTATCCCGTCAACCCCATAACTTGTTATGTTTGCCTCTATGATTACCTTTGATAATGCTGGATAAATCCTCTGGAGTGTTATTTGATACTTTATATATATATATATATACAGTGGGGCAAAAAAGTATTTAGTCAGTCAGCAATAGTGCAAGTTCCACCACTTAAAAAGATGAGAGGCGTCTGTAATTTACATCATAGGTAGACCTCAACTATGGGAGACAAACTGAGAAAAAAAAATCCCGAAAATCACATTGTCTGTTTTTTTTTCATTTTATTTGCATATTATGGTGGAAAATAAGTATTTGGTCAGAAACAAAATTTCATCTCAATACTTTGTGATATATCCTTTGTTGGCAATGACAGAGGTCAAACATTTTCTGTAAGTCTTCACAAGGTTGCCACACACTGTTGTTGGTATGTTGGCCCATTCCTCCATGCAGATCTCCTCTAGAGCAGTGTTGTTTTTGGCTTTTCGCTTGGCAACACGGACTTTCAACTCCCTCCAAAGGTTTTCTATAGGGATGAGATCTGGAGACTGGCTAGGCCACTCCAGGACCTTGAAATGCTTCTTACGAAGCCACTCCTTCGTTGCCCTGGCGGTGTGCTTTGGATCATTGTCATGTTGAAAGACCCAGCCACGTTTCATCATCAATGCCCTTGCTGATGGAAGGAGGTTTGCACTCAAAATCTCATGATACATGGCCCCATTCATTCTTTCATGTACCCGGATCAGTCGTCCTGGCCCCTTTGCAGAGAAACAGCCCCAAAGCATGATGTTTCCACCACCATGCTTTACAGTAGGTATGATGTTTGATGGTTGCAACTCAGTATTCTTTTTCCTCCAAACATGACAAGTTGTGTTTCTACCAAACAGTTCCAGTTTGGTTTCATCAGACCATAGGACATTCTCCCAAAACTCCTCTGGATCATCCAAATGCTCTCTAGCAAACTTCAGACGGGCCCGGACATGTACAGGCTTAAGCAGTGGGACACGTCTGGCACTGCAGGATCTGAGTCCATGGTGGCGTAGTGTGTTACTTATGGTAGGCCTTGTTACATTGGTCCCAGCTCTCTGCATTTCATTCACTAGGTCCCCCCACGTGGTTCTGGGATTTTTGCTCACCGTTCTTGTGATCATTCTGACCCCACGGGGTGGGATTTTGCGTGGAGCACCAGATCGAGGGAGATTATCAGTGGTCTTGTATGTCTTCCATTTTCTAATTATTGCTCCCACAGTTGATTTCTTCACTCCAAGCTGGTTGGCTATTGCAGATTCAGTCTTCCCAGCCTGGTGCAGGGCTACAATTTTGTTTCTGGTGTCCTTTGACAGCTCTTTGGTCTTCACCATAGTGGAGTTTGGAGTCAGACTGTTTGAGGGTGTGCACAGGTATCTTTTTATACTGATAACAAGTTTAAACAGGTGCCATTACTACAGGTAATGAGTGGAGGAAAGAGGAGACTCTTAAAGAAGAAGTTACAGGTCTGTGAGAGCCAGAAATCTTGATTGCTTGTTTCTGACCAAATACTTATTTTCCACCATAATATGCAAATAAAATGAAAAAAAAACAGACAATGTGATTTTCGGGATTTTTTTTTCTCAGTTTGTCTCCCATAGTTGAGGTCTACCTATGATGTAAATTACAGACGCCTCTCATCTTTTTAAGTGGTGGAACTTGCACTATTGCTGACTGACTAAATACTTTTTTGCCCCACTGTATATATATATATATATAAAGTATCAAATAACACTCCAGAGGATTTATCCAGCATTATCAAAGGTAATCATAGAGGCAAACATAACAAGTTATGGGGTTGACGGGATAAAAAATGGAAGCAGAGACAAACGATTTGGGGGGTTGTTCAGCCTTTGCACGCTTGGAACGACGTAGATTAGAAGGAATAGTGGAATTTTCTAGTGGAGGCAAAGTTGGATCTGTACACGCCATAACATTTTCTTCCAGGGTAACAGACGTATTCTCAGATGGCTGCTCAGGACTTTCTTCTTCTTCATCTACAGTCACGTGAGGCACCACTTCAAGAACCTCAGGTGTTTCATCTTCTTGCATGGGGTTCTCTGAGAGGCATGACCGGAACAGACTTCTATGTACCACTCTAGTGGGAGCATTCTTTTTTCTTTCTGGATAAATCTTGTACACGGGTCCTTCTGTACCGACCCGACACTTCACTCTGTATGGCATAGTCTCCCACCGATTCTCCAGCTTGTCCCATGGACGCTACTCCCGCACCAACACTCGATTACCAACCTGAAGGTCTGTGCCCCGCAGAGGGAGCTTCTCAGGGTGCTCCAACTCCCAGAGCCGAGTCTGTACTAGATGGTGTAAGGTCTGCAAATGATGGCGATGATCTCAGACCCAGGTAGACACCTCCGTCCGTGGGTAGTCCTCCCCTGGATCCAGCTCCAGTTTTGTGACTTATTTCTCTGTTCGGCTGAACAACAAGGAGTAGGGCATGAAACCAGAGGTTTGATGGACTCAATTGTTGTAGATCCACACGAATTCAGACACATACTCCAGCCACCTAGACTTCCTATTGTCTTCCAGGGTCCGTAACATCTGAATTAGAGTACAGTTAAACCGCTCACAAGCCCCGTTTCCCTGAGAGTGATACGGTATGGTATGCGACCTGTCAAACTGAAAGATCTGTTGTAACTCATCCATTACTCTTCCCAAGAAACAGGCCCCTTGATCAGAATGGATCCGCTGCAGGCATCCATAGACTTGAATTTTTATAGATGGCATATACAGAGGACTCAGCTGTTTGGTCCCGGGTGGACGTCACCACCGCAAACTTCATGAAATGATCTACCACTATCACTAGACAGTGGTAGTATCCTTGGTGTGCCAACCCGATGGTCAAATAGTTGATGGTCAACAGCTCCAGGGTCGCTGATGTCACTATCATTTGAGTAAGAGCTCTTTTTTCTGGGGATTTGGCCAACTCACAGACCCGACAGAGTCTACAAGCCTCTTCAACCACTGCTCTTAGCCGAGGGTGGTAGACAAACTGCAGTAGCCACTGGAAAGTTTTTTCAAGACCTAAGTGAGCCCCCTTTTTGTGAGCTTCAGTGGCCACTGTAGACAGCACTGTCTCTGGAATCACCACCTGCCATGAGGCTCTCAATTCCTTTCGTAGTTGAACCTTCTAATATAACAGCCCGTTTCTCGTCTGGAGGCGCTCCCACTGCCTGAGTATCTTCAGTGTTTCTGGAGTCAAAGTACTCCACTGTTCCTGACTAGGCAGCTTTTTCAGTGTCACCCATTGTCTAAACAGAGCAAGTTCACGATCTTCCTGCTGCAACCGCACCCACTCATCCCGAGATCTTCCCAACACTCCTTCATGATGCGGGGCCCGTATCTGATCCATCATGTCCACCTCCGTCCCAGCGGTCTTCCGGACCCGGGGAACCTCCTCACCCTCCAGCATCTCATCTTTACTCTCTCCAGGTGGCGCATGTCTTGCTCTGGATAGGGCATGGGCGTGGGTGTTCTCTGCCCCCCTTCTGTAAGCGATTCTGTACCAAAACTTCACCATCCAGGACACCCAGCTCTGTTCCAGGGCCCCTAACTTGGCATTCTCCAGATGCGCTAATGGATTATTATTGGTGAGCATCAGCACCTCCGAGCCGGACAGGTATTCTGCGAATCTCTCCGTCATGGCCCACACCAACGCCAGCAATTCCAGGTTGAAGGAACTGTAGTTGTCCTGGTTACACTCAGAATCATGAAGGGACCGACTGGCATAGGCAGTCACCCTCTCTTTCCCGTCCTGCACCTGTGACAACACAGCCCCAAGTCCGTGCAAGCTTCCGTCGAGGTGGAGAATGAACGGTGTAGAGAAGTCCGCATAAGCCAGTACCGGAGCTTTGGTCAGTGCCTTCTTTAAGTCACAAAAAGCCTTCTACTGCCTTTCCTCTCAATGGATGGATCGACGCTTTTCATTCGGGGGTACCCCTTTCAGAATTTCGAGCAAAGGTTGCACCACACGGGAAAAGTTCTTTACGAAGCGAAGATAGTACCCCGTCAGTCCCAGGAACGCTCGAACATCTTTTACAGTCTCTGGGGTCGGCCAATTTTCTTCTGTGACGGTTTCACTCCCTTGGCAGAAACGACATGACCTAGGTACTCAATCTGGGTCCGGAATAAGTGACATTTCTGGGGTTTCACCTTTAGCCCATACTTCTACAAATGGCTCAGCACTTGCTCTAGTCTCCGCAGATGGTCATCAAAAGAGGCAGCGTATATGTGGGGGAAATGTAATGGAGTTTTAAATGAATAGTTCGTGACGCCACCTGTGGTGTTCGGCAAGGGAGGTGTTAAGCCGACACTGCATGCAGATCCTCTGGGACTGATGGTGTGGTGCAGCAAAGATGGTGTAGCTCCCCACAGGTGGAGCTGTAGTCCCAGGGCAGTGCAGCTGTGTGATTAGAGGAGAAGCGCAGAATGGTGTGGATGCTGGTACCCAGATGTAGCGGTGCTGAAGGTGTTAACGCACAAATGAATGGAGGACACCAGGGCTTGTAGTTTCAAAGCTTTACTCACAGTCCATGGTACACACTGGTGCCTGCCTCTGTGCCGTGTCCTCTGGGGCAGAGACTCAATCAACCTCCTGGGCAAGTCAGGGCTCTCCTCTCCAACACTCCGCCAACATGTATCCTTCTGAACGACTCTTCTATAGCGCCTTGTGGTGTGAAGCACCCCAGTACTTAGTTACCCTGGCAGATGTTCCCTAGAACTGTCCTTGTATGTCAGACAGCTGTAGCCTGCTTCGGGGACTCCCTTCTCCTGAGTCCCGGCTCACTATCCAAGTTGCTGTTGTGCCCCAAGTCTTAGATGGGAGTAGTGCATTTACAGCCAACTACTCCACCGATGTCTGCTGCATAACGATAAGCATCCATACAACCTCGGGGACCGGGCCCCGGCCTTGCGCTGAAAACCTATAGGCAGGGTTCCTCTTCCAACCCACGTCTCCTCTCTGTTCTCTCTACTCCTTCATTCCGTACTTGTCTCTCCTCCCTATGGATGCTTAGGTTACAGTTCTATGTCTTCTCTTCCCTTTCCCAGGGAGCTCCTTCTCCCCAGACCGGTCCTCAGACTCTCCTGACTGACTGTCATTCTCCCGACTGACCTCCCGTCAGACTGACCTGACCTGTAATTCTAAACCTTCCCAATCTTTTATATGGATCTCAACTCCACCCACCTCCCAGCACATCCAGTGTTCCAAGCAGGGAACCACCAGAGTTGCTCTGCTACTCTCTAAGCACTGAGCCGCAATGTGGTTGTGCAGAACTACCCTGTTGTGTGGGGTGCGAGTGTTGGAGTATGGAAAGGAGTTCCCAACTTACCCAGACGGTGGGGCACCACACCTTAGGAGAACGTGCAGTACCTCTGTGGCGACTGAGCCTCAGGGGCGCCACACCTACATTGAACTGTTTTTGCTGTGTGATACTGTCATGATTCCTCTGCTCAGAGTGTCTGAGACTCTGTGATGGACAGCTCTGGCATCCTATCCTGTGCTGGGGGCGTGCTGAGCTGTTGGTTGCTTTGATTGACAGCTCGGTTAACCTATCTGACTGAAAAAAACTTCCACAAGTGCTCCATATTCTTAGTAATTGCCCTGTTATTTAGGTGAGCTATCTGACCCAGATCATTGCCAGTCAAAAGCTTGTTCTAAGCTGGTGCTCTCTGGTGTGTTCTCCTGTACACTGTTCTGTAAGTTCTGATCGTCTTCTGCTGCTGACCTTTGGACCGTGTTCGGACTACCTATTTGTCATTGAAACTTTGCATCTGATAATCTACTGCTGACCTTTGGACCGTGTTCAGACTACCCGTTTTTTATTGCCCCTTTGCTTATCTCTGCTGTTTCTCTGGCATTCTGACCCTGGCATGTGACCTGACTTGCGACTTCATATTTTTCCTTGGTTTTCTATGTGATCTTTTGGTATTGACCCCAGAACGTCTGACTGCGCTTATTCACGGCCTAGCCATGGGTTGTGATTAGCGTGACATTTTGACTGGCCATAAAAATACTTTTTTTCCCTTCACCAATGGATCCTATTTGTGCACTCTGTGATCAGGTGGCGAATCTGACCCAGATGGTTCAAGATCTCACAAGGGAACATCAGAAACTAGAATCTACACAGTCCCAGCTGCAGGGCCAGTTTTCTAGAACAAAAGATGCTTCCCAAAGCTCTTTACAATCGACTGTAGTAATGACTCCTTTATCTTCTGAAGTGCAGTATGTCTCTCCTGAACCTGTAGTTGCACTTCCTGACAAATTCTCGGGGGAGAAGTATTAGTTTAGGGTGTTTAAGGAGAGCTGCAAACTATTTTTTACCTTGCGACCCTGGTCTTCAATGGATGAGTCCCAGTGGGTGGGAATAATCATGTCCCTATTGCGAGGGGGCCTTCAGACTTGGGCATTCTCTCTGTCTCCACCAGCCCCTGAACGGTCTACCATAGATGCCTTTTTTGACACCTTAGGGATGATCTATGATGAACCTGACAGGACCCAGGTCATAGAAGCTAAGATCATGAACCTGACACAGGGGGGCCGCACCGCAGAGGACTATAGGTCTGAGTTCCGGCAAAGGTCCTCTGAGGTTTTATGGAATGATGCAGCTCTCAGGTGTCAGTTTCACTGTGGCCTTTCTGATATTATAAAGGATGTTCTGGCTTTGCATAGTCCACCCTGTTGCCTGGGGGAGGCCATGACCCAGGCCATTGGATGGCCCAATTCGTGAGAGACATGGTGAATGACAGGGGGCTGCCCAAGTCTGTTCACTTGCCTGAAATGAAACCAATGGAGGTTGGAACAGCCCACTCTTGGGTCATGGAGAGGAGGCATCAGAGTGATCTTGGACTTTGCCTTTATTGTGGTCATGCTGGACATTTCCTCAAAGACTGCTCCATTCCCGCTCAAACCAGCAAGCTGTTGGGAAACAACTAAGTCTGGGTGATATTCGGGGAGGTCACTCAGACTACCAGTACCCTTTAACTCCTCAGAAAAAGTATTGCTGAACGTGGAACTTTGTTTTCAGAATCTGTGGTTATCTGCTGTTGCTTTCATTGACTGTGGCTCTGCCGCCAATATCAATGATTCTGGACTGGTTTTTAAATTAGGATTAAGGACAGTTAGATTAGAAAGACCTATTCAAATTATCGCCTTTACCGTTACTTCAGAACTTAGTCCAGCTGGTAACAGTGGAATTCACACTTAGAGTGGGAACTCTTCACTCTGAGTCCATCTCCTTCTATGTGTTGGATAGTTTACCTGCTTGGTTGGTGTTGGGATTTCCATAGCTGCAAAGCCATAATCCATTGTTGATTGGTGTCAGAAGGATATTGCTAATTGGAGTTCCTACTTTCATAAGAAATGTCTTACCTCTGTACAAATTTGCTCCGCTAGTCTGGAGGGTCTGCCACCTTACTTGAAAAACTTCGGAGATGTGTTGTCGGAGAAAGAGGCTGAGATATTACCGCCCCATGGTCCTTATGATTGTGCTATAAATCTTATTCCTAAAGCCAAATTGCCTAAAGCTCAGCTGTATAATTTGTCGGGACCTGAACGGACCGCTATGAAGGAATATATTAATGAAAGTTTACAGAAAGGCCATATCCGTCCTTCCTCCTTGCCTGTAGTTGCGGGGTTCTTTTTTGTGAAAAAGAAAGATGGTGGCCTCCATCCTTGCCTCAATTTCCGTGAATTGAAAAAAATTACAGTTAAGAATAATTACCCACTTCCATTTATCTCCCGACCTATATAATCAGCTTACTGGGGCTAAATGGTTTTCTAAGCTTGACCTTAGAGGGGCATATAATCTGATACATATCCAAGAGGGTGATGAGTGGAAAACAGCGTTTTTAAAGTTGAAGGGTATATTTGAAAATCTTGTCATGCTTTTTGGGTTAACCAATGCACCTACAGTCTTTCAGAACTTTATGAATGACATTTTCTCTGATATTTTTGGAAGGTTTATTGGTATACCTGGATGACATTCTAATTTTTTTGTCTGATCTGAATTCTCACTATGAGAAAAGTGAGGAAAGGTTGCAGGATTTGGGAAAGTTTAGCCTGCAAAAGAGAAGACTGAGAGGAAACTTAATAACTGTCTGCAAATATCTCATTTTTATTCTGATTTGCACAAGGAAAGACTAGAAGCAATGGGATGAAACTGAATGGGAGGAGACACAGATTAGATATTAGAAAAAACTTTTTAACAGTTAGAGTGATCAATGAGTGGAACAGGCTGCCACGAGAGGTGGTGAGTTCTCCTTCAATAGAAGTCTTCAAACAGAGGCTGGACAGATATCTGTCTTGGATGATTTAGCGAATCCTGCTTTGAGCAGGGGCTTGTGTTATGAGCTCATTTTCTGCTCCACCAGTTGAGAGTTCTCCTTCGTTCTCCCTCTGGTGGTGGTGACAGGAGGTAGTAAGGTTGGTTTAAGTGGTAGTGATCTGCCACCTGATGAGAAGGATAACGATTGGATCTCTGGAGTATCAGACTGGATATAAGACAGCCGACGCCCTATCCTGCTGCTGGTGATTCAGTCTGCTTCTCAGGTCTTGGACTTCAGCTCTCTTCCAGTCTTCTTAAGTTAAGTTTGTTTTTTGCTAATGTTCACACTTGTGCTTGTTGGTCAATTCAGTTTCTTGTGTTGTCAGCTTGCCCCTGCTGGGGCTATGCTGAACTTCCACTCCTATTTATCTGTATTTGCCAATTTGCCTTTTTGTCCCTTATTAGATTGGCCTCTTTTTGCTCTGTTTCAGAATATTTCAGAGTGCTGATATAGTGGGAGAAGTCTAGTGACTTCAGGGTTAATTTTGCTATCAGACGTGTTGGACATTATTTTTGGTAGGGTTTTTTGGCAGATTGCAGACAGTGGCTTTCCTTTCCTGTCCTTTCTAGTTAGTCGGGCCCCATCGTTTGCTCAGGCTATTTTCCTGCCTGTGTATGTGTTTTAATCTTGCTTCACCGTCAATACATGTGTGGGGGCTGTCTTTTCCTTTGGGGTCTGCTCTGGGGCAGTTAGTTTTCCCTTTTCTTGCTTTAGGTTTATGTAGTTCTCCGGCGGTGATGAGGCATCTAGGAACAAAGTAGGAACGCTCCACTACTACTGTTAGTTGTGTGGTTTAGATCAGGGATCTGCAATCTGCATAGTGACCATCCTCTCTGGTTTTCTGGGACTTAGCTTTTTGTTGTTCCTCCTCGGTGACCCATTCATAACAGGGTTGGGCCAGATGGCCCAGGAGGTCCCTTCCAACTCTACGATTCTATGATTCTATGATTTGTTTTACAGAAACTAAGGGAAACTTCTTTGTTTGCTAAATTGGTGAAATGTAGATTTTCTGTTCAGGAAATATCATTTCTGGGGTTCGCTGTGTCTGCTGAAGGGTTTAAAATGGACCCTGGGAAGGTGCAGGCAATAATTGACCACGTGATCTGAAAGCATTGCAAGGATTCTTAGGGTTCCCTAATTACTACAGAAAGTATATTAATGGTTTTTCTCAGATAGTGAAACCCCTTACTGACCTCACACGAAAGGGGGCGAATCTTAAAGTTTGGTCGTTGGATGTTGTTGGCGCCTTTAATTTATTAAAGCAGTGCTTTATATCTGTGTAACAGGGTCCAGGGTGTCAGTCGTGGCAAGAGGTTTTGGTGTTATTTCTACTCCCTGATGCTCCGCTACGTAATTAAAAGAATGTCCATTTTGTGGTGTGCTGTGTGTGTCAAGTGTTTCACCCACCTGTGGGTCAGGAACCTCTTCAGCATACAGAACTCCAGTCCTTTTCAGACACACACAAATATAGTCAAAGTCCTTGTTCTTTTTCATTAAAACTTTACTCAACTCCTGCTTCTTAATGACAGTTACAGTCCAGACATCTTCAAAAATTAAGACCACTCCATCTCCTGCACTTTCCCTGGTCTTTTCCTTCAGTTTCTCCTAGCACTGAGGCTTCCAGACCCGCAGTTCCCTGGGTAATCCAGCTATCTGATACAAGGTGCTCCCCATCAACTTTCCCCATGCTGGGTGAAAAATCAGGTTGCCTCTGCAAATCCTGTTCGGACCGTAAGTCCCGGATGTCACGGGAGGTAACCCACAGACTAGCCACTGATTCTTCTAGGCTGCCTCGCTTCCCACGTGCTCCTATATCTAGCATCTCCAGACCTTCTTTTATTTCTTCTTGTCTCTGTCACTCAACAATCGCTGACTACTTCTCATAATACTTCCCCTAACCTCTAACTCCTCCCATGCTATCTCCCTATTGGCCTAACACTATCATATCTAAGTCTAACATCTACATCTAACTCTATAGTGTCCCGCTTAACACTAACCCGTAACTACACTACACCTGTCTGAGTTGATACCTGTCCCTTGCACAGTATAATATAAGAGCATTAACACAGGGTACATTCAAATTATACACCATAACATACTATTGTTCAAGGGCATATTATAAACATCAATTATACATGCACATTAATCCACACATTAGGATAAAATGCATCAAACGTACCCGGTTTCAGTAGGAAAGCATGCACACGAGTGCAGAGCCCAAATCAGCCGCCCGCACACCCCCTACATCTGCTCCAGTGTTGATTCAACCTGATCTGATTCTGCACTGAAACATTACAATGAAACACTTCGAAGTGCCCTGGATGAAACTGAACCTCCTATACATAGAACAACTAGGCACAGACGGCGACAACCCTGGCACATGCTGCAAACACGCTTCCTACAGCGGTGCTCCAAGTGCGCTGAACGTCTGTGGAGAAAATTGAACCTACCCTAAGATTTCATCCATTATAGGTTTATGATTAAAACATACAACACTGCCTTTCACCTCTCAAAGGAAACCTATTTCAACACCCTCATCATCTCACTATCCAATAACCTGAAATGTCTCTTTGACACTTTACATTCCCTACTCAACCCAAGAGTGCAGGCCTCAACCATGGATCTCCATGCTGACAATTTGGCCAATTATTTCAAAGAAAAAATTGACCATATCCGACAGGAAATTATCTCCCAATCCCCTCATACCATGCACTGTCCTCCCTCCCCCACTGCATCTAGCTCACTCTCTGATTTTGAACCAGTAACAGAAGAAGAGGTAATCAGGCTCCTTGCATCTTCTCACCCTACCACTTGCACCACTGACCCCATTCCATCACATCTCCTCCAGTCCCTCTCCCCTGCTGTCACCACTCATATAACAAAAATATTCAACCGCTCTCTCTTCTGGTATCTTTCCTTCCTCATTTAAGCATGCCATCATACAGCCATTACTTAACCCCTTCACCCCCAAGGGTGGTTTGCACGTTCATGACCGGGCCAATTTTTACAATTCTGACCACTGTACATTTATGAGGTCATAACTCTGGAACGCTTCCATGGATCCCGGTGATTCTGACATTGTTTTCTCAAGACATATTGTATTTCATGTCAGTGGTAAAATTTCATTCATATAGCTTGCGTTTATTTATGAGAAAAACGGAAATTTGGCAAAAATTTTGAAAATTTCGCAATTTTCCAACTTTGAATTTTTATGCCCTTAAATCACAGAGATACTGCACACAAAAAACTTAATAACTAAAATTTCCCACATGTTTACTTTACATCAGCACAATTTTGGAATCAAAATTTTTTTTTGTTAGGAAGTTATAAGGGTTAAAAGTTGACCAGCGATTTCTCATTTTTACAACACCATTTTATTTTTAGGACCACATCACATTTGAAGCCAGTTTGAGGCGTCTATATGATAGGAAATACCCAAAAGTGACACCATTCTTAAAACTGAACCCCTTAAGGTGCTCAAAACCACATTCAAGAAGTTTATTAACCCTTTAGGTGCGTCACAGGAATTTTTTTGAATATTTAAAAAAAAATGAACATCTAACTTTTTTTCACAAAAAAAATACTTCAGGTTCAATTTTTTTTATTTTGCCAAGGGTAACAGGAGAAATTGGACTGCAAAAGTTATTGTGCAATTTGTCCTGAGTACGCTGATACCTGATATGTGGGGGGGAACCACTGTTTCGGCGCATGGCAGAGCTCAGAATGGAAGGAGCACCGTTTGACTTTTTCAATGCAAAATTGGCTGGAATTCAGATCGGACGCCATGTCACGTTTGAAGAGTCCCTGATGTACCTAAACAGTGGAAACCCCCTACAAGTGACCCCATTTTGGAAACTAAACCCCCCAAGGAACTTATCTAGATATGTGGTGAGAACTTTGAACCCACAAGGGCTTTACAGAAGTTTATAACGTACAGCGGTATAATTAAAAAATCATATTTTTTCCACAAAAATGATCTTTTCACCCTCAATTCTTATTTTTCCAAGGGTAACAGGACCCTAAAAGTTATTGGGCAATTTGTCCTAAGTACGCTGATACCCCACATGTGGGGGTAAACCACTATTTGGGTGCATGGCAGAGCTCGGAAGGGAAGCAGCGCCATTTGACGTTTTTGGCTGGAATTGAGATCGGACACCATGTCGCGATTGGAAAACCCCTGGTGTACCAAAACAGTGGAAACCCCCCACAAATGACCCCATTTTGAAAACTAGACCCCCTAAGGAACTTATCTAGATGTGTGGTGAGCACTTTGAACCCCCAAAGGCTTCACCGAAGTTTATAATGCCAGGGCGTGAAAATAAAAAATTCGTATTTTTTCCACAAGCATGATCTTTTAGTCACCATTTTTTTATTTTCCCAAGGGTAACAGGAGAAATTGAATTTAAAAGTTGTTGTCCAATTTGTCCTGAGTATGATGATATCCCATTTGTGGGAGAAAACTACTGTATGGGCACACGTCGGGGCTCGAAAGGGAAGTAGTGACCTTTTGGAATGCAGACTTTGATGGAATGGTCTGCGGGTGTCATGTTGCCTTTGGAGAGCCCCTAATGTACCTAAACAGTGGAAACCCCCCACAAATGACCCCATTTTGAAAACTAGACCCCCTTAGGAACTTATCTAGATGTGTGGTGAGCACTTTGAACCCCCAAAGGCTTCACCGAAGTTTATAATGCCAGGGCATGAAAATAAAAAAATCGTATTTTTTCCACAAACATGATCAATTAGTCCCCAACTTTTTTATTTTCCCAAGGGTAACAGGAGAAATTGAACCCCAAATGTTGTTGTCCAATTTGTCCTGAGTATGCTAACACCCCATATGTGGGAGAAAACTACTGTATGGGCACACGTCGGGGCTCGAAAGGGAAGTAGTGACGTTTTGGAATGCAGACTTTGATGGAATGGTCTGCGGGTGTCATGTTGCCTTTGGAGAGCCCCTAATGTACCTAAACAGTGGAAACCCACCACAAATGACACCATTTTGGAAACAAGACCTCCTAAGGAACTTATCTAGATGTGTGGTGAGCACTTTGAACCCCCAAGGGCTTCACAGAAGTTTATAATGCCCGGGCATGAAAATAAAAAAATCGTATTTTTTCCACAAACATGATCAATTAGTCCCCAATTTTTTTATTTTCCCAAGGGTAACAGGAGAAATTGAATTTAAAAGTTGTTGTCCAATTTGTCCTGAGTATGCTGATACCCCATATGTGGGAGAAAACTACTGTATGGGCACACGTCGGGGCTCGAAAGGGAAGTAGTGACCTTTTGGAATGCAGACTTTGATGGAATGGTCTGCGGGTGTCATGTTGCCTTTGGAGAGCCCCTAATGTACCTAAACAGTGGAAACCCCCCACAAATGACCCCATTTTGAAAACTAGACCCCCTTAGGAACTTATCTAGATGTGTGGTGAGCACTTTGAACCCCCAAAGGCTTCACCGAAGTTTATAATGCCAGGGCATGAAAATAAAAAAATCGTATTTTTTCCACAAACATGATCAATTAGTCCCCAACTTTTTTATTTTCCCAAGGGTAACAGGAGAAATTGAACCCCAAATGTTGTTGTCCAATTTGTTCTGAGTATGCTAACACCCCATATGTGGGAGAAAACTACTGAATGGGCACACGTCGGGGCTCGAAAGGGAAGTAGTGACGTTTTGGAATGCAGACTTTGATGGAATGGTCTGCGGGTGTCATGTTGCCTTTGGAGAGCCCCTAATGTACCTAAACAGTGGAAACCCACCACAAATGACACCATTTTGGAAACGAGACCCCCTAAGGAACTTATCTAGATGTGTGGTGAGCACTTTGAACCCCCAAGGGCTTCACAGAAGTTTATAATGCCCGGGCATGAAAATAAAAAAATCGTATTTTTTCCACAAACATGATCAATTAGTCCCCAATTTTTTCATTTTCCCAAGGGTAACAGGAGAAATTGGACCCCAAAAGTTGTTGTCCAATTTGTCATGAGTACGCTGACACCCCATATGTGGGAGAAAACTACTGTATGGACACACGTCGGGGCTCGGAAGCGAAGCAGTGACGTTTTGGAATGCAGACTTTGATGAAATGGTCTGCGGGTGTCATGTGCATTTGGAGAGCCCCTGATGTACCTAAACTATTGAAACTCCCCACAAGTGACCCCATTTTGGACACTAGACCCCCACGGAACTTATCTAGATGTGTGGTGAGCACTTTGAACCCCCAAGTGCTTCACAGAAGTTTATAACGCTCGGATGTGAAAATAAAAAAATCATTTTTTTCCACAAAAATGATATTTTTGCCCCCAATTTTTTATTTTCCTAAGGGTAACAGGAGAAATTGGACCCCAAAAATTGTTTTTCAATTTGACCTGAGTAGGCTGATACTCTACATGTGGGGGTAAAACACTGTTTGGGCGCATGGCAGAGCTTGGAAGGGAAGGAGCACCATTTGACTTTTTCAACTCAGAATTGGCTGGAATTGAGATCAGACGCCATGTTGCATTTGGAGAGCCCCTGATGTGCCCAAACAGTGGAAACCCCCAATTCTAACTCCAACCCGAACCCCAACACACCCCTAACCCTAATCTCAGCCCTAACCCTAGCCCTAACCCTAACCCTAGCCCTAATCCTAACCCTAGCCCTACCCCTACCCTAACCCTAACCCTAGCCCTAACCCTAGCCCTAACCCTAACCCTAATGGAAAAATGGAAATAAATACATTTTTTTAATTTTATTATTTTTCCCTAACTAAGGGGGTGATAACGGGGGGTTTGATTTACTATTTATGGCAGGTTTTATGTTTGGCTGCTGTCGCACGCTAAAAGACGCTTTTTATTGTAAAAATAGTTTTTGCATCACCACATATTGAGAGCTATAATTTTTCCGTATTTTGACCCACCGAGTTATGTGAGGTCTTATTTTTTGCGGGACGAGTTGCCGTTTTTATTGGTACCATTTTCGGGCACGTGACTTTTTTGATCGCTTTTTATTCCGATTTTTGGGACGCAGAATGAACAAAAACCAGCGTTTCATGAATTTCTTTTGGGGGGGTGCGTTTACACCGTTCCGCGTGCGGTAAAATTGATAAGGCGGTTTTATTCTTCGGGTCAGTACGGTTACAGCGATACCTCATTTAGGTCGTTTTTTATGTTTTGTCGGTTTTATGCAATGAAAACTATTTTATATAAAAAATAATTATTTTTGCTTTATTCTGCGAGCTATAACTTTTTTATTTTTTCGCTGATGATGCTGTGTTGCGGCTCGTTTTTTGCGGGACAAGATGACATTTTCAGCGGTACCATGGATATTTATATGCGTCTTTTTGATCGCGCGTTATTACACTTTTTGTTTGGCGGTATAATAATAAATCATTATTTTTTGCTTTGTTTTTTAATTTTATTTTTTAAGGGGTTTGCTAAAGGGGTTAATTAATGGGACAGTTTTATAGGGCGGGTCGTTACGGACGCGACGATACCTAATATGTGTACTTTCATTGTTTTTTTTTTTTATTTCCAAAAATTGGATTTATTTGGGGGAATATTTTTTTTTTTTTTCTAATTTATTTGGCGATTTTTTAAAATTTATTTTAACAATTTTTTTATTTTTTTTTTAACTTTATTAAATAGTCCCAGGTGGGACATCACTGTCCTGTGACAGATCGCTGATCTGTCACATCACAGATCACTGTGACAGATCAGCAATCTGTCACAGGCAGTGCAGAAGGCTTCCTCATGCCTGCGCTTAAGTTTATACTGAATTCTGTAGTGGATGGGTAGCCAGTGTAAGGACTGGCACAAGGTAGAGGCATCAGTATAACGATTGGTGAGGAATATGATGCTACCTGAAGCATTCAGGACGTATTGGAAAAGGGAGAGTTTGGTAAGAGGGAGACCGATTAGTAGAGAGTTACAATAGTCAAGACGAGAATGAATAAGAGAAACAGTAAGAGTTTTTGCAGAGTTGAAAGTAAGAAAGGGTCAAATTCTAGAAATGTTTTTGAGGTGCAGATAACAAGAGCTAGCCAATGATCGGAAGTGAGGGGTGAATGAAAGCTCAGAAACAAGTATGACCCCAAGACAGTGTGCATGTTGCTGGGGAGTAAAGGTAAAACCTCACACGGAAATGGCAATGTCGGGCATAGGTAGGTTAGTAGAGGGAGGAAACACGATGAGTTCAGTTTTTGACAGGTTCAGTTTCAGATAGAGGGAGGACATGATGTTAGAGACAGTGGTAAGACAATCACTGGTGTTTTCCAAAAAGGCAGGCATGATATCAGGAGAAGAAGTGTATAATTGAGTGTCATCAGCATAGAGATGGTAATGGAACCCAAATCTACTGATTGCTTGACCAATAGGGACAGTAAACAGAGAGAAGAGGAGGGGGCCTAGAACTGATCCTTGAGGAACCCCAATAGTAAGGGGAAGATGAGAGGAGGAGGAGCCAGCAAAAGATACAGTAAAGGAGCGGTCAGAGAGATAAGAGTAAAACCAAGAGAGAACAGTGTCCTTGAGGCCAATGGAATGGAGCATAGTAAGGAGGAGCTGATGATCCACAGTGTTGAATGCTGCGGAAAGATCCAAGAGAATTAGCATGGAGTAGTGACCATTAGATTTAGCTGTTAGAAGATCATTAGAGACTTTAGTGAAGGCAGTTACAGTAGAGTGTAAAGAGTGGAAACCGGACTGTAGAAGGTCGAGGAGAGAGTTATCTGAGAGAAAGCAGATAAGATGGGTGTGGACCAAGCGTTCCCGGAGTTTAGAGATGAAGGGAAGATTAGAGACAGGTCTATAGTTAGTGGCACAGTTTTGGTCGAGGGATGGTTTTTAAGTAATGACTGTATGATGGCATGCTTAAATGAGGAAGGAAAGATACTGGAAGAGAGTTAGATGTTGAATATTTTTGTTAGGTGAGTGGTGACAGCAGGGGAAAGGGACTGGAGGAGATGTGATGGAATGGGGTTACTGGTGCAAGTGGTAGGGTGAGAAGTTGCAAGGAGCCTGATTACTTCTTCTTCTGTTACTGGTTCAAAATCAGAGAGTGAGCTAGATGCAGTGGAGGAGGGAGGACAGTGCATGGTATGAGGGGATGGGGAGATAATTTCCTGTTGGATATGGTCAATTTTTTCTTTGAAATAATTAGCCAGATCGTCAGCATGGAGATCCGTGGTTGGGGCCTGCACTCTTGGGTTAAGTAGGGAATGAAAAGTGTCAAAGAGATGTTTCAGGTTATTGAATAATGAGGTGATGTGTTATGAATGGGTCACCAAGGAGGAAAACTAAACAAGCTAAGTCACAGAAAACCAGAGAGGTTGGTAACAATGCAGATTGCAGACCCCTGATCCTAACCACACAACTAGCAGCAGCCGTGGAGCGTTCCTATGATGAATCTAGATGCCTCATCACAGCCGGAGGACTAACTAAGCCTAAAGCAAGAAAAGGGGAAAACTAACTGCCCCAGAGCAGACCCCAAAGGAATAGACAGCCCCCACACATGTATTGACGGTGAAACAAGATGAAAACACAAACACAGGTAGGAAAATAGGCTGATCAAACGATGGAGCCCAAACTAGCTAGAAAGGACAGGAAAGGAAAGACACTGTCTGCAATCTTCCCAAAAACCCTACAAAAATAATGTCCAACACTTCTGATAACAAAATTAACCCTGAAGTCACTAGACTTCTCCCACTATATCAGCACTCTGAAATATTTTGAGACAGAGCAAAAAAGAGGCCAATCTAATAAGGGACAAAAAGCAAATTGGCAAATACAGATAAATAAGAGTGGAAATTCAGCACAGCCCCAGCCGGGGCTGGCTGACCACACAAAAAACTGAATAGACCAACAAAATCAAGAGTGAACATTAGCAGAAACACTTAGCTTGAGATGACTGGAACAGAGCTGAAAACCAAGACCTGAAAAGCCAGAAGGAATCACCAGGACCTGAATAGGGCGTCGGCTGTCTTAAATCCAGTCTGAGACTCCAGAGATCCAATCGTTATCCTCATCATCAGGTGGCAGATCTCTACTAATTAAATCAACCTCACTACCTCCCGTTACCACCGGAGGGAGCCCGGAAGGAGAACTCACAACTGGTAGACCAGAAAATGAGTTCACAACAGTGATGAGGGTGTTGAAATAGGTTTGTTTTGAGAGGTGAATGGCAGTGTTGTATGTTTTAATCATAAACTTACAATGGATGAAATCTTCGGGTAGATTGGATTTTCTCCACAGACGTTCGGTGCACCTGGAGCACCGCTTTAGGAAATTTGTTTGCAGCGTGTGCCAGGGTTGTTGCCATCTGTGCCTAGTTGTTCTATATATAGGAGGTGCAGTTTCATCCAGGGCACTTTGAAGTATTTCATTGTAATGCTTTAATGTGGCAGGCTTCCTCTGCCTGTAGACACGTCGCGCATCTGCCGCTGGGATCAGCCAAATGATTCACTGCACCTGCGTGGAATTCATGCAGGCGCAGTGCGATGGTGTTCCGCTGGTGGTACCCCGCAAAAGGCTGTGTGTGAGTGTGTGTTGCATATAGAGTGTGTGTGAGTGGTGCATACGGCTTATAGAGTGTGTGTGTGTGGTGCGACGGTGTTCTGCTGGTGGTACCGCACAATAGGTTGGTACCAGCAGCAGTTTCCATATTGAGACATCCATCACTTAGGTGTCCCAATATGTCAGTCGGTGATCTTCCTCAGCTTGGAATTCTGGGATACGGTGACATCTGGACAGAACAGAAATGAAAACATTACAAGGCAATTATAAAAAGAGATTGTATCTAGCCCTTACAAAGTCTCATTGACCAAAAATTAAAAAGCTTATTGAACTTGGAAAGTGGCAACATAGAAAATTTATTTTTGTTACTATTTAAAAAATATTCATAGTTTTTTTATTTTATTTAACGTCATAATCAAAATGACCTAGAGTATTATGGTGCCATGCTATTTTTACCATATAATGAACGTTGTAAATTTTTTTAAAAATTCACAATTACAGAATTGTACTTTTTTGTTATTTCACCACACTTTCCAGTACATCACATGATAAAATGGATGGTGTTATTCAAAATTACAACTTGTCCTGCAAAAAGAAACCCTGACTCGGCTATGCAGATGGAAAAATAAAAAAGTTAGAGCTCTTCGAAAGTAGGGGAGAAAAAAAATTAAAGCGCAAAAATGGAAAATCGCCCAGTCTGGAAGGGCTTAACAGCTCAAACACCTTTCATACATCATAATAAATCCACTCCTACCTGTGTAACATAGTGCTCTCTTCTTTTTGTAGCATCCATCATCATTCCATTTTCCTGAATCTTTAGGACGTTTTATGTATATTTCAACACAATCCTCTTTATGCCGTCTATTATTCGGCTCTCCAGTTCCCCAGTTTTTAGCTTCATCTGTAAGTGACTTATTAGTTCCCACCCAAATCCATGTGTTGTTAATTTTTCTGATTCCTATCCAATAGTAAGTAGGATTATGTGGGATATTTGTATCAAGGTATTCAATCTCTTTTCTATTTTGGATGGCCACTAGGTCAGTGTAATTACTCTGGCAATACAGTCGAGCTTGGTCGTACTCCATGGATTCCTTTGAATAGTGATATGTCCAGCAGTTAACAGGAGAGAACATCAATACACCTGGAACACAAAAGATAATATCAAATTGTTTATTTTCATAAGAAATTAGAATATTTTATTAAAATATTTAGTGAATCTATTTTGAACACATTGCCATTAGAGATAAGGGAAAAAATTTGAGTGGAATGGAATTTTGCAAAAATCCATGATCGCCAAAATACATATTTTTAGTCATTGGCTTCCTCACAGATTCAGCACAATGGCGGCTGCAATTTGCCAAAGTTAGGTAACATAAAGAGACATCATAAGGCTAAAAAAATGTAAAAGTCCTAATATTCTTGTCACGGGGTCCTTCTCTGGTATCACACAATCAACAGAGCAAGCGAAGAGTGAACAATTCCAAGACCTTTATTCAGGCAAAAATACAAAAAAGGTCCATATTCAGTCCACCACACAAAGGATAAGATAGTCCAGAATAAGAATGCAGTCCAGTATCAGGATAAAATGTCCAGGGAAACGAGATTCCAAAACATTCTAGCACCAGAGGATAAAAATGGGTCCTTCTCTCTGAAATGCAGCCTTTTCACCATCTTGTCTCTACCGGAACTGACTTGTCCAGCTGCCGTTCTTCCTCCCATCCCCTTCCTTGTCCAGGGGTAGTCAAACAAGTTACCTCCCAGAGGAGAACAAAAGGCCTTAGGGATTAATGCACTACAGGGGGTCATCAAGAGACAGATATAGTGAGGCTGTAGGCTTACAATGTAATAAGAAAAACACTATGAAAATAACTGGAATTGTTAAAAATAGGAATATACAAAAAATGACATCCACATAACATATCACACCATCACAACCTCTCCCCCCCATAATAAGTGAGCATGCCATGAGGTCTACACAGACCTCTGGCCTGCTCACTTTAGTCCACATTGCTCAGTTACTTATAATTCCTTGTGCAGTGGCAGGGGTAGGTCGGCCTGGGGAGCCTAAGGTTCTTCTTGTCGAGACAGTCCATCGGCGTTCTGGTGTTGGCTTCCCCGCTTGTATTGGATGGAGAAGCTGTAGGGTTGTAAGGACAAGCTCCACCACAGCAATCTTCCATTGTCTCCTGATACGCGATTCAGCCATGTGAGGGGGTTGTGGTCTGTAACAATTGTAAAGTCTCTGCCATACAAGTAGGGCTGCAATTTTTTTAGCGCCCATATGATGGCAAGGCACTCCTTTTCAATAGTGGCATAGGCAACTTCCCGATCCAGTAGTTTCCGACTGGCAAAAGCAACAGGATGTTCTTCTCCGGCGACGTTCACTTGGCTAAGTACTGCCCCAATCCCAAAGGTGGATGCATCTGTCTGCACGAGGAACCTGCGTTTATAATCCGGGGCAGCCAAGACAGGAGCAGTGACGAGGGCGGTCTTTAACGCTGAAAAGGCATCCTCGCATGCAGGTGTCCATGTCACATTCCTAGGCATGTTCTTGCGGGTCAGGTCGGTTAGGGGCTTGGCCAAGGTGCTGAAGTTAGAAACAAATTTGCGATAGTAACCAGCAGTTCCTAAAAATGCAAGTACCTGCTTTTTTGTCTGGGGTCTACACCAGTTGCTAATGGCTTCCACCTTCGCAGGCTCAGGCCTTAGTGTCCCACCCCCTACTCTATGCCCGAGGTACTGCACCTCAGCCATCCCTATTTGGCACTTATCAGGGCGAATGGTCAGTCCTGCAGTAAGGATACAGTCCAGCACTATGCCCAAGTGTTTAAGATGTTCCTCCCAGGTTGTGCTAAAAATGGCGATGTCGTCTAAGTAAGCACAGGCAAAGTCCTGACATTGTTGTAACAGTCGATCCACCAGTCTCTGGAAAGTAGCGGGGGCAGTTTTCATCCCAAAGGGCATTCCCAGGAACTCATAAAGCCCAAATGGAGTAATGAAGGCTGAGCGCTCCCGAGCGTCCTCCGTTAGGGGTATCTGCCAGTACCCCTGGCTCAAGTCTAACGTGGTCACAAATTGGGCACTGGCCAGACGATCCAATAGATCATCAATCCTGGGCATGGGATAAGCATCACTCTTGGTGGCATCATTTAGTCGTCTGTAATCAACACAGAATCGTGTTGTACCATCCTTCTTGGGGACCAGGACGACAGGAGAGGCCCAAGAACTGTGAGATGGCTGAATAACTCCCAGTTGTTTCATCTCCTCCAGTTCGTTCTTTATCATGCCTTGAACAGCCTCTGGAACCCGGTAGGCAGCCTGCTGGATGGGGCGTTGTCCGGGGGTTTCCACATGGTGACTGGTGAGAGTAGTCTTCCCCGGCTTTGAGGAGAAAGCAGCAGCCCTCGGCCTTAGTACGGCGACAATATCGTCCTTTTGTATATCCGATAAATGGGAGCCCAGGGGCACTTGTTCCAGTGATCCTCCCGCTTGGGCAACCTGGAGGAGATCTGGGAGATACTCGTTGGCGGCGGTATCACTAGGGGGGTAGCAGACAGCTAGAACAGGCAGAGATCGGTCATGGTAGTCTTTCAGCATGTTAATGTGGACGGTTTTCTGTCGTCGACCACTAGAGTCCAGGGCAATAACATAGTTAGTGTCATTAATTTTCTTGAAAACCTGATAAGGGCCTTCCCACACTGCTTGAAGCTTGTTGAAAGGGGAAGCAGTAATCATGAGCACTTGCTGTCCTTCCATAAATTCCCGCTTCCTGGCATTACGGTCATACCAGGTTTTTTGTCTGGACTGGGCCATTCGCTGATGTTCTTTAGAGAAGGTAGCTAGCTGGGCGAGACGGTCTCTGAGCTCTAGAACATAGGGAACGATGGGCATTCCGGTATCTGAGATGTCTCCCTCCAAATGTTCTTTCAGAAGAGCGAGAGGCCCACGGACCTTCCCGCTAAACAGTAGTTCGAAGGGAGAGAACCCTGTGGACTCTTGGGGAACCTCCCGATAGGCGAAGAGGAGATGTGGCAGGTACTTTTCCCAGTCTTTTTCAACGTCAACAAAAGCCCTCAGCATATTTTTTAGGGTTCCATTAAAGCGTTCACATAGTCCGTTGGTCTGCGGGTGGTATGGGGTGGTGCGAATGGCTCGAACACCACAGGTATGCCATAGGGACTGGACCAGATCTGACATGAACTGAGTGCCTTGATCCAACAATATTTCACTAGGAAACCCTGCCCAGGTAAAGATGGTAACAAGGGCCTCGGCTACCTTTACTGCTGTAATACTGCACAGGGCCACAGCTTCAGGATACCTAGTGGCATAATCCACCACGGTCAGGATATATTTTTTCCCTGACCTGCTGGGGTGGGCCAGAGGACCTATGATGTCGATGGCTACACGTTGAAATGGTTCCTCAATTATGGGCAGGGATTGCAGGGGTACCTTATGTCAAGCTCCTGGATGCCGCATTTGCTGGCACACATCACAGGTGCGGCAATAATGGGCTACTGACTGCGAGACGCCCGGCCAGTAAAAACTTTGGGTGAGTCTCTTTTCAGTCCTTTTTTTCCCTTGACGCCCAGCCAAGGGGATGTCATGGGCCAGTTGAAGTAGCTGTGCCCTGTACTTCTGAGGGACAATGAGATGCCTGGTCGTTGCGTCAGGGTTGCCCTGGTCACTGCCCTTTGTTACAGGATAATACAGTCCATTTTCTCGAGTGAAGCCATCCCCATTATCTCCCATGTGCCCAGTTTCTGCCTTTCGCCTAAGGGCTGCTAAGGTAGTGTCACCCTCTATTTCTCTCCTAAACTCCACTCTGTCCCAAGACTCTCCCAATGTAGTAGCAGCGAAAGTATTGCTTACCGACTCTGATGCGGTTCGTGGTGGTTGCTCCCCGGTGGGGTCCGGATGACGTAGTGCTTGAAGGGCCTGTACTCGGGTGACTGCTCCCACAAATTGGCACTGTAACTCCCCAATGTCGTTCCCAAAGAGGATATCTGCAGGAAGTCCTCCCATAACTCCAATCCAACACAGTTTTTCTCCACAACCATAATCCAAACGCACAGAAGCTCGCAGTATATATTTGCGGGCACCGCCCGCCAGGACAATGGGAATTCCCGGACCCTGGTAAATTGCCTCGGGTCGAACCACACGGGGGTCAGCGATAGTCAAGAATGCCCCCGTGTCTCTAAATCCTGACACTTTTTATCCATCAATAAAGACATCCTGCAGGTGGCGTTGCCGTTGCTCTGAGTAGCTAAAGGACAGAGGCCAGAGTCCGTACACTCCAGGAGGGGTATCTATGGTGCCGTGGTCGGTGGTCCACTCTGGTGGGGGTGGTGGTAGCTCTTCCTCAGGTGTGGTGGAATGTACAAGATGCACTGGACGAGGTGGGGCTGCGTGGGGCTCCCTCCGAATCCTGGAGGGACAGCCAGACTGCAAATGTCTAGGTTGCCCACACCCATAACACCTCCTCTCTGTGATATCCCCAGGTCGTGGTCGGAACTGTTGGGGCCTAGGATTGTGAGGCGTGATTGTCATCGGCTTGCGACTAGGTGGAAGGGCAGATATAATTGGAGGGGGACGGGGCGCGGGAGCAGGCCGTGGTTCATTGTCCAGAAGCCTCCTCCATTGCGGCCGGATAGTAAGGGCTTCATCGGCCAGGGCTGCAGCTCTATCCACGGTACACGGCGTGCGCTCCCGGACCCATTCCCGTACCTCTGCAGGGCACTTGGCAAGAAATTGTTCTA
This sequence comes from Dendrobates tinctorius, assembly GCF_039654945.1. Taxonomy (NCBI): domain Eukaryota; kingdom Metazoa; phylum Chordata; class Amphibia; order Anura; family Dendrobatidae; genus Dendrobates; species Dendrobates tinctorius. The sequence continues at coordinate 2,709,280 of NW_027361680.1, read as the reverse complement.
TACGGAACGCCTGTATAACATCTTCAGGGTAAAGGCGTTTTCTGCTTCCAGCCATCTCCGACATGCCTCGGACATCTTATGTGCATACATCCTAAACGATCCCCCCCGTGGTGCATGGGAGGTCTCGGAACTTGGCCCTATATGAGTCTGGGGTGATAGCATGGTAATCCAGGATAGTCCGCTTTACAATGTTATAATCCCGATTCCGCAGTGCATCAATGGTTCGGTAAGCCTCCGCCAAGCTTCCGTTCAGGAGCCCCACTAACAAACGCATCCAGCTAGAGTGGGGCACCTCCATCACAGCACACTGCTGCTCAAAGTCTTTAAAGAACCCCTCCACATCTCCAGAAGCCTCATCAAATGGCTTAAACTCAGTCCGGGTGATCCGTACAGGCTCCCGAATTGTTGGGGTTACACTCCACATTGCGTTACTCCCTCTTTCAAGCTCCATTGCTTCCTGTCTCCACTGTGCCCGGCGGGCAGCCTCCTCCTTGCACTCCTGAGAGACGCCGGGGCCCAGAACCGCCATCTCTTCTTCATACCACACCAACCACTGGCTTTTCTGGATGGGGATCCCTGTCTCCAGTGCTCGTCCTTCTGACATCTGGGAGGAGGTGGCCAGGCTAGCGCCCACCAGTAGATAGATTAAGGCCTCTTTAGTCAGTCCCTGGTAGTTCAGGCCCAGGTCTCTGGCTCTCTCCTGTAAACTGCATACAGTCCAATTTCTGTACTCACTCTGTGAGTGGTTCTCCATTTGGTGATGCTCTGTTGATCCCACTGCTGCCACCAGTTGTCACGGGGTCCTTCTCTGGTATCACACAATCAACAGAGCAAGCGAAGAGTGAACAATTCCAAGACCTTTATTCAGGCAAAAATACGAAAAGGTCCATATTCAGTCCACCACACAAAGGATAAGATAGTTCAGAATAAGAATGCAGTCCAGTATCAGGATAAAATGTCCAGGGAAGCGAGATTCCAAAACACTCTAGCACCAGAGGATAAAAATGGGTCCTTCTCTCTGAATTGCAGCCTTTTCACCATCTTGTCTCTACCGGAACTGACTTGTCCAGCTGCCGTTCTTCCCCCCACCCCCTTCCTTGTCCAGGGGTAGTCAAACAAGTTACCTCCCAGAGGAGAACAAAAGGCCTTAGGGATTAATGCGCTACAGGGGGTCATCAAGAGACAGATACAGCGAGGCTGTAGGCTTACAATGTAATAAGAAAAACACTATGAAAATAACTGGAATTGTTAAAAATAGGAATATTCAAAAAATGACATCCACATAACATATGACACCATCACAATTCTCCTCACAATTCACCACTCTGACACAACCGTTCCTCATAGTCATCACAAATGCTGTCTTCATTGCATCTTCCGGTTCTCACCACAAGTGCTGAAATCCCCCACAAAGTCACAATTTTTGCCATGATGTAGGGCATAGCACAGCACATATTGTGATGTAGTGACCTACTACTTGCTTGCATAGAACATTCCCAGGCCGCACCAAAGTTGGAAGTATTGGCTCAGTATGAGACGCCAAGGGATTTCAGCATTCTCAGCATCGATGGAGGACCAGACATGTGATGTTGAGGAGCGGAGGGGGTCCTGGAAAGGTGAGTGGTGAGTATAAGTATTTTTTTCATACTTTACACATTACTAGGGATGGGCGGACCTGTAAATGTCTGGGTTCATTGGGTTCGGACAAACTTTATAAAAAAGTACAGTTCGGGTACCTGAACTTGATCCCGAACTTGGACACCACTCAAGTGAATGGAGGGCCCAAACATCCAGCAGTTCCCATGCTGCCATGTGTGTGACAGCATAGGAAACTCTAAATCTGGACAGTGGTAGCTTTACTGAAGTCACCATCGGTCACAGCCAATGGGTATCGCAGTTCCCATGTTGTCACAGAGAGAACAGCTTTGAGTCAGCAGCTGTGACCGGTGTACTGTCATCATGATGAAGAACTGAACTCAGATAACACAGGATAAGTTTCCTGTTCTTTCGGCTGTGCAAGTGCAAGGTTCAGAGTTCAGTTCTTCATCATATATCCCGAAAGCTGGTTTCTGGCTCCCCGACAGGCGAATCCTTGGTTTCTGGATTGTTTTATTGTGATACAGAAGTTTAAATTGTGTCCATTACCCTTGACACATTTTTGTTTAGTGTGAATTCTGGTTTAGGACTTATAACAAGCCTTATTTGTTGATATTCTGCGCTGCTCCTTTTTCTTCAAATATATACATTTTAATTATTATTTCTATATATAAAAATATATGTATGTATGTGTGTATCACCAACCAATCACGAAGCAGCTTTCATTTCACCAGAGCTGTTCAAAAGAAGCTCAGCTGTGATTGGATGCAATGATCAACAGTTTTCCTTGCAACCAATCACTAAGCATCTCTCATTTCACCAGAGCTGGTTAACCCCTTTACCCCCAAGGGTGGTTTGCACGTTAATGCCGGGGCCAATTTTTACAATTCTGACCACTGTCTCTTTATGAGGTGATAACTCTGGAATGCTTCCATGGATCCTGCATATATAGGAAGGAGAGAAGTCCGGCTTTCAGGATCACGCTGTTCCAGTCCAAAGTTCACAAGGAGTTAATCCAAGGACCAAGCAGTGATTATAACTTTCTTTTTATTCCATAAACTCTACACGTTTCGTGTACACACTATACACTTCCTCAGGAGCAAAGTTACACTGGCATCACATTCCATTCTCCTTATATACTAACTCCCCCAGGAAGTGAGGTAGGTGCTCATTGCACTTAAAAAAATACACACATAACTATCAACATAATGTAAAATCACAAAAATCACTAAAATTCATCTATAAAACACACTTCTATAAAAACACACATATGTAAAACTTCACACTAGAAAAAATGTAAAACATTATAATAAAATTATGATTATACTCAATAAAAATCTAAAATTCTTGGTACATCATATCAATTAGCAGAACAACATTCACAAATCTCTTATATAACCACTCTTATATTTTCCTTTCAGTATTAACCCTTCATTCAACATATTATACTTTTACTTTCCTTATATTTCAGGCAGATGACCATATATTAATTAATGTATGTACTCCTATGCGGATTCGATCCTGCACAGCAGACCCATGCTCTGCACTCAAGAAACTTTTCTGTTCTCTCAGCCAAAGGCTCCACATCTCCAGAGCTGTTAGTTCCTTTTCAAGGCACCAGCCAACTATTCCAATCATAGTAAAATACCGCCGATTGTATCTCTTTATATGTTAGCGATATGATCATTCCCTTGCTGTAATGTTATAGCATGGACATCACACAATTATCAGATGCCAATACTACTCTAATCCTTAGCAGACAAATATGCAGAGCACAAAAATTATTTAAAGATGTCAGATATTTCATTTAAACCGTATGGTTGCAGAGTCTGCAACCTATGAATCCAGTAAATTTCCTTTCTCATCAGAATGACACTCCTGTTCACAGTGTCTTCTGAAACATAATCAATTGGGGCCACTTTAATACATGGGTTCTTCCCATGTTTTATAGTGCAATGTTTTGATACTCCATGGAACATAAAACCTTCAATTATATTGTGTCTGTGCGTATTCATGCGGTTATGCAGTTCTTGTGTGGTTTTACCCACATACTGTAAACCACATTCGCATTCTATCAGATATATCACAAAACTACTTTTACAATTCAGGGAAAACTTTATATCAAACACCTTATTATTCTGAATTGATCTGAATGTGGTCATATTATGCATAATCATGCCACAACACAGACACCGAGCGGTATTACATTTAAAGACTCCTGGTTTTTTGCATTGTTCATCCCTAATTTTTTCTTTTTTCAGGCGACTGGGGGCCAGTATATTTCTAAGAGTAGAGGATCTTTTAAAGGTTAGTCCTGGTTTATTCGGTAGCATACTCCCCAACACTGGATCATTAAGAAGAACAGACCAATGATCCTGTAAAATATTCCTAATTTTTTTATTTTGTTTAGTAAAATTAGTTAAAAAGTTTAAGGAGAAACTATCATTCTCTTTTTCTTTTTTCTTAGGATTTACTAGGTCCATCTGTTCCAAACCTGCGTACTCATTATATGCTTTTTCTAGCAGTGTTTTTGGGTAGTTTTTCTCAATAAACCTATTTTTCAATTCCTTGGCTTGTGATACAAAATCTGACTCTAAACTACAATTTTTCTTAATCCTTTTATACTGGTTCTTCGGGACATTGATTAACCATTTATAATAATGACCACTATTAAAATCTAACAGACTATTTGCATCACACTTCTTAAAAAAGTTTTAGTAAAAATCTTCCCTTCTGAATGGAAAATGGTCAGATCCAAATAATCTATATTCTCCATATTATATACCCATGAAAAGGTGAGACCCCAATCATTCCTCTGAATGCTCTCCAGAAATTAGGGATGAACAATGCAAAAAAACAGGAGTCTTTAAATGTAATACCGCTTGGTGTCTGTGTTGTGGCATGATTATGCATAATATGACCACATTCAGATCAATTCAGAATAATAAGGTGTTTGATATAAAGTTTTCCCTGAATTGTAAAAGTAGTTTTGTGATATATCTGATAGAATGCGAATGTGGTTTACAGTATGTGGGTAAAACCACACAAGAACTGCATAACCGCATGAATTCGCACAGACACAATATAACTGAAGGTTTTATGTTCCATGGAGTATCAAAACATTGCACTATAAAACATGGGAAGAACCCATGTATTAAAGTGGCCCCAATTGATTATGTTTCAGAAGACACTGTGAACAGGAGTGTCATTCTGATGAGAAAGGAAATTTACTGGATTCATAGGTTGCAGACTCTGCAACCATACGGTTTAAATGAAATATCTGACATCTTTAAATAATTTTGGTGCTCTGCATATTTGTCTGCTAAGGATTAGAGTAGTATTGGCATCTGATAATTGTGTGATGTCCATGCTATAACATTACAGCAAGGGAATGATCATATCGCTAACATATAAAGAGATACAATCGGCGGTATTTTACTATGATTGGAATAGTTGGCTGGTGCCTTGAAAATAATAATAATAATAATAATCTTTATTTATATAGCGCCAACATATTCCGCAGCGCTTTACAGTTGAACAGTTTCAAACACAACAGTCATAAGTAACAACGTTAACAATACAATAATTAAAGCGAAATAAGATGACCCTGCTCGTGGAGCTTACAATCTACAATGAGGTGGGGGGGATACAAAGCACAGGTTTGTATTTACAATGATGTATTTACAATGACGGTCCAGCCATCTTCAGGGGGTGGGGGTTAGATGGAGATAGTGAATGGGCTACACACACACAAACATGACTTTGATTACTGAATGTGATAGGCCGCTCTGAACAAATGTGTTTTGAGCGAGCGCCTAAAACTATGCAAATTGTGGATGGTCCTAATATTTTGGGGTAGAGCATTCCAGAGGATTGGTGCAGCACGGGAGAAGTCTTGGAGTCGGGAGTGGGAGGTACGGATTAGGGCAGAGGTTAGTCGAAAGTCATTTGCAGAGCGCAGCGGTCGGTTAGGCCGATAGACAGAAATGAGGGAGGAGATGTAAGGGGGTGCCGCACTGTGGAGAGCTTTGTGGGTGAGAACAAGTACTTTGAATTGTACCCTGTAATGAATTGGCAGCCAGTGTAACGACTGGCGAAGAGCGGACACGTCTGAGAAACGATTAGCCAGATGGACAACCCTGGCTGCTGCATTAAGGATAGACTGGAGAGGGGAGAGTCGAGTGAGAGGGAGGCCAATTAATAGAGCATTACAGTAGTCTAGGCGGGAGTGGATCAGGGCGACAGTGAGAGTTTTTGTTGTTTCCATGGTGAGAAAAGGGCGGATTCTAGAGATGTTCTTTAGGTGTAAGCGGCATGAGCGGGCAAGAGATTGTAAATGGGAGGTGAAGGAGAGATCGGAGTCGAACATAACACCCAGACAGCGCACCTGCTGTCGGGGTGTTATTATGGTGCCACCCACAGAGAGGGAAATGTCAGATTTAGGGAGGTTAGTAGATGGTGGGAGCAGAAGAAGTTCAGTTTTGGAGAGGTTGAGTTTCAGATAGAGAGCAGACATGATGTTGGAGACTGCAGACAGACAGTCAGTGGCGTTCTGTAGTACAGCGGAGGTAAGGTCAGGGGATGATGTGTACAGTTGTGTGACATCAGCATAAAGATGGTACTGAAAGCCAAATCTGCTGATGGTCTGTCCAATTGGGGCTGTATAGAGAGAGAAGAGAAGGGGGCCAAGGACTGAGCCCTGAGGTACCCCAACAGTGAGAGGAAGAGGAGATGAAGTGGAGCCAGAAAACAGAACACTGAAGGAGCGGTCGGAAAGATAGGAGGAGAACCAGGAAAGAGCAGTGTCCTTAATGCCTAGTGACTGGAGCCTAGAGAGTAGGAGAGGATGGTCAACAGTGTCGAAAGCTGCAGAAAGGTCGAGAAGAATGAGCAGAGAATGGTCACCATTACGTTTTGCTGTCAGAAGGTCATTGGTCACTTTGATGAGTGCAGTTTCTGTCGAATGTAGGGGGCGGAAACCGGACTGTGAAGGGTCTAGGAGGGAGTGAGTGGAGAGGTAACGGGTAAGGCGTGAGTATATCAGGCGCTCCAAGAGTTTAGAGATGAAGGGGAGATTGGAGACTGGTCTGTAGTTGTTTGTGCAGGATGGGTCAAGGGTGGGTTTCTTTAGTAATGGAGTAATGATAGAGTGTTTGAAGGAGGAGGGGAAAATGCCAGAGGAGAGGGAGAGATTAAAGATTGTAGTTAGGTGAGTTGTGACGACTGGGGAGAGAGACTGGAGGAGATGTGAGGGAATGGGGTCGGTTGTGCATGTAGTCGGACGAGAAGAGGAGAGGAGCCTGGAGACTTCTTCTTCTGTGATGGGAGCAAATGTGGAGAGTGAGCCAGGGGAAATGCAGGGAGGGATGGGAGTCACTGAACTTGGTGATTGGGAGCGGATTTCCTGACGGATATTGTCTATTTTCTCTATAAAGTGGGAGGCCAGGTCATCAGCGCAAATGTCTGTGATAGGGGCTTGTGCTTTTGGCCTGAGGAGGGAGTGAAAGGTGTCAAAAAGTTTCTTGGGGTTGTTGGATAGTGAGGAGATCAGGGTGGTGAAGTAGGTCTGTTTGGCGAGGTGAAGGGCAGAGTTATATGTCCTTAACATAAATTTGAAGTGTATGAAGTCTTCTGGTGTGTGTGTTTTCCTCCATAAGCGTTCAGCACACCTAGAGCATCGCTGGAGAAATCGGGTTTGCGATGTGAGCCAGGGCTGTTTCACTCTGTGTTTGGAGGTTCTGAGGGTGAGGGGAGCTACTTGGTCAAGGGTGCTTCTAAGAGTGTCATTGAAGTGATGTACAGCCAGATCAGGACAGGACAAAGAAGAGATTGGGGACAATGATGAGTGTAGGGAGTCTGAAAGTGTATGAGGGTTAATGGCTTGTAGATTTCTGACTGAATGGTAGGTAGGAGGGTGCTGGGGTGAGCGAGGATTTGTGAGTGTAAAGGAGAGAATGTTGTGGTCAGAGAGGGGAAGCGGTGAGTTATCTAGGTAGGAGATTGAGCAGAGCCGGGCGAAAACCAGGTCCAGGGTGTTACCGTCTTTGTGTGTTTCAGAGGTTGAGAGCTGAGAGAAGCCTAGAGAAGTGGTTAGTGATAGAAGCTGGGATGCAGATGTGGAAGTGGGGCTGTTAATGGGGATGTTGAAGTCTCCCAGGATAAGGGTTGGTAGTTCTGAGGACATGAAGTGCGGCAGCCAGGCAGAGAAATGGTCCAGGAAGTGGGTGGGTGAGCCTGGGGGCCGGTATATGACCGCTACTCTGAGGGAGAGGGGACGAAAGAGCCTGATGGTTTGGACTTCAAAAGAAGGGAATGAGAGTGATGGAACTGAGGGGATGACCTGGAAAGTGCATTGTGGGGACAGGAGTATGCCGACTCCACCACCAGGTCTATTTGTCGGTCTCGGGGAATGGGAGAATTGTAAGCCACCATGGGAAATGGCAGCAGGAGAGACAGTGTCAGAATCCTGAATCCAGGTTTTCGTGAGGGCCAACAAATTCAGAGAGTTTTTCAGAAAGTAATTGTGTAGGAAAGGAAGCTTGTTGCATACAGACCGTGGATTCCAAAGGGCACAATTGAAAGAAGGAGATGAAGGAGTGCAAGTGATATTAGTAAGATTATTAAGGTTTCGATGTGAGGTAGGGTAGGGGTTGAGGTTGGGGGATGGTGGACCGGGGTTGGGGGAGATGTCCCCTGAAATCAGTAGGAGCAGGAAGATAAAGAGCAAGTAGTTTTTGGAATTGTATGAAGATTTTATGTGCAGTGTGTTTGGGCAAGATGGGCTGAGGCTTTTTAAGAAGGTGAGAAGTGCATGGGAGCTGTACATGGGAGAAGCAAAGAGAGAGGAGCTGATGTATATGAGTCGTGATGGAGGGGGGATTGGTCGGTGAAAGTGGATTGCAAGAGAACATAGGAGGATAGGAATAAAGCACATGGATAAATGGGACAGCAGAGTGTGGGTTACCTGACTCCTGTCCTGACTAACTGCCATGTAATAACTGCTGTATCCCGACGCTTATCTTCGTGACGCTTTGCTTCTGTGATGCGTGCACCCCCACATGCGTGCACCCCTATGGATGGTTCTAAATTTATAGTCCAGACTGCAGGGTCTGAAGAGATGGATTGTGGGAACTGGTTGAGGATAATTTGGCAGCTGGGGTCAGCACACCAGGGTTTTTGTTTTTTTTTGGGATGATCAAAGACATTCAGCCTGGCAACATCTATTTTAACACCTCCACCAGATAAGATCTACACTGATCCCAGTCATGGAAATGCAACAGTGAGTTTTAAGTACAATGCACCAAATGATTTATAACAAAGAAAAGGAACTGACAGCTTTGGAGATGTGGAGCCTTTGGCTGAGAGAACAGAAAAGTTTCTTGAGTGCAGAGCATGGGTCTGCTGTGCAGGATTGAATCCGCATAGGAGTACATACATTAATTAATATATGGTCATCTGCCTGAAATATAAGGAAAGTAAAAGTATAATATGTTGAATGAAGGGTTAATACTGAAAGGAAAATATAAGTGAGGTTATATACGAGATTTGTGAATGTTGTTCTGCTAATTGATATGATGTACCAAGAATTTTAGATTTTTATTGAGTATAATCATAATTTTATTATAATGTTTTACATTTTTTCTAGTGTGAAGTTTTACATATGTGTGTTTTTATAGAAGTGTGTTTTATAGATGAATTTTAGTGATTTTTGTGATTTTACATTATGTTGATAGTTATGTGTGAATTTTTTTAAGTGCAATGAGCACCTACCTCACTTCCTGGGGGAGGTAGTATATAAGGAGAATGGAATGTGATGCTAGTGTAACTTTGCTCCTGAGGAAGTGTACAGTGTGTACACGAAACGCGTAGAGTTTATGGAATAAAAAGAAAGTTATAATCACTGCTTGATCCTTGGATTAACTCCTTGTGAACTTTGGACTGGAACAGCGCGATCCTGAAAGCCGGACTTCTCTCCTTCCTATATATGCAATTCTAGTGACCGGCTGATTGCTGCAGTTCATCGGATCCTACCCATTTGTGCTTATGGTTGTTGTGTTCCACACAACTGAACCAGGTGAGTGGATCCATATCTGTGAAACGTTTATATCATTGGATAAGACCCTATTGTGCGCTTCTGTCTCCCCCTTTTTTCCATGGATCCTGGTGATTCTGACCTTGTTTTCTCGTGACATATTGTACTTCATGTTAGTGGCAAAATTTAATTCATATAACTTGCGTTTAATTGTGAAAAAATCAGAAATTTGGCGAAAATTTTGCAATTTTCCAACTTTGAATTTTTATGCTCTTAAATCACAGAGATACGGCACACAAAAAACTTAATAAGTAACATTTCCCACATGTTTAATTTACATCAGCACAGTATGGGAACCAAAATTTTTTTTTGTTAGGAACTTATAAGGGTTGAAAGTTGACCAGCGATTTCTCATTTTAACAACACCATTTTATTTTTACAGACCACATCACATTTGAAGTCACTTTGAGGGGTCTATATGATAGAATATACCCAAAATTGACACCATTCTAAAAACTGCACCACTCAAGGTACCCAAAACCAGATTCAAGAAGTTTATTAACCCTTCAGGTGCTTCACAGGAATTTTTTGAATGTTTAAAAAAAAAGAACATTTAACTTTTTTTCACAAAAAAAAATTACTTCAGGTTCAATTTTTTTATTTTACCAAGGGTAACAGGAGAAATTGGACTGGAAAAGTTATTGTGCAATTTGTCCTGAGTTTGCCAAAACCTGATATGTGGGGGGGGAACCACTGTTTGGGCGCATGGCAGAGCTCGGAAGGGAAGGAGCGCCGTTTTACTTTTTCACTGCAAAATTGGCTGAAATTCAGATCGGATGCCATGTCAAGTTTGGAGAGCTCCTGATGTGCCTAAACAGTGGAAACCCCACACAAGTGACCCCATTTTGGAAACTAGACCCCCCAAGGAACTTATCTAGATATGTGGTGAGCACTTTGATCCCCCAAGGGCTTCACAAAAGTTTATAACGTACAGCCGTACAATTAAAAAATCATATTTTTTCCACAAAAATGATCTTTTTACCCCCAATTGTTATTATCCCAAGAGTAACAGGACCCCAAAAGTTATTGTGCAATTTGTCCTGTCCTGAGTACGCTGATACCCCATAAGTGGGGGTAAACCACTATTTGGGCGAATGGCAGAGCTCGGAAGGAAAGCAGTGCCATTTGACTTTTTTGGCTGGAATTGAGATCGGATGCCATGTCGCGTTTGGAAAGCCCCTGATGTACCAAAACAGTGGAAACCCCCCAATTCTAACTTCAACCCTAACCCTAGCCCTAACCCTAATGGGAAAATGGAAATACATACTTTTTTTTATATTATTATTTTTCCCTAACTAAAAGGGTGATAACAGGGGGTTTGATTTACTATTTATGGCGGGTTTTTATTTTTGCCAGCTATCGCACGCTAAAAGATGCTTTTTATTGTAAAAATAGTTTATGCATCACCACATTTTGAGAGCTATAATTTTTCCGTATTTTGACCCACAGAGTCATGCAAGATCGTATTTTTTGCGGGACGAGTTGACGTTTTTATTGGTACCATTTTCGGGCATGTGACATTTTTTGATCGCTTTTTATTCTGATTTTTGGGACACAGAATGAACAAAAATCAGCGCTTCATGAATTTCTTTTGGGGGTGCGTTCACACCATTCTATGTGCAGTAAAATTAATAAAGTAGTTTTATTCTTCGGGTCAGTATGGTTACAGCAATACCTCATTTATGTTTTTTTTTATGTTTTGACGCTTTTATGCAATGAAAACTATTTTATATAAAAAATAATTATTTTTGCATCACTTTATTCTGCGAGCTATAACTTTTTTATTTTTTTGCTGATGATGCTGTGTGGCATCTCGTTTTTTGCAAGACAAGATGACGTTTTCAGTGGTACCATGTTTATTTATATCTGTCTTTTTGATCACGCGTTATTGCACTTTTTGTTCGGCGGTATGATGATAAAGCTTTATTTTTTGCTTTGTTTTTTAGTTTTATTTTTTAAGGGGTTCAATAAAGGGGTTAACTAGTGGGACAGTTTTATGGGGCAGGTTATTACGGACACGGCGATACCAAATATGTGTACTTTTATTGTTTTTTTATTTTATTTTAAAAAAATGAATTTATTAGGGAATTTTTTTAATGTATTTAGCGATTTTTTTATAAATTATTTATACACTTTTTTTTAACTTTATTGCATTGTCCCTGGGGGGACATAACTGTCATGTGACAGATCGCTGCAGGTTTCGGGGACCTGCAGGGAAGGAGACCCCTGCAGCAACGCTGCACATAGCGCTACTGTGGGGGTCTCATGGAAGCACGGAGGGAGCCCCCTCCCTTCTGATGCTTCCTTAAACCCCCGGTATACTGCGATCGTGTTTGATTGCAGTGTGCCAGGGGTTAACGTGTCGGGGGCAATCCATGACCGCCCCTGACACATAGTGCCGGGTGTCAGCTGTGATAATCAGCTGACACCCGGCCGCGATCAGCTGCCCTCCCCCCGTGAGAGCAGCTGATCTCGCTAAACGTACTATTCCGTCCTTGGGACTTAGGTCCCAGGTCACATGGACGGAATAGTATGTCTAATGTAGGAAAGGGGTTAAAAGTAACTGAGCTGTGATGGTTTCTATGAGCAAGTTTTCCCACTTGACAACACCTCAGCAGACACAGACATTGTGGGAGAAATCTAGCATCCCTGGGAACATAAGCTCCCAGCCATTGTCTGCCCCCCAGAAAGGAGCACAGAGCACATGACAGAAATGAATCTCCCCTCCCATGGATCAATGGGTTGCAAGTTAGGGCAAATCCAAGCAGCGTTTTGATACTGACCCCAGGTCTTTCTTAAAAGGATCTCCGGTATGGACGGCAGGGCAAATCCATCCAGTGCTTTGGTTCTGACCCCATGCCTCTCTTAAAGGGATCCTCATTATGGAAGTCAGGGCAATTGCCTTCAAATGCTCTGGTTCTGACCCCAGGCTCTCTTAAAGGGATCTCCTGTATGGAAGTTAGGGCAAATCCCTCAGCGCTCTGATTCTGACTGCAGGATTCTATTAAAGGGATCATTGGTATGCAAGTCAGGGCAAATCCATCCAGCACTGTGGTTCTGATCCCAGGCTTTCTTAAAGGAATCCCCGGTATGAAAGTAAGGGCAAATCCACTCAGCGCCCTGGTTCTTACCCAAGGCCCCTCTTAAAAGGATCCCTGGTATGCAAGTCAGGGCAAATCCACTCAGCGCTCTTTCTGATGCCAGGCCTCTCTTAAAGGGATCCCCGATGTGGAAGTTAGGACCGTTCCACTCAGTGCTCTGGTTCTGACCCCAGGCTGACGGGATCATATGGGATATTAAGGGTAGTAGTCCGGTAGCTCTGGCTGATGGGATGATATGGGATATTAGGGGTAGTAGTCCGGTGGCTCTGGCTGATGGGATGATGCGGGATATTAGGGGGAGTAGTCCGGTGGCTCTGGCTAACGGGATGATGTGGGATATTAGGGTTAGTAGTCGGTGGCTCTGACAGGATGATGTGGGATATTAGGGGTAGTAGTCCGGCGGCTGTGATGGGATGATGTGGGATATTAGTGGTAGTTGTCCAGTTGCTTTGGCTGACAGGATGATGTGGGATATTAGGGGTAGTAGTCCGGCGGATGTGACGGGACGATGTGGGATATTAGTGGTAGTTGTCCGGTGGCTCTGGCAGATGGAACGATGTGGGATATTAGAGGTAGTAGTCCGGTAGCACTGGCTGACGGGATGATGTGGGATATTATAGTGAATGTGGCTATGTGGAGTGGGCGGGGCTCTACACTCAGCTTTATATATATATATATATATATATATAGATATAATCATTATAATTTCTTATAACTAACCGTAGTTAGTTACTATGCCCTGGCAGCACCGGGCTCTTCAGCTAGTTCTTTTTATATACTCTCAGTCATAATTTGTTTTAATTAATTTTATTACCCAATTCTTATACAAATATTTGAAATATTTTTCGGTTTGAAATATATTTTTCAGTGATAAATAGTTTGACAAAATGTTTCTAGGGCTGTTCTGGTTCCTTACACATTTAACACGTGTGTTTTTAGGATTATTCAACACATCCTCTCAGTGGCTGCAAGAATGAATCTTGTGTTTATTCACTTTAGTCACCATATGTATACCTGTTCAAATCCCCGTTTTCCAGACACGCATAAGTCCGGCATGTGTTTTTTATTGAGGACTGCAAGGCACAATTTTATATGATATATTTTTATATTTTTTGTTGTTTCTCATTAATTTCAGCTCATTGTTTTTATATCCTAATGCATTTCCTTTTAAAATAAGTAAGATGATTTTGTTTTTCTTTTTTTTTAATGTGATGATCTCTGACATTATCATGTGCCTGTTTGGCGTGTTTTTTGTTTTTTTTTCTAAAGAAGGACTTTATATGAATAAGTTTATCTACTAAAATGCTCCACTACCACTAGGTTTTTGTCCTGATGAAGAGGTCCTGTGTTGACCTCGAAACATGTTTACTTTGTAAACCTGTTTAAATAAAGTGTCTTAGGGAAATATTTGTGGAAATCTATTATCAGCAGTGCATCCAGTGACACTTCATCTGGATATTTTCTAAGTCCTTTGGACTCCTGTCTTGCAGCAGCTGATCTATGCATGTGTTATATGATGATTTGTTGCAACACCACTAGGTGAGCAGATCCATGTTGGTTTATGTATTGTTTTAACATTTAAAGCCCTATTGTGCACTCTTTTTACCAGTTTGCCTTACTACTATTTGGAAATGTTGACATTCACAACGATGGCGCGTGGATGGCTTGGGGAGTATTTCTTATCTCTCTTGAATGTTTGAGGGATGGAAAGCTGAACAGTTCTATGGGATGGTGTGGAGATGCTCAGTGACACTGGTGGTGGTTGTGGTTCTGTCAAATACTCTCTGTACAGATAGGCAGATGGCCTTGTTGATCGTGAGTAGAAGAGGCCAAGAACATAGCAGAAGAGGGAGCAGGAGGAGGCCCAGATCTGTCATGCATTTTTAGATGTGTACTCCAATGCACCTCATGCTTAGATTTCAGATGTCTCATCATGCATGTGGCACTCAGAAGATTTATGCCTCGCTTCCGGCTCTAACATCACAGCATACAAACAACCTGTCTCTTGTTGTCAGGACATTGCTTGAAGAAATCCCATGCCATTGAGCTCCTTTGAGCTACCTTTGCTTTGTGGATTTCCTTGGCATGGTGGCAGTAGCAGTCAACATACTGGCTAGAGGAAGGACACTATGCTTTTCCAACCTGTTCCCTTTTTTGATGTGCATGACCACCTCCTTATCCTTCAAACTGAGCATGACAGGGCTCAGATGGGAAGGAGCGCCATTTGACTTTTTGAGCGCAATATTGGTGGAACAAATAGAGGATGCCATATAGCATTTGCAGAGTCCTGAAGTGCCTAAAAAGAAGAAACCCCCACAAGTGAACCCACTTTGGAAACTCTACTGTTCAAGGAATTCATCTAGATGTTTAGTGAGCACTTTGAATCCACAGGTGCTGCAGAGAATTTGATAATGTTGAGCCGTGAAAATAAAAAATACACGTTTCCCACAAAAATGTTGCTTTAACCCAAAGTTTTTCATTTTCAAAAGGGTAGCAGGAAAAAATGGACCTTAAAATTTGTTGTGCAATTTTTCCTGAGTACACTGATTACCCATGTGTAGGAAGATACTACTGTTTTGGTCACACTGCCAAGCTCCGAAAGGAAGGAGTGACGTTTCTGAGCGCAGACTTTGATATAATGGTCTGTGGGCGCCAAGTAGTGTTTGGAAATCCTCTGATGAGCCTAAATAATGGAAAACCTAACAAGTGACCCAATTTTGTAGACTACACCCCACAAGTAACTTATCTAGAGATGTGGTGAGCACCTTGAAACCACAGGTGCTTCACAGAATTTCATAACAATCATCCATGAAAATAAAAAAAATTACATTTTTCCAACAAAAATATTGCTTTAGCCCCCTTTTTTCATTTTCACAAGGGTAACAAGAAAATGAATGGTAAAATGTGTTGTACAGTTTATCCTGAGCATGCCATTATCCCATATGTCATCAAAAACTACTTTTGAAACATAGTACAAAGCTCAGGAGTGAAAGAGAGAAATACTGTGATGCAGATTTTGCTGTTATGATTAGAGATGAGCAAATATTTAAATGTTTGGTTAGGATTAATTTGCAATATTCGCCGATTAATTCATTGAATATTCGCTGAACATAGAGAACGCCATTCAGGTCAATGAGAGGCAAAAACAAACACATGCACAACACCTTATAATGGCCCCAAATGCAGCCAAAACACATCAAATGAGGGACAGACACCAGGAAAGTGGCCTCAATTCACCCACAGTACAAATTGCAACATGGCACTGCAGCAATCAGCCAGGCATGGGGTATCGGAGTCTGTGATAGCAGTTACAGCTTTCAATTGAACGTCACAGTAAAGGCCCCTTTACATTTAGCGATGCACCAGTGATCCAGACAACGATACGACCCGGTCAGGATCACTGGTGCATCGCTAAATGGTCGCTAGTGAGCTGCCACACAGGCAGATCTCACAGCGATGCAGCAGCGATCTAGTGGTCATTACTTACCTTTCAGACACGGCGATCCTGACGTCCTCCCATCCGCATCCACGCGTCGCTCGTCGGCGCCAGCAGGTAGCGCCCGATGAGAAATTGAGCTGCACGATCTCGCGCGATCAGTGATGGACAGTGGGGGAGCCGGTCGGAGGTAAGTATCACACATAGCGATATCGCTAGCGATATCGCTGCTGTGTCACCAAATCGGTGATGCTTTAACGATATTGTTAGCGATATTGCTATGTGTAAAACCCCCTTAAGACGAGGTTGGTGAGGGATCAGTGAAGGCCTTCTTTGCTGGGAGCCCTGATACCACATGTGTGGAGCCCCTGTGGGTTCAGTCACCACAGAGGTACTGCACCTCAACTCACATCCCAGGTAAAGTGGAGGCACCTGACAGTACTCTTACACTTGCACTCAACACACACCCTATAGCAGCAGGGCACCCTGGATGTACCCTATGGGAGGAGGATCTCAACCCTGCCTGAATAGTAAAGGGTGTTGGGAGGTGTGTGGAGTTTGTAGGTTCAGAGTTTCAGAGTGGGAGAGTAGAGTTTAGTTAGGTCAGTCTTCCCGTAGGGTAGGAAGTGGAAGGACATGTGTAGAGCAGCTCCTGGTGAGAGAAGCTGCTGGAAAGGACAGAGACTGAAGGAGGCTCCCTGTACAGGGAAGGGATCCTAGAAGCATGGCGCAGCGACCATGCTGCCCGTGGGCCTCGTTCCACACCAGCTGACGTCGGGTGGAGGGATCAGGTCGCAGAGGGGTACCGGCCCCCTAGACTAGTGGAGATATCATCTGACTCAATTAGCAAGCCGCAGGTAGAGGCACCTTTAGGTACCTTAGCCACAAGCCCCAGTTATCTTTGCAAGAAAGGCAGCCATAAGGGAGCAAGGGAACGCAGCAAGGACATTACCCCACAATGTCCACCGCTGCTGGCCTGGGACACTGACTGGGAGGTGTTAGGCAGGAAGAGGCGAGAAAAGCCAGCACAGTGAGATTGATAGGAAAGGCATATCCTTAAGGGAGTTCTGGAAAGGTGTTCTCCATCTGCCTGAGAGTTGACTGAGCCCCTCACCTGGAGGAAGCAGCACCAGGCAGGTATCACCAGAACTGTGAGTAAAGCTTTGGAACTGCACCCAGCTGTGTCCTCTGAATTCTTTCTGCAACACTCATTCAGCACTGCTACATCTGTCATCACCAAACACAACATCTTTACCATCACTACTGCCCTGGGACAACAGCTCTGCCTGTGGAGAGCTATTCCAATTCTGCTGCATCACACCATCAGTCCCAGAGGATCTGCACTACAGTGCTGGTCACCTCTGACCAGAAACCACAGGTGGCATCACGAACACTTTATCACAAAAACTTTATAAACTTCATCCTTTGTAAATATCCCCTTTCATTGGACGCCCATGGCCACAGACTGGGTCACTGCTGCCGTGACACTGCCACTTTAAGAAGTGGCCCGGTACCAAGTATCCCCATTGCCCTGACGGGTGATCCACATGCAACACCTCTACCTGCTTTCATGCTGAGCCACACTCAGGGGGCATAAATATCAGTTTTGTAGACTACGATTGTCATAAAATTTTAAGGATAGTAACAAGTGTAGTTTAGTCCAAGGAAGTGGAGGCCTGATGGTCTCGGAGGCCTACTGCTACAAGCAATAGGAATGAAAGAGAACCGACTAGGAATATTTAAATTTCCAAAAATTACTGGCAGACACCACAAAAGTGGCAACAATTTCATCACATTAGAAATAGTATAATAGAGACTGACAGGTCTTTCTCTAAACCCAATCCAGCAGATGAACACCCAACCAGAAGTGTTAACATTTAAACAAATGAGGGCCTTACACCACAGAAGTGGCATCAATATCCTGAGAGTAAAAATAGTATAATAGGGACCAACAGGTCTTCCACTACACCCAATACAGTAGATGGACACTCAACCAGGAGTGCTCACGTTTAAACAAATGAGGGCCTTTCACCACAGAAGTGGAATAACTGTCAAGAGATTAGAAATAGTGTAATTGGGACTGAGATGTCTTCCACTACAGCTAATCCAGCAGATGTAGACCAACCATTACTGTTCACATTTCCTTAAATATGTGTTAACATCAGCAGCCACATCAGGCACAGAAGCTACACTAAAGATATCACAGAGAGCAGTTATGTGACATTAAATTCATCACACTAAAAAATCTAATTTCACTTAGTCTGTACAGTCTGCATTTGGGGTGCAAAAGTCCTTGGGGATCCATAACATGTTCATCTTGATGAAAGTTAGGCGGTCTACACTGTCAGGGAGCAGCTGGCTGCGTTTATCTGTAAGGAAACCACCAGCAGCGAGGAAGACACATTCTGAGAGAACACTGGCTGCCAGGCACAATAAAACCTCCAAGGTACGTGAGGCGAGCTCAGGACACTCATCCATTTTGGAAGACCAAAATGTGAAAGGGTTCAAACCCTCCTTGATGATATTTATATTCAGTTCTAGATACTCCTGCACCATCCTCTCCATTCATTCACCCAGTGTAAGACTTCGACTCTGTTGTGCTGTGCACGAGTTGGTCTTAAAAAAGTGTCAAAGGACTCCGAGAAATTGCTTCTTTCACTTCCACCACTGCTGCTGCTGTTGCTAATGTTTTGGCGCTGACAAATTGACGTGTCGGAGGTTGGAAGTCTAGAGCTGCGATGCGAACTGTGTGCTTCACTACTGTCTTGGGGAAACACTCCTTTAAGGTTGTATAAAAGCGTGTTTTGATACTTCATCATTTGCTTGTTCCATTTCTAGGACAGGAATCATCTAGCAAAAGTTGGTTTTATAAGGTGTATCTAACAGAGTGGCAACCCAGTAGTCGGCATTATTCCTAAACATAACTATACGAGGATCATGTTGCAGATTGTGCAGCAAGAAGGCACTCATATGTTGGGCTCTTCCATGAGGTCCAAGCCCATGCTGTGTTGGTGGCTGGGTAACAATGAGGCTTGGTTCCTCCTTCCCCTCCCCCAACCACGAACAACAGAGCAGAGAGGATTATCCTCTTCATCTGACAGTTGCTCACCCATCACCTCTTCCTCCTCCATTTGTTCCTCAGGTCTTGCACCGTCGAGAGCAGTTTGTCTGTTATCACCAGCCCCCCTCAATCGCAGTAATCTACTCTCCCTTGGCACCCGCCTGTGTGATGACAGTTTTGAACATAGAGACAATGTTTTCCCTTCCTCATCCTCCTCTGCTTCCTCCTCTTCTTCTGGGACCACCATCCCCTCCCGTAGGCTATTCAAAGTCTCCTCCAGCATATAGATGACCAGAATAGTGATGCTGATGATGGCTTCACCAGTCCTAACCATCTTAGTAGCCATTTCAAAAACTGCAGAAGGGTGCAGAGGTCCTTAATCTGTGCCCTCTCTGTAAATGTGATATTCGCCCCGTCCGTACTGCATTAACCCAGGCTATACGATATGACATACTGTGTCAGGGCTCGTTGCTGCTGCCACAGTCACTGAAACATATGCAGAGTGGAATTCCACTGTGTTGGCACATCGCATATCAACCTGTTAACTGGCATGGACAAAGACCTTTGTATCAATGAAAGTCGACGACCAGTGTGGTGCGAACAGTGGAAATGAGCACACAGCTTACGTGATTTCTGGAGCAGCTCACCCAGGCCAGGATAGTGGAGGGGAAAATGTGGTAGCACCAGGTTGAGGACGTGAGCTATGCAAGGCACGTGCAAAGAAAAGTAGTGGTGTAGCCTGTCTAGTAACATACAGTAAGTTGTCAGTTGTCTTTGCATAGGAATTCACTTTGCTCCACTACTGCTTTCACAAACATTACCACCTACCCCACGTACACTTTAAACACCAAGTCTAATTCCCCTTCCACCACGGCCTCACTTTTTCCCAGTCATGTTGCTCTGATAGTGAGGTAGGAGCACAGTATTAGCAACAAAAAAAATAGATTTTAACCCCTTTCCTACATTGGACGTAATATTCCGTCCATGTGACCTGGGCCCTAAGTCCCATGGACGGAATATTACGTCTAATGCGATCAGCGGCGCCCACGTGGTGAGCGCTGCTGATCGCGGCCGGGTGTCAGCTGATTATCACAGCTGACACCAGGCACAATGTGTCAGGGGCAGTCACGGACCGCCCCCGACACGTTAACCCCTTGCACACCACGATCAAACATGTGTACCGGGGGTTAAAGGGAAGCATTGGCAGGGAGGGGGCTCCCTCCGTGCTTCCCTGAGCCCCCACAGCAGCGCAATGTGCAGCGCTGCTGCGGGGGTCTCTTTCCCTACAGGTCCCCGGATCCAAGGTGGCGACGGGGACCTTCAGGGGCCTGTAGGGAGCTAACTTCCTCAGTGCCTGCAAAGCGCAGGCATGAGGAAGTCTGCGTCTATGCCTGTGACAGATTGCTGATCTGTCACAGTGATCTGTGATGTGACAGATCAGCGATCTGTCACAGGACAGTGATGTCCCCCCTGGGACAACCTAATAAAGTTAAAAAAATAAAAAAAGTGTAAAAATAATTTTAAATAAATTAGAAAAAAAAATATTCCCAAATAAATTCATTTTTTGGAAATAAAAAAAAAACAATAAAAGTACACATATTTGGTATCGCCGCGTCCGTAACGACCTGCGCTATAAAGCTGTCCCATTAGTTAACCCCATTAGTGAACCCCTTAAAAATTAAAAATAAAAACCGAAGCAAAAAATAATGATTTATTAGCATACTGCCGAACAAAAAGTGCAATAACGCGCGATCAAAAAGACACAAATAAATATCCATGGTACCGCTGAAAATGACATCTTGTCCCGCAAAAAATGAGCCACTATACAGCATCATCAGTGAAAAAATAAAAAAGTTATAGCTCGCAGAAAAAAGCGATGCAAAAATAATTATTTTTTATATAAAATAGGTTTCATTGCATAAAAGCGCCAAAACATAAAAAACGACATAAATGAGGTATCGCTGTAACCGTACCGACCCAAAGAATAAAAGCGCTCTATCATTTTAACTGCATGCGGAACGATGTAAACGCACCCCCAAAAGAAATTCATGAAACGCTGGTTCTTGTTCATTCTGCGTCCCAAAAATCGGAATAAAAAGCGATCAAAAAAGTCACGTGCCCGAAAATGATACCAATAAAAATGTCAACTCGTCCCGCAAAAAATAAGACCTCACATGACTCAGTGGGTCAAAATACGGAAAAATTATAGCTCTCAATATGTGGTGATGCAAAAACTATTTTTTACAATAAAAAGCGTCTTTTAGCCTATGACAGCTGCCAAATATAAAAACCTGCTATAAATAGTAAATCAAACCCCCGTTGTCACCCCCTTAGTTAGCGAAAAATAATAAAATTAAAAGAAAATATATTTATTTCCATTTTCCCATTAGGGTTAGGGCTAGGGTTAGGGCTGAGATTAGGGTTAGGGGTGTGTTGGGGTTAGGGTTGGAGTTAGAATTGGGGGTTTCCACTGTTTGGGCACATCAGGCGCTCTCCAAATGCAACATGGCGTCGGATCTCAATTCCGGCCAATTCTGTGTTGAAAAAGTCAAATGGTGCTCCTTCCCTTCCAAGCTCTGCCATGCGCCCAAACAGTGTTTTACCCCCACATATAGGGTATCAGCCTACTCAGGACAAATTGCAAAACAACTTTTGGGGTCCAATTTCTCCTGTTACCCTTAGGAAAATAAAAAATGGGGGCAAAAATATCATTTTTGTGGAAAAAAATTATTTTTTTATTTTCACGCCCGGGCGTTATAAATGTCTGTGAATCACTTGGGGGTTCAAAGTGCTCACCACACATCTAGATAAGTTCCATGGGGGGTCTAGTTTCCAAAATGGGGTCACTTGTGGGGAGTTTCAATAGTTTAGGTACATCAGGGGCTCTCCAAACGCACATGACACCCGCAGACCATTCCATCAAAGTCTGCATTCCAAAACGTCACTACTTCCCTTCCGAGCCCCGACGTGTGCCCATACAGTAGTTTTCTCCCACATATGAGGTATCAGCATACTCAGGACAATTTTTGGGGTCAAATTTCTCCAGGTATCCTTGGGAAAATAAAAAAATTGGGGACTAATTGATCATGTTTGTGGAAAAAATAAGATTTTTTTATTTTCATGCCCGGGCATTATAAACTTCTGTGAAGCCCTTGGGGGTTCAAAATGCTCACCACACATCTAGATTAGTTCCTTAGGGGATCTAGTTTCCAAAATGGGGTCACTTGTGGGGGGTTTCCACTGTTTAGGTACATCAGGGGCTCTCCAAAAGCAACATGACACCCGCAGACCATTCCATCAAAGTCTGCATTCCAAAACGTCACTACTTCCCTTCCGAGCCCCGACGTGAGCCCATACAGAAGTTTTCTCCCACATATGAGGTATCAGCGTACCCAGGACAAATTGGACAACAACTTTTGCGGTCCAATTTCTCCTGGTACCCTTGGCAAAATAAAAAAATTGGGGACTAATTGATCATGTTTATGGAAAATATACGATTTTTTTATTTTCATGCCCGGGCATTATAAACTTCTGTGAAGCCCTTGGGGGTTCAAAGTGCTCACCACACATCTAGATAAGCTCCTTAGGGGGTCTAGTTTCCAAAATGGGGTCACTTGTGGGGGGTTTCCTCTGGTTAGGTACATCAGGGGCTCTCCAAAAGCAACATGACACCCGCAGACCATTCCATCAAAGTCTGCATTCCAAAACGTCACTACTTCCCTTCCAAGCCCTGACGTGTGCCCATACAGTAGTTTTCTCCCACATATGAGGTATCAGCGTACTCAGGACAAATTGGACAACAACTTTTGGGGTCCAATTTCCCCCTGTACCATTGGGAAAATAAAAAAATTGGTGACTAAAAGATCATGTTTGTGGAAAAAATACGATTTTTTATTTTCACGCCCAGGCATTATAAACTTATGTGAAGCACTGGGGAGTTCAAAGTTCTCACCACACATCTCGATAAGTTCCTTGGGGGGTCTAGTTTCGAAAATAGTGTCATTTGTGGGGGGTTTCCACTGTTTTGTACATCAGGGGCTTTCCAAACGCGACATGGTGTCCAATCTCAATTCCAGCCAAAAGCATCAAATGGCGCTGCTTCCCTTCCGAGCTCTGCCATGCACCCAAATAGTGGTTTACCCCCACATGTGGGGTATCAGCGTACTCAGGACAAATTGCAATATAACTTTTAGGGTCCTGTTTCCCTTGGAAAAATAAGAATTGGGGGTGAAAAGATCATTTTTGTGGAAAAAATATGATTTTATAATTGTACCGCTGTACGTTATAAACTTCTGTGAAGCCCTTGTGGGTTGAAAGTTCTCACCACATATCTAGATAAGTTCCTTAGGGGATCTAGTTTCCAAAATGGGGCCACTTGTGTGGGGTTTCCACTGTTTAGGTACATCAGGGGCTCTCCAAACATGGCGTCCGATCTGAATTCCAGCCAATTTTGCATTGAAAAAGTCAAACGGCGCTCCTTCCCTTCTGAGCTCTGCCATGCGCCGAAACAGTGGTTCCCCCCCACATATCAGGTATCAGAATACTCAGGACAAATTGCACAATAACTTTTGCAGTCCAATTTCTCCTGTTACCCTTGGTAAAATAAAAAAAATTGAACCTGAAGTATTTTTTTTTGTGAAAAAAAGTTGAATGTTCATTTTTTTTTAAATATTCAAAAAATTCCTGTGACGCACATAAAGGGTTAATAAACTTCTTGAATGTGGTTTTGATCACCTTAAGGGGCGCAGTTTTTAGAATGGTGTCACTTTTGGGTATTTTCTATTATATAGACCCCGCAAAGTGGCTTCAAATGTGATGTTGTCCGTAAAAATAAAATGGTGTTGCAAAAATGAGAAATCGCTGGTCAATTTTTAACCCTTATGACTTACTAACAAAAAAAAATTTTGGTTCCAAAATTGTGCTGATGTAAAGTAAACATGTGGGAAATGTTCCTCATTCAGTTTTTTGTGTGCCGTATCTCTGTGATTTAAGGGCATAAAAATTCAAAGTTGGAAAATTGCAAAAGTTTAAAAATTTTAGCAAAATTTCCATTTTTTCCCAAATAAACGCAAGTTATTTGAATGAAATTTTACCACTAACATGAAGTACAATATGTCATGAGAAAACAATGTCAGAATCACCAGGATCCATGGAAGCGTTTCAGAGTTATTACCACATAAAGGGACAGTGGTCAGAATTGTAAAAATTGGCCCAGGAGTTAACGTGCAAACCACCCTTGGTAGTGAAGGGGTTAAACTCTGCACCACCTCTGCAAACAGCTGAATTTCAGTGATAGTAAATTCCAAGTTGAAATATGGCGTGCTGTATCGTGTTAGTCACCTAAAAAAAGAATTGTTTGAGGGTGGATGAGGCCTATATGAGAAAGAAGATATGCTACAAGCAATTTGAAAATCAGGTGCCTTACTGAATGACGTTAAGAACAGAAGAATTGTTTGTGGCCTCTGGATCAGGCCTCTATAACACACTAGATACTACAAACTATTTTAAAGTTCTGTCCCTTGCTGTATGAAGTTAAAAACAGAAGATTTTTTTTGTGGCTTCTGGATCAGGTCTCTATAACACACTAGATGCTACAAACTATTTTATTGTCAAGTCCCCTACTGTATGACATGAGGAACAGAATATTTTTTGTGGCCTGTGGATAACGTCACTACAGCTTAATTTCAACCCAACCAAAAGATAAAGTGTGATACGGCGGGGTTGTCTAACTTTTTGCAACTGAAAAATTATAATTTTTTTTAATGTGCCTTAGGTCTGCAGACAGGTTCATTTCACTGCCACAAAATGACAATGTGGGATACAGCAGGCTGTTTCACATTTAGCTAGTGAAAAATTATTATTTAGAATGCTATACTCATACATGGAGCACAATAGAAGCTGTTCACAACACACTTATAAGAAATGTTCCTTGCTGGCTTTGTCTGTGGACCTCAGTAATGGCCAAAAAAAAAATGCTGGAATGTAAATTTAACAGCAACACTGGACACTAACTAGCTACTACAGTATCTGACTGATATACAACCGCCTATCAAACTAGCTAAAATCTTGCTGCTAACAGTGCCAGCGACAGGAGCAGCCTCTCTGCACTGTTACAGTGTCAAAATGGTGTTAAAACAAGATATCCACTTTTTATATGGAGAGAGACATGTGATTTCAGTAGCCATTGCCAAAAGCCGTAGTGTCAGGACATTGTGGGTGTTTCCTACACCACGAATGGCTAACCACAATGTGCACACATAAAGTTAGGGAAAAAAATGACTGTTTACAAGAACGCCGCGCCTCTGAGCTCTGCAAGCCCCCTCCCCTCATCAAACACGTGGCCCACGCTCATGATACACCACCATTATCGTTGCTAAAGTGCTGAAAATACTTTTATGGCAATGCAAATATTTTCCCGCACTTTTACCGAATGTTACCGATTTTATAACATTTTGCTTGTGTTTCTTATCACAATGTGCCATATTCATGCTGAATTTATGTTTGGCGATTGTTTTCCTAACAAATTTGCTCATCACTAGTTAAGATATGCCAGTGCCTTGTCACATTGGTAGAGCCCCTGAGGTGCCAGAAAAGCAGAACTCTCCCATTAATGACCCCATTTTACAAATTACATCCCTCATGAATATATCTAAGGGTACATTGATAATATTGATATCACAGGTGTTTCTCAGAACTTTATACCATTATTTTGTGATGAAAAAATAATTACATTATTAACACAAAAATTTGGCTTTAGTCCAAGATTTTACATTTTCACACAGAAAATTCGGTAAAACTGGTATCAAAACATGTAACACAATTTCTGCTGAATGTGGAAATACCCCATATGGGGCTGTACTGTACTGCTTATCCACACAGTAAGACTCAGGAGGGATGGAGCGCTATTTGACTTTTGGAGCATAGATATTCCTAGAATAGTTTGCGGACTCCATGCTAGGAAATCAGAATCCCCCTCAAATTACTCCATTTCAGAAATTGCCCAACTCTGGGAATTTATCTACAGGTGTAGTGATGATTTCGACTCCATGGGAGTTTTCCAGAAATAAACAGCAATAGATGTTGCTGAATGAAAACTCAAAATCTGTCATTGTAATGACAAGTACATTGTAGTGCTCATACATTATGCCCAGCTCATGCTTCTGGAGACATGCATAAATTAAGCGGGATCTCATTGCTACAATACTGACAAAGATGTGGATGTTTAATGAGGTTTAGGCCAGCATCGTACTGGAGCACCTTGGGCCCACCAGAGAAAATAATTGTTGGGACCCACTATGTAGCTATATAGAAATAAATACAAGACCACCAATTGTGCAATAAAACGCGCTATTATCAGGGTATAATATAAAGTAGTACATGTCTTAATTATGTAGCAGGAGTTGGGGTAGCCCCCTCACAGAATATAATGTAGCCCCCTCACAGAATATAATGTAGCCCCCTCATAGAATATAATGTAGCCCCTTCATATAGTATAATGCAAGCCCCTCATAGAATATAAAGTAGCCCCCTCATGGAATATAATGCAGCCCTCATATAGTATAATACAGCCCCCTCATAGAATATAATTTATGCCCCTTCATAAAATGTTATGCAACCCCCATAGAATATAATGTAGCCCCCTTATAGATTATAATGCAGCCCCCTTCATATAGCATAATGCATCCCCCCACAGAATATAATGTAGCCCCCTCATAGGGTATAATGACGCCCCCTCATAGGGTATAATGCAGACCCCATCATAGGGTATAATGCAGCCCCCCCATAGGATATAATGCAGCCCCCTTCATAGGGTAAAATGCAGCTCCCCTCATAGCGTATAATGCAGCCCCCTCATAGGGTATGATGCAGCCCCCTCATAGGGTATAGTGCAACAAGGACTCACTGATTATATATATATATATATATATACACACAGTGCCTTGCGAAAGTATTCGGCCCCCTTGAACTTTTCAACCTTTTCCCACATATAATGCTTCAAACATAAAGATACCAGATGTAAAGTTTTGGTGAAGAATCAGCAACAAGTGGGACACAATTGTGAATTTGAACGAAATTTATTGGTTATTTAAAATTTTTGTGGAAATTCAAAAACTGAAAAGTGGGGCGTGCAATAATGTTCGGCCCTTCACTTTCAGTGCAGCAAACTCACTCCAGAAGTTCATTGTGGATCTCTGAATGATCCAAAATATATAAAGCTGAGTGTATAGTCCCGCCCACTCAGCATAGCCACATTCACTCTAATATCCCACATCATCCCGTCAGGAAAAAAGTGGTCAGACAATCCGCGCTGCAAATCACTATGAACAATTATTATTACAGTGGTCTTTATTCGACGCGTTTCGAAGTGTCACAGAACTCCTTCCTCATTTGGTGGCTTTTTCCTGAGGAAGGAGTTCTGTGAAACTTCGAAACACGTCGAATAAAGACCACTGTAATAATAATTATTCATAGTGATTCGCAGCGCGAATTGTCTCACCACTTTTTTCCTATCCTGCATCTTCTACGTCGGTCCCTCGTGGATCTGTGGTTTCTGCAGCAGCGAATCCTCCATGCTTATTACAAGCTCTGTTATGAATGAGTCACCGGAGGAGGAAAAAACAAAAATACAAGCTAATTCCAGAAAACCGGAGAGGTTGGTAGCTAGCGGATTGCAGACCCCTGATCCTATTCACAACAACTAACAGTAGCCATGGGGTGTTCCTACGGTGGTCCTACAAAACAAAAGCCGCGGAGACACCATCACATGTTTCTCAACGCAAGCAATGACCAGCCAGGTCTTTCCCCGGGAAGGAACAACCACAGGAAGGGCAGTCTCCAATGAAGGAAACCACCTATGCCAAAACATGGTATCCATCCACAGACAGCTGTTTCGGGGTATTGCCCCTCATCAGTGTGGAGTAGGAAACTGGCTGGTAGGAGCAATGCCTAGTAAAAGACTGTAAAAATGAGGATGAATGAACTCATGGAGATCAACATCCAACACTGCGGAGACACCATCACGTGTTTCTCAACGCAGTGATTCTAGAGCACTGCCCCCATCATAGGCATAGGTTTCCTTCATTGGAGACTGCCCTTCCCGTGGTTGTTCCTTCCCGGGGAAAGACCTGGCTGGTCATTGCTTGCATTGAGAAACATGTGATGGTGTCTCCGCGGCTTTTGTTTTGCATGTTTTGCATATTTCCCATAAGGGATGGGGGCAGTGCTCTAGAATCACTGCGTTGAGAAACACGTGATGGTGTCTCCGCAGTGTTGGATGTTGATCTCCATGAGTTCATTCATCCTCATTTTTACCTACGGTGGTCCTAGACACCTCGTTCACATCCGGAGAACTAAATAAACCTAAAGAAAGAAAGGGGAAGTCTAAACTGCCCCAGAGCAGACCCCAAAGCAATAGACAGCCCCCAACATGTATTGACGGTGAAAACAGATGAAAACACAAACACAGACAGAAAGACAGGCTGAGCAAACGATGGGGTCCTCACTAACTAGATAGGACCGGAAAGAAAAGCAACTGTCTGCAATCACGCAAAAACCCTGCAAAAAATAATGTCCAACACGTCTGATAGAAAAGGCCCTGAAGTCACTAGACTTCAAAATCACTATATCAGCACTCAGGTATATTCTGAAAACAGAGCAAAGAGATCAAGTGATCAGAGACAAAAATGGAGTTCAGCCAGTCCCAACCAGGGCTGGCTGAACACAAACACTAAGTAAACCAGACAAAATCTCATGGAAAAATAGCAGAGCAAAAACTTCGCTTTAGTAGACAGGAACTAAACTGGAGGCCAGAGCTCAGAGCAGAGAGGATCACCAGCAACCCAGCAGGGCGTCGGCGGCCTTATATCCACTCAGAGATTCCGGATGTCCAATCACACTCCACCTGTTCAGATGACAGGTTTTTCCCATCCAAATCAATTTCACTACCTCCTTTAATCAGCAGAGGGAGTTCATCGGACATCAAAGGTGAAGGAGAAAATGAGCTCATAACAAAGCTCCATCTGGTGAGTGTATTATTTTTAAATTGATATACCTACACTGGATAATGCACTATTGCGCTATTTCTCTTCAATAGTATTCCTAACATCATCCCGTCAGCTAGAGCGACCGGACTACTACCCCTAATATCCCACATCGTCCCATCAGCCAGAACCACTGGACTACTACCCCTAATATCCCACATCATCCGGTCAGCCAGAGCCACCGGACTACTGCCACTACTATCTCACATCACCTTGTCAGAGCCACCGGACTACTACCCCTAATATCACACATCATCACATCAAAGCTATCGGACTACTACCCCTAATATCCCAAATCATCCCATCATCCAGAGCCACTGGACAACTACCACTAATATCCTACATCATCCCCTCACAGCTGTTGGACTACTACCACTAATATCCCCTGTGGGGAGGAGGACTCCCAGACAGTGAAAGGACAGGTATCCAGAGGATCGCCATCAGGGTTCCTGAGGGAACGATACTGGGAGGACAGTAAAAGGAAAGACTTGACTGAAGTTGTCAGGGAAACAGGGGGCGGGGCAAGCTTAAAAGGAGCAGGGGGCATGCTGAAGTGGCAGTTGACAGAGAGCAGGACAACAGACAGGAAGCCATGTGAGACAGAGAGGACAGAGGGAGCAGACGGTGTGTTGTGGAGAGACCGACAGGGGCCTGTGAAAGGAAAGCTGCGGACTCACCGACTAGTGACACGTGAGAGACTTGCACCGGTGGCCGCTCCCCGAGTATGGCCCCATACAGCCACTCCCGCTGCTTCCCACTCTGTTGGGACAAGGTGGCTACCTCAGGCGACCGCTGCGACGACAGACCATTCCTTTACAGCGGTCAGGACACTGCCCCCTGCCTTCTCCCACAGCTGCAGTCCTGTCATCACCGGCCCCAGGGGGCGCCACTTCACTACAGGCGGTAGTAGAGGCCCCCGTCTGGTTTGCTAAGGGACCCTGAGCAGAGGTTGGTGAACAGTTATATTTAGAGACTGCGTCATTACCGCGCCCCATCAGCACCGTTTCTTCAGGGCCTGTTGCGCCCCACCAACACCGTTTCTTCAGGGTCTGTTGTGCCCCACCGGCATCGTTTCTTCAGGGCCTGTTGCGCCCCACCGGCACCGTTTCTTCAGGGTCTGTTGTGCCCCACCGGCATCGTTTCTTCAGGGCCTGTTGCGCCCCACCGGCACCGTCTCTTCAGGGCCTGTTATGCACCACCGACACCGTTTCTTCAGGGCCTGTTGCGCCCCATCGGCACCATTTCCTCAGGGCTTGTTGTGCACCACTGGCATTGTTTCTTCAGGGCCTGTTACGCCACACCGGTATAGTTTCTTCAGGGCCCAACGAGCCCAAACCTTCCCGGAAGATCGAGGCATCAAGGTAGCCGAATCAACGAAATATCAACGACCTCCAAGCGGCCGCATCTGCAATCCTGAGCGACGCATGGAAGGATAAGTGGACTCTAGAAAATAAGTGTTATAGTTTGGCCGTAGTCTGGCTTCTGTCACCCGGACTAGCCGGGTTACTCGCAGTTACACAAAAAGTACTGTTTAGTTCATCGAGTCCCTGTGAGGACAGATTGCTTGTTCCCCCATTTTGTCTGTTCAGTATAGCCCTAGTGGCTTCAATTTATAAAAGTTCATTATACAAGTCATACCCTGCCTCGTGTCTCGTCACTGCATCCTGAGAACCTGCTAGAACCCTACACTTGGCGTAGTCGGCAGGAGCACAGACAGTGGTGCCCCAGATCAGGGTAGAGCTGTAAACTCTACAAATGATGAGGGTCCCCATACCAGCATATCATTGGGGGCCATGCTGAACAACCTGCCTAGATTTTCCGGCTCCAATACTATGTTATCGAGCAAGACAGAGCGGATGCGGGGGCTCCTACGGATGCACCCAATGACCCCTGATCTGGAGGCTGAGGTGGCACTCATGGCACTGGACGGGGAGGCGCGGAGGTCAGTGATGTTGAAACCTCCGGGTCACCGCAACACTTTTGAAAATGTGTTACAGATAGTAGAACAGACCCATGGGGACCCTACTGATGTGGGAGAGTTAAGAACCCGTTTGTTTAGTCGGATGCAAGTAGAGGGGGAGACGATCACAGAGTATATGAATGTCCTCCAAGAATTGCGTATGGCTATAGAAAGAAAGGACGGGGTAGGGGCAGGACCTGTTGACATTACCCTACGTGACCTACTGGTGACTTGTTTGCGAGATCCATTAGTCAAACAGGCACTGCAGGAACAGATCAGGATGAATCCCCGAATAGATTTTTCAGAGGTAGGAAGTCAGGCACGTGCTCGAGAGCAGGAGCAGGGGATGGCGGTCCCCGTGAGGAAAGTACGAGGTGTGGAGGCCTCCGCGAATGTAGTCAAGGAGCCTCAGTGGGTGGAAGAGATGAAACAAGAGCTGAAAAGTATTAAGGGCGAGTTGGCTGAAGTAAAGAGAAGAACCAAGACCGGGACTGGACGACCTGGCTTTAACCCAGGCTTCTGGGGATCACGCTCCCCGCGGGGTGGTCAACCTACACAGGCCGGTGTTTTGAGTGTGGAGAACCAGGCCACTTTGCCCGAGAGTGTCCGCGGCGTGGGAGATACCCACCCCGGCCGCCATTAAACTAAAGGGCTCCGGGCTGGGGGGACGCCGCTCGGAGCTGAAAACCACAACTAGGGGTGGTAGAAGTCCCGAAGATTTGGTAGCAAAATGCCCGGTGGTTTGGGCAGAAGTGGAGGGCCGGGCTGTCCGGTGCCTGGTGGACACGGGGTGACAAGTAACCACTATGCCCACAACGTATTTTCAACAGAACTTCCCGGAAGCAGCAAGGCATCAGTGGGGGCCCGTGATCAGACTAGTAGCTGCCAACCAACTGCCAGTCCCAGTTGCCGGGGTGGTGTGGGTGCAAGTGAAGCTGTGCGGTAAATCCCTTGGTCGCAGAGGGGTGGTACTGACTCAAAGAGAAGCTGATAAGCAACACCCCGTCACCCTAGGCATGAATGTTCTACAAGAGTTCGGCAACCTACTGCTCAACGACCCTACACAGAGGATTCTGAAGCAGTGGGGTTCTCGCACAGCCCAGGGACAGGTATTCCAGCAGCTAGTGCAGGGAGCACGGGTACATCAGGACAACCAGGAAGGCGAGGCTCTGGGTAAGGTCATCACACTAGCGACGCCCCTGCTTGTGTTACCTCCTGGACAGACTGTGGTGGCCCTGCCCATTCGAACACCCATACCCTTGGAGGGCGTGGAGGTGCAGGTGGAGCCGTGTCACTTGGAGCGCTTACCTCCTGGCATACTGGTGACCCGTTCCCTGGCTACCGTGCAAAAAGGAGCCGTCCTGGTGCGCTGCGTTAACCTTGAAGACCAAGACACCGTTCTGAAAGCACAGACTGTGCTGGCCAAACTAGTGAGGCCTTTAGAAGAAGTGCTGCCTGCTCCTGCGGTTCAATTACAAGTACACCCCGAGGGTCCTTGGGAAGTAACAATACGAATCTTACAGGCCCACGAAGTCTCGGCACAAGAGAAGGGCCGAAAGATTTTGGAGCAGATGCGGGCTGAGCTTTCTGGATTAACTGCAGCCCAATTCTCACAGATAAAAACATTGCTGGGACAGTACCATGAAGTATTTGCTAGTCATGAGGACGATTTTGGGTGTACCACCGCCATCACTCATGAAATCCCCACAGCAGGATCGGCTCCTATCCGGGAACGATATCGACACATTCCGCCACAACTCTATCAACAGGTGAAAACTTTGCTTGCCCAAATGCTGCGAAAAGGGGTGATACGGGAAAGTCAAAGCCCCTGGGCGGCCCCAATCATGTTGGTCCGGAAGAAAGATGGTACACTACGATTCTGTGTGGATTATCGTAAACTGAATGCTTGCACTATTAAAGACTCATATCCACTGCCCCGCATAGAAGAATCCCTGTCCGCCTTGGGAAAAGCAACATATTTTTCAACCCTGGACTTGGCTAGTGGGTACTGGCAGGTGCCCATGTCAAAAGAAGATAGAGCCTAGACGGCGGTCATATTGCCCATGGGACTTTTTGAGTTTAATCGGATGCCGTTTGGGCTGGCCAACGCCCCCGGGACCTTTTAGCGATTGATGGAGCGGTGTCTGGGAGATCTCAATTTTGAGGCTACGTTGATCTATCTGAATGACATCATTATCTATGCCGCCACCTTTGAGGACGACCTGAAGCGGTTGGGACAGGGACTCAGCCGGTTGGAAAAGTACTGGTTGAAGTTGAAGCCTCAGAAATGCCACCTATTTCGTTCTCAGATTGAGTATATTGGTCATGTTGTTTCGGCAGAGGGTGTGAGGCCATCCTGGGAGAAGGTTGCTGCTATCCAGGAATGGCCTACCCCAGAGACGGTGAAAGATGTGCAGGCTTTTCTGGGGTTAGCCGGATATTACCATGACTTCGTAAAGAATTTTGCATTTCGAGCTTGAGCCCCGCACGACCTACTGAAGGGGGCTCCTGCTGGGGCCAATGGGTGAAAAATCCAGTAGCAACACCCTCAGGAAGAGGCCTTCCAAGACCTCAAGGCTGCGCTCTCGGATGCCCCAGTGTTGGCTAATGCGGATTTCTCCCAACCATTCATCCTGCACACTGACGGGAGTCTTCACGGGCTGGGGGCTGTGTTGTCACAGGTTCAGGATGGCCGGGAGAGAGTGATCGCATATGGAAGTCGCTCACTCCATGACTCCGAGCGTAACCCTAA
The DNA here is from genome assembly GCF_039654945.1 of Dendrobates tinctorius. Taxonomy (NCBI): domain Eukaryota; kingdom Metazoa; phylum Chordata; class Amphibia; order Anura; family Dendrobatidae; genus Dendrobates; species Dendrobates tinctorius. The sequence continues at coordinate 2,675,242 of NW_027361680.1, read as the reverse complement.
CAATTACAGTTCTTTTAAGCTCGAGCTCCTCGCAGTGGTGTGGGCTATGACGGAGAGATTCGCAGAGTACCTAGCGGGCTCCGAGGTTGTAGTGCGAACTGACAACAACCCGCTGGCTCATTTGGAAAACGCCAAATTGGGGGTTCTGGAACAGCGATCGGTGGCCCGGATGGCGAAGTACAATTATAAGATTATCTACAATAGAGGGGCCGAGAATGTCCATGCAGACGCCCTCTCAAGGATTCAACATACAACTCCAGGGCAGAATCGAGACAAAGAATTAGAAGGAGAGGAAATACCGTTCGCTCTCACTGCTGCCGTGCTCACAACTGACAATAAAAAAATATCTTCCTCTGAGACCCCAAGGGGCATATTAGAACAATCCCGGGACAAGTGGATACAACAGCAACAAGAAGACGAAGAGGTTGGCCTTCTCAGGACATGGGTCGCCGCTGGGCAATTACCCCCTGACTCTCAATGGCAAAATTTGACTCAAGACCTGTTGCTTATGCTGCGACAATGGGAGAGGTTGGTTATCCGAAAGGGATTATTGTATCGTAAAATAACATCACAAACCACCTCAATGACGGTTTGGCAGGTGGTTACGCCAGGAGCCCAACTTCACGTACTGGCTCGGGAGGCTCACGAAAAAGGGGCCCATTTTGGAACAAAAAAAACTTTGCAATGCCTGCAACAGAAAGCTTACCACCCGCGCTTGCCGGCTGTTGTGGATGAAATTTGCCGGGCCTGCTGCTTGTGTGAACTAGCCAAACCACCCGCTCAGCGAGTCGCAACACAGACTATTGTGACCTCAGCGCCCCTTGAGCTCCTGACGGTGGATTATCTGACCATTGGGCCCACATTTCAGGGATACGAACACTGTCTTGTTATGGTAGATCATTTCACCAAGTTCGCTGTGGTCACCCCCACTCGGGATCAGACCGCAGAGTCAGCTGCCTCCGCCATTTGTAGAAATTTTATACAAGTATACGGCTGTCCTCAACGAATACATTCTGATCAGGGAGCATGTTTTTTGGGAAAAGTCATGGAAGAACTACACCACCTCTATGGAATTGACAAATCCCGGACCACACCGTATCACCCGCAAGTGAATGGGGCTTGTGAACGATTTAATCGGAAATTGATTTAGATGTTGCGCACTCTGGAGAGTGACAGGAAGGCCCGTTGGCCCGAATATGTTTCCGAATTAGTTTAGGTCTATAACAATAGGGTACATAGAGTGACTGGCTATACCCCCTATTCCCTGTTGTTTGGGCGAGAAGGTAAAGGAATCACGGAGGTGGAGTTAGACCCCGAAGAGCCTCAGCCCTGGACTGGAGTGCCGTCTTGGGTCCGAAATCATCGCCATTGGCTGCAAACTCTTCACCGAATTGTACACACCAAGCTCCGAGACTGGGAGCACCCAGGGAAGAATGCAACCCCGCCTCCTCACCTCCAAAGCAGGGATCGGGTGCTTGTACTAGATCAACACCCCCAGAACAAACTGGAGCCGCGTTGGGAAGAAAGTCCTTATCGGGTCTTACGCCGTATCCATCCGGACGGACCGGTGTATGAAATACGACCCGAGGAGGATGAAACATTGCCCACTCGTGTTGTGCATTGTAATATGCTACGCCCATGTACTTCCCCTGACCCGAAGCAACCGGAGCCTATCCTGTCGACATCTGAACCGTCTTCCGTATGTTGGGACCCGGACGACGACGAAGATTGTCTCCCAGGACCCGGAGGCCCTCCACTCAGTAATGAATCATCTGACACAATTAGCCCGCCCGCACCAACCAGCCCACCAATGTCTACCACCCCAGAAGACTCTACCTCAGTCGAACTTAGACACTCCGAGCGGTCAACAGCCGGCAAACCCCCTGAACGATTTGAGCAAGATCAATTCATATGGTAATGAACATTGAAACCTCTACAGACCGATCTCAATAGACTAAGGCTCTCACCCAAGGACTGGCGAGCTTACAGGGTGGGGGAGTGTGGGGAGGAGGACTCCCAGACAGTGAAAGGACAGGTATCCAGAGGACCGCCATCAGGGTTTCTGAGGGAACGATACTGGGAGGACAGTAAAAGGAAAGACTTGACTGAAGTTGTCAGGGAAACAGGGGGCAGGGCAAGCTTAAAAGGAGCAGGGGACGCGCTGAAGTGGCAGTTGACAGAGAGCAGGACAACAGACAGGAAGCCGTGTGCGACAGAGAGGACTGAGGGAGCAGACGGTGTGCTGTGAAGAGACCGACAGGGGCCTGTGAAAGGAAAGCTGCGGACTCACCGACTAGTGACACGTGAGAGACTTGCACCGGTGGCCGCTCCCCACGTATGGTCCCATACAGCCACTCCCGCTGCTTCCCACCCTGTTGGGACAAGGCGGCTATCTCAGGCGACCGCTGCAACGACAGATCATTCCTTTACAGCGGTCATGACACTGCCCCCCTGCCTTCTCCCACAGCTGCGGCCCTGTCATCACCGGCCCCAGGGGGCGCCACCTCGCTACAGGCGGTAGTAGAGGCCCCCGTCCGGTTTGCTAAGGAACCCTGAGCAGAGGATGGTGAACGGTTATATTTAGAGACTGCTTCATTATCGCGCCCTATCAGCACCGTTTCTTCAGGGCCTGTTGTGCCCCACCGGCATCGCTTCTTCAGGGCCTGTTGTGCCCCACCGACACAGTTTCTTCAGGGTCTGTTGTGCCCCACCGGCATTGTTTCTTCAGGGCCTGTTGCGCCCCACCGGCACCGTTTCTTCAGGGCCTGTTGCGCCCCACTGGCATTGTTTCTTCAGGGCCTGTTGTGTCCCATAGGCACCGTTTCCTCAGGGCTTGTTGTGCCCCACCGGCATTGTTTCTTCAGGGCCTGTTACGCCCCACCGGTATAGTTACTTCAGGGCCCGACGAGCCCAAACCTTCCCGGAAGATCGAGGCGTCAAGGTAGCCGCATCAACGACCTCTAAGCGGCCGCATCTGCAATCCTGAGTGACACATGACAGGATAAGTGGACTCTACAAATAAGTGTTATAGTTTGGCCATAGTCTGGCTTCTGTCATCCGGACTAGCCGGGTTACTCGTAGTTACACAAAAAGTACCATTTAGTTCATCGAGTGCCTGCGAGGACAGATTGCTTGTTCCCCCGTTTTGTCTGTTCAGTATAGCCCTAGTGGCTTCAATTTATAAAAGTTCATTATACAAGTCATACCCTGTCTCGTGTCTCGTCACTGCATCCTGAGAACCTGTTAGAACCCTACACCCCCATCATCCCGTCAGAGCCACCGGACTACTACCCCTTATATCCCACATCATCCCATCAGCCAGAGCCACCGGACTACTACCCCTAATATCCCATATCATCCCATCAGCCAGAGCCACCGGACTACTACTCTTAATATCCCACATCATCCCGTCAGCCTGTGGTCAGAACCAGAGCCCTGAGTGGAACAATCCTAACTTCCATACCGGGAATTCCTTTAAGAGAGGCTGGTGTCAGAACCAGAGTGCTGAGTGGATTTGCCCTGACTTTCATACCAATGATCCCTTTAATAGAAGCCTGGGGTGAGAATCAGAGTGCTGAGGGATTTACCCTAACTTCCACACCGGAGATCTCTTTAAGAGAGGTCTGGGGTCAGTACCAAAGCGCACAGTGAATTTGCCCTCATATCCATACCAGGGATCCCTTTAAGAGAGCCTGGGATCAGAACCAGAGCCCTGAGTGGAACGATCCTAGCTTCCATACCAGAAATTCCTTAAAGAGAGGTCTGGCGTCAGAAGCAGAGTGCTGAGTGGATTTGCCCTGACTTGCATACCAATGATCCCTTTAATAGAATCCTGAGGTCAGAATCAGAGCGCTGAGGGATTTGCCCTAACTTCCATACAGGAGATCCCTTTAAGAGAGCCTGGGGTCAGTACCAGAGCATTTGAAGGCAATTGCCCTGACTTCCATTCCCAGGATCCCTTTTAAGAGAGCCTGGGGTCAGAATCAGAACGCTGAGTGGAATTTCCCTAACTTCCATACCGGGGATCCCTTTAAGAGAGGCCTGGGGTCAGAACCAAAGCGCTGGATGGATTTGCCCTGATTTCCATACCAATGATCCTTTTAATAGAAGCCTGGGGTCAGAATCAGAGCGCTGAGGGATTTGCCCTAACTTCCATACAGGAGATCCCTTTAAGGGAGGCCTGAGGTCAGTACCAAAGCACAGAGTGGATTTGCCCTCTCTTCGGTATCGGGGATCCCTATAAGAGGGGCCTGGAGTCAGAACCAGAGCGCTGAGTGGAATGCCCTATCTTACATACCAGGGATCCCTTTAAGAGAGCCTGGGATCATAACCAGAGCGCTGAGTGGATTTGCCCTGACTTGCATACCAATGATCCCTTTAATAGAATCCTGGGGTCAGAATCAGAGCGCTGAGGGCTTTGCCCTAACTTCCATACAGGAGATCCTTTTAAGAGAGCCTGGGGTCCAGTACCAGAGCATTTGAAGGCAATTGCCCTGACTTCCATACCAGAGATCCCTTTAAGAGAGCCTGGGGTCAGAACCAGAACGCTGAGTGGAATTGTCCTAACTTCCATACCAGGGTTCCCTTTAAGAGAGGCCTGAGGTCAGAACCAAAGCGCTGGATGGATTTGCCCTGACTTCCATACCAATGATCCCTTTAATAGAAGCCTGGGGTCAGAATCAGAGTGCTGAGGGATTTGCCCTAACTTCCATACCGAGGTTCCCTTTAAGTGGGAAGATGCGCCTATTGGATGGAGGATGTGTGATGGGGATATGGGCACGGGAGGGGGTGATTCATTTCTGTCATGTGCTCTCTGCTCCTTTCTGGGGGGCAGACAATGGCTGGGAGCTTATGTTTCCGGGGATGCTAGATTTCTCCCACCCGGTCAGTGTCTGCTGAGGTGTTGTGGAGTGGGAAAACTGTTGCTCATAGCAACCAATCGCAGCTCAGCTTCTTTTAAACAGCTCTGGTGAAATGAAAGATGCTTAGGGTATGTTTCCACATTGCGTAATTCATCCGGATTTGCTGCGGATTGAACACTGGGTACAGCCGCTGTGTTTAATCCGCAGGGAGCAGATTTTACAGCATAGTGGAGGGGATTTTATGAAATCCCATCTCCACTATGCGTGCAGGATAAACATAGCATGGCACAACTACAAGGTGCATAAGTAGGTTACCCAGACCAAGTGAAATAATAAAGTAACTTGGCACTCAACTGAATGATCCTTTCAAGATGAAGTTTTATTTTATTTTTATGCAGTCTCCGAGACGTTTCGGCCTACAACCGGCCTTTGTCAGTCTGCTGTAGTTAATAAAATACAGATACAGAAAGAAAAAAATCATAAGTCCTCATAATTAATACAGTAATATCCAATAATTATTTACAATAATTGTGTCCAGACGTGTAGTCTAATACGTCAGGAAAATACATTGATAGATCTCATATTATACGGTAATAATGCATCAGGAGGACCAGGTGAGAGGGACAAGAGACAAAAGGATAAATAAACAGGGAATTACCTATCCGACTGCTATTAGAGTATAGAAGAAAGAGTGATATGGACTCCTATAATAAATAGAATGAGGTGGTTCAAGAACACTATAGTAAATAAAGTGGCAACCAAAAATTGAAAAGAGGTGTTATATTAGTGTACCTGTTTTGAAGATTTAATACAGGTAAGTATTATACTCGCCAGCTGTCCCAAGGACGTATTTCGCTGTGTTTGGAAAACCATAGAGCAGGTGAGTATATGGTGCACAATATATGGGAGTATGACCATAGAAAAATCAATACCTGGTATATCAGAAGATATTATGAGCACTGAGTATGGCGTCAGACTTCATGGAGTAATAGGGGTGTGTGCCTATTAACAATATATGTATGAGAACCATAAAGAAATACGCGCAGTGTGAAGTTAAATAAAAGGTTAATACCTGTTAATGCTATATCTGTGTCACACTGAAAAATTCAGGCCCATATGAGGCTGTAGAGAGAATATACTGAACGGTAAGAACCGTGGAGGTACAGTGGGGAAAAAAAGTATTTAGTCAGTCAGCAATAGTGCAAGTTCCACCACTTAAAAAGATGAGAGGCGTCTGTAATTTACATCATAGGTAGACCTCAACTATGGGAGACAAACTGAGAAAAAAAAATCCAGAAAATCACATTGTCTGTTTTTTTTTCATTTTATTTGCATATTATGGTGGAAAATAAGTATTTGGTCAGAAACAAGCAATCAAGATTTCTGGCTCTCACAGACCTGTAACTTCTTCTTTAAGAGTCTCCTCTTTCCTCCACTCATTACCTGTAGTAATGGCACCTGTTTAAACTTGTTATCAGTATAAAAAGACACCTGTGCACACCCTCAAACAGTCTGACTCCAAACTCCACTATGGTGAAGACCAAAGAGCTGTCAAAGGACACCAGAAACAAAATTGTAGCCCTGCACCAGGCTGGGAAGACTGAATCTGCAATAGCCAACCAGCTTGGAGTGAAGAAATCAACTGTGGGAGCAATAATTAGAAAATGGAAGACATACAAGACCACTGATAATCTCCCTCCATCTGGTGCTCCACGCAAAATCCCACCCCGTGGGGTCAGAATGATCACAAGAACGGTGAGCAAAAATCCCAGAACCACGCGGGGGGACCTAGTGAATGAACTGCAGAGAGCTGGGACCAATGTAACAAGGCCTACCATAAGTAACACACTACGCCACCATGGACTCAGATCCTGCAGTGCCAGACGTGTCCCACTGCTTAAGCCTGTACATGTCCGGGCCCGTCTGAAGTTTGCTAGAGAGCATTTGGATGATCCAGAGGAGTTTTGGGAGAATGTCCTATGGTCTGATGAAACCAAACTGGAACTGTTTGGTAGAAACACAACTTGTCGTGTTTGGAGGAAAAAGAATACGGAGTTGCATCCATCAAACACCATACCTACTGTAAAGCATGGTGGTGGAAACATCATGCTTTGGGGCTGTTTCTCTGCAAAGGGGCCAGGACGACTGATCCGGGTACATGAAAGAATGAATGGGGCCATGTATCGTGAGATTTTGAGTGCAAACCTCCTTCCATCAGCAAGGGCATTGAAGATGAAACGTGGCTGGGTCTTTCAACATGACAATGATCCAAAGCACACCGCCAGGGCAATGAAGGAGTGGCTTCGTAAGAAGCATTTCAAGGTCCTGGAGTGGCCTAGCCAGTCTCCAGATCTCAACCCTATAGAAAACCTTTGGAGGGAGTTGAAAATCCGTGTTGCCAAGCGAAAAGCCAAAAACATCACTGCTCTAGAGGAGATCTGCATGGAGGAATGGGCCAACATACCAACAACAGTGTGTGGCAACCTTGTGAAGACTTACAGAAAACGTTTGACCTCTGTCATTGCCAACAAAGGATATATCACAAAGTATTGAGATGAAATTTTGTTTCTGACCAAATACTTATTTTCCACCATAATATGCAAATAAAATGAAAAAAAACAGACAATGTGATTTTCTGGATTTTTTTTCTCAGTTTGTCTCCCATAGTTGAGGTCTACCTATGATGTAAATTACAGACGCCTCTCATCTTTTTAAGTGGTGGAACTTGCACTATTGCTGACTGACTAAATACTTTTTTCCCCACTGTATATATGCAAATAAGAAGCACTAGCGGGGGAAGTCCCTGTATATATGCTTACCAAATACGTGAAGTGTTGCTGGACGCAGTATCCACTGCTCGTTTGATCGCCTCATGGGGTAAAAACAGTAAGTATAAATAGGTGAAATGCGGGACAAAGCCCGCGTATACCGGAACTCGTGAACTGGAAGTTGATGGCTTAATTCTGCATCCACTTAGGATTGCATTAACACGCAATTATTTTATGTTTGAGGAGAATTTTTATCTACAAACCAGGGGCCATGGGATCGAACATGGCACCTCCTTATGCAAACAGTTATATGGCCATATTCGAAGAAGAAGTGGTTTGCACTGATGTACTTTTTCAATCATATTGTTCCATGTGGAAACAATATATTGATGACGTGTTCTGTATTTGGACAGGTCCCCCTGAGACTTTGAACACATTTTTCAATAACCTGAATACAGCTTGGACAGGCCTTTCCTTCACGATCACCAGTAGTGAACTACAGGTTAGCTTTCTGGATACGATGATCATGAAGGACGATCAGGGCATTCTGAGCTCTGATCTCTATACTAAGGCCACTGATCGGAAAAGTCTTCTTCATTTTTCTAGTTTACATCCCCCTGCAATAAAGAAGGCTATCCCAAAGTCTCAATTCAAAAGGGTTCAGCGGATAGTCTCAGACCCTGAGAAACGTGAACTTCGATTACAGCAGATGTGTTCTAAATTCATGGAACGTGGTTATCCCCAAACTATATTGGGAGATGCCTTGGGTTCACAGGGGACGACACGAACAAAAACAGCTTCGAGGGTACCGTTTGTCCATACTTAACACCCGTACGTAAATATCTTACATAAAGCCATAAGAAAACACTGGAACTTACTGTCTACCGCCTACCAAGATATTCCTGATTTCCACAATCCATTACTTCCCTGTTATAAAAGACCTAATAATATACGGGATTCACTTATCAGGGCAGACATAGGCCCTAGACAAAGAGTCTCCACACAGAGATTTATACAGAATCCTCATACTGGCACATACCCCTGTCTACATTGTCATCAATGTAACAATGTACAAAAAGGCGATGCATTTTTTCACCCACATTCGGGAAAAAAATACCTCATTACAGATTTTGCCACCTGTGATACCAATTATGTAGTTTATCTTATTAAATGTCCTTGCGGGCTCCTCTATATAGGTGAAACAACTCAGGCCATTAGGGACAGGATAAGTAAACATAAATCTACCATCAGATGTAGAAATTTACTCCTTCCCTTACCTCATAATTTTCATACAAACGGACACAGTGTTTCACAATTAAAATTCCAGGTAATCGAACATGTCCCAGTCCCTAGACATGGGGGTGATCGAATTAGGGCTTTGAAACAACAAGAATCATACTGGATTCACGAGTTACAAACATTGGCCCCCAAGGGATTAATAGGGACAATGACTTATTATCTATTATGTAAAAAAAAATTTGTGAGATGTTCAATGATTCTGTTATAATGCCTGTGTCCTCAAGGTTATATTAACGTATGAAAAGAAGGAATGTTATACATGCTAAAATCCAGATATGTGCGATTATTTATTGGTGTATGGCCGTCATTCCATATATATTAATACTTCTCTCTCTTTATTCCAGAGTCGCCTTTACTGATTTCAATTGGCTATCCTCACGTATCATGTCCGTTTGGACTTCACTATATCACTATCCTACTCGACTGCAAATTTCTGTAGTGGTAATACTAGTTCTTTTATATACAGTCATGGCCAAAAGTATTGACACCCCTGCAATTCTGTCAGATAATTCTCAGTTTCTTCCTGAAAATGATTGCAAACACAAATTCTTTGGTATTATTATCTTCAATTAATTTGTCTTAAATGAAAAAGCACAAAAAGAATTGTCCTAAAGCCAAATTGGATATAATTCCACACCAAACATAACAAAGAGGGTGGACAAAAGTATTGGCACTGTTCGAAAAATCTTGTGATGCTTCTTTAATTTGTGTAATTAACAGCACCTATAACTTACCTGTGGCACCTAACAGGTGTTGGCAGTAACTAAATCACACTTGCAGCCAGTTGACATGGATTAAAGTTGACTCAACCTCTGTCCTGTGTCCTTGTGTGTACCACATTGAGCATGGAGAAAAGAAAGAAGACCAAAGAACTGTCTGAGGACTTGAGAAACCAAATTGTGAGGAAGCATGAGCAATCTCAAGGCTACAAGTCCATCTCCAAAGACCTGAATGTTCCTGTGTCTACCGTGTGCAATGTCATCAAGAAGTTTAAAGCCCATGGCACTGTGGCTAACCTCCCTAGATGTGGCCGGAAAAGAAAAATTGACAAGAGATTTCAACGCAAGATTGTGCGGATGTTGGATAAAGAACCTCCACTAACATCCAAACAAGTTCAAGCTGCCCTGCAGTCAGAGGGTACAACGGTGTCAACCCGTACTATCCGTCGGCATCTGAATGAAAAGGGACTGTATGGTAGGAGACCCAGGAAGACTCCCCTTCTTACCCCGAGACATAAAAAAGCCAGGCTGGAGTTTGCCAAAGCTTACCTGAAAAAGCCTAAAACATTTTGGAAGAATGTTCTCTGGTCAGATGAGACAAAAGTAGAGCTTTTAGGGCAAAAGCATCAACATAGATTTTACAGGAGAAAAAAGAGGCATTCAAAGAAAAGTACACGGTCCCTACAGTCAAACATGGCGGAGGTTCCCTGATGTTTTGGGGTTGCTTTGCTGCCTCTGTCACTGGACTGCTTGACCGTGTGCATGGCATTATGAAGTCAGAAGACTATCAACAAATTTTGCAGCATAATTTAGGGCCCAGTGTGAGAAAGCTGGGTCTCCCTCAGAGGTCATGGGTCTTCCAGCAGGACAATAACCCAAAACACACTTCAAAAAGCACTAGAAAATGGTTTGAGAGAAAGCACTGGAGACTTCTAAGGTGGCCAGCAATGAGACCAGACCTGAATCCCATAGAACACCTGTGGAGAAATCTAAACATGGCAGTTTGGAGAAGGCACCCTTCAAATATCAAGGACCTGGAGTAGTTTGCCAAAGAAGAATGGTCTAAAATTCCAGCAGAGCATTGTAAGAAACTCATTGATGGTTACCGGAAGCGGTTGGTCGCAGTTATTTTGGCTAAAGGTTGTGCAACCAAGTATTAGGCTGAGGGTGCCAATACTTTTGTCCGGCCCATTTTTGGAGTTTTGTGTAAAATGATCAATGTTTTGCTTTTTGCTTCATTCTCTTTTGTGTTTTTTCATTTAAGACAAATTAAATGAAGATAATAATACCAAAGAATTTGTGTTTGCAATCATTTTCAGGAAGAAACTGAATATTATCTGACAGAATTGCAGGGGTGTCAATACTTTTGGCCATGACTGTAGACTATTACATAGTGTGTATATGTCTGGTTTTCACCATCTGTAGTATCACATTGTCACGCTGTCTCTGCATACACACTCGGTCACCGCTCCCACGCCGCAGCCCCCCGCCACCCGACATCCACAGTGGTCACCTCTGACAGGCTCGCGGCCAGCGGCGTCTCTGCATGCAATGCGCATGCGCCATTGGCCGCAGCTGCGCCTCCCTCCTGCTTCTTGTGTTCCAGCTATGCCCTGACCCGGAAGCACCCCCCTGACCAATGGCAGACCAGACAGGGGCATATCAGGCCACTTCCCCCTGAGGGAGGCACCTGATCATTGTGTTTCCTAGCACACTGGGGCTCGCTTCAGTCCCGTTCTCGTCTGCTCCCTGCAGCAGCCTCTCAGTCCTGCTATCCGTGTTCCCTGCTGTATTCCGCAGTCCTGCCTCTGGTGCTCCTTCCGTCCTACTCTAGTCCTGCCTCCGGTGTTCCTGTTCCATCTTGCTCCAGTCCTTCCGTCCTACTCCAGTCCTGCCTGCGGTGTTCCTGTTCCATCCTGCTCCAGTCCTTCCATCCTACTCCAGTCCTGTCTGCGGTGTTTCTGTTCCATCCTGCTCCAGTCCTTCCATCCTACTCCAGTCCTGTCTCCGGTGTTCCTGTTCCATCCTGCTCCAGTCCTACCGTCCTACTCCAGTCCTGCCTCCGGTGTTCCTGTTCCATCCTGCTCCTGTCCTTCCGTCCTACTCCAGTCCTGCCTGCGGTGTTCCTGTTCCATCCTGCTCCAGTCCTTCCATCCTACTCCAGTCCTGTCTGCGGTGTTCCTGTTCCATCCTGCTCCAGTCCTTCCATCCTACTCTAGTCCTGTCTCCGATGTTCCTGTTCCAACCTGCTCCAGGCCTTCCGTCCTACTCCTGTCCTGTCTCCTGTGTTCCAGTCTACAGCCTTCCTCCTCCTGTCTCCTGTGTTCCAGCTCTGTCCTGTCATCTACACTTCAGTCCTACACTCCTACTCCAGTCCATCCTGAGCCGCCCCTCTCAGTTCCAGCTACCGTGGTACTCGAACCCCTGGGCCTGCTCCTAACGGTCCCTGTATAGGGGTCGGTTCCACCTGGCAGCTCGCCTGGGGCCCCTCGGTGCCATGGTCCAGAGGGTCCACTCCTGGAGATTCCGGCTCCAGACAAGCCACGCTAATGGGTCGCCCTCCCAGGGCCGCGGGGTACTCGGTAAGTTCCAAAGCTTTACTCACAGTCTGTAGTGCCTGCTTCTGTGCCGTGTCCTCTGGGTCAGGGACTCAGTCAACCTCCAGGCAAGATGGAATGCTCCCTTCCACACTCCACCAACATATGTGCCTTTCCTGAACGTCTCCTCTATAGCGCCTTTAAGTGTGAAGATCTCCTAGTACTGAGTTACACTGGAGTTCCTCCTGACAGATGTTCCCAAGAACTCTACTTGCACGGCAGACAGCTGTAGCCTGCTTCGGGACTCTCTACTCCTAAGTCCCGGCTCTCTATCCGTGTTGCTGTTGTGCCCTCAAGTCTTAGATAGGAGTAGTACATTTACAGCCCACTACTCCACCGGTGTCTGCTGCAGAACCATTAGTGTCCATACAACCTCGGGGACTGGGCCCCAGCCTTGCGCTTAGAACTTCTAGGCAGGGTTCTTCCTCTAACCCACGTCCTCTGTGTTCCCTTTTACTCCTACGTTCCGTACTTGTCTTTCTCTCCTATGCCTTGACTACTGCAACCTCCTGCTCTATGGCCTCCCCTCAAACACTCTCGCACCCCTCCAATCTATTCTAAACTCTGCTGCCCGACTAATCCACCTGTCCCCCGCTATTCCCCAGCTTCTCCTCTCTGTCAATCCCTTCACTGGCTCCCAATTGCCCAGAGACTCCATTACAAAGCCCTAACCATGACATACAAAGCCATCCACAACCTGTCTCCTCCATACATCTGTGACCTCGTCTCCCGGTACTTTCCTGCACGCAACCTCCGATCCTCACAAGATCTCCTTCTCTACTCCCCTCTTATCTCCTCTTCCCACAATCGCATACAAGATTTCTCTCGCGCATCACCCCTACTCTGGAACTCTCTACCACAACATATCAGACTCTCACCTACCATCGAAACCTTCAAAAAGAGCCTGAAGACCCACCTCTTCCGACAAGACTACAACCTGCAGTAACCACCGATTGACCAAACCGCTGCACGACCAGCTCTACCCTCGCCTACTGTATTATCACCCATCCCTTGTAGATTGTGAGCCCTCGCGGGCAGGGTCCTCTCTCCTCCTGTACCAGTTATGATTTGTATTGCTTAAGATTATTGTACTTGTTTTTATGTATACCCCTCCTTACTTGTAAAGCGCCATGGAATAAATGGCGCTATAACAATAAATAATAATAATAATAATAATAATAATAATAATAATGGAAGCTCAGGCTTCAGTTCAACGTCTTTCTCCTTCTTTCCTTTCCCGTGCCAGCTGGCTCAGATCACTGAGGCAGCTGCAGCACTCCTTCCTCCATCCCTCTTCCAGGGATCCCCCACTCCTCTCTGAGTGGCTTCCTCTCTCCTACTCTCCTTGTGACTGACTGACCTGTAATCCTAAACCATCCCGCTCTTTTATGTGTTGTAAACTCCACCCACCTGCCAGCATGTTTAGTGTTCCAAGCAGGGAACCACCAAAGGTGCTCTGCCTCTCTCTAGGCAAAGAGCCACAATGTGGCTTTGCTGAACTACTCTATTGTGTGGGGTGCGAGTGTTGGAGCGTGGTCAGGAGCCCCCAGCTTACCTGGATGGTGGGGCACCACACCTTAGGAGAAGGTGCAGTACCTCTGTGGCGACTGAGGCTCAGGGGCGCCACACTACCACACATATTATTCTGCACCTATTTTCTATAACACCACATGTCCTTGCTAAATCCATCTTGTATTACTTGCATCCACTCGTGCTTGCACTTAAAATGAGCCAGCTATTAATGATTGTACTTAATTTATCAATTATATGGACATCAGCATCTGCGCATCCTACATGTATCACACATTTCCTAGCCCTTTCCGGTATTTGGAACGCAACAGCTTTTTGCGGTCAGCCTGCGTAACACATTCACCAGTCCTTTCTGGTATTTGGAACGCTATAGCTCCACCCGGTCCCTGTACGTGTGGTGCATTCATTAGCCACTTCCGGTATTCAGAGCGTCACAGCTCCTTCCGGTTCATGTAACACAGGACAGCGCTCACTATTGACATACATGCAGCCATTAACTTCTGGTTCACGAGTTCCGTTATACGTGGGCTTTGTCCCACATTTCACCTATTTATACTTACCGTTTTTACCCCATGAGGCGATCAGACGAGCAGCGGATACTGAGTCCAGCAACACTTCAAGTATTTGGTAAGCATATATACAGAGGCTTCCCCCGCTAATGCTTCTTATTTGCATATATACCTCCACGGTTCTTACCGTTCAGTATATTCTCTCTACAGCCTCATATGGGCCTGAATTTTTCAGCGTGACACAGATATAGCATTAACAGGTGTTAACCATTTATTTAACTTCACACTGCGTGTATTTCTTTATGGTTCTCATACATATATTGCTAATAGGCACACAGCCCTATTACTCCATGAAGTCTGACTCCATACTCAGTGCTCATAATATCTTCTGATATACCAGATATTGTTTTTTCTATGGTCATACTCCCATTAATGTCTATTGTGCACCATATACTCACCTGCTCTATGGTTTTCCAAACACAGCGTAATACGTCCTTGGGACAGCTGGCGAGTATAATACTTACCTGTACTAAATCTTCAAAACAGGTACACTAATATAACACCTCTTTTCAATTTTTGGTTGCCACTTTATTTACTATAGTGTTCTTGAACCACCTCATTCTATTTATTATAGGAGTCCATATCACTCTTTCTTCTATACTCTAATAGCAGTCGGGTAGGTTATTCCTTGTTTATTTATCCTTTTCTCTCTTGTCCCTCTCACCTGGTCCTCCTGATGCATTATTACCATATAATATGAGATCTATCAATGTATTCTTCCTGACGTATTAGACTACACGTCTGGACACAATTATTGTAAATCATTTTTGGATATTACTGTATTAATTATGAGGACTTATGATTTTTTTCTTTCTGTATCTGTATTTTATTAACTACAGCAGACTGACGAAGGCCGGTTGTAGGCCGAAACGTCTCTGAGACTGCATAAAAATAAAATAAAACTTCATTTTGAAAGGATCATTCAGTTGAGTGCCAAGTTACTTTATTATTTTGCTATGCGTGTAGGTGACACACCTGAAATTACGGACATGCCGCACATTTTTGTAGACCGCAGCATGTCTATTTATCTTGTGGAGACGCTCTGTCTCCGCAAGATAAATAACCCAGTCTATGTATATGATGCAGAGATACCGCATGTGATCAATGAACACAAGCGGTATCACCGCATGTAAAAAGGGGGTGTTTCCGCAGTGTCCAAAGCGTCAGCAATACGCTGCATGGAAACCTACCCTTAGTGATTGCTTGCAAGGAAAACTGTTACTCATAGCAACCAATCACAGCTCAGCTTCTTTTAAACAGCTCTGCTGAAATGAAAGATGCTTCGTGATAGGTTGGTGATACACACATACATTCAATTTTTTAGATATAGATTACATTGTCATATACAGTATACTTGCACAATGAGCAAAAATGTAGACCTCAGTGACATTTATATGATACTTACCATTGCAAAATAGTAAAAATGTAAATATTCTACTCTTTCGCCAAACACATCCATATGGCTGACTTTGTCTTTGTAAATTCTGCAAAATAAGTAATATGCATTAATAACAGGAAAAAACATTACTTCTTGTAGCATAAAATTATCTTGTAATGTTATTAAGGCTAGTAATGGGTGAGCACTAAAGTGCTTGTTGCTCGGGTTGAGTAAATTTGAAAGCTAGGGTGCTTGACCTGAGCAACGAGCCCAATGTAAGTCTATGGGAAACGAGCATTTTTCTGGCGGCCCCACCGGCGGTCTGCAGAGGGACTAGAAATTGTGGAAATTGATGGGAACAGTGCTCAAATAACATAGGAACAGCATGGGGAAGACCCCTGGAAGCATTTCTGACTCCCAGGTCACTGCTGTGAACAATGTTCTCAAGGTCTTACACCACTTTTACAGACTCACAATAAAACATACAAAAATGAAACCAAAATGGATTTTCCTGGTAAATATGTTAAGGAACATCCTTTCCAGGGTAATGACTTGTATATAAAGCAAACTAAATAACCAAAAACAAAAATTCTCCTCCACACCTTGGGCTATGTTCACACGTAGCATTTTTGATGCGTTTTGAACTTTAGCATTGCTTTCAACCAAGACAAATGCATTCACTGGGAAATTGAAGCAATATGTTAGGAGGATTGAACCTCATGTAGTAAACAGCCTGCAGATACCCACAGAGTGTGATCCATGACAGGAAACAACATACAGAACAGAAATGTGGTGTGTGACACATCATCAGACACATCCTGTTTCATTTATGAAGGAGGGACACTGAAAGTCACAAAGCCTATTTTTATAAAGCCATCAGGCAGCCTTTACTATTCCTAAAAGACCAGCAGTCAGCCATCACTATTCTTCGAGAGCCATCAGCTGGCTATGTGTAATGTGCTGCTGCAGTGCAGTATAGTGCAACCTCCACCAGGGGGTGCTGGTGAAGGAAGAGAGGTCACACACACAGAGTAGAAACACAGAGCAGCAGCACAGGTGTCACAGGTAACGAAATAGTGGTCAGGAACGTAGTGTCAAAACTGTGAGACATAAGACGTATCGGAGTACAAGCCAGAGTCAAAACCAGTAAGAGCATGTGGTATCAGAGACGGATAAAACAAGAGTCGGAGTCCAGAGATCAGGCCAGGTCATACACAAGTCGGGAAGTCAGAGGCAGAAAGATCATCAGTAGAGGGTCAGAGGTTCTAGCCAGGAAGCATGAACTATAGCTGACACTGGCCCGCAGAGGACTGAAATAGCCCCGCCAGCTCCAAAACGAGGCAGAGGAGATTAACCCATGCATGACCAGTCTAAAGAAAAGACAACAGAAAACAAACTCAGGACTGGATCATGACAGTACTCCCCTCTCAATAGGGGGCCACAGGACCCCCAGGCTTCCCTGGACAATGAACGTGAAAGGCTTGGACCAACCGATCCGCATGGACCGAAGGCGCCGGTACCCATGACCGGTCTTCAGGACCGTAACCTTTCCAATGAGAATCCACCACCCGTTCCACCTCATTCTCGGTCTGACCATCCACCACAACAGGCCGTGGGTGCCAGGGAGACTCACCTGTGGAAGGCACCGATGGCTTCAGAATCTCCTTATGGAATACATTGGGGATTATCAACGACGGAGGCAAGTGCAGGTGAAAGGCCACAGGATTAACCACCTCTAAAATTTCATAAGGGCCAATAAACTTGGGACCCAACTTAGCAGAAGGAATCCTCAATCTAATATTCTTGGCAGATAACCATACCTTATCCCCCACCTGGTATGCTGGCCCCACAGAACGTCGTTTATCCACAAAAAAAATTATACTTGCCCTGAGCCACCCCAATGTTTCTCTGAATCTCCCTCCAGATCTTCCCCAACTGCAAAAAGGCCAAATCAGTTCCTGGACACCCCGAATCCAGCCGGGAAAAGTCACCAAAGTGAGGGTGAAACCCATAGTTGCAGAAGAAAGGGGAAGTACCAGTGGACTGATTAACATGATTATTGAAGGCAAACTCCACCATGGGTACCGCAGAGCACCAATCATTCTGTCTGGAAGTAGTAAGACACCGCAATATCTGCCCCAAAGACTGATTAGTCCTTTCAGTCTGACCGTTAGTCTCAGGATGGTAGGCCGATGAAAAGGTCAGACTGATACCCAGCCTTTTACAAAAAGCCCTCCAGAATTTTGCCACAAATTGCACCCCTCTATCAAACACCACACTTACAGGCACATCATGCAATTGGACCACATGCTCAATGAAGAGTTTAGATAGAGCCTCAGCATTAGGGAGGCCCACCAAAGGTACAATGTGCGCCTGTTTACTGAACCCATCAACAACTACCCAGATAACTGTTTTGCCATTATAAGGGGGAATATTGGTGATAAAATCCATGGACAAATGAGTCCATGAAGCTTTTGACTGGGTTTAAGGCAAGGTCAGATCAGGGGGGTGGGGGGCTGATCATGGCTAATGAAATGAATGTTTTTTTCAACAGATTCAACAATAAATGTGCCATGTCAACAGAGGAGAGGGCCGGGGAGAGACGAGCAATATCAACTGGGGGGAGGAAGTCGGAGTCTTTCTTGATCTCCGAAAATGATGTGAGGGAACAGTTTAGTAAGCTGGTCATGGGTAAAGCAGCAGGGCCTGATGGTATCTGTCCACGTGTCCTCAGAGTGTGTGCGAATCAGTTGTGCACTGTCTTCCAGCACCTGTTTAACTGGAGCTTACAATCACAGAGAGTACCAGTTCTATGGAAGACTTCTTGCCTGGTGCCGGTTCCCAAGACTACCTTCCCGAGCTCCCATAATGACTATAGACCGGTGGCCTTAACATCGCATGTGATGAAGTCCTTGGAGAGAATTGTACTTGCCTACTTGTGTCCGAGGGTGTCTGCTTTTACGGACCCCCTTCAGTTTGCGTATCGGCAGAGTCTGGGGGTGGACGATGCTGTAGCGTATCTACTACAAACAGTACATTCCTTTTTGGACAATGATAGAACCACTGTGCGTGCCATGTTCTTCGATTTCTCCAGTGCATTCAACACCTTACAGCCACTATTATTACGTAAAAAGCTGGTTGAAATGGCGGTTGATGAGGGACTAGTGAATTGGATCATTGATTATCTGTCGGACAGGCCACAGTTTGTGAGGTTGGGGGCGGCCGTATCGGATAGTGTGCGGAGTAGTGTTGGAGCCCCTCAGGGAACGGTGCTGTCGCCATTCCTTTTTACGTTATACACAGCTGATTTTCAGTATAAATCAGACCTTTGTCACCTTCAGAAGTACTCTGATGACTCAGTGATAGTCGGAGGTATTGAGAGAGACCGGGGGGAGGAGGAATACAGAAGGGTGGTTTTGGACTTTGTTGACTGGTGCCAGGCTAACCATTTAGAACTCAACGTAAAGAAAACCAGGGAGCTGGTGTTGAGTTATGGAAGGTGCATGAAGGATTGCTTACCTATCACTATTGATGGTCAGGATGTGGAGATGGTGGAGAATTTCAAATATTTGGGGGTTCACCTGGACAGCAAGCTTGATTGGAGGTGCCATATGGAGAAGGTTTGCAAGAAAGGGATGAGTAGACTTTACTTCCTAAGGAAGTTAAGGTCGTTTAATGTGTGTAGCAAAATGCTTGAAATGTTCTACCAATCCATTGTGGCGAGTGCAATCTTTGATGCAATTATATGCTGGGGTAGTAGTGTGCGCACAGCTGACGCGAATAAGCTGAATAAACTTATCAAGAAGGCTAGTGCGGCGGTGGGTCTACAACTCAGGACTTTCGAGGAGGTATTAGAGGATAGAATTACTAAGAAATGCAAGGCTATAATGAGCAACAATACACACCCGCTCTATGAACTGTTTGCGAAGCAAAAGAGCACATTCAGCAAGCGTCTACTCCAACTAATGTGTAAAAAGGAAAGATATAGAAAATCGTTTGTTCCGACAGCTGTGGGGATGTTTAACAAATGTATAAGTGTAAAGCATCCCAAGACTAAATGAAGTTCAAAGTGTATGGGGGGGAATTGGTGAGTTACAAGTACCAGTCTATCCGCATCTGCTGTCCATATAGACTTATTTTGTAAAGTGTGTATTGTTCTTGTAATGTTCTTGATCTTTGTTCTGCTGCTGTAATACTGTAATTTCCTCCGGGATCAATAAAGTTTATCTAATCTAATCTAATCTAATCTGGAATTGGCAGTGGCACCAATTCCCCGGCTGGCCGGTTTCGAGAGGATTTAGCGCAAGCACACGTTTCACAGGAAGACACAAACCCAGTGACGTCAGAAGCCAATGAAGGCCACCATAACAGCCTAGTAACGGCTTTACGCGTGGCCGAGATTCCGGGATGCCCACTGAGCTGAGTCATGGAACTCGCGAAGCACCCTTAACCGATACTGAACAGACACGAAGTGCTTATTGTCTGGTACGGACGAAGGAGCAAGAGATTAGATTGAGAGATTCCTGAGGCCTAATGCCAAGGACACCACAGCTACCACCACTCCGTGCTGAAGATTGGAGGAAGGAGGTTCAGGAGGTGAAACTGGATCCAGGCATCAGCCTTCACATTTTTGGACCCTGGTCTGAAAGTAATAGAAAACTAAAATCGGGGAAAAAAAGTGACCACTTTGCCTGTCTCTGAGTCAAACGTTTGGCAGACTCGATGTAAGACAGGTTCTTGTAATCCGTAATGACAGTGATACGATGGACAGCCCCCTCCAAAAAATGCCTCCATTCTTCAAACACCAATTTAATGGCCAATAGCTCCCGGTTACCCACATCATAATTCTCCTCAGCAGAGGAAAATTTTCTCAAAAGAAGACACAGGGCCTTAAGTTGGTCAACGTAGTGGGCCCCTGGCACAACACAGCCCCCACTCCCACCTCCCAGGCGTCCACCTCTATGATAAATGGTTTAGACAAATCAGGTTGAACCAGTACAGGGATGGTCATGAAACAGTTTTTTAAAGAAGAAAATGCCTCCACAGCTGGAGCTGACCAGTTTTTGAGATCAGCCCCCTTACAAGTTAAATCCGTGAGTGGTTTGACAACCTGAGAAAACCTCTTAAGGAATTTTCTATAATAATTGGCAAAACCCAGAAAACGCTGAAGTCCTTTGAGATCTCTTGGTTGCACCCAATCCACAATAGCCTGAACCTTCCTAGGGTCCATATGAAACCCCTTAGCAGACAAAATTACCCCAAAAAAGGACAATTCCTGAGCAAAAATGAACTCTTCTCTGGTTTAGCAAATAGTGAGTTCTCTCTAAGCCTCAGAAGAACTGCACAGAGGTGGCCCATGTGACTCTGTTTGTCAGAATAATATATAAGAATGTCATCCAAATAAATTGCCATGAAACGCCCAATAAATTCTGGAAAAACATGATTCATGAAATTCTGAAATACTGCTGGTGCGTTAGTAAGACCAAAGGGCATAACCAAATTCTCAAACAGACCCTCAGAGGTGAGAAATGCAGTTTTCCACTCATCCCCCTCCAGCATACGGATGAGATTGTATGCCCCCCAGAGGTCCAACTTAGAGAACCACTTGACCCCCGACAATTGATTGTACAAATCGGGTATAAGTGGAAGGGGATAAGTGTTTCTTATAGTGATTTTATTAAGTTCTCGAAAATCGAGGCATGGGCGTAAACCGCCATCCTTTTTCTTCACGAAAAAGAACCCTGCCGCCACGGGAGAGACAGCCTTTGTAAGGGCCTCATTCGGCTATCAAAGATATACTCCTTCATAGAGGCCCACTCAGGGGTGGAGAGATTGTACAGATGGGCTTTGGGCAAATTTGCACCGGGAACAAGATCAACAGCACAATCGAATGGACAATGTGGTGGTAGGACCTCAGCCTCCTTTTTGGAGAACACGTCCTCAAAGTCCTTCAGGTACTCTGGAACACCCTCCAGACTGACGGATGACACAGATACTGTAACAAGACATTTCTTAGAACAATTGGGACCCCATTTAACAATGTCCTGAGATTCCCAATTAATCACAGGATTAAGTAATTGCAACCAGGGGAACCCCAACACCAGTCCCACAGGCAGATTGTCCATAACAAAGCAGGAAATACGTTCCTGGTGCAAGGAACTAACTTTAAGGAGAAACTCCTCTGAAACAAATTTAATGCCATTTTTAGCCAGTGGTGTTTGTCAATGGCAACAACATGAATAGGAGTTTCTAGCCTAACTGTCCCTAACTTACACCTGGACACCAAGTCAGAGTTAATAAAGTTCATGGATGACCTGCAATCCACGAAGGCAAAAGTGGACGTGGAGCCACTCCAACAACAAAGTTCCACTTCCAACAAAGTTTTAGAAAATGGAGAAAAAGGTACCTGAGATTCTGGGTGACCTCCACGACAATCACCCAGACTCAGCCGCTTGTTAGTTGGTGAACCGGAGGAGCAGTCCTTTGTCCAATGTCCAGGATCTCCCCCAAAAAAAACATAGTTTTCCTTCACGATGCTGTCTTCTCTCCTTCTCCTCGAGGTTGGCGACCCCCACCTCTATAGGTTTAGACAGAGGCAAAATAACAGGACCAGCAGAGAGAAACGGAACCTCTCGCTGTGCAACACCTTTCTCACGTAGCCTCTGATCCATACGGATAGCCTGAGTCATAGCTTCTTTCAATGAGCTGGGAGGTGGATGGAGAGCCAGAGCATCCTTCAGATTATCTGCCAGTCCATACCTGAAGAGATCTCTCAGTGCGGAGTCAACCCAGGACACTTCAGTGGACCATCAGAGGAACCCGGAGCTATACCACTCGGCTGATCGCTTTCCCTGAACCAGACCCATAATAGTGTCCTCTGCCACCCTGACACAGTCCGGTTTGTTATTTATGACATAAATAAGTCCTAGGGCCTCAAAGAACCTATCTACTGACATCTGTTCATGGGCAGAAGGGGGGGCAGCGAGAAATCCCAAGATTGGGGACCCTCCCTAAGTAAGGCGATAATAATCCCTACCCGCTGAGTCTCATCCCCAGACGACCGAGGCCTGAGAGAAAAAAAATAATTTACAACTCTCCCTGAATGTACAAAATGTATCTTTTATGCCAGAAAAGGTATCAGGAAGCTTAACCAGGGATTCGGGAGAGTCTACAACAACATCAACTTAATCACCAGGTCGACTAACAGCATGATGGGTGGTTTCCAGCACAGTCTGAACAGTCTCAGTCAGTTTTTCCTGTAAGAGAGTATGAGATGTGACAAGGGCCTGATGTTCCACTGAAAAAAATGGCATCTTCTGTGTCAACCTGGAAACTTGATCCGCTAAGTTACCAAGCAGATCCATGACCAGAGAAAAAAAAATGCAATATTCCATTTAAATGTGAGGTCAGCTATAATGTAATGTGCTGCTGCAGTGCAGTATAGCGCAACCTCCACCAGGGGGTGCTGGTGAAGGAAGAGAGGTCACACACACAGAGTAGTAACACAGAGCAGCAGTACAGGTGTCACAGGTAAGGAAAGAGTGGTCAGAAAAGCCAAAGTCAGAACCTACCGGGAATGTAGTGTCAAAAACATGAGACATAAGACGTAATCGGAGTACAAGCCAGAGTCAAAACCGGTCAGAGAGCATGGTATCAGAGATGGAAAGCAAGAGGCAGAGTCCGGAGATCAGGCCAGGTCATACACAAGTCGGGAAGTCAGAAGCAGAAGGATCACCAGTATAGTATCAGAGGTCCTAGCCAGGAAGCATGAACTATAGCTGACACTGACCCGCAGGCTGTAGAGGACTGAAATAGCCCCGCCAGCTCCAAAACGAGGCAGAGGAGATTAACCCACGCATGACCAGTCCAGAGAGAAGACAGCAGAAAACAAACTCAAAACTGGATCATTACACTATGCTTTGTTGTTCCCATTATTAAACAGTGGGTCTCCTATACTGTCATTGTGTATGCAGTGAGTGGCAGGGCTGCCAAAAATTTGGATGCACCCCAATACCTCTTTGAAGAGACGCACAAGAGGGCCTCCTGAAAACAATGCTCCCATTATTAGGAAGTGGGTCTCCCATACTGTTTGTTTATGCAGTGAATGCAAGGCCTGACCAAAAATTTGGAGGCATTCCAATGCCACTTTGAAGAGACGTAGAGGAGGGCCTCATGAAAAAATGTTCCCATTGTTAGGAAAGTGGGTTTCCCATAGTGTTTGCCTATGCAGTGAAAGCAAGGGCTGCAAAAAATTTGGAGGCATTCCAATGCCCCTCTGAAGAGACGTGGAGGAGGGCCTCATGAAAAAATGTTCCCATTACTGGTAAGTGGGTCTTCAATAGTTTTTGCCTCTGAAGTGAGTGGCAGGGCTGTCCAAAATTTGCATGTACCCCAATACCCCTTCGAAGAGACATACAGGAGGGCCTCCTGAAATCAGTGTTCCCATTATTAGGAAGTGGGTCTCCCATATTGTTTGCCTATGCAGTGAATGCAAGGGCTGCCAAAAATTTGGACGCACCACAGTACCCCTTTGAAGACACGTCCAGGAGTGCATCATTAAAAAATGTTCCCTTTATTAGGAAGTGGGTCTCCCATACTGTTTGCCTATGCAGTGAGTGGCAGGTCTGTCCAAAATTTGGACGCACCCCTATACCCCTTTGACGAGACGTACAGGAGGGCCTCATGAAAAAATGTTCCCATTATTTGGAAGTGGGTCTCCCATACTGTTTGCCTATGCAGTGAATGCAAAGGCTGCCAAAAATTTGGACACATCCCAATACCCCTTTGATGAGACGTACAGGAGGGCCTCATGAAAAAATATTCCCATTATTAGGAAGTGGGTTTGCCTGTGCAGTGAGTGGCAGGGCTGTCCAAAATTTGGAAGCACTGCAATACCCCTTTGAAGAGACGTACAGGAGGACCTCCAGAAAACAATGATCCCTTTATTAGGTAGTGGGTCTCCCATAGTGTTTGCCTATGCAGTGAATGCAAGGGCTGCCCAAAAATTTGGAGGCATTCCAATGCCCACTTGAAGAGACGTAGAGGAGGGCCTCATGAAAAATGTTCCCATTATTAGGAAGTAGATCTTCCATAGGAGAAGTCCCAGAAGACTGGCAAAGAGCAAATGTTGTTCCTATCTTCAAAAAGGGGAAGAAGGTGGACCCAGATCTTTGAACAAATTATTAAACAACATGTATGTAAGTACCTGGATAAGAATGAAGTGATTAACCACAGTCAGCATGGGTTTGTAAATAATAAGTCATGTCAGACTAACTTAATTTCTTTCTATGACAGAATCACTGTAGATATAGTACACCTTGACTTCAGCAAAGCATTTGACAAAGTATCTCACACAATCCTTATTGAAAAAATGACTAAGTATGGAATGGATAAGGCAACGGTGGATTCATAACTGGCTTAGGCTGCTTTCACATTAGCGTCTGTTTGTGCACCGTTTCATCCGCAGCAATCTGTATGCATCATGTTTGCCTATCTTTAACATGGTGGACACAAGGTCATGTGTTTGCATCAGTTCGCATGCGTCAGCTTCTGCATGCATTCTTTTTTGGTGTGCGTCGGGGTTACCGCATGCCAGAACAGATTTTGGTAAGTATTGCAATGTGGTCTGAAAAAGCAGTGAACCTGTGAATGGATGTGCATTGTTTTCTAATTTTTTTCCCCCTTCACAGTGAAGCGAATCAAAATCCACTGGTGCTCGATGAAGGACCGCTTCAACAAGGACATGAGAGAGGAGCTTCGAGTTTGAAGTGGTTCTGCTGCAAGGTTCCGCAAATCCAAATATCACCGGGACCTTGCCTTTCTGATGCTCAGTGAACGTAACTCTAGAATTTTTTTTTTCTTTTTACTAATGTTACATTTTTTTCATACACAGAACTAGAAGCAGCACAACACAACCTTGATTTTTGCACTAATGTTTTTCTCTTTTCCATACAGAACCTGGTGCAGCACCACACAACCCGGATCATCCTCGGTTGAAGCGGGCCCTCATCTACCAGGCACTGAATAGATGCAGTCCCAGTCATCCACCAGCGATGGAGCAAACTTGCAGGCTTCACAGGCTGAGGAAGAGGCAGCCGGTACATCAGGTTTTCCCCTCTCCCAGCCCTCTGCCTCTGCTTTTGCTGGGTCTTCTTGTCAGCGGCAGACGGCCTGAGAGAGGTCAGGCATGCTCGAGTTTCTGCAATTAAGCTTGGTCTTCCAAGATGGGGTTAGGTTGATTGCTGACAGAGTGAAGAGTGGGTTCAAGGAAGTCAACAATCACCTTGACCACCTGGAAGCCGATCTTCATAGACCGGCACAACATTTTTTTTCTGCAATTGAGCGGAGTGTGTCGGAAAACCTTACTCCTCAACTCCAGCTGACCGTCATGCAGGCCTGCCAGGTTGCTTACAGCCATGCATTAAAGCAACAGCAGCAGCAACAGTCCCAGCAGCAGTCACAATCCTTCAATCAACAGGCCGGAGGATACTACCAGCAGACAATCTACTATCCAGCTCCCACAGCACCAAACGATCTGCCACCACCACTGCCTCCAGTTCACCGAGTGACCATGCTGCCAATTGTATCAACCCTGCATCCAGCAGCATCCACCATGCTCCAGAGTCCAGCACCCATGAAGCCAGTTGTATCCACATTGCGGCCCAGTCCACCATCCCTGCCATCCCTGATCCAATCCTTCATTTTGCTGCCCCTTCCCCTGTAACCCCTTCCTCATCAACTAGCACCCAATCCTCACAGCTCCACACCCCCTAGGTCCTCCCCATTTCACCCTCACGTAAACCACGAAGAAAAAAATCACCCTAACCTTTTTTTTTGTTGTAAAAGTGTTTAACCCCTTCCTGACATCCGACGTACTATCCCGTCCACGGTACCCGGGCCCGTATGACCGTGGACGGGATAGTACGTCTACCGCGATCAGCCGCGCCCACGTGGTGAGCGCCGCTGATCGCGGCCGGGTGTCAGCTGATTATCACAGCTGACACCCGGCACAATGTGTCAGGGGCGGTCACGGTATTTTGGGTCAATTTTCTAAAACATGAGGAAGTATGGTGGAGGAGGACGCGGACGTGGGGGGCCACCTGGTACTGATGGTGGTGGTGGTGCATCTGCTGGTAGTGCCAAAAACACAATAGCAGCTAAGGCAGGAAGTGTTGAGCCTGCATCATGGTGTAGCTCTGGAAGGCCTGTAAGGCTCCATTTTCTGGGAGTAGATAGACTGCTTTTAAAGCTGGAGCACCAGGAACTGTTTTTGGCTTACATTGCTGAAACAGCCTCCAGCTCTATCGCCTCCTCTTCTGAAGTTTAAAAAAATGCAAGCACTGAGTCGTAAGTACAGGCTTCTGGTCAGGAGCAACCACTTTCCTTGTGTCCTTCACCCACACCAAAAGTGAAGGATGCGGCAGCACACAATTCAGATTACTCCATGGAGCTCTTTTCTCATACCATGCCTGGGTTAATTAAAAATGGGGCCCATCATATATTGGAGCATTCAAAATGGGGGACATCTGACACTGGAACATCATCCATGAGGCACATCATATACTGGAGCATTCTAAATGGGGCAGATCAGATACTGGATCAGCATCTATGGGGCACATGATACACTGGAGCATTAGAAATGGGGCCCATTATATATGGAGCATTAATAGGGCCCATAAGACACTGGAGCATCATCCATGAGGCCCATCATATACTGGAGCATTCCAAAAGGGGCAGATCACACACTGGAGCAGCATCTATGGGGCACGTGATACACTGGAGCATTAGAAATGGGGCCCATTACATATGGAACATTATTAGGGCCAATAAGACTCTGGAGCATCATCCATGAGGCCCATCATATATTGGAGCATTCCAAATGGGGGACATCAGACACTGGAGCAGCATTTACGGGGCCCTTTATACACTGGAGCAATGCAAATGGAGCCCATTATATATTGAGCAATATTAGGGCCAATCATACACTGGAGCATCATCCATGAGGCCCATCATATACTGGAGCATTCCAGATTGGGGACATCAGACACTGGAGCAGCATTTACAGGGCCCATTATACACTGGAGCATTAGAAATGGAGCCCATTTTATGTGGAGCATTATTTGGGCCCATAACACACTGGAGCATCGTCCATGGGGACCATCATATACTTAATACCAGAAAGAACAACCAAGTATAATCCAAAAAATATATAAATGTTTATTCAAAATATTTTTTTCTTTTAAAAATGTTTTTTTAATACATCACATCAAATAACAGAGGCCACTGAACCACATATAATATGACATAACCACTGGTATATAAAATACATCATGTATCAAATAATTGCACAAATTATTTCAGAACATCTGAACTGTGGAGAGTTTCTTATGGGTGGTTTATCTATAATCCGTTTTCCAAGAAAAGAATTTGATCATCATCATCTGGCGTTGGATTCGTCACGTTGAAATTTTTATTTTATTTTTTATTTATTTATTTTTTTATTTTTATTTATATTTTTTGTATCTTATTATTTTTCTATAATGCTTATGATAAGAATGATTCATATTTAAAAACTATAATTACACTATTATTAGGTTGATACATTGTACAATGGTTTCTGCAGTTTTGCTCACTTTAATGCATATTGTGAAAATAACTTTGTTTTATATGATTTTTTTCTTATTTTCTTTTATCTTGTTCAATATATTGCACTTATATTGTATCGCACTTCTGTTTTAATAATACATGACACAACAGCGTTTCACGTTACTATCTCCACGGTTATTTATGTCATCTGTGCATCATTCCAGTGCTCATGCGTCCTGAGTCTCACCCTTGCCTCTGGTGACGTGGACATGGGAGCCTTGCACGCACGCGCCGTCTCCATGACGACGCGGCTTGCTTGTTCTCCGCGTCCGCTGAATCACTGGCAAGCATGGTGGCTGCAGATTCATGACGCATGCGCCAATAGTATGGTCTGACGTATCAATGACTAATACCCTCATGTGTTTTAATTGTGGCCATACACATTGATTGGACACACGTTCCTAAATATATCCAGCCTGTCCCTCCCTGTCCACACACCTCCTGATGAAGTGAGACATGAAATGTGCGTTGGGGTGAATTTGGCAGCCACTGGTCTGATGTAAGTTTTAGTTCACAAATGTCTTTATACATGAGATTAATTATGGCCCATAATGCCTGGTTCACGGTGTAGGGCACATTATTTTTCTGGGCACATTTACTTAATTTTTTGCATATTTATCTAGGCAATACACTTTTTTGCACATGCATTGAAATTTGTCCTATTTATATTTATGCACCTGTTATTAATTGGACACATTTGGCAAGGGGTTTTGTTTTGCATACATATTGAAATTATACACTTTTATGATACATGCATTTTTTTTCTCTCTCTCAGTATGCACCAGTCATTTAGTTTGTCCTAAGGGAGTTTTCTCATTGTATATTTGTGCTTTTTTTTACATTTTTTACTTCCATCTTCCATGTTATTTTGTTTTTCTTGCACATATACCTTATTTTATTGCGGATTTTGCACACATGGAATAAGGGAATTGTGCAATTATTTGACACATGATGTATTTTATATACCAGTGGTTATGTCAAATTATATGTGGTTCAGTGGCCTCTGTTATTTGATGTGATGTATTAAAAAAATTTTTTAAAAGAAAAAAATATTTTGAATAAACATTTATATTTTTTTTGGATTATACTTGGCTGTTCTTTCTGGTATTAATCATTAGTTAAGTTCTCTGTCCAACTTTATTTGTTTGTGGACATTTTTGTAATAAGACCATCATATACTGTAGCATTATGTGGAGCTCATCATATACTGTATGGAAAATTATATGTGGCCAATTATTCTGTATGGAGAAATATATGGGGCTCATTATTCTGTATGGCGCACAATGTGGTGGCCATAATACTGTATGGAGTAATATACTATCCTTTTTTTGAGCTATTGCACAATTTAAAATAGATCAGTCATGTTATGTAAGCAGTGAAGTATTTGTCATTGTACTATACCTATATTTCTGTGGCGTATCGGAGCATCATGAGTTGTGGTATGTGTTAAAGGGGCGCACTGACACTCTTTGGCCCAGGGCCCATTAAAACCTGGAGCCAACCCTACCTCCCCACAACTTTAGCCAAATAACCCCCAGTTTTCAATGCGTAACTATTATTATGAAGTAAATTAAGATTGACAAGCTTCAGTAATAAGAATTGATGTTTTTGGCATTGAAATGGGCACTGTAGGTGTGTTTACTGTCCTCCACTCACTGCCGACTTTTCTTCCCCTTTGACTTGCATTGGGTTTCGTGTTTCAGTCGGCCTCTGACTTTTCGCTATAGTCAGCCGATTTCGTTCGACCCGACTTTTGCGAAAGTCGGGTTTCATGAAACCCGACTGGACCCTAAGAAAGGCAAAGTTGCTCATCTCTAGTGTTGAGGCGATAGGCTAGTCTGAATAAATGTGTTTTCAGGGCACGCTTAAAATTGTAGGGATTGGGGACTAATCGTATTGACCTGGGAAGTCCATTCCAAAGAATTGGTGCAGCACATGTATAGTCTTGGAGACGGGAGTGGGAGGTTCTGATTATTGAGGATGCTAACCTCAGGTCATCAGCAGAACGGAGGGCACGGGTAGGGTGGTAGACTGAAACGAGGGAGGAAATGTAGGGTGGTGCTGAGCCATGGAGAGCTTTGTGGGTGAGGGTAATACGTTTGTACTGGATTCTGGAGTGGATGGGTAGCCAGTGTAAGGACTGGCACAAGGTAGAGGCATCGGTGTAATGATTGGTGAGGAATATGATCCTGGCTGCAGCGGATATAGAGATAGATAGATATAGAGACATATAGATAGATAGACAGATATAGATGGATATAGATATAAAGATAGATATGTAGATAGATATAGAGATAGATAGAC
Source organism: Dendrobates tinctorius (assembly GCF_039654945.1). Taxonomy (NCBI): domain Eukaryota; kingdom Metazoa; phylum Chordata; class Amphibia; order Anura; family Dendrobatidae; genus Dendrobates; species Dendrobates tinctorius. Next base: position 2,644,571 of record NW_027361680.1, on the reverse strand, counting down.
AGATATAGATAGATATAGGTTCAGTCCTAGGGCCCCTGCTCTTCTCCGTTTACACCTTCGGCCTCGGACAGCTCATAGAATCTCATGGCTTTCAGTATCATCTCTATGCTGATGACACAAAGATCTACATCTCTGGACCAGATATCACCTCCCTACTAAGCAGAATCCCTCAATGTCTGTCTGCTATTTCATCCTTCTTCTCCGCTAGATTTCTAAAACTTAATATGGACAAAACAGAATTAATCATCTTTCGCCCATCTCACGTGACCCCCCCCCAACAGACATATCCATTAAAGTAAACGGCTGCTCACTCTCTCCAGTCCCACAAGCTCACTGCCTCGGGGTTGTCCTTGACACTGATCTCTCCTTCAAACCACATATCCAAGCCCTTTCCGCTTCCTGCCGACTTCAACTCAAAAATATTTCACGGATCCGTACATTCCTCAACCAAGAATCTGCAAAAACCCTAGTCCATGCCCTCATCATCTCCCGCCTTGACTACTGCAACCTCCTGCTCTGTGGCCTCCCCTCTAACACTCTCGCACCCCTCCAATCTATTCTTAACTCTGCAGCCCGACTAATCCACCTGTCCCCCCGCTATTCCCCGGCCTCTCCCCTCTGTCAATCCCTGCACTGGCTCCCCATTACCCAAAGACTCCAGTTCAAAACCCTAACCATGACATACAAAGCCATCCACAACCTGAGTCCTCCATACATCCGTGACCTAGTCTCCCGGTACTTACCTGCACGAAACCTCCGATCCTCACAAGATCTCCCTCGCCTACTGTATCCTCACCCATCCCTTTGTTGATTGTGAGCCCTCGCAGGCAGGGTCCTCTCTCATCCTGTACCAGTCGTGACTTGTATTATTTAAGATTACTGTAGTTGTATGTATTATGTATACCCCTCCTCACATGTAAAGCACCATGGAATAAATGGCGCTTTAATAATAAATAATAATAATGATAATGATAGATGGATATAGAGGTAGATAGATAGATATAGATCAACAGACATAGAGATATAGAAAAAAACAAACCACAATACTCACCTATCCTCCTTGCTCCCACGCTGATTCTGGCAGCGGCTCTGCTTCAGTGTCAGGAGCTGTGCTGCCAACTGCCAGACACACAGCGGGTGCCGATTAAGTGACGTCATCGCGCACCGGCTGTGAATCAGAAGCAGAGGGGACTGATGGGAGAGAGAGCGTCATCTGACGCTCTCTTTTCCATTGCAAATGAGGGTGGCACCAGCCCTGACTTACTTCCGCATAGCGGTTGCCTGGGCTGGGGGCCTCTGGGGGAGCGGGGAGCCCCTGGGGGAGCAGGGGGCCCTGGTCCCCCGGCCCTGATAGTGGGCAATATTAGCCGGCTGCTGCGGCTAACACTGTCACCGCTAAAGTGAAATGATATTCACCCCTTTCCACACCCATGTGGGCGTGGGAAGCAGAGAATATTCATTTCTCTTTTGCAGCGGGGACAGGGGCTCCTGCCTCCTGTCATCCGCTGCTCCTCCGCTGGCATGGGGCCCCCATAGCAGCTGCGTGGTGTGCTACTATTAGCGACACGCCACTGGCTGGGGGCCCCTGTATGCTAGCAGATTCAAGGGCCCACCGGAGAATCCTCCGGTGGGCCAGTCCGACCCTGTATACTGTATACAGTTGTGGCCAAAAGTATTGACACCCCTGTAGTTTTGTCAGATAATACTCAGTTTCTTCCTGAAAATTATTGCAAACACAAATTCTTTGTTATTATTATCTTCATTTAATTTGTCTTAAATGAAAAAACACAAGAAGAATTGTCCTAAAGCCAAATTGGATATAAATCCACACCAAACATAAAAAAAGAGGGTGGACAAAAGTATTGGCACTGTTCGAAAAATCATGTGATGCTTCTCTAATTTGTGTAAATAACAGCACCTGTAACTTACCTGTGGCACCTAACAGGTGTTGGCAATAACTAAATCACACTTGCAGCCAGTTGACATGGATTAAAGTTGACTCAACCTCTGTCCTGTGTCCTTGTGTGTACCACATTGAGCATGGAGAAAAGAAAGAAGACCATAGAACTGTCTGAGGACTTGAGAAACCAAATTGTGAGGAAGCATGAGCAATCTCAAGGCTACAAGTCCATCTCCAAAGACCTGAATGTTCCTGTGCCTACCGTGCGCAGTGTCATCAAGAAGTGTAAAGCCCATGGCACTGTGGCTAACCTCCCTAGATGTGGACGGAAAAGAAAAATTGACAAGAGATTTCAACACAAGATTGTGCGGATGTTGGATAAAGAACCTCGAGTAACATCCAAACAAGTTGAAGCTGCCCTGCAGTCCGAGGGTACAACAGTGTCAACCCGTACTATCCATCGGCATCTGAATGAAAAGGAACTGTATGGTAGGAGACTCAGGAAGACCCCACTTCTTACCCCGAGACATAAAAAAGCCAGGCTGGAGTTTGCCAAAACTTACCTGAAAAAGCCTAAAACGTTTTGGAAGAATGTTCTCTGGTCAGATGAGACAAAAGTAGAGCTTTTTGGGCAAAGGCATCAACATAGAGTTTACAGGAGAAAAAAAGAGGCATTCAAAGAAAAAAACACGGTCCCTACAGTCAAACATGGCGGAGGTTCCCTGATGTTTTGGGGTTGCTTTGCTGCCTCTGGCACTGGACTGCTTGACCGTTTGCATGGCATTATGAAGTCTGAAGACTACCAACAAATGTGGCAGCATAATGTAGGGCCCAGTGTGAGAAAGCTGGGTCTCCCTCAGAGGTCATGGGTCTTCCAGCAGGACAATGACCCAAAACACACTTCAAATAGCACTAGAAAATGGGTTGAGAGAAAGCACTGGAGACTTCTAAGGTGGCCAGCAATGAGACCAGACCTGAATCCCATAGAACATCTGTGGAGAGATCTAAAAATGGCAGTTTGGAGAAGGCACCCTTCTAATATCAGGGACCTGGAGCAGTTTGCCAAAGAAGAATGGTCTAAAATTCCAGTAGAGCATTGTAAGAAACTCATTGATGGTTACCGGAAGCGGTTGGTCGCAGTTATTTTGGCTAAAGGTTGTGCAACCAAGTATTAGGCTGAGGGTGCCAATACTTTTGACTGGCCCATTTTTGGAGTTTTGTGTGAAATGATCAATGTTTTGCTTTTTGCTTCATTCTCTTTTGTGTTTTTTCATTTAAGACAAATTAAATGACTATAATAATACCAAAGAATTTGTGATTGCAATCATTTTCAGGAAGAAACTGAGTATTATCTGACAAAATTGCAGGGGTGTCAATACTTTTGGCCACAACTGTATATATTTCTTCTGATTTCATTACAGTCCCTATTTTTCTTTTTTTGCCATTTTATATTTATGTCTTTCTTTATTTTTCTCAATAAATTATTGACTATTTCATATTTTCTTCATAACCACTTCCTGTCTTAATTCTCCTCCCCCTTATGGGCTTTCATTGCTCTTTCTTCACAGCCTTTTTAAACCCTGCTGTTATTGCATTGGGCACACTTGGTACTTTACCTTGAGAAAGATGCCGGCCCGGCGCCAAAACGTGTTGGTGAATAAAACACCTTATTTATACTCGCTGTATCATATCATACGTAATCCGATCATTCAACTTCTGAACTGATCCACCCTGCATGTGTTTCACTCCATTCAATGTTAGCCAGCAGCCTGAATGGTAATCAGATCATTCAACTTCTGAACTGATCCACCCTGCATGTATTTCACTCCAATCAATGTTAGGAAGCAACCTGAATGATAATCAGATCATTCAACTTATATATTGCAATATATTCTATTGGTAACCATTTCATTCAACTCCTTTGCTATAATTCATCTGGTACATTGTTCTCAGTACTTACTGTTGTATATCCATGGGGGGATCACTGTAGATGTTATCATGGGAGAGGTGCTATAGCATAGAGATGGAATCAGGACTAGCGTCTTTGATTATCTATTCCACACCAGGATGTGTTGAGCAGCTGTTGCTAATTTATAACAAACAACTCCCACAATCCCTCTCTCTGTCCCTGTATTGGGGCCTATAAATTTAGACACATTCTAAGGGGTACACGCATGTGTGTGGTCGCGCATTCAGCAAAGCATCACATTAGTTAAGCATCAAGAAAAAGGCAGTTATTCTATGGCAGTTTGTCAGGGCAGGAGTCAGGTAACCCACACTTTGCACCACTTTTATCATGTGCTTTTGTTCTATCCTCCTGTGTTCCCTTGCCATCCACGTTCACCACCCCATCCCCTCTCCATCATGACTCATACACATCAGCCGCTCTATACTTCCCTCTCCCATGTACAGCTCCCATGCACTTCTCCCCTTCCTGAAAAATCTCAGCCCATCTTGCCCATACACATCGCACAAAAAAACTTCTTACTATCCCAATAACTACTTGCTCTTTATCTTCCTACTCCTACTGATTTCGGGGGACATCTCAACCAACCATGGTCCACCATCCCCCAACCTCAACCTCTACCTTACCTCATATCGAAACCATAATAATCTTATTAATATTTCTTGCACTCCCTCATCTCCTTCATTTAATTGTGCCCTCCGGAATCCACGATGTTACGTGTTACAGAACCACTCAGCACCCAGACCAGAATATGTTGTGCAGTTATATGTTTGCATAATAGGTTCCATGTGAGATGCATGTCCCTAATGCATCAGTTCACAGGCTGCACCCTGGGCAGAGAGGGCACGATATTCTCCTTTTGTACGCCCTCCCCCCACCTTTGTAATTTCCACAGTAAACATCGGCAGGCTCCGGCCACCTGTGGCTTTTGTAATGCATGTCTGGCCTGCCGCTTTTCTATTGGCCGGCCCTCTGTATCTGTGTGATATATTCTGTGTCCTGTGAGTAAAGTGTTGTCAGACTGGAAATACATGGAGAAGCAGTGATCTTTTATGTGCGCCCATGTAACGAAGGAATTCTAGCAGAATTCATTCATTCAGACTCCAGCCAACGCAGGGCGGACCTCCGAAAACACGGGGTGGTACTGAAAGAGGTACCCCAGCTTGGTAGACCCCGTTACACACGGTCTGTATGTAACAAACTTCCTTTCCTGCACAATTATTTTCTGAACAACTCTCTGAATCTGTTGGCCCTCACTGAAACCTGGATTCAGGATTCTGACACCGTCTCCTCCGCTGCCATTTCCCAAGGTGGTGTACAATTCTCCCATTCCCCGAGATCAACAAAAAAACTTGGTGGTGGAGTCAGCATACTCCTGTCCCCTCAATGAACTTTCCAAGTCCTCTCCCCAGTTCCATCGCTCTCATTCCCTTTTTTTGAGGTCCACACCATCAGGCTCTTCCGTCCCCTCTCCCTCAGAGTAGCAGTCATATACAGGCCCCCAGGCACACCCACCCACATCCTTGACCACTGCTCAGCCTAGCTGCCGCACTTCATGTCCTCAGAACTACCAACCCTTATCCTGGTAGACTTCAACATCCTCATTAACAGCCCCACTTCCACACCTGCATCCCAGCTTCTACACTAACCATTTCTTTTGGCCTCTCACAGCTTTCAACGTCTGAGACACACAAGGACGGTAACACCCTTGAGCTGGTATTTGTCCGGCTCTGTTCAATCTCCTACCAAAATAACTCACCACTTCCCCTCTCTGACCACAACATTCTCTCCTTCATGCTCACAAATCCTTGCCCTCCCCAGCAGACTCCTACCTACCACACATTCAGAAATCTACAAGCCATTAACCCTCAGACACTTTCAGACTCCGTACACTCATCACTGTTCCCAATCTCCTCTTTTCCCTGTCCTGATCTGGCTGTTCATCACTACAATGACACTCTTAGAAGCACGCTTGACCATGTAGCGCCCCTCACTCTCAGAACCTCCAAAAACACAGTAAAACAGCCCTGGCTCACATCGCAAACTCAACTTCTCCAGTGATGCTCTAGGAGTAGAGTTGAGCGATACCGTCCGATACTTCAAAGTATCGGATCGGAATGGATCGGCCGATCTTAAAAAAAAGTATCGTATCGCCGATTCCGATACCGGAAGTCCCATTCAAGTCTATGGGACTTCCGGTATCGGAATAAGAAAAATCCTGTTTTTCCCTTGTACAGCCTCTCTGGGGTCTGTACGGGCCTTTCGGGGGGCTGTGCCGGCCTGCCAGGGGGTCTGTGCAGGCTCCGGTGGTCTGTGCCGGCCTGCCGGGGGGCTGTGCCGGCCTGCCAGGGGGGCTGTGCAGGCTCCGGTGGGCTGTGCCGGCCTGCCGGGGGGCTGTGCCGGCCTGCCGGGGGGCTGTGCAGGCTCCGGGGGGCTGTGCCGGCCTGCCGGGGGGCTGTGCAGGCTTCGGGGGTCTGTGCAGGCATCGTCCGATGGGACTACAAGTCCCATCGGGCGATGCCTGCTACCATGACAGTGATTGACACATTAGCCAATGATGGGACAGTAGTAGTCCCATCATCCGGCTAATGTGTTGAATGTAAAAAAAAAAAAAAAAATTACATGCTACATACATGCAACATGCATACTACATACATGCTACATTCATACTACATACTACATACATGCTACATTCATACTACATATATACTACATGCAACATACATACTACATACATACTACATGCAACATACATACTACATATATACTACATGCATGCAACATGCATACTACATATATACTACATGCTACATACATACTACATATATGCTACATACATACTACATATATACTACATGCATGCTACATACATACTACATACATACTACATATTTGCTACATACATACTACATGCTACATACATACTACATATATACTACATGCATGCTACATACATACTACATGCTACATACATACTACATATATACTACATACATACCACATACATACTACATACATACTACATACATACTACATGCTACATACATACTACATATATACTACATGCATGCTACATACATACTACATGCTACATACATACTACATATATACTACATGCATGCTACATACATACTACATGCTACATACATACTACATATATACTAGATACATACTACATACATACTACATGCATGCTACATACATACTACATGCTACATACATACCACATATATACTACATACATACTACATACAATACATTCATACAATACATACATAGACATACAGTACATATAACATAGAGTAACATTCCCACGCAGCAATGGCATAAAGTGAGACTAGGGACTTTTTTTTTTTTTTAAGTGGTGGAGGAATACAGTGCGGAAGGATACCTACCTTCCGTCATTGGATTCCTGCAGCCCGTAGAGAACGGCAGCAACAGCTGATGCTGCAGTTCTCTACCCAAGATCGTCGTGGGACACACTCGTGGACTGCTTCGGATCGTGGGTGAGTATTTTTGTGGTTTGTTATGTTAATATTTATTCCGTAAAAGACAATGGCTTCGGGGAACAATGTGACAAGTATTGGTAAGTATGTTACTCTATGTTATATGTACTGTATGTCTATGTATGTATTGTATGAATGTATTGTATGTAGTATGTATGTAGTATATATGTGGTATGTATGTAGCATGTAGTATGTATGTAGCATGCATGTAGTATGTATGTAGTATATATGTAGTATGTATGTAGCATGTAGTATGTATGTAGCATGCATGTAGTATATATGTAGTATGTATGTAGCATGTAGTATGTATGTAGCATGCATGTAGTATGTATGTAGTATGTATGTAGTATATATGTAGTATGTATGTAGCATGTAGTATGTATGTAGCATGCATGTAGTATATATGTAGTATGTATGTAGCATGTAGTATGTATGTAGCATGCATGTAGTATGTATGTAGTATGTATGTAGTATATATGTAGTATGTATGTAGCATGTAGTATGTATGTAGCATGCATGTAGTATATATGTAGTATGTATGTAGCATGTAGTATGTATGTAGCATGCATGTAGTATGTATGTAGTATGTATGTAGCATGTAGTATGTATGTAGCATGCATGTAGTATGTATGTAGTTTTTTTTTTTTTTTTTTTTTTTTTTTTTTTAACATTTAACACATTAGCCGGATGATGGGACTACTACTGTCCCATCATTGGCTAATGTGTCAATCACTGTCATGGTAGCAGGCATCGCCAGATGGGACTTGTAGTCCCATCGGACGATGCTTGCACAGACCCCCGGACATCAGCACAGCCCCCCGGCAGGCCGGCACAGCCCCCCGGCAGGCCGGTACAGACCCCCACAGGGTGCACAGACCACCGGCAGGCCGGCACAGCCCCCCGGCAGGCCGGTACAGACCCCCACAGGGTGCACAGACCACCGGCAGGCCGGCCCAGCCCCCCGGCAGGCCGGTACAGACCCCGGGCAGTCCACACAGCCCCCCGGCAGGCCGGCACAGCCCCCCGGCAGGCCGGCAGAGACCCCCGGAAGGCCCGAAATGACGGTGCATCATGATGCGCACACACCGCGCATCATGATGACGTCAGGCTGTCAATCAACTTTGAACTTCCGATTCCGATGCCGACTTCCGATATTGAAAAAATATCGGAAGTCGGTATCGGAATTCCGATACAGCAAGTATCGGCCGATACCCGATACTTGCGGTATCGGAATGCTCAACACTATCTAGGAGTGCTGAATGCCTATGGAGAAAAACCCGCACACCAGAAGACGTCATCCACTTCAAATTTATGTTAAGAACCTAGAACTCTGTCCTTCACTAGCCAACAGCCCCAAGAAACTTTTTGACTTTCACTCCCTCCTCAGGTTAAAAGCACAAGCCCCTATCACAGTCATTTGTGCTGATGACGTGGCCTCCCATTTTATAGAAAAAATAGCTAATATCCGTCAGTAAATCCACGCCCAACCACCAAGTACTGTGACTCCCATCCCTCCCTGCATTTCCCCTGGCTCATTTTCCTCATTTGATCCCATCACAGAAGAAGAAGTCTCCAAACTCCTCTCTTCTTCTCATCTGACTACATGCATTACTGACCTCATTCCCTCACATCTCCTCCAGTCTCTCTCTCCAGTCAACACAACTCACCTAATTACATTCTTTAATCTCTCCCTCTCCTCGGGCATTTTCCCATCCTTCTTCAAACACTCTATCGTTACTTCATTACTAAAGAAACCTGCTCTCGATCCATCCTGCACAAACTACAGACCAGTCTCTAGTCTTCCCTTCATCTCTAAACTTTTGGAGTGCCTAGTCTACTCCCGCCTTACCCGTTACCTCTCCACTCACTCACTCCTAGACCCTTCACAGTCCAGCTTCTGCCCCCTACATTTGACTGAAACTGCACTCATGAAAGTTACCAATGACCTTCTGACAGCAAAATGTAATGGTGACCACTCTCTGCTTCTTCTTCTCAACCTTTCTGCAGATTTCAACACTCTTGACCACCGTTTCCTGCTCTCTAGGCTCCAGTCACTAGGCATTAAGGATACTGCTCTCTCCTGGTTCCTGGTTCTCTCCCTATCTTTCTTATCCCGCCTTCAGTGTTTTTTTCTCCGGCTCCTTGTCATCTCCTCTTCCTCTTGCTGTTGGGATACCTCAGAGCTCAGTCCTTGGCCCCCTTCTCTTCTCTTTCTTCATGGCCCCAATTGGACAGACCATCAGCAGATTTGGCTTTCAGTACAATCTTTATGCTGATGACTCACAACTATACACGTCATCCCCCAACCTTACCCCCACTGTACTACAGAGCGCCAATGACTGTCTGTCCGCTGTCTCCAACATCATCTCCGCGCTCTATCTGAAACACAACCTCTCAAAAACTGAAACTCTTCTGCTCCCGTTGTCTTCCAACCTCGCTAAATCTGACATTTCCCTATCTGTGGGTGATTAAAATATCTCAAGGAAAAGTGCAATGTTAAATATACTTAATTAAAAAACAATTGCACACATGGAAAATATAAAGACAACTCTTATTGTAAAATCAAAACAACGAAAAAGACCGAGAAGATGTCCAATAATCATAAATTTATTTATTGAATAATTATCATACAAGAAAATATAAATAAAATTAAAAGTGGGGAAAGGCCAATGCCATGGAATAGGCACTATCGGGGACAAAAATATTCAATGATATGTCTGAATACACCAAGGGGTACAAAAATAATAATAATAAGGTGACCGTGCTTAAGCACTATATGAATATATAACCAAATATATAGAACATATTAAACTCAGACAGTATTCCATAAAGTGCAAATGCATATAAATCAGTGCAGCAATAACAAATAAAGTGTGGTGCAATAGGAGAGCTACATCAGAGCTATGCTCCAACACAGTGAGTGTATAAAAATACCAGAGGCAAAATTAAAATGTCAAAATTAACGCTCAGTGCTGTACCTCTTGTGCTGCTGAAGTCCCTGGGATGTGCCAGCCCTGACGCGCGTTTCGGCGTACCTTCGTCAAGGGGACTATCCGTGGGTGGCACCATATTAACACCCCGGCAGCAGGCGCACTGTCTGGGTGTTATGTTTGACACCAATTTCTCCTTCACATCCCATATACAATCTCTTGCCCATTCTTGCCGCTTACACCTAAAGAACATCTCTAGAATCTGCCCTTTTAACACCATGGAAACAACAAAACCACTGTCGCATCGATCCACTCCCGCCTGGACTACTGCGACGCTCTATTAATTGGCCTCCCCGTTACTCGACTTTCCCCTCTCCAGTCCATACTTAATGCTGCAGCCAGGGTCATCCATCTGGCTAATCAGTGCTCGGATGTGTCCACTCTTCACCAGTCCTTACATTGGCTGCCCATTCATTATAGAATCCAATTCAAAGTACTTGTTCTCACCCACCAACCTCTCCACAGTGCAGCACCCCCCTACATCTCCTCCCTCATTTCTGCCTATTGGCCTTACTGACCGCTGCGCTCTGCAAACGACTTTTGACTAACCTCTGCACTAATCCGTACCTCCCACTTACGGCCCCAAGACGTCTCCCCTGCTGCGCCAATCCTCTGGAATGCTCTACCCCAAGAAATTAGGACAATCCACAATTTGCATACTTTTAGGCGCTCCCTCAAAACGCATCTGTTCAGAGCGGCCTATCAAATTCACTAATCAAAGTCATTTTATGTGTAAGTGTGCAAGTGTAGCCCATTCACTGTCTCCATCCATCCCTCACTCCCTCAAGATGGCTGGACCATCATTGTAAATACACCATTGCAAATACACACCTGTACTTTATATCTCCCCCACCTCATTGTAGATTGTAAACTCTCACGAGCAGGGCCATCTTATTTTGCTTTAATTATTGTATTGTTAATGTTATTACTTATGACTTGTGTTTTGGCATGGTTAAACTGCAAAACTCTGCTGAATATGTTGGCACTATATAAATAAAGATTATTATTATCCTTTCTATGAGCGCAGCATGCACATTGTGATAATCTCCTTTTTTCCAAACGGTTTGCCCTATCTGCCAGAATGTATTAGAATAACTTTTCCTTTTGTGGTATGGAATAGCGTAGTAGACTATACAATTCTATTGCATACTAAGATATGCATTAAAAATATAAGGAGCAATAAATCATTTGTGTTGTTGTTGGCATATCCCATTGTATGTCTTATTCAGTGGAATACTATATGTTGTAAACTTCCTTTGGAGGTATACCATTCAACTAACTAAATAACATATTGCATTGCAAAACAAGACCATGCAAAAAAGATTTCATGGGTGGGCCTCGAACTTTTCAGGAGCCCCTTGTGCATTGGAAGAGTGTCCCTTCCTATCTTGTCAAACAGAGGTTCAAGTATTTATATGAAAAGAACTTTAAATGTACATGCAGCATAGATATTGCCAATGGTAATGTGGAAAATACATTCAGGAAACTCTGTTATCTAGGGTTTTTTTAACTACGGTACACACCCTATTTCTCAAACCAATTGTGAATTTCAGTAATTACAAAGGAAATCAACAAAATATAATCACCCTAAATATCCTTCCAACTAAATCTCATGAACTCTTATCAACGGAAGCAAGATGAAAATGAAAACTATAGCAAAAATGTATTAAAATTAATCTTACACATTCATTGGTTTCTTTGATGGCATTATTACTACTATGTGGTTTAATTTTCTTATCTTACTTTTCTATCTGCCACAATTTCACTCTAAATTTGAGAAGTAAATGTCTCACAGCAAGATTTTTATGGGTGAGGCTTTGTAGCAAAAATGTGAAAATATGAAAAATAATGATTGGGATAAGATAGTAAATGAAATGTCACGGTTTGCTTCTAACAAGTGATATTTTAGCATATTCTCTATGCTGCTCTATGCATGCTTAGTGAAGTTAGTGACGTGAAAATGAAATCAAAGAAATGAGCAGGATTATAAGTTGGTATAAGGCCTCTTTCACACATCAGGTTTTCGCCGTCAGGCGCGATCCGGCGCTTTTGACAGAAACCGGATCCGTCGAAATGCAATGCCGGATCCGGTTTCCCCCCCATTGACTTGCATTTGCGCCGGATCGCGCCGGATGGCCATGCGTTTCATCAGGTTTTCGCCGGATCCGGCAATGTGTCGCGATCCGGCGTCTGGAAAAAACGTCTACTGTAACGTTTTTTGTCTCCGGCGAAAAAGCCGGACACGCCGGATCCAGCGCGTCCGGCTTTTTCACACAATGAAAGCCTATGAGCGCCGCAATGCGCCGGATCCGGCGAAAGCCGGATCCGGTGGCCGGATCCGTTTTTTTTGGTCTGAGCATGCTCAGTAGCTCTGCCCACAAGACATATATAAAAGCAAGACAGTGGGACCCACAGCCACACCCAACATGCCACCCAAGCCAAGAAACAGGAGAAGGCAGCAGACATCTGCAGCACCATCAGCACCACCACCACCCCAAATGGAGCAGCAAATGGAACATGCTGAGGAGGGGAGTCCAGAAGCAGATGAGAGACGGTAATTATCAAATCCCCCTTTCCTCCAAACTAGGGCCTTGGAATATCAAGATATTCATTGGCCCTTTGTTTCTCTTTATTCAACAGCCGCCAAAGAGATGCAGCAGCAGCAGCAGAAATGGCATCACTGGCAGCAGCAACAGCAGCAGCAATACCCACAGCCATGGAGTCTGGCCATCAACAGGACAGCACATCTTCTTCTGGGAGCCCTCCCTCGCATCGTCAGCGTTTGACGGTAAGTTTTTATTTCCAAAATCCATCATCTCTGTAATATATGTCTATTCATTGACTTTTATTTCAAAACAGGAATCACAAGATGAAGAGGAGCTCCCAGAAGAAGAAGGAAGGGGTGGACAGACACCTGGAGTGGGCTCACAATTGGTAAGTTTTTTGCATCAAACGCAGAAACACAACATCACACTACACACAACACATAGAAAACAATGTTCTGCAGACCACACACAGCAAACAAATGCCTACATCCAAAGACATAACATTTTTTGTTTTCTTCTCTAGTATTCCCAATCTGGTGCTCGGCCAAGAGGTCCTCGCAGTGCCTCCCAGGGTCGTCGGCGACAGCAACGCGGCGGTCACCAGCGTGTAAGTATAAATATTTTTGCTTTGTTTTTTTGCACTTTTTATTTCATTTCTTTTGTGGAGGCTAATTATGTTATTTTTGTCTTTTTCTTTAACAGCCTTCACAGCGTGCTCCCGACTCTGACGGTGAGGATGGAGGGATTGATGTGGACCGCCTCATCGATCTCGTCAGAGAAAGGGAGCCGCTCTGGAATATGGCTGACCGCCGCCACGCTGACCTGATCGTTACCCGACGACTCTGGGAGGAAATCTGTTCTCTCCTTGTGGGCCGCTGGGAGGACCTCGAAGCTCGGGCCCAGATTAAAGAGCGTAAGTATATACAGTACCGGTTGCTTGATGTAAACCAGTGTTTCCCGAACTCCAGTCCTCGTGGTCCCCACGGATCATGTGTTCAGGATTTCTATTTACTATGGAAATCCTGAAAACATGACCCCTGGGGACCATGAGGACTGGAGTTTGTGAAACACTGATGTTGTATACTAACCACTCCTTTCTCGTTTCAGGGAACAGAATTGTGAATCGGTGGCGGTCTGTGTGGGATCGTTTCAAGAAGGAGTTCAATAAAGAGATGCGGGCCCCGAGTGGATCTGGAGGACGCAGGAGCAAGTACAAGTACGCACAAGCCCTGTCGTTCCTCCGGGAAACAATGCTCACCAGAAGGTAAATATTACACACCACATGTGAAAAAAATGTTAGATGTAACTTTTTTTTTTCAGCCAGGGCCATACCATGTCAGTATTTTAATTGTTTTTTTTTCTCTTTATTACACAGCACGGTGAGCAGCACTCGGGAGCCTGCACGATTGGACCCTTCTGAGGCGATCCCTGAGGAGACCGGCACCGAGGGACACTTCGACCGCCCCGGTACATCTGCACCTTCCCAGCCTTCCCACACATTTGACCCATCTGTCCCATCCACCAGCACAGGAGCATCGTGGCCGCCTACATTACATGAAGCTGCTGGTGAGGAGATCGCTTTCCCTTTACCCCACCCTTCTGCCCCTGCCACCTCTAGTACACCTGCGGGTACTGGGTGGCAGCGGCAGAGGGGTCAGGAAAAGAGTTATGCGCAAGAGTTCTTGCATCTGAATGCATCTTTCCAGAACTGTCTCAAAGTCTTGTCAGAGCAAATCTCCGCAGGCTTTCAGCAGATCAACTCCAGCATTCTGGAGGTGAAGACACTTCTGCAAACCATGCATTCAGAAGCAAGATCTTCGCCAAACCACACCTTTTTCAGGTCTGTTGTGGAGCGCATGGAAACGCTATCTCCTACCCAGCAGATGCATGTAATGCATTCGTGCCACGGTGCTCTACAGCAGGTTACCTCCCAACCTCCACCTCCCACCACTGTAGTTCCTCCACCTGCACCCCCTCCAGCCACTTTCCATCCTCCCCCTCCTATTACATCTGCACCCCCTCCAGCCACTTTCCATCCTCCCCCTCCTATTACATACCAGCAATCTCACCAGTACCAGCAACCTCCCCAGTACCAGACATCTCCCCACTTCCAGCAACCTGCCCCGTACCAAACTCCTTCCCCGTACCAAACTCCTTCCCCGTACCAAACTCCTTCCCCATACAACTTTCCATCAACATCATCTGCTCCTACAGTCCCTGCCCAACCCTCCACTCCACCGCCCACCACCTCTTCTGCCTCCCACATGTCCACCCATTCTGTAGCTTTTTCCACACCTTCACCTCTAACTGTTCCTTCCCCACCACGATCCCAGTCCTCTCTCCACACACCCAGTGTCGAAGTGTCCCACAGCCCCTCCAGCAGTATTTCCACCCCACACTACACAGATTTGTAATGTGTGTTTTTTGTAATAAAAATGCCCATTGGGTTTAAAACCTTTATTAAAAAAGTTTTTTGCACTTTAAAAACATTTTACAAAAAAAAAAAAAAATTTAAATAAAAGTTAAATTATCGTTTCACATTGGTTGTCTATCATTTCTTTCTGCGGCGAACTATGTTTTAAAAAAAGGTTAAATACAGGGTATTTCAAAGGTAAAAAGGTATTCAAAACCAGGTATATAACTGTGGGTAAATTTTAGCTTTTTGCCACAGCTGTGTTCCTGGTTGTGTTTGAAGCAAAGTATTTCACCTAAAAAGTTGTGTTTATTGTTGGTGATTTCCTACCAATGTACACAACTTTTGTTAAAAGGTGAAATACTTTGCATAAAACACAACCAGGTACACACCTGTGGCCTAAAGGTAAAAATAGTAAGACCATGACAAGATAGCCAACTTTGGTTGGCAAAGGTATATACTGTTGGTCCAGAAGGTACACAAGTTTGGTTAGGGCACAAATCTTTCACACTCTGTCATCCTGCCAGTGTACTCTGCCTTGAGGTGACATAAAGTATAGTGCAAAATTGTCCCTCATTACTGAAACCGTCACAGAACTTCTAGTGGTTATATTTCCAATGACAACATCCATCTTCGCCAGTAACTTGCTCTTCTCTCCAACCTGCACTTTCTTCTCTACAACCTGTCAAAGAAGGGCTGTAGGAACATGCTATATCTAGTTTTCCAGTAGCCAATCCCGTTCGGAAGGCCACAAGGGTAAATTTTAAAAACCGGATCCGGCGTAATCCGTCGAAAAACGGATATAAAAACGGATATAAAAACGGATGAACCGGATGAAACGGATCCGGTTTTGTCTGTCAAGAACAAGACGGATCCGGCAGAAAACCGGATCCGGCACTTCAGGTTTTACAAAACATTTGCCGGATCCGGCATTCCGGCACGACGCCGGATCGCGCCTGACGCCGAAAACCTGATGTGTGAAAGTAGCCTAAGTGTAATATAGTTATACATTCTCTCTGTGGCCATTTAGGAGACAAAACTTAAGAATAAAAACAAAAAAAATTAAAAAAAGCAAATACCCTGTAGTAAGTAAATACATAAATAGCAATGGTAAATGTAAATAACAAAGAGTACTTAGTTAACATTATTTTGATCAAAACCGCATAATAGTTATCCCAACGTGACAAGCTATACCCAATCGGGATGTTCCCTAACCCTTGCAACTCACCTCTTTGTGTTATTTGCTCATTTTGTAGCTACCTCACTATTATTTGCTCATTTCGTTTATATCTTAGGATTTGTAAGTTAGTGAAATACACTAATACATCTTGGCTGCTATCAGTAAGAATATTAAAGGATGTCTGAGGACTGTTCTGCCACACTAACTGTATTTGGAAAATGTTTAGAATTGAGAGTCCTCAGTGGTTCATACCATGGAATGGCTAGCTGAAAAGGTGGTAACAAGTTGCAAGCTTTCAAGACTACTCAGGTCTCTTCATCAGGCATAGACCCATTTTAATCACACTACCATTTAAAAGTTTAGGGTCACTTACAAATTTCCTTATTTTTGAAAGAAAAGCACAGTTTTTTCCAATGAAGCTAACATTAAATGATTCAGAAATACACTCTATACATTGTTAATGTGGTAAATGACTATTCTAGCTGCAAACTTCTGGTTTGTAATGCAATATCTTCATAGGTATATAAAGGCTCATTTCCAACAACCATAACTCCAGTGTTCTTATGGTACTTTGTGTTTGCTAACTGTGTGAGAAGGCTAATGGATGGTTAGAATACCTTGAAAACCCTTGTGCAAGTATGTTAGCACAGCTGAAAACAGTTTGGCTGATTAGAAAAGCTATAAACCTGACCTTCCTTTGAGCTAGTTGAGAATCTGGAGCATTACATTTGTTGGTTCCATTAAACTCTCAAAATGGCCAGAAAAAATGAACTTTCATGTGAAACTCGACAGTCTGTTCTTGTTCTTAGAAATGAAGGCTATTCCATGCGAGAAATTGCCAAGAAACTGAAGATTTTCTACAATGGTGTGTACCACTCTCTTCAAAGGAGAGCACAAACAGGCTCTAACCAGAGTAGAAAGAAGTAGGAGGCCCTGCTGCACAACTGAACAACAAGACAAGTACATTAGAGTCTGCAGTTTGAGAAATCGATGCCTCACAGGTCCTCAACTGGCAGCTTCATTAAATAGTATACGCAAAACGCCAGTGTCAACATCTACATTGAAGAAGCGACTCCGGGATGCTGGCCTTCAAGGCAGAGTGGCAAAGAAGAAGTCATTTCTGAGACTGGCTAATAAAAGGAAAAGATTAATATGGGCAAAAGACATTGGAGAGAAGAAAATTGGAAAAAAAGTATTATGATCAGACGAATCCAAGTTTGAGGTGTTTGGATCACACAGAAGAGCATTTGTGAGATGCAGAACAACTGAAAAGATGCTGGAAGAGTGCCTGACGCCATCTGTCAAGCGTGGTGGAGGTAATGTGATGGGCTGGGGTTGCTTTGGTGCTGGTAAAGTGGGATATTTGTACAAGGTAAAAGGGATTTTGAATAAGGAAGGCTATAACTCTATTTTGCAACGCCATGTCATACCCTGTGGAAAGCGCTTGATTGGAGCCAATTTCAGCCTACAACAGGACAATGACCCAAAGCACACCTCCAAATTATGCAAGAACTATTTAGGGAAGAAGCAGGCAGCTGGTATTCTATCTTTAATGGAGTGACCAGAGCAGTCACCAGATCTCAACCACTTTGAGCTGTTGTGGGAGCAACTTGACAGTATGGTGCGCAAAAAGTGCCCATAAAGCTAAACCAACTTGTGGGAGGGGCTTCTGGAAGCATGGGGTGAAATTTCTCCAGATTACCTCTGCAAATTAACTGCTAGAATGCCAAAGGTCTGCATTGCTGACATATACATATACAGCTCTGGCAAACATTTAAAGACCACTGCAAAATTTTCAGCTTGTCTGATTTTTCTCTATATAGGTATATTTTTGAATAAAATGTAAATTGCTCTTTTATTCTATTAACTACTGACAACATGCCTCTGAGTTTCCAAGCACTAAATTTTGTATTTATTTTCCAAAAATGAGAAATGGTCAAAATAACAAAAAAATGCAGTGCTTGCAGACCTCAAATAATGCTAAGAAAACAAGTTCATAATTATTTAGAAACAACAATACTAATGTTTTAACTCAGGAAGAGTTCAGAAATTAACATTTTGTGGCATAACCATGATTTTTAATCACAGCTTTCATGCATTTTGGCATGCTTTCCATCAGTCTTTCACACTGCTTTTGGGTGACCTAATGCCAGGTACAAAAATGTAAGCAGTTCTTCTTTGCTTGATGGCTTGTGACTATCCATCTTCCTCTTGATTACATTCCAGAGGTTTTCAATGGGGTTCTGGTCTGGAGATTGGGCTGGCCATGACAGGGATTTGATGTGATGGTCCTTCATCCACACGTTAATTTACCTAGCTGTGTGGCATGGCGCATTGTCCTGCTGGGAAAACCAGTTCTCAGAGTTGGGGAACATTGCCTGAGCAGAAGGAATCAACTGTTTTTCCTGGATAACCTTGTTTGCGGCTTGATTCATACATCCTTCGCAAAGATTAAAAAAGGTCTTGACAGAACATACAGTGCTGTGCAAATTAATTGGGACAAAGCACTTTAAGTAAAATCGTAATTGGTCACCAGTCAGTGATTCAAACCAGTTTTAATTGCTTTGAACAGGTGTGAGTGCCTGTTCAAAGCAGTTAAAACTGGTTTGAATCACTGACTGGTGACCAACTTACGATTTTACTTAAACTGCTTTGTCCCAATTAATTTGCACAGCACTGTATATCCACCAATGATTGCATGCAAGAATCATCAGAGTTATTATCATGGGGAAGACCTCATATATATTTTCATGTCCAATAAATAGAAGACCAACCAAAAGCCAGTAACGTTTCCCAAAAATGTCATTCTATTGATAGATTACAAACATTCAGACATAGTATAGCTTCCAATTTTTCAGGTACACATAAAAGTTAGATCCTTATAGATGACACCACAACTAATGTGCCATATAAACAATCCCCTGTTTGACAAAAAACACACCAAATGACACTCCAAGCTACACTGCAACTCAGCACGTTTCCCCTCTTCCAAGGATCTTCAGGAGTAAGGATGAGAACCAAAGAGTACTTAGCTCATTACTGTTCATATTCAGATGCGGCTCAATGGCCAGGTATTCATCAGTATTTAGGGTCAGTCCCCTCGACTGGTATGAAGCTACATTTTCACAATAACAAACACATACTTTTGTTTAGATTTGGAGCATCTTGGACAATTTGGTGCAAACAATAACAGGCAGGGTCATTCTTTTTTTTTTGTGGGAGAGGTAGGAAGTGGGAAAAGGTTGTATACGATTGACCCCCAGTTATTGTGGGCTATTAAGTCCAATAAATCAGATATAAATATATCTGTACAGAATTATCACTGCACCTTACTGCATCTTTTTCAAAGGCATACTTTAGGACTCTGTCTAGTCTGATCTTCAGGTAATAAGTAAGGCCAGATTCTGCTTTCGAAATGGTTTTTGCTCCTAAATGCTTTAACAATTGGAATATTTAAACGCAAAACTATAGCCACACCAAGAGGAATATGTTGCTCTAAAACTAATACATCTATTATGATGTATAATCTCATTCTCATTTACTTACCTACCCAACTTACTCCCTGGCTGAATTTCTGCTGCAGCTCCCAGTGATTCTATACAGGCTGCAGCCATGGCTTCATGACTTCAGTGCACATGACCGCTGCAGCCAACCAATCATTGGGCTTAACGGCTCATGTTCTACTTGGGCAAAACCGCTGAGCCTAGTGATTGGGTGCAGTGGTCACATTTACTGTTCTTGTGATGTCACCATTGCAGCCTGTAAAGAACAGCGAGCAGCCGTAGCAAAAAAGTAGCACAATGTCTTTCTATGTGAAAAGGTTGACTTACCATTGTGGTCTTAATGTTGTAGTCCTGTGTCTTTGGCTGCGAAACAAGTCTATCTGCAGAAGTATCTAGTGAGTATGTTTTCTGTGCAATGTTGCAACTGATCAGATTGAATTTCCTGCAGTAGCACAGTTGTGTAACACTCCAGATGTCATTTGTCAGATGTTGCATTAGGGTATGAGAAATGTGTTGATGACAAAACTTTAACACTTTGCTTTCAACAAACCATGCTGAATATTTAAGCTAGAGAAAATATTTCAGCATGTAATTCTGCATTACTTGTAGAGCCATAAACCACTTGACAAGCACTATGAATAATGATAAAACCTCACTACAGTGAAATTATTTTTTTCCACCAGTATGTTACTGAATAACACAGTTTAAGGCCAGGTTCTGACAGCCGTAGTAAAACTCTGTCCAATCATGTCCTCAAACTGCTGACATGACTGCCTCCATGTTCAGGTCTGCGTGCAACTCTGCCATGCTGACGAGTGCAGGATCTGCCTGCTACTTACATGCACTAGACTGATCCGTAAACAGGAGCAGAATAATGCATCTTCGCATACTATGGTCTATGGGGAAATTAGACTGCACTGGCATGCGGGCTATAACGGGTGTGCGCACTTTCTGTGGCTGTGCACGCTGACAGTACACATCCGTATAAATCCCTCTGGTTAGCGTTCCTATAATACCTGAGTGACCTTTAGAGTAGTACAACATACAGCAGATATTTCATAACTTGCAGACTTAGCTTTGGATTTTGTATTCATGGTGAAATTTACCTTTATAACACTGAGAGAGGATGTAATCTGAAGTGGAATTTAGCAGCAAAATTTGACATGCAGCAGATCCCAAAATGCACACGGCAGGTCAATTTCCATGTAGGAAATTCAGCTGCAAGCGAGTGAGTTTGTAAAAAACTTCTCTAAATTCCTGCTATTGTATTTGCTGCAGAAATTACCTTTACAAATTGGCAGATAAAATCCACAGATTGGCCACGCCTTATGGATCCCTTTCTTTTAGGCTAAGTTCACATGAGCTTAAACAGCAGAAAAAAAAGGCAGCACCGCTTACCTGCCCAGATCTTAGAACAAATGCACTACAGGGTGCAGCCAGCCCATATAACATAATGTTAGCAGCACAGTTGCAAAATACTGGATCAACAGCCACTCTCCACCTACCCATTCCTGGAGGGGTTGACTGCCAGCATGCAATTGCACAATGAAGGCCCGCATCGGGCGCTGTTCACATAAGGGTACTGCATAGTGTCTGGTTCACAGCCCATTAGTCACGCCCCCACTTTTCAATTGGGCGGGCTGGCCAGCACACTCTCAATGCATCCCAGTATGAACACCCCTCATGCGAGACCAGACGTGTTCGGGCTTGGCTGAACCCTGAAAAAATAGTGCAAAAAATACATAGTGGGGCATTGGTCTATATTTTGGTTCACATGAGCATTTACAAATTTTTATGCCGAAAAAAAATCAGATGTTCTTCATTTACATTGTCATCCATATATGAACATCAGCAGTTTTCTTTTCAAACATTTTTATTGAATTTTAGTAATAATATAGGATTGAAAGGGAGGGGAGAGGAAGGGAATTAACTCTAAGGGAAAGGGATGGGAAAGGAAAGAGAAGGGAATAAAAACTAGAGAACTCAAGTCCATGTTAAAATACCTTACAAATACACAGCTAATCAATTAAATAGAATAACAAGACATCATGCAATGTTCCTGCAGATGAAGGCTAGCTGGTAAATTCAAACCAATATAAAATAATAGCTAAGTATTACAAAATTTAGCATTCCACATTTCACAGTAAATCTAGTCATACCATCAGCATACAGTTTCCTACGTGGAAGAACTGCAATTTTTCCATGAAAATTGGATGTATTACAAAGGATCAGGGCCGCCATCAGTGCATTACTGCCCGTACTGCTGTATGGGGCCCGGGGAGTAGCGGTACAGATGGGGGCCTCTTCAGCTTCTGCTTACTGGGCCCCATTGTGCACCAAAGTGCTGTGTGCTGCAGCACACACATCGGTGCTGGAACAGCTCTAGTTCCCTCTGCCTTCCCTGCAAATGATACAGGGGGGCTGCAAATTATGAAGGGGGGCTGTAAATGATGAAGGGTTCTGCAAATGATGAAGGGGGACTGAAAATGATGGAAGGGGATACAAATGATGGAGGGGGCTGCAAATAAAGCAGGGGGCTGCAAATAAAAGAGGGGGCCGCAAATGATGGAGGGGGCTGCAAATTATGACATGAAGGAGGGAGGCTGCAAATTATGAAGTGAGGGAGTGGGACTGTACACGATGAAGAGAGGAAGCGGACTGCACATGATAATTGGAGGGGGACTGCACAAGATGAAGTGGGGGGAAGGGAGACTGCACATGATGGAGGGGGACTGCAAATGATGAAGTGGGGGAGGGGGACTGCAAATGATGTATTGAGGGTGACGAACAGCAATTAAATTGAAGGTGGGGTGAGGAGAGCAAATGATGAATTAAAGTTGGGGGGTGGGGAGAGCAAATGATGGCCTGAGGTGAGCAAATAATGATGAATTTTGAGGGTGGTGGGAGTAAATGAGGTATTGAATGTGGGGAGAGAACAGTTGATTATGAATAGAGGGTGGGGGTGGAAGAGAGAAGACATGACAATGAATTGGGTCAAAAGGGGAATGTAAATATAATGAATCGGGGAGCAGGAGGTACAGAGTGGAGGGCATTGAGGATGCAGTGACTGGTACTGAATTGGGGAAAGAGTACAGGGGCTAATTCATTTATATATTTATTAGGTGAGAAAATTGCTATTTATAGTTGGTGGGGGCACAGTGGTGGATTGCAATTTATATTTGGAATGGTGGATGGCATAATAATCTATTATATATTAATGGTGGGTGCATGATTGTATTCATCTGTGTAGTGTAGACGAAAGGGGAAAAAAGTGGGGAATGTATTCTGGAAGTGGTGCTCTAGGTAACTGTGTGTTATTATATTTAGAGATGAGTCCTGGCTTGAAGAAGTCATGGCAGTCTACGCTGCATGAAAAAGAAAAGCGAAGATGAAGGACTTCAGCAAGAGACGTCACTGGTAAGTCAGTGTATTACCTCTACACTTACACTATACATTATACATTACCATATTGCTCAATCAGGCACGAGGATGGTTTGAAGGCAGTTGCACAATTCTTACAAGAAAGTGATTTAGAGAAACCTCTGGTACAACTCCTATTGACATTACTCCATTTAGTTTTGCAACATAATGTTTTCATTTTAAATCATAAAATGTATCTACAAACACAGGGAACAGCTATGGAGGCCATGTGTACCCCCTTATATGCAAACCTTTTTTGGGGGGCATGAGAAAGATAGATTTTCCAAAATAATCAAGTTATAGGTATTCAACACCTACATGATTGGATAAGATATATAGATGATGTTTGTTTCAAATGGGAAAGGACACCTGAAGAATTAACATACCATATATACTCGAGTATAAGCCGATCCGAGCATAAGCCGACCCCCCCTAATTTTGCCACAAAAAACTGGGAAAACTTATTGACTTGAGTATAAGCCTAGGGAAGAAAATGCAGCAGCTACTGGTGAATTTAAAAAAATAAAAATAGATACCAATAAAAGTAAAATTACTTGAGACATCAGTAGGTTAAATGTTTTTGAATATCCATATTGAATCAGGAACCCCACATAATGCTCCTGTAACAACCCTGCTGGCGTCACTGCATGGCCTCCCATCCCCCCAAACACCAATTTACTTTCTGCTTCAAGCCATGCTGTGAATTCTGTCTGTTGCCAGCTCTGTGCCTCTGCTCTCCATGTTTCCAGACTGTGTGTATAGGGGGGCGGCGCCTGAACTCTCTGGATCTTATGCAGTCAGGGTGCACCTGTGTAATCTGTTCCTTACCAATCACCTAGAGCCCTTGACTATTTAGTTTCGCCACACCCACTGACCTTTGCCTGTGCAATGTCTATACTCAGTATCTTGCTGCTGAGGAAGCCAGGCCCTGTTCTGTGTATCTCCTTCTCTGTAGGAATACTCTTTGTCTCGCTTTGTACCTTGTCCGCCTGCCAGGAGGCAGAATATCCTGGTCCTTGTGTCTTTGTCCCTGTGTCTCTGTCTGAACTCAGTCTTACGTCTGTCTGTCTGTCTTTCAGTCTCCTTGTTTGTGGTTTCTTCTCTGCCGTGTCTTTCCTTGTGTCCTCGCAGCTTTATCTGTGCATCTGCACCCTTGCAGCTTTATCTGTGCATCTGCACCCTCACAGCTTTATCTGTGCATCTGCACCCTCGCAGCTTTATCTGTGCATCTGCGCCCTCGCAGCTTTATCTGTGCATCTGCACCCTCGCAGCTTTATCTGTGCATCTGCACCCTCGCAGCTTTATCTGTGCATCTGCGCCCTCGCAGCTTTATCTGTGCATCTGCACCCTCGCAGCTTTATCTGTGCATCTGCACTCTAGCCGCTCTGTCTGCACGGCTCCCTAGCCGCTCTGCCTGCTCCGCACTCCTGCGGCTCTGCCTGCTCCGCACTCCTGCGGCTCTGCCTGCTCCGCACTCCTGCGGCTCTGCTTGCCCCGCACTCCTGCGGCTCTGCCTACCTGCACCTCCTGTGTGAACAGGTCCAAACCTGTTCCTTCATATTCCACTCCTTCCTGCCTATATCCATACCTGCACCTCCTGTGTGAACAGGTCCAGATCCTGTTCCAGCATACACCACTCCCTCCTGCCTACACCTGCTGTGTGAACAGGTCCCTACCTGCTCCTTCTCATACCACGCCAATCTGTCCTGTGTCTCCAAGCCGTGCCCGCCTGTCCTGTGTCTCCAAGCCGTGCCCGCCTGTCCTGTGTCTCAGCCGTGCCTGTCGTGTCTACCTGCCTGCCTGTCTAGCCTGCTTGTCACTCACACCTGTCCAGGTGTCCTGTCCCCGAGTGGGATCAGCAGCCACAGCCAGACACCACCCTGGAGTGGCACCCGGCAGCTACCTGCCGCACAAGCCTGACCTCACCATCAGAGGCTCCAGTGAAGACCAAGGTAGGTGCCATAGTTACGCCCCTTCCAGGGTAGTCTGGTTTGTGGCACAGTGGGGCCACAACCCCCGGCTCACGCCATTCAGTCAAGGCGCGAGTGTGACAGCTCCATACAGTTCATGATAGCCCCATAAGATGCTCCATACAAAATACACCCCATATAATGCTGCACAAAGGCTAATAATGGCCCCATAAGATGCTCCATAGAATAATATGCCCCGTATGCTGCTCCATAAAGGTTATGGCCCCATAAGATGTTCCATAGATTATGCCCCCATATGCTGCTCCATAGAACATTCTCCCATAAGATGCTCCATAGATTATTCCCCCATATGCTGCCCCCATAAGATGCTCCATAGATTATGCCCCCATGTGCTGCTGCTGTGCTGAATTTAAAAATAAAAAAAATGACATACTCACCTCTCCGTCGCGGGGGGCCAGGTGCCAGTGTCACTGCTGGCACCTGAGATATTCACCTGTCCGGGGTCTATCGCTGCTTGCTGCTGTCTGGCATGTCATCTGTCAGTGACATTCAGACTGCAGGGTACACGGCACGCACTAACCACGTCACCGTGCCCTCTGCTGTCTGAACGTCACTGACAGATGATGTGCCAGACAGCAGCAAGCAGCCATGGACCCCGGAAGGTGAATATCGCTATACTTACCCGTCCTGGCGCTGTCTCTGCAACCCCAGCTTCTCCGCGATCTCTCTTCCTGCCTTCAGCGGTTGCGTGGTATCGCTCATTAAACTCATGAATATGCGCATATTCATGAGTTTAATGAGCAGTGCCATGTGACCGCTGAAGGAAGGGAGATCGCGGAGAAGCTCGGGGCTGCAGAGACAGCGCCAGGACGGGTAAGTATGACCTGACACCCCCGCCCCCCTCCCCCTCCGACCCCCTAGTGTATATGACTTGAATATAAGCCGATAGGGGGACTTTCAGCCCCAAAAAATGGGATGAAAATCTCGGCTTATATTCGCGTATATACGGTAATTAGTGAATCATCTAAACCTAAATGACTTGAATATTAAACTAACCTATAAATGTGGTACAAATCTTGATTTCTTAGATCTACAAATTTCGGTACTTCCCAATGGAACTATTGTGATGGATGTGTTTAGAAAACCTACAGCGACTAGCATCTTGCTTCATGCCTCCTCCTACCACCACAAGTCTACCATTAATGAAATCTCAATATGAGAATTAAAAAGATATGTACAAATGAAAATGTGTTCTTGGAACAAGCAGCTGACCTCTCACAACAATTTCATCAAAGGAGATATAGCAAAAAGCAGATTAAAAAGGATTTCAAGTAAGGTTATGATATACCACGGGAAGACTTGCTATATTGACAAAATGTGAATGTACAAAAAAATACACAACAAATACGATTGATAACTGACTACAACAAGCATTGGTTGGAGTTCACACAAACTGTAAAACCATTGGAATATTCTCTAAACTGATCCTGTTCTTAAGAAAATTCTATGAAATACCCCCTCAATTGTTGTTAGATGTTCTGTTAATTTAAAAGACTTATTGGTTTGTAGTCACTATAAGTCCATTCCACCTAAACAACCGCAAATTCAATAAGGTTTTTTCCTTTGTGGAATGTGTAAAACCTGCCATAATTTGACTAAAAGCAAAAACTTTTCTAACCACAATGGAACCAGAAAATATGAAATCGGAAAGACATTGAATTGTTCATCAAAAGGGGTAATTTACCATGCTGAGTGTACTTGCAATAAGGTATACATAGAACTCACTATCAGAGAACGGAGGATAATAATAATAATAATCTTTATTTATATAGCGCCAACATACTCCGCAGCGCTTTACAGTTTAACAGTTCCAAACATAAGTCATAAGTAACAACATTAACAATATAATAATTAAAGCAAAATAAGATGACCCTGCTCGTGAGAGCTTACAGTCTACAATGAGGTGGGGGAGATACAAAGTACAGGTGTGTATTTACAATGATGTATTTACAATGATGGTCCAGCCATCTTGAGGGAGTGAGGGATGGATGGAGATAGTGAATGGGCTACACTTGCACACTTACACATAGAATGACTGTGATTAGTGAACGTGATAGGCCACTCTGAACAAATGTGTTTTGAGGGAGCGCCTGAAAGTATGCAAATTGTGGCTAGTCCTAATTTCTTGGGGTAGAGCATTCCAGAGGATTGGCGCAGCGCGGGAGAAGTCTTGGAGTCAGGAGTGGAAGGTATAGATTAGTGCAGAGGTTAGTCGAAAGTCGTTGGCAGAGGGCAGCGGTCGGTTAGGCCGATAGACAGAAATGAGGGAGGAGATGTATGGGGGTGCCGCACTGTGGAGAGCTTTGTGGGTGAGAACAAGTACTTTGAATTGGATCCTATAATGAAAGGGCAACCAATGAAAGGACTGGCGAAGAGCGGACGTGTCCAAGTACCGATTAGCCAGATGGACGATCCTGGCCGCTGCATTAAGTATGGACTGGAGAGGGGATAGTCGAGTAACGGGGAGGCCAATTAATAGAGCATTGCAGTAATCCAGGCGGGAGTGGATCAATGCTACAGTGAGGGTTTTTGTTGTTTCTGTCACGTCGGCGGCTGTGCCCGCCGCCATTCCATCAGCGGCAGGGGCCACCGCCGCTCCTACTCACCCACCCATGTCACGCCGTGCCCGGAGAGTCCCGCCTGTCTCCTCCTCCTTCCTTTCCTCCCGGCCATCTGCGGCCCCACGCCTGCGCCTTAGGCCACAGAAGCGCACTCTGCAGGTCTCTTAACCCTGCAGCGCCTGCCCACAAGCCCCTGTTGTCCTATCAATGGCTAGCACAGGATATATCAGGCGGCTCCTCCTTGTTGGAGGCGCCTGATTATCGTGTGCATATCGTGCACTAATCCTGGCCGCATTATAGGGGTTTGCCCTGTAATCCTGTACCTTCTGCCTTGTATCCTCTGCCCAGTATCCTGGTCCCTGTGCGCCGTCCTCTATCTCCTGTCCTGCATTCTGGTCCCTGTGCTCTGTCCTGTATCTCCAGTCCTGCATCCTGGGTCCTGTACTCCGTCCTGTACCCTCTGCCCTGTATCCTGGTCCCTGTGCTCCATCCCTTGTCTCCTGTCCTGCATCCTGGGTCTCGTGCTCCATCCTGTACCCTCTGCCCTGTATACTGATTCCTGTGCTCCGTTCTGTACCCCCTGCCCAGTATCCTGTATCCGGAGTTCCGTCCCGCTCCTTCCTCTCCATCCTGTCCAGTCACCCTGACCTCTTCCGCTTCTTTCTGGTAAATTGAGCCTGCTGCTCCGTCCGGGTCAGCTCCACCTGGTTCGCTCGCTCTCGGGAGCTCCAGTACCGCGACCCAGAGGGTCCACTCTCGGACGCCTGTCATTCCCTGAGCGTCACAGTATAATCAGGCCATGGACCCCGCTGGTACCTCGGCTGCCACACAAAAAGAATTGCTCCTTTTGTGGGAAAACCAGACACGAATAATGTCCTTCATGAAATCCATGGACACCCAGCTTTCCGCCCTACAGGCCACCATCCCAGGGAACACTCTTCTGCTGGCTGGGCTCCAGCAAGAGCTCGTGCAGCAGCATGATACCCAGTCCCACATCCTGAGTTACATGGCATCCATCGATGATCGACTACTCTCTCTTCAGTCCTCTGCTGCTGCCTCTGCTCTGCCTCGTGACCCAGTACCCCAACCGCTGCCACATTAGGGAAAGCCTCCTAGGTGTAGCGGAGATCCCAAACTGTGTCGGGAATTTCTGAATCAGTGCCGTCTGCACTTCGAGCTCCTGCCCCAGCAATACCCCTCAGATCGAGCCAAAGTGGCGTTTATCGTGTCCCACCTTGAGGGGGAGGCCTTACCTTGGGTAAATCCCCTGTGGGAGAGGGATGATCCAGTGGTATCTAGTATCCAGAATTTCCTGGACACTTTCTGCAGGGTATTTGATGAGCCTGGACGGTTGGCTTCTACTACCGAGGCCCTTTTCAATTTCTGACAGGGCTCTCTCACAGTGGGACAGTGCGCCATCCGCTTCCGGACACTATCCTCAGAGCTGGGGTGAAATAATGAGGCATTGGTTGGGGCCTTTTGGAGAGGGCTCTCGGGTAAAATAAAAGATGAGCTTGCCGGCCGGGACACTCTCACCACCTTGGAGGACCTCATATCCCTTGCCACCCGTATAGATATACAGTTCCAAGAACGCTTTCGCGAGTCAGTTAGAGAGAGGAGACCCTTTAGGTCATACCAAGCCCCTTCTTCCCGTTCTTCCGCGCTTCCTAGTAGTTCCGCTCCTGAGCCCATGCAGGTGGATCAGATAAAGTTGTCCGAACAACGGCAGAGGGACAGAATGGCGCAGGGTTTGTGCCTTTATTGCGGCGGAGCCAATTATGTTCTGCGCACCTGCCTAGGCCAGGTAAGAGAGGCCTCCCTAGGTGACTCTGATTCCTCTCTGCCCCTTACCATTTCAGCTCTAATTATTTTAGGCTGGTAGCGTAGATCTGTGGAGGCATATGTGGACTCGGGTGTGGCTGGTAACTTCATTCGGCTCGAAGAAGTGGACAAGTTTTGGATTCTGATTGTTACCCTAGAAAATCCACGCGCAATTGCTTCTGTGGATGGCAAACTGCTACCTGAGCCCATCACCATGGTTACCGCCGAAGTGGAGTTACAAGTGGGAGCACTCCATCTGGAAAGAATAGCCTTTTACGTCTTGCCCAACTTGACCCACGCCTTGCTCCTTGGCCTACCCTGGCTCAGGTCGCATGAGCCGGTTTTCGACTGGCACTCAGGGGAAATCCTGTGCTGGGGCCACTCCTGCCTGTTGTCTGTTGCCCGTCCTAGGACACTTCAAGTTCCTGCCGAACTTCCCCATGACTTATTATTCGTTCACAGATGTCTTCGATAAGAAGGAGGCGGAGACCCTGCCACCGCATCGGACCTACGACTGCCCAATCGAGTTGATCCCGGGAGCTACCCCTCCCAGGGGGAGAACTTATCCTCTGTCTCCAGCAGAGACCTTGGCCATATCCGAGTACATTCGGGAGAACTTGGCCAAGGGTTTCATACGGAAATCGTCTTCTCCTGCCAGCGCAGGGTTTTTCTTTGTCCGGAAGAAAGATGGATCCCTTCGGCCACGTATTGACTACCGAGGTCTGAATAACATCACATTCAAGAATGGGTATCCCCTTCCGCTAATCCCTGAACTCTTTGACTGCCTAAGGGTGGCCCGAATCTTTACCAAGTTAGATCTGCGGGGTGCTTATAATTTGATCCGAATTCATGCTGGGGATGAGTGGAAGTACCTTCAACACACGGGATGGCCACTTTGAATATTTGATCATGCCCTTTGGACTCTGCAATGCCCCGGCGGTGTTCCAGGAGTTCGTTAATGAAATCTTCTGTTACCTTCTGTACTTGTGTGTCGTGGTATATTTAGATTATATCCTCATCTTTTTGTCTGACCTATCCTCCCATCGGAGGAGTGTTCGTCTGGTCCTGCAACGCTTACGGGAGAACCGACTCTATGCTAAGATAGAGAAATGCCTGTTTGAACAAACCTCGTTTCCCTTCTTAGGGTATATCATCACAGACTCTGGGTTAAAGATGGATCCCGAGAAGCTATCCGCCGTGCTCAAATGGCCACGTCCTGTTGGAGTAAAAGCCATCCAATGGTTCCTAGGCTTCGCAAGTTATTATAGGCAGCTCATCCCTCACTTTTCCTCGGTGACCAAACTTATCGCCGCTCTTACCCAGAAAGGGACAAAGCCAAACGTTTGGCCCTCAGAGGCCGAAGACGCCTTTCTTGCCGTGAAACGGTCATTTGCAACAGCCCCGATCTTACACCAGCCAGTAGCCAGCAGGCCCTTTGTCCTAGAGGTAGATGCCTCCACTACCGGAGCAGGGGCGATTCATTCCCAGCAGACACCTTCAGGGTGCTTGGCCCCTTGTGGCTTCTTTCCTAAATCATTTTCTCCCACAGAATGCAACTATTCAATCGGGGATAGGGAATTGCTGGCCATAAAGATGGCTCTGGAGGAGTGGCGGTATCTTCTGGAAGGGGCGGTCCATCCCTTTATAATCCATTTAGTAATGGAGTAACAATGGCGTGTTTGAAGAAGGATGGGAAAATGCCCGAGGAGAGGGAGAGATTAAAGATTGCAGTTAGCTGAGTTGTGACGACTGGAGAGAGAGACTGGAGGAGATGTGAGGGAATGGGGTTGGTAGTGCATGTGGTTGGACGAAAGGAAGAGAGGAGTCTGGAGACTTCTTCTGTGATGGGATCAAATGTGGAAAGTGAGCCAGGGGAGATGCAGGAAGGGATGGGACTCACAGCACTTGATGATTGGGAGCAGATTTCCTGACAGATATCTATTTTTTATGTAAAAAAGGATCTGAATGAGAGAACATGTGAAAGACTTGAAAAGTCAATTCTGACAGAGGATGTAAGTATATTGAAAACTTTACCCAGGCACTTCAAATTACACCACAAAAGTGATTCCTCTGGTCTTAAAAGTAAAGCTATAGACAAGGTATCTTTGGGAATCAGAGGGGGAGACCTAGGTAAGACCTTAGCGCAATTAAAGAGCAAGTGGATATATAGATTGAGAACCTTAGTGCCACTGGGTCTAAACGAAAATTTGAGTTTTAGTGCATTTTTGTGATTCTGCTTTTCCGTGAAATTATCCTGTGATATACATGGTTTTAATCCATTTTTTAATTCACTTCTAATTTCTCTCCTTTTTATATATTTTAAATTTTCGAATGCTATAAGTTTGGGTCAGTGCCTTTTTTCACTCACCTTTTAATTCTGATGATCTATACGTGTCTGTCTTCTTGTCGTGGAAAGCTGGAACTGGAATAGAGTGATGTGTTGTGGATAATTCAATGGACTTTATGAAAGACAGAATTTTCATTGAGGATCCCTTCTTTATTTCTTACTGAGGACCATGAGAACTTTTTTTGACAAAGCAGATTAATAAGTTCCTTTTTGGTCTACTTTCGAGTTCAGCACGTGAGGTTCAGTGTAAAGAATCATGTCTTCATTGCTGGGCCCTGGAGCATGATGTTGAATTTCTTATAAAGATTGAATTGATTTAAAGAATATTTAATAAGAACTTTGGACATTTGAATAATTTTTGGACAGTGACAATCAACTTCCTGGTCTAAACATTTATCATTAGACAAAGGAATTCTTCAATGGAAGTCCTTAGTGTCATTTTTATTACGCGTTCCATTCACATTAATATTTGATGAATGTATTATTTATTATAGTAAATATTCACTTCCCTCAATAAAATTTGTTTCTTCTCCTTGTATGCATTAATTTTGTTTTATTACACAACACTCTGTTCCCCCCCTTCCCTTTTTTATTTTATCATAGATCACACATCACTTCAATACTCATTAATCTTCCCCTTTATATTTAAATTTGATATAACTTGTATACATCATTTATAATTACTATTATCTCACATTAACGCATCCCCTCTCCTCCTATCCCATGCTGCCACCACCCCTCTTAATATAGTCATATACTTATGCTCCCATTTTGCAGTGACTTGAATCACTCAGGATTAAGACACTCACTAACACGCTCCTTTTTAACACCGCCACGGCGATATGCTTATCCGCACTAACCACTTAGTACCCACGCCACTAAAATGTCAGTGATGGGAGGTGCGCTTGTTAACTCCATGGCTGCCCTGACTTCGAATTCTGCTCACAAGGAAGTTCATGCATTCCGCGCATGCTTTCCAGTGCAGAAATCGGAAGTCATCTTTTGCATTCGAGATGGACTGCGTGGAGCTGAGAAAAGCTGACAATCCTCACCGCTGACACCACATTCATTGATCATGCAAGGAGACATATTTAAGGCACTCCTATTGGCCATGTAATTAACGCCCCCTTTGGAAGAAGCTCATATGCGAAATGGTGCTTTCAGGATAGGAGAATGCTGCACTTAGGAACCATGCATATGTCACCTTTTAAGTACGTTCTTTGAAATTTGAGGAAACTTTATTCCCTCTTATCTTAAATATTCTATGCCTTTTCCGCCCAATGTCCTATTTAATGATTTGCACTAGCCATTTTTTAAAATAAAGCTTTGTATGCTTGGATACTTATACCAACGCCATATTGATCTACTGCACTATACATGCACTTTACACTTTAAATTTATATTGTGGATCACTAATTCAATGTGTTTATGAGACTACATAGCAAAGATGCAATACAACGCATTCCCAAAAATATACTTTGATTATATTTTTGTAATTTTCTCTGTACCACGTGCTTTGAATACGCATCAGAGTTATGACTGTGCATATAATCATGCTTATTCTTAAAAATTGATTCCTGTGCCAGCACGCCTCTCTATGTTCCATAGTTAGAATTTTTTTAAAAAAGTAATTTTATTTTTACAATGTTATAATAATAATAATAAAGATTTAGTTTTAAATCTTAAAACTTGCAGTTTACCGCCGTTTCTTCATATCATTACCTGAGGTTGGGCAATAATCAATTGGAAAAGTAGACTCTTTTTGCTTTATTAAGTATATGAGACTGTGTAAATATATTACACTTGTAGAGATTGTACTCACTCAGGTGCAACAGGAGGAAGACAGGAGGCATGTTCCTTTCAATGTCCATATGGCTTTATTTGCTCCATAAACCCGGAAGCACCAACAAAAAGGAAAACAGCCTTTAGAGCAGGCAAAACAAAGCATCAGTGTCCACTAGCTCCTCCGAGAGCAATGTGTGAGTTCCTGCTCTCCCAAGACACCAGCTACCGCTAACTCACATGGCCAGGTCACTTGACCCTGACCTCACACAGGTTCTGGCAGGATTCTGTTCCCTCAGTCCTTATTCCTCAACAGGATCATCTGTTTCGTGCGCAGACAGTGTAGGTGCATGTCACTCAGGATATCCACCCGCTTCACTGTGACTTCCCTAGTCGACAGAATAACCAACAGCTGAGCCTCTGGTGCACAGTTCAGATTACACACCTCCACCGCTTTTCTAAATGCCTCATGCATATACTCACTGGCACACTCTTCTCGCATGCCTTCGGGAACCTCTACCACGGACTGGAAGAGCAAAGTCTCATTCTCTTCATGGTCGGACAGCTCCTGCTTTGCCTTGGACATTTCCATCAAGCCATCTGCCATGTCCGGATGATTTTCTTGTTCAGCTCTTAGCACAAACTCTCCTTGAGATTTTCACTCTTCAAGACCCCTCGCCAAGATGGGCATTTGCAGCTCTGTCTCACTACCACTATGGCACTGATGCTGTAAGTCTGCGACCAAAAACTCCTTCTCTTGTAGAAGTCCTCTTAGTGCTTTTCTGAGCACCTCCATGTCTGTCTTCCAATATCGCCTTGTTCATGGTTTGACACGTTGACAGGTGATCTCTGAGTTCAACTCATCCACTATGTGCTCAGCCGCTTGTCTCAGGACCTTTTCTCGTTCAACATGCTCTTCTACTGTCTCTTTTAACATCTCTATTTCATGATCCTGTTCCATTTTGGCTAGCACGTGTCGCACCATAACTTCATTAATTATATTTTCAGATGTGGCAGCTTGCCCATCCACACCCTGCTGCTTCATAGTTCTACCTGTTCCTTCATCAAAAAAAGGTCTGAGTGAGAAGAATCGAGTGCGCAAGTTTTGTTATATGCGTCTGGTGTATCTCACATAAGGAAAGCTTCTGGATTGCAGCGGGCCAGAGTGAAAGCATAGTGTAAGAGAATGGTCAGCCATAATATACTGAGCGGCCATGTTGTCTCTAGCAGCCATCTTGTCGAAAGTTAGAGAAGATTCAACGTTTACAAAAGAGCTAATAAAATGTACTAAATGGAGGATGGAAAATGAGATCATTTCTCCTACCAACTTCAGAAGATGTGCATAGAGGAAGATTGGATCAATAGGGGAATAGGGTCACCAAATATATGGTCAATGTGTGTTTATGTGATATTGTTGGTAGAGAGAGAAGAATCATTAAAATGTCAAATGCATGAATTTATGGATCAAGTCTGAAAGCAGTGATAAGATTTTAGGACAGTAGCCATAGATACCAATGACTTATGGGTTTAAGTGTTGCTTGGAGAAACGTTAATTAATATCTTCGTATTATGTCATTATATTCTTTGTTCTAAACCACGTTTCTCTAGAATTACCATGTAAACACCTTAGAATTATAATGTTAACGCCCTCTGCGGCAAAATGCAGCTTTCTTTGTTCTCATAATGTATAAGAAGCTCCTGTTACTGTTGCTTGTTGCCATTCCACCACCATCATGCCGTCATGCCACACCATGATCTAGCACGAGGCCTTATTATCACCGCCAGACTTCCTAGCGAATCTCTGCCCGTCTGAATTCCTGTTTTTGCCCGCATATTTCAACTTCCCTGATTGTCCGTTCTGTTTTGCTGTGTATCTCCGAATAAACTTCAACCTCAGCTTCAAGAAGAATTGTCTCCAGTTTTGTGTCCGGCTCTTCCAGCTCTCTCAGTAAGAACTTTTTCATACAAGTGGCGATTGCCAGCCAGGAGGAGCGGCTCCGGAGAGCTGCCTCCAGAAGAACCACGGAAGAAAGCTGTAGATGAGAGCTTCGAGGTTGGAAGAGTGAAGAAAAATTAAAAAAAACGCGTGTGGCCACACGTGAAACCGATCAAAGGAAGCCAGCCTGAAGGAGAACCTCTCGTGATCGCTCCGAGACCGCCTGCCCGATTTTTTTTTTTAAGAAAACCATGGACAAAAAATGACTATAAAAAAGATGAGCAACTAAGAAGAAGCTATCTACAAGGACAATGCTTTTTTTCCATATACAATTTTCAAGTACAAGAACCCTGCAAAAAGAAAAAAAACGCACACAATTCATTCTTCAGGCTTTGCTATAGCCACCACTTTCATTAAAACAGTGCCTGATAAATAATTCTGATAAAAATGGCATCTTTCACACTAATACATGAAGGCTACATAGTAGAAAAATGGCTGTTCAATATATCAACAGACGCTCTCCTTCTACGTGACATGTTTTCATTCAGAATCCCTTTTTTCTCCTACAGACTATATTTTAGATATATCTGTCAGCAGATTACACAATACATCTTCCGTATATTATAAAATAGCTCTCTTAGACTTGATGAGGCTGGTGTATTTACTGCATTTTCAACTTGGGTACACCAGCTTCATTGGGTCTAAGAAATCTATTTAATAATGTATGCAGTCAGAACAGTGAAATCTGTTGACAGGTCAACTTCAGTAGGGTCTTTTTCAAATCTCCTTTATGGCCTATGTAAGAAGGCTATGTGGATAGAAAAACACTATCCAAAGGTGTACTGAGATACCCTCATGGGGTTAAGTGTGCAACACATAATAGTACTGCAAAAAACCTATGCTAAGGTGTATTATTAATGATGGTCATGAGCAGATTAATGCGGCTGTAGCTGCACAGCTACACATGGATTCTGTATCTAGGGAATATACATATTTTACAACAATTGTCATATAAGTTGTGTAAAAAGACCAAAGGGATTTAATAATCAACTGTAAAGAGGAAATGTAATTTGTTCTTTTACATCATTGAATGTTTTTGCCCGCATATTTCAACTTCCCTGATTGTCCGTTCTGTTTTGCTGTGTATCTCCGAATAAACTTCAACCTCAGCTTCAAGAAGAATTGTCTCCAGTTTTGTGTCCGGCTCTTCCAGCTCTCTCAGTAAGAACTTTTTCTTACAAGTGGCGATTGCCAGCCAGGAGGAGCGGCTCCGGAGAGCTGCCTCCAGAAGAACCACGGAAGAAAGCTGTAGATGAGAGCTTCAAGGTTGGAAGAGTGAAGAAAAATTAAAAAAAACGCGTGTGGCCACACGTGAAACCGATCAAAGGAAGCCAGCCTGAAGGAGAACCTCTCGTGATCGCTCCGAGACCGCCTGCCCGATTTTTTTTTTAAGAAAACCATGGACAAAAAATGACTATAAAAAAGATGAGCAACTAAGAAGAAGCTATCTACAAGGACGTGAGAATTTTTTTGTCCGCGGTAGCAAGAAGCTTTAAAAGGGCATGGGGAGACGCCTCGCAAGCGTAACGAGTGAGGCTGGAATCACGGTTGCACCTCTTTTGATATTTTGGGTCAACCCAGTCTGCAGCGAGGTCTTCCATCTGAGAGGTGTGAGTATCTAACTTTGCTTAAATTGCATTTGTTGATACTAGAACAGAGTAAAATTCATCCTTGTAGACCACTGTAAATATGGAGTGGCTATGGAAACAGGCAGAGAAATATGCTGGCACACCCCAGCTGGAGGGGGTTAATGTGGAAACCACGTGGTTAAATTGTATGCGTTGGCTTACCAAAGAGAACAGGGAACTAGTTAGAAAGAGTTCGCTAGGGAAAGCTAATAGCCGAGTAGTGGCTTTGTGTAAGACAGTCATAACTTTTGATCAGGCTCTTGATAGGCAGCTTACACAACAATATGTTAACATGATCACCCGAGGAGGGGCAGCACATAGGGAGAGATTAGAAAAGCTGAGTGAGATGCTGGAGCTAGCACGGAAGCACAGAGAGGAGGGGTGCGAGCAGCAGCAGCTGTGAGCAGTTATGTCACAGATGGACACTGCAGTTTCAAAACACAGTGCTTATGTAAATACAGGTGTAGACTGGAGAAGAGAGTTAGGAGAATGAGTGAAATAGTACATAACAAGATATAGTGTCCCAACAGCTCCAGCTTATGCAGACACAGTTGAGAAAAGATATATTGTCCCGACAGCTCCAGCACATGCTGACCCTAGGTTAGGTGTGATGCTGCTTCAACCCCGAGAAAAAAATCCCTGGCCAAATGTCCCTGGTCCATCTTAAATTTGTAAACATTTTTTGCCTAATTGGGAGGAAAGTAAGGGAGTGTTTTGCTAGGACGATGCAGTCCGAGGTGAAGGGTGATGAGTCCAATGTTTTTGCATGCCATTCACATCGGGGTGTATCTGTTGATTCGGGGAGGCCAGGAGTTCCGGGGGGTATGCGCAGCTGCCGAGAATGGGAAAGTCCCGTTCGGCAGAGCCACCACGGGATCCCATGAGAGGTCCTCCCTTGTGTTACTTTTGTGGACAGCTAGGACACTTTAGTTGTTTTTGTCCCAATTTTGTGCCAGGGACTATACCCCGAGAACCCCGGGAGCCATTTAACTCCCAACGTCCCTGGGAGTTCTCTAGACCACCTTTCGGAGTTAGACCTCCATATCCAGCAGTGAATGATCCTAGGCAGTATCAGCAGTACAACGGTCTTCAAATGGTTAACCCAGTCTCACAGGAGCCTTCTGCTCCTGCTCCTTCCCCAATAGCTTTCACTCATCCACACCTGGAGATTCAGGCTATTCAGGGAGGGGTCACTCCTCCTTGACCCTATGCTCCCCTGATCAAGGAGCTGCGGTAACAAGAGGACCGGACCCTGACTAAGGATCTCTTTGGGGCAGAGGTGGCAGCTGTTGGATGGAAGCCGTGTTCAGATGGGGATGATGGATTTTTCGGGCTTCCCACCGCAGGTAACACTGATTGATGGAGTGTTCCCCCTGTTCCCCTTACCCTCCTTGCCCCCCTTTCCCTGGGCAATGATGGGAGACCTTATGTCAAAGGGCGAATAGAGGGGCTGCCGTGGGAAGACATCCTCATCAATACAGGAGCCTCAGTTTCAGTAACACGACACAAATTGCAGTCACCCCCTGGACTGCCCGAGACTACCACTTTGGTAGGATTTGAGGGCTCCTGTATTCAAGCAGTAAAAAGTCGTCCAGTAAACCTGAGATTTCAGGTCACAGGGGGATCGAATCAAAGGGGTCTTCGATGCGCTTTTTGGGTAAACCCACAGTTAAGGTACACTATTTTGGGTACTGATGTTTTGGGAGCAATGGGAATCATTGTTGATTTATGTAATGAAGTCCTGTGGCGGAATAAAGAAGCCACTATCTGTTAGAGTCACAAATTACCCATTGCTAGCTACGGATTAGGTACTGAATAAAATGTTGAAAATGCTGACAATGATGCTTTGAAAAATGAATTGAAGCAAAAGTTCCCTGAATTGTGGATCTCAAAGAAAACTGATTGTGGGTTAATGCAAACTCAGGTTAAAATTGATGGTGAAAAACTGCCACCTTTCCAGCGTCAGTACCGTATTCCTGAGGATGCAATCCGTTACATAAGGGTTGCAGTCAGTGAACTAGAAAACCAAGGTGTTGTTGTGAAAGGTAATTCCCCATGTAACAGTCCTATTCTACCTGTAAAAAAGGAAGATGGCAGTTTTCGAATGGTAGTAGACCTGAGACTCGTAAATAAGTACATTCCCTCAGCAGCCCACCTTGTGGTATCTGTCCCTGAAGTTATGTCACAGCTGAGGAGTGATTGTAAAGTGTTTTCTTGTTACAGCTGAGGAGTGATTGTAAAGTGTTTTCTTGTTTGGACATTACAAACAGCTTTTTCTCAGTACCCCTAACACCTGAATCTGCCCTCCGCTTCGCATTCACTTTTGAGAATGTGCAATACTTGTTCACGCGGTTGCCCATGGGATTTCACAGTTCTCCTGTGTATTTCCATCAGGCATTGGCTCAAGTGTTAGAACCCCTTGGCTACGGAGACAAAGTCTTACAGTATGTAGATGATTTATTGATTCAAACTGTCGATGAATGTGAACACAAAGAGACCCTTGAAAATGTTTATCAAACTTTACAAGATGCAGGACTCAAAATGAGTGTAGACAAAGTACAATTGATGAAATCAGAGGTTAAATTTCTGGGTGTGTCTGTCTCAGCAGAAGGAAAGAAACCCATGCATGACAGGGTTAAAGCTATTCAAGCTGTCCCCATACCAACTAATATTACTGAGCTCAGAAAATTTTTGGGTCTTATCAATTTTTCCAGAGAATTTATTGAAGATTTTGCTTATCTGGCTAAACCACTGTATGATTTATTGAAAAATGTTGGTAATGACTTTGACTTTGCCCCTGAACCGCCTTACAGACTTTTGGGGGATTGAAGTGCGCCCTTACGGAAGCTACTGCATTGGTTAATTCTGACCCTTCCCAGCCTTTCTACATTCAGACTCACACCGGTGATATCTCTATTTCTTCTGTGCTTCTACTAAAATGGCCCAAAGAAAGCCCGGAAGTGTCTAGTCAGTTGTATGCCCTAGGTTACTACTCTAGGTTGCT
Organism: Dendrobates tinctorius; assembly: GCF_039654945.1. Classification (NCBI taxonomy): domain Eukaryota; kingdom Metazoa; phylum Chordata; class Amphibia; order Anura; family Dendrobatidae; genus Dendrobates; species Dendrobates tinctorius. Next base: position 2,604,017 of record NW_027361680.1, on the reverse strand, counting down.
TAACCCCGTAGAAAAAGGATTCACTTGTGCATGAAGCACTTACTGGGCGTGCACTGGACTATGAATCAAGTGAAACATATAGTGGGATTTGCTTCTTTAATTTTACAAACCTCGCATGTCTCTTTAAAAACTTTGCAGAAAGGAAAAGCATCAGGTATCAATTCACAGAGAATGGCCCAATGGATTATTGATTTTGAGACTAGAGACTTACAAGTCGAAGTGGGTGAGAGATATCATTTAGCCCAGATGATGCAATATGCAGGAAAAAGTCACGATTGTCAAATTGAACAGGCTAATGTCACCCCCTCCCCCTTCAAAGCAGATTTTCAAGAGGGAATCCCATGTGCCTGTATCGACGGAGCTCGATATTGGCATGAGGGGCATTACGTCACAGGCTTCGCAGTATGGTTTCCAGCTAAGCCACTGCTGCTGCAGTATAAACTCCCTGGTCATTTCTCTGCTCAAAGACCTGAACTAGAAGCAGCTTTACAGGTCATTCTTGTGTGTACAGAGACAATGAATATCTTCAATGACAGCGCATATGTTGTTTCATCCCTCACCCTGTATCTCAATGTATGGGCCCTGAGGGGGATGGTTGATTCACAGAACAAGCCCTTGCAGCATGCAGAAATTCTTAAACGAATTGAGCAGCGGGGCAAAGAATTCCCAAATTTATGGTCTTTCTGTAAAATTAAAGGGCACCAGAGGCTAATTCCTGACCCCCACATCCTTGGCAATGCATATGTAGACCACGCAGCCAAGGAAGCTGCACTCACGGGCGATGACAAATATCCCCAAGAAGTCATAGCTGCAGTCACTACAAAACCCCAAGAGCCCCCCCTTGTCTTTTCTCCTCTTCAAGATCTCGTAAAAACACAGGGGAAGGATGGAGACTCATCTCTGTTCAATTCTCTTGAGTCCATGCCCAATGAAGGGGACGGGCTAGCGCCTTACATCCCAACAACAATGATTAAGTCTTTGCTCAAATTTTCAAACTAAAAGGTGATTAAAATGGTTCATATCAATCAGTGTAGACTTCTTAATTATTTCCCTTAGATTTCTGGTAAGGACTGATATTCCACTCTTTTTTTCTATTTTCTCCAGGTCCGCTGAAGATTTTCATATTCGACTCCTGGAACCATGAACCTATTGGATGATCAGGAGAAGATGTTTCACACTATACAGTGGGACTCTGATAGTGTGAGAGGGGGAGAAGATCAGGAAAATCCAGAAGACAAAGAATGCAAAGAAAAAGACCAAAAGACTTGACTATTGTGCAACTTATTTTTTTCAGGACTATTTGAATTATTTTTTTATTATGTGTTTGTTCTATTTTTAGGGACTTTTGCCTCACACACACACACGTGCATAAAGTGCTGAATTACCTCAATATTCTTATTTTTAATAATTCACCCATGAATATTACAGTACTGTATGTTGTACTCTGGATAGAGTACAACAGGGGGACTTGTAAGAGAATGGTCAGCCATAATATACTGAGCGGCCATGTTGTCTCTAGCAGCCATCTTGTCGAAAGTTAGAGAAGATTCAACTTTTACATAAGAGCTAATAAAATGTACTAAATGGAGGATGGAAAATGAGATCCTTTCTCCTACTAATCTCAGTAGATGTACATAGAGGAAGATTGGATCAATAGGGGAATAGGATCACCAAATATATGGTCAATGTGTTTATGTAATATTGTTGGTAGAGAGAGAAGAATCATTAAAATGTCAAATGCATGAATTTATGGATCAAGTCTGAAAGCAGTGATAAGATTTTAGGACAGTAGCCATAGATACCAATGACTTATGGGTTTTAGTGTTGCTTGGAGAAACGTTAATTAATATATTCGTATTATGTCATTATATTCTCTGTTCTAAACCACGTTTCTCTAGAATTACCATGTTAACGCCTTAGAATTATAATGTTAACGCCCTCTGCGGCAAAATGCAGCTTTCTTTGTTCTCATAATGTATAAGAAGCTCCTGTTACTGTTGCTTGTTGCCATTCCCCCGCCATCATGCCGTCGTGCCACACCATGATCTAGCACGAGGCCTTATCACCGCCAGACTTCCTAGCGAATCTCTGCCCGTCTGAATTCCTGTTTTTGCCCGCATATTTCAACTTCTCTGATTGTCCGTTCTGTTTTGCTGTGTATCTCCGAATAAACTTCAACCTCAGCTTCAAGAAGAATTGTCTCCAGTTTTGTGTCCGGCTCTTCCAGCTCTCTCAGTAAGAACTTTTTCTTACACATAGTGCGCATGCGCATGCCGGAAAAAGTCGAAGGATACCGATAAGAGCCGGTTACAGTGAACTGGGAGTGCGCATGCATCCTAGGCAGGAGAGGAAAGTCATTCTTTATCTCGGATCTGTATCTGCGTGCTGTCTAGCAACCGGATAGCCTTACCCGGACATCTTCACTCGGAGACACACACCCGGAGTTGCTAACCTGGAACTCACTTTCCCGGGAATCCACAGGTACTTAGTACTTACCTATTCAAAGTTATCCCCTGGCTTCATTATTGTTATATAGCTAATTTAAACTTGCCTTCTCTTTACCATTGCATTATAAATCATATTACTCCCTCCCTTTGCTTACTTTTAGTTGTATTAACACCACTTTTTCTTAAGAGGACTCTTCATACTAGTAAAGTATAAATTATCTACTTTTGCATGTGTGATAACACATATATTCATGGGACCAGAGGTTCTTCTGATTACATATGTACAGGATTTGCACCATATCGCAGTGTTGTTCCTTACTTGTGTTCAGCATAAGGTGTTATTTATTATTTATAATTTTGTGGATGATCTCTCAATATACCTCACCGGTCTTATGTCTGTTATTTTATCATGTTCCTTTTGTATTTTATTTCATTTTCTCATTAACCAGGTGGTTTAATATTGTTTTTTGTTTGTGTTTTTTGTTTTTTATTCATTTATTTTGAAACTAGTCATTATATTTCACAGAGACAGACATCTTTCAGACGGAACCTGAAAACCCACCTCTTCAAGAAAGCCTACAGCCTGCAATGACCCCGCTACCTCCTTCTCTCTCACCACTACCGGTGATATCACCCCAACCAACACCGGAACTGCTGCAACCCACCAACCTACTGTCTGTTAGAGTGTTAGCGACTCCTGGAGTGGACCCTCTGGGTCGCGGCACCAACCCTCCCAGGGCGAGCTAGCCTAGTGAGGACCACCCCCTATACAGGGAGTGTCAGGAGCAAGCCCCAGGGGATACGATACCACGACTGCTGGCACCAGGCGGCCGGCTCACAGGAGATACGAGACTGTGTGACTGGAGGGTGCAGGATACTAGGGAACACAGGAGAGTACACGGGAGTGCGCTGAGTACAGGGTAGTGCTAGACGGGTACACGTGGGCACATAAGGCGTGTAGCAAGTAACAGAACACAGGAATAGAGTGAATGCCAGGAGGCACGGCGGAGCATGAAGAAACAAGGGTTCAGAGCAAGTGCTAGGAGCACCACAGAATAGCAGACAGAGCAGAGGACCTGAGAACAGCGCACAGCCAGACTGGGACACAGCTGACCCAGCCAGGAAGCACAACAATAATCAGGCACCTCCCCTAGGGGGAGGTCGTCTGATATAGCACATGACTACTACTGGTTCCGGGTCAGGACCTAGCCAGAAAGCACATGACCACTAGTGGTTCCGGGTCAGGTCCTCCAATACCATAGAGAGGACCGAGCCCTATACAGCACTGACAGGAGCACGCAAGCGCAAATGTGGCATGGAGGAGGAGACCCGGGGACGAGAGTTGCGCGTGCGCACCCGACGGGGACCCCTGAGGGACCGCCGTACCGGAGGGAGTGACGTCGGGGCCGAAGCCCCGCCTCCTTGTGAGCACGGCATAACAGTACCCCCTCCTTTAAGCCCCCTCTCTCTAGAACTGGAAAATAGCACCTTGACACTAGGAGCGGGATCCAGACACTTCCTAACTGCATGAGGACCAATGAGATCCAGAGTCTCAATACGAGAAAATTCGGTCTCCTGCCATACCCTGGAGAACTCCACGGACAGAGAGTCGGAGGCAGGTATCCCCGAGACAGGTCGAACCGGCAGAGGCACACAGACATGCTTGGAGGCCGAAATGGTGGTGCAGCCATTGGAAGTCAATTCATCCTTAGGAGGCGAGCAGTCGGAGGATGGTTGCTTGGGAAGTTTCTTCTTGGCACACGATGGGCAAGCAGCCACGAAGTCTTTGACGTCCTGAGCAATAGACGGCCACCAGTAATCGTGGGATAAACGGGAGAGTGTCCTCTTGGCACCAACATGACCGGCAGCCGGAGAAGAATGTCCCCAGGATAACACACCTTTACGGTTACCTTTAGACACAAAGGTCTCCCCTGGACGCTGGGGCGTCAACTTGACGGAAGCCACGGTAATTACCTTGGGACGGTCACTTGACGGAGGTGGAGACTGACTCTCAGCCCCCCTGTTGATAATGTCACAAGTCACAGACCGGTTGCTTGAATGATGTGGAGACTGACTCTCAGCCTCCTTCTCGACAATGTCACAAGTCACAGACGGAATGCTTGACGGATGTGGAGACTGACTCTCAGCCTCCTTCTCGACAATGTCACAAGTCACAGACCGGTTGCTTGACGGATGTGGAGACTGACTCTCAGCCTCCTTCTCGACAATGTCACAAGTCACAGACGGGATGGTGGACGGCGGACCTATAACCGTCGAAGACGAGCAAGCAGGGTTCTTCGGATGAATGAACAGCAGGCAACTCTTTTGACAGGACGGTCCCCAACGGAGTATATCACCAGATTGCCAGTCCAGGGTCGGCCCATGAATACGTAACCAAGGAAGTCCAAGAAGAAGGGTATGAGGCGAAGTCGGCAATACGTAGAAGGAGATCCGCTCCCGATGACATGTGCCAATCTGCAACTCAACTTCCTCAGTGACCTGGTTAACGGTGTCCTGCAAGGGCTTATCGTCGACCGGAACTACTGACCTAGGAGACTCCAGGGATCTGACAGGGATGCGAAACTTCTTAACTGCCTCGAGACTAATAAAGTTACCCACTGCGCCAGAGTCCACAATAGCTTTCACAGTAAAAGTCTCGAAACCAAAATTCAGGGAGACAGGCACGGTCAGGGGTAGAGAGGAATCACATACACTTGGGGAGACCTCACTTAACAGTCCCAGGCGGAGAGACTTCCCCGGTCTCTTGGGACATGAGCGTAGAAAGTGGGAGGCATCCCCACAATAGAAACAGAGCCCTTGTGCCTGCCTTTTCACACGACGCCGTTGAGCTATCTGGAGGCGATCCACCTGCATAGGCTCAGGTACCGGATCTGCCGCAGATAACTCGGGTGACGGATGAGAAAAACTGCGAGTGGACGAAGAGAGGCGAGAGGACCCTCTCTCTCTGGCTGACTCGCGGGTGCGCTCCTGGAAGCGCAAATCAATGCGTGTCGCGAGAGAGATAAGATCCTCCAAATTGGTAGGGGTATCTCGGCCCGCCAGTTCGTCTTTGATCCGACCGGACAGACCACGCCAAAAGGCCCCTACGAGGGCATCATTATTCCAAGCTAGCTCAGAGGACAAAGTGCGAAAACATATCGCGTATTGTCCAACCGATAGAGAACCTTGACGAAGATTAAAGAGGGACTCGGTGGTGGAAGCAAGGCGACCCGGCTCATCGAACACCTTACGGAAAGTGTCCAAAAAGATGGAAAGCTGAGCGACGAGCGGGTCATTACGCTCCCAAAGGGGATTCACCCACGCAAGCGCCTTACCCTCTAAGTGAGAAACAATAAATGCTATTTTAGCACGATCGGTGGGGTAATGCTGCGGCAAAAACTCAAAATGCAAACGACACTGGTTCAAGAATCCGCGACACAACACAGGGTCACCACTATACCGGGGTGGCTTGCATAGGCGCGGAAGTGAGTGTGGAAGCATGGCCTGGGCAGATTGTATGGAAAGGAGCCGATTATCTACCGACGCTATATAGTTGAGAATCTGAGCCTGGGAGTCGCGTTGCTGCGCAAGTTCCTGCTGGAGACTAGCCAACTGGGCAGCATTCCCAGGCTCAGAGGACTGAGAGGCAGATAAACCGGACTCCATGGACTTGAGAAATGCCATAATCCTAATCTGGTTTTCCCGGAGGAACGTCAGCTCCTTTTGGACGGAAGCCGCAGTACCAGCGGAGTCCATGGCCTGATTATACTGTTAGAGTGTTAGCGACTCCTGGAGTGGACCCTCTGGGTCGCGGCACCAACCCTCCCAGGGCGAGCTAGCCTAGTGAGGACCACCCCCTATACAGGGAGTGTCAGGAGCAAGCCCCAGGGGATACGATACCACGACTGCTGGCACCAGGCGGCCGGCTCACAGGAGATACGAGACTGTGTGACTGGAGGGTGCAGGATACTAGGGAACACAGGAGAGTACACGGGAGTGCGCTGAGTACAGGGTAGTGCTAGACGGGTACACGTGGGCACATAAGGCGTGTAGCAAGTAACAGAACACAGGAATAGAGTGAATGCCAGGAGGCACGGCGGAGCATGAAGAAACAAGGGTTCAGAGCAAGTGCTAGGAGCACCACAGAATAGCAGACAGAGCAGAGGACCTGAGAACAGCGCACAGCCAGACTGGGACACAGCTGACCCAGCCAGGAAGCACAACAATAATCAGGCACCTCCCCTAGGGGGAGGTCGTCTGATATAGCACATGACTACTACTGGTTCCGGGTCAGGACCTAGCCAGAAAGCACATGACCACTAGTGGTTCCGGGTCAGGTCCTCCAATACCATAGAGAGGACCGAGCCCTATACAGCACTGACAGGAGCGCGCAAGCGCAAACGTGGCATGGAGGAGGAGACCCGGGGACGAGAGTTGCGCGTGCGCACCCGACGGGGACCGCCGTACCGGAGGGAGTGACGTCGGGGCCGAAGCCCCGCCTCCTTGTGAGCGCGGCATAACACTGTCTCCTTACCCACCATCATGTAGCATGTAAGCCCGAAAGGGCAGGGTCATCTCCCCTCTGTATCAGTCTGTCATTGTTAGTTTGTTTACTGTAAGTGATATCTGTAATTTGTATGTAACCCCTTCTTATGTACAGCACCATGGAATCAATGGTGCTATATAAATAAATTATAATAATAATAATAATCTCATGTAAAAGGCTTGCCAGCCGAAACGTTGAATTTATATGTGTCTGCAATTTCATTTGAGTCTGCCATGTTTGGAGGAAATAAACTTTAAATCAAATTTTTGAGTGCAGGACTTCATTATCTTATAGATTTTTCATTTTTATTCCTGAGCATCTAATCTATAGCAGTGAGCACCCCTTATTCATATTTATAATATTAAAACCTTACCATGTGTCAAAGCCGACCTCAATGTGTGAACAAGGGCAGACAAAAGGACCAGATCCCGACCTAAGGCCACCAGCCCGGGAAGCTTTTAAATGTGATTTACAGCTCAAGAGGGTGAGGCTACACCCCGACTTGCACAGAATGCAAAAATACAAAGAAAAAACAGACAAAAATTGAGCTTAGTTAAAGTTGGTATACATGCAGCATGTTCACATTGGCAATAAAACATTGAAAAAACCTACAAGAATCAAAATAAACAAAAACCCTGCTATAAGTAAATAAGTAAAAAGCAAGTGTGTTAAAATAACACAGGGTTCTTAGTAATACGATTTTTGATCAAAAAAAGTATGAAAGGCATCTTTCCGTCACCATGCTTTTATATGCTGCATGTAAACCAACTTTAACTAAGCTCAATTTTTGTGTCTTTTCCTTCATCAACAGGTTCAGCTTTCTTTTGGGTCTTCCCTCCATTACCTTCGACTGTCTCTATGGTCTCTGCTGGGCCCTCTGAAGAATCACTGTTCTCGCTCCCAGACTCCAAAGCCGAGTTTTCCTCAGATTTCTGTTCTTTCAGACGCTTTAATTCAGCCTGTAAATTTGTCACCTTTTGCTTCTCACGAGACAACTCTTTGGCGAGGACCTGGAACTCGTGCGCTTTGTTGCAACAGGTCATTTCCAGCTGAGACACATGTTCTTTGTCCTCCGGCCGAGCACAGTGCAGCTTCTCGGTGGAGCGGAAGTTATGAAGCAGCTTCTGCTCCTGCACTTCCTTCTCTCCGACCTGAGCCTTGACTGCAGAAAGCTCGGACTCCAGGTGACACACCTGATCCAGCTTTGCGGATTTGGTGGCTTCCATACTCGACACATTCAAGTTCTCATTTGCCAACTGTTGACAGACCTCGTAATACTCTTTCTCCAAGCTTTGGACGTGCGCTTCCACATGGCGGAAACTGTCGACTCGTTCTTTCCACGTCACATTTCCTTTGTTAGGCCTCTTTCACACATCAGGTTTTCGGCTTCAGGCGCGATCCGGCGCTTTTGACAGAAACCGGATCCGGCGAAATGCAATGCCGGATCCGGTTTCCCCCCCCATTGACTTGCATTTGCGCCGGATCGCGCCGGATGGCCATGCGTTTCATCCGGTTTTCGCCGGATCCGGCAATGTGTCGCGATCCGGCGTCTGGAAAAAACGGCTACTGTAACGTTTTTTGTCTCCGGCGAAAAAGCCGGACCCACCGGATCCGGCGCGTCCGGCTTTTTCACACAATGAAAGCCTATGAGCGCCTCAATGCGCCTGATCCGGCGAAAGCCGGATCCGGTGGCTGGATCCGGTTTTTTTGGTCTGAGCATGCTCAGTAGCTCTGCCCACAAGACATATATAAAAGCAAGACAGTGGGACCCACAGCCACACCCAACATGCCACCCAAGAAAGCAACCAAGCGCAGCAGGAGAAGGCAGGAGACCACTGCAGCACCAACAGCACCACCACCACCCCAAATGGAGCAGCAAATGGAACATGCTGAGGAGGGGAGTCCAGCAGCAGATGAGAGACGGTAATTATCAAATCCCCCATTCCTCCAAACTAGGGCCATGGAATATCAAGATATTCATTGGCCCTTTGTTTCTCTTTATTCAACAGCCGCCCAAGAGATGCAGCAGCAGCAGAAATGGCATCACTGGCAGCAGCAACAGCAGCAGCAATACCCACAGCCATGGAGTCTGGCCATCAACAGGACAGCACATCTTCTTCTGGGAGCCCTCCCTCGCATCGTCAGCGTTTGACGGTAAGTTTTTATTTCCAAAATCCATCATCTCTGTAATATATGTCTATTCATTGCCTTTTATTTCAAAACAGGAATCACAAGATGAAGAGGAGCTCCCAGAAGAAGAAGGAAGGGGTGGACAGACACCTGGAGTGGGCTCACAATTGGTAAGTTTTTTGCATCAAACGCAGAAACACAACATCACACTACACACAACACATAGAAAACAATGTTCTGCAGACCACACACAGCAAACAAATGCCTACATCCAAAGACATAACATTTTTTGTTTTCTTCTCTAGTCTTCCCAATCTGGTGCTCGGCCAAGAGGTCCTCGCAGTGCCTCCCAGGGTCGTCGGCGACAGCAACGCGGCGGTCACCAGCGTGTAAGTATAAATATTTTTGCTTTGTTTTTTTGCACTTTTTATTTCATTTCTTTTGTGGAGGCTAATTATGTTATTTTTGTCTTTTTTTTTAACAGCCTTCACAGCGTGCTCCCGACTCTGACGGTGAGGATGGAGGACTCGATGTGGACCACCTCATCGATCTCGTCAGAGAAAGGGAGCCGCTCTGGAATATGGCTGACCGCCGCCACGCTGACCTTATCGTTACCCGACGACTCTGGGAGGAAATCTGTTCGCTCCTTGTGGGCCGCTGGGAGGACCTCGATGTTCGGGCCCAGATTAAAGAGCGTAAGTATATACAGTACCGGTTGCTTGATGTAAACCAGTGTTTCCCGAACTCCAGTCCTCGTGGTCCCCACGGATCAGGTGTTCAGGATTTCTATTTACTATGGAAATCCTGAAAACATGACCCCTGGGGACCATGAGGACTGGAGTTTGTGAAACACTGATGTTGTATACTAACCACTCCTTTCTCGTTTCAGGGAACAGAATTGTGAATCGGTGGCGGTCTGTGAGGGATCGTTTCAAGAAGGAGTTCAATAAAGAGATGCGGGCCCCGAGTGGATCTGGAGGACGCAGGAGCAAGTACAAGTACGCACAAGCCCTGTCGTTCCTCCGGGAAACAATGGTCACTAGAAGGTAAATATTACACACCACATGTGAAAAAAAATGTTAGATGTAACTTTTTTTTTTCAGCCAGGGCCATACCATGTCAGTATTTTAATTGTTTTTTTTTCTCTTTATTCCACAGCACGGTGAGCAGCACTCGGGAGCCTGCACGATTGGACCCTTCTGAGGCGATCCCTGAGGAGACCGGCACCGAGGGACACTTCGACCGCCCCGGTACATCTGCACCTTCCCAGCCTTCCCACACATTCGACCCATCTGTCCCATCCACCAGCACAGGAGCATCGTGGCCGCCTACATTACATGAAGCTGCTGGTGAGGAGATCGCTTACCCTTTACCCCACCCTTCTGCCCCTGCCACCTCTAGTACACCTGCGGGTACTGGGCGGCAGCGGCAGAGGGGTCAGGAAAAGAGTTATGCGCAAGAGTTCTTGCATCTGAATGCATCTTTCCAGAACTGTCTAAAAGTCTTGTCAGAGCAAATCTCCGCAGGCTTTCAGCAGATCAACTCCAGCATTCTGGAGGTGAAGACACTTCTGCAAACCATGCATTCAGAAGCAAGATCTTCACCAAACCACACCTTTTTCAGGTCTGTTGTGGAGCGCATGGCAACACTATCTCCTACCCAGCAGATGCATGTAATGCATTCGTGCCACGGTGCTCTACAGCAGGTTACCTCCCAACCTCCACCTCCCACCACTGTAGTTCCTCCACCTGCACCCCCTCCAGCCACTTTCCATCCTCCCCCTCCTATTACATCTGCACCCCCTCCAGCCACTTTCCATCCTCCCCCTCCTATTACATCTGCACCCCCTCCAGCCACTTTCCATCCTCCCCCTCCTATTACATACCAGCAACCTCACCAGTACCAGCAACCTCCCCAGTACCAGACATCTCCCCACTTCCAGCAACCTGCCCCGTACCAAACTCCTTCCCCGTACCAAACTCCTTCCCCGTACCAAACTCCTTCCCCATACAACTTTCCATCAACATCATCTGCTCCTACAGTCCCTGCCCAACCCTCCACTCCACCGCCCACCACCTCTTCTGCCTCCCACATGTCCACCCATTCTGTAGCTTTTTCCACACCTTCACCTCTAACTGTTCCTTCCCCACCACGATCCCAGTCCTCTCTCCACACACCCAGTGTCGAAGTGTCCCGCAGCCCCTCCAGCAGTATTTCCACCCCACACTACACAGATTTGTAATGTGTGTTTTTTAATAAAAATGCCCATTGGGTTTAAAACCTTTATTAAAAAAGTTTTTTGCACTTTAAAAACATTTTACAAAAAAAAAAAAAAATTTAAATAAAAGTTAAATTATCGTTTCACAATGGTTGTCTGTCATTTCTTTCTGCGGCGAACTATGTTTAAAAAAAAGGTTAAATACAGGGTATTTCAAAGGTAAAAAGGTATTCAAAACCAGGTATATAACTGTGGGTAAATTTTAGCTTTTTGCCACAGTTGTGTTCCTGGTTGTGTTTGAAGCAAAGTATTTCACCTAAAAAGTTGTGTTTATTGTTGGTGATTTCCTAACAATGTACACAACTTTTGTTAAAAGGTGAAATACTTTGCATAAAACACAACCAGGTACACACCTGTGGCCTAAAGCTAAAAATAGTAAGACCATGACAAGATAGCCAACTTTGGTTGGCAAAGGTATATACTGTTGGTCCAGAAGGTACACAAGTTTGGTTAGGGCACAAATCTTTCACACTCTGTCATCCTGCCAGTGTACTCTGCCTTGAGGTGACATAAAGTATAGTGCAAAATTGTCCCTCATTACTGAAACCGTCACAGAACTTCTAGTGGTAATATTTCCAATGACAACATCCATCTTCGCCAGTAACTTGCTCTTCTCTCCAACCTGCACTTTCTTCTCTACAACCTGTCAAAGAAGGGCTGTAGGAACATGCTATATATAGTTTTCCAGTAGCCAATCCCGTTCGGAAGGCCACAAGGGTCAATTTTAAAAACCGGATCCGGCGTAATCCGTCGAAAAACGGATAGAAAAACGGATGAACCGGATGAGACGGATCCGGTTTTGTCTGTCAAGAACAAGACGGATCCGGCAGAAAACCGGATCCGGCACATCAGGTTTTACAAAACATTTGCCGGATCCGGCATTCCGGCACGACGCCGGATCGCGCCTGACGCCGGAAACCTGATGTGTGAAAGTAGCCTTAGCTTGTCGATTTGATTCTCTAGCTGTCGGGTGACAGCGGTCAAATCGGATAGCTTCTCATGTGGGCTCTCTGTTTTTTCTTAGAGTTGTTCTCCAACTGTGATTTTAGCTGCTGGATACCTACCACCACCCTGGGTTATTGACTACCTCAGTGCTGGCTTTGTTAGTGATAAAGTGACCTCTTTATCAAGGACATTAACCTTGTTTTCCCCTTACCCTGCCTCTTCTTCACGCCTCTTCTCAGAGGATGTAGCCTGTCCTGCCTTTCTGCAGCCGCCGCATCCCCAGCGATGAGAGGAGGACTTGACATTCGTACCCGGGTCAACCTTAATGCACTCTTTTCCCCTTGCGTCACCGTCTGAATGGGAGTCACCACTACTCAGTCAGTCAACCTGGAACCAGCAGTCCCCACTTAAACAGGTGTCGGTCTCCTCTCCTTGAGCTACCTCATCTTCAGCGGTCACAATTTTGGTCACCTCTGCCAAGTCCCAGAGTTGGTCAGACCCACACTTCCGTCCGGTCATACTTTCTTATATTTCTTTGCCCGTCATGTTGCTAAGTTGGGCGCATCCACCATTTTCCTTGGTCACGCCTAACTTGGGACTGTCAAGTCTAGGGGGTACTATTTCCTCCTCTTTATTAGATCTTATACACATTATTTCTACAGACACCTCTCCCTGTATCCACCAGTCCCACAGTACTTCCAAGTCCCGATCAATTACCACAGGATACCGCAAGTCCGGAGCTACACCCACCATGTGGTATGTGGAAACCTCCGCCTTGACAATGTACAGGCAGGCTATCAGATGTCCTTTAATGTCCTCACACATGCCACTTACTTTCGTCCCAGGTGACCTAGAGTGTTCCGGAGGGGCTCTTAGTAAGACACTCCACTCCCCGGGTCTATCAGTCCCATGACACCTTCTCCATATAGCCAGAAAGGCCACAATTGTGACGCCTCACTGGCTGAGCAATCCAAACTGTAGCATGAACCTGCATAGAATGAACTTCGCTGTTCCTGGCTACAGTCCAATGGTGCATTCACCACCTCTACTTTCTGGGTAGCCATCCCTATTTGGATTATCATCCCCTTTTAAGAACGCCACTCCTTTTTGGGCAACTTCCCTGTTTGGGTCACCGCCCCCTTTTGGGACTTCACCCCCTTTCAAGCAACCATCCCTCCTTGGGGTGCATGCCATGGACTCTGCATGCCCTCTCAGGCCCTCACCACCTGTGCATGGCAGTCTGCACCTCTCCGCATGGCTCTGCAAGGTTCCGTTCCACTCTGCATGGCTCCGCAGATTTTGTGGACTCACCAATCCACCGCCAGCCGTCCGGAGTTCGTGGACCCGCTGACCCACAGCAAACACCTGCTGTAGTCCTCTCAGGTACCTCCTGGACCGACGCCCACATTCTCAACCAACTATAGAGATTGTACTCACTCAGGTTCAACAGGAGGAAGGCTGGTTTCACATTTGCGTTTTTTAGTGCTGGAAAAAAACGCATACCTGCGCATGCGTTTTTTCCCCTATATTTAACATGGGTGCGCATACCTGCGCGCTGGTAAGCGCATGTATGCGATTTTCATGCGCTGCGTTTTTTTGGGGTGTGCGTTTGGATTTTCCAGACGCAGCATGTTGCATTTTTTGGCCCTGCAAAAAAGCGCATGCGCACATATGCGCACGTTTTGCGCTAAAAATGGCCATTATAGCCTATGGATGCGCATACATGCGCACTGGCATGCTCATGTATGCGTTTTTTTGCACATGCGTTTTTTTTTTTAACCATGGAATTTAGGGGTTTAGGGTTAGGGTTAGGGTCAGGGTCAGGGTTAGGGTTGGGGTTAGGGTCAGGGTTAGGGTTAAGTATGGTTTGGTTAAGGGTTAGGGTTAGGGTTAGGGTTAGGGTCAGGGTTAGGGTTAAGTATGGTTTGGTTAAGGGTTAGGGTCAGGGTTAGGGTTGGGGTTAGGGTCAGGGTTAGGGTTAAGTATGGCTTGGTTAAGGGTTAGGGTCAGGGTTAGGGTTAGGGTTAGGGTTAGGGTCAGGGTTAGGGTTAAGTATGGTTTGGTTAAGGGTTAGGGTCAGGGTTAGGGTTGGGGTTAGGGTCAGGGTTAGGGTTAAGTATGGTTTGGTTAAGGGTTAGGGTCAGGGTTAGGGTTAGGGTTAGGGTCAGGGTTAGGGTTAGGGTTAAGTATGGTTTGGTTAAGGGTTAGGGTCAGGGTTAGGGTTAGGGTTAGTTAGGGTTTAGGGTTTGGGTTAGGGTTAAGTATGGTTTGGTTAAGGGTTAGGGTCAGGGTTAGGGTTATGGTTAGGGTCAGGGTTAGGGTTAGTAAAGTCATGGTTTGGGTTAGTGTGAGGGGCCAACTAATGTTGGAAAAAAATGCAAACGCGGTAAAAACGCACTAAAAACGCATACAAACGCATAAAAACGCTGCGTTTTTTTCATGCATGCTCATAAATTGCTTGAAAAAAACGCAGCAGTTGTATGCTTTTGTATGCGTTTTTTCAATGCATTTTTTTGCGGGAAAAACGCGCTGCAAAAAAAAGCAAGTGTGAAACTAGCCGAAGACAGGAGGCACACACTTTTCAAAGTCCATATGGGTTTATTTGCTTCATAAACCCGGAATCAACAACAAAAAGGAAACCAGCCTTATAGAGCAGGCAAAACAAAGCATCAGTGTCCAAATCACAGTCCTCTAGCTCCTCCAAGAGCTATGTGGGAGTTCCTGCTCTCCCAAGACACCAGCCAGTACTAACTTACCTGGCCAGGTCACATGACCCTGACCTCACACAGGTTGGGGCACAGGTTCTGCTCCCTCAGGCTGGGGTAATGTCCAGCACTCATGCTCAGTCTGGAACCCCATACACAGGAATACTTCTCCCTCTGCGCACAGGCCATGGAGGTCTCCACACTTTCAGCCACAGACCATGTGCGAAACAACAGCCCCCATCATGTAGACTCTAACCACACCCACATGTGAGGTATATGAGTAGCCATACCCACCCATCTCTAATTGCGACCCACAACCCAGACACAGATGCACGAAACAAAATCTTAGTGCTCACGTGTACTAAAGCAAAATATTCTGAGTTGCATCACGGGGAGCAGCTATCTCTGCAACACATACCTCCTATCGATTATACGGCGATCAGCCTCCTTATACACTATACACTGTATACTATATACAGAGCTCCTGTGTATAATGTCACAACCCACCAACAGTGGGTGGTGGGACTGTGGAAGATTCGAGGTGAGGAGGTGGAGCCTGGGAAGAGTCTCAAGGAGGCCCAAAAATGTTGCCAGTATGGGGCCCTGAAGTTCCTAGTGGCAGCCCTGCAGATGATCTGTATGGGATTTGTTATTTTTGTGCACCCATAGACTTGGACAGATGAGATTCATCCAAATTACTGAAAAGACTAGTGCAGGCTGACATTCATTCAGTGAAAAAAACACACACCTGAGTAGCCCAATTGAATAACATTGGTTCAAGTGCTGTCTGTTAATTCAAGGACACAACTTGGACTGAAAATACGGTTGTGTTCACTTAGTCTTAGCCTAATTACATCATCAGCGCCAGTGCATATTCCCTGCTTGCTGGATGAGCATTATGGCTGAAATCAGTATTATCCTTCATTGCTATTGTTTGATAGTCTACAAACGTTATAACTTGTATTGTATAAGCATGTACAAAGCTAAAGTCTTTTTACAAGTGTCCTTGTACCTCATAAATGTCTTTGGAATCAACTCGTAATATATTGTGTAATATAGTTTGCTTTCTATGTGTAGTGGATATTGATCTTTGCATTGATCATTCTGCGTTTTTGATTATTTCTTGGTAAATATCTAATTAGAGCCGCTACAGAGTTTTTGAAGATGTGCTCCCATTTAAATTGTGTGCAACTTAAAAGAAACAATACTTGTACAGTGATGGAAACATTTTATTATAAATTGATTCAGGTTATGTGACATTATGTTACATAATAAAACAATAATCCCAATTTATTAAAATAAATAATATAAATACCTTTAAATATTAATTAATGTTTCACCCGCTCTTGTGGAGTCATTCACACATCATATATAATACCTTAAGGGTTTGTCCAATATCTTTATATTTATGACTTATATTTAGGATAGGTCATCAATACCAGATTGATGGGGATGTTACAATTAGTACCCCCACCTATCAGCTGCTCCTGGTGCTGTCGGCCGGAAGTGCTCAATTGCGGAGCTGCACATTACAAATTCATCAACTGTATAGTGGTTGCGGCTGGGTATTGCACATCTGCCCCAATTTGAATGAGTATGGTAGATCTGCAGTAGCCTGCTGCAGCCACTATGCAGTTTATGGAGCTGTACTGTTCCACTTCACAACTGATCCCATCCGCCTGCTGCCGTCACAGGGAGTGCTAGCTGACGCACCCCTATTAATCTGATATTGATAACCCATCCTAGGGATATGCCATCAATATAAATGTATTGGACAACCCATTTGAGAATTTACAAATTAGTGCTGTTGCTTCTGTGTTGTCAGATGATACAATACAAAACATATTTTAATAAAATGCCACTTATTCCAATATTTGCATACACATTTACACTATATTTTTATTCTCTCTCTCATACTGTCTATAATATTGTCACAATATGACAACAAATCACTATAGAAACTAAATGGCAGCATCTACATGACTGAGTAGGGATCATGACCCTTTTATCAGCTGTATCAGTTATTGGTTTGCCTACTACTCTTAGCTGCCGTTACACACAACGATGTCCCAGCGATCCCACCAACGATCCGGCATGGATGGGATCGCTGGGACATCGTTTGCTGATCGCTGGTGAGCTGTCACATAGACAGACTCACCAGCGATCAGGATCAGTGAGCAAGCTGGTATCTAGGGTAAACAGTGGGTAACTAAGAGCCACGCGGCTCTTGGTTACCTGCTGTTTACCTTAGATACCAGCGTGCACACTGGTTTCCAGTGTAAACAGCGGGTATCCAAGAGTCGCTCGGCTCTTAGTTACCCACTGTTTACCTTAGATACCAGCATGCAGCGTCGCTGATTGTTGCTCTCCCGCTGCCACACGTTTGCTGGCCAGCGGGAGACCAACAATCAAGAAATGGCCCAGGACAATCTTGCACGATCAGCGATACCCGGTGGGGGTGCCAGTCACTGATGTGTGTCACACACAGTGATGTCGCTGGTGAGATCGCTGTGACGTCACAAAATCAGCGATCTCGCTAGCGATCTCGCTGTGTGTGACGGGGCCATCAGATAGCTGAAGAGGTTTTATACGAAGAACATTTGTGTGACTGGACTGCATGATGAAGTGCCAGATGAGTGACAGCTGGTCCTGTCATGCTGGCATAATCACGAAGGGCCCGATTCACTATTGAGTTTGTGCCTGCTCTTTGCCAAGTTTTTGGTGCTTAGCACCTTTTTCCTTGTGACACATTCATCTTTCCATTTGCGCCTTTTTAAAGTCACTTTTTTATGTGTTCATCTAATGTTTTTTGTTTTTAGTTTTCTAATGTGGGTGGAATTTAGAATTCGCAGATGTTGTCACCTGATTCTTCATTTGTGACTTTTTGAAAAGTCTCAAATTTTTGTTGCAAATGTTCTCCAGTCCCACTGTGAAATTGTTTTTGTATGCCTAAAACTTTGGCAACATTTTAGAGGAACATGTGACTTTTTTCCCTAGAAAACATCACATGACAAGTAAAGAAAATTGGCTTTAAAAAATTGCAAATGCTGAATTTGCTCAATGTGCTGACAGGCCATAAACATTTTCATTTTGGGTCAAAACCATTAATGTGATTGTGTTTTTTCTCTCTATACACCAAGAAACAACAATATTATAAAAAAACACCTATTTTATCCCATTGGGATTACAATCTATACCGACTGTTATAAACAGATACATATTTTATATTGCCTTACTGATAACTCAAAATGTCCCCAGTATAAAAGGCCGAGTATTCGTTTCTCATCTATACAGCTCAAAACACTTGTTTAGTCTGCTCATAAGCAATTGTGGACACAGATAGAAAAGGGTCCCTGCACAAGAACAGTATATGGCCCCTTTGCAGTCCAACAGCTCATCATAATGCCCAATTTCGCCTGCTTTCGAGGTGGTAGTGGCCCCCTTACCTCTTGTTTGCACCAATGATATGTCCACCCTTGCTCATAGAATACTAAATTATGAAATGTATATGAGAAGGGAAAACTCAATGTGCAGGTTGTTCATATCCTATTAATGTCAATAAAAATAATACTAGTATTCCAGTGTACTTGGAAGCACAGCCATAATAAAACATTTAGTACCACAATCACTGAAAGGCCCCACATCCAGGCTACATCAGTTCCAGTGACATTTCAGGATAACATCTCTACAATTCAGTAGTAGCATCTGCTTTACGATGTCAGTTCACCAGTGTAAAGATGGATGCTTTTTTTCCATATACAATTTTCAAGTACAAGAACCCTGCAAAAAGAAAAAAAACGCACACAATTCATTCTTCAGGCTTTACTATAGCCACCGCTTTCATTAAAACAGTGCCTGATAAATAATTCTGATAAAAATGGCATCTTTCACCCTAATACATGAAGGCTACATAGTAGAAAAATGGCTGTTCAATATATCAACAGACGCTCTCCATCTACGTGACATGTTTTCATTCAGAATCCCTTTTTTCTCCTACAGACTATATTTTAGATATATCTGTCAGCAGATTACACAATACATCTTCCATATATTATAAAATAGCTCTCTTAGACTTGATGAGGCTGGTGTATTTACTGCATTTTCAACTTGGGTACACCAGCTTCATTGGGTCTAAGAAATCTATTTAATAATGTATGCAGTCAGAACAGTGAAATCTGTTGACAGGTCAACTTCAGTAGGGTCTTTTTCAAATCTCCTTTATGGCCTATGTAAGAAGGATATATGGATAGAAAAACACTATCCAAAGGTGTACTGAGATACCCTCATGGGGATAAGTGTGCAACACATAATAGTACTGCAAAAAACCTATGCTAAGGTGTATTATTAATGATGGTCATGAGCAGATTAATGCGGCTGTAGCTGCACAGCTACACATGGATTCTGTATCTAGGGAATATACATATTTTACAACAATTGTCATATAAGTTGTGTAAAAAGACCAAAGGGATTTAATAATCAACTGTAAAGAGGAAATGTAATTTGTTCTTTTACATCATTATCTAGCAGAGAATACTTGAGTGGCACAATATTCGGAGAACTGTAAAATACCGCCATATAAAGTCACCTACCGCTTATTACACATTGCCCCCACTATCGTCAGTGTTCTGGTAGATTCCTGCTGCTTCAAGATGTTGGTAACTGCTGTAAAGAAGAGTTAGAGTAATATGAATAAGCGGCTTGCTTTACATCAATGATTAAAGGAATGTTTAGGCAGAATAGTAACTTACTTCGTTGGGGTAAATGTCTTTGCTGTAAATAAATAAATCTACAATTAATAAATGACATTAGATGTATTAATTTCTCCTATATTTACAGAGCTGCACGTCTGATGAAATAGCCCCATGAATACAATGAGACAATCTCGGCTTTATCACGTACCTGTTTTGCGCATGCGCTTTATGAGCCAGATGATGAGAGAGGCAATTGACAACACAGACGCCCCCGATGCAATGATTCCAACTGCTACGTTTGTGGCTGTAATCTGCGGCACAGCTACAGAGGAGAGGCAAACAGAAAACTGTAGTGATATGTGATATGTAGAGAACACTCTCTGTTATATGCTAATGGAAATTACCTTCACAAGTTGGGACCTTTCTATTCCAAAGTCCGGTGCTCTCACATTCTAGAAAGTCTGCTCCAGTTAGTAGTAGATCATATTCACAAGCAAATGTGCACAGGGTACCATATCCAAAATCTGCTTGACTGCAATTCATTTTTCCCATTGTTGGAGCAACAAGAGCTTTGCATTGGACAGCTACAAAAATAAGAAAACTAGATTCTTAGTAACTACATACTGTATATATACTGTACATACACTCACTGGCCACTTTATTAGGTACACCTGTCCAACTGTGTGTTAAGACTTAATTTCTAATCAGCCAATCACATGGCGGCAACTCAGTGCATTTAGGCATGTAGACATGGTCAAGACAATCTCCTGCAGTTCAAACCGAGCATCAGTATGGGGAAGAAAGGTGATTTGAGTGCCTTTGAACGTGGCATGATTGTTGGTGCCAGAAGGGCTGGTCTGAGAATTTCAGAAACTGCTGATCTACTGGGATTTTCACGCACAACCATCTCTAGGGTTTACAGAGAATGGTCCGAAAAAGAAAAAAAATCCAGTGAGCGGCAGTTCTGTGGCCGGAAATGCCATGTTGATGCCAGAGGTCAGAGGAGAATGGGCAGACTGGTTCGAGCTGATAGAAAGGCAACAGTGACTCAAATTGCCACCCGTTACAACCAAGGTAGGCAGAAGAGCATCTCT
Source organism: Dendrobates tinctorius (assembly GCF_039654945.1). Lineage (NCBI taxonomy): Eukaryota > Metazoa > Chordata > Amphibia > Anura > Dendrobatidae > Dendrobates > Dendrobates tinctorius. The sequence goes on along the minus strand of NW_027361680.1, from coordinate 2,583,181 downwards.
GAACGCACAGTGCGTCGAACTTTGAGGCAGATGGGCTACAGCAGCAGAAGACCACACTGGGTACCACTCCTCTCAGCTAAGAACAGGAAACTGAGGCTACAATTTGCACAAGCTCATCGAAATTGGACAGTAGAAGATTGGAAAAACGTTGCCTGGTCTGATGAGTCTCGATTTCTGCTGCGACATTCGGATGGTAGGGTCAGAATTTGGCGTAAACAACATGAAAGCATGGATCCATCCTGCCTTGTATCAACGGTTCAGGCTGGTGGTGGTGGTGTCATGGTGTGGGGAATTTTTTCTGGGCACTCTTTGGGCCCCTTGGTACCAATTGAGCATCGTTGCAACGCCACAGCCTACCTGAGTATTGTTGCTGACCATGTCCATCCCTTTATGACCACAATGTACCCAACATCTGATGGCTACTTTCAGCAGGATAATGCGCCATGTCATAAAGCTCGAATCATCTCAGATTGGTTTCTTGAACATGACAATGAGTTTACTGTACTCAAATGGCCTCCTCAGTCACCAGATCTCAATCCAATAGAGCATCTTTGGGATGTGGTGGAACGGGAGATTCGCATCAGGGATGTGCAGCCGACAAATCTGCGCCAACTGTGTGATGCCATCATGTCAATATGGTCCAAAATCTCTGAGGAATGCTTCCAGCACCTTGTTGAATCTCTGCCACGAAGAATTGAGGCAGTTCTGAAGGCAAAAGGGGGTCCAACCCCTTACTAGCATGGTGTACCTAATAAAGTGGCCAGTGAGTGTATATATATAATGCTAGAAAACAAATGAGCAAGATGGGGGATACCCCTTGTTTATTTCTTGTCTTTGTATAAATGCATTCATCTTTTGTGGATGACATATTATGTTCTAGCAAAATTGAAAATTTTAAGGTGTTGTCTTACAAAGGTGTTGCCTTCATCAGGCCCCTTGGCAGAAAGGTGATTATGCTACTGGAAGTTACTATTGGCTATACATTATCCCTTCTACAGAGTAGTATTGCATGTGTTCATACAAATAAATGGCCATCCATAAAGCATGGAGAGTTCATTTAACCCAAAGAGAGAGCTGCTGTTTGGTAGCAGCTTTTGGCCCTGACTCAAGGTGGGAAATCCTGAGTAGGGAGCCTGGGCTTCTTTACATCCAGAGTTTATTCTTTTTGGTAACTGGGTAAAAATGTTGATACCAACATTTACCTTCACATCTGGGAACAGATGAAGTCCATGCTCCTGATATCTGGCAACTGAGTACCGGTGATCCAATTAACCTGAAGCCTTTCAAGCAGCTAAACGAACATTGCGTCTTGTAGTTTGCAGCATCTGAACAGACCATGCGGCCATCCTCAGGATCAGACAGACTAGGGCATTGAATAGCTGAAGAAGAATTGAAAACCAAAGATAAAGTATTCATTTATAAACAATAAATATTTTCTGATTTCAATAATACACCTGGATAGAACATTTTTACCATTTACCTTCACATTTGGGTACAGATGAAGTCCATGCTCCAGATGATTGGCAAGTAAGTACTGGTGATCCCAGCAGCTGGAAGCCTTCCAAACAGCTAAAGGAACATTCTGACTTGTAGTTGGTTTTATCTTGACAGTTCATGTGACCTTTCTTTGGAGAAGTCAATAAAGGGCATTCAACAGCTGGAAGTAAAGAAAGGATATTGAGAAATATTGCTCTAGGAGTTGTGAATTACTTTAGATTGAGTAAATATTACAATCTTAACTATCTGAAATGTTCTTATTATGTAAAAACGAGTTTTTTAAGTTTACCTTTGCATAAAGGAACTGAAAATGACCACTGTCCAGAAGACAAGCATCGAAGCTCAGATGATCCAACCATTTCAAAACCTTCAGAACAGGAAAATTCACACATGGAGTTGTAGGTGGTTCCATCCTTGCATCCCATTAGACCATTTTCAGGGGCGACCAGTGAGGGACACTCTACAGCTGTTCAGAGAATATCTGGTTTAGGATTTGCTTTTAGCTAGGTTAAAGTTTGTTTCTAGACTAGTGTTGTACATAAAAAACAACCAAGTGCAATAAATGTTTTTCTTACGTTCACAGTTTGGGATTTCTCCTGTCCATTGCTTGGCAGCAGTACATAGTATTGAGGAGGGTCCTTTAAGTGAATACCCGTCTGCACATTCAAAATTACAGATGGATTTCTCTGGCATTTTCTCTCCCGAACTTGTGCAGCTCATGGTCCCATTTAGTGGTGTCTCTGGACGCCCGCACTGAATAGCTATGCACAAAGAAAACACAAGAATCAAAATGTAATCTACATTTTATGGAGCTAGTATTATACAAGACTAAAGTGTAATCTACTTTTTATGGAGCTATTGTTCTTATCATTGACGAATAAATTAACTCATTGTCATACCAGATTGACACTCAAGCTAATAAAAGTCTAGGCCTTTCTTACCTTCACATTTCGGTGTGTTTTCAGTCCACTGACCGGTAGCTGAGCATTGTATGGATGGAAAGCCCACAATAGTAAGTCCTTCATCACAGCTGAAATTACACGTGGAATTATATGGCAACACCTCTTGGTCATTGAAACAACTCATTGATCCATTCTCTGGCTCCAATGGCCGCTTACACTTTATAGCTGCAAGATAAAAAAGATAGTAATACATTAGTAGTAGAATTACTGCACAGTTACAGTAGATGGACATGGAATAAAACATATGTAAACATTCCAGTTTGTTATTGCATTATTCTGAAAAATAAATTGAACAAATATCACTCAAAAGGGTCATTAAACCAGAATGTGACTTTATACACAAATACTAAGGAACAACACTTTACAGACCAGAGGTACCTAGTTTATTTCTGCATACTTGCCATGGTGTGCATACACAGCACCTTCATTTAATACTATAAGAACTCTGGCCTTGTTCTATATTTTCTAGAATGTGACTTGCGCGTTGGTTTCTTATTTACAACCATTACCAAAAATTCTGCAGTGTATGTGAATTTCACAGACTGCAGAAAGGAGATCAGAAATGATATTAGAACCTGCTATGAGTATGTGAATTTTGTTACATTTTAATTGAGCGTAAAATAGGAAATAGGCTGTTAAAGGGAATCTGTCGGAGGTTTTTGCTACCTCATATGAGAGCAGCTTAATGCAAAAAAAGAAACCTTGATTCCAGTGTTGTATCGCTTCGTTTACTGAGTGCAACAGTTGTAATACAATCAGTTCTTAGATGTAGCATGTGTGACGCCCCGGAGGCTTCAGTCGCCACAGAGGTACTGCACCTCCTCCTGAGTTGTGGTGCCCCACCATCCAAGTAAGGTGGGAACTCCTAACCACGCTCCAACACCTGCACCCCTCACCACAAAGTAGTGTAGCAAAGCCACATTGCGGCTCCTTGCTTAGAGAGTAGCAGAGCACCTTTGGTGGTTCCCTGCTTGGAAACACGAAACGTGCTGGGAGGTGGGTGGAGTTTAGAATACATAAATAGCGGGAAGAGTTAGTCAGTCAGTGAGTTGGAGAGAGTCACTCAGTGAGGAAAGGAGATCCCTGGAAGAGGGATGGAGGAAGGAGTGCTGCAGCTGCCTCAGTGATCTGAGCCAGTTGGCACAGGAAAGGAAAGAAGGAGAAAGACATTGGACTGAAACCTGACCTTCTATGAGAGAGAGGGATTAGTACGGAACGAAGGAGTAAAAGGGAACAGAGAGAACGTGGGTTAGAGGAGAACCCTGGCTAGAAGTTCTAAGCGCAAGGCCGGGGGCCCAGTCCCCGAGGTTGTATGGACACTAATGGTTCTGCAGCAGACACCGGTGGAGTAGTGGGCTGTAAATGCACTACTCCCATCTAAGACTTGGGGCACAACAGCAACTTGGATAGTGAGTCGGGACTCAGGAGTAAGGAGTCCCTGAAGCAGGCTACAGCTGTCTGCCATACAAGTAGAGTTCTTGGGAACATCTGTCAGGAGGCACTCCAGTGTAACTCAGTACTAGGAGTACTTCATTTAAAGGCGCTATAGAGGAGATGTTCAGAAAGGTACATGTTGGCGGAGTGTTGGAAGGGAGCATCCTATCTTGCCTGGAGGTTGACTGAGCCCAGGACCCGGAGGACACAGCACGGAGGCAGGCATCTGTGTGAACTGCAGACTGTGAGTAAAGCTTTGGAACTACTAAATGCCCTGGTGTCCTCCACTTATTCCCGCATCACTACACTCCGCACTACTACATCTGGGCACTGGCCTCTACACTGCCTGTGCCTCTCCTCCATTGCTACATCTACACTGCCCTGGAACTACAGCTCCACCTGTGGGGAGCTTCACCATCTTTGCTGCAACCCACCACCAGTCCCAGAGGATCTGCATGCAGCGTCAGCCTAACACCTCACTTGCCGAACACCACAGGTGGCGTCACAAACTATTCATAAACTTTATTTCATTGTTCATTCATCCCCCTTTTGCCATGGAGCCCCAGGGCCACAGCTTCCGTGACAACTCCCATTGAGATCAACGGGCCCGGTACCAAGTACCCCGCTAGGCCCTGGTGGGGGCGCTCCACATTTAGCTCAGAAAACTGCCTACTGACAATAAGCTGCTAATCAGCGTTGGGGGTGTGGCTTCATAGTTTCAAAGTTTTTAAGGTTGAACATAGACTCAAGTCTATCGACTTCAACTTATTGCCTAACATATTGATCAAGAAGAAAGTAAAAACCCCATGGGGCAGACAATAGCTCAATATTAGGGGACAAATTCCTTCTCAACTCCACATATAGAAATCAGATTAGATCCCTGGATCAACACTCTAAATGTATGTATGTACATCATTTATTTTATTTACATTAAATTAAGTAATGAGCCTAAAGATTAAGAAATCCATAGTACCTTCACATGTTGGGGATTCTGCAGACCACTGACCAGGAGCGAGACATTGAATTGAAGGATTTCCCTCTAAAATAAAACCTTCACTACAGCTGAAGCTACATGAAGAATTATATGGTAGCATTTCTCTATTGCTAGAGCAGTCCTTTGCTCCATTTTCTGGTGCTGATGGATAGTCACACTGAATAGCTAAAAAAAAAAGAGAATCCAAATCATCATCTAATCATCATCTCCAACAGCCTCTGTGGCCACACAATTCAATCTTACAAGTGGTGAAACTAGTTTGGTTCTCAATCACCTCATTTGACATGATCTTACTTGAATGAAGCCATTTTTTCCCAATAATATAGATATCTTACAGATATCATTAAGAAACTGTTCACATTTTACAATTATTATGATTGGAACACTATTTTTTAAGCATGGCAGACCAGTTTTCTGGCAGATGAGACCGATTTCAATCAAATTTTCCAACAAAAAATCGAATGAATATTTTTCTGATTGGTCAGAAACTAGGCAGATATCTATACAGTTAAAAGCACCTTAATGCAATTTAGAAGGCAGTGATTATCTAGCATTATTACCTTCACATTTTGGGGGGTTTTCTGACCACTGACCAGGAGTTGTGCAAAGTACTGAAGAAGATCCAACCATGGTGAACCCTTCTTTGCAGCTGAAGTTGCATGTGGACTTTTCTGCAAGAATTTCTCCATCAATGGAGCAGTCCATAACTCCATTATCTGGTATATCTGGGCGATTGCATTGAATAGCTGTTAAACAAATAAAAATAATATACTTCAGATAGCCTAAAGGCAATTTGTAAGACTGACATTACAACTCCTTCAATGTCAAAGATCAAAAATTGAGTGTACAGTAATTGCAAAAGCATCTTCTACAATGTGCCAGTCCTTAATCATACTTGCATGGTTCATAGAATGTTACAGTATGTAGACTAATGGCAATAGTTATATTGAATGGCTTAATGGACAAGCAACCATGAAAAAGATCAAGCAATGCTTTATCATGTATGTACCTTTACATTGTGGAATCTGGAATCCCCAAGCTCCATTTCCTTTGCACTGGAGATTTTGAGAGCCAACTAAAAGGTGTCCATCAGAACATGTGAAATCGCAGCTTGATTGGTAGGCAAAATGTCCATACACATGAGAGCACACAACTGATCCATTATCGATTCTTCCAATCTCTGGACAAGTAACAACTGGAAAATGGAATGCAAAGTGTTATATTCAGACTTCCATCTATATCTGGAGATATAAAGCATATGATATTAATAAGTTGTGGATAAAAATATGACAATGTATGCACTTACCATGCTCACACTCTTTTCCAAAAAATCCATCAGAGCAATTGCAGGTGTGGTTATTAATCGTTTCTATGCATTCCCCATGATTGCTGCAGGAAGAAGGGTTGCAAGAAGCTGCAAAAAATAAAATAAAAGCACTGCAATTAGCAAAAACAAAATGTACGTGGAAAATAGAGGCAGTGAGTCACATTGCCTACTCTGATGCTTTTTTCTACTGTGAGCATCTTTATATGGTTTAACTGGAATAACCAGTATTCCAGAACATAAAGGTTTCCAAGGACTCTGACATCTTTCTATTTTTTTTTTTTTATCAATCTTACTATTGCAGACCTGACGTCACTTACAGAACAGTATGAGGGGACATCTACGAAAGAAAAATCATTTGTTTTCCTAATCCTCTAAGTGTTGCAATCAGGTGCGGACTGGGACTGACATTCAGCCCCCAAGAACCAGATGGAATATATTACTAATATTACCCTGGATGAAGAAAAGCAATATATACTACAAAACCAATATTTCTAAAGATTCATGTGGCCTTCTGGGGTAAGTGATAGAGTCAGCAACTTTGTGCTCCATCACAATGCTTAATAGTATGGATGACTTGAGAACACCGATTCTGTTAACAACATAATAGACAGGGCAGTCCATGACCATACAGGCCATTCTGGCATTTGCCAGAATTACCAAATGGCCAGTCTGGCCCTGGTTGCAATCGTCTTGTGGCATATTACTCCATACCTGTGTAACACAAAGCTGCTTTTTTCTTACTGCAGGGCTCATCATTCCATTTTCCAGAATCAATACGCCTTTTTACATACATCTCAACACAATCCTCATTTTTATTCTCACTCTTGTTGTTGGGTTCATTCTTAGCCCAGTTTTCAGCTTCCTTTGTCAGAACCTTGTTGGTACCAACCCAGGTCCATTCGCCAGTTTTAGTGTTTTTTCTAATACCAATCCAATAATATGCTGCATTGAATGGTAAATTCTCATTCAAATACTTGATCTCTTCTCGGTTTTGAATTGCTACCATATCAGTGTATTTTTCCCTACAATATTTTTGGGCATCGTCATAGTTCATGTTGTTGGATGAAGAGTGATACGTCCAGCCATGTGTGACACATATCAATGGAAAACCTGCAATACAGAACAGACCATAAAAAAAAAATTGATGTCTATCTTTAAATCACCAATTTTTACCATGCAGTAACTTGGTTTAGCATTAACGACAACATATAAAAGTATTACAGCCTAGAAGTTATATTTTATCATTGGTATTTTAAGTAGAAATAAACATTTTATGATAAAGTATGACATTTCAGGTTGAACTATAAAGTGTAGAATTTACTGAGAAATTAAGCCAGAATATCATATGAGCAATATCATTAACTTACCACAGCTAAGTAGGAAAAGATGGATTAAATAGTCCATTGTGCTCAGTCAACCCAGCGACAAGTGATATGGCTGTTCTGGAAACAGAATACACTTTTTTATTAAATTATCCAAAACATTATTGAGGATAAATATTTTATTTTGTCTATATTCTATATAGTATATCTAATATTGGTAGGATGTATAATGGAGTATACAGTTACATATGAAAACATCTTTGACTATCATCAAGAAGAGAAACTAAATGACTTAAAACAAAGAATTTTGTGCTATGTTGTAGGACAAAAATGTAATTCCAAAAAAAGTTCACACTTACAGAGTTAAACGCGTTGTTTCAGTGGTCTGTGCTCTTGAAGTGACAGCTTACACTGGAAAGTTTCCTGTCGATTCTACTTTCACTGCTGAACTCATGCCTCTTTTAAACAGTTAGGAAGGACGTACCTCATTGCATCTTGGAATTTCCCTGAACCATTCATTAAGCTAAAATAGCTTGGTGATTAGTCTCTTAGATTGGCTCAGGAAGAAAGATAGTATAATAAATAAAATATTACCTTAAATGATAATTTAAAAGACACATTCAGGTTCAAAATCCAAATATTAACCCCTTTACCCCCAAGGGTGGTTTGCACGTTAATGACCAGGCCAATTTTTACAATTCTGACCACTGTCCCTTTATGAGGTAATAACTCTGAAATGCTTCCATGGATCCCACTGATTCTGACCTTGTTTTCTCGTGACATATTGTACTTCATGATAGTGGTAAAATTTCATTCACATAACTTGCGTTTATTTGTGAAAAAAATGGAAATTTGGTGAAAATTTTGAAAATTTCGCAATTTTCCAACTTTGAATTTTTATGCCCTTAAATCACAGAGATATGGCACACAAAAAACTTAATAAGTAACATTTCACATATGTTTACTTTACATCAGCACAATTTTGGAACCAAAATTTTTTTTTGTTAGGAAGTTAAAAGGGTTAAAAGTTGACCAGCGATTTCTCATTTTTGCAACACCATTTTATTTTTACGGACCACATCACATTTGAAGTCACTTTGAGGGGTCTATATGATAGAAAATACCCAAAAGTGACACCATTCTAATAACTGTACCCCTCAAGGTGCTCCAAACCACATTCAATAAGTTTATTAACCCTTCAGGTTCTTCACAGGAATTTTTTGAATGTTTAAAAAAAATGAACATTTAACTTTTTTTCACAAAAAAATTTATTCAGGTACAATTTTTTTTTATTTTACCAAGGGTAACATAAGAAATTGGACTGCAAAAGTTATTGTGCAATTTTTCCTGAGTACGCTGATACCTGATTTGTGGGGGGAACCATTGTTTCAGCGCATGGCAGAGCTCAGAAGGGAAGGAGCGCCGTTTGACTTTTTCAATGCAAAATTGGCTGGAATTCAGATCGGACGCCATGTCACGTTTGGAGAGCCCCTGATGTGCCTAAACAGTGGAAACCCCCCACAAGTAACCACATTTTGGAAACTAGACCCCCCAAGGAACTTATCTAGATATGTGGTGAGAACTTTGAACAGACAAGAGCTTCACAGAAGTTTATAACGCACAGCCGTACAATTAAAAAATCATATTTTTTCCACAAAAATGATCTTTTCACCCACAATTTTTATTTTCCCAAGGGTAACAGGACCCTAAAACTTATTGTGCAATTTGTCCTGAGTATGCTGATACCCAATATGTGAATGTAAACCACTATTTTGGTGCATGGCAGAGCTCGGAAGGAAAGCAGCGCCATTTGACTTTTTTGGCTGGAATTGAGATCGGACACCATGTCGCGTTTGGAAAGCCCCTGATGTGCCAAAACAGTGGAAACCCCCCCACAAATGAAACCATTTTGGAAATTAGACCCCCAAGGAAATTATCTAGATGTGTGGTGAGAACTTTGAACCCCCACGGGCTTCACAGAGGTTTATAACGTACAGCTGTACAATTAAAAAATCATATTTTTTCCACAAAAATGATCTATTCACCCTCAATTTTTATTTTTCCAATGATAACAGGACCTCAAAAGTTATTGTGCAATTTGTCCTGAGTACGCTGATACCCCATATGTGGGGGTAAACCACTATTTGGGCACATGGCAGAGCTCGGAAGGGAAGCAGCGCCATTTGACTTTTATGGCTGGAATTGAGATCGGACGCCATGTCGCGTTTGGAAAGCCCCTGATGTGCCAAAACAGTGGAACCCCCCACAAATGACACTAATTTGGAAACTAGACCCCCTAAAGAACTTATCTAGATGTATGGTGAGAACTTTGAACCCCCCAAGGGCATCACAGAAGTTTATAAAGTACAACCGTACAATTAAAAAATCATATTTTTTCCACAAAAATGATCTTTTCACCCCCAAAATTTTTATTTTCCCATGGGTAACAGGACCCTAAAAGTTATTGTGTAATTTGTCCTGAGTATTCTGATACCCCACATGTGGGGGTAAACCACTATTTGGGCGCATGGCAGAGCTCAGAAGGGAAGCAGCGCCATTTGACTTTTTTGGCTAGAATTGGGATTTGGCGCCATGCCGCGTTTGGAAAGCCTCTGATGTGCCTAAACAGTGAAACCCCCCACAAATGACACAATTTTGTAAACTAGACCCCCCCAAGGAACTTATCTAGATGTGTAGTGAGCACTTTGAACCCCCAAGGGCTTTAAAGAAGTTTATAACGCCCAGGCGTGAAAATAAAAAAATCATATTTTTTCCACAAACGTGATCTTTCAGTCCCCAATTTTTTTATTTTCCCAAGGGTACCAGGAGAAAATGGACCCCAAAAGTTGTTGTCCAATTTGTCCTGAGTATGTTGATACCCCATTTGTGGGAGAAAACTGCTGTATGGGCATACGTCGGTGCTCGGAAGGGAAGTAGTGATGCTTTGGAATGCAGACTTTGAAGGAATGGTCTGCAGGTGTCATGTTGCCTTTGGAGAGCCCCTGATGTACCTAAACAGTGTAAAACCCCACAAGTGACCCCATTTTGAAACTAGACCCCCTAAGGAATTTATCTAGATGTGTGGTGAGCTCTTTGAACCCCCCAGTGCTTCAAAGAAGTTTATAACGCCCGGGCATGATCTTTTAGTCCCCAATTTTTTTATTTTCCCAAGGGGAACAGGAGAAATTGGACCCCAAAAGTTGTTGTCCAATTTGTTCTGAGTATGCTGATACCCCATATGTGGGGGTAAACACTGTTTGGGGACATGGCAGCACTTGGAAGGGAAGGAGCACCATTTAACTTTTTCAACACAGAATTGGCTGGAATTGAGATCAGACGCCATGTTGCGTTTGGAGAGTACCTGATGTGCCCAAACAGTGGAAACCCCCCCAATTCTAACTCCAACCCTAACCCCAACACACCCCTAACCCTAATCTCAGCCCTAACCCTAGCCCTCACCCTAGCCCTAACCCTAACTCTAGCCCTAACCCTAACCCTAATGGGAAAATGGAAATAAATACATTTTTTTAATTTTATTATTTTTCCCTAACTAAGGAGGTTATAAAGGGTGGTTTAATTTACTACTTATGGTGGGTTTTTATATTTGGCAGCTGTCGCACGCTGAAAGACGCTTTTTATTGTAAAAATAGTTTTTGCATCACCACATTTTGAGAGCTATAATTTTTCCATATTTTGACCCACCGAGCCATGTGAGGTCTTAATTTTTGCGGGACGAGTTGACATTTTTATTGGTACCATTTTCAGACATGTGACTTCTTTGATCTCTTTTTATTCTGATTTTTAGGACTCAGAATGAACAAAAGCCAGCATTTCAAGAATTTCTTTTGGGGGGTGCGTCTACACTGTTCCGCATGCTTTAAAATTGATAAGGCGGTTTTATTCTTTGGGTCAGTACGATTACAGCGATACCTTATTTATGTCTTTTTTTATGTTTTGGCGCTTTTATGCAATGAAAACAATTTGATATAAAAAATATGTGTACTTTTATAGTGTTGGTTTTTTTTTATTTCCAAAAAATGAATTTATTAGGGATAATTTTTTTTAAATTTATTTAGCAATTTTTTATAAATTATTTTTACACTTTTTTTTAACTTTATTATACTGTCCCAGGGGGGACATCACTGTCATGTGTGAGATCGCTGATGACCGCCCCTGACACAGTGCCGGGTGTCAGCTGTGATAATCAGCTGACACCCGGCCGCGATCAAAGGCGCTCACCCCGTGAGCGCCGCTGATCGCTATGACGTACTATCCTGTCCATGGGCATAGGGGCCCGGGTCCCATGGACGGGATGGTATGTCAGATGTCAGAAAGGGGTTAAACATATGCAATGACATACATAAACATAATATACCATCAATATTGTGATGTGTTGTGTAAAACAGTAAAAACTGTGTCCTCATACACAGTGTAGTGCAGTGGGAGCCACACTAAGCAGTGATGAGGCAGAGACTCAGCAAAGTTCAAAACAAAAGTATATTTAATGTCCAACTTACAGGAAAACACAGCACACGATATCCTCCAGATTGCAGCCGGGCACAGGACAGTCTACCTCCGAGAACTATTGCCGTGGATGACTGCACTGCCGTGTATGCTGTGGGTGCCAGGCCTTTCAGCTCCCTTGGCTGTTTGGCTCCGGTTGCCTGTGTTGCCTCACACAGGTGGAGCTCTCTCTGCAGAGCCTTCTTCTCTGCACTCTTGCAAACACAAAGCTAACACTGACCCTGACACACCCAAACCCTTTACTCCAGGGTTTTTAGCTGGAATCTGTGGCCATGGGCCAGATGAAAAACCCGGGCAAGGAATGAAACGGACTGTACTACTACCATCTGTAGTCTGTTTAAAAACACAAAAGCCCAGAGGAGGTTTTCCCTAAATCTGCCTAGGACAACCAGCATGTCCAAAACCTATTATTAGTTTTGGCGGAACGCACCAGTTACAAAATAATAATGAGGTGCGTTCGCAAACCGAGGTCCACCATGCGGTGATGGAGAAACCGCAGCTAGCACAATGGCAGAGCAGAGCTGAACAAAAACACTTTAAGCACACTGAGTTAAATGTCACTCAGTGTACACAGAGCGCAAAGTACCAAGCTCTGTTACACCACAGAGCGGTACTATGAAGCAACGTAAAAAGGACAATACCCTGTTAGACTGCAGGCATATAGAAAAATACTAATTGGGGTCCTTATAACTTAAACCCCCAGGGAAGACTAAGCTGGTGGTTGAGCCTGCTCTAACACACGGTTGTGCTTCAGCATACGCGCCTGAGGATGCCCGATGCAGATGCTAAGTTCAAGCGGGAGTTCCCACCCTACAATGCCTGCCTAGAAAAACTCTTGCAGTGCTATTAGTGGCACACGTGCACACAGGGTGGTATAGTCGCCACCAACACAACAAACACACAAGATACTAGCCCACCGGCGTGTGCTACTGAGGACCTTTTATACACAAGGCTCATGTACAGGCAGACAGGACCTTGCCTGTGGACCAATCTGAAGCTGCCACATCACCAGAGCAGCTGACGTTCGAACACCAGTGAGAAGGCGCCACATCTTGGACATGCTCAGTAGGGTGAAATCTGGACTTCTCTTCCAGAACGCAACACTGCACGTGTATACCAGTAGTCACCATAGACTTAGCTGGAGAGCCAGCAGTAACTCCACATGCCGCACAAGCCTGGGCAAGGCGCTGGAACCGCAGTCTGTGCTCAGCAGTCATCCCCGCTGCCGAGCCTGAATGGGAGACCACAGCACAAGACAAGGCTTGGGTCCTATCCGTGCAGTGGGAGAATTCCGGTGCCTAACACCTATACTCACTTTTATTCTGCATTGCAATCACAGCTATACCTGTGACTGCAATGCACTCCCATGTCCACAATACGCCTCCATGGGCATCCTGTGGGGAACACACAGCACCCCTTGTATATGACACCGGTCACTGTCTCACAACAGCTAAATAAATATAGTGTGGGAGCTTTGGAGTGATTGACTTGAATTGCTCCCCTCTTGTGACCATTACAAGCAATCAGAAGCTGCAATCACAATATGGCAGATTGGGACCAGAGCAGCACCAGGAAGAGCAGAAGACGATGGCTAGCAAGTATGTTACTAAAGACAAAGAATATGATTTCACTCCGGCGGTGAAATGAAAAAATATGGTGAAGTTGGGCTTTCAATAGGATTATTTTACATAACATAGTATGATTTAGTTGATGCTTTTTCATGAATGCATTTCTAAATATTTTGATCTTAAAATTAAGGTAGCCAGTCTACTGACATCCTTTAAGACTCATTGACTACTACATCTGTGTGTTACCTGTATTAAAGCCTTAAGCTGACTAGTAATAGTGTAAATAATAACATCAAAATCTTCACTTTTTATTCATGTCCCAAAGGGTGGAATTACCTTACAGGTGTTCACCCAACTGGACAGGCATTTTGCATAGATTCTTTTATATCATAACTATAATACTTCGCATGAACCTCCTCTATTAGCTAGAATGAACTATCACTGCTCTCAGTTTTTTTCTTGGTAGACTTTCTGCATTTATTTTTGTCATGGTAGCCATTTCATTTGCATTGGCTTAGCTTCATGTAAAATGTGTGTTTGTGACAATTGTGTTCCTGATATGGGATATTTACGCATCCATTTCCCCATGATCATCAGCAGGTGCTTCTCACAAAATTAGAATATCATCAAAAGTTAATTTATTTCAGTTCTTCTATGCAAAAAAGTGAAACTCATATATTATATAGAGACATTACACACAGAGTGACCTATTTCACGTGTTTATTTCTGTTAATGTTGATGATTATGGCTTACAGCCAATGAAAACCCAAAAGTTATTATCAGCTCCTGACATCGGAGCAGAGCCGCCACCGGAATCATCGTGGGAACGAGAAGAGGTGAGTATAGTGTTTTTTTATATAATGAGTCATGGTTGCATGATACCCTGTATGGGGGGGCAGCATGATACCCCGTATGAGGGGGGCAGCATGATATCCCCCATATGAGGGGGGCAGTGTGATATCCGTAAGAGGGGGCAGTATGATAACCCGCATGAGGGGGGCAGCATGATGCCCTGTATAAGGGGGGCAGCATGATACCTCACGAGGGGGGCTGCATTATATTCTGAGGGGGCTACATTGTATTCTTTGGGAGGGCTGTATTAGACCATATGAAGGGGGCTGCATTATACCTTATGAGGGGGCTACATTATACCCTATGGGGGGCTGCATTATACCCTGTGAGGGGGCTACATAATATTTTATGGGGGGCTGCATTATACCTTATGATGCTGGTTGCATTATCTTCTATGGGAGCGACATTATATTCTATGAGGAGAGATACATTATACTATATGAGGTCTGCATTATATTCTGTGAGGGGGCTACTCTATATACTATGAGTGGGCTGCATTGTACCCTATGGGGGGCTACTTTATATTCTATGAGTTGGCTACTTTATATTCTATGAGGGAGGCTACCCAAACTCCTGCTACATAATTAAGACGTGAACTACCTTTTATTACACACTGATATTAGTGTGTTTTACGGCACAATTGGAGGTTTTGTATTTGGGCTCCAAGAATGATTTTCTCTGGTGGGCCCAAGGTGCTCCAGTCCAATGCTGATATCAACGGTTCTGTATGAAAATTCTAATTAGCCAAAATGTGCAGTGTGAACTCTAGAAAAAAACTAGCTGGTAAAAGATGCTGAGAAAATATAAAAGGTTGTTATTATTATTTACTATTGAAACAGAAGAAGGAATTTAGTGTAGCATGTAATATATTTTATAAGGAATAGCATATGATAAAAGAAATACTTTGTCACAAAATATACTAATTTGTAAAGATAAAAGAAATACTTTGTCACAAAATATATTAATTTGTAAAGATCAATTTGCTGTCACAATTGCTATTTTATTAGAGAATCTTTTGGAAAATAGTCAAAACTTTTTTTTCAATTAAAAGCTTTTAACTTTTAACCTAATACAAAGCAAACAGCTTATCAGGAAGCGTGTCATAGAAAAAGGCTATTAACGCTTCCCAGAAGAAAGGAAGCCTAACTATGATCACTAAGTCCGGTATTTTCTGCCCTTTTGGCAGACCTGATGTCGGCAGCTTCAAACTCGTGTATAAACTTGGGAATTTTCCTTCTCAGTGCCGTTTTCTTTGGCTTATGTTTAGTTCCTTTACTAAAACTGTTTGGATGACAATTAGCTAAAATTAAAATACCTAAAAATAGTTTCTAGACAGCAAATGATCTTGTTTTTGATTTCACAAATTTTCATTTCTTAGATTTTATTTATAGATAATAAAAATGATTGGAACATGGCCATTAAGTACTGTAACCTGACCTCAATCATAACCTGTAAAATGATCTTTATTTTATTTGCACCAAGCATCTTATGCTTGTACCATGTTTAGTGATGAGCAATTTGTTCGGAAAATGATCGGCAAGCATAAATTCAGCATGAATATGGCACATTCGGATTCGTGATCAGAAACACAAGCATAATGTTATAAAATCGGGAAAAACTGGTAGCATTTGGTAACAAGTGCAGGAAAATATTTGCATTGACACAAAAGTATTTTCAGCACTTTGGCAATGATAATAATGATAATGGTGGTGTATCATGAGCGTGGGGCACGTGTTTGATGAGGGGAGAGGGTTTGCAGAGCTCAGAAGCGCGGCGTTCTTGTAAACAGTCATTTTTTTCCCCTAACTTTATGTGTGACATTGCGGCTAGCCAATCAGGGCGCAGGAAACATCCACAATGTCCTGACACAATGTCTTGTGTCATTGGCTGCTGAAATCACATGTCTCTCTCCATATAAAGAGCAGACATCTTGTTTTAGCGCCATTTTGATACAGTAGAGAGGCTGCTCCTGATGCCGGCATTGTTAGCAGCTACATTTTAGGTAGTTAGCTAGGTGGTTGTTTATCAGTCAGACAGTTTAGCTAGTTAGTGTCCAGTGTGGCTTGGTAATTGACCTTCCAGCAATTTTTTTTTGCCATTACTGAGGTCCACAGACAAAGCCATCAGGACACATGTCATACAAGTGTGGTGTGCACTGCTTCTATTTTGCTCCATGCATAAGTATAGAATTCTAACTCTTAGCTAAATGTGAAAGTGCATGCTATGTCCCACCTTGTCATTTAGTGGTGGTGTGGTAGCATTGTTCTGTGATTTGAGCTGTTGTGCACAAAGAAATATTTTAGGGAGGCCGTTGCTACCGTGATTCACCACCATATCTCACGTTATTATTTAGTAGCAGTGAAATTCCACAGTATGCTCATGCACATTAAGACAAAAATATTATTTTTTTTCTTTTGCAAAATATGATGCAGCCCGCTGTATCACATGTTGTCATTTTGTGACTGTGATATGAAGCTCTCTGCAGACCTAAAGCACATTAAAAAAAATTATAATTTTTTCTGTTGCAAAATGTGATGCAGCCCACCATATCCCATGTTGCGATTTTATGGCAGTAATATGAAGCTGTCTGCAGACCTAACGAACATTAAAAAATAAAACAAAGATTATAATTTTTTTCTGTTGCAAAACGTGATACAGCGCGCTGTATCCTACACTGTCATTTTGTAGTGGTGACATGTAGCTGTCTGCAGACCTCATGCACATTAAAATAAATATTTTATTCTATTGCTAAATGTGATACAGCCCACTATATTCAACCTTGCCATTTAGTGGCATTAAAATTGTTCTGTGTACAGAGCTGTTGCACATTAATTTTTTTTTTTTACAAACGTGATACAGCAGCAAAGATTTCAGTTAGAAATTGTTCTGAACCTACTATATGTCATGATCACGTGTGTCAGGGCGCAGGTGTTACCGCAAGGCGGACCCATAACACACGTGACCCTGGATACACCGCCTCCAGTGGGGCGAATTTAAATAATAACACGTGCAGGTGGATACACCGCCTCCACCTGGCGAATTTAGGTATTACACGTTATACATACAATAATCAAATAATAAAGGGGGAACCTGGGAAACTTTAACAATGGTGGGCCCTGCGATAGGGAATGGGGAAATGGAGACCTCCTAAGCTCCCCTGAGCCAGAGTCCCTGCACTCCTTACATTCCCTAAACAGGCTCCGCACCTGTCGCCGCACGCGTACCTTAACGCCCTAGCTCACCCTGACCCTAAACCCTCACTAGGGAATGGGTCGGTGCGGAGACTAATCCCACCACTGCACTAATAACACACATGAGGAAAGAGACAATACAGGGGAAACACCACTTAGCTTTGCTCTGTTGCGTGCGCTCCTAGCAACAGAGCCCTCCACCTGAGTGCATCTTCTCCTCCACCTGGATCCATCACCATAACGGGATCCTTCACCTTAGTGCAGCCTTGGAGCAGAGTCCAACACCAGTTGCAGCTGCTTAGAACCAGAGTCCCAAGGAAGTGTTCAGCTTCTGCCACAAAGTCAAGCATGCTTGAGCCACTCTCCATAGTCGCCACTCCACCAGCCCATGCAGACACTTCCCGCTGACACCATCACTGCGACCCCACCACGCCATGCCAGCCCTTCGTCCAGACAACATAGCAGAAACACATCCCCCCTGGCTAAGCTGCGCAGGACTCTTCACCAGCTCCATCCTTCATCCAGGTTCTCCAAAAACAGAGTGAACACAATCTCACAATATCACAGGCAGTGATTGCACCCCCTAGCACACCTTTATAGGGTGTCACACCTGATCCCTAATTAAGTGCACAAAAACCTAAAGTGCAATACTGCTAACCACCACCGGGGACAGTCAAGACACCTTGGAACTTTCCAAAGTAAAAAAAGTTCACCCAGTGCAATTTAAAACTGTCAGATCATGACAGTACCCCCCCTTAATGAGGGGCCTCTGGACCCTCAAGACCACCCCTCATTAGGGAAACACCTACAGCGGGGACGCCCAGATCCTGAGTTCACCCCACCACTACCTGACACTTCAGGTTTATGACAAACACACCGCTGGTATTGGCAATAAAGTTCCTTTTGGAGGCACCACTCATCTCCAGAGCGCCGACCTGGGGAACGAAATTATGTATGTGTATGTTTGTTTGTTATGAGCTGATCAGGCTCCACAACACACTTCCACGATGTTTTTTGGTGGCACACATACATGCTTGTTCACACACAGGTCCGGACCTGAACGTTTATTGCATACATTCGTTAGTCAAAAAATTGGTGAACTCATTCAGGACCAGATAACAGAGGCGTCCCCCTGTGTCACCACACTCACACCCCCGCTATTCACCAAGGGGTCACCATCCTCCAACCCTCTTCACCATGAGGTCTGCGCCTCCCAGGGTTGGTTTAATGGCGAGGGTTGAGATTTGTCCCTACTCCCCCGCAGCACACCTGCTGCACACACCAGGAGGAGAAGGGGACGGGAAATGGAGGAAATATACACTCGCTGGTCGCCTCCATACGACCAGGAGGGGCGGCTTCTTCGATGGTATAGAAGATTTGGCGTAAACCCCACGGACTATCACACCAGTCAGCTCACCACAGGGGCGTACCCCTTCACCTCGGGGAATACCAGGCAGCTCCGTGGGGCACCATTCCTCCCACCTGCCTGGGTGCGCCCGCATGCATGAACCAGTCCTGCTCCCCAGCAGCGACTCTAGGGGGCTTTTGGCCAGACCGCAGCCGCCATTTTTTTTTTTTTATTTTCTGGTTAGCTGAGCAGAAGCCCCAGACAGTGATAACTGCTGCTGCAGCGGCGCTAAACACCTTGCCGCTCCCCACTCACATCAGTGAGGCCCAGCAGCAATTACTCAGCGGTCTCCACATGGCCAAAGCTCACCAGAAAAAAAAAAAACTGTATGGCCTGTGATAATGTCATGATCACGTGTGTCAGGACGCAGATGATACCGCAAGGTGGACCCATAACACACGTGACCCTGGATACACCGCCTCCAGTGGGGCGAATTTAAATAATAACACGTGCAGGTGGATACGCCGCCTCCACCTGGCGAATTTAGGTATTACACGTTATACATACAATAATCAAATAATAAAGGGGGAACCTGGGAAACTTAAAGAATGGTGGGCCCTGCAATAGGGAAAAGGGAATTGGAGACCTCCTGAGCTCCCCTGAGCCAGTGTCCCTGCACTCCTAACGTTCCCTATGCCGGTTTCGCACCGGGCGCCGCACGCGTACCTTAACGCCCTTGCTCACCCTGACCCTAAACCCTCACTAGGGAATGGGTCGGTGCGGAGACTAATCCCACCACTGCACTAATAACACACATGAGGAAAGAGACAATACAGGGGAAACACCACTTAGCTTTGCTCTGTTGCGTGCGCTCCTAGCAACAGAGCCCTCCACCTGAGTGCATCTTCTCCTCCACCTGGATCCATCACCATAACAGGATCCTTCACCTTAGTGCATCCTTGGAGCAGAGTCCAACACCAGTTGCAGCTGCTTAGAACCAGAGTCCCAAGGATGAGTTCAGCTGCTGACACGAAGTCGAGCATGCTTGAGTCCAGCTCAGCGGCCAAGTCCCACATGGTGAGTGCCACTCTCCATAGTCGCCACTCCACCAGCCCATGCAAACACTTCCCGCTGACACCATCACTGCGACCCCACCACGCCATGCCAGCCCTTCGTCCAGACATCATAGCAGAAACACATCCCCCCTGGCTAAGCTGCGCAGGACTCCTCACCAGCTCCATCCTTCATCCAGGCTCTCCAAAAACAGAGTGAACACAATCTCACAATATCACAGGCAGTGATTGCACCCCCTAGCACACCTTTATAGGGTGTCACACCTGATCCCTAATTAAGTGCACAAAAACCTAAAGTGCAATACTGCTAACCACCACCGGGGACAGTCAAGACACCTTGGAACTTTCCAAAGTAAAAAAAGTTCACCTAGTGCAATTTAAAACTGTCAGATCATGACACTATAACCTCTAGATTATGTGCTTCTTTGGCAAGTAATTTCTCATGGGCATCTTTTATGCCAAGCTTGAGATGCGCATCTGTTACACCTATCTTCTGACGACCATCAAACACTCTCTGGTAATTTGGTGTTAGGTAAGTAACTAATCATTTTAGGCTGGATCCTGGATCTCATACCTCCCATAGCCGCCCTGCTATTGATCCTGCTGTACGTTGCCATTCCTGCCGATCTCATGCCCTTTTTCCTGATCAGTGCACCTAACGACACGTTGTCCATATATGTTCTGCAAACCTATACCTTACCAGCAGCAACTGTAGGAAAGAGGGCATTCCAACTCCACGGATAATCTTCTAGATTATACAGGCCTCTTCCATACTAAATAAAAAAATTGTTATGTTACTAATGTGATGCAGAAAGGGAGATCTCAGTATGAAATTGTTTTGATCATCTAGTCAATGTTATATAGGCCTCATTGACAGACCAAAAAAAGTTTCAGTTACTAACGTAATACAGTAGGAGACATCTCACGTAGAAATTGTTTCTAGCATCAAGTCAATGTTATACAGGCCTCATCCTCAGGCCCCAAAAATGTTGTCAGTTACCAACATCATACAGTAGGGGACATCTAAATAAAAATGTTATTAGAGCATATCTTCTTTGTCATCCAGCCCTCATTCACACGTAAACAATTCTTTCTTCTGCTAGTAACATCATACAGTAGAGGGCATCTCACTTTGAAATTGTTTGGAACATGTAGTCAATGTTATAAAGGCTTCAACAGGCCCCCCAAATTTTTCTGTTACTAATGTAATACAGTAGGGGAAACCTCACTTAGAAATTGTTTGTAGCATCTAGTCAATGTTACATACCTCATTCACATGCCCCAAAAACTGTTGTCGGCTACTAACGTCATACAGTAGGGGATGTCAACTTAAATAATTTTTGGAGCATATCTTCTTTGTCATCCATCCCTCATCCACACTTAAACAATTCTTTCTTCTGTTATTAACACCATACAGTAGAGGACATCTCACTTTGAAATTGTTGGGAACATGTAGTCAATTTTGTACAGGCGTCATCCACAGGCCCCCCAAATTTTTTCGGTTACTAACGTCAGTCTGTGACCCAATACATGAATGTGCTGCAGGAGATTAACCCTGCAATTGCTAAGCGAGATGGTATAGGTGTAGGACCTCCTGATATAGTTCTGAGAGACCAGCTAGTGGCAGGCTTTAGAGATGCGCTGCTTAAACAGGTCTTGAGAGAGTGCTTGCGGGTTAATCGATGTGTTGTTTGTAGCCGTAGACCTCCGATACCGCCAGTTCTCCACTTTCTTTGAGTTAACTACCCATGTTAGTATCCTTACATTTTTCTGACAATAGTAATCTCTGAAACTGATACGTGTGCCACCCGAGTGTGGCTGAGCAACAATTTCAATTTTTTTTTCGTTTTATCACTTAGATAGTGCCAATAACTCAACATTCAACTTACAGACATTTATAGACATTACTGTCACCATTGGGATTCACAAATTAAATTTACTATCTGTATGTGTTTGTAGTATGGGTAGAAAAATAATTACTGGGAGTTAACCCTCTCAAACACGGGTAAAACATACAAATTCTTTGCATATGCTGTCCTTTGTGGGGTTGAAACACAGGACTGCAGTGCTGCAAAGCTGCTTATGTTTTTGCATTGACAACTGAAACTTTCTGTGGTTGAAAGGCAATCACTGCGATGCAAACTGTGTGCCTCGCTGCTTTCTAGGGGAAAACCACTGTCAAGATTGTCTTCCGGCATGTTTTGATACTGTAAATATTTACTTTTGTATTGTGGATAGAACACACTGGCAACCCAGCAGTCAGCACTATTTCAAATCATAACTATGCGGATAACAATCATGTTGCAAATAGTGATGCAAGGCGCTCATGGGTCGGTCTCTTTCATGAGGTCCAGTTTCACAGTGTGTTGGTGGCGGGATAACACTCAACCTTTCTTCCTCCATCCCCTCCTGATAATCACAGACAACACAGAGGGAATCATTATCGTCTTCATCTCCTAACTGTTGAACGTCCATCACCTCTTCCTTCTCGTCCTTTTCATGGAAATTCTCCATTTGCTCCTTCCATGACAACTGCCTGTGAGATGACAGACCTGAACTTACAGATATTGTTAACCCTAAAGGTATCCTCCTCGGCCTCCTCCACTTTTCCCAGGACCACCACCACCACCTCCTCACCCAGACTATTTAAATTGTGCTCCAGCATGTAGATGACAGTAAGGCTGGAGTCACACACAATGTATTGTATGGCCGTAATACGCATAAATTTTCCCTAAATAGTGCTCCGTATGTCATCCGTTGGCTGCATATTTTTCTCATGTAAGCATCCGTATGTAATCCGTATGTGATCCGTATAACGTTTTTTTCGCACAACCTTGCAAAATGGACATTTAACGGTTTTGAGGCCTGCACATAATTTAAATCATCAGCACTAATCCTTTTTATTGCCTCAACATCAGGTAGCAGCCTCCAATCTGCCCAATTTGGTGCTGTGCTTGTGTTGGTGTCTTGGTGGTTGTTAGCAAACATGTCTGACACACTTCAGTTCACCCCAACTGACCGTGTTCTGTTCAACTGGGTTTTGTCCCGGCACTTTGGCCAGCCATACCCAGTGATTGTGGATCCGAGGAGGAGGAGACGAATGTGGGTGCATCCGCATTTGAGACGCCTCAGTAAAGGCCATTTTTCACATGCTTTATGCAGCTCTGAGGACACATCCTGACACTCTTTTCCTCTATTGTCGGATGACCGTTTCTACCTTTGATGTTTTGTTGGACACAGTGCGCCCAGGGATCACCTTCCAGGACACCCGGATGTGCAAATGTATCTCTGCGGAGGAGCGCCTTCTCCTTACGGTATGTATTTCTCAGCTACAGAATGTATGTAGATGATTATTTTCTCAAATAATTCTCTTACTCAGTAACCCCTTTTTGGCCAAGAAACATTAGGTATTGGTACCAAATATATGCTCTCAAAGTTAGAACACTTTGATGTGTTATTCCTCATTACATAGCCGTGGGACATGTGTATATGTATTGTTCGCCTAGCTTCTTACTTACACACTGTTGTGGTGATCTATAGAATCATAGAATCATAGAATCGTAGAGTTGGAAGGGACCTCCTGGGCCATCTGGTCCAACCCCCTGCTCAAAGCAGGATTCGCTAAATCATCCCAGTCAGATGTCTGTCCAGCCTCTGTTTGAAGACTTCCATTGAAGGAGAACTCACCACTTCTCGTGGCAGCCTGTTCCACTCATTGATCACTCTAACTGTCAAAAAGTTTTTTCTAATATCTAATCTGTGTCTCCTCCCATTCAGTTTCATCCCATTGCTTCTAGTCTTTCCTTGTGCAAATGAGAATAAAGTTGATCCTTCTACAATGTGACAGCCCTTAAGATATTTGTAGACAGCTATTAAGTCTCCTCTCAGTCTTCTCTTTTGCAAACTAAACATTCCCAAATCCTGCAACCTTTCCTCATAAGACAGGGTTTGCAGACCGGTCACCATTCTGGTCGCTCTTTTCTGAACTTGCTCCAGTTTGTTGATGTCTTTTTTAAAATGTGGTGCCCAAAACTGGACACAATATTCCAGATGAGGTCTGACCAAAGAGGAGTAGAGGGAAATAATGACTTCACGTGATCTAGACTGTATGCTTCTGTTAATACATCCTAGAATTGCATTTGCCTTTTTTGCTGCTGCATCACACTGTTGACTCATATTCAGTCTGTGATCTATTAGTATACCCAAGTCTTTTTCACATGTGCTGTCACTTAGC
The DNA here is from genome assembly GCF_039654945.1 of Dendrobates tinctorius. NCBI lineage: Eukaryota > Metazoa > Chordata > Amphibia > Anura > Dendrobatidae > Dendrobates > Dendrobates tinctorius. The sequence goes on along the minus strand of NW_027361680.1, from coordinate 2,558,855 downwards.
CCTATTCCTCCCATTCTATATATGCTTTTTTCATTTTTATTGCCCAGATGTAGTACTTTGCATTTCTCCCTGTTAAAAACCATTCTGTTAGTTGCTGCCCACTTCTCCAGTTTATTTAAATCTTTTTGAATCCTCTCTCTCTCTTCTCTAGTATTAGCTATCCCTCCTAGCTTTGTGTCATCAGCAAATTTAATCAGTTTACCCTCAATTCCTTCATCTAAATCATTGATAAAGATGTTGAACAATACAGGGCCCAGGACAGAGCCCTGTGGTACCCCACTTGAGACATTCTTCCAACTGGATGTGCAGCCATTTACGACCACTCTTTGGGTCCGATCACTAAGCCAGTTATGAATCCACCTAACAGTTGCCTTGTCCATTCCATACTTAGTCATTTTTTCAATAAGGATTGTATGAGAGACTTTGTCAAATGCTTTGCTGAAGTCAAGATATACTATATCTACAGCATTTCTTTGATCCACCCAATCAGTGATACCGTCATAGAAGGAAATTAAGTTAGTCTGACATGACTTATTAGTTACAAACCCATGCTGACTCTGTTTAATCACTTCATTCTTATCCAGGTATTGACATACATGTTGTTTAATAATTTGTTCAAAGATCTTTCCTGGTATAGAAGTCAGACTCACCGGCCTATAGTTTCCTGGGTCCACCTTCTTCCCCTTTTTGAAGATAGGAACAACATTTGCTCTTCTCCAGTCTTCTGGCACTTCTCCTGTTCTCCAAGAATTTTCAAAGATTATGGAGAGGGGTTCAAAAATTTCTTCTGCTATCTCCTTCAGTACTCTGGGGTGTAATTCATCTGGACCTGGAGACTTGAATTCATTTAGGTTAGCTAAGTGTTTCCTCACTATCTTTCTGTTTATAGATATCCTGGATTCTTCTATTCCCTTAATAGGACAGTGAATAACAGTTGATGTTGCATTTCCTTTCTGAGAGAAAACAGATGCAAAATAGGAATTTAAAAGTTCAGCCTTCTCAACATCCTGTCTTACCATTTCATCATTTTCATCCTGTAAAAATCCTATAGCATCTTTGACTTTTCTTTTACTTTTGACATATCCCCAAAATCCTTTATTATTGCTTTTGACATCTCTTGCAAGCCTCAGCTCATTTTCAGCTTTAGATAATCTGATTTGTGCCCTGCAGGTTCTGCAGACAGCATTATATTCTTCTTTAGATATGCCTCCCTCTTTCCATTTTATAAACATTTTTTTCTTCCTTTTTAGCATGTGCTTAAGTTCTGTGTTCATCCATCCTATATGTAATGTGTGCATCCTTGAGCATGTATTTTAATGTATATATTTTCTACATTTGTTTAATTGTAGGTTCCTCTCAACTGGCCTTCCTTATGCAGCACTCCTTCTGGAGTTTTTGATTGGGCGATCGACAATATCCAGCATCGTTCGTGCTACATGTTCTGAAATCTGGTCCAGAGTTCATCATCTGGTCATTCCAGAGCCCAAGATGGGAGACTGGTTGAGGATTGCCAGGGGATTTGAGTTGCACTGACAATTCCCCAATTGTATTGGAGCCCTGGATGGGAAGCACATCCGTGTGCGTAAACCGCAGAACTCAGGGTCCCAATTCTATAATTACTGTATAAACAATATTTTTCTGTAGTTTTGTTGGCTCTGGTTGACAGTAACTACAGGTTTATAATTGTAGACATGGGGGCTTATGGAATAACTGGAGACTCTAGAGTCTTCAATTCTTCCATTATGGGTCGGCGGCTGCGCAATAACCTGTTGGACCTACCACCACCACGTCAGCTGCCAGGCTCAAATCAAGAATTGGTGGCTTATGTCCTAGTGGGGGATGAAGCCTTCCAATTGACCAGGCATGTCATGAGGCCATACCCGCGCAGAAACCTTGACCACCAGCGCAGGATTTTTTGTGCCTTTCACGTGCCCGAAGACTGGTGGAGTGCGCCTTCGGCATTCTTTGTGCCAAATGGCGTGTCCACCAGTCTGCCATTCAGCTGAGTGAAGTCAACGTCAATGAGGTCATCAAAGCTTGTGTGGTCCTCCATAACTTCACTAGACTGCATGATTGCTCCTCATCTGACGTGACTGAAGGTGTGGTGGACAATGGGGATAGGCCTAGGCCACATGTGCTTCCTTTACAGCGTCCTCTCTCAGGACTCAAAGTACGTGATGTGCTCACCCAGTATTTTGTTTCACCTCATGGTGCTACTACCTGGCAAGATCAGGCTGTATCTATGTTGTGATGTTCTTATGTGTGTATATAATTTTTTTTGTGGGGGTTCTATTATTTGTGTTTTCTGTTTATATGTGATAAAGTTGACTTACATATATGAATGCCTAAAATAATTCAGGAAGAAGGCCAAAGATGCATTTTCAAATGTTTTATAAATGCAAAAAATAGCTGAGAATACGGTTGACCATATTTTTTTCATATGGCAGATATTGCCCAGGCCATTTAGCATTTTCTGTATATAACCTTGGCATTTTTTGACACACGAAGAGGTAACAAGAAATGATAAATACCAACAAACAAAAAAAAAATTGGGTATTTTATAACTGCTGGTAGGGGGCGGAGGTGATGGCGGGAGGCCTTCATCTCTTTGTTGGGGGTTGGGGTGCCCAGCTTGAACATCACCCTGTTGGGGTGGATGATCTTGGCCATGTGGGAATATGTGGCCATGTTCCTGCAGCTGCGCACCAAAGATACCATAAGGATACTGTCGATTATAATCCTCTGGCTGATTGTAGCCACGTCCATCATACCCCCCAATATGACCATGTCGTCCAAACTCAGGTTGGGGACAGCCTCCAACACCAGGTCTGCACAAGTGGCCATATTGGGCAGGTTGGTTATAGGCTGCCATTTGGCCATGTTGTTGCCAAGGTTGGTTTGGGGGGGGAATGGGTGGAGGTGTAGGCACACGTGCAGGTGGACACTCAGATCCTAATTGAGCATGCACAGCTGGTTGTCGGACAAGGTGGAGACGGTTACGGGTTGAGAGCTGCCACCTCTCAAGATACTCAAACAACTCATATGGGTCATTGGGGTGTATGCATGCATCAATTAGCATCTGAATGGATCCTCGCACATGTAGCCTCACCTCACGGGGTAGGGGACGGAGGTACCGGGCCAGGCTTCGGGAATATGCCTCTTCACCCTCATCCTGGGCAGCCCTGGACAGGTAATTTAGGACACCTGTGTCTACATGCCTCTGGGTATCAGAGGCAGTGTTGTCCCTTTTCTGTCTCTCACGGCAGCCTACGGCTGCAGGCTGGGGGGACCCCTCAACAAGGCCAGTAGGGCTGCTGCTGTTGCCAGGGTCTTCTAAGTTGCTGGCTGCTGGTGGCTCTGCTGGGTCTGGACCAGGTGCAGAACCTGATTGTCAGGAACACCACACTACACTCGCTCACTGAGCCAGTGCGCGTGTCCTGAGTACAAAAACAGTGCTCAAAGATACCTGTGGAGCAGGGCAGCAGTGGTGACAATGTGTGCATCAAACTATCAGGACCTGAAGCATGTGACTGCTGGGGGCGTGGCCTAAGCGCCACAAAGCTAGGAGCTGCAGGGAAACTCCTAGAAAGGTACAGTAACTACGGGATAAGATACCAAGGGGCATAGAGAGGGGCGGAAACCAGATCAAGCCAGGGACAATGCATAAGATAGCAGGACAGTACCAAAGGTTTAGACAGAGCGGATAGTCAGGACATAGCAATAGATCAGAAAACCAGAACGGGCAATAGACTGTACAATAGGGGCAAATGGTAGCAGAGTAACAATAGCCAAGTCAGGAGGTCAGAGCCAGAGAAGACAATAGTACCTAAAACGTGAGACAGAGTTTAGAGTGAGGGGACAGGCCGGGTCATACACGGGAATCAAACAAGCAATGCAGTAGATGCACACCAGGGGGGTCGGTCAGACACATAGCCAGAATAACAGTATAGCTGACAGAGAATGCTAGTCTGGAGTGAGTATAAATACCCCTCCCAGATCCAAAGAGAGGCCGGCAAAAGTTAACCCTGTGAGAACAGGACATTAACCATGTCCTAACCATGACACTGATGCTGGTGGAGCTTGGGGGTTGCAAAAGCTCTGTTCAGAAGATGGGCCAGCCACCTCTTCACATCCCCCGTCCGGGTCTATAATGGGTTCAGTATCCGACCCTGTCTCCCTCTCTGTGAGGTTAGACTGAGTTCTGTTAGGAAATGTACAAAAAAGAAAATGTAGCTATGACCCTAAAAAGCATATGTGTCACGTAGTGTGATGTCTGTACTTACGGTCTGAGATCCATACTGGGTGCCAAAAATGCCAAGCAGTCAAAATAGATGTATTTCCGCTTGGTCGGTGCTGCTGCCCCACTCCTGGCCCTGTGCTGTTTTTCCCCTCCGGTACTGGTCGAGGATGCTGCGTCAGCATCTCATCACATCCTCAACTGCAATGTGAATTGAAAAGGGACTGTAAACTTTGTGAATTGTGCCAAGCAATATTCCTAACATTTCACATAGTCACGTGGCCTAGTAAGGGGTGGTTTTTAGGTACATTTTTCTTTAGCAAACAGGGATACCTACATACACAGTCTAAGATTGTAGGGGCTACATTTAAAAAAGCTCACTTCTGTCCTTTCAGCTGATTGGTAAAAATGGCAATTACTTACGAATTTGTTGTTGATCCTCACTGACCGTTGGGCATAGTCTGAGAATATGTGCACACAGATGCACCTCCATGCCGCCTCTTTGCAGCCCCGGTCAGAATAATGGGCATCCCGTTGGTCCTAAAGGTCGGGCCTTTCCTGGACCAATACAATTAGGAGCTCAACATTAATGTGTCTAGACATGACGCTGCAGGACTCCGTGGAGGCGTACTTCCTGGAAGTCTGGAGAGCTTTTTGAGCTAATTTGCATGTCTAAGCTTCCTGATGATGGATTGGCCCATTTCCTGTCACCAAGAGAAGTCTTGCATATTTCTCGCAAGTCACACGGGTGGTCCGTGTGTAATGCGTTTTTTTTGCGCACCCATAGACTTGCATTGGCGTACTACGGGCGTAATATGCTGACAATCGCAGCATGCTGCGATTGGCATGGCCCGTATAAAATACGCGATAAAAATACGGCTGATGAGAGCTACCCCATAGAGAATCATTGGTCCGTGTGCAATGCGTGTTTTTAACGCCTCTCACTAGTCCGTATTCCTCTCTAGTGTGACGCCGGCCTAATAGTGATGCTGATGATGGCATCGTCACCACAAACAATCTTAGTATCAGCGATAATCCGAGGAGGCAGAAGATTGTTCACAATAATTAGCTCTCTGAAAAGCAATAGTGAGCATACGGCTTATCCACCTCCAGATTAGAACACATGGAATATGTGTATATCCCACCGTACGATGACTGCTAACTCCATGATAAACCTGCACTTCTCACTGCCAACAACAATCCTGTTTTTAACCAAATAAATAAATAAATACAGACCGATTAGACGCCATTCTTCTTTTGAGGTTCACACCATCAGGGTGTTCCATCCCCTCTCCCTAAGAGTAGCAGACACATACCATCTCCCAGGCTCACCCACCCATTTGCTTGACCACGTTTATGCATTGTTGCCACACTTCTTGTCTTCAGAATTGACAACCATTATCCTGGGAAACTTCAACAACCCCACCTCCCTAACTGCATCCCAGCTTCTATATCTAGCCAATTCTCATGGCCTTGTAAGAAGAAGGACCGGACAACCACGGGCACCTGTTTTGTGCCGGCTCCAGAACTGTCAGGGCTGTCTCCTCTGTTGTCCGGGGGAAAGCTAATGAGACCAGACAAACTGACACATCCAAGAGTAAGGAGTGTGGCTAAGCAGCTGCAGCCACAGCGCGCGTGGAAGTACTTAGTTTTCGCCGGGAACAAACAGCGCAGAGCAGGGAGAAGTGAGTGCTCTGGACCTCGAGCCCGGACACAGAGCAGACCCGCACCCAGAGATCTCCATGGCGACTGGCAGCGTTCGTCAGGAGAGACATGTAGGATGCCAGTTGGTCACCCTGAAGCTAGATGCCAAATGTTCTGGGCTCGTGAGTACCACACACGCATCACCTCAGAGAGACTCAGTGTGGGACCGGAATTTGTGTCCTGATTCCCCCGTATACGTCTACCGATCTACGTTAAACCCGGAGAGTGTCGAGACCTATACCTATATACCTATATACGACCTAAGAACTGACCTACATGATAAGTCAACCAAAAGAACTTCTGTTCTTATAGTTACTGCTATATTTCCCCATCATATACCCTGCATTAAATCACCTGTTCCCTCTTTTAAATTGCTTTATCTCCCTGCATGAAGTATTCCCCTGTTAAGTAAATCCTTTAACCCTTGCTCTGCCTCTGCTGCCTCACTGCATCCCACAACCTGCTCACTGTTAGGCGTCGGATTCTTGCAGTGGCTCAGCAGGAATCCAGAGCCTCACATTCTGCGGTCTATCATTATCTATCGACCGAAGAGGAGATTGCTCAGCAGTGTCAGCGTCCCAGACGCTCTGCCCAGACCTTCTCTGTGGGTCTGGCTGTTGCTGCCACCTTTGGGTCAGCAATAGTAATGCAGGCTGCTTTGCAGCAAAACACTCCAGAGGCTAAGTCCTCTTGTCATGCTTCTGGGCATGCTCACGAGACAATCTCCCATTGGAGATCGGGAGTCACATGCTCAGGTCCTTCTCCTGATCTCATTGGTCCATCTCAGAGATCTGGAAGGTCCCGGAAGTGCACGGCTATAAAAAGTCCGCATGACTGCTCAGCCATGTGCTAGTATACTTTAGACTCTACTTGCTACATGTGTGAATGATGATGGATGCATGAACCTGCGAATGACTCATTAAGACTCCCCTCCCTCTGATATTATGTGTGTGGATAGGGACTTAGTCATAGAGTCAGCGCCAGTCAGTGGCACGCTACAGGCCACAGTGCATATCATCACCTAACTAGCGTCCGACAGTGCGCCCCTCCTGGGCACTGTCGCATAGTGGCTGTGTCAGTTGCCGCCCTTCAGTCTGCAGCACCTGTGGGCGTCCGCGGTAGCGATGCCGCACGCATGGTAGGTCTAGACGGACTCTGTCCCTCTGCCTTGGGCCCAGCTCCTGTGACCATATACCGTGCGTGCATTTCTCTGAGACCTGTGAGTCCAACAGGCTCAGTACTTATGTTTATGTGTCTGCCATTATTTAGCAGCAGTGTTAACACCTTATGCACGGTGGACCCCGAGCGGCGAACGTACTTTATTATTTATTTATTTAGTGCGTTCCGCCGTTCCTAACACTCACTACCTCTCACAACTTTCAACCACTGAGACACACAAAGACGGTAACACCTGTGAACTGGTCTTTGTCCTGCTCAGTTCAATCTACTACCTAGATAACCTTTTACCCTTTGTCCCTCATGATATTTGGAGTATAACCACATCTTAGACATTTTTAGGTGCTCGCTAATAACACATCTGTTTAGGGTGGCCTATCATGTTCCCTAATCAAAGTCCTTTTTATACTGATTTTATACTGTATATGTAGTTTATTCTCTACTTCTCTGAACATAATTTGTCGTCAAACTCAACAGTACCCAAAAGACTCATGCAGCCTTTATCTACCCCCCATTTCCTCAAGATGGCTGGACCATCATTATAAATAAGCACCTGTAATTTTTGTCACTCCCACCTCATTGTAGATTTTAAGCTCTAAAGAGCAGGGTCGTAATTATTTTTGGTTAAATAATAGCTTTTAGATTATCTTAAAATTGGTAAATTTTGAATGTTTTATATGAACGGCTGACTTGTAAAGCTATGCGGAATATGTTTGCGATATATAAATAAACGTTATTATTATTATTAGATTGAAGATGGTGAAGTTCAAGCTCTTACCTTTGCCATGTGTAGGAGGAAAGGATCTTTTACGTGAGCACAACTCCACAAACGAGGGCTCGTTGCTGTGCTAATACAGGGTGGAGTAGGGTGAACACAACAAGCTGCTGGCCTGTGAGAGAGGTGCAGGTGGAAATGTTACGATGGATTGGGAAAGATTTGGTGTGCTTGGTATGTAAGATCAGTCAAAAAAAGCAGGCATGTCCACTTCCGTATCAGCTGGCAGGCTCTCAGTCACCCCAAATGTAGGGGGTAAACAAGTGAAGATTCTGCAGCTGGAGACCTGTGTGACAACACTTGCCACGATGAGGGTGGAGGAAGAATCAGAATATGCGGTTGATGGGGTGGAAGGTGGTTGGTAAGGCCTACTAGTCTTCCTTTTTTTGCACAGTGACATTCCCAGATTAACGTATGCTGATCGCGCTACTGTGTCGTTTTTAAAAAAGTTGACAGATAACTTAATTCGCAAAACCGATAAAATGTTGGACCTCATTAATGTTCTTGGGTATCGGTCAGTCAAGGATAGTCTGAATCATACCAGATTCCATGTTTGGCCCCTGGGGAGAGATGACATAACTAGTGTTGAGCATTCCGATACTGCAAATATCGGGTATCGGCTGATATTCACGGTATCGGAATTCCGATACTGAGTTCCGATACTTTTACCATATCGAATACCGGAATCGGAAGTTCCCATAATGCTATGAGCCAGTTTGATTTGATTCAGCCAATGAGGAATCCTAAGAAGTGTGGGCACATCCTGTTAGGCATGTAGGCATGTCAACTAATGGCATGGCTGTTATTGGCTGCTGAAATGATGTCATGATGCACTATAAAAGCCGCCGCCGCCACCATTTTGGGTTCACTCTGCTGTGAATTCAGTTAGGGACAGAACGCTGCTCTTCTGACTCTGAGGGACAGTTAGAGATAGCGATTTGCTATATTGTGCTTTACCCAGGCTACTTTAGCAACCCCTGTGTGAAGCTTTCTTTTGCATTGCAGTGCTCTTCACAGCTGTCTGCAAGGTCTGTGTATGTGAGTGCAGCTCACGCTGTAGTGTGTCTGCACCACCTCTGGTTGTAGGCCGCTCAGCGTGCGTCACTTCCTCATACATATTTTTTTTTCTTTTATTGCTGCTCATTTTTACTGATTTCTCCTATTAGTGTGCATCCATCCGTATCCATCTACATTGGTTGCAAACACTGTATAGGAGTAAATAGCGGAGCCTTTCTGCAGCCTTTCAGTGCTAGTGCACAGTTCTCTGCACTGTTCACGGCTGTCTGTGAAGTCTCTGTTTGTGAGTGCAGCTCACGCTGTAGTGTGTTCTGCACCCACCTCTGGTTGTAGTCCGCTCAGCATGCGTCACTGCCTAATACATTGTCCTTTTTTGCTGTAGTGCTGCTTATTTTTCCTGAATTTCTGCTATTAGTGTGCTTCCATCCGTATCCAGCTAGATTGGTTGCAAACACTATATAGGAGAAGATAGAGGAGCCTTTTTGCTGGCTTGTGTCCTGCAGCCCCAGCCAGATTAGTATTAGCCTATTTTTTGGAGCCTCATCTATTGCATTGTAGGTTACCTTCCTGCATTGTAATAGCTCCAAAAAGTTTGTGATACTATCGCTTTTACATCTTTGGTCAAATCCTTTTTGTTTTTTTTCAAAAAATCACGTAAATAAAGTTCACCAAACACTCCACTTTACAGTTGTGTAGGCCACATTAGCTCATATTAAAGTGTAGTCCACACACTTTATAAAATTAGTGTTTCTTATATCTGTTAGCAGATGTTCAGGAATGTGCACACTAAGACCTTAGTACTTTTCTGCCTATCTTTATCAGTCTACCAAGATGAAGAAGGCAGGGAGTACGGCACGTGGTCGTGGGCGTGTAGTTTCAGCAGGGAGAGGACGTGACTCAGCATCCCCCAGTTTTTACAGGGAACAGTCCTTTATGCGCAGCTTTGTAGGAGCTCGCTGTACCCCACTGCTGCGGGAGGAACAAATTGAAGCCGTTGTCGGATGGATGGCAGCTAACGCATCAACTTCAATTACTTCCACATCCTCTCTGGTCCAGAGCACTGAAGAGCAACCATCTGTCTCTTCACCACCTGCCAAATTGCCCAGGCAGTCAGAGAGCCCTGGACAGGAGCCATCTCATTCTCTACTTCTGTTCTCTGAATCTCTTGGCTTGGAAAGAGGGGGCCAGCCAAGCAGCATTCTAGAATGTGAAGAAGAGGGAGTATGCAGTGATGCGCAACAGTTTTGTCTCTCTGAATCTGAAGAGGCGGGTGGGCCAGTGCCTATGGTCAGCACACCTCAGTACGCATCTGATGATGAGACTCAGGTGCCACTTTCTGGTGCATACTGTGCTGGTGAGACTACCCAGGAGAAGCAGGTGTTTGAAGAGGGTAGTGTAGATGATGAGGTCCTTGACCCATCATGGCGTGAGGAACAGGAAGGTGGTGGGAGCAGCTCTGGGAAGAGATTCCTTGAGCGGCCAAGACAGGAGGGAGAAGGAGGGGGCAGACTTGGTTGCCTGTAGCCTCCACTTTGGCACCCACTAGGAGCATTCCTCTTCCCAAACCCAAAACGGGCGCTCCCAGAACTTGCAGTGCGTGGTCCTTTTTTGACACAGTTGCAGATGACATTTGCTTTGTCAAATGCAAGCTGTGTAATCAGAAAGTCAAAAGAGGGAAAAGTGTCAGCAACCTCAATACCACAAATATGTGGAAACATGTGCGGAACAAGCACATGGTGGAGTTACAAAGACACACTGAAGACGTAGGCCAACCTACAGCACCACCTACCACCTCTTCAGCTCGTGTTGTAGCCTCTTCCTCCAGGTCACACACAGCTGGTTCGGCTTCCTCACAGGATCGCCATGGAAGAACCTCTGGCACTGTTGTACAGAGACCCAGTGTAATTACACCCACAGCACCACGTTCCCTGTCATCCTCACACTCCCAAGCCACTCTACAGCCATCGGAGGCACAGGCATGGGAGAAAAGGCAGCCATACTCGGCAAACCATCCCCGAGCACAGGCTCTGAATGCTGGCATTGCAAAACTACTGGCCCTTGAAATGCTCTCATTCAGGCTGGTGGAGACTGACACCTTCCGTAACTTCATGGCATTGCCAGTCCCACCATACAATGTGCCCAGCCGCTTTTATTTCAGCAGGCAAGCCGTCCCTGCCCTGCAAACGCATGTGGAGGGAAAAATTAAACATGCACTATTAAACGCCGTCAGTAGCAAGGTCCACCTGACCCCCGATGCGTGGACCAGTAACCATGGACAGGGACGATACCTTTCCCTCACTGCCCATTGGGTAAATGTTGTGGAGCCGGTTACAGATCTTGAGAGTGGCGCTGTACGTGTTCTGCCAACTCCAAGGATTGCAGGAATCCAGTCTGTACACATTGACTCCTTCTCATACTCCAGTTCCTCAGAATCAGCGCTGCAGGAGCAGTCACGTTCTACCTCCACATGGACCCGTGAACGCTTACCTGTTACGACCGATATGATCACAGCCATGGCCAAACGTCAACAGGCCGTACTGAAATTAATTTCTTTGGGGAATCGAAGCCACACAGCGCAGGAGCTCTGGAATGCCATCAAGCAGGAGAGCGACGTGTGGTTTGTGCCAGCGAATCTCCAGCCAGGCTTGGTAGTGTGTGACAATGGCCGAAATCTGGTGGCAGCTCTGGGCTTAGGCAACCTCACTCACATCCCACATGTCTGGCATATGTGCTCAACTTGGTCGTGCAGAGATTTTTGAGGGACTATCCGGATCTTGATGCACTGCTGCACAAGGTACAGATAGAGTGCGCTCACGTGCGGCGTTCCTGCATGGCAAGATCGCGCATTGCAGCTCTGCAGCGCCGATTCCGCCTTCCGGAACATCGCATCATATGTGACCTACCCACCAGGTGGAATTCAACGTTACACATGTTGGAGCGGTTATGTGAGCAGCAGGCAGCAGTAATGGAGTACCAGCTGCATCAGGCGCAAACAAGTCGCACTGCGTGCCGTTGACACTTCACCACCACTGAGTGGGCCTCTATGAAGGACATCTGCCACGTTTTGCGTGCCTTCGATGATTCCACGCGGATGGTGAGTGCAGATAATGCACTAGTCAGCATGACTGTCCCCCTTATCTGCCTGCTTCAAAAAACACTGCAAGCACTAAGGGAGGAGGTTTTGGAAGAGGTGGAGGATGAGGAGTCACAAATGCCATCTGCTTTTGGACAGTCTGCGCAACGTGGTTCCTCACAAAGGCCTAGGCAGGGGACACTTTGTGAGGAGGATGAGGAGGAGTCAATGGAGGAGGAAGACATCTCTCCAGAGGAGGGAGGTACACAATGCTCTAATAGTCAGTATGTAGAGTGAGGGTGGGGTGATGCAGAGAAGGCAGAGATGACGCCTCAAGCAGGGGACAGCGTTTCTTGGCCAGTTGGGAGTCTGCAGCACATGGTTGATTTCATGCTGCAGTGCCTGAGAAATGACTGCCGCATTGCCCACATTCTCAACACGGCTGATTATTGGGTGTACACCCTCCTAGATCCTCGCTACCGACACAACTTACAAAGCCTCATAGCACCGTTGAACCGTGAGCGTAAACTGGGAGAGTACCAAGACACACTGGTGCATTCCATCATGTTCTCCATTCCACCCTAGAGCAGTGCTGCTAGTGCTTTACAAAGCAGCTCTGTGCGTCGAGGCAGTGGAGGAAGCTCTGCATAAAGAGGGAGCAGAGGCAGCGCCTCAGCACAAGGCAAGACCAGTATGGCCCAAATGTGGCAAAGTTTTGTGTGCTCGCCACAAATGTCTACACCATCACAGACGGCTCCAGTCAGCAGGAGGCAACATTTCCGTCAAATGGTGACAGACTACATGTCTTCCCCCTTCAAGTTTTGGGTCTCTAAGCTGGATACATGACCAAAGCTTAGCCAGTATGCATTGGAGGTGCTGGCTTGCCCTGCTGCTAATGTATTATCGGAACGCGTCTTTAGTGCCGCAGGTGGTGTACTAACAGACCGTCGCATGCGACTATTCTCCGATAACATTGACCTGCTTACTTTTCTGAAAATGAACAAGGCCTGGATCTTGCCGGAATTTGCCAGTCCTCTTCCAGATTAAATAATTGGTTGGCAACAGTATCCAGGTCCCCTGTTGTGTTCATGTTTCTACCACCTGAACTGTAATCCCTGGGCTCCAACACCGCCAGTTGCTGCTCAGAAGTGCCGTCTGCACAGAGAAAAACACTAGCTCATGTGTTAGTGTAGTTCAGTAACGCCAGCTGCTCCCCTGCAGTGTGTCCAACAGTATCTCCTGCTCCCTCCACATTCATCCCAACATCAGATACTAAACTTGCACCAATTAGGCCTCAGCCTACTCCATGATTGACCCTGTGCTCCAACACCACCAGTTGTTGCTCTGAAGTGCCGCCTGCACAGAGAAAAACACTAGCTCCTGTGTTAGTGGGGTTCACTAACGTCAGTTGCTCCCCTGCTGTGTGTCCGGCAATATCTCCTGCTCCCTCAAAATTCACCCAACATCAGATATTAAACTTGCTCCAATAGGCCTCAGCCTACACCATGATTGACCCTGTGCTCCAACACCGCCAGTTGTTGCTCAGAAGTGCCGTCTGCACAGAGAAAAACACTAGCTCCTGTGTTAGTGGGGTTCAGTAGCGCCAGATGCTCCCCTGCTGTGTGTCCTGCAATATCTCCTGCTCCCTCCACATTCACACTGCAACATCAGATATTAAACTTGCTCCAATTAGGCCTCAGCCTACTCCATGATTGACCCTGGGCTCCAACACCGCCAGTTGCTGTTCAGAAGTGCCGTCTGCACAGTCAAAATATGCTCCAGTGTTATTGGGATTCAGTAACGTCAGCTGATCCCCTGCTGTGTGTCCGGCAATTTCGCCTGCTCTGTCCACATTCACACTACTCCAGATTTTAAACTTGCTCCAATTAGGCCTTTGACTACACTCTGTTTCTACTGTAATCCCTGGGCTCCAACACCGCCAGTTGCTGCTCAGAAGTGTCTTTGAAACAGGTACTCCCTCCTGCCCAGCCTGGTTCCAGCACGCCAGCTGTTTCCGGGTAGTGTCAACGTCACTTTGGCACTAATACATTGTCCTGTCGTGTTGCGGTTGGGTTAGCCGACTCTATGGTGCCTGCAGTTTTGGTGCTTCCTATGTGGGCTGCTGGATCTGGCAATAAAGGCTGGTTCCGTAGTGCCAATAGGACAAGCACCCCCTGTAGGACTGTGGGTTTTGGTCACTGTGGCTGGCTCGCGGCCTTGCAACTTTGTTTTTCATGGGTACCTTCTGCTACCCATCCGGGTCCAAGTACCATCAGCTGGTTCTCGGCAGTGCCTTTGGCCAAGGTGCCTCCTTCTCGGTATCCGAGTTCCAGCAATGTCCGCTGGTCCTTGGTAGTGCTTTCTAGCACAGGTACCTCCTGCTTAGTAACCGGGTTCCAGCACCGTCAGCTGGTCCTCGGTAGTGCCATTGGCTCTTGTTCCTTCTGCTGCCCCTCCAGGTTCCAGCACTGGCAGCTGATTCTCGGCAGTGCCTTTGGCTTAGGTGCCTCCATCTTGGTATCCGAGTTCAGCAACTTCTGCTGGTCCTTGGTAGTGCTTTCTGGCACAGGTACCTCCTGCTTAGTAACCGGGTTCCAGTACCGTCAGCTGGTCCTCGGTAGTGCCATTGGCTCTTGTTCCTTCTGCTGCACCTCCGGGTTCCAGCACCATCAGCTGGTCCTCGGTAGTTCCATTGGCTCTTGTTCCTTCTGCTGCCCCTCCGGGTTCCAGCACCGTCAGCTGGTTCTCGGCAGTGCCTTTGACTTAGGTGCCTCCATCTCGGTATCCGAGTTCCAGCAACGTCTGCTGGTCCTTGGTAGTGCTTTCTGTCACAGGTACCTCTTGCTTAGTAACCAGGTTCCAGTAATATCAGCTGGTCCTCGGTAGTTCCATTGGCTCTTGTTCCTTCTGCTACCCATCCGGGTTCCAGTACCGTCAGCTGGTTCTCGGCAGTTCCTCAGCCTTCTTGTACCTTCTGCTACATTTCCAAGTTCAAGCTTTTTGAAATGGTTTTTGATAATCACTCTGGATCTCCCTGACGACGACCCTGAAGACGACAACCCTGAAGACCACCCCGAAGAAGACAACGACCCCGAAGACGATGACCCTGAAGACGACAACCCTGAAGACCACCCCGAAGAAGACGACGACCCCAAAGACGACGACCCTGAAGACGACGACCCTGAAGACCATCCCAAAGAAGACCAAAAAGATGACCCTGAAGAAGATGACCAAGAGGACAAAGAACATGAAGACAACCACCAAGATACAGAACAACAAGAGACAGAAGACCAAGAAGTAGAAGAACAAAAAGCAGAAGAACAAAAAGCAGAAGAACATTAAGCATAAGACTAAAAATCAGAGCAAAAGATATTATCTACATTATAAGCAGAAGAAGACTAACCAGTGTATGGGAGTGAGTACGTTCCTCCTCGTGGTGCCCCTGGAAAATGCATGCTGCTGCAGGCCAAACTGAACGCAGACAAATCCTGTTGTAAATCTTTTGTGATAGGCAGAACGGAAGGTGTAATCTTCAAACTTTTATAGATAGCAACTACAGGAATGCCTGTCACAAATAAGAATATGATGAAGAAGAAAAATAGGAAGAAGATGAAGAAGTAGAATATGAAGAAGAATAATAGTTGAATAGGAAGAATATGAAGAATGTAAAGAAAAGAATAATAGGAAGAAGTTGAAGAAGAAGAAGATGAATAAGGTGAAGAAGAAGTTGATGAAAAAGATGCTGCTGCTGCTGCTGCTGAGGATCATGAAGGAGAAAGTGTGGGAGAGTAAAAAAGAAGGTGAAGAGCATGGAAGTAGTGAAACATACATATCTGACAAAATATAAAAAAGGTTAACATAGTCAATATCTTTGTAACTCCGAACGTCTTAAAAAAAAATTAATTCCTGCTATTCCATTTGATTGGGCTAAACCTCTATGCCTTTAATGTCTCCTCCACCTCCCCCAATACATTCTACATTATTCTTAGTTGTTTTTCTTCATGTAGAATTAACCTACAAGGAAAGAAAGGGTTTTTTTTTTATTTCGATATTTTTGTCCCATTGACTTGCATTGGTTTCCTGTATCGGAATCAGCGATATCCGATACTTTTTGGGTATCGGTCCGAGCCAATCCGATCTGATATTTCACGATATCGGAAGGTATCGCTCAACACTAGACATAACCTAAAAACTGTATCTCAGAACAATGGAACGCGCACTTCTCCAGCTTGATATACAGATGGTTCTCTTCAGACGTTTTAAAACAGCTTTGACATGTTCTTCATGTTCCTGTAGAGAGTCAGAAAAAATTAGAATATCGTCCAAATAGATCAGCACAAACTGATCCAATAAATCTCTGAAGATGTCATTAGCAAGATGTTGAAACGTCACAGGGGCGTTACAAAGCCCAAAGGGCATTATGAGATATTCAAAGTGTCCATACCGACATCTGAATGCTGTCTTCCATTCATCCCTGGGACAAATACGCACCAAATTATAAGCATCACGAAGATCCAGTTTAGAGAACACATTAACATGGCGGACTCTTTCCAATAATTCGGGAATCAAAGGCAAAGGATAACGTTACCTTATTGAGTTCCCCATCAACACAGGGTCTCAGGATCCCATCCTTTTTTGCAAAAAATATAGGTGCCCCTGCTGGTGAGGAAGAAGGACGTATGAAGCCTTTGGCCAGATTTTCATCAATATACTCCTTTAAGGCTTGAAGCTCAGGCGCCAAAAGGAATAGCTGCCCCAGGAAGCAGCTCAATGGGACTGTCATAATGCCTATGTGGAGGAATCTGATCTGTTCTCTTCTTGTCACAGATGTCAGAGAACTCTTTATATGCTGAAGATAAAGTAAATACCTGTACAGGAGGTTGCATGGCCGTGAACTCAGGGACACCTTCGGTTAATGCTGAATTGCTCCTTGTTGGAAAGATAATCTCCTTGGTCTCCCAGTTGATAGTCGGGTTCTGAGAACACAACCAAGGAATGCCTAAAATCACAGGGAAATGAGGGGAAGAAATTAGCAAGAAAGAAAGTTGCTCCTGATGATTAGGCTCCAACAAAATCTCAAGGGGGGTATGGTCTCCTAATCCAAAGGCCTAGAGATTAAAGGTGACCCATCCATTGTTTCCATGGTAATCGGAGAGGCTCTTCACTGAATTTCAATGCCATGTTCTTTGGCAATTGCAATATCCATAAAATTGCCCCCTGCGCCAGAGTCAATCATGGCTGCCCTGGAAATCCACTGTCCTGAACGCAGGATCTTAATAGGGAGAGAACAGTGAGAGTATTTTTCCTTCAGCTCCTTGGAGTGTGAAGGCATAGAAAGTGAATGGAATACAGTGTTTAAAGGCAGGCTACATTCAGAAATTTCAGATTCATCATCACAGTTGTCATACTCCCCTACCACTGTTAGCATCTTGTTAGGTCGCTTGGGACACTTGGAACAGTAGATTAAAAAGTGGTCAGACTGGCCGCAGTAGAAACATAGACTTTCACGAAGGCGATGCTCCCGGCGCTCATTACTCTCATGCCTCTGAACGGAATCAATTTGCGTGGGTACCTCCTCTACCTCTCGAGATGTTTTACCTGCAGACTCTTTGGAAAGAAGGGAAAAGTTAAAGATACGGTTAAAGGCAGCCAACTTCTCCTACCTATGCTCAGTAAGGCAAATGTAAATGCGCACACAATGCTATATAAATGTTTCTAGCTCTTGTACGGTTTCCTGTAAATCTAAGTAAATTAGTAGTGCATGGAGGTGTGGTACAATTTGAAGCAATCTTTCATAGACAGGCTAGGTTTGTCAGGGCAGGTGTCGCATTGATAAATGATGTCTTTGTGGTGCTCCCCACAGGGCCTGGGGGTACTCGGTACCGGGCCCATCGACTTCAATGGGGGACGGTGTCATGGCGGCAGCGACCCGGTCCGTGGCACAGAGGCATCCAGTAGTAAATAGGGGAGAGTTGTGTGGCATTTATGTGGTAAAAATGAAGATAAAGTTTATAGATGGTTAAATACGTGACGCCACCAGTGGTATTCTGGTCAGAGGTGACCAGCGCTGCGGTGTTGTTCCCCTGAGACTGTTGGTGTGTCGCAGCTGAGGTAAAAATAGCTCTCCACAGGTAGAGCAATAGTCCCAGGGCAAAGATGTTAAATTAATAGTCAAAACGGCTGTGAACGTTGGGGTGCAGAGAAATGAGAGAGACACAGAGAGGTGCAGTTTCTTTACCTTTTACTGGCAATTGGTTGCAATCCGGAGTACCACATGCAGGTGATGGAATGAGTCTGGCTCGCCTGGAAGCATTCAGGGGATCCACCTTGCCAGGTGGGGATTTAGGACATTCCTTCTGTGCTTTGTGTATGGGTCTCCGCTGTTTATAACTATGCTGCGACCCTCAATTGTGTGATGATTTCACTAACCTGTACGGCTGTCAGCATGAGCCTATTCCATGGGTACCGTCCTTTTCACCGTTGGCCCGGGGCTCCTTATCTGCTGCCGTGCCCTCAGGTGTGCAATGTCGTACAGGAATCTACAATTCCCTGTACTTTCAGATTCGGCAGCAGGACATACACTTCCTGTCCACTCAGAACTCTGGCGTCCATTTCTCTATATTAGCGCTTCACTCTGGGGCCAACTATATGCAATATTAGCTTCCCCAGAGCCTCTTATCTCTGCTCGTGTCCTTTTCCTTCTTTACAGATCAGCTGCCTGTCTTGAACTGACAGGATCTTCCAGAAAGATCTTTTTACCTTACATTTAACTGTCTTGTCATTTCTACTCACAGCTCACAGCTGCTCTCGTTTCCATGACAACCCCTCAGCTGACTTCTAGCTGACTCACCAACCCCCTCCGCTGGCCAGAATTTATAAGGCATCTCCCTTTTCTGACCTACAGCAGAAAATTGTGATTTACTTGGCATGGGGTCCCTTTCTGCCTCCAAGCATGACTTCACCTCTTAGAGGGAGGCGATGTCACTGTGACAATCGGACTCTGGGGTGTCACATTCCCCCCCAGTTAAGTTCAGTACTCCTGGACTGAGGAAACATAACAAAAATTGTTAACAACAACAATTAATGGAAATCTACAAAGTCTTAAAAATGTAAAAATTATCAAAAAC
Source organism: Dendrobates tinctorius (assembly GCF_039654945.1). Classification (NCBI taxonomy): domain Eukaryota; kingdom Metazoa; phylum Chordata; class Amphibia; order Anura; family Dendrobatidae; genus Dendrobates; species Dendrobates tinctorius. The sequence goes on along the minus strand of NW_027361680.1, from coordinate 2,539,746 downwards.
CAGACAAGAAAATGAAAACAATAGCACAGTTACTGCAGCGACCAGTCCTTACGCTGCTATCCAGGAATTCCCAGCTTTTTCTGAGCTGGGAAAGCCATCCAGTCTGGCCTAAGCTGTTACTAGTGGTTCAGCCGCTTGATCCTTATTCACATTCACGTCACTTGGCAAGTGAAAAGGTTTTAAATACTAGAGTAGGGACTGTCCCACAAGGGTTGCCGTGACGTGGCGGGATGGCTTGTACATTATTTTGATCAAAATTATGTTTACTAAATACCCTTATTATTATTACTACCTTTATGCATTATTTGCAGTATATTTTTTACTTTTTAGTTCAGGAAAGTCTTAAAAATGTAAAAATTATCAAAAACCAGACAAGAAAATGAAAACAATAGCACAGTTACTGCAGCGACCAGTCCTTACGCTGCTATCCAGGAATTGTCTTTGTCCTTGTTCCTGGAGTTTGGTTGGTGGGAACCGCCTTAGCCCACTTTGTGTGTCGTCCCTGGGCGTGGCTACAGGGCACTTTGTAGATGGGTCTGTTTTTCAGCCACGCCGGCGGCTTATTTTCAAGTCCAAGTTGGAGTAACTATTTACAAATAAACGTTCTGACCACACATAGTCCTGTGGCCAATTGTCCTTTAACGTGTTATTATGAATACTTTAAAAAGTTCATACAGTAAGTCTCTGCAGGCTCTCATGCTTAACGGTTACAACTATACTTTCTTATTACTTTATTTACATTATGTACTCTCTATAAAGGGCGGGGATTTGACCTCTAGTACGAGTGGATCTACGCAGTATAGGTATTTCTGATGACCTGACCTGTTCTCTGATGTCTACTGTTGGTGCATTAGTCACTACGCTATAAGTAGACTTGTGTAAGATAGGTATTCTAGACTGCCTTCTCGCTACTCCTAGACTCACCATGAGATTGTCAGATTCGCTGTTAGCAGGGGACAGATTTTCGCATTCCTCTGCAGATGTGGTATCTGTTACTGGATCCATTTCATTTAGAGTCTCTTCTTCATCTGGTGCAGTAGGCTGATGAAAGGTTAGTACTGGTACTATTATTGCCTGATTTACTTGTGCCCACGTCCGAGGAAATTCTCCAAGTATAGTTTAAATCTTTTCTTCCACCTCTACTATGGGTTGTGGAGTGTCTGGGACTTTTTTTTGTCCTAAAATTGATCAGGGCACATCTTTAGATGATCTCTTGAGACTGCTTCGAAGGTTTCTCCTCCATCTTTGCTGATGATACATACTTTAGTGTTATTAAAGTCTGAAGGTATCACGGTGTATGGCTCTGCTTCCCACTGGTCATCTAGTTTGTGAACACATCTCTTTCTTTTAAGTACTTGTTCTCCTGGTGTCAAGGGAACTGCGGGGGTGTGTTGGTTGTAATTCCTTTCCTGTCTCTGTCTTGCTTGGGACAAACTTTTATCCACACATTCTTGTACTTTGCAGTATTGTTGTTGCCGCTCTGTATCCCAGTCTGCATCTGGTGATGTTGTCTCTGGTGTTAAGACTCCCATGTCTAAATCAATGGGTAACTTGCCAGGTCTTGCTCTCATCAGGTAGGCTGGAGTGCAATTGGTGGCGTTTACCGGTATATGATTTTATAGGTCTACCAGATCTGGCAACTTCTCTAGCCACTGGTTTCTTTCTTCCAGAGGTAAGGTCTTCAATAAGTCAATGACCGCTTGGTTCATCTTCTCACACATGACATTTGTCTGTGGATGGTAAGGCGTCGTTCTGATTTTCTTGCAACCGTACATGTTACAGAACTCCTGGAACACTTCTGCCTCAAAGGCTGGACCTTGGTCGGTGAGCACTTGTTCAGGGTATCCGTGCAGTCGACAAAAGTGCTGCTGAAATGACTTGGCTGCTGTCTTCGCTGTTTGGTCTTTAACAGGCACAACTACCAAGAACCTTGAGTAATAGTCCACTGTTATGAATGAGTCACCGTAGGAGGCAAAAACAGAAAAACTAGCTAAGTCCAGAAAACCAGAGAAGTTGGCAGCTATCAGATTGCAGACCCCTGAACCTATCAACAACAACTAGCAGTAGCCATGGGGGTTCCTACGGTGCCCTAGACCCCTCGATCACAGCCGGAGAACTAAATAGCCTAAAGACAGAAAGGGAAATCTAAACTGCCCCAGAGCAGACCCCAAAGCAATAGGCAGCCCCCAACATATAATGACGGTGAAGCAAGATGAAAAGACACTTACACAGATAGAAAGATAGGCTGAGCAAATGATGGGGCCCAAGCTAACTAAATAGGACAGGATAGAAAAGCTGCTGCCTGCAATCTGCCAAAACCCTATCAAAACAAGAGCCAACAGACTGATAGGGAAAAAAGCCCTGAAGACGCTAAGCTTCAAAAAGACTATATCAGTACTCAGGTATTTTCTGAAGACAGAGCAAAAAGGAATTCAGCTCACCCCAGCAGGGAATGATAGAAATCCAGAAAAACAAGGCAAAACAAAACCAAAACACAAATGCAAAAAGCAGAGCAGAAAACTTAGCTTTTCAGGAGCAGGAATCAGACTGGTCTCCTAGAATCCCTCAGAGCAATCACCAGCAAGGCAGAAGGGCGTCGGCTGCCTTATATCCAGTCAGCAATTCCAGTCAGCCAGTCATCATCATCCTGCTCAGGTGCTTGGTAATCAGCCTCACTACCTTCCTTCACCAGAAGAGGGAGTTCCTCAGACCTCAATGGTGAAGGGGAAAATGAACTCACAACAGTCCACGATGGTCAAAGCATAGGTGTAGCCATTCCTACTCAGAGTTAACTTCACGTAATCCAAGGCTACCAGTTCAAGCAGCTGTTTTGTAATGATTGGCTGTAATGGGGTTCGCTGGCTGCTTCGGTCTTTTCTGCGCAGGTTGCATGGGCCACATTCTCGGCACCACTTCTCAATGGAACTCCTCATGCCAACCCAGTAGAACCTTTCACGAAGTAGGACCTCCAACTTCTTCCAACCGAAGTGTCCTGCCCCATTGTGGTATGCCTCCAAGACCATAGGCGCATCCCTCTTCGGGACTACCACCTGCCAGACCAGTTTGTGTGCCCGCGAGTTGATGTTCCTCCGACACAGTTTACCCTCTTAGATGAACAGCTTGCCTCTTTTCTTCCATAGCTGCTGTACTTCCTGTGGGTCATCTGGACCAGGGTGTGCATCAGCTTGTGCCAGCCACTCCTTTACTAGGTGAACAGCTGGGTCACTGTCTTGTGTCTCTGCCCACTCATGATGGGGTAATGGATTCAACGTTACCTCTCGTACGACAAAGCGCTTATTCCTCACTCCTTGAGAGCGCTGGGCTGCAATTGGACGGTGGAAGGCTGGTAACTCGATTTCTTCGAGTTCTTTTGGATCTTCTCCCCCGTCTGGTGAATTGGGCATACTGGACAACACATCCGCATTAGCGTTCTTATGTCCTGCTCGGTACTTTTTGGTGAACTCTTAGTTGGACTGCCGGGCCATCCATCATCGCTGCTCAAGTGCCCCAAGCTTTGCCGTTTCAAGGTGGGTTAGCGGATTATTGTCCATGTAGATGGTGAACTTTGCGAAAGCCAAGTAGTGCTTGAAGCGCTCTGTTACCACCCAGACTATGGCGAGGAACTCCAGCTTAAAGGAACTGTAGTTGTCGGGGTTCCTCTCAGTGGGACGAAGCTTCCTGCTGGCTAGGCAATCACTCTCTCTCTGCCTTTCTGCACTTGTGACAGCACTGCTCCCAATCCCATGTTGCTGGCATCAGTGTAAAGTACAAATGGTTGGTCATAGTCAGGGTAGGCCAGGACCTCATCTCCTGTGAGGGCCAATTTTAACTTGGTGAAGGACTCTTCTATCCTTTTGTTCCACTCGAATGGAAGATTTTTGTTCTTGGCCTTCTTGGATTGGCCCACTAGAAGATCTTGCAGCGGTGCTGCTATCTTGGTGAAGTTCTTGATAAATCTTCGGTAGTAGCCTACTAACCCAAGAAATTGCCTCACTTCATGGATAGTGCTGGGTCTTTTCCAGTCTTGGATAATGGTGACCTTGTCAGGATCGGGTGCCACACCTTCCGCGCTCATCACATGGCATAGGTACTGCACCTTGGGTTTCAAAAGGTGACATTTGGACGGTTTAATTTTCAGGCCAAAGTTTGACAGGGCTTCGAATACCTCGGCTAGGTGCTTCAAATGGTCTTCGTAGGTTTTGGAGAAGACGATGATGTCATCCAGGTACAGCAGAACAGTTTCAAAGTTTTTATGTCCAAGGCAGCATTCCATTAACCGCTGAAATGCTCCTGGTGCATTGCTGAGCCCGAACGGCATGTAGTTAAACTCGCAGAGGCCCATTGGTGTTGTAAACGCTGTCTTCTCTGTCTGCCTCTGCCACAGGAACCTGTCAATACCCACTGGTGAGATCTAAGGTAGAGAAATAATTAGCCGTTCTCAGTGCAGCTAGTGATTCCTCAATTCTAGGCAATGGGTATGCGTCTTTATGTGTAATGTTGTTAATCCGCTTGTAGTCTACACACATTCTCATAGTACCATCTTTCTTTTTAATGAGGACAAATGGAGCTGCCCAGGGGCTACAACTATCTCTGATTACCCCAGCCTCCTTCATCTCTCGTAACATATTCTTGGCACATTGGTAGTGTGCTGAGGGTACAGGTCGGTGCCTCTCTTTAATGGGTGGATGATCTCCAGTGGGGATATGATGTTGAACCCCTTTTGCCTGCCCAAAATCTAGAGGATGCTTGCTGAAGACCCGTTCAAATTCTCGAGCCACCCGTTATGCCCCATGCTTTTGGTGTCAAGGAGTGGAGTCAGTGCCTACGTGTAGCTGCTGACACCAATCCTCCTGCTGCCCTTCAGAGCCATTCTCTTCCACCTTGTCAGACGGAAGCAAGGGTTCTAGTGTCTCGATTGCATTGTTACTGACGGTGAACAATTTAGCAAGGGTGGCATACCAGGGTAACTGGACCTCTCTCTCCCCACAATTTAAGATGCATATTAGTACTCTCTCCTTGCGGACATCAACTACCCCTCTGGCTGTCAGGAAAGTGGGCCTACTATCAGAGTACATGGGTTCTACCAGGGCTTGGCAATCTTGACCCCTGAGGCCTATTGCTGCCCGGCACCAAATTAACATTTCACTTCTGGGAGGTACTGCAATGGGGAAAGGATCACTTACTCTGACACTGCCGACTTCTCCACCAGACAGCTCTACCTGTTGTGTCTGCATCAGGGCTCTGATCTCCTTTTGCAGGACCCGCTGCTGACTGGAGCTGGCGGTCTTGGCTACCTGTTGTAACAAAACAATAATTTCTCCAAGACAATTTTCAATTACATTATTGCCTAAAGTGATCATAGGATGGCATTCTCGTTTGTCAATATCAATTATTATCAAACCTTGCGATTGCAATTCTACTCGGCCAATTTTGATGGTCACCTCTTTATATCCCATCTGAGGCAAGGGCTGACCATTGCTGGCAAAAATGGTAAGGTCTTTATCTGGGCTATGAGTAATGTCTGAATCAGCCCAGTATTGCTTAAAAAGAACATATGGTATCGTTGTCACCTGGGAGCCAGTGTCCAGTAAAGCGTTCATCAGAAAACCGTCAATCACAACAGGCAAGACTGGTCGTCCTCCTACGTACTTGTCTCGCCAATTTGGTGGGCCTGGTCATCTTACTCCTGGGGGTTGGCCCTTTGCTCCAGGGGTTGCTTGTTTAAATGACAGAATCTTGCTAGGTGTCCTGCCTTGTTGCAGTGGTGACAGATGGGCTGTCCGTCCTCGTCGTAACGATCGCTGTCTCTCCCTCTGGTCAGCGGGATCCTCTTCTGCTGTCGCCACGGGACGTCTTCTGGACTGGAGGCCAGCTGGATCTTCTTCTTTGGAATCACTTGCAGGGACTGCACAGTTTTTGTGAGTGTAGCCACACTTTTAGTTAGTTCCTTGACTTGGAGACGTAAGTCTGCAGCAGAGTCATCATCTTGGGACGGCTTGTCAGTCTCAATAGAGGTCTTTTGAAAGGATGCTGTCTCCTGCTGGTATGTAATTGCAGGATGCTTAGAGGGCTCTGTGCTGCTAGGGTTCGGTCCACGCAACACTCTGATGGCTCTATCCTTAAAGTGTGCAAAGTCCAATTCAGGATTTTGTAGGGCCATTATGCGCAGCTGTGTCCTTTGATTGTTAGACTGGAGTCCCTCTATGAACTGCTCTGTTAATAATCTATCTTCATCTTGCATGCTCTCAGGATCAACCTGCTTTACGGCCTGTAGTGCCTCCTGAAGATTAAGGGCATAGTCCCGTATACTGTCCTGCACTCTCTGTTTGCACCCAAAGAATCTCATTTTTATCTCTGTTGCAGTGCGGGTATCAAAAGTGTCTTTCAGTCTGGCTAAGATTTGTTTGACAGTTCTTTTATAAGTGTCTGGCCAGGACTTTACTTCCCTCTGGGCCGCACCAGTTAACTGGCCAATGAGGATACTGACTTTTTGGCTTTCTGACAGGGGGTACACTTTGTACAAACTACATAGTCTTTCTTTAAAATCACTCAGGGTGTGCGACTCCCTGGAGTACTGAGGTTATATATGGCATTGATAGCGGCATTATGAAGGCTGCAGCTGCGACCACCGCTGAATCTTCACCCGCGTTGGGCATTTTCTTCCTGCTTTTTCACTTGCTCACTAACGTCAAAGCACGGGCAGGGGGCTTCGCGTCGTGCTTTATTTCTGACTCTGTCCACAATTGCACGTCCCTCGCTGCTCGCACGCACTGTGTGACGCAGATATGGCGGTTATTTGAAAGCTCATTAAAGTCTTTAGCACTCAATTTAATAAAGTCTATGGTGCACAGTACCCAGCTTTGCCAGGCTCCTTTTAACCCAGCTTTGCTAGGCTCGCTAAATCCTGTTCGTGACGCCAGTTGGAGCGCCCTGCGGGGCCTGGGGGTACTCGGTACCGTGCCCGTCGACTTCAATGGGGGACGGTGTCACGGTGGTGTCCGTGGCCCAGAGGTGTCCAGTAATAAAATAGGGGAGAGTTGTGTGGTATTTATGTGGTAAAAATGAAGATAAAGTTCATAGATGGTTAAATATGTGACGCCACCTGTGCTATTCTGGTCAGAGGTGACCAGCGCTGCGGTGTTGTTCCCCTGAGACTGTTGGTGTGTCTCAGCTGAGGTAAAAATAGCTCTCCTCAGGTAGGGCTGTAGTCCCAGGGAAAAGATGTTAAATTAATAGTCAAAATGGCTGTGAACCTTGCGGTGCAGAGAAATGAGAGAAAGACACAGAGAGGTGCAGTTTCTTTACCTTTTACTGGCAATTGGTTGCAATCCAGAGTACCACATACAGGTGATGGAATGAGTCCGGCTCTCCTGGAGGCATTCAGGGGATCCACCTTGCCAGGTGGGGATTTAGGACCTTCCTTGTGCGCTTTGTGTGTGGGTCTCCGCTGTTTATAACTATGCTGCGACCCTCAATTGCGTGATGATTTCACTAACCTGTACGGCTGTCAGCATGAGCCTATTCCATGGGTACCGTCCTTTTCACCATCAGCCCCGGGCTCCTTATCTGCTGCCATGCCCTCAGGTGTGCAATGTTGCACAGGAATCCACAATTCCCTGTACTTTCAGATTCGGCGGCAGGACATACACTTCCTGTCCACCCAGAACTCTGGCGTCCATTTCTCTCTATTAGCGCTTCACTCTGGGGCAAGCTATACGCAATATTAGCTTCCCCAGAGCCTCTTATCTCTGCTTGTGTCCTTTTCCTTCTTTACAGATCAGCTGCCTGTCTTGAACTGACAGGATCTTCCAGAAAGATCTTTTTACCTTACATTTAACTGTCTTGTCATTTCTACTCACAACTCACAGCTGCTCTCGCTTCCATGACAACCCCTCAGCTGACTTCTAGCTGACTCACCAACCCCCTCTGCTTTTATAACGCATCTCCCTTTTCTGACCTGCAGCAGGAAATTGTGATTTAATCTATTACCTGGCATGGGGGTTCCTTTCTGCCTCCAAGCATGACTTCACCTCTTAGAGGGAGGCGATGTCACTGTGACAACCGGACTCTGGGGTCTCACATTTGCGTATTCCCCTTTTGTAACACACTCGGCACCTTTTTTGCGGCTTACCTTTTCTTCCAGTTGGCGGGACCACCACCGGAAAATACTGACCTGGTATGATAAGAGCACCTTCAGTTCCTGAAGTACTGGGGCCCGCTTCTTCCTAAGTGCCAAATATCAGGGCCTTAACCACTATCTCCTGGAACTGAAGGTACAATGTATCTGTGTGGCGGGCATATCGTGACAACAGGAAAGCGTACAATGTGCATGACCAGCTTTTTGTACCACACCTTGGCCTTTGTCAAAGCATTGTACGGTTTGAGGAGTTGAGGAGTTGACCATAGACATCAATGCCCCCCATGATTTTGTTGTACCCCAGTACACAGTCCAGTTTGCAGACCTGTGTAGAGTTACCCCGTACAGTGCAGAGGGCACTGCCAAGACCGTATATGGGGGTCAAGAGAAGGACATCCCTCTTGTCCTTGTACTTTGACCACCAGTAGGTGGTCGCTACATTGGGCTCTGCTGTCACCCCTTCTGAGCATCTGACCAAGTAGTGTTTTTGGGAGGCCTGCCTGATTTTTGCAGACAGTACCACAGGCTGCGGTACCTCATTCAAAGAGGGATTTGTGGAGAGCGATGCTAGTATAAAACTTAACGGTGTAGAGGTGATAACCTTTATCCAGCAGTGGGTGCACCAAATCTCACAAAATTTTCCCACTTAATCCCAGAACAGGGCAACACTCAGGGGGTTCAATCCTGGTGTCCTTTTGTCCTTTCCTTCATAAACTCTAAACCTGTGGGTGTACCCTGAGGTACTGTTACACAGTTTGTAGAGTTTGATTCCGTACCTGGCCCTCTTGCTGGGCAGGTACTGATGGAATCTGAGCCTTCCCTTACAATGGACTAAGGACTCATCCACGCAGATGTCTCTTTGGGGCTCGTACACTTCAGCAAACTTTTTGTTGAAGTGTTCGATGACCGTCCGAACTTTGAACAGACGGTTAAAGTTGGGGTTGGGGTCATCTCGAGCAGGACACTGCATTATCTGTATTATGCAGGAATTTGTGGATGGCCTCAAAATGTGTCCAGGACATGACCATTCGGTACACTGGAGTGTTATATAAATTATCAACTTTCCAATATTGCCGAAGTTCTGACTTCTTCAGGATCCCCATGTGAAGGACCAGACCCCAAAACTGCCCCAAAAAGACCAGTTAGAAAATGATGAATGGGGGTTTTGTTCCAAAAATTGGCGAGCGTACAAATTAGATTGCTCCACTGTGAGGTTAACAAAATCCTCAAAGAAAAAGACTTTGAAAAAGTCTATTTCTGTGAGCCTGGTGGTGTCAAACTTGATTCCTGATTCTGCCACAAAATCAGGAATCAGTGGTTTCTAATTCTCAGGGGGTGAGGTCCATATGGGGTCTGCAATGGGGTGCACTGGTTCAGCTTCGGGAATGGTGGGTGCTGCCTCATCTCCGGTCCTGGGACGTCTGTGTGGCGGTTCTGCAGGACCCGATGAGGAAGAGGAAGAGGATGATGAAAAGTTTAGAAATGTGGGATCTTCTCCTTCGCTATCAGTGGCGGAGGCAAGGAAAGCATATGCCTTCTCCAATGAATAGCGCTGTTGGGACGATTGTGACGAGCTGGACTTTTTTTGTGAATATGGTGCGAGCCTTATTTTATTGATAACTACGTGTATGTATGGGGGGTAGTGATTGGTGCAAACTATTCTGAAAAGAAAAAGCTAAAAGAAAAAAAGCAAATTGGGAGAAAAAAATGCATCCGAAAAGAAAAGTCTAAAACAAGAGGCCCTAGCTCTGATAAGTGAACTGCATTACTTATCAAAATTTGGTGGCTGCTGGATGTGCGCACGGAGATGGTGAAAATAAAAGTGTCTAAAACAGCAGGCCTTAGCTCTGATAAGTGAACTGTTTCACTTGTTAAAGTTCGGCGGCAGCTGTATGCGCTCACTGGGGTGGCACAAGGGGGGGTGAAAAAAAGGAAAACGGTAGGCACGAGCTCTGATGAGTGAACTGCGTCACTTATCAAAGTTTGGCGGCAGCGGGATGTGTGTATGGAGCTGGCGCAAAGGGGGCTGAGAAAAAAAGCGAGCACAAGTGTTGAACGGTGAACTGCACCACCAATCAACACTCGGCGGCTGCGCAAAGGGGGGTGGAGGGAGGTAAAAAGAGGGGGAAGAGGGGGATGTGGGTGACTGGGGTGAATGAAGAGAGATTTGGCAGGGATCAGGGACCAACACTTACGGTAGTAGTCAGGTGGGGAAAAGGGGGGTGAGAAAAATGGAAAACGGCAGGCACAAGCTCTGATAAGTGAACTGCATCACTTATCAAAGTTTGGCGGCTGTAGGATGTGCATATGGAGTTGGCGCAAAGGGGGCCAATAATGAAGAGAGATCAGGCAGGGATCAGGGATCAACACTTACAGTTGTAGTCTCTCTTCTTTCTTCTGTCTTCTTTCTTTTTTCTTCAGCAGGGATTGTGGTATCATAGGTTGCTGTGGTACCATGAAGTCCAGCACAGCAGGAGATCCAGCAGTATGACTGCTCTGTAGGGAATCCTCAGCTAGCATGAGGACTTTTGCAGAGCGGTCATACACAGGTTAAAGATAGGTCACAGAGCAGTCATACCACTGCTGTGACCTGTTGTTGGTGGGATCGATGATCACATCGATCCCACCAATCAGAGTTTTCCTGGTCACCCTGGCAACAGCCTAGGATCGGAGCTCACAGCTCCGATTCCTAGGCAGGTCACAGCCAGGTTACCAGCAGAGCACAGTGCGGTCACACCGCAGCTGTGTCCTGTGATTTGCGCGATCAACGATGATACCGCTCACGCCAATCAGCTCCTGCAGGCCCTGCTAGGCCTGTCCTAGGCTCCGGCCTAGGATTGATGCTATTACAGCACCTATCCAGGCAAGTACCGGCGGGGTGCTGTGCCCTGCGATTGGAGCGATCAATGCCAATCTAGGGTGTTTTCGCCAGCGCCTGGTGATGCCAGGCATCGACCTAGGATCGAGTACATCGGTACTCGATCCTAGCCTGGGACCTCAATGTTTCAGCCAATCTGATTGGATGAAAAATGAGAATGGTTGCTATTGGCTGTTCAGAATTGAACAGCCAATCACAGCGATCGGGAGGCCATGTGGGCAGACACAGGCCACCATCTTTCCTAAGGTAAGATAGCGTCGGAATTTTAATGTGACCACTGCGACTTAAGTTGCAGTGTCGCATTAAAAGGCATGACGTACTATCCCATCCATGGTCCTACGGGCCTGGGTCACATGGACGGGACAGTACGTCATATGTCAAAAAGGGAGTAAAAGTTTGAAAACTGCAAAATTTTCTAAATTTTTGCCAAAATTCCCATATTTTCACAAATATATGTAAAAAAAATTCGACATAAATTTACTACTATCATAAAGTACAATGTGTCACAAAAAAACAGTCTCAGAAACTCTGGATTTCGTGGAAGTGTTCCAGAGTTATAAACACATAAAATGACATTGGTCCAAATTGTAAAATTTGGTATGGTCAGGATGGTGAAAACAGATTCATACAATGTGATTTTCTGGATTTTATTTTTGATATTCTATCTCTTAATGTTAAAATTAAGCTACCTTTAAAATTATAGACTGTTCATGTCTTTGTAGGAGACAAACTTAGAAAATCAGCAAGGGCTCAAATACTTATCTTCCTCACTGTATATGAGTTTCACTTTTTGCATTGAAGAACTGAAATAATAACTTTTTGATGATATTCTAATTTTGTGAGAAGCATCTGTAAATCAACACAGGAGTGAGGGCCCTGCTCGCAAACTTACAATCTATGCCCTAAGTAAGGGGAAAATAAATTAGAATGGGTTCATACAGTATATTCTAGTTAAGTTTTTAAAATTCCTAGATCTCTGCCAAGTTTTAGTATTGTTCCAAAAGCAGGACAAGAGCTCCCATAAAATGATCACTTCCTAGCAACTCTAATATTTATGCTATTATTCATTCTGGCTGGCGCTCCTTGATTGTTCTCTTTCCTCAGTCTAGTGAAGAAAAGTGAAATGGAGACATCGCAATCAGTAAAGTATAGAGAAATTCTGGAGAAATGGGAATGGCATGCTATTTCCTAAGCTTATGTATCGGAAACTTTGCTGTCCTTCTCCAAAAAGTATTAGGAGGTTGGCCCTTCAGTTAAGGCCAAGTTTGTCAAATAGATCTCATGAATCTGTCATTCTGATAAAATCAGCCAACCAGAACCCTGTTATGTACTGATGAAAGGGAGAAATCTTGTAATAGTGCTATATACAGATGTGACCTTTTTACCTTTTTTTTGTGAGGAGTCATAGTAACATAGTAACATACATACATAGTAACATAGTTATTAAGGTTGAAGGGAGACTTTAAGTCCATCTAGTTCAACCCATATCCTATCCTAACTTGCCCTAACATGTTGATCCAGAGGAAGGCAAAAAAAAACCATGTGGCAACAAGTAAGCTTCACATTGGGGAAAAAAATTCCTTCCTGACTCCACATACGGCAATCAGACTTGCTCCCTGGATCAACGCAATATTAAGGAAACTAGTGTATATACCCTGTAATATTATACTTTTCAAGAAAGGCATCCAGTCCATTCTTAAATTTTAGTAGGGAATCACTCATTACAACATCATATGGCAGAGAGTTCCATAGTCTCACTGCTCTTACAGAAAAGAATCCGCATCTGTGAGTATGCTTAAACCTTCTTTCCTCCAGACGTAGAGGATGCCCCCTTGTCCCCGTCACAGGTCTAAGAGTAAAAAGATCATTAGAAAGCTCTTGGTATTGTCCCCGCATATATTTATACATTGTAATAAGATCACCCCTAAGCCTTCGATTCTCCAAACTAAATAACCCCAAATGTAATAACCTGTCTTGGTATTGCAGACCCTAGTTCTCTAATAACCTTGGTCGCTCTTCTCTGCACCCGCTCCAGTTCAGCTATGTCTTTCTTATACACTGGAGACCAGAACTGTACACAGTATTCTAAGTGTGGTCGCACTAGTGACTTATATAGAGGTAAAATTATGTTCTCCTCATGAGCATCTATGCCTCTTTTAATGCATCCCATTATTTTATTTGCCTTTGCAGCAGCTGCCTGACACTGGCCGCTAAATGTGAGTTTGTCGTCCACCCATACACCCAGGTCTTTTTCAGTGACTGTTTTGCCCAGTGTTTTACAATTAAGCACATAATTATACATCTTGTTCGTTCTACCCAAGTGCATGACCTTACATTTATCCCCATTAAAGCTCATTTGCCATTTATCAGCCCAAGCTTCTAGTTTACATAAATCCTCCTGTAATATAAAATTGTCCTCCTCTGTATTGATTACCCTGCAGAGTTTAGTGTCATCTGCAAATATTGAAATTCTACTCTCTATGCCCCCTACAAGGTCATTAATAAATATGTTAAAAAGAAGCGGGCCCAAAACTGACCCCTGTGGTACCCCACTGCTAACCGTGACCCAGTCTGAGTGTGCTCCATTAATAACCACCCTTTGTTTCCTATCCCTGAGCCAGCTCTTAACCCACCTACACATATTTTCCCCTATCCCCATTGTTCTCATTTTATGTATCAACCTTTTGTGTGGCACCGTATCAAAAGCTTTTGAAAAGTCCATGTACACCACATCCACTGCATTCCCTTGGTCCAGTCCGGAACTTACCTCTTCATAAAAGCTTATCAGATTAGTCTGACAGGAACGGTCCTTTGTAAACCCATGTTGATATTGGGTCATGAGGTTATTCTTCTCCAGATACTCCAGTATAGTATCTTTTAGAAAACCCTCCAGGATTTTACCCACAGTTGAGGTTAAACTTACTGGCCTATAATTTCCAAGTTCAGTTTTTGTCCCCTTTTTGAATATTGGCACCACATTTGCTATACGCCAGTCCTGTGGTACAGACCCTGTTATTATGGAATCTTTAAAGATTAAAAATAGTGGTCTATCTATGACTGTGCTTAATTCCTGCAGTACTCGGGGGTGTATCCCATCCGGGCCCGGGGATTTGTCAATTTTAGTGATTTTTAGACGCCGCCGTACTTCCTGCTGGGTTAAGCAGGTGACATTTAACAGAGAATTTTTATCCCTGATCATGTTATCCGTCATGGGATTTTCTTGTGTAAACACTGTTGAAAAAAAGTCATTTAGCATATTGGCTTTTTCCTCATCCTCATCCACATTTCACCCAGACTATTTTTAAGGGGGCCAACACTATCATTTTTTAGTTTCTTACTATTTATGTAGTTAAAGAATATTTTGGGATTATTTTTACTTTCTCTGGCAATGAGTCTCTCTGTCTCAATCTTTGCTGTCTTGATTTGCTTTTTACAGAATTTATTTAATCTTCTGTATTTAGTTAATGCCTCATCACTACCCATTTGCTTTAATTCGCTAAATGCTTTATTTTTGTCCCTTATTGCGCCCCTTACAGCTCTATTTAGCCATAGTGGTTTCTTCCTATTTCTCGCATGTTTATTCCCATACGGTATATATTGTGCACAGGTCCTATTCAGGATGCTAATAAACGTCTCCCATTTTCTTTGTGTATTTTCATGTCTCAGGATATCATCCCAGTTAATTCCACCAAGATTATCTCTCATCCGTTGGAAATTTGCTTTCCTGAAGTTTAGTGTCCTTGTAACCCCTCTACTACACTTCTTATTAAAGGATACATGAAAACTTATTAATTTGTGATCACTGTTACCCAAGTGACCCCCAACCCTTACATTTGACATGCGGTCTGGCCTGTTGGTTAATATTAGGTCTAGCAGTCCCCCCCCTCTTGTTGGGTCCTGAACCAGTTGTGAAAGGTAATTGTCTCTCATAGTAGTCAAAAACCTATTACCTTTGGTGGAACTGCAGGTTTCTGTTCCCCAATGTATTTCAGGGTAGTTGAAGTCCCCCATAATAATGACTTCTCCTTCAGTCGCAGCTTCATCTATTTGCTTTATGAGGATATTCTCTGTTGCTTCCATTATTTTTGGAGACTTATAACAAACCCCTATCAGTAATTTATTATTTTTCCCCCCTCCCCTTATCTCTACCCACAGGGACTCTACATTTTCATTAGATTCATATATATTATCACGAAGGATGGGTTTTAAGGATGATTTTACATATAAACACACGCCTCCCCCTCGCTTATTTGTTCGGTCATTTCTGAACAGACTATAGCCCTGTAAATTAACCGCCCAGTCGCTACTTTGACTGATACCAAACATTTTTCATCCTATGGAGCATTGCTGTTAAATAAGTAAAACCATGACATGAAAAACTGTCTACATTCATATTGTATTTTGCTCTGCACTACACTATATTGAAGGCAACTTTACTTATTTAACACCTCTCACAATGCTTAAACTTTACCTTGGCTGATTTTTCCTTTTGCCAGCTTTTCTCTAAACAGGTACAGCTTGGAACCAGTACATCAGCTTACCTGGCCCTTCTTGGCAAGGGTATTTGAACAAATAAACAACAGAGTCCATCCTTTCTCATTTTGATATATAAGCTGTTTTTGGTTTGCACCTATTCAGACTAGGATGTGCCGTCAGTTTTTCTGTTATTAGTTACAGTAGTGGTCAGTCCTGAGTGTTCTCCTCTCACGGTTTTCAAATTCTCACTAGAATTGTGAAAACTCGGTGTTGCCTCCTCGACCACGTCTGTTATGAATGGGTCACCGAGGAGGATAGCAGGCTCAGGCTAAGCCTCAGAAAACCAGAGAGGTTGGTAACTAAGCGGATGCAGACCCCTGATCCTGTCCACACAACTAGCAGTAGCCGTGGAGCGTACCTACGATGATCCTAGATGCCTCAGCACAGCCGGAGAGCTAACTAAGCCTAAAGCAAGAAAGGGGAAATCTAAACTGCCCCGGAGCAGACCCCAAAGGAATAGATAGCCCCAAACAAATACTGTCGGTGAGACAAGATGAAAACACAAACGCAGGCAGAAAAATAGACTGAGCAAGCGATGGGGCCCACACTGACTAAACAGGACAGGAAAGGAAAGACACTGTCTGCAATCACGCAAAAAAACCCTGCAAAAAGTCCAACACGTCTGATGCACAAAAGCACTGAAGTCGCACGACTTCGCCCCCCCACTATATCAGCACTCTGGTATATTCTGAAAGCAAAGCAAAAAGAGACCAGTATAAAAGGGGACAAAACAAACTGGCACATGCAGTAACATATGGGTGGTGATTCAGCACAGCCCCAGCCGGAGCTAGCTGACCCGAACAAAGCAGAGATAAGCAAACCCAGATCAAATGCAAACAGAATAGCAAATGAACCACTTAGCTGAACATGCAGGGAAAGAGCAGGAGACATCAGACCTCAGGAGGCAGAAGAAAAAAATCACCAGCAGGGATAGAGGGAGTCAGCTGTCTTAAATCCCAATGAGAAACCCCTGATCTCCAATCGTCTTCCTCATTATCAGGTGGCAAGCCTCTGTCAATCAGATCAGCTCCACTACCTCCAGTAACCACCAGAGGGAGCCCAGAAAGAGAACTCTCAATCTGACCAGCTCCACTATCTTCAGTAATCACCAGAGGGAAGCCAGAGAGAGAATTCACAACACACGTCTTCTGTGCGGGACCTAAGTACATAGGGATGTTAAGGCTCCTGCGATGGACACCTCCACCATCCAGTGGGTCATCATCTTTTAGAAACTTTACCCACTCCCCAGGCTTTAGGCCCTGCAGGTGGGAGGGAAAGGGGCTACACTTGACGGAGTGATAGTTCATGCACACCACATGCCTTGTACATTCCTCCTCTATGTGACCATATCCTCGCTCCCTGTCAAAGAACAATACAATCTCTCATGTAATTTTCTAGACTAGGCCTTCTCAATGAGCACTGTCCAACTGGGCCTTCACCCACTCCTATCTCCTTTTCTTGGTCTCTATTACATCCGTGATCCATCAGGCCATGGTTTTATTTATCACTTTCACAGGGGCAGAGGCTGTTTTGGGGAATAGTGAGGGATCACTGATATCTGGGCCTGTAAGGCTTCTTGGCTCTTCTGTGGGCTGTGAACCAATAAACTTTGTAAGTCACAGTAGCTAATAAAAGTAGAATTCTATGCAATACAGTCCAAGGTACTCAAAGGTTCAGCAGCTCTAGCCCTGTCAATCATAGATTTAATCATTTCTCTGTGCTGCAGAAGTTGATGTGGTTATAATGAATGGGTTTTACATGCAACAAAAATCTGTTTGTCCTTATAATGACTCCTCAAAACCCACTTTTATCTTCACTTTTCTTTTTAGCTCCCCTTCATCCCTTTCTTGCCATCTTTGTTGTCTTTTATTGTTTACATTCAGAACCTCCTGACAGATAAAAAAGAAGGTGGACAAAAGTATTGGCACTGTTCGAAAAATCATGTGATGCTTCTCTAATTTGTGTAATTAACAGCACCTGTAACTTACCTGTGGCACCTAACAGGTGTTGGCAATAACTAAATCACACTTGCAGCCAGTTGACATGGATTAAAGTTGACTCAACTTCTGTCCTGTGTCCTTGTGTGTACCACATTGAGCATGGAGAAAAGAAAGAAGACCAAAGAACTGTCTGAGGACTTGAGAAACCAAATTGTGAGGAAGCATGAGCAATCTCAAGGCTACAAGTCCATCTCCAAAGACCTGAATGTTCCTGTGTCTACCGTGCGCAGTGTCATCAAGAAGTTTAAAGCCCATGGCACTGTGGCTAACCTCCCTGGATGTGGACAGAATAGAAAAATTGACAAGAGATTTCAACGCAAGATTGTGCGGATGTTGGATAAAGAACCTCGACTAACATCCAAACAAGTTCAAGCTGCCCTGCAGTCCGAGGGTACAACAGTGTCAACCCGTACTATCCGTCGGCGTCTGAATGAAAATGGACTGTGTGACATTAAGGAGCAGACAACGCCCAAGAGTGGACCCTCTGGGTAGCGGATCTGGAGCCCCTGGGCCGAACACTCCAGGTGATGACCGACCCCTATACAGGGATCGTTAGGGGCAGGACCGCAGAGGTCAGAACCGAGCGGGATCCAGACACTTCCTAACTGCATGAGGACTAATCAGATCCGAAGTCTCACAATGAGAAAATTTGATCTCCTGCAATACCCTGGAGAACTCCACGGATGGAAAGTCGGAGGCAGGTGCGCCCAAGACAGGACGAACCGGCAGAGGCACACTAACATGCTTGGAGGCCGAATCGGTGGTGCGATTACTGGAAGTTAATTCAGCCTTAAGAGGCGAGCTGTCGGAGGATGGTTGCTTGGGAACTTCCTTCTTGGCACAGAGTGGACAAGCAGCCACAAAGTCTGACATCCTGAGCAATAGACGGCCACCAGTAGTAGTGGGATAAACGAGAGAGTGTCTTCTTGATACCAACAAGGCCGGCAACCGGAGAAGAATGTCCCCAGGATAACACA
This sequence comes from Dendrobates tinctorius, assembly GCF_039654945.1. NCBI lineage: Eukaryota > Metazoa > Chordata > Amphibia > Anura > Dendrobatidae > Dendrobates > Dendrobates tinctorius. The sequence goes on along the minus strand of NW_027361680.1, from coordinate 2,521,218 downwards.
CCTTTATGGTTACCTTTAGATACGAAGGTCTCCCCCGGGCGCTGGGATGTCAATTTGACGGAAGCCATGGTAATTACCTTGGACCGGTTACTTGACAGATGTGGAGACTGACTCTCAGCTCCCTTCTCGACAACGTCACACGTCACAGACCGGTTGCTTGACAGATGTGGAGACTGACTCTCAGCCCTGTTATGAATGAGTCACGAAGGAGGAAAAAACAAAAATACAAGCTAAGTCCAGAAAACCAGAGCGGTTGGTAGCTATCGGATTGCAGACCCCTGATCCTATCCACAACAACTAACAGTAGCTGTGGGGGTTCCTACGATGCCCTAGACCCCTCGATCACAGCTGAACTAAATAGGCCTAAAGAAAGAAAAGGGAAATCTAAACTGCCCCAGAGCAGACCCCAAAGCAATAGGCAGCCCCCAACATATAATGACGGTGAAGCAAGATGAAAACACTAACACAGATAGAAAGATAGGTTGAGCAAACGATGGGGCCCAAGCTAACTAAAAAGGACAGGATAGAAAAGCTGCTGTCTGCAATCTGTAAAAAACCCTACCAAAAAATGTCCCAACCGTCTGATAGGAAAAACAGGCCCTGAAGTCGCTAGGACTTCAAAATGACTATATCAGCACTCAGGTAAATTCTGAAGACAAAGCAAAGAGACAAACTGATCAGAGACAAAAATGGAACTCAGCACACCCCCGACCGGGGATGGCTGAACTCCAAAAAACAAAGTAAACAAAACAAAACTAATAAGTTCAATAGCAGAGCAAAAACTTATCTTTGGGAAGCAGGAATCAGACTGGTCTCCAAGAATCCAGCAGAGAAATCACCAGCAACTCAGAAGGGCGTCGGCTGCCTTATATCCAGTCAGAAGTTCCTGTTACCCAGTCATCATCTACCAGCTCGGGTGTTTGGTAATCAGCCTCACTACCTTCCTTCACCAGAAGAGGGAGTTCCTCAGACATCGACGGTGAAGGGGAAAATGAACTCACAACAGTACCTCCCCCTTGAGGAGGGGTCACCGAACCCTCATCCACGCCACCAGGACGATCAGGATGGGCCCGATGAAAGGCACGAACCAATCTTTCGACATGAATATCGGATGCAGGGACCCAAGAATTATCCTCCTGGCCATAAACCTTCCATTTAACCAAATACTGGAGTCTCCGTCTAGCCAGGCGAGAATCCAGTATCTTCTCAACCTCATATTCCACATTACCTTCAACCAATACCGGGTCAGGAGGTGCCACCACAGGAACTACTGGCTCAACAAACCTCTTTAACAGACTTATGAAACACGTTATGGATCTTAAATGTAACAGGAAGAGTCAATCGAAAAGAGACTTGTTTAAGAATCTCCAAAATCTTGTAAGGTCCAATAAATCTAGGTTTAAACTTTGGAGAAGCCACCTTCAAAGCGATGTTCTTTGATGACAACCAAACCATATCACTCACCTTAAACTGGGGACCAATGGTCCTATGCCGGTTGGAAAACCGCTGGGCCTTTTCCTGGGAGAGAGACAACTTATCCAACACTTGGTCCCAGATCTGGTGCATTCTCTCCACCACAGTGTCCACACCTGGGCAGGCAGAAGGCTCCACCTGCCCTGAAGAGAATCGAGGTGGAAACCCAAAGTTACAAAAAAAAGGTGACATCAAAGTGGACGAACTAGCTCTATTATTTAAAGCAAATTCGGCCAAGGGCAAAAATGAAACCCAATCATCCTGATCAGCAGAAATAAAACATCTCAAATACGACTCCAAAGTCTGGTTTGTTCTCTCCGTCTGCCCATTGGTCTGAGGGTGAAACGCAGAGGAGAAGGACAACTGAATTCACAGCTTGGAACAGAAAGTCCTCCAAAATCTAGACACAAACTGAACTCCTCTGTCAGATACAATGTTCTCAGGAATCCCGTGCAAGCGAACCACCTGTTGCAAAAACAAGGGCACCAACTCTGAGGAAGATGGCAACTTAGGGAGTGGTACAAGATGGACCATCTTAGAGAATCTATCACAAATCACCCAAATAACAGTCATTCTCTGAGAGACAGGCATATCAGAGATAAAATCCATTGAAATATGGGTCCATGGCCTCCTGGGCACCGGCAAAGGCATCAACAACCCACTAGAGCGAGAACAAGGTTTAGACCGAGAGCAAGTCCCACAGGACTGCACAAAATTCCTGACATCACGAGACAAGGCGGGTCACCAAAAAGACCGACTCACCAAATCTCTAGTACCAAAAATACCCGGATGACCAGCCAATGCAGAGCAATGAACTTCAGGCATCACTCTCTTCCTCCACTGGTCAGGAACATACAATTTTCCAATGGGACAATGCTCAGGTTTGTCCTCCTGAAACTCTTCCAGAGCACGTCTCAAATCGGGCGAGATGGCAGAAAGAACTACCCCCTCACCTAAGATGGTAGCAGGCTTGGTCACAACAGGAGAATCAGCAAAGAAACTCCTAGAGAGGGCGACTGCCTTGACATTCTTAGCGTCCGGAAGAAAAGAGACCACAAAATCAAAACGTGTGAAAAACAAGGCCCACCTAGCCTGTCTAGGATTCAAGCGTTTGGCCGACTCCAGGTAAATCAAATTCTTGTAGTCAGTAAGGACCACGACTTGATGTTTAGCTCCCTCCAACCAATGTCTCCACTCCTCAAATGCCCATTTCATGGCTAACAGTTCCCGATTCCCCACATCATAGTTACGTTCGGATGGGGAGAACCTTCGGGAAAAGAAAGCACAGGGATTCATTTTAGATATTACAGGATCTTTTTGGGACAAAACAGCTCCTGCACCAATCTCAGAAGCGTCCACCTCTACCTGAAACGGGAGTGAGACATCAGGTTGCCGCAAAACCGAAGCAGAAGTGAACCTTCGCTTCAGCTCCTGAAAGGAAGAAACAGCCTCCGGAGACCAATTCAGCACATCAGCACCCTTCTTAGTCAAATCAGTCAATGGTTTGGCAATACCAGAAAAATTAGCTATAAATTTACGATAAAAATTAGCAAAACCCAAAAACTTCTGGAGGGCCTTCAAAGAAGTGGGCTGAACCCAATCATAAATGGCCTGTACCTTGGCCGAGTCCATTTCAATAGTTGACGGAGACAAAATAAATCCCAAAAATGAAATCCTCTGTACACCAAAAAGGCATTTCGATCCCTTGACATACAGGGAATTCTCCTTCAAAATCCGGAACACAGTCCGAACATGTTCCACATGAGAGTCCCAATCCTTGGAAAAGATCAAAATATCATCCAGATAGATGATCAAAAATTTATCCACCAAGTCTCGGAAAATATCATTCATGAAGCACTGGATTTCAGAAGGGGCATTAGTGAGCCCAAAAGGCATCACCAGGTACTCAAAATGTCCCTCCGGAGTATTAAACGCCGTCTTCCATTCATCCCCATGCTTAATGCGAATAAGATTATACGCGCCCCTGACGTCAAGCTTTGTAAACCAGCAAGCACCATTAACTCTGGAGAATAGATCAGAAATCAGGGGTAATGGATACTGATATTTAACAGTAATTTTGTTGAGGGAACAATAGTCAATACAAGGCCTTAATGACCCATCTTTCTTAGCCACGGAAAAAAACCCAGCACCTAAGGGTGAAGAGGATGGTCTAATATGACCCTTCTCCAACGACTCCTTAATATAGGATCGCATAGCCTCGTGCTCAGGTACAGACAAATTGAAAAGTCGACCCTTGGGAAATTTACACCCAGGGCTCAGCTCAATTGCACAGTCATAACTCCTATGAGGAGGCAAAGACGCAGACTCATTCTCACTAAATACATCATAAAAATCAGCCAAATAGTCAGGAACATCAAGCGACTGGGGAGAGGTGGAGAAAACAGGAGCATCACTAAGGGCACACCAACAACCCCAACTCACCACAGACACAGATTTCCAATCCAAAACTGGATTATGGATTTGTAACCAGGGAAACCCCAGAACAATGGTATCATGCAAATTATGCAACACCAAAAATCTGCAATTCTCTTGATGGTCTGGGGCGACCCGCATTACCACCTGGGTCCAAAACTGAGGTTTATTATTCGCCAAAGGAGTAGCATCAATACCCCTCAAAGGGATAGGCGTCCGCAGAGGTGTCATAGGAAATCCACAACGCTTAGCAAAATCCAAGTCCATCAGGTTCAGAGCTGCTCCCGAATCCACAAAAGCCTTAGCGGAAAATGTGGACAGGGAGCAGATCAGAGTAATTGCCAGAAGACACTTAGGCTGAACACCACCCACAGCAAATGTCTGTGCAAAACATTTCTCTCGTTTAGGGCAGACAGAAATAATATGCAAGGCATCACCACAGAAGAAACACAGCTCATTATGCCTTCTGAGCTCCCGACGTTGCCCCCAGACAAAACTCTATCACATTGCATAGGTTCAGACATTTGTTCAACAGGTGGCAACACCTCTCGTGCGGTTTTGCATTCACGCAAACGCCGATCAACCTGAATGGCTAATGACATAGAATCGTCAAGACCAGAGGGAACAGGAAATCCCACCATAGTATCTTTTACGGTTTCTAACAAACCCTTCCGAAAGAGAGCTGCCAAGGCACCATCATTCCAGGTAGTAAGGACCGCCCACTTTCGGAATTTTTGACAGTATAACTCTGCAGAATCCCGACCCTGGCTCAATGCCAACAGGGCCTTTTCAGCCTGATCAATAGCATTAGGTTCATCATACAACAACCCCAAGGCTTGAAAAAATGCGTTCACATTAGTAAGAATAGGATCATCAAGTTTCAAAGAAAACGCCCAATCCTGGGGATCGCCGCGCAGCAAAGAGAAGACAATTTTAACCTGCTGCGCGGAGCTCCCCGACGAGTTATTCTTCAAGGTAAAAAATAATTTACAATTATTCTTAAAATTCAAAAATTTAGACCGATCCCCCAAAAACACATCAGGAGTAGGGATCTTTGGTTCAGCAGCATGTGAATGAGCAAGATAGGCGGAAATTCCCCGCACTTCAGCAGTGAGCTGCTCCACATGATCAGACAATTGCTTCATCTCCATTGAGCAAGAAAAAAAAATTCCCCCTACGGCCTCAGAGACATAGAGGAAAAAATATACACAAAAAAAAAAAATTCTGACAAACTCTTTTTTTTTTTTTTTACAATTCTTTCCTGCTATTGAGTACCCTAGGATCTGCGGTATGGCTGGTGATTCTGTTATGAATGAGTCACCGAAGGAGGAAAAAACAAAAATACAAGCTAAGTCCAGAAAACCGGAGAGGTTGGTAGCTATCGGATTGCAGACCCCTGATCCTATCCACAACAACTAACAGTAGCCGTGGGGGGTTCCTACGATGCCCTAGACCCCTCGATCACAGCCGGAGAACTAAATAGGCCTAAAGAAAGAAAGGGGAAATCTAAACTGCCCCAGAGCAGACCCCAAAGCAATAGGCAGCCCCCAACATATAATAACGGTGAAGCAAGATGAAAACACTAACACAGATAGAAAGATAGGTTGAGCAAACGATGGGGCCCAAGCTAACTAAAAAGGACAGGATAGAAAAGCTGCTGTCTGCAATCCGTAAAAAAACCCTACCAAAAAATGTCCCAACCGTCTGATAGGAAAAACAAGCCCTGAAGTCGCTAGGACTTCAAAATGACTATATCAGCACTCAGGTAAATTCTGAAGACAAAGCAAAGAGACAAACTGATCAGAGACAAAAATGGAACTCAGCACACCCCCGACCGGGGATGGCTGAACTCCAAAAAACAAAGTAAACAAAACAAAACTAATAAGTTCAATAGCAGAGCAAAAACTTATCTTTGGGAAGCAGGAATCAGACTGGTCTCCAAGAATCCAGCAGAGAAATCACCAGTGACTCAGAAGGGCGTCGGCTGCCTTATATCCAGTCAGAAGTTCCTGTTACCCAGTCATCATCTACCAGCTCAGGTGTTTGGTAATCAGCCTCAATACCTTCCTTCACCAGAAGAGGGAGTTCATCAGACATCGACGGTGAAGGGGAAAAAAAACTCACAACACAGCCCCCTTCTTGACAGTGTCACATGTCACAGACCGGTTGCTTGACAGATGTGGAGACTGACTCTCAGCCCCCTTTTTGACAATGTCACACGTCATAGGCCGGTTGCTTGACAGATGTGGAGACTGACTCTCTGCGCCCTTCTCGACAACGTCACATGTCACAGACCGGTTAACGGACGGCGGACCTGTAACCGCCGAAGACGAGCAAGCAGGGTTCTTCGGATGAACGGACAGCAGGCAACTTTTTTTACAGGACGGTCCCCAACGGAGTATATCACCGGATTGCCTGTCCAGGGTCGGCCCGTGAGTTCGTAACCAAGGAAGACCAGGAAGAAGGGTATGAGCCGAAGTCGGCAATACGTGGAAGGAGATTCGCTCCTGTTGACATGTGCCAATCTGCAACTCTACTTCCTCAGTGACCTGGTTAACGGTGTCCTGCAAGGGCTTACCATCGACCGGAACTACCGACCTAGGAGTCTCCAGGGATCTGACAGGAATCCAAAACTTCTTAACTGCCTCGAGACTAATAAAGTTACCCACTGCACCAAAGTCCACAATAGCCTTCACAGTGCAACTCTCGGAACCAAAATTCAGGGACACAGGCACGGTAAGGAGTAAGGAGGAATCACATACACCAGAGGAGAGCTTCCTTACCAGTCCCAGGCGGAGAAACTTCCCCGGCCTCTTGGGACAAGAGCGTAGGAAGTGGGAGGCATTCCCACAATAGAAACAGAGCCCTTGTGCCTGCCTCTTCACACGACGCCGTTGAGCAATCTGGAGATGATCCACCTGCATAGGCTCAGGTACCGGATCTACTGCAGATAAATCAGGTAACGGATGGGAAGAACTGCGCGTGGAGGAGAAAAGGCGGGAGACCCCTCTCTCTCTGGCTGACTCGCGGGTGCGCTCCTGGTAGCGCAAATCTATGCGTGTCGCGAGAGAGATGAGGTCCTCTAAAATGGTAGGAGTATCTCGGCCCGCCAGTTCGTCTTTGATCCGGCTGGACAGACCACGCCAAAAGGCCCCTATGAGGGCATCATTATTCCAACCAAGTTCAGAGGATAAGGTGCGAAAACAAATTGCGTATTGTCCAACTGTTAGAGTACCTTGACGGAGATTAAAGAGTGACTCGGTGGTGGAAGCGAGGCGACCCGGCTCGTCGAACACCTTACAGAAGGTGTCTAAAAAGACGGAAAGCTGAGAGACGAGTGGGTCGCCCCACTCCCAAAGGGGATTAACCCATGCAAGGGCCTTCCCCTCCAAATGAGAAACTATAAATGCTATTTTAGCATGATCGGTGGGGTAATGCTGCGGCAAAAACTCAAAATGCAAACGACACTGATTCAAAAACCTGCAACACAACAAAGTGTCACCACCATACCGAGATGGCTTACATAAGCGCGGTAGCGAGAGAGGATCCATGGCCTGGGCAGAAACGGATTGTATAGATAGGAGCCGATTATCTACCGACGACATATAGTTGAGGATCTGGGCCTGGGAGTCGCGTTGCTGCGCGAGTTCCTGCTGGAGACTGGACAACTGGGCAGCATTCCCAGGCTCAGAGGACTGTAAGTAAATCAAACTACGAAAAACCGAACTGATATCCAAAATTTTATTATTAAAACATATACAAAAAATATATATATATGCACATGTATATACAGTCATATGTAAAAGTTTGGGCACCCCTATTAATGTTAACCTTTTTTCTTTATAACAATTTTGTTTTTTGCAACAGCTATTTCCGTTTCATATATCTAATAACTGATGGGCTCAGTTATATTTCTGGATTCAAATGAGGTTTATTGTACTAACAGAAAATGTGCAATCTGCATTTAAACAAAATTTGACCGGTGCAAAAGTATGGGCACCCTTATCATTTTCTTGATTTGAACACTCCTAACTACTTTTTACTGACTTCCTGAAGCACTAAATTGGTTTTGTAACCTCATTGAGCTTTGAACTTCATAGCCAGGTGTATCAAATCATGAGAAAAGGTATTTAAGGTGGCCACTTGCAAGTAGTTCTCCTATTTGATTCTCCTATGAAGAGTGGCATCATGGGCTCCTCAAAACAACTCTCAAATGATCTGAAAACAAAGATTATTCAACATAGCTTTTCAGGGGAAGGATACAAAAAGTTGTCTCAGAGATTTAACCTGTCAGTTTCCACTGTGAGGAACATAGTAAGGAAATGGAAGAACACAGGTACAGTTCTTGTTAAGTCCAGAAGTGGCAGGCCAAGAAAAATATCAGAAAGGAAGAGAAGAAGAATGGTGAGAACAGTCAAGGACAATCCACAGACCACCTCCAAAGACCTGCAGCATCATCTTGCTGCAGATGGTGTCACTGTGCATCGGTCAACAATACAGCGCATGCATAACGCCTTTTTGTATGACCAAACAACTCAATCTTTGTTTCATCAGTCCACAGGACCTTCTTCCAAAATGTAACTGGCTTGTCCAAATGTGCTTTTCCATACCTCAGGCGACTCTGTTTGTGGCGTGCTTGCAGAAACGGCTTCTTTCGCATCACTCTCCCATACAGCTTCTCCTTGTGCAAAGTGCACTGTATTGTTGACCGATGCACAGTGACACCATCTGCAGCAAGATGATGCTGCCGGTCTTTGGAGGTGGTCTGTAGATTGTCCTTGACTGTTCTCACCATTCTTCTTCTCTGCCTTTCTGATATTTTTCTTGGCCTGCCACTTCTGGGCTTAACAAGAACTGTACCTGTGTTCTTCCATTTCCTTACTATGTTCCTCACAGTGGAAACTGACAAGTTAAATCTCTGAGACAACTTTTTGTATCCTTCCCCTGAAAAGCTATGTTGAATAATCTTTGTTTTCAGATCATTTGAGAGTTGTTTTGAGGAGCCCATGATGCCACTCTTCATAGGAGAATCAAATAGGAGAACTACTTGCAAGTGGCCACCTTAAATACCTTTTCTCATGATTTGATACACCTGGCTATGAAGTTCAAAGCTCAATGAGGTTACAAAACCAATTTAGTGCTTCAGGAAGTCAGTAAAAAGTAGTTAGGAGTGTTCAAATCAAGAAAATGATAAGGGTGCCCATACTTTTGCACCAGTCAAATTTTGTTTAAATGCAGATTGCACATTTTCTGTTAGTACAATAAACCTCATTTGAATCCAGAAATATAACTGAGCCCATCAGTTATTAGATATATGAAACTGAAATAGCTGTTGCAAAAACCAAAATTGTTATAAAGAAAAAAGGTTAACATTAATAGGGGTGCCCAAACTTTTACATATGACTGTATATAAAAGAAAGGGTGGGATCCCAATACCCAAATGGAGGAATACCGGAAAACAATATGGCATCAATAAATTTAATTATAATGAAGTGTCCTCAAATGAAATACAAATATGAAAATAATTGAGTATAGAATAGCACATATCATGATGAAAATGTACTGTGATTTAACCAAAATGTATACAACATAGCATAATTGAATTGAATGGTATAATAACCGATAATGTGTAACAGATACCAGTACCTAAGAATATGAGCATATATTTTATTGCAAACTAGTGCTAACATGAAAAAGGTATATAAATATATGGGTACATAATTACATGATGCACATTTATATGCTGTGAACAAATGCAACTCTATAAGCACCAATGTGCTATAGGCTAAATAGCCATGCCATATTGCACACACCTGAGAAAAACACAAATTAAATGGAGAACAATGGAGTATACAATGCCACAATGCACTTAAATATATTTGAAACTAGTGCCACTTTATATGCACCAATATGCCGCAGGTAAAGTAGCCGTGCCATAATGCATACAAGTATGAGAAACACATGTTCAGAAAATAGCTATAAATACCTAATATCTGTTAATGCCAAGTTCCCAGTATACGTCCGACCCCAGGGCGTATTGGTGCATATAAAGTGGCACTAGTTTCAAATATATTTAAGTGCATTGTGGCATTGTATACTCCATTGTTCTCCATTTAATTTGTGTTTTTCTCAGGTATATGCAATATGGCATGGCTATTTAGCCTATAGCACATTGGTGCTTATAGAGTTGCATTTGTTCACAGCATATAAATGTGCATCATGTAATTATGTACCCATATATTTATATACCTTTTTCATGTTAGCACTAGTTTGCAATAAAATATATGCTCATATTCTTAGGTGCTGGTATCTGTTACACATTATCGGTTATTATACCATTCAATTCAATTATGCTATGTTGTATACATTTTGGTTAAATCACAGTACATTTTCATCATGATATGTGCTATTCTATACTCAATTATTTTCATATTTGTATTTCATTTGAGGACACTTCATTATAATTAAATTTATTGATGCCATATTGTTTTCCGGTATTCCTCCATTTGGGTATTGGGATCCCACCCTTTCTTTTATATATATACATGTGCATATATATATATTTTTTGTATATGTTTTAATAATAAAATTTTGGATATCAGTTCGGTTTTTCGTAGTTTGATTTGTTTAGTTTTCCGAATTATCCTGTATCTGTCCATTGGTTTGCATAAATTGGCTTATTACAAGTAATATATTTAATCAGGATAAGCACTATTGTCTTGGAATTCTTTTTTGTACTCAGAGGACTGTAAGGCAGATAAACAGGACTCCATGGACTTATGAAATAACATAATTCTAGTCTGGCTTTCCCGGAGAAACGCCAGCTCCTTTTGGAAGGAAACCATAGTACCAGCGGGGTCCATGGCCTGATTATACTGTGACGTTCAGGAGCAGACAACGTCCAAGAGTGGACCCTCTGGGTAGCGGATCTGGAGCCCCTGGGCCGAGCACGCCAGGTGATGACCGACCCCTATACAGGGATCATTAGGGGCAGGACCGCAGAGGTCAGAACCGTGACAGCCGGTACCAAGAGGGGCGGCTCACAGGAGACACGGATGAGTATATCGGAACTGGGTACCAGGAACACAAAGAGTGTACACGGAAGTGCGCAAACTACAGATAGTGCGAGACAGGCAGCCGTGAGCACGTATGGCGTATAGCGAGTAATACGTCCGGAGGTAAACAAAGCAGGACGCGTGCCAGGAGCACGACAGATTACTGAATGGAGTAGCAGTTGTGCCAGGAGGTGTTACAGAGCACAGGGACAGAGAGTACCAGAAGGTCCGACAGAGCAAGGGATAGAGGACAGGATACTAGCGTGTGCCAAGAGGCACTACTGAGCATGAAGCAACGTGAAAGTTCAGAGCGAGTGCAATACCAGACAGAGCAGAGGACCTGAGAATAGCGCACGGCCCGGCTGGGACTAAGCAGACCCAGCCAGGAAGCACAACAATAATCAGGCACCTCCCATAGGGGAGGATAGCCTGATATAGCACATGACCATGACAGGTTCCGGGTCAGATCCTAGCCAGAAAGCACATGACCACTACAGCTTCCGGGTCAGGTCCTCCATTACCATAGAGGAGACTGACCCGGAGACAGCACTGACAGGAGCACGCAAGCGCAAACGTGACATGGAGGAGGAGCCCCGAGGACGAGAGCTGCGCCTGCGCACCTGACGGAAGCACCGGAGGGACCGCCGTACCAGAGGGAGTGACGTCGGGACCGAAGCCCCGCCTCCTGGTGAGCGTGGCATGACAGACTGTATGGTAGGAGACCCAGGAAGACCCCACTTCTTACCCCGAGACATAAAAAAGCCAGGCTGGAGTTTGCCAAAACTTACCTGAAAAAGCCTAAAACGTTTTGCAGGAATATTCTCTGGTCAGATGAGACAAAAGTAGAGCTTTTTGGGCAAAGGCATCAACATAGAGTTTACAGGAGAAAAAAAGAGGCATTCAAAGAAAAGGACACAGTCCCTACAGTCAAACATGGCAGAGGTTCCCTGATGTTTTGGGGTTGCTTTGCTGCCTCTAGCACTGGACTGCTTGACATTATGAAGTCTGAAGACTACCAACAAATTTTGCAGCATAATGTAGGGCCCAGTGTGAGAAAGCTGGGTCTCCCTCAGAGGTCATGGGTCTTCCAGCAGGACAATGACCCAAAACACACTTCAAAAAGCACTAGAAAATGGTTTGAGAGAAAGCACTGGAGACTTCTAAGGTGACCAGCAATGAGTCCAGACCTGAATCCCATAGAACACCTGTGGAGAGATCTAAAAATGGCAGTTTGGAGAAGGCACCCTTCTAATATCAGGGACCTGGAGCAGTTTGTCAAAGAAGAATGGTCTAAAATGCCAGTAAAGCATTGTACAAAACTCATTGATGGTTACCGGAAGCGGTTGGTCGCAGTTATTTTGGCTAAAGGTTGTGCAACCAAGTATTAGGCTGATGATGCCAATACTTTTGTCTGGCCCATTTTTGGAGTTTTGTGTGAAATGATCAATGTTTTGCTTTTTGCTTCATTCTCTTTTGTGTTTTTTCATTTAAGACAAATTAAATGAAGATAATAATACCAAAGAATTTGTGTTTGCCATCATTTTCAGGAAGAAACTGAGTATTAGCTGACAAAATTGCAGGGGTGTCAATACTTTTGGCCACAACTGTATGCCATCTTGAGACTCCTATACAGGCTCAAGATGGATAAATCACTGCCGACACAGATACTCCTCCCACTACACCTAGTGTATCACACAGGCTCAGTGCACTGAAGAGAAACAATATGTTATATAGTGGGTGCGGAAAGTATTCAGACCCTTTTAAATTTTTCACTCTGTTTTATTGCAGCCATTTGGTAAATTCAAAAACGTTAATTTTTTTCTCATTGATGTTCACTCTGTACCCTATCTTGACTGAAAAAACAAAAATGTAGAAATTTTTGAAAATTTATTAAAAAAGAAAAACTGAAATATCACATGGTCATAAGTATTCAGACCTTTTGGTCAGACACTCGTATTTAATTCACATGCTGTCCATTTCCTTGTGATCCTCCTTGAGATATTTGTACTCCTTCATTGGGTCCAGCTGTGCTTAATTAAACTGATAGAACTTGATTTGTAAAGGCACACACCTGTCTATATAAGACCTCACAGCTCACAGTGCATGTCAGTGCAGTGCACAGTGCAGACCAAATAAGAATCATGAGGTCAAAGGAACTGGCCAAGGAGCTCAGAGACAGAATTGTGGCAAGGCACAGATCTGGTCAAGGTTACAAAACAATTTCTGCAGTACTCAAGATTCCTAAGAGCACAGTGGCCTCCATAATCCTTAAATGGAGGAAGTTTGGGACCACAAGAAGTCATCTTAGACCTGGCCGTCCAGCCAAACTGAGCAATCGTGGGGGAAGAGCCTTGGTGAGAGAGGTAAAGAAGAATCCCAAGATCACTGTGGCTGAGGTCCACAGATGCAGTAAGGAGATGGGAGAAAGTTTCACAAAGTCAACTATCACTGCACGCCTCCACCAGTTGGGTGGGACTTTATGGCAGTCGCCTGACGGAAGCTTTTCCTCAGTGCCAGACATATGAAAGCCTGCATAGAGTTTGCTAAAAAACACATGAAGGACTCCCAGACTATGAGAAATAAGTTTCTCTGCTCTGATGAGATGAAGCTAGAACTTTTTGGTTATAATTCTAAGCGGTATGTGTGGAAAAAAACAGGCACTGCTTATCACCTACCCAATAGAATCCCACCAGTGAAACATGGTGGTGGCAGCATCATGCTATGGGGGTGTTTTTCAGCTGCAGGGACAGGACGACTCGTTGCAATTGAAGGAAACATGAATGTGGCTAAGTACAGAGATATATTGGAAGAAAACCTCTTCCAGAGTGCTATAGACCTCAGACTAGGCTGAAGGTTCACCTTCCAACAAGACAATGATCCTAAGTACACAGCTAAAATAACAAAGGAGTGGCTTCAGAACAACTCTATGACCATTCTTGACTGGCCCAGCCAGAGCCATGACCTAAACCCAACTGAGCATCTCTGGAGGGACCTGAAAATGGCTGTCCACCAACGCTCACCATCCAATCTGATGGAACTGGAGAGGAAAGAATGGCAGAGGATCCCCAAATCCAGGTGTTTAAAACTTGCAAAACCAAAGGAAAAAACAATGTGTGTATATACTCTAATGAAAATAAATAAGTAAAAAAGCAAGTGCATTAAATAACATAGGGTACTTGGTAAACACTGTTTTGATCAAAAAAGAATAAAGCTGTCCCACCACAGCAAGGTGTACCCATTTGAGACAGTAACTATACTAACGGTGAAACCTACCTATTGTGAAGAGTGGCAGAGTCTCTGGGTCCCAAACGGACACCCAGCTTAAGAGGGACTATAGATAAACTACACAGCTCAGTAGAAAGGAGGCCACACCTTATTTGTACTGAATACAAAAATAATAAAGAAGCACAAAATAAACTTTGGTTTTGCTAGCTTTTATGGCCAGTGTGAACATGCTTTTACATCATGCACGTCATTCAAGTCTATTCCAGTTCAGTTTATTTTGTGTTTCTTTAGTATTTTTGTATTCAGTACAAATAAGGTGTGGCCTCCTTTCTACTGAGCTGTGTAGTTCATTTATAGTCCCTCTTAAGCTGGGTGTCCGTTTGGGACCCAGAGACTCTGCCACTATTCACACTAGGTAGGTTTTACCGTTAGTGTAGTTACTGTCTCAAATGGGTACACCATGCCGTGGTGGGACAGCTTTATACTTTTTTGATCAAAACAGTGTTTACCAAGTACCCTATGTTATTTAATGCACTTGCTTTTTTACTTATTTATTTTCACTAGGGTATATACACACATTCTTTTTTCCTTTGGTTTTGTTTGCTTTTATGGCCAGTGTTTTATGGCCAGTGTGAACATGCTTTTACATCATGCATGTCATTCAAGTCTATTCCAGTTCAGTTTATTTTGTGTTTCAAGTGTGAAAAACTTGTTGCATCATTCCCAAGAAGATCCATGGCTGTACTAGCTCAAAAGGGTGCTTCTACTCAATAATGAGCAAAGGGTCTGAATACTTATGACCATGTGATATTTCTGTTTTCCTTTTTTACTAAATTTGCAAAAATTGCTAAATTTCTGTTTTTTTTCAGTCAAGATGGGGTACAGAGTGTACATTAATGAGAAAAAATGAACTTTTTTGAATTTACCAAATGGCTGCAATGAAGCAAAGAATGAAAATGTTAAAGGGGTCTGAATACTTTCCGTACCCACTGTAAAGTATAATCTATTTTTCCATTATATTGTAATGTATTCCAGCACTTTGGTACGCACAGCACAATCCCCTCTGGCTACCAGTTGATATGATGACTATTCTCTGTGGAGCCTGCACTGCTTCTGGGCCTTCTGCTCTCCTTTCCTGCACACAGTCCCAGTCACTCAATGCTTATGGGCAATCACAGGATTTGCCTTTGCTGACATCACCATGCATGTGACTGTTAGCATGAAGCTGGAGGAATTCCTGAAAGAGGGCTGAGGCATCAGGGCAGTTCAGACCAGTATTCAAACTATGGTTGATGTGACTACAGGCTGGGGGGAGTGTGATTGAAGCGATATGTAGCACCCACATAACTGGTATATACTGTATATGACTGATATGTAGGTGAAGCGATGGCCGAGGGACCACCACAATGCAGGGAAACTACAGTGTGCAAGATGAGATGCAAGCAACAAAGGGTTAATTTATTTATAGGCAAGGAATGCAGTGTTAGGAAAGTGTAAACAGGGGTATGCAGTGACATAAAACAATTTACAAAAGTGATATTCTGTAGCTGGGCCATACAAATGGCACGGTGCGCCAACTATTACAGATCAGTGTATTTTTCAAAAGGCAAAACAATACAATAAAGTACAGTATGCTGCTACTCTAACTATAGCCTGACTGGCCGCTGCTATACCGGCCGCACGGCTACCGTGCTGTCTATTGCAGCCTATCCTAAGCCCTAAACATGTGCGCACATGGGGTTAATACTCACAGTAAAGTTGGTGTCTCAGTTCCTTCCCTGGGGCCCCCGACAGTTCACTGCAAGATGACTAGAAGTCCTCCCTGGAAGTTCTGTGCAACGTGGTCTTGTTCTTGTATGAAGATCCCGAGCCTGTTCCTAGAAATGTTGAATTCCCTCCTCTGGATTCTTTCCTTGTATATCTTCGTGGCTCCTCGCAGCAACACAGTAAAACCACCTTTGTTATCCCCAGACGGGTATACAGTTGTGGCCAAAAGTATTGACACCCCTGCAATTCTGTCAGATAATACTCAGTTTCTTCCTGAAAATGATTGCAAACACAAATTCTTTGTTATTATTATCCTCAATTAATTTGTCTTAAATGAAAAAACACAAAAAAGAATTGTCCTAAAGCCAAATTGGATATAATTCCACACCAAACATAAAAAAGAGGGTGGACAAAAGTATTGGCACTGTTCGAAAAATCATGTGATGCTTCTCTAATTTGTGTAATTAACTGCACCTGTAACTTACCTGTGGCACCTAACAGGTGTTGGCAATAACTAAATCACACTTGCAGCCAGTTGACATGGATTAAAGTTGACTCAACCTCTGTCCTGTGTCCTTGTGTGTACCACATTGAGCATGGAGAAAAGAAAGAAGACCAAAGAACTGTCTGAGGACTTGAGAAACCAAATTGTGAGGAAGCATGAGCAATCTCAAGGCTACAAGTCCATCTCCAAAGACCTGAATGTTCCTGTGTCTACCATGCGCAGTGTCATCAAGTAGTTTAAAGCCCATGGCACTGTGGCTAACCTCCCTAGATGTGGACGGAAAAGTAAAATTGACAAGAGATTTCAACGCAAGATTGTGCAGATGTTGGATAAAGAACCTTGAATAACATCCAAACAAGTTCAAGCTGCCCTTCAGTCCGAGGGTACAACAGTGTCTACCCGTACTATCTGTTGGCGTCTGAATGAAAAGGGACTGTATGGTAGGAGACCCAGGAAGAACCCACTTCTTACCCCGAGACATAAAAAAGCCAGGCTGGAGTTTGCCAAAACTTACCTGAAAAAGCCTAAAACGTTTTGGAAGAATGTTCTCTGGTCAGATGAGACAAAAGTAGAGCTTTTTGGGCAAAGGCATCAACATAGAGTTTTAGGAGAAAAAAAGAGGCATTCAAAGAAAAAAACACGGTCCCTTCCGTCAAACATGGCGGAGGTTCCCTGATGTTTTGGGGTTGCTTTGCTGCCTCTGGCACGGGACTGCTTGACCGTGTGCCATGGCATTATGAAATCTGAAGACTACCAACAAATTTTGCAGCATAATGTAGGGCTCAGTGTGAGAAAGCTGGGTCTCCCTCAGAGGTCATGGGTCTTCCAGCAGGACAATGACCAAAAACACACATCAAAAAGCACTAGAAAATGGTTTGAGAGAAAGCACTGGAGACTTCTAAGGTGGCCAGCAATGAGTCCAGACCTGAATCCCATAGAACACCTGTGGAGAGATCTAAAAATGGCAGTTTGGAGAAGGCACCCTTCAAATATCAGGGACCTGGAGCAGTTTGCCAAAGAAGAATGGTCTAAAATTCCAGTAGAGCATTGTAAGAAACTCATTGATGGTTACCGGAAGCGGTTGGTCGCAGTTATTTTGGCTAAAGGTTATGCAACCAAGTATTAGGCTGAGGGTGCCAATACTTTTGTCTGGTCCATTTTTGGAGTTTTGTGTGAAATGATCAATGTTTTGCTTTTTGCTTCATTCTCTTTTGTGTTTTTTCATTTAAGACAAATTAAATGAAGATAATAATACCAAAGAATTTGTGATTGCAATCATTTTCATGAAGAAACGGAGTATTATCTGACAGAATTGCAGGGGTGTCAATACTTTTGGCCACAACTGTACACAATCCCACAAGTTCAGTAAGTTACAAGCTGCACGTTTTCTCCTCACAGCTAGGGATGAGCGAGCATATTCGTGGGTATTGGGTACTCGTCGAGTAATGCGGTACTCGCGGTACTCGAACCAAAGCGAGTATTTCACTACTCACTTTGCTATTCAGTTCTCCCACCCAGCAGTTGCCAATCACAGTAATGCCGCACCCTTCTTGGTTGTAGGCGGCATTACTATGATTGGCTGGCCGCCCAGCTTCCTATGAGTCATCAATCATAGCCTGGCACTAAGCCCTGCCTGCCGCCGCCTTTTTCTGCACATTGCATGCAGAACACAGCTAGTGTAGGGAGAGTGTGAGCAGCTGCTAGGGAGAGTTGTGCTTTTTGGTTCAAATCAGCCAGAAATCCTCTGTGAAACCCAAAAGCTCTTTTCAGAGCTGAAAGTATAAGGTCAGGTACCGAGTAGTGACCGTTTTCCCAGCTTTTTTTTAGGTCACATTTAGCCCTGCAGGGCAGGTTTTTTGTGCTGCTGCCGTGCTGCATTCACAGCAAATAGCACGCATGGTACTGCACAACTGACACGCAGCCAGCACCGCTGTCTTGTGTGGTGTCTGGGCTGCGTATTCTTGCCTTAAACCTCAAGGCAGTTTTTTGTGCTGCTACCGTGCTGCGTTCACATAATAACAGCAAATAGTACTCACGCACGGTACTGCACAGATAACACGCAGCCAGCACCACTGTCTTGTGTGGTGTCTGGGGTGCGTATTCTTGCCTTAAACCTCCGGGAAATTATGTAGTGGCAGCACCGCTGTCTTGTGTGGTTCCTGGGGTGCATAATCTCACCTTAGACCTCAGGGCAATATTTTTGTGCTGCTGCGGTGCTGTTTGTAAAACACAAAGTAGTACTAGGCTGTAGTTCTACCTTCCACAAAGCACTAACTGCTCCTTGTTCCCCAATATCTGCATCTGAACATCTGCAACTATGGCAGAAAAATCCTTTGCCCCTGACGAAGCAACGGAGGTGGTGACACGCGTTGGGCTTCTGCCCCCTGACCCTCCGGTTTGGTAAACACCCTGGTCATGCTGAATTTATCTTGCTTGGCTCTTTTTATTATTGAGCTATTTGCATTGATCTATTTCTGATGCCTTGGCATTCTATTGGTCTGATCTATTTCTTTTGCTGTGTATAGAATTGTTTCCTTTCATTGCTGCACGTAGCTCTCTGCAGGTCAGCATAGTCCTATCTTCATATTGGTTCCACAGAGGCCATCTAGTGGACAGTCATTATATCAAACAATCTACTATAATTGGAGCCTTGCTGCAACAGTTGTATTTATATCCCTGTGTATGTATTGTTATTATAGCTTATCCTCAGGCCTTTGGGAGATTTATGAGCATAATATCAATCTCTCTGTATATAAAAAATGTTTTTGGTCCATTTGACCATATTAATTCACATGGGATTATAGTCAGGTACATTATGTTTCCAGACGTTCAGTGTTCAGGGGTTTTGTAACACCAGATGGGGGCTTTGTGTCCTTGTTTTTAATTGTTTTTATTAACTTGTGGTGTGTATTTTCTGTGATCAACTGAATAAAGAATTTCACAATTTGTACATATTGGTGATCCCTGGTGCATAGCATGTCTCTTTCTCTCGTTTTTACATATATCTTTTGACATTCTCCAGGCTTGTATCCCATTGTTTATATGGATCTGATGGTGCCCTCCACCCCCTCTTTTCCCAAGTATGGCAGAAAAATCCAAAATTCCTAAAAAGGCTGTTGTGAAGGGATAGGGACATGGAAGTGGAGTCGTTGGTACACAACAAGGCACAGAGTCTGGGAGATCGAAGAAGGTTGATGCATCTAGTTTCCTAGTGAAATTTCCCAGTCTGGAACATAAACGGGCCTGGAAGCCAGAAGAACAAGAGCAGATACTGTCTTGGATGGCTGACAAGGCCTCCATGAAATGTTCTAGCAGCACCCAATTGCCATGACAAAACAGTCTACTATCCATACAGATAACGCTGGGTCATCCTATTCTCAACCTGTTCCTAGTTCATCACCCAGTCAGGAGTCACAGGAAACATTTGACCCCAACCTTGGTCACTCCGAGGATCTGTTTGGTCCATTTTCTTTCGCTGTCTCTGGCCTCTCACGGCGCGACATTGAAGGGGAATGTGAGGGGGTATCATCTGTTGAAGAAGGCCAAATATTTGAAACCCCATGTCCAGAAGAAAGCCACTTTCATCCACGTGATGTACTGGGTGAAGAGGTGAAGGCTGATGGTGATGACACATAGTTGCCATCTGTCCAGTTGCCAATATCAACACGGAAGGAGGATGACATGGACGATGAGGTGGTCAATGATGAGACAGTAGTCCAAGCTTTATAATTGTGAATCCCTTGTGATGAAGATGATGATGGGTGGCTTCTTCCTGCATTAACCATAACACAGCCCCTAAACCTTGGGCAGATTGCTCTCCTTATACCACTTACACACTTACGTGTCAGTAGATTGCCTCCATCATCATTCGCTCTTACGGTACTTCTTCTGATATATCACTGGCACTGCGCAAGTGGCGTACGAGTCCCGCTCTTTCAGCAAAAAACCAAAGGACTTAAAATAGTGTTTGCACATTCTAGTGAAGCAGTGGGGTAAAAACAATCGTGCAGCCTCTGACCAGGTGCCCCCATGTTATATACATTTGTTTACAGCATACATTTTTTAACATTTACACATTTTTTAGCATTTTCCTCTGCCCCCTGACCACTTTGAAGGGTCCAGCAGACAATTACTCGCATTTTCCATTGACTATCATTGGACTCGCTATTCGTACCGAATACCCGAGTATTAGGGTATACTCGGTACGAGTATAGCGAGTCCTAATACTTCAGTACTCACTCATCCCTACTCACAGCATCCAGCACGTCAGTCTCCTGCAGACTCTCTATGATAAGGAAAATATTAATTTTTTGGATTTAACTATTTATATTGAGAATAATAGAATTCTAACAAAAACCTTTTTTAAAAATGTTGACACAAATAGTTATATCCCTTTTAGTAGTGGCCACTTCGGGAAATGGCTGAGAAATATTCCCGA
Organism: Dendrobates tinctorius; assembly: GCF_039654945.1. Classification (NCBI taxonomy): domain Eukaryota; kingdom Metazoa; phylum Chordata; class Amphibia; order Anura; family Dendrobatidae; genus Dendrobates; species Dendrobates tinctorius. The sequence continues at coordinate 2,500,322 of NW_027361680.1, read as the reverse complement.
AAACCAATATAGGAGAATAAGGAAAAACTGTACAGATAAGAAGGTTTTTAAAGATCAGGCAGAAATATTAAGAAATAGGTTTATTGAGAAAAAATACCCTGATAATTTAATTACGAACGCTTTCAATAATTGTATTAATTTATCTCAAGAAAGTCTCATCAATGGCACTAAAATAGTTAAGCCTAAAAATAAAAATAATAAACTTATGACAAACTTTATTACACAATTTTGCTCTGAACATATAGAAATCAGGAAGATTTTGAGTAGTAATTGGTACATTTTATTGAATGATCCCGTATTGCAGAAATTTCTCCCAGGTAATCCTGGTATAACGTTCAGAAGAGCCCCCACCATTAAAAGTGTAGTGGCTCCTAGCCGGTTAAAAAATATAAAAAATAATAATGAATTCTTGTCTGCATACAAGACTCCCCCTAAGGGTATTTTTAAATGTGGCAAAAGGAACTGTCTATGCTGCACTTGTATAGCACATAGAGATATGAATTTTAAATCTACTAGTACTAACGAAGTTTTTCCTATCAAGGAGTTTCTCAGCTGCACCACTGATTTTGTGATTTATTTGATTGAGTGTGAATGCGGTAAACAATATGTAGGCAGGACAGTCCAACCATTACATTTAAGAATCAATTCCCACAGACACAATATTAAAAAAGGTTTTTTAAAACATGGTCTTTCCAGACATTGTACAGTTGAACATAATAAAAATTTCAATAATCTAAAAATCAGCCCCATCGAACATATTCCGGACACTATTTCTGATAGAATAGGGTCCCTCAATAGGAAAGAGGTCTTCTGGATTTATAGGCTGAATACCTTAAGACCTGATGGTCTCAACGAAATTACTGAGGTCTTTCTATGAAACGAAACTAATATCTTTTTTTCCGTTTTGAATAATTTTTTTGAGCTGACATTTTGTCTAGTAGAACTGTTTGTCTTTTATTTGTTACCTACAATGTATTTTTATGTGTGCGACTTTGTGTCTAATATTGGTCACTGCTGTCCGTATCCTGTCTAAAACTGCTCTGTCATGCGCAGCTTCATTGCCTAAAAACTATTGCCCACTGTATCATTTTATTCTCCCCATGTCCAGCGCTTTCTGCTTCACTTTGTTATTATGTGAGGTTTCTCCGTTCTCCATTTCTCCCTCCTCCCTCTGGGTGCGATCCTTCTCCTCTTGGCGCTCTGGGTGTCTGCCCTTCCCAGAATCTTTTCTCTTCTCTGCGAGCCACGGACTTCTTTGGCTGTCTATGGAAACATTCTCCTTTAGCGTTCTTTTTTCTTTTATAATCTGCTACCAGACATACTTACTTATTCTGGATATAGAGATTCATTTTTTAATTCCTGTCACCATAAAGGTGCTAACTTTTATAAAATATTTCTTCTACTGCGGCGGTTTTATTAAGTAGACACATTTTAATACTTGTTACACATTTTACACATATATTTATTATCTTTTTAACTACATCATATGTAATAAAGTTTTAGATAAATTCGTTTTTATTAATTCCTCCAATTTTATAAACCCTTATAAAAAATTTTTATATATGTAACAGAAAGATGTCAATCCATTCCTCTTCTTTTTCTCTTTGTGACACGTTATCGGTTTGTTCAGAGTGGTGGTCTGTGTGCTGACTCTTGGTCTCCTCTGACTTCGTCATCTCTGGTTCTTTTCCTTTTCTATCCATAATTTTCTTTTCCTCTCTTTTTCTTTTTTCTCTTTTTTTCTTTCTTCTTTTTTCATTTAGTCATCTGAAAATATATTAAAAGAATTAATTAGTTGTAAAGAATAAGTTTTTAATACCGCTTGACATCGTAACACTGATGACCTTTGATTTTTTTCTCTTTCGCAACATGTGACTCTTGGCGCCAATTTTTGAATTGTGTATGTATAAAACCGGCGTTGTCTATACCTGTCTGTACATATCATCCCCTGAGGAAGAAGTTTTTAACTTTGAAACGCGTAGGGAAATAAATGTATTAACCACACAACTTGTGAGGAGTGATGGTCTGGTAGCGCACGTTTAATCCATAAAAATTCCCTGCTTGAATCCTGCAGACTCTCAGCATAGAACACTCACTGGGAAAACAGCCCCTCCCCTCTCATAGCTGGCAGAGCAAACCAAAACAGTGTTTTGAAGGGTAGAACAGAATGTACCATCGCATCAGCCAAGGGGGTGCTGTCTCTTAAAGTGCCAGCGTGTCTCTGCTATCCATAGCAATGTCAGCCCTTTACATAGGAATGCCCGAGGGACAGCAAGGTGCTACCTCCATTTAGACCCCAAACACATGGAAACTGACCCAGCAGGACAGGCGGCCTGACAGGAACTGCAGGAGACGGAGACTTTGGAAGATAATAGACGGCTGGGGCAGGTAGCAGGCAGGAGCTGACAGGAACCAGAGCGGAGGGTACTGGCGTAGTCCAAAGGGGTGAAGCAAGACTCAGCTGGTACTCTGGGAAGACAAACCAGGATTAGCAAAGTACTCATAGAATACAGGCACATCGGAGCAAGGAACCTGGAATTTGCAATAGGAAACACATATTGCTCAGGCAACTCCCTTAGGACAGAGGTTCCTGAAATAGCAAGAACCGCACAGCCATTGGTTGGAGCCATTTGCGGAATTAGTGCGCTGTCTCTTTAAGAGACTGGGAGCGCGTGTGCCCTCAGAGTCATATCAGGATGCCTGCAGGGTGCATGCAGTGTCCAGGAAGCAGGAGCAAGGGGAGGACGTGTGGGACAAAGCCCGGAGGCTTCAGAGGGTCGGCGCATCTGCTGGGAATCATGCAGAAGCGCTGGCCCCAAGGTGAGAAGAGGCCACAGGGGAGCGGCCCGGGAGCAGAGAGCATGGCGGCGCCCTTGCTAGGATACTGACTTTACAACTACTATCATTCCCATACTCTCTCATTTACTTTGCAATATTTTCCTATTGTGTGTTTCTGTCCTAACCAGACCTCAGAAATTGTCACAAGTGTGTCACGTCCTCCTGGGAGACCTGGGCTTAGAAAGTTACTATGTATTGTGAATCTCAGATCTTTCATTTAGCATTTTTGTTTCATATTAAATGAATTTAGTTTCCTTTAGTGCTGAAGAGGTTATCAGCCCTTTCCATGCTGGTTAGAAACTTGCATCTCCACTTCAAAGGTGTTCCTGACCTGGTAATTTCCTCTTCCTGTAACATCTGGTCAGATCTTCTCTTTCTTGCCAGTGAAAGTTTTGCTTCCTAGCTCATTGGAGATGCTGTGCTGAATTAGAGATCGTTGTTGTAACTGGAGAGTGTTGCATGCTGTTTTGGGTGTATACTTTCCTCATTGTCCTATTCCCATTTGGTTGACACATTCCTATTCTTCCCTATATACCTCTATACCTTTGGTGAGTTTTTGTATGTTTGTTGCTATCTGTTATCCCTGTCTGTCTTATGTGTTGATACACCAGCATTTCTGTCCCAGGCCTCCTGTGGGAGAGGGAGGTTATGGCTTAGGGAATAACAGGAGAACAGAAAGGCTGGTGTCCCAAATCTGCTCACCTTTAGGGGTACCTTTGGGTGCAGGGATAGTTGGGCCCAAGTCCAGGACCCCTTTCCCTAATCACATACAGTCATTGCCAGACATTTTCACTGTCGCCACATTTTTGTAGACTTTGACATGGATCCCACTGCTAACCATGCAAGACAGCTGCAGGGTCTGTCTTTTGAGCTGTCCAACCTAAGGTCTAAGGTCTTGTCACAACAGACAACTAAATCGGAGCCTAAAGTGGCGCTCCTGGTTAGGTTTTCTGGGGTTGGGATAAATTTGTGGCATTCTGGGAAGCTTCCAAACTCTATTTCAAGTTTTACCCGCAGTCATCCGGGAGTGAGGTACAGAGGGTGGGGATTGTTGTCTCCCTTCTTCAAGGAGACCCTCAAACCTGGGCTTTCTTACTCCCATCTGACTCATTGTCACTCCAGTCAGTGAATGGATTTTTCATGGCTCTTGGCCTCGTTTTACAACGACTACTACCAGGTGTAGTCTAAAATTCATAAGATCCAGCAGGGACACTGACAGGTAGAGAAATTTTGTTTAGAATTCTGTAGATGGGCTGCTTGCACCCAGTGGAATGATCCTGTCCATAGGAGTAAGTTTTTTCAGGGTCTCTCTGAAAAGTTAAAAGATGCATTGGCCCAGTACGAAACTCCAGCGTGGTTAGAGGCTCCTATTGCCATACATATTGATAGATGCCTCAGGGATAGACCTGTAATAACTGAACACCTGTGGTACTTCCTAAAGCTGAAGTTCTCCCTGTGTTCTCTGAAGAACCTATGCAGTTGGGGGCTTCCCCCCTTTTATGGATCTCTTGCGGATTGCCGCAAAAAGTTGGTGTGCATTTAAAATGGCAAAATGGGTCATTTCATTGGAGTTTCTCTGTTTATACCTAAACACCGGAAACTGTCGGAAAACTTCTGACTCCAGGTTGTGTGGAGGATTACAACCTGGGCGTGTATATATCCTCCACTTGTGCATTTCAGTTTATCCTACATGCAGAAGTGGTTATAGGCATGGAAACTGAGACAATATCTGTCCTAGTGGATAGCGGGGCAGGAGTCAATATGTTGGATGCTTGGTTCGGTCAGACCTATGGTCTCTCTTGTAGTAAGCTGGTGAAGTCCATTCCCATATTTGTGATATATTCTACACCTCTGGGTCGGGTAAACTTCATGCAAATAGCGCATAAGGTGGACCTTTGTATAAGGGCTCTTCACAAAGAGCTCCTTTCTTGTTACCTTCTGGATGGCCTCCCTACTTTTATTGTGTTAGGTCTTCCCTGGTTGAATAAGCATAATCCGGTCATAGACTGTCAGGCTAGAGAGATAATAAAGTGGAGTGATTTTTACAAAAATAATGGCCTAGGTACTATTATCTCTAGTGTCTCCACTAAAAAAATTCCATCTTTTCTGTCTGATTTTGAGGAGGTGTTTTTCTGAAATGTAGTGTCAAGAACTGCCGCCCCATCGTGTGTATAATTGTCCTGTGAACTTGCTTCCAGGTGCAAGGTTGCCCAAGACCAGATTATACAATCTGTCAGGTCCTGAAAGACATGCCATAAAAAGCCTATACTGTATCTCTGAGCGTCTTGCCAAGAGACAAACTAGACCCTCATCTTCGCCTGTAGCAGAGGGGTTCTTCTTCATTAAGAGAAATTATGGGGGCCCGCCTCCATGTTAAGACTTTTGTGAGTTAAATCATATTACTGTAAAAGAACTTGACACTCAACTTAAATATTCAAAAGAGATTTAATGTTGTCCACGATCAGTACATCAATTGCACAAATGTTTCGGGCATATCCTGACCTTCTTCAGTGTACTAGACATAGATCCATAAATGGTATCAATCAAAAAAACATTATCACAATCATCTTCTAGACAAACTAAACATAAAAAGTAGGAAAGAAAAACCTGTATAACAATAACAAAATGAAAGAAGGATACAGTTAAACATCACTCATATTTTGAAGTCTCTGGACTATAAATGTGACCATATCACTGTCCAGAGGTATAAACAGGCAATATGTGGAAAGGAAGGAGAAAAGGAACCTACCCGACTGCTTATGTAAGGCACTGGTATGGACAAAGGCTTCAAGGTTACTATAGTTGTGGCACCTATGTAGGAGATATATGCCAAATGAGATACATTGTGTACTAATCTGTGGATATTAGATAGAATAATGACCCACCTAATGGCACAAAAAGATTGGTAGGGACAGCCAGGAGAATTATAAGGCCACGGTCCTGAAGTGAGAGGAACCATCAATGCATAAGCATAAAAATACTTTTAAAGTTATGAATACTGTAGGATAAATGCTAGACCTACCTAGGTCTATGGCATGTAGCAGAGTTGCTGTTGTATGTCAAGTTGACCAATTATCCACTGGTAGTTATAGGACTGGGAAAAGAATAAATGTATAATAAATGGCTATAAAACATAATGGGAGAAGAGGGTGGGGATCCCTTACCGTTGGTGTCCAGTGGGGATGCGTGTCCCTGTGGCCGCAGTGTCCATGTTCGTCAGGCTGTGTACTGCGCCAGCCTGTTATCATCTAAGTAGGGAAGGGGCAGGATTAGGCGCGCTCGGAACCAGAAGTAATGTTCCGCTGCGTTCCACTGGCAGGAAGTTAGGTTGGTGTGCGTTCCACGCTATATCAGTTGCTTTTCACTGGCAAGAAACTTAAGTGCTGTGCGTTCCATGTCCGTAGTGACATAGAATCATAGAATCCTAGAGTTGGAAGGGACCTCCTGGGCCATCTGGTCCAACCCCCTGCTCAAAGCAGGATTCGCTAAATTATCCAAGTCAGATGTCTGTCCAGCCTCTGTTTGAAGACTTCCATTGAAGGAGAACTCACCACTTCTCGTGGCAGCTTGTTCCACTCATTGATCACTCTGTCAAAAAGTTTTTTCTAATATCTAATCTGTGTCTCCTCCCATTCAGTTTCATCCCATTGCTTCTAGTCTTTCCTTGTGCAAATGAGAATAAAGTTGATCCTTCTACAATGTGACAGCCCTTCAGATATTTGTGGACAGCTATTAAGTCTCCTCTCAGTCTTCTCTTTTGCAAACTAAACATTCCCAAATCCTGCAACCTTTCCTCATAAGACAGGGTTTGCAGACCGGTCACCATTCTGGTTGCTCTTTTCTGAACTTGCTCCAGTTTGTTGATGTCTTTTTTAAAATGTGGTGCCCAAAACTGGACACAATATTCCAGATGAGGTCTGACCAAAGAGGAGTAGAGGGAAATAATGACTTCACGTGATCTAGACTGTATGCTTCTGTTAATACATCCTAGAATTGTATTTGCCTTTTTTGCTGCTGCATCACACTGTTGACTCATATTCAGTCTGTGATCTATTAGTATACCCAAGTCTTTTTCACATGTGCTGTTGCTTAGGCCTATTCCTCCCATTCTGTATATGCTTTTTTCATTTTTATTGCCCAGATGTAGTACTTTGCATTTTTCCCTGTTAAAACCATTCTGTTAGTTGCTGCCCACTTCTCCAGTTTATTTATATCTTTTTGAATCCTCTCTCTCTCTTCTCTAGTATTAGCTATCCCTCCTAGCTTTGTGTCATCAGCAAATTTAATCAGTTTACCCTCAATTCCTTCATCTAAATCATTGATAAAGATGTTGAACAATACAGGGCCCAGGACAGAGCCCTGTGGTACCCCACTTGAGACATTCTTCCAACTGGATGTGCAGCCATTTACGACCACTCTTTGGGTCCGATCACTAAGCCAGTTATGAATCCACCTAACAGTTGCCTTGTCCATTCCATACTTAGTCATTTTTTCAATAAGGATTGTATGAGATACTTTGTCAAATGCTTTGCTGAAGTCAAGATATACTATATCTACAGCATTTCCTTGATCCACCCAATCAGTGATTCCTTCATAGAAGGAAATTAAGTTAGTCTGACATGACTTATTAGTTACAAACCCATGCTGACTCTGTCTGTTTAATCACTTCATTCTTATCCAGGTACTGACATACATGTTGTCTAATAATTTGTTCAAAGATCTTTCCTGGTATAGAAGTCAGACTCACCGGCCTATAGTTGCCTGGGTCCACCTTGTTCCCCTTTTTGAAGATAGGAACAACATTTGCTCTTCTCCAGTCTTCTGGGACTTCTCCTGTTCTCCAAGAATTTTCAACGATTATGGAGAGGGGTTCAAAAATTTCTTCTGCTATCTCCTTCAGTACTCTGGGGTGTAATTCATCTGGACCTGGAGACTTGAATTCATTTAGGTTAGCTAAGTGTTTCCTCACTATCTTAATGTTTATAGATATCCTGGATTCTTCTATTCCCTTAATAGGACAGTGAAGAACAGTTGATGTTACATTTTCTTTCTGAGAGAAAACAGATGCAAAATAGGAATTTAAAAGTTCGGCCTCCTCAACATCCTGTCTTACCATTTCATCATTTTCATCCTGTAAAAATCCTATAGCATCTTTGACTTTTCTTTTACTTTTGACATATCCCCAAAATCCTTTATTATTGCTTTTGACATCTCTTGCAAGCCTCAATTCATTGTCAGCTTTAGATAATCTGATTTGTGCCCTGCAGGTTCTGCAGACAGCATTATATTCTTCTTTAGATATGCCTCCCTCTTTCCATTTTATAAATATTTTTTTCTTCCTTTTTAGCATGTGCTTAAGTTCTGTGGTCATCCATCCTGGCTTCCTTAAATGCTTCCTATTCTTCCCTCTTTTCGGAATTGTTAACAATTGTGCTTTGAGAATTTCATTTTTCAAGATTTCCCATCCTTCCTGGACATTTTTGTCTTTAAGGATATCCAGCCATTGGATCCCTCCAATTCTCTTTCTGAATCCCTTAAAATCTGCCTTTCTGAAATCTAACCTTGACGTCTGAGTCTTCACAGGTCTTCCTCCTCTAGTTATCCAAAATTCTAAAATAGCATGGTTGCTACCTCCTAGGGTCCCAGCCACTTTTACCTCCTCATCCATTTCCTCCCTGTTAATAAGGATTAGATCCAAGGTAGCAGTTCCCCTTGTTTTCTCCCCTACCTTTTGGAAGATAAAGTTGTCAGCAAGAGAGGATAAGAATTTCCTTGACCTGTTAGTTTTGCCTGAGAGAGATTCCCAACAAATGTCTGGATAGTTGAAATCTCCCATGACAACTATGTCATATTTTTTGGAGAACTTGGCCATTTGATGCATAAAGAGTTCATCCATATCTTCAGCTTGCACAGGCGGCCTGTAGTAAATGCCTACAATGGTGTCCTTTCCATTGTTCTGTCCTTGTATTCTTACCCAACCAGTTTCCACAGAACTCCCAGTCTCTGAAGTTTCAATCTCTGCAGATATACGCGTTTCTAACATACAATGCAACACCTCCTCCTCGTTTATCAAGTCTGTTTCTTGCAAATAAGTTGTATCCTTCTAGTCTTGTATTCCAATCATGTGTATTGTCCCACCAAGTTTCAGTGATTCCAATTACATCATATTTCTTTTCCTGTGTTAGTAGTTCCAATTCTCCTTGTTTGTTGCCCATGCTTTGTGCATTAGTATAGAAACATTTTAGTTTGTGATTGGTTTCTCTTTCTCCAATATTTTTATTAATTAGATTCTTTTGTCTTTGTTCTTCCTTTCCACTTCTAATAGCAGAGTTCTCAATAGCATTTGTCAGGTGTGTGGCTTTTTCTGGTCTTTTGCTTCCCTTCCCATGTTGTTCTAGTTTAAAGCTCTCCTTACAAGTGTAGAAAGGCGACTTCCAAATACATGTTTTCCAGTCTTCGTAAGGTGCACCCCATCTCTAGCAAGTAGTCCATCGTAAAGGTAATTCACTCCGTGATCCATAAATCCAAATCTTTGCTGACGGCACCATCGACGTAGCCAGTTGTTCACCTGCAGAATCTTATTCCACCTCCTTGTTCCATGGCCATCCACTGGGAGGATGGAAGAGAAGACCACCTGCGCTCCCAGTTCTTTCACTTTCTTGCCTAAGTCTTCAATGTCTCTGCAGATGGTTTCCAGGTCGTTTCTTGTGGTGTCATTTGTCCCCACATGTAGTAGCAGGAATGGGTAGTCATCTGTAGGTCTGAAGAGTCCTGATATCCTGTCGGACACATCTTTAATTTTTGCACCTGGAAGACAGCACATTTCTCTTGAAGTTATAGTTGTGGCCAAAAGTATTGACACCCCTGCAATTCTGTCAGATAATACTCAGTTTCTTCCTGAAAATGATTGCAAACACAAATTCTTTGGTATTATTATCTTCATTTAATTTGTCTTAAATGAAAAAACACAAAAGAGAATGAAGCAAAAAGCAAAACATTGATCATTTCACACAAAACTCCAAAAATGGGCCAGACAAAAGTATTGGCACCCTCAGCCTAATACATGGTTGCACAACCTTTAGCCAAAATAACAGAGACCAACCACTTCTGGTAACCATCAATGAGTTTCTTACAATGCTCTGCTGGAATTTTAGACCATTCTTCTTTGGCAAATTGCTCCAGGTACCTGATATTTGAAGGGTGCCTTCTCCAAACTGCCATTTTTAGATCTCTCCACAGGTGTTCTATGGGATTCAGGTCTGGACTCATTGCTGGCCACCTTAGAAATCTCCAGTGCTTTCTCTCAAACCATTTTCTAGTGCTTTTTGAAGTGTGTTTTGGGTCATTGTCCTGCTGGAAGACCCATGACCTCTGAGGGAGACACAGCTTTCTCACACTGGGCCCTACATTATGCTGCAAAATTTGTAGGTAGTCTTCTGACTTCATAAAGCCATGCACATGGTCAAGCAGTCCTGTGCCAGAGGCAGCGAAGCAACCCCAAAACATCAGGGAACCTCCGCCATGTTTGACTGTAGGGACCGTGTTCTTTTCTTTGAATGCCTCTTTTTTTCTCCTGTAAACTCTATGTTGAAGCCTTTGCCCAAAAAGCTCTACTTTTGTCTCATCTGACCAGAGAACATTCTTCTAAAACGTTTTAGGCTTTTTCAGGTAAGTTTTGGCAAACTCCAGCCTGGCTTTTTTATGTCTTGGGGTAAGAAGTGGGGTCTTCCTGGGTCTCCTACTATACGGTCCCTTTTCATTCAGACGCCGACGGATAGTACGGGTTGACACTGTTGTACCCTCGGACTGCAGGGCAGCTTGAACTTGTTTGGATGTTAGTCGAGGTTCTTTATCCAACATCTGCACAATCTTGCGTTGAAATCTCTTGTCAATTTTTCTTTTCCATCCACATCTAGGGAGGTTAGCCACAGTGCCATGGGCTTTAAACTTCTTGATGACACTGAGCACAGTAGACACAGGAACATTCTGGTCTTTGGAGATGGACTTGTAGCCTTGAGATTGCTCATGCTTCCTCACAATTTGGTTTCTCAAGTCCTCAGACAGTTCTTTGGTCTTCTTTCATTTCTCCATGCTCAATGTGGTACACACAAGGATACAGGACAGAGGTTGAGTCAACTTTAATCCATGTCAACTGGCTGCAAGTGTGATTTAGTTATTGCCAACACCTGTTAGGTGCCACAGGTAAGTTACAGGTGCTGTTAATTACACAAATTAGAGAAGCATCACATGATTTTTTGAACAGTGCCAATACTTTTGTCCACCCTCTTTTTTATGTTTGGTGTGGAATTATATCCAATTTGGCTTTAGGACAATTCTTTTTGTGCTTTTTCATTTAAGACAAATTAAATGAAGATAATAATACCAAAGAATTTGTGTTTGCAATCATTTTCAGGAAGAAACTGAGTATTATCTGACAGAATTGCAGGGGTGTCAATACTTTTCGCCACAACTGTATATCCGGTCTGCAGATAGCGGCCTCTGTTCCTCTCAACAGGGAATCCCCCTTGACCACCACTCTCCGTTTCTTCTTCACAACATTTTTCTTTCTCCATCCAGGAGGACTCTGAAGGCACACAAGGTTGCTGTTTGTGGGCAAAGTCTTATCCTGATGTATTTCTTCATTGTTTTCCTGCGTGAGAGCCTGGTACTGGTTCCTGAGAAGTATGGGTGCTGACTGCCTCCTAATCCTCCTGCTTCTCTGGGTCACATGTCTCCATTCCTCTGTTTCTTCAGGTGCACTTCGAATTTCTTCTGTTTCTGTACCATGAAGAGAAAATTCTGCTCTGTCTAAGAACTCTTCACCTTCCTTAATGATCTTCAACGTAGCTAACCTCGCTTCGAGATTTTGCAACTTTTCCTCCAACAGGGACACAAGCTTGCATTTGTGGCATGTGAAGTTTGGCTTTTCCACTGGTAAGTCTGTGAACATGTAGTAAGAAATGCAGCTCACCAAATGGCTCCTGGCCTCTTCCATATTGAGATTTCTTAAAAACGATGAAAGATGAGCCAAAATTCGCGAGGTTTTCCGATTTCCTCTTTTCAGCTGCAACGGCCAAAACCCAGTGATCGATGAGCTCGCGGAGACTCTTCACTTATCCCAGAAGGCACTGGGAATATGCAAATGATCTCCTCAAGACTCTTCCCCTGGTTTTCTGATTTCCTCTTTTCAGCTGCAACGGCCAAAACCCATTGTTTGTTGAGTTCGCGGAGACTCTTCACTTATCCCAGAAGGCACTGGGAATATGCAAATGATCTCCTCAAGACTCTTCCCCTGGGTGTATATTACAATGACAGGGAATTACCAATATGGGTACGCTGTGATGTTACATCAATGTGGGTATTGCATAAGGAAGGTGGACGGCAGCTGTATATATGGTGCCTATATGTAATCTATGTATTGGTGTACATGAAAGGTGTAAAGAATGTCATGTAGAAGGGAAATACCTGAAGGGACTAATGTATGCTCTGCCCTCTGAATAGGGCAATGTGTTTTGTATTATGTGCTGGGTTAGTTATAGCACCATCTAGTGGTGGCTGCATTTATAGCAGTGTCTTTGATAGCATTTACAGTATGTGACTTTAACAGAAGCAATGCACTATGAGATTGAAGCAATGCTTTGTGGGAAGGAAGCAATGTATTCTGGGACAAAGAAGGTGCCATTTTCTTTTTGTATTTCATAAGGACACATTTATCTGTCCTCCTGTTAACTCTCCAACTTGAGTTTATTATCCAGGTAAAGCATATCTGGTAAGCTTAATATCTTTTTTACAATGCAGTGTGTACAGAGATGTTATTAGCTGTATAGCAGTCAGTGCTCAGTCGTTGTAATTAGACACCTGTGTTTTTTCTATGTAAGTTGCATCACACTGAATACTTCCTGCACTTGTGTTAACTGTGTGATCATCTGCCCAATTCTTACTTATGTCATTTGTATTCTTTATAGTTTTATCACTCGCTCGCTCACATGTTCTATACTCTTCACAAATAAACAAGATAGACTACAGAGAACAGTGCTTATTTTGGAAGACAGAGCCTTGGTTTATGATGTATGCTAGCGTTCACACCATATCAATGTGTCTGAAGACAGAACAGTAAAACAGATGCTAGACGCCTGCGATAGTGAATTCAGGCTGTAAGGGACCGCTATCACCCAGACTGCTCCGCATACGGGTACTACAGCAGCCGCCATACAGCCGCAGGGGACAAGAGTCCAGGGCCCAGTAAAACAGATGCTAGACGCCTGAGATAGTGAATACGAGTTAAGGAGCCGCTTGTACCCACACCGCACTACCTGCGGATACTGCAGCGGCTGCCATACAGTAACAAGTACCGAGAGTGCAGCCCGCTATCAAGCGCTTCATCATTCCTGCCATGCGGAAGCCGCCACGCATAAACTGTTTCCCGCCAGTATACTCAGCAATACGCAGCTAAGCGCACAATGTCTTGAAGCAGCACATCCTCACTCAAAACGAGGTCACGAGCAAGTTCTGGCAGGTCATCAATTGCAGAGCTCGCTGCTGTCGCTCATGCCGAGGCCGAGGCAGCCAAGGCAAGATCCTCCTTCATCGAACGAGAAATGCATCTAAAGCTGAGACAGGCAGAGCAAGATGCAGAAACTGCAGGTAGTGAGAGAGACAGAAGCCGCACGTCTGCAAGCAGAAACCGCACGTCTGCAAGCAGAGAGGCCGAAACCACACATCTGCAAGTCAAAACCGCAAGTCTACAAGCAGAGAGAGGCCGAAACCACACGTCTGCAAGCCGAAACTGCACGTCTGCAACCAGAGAGAAGAAGCCGAAACCGCACACCAGCAGGCAGAACTAGAAAGACTTGCTGCAGACAAAGAGACAGCAGCTGCAATAGCTAAAGCAGAGTATTTGAAGATATGAAAGATCCTGATTATGAGAGATGCAGCAACATTCTCGGACCAGATCTAGAGCAGCAAGATCCAGCGCAACGCGTCGCAGAGTACGTCTGTCTACATTCCGGCGTAGATGACAGCCCTGGCGCATCATATCGATCAGCCTATGCCGATTACCAGCGATCCAACCCCGAGCTTCACTACCATAGGCTAGGAGACGTCCAGCACAGAGATGTCGACCACAGCTACCGTTCCACTGAGAAGAAGGTACAGCTCCCATCCCACCTTAAAGAGACACCTTCTTCACCGACAAGGTACCGCACAGACTAATCGGAGTCAGAAGCGTCTTACAGGTATGGCGATGCACCACACACTAGACATGACTATTACACACCGGCTCGTGCCAGCACTGACGGAGCCACCATGGACCTTGCAAAGCTCCTTGCCCGCCGAGAACTGGTTACAAAGGTACTTGTAAAGCTCACTGATAAACTCGAGAACTATCGGTCATGGCGAGCCTCGTTCTGGAACACCATTCATGGTCTAGACCTTTCTTGTAGTGAGGAGTTAGATCTCCTGGTAAAGTGGCACAGAAGTGAGTCGGTCGAGCATGCCAAAAGCCTGAGAGACATTAATGTAAAGCATCCTCGCACAGCCCTACATAAAGTGTGGGAAAGACTTAATGAATGCTATGGGACAGTAGAAGTCATATAGAATGCTTTATATAAAAGAATTGATGATTTTCCTAAGATAGGACCTAAAGGTTATCTAAAGTAAAACTTAGAGAACTGAGAGATTTATTGAATGAGTTGCAAGTTGCCCTAGCAGGAAGGAGACTTGCCCGGATTGGCATTCTTGGACACTGCTAAGGGTGTCAATCTGATAATATAGAAACTTCCTTACAACCTACAAGAAAAGTGGATTACATGTGGTTCACAGTATATGCAAAATCATAATGTATCATTCCCTCCTTTCATTGTATTTGTTGATTTTGTCACCAAACAATCTAGGATTAGAAATGACCCTAGTTTTGACTTTACTCTGTCATATTCCACTGCCCCTGGTGTCAAACCCGGTAAGACACCCATGGCAGTCCACAAAACTAACATTGATTCCTCAGGCCCTCCTCACAAGGTGAATAAACCCCCTCCAGAAGAGAGCAAGCCTCAGGATGTCAGTAAACATTGTCCTCTACACAAGAAACCACATCCTCTACTAAAATGCAGAGTCTTCAGGGAGAAGTCTTTAGAGGATCGCAAAGGTTTCCTCAAGGAGAACAACATCTGCTTCAAATGTTGTGCCACAACCTCTCACTTCGCCAGGAACTGTGAAGCTAGTGTGAAATGTGCACAATACAGCCATGCACCCAGGATCAACTCCGCGAGTGTTGTCACAAGCAGAGGAGCATGATGAGAAGCAGAAAGACACTGATAAAGACACCCCTGAGGTCAGCTCTAAATGTATGGAGATCTGTAGGGGACTCACAGGAGGAAGGTCCTGTTCAAAAATCTACCTTGTCCAAGTCAATCCTGCAGGCCACAAGGACAAAGCCCTCAAGATATACGCAATCCTGGATGACCAAACTAACAGGTCCCTAGCCAGGTCGATCTTCTTTGACAACTTCAGCATTGTAGGCCCTGGTTCTCCCTACACCCTGAGGACGTGTTCAGGTACCGTTGAGACAGCGGGGAGAAAAGCTACTGGATACAAGGTGGAGTCCATAGATGGCCAAACCTGCCTATCGTTACTGACCATCCTGGAGTGCAACCAGTTTCCTGTCAACAGGTCAGAAATACCTTCACGGGAAGTGGCGACACATCACCCCCATCTAAAGCATATAGCCCACCTGATACCTGAGATGGATCCAGGAACCCCAATAGCTCTACTTCTAGGAAGAGATATACTACAAGTCCACAAGACTAGAGAATGTATAAATGGCTCCAGGAATGCTCCGTACGCACAGAGGCACGACCTTGGATGGGTCATCATAGGAGACGTCTGCCTAGGAGGAGCACACAAGCCGGCCTTAGTCAACAGCATGCTTACCAATACTCTTGAAAATGGACATCCTTCTCTCTTCCAACCATGTAAGAGTAGCTTCCTGGTAAAAGAGCTGCCACACAATGCTCCTCTACCTTGTCCGTTAGCTGATCCATCCTGTGAAGACCACACATGTGACGGCGACCAAGATCACATAGGGTGCACAGTTTTCAACAGAACAAGAGAGGACAACAAGGTAGCAATGTCCATAGAAGACAGACTGTTTTTGGACATCATGGATCGAGAGATGGTAAGAGATGAGTCAAAGAGTTGGATGGCCCCTCTACCATTTAAACCCCAGAGGCAACACTTACCCAACAACAGAGAACCTGTCTACGGTCGATTTGTCTCCCTCAAACGCAAATTTAAGAAGGAACCTGAAATGAGAGGGCATTTCTTTGCCTTCATGAAGAAAATACTTCAGAATGGCCATGCAGAAATTTCACCTGTACTTCAAGATTCCAAGGAGTGTTGGTATCTACCCATTTTTGGCGTGTATCATCCTAAGAAACCTGGTCAGATAAGGGTAGTATTAGACTTAAGCGCCAGATATGAAGGCATCTCGCTAAACGATGTCTTTTTGTTTTGCCCAGATCTCAACAACAGACTTCTAGGAGTACTTCTCTTCTGCAAAGATGCAGTGGCATTCATGGCTGACATACAACAGATGTTTCATTGCTTCCTTGTCAAAAAAGAGCATAGAAACTATTTGAGGTTTTTCTGGTACCGTGATAATGACCCTTACGAAGACATTGTGGAGTATCGGATGAAAGTACACATCTTCGGGAACGGCCCTTCCCCTGCTGTCACCATCTATGGTCTTAGACATTCAGCCAGAGAGTGCGAAGCAAAGTTCGGATCGGATGTTAGATCATTTGTGGGGAAGGATTTCTACGTGGATGACTGCTTGAAATCCACACCCACAGATGAATCGACAGTCAGTCTCCTAAAGAGGACACAAGAGATGTTCGCTTTGTCCACTTTGAGGCTGCACAAAATTGCTTCCAACAGCCAAAAAATGATGGCAGCCTTTCCTTCTCAAGATTACTCAACTGATCTAAAAGACTTGGATTTAGACACAGACTCTCTTCCCATGCAGCGGAGCCTTGGTTTGCGCTGGAATTTGAAGAGAGATGCATTTACCTTTTGGATCAACGAAGAAGAGAAACCTTTCACATGTAGAGGCGTCCTGTCCATGATAAACAGCCTGTATGATCCTCTAGGATTTGTAACCCCTGTAACTATCCAAGGTAAAATGATGTTGAGAGACTTCACCCAAGAGATGTCTGAATGGGATGACCCGCTTCCCATGGAAAGTAAAGATTTGTGGGTAAGATGGAGGAAATCTTTAGAAGCCTTGTCAGATCTTTATGTGGCAAGACCATATGCTTCCGTGCCATCAACAGAAGTCAAGACTCAAAAGCTCTGTATCTTCTGCGATGCCTCAACCAAAGCGATTGCAGCAGTAGCATATCTGAAAACTACTGACATCAAGGATCAATGCCATGTAAGGCTTGTTATGAGCCGGGCAAAACTAGCGCCAGTCCAGGAGCACACAAAACCCAGACTGGAACTCTGTGCAGCTGTGCTAGCAGTAGAGTTAGCTGAACTTATCTCGACAGAAATTGACCTGGAAATCAAGGACGTTGAGTTCAACTCAGACAGCAAGGTAGTGCTTGGGTACATTTGCAATGAAACTCGACGCTTTTATGTTTATGTCAGCAATCGGGTGCTAAGGATCAGGAGATCCACTTGCCCTAAACAGTGGCACTATGTGTCCACACACCACAATCCTGCAGATGCAACTAGATCCGACAAATCAGACACCTTTGAACTGGTGGATCCAGAAGCAGATGAAGAAATTCGCCCTCTGGTATCCGCTTTAAGTACGGTGACTTCAGACAATCACCTCAAATCCCAGCATTTCGGCAAGTTTTCAACTTGGTATTCGCTTGTTCAAGCCATTGCTTGTTTAATTCATGTGGCTCAGTCTTACAAGTCAACATCACCCACCAGTCAGAAGTCTTGTAAAGGTTGGCACCACTGCAAGCACACCTTTACCGCTCCAAATCTGGAAAAAGAAGTGGCATTAGTTAATGCCAAGCGGGGAGTCTTCTGCCCTCTGAATAGGGTAATGTGTTTTGTATTATGTGCTGGGTTAGTTATAGCACTATCTAGTGGTGGCTGAATTTATAGCAGTGTCTTTGATAGCATTTACAGTCTGTGACTTTAACAGAAGCAATGCACTATGGGATTGAAGCAATGCCTGTGGGAAGGAAGCAATGTATTCTGGGACAAAGAAGGTGCCATTTTCTTCTTGTATTTCATAAGGGCATACGTATTTATCTGTCCTACTGTTAACTCTCCAACTTGAGTTCATTATCCGGGTAAATCGTACCTGGTAAACTTAATATCTTTCTTACAATGCAGTGTGTACAAAGATGTTATTAGCTGTATAGTAGTCAGTGCTCAGTAGATGTAATTAGACACCTGTGTTTTTTCTATGTAAGTTGCATCACACTGAATACTTCCTGTACTTGTGTTAGGCCTCTTTCACACTTCAGTTTTTTGCATCAGTCAAAATCCGCCAAAAGGACGGATGCCGGATCCGTTTTAGAACTGATGATAAGGGATGCCACCCATCCGTTTTTTTGACGGATCCGACAAATGAAGAATTTTAAAGGAATCGCAGCCTGGAAAAGGAGAGAGAGAGAGAGAGGGAGAGGGAGAGGGGGAGAGGGGAGAGGGGAGAGAGGGACATAGGGAGAGAGGGAGAGAGGGAGAGAGAGAGAGAGAGAGAGAGAGAGAGAGAGAGAGAAAGAGAGAGAGAGAATTTTTTTTTTGTCCGGCAACCAGAAAGAATTTCGGGTTAAATCAGTGTCTGGAGGATCTGCCAGAGAAAAAAAAAACGTTACAAGCTCCATTTTGAAAACTTTGAGGATGGTGACGGACAGCAACTTTTGGCGGATACGCAAAAAAAACGGATGCAACGGACGGCAATCCATCACAATCCACCTATAATGAAAGTCAATGGGGAAAAAAACGGATCCTCAAAAGAAAATTGCGGATCCGTTTTTTTCAAAACCTGGCAGATTGTGACTGATTGTAAAAAACTGAAGTGTGAAAGAGGCCTTAGCTGTGTGATCATCTGCCCAATACTTACTTATGTCATTTGTATTCTTCATAGTTTTACCGTTTGCTCGCATGTTCTATACTCTTCACAAATAAACAAGTTAGACTACAGAGAACAGTCTGCTTATTTTGGAAGACAGAGCCGTGGTTTATGCTGTATGCTAGAGTGCACACTGTGTCAATGTGTATGAAGGCAGAAGAGACCAAGTCTATGTACTAGGTGCAGCGAAGATGGAGATTATATAGCAGTCGAGCAGGGGAGGAGGTCCAAGGGAAGGAACCCTGTAGCAGTAGATTGTCTGACGATATCAATTTAAATAACTCTGTAAAGACAATATTCAGAATTAGTAATGGCATCAGACATAGAGTAAAACATCACTAATGGAAATCTCAATGTACTCTGTGAAATATAGAGCAGATATATATAAGAAATAAATATATACATACATATACACATGCATGTGTAGTCTAATAAAACACATTTGGCTCAAAAACCTGAGAAAATGACCTAAATAAATGACAACAGATCATACTCCGTATTATGTCCTTAAGGTGCTGAGGTTTGTAATTCATGAATCTAAAAGGATTCTTTTTGTGTAAGGATCCGCATACGATCCCCATTGCATATGGGGGGATGGGAATTTGTTCTATTACCTGGAATTTAAGTTAGGAAATATTATGTCTTGCAGAGTGGAAATGTGAAGGTAGAGGTAGAAGCAGGTTCTTACATCTAATAGTTGATTTATGTTTCGAGATTCGGTCCTTAATACATTGTGTTGTCTCATCAACGTATTAGAAACCGCAAGGGCATTTTATTAGATAAACGAAAAAACTAGTATCGCAGGTGAAAAACCATAAAGGGGTGACCTAATTGCATAAGGCACTTCCAAAATACCATTAAACCTATAAATTACAAGAAGTATATGCCAAATAAATTTAAAATTCAATCTTTATTAACATTATTGACAAACAATTGGTAAAAATTAATTCTAATAATATAGTGGGTAGACACAAATGGACCTGAAAAACCGGATCAGTAATACCCAATTAATGAGCTAATGATCAAAGTAAATAAAAAAGAAAAAACATGAAAAAATAAATACTAATACAAAAAAGTACTGTCTGGTACAATTGGTGCTTATATGGTTCAATGTATATGAAAACAGTTATTTTCCAATCAATGTGTGAATAATAGATTAATCCTAACGTTCAAACTGAACTAGAAAGCATCTATGTCAGGACATTGTATCCATAATATATGAGCACTAATGCTAAATTACACTATAGATACTTAAATGAACCATAAGGATGATAAATTTATTTTCTCATGAAAAAGCTGTAATGTTTGTTATACAGAGCTCATAACAAAGTACAAAATAGAATAATCTAATATATAAATCTCAATGTGAGTGTATGTATGTTTGTATGTCCGAGATTGGCATCTGCACCGTCGCAGCTACAGCCAAAAAATTTTGCACATTCACACGTCTGGACACTGAGAGCGTCATAGGCTATGTTGTGAGGCGAAATTTTAACCCCGCACGTTCCAATTCACCAAACAATTTTGCCTATTATTCTTATCATTTTTATGGTGTTATCATCCTTCTGTAAAGCTGGAAATAACACAATTTATTACCGTGCCAACACAGACCACCCTCTGACACAGACTGCAGGGGGAGCCCAGTATCACACAGGATAGGATTAGATACACGGCTCAGCAGTAAGTATCACACAGGATAGGATTAGATACACAGCTCAGCAGTCAGTATCACACAGGATAGGATTAGATACACGGCTCAGCAGTCAGTATCACACAGGATAGGAATAGATACACGGCTCAGCAGTCAGTATCACACAGGAGAGGATTAGACACATGGCTCAGCAGTCAGTATCACACAGGATAGGATTAGATACACAGCTCAGCAGTCAGTATCACACAGGATAGGATTAGATACACAGCTCAGCAGTCAGTATCACACAGGATAGGAATAGATACACGGCTCAGCAGACAGTATCACACAGGATAAGATTAGATGCACAGCTCAGCACACAGTATCACACAGAATAGTATTAGATACACGGCTCAGCAGACAGTATCACACAGAATAGGATTAGATACACGGCTCTGCAGTCAGTATCACACAGAATAGGATTAGATACATGGCTCAGCAGTCAGTATCACACAGGATAGGATAAGATACACGGCTGAGTAGTCAGTAACACACGATAGGATTAGATACACAGCTCAGCAGTCAGTATCACACAGGAGAGGATTAGGTACACAGCTCAGCAGACATTATCACACAGTATAGGGTTAGATACACAGCTCAGAAACAGGATGCGCCAAAGGAGAGGACATTTTCATTCCAAGAATTCCAAGAATTCCATCTGATTTGTTTTTTGATTTTAAACACCTCCACTTTCCAGTTCAACTGCTATTTGCAATGTCCATTAACAAGGCTCAGGGACAGTCCTTGAAAGTAGTAGGGATCGATTTGCAATCTCCATGCTTTTCTCATGGTCAACTTTATGTGGTCTGTTCATGAGTTGGAACTGCCAAAAATCTGTTCATCTTTGCACCGAAAGGAAAAACCAAAAATCTTGAATGAGTTGAAAATAAAATACTATCAATACTTGGGTAATCGTTTAGTTAATTTGTGTTGCAAATCTGTAGTGTTGAATATATGATGTGAAATGTTTTTATGTGCAATATAATCATTATAATTTGTTATAACTAACCACAGTTGGTTACTATTGATAGTATTTTATTTTCAACTCATTCAGGAGCCTTTTGATAAACAACATGTGTATCTGTGCATCTAACCCTATCCTGTGTGATACTGACTGCTCAGCCGTGTATCTAATCCTATCCTGTGTGACACTGACTGCTGAGCCGTGTATATAACCCTATCCTGTGTGATAATGTCTGATGAGCTGTGTACCTAATCCTCTCCTTTGTGATACTTTCTGCTGAGCTGTGTATCTAATCCTATCGTGTGTTACTGACTGCTGAGCCGTGTATCTAATCCTATCCTGTGTGATACTGACTGCTGAGCTGTGTATCTAATCATATCCTGTGTGATACTGACTGCTGAGCTGTGTATCTAATCCTATCGTGTGTTACTGACTGCTGAGCCGTGTATCTAATCCTATCCTGTGTGACACTGACTGCTGAGCCGTGTATCTAACCCTATCCTGTGTGATAATGTCTGATGAGCTGTGTACCTAATCCTCTCCTTTGTGATACTTTCTGATGAGCTGTGTATCTAATCCTATCGTGTGTTACTGACTGCTGAGCCGTGTTTGTAACCCTATCCTGTGTGATACTGACTGCTGAGCCGTGTACCTAATCCTATCATGTGTGTTACTGACTGCTCAGCCAAGTATCTAACCCTATCCTGTGTGATACTGACTGCTGAGCCATGTACCTAATCCTATCATGTGTGTTACTGACTGCTCAGCCGTGTATCTAATCCTATTCTGTATGATACTGACTGCTGAGTCATGTATCTAATACAATTCTGTGTGATACTGTATGCTGAGCTGTGTATCTTATCCTATCCTGTGTGATACTGATTGTTGAGCTGTGTATCTAATCGTATCCTGTGTGATACTGACTGCTGAGCTGAGTATCTAATCCTATCCTGTGTGATACTGACTGCTGAGCAGTGTATCTAATCCTATCCTGTGTGATACCGTCCGCTGAGCCATGTATCTGGCCCTATCCTTTGTGATAATGACTGCTGAGCCGTGTACCTAATCCTATCATGTGTGTTACTGACTGCTCAGCCGTGTATCAAATCCTATCCTGTGTGATACTGACTGCTTAGCCGTGTATCTAATCCTATTCTGTGTGATACTGTCTGCTGAGCCGTGTATCTAATACTAGTCTGTGTGATACTGTGTGCTGCGCTGTGTATGTAATCCTATCCTGTGTGATACTGTCTGCTGAGCCATGTATCTAATCCTATCGTGTGTGATACTGACTGCTGAGCCACGTATCTAATCCTATCCTGTGTGATACTGACTGCTGAGCTGTGTATCTAATCCTATCCTGTGTGATACTGACTGCTGAGCTGTGTATCTAATCCTATCCTGTGTGATACTGACTGCTGAGCCATGTATCTAATCCTATCCTGTGTGATACTGGGCTCCCCCTGCAGTCTGTGTCAGAGGGTGGTCTGTGTTGGCACGGTAATAAATGTTGTTATTTCCAACCTTACAGAAGGACGATAACACCATAGAAATGATAAGAATAATAGGCAAAATTGTTTGGTGAATTGGAACGTGCGGGGTTAAAATTTCACCTCGCAACATAGCCTATGACGCTCCTGGGGTCCAGATGTGTGACTGGCCAAATTTTGTGGCTGTAGCTGCGACAGTGCAGATGCCAATCCCGGACATACACACATACATACTGTGGGGTAGCGCTGTCATTTACTTAGGGGATTCTCGCTTGCAGTGAACAAATACCAATTTTGGCACAGGATTTTCCAACAAATCATACAGTCCTTGCGGTTTATTCACGCCTCATAAACCACAGCAGCAACAGAAAGTTCGCTTAACAGCATTACCAGCATAGCGTCCATTATAATGCTTCACTCTTGTTATCAATGTCCAGTACGCAGGCTCTCTTAGGCCTGTTTCACACATCCGTTTTTGTCCATCAGTCAAAATCCGCCGTTTTGCAAAAAAAAACGGATCCGCCATTTTTTTTTGGCGGATCCGTTTTTTTCCCATTGAGTTGCATTACCGGCGAATCTTGACGGATGGCCATCCGTTGGATCCGTTTTTTTGTGGTTCCCCAAAATTTTGACGTCCGCCGACATGCCTGAATGGAGCATGTAACTTTTTTTGGGCGGCAGGATCCGCACTTTTCACTGCGCATGCCCGAAAGACTTCAGTCAGCCGGAAATTTAACCCTAAACTCTGTTCTGGCGGCTGAAAATTCTCTCTCTCTCTCCTTCTCCAGAAAGCAGTTCCTTTAAAATTCTTCCTTTCACGGATCCGTTAAAATAACGGTCCGGTGACAAACGTTGTGGTCAGTTCACCAACGGATCTGCTATCCGCCATATTAGCGGATTTTGACTGAACACAAAAACTGATGTGTGAAACAGGCCTTAGCCTCACAACTATCTCACCCAAGTCAGGGCTTCTCATGCTGCTTCAGCATTCCGCACACGTTCGTTCCCTCCAGGGAATTCTCAGGCACACATCGTCATTGCTCACAGCCACTTCACACGTGCTGTCAGGCAGGAGGTTCCATGTCTGCAGGACCTTCCACACTGGACCAACCAGGTCCCAGCATTCCTCCCATGTGACATACCCTGGCCACATTATATGGTCTATAGCCACGCCCACCGGGTCACATGACTATGACCTCATCACAGGTCCGTCACACACTCACATCGCTTTTTAATACAGACGTTTTCAGACACACCCCTGGGTGGGTTTGTAGGTAACCGGCCCGCCCAACTCCCGAGTTACCTGGAGACTTCTCCCTTATACCTTGAAAGAATACTTCAGCAACATCATTGCTGATCAACACATAACTAAGTCTCCATCTCAAAGCCACCCACTTTGAGATACATAACCATCCTTCAGGATTCTGCCACTCATCCTTTCTCTTGGAACCTCCACACAGCGCCCCCTAGCAGACATAGTGGTTACTACACCACATACCTCGCCTCACTGTTCAAACTTGTGGGGTTGAACACACAACATTACATCAGGCTCTCGAGACCAGGCACTCACCACACATTGCCCTACAGGTCGAGAGAACCTTTTCCACCTGTCATATGGCCTCCTCTCTACTTTAGGCCTCCCCCGCCCCCAGCGGTCAGAATATCGGTCCTGCTCTTTGACCCTCCAGTTATAGTCTGTCTGCGTCATCAGACACGGTCCAGCCACCACCTTCCTCTCTCTGTTCCGTTCCCCGACCAGCTCCCCCCGGTTGGTACGGTCATCAGTCCTAATCAGGCCTACTGTCTGGCCTGAGTCTGATTCATTCAGGGTCTCACAGGAACTACGGTCTCTTAACGTCATCCTGCCAGTCGAGCTACCACTTGCTGACATTCTTCGGCCATCTGCCCTGTCACTTTTTGGCGGAACTCTTCGAGTTCTTACATCTGGTTGGGTTGCAGGCAGCCACCATCTGGTAGTCTGTACTTCTTTATTAATTCGCCGGCAGTCCTGCCTTAACTGCTCAATCTCTTGCAGGTACCTCACTCGATACTCCAATAGCATCCGAAAGTCTCTCAGACTCTCCCCAGAGCCAACCACTAGGATGGGAATCCTATCCACCTCACTGGATACTTGGTCTTCATCATCAGGAGGGATCCTTACTCTCACCACACCGGAGATATTCACAAGGTCTTGCATTACCTTCCCGGACCTTCCAAGGATTCTCCCAATCAGAGCTTTGGGTACCGGCACCACATCTTTCTGCAAACCCAGCTGATCCATAGCCTGCCTTGCTAACTCTAGGCATCGAGCAGCCTTCACATTACTCTCCTTGACCCGCTGTTTGGTGTGGAGACACTGTAGATGCATTTCTTTCAGGACAGCTATTCGGTTTGATGTATCTTCTCTATCCGATACTACCACCAACTGCCGAGTCTCAGATGCCCAGCGCACCTTACACGCTTTGACCGCTTCTTTGAAAGCCTCATGCACACCTTCCTCCGCACAGGCTTCTTGCATGTCTTCTGGTACGTCAGTCACCAACTGGAAGGTTGTGGTCTTGCTCTCTTCCTGGACCGAAGGCTCTAGCTTTACCAAGGACACTTCCCTCACTGCCGTTGACCCGACCTGGTGACTGTCTTCTTCCGCTCTTAACTCCTCAACTTCACACGATTTGATCACTTCATGACCCTTTGCCACGAGGGCTACTGGCCGTTCTGTCCTGTTATCACTTACGCACACCCGCGGTAAGTCTTCATCCAATTTCTCCCGCAGAAGACTTTTAACTACTCCTCTGAGTTTTTCCATTTCTTCCGTAAGGGTCTTGTTCACATTTTACCACATTGACAGGTGACCTCTGAGCTTCAGGACTTCTTTCTCGAGCTCCTCTACTCTGTGCTCGGCCGTTTGTCTCATCACACTTTCTTGTTCGAGATGTTCCTTCACTGTCTCTTTTATTAACTGTATCTCCTGCTCTAGTTCTCTTTTGGCCAGTATGTGTTGCACCACTACTTCTTTAATCATATCGTCAAAGGGCACCCTTGGGTCAGTCCCGTCAGTCGAGCCCCCGTTACCGTCTGACCGTGTCTCTACTTCCGTTATCTTCTCGATCAGGTTACCATCCGTCCTGTCACGAGTTTCCGTCAGCACAGCACTAGATTCTGTCCTCGTGGCGGCTACTGGCAACAACACGTCACAGTCACACCACACCGTATGGTGAACCCCCAGGACACTCTCTGTCCGTGTATCAGCTCTGCTCTTTCTGTTTCTCACACCCTTCTCACTCACACCGTTGTACCCTTCAGGTGACATCCGGTCTGTAAGTTCGTCCGACGTCATTCTTTCTCTGGTCGCCCCTACGTCTGGCCTGTCCACGTTAGGAGGCGTCAGCATCTCAGTGTCTGCTAGTCCTACAGTAGACACGTCTCTATCTTCCTGGCATAGGTCATCAAACCTGACCAAATCCCGGCCCCACTCCAAGGCACAAACTAAGTCTGGTGGTATACTGCCACATTGGTACTCACGGCCTCCGTACTCCTCAAATATTACTCTGTCTACCGCATAGTTCACTGTGACCCCATGTGCACAGCGAACCTGGACCATTTTCTCGGTCAGACAGAGAGTGAGAGGAGTTCCTACCAGAGTCACCTGACTCTTTGAGTCCAACCGTCCCGATATCTCTTCCTGGTGTAGCGTCACGGGACACACTTGCGGCTTGTCAACATTCGGAAAGAAAATCCCACATTCTGGAAATGACATACATGAACACTGCAGTTTCCCAGACATACTCACTGAGTCAACCAGTTCTGCCAATTTCCTGAATCACCCCAAATTGGGTTACCGCCCCCTCCTGGGACTCCACCCCTTTTGGGTTACCACCCCCTTCTGGGACTCCACTCTCTTTTGGGCTACCACCCCGATTTGGGTCACCGCCCCCTTCTGGGACTCCACCCCCTTTTGGGTCACCACCCACTTCTGGGACTACACCCCCTTTTGGGATCTCCCCATGTCCGTTATACCGGTCTTCTCAGACCACAGTTCACACAACACAGTTTATGTCTTAACGATACCACATAAGTCCTTGTTGGCACCACCACAGCTCCTGCTGTCACGATCACCGACACCACCGGCTGCTGTTCACACACACAGCGGCTGGAGTCACTGCAGCTCCTGCTGCGCCGTCTTCGCGGACCTGCTGATCCACTGGAAGCCGCTTGTCACCTTCGTAACCCTGCCGAGTTACTGGAAGCCACTTGTCACCTTTGTGACCCCACTGAGCCACATAAAGCTGCTTGTCACCTTCTTGACTCCCACTGAGCCACCGCAGGCTGAGTTGAGAAAAGAAAAAACACCACACAAAACTCAAAAACTCACGTGTCCTTCCTGCATGCTATTCAGGATGTACCGTCTCCGCCTGAGACCGTCCAACACACAGGGCGCACCGGGTGCTATTCAGGGAGCGATCTTCCTCCCAGGGTTTCCCAACACACCGGCCACACCAGGTCCAGGGGCTTAGCGGGTGCTATTCAGGACATCCGTCTCTGCCTGAGACTGCCCAACACTGATGCCTCACCAGGTCCAAGGTCATACCATGTGCTCCAGGGATTTTCCCAACACTGACCCTCCAGGACCTTGCTCACTGAACCCTCCAGGAACACAGTCTTTCCCACTGACCCAGGTCAGTACCACACGAACACCAGTCCATTGCCTGTGTCGGCCACACAGGTCCTCGGATACCTCTTCTCCTCAGAGGCACCCTATAGCAATCACCAGTCTCTTGCTCACTGAGCCCGGTCAGTACAACACAGCTTTCACGGCCGTCACCTGCTGGCCACGCAGGTTCTCGGACCCCTCTACCACAGAGGTGTCCTATCAGTCTCTTTCTCCTGGGGAAACAGCCGCACTGGGCTCACCAATCCGGACAGTGCCTTACTTGCTAGGCCGCCCCACAGTTCCAGAACCACAACCGGGCAGTGTCTTCCCCAACCGTCAGCCTTCCTGGCTCAGCGTTGCCAGCACTGCAACATACGCTTTTGGAAACCGTTGCCCTTAGCAACCGACTTTGCAGTCCTCTTCCGTTGCTCCCAGCAACAAGGCTATAATCTTGCCCATTGCTTCTCCACCAAATGTGAGGTAGCGCTGTCATTTACTTAGGGGATTCTCGCTTGCAGCGAACAAAAACCAGTTCCAGCACAGGATTTTCCAACAAATCATACAGTCCTTGTGGTTTATTCACTCCTCATAAACCACAGCAGCAAAAGAAAGTTCACTTAACAGCATTACCAGCATAGCGTCCATTATAATGCTTCACTCTGGTCATCAATGTCCAGTACGCAGGCTCTCTTAGCCTCACAACTATCTCACCCAAGTCAGGGCTCCTCATGCGGCTTCAGCATTCCGCACACGTTCGTTCCCTCCAGGGAACTCTCAGGCACACATCACCATTGCTCACAGCCACTTCACACGTGCTGTCAGGCAGGAGGTTCCATGTCTGCAGGACCTTCCACACTGGACCAACCAGGTCCCAGCATTCCTCCCATGTGACCTACCCTGGCCACATTATATGGTCTATAGCCACGCCCACCGGGTCACGTGACTATGACCTCATCACAGGTCCTTCACACACTCACATCGCTTTTTAATACAGATGTTTTCAGACACACCCCTGGGTGGGTTTGTAGGTAACCGGCCCACCCAACTCCCGAGTTACCTGGAGACTTCTCCCTTATACCTTGAAACAATACTTCAGCAACATCATTGCTGATCAACACATAACTAAGTCTCCATCTCAAAGCCACCCACTTTGAGATACATAACCATCCTTCAGGATTCTGTCACTCATCCTTTCTCTTGGAACCCCCACACGGCGCCCCCTAGCAGACATAGTGGTTACTACACCACAATACATACATACACTCATTGAGCTTTATATATTAGATACTATGGTTTTATAATAGCATTATCTTTTAAGCGGATACATATATATATATATATATATATATATATTGCTTGTGTCAGGAATACACTAAGACACTTTGAGCACTATTGCATTTTATTAATTAGTTTATCTGTTATTTTTTTTGTAATTTATTTGAGGAGTCGTATATGTAGTATAAATACATTATTCTATTGTCTACTTTGTTATGAGCTCTGTATAACAAAAATTACAGCTTTTTCATGAGAAAATAAATTTATCATCCTTATGGTTCATTTAAGTATCTATAGTGTAATTTAGCATTAGTGCTCATATATTATGGATACAATGTCCTGACATAGATGCTTTCTAGTTCAATTTGAACGTTAGGATTAATCCATTATTCACACATTGATTGGAAAATAACTGTTTTCATATACATTGAACCATATAAGCACCAATTCTACCAGAAAGTACTTTTTTGTATTATTATTTATTTTTTCATGTTTTTTTCTTTTTTTATTTACCTTGATCATTAGCTCATTAATTGGGTATTACTGATCCGGTTTTTCAGGTCCACTTGTGTGTCTACCCACTATATTATTAGAATTTATTTTTACCAATTGTTTGTCAATAATGTTAATAAAGATTGAACTTTAAATTTATTTGGCATATACTTCTTGTAATTTATAGTATCGCAGGTGGCATAATCCTTAATTGTATACTTTTTACCAGAATGTGGGTGAAAAAAGGAATTACCCTTCAGGACATTATTGCATTGGTAACACTGCAAACACAGCCATGTGTCTTTTTTTGGGGTACGTAAAAACCGCTGTGTTGATGTGCGACCCTATATCAGCCCTGATGAGGGTTATCACGGATATTAGGGGCCTTCTTGAAACAGTGTAAAAACGGGTTCTGAAATTCCAGAATGTTAGGATGTGCTGTCCTTAGAATATTCCAGTGGCGTCTGATAGTCTGGTGTAAGATATACGCATAGGGATGTTTAGTGTGAACAAATGGTATGTGTTTACTAGGGATGGGCGAGTCTACTCGCTAGGACTGGTTACTCGGCGAATAGTAAGGGACTCGCTGTACTAGTTACTCGGCGAGTCTCCCAGTGATTACTCGCACAATAACGAGTCCAATGCAAGTCAATGGCAATCCTAGTTTTGTCAGAGTTTTTTTTTCTCACTCGCTAGACTCGCTATATCACATCGCTGTCAACAGCGAGTCTGAGCGAGTCTGAGCGAGTCTGAGCGAGTCTACGATTCCGAGTCCTGTATACTGGATTCGGGACTCGCTTATACAGAATCTGTTATGTTCCTACAAGTTTCCAAGACAGCCTATGTCAACACACAGCGATTGTGAGCGAGTCTGAGCGAGTCTACGAATCCCGAGTCCTGTATACTGGATTCGGGACTCGCAAATATAGAATCTGTTATGTTCCTACAAAGCTTCCGAGACAGCCTAGCGTGTTAGGTCAAAAAACTTTTTTAGATGGACAAGCATGTTAGCCAATCATATTCAGTAATGTTGGTTGTGGCAGGACTATGATTGGCTTCTGTCCATCGTGATGCCTATGTCATGAATGAGAGGCGAGGCTGTATATAAGCCTTTTCCACCGCCATTTCCTCTACATTCCTGAGAGATCTGAGATAGAGCAGGGTGAGGTAGATGCTTGAGCAGATCATAGGGATTGTCAGTTAGTGTAGGGAAACTTCAAGATTCCTTATATTAAACCCAAACAGCTCTTCTGAGAGCTACCAGGAGGACAGAGGAGTACTGTGTAGACTGTAGGCAGGCAGGCAGGGAGGATCAAGCCTTACAGTGCAGTGCACAGTGCAGGGACTAGTGTGCAGCTTCACTGCTAGGTGTCAGCACACACACTTACCCCGCCAGCAAGTGACGCCTACAGCACCACCTAACTCCATCTCGGTGACTGTGCATTTGTCAACAATGTCACAAAAACCACAATTTCCCAAAAAAAGAGGTTGCAAAGGGACGAGGTCGTGGCCGTAGCAGTGCAGGGAACATCACTTGAGCGATCTCCCTCCAGGCTGTAGTCCGCTGGATGTTATGCCCATAGGCAGGGTCAGTGGGGAGCCAAAGCAGGGGCTGAGCCTCCATCAGATCAATCAACTGCAGCGTGTTGACAGTGACACGGGCCATGATTGCTCTGTATTGCTCTGTGTGTGTGTGCATATGTCAACTCGACTCGGATTATTTCCTGTTTGCTCAAAGCATGGTGTGTGCTAGAGAAAATCGCTTCCCTCGCCTCATCGGCGCTAAATAAGACAAACAAATGCGAGTTTGGACTCGGACACAGCAGCAACAAACTGTTGCGAGTGGGGTTTACAAATCGCCAATGCAAGCGCTTTCCAAGACACATCTGCGATTTGTAAATCGCACATTACTCGGTAAGACTCGCTTCCCCATTCATTAACATTGGACTCGCTAGACTCGCAACGAGTAGCGAGTCCCGGGCTCGGACTCGCTAGAGTCAAGCGATTCCGAGTAATTTAGGACTCGCCCATCACTAGTGTTTACCCATCTCTGAGGTGGTAAAAGATTGATAGAATTGTCAAGCAGGCTTGATGGGTATACCCGTTCCTCGACTTTGGAATGCATTTCCTCAAGTCTCTGTTGGCATCTAGTGGTGTCTGATATGATCCTGTGCACTCGTTGAAATTGAGACCTAGGAAAAGAACTCTTAATGGATAAACCATGTGAGCTCTGGTGAAGTAGCAGGCTATTGGGGTCTGTGGGTTTCGTGGAGAGGTCAGTGGATAGGATAACTTCATTATCCTTTAGTACCAAGGTGTTCAAAAAGTTGATCTCCTGTTCGTCCTGGGTAATTGTAAATCTTAGCCCCCTACCAAGCAGAGTCAAGGTTCTGGAAAAAAGAGATCTAAAGTCTCTAGTGTGCCTGTTCAAATACAAAAGATGTCATCAATAAAACTTTCTATAGTACAGCGTGTGATTGAAATAGGGGGTAGGATACACAACTTTGTCCTCGAAGGCCACCATGTAGCTGTTTGCATAGGGGAGCTACATTGGAACTCATTGCAGTCCCTTTTACCTGGAGAAGAAAAGGAATCCTCAAACATGAAATAGTTCCTAGTGAGGACTATTGTGACTAATCGAATGATAAGATCAATCCCATCCTGGTGCATGTCCATCCCTGTTAGAAGTTGGTGTACGCAATCAATGCCCAATGAGTGTGGGATTGAGGTGTAGAGGTCCTTAACGTTAAGCAAAACCAGGAAAGCCCTTATGGGGATGGTGCCCAATTCATGAACAGTATGGTGAAAATCCCCTGTGTCTAACAAGTAAGAGCATGTTTTCCGTATTAGGGGAGTAAGGATCTTCTTGAGCTAAATTGAGAGTGGGGCCAGGATCGACTTAATGGACACCACAATAGGGCGGCCGGGAGGGTGTTCTAAGTTTTTGTGAATTTTATGTAATATGTAGAATACGGGTATAATAGGATGGCTCTTGGTGAGGTACTCACAAGTTTTGGAATCCAATATCCCTCTATCAAGGGAGTCAGTAAGGACTTCCCTGATGAGGTCTCTGATCTGACTGGTTGGGTCATCTGGTAGCCTCATATAGATGGAGGAATCTCCTAATTGACGGTGAATGTCCTGTAGGTAATCTGCACGGTTCATTACCACAATGGCTCCTCCTTTGTCTGCAGGTTTTATGATTATTTGTTTATTATTTTTCTATGATTGTAAAGCCTGCTGATCCAAAGGGATCAGGTTCAGAGGAAAGTGTAGTTGGCCTCGCTCAGAGACTTGCCTTAGTTTCTGAAAGGCTTCATCGGTGAAGCCTACAAAGGTTTCGAAGGCATGTGAGCCCTGTGGGGGTCTGTAGATGCTCTTGGTGCTTAGACCTAGGACCATGATGGATAGGGACATGAGGCTGACTGCTGTGTTAGATAATGGAGTTGGAATTGTAGTAGCTTGGCTGAAGTGAACCTTAAGTCTAAGGTTTTGATAGAACTTCTGAAGTTCCATCTCCATATTAAAGGTCTTAAATCTATATGTGGGGCAAAAAGATAAACCCCTTTGTAACACATTACATTCAGCAATCCCCAGAGTCCTGGAAGAGATGTTTATCACCAGCGGACATGTACCTGGAAGCAGGTGATTCTGGTTTGATCTAAGTTTCTTTTTGCATTGTCCTCTTCTGGGCCTCTTCTTCTTTTGAAGCGCATCTGCTGCCCTAAAAAATGACTCTGTCCAGAGGGGAGATTCTGTACCTCTGGTTCTGAGCTGGATGTGGAGGCTTGCATAGAGGTTCTATTGGATGGTCTTGTATAATTTCTCCCAGTATTTGACCTGTCCTGCCACTTGTAAACACGGTTCTGCTCATAGTCTTCTGCGTGTCTTAACATTTTTTTTCTCTTCCTGTCCTCTGTATCACGTCTTTGTTGATCTGTAACTCTATTGATCCTGGCCTTCAGAGAACTCAGTTCTTCAGATGTACTTGCTGATGTGAGTTGAGTCTCGATATTACTGATGTTTTCTTTAGTGGTTACAATGGCCTTCTGTAGTTGTTCGATCATCAGGAGTATCAGGTCAAAGGAACACTTGTTGAGTATCTGTACGAATTTGAGACAGAAGTCGGGAAGATCACTGAACATTGTTGGGCGAATTGGCACCCTCTGCCCTCTGGGAATTCTCTGGGCACACAGGTACTCAATCAAGGTTGCACAGTGTAACTTGTGGTTGATAAATTGGAGTTAGATAAAATCTTAGAAGTATCCTCGGGGTTGTATGAGAAGGTATCAGAAGATATGATAGAATGCGGTGTGCAACACGTAAGGGAATAATTGTGGTGAAGCAGAACGTGGCACTACCGTGAAGGTGCATAAGTATGGTCCCCAGCCAAAAAGATAGTGTAAAAGAACTTGGCACTCAACTATCTGGGACCCATATCCCCTCCCACTCATAAGTAAGGGGGCTCCGTGTTCGGAACCACCTAGTCAGACAGCAGGGTTGCCGGGGGGAAGACTTTCCGACCTGGATCAACCGGACTATTTGACCGTGGGGGGCGGTGACCGGGAAGAAGTGAAGACGGACAGGAAACTGTGCAGTCAGAGCGGGAAAGCAGCACGCGCAGGACAGAGAGCAGGATGCTGCACCGCGCACCCAGAGAGAGAGTTCCCCGTCTGAGGACTGAGTCTGAAGCACAAAGCGTTGTGGGCGCCATAACTGAGTACGTGGACCCAGTAACCTCCGTGACCAGAGGAGACTTCCACCCTGACAGCATTGAGACAGTGGCATGAGCGCACAGTCCCAGGGACTGCAGTGACGAGCCAGGGCCCCTGATTGTGGTGAAGAGACTTAACAGTGTGCGCAGCATAGCTCCTGCGGTGATACAGACAGGGTATTACACAAAGAGTCAGGGCAGGGAGACCCAGGTTCCACATCAGCTCCTAACTTCCTGCTTTAACCCCTGGAGGTCCCAACTTCAACTTGAGCAGAGACTGTAGAGACGGCACACGCTGCTGTTGCCGGTGCTGACGAGTGAGAAGAAGACCCTTCAATCAAGCTTTCCTCAGACTGATGTTATAATTATCTGAGTTTAACCATTTTAATGCTGCATTACCATTTAATTGCTTTCTTCAGCTCCATTATTCTGCCTTACTGTTTTACTCTGTCTCATTTAACCCCCTACTGCTCCTCCCGGCGTGGAGAGAAAAATCCCTGTAAATAAACCTTTAACTCTTGGTCTATCTCAGATGCGTGGTGACATCCTCCATACCTGCAGGTTATTGCAAGTGATGTAGTCTGCAGGATGTCGCACAACAGCGCAGAGGGGGCAGACCAAGCAGTTGGGGGAAGCCCCAGGTCTAGCATCTCCCTGGGAGTCATGTTAAATAATTTGCCGAAATTTTCTGGGAACAATGTTATGTTGTGGAGTTGGACGGAACGTATCCGAGGGATGATGCGGATGCATCCCATGTCGCCGGCCCTGGAGGCAGAGATAGCAGTGATGGCCCTAGACGGAGAGGCATGGGACTCTGTTATGCTTAGTCCCCCCCAGGTGAGAGATATCCTTAATAAAGTTCTACTTATACTTGAGGAGATGCATGGGGACCCCACTGATGTAGGGGAGCTGCGCATGCGACTGTTTCACTGGGTTGAAAGAGAGGGGGAGACCCTGATGCAGTTTATGAATGCCCTGCAGGAACTCCATACTGCCATTGCCCGGAAGGATGGCATAGGCGTTGGGCCGATTGACGTTGTGCTACGAGACCAGCTGATGACAGGCTTGAGTGACGTGATGATGAAGCAGGCCCTGCGAGAGCGCATGCGGGAAAAGTCAGGCATGACTTTCTCTGATGTCGGGAGTGAGGCGCGCATGCGCAAGCAGGAGCAGGGAGTGATAGTGCTGGTGGGGAAGGTACAGAGCGGCGGGGAAGTAGCTGCTGATGCGCCCCAGAGATAAACGGCTGATCATAGTCTGGATGCGCTAAGATCTCTTCTCCAGTAAGTGCTTGCTTAAGGCTGTTGAATGACTCATCCAACCTAGCATTCCACTCGATCAGGGATCTCTTGCCTCTGGCCTTTTTGGGTTGGCCAACTAGGAGATCTTGAAGAGGGGCTGCCAATTTAGTAAAGTCTTTGGTAAAGCGTCTGTACTATCCCACTAGGCTTAGGAATTGTCTGACCTCTTGGATGTTGGTGGGTACTTGGGTGGGTCTCTGATGTCAATCACTTTGTCAGGGTTAGGTGCTACTCCTTCTGCACTCATGACATGGCCTAAATACTGCATTTTGGGCTTTAGGAGATGACATTTAGATGGTTTTACCTCTAAGCCGAAAATGGACAACACCTCCCAGACCTCTGCCAGGTGTTGCAGATGTTCCTCATAGGTTCTGGAATATACAATCACATCATCCAAGTACAATAGCACAGTCTCAAAGTTCATATGTCCCAGGCAACATTCCATAATTCTCTGAAAGGTCCCAGGAGCACTGCTCAATCCGAACGGCATGAAATTAAATTCACATAGCCCTATAGGAGTAGTGAACGCAGTTTTTTCTTTGTCTGCCTCAGCAACAGGAATCTGCCAGTACCCCTGGTTAAGTCCAGAGTGGAGAAGTACCTAGCTGATTTTAACACTGCTAGAGACTCCTCTATGAACGGTAAGGGGTATGCAACTTTGTGAGTAATTTTGTTAAGTTGTCTGTAATCTACACACATGCGCATTGTACCATCTTTCTTTTAGACTTAAGGGGGTTTTACACATAGCGATATCGCTAGCGATATCGCTATAACGTCACTGATTTTGTGACGTTATAGCGATATCGCTACCGATATCGCTATGTGTGATACTTACATCCGACCGGCTCCGCCGCTGTCCAACGCTGATCACGCGAGAATGTCTGGCTCTATTTCTCGTCGGGCGCTTCCTGCTGGGCTTCCTGCTGGCGCCGACGAGCAACGCGTGGAGGCGGGCGGGAGGACGTCAGGATCGCTGTGTGTGAAAGGTGAGTATCGTGCGCTGCGTCGCTGCTGCATCGCTGTGAGATTTGCCTGTGTGACAGCTCACTAGCGATCATTTAGCGATGCACCAGCGATCCTGACCGGGTCGGATCACTGGTTGGATCGCTGGTGCATCGCTAAAAGTAAAGGGGCCTTAACACCAAGGGAGCTGCCCAAGGACTGTAGCTATCCCTGATTACCCCTGCTTGTTTCATTTCTCTTAGCATACCTTTCGCACACTGATAATGAGCTGGAGGTATGGGACGATACCTTTCTTTGATAGGTGGGTGATCTCCTGTGGGGATGTTATGTTGAAACCCTTTTACCTGCCCAAAATCCAAGGGATGCTTACTGAAAACCCTCTCCTATTCTTGTACCACTCGCTGCACTCCATTTTTCTGATGTACAGAAGTTGAGTCGGTGCCAACATGTATCTTTTGGAACAATTCCTCTGTCTGAACAGAAGAGCCATTGCCATCCATCGCTTCTGACGGAGTCAAGGGTTCTACAGCCTGAATATCGTTGTTGCTGACTGTGAATAGTTTGGCTACAGTTGCATAACGGGGCAAGCAAGCTTCCTCCTCTTCACAGTTCAGAACACGTACCGGAACCCTGCCCCTTTTAACATCAACAATTCCCCTGGCTGTCAGCACATAGGTCTACTATCTGAGTAGACTGGTTCAAGGAGAGCTTGGTAGTCCCGTCCTTTGATGCCTATGGCTGCTCTACACCAGATGAGAGTCTCACTCCTAGGGGGAAGCATAATGGAGTAGGGATCACTCACCCTTACACTACCAATCTCTCCACCAGTTAACACCACCTGCTGTTGCTGCACAAGGGCCTTGATTTCTTTATTGAAGGCATGCTGTTCTTTGTACGGGACCGACTCAGCTATGTCTTTCAAAATGGTGATGACCTCACTTGAATAATTTTCAATCACATTTGTGCCTAATGTTATGATAGGTTGACACTCTGCTCTTTCCACCTCTACCACCACGAGACCTTGAGCTTTGAGCTTCACCTTCCCACTTTAATGACAACCTCCTTGTACCCCACCTGTGTCAGAGGTTGACCATTACTTGCTATTAGTGACAAGTCACCATCAGGAAGTTGGGTGAAATCAGCATCAGTCCAATATCTCTGGTACAGTGTGTGAGGCATTGTGGTTACTTGTGATCCAGTGTCCATGAGGGCGGTGAAGGGGATACCATCCACTACCAGAGGTATAAGTGGACGTCCTCCAAAATACCTGTTTCTCCAGTTAGTTGGACCAGATTGTCTTACTCCTGGGGGTTGGTCCTCAGCCCCAGGGGTCTCCCATTTAAAGGACATTCCCTTTCAATATGATCAACCTTATGGCACCGTCTGCAGATGGGTCTTCCAGAAGAGTCAAATCGGTCTGTTGTTCTCCTGCCGGTGCGAGTCAGTCATCGCTGATGTTGCAGCATCCTCTTTGGCCGTCGCCATGGGAGATCATCCGGGCTCGATGCTAGTTAGATCCTCTCTATGGGGGAACAAGACTGGAGAGTCTGAACAGTTTTACATAGTCCAGCCATATTTTTAGTTAGTTCCTATTCTTGTAGCCGTAAATCTGCAATAGAATCATCACCTGGAGTCTGCACATGCTGTACTGCAGGCACCTGGGGTGAGGATACTGTCCACTGGTGGTATGTAACTGCGGGATGTTTAACTGGCTCAGTGCAGACATAGGTAGATTCTCTTAAGATATGGATGGATCTGTCCTTAAACGGAACAAAGTCAATGACAGGGTTCTGCAATGACATCATGCGCAGTTGTGCCTTACTGAAATCAGACAAATGACCTTCAATGAACTGCTCTTTCAGCATTTTGTTCTCATCTCTTACACTGTCTGGATGGACTCTGGATGTGGCTGCTGGACTGCCTGCCCTTGAACTTTATCCCTATACGTACCCTTGGACTGGCCCCATGTTAAAATGCAGCCCACCACTGTCAAAAAAGGCCTGTGGTCCGCTGAAGGGAGGGAGGGGGAGACTGTCCCCAGAAGGACCATGGTCACATGGGCCACTACACAAAGACAGACTGTTGTGTCTAAGTGAAGCCCACTTCAGAGACTATGGCCGCCTGTGTTAAGGGGATAGCCGGCAGTTAAAGAAGTCTTTATGAACTGTTGTTTATTGATTTGCCAAGTTTGCCAAGGCTGTTGCTAGGTCAGGGACAGCAAAGGTTAACAGTTGTGGGCTGTGCTTACAGCCACTAAGTGGAAAGGAAGCTACAGCTTCCTCAGAACTGCCTGGGACTCTTGCCAGGGCAGACGTATATGACCCAGGACACAGCCAGGCCTCTGTGACAGGAGGGAACTGTTTCTCTGGATTCTGAAGGACTACGAAATAAGGACTAAAGAACTGCACCACGGGTCTCCAGGACTTCAGGAGGGTCCCATGCTGAAGGGGCCTAAGACGCCCAGATTCCAGCGTATGGATTTTTGTGATCTCTGGCTTCTGCAGCCGTTGTGGGTACAGATGTAGCCAGTATCAGGGAGAGACCAGGAATCCAGTGATGTATATTTGTTGCTTTATTCTTTATATCCTGTTACATTAAACAAGTTGTTTTCCCCATTGGAAAGCGGTTGCCTCTTCTGCCTCTGTTTTACCTGGACTACTGCAGCTGGAGCAAGAACAAGGTATGTCATGAGGAAGGTTGTGTTGGTCCTTACTATCTATGTGCAAGGTGCCAGGGGAGTGCTTGCTGACAGTTGGCTCAGTTGACCCTTCATGTACTGTACCTTCAAGAACCCGGCTCTGACTACACTCCCCTGGTCTCCCTTGATACACACACAATCAATCATGTTCCAAGCTCTCCACCTTGGCCAGGACCAAAGAGCTGCCTAAGGACACCAGGGACGAAATTGTAGATCAGTACAAGGCTGGGATGGGCTACAGGACAATAGGCAAGCAGCTTGGTGAGAAGGAAACTACTGTTGGCACAATTATTAGAAAATGGAAGAAACACAAGACAACTGTCAATCTTCCTTGGTCTGGGGCTCCATGCATGAACTCACTTACTAAGCTCTACTAAGGAATACATACCTTCCTCTTCTTTGCGATGCTCTGTAACATACAGTCCTCACCCCATGTACCATGCATATACATCCTGAACCTCCGTATAACACCTACATACAACTTACACTCCAATGTCACCCACGAATACATCCTGCACCCCCATGTACCCCTACATGCAGTTTGCACTCCCATGTCCCCCTACATCAGGGGTCTCAAACTCAATTTACCCGGGGGCCGCTGGAGGTAGAATCTGGGTGAGGCTGGGCCGCATCAGGTTTTCCACAAGAAAAGCTCTTACAAAAACATTCCAATGCTGTCAAATGTCTTTATTTTTTCATCTTATTTTGTGTTAAAAAATAAAAATAAATTAACAAAATCATAAGAAAAAAATAAATCAATCAGTAATAAATAAATTAAATGAAAATGATAATACAGCAGATCTAGAAGACTGAAGAAACCACATATAGTTGCTGACTAGAGAAATGTAATTATTATCATTCAGATGTCTGTATTAACAGTTCTTTAACATGTAAGTTTCTGAACATGAATGGAACATTGAACATAAACTGTTTTGAACATGGCTTCTTCTGCCTACTTCTTGCTACTAGAGATCTGGCAGCGCTTACTCTCGCATAGCTGAGCCACATTTGGCTTAAGGGAGGAAGCAGTTGAGACCCTCAGTAGGGCTTGAAGATGCTCATCAGTAAGTCTGGACCTGTACTTGGACTTATTGAAGTTCAAGGTAGAGAAGAGCTTTTCGCACAAGTATGTGCTCCCAAAAAGACACATGGTCCGCTTGAACATTCAGGAAAGCTCAGGGAAGCTGGGGGACAATTCTCACAAAAACTGCCCGAGCTTGTCTGCTTTTCCACTCACCTCCCTGAACTTGGCTTTGAGTTCAGAGTTGCACTGCAGGTCAATGAGCTCTATTTGAAGCACAGAAGGGGCATCTTGCACATCAAAGGAGAAGGGGTCCTCAAAAATTTGAAATGTGGCTCTGTGCGTCTTGAAGTCTGCAAATCAGTGATCAAATTCCTCCAGTAGCTTCAAAATGACATCCATATACTCCTCATCACTGAATGGCGTGCCTGCTTCCATGAGTGCCTTGCATGATGGGAAATGGCAAAGGTTTGTCTGAGAAAGCTGGGCTTTCCATACCATAAGTCTTGTAGAGAATGCTCTCACATTGTCATAGGCAGCACTGACAAGTTGCCCCTTGCCTTGTAACTTCTTGTTCAGTACATTAATCTCATGTGTGTTACAACAAAAAAAGCTAAGTCCATGAGTCATTTTGGATCACTTAGCACAGGAACAGCAACCCCATCTTTCTCCATGAAGGCTTTCACTTCCTCTCTCAACTCAAAAAATCTCTTCAATATGTTTCCCCTGCTGAGCCAACGTACCTCGGTGAAGTAGAGCACATCCCCATATTCTGACTCCATTTCTTCTAAAAAAAAGCACGAAACCTTCTGTGGTTTAAGCCCCTGGATCTGATTTGGTTGATGCATTTCACAACGAAAGACATCACATTGTCAGACTTCAGGCATTTGCTGCAAAGGGCCTGCTGATGGATAATGCAGTGCAGAGCAATGACCTCCTCCATACCTTCCTCTTCCAGTTATTTTTTAACAAGTGCCACCAGTCCATTTTTCCTCCCTGTCATTGATGGCGCTCCATCAGTTATACAAACAAACCTCATGCAATGTAAACCGGCATTCTCAATGGCATCACACAGCTGGTGAAATATCTCCTGAGCGGTGGTCTGGCCATGCATTGGAATCACTGTGAGCAACTCCTCTATGACTTCAAAATTGTCATCAACACCACGGACACAGATTGCGAGCTGGGCAGTGTCGGTGATGTCTTTGGTCTCATTAAGAGCGACTCAGTATACACAAACATTTTGCTTTCTCACACAGTTGATCATAAATGTCACTTGACAGGTCAGAAATGCACTCTGGTACGGTGTTGGCAGAAAGGCTGATGTTGCTAAACTGACCTTTCTTTTCTGGACAGACAATACTTGCAGCCTGTAATATGCACTTTTTTACAAATTCACCTTCTTTGAATGGCTTTCCTGCTTTAGCAATCATCTCGCTAACCACATAGCTAGCTTCGACTGCTGCATCATTCTCTTTGGTTGCTTTCTTAAAGAAATCTTGTTGCCTCAGTAGATATCTTTTAAGATTAGCAACCCGGTTGGCTCTTTCATCACCCTGGTATTTTACATACTCCTCAGCATGTCTAGTTATGTAATGACGTTTCAAATTGTATTCTTTGTGCACTGCAACTTTCTCTGTGCAAATAAGACACGTCAGGATAGAATAATTGTTAAAATATTTTTTAAAAATATCAAAAATAATAAAAAAAATCTAAATATATTGCATCTATAAATAAATATTTGTATGAAATATTCTGTCCGCAACGAACTGACCTATAACACTGCCAACTAGTTAACTCCTTTAGTAAAAACTATTAAAATAAATAAAATACAATGCAAAAAAACAATGCTTTATCATCATACCTCCAAACAAAAAGCTGAATAAAACATGATCAAATAGACGGATATAAATAAACAAGGTACGACTTAAAACGTTATCTTGTCCCACAAAAAAATAGCCACAAAACAGCTCCATCAGCAGATAAATAAAAAAGTTATAGCATTCAGAATAAAGGGATGCAAAAATAATTATTTTTTCTATAAAAGTTTTTATGTAAAATCGCCAAAAAAAAAAAAATTATATAAATGGGGTATCGTTGTAATTGTACTGACCCGAAGATTAAACTGCCATATCAATTTTCCCACAAACAGAATGGAATAAAGCGCCTCCTCAAAAAAAAAAATCCTGAATTACTGGTTTTTGTTCATTCTGCCTCCCAAAAATTGGAATAGAAAGCCATCAAAAATATCACGTACATGAAAATTGTACCAATAAAAACATCGACTCGTCCCGTTAAGACCAAGCCCTCATATGACTCTGTGAGCCAAAATATGGAAAAATTATAGCTCTCAAAATGTGGTGATGCAAAAACTATTTTTTTTGCATTAAAAAGCGTCTTTTAGTGTGTGACAGCAGCCAAACATAAAAACTTGATATAAATCTTGTATCTCTGTAATCACATCGACCTGAAGAATAAAGTCGCCTAATCACTTGTACCGCACAAGGAACGGCGTAAAAAATAAATAAAACCAATTCTTCACCTGCTGTTGATTTTTTTCATTCTGCCTCCCAAACATTACTGTAAGGCTTGGCACACATTTATCCTGCGTTATGTGCTGCGTTATGCGCTGAGTTCTTACGACGGGGTTTTCGTGTGAATCTATTAAATACATTATTCAGTCGGAACCTCGGGTGGAAAATTTCCCTAAAATGAGGCAGATGGAGGCACTGTCAACGCCATCTGACCTGTGATCCTGCAGTGTTCGTATTTTAAGGATTGCATAAAAGTGCCGTCAGCCACAGTTTTGTACACTTCTGAAAAGAAGGACACCGCTGAACAGAGGACAGACGAAGTCAAGAGTAACTCTGCTGCGTCATTATAGTGAATGGATCCCTCGGTGGTTTCATCTAAATCACGTCACTCAGAGATTTGGATGGAAAAACCAAAGTGCTCAGCATAGAACGCCGGATAAATTTGATCCCAAACATTATGTAAAATGTTCCCAATAAAAGCTTCAACTCAATGCACAAAAATTATCAAGTCCTCACTCAGGTCTGTCATCTGTTAATGAAAATGAAGGGGGCTTCCACGTTACTGGTAACACAAAGGCTCTGGAAAAGCAAAATGGCTTCTCACCTGCCAAAAGAAATTCAGAAAGTTCTCAACTCTCAAATCCAAATGCCCCCTCCCTTCTGAGCCCCACAATGTACCTAAACCACATACTGCGTCCACGTTTGGCACTTCTGAAGTGATGAGAGCCTGCCTAACTTATATGTGCATGTCTCTAGAAGCACAAGCTTGGTATAACATACAGGTGACTACAGCGTACTGGTCACTACAGCGGTACTCCTCACTACAATGGCAGTTTGCAATTTTCACTGGGCAACATTCATTGCTGCTTGTTTCTGGAAAATACTCATTGAGTCAAAATCGTCACTTGTTGTGAGTTTATTTTCCCCTCCGTCACTGAGGCCTGGTGAACTCCCTATTCTAGTGAAGGAAGGTAGTGAGCCTGATTATCAGGCACCTGGGACTAATGAAGACGATTGGCTGAGTGGAGTCTCTGACTGGATTTAAGGCAGCCTACGCCCTTTCTGCCCTGCGGGTGATTTCTCTGTGGACTCTTGGACACCAGTCTGATTCCTGCTCTCCTAAGCTAAGTTTTCTGTTTTGCCTTTTGCATTTAAGATTTGTTTTTGTTTTTCTTGCTTTTTGGATTCTGCCACTCCCTGCTGGAGTGTGCAGTGTTCTGTGAGCTCTGTCTTCTGAAAGTACCTGAATGCTGATTTAGTTTTTGAAGCTTAGTTGCTTCAGGGCCATTTTTATATCAGCTTGTTGGCTTTTGTCTCTTATAGGGTTTTGGCAGATTGCAGACAGCAGCCTTCCTATCCGTTCCTATCTAGGTAGTTTTTTGGCCCCGTCTTTGCTTAGCCTGTCTTTCTGTCTGTGTAAGTGTTTTCATCTTGCTTCACCGTCATTATATGTGGGGGGCTGCCTATTGCTTTGGGGTCTGCTCTGGGGCAGTTAGATTTCCCCTTTCCTTCTTTAGGCCTATGTATCTCTCCGGCTGTGATCGAGGGGTCTAGGTCATCGTAGGAACCCCCCACGGCTACTGCTAGTTGTGTTGATAGGTTCAGGGGTCTGCAATCTGATAGTTGCCAACTTCTCTGGTTTTCTGGACTTAGCTAGCATTTCTGTTTTTGCCTCCTACGGTGACTCAATCATAACAGAATCACCCGCCAAACCGCAGATCCTGGGGTACTCAATAGCAGGAAAGAATTGTGTTTAAAAAAAAAAAAAAAAATAGTGTGTATATTCTTTCCTCTATATCTCTGAGGCCGTAGGGGGAATTTTTTTTTTCTCTCAATGGAGATAAAGCAAGTGTCTGATCGTGTGGAGCAGCTCGCTGCTGAAGTGCGAGGA
The DNA here is from genome assembly GCF_039654945.1 of Dendrobates tinctorius. Lineage (NCBI taxonomy): Eukaryota > Metazoa > Chordata > Amphibia > Anura > Dendrobatidae > Dendrobates > Dendrobates tinctorius. The sequence continues at coordinate 2,455,707 of NW_027361680.1, read as the reverse complement.
ATTTCCGCCTATCTTGTTCGTTCACATGCTGTTGAACCAAAGATCCCCACACCTGATGTATTTTTGGGGGATCGATCTAAATTTTTGAGTTTCAAAAATAATTGTAAATTATTTTTTGCTTTGAAGCCTAACTCGTCAGGGAGCCCCATGCAGCAGGTTAAAATTGTCATCTCTTTGCTGCGCGGCGATCCCCAGGATTGGGCGTTTTCTTTGAAACCAGATGACCCTATTCTGACTAATGTGAACGCATTTTTTCAAGCCTTGGGGTTGCTTTACAACGAACCTAATGCTATTGATCAGGCTGAAAAGACCCTGTTAGCATTGAACCAGGGTCGAGAATCTGCAGAGTTGTACTGTCAAAAGTTCCGAAAGTGGGCGGTCCTTACTACCTGGAATGATAGTGCCTTGGCTGCTCTCTTTTGGAAGGGTTTGCCAGAAGCCGTAAAAGATACTATGGTGGGATTTCCTGTTCCCTCTGGTCTGGACGATTCTATGTCTTTAGCCATTCAGGTAGATCGGCGTTTACGTGAACGCAGGATTACACGAGAGGTGTTGCCACCGGTTGAACAGACGTCTGAACCTATGCAATGTGATAGAGTTTTGTCTAAGGCGCAATGTCAGGAATTCAGAAGGCGCAATAAGCTGTGTTTTTTCTGTGGAGATGCCTCACATATTATTTCTGTTTGTCCTAAACGTGAGAAACGCTTTGCACACACGTTTTCTGTTGGTGGGGTTCAGCCTAAGTTTCTTTTGGCTATTACTCTGATCTGTTCCCTGTCCACCTTTTCCGCCAAGGCTTTTGTGGATTCGGGAGCAGCGCTAAACCTAATGGACTTGGATTTTGCTAAACGTTGTGGATCTCCATTGACACCTCTGCAGATGCCTATCCCTTTGAGGGGGATTGATGCTACCCCTCTGGCTAAAAATAAACCTCAGTTTTGGACCCAGTTGGTCATGCGGGTCGCCCCAGACCACCAAGAAAATTGCAGATTTTTGGTGTTGCATGGTCTGCATGATGCCGTTGTTCTGGGGTTTCCCTGGTTGCAGATTCATAATCCAGTTTTGGATTGGAAGTCTGTGTCTGTGGTGAGTTGGGGTTGCCGGTGTACCTTTAGTGAGGCTCCGGTTTTTTCCACCTCTCCTCAGTCGCATGAGGTTCCTGACTATTTGGCGGACTACTATGATGTATTTAGTGAGAATGAGTCTACGTCCTTGCCTCCTCATAGGAGTTATGACTGTGCTATTGAACTAAGCCCGGGGTGTAAATTTCCTAAGGGTCGGCTCTTCAATTTATCTGTACCCGAGCACGAGGCTATGCGGTCCTATATTAAGGAGGCGTTGGAGAAGGGTCATATTAGACCATCCTCTTCACCCTTAGGTGCCGTTTTTTTTGTGGCCAAGAAGGATGGTTCTTTAAGGCCGTGTATTGATTATCGTGCCCTCAATAAAATTACTATTAAATATCAGTATCCGTTACCCCTGATTTCGGATCTATTCTCTAGAGTCAGAGGTGCTTGCTGGTTTACCAAGCTTGACCTCAGGGGGGCGTATAATCTTATCCGCATTAAGCAGGGGGATGAATGGAAGACGGCGTTTAATACTCCGGAGGGACATTTTGAGTACCTGGTGATGCCTTTTGGGCTCACTAATGCCCCTTCTGTCTTCCAGTGCTTCATGAACGATATTTTCCGAGACTTTGTCGATAAATTTTTGATTATCTATCTGGACGATATTTTGATCTTCTCCAAGGATTGGGATGCTCATGTGGAACATATTCGGACTGTGTTCCGGATCTTGAGAGAGAGAATTCTCTGTATGTCAAAGGATCAAAATGCCTTTTTGGAGTACAGAGGATTTCTTTTTTGGGATTTATTTTGTCTCCGTCAACTATTAAAATGGACCCGGCCAAGGTACAGGCCATTTATGATTGGGTTCAGCCCACTTCTTTGAAGGCCCTCCAGAAGTTTTTGGGTTTTGCTAATTTTTATCGGAAATTTATAGCAAAATTTTCTAGTATTGCCAAACCATTGACTGACCTGACCAGGAAGGGTGCGGATGTGTTGAATTGGTCTCCGGAGGTGGTTGCTTCCTTTCAGGAGCTGAAGCGTAGATTTACCTCCGCCCCGGTTCGGCGGCAACCTGATGTCTCACTCCCGTTTCAGGTAGAGGTGGATGCTTCTGAGATTGGTGCAGGAGCAGTGTTGTCCCAAAAGGATCCGGTAACATCTAAAATGAATCCCTGTGCTTTCTTTTCCCAAAAGTTCTCTTCATCTGAACGTAACTATGATGTGGGGAATCGGGAACTGTTGGCAATGAAATGGGCATTTGAGGAGTGGAGACATTGGTTGGAGGGAGCCAAATATCAAGTTGTAGTCCTCACTGACCACAAAAATTTGATTTACCTAGAGTAGGCTAAAAGCTTGAACCCTAGACAGGCTAGGTGGGCCTTGTTTTTTACACGTTTTGATTTTGTGGTCTCTTTCCTTCCTGGAACTAAGAATGTCAAGGCTGACGCCCTCTCTAGGAGTTTCTTTGCTGATTCTCCTGTGGTGACCAAGCCTGCTACCATCTTAGGCGAAGGGGTAGTTCTTTCTACCATCTCGCCCGATTTGAGACTTGCTCTGCAAGAGTTCCAGGAGGACAAACCTGAGCGTTGCCCCAGTGGAAAGTTGTATGTTCCTGACCAGTGGAAGAAGAGAGTGATGTCTGAAGTTCATTGCTCTGCATTGGCTGGTCATCCGGGTATTTTTGGTACTAGAGATCTGGTGAGTCGCTCTTTTTGGTGGCCCACCTTGTCTCATGATGTCAGGAATTTTGTGCAGTCCTGTGGGACTTGCTCCCGGTCTAAATCTTGTTCTCGCTCTAGTGGGTTGTTGATGCCTTTGCCGGTCCCCAGGAGGCCATGGACCCATATTTCAATGGATTTCATCTCTGATATGCCGGTCTCTCAAAGAATGACTGTTATTTGGGTGATTTGTGATAGGTTCTCTAAGATGGTTCATCTTGTACCACTCCCTAAGTTGCCATCTTCCTCTGAGTTGGTGCCCCTGTTTTTGCAACAGGTGGTTCGCTTGCACGGGATTCCTGAGAACATTGTATCTGACAGAGGAGTTCAATTTGTGTCTAAATTTTGGAGGACGTTCTGTTCCAAGTTGGGAATTCAGTTGTCCTTCTCCTCTGCTTTTCACCCTCAGACCAATGGGCAGACAGAGAGAACAAACCAGACCTTGGAGTCGTATTTGAGATGTTTTATTTCTGCTGATCAGGATGATTGGGTTTCATTTTTGCCCTTGGCCGAATTTGCTTTAAATAATAGAGCTAGTTCTGCCACTTTGATGTCACCTTTTTTTTGTAACTTTGGGTTTCATCCTCGATTTTCTTCAGGGCAGGTGGAGCCCTCTGCCTGCCCAGGTGTTGACACTGTGGTGGAGAGAATGCACCAGATCTGGGACCAAGTGGTGGATAAGTTATCTCTCTCCCAGGAAAAGGCCCAGTGGTTTTCCAATCGACATAGGACCATTGGTCCCCAGTTTAAGATTGGTGATATGGTGTGGTTATCATCAAAGAATGTTGCTATGAAGGTGGCTTCTCCTAAGTTTAAGCCTAGATTTATTGGACCTTACAAGATTTTGGAGATTATTAATCCGGTCTCTTTTCGTTTGGTTCTTCCTGTCACATTTAAGATCCATAATGTGTTGTCCTTGTTGAAGAGGTTTGTTGAGCCAGTTGTGCCTGAGGTGGCACCTCCGGACCCTGTATTGGTTGAAGGTAACTTGGAATATGAGGTAGAGAAAATTCTGGATTCCCGTCTGGCTAGACGGAGACTCCAGTATTTGGTTAAGTGGAAGGGTTATGGTCAGGAGGATAATTCCTGGGTCTCTGCCTCTGATATTCATGCCAAAAGATTGGTGGGTGCCTTTCATCGGGCTCTCCCTGATCGCCCTGGTAGCGTTGTTGAGGGTTCGGTGACCCCTCCTCAAGGGGGGGTACTGTTGTGAGTTCATTTTCCCCTCCGTCACTGAGGCCTGGTGAACTCCCTATTCTAGTGAAGGAAGGTAGTGAGCCTGATTATCAGGCACCTGGGACTAATGAAGACAATTGGCTGAGTGGAGTCTCTGACTGGATTTAAGGCAGCCTACGCCCTTTCTGCCCTGCGGGTGATTTCTCTGTGGACTCTTGGACACCAGTCTGATTCCTGCTCTCCTAAGCTAAGTTTTCTGTTTTGCCTTTTGCATTTAAGATTTGTTTTTGTTTTTCTTGCTTTTTGGATTTTGCCACTCCCTGCTGGAGTGTGCAGTGTTCCGTGAGCTCTGTCTTCTGAAAGTACCTGAGTGCTGATTTAGTTTTTGAAGCTTAGTTGCTTCAGGGCCATTTTTATATCAGCTTGTTGGCTTTTGTCTCTTATAGGGTTTTGGCAGATTGCAGACAGCAGCCTTCCTATCCGTTCCTATCTAGGTAGTTTTTGGGCCCAGTCTTTGCTCAGCCTGTCTTTCTGTCTGTGTAAGTGTTTTCATCTTGCTTCACCGTCATTATATGTGGGGGCTGCCTATTGCTTTGGGGTCTGCTCTGGGGCAGTTAGATTTCCCCTTTCCTTCTTTAGGCCTATGTATCTCTCCGGCTGTGATCGAGGGGTCTAGGTCATCGTAGGAACCCCCCACGGCTACTGCTAGTTGTGTTGATAGGTTCAGGGGTCTGCAATCTGATAGTTGCCAACTTCTCTGGTTTTCTGGGCTTAGCTAGCATTTCTGTTTTTGCCTCCTACGGTGACTCATTCATAACAGTCACTACATCTGTAGACAAAGTCCTCAAGTGGTATAGTTTCAAAAATGGAGTCACTTGAGGGGTGATTCTGCTCCTCCAGCAATTAGGGGGTCTTTATATGGAATCTGCAAACTGTTCTAGGAACATCTGCGCTCCAGGAGGCAAATTGTGCTCCATTCCTCTTGAGTCTCACTGTATGGCTAAGTAGTACTGTACAGTCACAAATGGGGTATTGCCACGTTCAGTTGAAATTGTGAGACAAATTTTGGTGCCATTTTTACCCTCTTCTTGTGTGAAAATATAAAATCTGGGGCTAAAACAAAATTTTGTTGGTAAAAATGTAGTTATTGTTTCTTCACTGCCCAATGGTATAAAATTCTGTGACACGTCCATGGTGTCAATATGACCACTGCACCCCTTGATGAATTCCTGTAGTTTGTTAAATGGGGTAAATTATGGGAGATTCTGCTGTTCTGGCACCTCATGGGCTCTCTCCCAGTGGGTCATGACACCCGCAGAACATTGCAGTAAAATCTGGTGCTCCTTGCCTTCTGAGCTTTGCACTGTGCCTGAAAAATATTTCTCAACTACATGTAGGGTATTGGTGCACTCAGGAAAAATGATACTCATTTTGTGGTAAAAAAAAATTCCTATTAGCCCTTAGAACAATTAAAAACTTGGGGCTAAAACAACATTTTAGTGGTAAAAATGTAATTTATTCTTTCTTCACCTCTCAGTTGTATAAAAACCTGTGAGGCACATGTGGTGTCAATATGATCACTGTACCACTAGATGAATTCAATGGGGAGTGTAGTTTTTAAAATGAGATCACATATAGGGGGTTTCTGTTGTTTTGGCACTTCAGGGGCTCTGCCAATGTGACATGGCACTGTAAAGCGAGTAAGGTTCGTTGGATGCAGTGAAGAGCCGGAGGCAGAGAAGGGGATAACAAGATTTACTGAACAGGCAATTAACAAGTAATACTCCATACAGGGAGGCAAAAATAGTACAGCAGCAGCAGGAATTGCACACAAACACAATGCTCAAGAATAAGATATGCAAAAACAAAGTAACTTATCGCTTGTAGTTCTTGCAGGGGAAAGGCTGGAAAATCTCCCAACGGCGACGCAAATTGTGGACATAGTCTCTAGCTCTGCTGCGGAAGAATGAGAAGCATTGTCATACGATTATTACAAAGTTATATGGAGACCGGTGACGTGGGTCAGAGTGAAGGCAAGGACACTATATTTTAGAATTCAATGTAATATATATATTGTACAGAAACAAGCTTCAGATAACAGATGGAAACAACTCCATCTTAGGTAAGGGCAAAGTCCAGCAGAACTAAGGACAAGACCAAGCAAACAGGAAACAAGATGGCCCCCATGAAGCAATTAACTCCATCTCAGGTAAGGGTGTGGCGCCCCCAGGAGTATGGCCAACACAGTGGCTCTGCCTTCCTCCAGGGGAGGGTAATGCCAGGCTTAGAGGCAATGATGGGTCTCTCTCGCAGTCACTCTATGCATGCAACACAATTCCACTCCAGGCCAGCAGGGGGAACTCTGAACCGGGATTAAGGGGAGGAGTGCTCTCTGAGGACCAAGAGGAAGGAGTGGTTAGTTAGTCTGCGGAGGGTGAAGTGTGCAGACGTGTGGAAGGAGCGCTGAGATAGAGCTGAGAGGAAGAGCTCATCTCTGGAGAGAGCGCATGAACTGGAGCCTGGTCTCCACGGTTGTACGGATACTAACAGTCCTGCAACAGACACCAGAGGAGCAGGAGGCTGTAAATGCCCTACTCCCATCTAAGACTTGAGGGCACAACAGTAGCTTGGATAGTGAGCCAGGACTCAGGAGAGAGGAGTCCCCGAGATAGGCTACAGCTGTCTGCCGTGCAAGTGAGGTTCTTGAGAACATCTGACAGAAGGAACTTCAGTGTAACTCGGTACTGGAGATCCCGCAAATAAGCGCTAGTAAGGAGACTGCACAACCCATCTGCTGAGAGAGAATCCCTGAATTGCTTCCAGGCTAGCCTGCTCCAATACCATCTGTAATCAGGACCCTGGACTGCAGTTATCAAGTAAAGGTACAGAAATTGCACCCCGCTGTGTCTTGTCTGCTTCCTACCTTTCCGGCACCACTACATCCACGTGCCAACCACATCTACACTACCCTGGGACAATAGCTTCACCTGTGGGGAGCTTTTACATCTTTGCTGCACCATACCATCAGTCCCAGCTGATCTGCATGCAGCGTCGGCTTAACACCTCCCTTGCCGAGCACCACAGGTGGCGTCACGAACTATTCATCTAACTACATTCCACCATTCACATATTCCTATTACTTGGGCGCCCAGGGCCACGGTCCGGGTCACCGCTGCTGTGACACATCCCACTGATACCGGCCCGGTACCGAGTACCCCACAGCTCTGGGAGGGCGACCCAAGGGTAAAATCAAGCAGAACTAAGGGCAAAATAGTTACACAGTTCAGATCCTTACATTACTCTCCTCTTTCAAGATGTCCTCAGGATGATCTCAGGCCTGGTTTATTGGGGTATCTTCTGTGAAACTTTTTGATCAGGGGAGGGGCATGGATGTTCTCCTGAGGTTCCCAGGAATTCTCCTCAGACGGGTACCCTTGCCATTTCACCAGATACCGGAGTCATCTATAGATCCTGTAATCGATGATTTTCTCCATGATGAATTCTTCTCGTCCATCAACGAGAACTGGATCAGGAGGAACGGAAGTGCATCCTGGAAAGGGATTTGAAACTGCCGGTTTTAGCCTTTAAATTCTGTTGAAGAGACGTGATGCGGTCGGCTACCGCGGGCACGAACATGTCTATTGGGAATCAAGGGAGAATGTTGGGATGATACTCTTTGTTAGCGTAGAATGCAGACTCTTTGGTGGATGCACTCTGCGAATTGTTATACGTGAATTCAGCCAGTGGGAGTAAACTCACCCAATCCTCTTGTAAATGGCACACGTAGCAATGCTCCAAGGTCTAGTTGGTCTGTTCCGTTTGGCTGTTAGACTGCGGATGGAAAATAGATGACAATATTACCTTGATGTCCAGAGCAGCACAGAAGCTTTGCCAAAATCTTGAGGTAAATTGGACCCCTCGACCCGATATTACTTCATTCGGAACTCCATGTAGCCGAAAAACATTCTGTACAATAAGATCCGCTGTCTGTTTGGTTGTTGGGAAACCGGTGCAGGGGATAAAATGAGCAGCCATGGTTAATTGGTCGACCACTACTAAAATCATGTTTTCTCCTCCAGAAGTAGGCAAGTCTAAGATAAAGTCCATTGATATAGACGCCCACGGACGAGATGGAATAGGAAGAGGTTGCAACAGTCCAGTAGGTGAGGAGGGGGAAATTTTTGATCTGGCACATACCTCACCTGACGAGACGTAATGTTGAACGTCCTTCCGGTAGGTCGGCCACCAAAAGAAGCGAGACACGAACTCCTGAGTCTTCTAGATTCCTCTATGGCTGGCGATCTTAGAGACATGCATCAACTTTAGTACACTCAATCTCACCATTTCTGTAATGTACAGACTCTTGTCCCTGGAACCAAAGTCTACTTTTCAGGATTAGGTTTACCTGACTAGGTGGTTGGATCAGAAGTGGATCCGTAGCGTAAGCCTCCTTAATATCCGTTAATAGATCTTGGTTGCGTAACACACCAATGAAGTTACTTTCTGAAAGTATGGTCTTCGGAGGCGAGACCGGAGTTAAGTCATCCGAATGAATTCTAGATAGTGCATTGGCTTTGCCGTTGCGAGAGCCCGGCCTATATGAAATAATGAAATCAAACTGGTTAAGAAACAGATTCCACTGAGCCTGTCTGGGTATTAGACATCTTGCTGACCTCATGGATTCAAGATTTCGGTGGTCCGTGAGTATAACGATCTATTGGGACGCCCCCTGTAGTAGATGCCTCCATGCTTTGAATGCAGTTGCAATGGCCATCAGCTCCTTATTCCCAACGTTGTAATTCTTTTCTGTGGGTGACAACTGTTGGGAAAGAAAAGCACAAGGATGTAGAAGATTTTTCTCACCTGTTCTTTGTTAAAGTATGGCCCCTATAGCACAGTCTGAGGCGTCTACTTCCACTATGAAGGCCCGGTCCAGAGCTGGGTGTACGAGGATGGGAGCTGACGTAAATTTAGACTTCAATCTGGAAAATGCTGTCTGTGCTTGTGGTGATCAAACAAGCAGTGTCTACTTTCAAGTCAGTTGAATGATAGCTGCAACGATGCTAATGAACCATCTGTAAAAATTAGCGAATCTAATAAATCATTGCACCTCCTTCACTGTCATGGGAGTTGGCCATTCCTGAATGGTTCGCGTCTTGCTTGCATCCATGCTGAGACCCGGAGGAGAAATAACATATCCCAAGAATTGGAATTCCGTTTTGTGGAACTGGCATTTCTCCAGCTTGATGTATAATTGATTCTGCCGTAGATGATCCAAAACCGTTCTCACGTGCTGCTGATGATCCTCGATGTTGCTGGAAAAAATTAAAATGTCATCTAAATAAATCACAGAAAAAACATCGAGTATATCTCTGAAAATATCGTTTGCCAAGTGTTGAAATGTAGCAGGTACATTACGAAGGCCAAAAGGCATAACGAGGTACTCAAAATGTCCAAAACGTGACCGAAAAGCTGTTTTACATTCATCACCGGGGCGGATCAGTAGTAAATTGTATGCTCCCAGAAGATCTAATTTTATGAAGACCTTAGCATGTCGCACCCTCTCAAGTAGTTCAGAAATTGATAGGAGTTTCTAATCATAATTTTGTTGAGCTCTCGGTAATCGATACACGGTCGGAGTGAGCCGTCTTTCTTTTTCACAAAGACGATTGGAGCACCTGCTGGGGAGGAAGATGGTCATATGAATCCTTTAGCTAGTGTCTCGTCAATATACTCCTTGAGAGCTTTCAATTCTGGCCCAGACAAAGGATAAATACTGCCGAATGGAATTGCGGCACCAGATAGTAGTTCTACGGGACAATCGTACGGCCGATGTGGTGGCAATTTGTCCGCATTTTTCTTGTCGCATACATCTATGAAATTTTGATATTCTGCTGGTAGTTTTACATCAACTGTACCTACTGAGCTGACTGAAGCTATTTCTACTGTTGGTGACTGTTTATTTGGAAACTGTAATTCCCTCGTCTCCCAGTTGATAGCAGGGTTATGCAGTTGTAACTAGTGTTGAGCATTCCGATACCGCAAGTATCGGGTATCGGCCGATACTTGCTGTATCGGAATTCCGATACCGACTTCCGATATTTTTTCAATATCGGAAGTCGGCATCGGAATCGGAAGTTCAAAGTTGATTGACAGCCGAAATGACGTCATCATGATGCGCAGTGTGTGCGCATCATGATGCGCCGTCATTTCGGGCCTTCCGGGGGTCTCTGCCGGCCTGCCGGGGGGCTGTGTGGACTGCCCGGGGTCTGTACCGGCCTGCCGGGGGGCTGTGCCGGCCTGCCGGTGGTCTGTGCACCCTGTGGGGGTCTGTACCGGCCTGCCGGGGGGCTGTGCCGGCCTGCTGGTGGTCTGTGCACCCTGTGGGGGTCTGTACCGGCCTGCCGGGGGGCTGTGCCGGCCTGCCGGGGGGCTGTGCTGATGTCCGGGGGGCTGTGCAAGCATCGTCCGATGGGACTATAAGTCCCATCTGGCGATGCCTGCTACCATGACAGTGATTGACACATTAGCCAATGATGGGACAGTAGTAGTCCCATCATCCGGCTAATGTGTTAAATGTTAAAAAAAAAAAAAAAATACTACATACATACTACATACATACTACATGCATGCTACATACATACTACATGCTACATACATACTACATATATACTACATGCATGCTACATACATACTACATGCTACATACATACTACATATATACTACATGCATGCTACATACATACTGCATGCTACATACATACTACATACATACTACATACATACCACATATATACTACATACATACTACATGCATGCTACATACATACTACATACATACTACATGCATGCTACATACATACTACATGCTACATACATACTACATGCTACATACATACTACATACATACTACATGCATGCTACATACATACTACATGCTACATACATACTACATATATACTACATGCATGCTACATACATACTGCATGCTACATACATACTACATACATACTACATACATACCACATATATACTACATACATACTACATGCATGCTACATACATACTACATACATACTACATGCATGCTACATACATACTACATGCTACATACATACTACATATATACTACATGCATGCTACATACATACTACATGCTACATACATACTACATACATACTACATACATACTACATGCATGCTACATACATAACACATATATACTACATGCATGCTACATACATACTACATGCTACATACATACTACATATATACTACATACATACTACATACATACTACATGCATGCTACATACATACTACATATATACTACATGCATGCTACATACATACTACATGCTACATACATACTACATATATACTACATGCATGCTACATACATACTACATGCTACATACATACTACATACATACTACATACATACTACATGCATGCTACATACATAACACATATATACTACATGCATGCTACATACATACTACATGCTACATACATACTACATATATACTACATACATACTACATACATACTACATGCATGCTACATACATACTACATATATACTACATGCATGCTTCTTACATACTACATGCTACATACATACTACATATATACTACATGCATGCTACATACATACTACATGCTACATACATACCACATACATACTACATACATACTACATGCTACATACATACCACATATATACTACATACATACTACATACAATACATTCATACAATACATACATAGACATACAGTACATATAACATAGAGTAACATACTTACCAATACTTGTCACATTGTTCCCCGAAGCCATTGTCTTTTACGGAATAAATATTAACATAACAAACCACAAAAATACTCACCCACGATCCGAAGCAGTCCACGAGTGTGTCCCATGACGATCTTGGGTAGAGAACTGCAGCATCAGCTGATGCTGACGTTCTCTACGGGCTGCAGGAATACAATGACGGAAGGTAGGTATCCTTCCGCACTGTATTCCTCCGCCACTTAAAAAAAAAAAAGTCCCTAGTCTCACTTTATGCCATTGCTGCGTGGGAAATTCCCACACAGCAATGGCATAAAGTGAGACTAGGGACTTTTTTTTTTTTAAGTGGCGGAGGAATACAGTGCGGAAGGATACCTACCTTCCGTCATTGGATTCCTGCAGCCCGTAGAGAACGGCAGCAACAGCTGATGCTGCAGTTCTCTACCCAAGATCGTCGTGGGACACACTCGTGGACTGCTTCGGATCGTGGGTGAGTATTTTTGTGGTTTGTTATGTTAATATTTATTCCGTAAAAGACAATGGCTTCGGGGAACAATGTGACAAGTATTGGTAAGTATGTTACTCTATGTTATATGTACTGTATGTCTATGTATGTATTGTATGAATGTATTGTATGTAGTATGTATGTAGTATATATGTGGTATGTATGTAGTATGTACAGTATGTAGCATGCATGTAGCATGCAGTATGTATGTAGCATGCATGTAGTATATATGTAGTATGTATGTGGTATGTATGTAGCATGTAGTATGTATATAGCATGCATGTAGTATGTATGTAGTATGTATGTGGTATGTATGTAGCATGTAGTATGTATGTAGCATGCATGTAGTATATATGTAGTATGTATGTAGCATGTAGAATGTATGTAGCATGCATGTAGTATGTATGTAGTATGTATGTGGTATGTATGTAGCATGTAGCATGCATGTAGTATGTATGTAGTATATATGTGGTATGTATGTAGCATGTAGTATGTATGTAGCATGCAGTATGTATGTAGCATGCATGTAGTATATATGTAGTATGTATGTAGCATATATGTAGTATGTATGTAGCATGTAGTATGTATGTAGCATGCAGTATGTATGTAGCATGCATGTAGTATATATGTAGTATGTATGTAGCATATATGTAGTATGTATGTAGCATGTAGTATGTATGTAGCATGCAGTATGTATGTAGCATGCATGTAGTATATATGTAGTATGTATGTAGCATATATGTAGTATGTATGTAGCATGTAGTATGTATGTAGCATGCAGTATGTATGTAGCATGCATGTAGTATATATGTAGTATGTATGTAGCATATATGTAGTATGTATGTAGCTTGTAGTATGTATGTAGCATGCAGTATGTATGTAGCATGCATGTAGTATATATGTAGTATGTATGTAGCATAAATGTAGTATGTATGTAGCATGTAGTATATATGTAGTATGCATGTTGCATGCATGTAGTATATATGTAGTATGTATGTTGCATGTAGTATATATGTAGTATGAATGTAGCATGTATGTAGTATGTAGTATGAATGTAGCATGTATGTAGTATGCATGTTGTATGTATGTAGCATGTATGTAGCATGTAATTTATTTTTTTTTTTTTTTTTACATTCAACACATTAGCCGGATGATGGGACTACTACTGTCCCATCATTGGCTAATGTGTCAATCACTGTCATGGTAGCAGGCATCGCCCAATGGGACTTGTAGTCCCATCGGACGATGCCTGCACAGACCCCCGAAGCCTGCACAGACCACCGGCAGGCCGGCACAGCCCCCCGGCAGGCCGTCACAGCCCACCGGAGCCTGCACAGACCACCGGCAGGCCGGCACAGCCCCCCGGCAGGCCGGCACAGCCCACCGGAGCCTGCACAGACCACCGGCAGGCCGGCACAGCCCCCCGGCAGGCCGGCACAGCCCACCGGAGCCTGCACAGACCACCGGCAGGCCGGCACAGCCCCCTGGCAGGCCGGCACAGACCACCGGAGCCTGCACAGACCCCCTGGCAGGCCGGCACAGCCCCCCGAAAGGCCCGTACAGACCCCAGAGAGGCTGTACAAGGCAAAAACAGGGTTTTTCTTATTCCGATACCGGAAGTCCCATAGACTTGAATGGGACTTCCGGTATCGGAATCGGCGATACCGATACTTTTTTTTAAGATCGGCCGATCCATTCCGATCCGATACTTTGAAGTATCGGACGGTATCGCTCAACTCTAGTTGTAACCATGGTAATCCTAGAATTATTGAGAAGTGTGGGGAAGAAATTTACAAAAAAGACATTCTTTCTGAATGATCCACCCCCATACGGACTTTCAACGGTGTTGTTTCAAGATCTACTTATCCAGATACCAGCGGGGACCCATCTACGGTCTCCATTACCACCGGTGAAATCTTCCTCTGTGAATGTATAACTTGTTTTTTGGCGAATATAATGTCCATGAAATTACCACTGGCTCCAGAGTCAACCATAGCGGAACTAGTAATCCAACAGGATTGCACCCATATCTTGATGGGGACATAACAGTGTGAGTCCTTTTCGACCCGGCCGAGGCCAGAGTAGTGACCCTCTCTTTTCACTCGCCATTCCATGGGTGAGTCATCTTGAGCATTATTAGAGATCTTTTTGACTGTTTTATCGGTTTGGCGCCAAATAAACTGATCCTGATTGTACCGATACGGGGGTTGTCCTGCCATTTGAGCAACATAGATTGGAAGGAATAGTGGAGTCTTCCAGTGGAGGCAAAGTCGAATCTGTACCTGCCGTGATGTTCTCTTCTGGGGTCTCAGGGCCCTGATCTACAGATGAATTTTCTTATGGCTGTTTGACACTCTCTTCCTCTTCATCCTCCATGGCCACGGGAGGCACCTCTTCAGGAACCTCAGGGGTTTCTTCCCTTTTGGATAAATCTCGTAAATGTGCCCTTCCATACCGACCCGACACTTCACTCTGTATGGCCTACTCTCCCACCGATTTTCCAGTTTGTCACAAGGACGTTTCTCCCGCACCAACACTCGATCACCAACCTGAAGATCTGTCCCCCACAGAGGAAGCTTCTCAGGGTGCTCCAGTTCCCGGAGCCATGTCTGAACCAAACGATGTAAGGTCTGTAGATGGTGGCGATGTTCTCAGACCCAGGTAGACACCCCATCTGTGGGTAGTCTTACCCTGGATCCAGCTTCAATTCCGTGACTTCTTTTGCTGTTCGGCCGAACAGCAATGAGTAAGGTGTGTAACCAATGGCTTGATGGACTCGATTGTTGTAGATCCACACAAGCTTAGAGACATATTCTGGCCACCTAGCCTTCCTATCATCTTCCAGGGTTCTTGGGATCTGGATTAGAGTAGGGTTAAATCACTCACAAGCCCTGTTTCCCTGAGGATGGTACAGTGTGGTGTGTGACCTGTCGAACTGATAGATCCACTGTAATTCATCCAGTACTTTTCTCAAGAAGCAAGTTCCTTGATCCAAATGGATCTGCTGTAGGCAGCCATACACCTGAATGAAATGTTTACAGATGGCATACGCAGCGGACTCAGCCGTCTGGTCCTGGGTGGGCGTCACTACCGCAAACTTCTTGAAATGATCCACCGTCACTAAACAGTGGTTGTATCCTTGGTGGGCTGGCCCAATAGTCAGAGAGTTGATGTTTAACAATTCCAGGGGAGCTGAGGCTACTATTGTCTGAGTAGGAGCTCTTTGTTCTGGGGACTTGGCCAACTCACAGGCCCGACAGAGTCTACAAGCTTCCTCGACCGCTGCTCTTAGCCATGGGTGGTAAATGAACCGCTGTAGCCACTGGAAAGTTTTTTCAAAACCGAAGTGAGCCCCTTTTTCGTGAGCCTAAGTGGCCACGGCAGACAGCACCGTCTCTGGAATCACTACCTGCCAGGAATCTCCAAGTTCCCTCTGTAGTTGAACCTTCCAACATAACAGCCCGTTCCTCATCTGGAGGCGCTCCCACTGTCGGAGTATTTTCAATGCTTCTGGAGTCAGAGCACTACGCTGTTCTGGACTAGGCAGCTTCTTCAGTGTCACCCAGTGTCTGAACAGAGCAAGTTCACGATCTTCCTGCTGCAACCGAACCCACTCATCCCGAGATCTTCCCAACACTCCTTCTTGATTGGGGTCTGTATTTGATCCAGCGTGGCCGCCACAGTCCCAGCGGTCCTTCCGAACTGAGGAACCTCCTCCTCCTCTAGCATCTCATCATTTCTCTTTCCCAGCGGTGCATGCCTGGCTATGGATAGGGCGTCAGCTTGAGTGTTCTTCGCCCCCCTTTTATAGGCGATTCTGTACCGGAACTTCGCCAACCGGGCCACCCAGCGTTGTTCCAAGACCCCTAGCATTGCATTCTCCAGATGCGCTAATGGGTTTTTATCGGTGGGCACCAGCACCTCGGAGGCAGGTATTCTGCGAATCTCTTTGTCATTGCCCACACCAACACCAGCAACTCCAGCATGAAAGAACTGTAGTTATCCGGGTTGAGTTCAGAATCGTGAAGGGACCGGCTAGCATAGGCGATCACCCTTTCTCTTATGTCCCGCACTTGCAACAACACAGCCCCAAGTCTGTGCAAACTGCTGTCAGTGTGGAGAATGAATGGTATAGAGAAGTCCGCATAAGCCAGGACCAGGGCCTCGGTCAGCGCCTTCTTTAAGTCACAAAACGCCTTCTCTTGCCTCTCCTGCCAACGGATGGATACTCCCAGACTCTTCTGTCTCTCTGAGACTTGAAGTTACCTTTTAATACAAGTAATTTAGTCTTATAGTCTGGGAGTATAAATTTATGACAACTTTTGACACACTCAGTGCAGGAATGAATGTGTCACATGGATTTATGTCTTTTTACATCAGTTAAGGAATTTGCTCTTCAGACCTTCTGGGGTAATCAAACAACACAGAACCAGACCCCAATCAGAGGGCAATAAAACTTTTACACTCCTTATCTATGAACTGTTCCAATATTTATGTTTATCTCTCTCCCATAATGACAATTCTGCTTCACATCACTTGTCTTATCTATTGTGATATTTATCTGCTGTTTTGTGTATAAATATGTGATTCTTCAGATGTTGTATTAGTCTAGCCTGATGAACTGACCTGAGTAGTCTCAAAAGCTTGCAATGTGTTACTATCTTTTCAGTTAGTTAGAAAAAAGGAAACAGCACAGTACTTAGCTTCGGGTGCACGGCCCCAGACAAAAAGTCCCGTTTCAGCCACAATATCCAATATTCATTCCAAATAAAGGCAGCACTCCATAGTTAGTCTTTCAAGTGGTAGTGAGTTTATTGAACCCACACATCAAGGCAACCTTTCGGCTCAACTGAGAGCCAAAACATTGCCTTGATGTGTGGGTTCAATACAGTGGCGGATTAAGTGGACTATGGGCCCGGGGCTGTTCATAAAACCTGGGCCCCTGTACCCCCCTTCCCACCTGAGCGCTGCGGTCCCCGTGCGGGAATTGACAGCCGTACGGACCGCAGCACTTGGTTTGCTGCGGGTCCATACGGAAAACCCGCCACCATTCCACCACGTGTGGACATGGCCTAAAAAGACGTTGCACATAAGCTGTAGGCCTACGGCCAATACGCACAAAATCGCCCAACGTGATCCTGGCCATAGGGGATCCACTTTAATGTCCCCACTTTAATTTGAATTCCCCTTACTTCATCCATTGCAGTCCCCTATCACCCACTCACTTCATCTGCAGTGCCGCTTCATCATTTGCAGCCCCTTATCCCCCCTTCCATTTCATCATGTGCAGTCCCCTTCCCCCCCAACTTCATGTGCAGCCCCACTCCCCCATCATCATGTGCAGTTAATTTTACCCCCACATCATGTGCAGTCCCCCTTACCCCTACTTCATGTGCAGTGCCCCTTACCCCCACTTCATCATGTGCAGTCCCTCTTACCCCTAATTCATCATGTTCAGTCCCACTTACCCCTTAATTCATCATGTGCAGTTCCCCTTACCCCCAATTCATCATGTGCAGTTCCCCTAACCCCCAATTCATCATGTGCAGTTCCCCTTACCCCCAATTCATCATGTGCAGTCCCACTTACCCCTTAATTCATCATGTGCAGTCCCACTTACCCCTTAATTCATCATGTGCAGTCCCCCTTATCCCCCACTTCATCATGTGCAGCCCCACTCACCCCCCCTTCATCATATGCAGCCCCACTCACCCCCCCTTCATCATGTGCAGCCCCACTCACCCCCCTTCATCATGTGAAGCCCCCACTCATCCCCCCTTCATCCTGTGAAGCCCCCACTCACCCCCTTCATCCTGTACAACCCCAGTCACCCCCCTTCATCATATACAGCCCCCAGTCACCCTCCTTCATCATATACAGCCCCCAGTCACCCCCCTTCATCATATACAGCCCCCAGTCACCCCCCCGTCATCATATACAGGCCCCAGTCACCCCCTTCATCATATACAGGCCCCAGTCACCCCCCTTCATTGTGTACAGCCCCCAGTCACCCCCCTTCATCATATACAGGCCCCAGTCACCCCCCCTTCATCATGTACAGCCCCAGTCACCCCCCCTTCATTGTGTACAGCCCCCACTCACCCCCTCCCCCATTTAATTCATTTTATAAATAAAAAAAAATAAAAAAGTTCCCCATACTTACCTCACAGCCGGCTCGCTCCCCAGCAGCGCCTCTGCTTTCAGCATCCTCCGGGACATGTCGGCGCGTGCAAGATGACGTCATCGCGCATGCCCGACATCTGACCCGGAAGTACAGCCGGAGGGATCCGGAGCTGAGCAGCCGTCAAGGTGACGGCCGTGCACCGTGCGCAGCTCCCGGCCCCTCATTGAATGTGACGCGGGCGGCTGTCTGCTGCCGGCGGTGTCACAGCACAGGGCACGGCCGGCCCTGTACAGGTGCTGGGGGAGCGGTCCGGGGGGCATTTGCCTCTCTGCCACCCGGCCCAGCCCGCCCCTGCCCCTGGGCCCCCAAAAAACCTTGGGCCCGGGGCGACCGCCCCATCCGCCCCTATTAAGATCCGCCATTGGTTCAATAAACTCACTACCACTTGAAAGACTAACTATGGAGTGCTGCCTTTATTTGGAATAAATATCTTTTCAGTTAGCCATTAAAAGATATCAACCACTGAGGACTCTCAATTCTAAATTTTCTTCTATCTATTGGCTAACACGGTACAAAGATATATATCTTTCCTGCATCAAAATGGAAGATATCAGAATGTACCGCATCTTTATGGAACTAAAACCACTTCTGATGAAACGTGCACAAATGGACAGCCACATTTTTTTCTTATCTAAATGCAAAAAGGAGAATCTAATTCCCAAAGGAATTCAAACCCAATTCTTCATACCTACATTACCCATTATGCACAAAACCTTTTTCACAGGACTTCTGAGAGACTAAGGAACCACCTTTTGCGTGTCTTCTACAGCATAAAGAGTAAAGTCCAAGGGCAATTTGAAACTCTGAAGAAAACACTTACAGAAAGCACAGAGCAAAAATCACAACAATACTACAACAAACTATGGACATTTCTGATTCATAACAAGGAAAAGAAATAACACAGATTGCGCCTCAATTCAGGACTCTATACAAACAAATACAAAACAAAGCCAAAACCTGACAATTTGGACAACCACCCCTTATTACAGACACAAAAGCATCTAACTGTGTCATCAATATCTCAGATTATAAACCCAACACAGTGGAGCTGGCCGTGCTTTCTAGAGGACTCTCATTTTGTCCTACTAAGGCCCTAGATAAAACTGAACTCTGCAGTGATAAGGAACATTAATTCAGGAGACTGCGCCTGAGGGAATATTTTAATGATACAGAAGATTCAGAAAACACTCAGACCAAAGAAAAAGGGATCCCAACAACTAAGAAGAGGTCAGACTGGACACCTCCACCTGGATGCAACCCTCATTTGGATAAATACATAGATTCATTCAGACATTTGCTAAAATTCACCATCATAGACACCAATAGGAAACAAGCATCCAACATCATTGGCCAGGAGAGAAAGGCCATACAATCTCTGAAAACCAGCAAAGAAATCATAATTAAACCTGCTGACAAGGGAGGTGCAGAAGTCATGATGAACACATCAGACTATATGAAGGAAGCAAACAGACAACTTAAGGACACATGCCACTACAGAAAATTGGAGTCGGATCCTACACAGGACAATTACAAGAAATTAAACAAGTTGGTATCTTGCCTGCCTGACAAATCCATAAGAGGCAATGACCTGATACCAGAGAGTCCAAGAATAGGGACATTCTACATGCTTCCCAAAATCCACAAATCTGGAAATCCAGGAAGACCAATTATTTTATGTGTGGGCACCCTTACTGAGCAGGTATCTGGATGGGTAGAGGGCATTCTTAAACCACTGGTAAAGGATACACCCAGCTACATTCAGGACACAACTGATCTATTGAACTAGCAGCAATCGGTCCTCTACCAGAAGGAACCATTCTGGCCACCATGGATGTGGAATCTTTGTACTCTAATATCCCACACCAGGATGGATTAAATGCCTCCAAAGTCTTCATAGAAAAAATACCGGGAATGATGCGAATTCTGTGGTGAAACTCACAAAATTTATCCTCACCCACAATTAATTTGAATTTGACAACAAGATGTATCTACAGCAGACTGGCACAGCTATGGAAAGTAAAATGGCTCCACAGTATGCAAATCTTTTCATGGCCAAGCTTGAAAGTGACTTTTTGTCCTCATGTCCCATCAGGCCTCTGGCTACCGCTACATTGATGATATTTTAATCATCTCGACAGAGTCTGAGCAACAGCTAAAGACGTTCCACGAACAGTTTAATCAATTTCATTCCACCATCAACTTAACACTCAACTACTCCAGCACTGAAATTAACTTTTTAGAAACCATCATTAAGCTAAAGAACAATGAAATAGAGACATCCCTGTATCAAAAGCCAATCGACTGTCCAACATACCTTAAATGGGACAGTTTGCATGCAAAACACAGAAAAAACTCTATTGTCTACAGCTAAGCCATCAGATACAATCGTATATGTTCCAACCCCATGTATAGAGACAAACACCTTGGTCGCCTCAGAAAGACCTTTTTGAATCAGGGCTACCATCCAAGAACAATTGAAAACCAAATTACAAGAGCCACCAGAATATCAAGGAATCACCTGCTACATTACAAAGCTAAAGATGAAAATAACCGGGTGCCTCTAGTGGTCACCTGCAATCCAAATGTGGAGGTGCTAAGGGGAGCTGCAAGGAAATTACAACCTTTACTACAAAAAGATGCCGATTACAATTCATATTTCCAGACCCCCCACTGCTGTGTTTTAGGCAGCCCCCAAACTTAAGAAGCATCAATGTCAGAAGCTCCCTGTCATCCACAACAGCTGCAGGAACCTTTCCTTGCAACCAGAAAAAAATTAAAACCTGTCCATTTATAATGACCACTGACAAGATAAAGATCCCCAACTCACATCAGGACTACAAGATCCCAGGTACTTTAATCTGCATCACATCTAATGTGGTGTACCTAATCATTTGTACTAAATGTCCACCTGGGGGTCTGTATGTAGGGGAGACAGGGCAAAAACTGAGAACAAGGATGAATTCTCATTGTCACACAATAAGAGAAAAAACAATGGATCTACATGTGGCAAAACATTTTTGTATCCCCGGTCATAGCATGATGGACATTAAATTACTTGTATTAAAAGGTAACTTCAAGTCTCAGAGAGATAGAAGAGTCTGGGAGTATAAATTTATGACAACTTTTGACACACTCAGTACAGGAATGAATGTGCCGCATGGATTTATGTCTTTTTTAGAGTTGAGCGAAACGGGTCAGTCATATTCAAAAGTCGGCGACTTTCGCTGAAGTCGGGTTTCATGAAATGAAACCCAACCATAGCGTGAGGTCGCCACAAGGTCGGCGACCAGAGCGCCAAAGTTGCGTTTCAAAAGATGCTTCCAGCGCCCTTTTTCAGCCAATGATGAAGGAGCACACTGTGGGCAACACGATGACATAGGCATCGGTCACCACCATCTTTGAGAAGGGCATGCAAGTGATTGGCTGGCTTTGTGTGGCATGACAGGGGCTATAAAAGGGCATGCACGCAGACCGCCATCTTACTTCTGCCGATCTTAGCATTAGGGAGAGGTTGCTGCTGCTGATTCAGAATAAGGGAGAGCGTTAGGCAGGGAAGAAGAACCAAAAAACTGCTTCTGCTGTTAGCGATTTCCACTTACAACACAACAGTTTGTGTGCAGTGACAGGGGAGGCTATATTTTTGTGCACCAGCTCTGTTGGTTATTAGGCTGCCTTATAAGGCTCCCTGATAGCTGCATTGCTGTTTGCACACTGCTGTGCAAACTGCTTTTTTAAAAGCAAAAATACTTTTCTTCCTCTTTTCTGCACAGTTACCAACTTACCAAGCATTCATTTTTCCACCCTTTTGTGTGTGCAGCAGTCCTGCTTATTAGGCTGCCTGCGTCCATACTTGGACTGAGAGCATCATTGTCAGCGTCCTCAAATCTCTAGTGAGATCCAAATTCTCACCAATCCTATAGACACCCTCCACCTTGTCATGCACCATCCAATTTCAGCCTGTTACATTGAGGTGTAATCTCTCCTGGGCCTGAGACAATAGTTCTGCATCCTCAAATCTATAGTGAGATTCAGATTCTCACCAATCCTATAGACACCCTCCACCTTGTCATACACCATCCAATTTCTGCCTGTTACATTGAGGTGTAATCTCTCCTGGGCCTGAGACAATAGTTCAGCGTCCTCAAATCTATAGTGAGATTCAAATTCTCACCAATCCTATGGACACCCTCCACCTTGTCATACACCATCCAATTTCAGCCTGTTACACTGAGGTGTAATCTCTTCTGGGCCTGAGACAATAGTTCTGGTCCTCAAATCTATAGTGAGATTCAAATTCTCACCAATCTTATAGACACCCTCCACCTTGTCATACACCATCCAATTTCAGCATGTTACATTGAGGTGTAATCTCTCCTGGGCCTGAGACAATAGTTCTGCGTCCTCAAATCTATAGTGAGATTCAAATTCTCACCAATCCTATACACACCTTCCCCCTTTTCATACACATCCAATCCCAGCCTGTTACATTGAGGTGTAATCTCTCCAGGGCCTGAGACAATAGTTCTGCGTCCTCAAATCTATAGTGAGATTCAAATTCTCACCAATCCTATAGACACCCTCAACCTTGTCATACACCATCCAATTTCAGCCTGTTACATTGAGGTGTAATCTCTCCTTGGCCCGAGACAATAGTTCAGCGTCCTCAAATCTATAGTGAGATTCAAATTCTCACCAATCCTTTAGACACCCTCCACCTTGTCATACACCATCCAATTTCAGCCTGTTACATTGAGGTGTAATCTCTCCTGGGCTTGAGACAATAGGTCAGCGTCCTCAAATCTATAGTGAGATTCAAATTCTCACCAATACTAGATACACCTTCTACCTTGTTTTACAGTACCATATAGCTGGTGGTATTTTGGGTACATTTTCACAAAAATGAGGAAGTATGGTGGAAAACGCCATGGAAGTGGGGGGGGTTGCCAGCTGGTCCTAATGGTGGTAGTGGTGGCGGTGCATCTGTTGGTAGTGGCAAAAGCACAATAGCACCTAAGGCAGGAGGTGTTGAGCCTGCATCATCGTCTGGCTCCACAAGGCCTCGAAGGCTCTCTTTTCTGGGAGTAGGTAAACCGCTTTTAAAGCTGGAGCTTCAGGAACAAGTTTTGGCTTACATTGCTGACACAGCCTCCAGCTCTCTTGCCTCCTCTTCTGAAGTTTCAAAAAATAAAAGCACTGAGTCGTCAGTGGAGGCTCCTGGTCAGGAACAACACCTTTCCTTGTGTCCTTCACCCCTACCAAAAGTGAAGGATGTGGCAGACCACACTACCGATTACTCCATGGAGCTCTTTTCACATACCATGCCTGGGTTAGCAAGTTAAATTGTGAATTGCCCAGTCCAAGATGAATCTGACATGGAGTGCACTGATGCACAGCCACTGCTAGATTTTTCTGCTGGTATATTCACTCAGAGCACTACATTGTCCTCGCAGTGTACTGAGGCAGAATCAGACCCTGATGAAACTCAGGTGCCCCTTCCCGCATACTATACCACCTTACACGGTGACACAGAGGAAGGTGCACATGAAATTGAAGAAGAGGTGATGGATGACCCAGTTGTTGACCCAGATTGGCATCCATTGGGGGAAGAGGGTGCTGCTGCCAATAGCTCAGAAGAGGAGGAGGAGGATCCGCAGCAGGCAACGACATCGCAACAGCTGTTATCTGGCAGGACTGTAGCAGTCCAAAAACGTGTTACAAAAACCAAAAGAGTTGCAGGACAGCTTGGCCAGACGGTCAAATTAGCCCAGCGTGCAAAGCCTCAAAATGTCTTCCATAGTAGGAAGAGTTCAGTGTGGCACTTTTGGAACAAAATCCTAATGATCAGACAAAAGTTATCTGTAAGAAGTGCGCAAAGACCTTTAGCCGAGGGAAAAATCTGAGAAATTTGAATACCAGTTGCATGCTTAGACATTTAACCACCATGCAGTTGCAAGCGTGGATGGACTACCAAACCTCACGTACCACATGTGCACCTGCTCCGAATGAAGGTAGTCAGCAACGCTACATCGCTTCCACCACTGTAAGCCCACCGGTTAGCACACCACCAGCAGCAAATGTCGAGGTGTCATCGCAAGGGCAAAGCAGCCATGGAATCACAATGTTATTGCTATGAAAGACTGAATCTAGGCCATCAGCAACACCACCAACACCATCACCATCACCAACCCTCTCTCAGTCCGCCATGTCCACCGCTAGTTCCACCATATGCAGCTCTCAAGTCCAGCTCACCCTACCAGAGACTCTGGATAGGACAAGAAAGTACTCATCCTCTCATCCGTGTACACTGGCTTTGAACGCCCACATTGCCAAACTAATCTCGTTAGAGATGATGCCCTACCAGTTGGTTGAAAGTAAAGCTTTCCGCGAGCTCATGGCCTACGCAGTACCACGCTATGACCCTCCCAGTCAGCTCTTCTTTTCGCGAAAAGCCATCCCAGCCCTCCATGTGCATGTTAAAGACCGCATTATCCATACACTCAAGCAATCAGTGAGTGGAAAGGTGCCCCTCACAACAGATGCATGGTCCAGTAGGCATGGCCAGGGCCGTTACGTGTCCATCCCTGCGCACTGGGTTAATGTGGTGGATGCAGGGTCCACAGGGGACAGCGGCGGTGGGACAGTGCTGCCTAGCCCACGTTATAGGAAGCAGTTGGCTGTAGGCGTTCGACCCTCCTCCTCTTCCTGCTCCAGAAGCGAAAGCTCGTCCACAGAGCGCAGTCACACAAGCACTCCATCCGCAGCTGCCAGTGTTGCACATGAGGTGTCCCACTATCGAACAGCTAGTGGTAAGCGTCAGCAGGCTGTGTTGAAGATGATGTGTTTTTGCGACAACAGACACACCGCGGAGGTACTGGCCGACTACTTGCAGCGACAAACTGAGTCATGGCTGGGCAGTCTACATCTTGAGGCAGGCAAGGTAGTTAGTGATAACGGCCGGAATTTTGTGGCAGTCATAGCCCTTTCAAAACTCAGACACATACCTTGCCTGGCTCACACCTTGAACCTGGTGGTGCAGTGCTTCCTCAATAATTATCCGGAGTTAACACCCCTGCTCCATAAGGTGCGAAGACTGAGCTCGCACATCCGCCGGTCGCCAGAACACTCCAGTCGTATGCAGAAGCTGCAGCGATTGCTCCACCTTCCCAAGCACCGCCTAATTATCGACGTTGCAACAAGGTGGAACTCCACCCTGCAGATGGTTCAGAGGCTGTGCGAACAGAGGCAGGCTGTAATTCATTTGTGGGAGGATACACGGGCAGGCAGTTTGCAGGTCGACATGGCGTTGTCTGGTGTGCAGTGGTCGAAGCTGAAAGACCTCTGTAAAGTCCTTCAGTGTTTTCAGGAATGCACACGGCTGGTAAGCGCAGACGACGCCATCATAAGCATGAGCATCCCACTTATGCGCCTGCTCGTGCAAACTTTGACGCACAATAAGGAGCAGGCGTCTGCAGCCGAGGAGGAAGAGGAGGAGGGAAGCCTTGATGACAGTCAGCCATTGTCTGCTCAGGGAAGTCTCGTGGACGAGGTGGAGGAAAAAGAGGAAGAGGAGGAGGATGATGGGGATTATTATTTTGGGGAGGAGGATGCTTCTCAGGGGGCAAGAAAAAAAGTTGGCGTGGCAAGGTCAGGTACAGGGTTTGTGCATGACTGGAGGGATGTTGATTTGCCAGAAAGTGCTCCTCCACCCAGCACTCGCAGTGCATCATTGACACCTGGAACATTGGCCCACATGTCTGATTATGCCTTGCAGATCCTAAAAAGGGACCACGCATTGCCAAAATGATGAACAATGACGACTACTAGTTGGCCAGCAACCTGGATCCACGCTATAAAGGCAAATTCCAAAACATCATGCCACAGGAGAACCTAGAGCTAATATTGGCTAACAAACAAGCAACTCTGGTAAACCGTTTGCTTGAGGCATTCCCAGCACACAGCGGCGGTGATGTTTTTCCAACGAGCCACAGGGGGCAACATGGAAGAGGTGTTCGTGTTGCACACAGCCAAAGTGGCGTTGGACAAAGGGGTTTCATGACCATGTTGTGGACTGATTTTTCATGTACCACTCACACGACTGGTAATACTGCATCGAAAGTGACAGGAGACAGCAGTTGTCAAGTATGGTAACAAGCTACTTCTCCTCCCATATCGATGTTCTACCTCACCGGTCATTCCCCTTTGACTATTGGGCCAGTAAACTTGACACCTGGCCTGAATTAGCACAATATGCCTTACAGGAGCTCGCTTGCCCTGCTGCTAGTGTGTTATCTGAACGAGTCTTCAGTGCTGCTGGATCAATCCTGTCAGAAAAAAGGACCCGTCTGTCGACCCAAGATGTTGATGATCTAACCTTCATTAAAATGTACCATGCATGGGTTTCAAACGATTTTGTCCCACTCTCCACTGCTGACATGTAGATTGCCTGAAAAATGACTTGCTTTTGTCCTCCTCTTCCGCGGACTTCTCCAATAACTCCATTTGCAGCTGCTGAATGTCCAATGTCAACATATGCCAATTTTTCCACCTCCCTAACTGGGCTGCCTCCCCCCACAGGGCCGGGGTCACCACCTGGCGCACGCACCCGTGCGAGTGCCTTTGCCCTGGACAGGTGGGTGGGCGGGCACACTCTTTGGCAACGCACTGGCACAAGGTCCCTCATAGTACAATCAAGTGTCTCTGACAGTGGGGGTGCACACCCGTCGTCAGACACACCGGCGTACTATGAGGGGCCCTGTGACAGTACCGCCGCCCACAAGTGGGCCCCCCTGCTTGCTCAGGGCCCCTGCACTTGCAATACTTACCTCTCCCTGCTCCACCGCTGTGTAGTCTGGGCTGTTAAATCCTTCACTGGGACTGCCAATACAAATTTGGTGAACTGATAGATGATGGTTAAGACGTAGCTATGCCCTGTCCTGCTGGGCTCTATCTTCAGATGATCAATGGCTTCCATTTGTTATGGACGTCGACTCATAATGAGATGCAGTGGTGGTTTATCATCAGCTTTTCCGACTCACAGACGTGTGACAATCCTGCCCACATTTTTAAATGTGTCCTCTCATGCCAATCCAATAGAATTGCCTACGGCCTGTGGCTTGTGTCTTTTGCACTCCAGAGTTACCTGACAGATCATGTTAGGCAGTGAGGACAATGTGTACATCTGTCCCTGTGATCACAATTTTATGGAGATGAGTAGCGGTGATGGGTTCCACGGTACTGCGATACAGCAAACCTTTCTTCACAAGAACTGTATTCACTGTCTCCACAGACAAAGTACTTGAGGTTCAGCATCGCCGCTGAGAATTCTCCCTGGAGTTTTTCCCGTGATGAGTAATTCCAAAATTTCTGCAATCACTCGACTTTCCGTCTGTTCTTGAATCCATCTCGTTTCCTTTTGCGGAGAGTCTGTACTGTATTACTGAGACTGAAATATATATGAAGATAGAAAAATACCCCAACAGTGTATACTGGTGTACGCTTCGAATACATAACCCTTTTTCTACTTTTTAGATTCTTGTCTAATCCATACTGAGGCTGTGAGTGTCTTTGTCGGACTCCGGAAATATACACGCAAATTTTTAATGTTTAAACTATGCTATATATACCTGCTATCCAGTGATACTGTACCCTTTCTCAACTTTGTACAATCACGTCAAATCCATACTGGGCCTGAGACCCTCTGAGTCTGCCTCCTGATATATAGACATAGGTTTTTAATGTGTAAACTATGCTATATATACCTGTAATCCGGTGATGCTGTACCCTTTCTCAACTTTCTACAATCACGTCAAATCCATACTGGGCCTGACACCCTCTGAGTCTGCCTCCTGATATATAGACATAGGTTTTTCACGTGTAAACTATGCTATATATACCTGTTATCCGGTGATACTGTACCCTTTTTCATCTTTCTGCAATCACGTTGAATCCATAATGGGCCTGAGACCATCTGAGTCTGCCTCCTGATATATAGACATAGGTTTTTAATGTGTAAACTATGCTATATATACCTGTTATCCGGTGATACTGTACCCTTACTCAACTTTCTACAATCACATCGAATCCATACTGGGCCTGAGACCATCTGAGTCTGCCTCCTGATATATAGACATAGGTTTTTAATGTGTAAACTATGCCATATATATCTGTAATCCGGTGTTACTGTACCCTTTCTCAACTTTGTACAATCACGTCAAATCCATACTGGGCCTGAGACCCTCTGAGTCTGCTTCCTGATATATAGAAATAGGTTTTTCATGTGTAAACTATGCTATTTATACCTGTTATCCGGTGATACTGTACCCTTTCTCAACTTTCTACAATCACGTCGAATCCATACTGGGCTTGAGAACGTCTGAGTCTGCCTCCTGATTAGAGATGAGCGGTGTTCGAGTCGACCTGTTCGCCAAGTTAAAATTCCAGCTGTTTTGGGCAGTGTTAGAGCCGTTCGTCGAACTCGAACACTTTGCTTGAAATTCGGCTGTTCGAAGTTCCGTTTGAGAACAGTTCGTTCAACAAAAGCGTAACTTCATTTTCACATTAATAATGGTTTTCAATAGAGTTGAGCGACTTTTGGTTTTTTAGGGTCGCGTTTCGTTTCATGAAACCCGACTTTTCCAAAAGTCGGGTCGAGCAAGATCGTCCGATTATAGGGAAAAGTCGGGGTCGTCCCGAAACACGAAACCCAATGTAAGTCAATGGGGAATAAAAGTCGGCAGTGAGAGGAGGACAGGAAACACACCAACAGTGCCCATTTGAATGCCAAAAGCATCAATTCTTCTTACTTAAGCTTGTCAACCTTAATTAACTTCATAATACAAGTTACGCACTGAAAAATGGGGGTTATTTGGCTACAGACTGTGGGGGGGAGGGCTGGCTCCAGGTTTTCATGTGCCCTGGGCGAAAGAGCGCCCCTTTAACACATACCACAACTCATCATGCTCCGATATGGCAGAGAAATAGCGGTATAGTACAATGAAAAATACCTCACTTTTTACATCTCATGACGAGGCCCATCTATTTCTCCATACAGAATCATTGGTCCCATATAATGTTTGAAACAGTATATGATGAGCTCCACATAATGGTACAGTATATGTTGGTCCCCATGGATGAAGCTCTACTGTCTTATGGGCCCAAATAATGCTCCAAACATAATGGGCCCCATTTCTAATGCTCTAGTGTATAATGGGCCCTGTAAATGCTGCTCCAGTGTCTGATGTCCACCTTTGGAATGTTCCAGTGTATGGTGGGCCCCATCTATCATTCTCAGACGGTGTTAGGCCCAGTATGGATTGCACGTGATTGCACAAAGGTTAGAAAGGGTACCGTATCCCCAGATAACATGTATGGATAGCATACACATTCAAAATATATGTCTCAGGAGGCAGGCTCAGACGGTGTTAGGCCCAGTATGGATTGCACGTGATTGCACAAAGGTTAGAAAGGGTACCGTATCCCCGGATAACATGTATGGATAGCGTACACATTCAAAATATATGTCTCAGGAGGCAGGCTCAGACGGTGTTAGGCCCAGTATGGATTGCACGTGATTGCACAAAGGTTAGAAAGGGTACCGTATCCCCAGATAACATGTATGGATAGCGTACACATTCAAAATATATGTCTCAGGAGGCAGGCTCAGACGGTGTTAGGCCCAGTATGGATTGCACATGATTGCACAAAGGTTAGAAAGGGTACCGTATCCCCGGATAACATGTATGGATAGCGTACACATTCAAAATATATGTCTCAGGAGGCAGGCTCAGACGGTGTTAGGTCCAGTATGGATTGCACGTGATTGCACAAAGGTTAGAAAGGGTACCGTATCCCCAGATAACATGTATGGATAGCGTACACATTCAAAATATATGTCTATACATCAGGAGGCAGGCTCAGACGGTGTTAGGCCCAGTATGGATTGCACGTGATTGCACAAAGGTTAGAAAGGGTACCGTTTCCCCGGATAACATGTATGGATAGCGTACACATTCAAAATATATGTCTCAGGAGGCAGGCTCAGACGGTGTTAGGCCCAGTATGGATTGCACGTGATTGCACAAAGGTTAGAAAGGGTACCGTATCCCCGGATAACATGTATGGATAGCATACACATTCAAAATATATGTCTCAGGAGGCAGGCTCAGACGGTGTTAGGCCCAGTATGGATTGCACGTGATTGCACAAAGGTTAGAAAGGGTACCGTATCCCCAGATAACATG
Source organism: Dendrobates tinctorius (assembly GCF_039654945.1). Classification (NCBI taxonomy): domain Eukaryota; kingdom Metazoa; phylum Chordata; class Amphibia; order Anura; family Dendrobatidae; genus Dendrobates; species Dendrobates tinctorius. Next base: position 2,425,031 of record NW_027361680.1, on the reverse strand, counting down.
TATGGATAGCGTACACATTCAAAATATATGTCTATACATCAGGAGGCAGGCTCAGATGGTGTTAGGCCCAGTATGGATTGCACGTGATTGCACAAAGGTTAGAAAGGGTACCGTTTCCCCGGATAACATGTATGGATAGCGTACACATTCAAAATATATGTCTCAGGAGGCAGGCTCAGACGGTGTTAGGCCCAGTATGGATTGCACGTGATTGCACAAAGGTTAGAAAGGGTACCGTATCCCCGGATAACATGTATGGATAGCGTACACATTCAAAATATATGTCTATACATCAGGAGGCAGGCTCAGACGGTGTCAGGCACAGTGTGGATTTGACGGCCCAGATTACACAGCGGAGGAGCAGGGAGAGGTAAAGATTGCAAATGCTGGGGCCCTGCCCAAGCAAGGGGGGCCCACTCGTGGGCGTCGGTACTGGCACTGGGCCCCTCATAGTACAGCGGTGTGTCTGACGGCGGGTGTGCACCACCATCGTCAGAGACACTTGATTGCACTATGAGGGACCCTGTGCCAGTGCCCGCGCCCAAGAGTCGGCCTACCCACCTGTCCAGGGCAACGGCACTCGCACGGTGTCGTGCGCTAGGTGGTGACCCCGGCCATGGGGGGGGAGGCAGCACAGTTAGGGAGTTTTAGAAAGTGGCATATGTTGATGTTGGACATTCAGCTGATGCAAAAGGCGAAATAGGTGAAGTACCAGGAAGAGGTGGACCAAAGCAAGCCATTTTTCTGTCACCCTATGTGTCATCAGGGGAAGGTGGGACAAAATCCTTGGAAACCCATGCGTGGTTCATTTTAATGAAGGTTAGATCATCCACATTTTGGGTTGACAGACGGGTCCTTTTTTCTGTCAGGATTGATCCAGCTGCACTGAAGACTCTTTCCGATAGCACACTTGCAGCTGGGCAAGCGAGCTCCTGTAAGGCATATTGGGCCAATTCAGGCCAGGTGTCCAGTTTAGCGGCCCAATAGTCAAAGGGGAATGACCTGTGTGGGAGAACATCGATATGGGAGGAAAAGTAGTTTGTAACCATAGTTGACAACTGCTGTCTCCTGTCACTTTCCATCGATGCAGTATTACCAGTTGTGTGAGCGGTATTTGAAAAATCAGTCCACAACATTGTCATGAAACCCCTGTCTCCAACGCCACTTCTGCTGTGTGCACCACGAACACCTCTGCCAAGCTGCCCCCGGCCCGTACGGCTCGTGTGAGAACCATCACCGCTGCTGTGTGCTGGGAATGCCTCAAGCAACCGATTTACCAGAGTTGCTTGTTTATTAGCCAATATTAGGTCAAGGTTCTCCTGTGGCATGATGTTTTGTAATTTGCCTTTATAGCGTGGATCCAGGATGCTGGCCAACCAGTAGTCATCATCGTTCATCATTTTGGCAATGCGGGGGTCCCTTTTTAGGATCCGCAAGGCATAATCTGACATGTGGGCCAATGTTCCCGGTGTCAATGATGCACTGCGAGTGCTGGGTGGAGGAGCACTTTCTGGCAAATCCACATCCCTCCAGTCACGCACAAACCCTGTACCAGACCTTGCCACGCCAACATTTTCACTTGCCCCACGAGATGCATCCTCCTCCCCTAAGTAATCATCCCCATCATCATCCTCCTCCTCCTCTTCTTCTTCCTCCACCTCGTCCAGGAGAGGTCCCTGAGCAGACAATGGCTGAATGTCATCAAGGATTCCCTCCTCCTCTTCCTCCTCATCAACATTGGCTGCAGACGCCTGCTCCTTAAGGTGCGTCAAAGTTTGCATGAGCAGACGCATAAGTGGGATGCTCATGCTTAGGATGGCGTCGTCTGCGCTTACCAGCCGTGTGCATTCCTCAAAACACTGAAGGACTTTACAAAGGTCTTTCAGCTTTGACCACTGCACACCTGTCAACTCCATGTCTGCTCTCAAAGTGCCTGGCCGTGTATCCTCCCACAAATGCATTATGGCCTGCCTCTGCTCGCACAGCCGCTCCACCATGTGCAGGGTGGAGTTCCACCTTGTTGCAATGTCGATAATGAGGCGGTGGTTGGGAAGGTGGAGAAATCGCTGCAGCTTCTGCATACGAACGGAGTGTACAGGCGACCGGCGGATGTGCGCGCACAGTCTTCGCACCTTCTGGAGCAGGGCTGTTAACTCCGGATAATTTTTGAGGAAGCACTGCACCACCAGGTTCAAGGTGTGAGCCAAGCAAGGTATGTGGCTGAGTTTTGAAAGGGCTATGGCTGCCACAAAATTACGGCCGTTATCACTAACTACCTTGCCTGCCTCAAGATGTACACTGCCCAGCCATGACTCAGTTTGTCGCTTCAAGTACTCGGCCAGCACCTCGGCGGTGTGTCTGTCGCCCAAACACATCATCTGCAACACAGCCTGCTGACGCTTTCCACTAGCTGCTCGATAGGGGGACACATCGTGTGCAACAGTGGCAGCTGCAGATGGAGTGCTCGTACGACTGCGCTCTGTGGACGAGCTTTCGCTTCTGGAGGAGGAGGAGGAGGAGGAGGGTCGAACGCCTACAGCCAACTGTTTCCTATACCGTGGGCTAGGCAGCACTGTCCCACCACCGCTGTCCCCTGTGGACCCTGCATCCACCACATTAACCCAGTGCGCAGTGATGGACACGTAACGGCCCTGGCCATGCCGACTGGACCATGCATCAGTTGTGAGGTGCACCTTTCCGCTCACTGACTGCTTGAGTGCATGGACAATGCGGTCTTTCACATGATGGTGGAGGGCTGGGATGGCTTTGCGAGAGAAGAAGTGGCGACTGGGTAGGTCATAGCGTGGTACTGCATAGGCCATGAGTTCGCGGAAAGCTGTGCTTTCCACCAACCGAAAGGGCATCATCTCAAACGAGATTAGTTTGGCAATGTGGGCGTTCAAACCCAGTGTACGCGGATGAGAGACTGAGTACTTTCTTGACCTACTCATAGTGTCTGGGAGGGTGAGCTGGACTTGAGAGCTGCATATGGTGGAAGTAGCGGTGGACAGGGCGGACTGAGAGAGGGTTGATGATGGTGATGGAGTTGGTGTTCTTTCTGATGGCCTAGAATCAGTCTTTCGTTGATATAACAGTGGGATTCCCTGACTGCTGTGGTCTTGCAACGACACCTCAACATTTGCTGCTGTGCTAACCGGTGGGCTTACAGTGGGGGAAACAATGTAGCGTTGCTGACTACCTTCGTTGTGATCAGTTGCACATGTGGCACTTGAGGTTTGGTGTTGTGTCCACGCTTGCAAGTGCATGCTGGTTAAATGTCTAAGCATGCAACTGGTATTCAAATTTTTCAGATTTTTCCCTCGGCTAAAGGTCTTTGCGCACTTCTTACAGATAACCTTGGCCTGATCATGAGGATTTTGTTCAAAAAAGTGCCACACTGCACTCTTACAACTTTGGCAGACATTTTGCGGCCTAGCACGCTGTGATCTTTTGACCCTCTGGACAAGCTGTCCAGCAACTCTTTTGATGTTTGGAACCTGTCTTTGGAGTGCTCCGGGCCTGCCAGATAACAGCTGTTGCGATGTCGATGTCTGCTGTGGATGCTCCTCATCTGAGCTATTGGAAGCAGCACCCTCTTCCCCCAATGGATGCCAATCTGGGTCAACAACTGGGTCATCCATCACCTCCTCTTCTATGTCATGTGCACCTTCCTCTGTGTCACCGTGTATGGTGGTATAGTGTGCGGGAAGGGGCACCTGAGTCTCATCAGGGTCAGAATCTGGCTCTGTACACTGCGAGGACAATGTAGTGCTCTGAGTGAATGTACCAGCAGAATCATCCATCAGCGGCTGTGCATCAGTGCACTCCATGTCAGATTCATCTTGGCCTGGGTAATTCACCATTTCACTTGATAATCCAGGCATGGTATGTGAAAACAGCTCCATGGAGTAATCAGTAGTATGGCCTGCATCATCCTTCAATCTTGGTTGGGGTGAAGGACACAAGGAAAGGTGTGGTTCATGAACATGAGCCTCCAATGACGACTCAGTGCTTTTACTTTTTACAACTGAAGAAGAGGAGGCGATAGAGCTGGAGGCTGAGTCAGCAATGTAAGACAAAACTTTTTCCTGATGCTCTGGCATTAAAAGCGGTTTGCCAACTCCTAGAAAACTAAGCGTTCGAGGCCTTATGTAGCCAGACGATGACGCAGGGTCAGCACCTCCTGCATTCGGTCCTATTTTGCTCTTGCCACTACCATCAGATCCACCACCAACACCATCATTACCAGCTGCCAACCCCACGGCCTCTTCCACCAGCCTTCCTCATTTTTGGTAGAAATGTAGACAAAATCCAACAAACTATATAGTAATGTAAAACAAGGTACAAGGTGTCTATAGGACAGGGGAGATTTCGAATTTCTGCAGACACTTGTGGACAGTGGACACTTTTGGATTGTGTGAGGCCCACTGATATCTGAGCACTATGTGACAGGCTCGATGGCACAGCTGTGACCAAAGTGACTAGAGGATAAGGGAGATTTTGAATCTCTTCACACACTTTTGGACACTGGACACTTTTGGATTGTGTGAGGCCCACTGATATCTGAGCGCTATGTGACAGGCTCGATGGCACAGCTGTGACCAAAGTGACTAGAGGATAAGGGAGATTTTGAATCTCTGCACACACTTTTGGACACTGGATGGACACTTTTGGATTGTGTGAGGCCCACTGATATCTGAGCGCTATGTGACAGGCTCGATGGCACAGCTGTGACCAAAGTGACTAGAGGATAAGGGAGATTTTGAATCTCTGCACACACTTTTGGACACTGGACACTTTTGGATTGTGTGAGGCCCAATGAATATCTGAGCGCTATGTGACAGGCTCGATGGCACAGCTGTGACAAAAGTGACTAGAGGATAAGGGAGATTGGATTGCTTTTAAAAAAGCAGTTTGCGGAGCAGTGGGTAAACAGCAATGCAGGAATGTCAGGAAGCCTTAGAAGGCGGCCCAACAACCAACACCACTGATACACCACTATATAGCCTCCCCTTGCACTGCACACACAGTGACTGGTGTGTTGTGCAGGCCAAATTGCTAGCAGCAGAAGCAGTTTTTTTGTCTTCTCAGCAGGACAAAAAAAAAAAATTGGGATTGCTTTTAAAAAAGCAGTTTGCGGAGCAGTGGGTAAACAGCAATGCAGGAATGTCAGGAAGCCTTAGAAGGCAGCCCAACAACCAACACCACTGATACACCACTATATAGCCTCCCCTTGCACTGCACACACAGTGACTGGTGTGTTGTGCAGGCCAAATCGCTAGCAGCAGAAGCAGTTCTTTTGTCTTCTTCCCTGCCTAACGCTCTCCCTACAGAATCTGCAGCAACCTCTCCCTATACTAAGATCGGCAGAAGTAAGATGGCGGTCGGCGTGCACGCCCTTTTATACCCCCTGTGACGCCCACCAAAGCAAGCCAATCACTTGCATGCCCTTCTGAAAGATGGTGGTGACCCGTGCCTATGTCATCACGTTGCCCACAGTGTCCGTGGATCCTGATTGGCTGAAAAAGAGCGCAAAACAAACTTTTGAAACGCGACTTTGGCACGTAAGTCGCCGACCTCGTGGCCGACCTCATCCTAGGGTCGGGTTTCGTTTCATGAAACCCGACTTTGCCAAAAGTCGGCGACTTTTGAAATTGTTCGACCCGTTTCGCTCAACTCTAGTTTTTAATGTTAATAGACTGTTTCATGGCATAGTAGTGGTGTGTGGTAGCAAGCGGTGTAGTACACCTGTCAAGGAGCTACACTGTGTGTGTTTCTAATAATTTTTTACTGCATCTTGTCCAGCAAATCCTTTTGGGCCTTGTAGCACTGTCTGCTTCTCAGCAGAGGAGCCCACCAGTGAATCTAGCTATGCCGCCTGTTTATGAAAGAACCAGTTTTTGACTGCATTTAGCACAGTTAATACTTTGGGCCTAGTAACTGTGTCTGCTACTCATCAGAGGAGCCCACCCGTGAACCAAGCTGTGCCGCCTGTTTATGTAAGAACCATTTTTTAACTCCATTTAGCCCAGTGAATACTTTGGGACTAGTACCGGTGTCTACTGCTCAGCAGAGGAGCCCACCTGTGAACCTAGCTATGCCGCCTGTTGATGTAAGCACTGTCTGCTACTCAGCAGAGTTGCCCACCCATGAACCAAGCTATGCCGCCTGTTTATGTAAGAACTGTGTGTTACTCAGCATAGGAGCCCAGCTGTTAAGCAAGCTACATCAACTGTGGTTTGGACACTTAATTTTATTCTGGAATGCCGGTTAGGCCTAATTCCGGAACTCCGGTTGTCCTGCACTTACTGGGAAATCCTCGTTCGCGGGGAAGAATTGGAATCCCAGATCCCCATCACTAGCGGGGTTCAGCAGGTTATCTGCACCTGTAAGTGACACACGCTGGACCTTTCAGTGTAGCGCGCCTGCAGCCCTGGACATGTAAGGGCATGACAGACCTGTTATTGCTCGATCTCGCGTGCCAGAGCCTCGCGTGTCCCTCTAGTAAGCTTGACGCGTACCACGGGGGCATGCTGGAGTCTCATTCATTAACGGAATTAAGCTGACAAATCGCTAGCACAACTAAAAGCGGACATCCACCACCACCCACAGAATCGACAAAGCTTGCAATCTGTCAAACTTTTCTGTACCTGGCATGGTTGAGGTTTCCCGAGTGGAGTCAAATTAAGCTGCAGGCTCCACTCCTGGTGGTGCCCTTCTGGACATTCCTTTAAGGTTCAGCTTTGCAACCATACTGCCCCTGGAAACCAAACACTTTGCTTTCCTGGACGCTGTTCGGAGGTTCGTGGGAATAACGCCGCCCGATCGGCAGTTGGCCTAATTTATGGTGGGAAGTCCGACGGTATATGATCGTCTTCGATTTCAGATTTTTACTGTTTTTTGGTATTTTACACTTTTATTCCAGCCTTTCTTGAATTCATAAGGGCATGACATGCCTACATCTGTGTTTCCTCCTCCTCATTTTACTCCTCCACCTCTTTTCTATATGTAGTTGCCCTTTTCCATATGTTATTTTTGCATTCTGAGCATTTTGTCTGCTTTGGGACACCTTTTAAGGTGTTTTGTAATTGTTTTCTATGTGTTTGTATGTGTTTGTGTTTGCCTGCCATTGTTTTCAATGGTGTTCGACGTTGTTCGTTGAACGTTCGACAAACATTCAACAAAGTTGCCTCGTGTTCAACGAACCAAAACGACCTAGAACACTAGCAGGGTGGCTCAACACTACTCCTGAATATATAGACGTACATTTTTAATATTTAAACTATGCTATATATACCTGATGTCTGGTGATACTGTACCCTTTCTGCCAGGAAGTCCTCCTCCACCCACCACTCTAAGTGTATCATTGACACCTGGAACATTGTCCCACATGTGTGATTATTTCTTGCAGATCTTCTTGTTATATTGTGGTGTGATCCATCCTGAGCGTGTGACAGTCTGTGAGTTACTCCTGCAATTTAGATGTACATTTAAAAATTACCCCAACACTAGTGTATACAGCTCTACACTTGTGATACATTACCCATTTACTGCTTTTTATATTCTGGTCTAATCCAAACTGACCAAGTGAGAGTTTTTTTCTGACTGTGGAAATAAATACTGAGATTGACAACAATGAACCCTACACTGTGTACAGCTGTACTCTTGAGATCCATTACCAGTTTACGGCTTTTTATATTGTGTTGTAATCCATACTGAGCCTGAGAGCGTCTGTGTCTGCCTCCTGAAATATCTACGGAGATTTAAAATGTTTAAACTATACTATATATACCTGCTATCTGATGATACTGTACACTTTTTCTACTTTTTATATTCTTGTCTAATCCATACTGAGCCTGTGAGCGTCTCTGTGTGACTGATGGTATATATAGGGAGATTGACAATCATCCTTTGACTGTATAGAGCTGTACGCTTCAGATACAGTACCATATATCTGATGTTATTTTGGGTTAATTTTCTGCAACATTTTTAAGTTTGGTGGAAGAGGCCGCGGACGTGGGCGTGGGGGGGCCAGCTGGTGCTGATGGTAGTGGTGCATCTGCTGGTAGTGGCAAAAGCAAAATAGCAGCTAAGGCAGGAGGTGTTGAGCCTGCGTCATGGTCTGGCTCCGGAATGCCTGGAAGGCTACCTTTTCTGGGAGTAGGTTAACCGCTTTAAAGCCGGAGCATCAGGAACTGGTTTTGGCTTACATTGCCGAAACAAATGCCAGCAAATATGCCCTCCTCTTTTGAAGTTTCAAAAAAATGCAAGCACTGAGTCGTCAAGTGCTGGCTCCTGGTCAGGAAGAACCCCTTTCCTTGTGTCCTTCACCCCCACCAAAAGTGAATGCTGCAGCAGGCCACACTTCACATTAGTCCATGTAGCTCTTTCTATTATACCATGCCTGGGTTATCAAGTCAAATCGTGAATTCCCCAGTCCAAGATGAATCTGACATGGAGTGTGGGTGGCCAGCCAGGGCAGTGGGGTTAATCGTTACCGGGCCGGTGTCTCAGAGGGATGTGTCACGTTGGTGGTGATGACCCATTCAGTGGCCCTGGGTGTCCATGCAAAAGGGTGAATAACGTTTATAGGTGAATGATACGTGACGCCACCTGTGGTTTCTGATCAGATTGACCGGCGCTGCAGTGTCGCTTCTCTGGGACAGACGTTGTGGTGCAGCTAACATGTAGAAACCCTGCACAGGTAGGGCCATAGTCACAGGACAGATGAAAGAGTTGGTAGATGGTGTGCAGTACAGGATGTAGCAGAGCCATGCGCCAGGAGCAGGAGAAAGATCACAGACACAGTTGTGCAGTTCCTTTACCTGTACTTGGTAAGTGCCGTCCATAACCCAGAGTACAGATGAAGAAGGAGTTGGTCAGGCTGGAAGCAAATTTGGAATTCTCTCTCTGCAGATAGGTAGTGTGGCCTCCGTTCTAGCGCTTATCTGAGGTACTCGCAGTGCTGAGTTCAATGAAGTTCCCCCTGTTGACTCTCTTTTGGAACTTTCTCATATGACAGGCAGCCATAGCCTTTTCCTTCTGGCTCACACACTGGGGCCTCCGAGCCTTAGTTGGGAACAGAGCATTTACAGCTGCTACTTCCTCCTGTTTCTGCTTCAGGACCGTCAGTGTCCCTACAAACTCGGAGACCGGAATCCGGACCATGCGCTCCAGCTAGGAGTGAGCCTTAACTCTGCTCATCCTCCAGCTCCCCTTCTCACGTCCACACACTTCCCCTTCCCTTCACAGACTTCCCTAACTTACCTCCTCCCGACCACAGAGAGCAGCTCCTCAGCAGTCAGGTTCAGAGGTCTCCCTGCTGGCCTGGAGTGGGAACTGTGTTGTGTGTTGGTTTAACTGCTAGAGAGATCCTTCGTTGCTCCCAAGCATGACACCACACTCCCTAGGAGGAAGGTAATGCCACTGTGGCGACCGTACTCCTGGGGGCGCCACAAGTGCACTGATGCCCAGCCACTGCTAGATGATTCTGCTGGTACATTGACCCAGACCACTACATTCCCCTAACACGCTACACAGCCAGAATCTGACCCTGATGAAACTCAGACAGCACTGGCACAGGGCCCCTCATAGTACGCAAAAGTGTATCTGCCAGTGGGAGGGCCCACCCGCCCACCCATCGTTAGACACACCACCGTCACCCACCGTCAGACACACCACCGTACTATGAGGGGCCCTGTGCCAGTGCCGTCACCAACGAGTGGGCCCCCCTGCTTGCTCAGGATCACAGGACTTGCAAAGTTGAAATACTTACCCCTCCCTACTCCACCGCCGTGAAGTCTTCCGCGTTTCCTCGCAGTGACATTCTAGTTAGAGAGCGCGATGACATCACGTCTGTACGCCCTCTGCCTAAACAGTCCAAGTGCAGTGAGATGGAAGATGGGGACGACGAGGAGTCCAGACTAGTACAGGGATTCCCTAGCGAGGAGACTTATTTAATTGTTTTCAGTGTTGGGACAGCTATTTTTCGGGAGCACTATACTCTGGAGAATGATATATGAGGCCCACCATACACTGGAGCATTCCAAAGGTGGACATCAGACACTGGAGCAGCATTTACAGGGCCCATTATGCACTGGAGCATTAGAAATGGGGCCCATTATATGTGGAGCATTATTTGGGCCCATAAGACAGTGGAGCTTCATCCATGGGGACCAACATATACTGTAGCATTATGTGGAGCTCATCATATACTGTTTCAATCATTATATGGGACCAATGATTCTGTATGGATAAATATATGGGCCTCATTACTCTGTATAGCGCACTATGCGGTGGCCATAATACTGTATGGAGTAATATACTGTCCGCTTTTGGAGCTATTGGAGAATTTAAAATGTATATCAGTCATGAGATGTAAGAAGTGAAGTATTTTTCATGGTACTATACCGCTATTTCTCTGCCGTATCAGAGGATCATGAATTGTGGCATGTGTTTAAGGAGCCCAGTGACACTCTTTGGCCCAGGGCCCACGAAAATCTGGAGCCAGCCCTACCCCTCCCCCACAACTTTAGCCAAATAACCACCAGTTTTCAATATATAACTATTATTATAAAGTAAATTAAGGTCGCCAAGTTTAAGTAATAAGAATTGATGTTTTTGGCATTAAAATGGGCACTGTAGGTGTGTTTCCTGTCCTCCACTCCCTGCCGACCTTGGTTCCCCATTGACTTGCATTGGGTTTCGTGTTTCAGTTGGCCTTCAACTTTTCACAATAATCGGCCAATTTCGTTCGACCCGATTTTTGAGAAAGTCGGGATTCATGAAACCTGACTCGACCCGAAAAAAGGCAAAGTCGCTCATCTCTAGTCTTTTTACATCAATTAAGGAATTTGCTCTTCAGACCTTCTGAGGTCATCACGCAGCACAGAACCAGACACCAATCAGAGTGCCATAAAACTTTAACACTCCTTATCTATGAACTGTTCCAATATTTATGTTTATCCCTCTCCCATAATGACAATTCTGCTTCACAACACTTGTCTTATCTATTGCGTTATTTATCTGCTGTTTTGAGTATAAATATGTGATTCTTCAGCTATTGTATTAGTCAAGCCTGATGAAGAGACCTGAGTAGTCTCGAAAGCTTGCAATGTGTTACTATGTTTTCAGTTAGCCATTAAAAGGTATCAACCACTGAGGACTCTCAATTCTAAATATTCTTCTATCTACTGGCTAACATGGTACAAAGATATATATATTTTCTAGTAGCCTTGGTCGCTCTTCTCTGCACCTTCTCTAGTTCAGCTATGTCTTTCTTATACACCGGTGACCAGAACTGTACACAGTATTCTAAGTGTGGTTGCACTAGTGACTTGTATAGGGGTAAAATTATGTTCTCCTCATGAGCATCTATGCCTCTTTTAATGCATCCCATTATTTTATTTGCCTTTGCAGCAGCTGCCTGACACTGGCCACTTAATGTGAGTTTGTCGTCCACCCACACACGCAGGTCTTCTTCAGTGACAGTTTTGCCCAGTGTTCTACAATTAAGCACATAATCATACATCTTATTTCTTCTGCCCAAGTGCATGACCTTACATTTATCCCCATTAAAGCTCATTTGCCATTTATCAGCCCAAGCTTCTAGTTTACATAAATCTTCCTGTAGTATTAAATTGTCCTCTGTATTGATTACCCTGCAGAGTTTAGTGTCATCTGCAAATATTGAAATTCTACTCTCTATGCCCCCTACAAGGTCATTAATAAATATGTTAAAAAGAATTGGGCCCAACACCGACTCCTGTGGTTCCCCACTGCCAACGGCAACTCAGCCTGAGTGTGAGCCATTAATAACCACCCCTTGTTTCCTATCCCTGAGCCAGCTCTTAACCCATTTACACATATTTTCCCTCATCCCATTGTTCTCATTTTATGTATCAACCTTTTGTGTGGCACCGTATCAAAAGCTTTTGAAAAGTTCAAATGCACCACGTCCACTGCGTTCCCTTGGTCCAGTCCAGAACTTACTTTTTCATAGAAACTCATCAGATTAGTCTGACAGGAATGGTCCCTCATAAACAGATGTTGATATTGGGTCATGAGGTTATTCTTCTTCAGATACTCCAGTTTAGAATCTCTTAGAAAACCCTCCAAGATTTTACCCACAGTAGAGGTTAAGCTTACTGGCCTATAATTTCCAAGTTCAGTTTTTGTCCCCTTTTTGAATATTGGCACCATATTTGCTATACGCCAGTCCTGTGGTACAGACCCTGTTATTATGGAATCTTTAAAGATTAAAAATAATGGTCTATCAATGACTGTACTTAATACCTGCAGTACTCGGGGGTGTATCCCATCCGGGCCGGGGATTTGTCAACTTTAGTGCTTTTTAGACGCCGGCATACTTCCTGCTGGGTTAACCCCTTCACCCCCAAGGGTGGTTTGCACGTTCATGACCGGGCCAATTTTTACAATTCTGACCACTGTACCTTTATGAGGTCATAACTCTAGAACGCTTCCATGGATCCCGGTGATTCTGACATAGTTTTCTCGTAACATATTGTACTTCATGATAGTGGTAAAATTTCATTCAAATAACTTGTGTTTATTTGTGAAAAAACTGGAAATTTGGCGAAAATTTTGAAAATTTCGCAATTTTCCAACTTTGAATTTTTATGCCCTTAAATCACAGAGATACGGTACACAAAAAACTTGATAACTAACATTTCCCACAAGTTTACTTTGCATCAGCACAATTTTGGAAGCAAAATTTTTTTTTGTTAGGAGGTTATAAGGGTTAAAAGTTGACCAGCGATTTCTCATTTTTACAACACCATTTTATTTTTAGGACCACATCACATTTGAAGCCACTTTGAGGGGTCTATATGACAGAAAATACTCAAAAGTGACACCATTCTAAAAACTGCACCCCTTAAGGTGCTCAAAACCACATTCAAAAAGTTTATTAACCCTTTAGGTGCATCACAGGAACTTTTTTGAATATTTAAAAAAAAATGAATATCTAACTTTTTTTCACAAAAAAAATACTTCAGGTTCAATTTTTTTTATTTTACCAAGGGTAACAGGAGAAATTGGACTGCAAAAGTTATTGTGCAATTTGTCCTGAGTACGCTGATACCTGATATGTGGGGGGAACAACTGTTTCGGCGCATGGCAGAGCTCAGAATGGAAGGAGCGCCGTTTGACTTTTTCAATGCAAAATTGGCTGGAATTCAGATCGGACGCCATGTCACGTTTGGAGAGCCCCTGATGTATCTAAACAGTGGAAACCCCCCACAAGTGACCCCATTTTGGAAACTAGACCCCCCAAGGAACTTAGCTAGATATGTGGTGAGAACTTTGAACCCACAAGGGCTTTACAGAAGTTTATAACGTACAGCGGTACAATTAAAAAATCATATTTTTTCCACAAAAATGATCTTTTCACCCCAATTTTTATTTTCCCAAGGGTAACAGGACCCTAAAAGTTATTGTGCAATTTGTCCTGAGTACGCTGATACCCCACATGTGGGGGTAAACCACTATTTGGGCGCATGGCAGAGCTCAGAAGGGAAGCAGCGCCATCTGACGTTTTTGGCTGGAATTCAGATCGGACATCATGTCGCGATTGGAAAACCCCTGATGTACCAAAACAGTGGAAACCCCCCACAAATGACAGCATTTTGGAAACTAGACCCCCTAAGGAACTTATCTAGATGTGTGGTGAGAACTTTGAACCCCCAAGGGCTTCCCAGAAGTTTATAACATACAGCCGTACAATTAAAAAATCATATTTTTTCCACAAAAATGATCTTTTCACCCTCAATTCTTATTTTTCCAAGGGTAACAGGACCATAAAAGTTATTGTGCAATTTATCCTGAGTATGCTGATACCCCACATGTGGGGGTAAACCACTATTTGGGCGCATGGCAGAGCTCGGAAGGGAAGCAGCGCCATTTGACGTTTTTGGCTGGAATTGAGATCGGACACCATGTCGCGATTGGAAAACCCCTGATGTACCAAAACAGTGGAAACCCCCCACAAATGACACCATTTTGGAAACTAGACCCCCTAAGGAACTTATCTAGATGTGTAGTGAGAACTTTGAACCCCCAAGGGCTTCACAGAAGTTTATAACATACAGCCGTACAATTAAAAAATCACATTTTTTCCCACAAAAATGATCTTTTCACCCTCAATTCTTATTTTTCCAAGGGTAACAGAACCCTAAAAGTTATTGTGCAATTTGTCCTGAGTACGCTGATACCCCACATGTGGGGGTAAACCACTATTTGGGCGCATGGCAGAGCTCGGAAGGGAAGCAGCGCCATTTGACGTTTTTGGCTGGAATTGAGATCGGACAGCATGTCGCGATTGGAAAACCCCTGATGTACCTAAACAGTGGAAACCCCCCCACAAATGACACCATTTTGTAAACTAGACCCCCCAGGGGACTTATCTAGATGTGTGGTGAGCACTTTGAACCCCCCAGTGCTTCACAGAAGTTTATAACGCCCGGGCGTGAAAATAAAAAATTCGTATTTTTTCCACAAACATGATATTTAAGTCACCATTTTTTTATTTTCCCAAGGGTACCAGGAGAAATTGGACCCCAAAAGTTGTTGTCCAATTTGTCCTGAGTATGCTGACACCCCATATGTGGGAGAAAACTACTGTATGGGCACACGTCGGGGCTCGGAAGGGAAGTAGTGACGTTTTGGAATGCAGACTTTGATGGAATGGTCTGCGGGTGTCATGTTGCCTTTGGAGAGCCCCTAATGTACCTAAACAGTGGAAACCCCCCACAAATGACCCCATTTTGAAAACTAGACCCCCTAAGGAACTTACCTAGATGTGAGGTGAGCACATTGAACCCCCAAAGGCTTCACAGAAGTTTATAATGCCAGGGCATGAAAATAAAAAAATCGTATTTTTTCTACAAACATGATCAATTAGTCCCCAATTTTTTTATTTTCCTAAGGGTAACAGGAGAAATTGAACCCCAAAAGTTGTTGTCCAATTTGTCCTGAGTACGCTGACACCCCATATGTGGGAGAAAACTACTGTATGGACACACGTCAGGGCTCGGAAGGGAAGTAGTGACGTTTTGGAATGCAGACTTTGATGGAATGGTCTGCGGGTGTCATGTTGCCGTTGGAGAGCCCCTAATGTACCTAAACAGTGGAAACCCCCACAAATGACCCCATTTTGGAAACAAGACCCCCTAAGGAACTTATCTAGATGTGTGGTGAGCACTTTGAACCCCCAAGAGCTTCACAGAAGTTTATAATGCCCGGGCATGAAAATAAAAAAATCATATTTTTTCCACAAACATGATCAATTAGTCCCCAATTTTTTTATTTTCCCCAGGGTAACAGGAGAAATTGAACCCCAAAAGTTGTTGTCCAATTTGTCCTGAGTACGCTGACGCCCCATATGTGGGAGAAAACTACAGTATGGACACACGTCGGGGCTCGGAAGGGAAGTAGTGACGTTTTGGAATGCAGACTTTGAGGGAATGTTCTGTGGGGGTCATGTTGCCTTTGGAGAGCCCCTAATGTACCTAAACAGTGGAAACCCCCCACAAATGACCTCATTTTGGAAACGAGACCCTCTAAGGAACTTATCTAGATGTGTGGTGAGCACTTTGAACCCCCAAGGGCTTCACAGAAGTTTATAATGCCCGGGCATGAAAATAAAAAAATCGTATTTTTTCCACAAACATGATCAATTAGTCCCCAATTTTTTCATTTTCCCAAGGGTAACAGGAGAAATTGGACCCCAAAAGTTGTTGTCCAATTTGTCATGAGTACACTGACACCCCATATGTGGGAGAAAACTACTGTATGGACACACGTCGGGGCTCGGAAGGGAAGCAGTGACGTTTTGGAATGCAGACTTTGATGGAATGGTCTGCGGGTGTCATGTGCGTTTGGAGAGCCCCTGATGTACCTAAACTTTTGAAACTCCCCACAAGTGACCCCATTTTGGACACTAGACCCCCCACGGAACTTATCTAGATGTGTGGTGAGCACTTTGAACCCCCAAGTGCTTCACAGAATTTTATAACGCTCGGACGTGAAAATAAAAAAATCATTTTTTTCCACAAAAATGATATTTTTGCCCCCAATTTTTTATTTTCCTAATGGTAACAGGAGAAATTGGACCCCAAAAATTGTTTTGCAATTTGTCCTGAGTAGGCTGATACCCTACATGTGGGGGTAAAACACTGTTTGGGCGCATGGCAGAGCTTGGAAGGGAAGGAGCACCATTTGACTTTTTCAACTCAGAATTGGCTGGAATTGAGATCAGACGCCATGTTGCATTTGGTGAGCCACTGATGTGCCCAAACAGTGGAAACCCCCAATTCTAACTCCAACCCAAACCCCAACACACCCCTAACCCTAATCTCAGCACTAACCCTAACCCTAGCCCTAACCCTTACCCTAACCATAGCCCTAACCCTAACCCTAGCCCTAACCCTACCCTAACCCTAACCCTAGCCCTAACCCTAACCCTAACCCTAATGGAAAAATGGAAATAAATACATTTTTTTTATTTTATTATTTTTCCCTAACTAAGGGGGTGATAATGGGGGGTTTGATTTACTATTTATGGGGGGCTTTATATTTGGCAGCTGTCGCACGCTAAAAGACGCTTTTTATTGTAAAAATAGTTTTTGCATCACCACATATTGAGAGTTATAATTTTTCCGTATTTTGACCCACTGAGTCATGTGAGGTCTTATTTTTTGCAGCACGAGTTGACGTCTTTATTGGTACCATATTCGGGCACGTAACATTTTTTGATCGCTTTTTATTCCGATTTTTGGGACGCAGAATGAACAAAAACCAGCGTTTCATGAATTTCTTTTGGGGGGTGCGTTTACACCGTTCCGCGTGCGATAAAATTGATAAAGCGGTTTTATTCTTCGGGTCAGTACGGTTACAGCGATACCTCATTTAGGTCTTTTTTTATGTTTTGTCGGTTTTATGCAATGAAAACTATTTTATATAAAAAATAACTATTTTTGCATCGCTTTATTCTGCGAGCTATAACTTTTTTATTTTTTCGCTGATGATGGTGTGTGGCAGCTTGTTTTTTGCGGGACAAGATGACGTTTTCAGCGGTACCATGGATATTTATATACATCTTTTTGATCGCGCGTTATTACACTTTTTGTTTGGCGGTATGATAATAAATCATTATTTTTTGCTTCGTTTTTTATTTTTATTTTTTAAGGGGTTCGCTAAAGGGGTTAACTAATGGGACAGTTTTATAGGGCGGGTCGTTACGGATGCGGCGATACCTAATATGTGTACTTTTATTGTTTTGTTTTTTTTTATTTCCAAAAAATGGATTTGTTTGGGGGAATATTTTTTTTTTTTCTAATTTATTTGGCGATTTTTTTAAATTTATTTTAACACTTTTTTTTATTTTTTTTTAACTTTATTAAATAGTCCCAGGTGGGACATCACTGTCCTGTGACAGATCGCTTTGCAGGCACTGAGGAAGCCAGCTTCCTGCAGGCCCCCGAAGGCCCCCATCGCCATCTTTGATTCAGGGGCCTGCAGGAAAGGAGCCCCCCGCAGCAGCGCTGCACATTGCGCTGTCGTGGGGGGCTCAGGTGTATATGGTATTTATTTTCTGTGTTTTGCACAGGTGTTTTCTTCTGTGATATGGACTTCCGAGCTAAGGACAAAACTTGGCTCGGCCAAATTGACCAGGTGTTTGGAGCCAGTGGGGCAGATCCACAGCCAGCAGTGGACCAGACTATTGAGGACCAGGCCCTTGAGATTGAAAGATTGCTCATTAAGAGAACCAGGTTGTGGTGGAACCGGGCCTTCCTTGAAAAATATATTTTGTGCAAATTGATTCCTAGGGGTTTGAGAGTGCGGGTCATTCCCACCTTTCCCATTGATGACAATGAATTCATTTCTCATTGGGAGGAAGCATGTAACTCATGCTCCTCCATTTTTATGAAGCTATTGGTGGATCATAATTCTAAGCTGATCTTGAATCTTGATAAGTCACTGGATGAGGCTGAACGTAAATTTAAAGCCCAATGTCCAGTGGATAAAGTTTCTGATTATGAGTCTCGGATTGACAAAAAGTTGGACACTTGTGTCCAAAAAATACATGACAAACAAGCTTTGAAACTACAAAGAGATATTAAGGACTTTGCAACTAAAAACATCTATCACTGGAGGAAATCCAACGTTCACACCTCCCGACTGATGGGTGCTTCCTCTGAGAGTTCGCTCTCTGCCATGAGTGATTTATCTGAGTGGTCTGTTCCCTCTATGACAACACGGTCTGGACCGAGTTCTAAGAGACTAAGAGATACGGGATTCCATCCATATAAGCGGATGCAATTCACATCCCCCGAACGGAAACAGTCAAAAAACAATAATAAGGTAATAAACCTAAGTACTCATGTCCTATCTAATACTGACCTGTCGTTATTAAGTAAGGGACTTTCTTTCTCTCCTAAATCCAATTTCAACACATTTACGGCTATTAAGGATTTACACCTCTTTGCAAGATCCTTAATATTTAAAAGACATTTTTTTAATCCTGACTTACAAATTTTATTCCCCGCAGAGGAGGAACAAATAGCCTTACAAGAATTAGAAGAGCTATTCACTGAACACCAATTGGGTGAGGGAGGTAAGATTCCAACATCAATAAGGGTTAAATCCAAAAAATTTCCTCCTCTATCCTCCTGTGCACAGATTGATCTCTTTGTACAGGTGGTTACCAATGATTTTATGAACATTCCTAGAGGCATTGGTAAAGATAATTTAAGTCCCTTGGAACGAGAGAGGTTGGATTTCTTAAAGGCTCTTCCTGATGTAGTGTTGAAGCCAGCCGATAAGGGCGGTAACATTGTAATTTGGCCCAAACCTCTTTATTAAAAAGAGGCTTTTAGACAACTGGACAATAAAACTTGTTACAGACGCCTCACTTTCAATCCTCTGTCTTCATTTGTGGTACAGTTACTACAGATTTTGAATAGAGCGGTACAAGCTGGTACCATTACTAAAGAGCTGGCTTCGGCACTACAGGTTCAGGAACCAACCATCTCAACATTGTACCTTTTACCCAAGGTGCATAAAAATGTGGATTCTCCTCCGGGGCGTCCCATCATCTCGGGTTCAGGTAATTATCTGGAGAAAGTCAACTGCTGAATTGACTCTAAATTACAGCCGATTGTGGAGAGTCTTCCCTCTTTTCTTCTTGATACTGGAGAGTTTCTGAAAAGGATCGATGGTCTCCACATTGGAGGAGACACCATGCTTGTAACGGGTGATGTCGAATCACTTTACACGAATATCAGGCACACGGACGGTTTGGTAGCTACCAAATATTTTTTGAATATGTCCAATTTGCCTGTGGGGATCATCGATCTGATTCTGGAACTCCTAGAATTTTCACTCACACATAATTTTTTCACTTTCAAGGGGTCCTTCTACCTACAGCTCCAGGGTACAGCCATGGGGGCATCCTTTGCCCCATCATATGCCAACCTGTTCCTGGGGCTGTGGGAGAGGGACCTCCCCCTGTCAGATTGGGGGTCGTCAATGGACCACATCCCCTTTTGGGTGCGGTACATTGACGACATTTTTCTAATCTGGCAGGGAAACTCTTTACAGTTAAGTGAATTTATGGATGGCATCAATTCCAATGATCGCAACATCCATATCACTTATCAAGTACACACTAGTAGAATTGACTTCTTGGATGTTACAGTATGGCGCAATTCTGATGATGTTCTTCAAACTACCATCTTCAGGAAGCAAACATCAACTAATATGTTACTTCATGCGTCTTCTGCACATCCGAGGCCACTCATTAATTCTATTCCTACTGGACAGTTTCTGCGTCTACGCAGAATCTGTTCTGATGATTGTGATTTTGAGAAACAGACTTTGGATCTTTCAGTTCGATTTTGTGAGAGGGGTTATAGTAGACGATCCGTAAAGCGTGCTTACAATAGAGCAAAACATTCCACAAGACATTCCCTACTATATGGTCAAAAAGTGAAAAGATCATCTCAGAAAATTAGATTCATCACTAGCTACCACTCTCAATTTGCACGAATGAGACATTGTATTCAGAAGGCCTGGCCTATCCTCCAAACCGATTCGGTTTTGAAGCAAATTCTTCCTGAGGTACCCAGTATAACTATTAGGAGGTCTAAAAACCTCAGAGATCATTTAGTACATAGCCATTACCATGGTGAACTGAAGCCTAATATTTTTGGAAGTGGTGGCCCTAGGCGTGGTTGTTTTCCTTGTGGTCGGTGTGTCGCTTGCCCAAATATTGAACGTACGAATGCCTTCTTTAATTCTAGTGGCACCAGGACATATGATATCAGGGGACACATCTCCTGTACTTCACATTATGTGATTTATTTTGCCTTGTGCCCATGTAACTTAATCTATGTAGGTATGACGACTCGTCAATTAAAAGTACGTACCCGTGAACATATTTTGGGTATTCGGGCGGCAGCCGACCATGATGATCCGACCACACTTAGGACGCTTCCTCGGCACTTCAAATTGCACCATGGGTGTGATGGCTCATTACTCAAGGTTAGAGGTATTGATATTATTGAGCCAAATATCCGGGGGGGTAAAATCAGCCAAAAATTGTCTCAATGCGAGACAAGATGGATCTGGGCATTAGATACTGTTCACCCTAAGGGCCTAAATGAATCAAATAGCTTTGTTCCATTTTTATAACATCTTGGTCTGGCTTTAACATGTATAGTCTCCTTGTTGCTTTGCCGTTATGCGTTGTTTTTATTTTGTGCTAATATTATATTTTAATTTTTTATTATTCAGCTTTGTTCACCATTTGTATATCCATGAGGCATGAATCATCGGTGGATCCGGATACGCCATATGATATCAAGACTTTTGCCATGCTGTGTGATTCAATTCTACTTTGTTTTGCATTTTCCTATGTTATATTATATCTTGTTCAAGTGGCATTCTGTTTTTATTTCTTTAAATGCAATTGTGAACATATTGTATTTTCTATACATAAGGGAACTGGTTGTGCTTTACAATAGGACAATTAGGTCCATGGTGATAAATAATGGCATCTATCATTGTAGTATTTCTCTTTACATATACAGTGGGGAAAAAAAGTATTTAGTCAGTCAGCAATAGTGCAAGTTCCACCACTTAAAAAGATGAGAGGCGTCTGTAATTTACATCATAGGTAGACCTCAACTATGGGAGACAAACTGAGAAAAAAAAAATCCAGTAAATCACATTGTCTGTTTTTTTTTCATTTTATTTGCATATTATGGTGGAAAATAAGTATTTGGTCAGAAACAAGCAATCAAGATTTCTGGCTCTCACAGACCTGTAACTTCTTCTTTAAGAGTCTCCTCTTTCCTCCACTCATTACCTGTAGTAATGGCACCTGTTTAAACTTGTTATCAGTATAAAAAGAAACCTGTGCCCACCCTCAAACAGTCTGACTCCAAACTCCACTATGGTGAAGACCAAAGAGCTGTCAAAGGACACCAGAAACAAAATTGTAGCCCTGCACCAGGCTGGGAAGACGGAATCTGCAATAGCCAACCAGCTTGGAGTGAAGAAATCAACTGTGGGAGCAATAATTAGAAAATGGAAGACATACAAGACCACTGATAATCTCCCTCGATCTGGTGCTCCACGCAAAATCCCACCCCGTGGGGTCAGAATGATCACAAGAACGGTGAGCAAAAATCCCAGAACCACGCGGGGGGGACCTAGTGAATGAACTGCAGAGAGCTGGGACCAATGTAACAAGGCCTACCATAAGTAACACACTACGCCACCATGGACTCAGATCCTGCAGTGCCAGACGTGTCCTACTGCTTAAGCCTGTACATGTCCGGGCCCGTCTGAAGTTTGCTAGCGAGCATTTGGATGATCCAGAGGAGTTTTGGGAGAATGTCCTATGGTCTGATGAAACCAAACTGGAACTGTTTGGTAGAAACACAACTTGTCGTGTTTGGAGGAAAAAGAATACCGAGTTGCATCCATCAAACACCATACCTACTGTAAAGCATGGTGGTGGAAACATCATGCTTTGGGGCTGTTTCTCTGCAAAGGGGCCAGGACGACTGATCCGGGTACATGAAAGAATGAATGGGGCCATGTATCGTGAGATTTTGAGTGCAAACCTCCTTCCATCAGCAAGGGCATTGAAGATGAAACGTGGCTGGGTCTTTCAACATGACAATGATCCAAAGCACACCGCCAGGGCAACGAAGGAGTGGCTTCGTAAGAAGCATTTCAAGGTCCTGGAGTGGCCTAGCCAGTCTCCAGATCTCAACCCTATAGAAAACCTTTGGAGGGAGTTGAAAGTCCGTGTTGCCAAGCGAAAAGCCAAAAACATCACTGCTCTAGAGGAGATCTGCATGGAGGAATGGGCCAACATACCAACAACAGTGTGTGGCAACCTTGTGAAGACTTACAGAAAACGTTTGACCTCTGTCATTGCCAACAAAGGATATATCACAAATAGTGTTGAGCATTCCGATACCGCAAGTATCGGGTATCGGCCGATACTTGCTGTATCGGAATTCCGATACCGACTTCCGATATTTTTTCAATATCGGAAGTCGGCATCGGAATCGGAAGTTCAAAGTTGATTGACAGCCTGACGTCATCATGATGCGCGGTGTGTGCGCATCATGATGCGCCGTCATTTCGGGCCTTCCGGGGGTCTCTGCCGGCCTGCCGGGGGGCTGTGCCGGCCTGCTGGGGGGCTGTGTGGACTGCCCGGGGTCTGTACCGGCCTGCCGGGGGGCTGTGCCGGCCTGCCGGTGGTCTGTGCACCCTGTGGGGGTCTGTACCGGCCTGCCGGGGGGCTGTGCCGGCCTGCTGGTGGTCTGTGCACCCTGTGGGGGTCTGTGCCGGCCTGCCGGGGGGCTGTGCCGGCCTGCCAGGGGGCTGTGCTGATGTCCGAGGGTCTGTGCAAGCATCGTCCGATGGGACTACAAGTCCCATCTGGCGATGCCTGCTACCATGACAGTGATTGACACATTAGCCAATGATGGGACAGTAGTAGTCCCATCATCCGGCTAATGTGTTAAATGTTAAAAAAAAAAAAAAACTACATACATACTACATGCATGCTACATACATACTACATGCTACATACATACTACATACATACTACATACATACTACATACATACCACATATATACTACATACATACTACATACATACTACATACATAACACATATATACTACATACATACTACATACATACTACATACATACTACATATATACTACATATATACTACATGCATGCTACATACATACTACATACTGTACATACTACATGCTACATATATACTACATACATACTACATACATACTACATACATACTACATGCATGCTACATACATACTGCATGCTACATACATACTACATACATACTACATGCATGCTACATACATGCTACATACATACTACATACATACTACATACATACTACATACATACCACATATATACTACATACATACTACATACATACTACATACATAACACATATATACTACATACATACTACATACATACTACATACATACTACATATATACTACATATATACTACATGCATGCTACATACATACTACATACATACTACATGCTACATATATACTACATACATACTACATACATACTACATACATACTACATGCATGCTACATACATACTACATGCTACATACATACTACATGCATGCTACATACATACTGCATGCTACATGCATGCTACATACATACTACATACATACTACATGCTACATACATACCACATATATACTACATACATACTACATACAATACATTCATACAATACATACATAGACATACAGTACATATAACATAGAGTAACATACTTACCAATACTTGTCACATTGTTCCCCGAAGCCATTGTCTTTTACGGAATAAATATTAACATAACAAACCACAAAAATACTCACCCACGATCCGAAGCAGTCCACGAGTGTGTCCCACGACGATCTTGGGTAGAGAACTGCAGCATCAGCTGTTGCTGCCGTTCTCTACGGGCTGCAGGAATCCAATGACGGAAGGTAGGTATCCTTCCGCACTGTATTCCTCCGCCACTTAAAAAAAAATAAAGTCCCTAGTCTCACTTTATGCCATTGCTGTGTGGGAAATTCCCACGCAGCAATGGCATAAAGTGAGACTAGGGACTTTTTTTTTTTTAAGTGGCGGAGGAATACAGTGCGGAAGGATACCTACCTTCCGTCATTGGATTCCTGCAGCCCGTAGAGAACGGCAGCAACAGCTGATGCTGCAGTTCTCTACCCAAGATCGTCGTGGGACACACTCGTGGACTGCTTCGGATCGTGGGTGAGTATTTTTGTGGTTTGTTATGTTAATATTTATTCCGTAAAAGACAATGGCTTCGGGGAACAATGTGACAAGTATTGGTAAGTATGTTACTCTATGTTATATGTACTGTATGTCTATGTATGTATTGTATGAATGTATTGTATGTAGTATGTATGTAGTATATATGTGGTATGTATGTAGCATGTAGTATGTATGTAGTATGTATGTAGCATGCATGTAGCATGCAGTATGTATGTAGCATGCATGTAGTATATATGTAGTATGTATGTAGCATGTAGTATGTATGTAGTATGTATGTAGTATGTATGTGGTATGTATGTAGCATGTAGTATGTATGTAGTATGTATGTAGCATGCATGTAGCATGCAGTATGTATGTAGCATGCATGTAGTATATATGTAGTGTGTATGTAGCATGTAGTATGTATGTAGTATGTATGTGGTATGTATGTAGCATGTAGCATGCATGTAGTATGTATGTAGTATATATGTGGTATGTATGTAGCATGTAGTATGTATGTAGCATGCATGTAGTATATATGTAGTATGTATGTAGCATATATGTAGTATGTATGTAGCATGTAGTATGTATGTAGTATGTATGTAGCATGTAGTATGTATGTAGCATGCATGTAGTATATATGTAGTATGTATGTAGCATGTAGTATGTATGTAGTATGTATGTAGTATGTATGTGGTATGTATGTAGCATGTAGCATGCATGTAGTATGTATGTAGTATATATGTGGTATGTATGTAGCATGTAGTATGTATGTAGCATGCATGTAGTATATATGTAGTATGTATGTAGCATATATGTAGTATGTATGTAGCATGTAGTATGTATGTAGTATGTATGTAGTATGTATGTAGCATGTAGTATGTATGTAGCATGCATGTAGTATATATGTAGTATGTATGTAGCATGCAGTATGTATGTAGCATGCATGTAGTATATATGTAGTATGTATGTAGCATATATGTAGTATGTATGTAGTATGTATGTAGCATGCATGTAGTATATATGTAGTATGTATGTAGCATATATGTAGTATGTATGTAGCATGTAGTATATATGTAGTATGCATGTTGCATGCATGTAGTATATATGTAGTATGCATGTTGCATGCATGTAGTATATATGTAGTATGTATGTTGCATGTAGTATATATGTAGTATGTATGTTGCATGTAGTATATATGTAGTATGAATGTAGCATGTATGTAGTATGTAGTATGAATGTAGCATGTATGTAGTATGCATGTTGTATGTATGTAGCATGTAATTTTTTTTTTTTTTTGCACATTCAACACATTAGCCGGATGATGGGACTACTACTGTCCCATCATTGGCTAATGTGTCAATCACTGTCATGGTAGCAGGCATCGCCCGATGGGACTTGTAGTCCCATCTGACGTTGCCTGCACAGACCCCCGAAGCCTGCACAGCCCACCGGAGCCTGCACAGCCCCCCTGGCAGGCCGGCACAGCCCCCCGGCAGGCCGGCACAGCCCACCGGAGCCTGCACAGCCCCCCGGCAGGCCGGCAGAGCCCACCGGAGCCTGCACAGACCCCCTGGCAGGCCGGCACAGCCCCCCGAAAGGCCCGTACAGACCCCAGAGAGGCTGTACAAGGGAAAAACAGGATTTTTCTTATTCCGATACCGGAAGTCCCATAGACTTGAATGGGACTTCCGGTATCGGAATCGGCGATACCGATACTTTTTTTTAATATCGGCCGATCCATTCCGATCCGATACTTTGAAGTATCGGACGGTATCGCTCAACTCTAATCACAAAGTATTGAGATGAAATTTTGTTTCTGACCAAATACTTATTTTCCACCATAATATGCAAATAAAATGAAAAAAAAAAACAGACAGTGATTTTCTGGATTTTTTTTCTCAGTTTGTCTCCCATAGTTGAGGTCTACCTATGATGTAAATTACAGACACCTCTCATCTTTTTAAGTGGTGGAACTTGCACTATTGCTGACTGACTAAATACTTTTTTTCCCCACTATATTCCTTTAATAATTGTGTATGTATCATATCATGATCTATTATTAATTTCGTATTTAGATGTACATCTATTTGCAATGATGTTATTCTATTTTATTCCATTGTAATTAATATCATCATTTTTGAATAGCATTATGATTATTTCTTGTGAATACTGCATTTACATTTTTCATCTTGCATGCTCTATTGCTATTATCCCTGTTCATGCACCCTATCCCTTTATATAGGGCTTCTTTGTTAGTTACATTAGCTGAGTGTCATTTGCATATATATAACTAATGGATTATGCATTTAATATCTACCATTAATTATTGGTTTCCCGTTTTTGAGCCAGCATTATCTATTATTCCATCTCATGCTGACCGCCGGCACGCATGCGCCCTGCTGCTCCCGCGGCGCCCGGCGGCTCTCGGCGGCTCCGTTGTCCTGGCGACCAGTCACGTGTTGTGACGTCACAGGTCAGCTGACGCCGACGCCGCCTGGCGTCCTCGGTTGTCACGGTAGCGCATGCGTCATCAGAGGCGGTCTGGCTATGACATGGATACACTGAGGCATATGTGTGTTTCCATGGTAATCGGGATTCCTAATTACATAGCCGCTATTGTGCGGCCCTGATTGGTTATGTGGGTCACATGATCGGCATACTTGCCCATGATTGGTGGACACAGCGTTTTTAATCCCTTCACTTCCCCCTTCCCACCACCCCTTGAGAAAGGCATTTCACGCCGAAACGCGCGTCGGGGGACACACACACCAGTCGGGCTGCCTCCCATTCTTACCAGGTATGACTTTAATACGTTACATTTTTCATCATACTCTATTGTCCATTATGGATACATGCCTGGTGATGTGGATTCCATGAGGCTCAGTGTGGGATGTGCAATTTTGCTATGAGCTAGTATAATTATATTTATCTCTGCTGACAGGCACTACATATGTGCTTTATACTTCCTCCTTCCCCCTCCTGACATATGTGTGTCCTTTGGTGTTTTTCTGCATGCACAAGCAGACTTGGATTTTCCATGTCACTGTGTTCCTCACATGTTCTGGTCTTATTGATTGTGTAATAAATTATATTTTGTATTATCATACTCTGTTGTGAGATTTTTGGTCGTTTGTTTTTTCCTTTATATTTAGGCACTGAGGAAGCCAGCTTCCTGCAGGCCCCCGAAGGCCCCCATCGCCATCTTGGATTCAGGGGCCTGCAGGAAAGGAGCCCCCTGCAGCAGCGCTGCACATTGCGCTGTCGTGGGGGGCTCAGGGAAGCACGGAGGGAGCACCCTCCCTGCCGATCCTTCCCTTTAACCCCCGGTACACCACGATCATGTTTGATCGCGGTGTGCAAGGGGTTAACGTGTCAGGGGCGGTTCGTGACCGCCCCTGACACATTGTGCCGGGCGTTAGCTGTGATAATCAGCTGACACCCGGCCGCGATCAGAGGCGCTCACCACGTGGGCGCCGCTGATCGCGGTAGACGTACTATCCCGTCCATGGGCATAGGGACCCGGGTCCCATGGACGGAATAGTACGTCGGATGTCAGGAAGGGGTTAAGTAGGTGACATTTAATGGAGAATTTTTGTTATCACTGATCTTGTTATCCATCATGGGATTTCCTTGTGTAAATACTGCAGAAAAAAAATAATTTAGTATATTGGCTTTTTCCTCATCCTCATCCACCATTTCACTCAGACTATTTTTAAGGAGGTCAACACTATCATTTTTTGGTTTTTTATTATTTATGTAGTTAAAGAATATTTTGGGATTATTTTTACTTTCTCTGGCAATGAGTCTCTCTGTCCAAATCTTTCCTGGCTTGATTTGCATTTTACAAAATTTATTTAATTTTCTGTATTTATTTAAAGCCTCATCACTACCTACTTGCTTTAATTCCTTAAATGTCACTTATTGCACCCCTTACAGGAATATTTAGCCATAGTTGTTTCCTCCTATTACTAGCATGTTTATTCCCATAGAGTATATACTGTGCACAGGTCCTATTCAGGATGCTAATAAGCGTCTCCCATTTTCCTTGTGTACTTTTATGTCTCAATATATCATCCCAGTTTATTGTACTAAGATCATCTCTCATCCGTTGGAAATTTGCCTTCCTGAAGCTTAGTGTTCTTGTAATCCCTGTTCTACACATTTTATTAAAGGATATATGAAAACTTATTATTTTGTGATCACTATTACCCAAGTGACCCTCAACCCTTATATTTGATATGCGGTCTGGCCTGTTGGTTAATATTAGGTCTAGTAGTGCACCCCCTCTTGTTGGGTCCTCAACTAGTTGTGAAAGGTAGCTGTCTCTCATAGTTGTCAAAAACCTATTACCTTTGCTGGAACTGCAGGTTTCGGTTCCCCAATATATTTTGGGGTAGTGCAAGTCCCCCATAATAATGACTTCTCCTTGAGTAGCTGCTTCATATATTTGCTTTGCAAGGATATTCTCAGTTGCTTCCATTTTTTGGAGACTTATTATAACAAACCCCTATCAATAATTTATTATTTTTTTCTCCCTCCCCTTATCTCCACCCACAGGGACTCTACATTTTCATTAGATTCACATATATTATCACACAGGATGGGTTTTAAGGATGATTTTACATATAAACATACACCTCCCCTCGCTTATTTCTATGGTCATTTCTGAACTGACTATAGCCCTGTAAATTAACCGCCCAGTCATAGCTCTCATCTAGCCATGTCTCAGATATCTCCACCTTGTCATAATTATGTTGCAACAAAGTTAATTCTAATTCCTCCATTTTGTTGGTGAGGCTTCTGGCATTAGTATACATGCATTTTATGTATCTCTCATTATTTCAGAAAATACCACCTTGGAGGTCCTTGCTTTAAGCTTGTGGCCTAATTCCCTTAAATTATCTTTAAGGACCTCCCACCTACTTTTAACTATGTCATTTGTGCCAATGTGCACCATGACTGCTGGATCCTCACCAGCCCCTCCCAATAATCTGTCAACCCGATCAGCGATGTGTTGGACTCGAGTGCCAGGTAGGCAGCACACTGTTTGACGATCCCTGTTTTTGTGACAGATTGCCCTATCTGTTCCCCTAATAATTGAATCCCCCAATACCAGCACCTGTCTGGCCTGCCCTGCTCTCCTATTTCCCCCCTTACTGGAGCAGACACTCCTCCGGCTTTCAGAGGACATGCCTTGCTGTAACAGTGCTACACTTGTACTGACACTCCCCTCAGCTGCCAACTTAGCAAACTAATTGGGGTGTGCCAGATCAGGACTAGCCTCCCTGGTACTCTTCCCTCTACCCCACCTTCTAACTATCATCCAGCTAGCTGCCTCACTGTCCTGCAGCTCCATACTACCATCCTCCCACTCATCTATCCCATTGAGTGCTCATTGAGCAGCAGACTCCTTTCCATATTGTCTATGGATCTCTGTGTTGTCAGCTACACATTTAGATCCAGGGCTTCTAAATGCACAACGTGCTCAAACCTCACACAGCAGTATGCACCCTCAACCGGCAAGATGTACACTGGATGGCATTGTCAATAATGGAGCACATTTCCTAATGGGAATTGCACCAGACAGAAAAGTTAAGTGAAAATAAATAAAAAGTATTAATAAAATATAACAGCAATTCAGTAATACCTCCCTTGGAAACTCCCTGAATCCAAAGTCACTGAATCACAAATCATGCACTTACCACCAATCGCCCTTATGCTCCGATTACACTCAGCTCGTTCACACTTGCTCAGGCAGAAGATTTAAAGAGATTTTTTTTCCCTTCCCCAGCAATCCACCCTGCAGCTCAATGCACTTCCAAGCCTCCTCGTCTTCACCCTCCTTCGCCTCCTCTGCTGAGCATACCTCTGGGTTCACATCAAGTGGGATCTACAACCTCATCGTCATCTTCTCTGTTCTCACACTCCTCACACTGAGAGTCAAACTCCTCCTCTTCCTGCCCTGACACCACTGCACAGTCCACATGTGCCTCCGATATCTGAGTCTCATCAGGATCATCTCCACCCCTGGTGGTTAAAGTCTGGTGACAAGGGTCTGGATTCTGCTCAGACCTACTGTACTTCATCCGACCCTGGATCCAGCATGAAAATGGTTAGGGAATTGGTGCAGATGCTTTGCTCCTCTGGATTCTGTGAATCTTTTGAGCAGAACTCTGATGCTTATGGAATATAATGTGTGAACAGCTCTGTAAAATGGTCCATCTGTGGTTCCCCATAGTCAGTTTGGCATTTGGAAATTTGTGATGCGGGGAAAGGAGGGTGATTGGTGTGCCAGCTTTGAGGATTGTACTCTGTTTGATGCTAAGGTGGAGGAAAAGGATGAAAGGCCACTTGATGAAGCACTTGCCTTCCACTGGAGCATATGTTCTTTCTGGGCCTCATCTTCAAAGCATACCACCATGTGGATTCCAAAGAAAGGGAGTAGAGTAGCCCATTCAGTAACACATGTTGTCCGTGATCTTTGGATAGGACACGATGGTGTTTGCTCAGTAGAGATTTCATTAACATCACCACCTCACCCACGTACATGTCAAACACTAAGCCTATTCTTCTTTTCACCACGACCTAGCCTTTTCCCATTCATGTTGTATGTACCCTTTCCCTCTTGTCAGAATCTTAGGCACACACTTGTCAGTCACCTATAACTAAATGAACAAACACTATTTATTTTCTTAGATAGTGTGCCTGAACAACACTGTTATACCTAACAATTTTTAGAAGGAAATGTGGCCTTCTGATTTCTCATTACAACAGTTTTATCACAAATGATTTGGGTTAGCAAATTTGGCCTCCTGACTGCACCCCAATATTAGGCTTAACGATTCTTAAGTGGAAATCTGGCTTTCTGATTTCTCACTGAAACAGTTTTATCGCAAACAATTTGGGTTAGCAAATGGGACCTCCTAAGACTGCAACACACTTATAGCACAACCTAGTCTGATGCTGGAAGATTGATTTCACACAGACAGGATTCTATCTAGCTAACTGACAAGTTTATTTGCAGCACTAGCAGGTCTGGCTTTTCTGCACTGTGACACTGAGAAAATAGTGCCAGCAAAACAAGATGTCCCCTTTTTATATGACCAGGAACATCTGACTATGGCAGCCAATCACAGAAGACCTTGACTGTGGAATTTACAGAAATGAAGTTATTAAATGAAAAAAAATGACACTCAGCAGCTCCTCTGACCTAGACATAATAGTTCCCCTCAACAAACATGCCCCCCCCGCTCAACCGCTCAATATACAGCACCACCATCCTAGCCAAAGTCATAACAAAAGCATTATTGGAAATGCGATGATTTACCGAACTGTGAACAAATTTTTCCGATTTTGAGTAAAAATGCTTGGGAAACCAAACACAAATCCGAATGTGCTATGTTTGTGCCAAATTTAAGAGTGATGAATGTTTTCCAAACAAGTTCACTCATCTCTAGCGTTGATGCTGACCACTGAACCATCAGGCTTCCCCTCAGTGCCCCTAGATAAAAGTCAGAAAAAGTTTGTTAAGTTTACGCAAAGCCATACCCGCATATGATGAGAGAATCCATGTGTGTAAAAATTCAGAGATATTTTAGAGCTTAGTTGATAAGTTTGATTTAACCAATAAGGAGAAAAATTATTTGCTTAAAATGTGGCTTCCCGTAGCTCATTACAGACGTTTAGCGTTAAAAATATCTTCTGATAACCAGTAGCACGAGTGGTTAAAGGATACCAGCAGATTGAGACATTTGATCTGGTGTATCACTGCTGACAGTTTCTTAAACTGTGAAATTCTTAAAGAAATAAAGATTGGTCGAAATGAGTGTACTTTTACATTCATGTTCATATTTGAATGAAGTTGCAAATCATTAATTGAAAATGTCAAATTAGAGATGGTGATTAAAATATTTGTGAAAAGATTCAAGTTTTTTGGTTCTGCTCTTCCGTCACGAAGTGGCTCTTTATTTGATTGTGTGTAATTGCTTGATATTGCCAGAAAACATCAGAATCATGAAAGAAAAAGAAAAATAGCTAATTACGTAAAATCAGACAGGGTAGTTTCTTGATAAAAGCCAGCGTCAAACAATTCTTAATTAAGTTAACCCAGTGATAAAATCTATGAAGTTTATAGAAAATGGCATATAAGCCTTATATTAGGATTGAAAAGTTCTTTCAAATAAAAGTTTTGCTTAACAGAAAGAGTTAAAATCAAAGTTAAAAAATACAGGACTCTTAATTCCTTCACTCTGAAGTCAGTTTTCTCCTTCATAACCAGGCCAAACTTTATAGTTTTGACCACTGCCACTTTATGTGGTAATAACACTGGAATACTTTAACGGATTCCACCAATTCTGAGAATGTTTTCTCGTGACATATAGTACTTCATGATAGTACTAAAATTTGATGTGACTTTCATTTATTTGTGAAAATATTGGGAATTTGGTAAAAATTTGTAAAATGTTAGTTTTCAGAGTTTTAATGTTTATGCTCTTAAATCAGAGTTATGTCTCAAAATAGTTAGTAAGTAACATTTCCCACATGTCCACTTTACATCAGCACAATGTTTTAAAACATATTTTTTATAGGAAATTAGAAAGGTTAAAAGTTGATAAACAATTTTTCCAACAAAATTTACAAAACCATTTTTCTTAGGACATCACATTTCAAGTGACTTTGAGGGGCCTATAGGGCAGAAAATACCCACTATTCTAAAAACTGCAAAAAGTTTATTAAGTCATCAGGTGCTTCACATGAATTACTGGAATGTGAAAGGAAAAAAATGTACATAAATTTTAATTTAGACCCAAATGTTATTTTGCAAGGGTAGAAGGAAAAAATGGACACAAAAATTTGTTGTGCAGTTTCTCATGAGTATCCCCATATGTGGGGGAAAACCACTGTTTTGGCACACAGCAGGGCTCAGAAGGGAAGGAGCGCCATTTGAATTTTTGAATTCAAAATTTGTTGGAATAATTAGCTGATGGCATGTTGCGATTGGAGAACCCCTGATGTGCCTAAAGAGTGGAAAACCTCCACAAGTAACACCACTTAAGAAGCAAAACTCCTCAAGAAACCTATCCAGATGTGTGGGCAGCACCTTCAACCCCCAGGTGCTTCACATAAGTTTAAAACGTTCATCCGTGAAAATAAAAAACTCACATTTTCCCCACAAAATTATTTTTAGCCCCATTTTATTTTCACAAGGGTAACAAAACAAAATGGACCCTAAAATTTGCTGTGCAATTTCTTGTCAGTTTGCCGATACCCCATATCTGGGTGCATGTCAGGGCTCAGAAAAGATGAAGTGATGTTTTGGGAAGCAGATTTTGATGGAATGTTCTGAGGGTGTCATGTTGAGTTTGGAGAGCCCCTGATGTGCCTAAGCAGTGTAAAACCCCCTCAATTGACCCAATTTTGTAAATTAGACCCCTCAAGGAATGTATCTAGATGTATGTTGAGCACCTTGAACCTCCAGGTGCTGCACAGAAGTTTATAACATTGAGCCATGAAAAAAGATCATATTTTCCCCACAAAAATGTTCTTTTAACCCCAATTTTTTTATTTTCACACATGGAACAGGAGAAAATGGACCCCAAAATTGTTGTGTAATTTCTACTGAGTACACCAATGCCCCATATGTGGTCGAAAACTACTTTTGAAGCAGAGTGCAAAGCTCAGAAAAAAATAAGCACCATATTGGAGTTCCGATTTTGCTGGAATGGTTTGAGCGTGCCATGTCACACTGATAGAGCCCCTGAGGTGCCAGGATAGGAGAACCCCCATAACTGGCCCTATTTTACAAACTACACATCTCATTGAATTAATCTTGGAGTGCAGTGATCATATTAACACCACATGTGTGTCACAAATCTTTATACCATTGGGCAGCGAAAACAAAGATTACATTTTTACCATCAAAATTTTGATTTAGCGCCAGACTTTACATTTTTACTCTTGGAAATGGGTAAAATTGCACCAAAGTTTGTCCCACAATTTTTTATGAAAGTGGAAATGTCCCATATGTGGCTGTACAGTAATGCTTAGCCACACGGCAAGACTTGGGAGGGAAAAAACGCTATTTGCCTCCTGTAGCACAAATTTTGCTAGAGCAGTTTGCAAACTTCATGTACAGAGTCCCTAAGTGCTAGAAGAGCAGAATTCCCCCCCTTAAGTTACCTCACTTTGGAAATTATACCCCTTTGGTAGTTTATGTACTGAATATCTCCAAAAAGGAATTAATCCGCACAGCAAGAAAATGCATTCATTGTGCACATGCCTGTGTGAACTGCCGCCTAGAAGTGCGTGCAGTATAAGAATTTCTCCATGGACTGGGGTGCCACTCCAAAGCAATAGGCACAAGAACTTCACCAAAAACGAAATACAGATGGCACTCACCGGTTAAAATCTTCTTTATTCAATTTCTTTAAAACATCGGCATAGGGAGGATGGGAGCAGGAGTGGAGATGACGACAGCTGTTTTGCGCGCAGTGGCGCTTCTACTGGTGTGCCACTGCAGCGCGAAACAGCTGTCGTCATCTCCACTCCTGCTTCCATCCTCCCTATGCCGATGTTTTAAAGAAATAGAATAAAGAAGATTTTAACCGGTGAGTGCCATCTGTATTTCTTTTTTGGTGTAGTTTATGTACTGGTGTAGTGATGATTTTACAGAAACAAGCAGTAGTGGATGTTGCTGAGTAAAAATTACAAACTGCCATTACATTTCCCAGTACATTATAGTCACCAGTACATTGTAGTGCCTAGTATATTGTGGTGCCCAGCTCATGCTTCTGGAGACAAGCACCCGTAAATTAGGCAGGTTTTCATCACTATAGAAGTGCCAAACATGTGGGGCTCAGAAGGGAGTGGGGCATTTGGATTTGAAAGCGTAGAATTTTCTGAATTTCTTTTGGAGTGTGAGGAGCTATAGCGCTTCTTATATTGTGTGTTTATGTTTAGCTGCTGTCACATAGAGATGAGTGAACCTTTTAAGGTTTGGTTCTGCTATGTTCGTTGAACTTCCCGATGTTTTATTCCAGACACCGCACGCCCCGGAGCCTGGTAGAAATCACTATCATAAAGGCAGAATATAACATTTCTCAACAAGATCATTAATATGAGGCATGCAGGTAGGACTAGTGTAACATTTCTATTACCTGTATGCCCATATTAACCACTTCACCCCCAAGGGTGGTTTGCACGTTCATGAGCGGGCCAATTTTTACAATTCTGACCACTGTCCCTTTATGAGGTAATAACTCTGGAACGCTTCCATGGATCCCGGTGATTCTGACATTGTTTTCTCGTGACATATTGTACTTCATGATAGTGGTAAAATTTCATTCAAATATCTTGTGTTTATTTGTAAAAAAAATGGAAATTTGGCGAAAATTTTGAAAATTTCGCAATTTTCCAACTTTGAATTTTTATGCCCTTAAATCACAGAGATACAGCACACAAAAAACTTGATATGTAACATTTCCCACATGTTTACTTTACATCAGCACAATTTTGGAACCAAAATTTTTTTTGTTAGGAAGTTATAAGGGTTAAAAATTGACCAGCGATTTCTCATTTTTGCAACACCATTTTATTTTTACGGACCACATCACATTTGAAGCCACTTTGAGGGGTCTATATGATAGAAAATACCCAAAAGTGACACTATTCTAAAAACTGCACCCCTTAAGGTGCTCAAAACCTAACTCAAGAAGTTTATTAACCCTTTAGGTGCGTCACAGGAATTTTTTGAATATTTAAAAAAAAAAATGAATATCTAACTTTTTTTCACAAAAAAAATAATTCAGGTACAATTTTTTTTATTTTACCAAGGGTAACAGGACAAATTGGACTGCAAAAGTTATTGTGCAATTTGTCCTGAGTACGCTGATACCTGATATGTTGGGGGGAACCACTGTTTCGGCGCATGGCAGAGCTCAGAAGGGAAGGAGCGCCGTTTGACTTTTTCAATGCAAAATTGACTGGAATTCAGATCGGACGCCATGTCACCTTTGGAGAGCCCCTGATGTACCTAAACAGTGGAAACCCCACACAAGTGACCCCATTTTGGAAACTAGACCCCCCCAAGGAACTTATCTAGATATGTGGTGAGAACTTGGAACCCGCAAGGGCTTCACAGAAGTTTATAACGTACAGCGGTACAATTAAAAAAATCATATTTTTTCCACAAAAATGATCTTTTCACCCCCAATTTTTATTTTCCCAAGGGTAACAGGACCCTAAAGGTTATTGTGCCATTTGTCCCGAGTACGCTGATACCCCACATGTGGGGGTAAACAACTATTTGGGGCAATGGCAGAGCTTGGAAGGGAAGCAGCGCCTTTTGACGTTTTTGGCTAGAATTGAGATCGGACACCATGTCACGATTGGAAAGCCCCTGATGTACCAAAACAGTGGAAACCTCCCACAAATGACACCATTTTGGAAATTAGACCCCCCAAGGAACTTATCTAGATGTGTGGTGAGAACTTTGAACCCCCAAGGGCTTCATAGAAATTTATAACATACAGCCGTACAATTAAAAAAATCATATTTTTTCCACAAAAATGATCTTTTCACCCTCAATTCTTATTTTTCCAAGGGTAACAGGACCCTAAAAGGTATTGTGCAATTTGTCCTGAGTACGCTGATACCCCACATGTGGGGGTAAACCACTATTTGGGCGCATGGCAGAGCTCGGAAGGGAAGAAGCGCCATTTGACGTTTTTGGCTGGAATTGAGATCTGACACCATGTCGCGTTTGGAAAGCCACTGATGCACCAAAACAGTGGAAACCCCCAACAAATGACACCATTTGGAAATTAGACCCCCAAGGAACTTATCTAGATGTGTGGTGAGCACTTTGACCCCTCCAGTGCTTCACAGAAGTTTATAACGCCCGGGCATGAAAATAAAAAATTCGTATTTTTTCCACAAACATGATCTTTTAGTCTCCAATTTTTTTATTTTCCCAAGGGTAAAAGGTGAAATTGGACCCCAAACGCTGTTGTCCAATTTGTCCTGAGTACACTGATACCCCATATGTGGGATAAAACTACTGTAAGGGCACATGTCGGGGCTCGGAAGGGAAGTAGTGACGTTTTGGAATGCAGACTTTGATGGAATGGTCTGCGGGTGTCATGTTGTCTTTGGAGAGCCCCTAATGTACCTAAACAGTGGAAACCCCCCACAAATGACCCCATTTTGGAAACTAGACCCCCTAAGGAACTTATTTAGATGTGTGGTTAGCACTTTGAACCCCCAAGGGCTTCACAGAAGTTTATAGTGCCTGGGCATGAAAATAAAAAATTCGTATTTTTTCCACAAACTTGATCAATTAGTCCCCAATTTTTTTATTTTCCCAAGGGTAACAGGAGAAATTGGACCCCAAAAGTTGTTGTCCAATTTGTCCTGAGAACGCTGACACCCCATTTGTGGGAGAAAACTACTGTATGGGCACACGTCGGGGCTTGGAAGGGAAGTAGTGACGTTTTGGAATGCAGACTTTGATGGAATGGTCTGCGGGTGTCATGTGCGTTTTGAGAGCCCCTGATCAACCTAAACTATTGAAACTCCCCACAAGTGACCCCATTTTGGACACTAGACCCCCCACGGAACTTATCTAGATGTGTGGTGAGCACTTTGAACCCCCAAGTGCTTCACAGAAGTTTATAACGCCCGGGCGTGGAAATAAAAAAAATCATTTTTTTCCACAAAAATGATATTTTTGCCCCCAATTTTGTATTTTCCTAATGGTAACAGGAGAAATTGGACCCCAAAAGTTGTTTTGCAATTTGTCCTGAGTAGGCTGATACCCTACATGTGGGGGTAAAACACTGTTTGGGCGCATGGCAGAGCTTGGAAGGGAAGGAGCACCATTTGACTTTTTCAACACAGAATTGGCTGGAATTGAGATCAGACAACATGTTGCATTTGGAGAGCACCTGATGTGCGCAAACAGTGGAAACCCCCAATTCTAACTTCAACCCTAACGCCAACACACCCCTAACCCTTAGCTCAGCCCTAACCCTAACCCTAGCCCTAACCCTAGCCCTAACCCTAGCCCTAACCCTAACCCTAACCCTAGCCCTAACCCTAACCCTGGCCCTAACCCTAGCCCTAGCCCTAACCCTAATGGGAAAATGAAAATAAATACATTTTCTTTTAATTTTAGTATTTTTCCCTTACTAAGGGGGTGATGACGGGGGGTTTGATTTACTATTTATGGCGGTATTTATTTTTGGCAGCTGTCGCACGCTAAAAGACGCTTTTTATTGTAAAAATAGTTTTTGCATCACCACATATTTAGAGTTATAATTTTTCCGTATTTTGACCTACTGAGTCATATGAGGTCTTATTTTTTGTGGGACGAGTTGACGTTTTTATTGGTACCATTTTCGAGCACGTGACATTTTTTGATCGCTTTTTATTCCGATTTTTGGGACGCAGAATGAACAAAAACCAGCATTTCATGAATATCTTTTGGAGGGGTGCGTTTACACCGTTCCGCGTGTGGTAAAATTGATAAAGCAGTTTTATTCTTCGGGTCAGTACGGTTACAGCGATACCTCATTTGGGTCTTTTTTTATGTTTTGTCGGTTTTTATGCAATGAAAACTATTTTATATAAAAACTAATTATTTTTGTATCGCTTTATTCTGCAAGCTATAACTTTTTTATTTTTTCGCTGATGATGCTGTATGGTGGCTCGTTTTTTGCGGGACAAGATGACGTTTTCAGCGGTACCATGGCTATTTATATGCGTCTTTTTGATCGCGCGTTATTGCACTTTTTGTTTGGCGGTATGATAATAAATCATTATTTTTTGCTTTGTTTTTTATTTTTATTTTTTAAGGTGTTCGCTAAAGGGGTTAACTAATGGGATAGTTTTATAGGGCAGGTCGTTACGGACGCGGCGATACCTAATATGTGTACTTTTATTGTTTGTTTGTTTTTTTTATTTAAAAAAAATGGATTTATTGGGGGAATATTTTTTTTTTTTCTAATTTATTTGGCGATTTTTTTAAAATTATTTTAACACTTTTTTTTTTTTTTTTTTTACTTTATTACATAGTCCCAGGTGGGACATCACTGTCTTGTGACAGATCGCTGATCTGTCACATCACAGATCACTGTGACAGATCAGCAATCTGTCACAGGCAGTTCTGCAGCTTCCTCATGCCTGCGCTTTGCAGGCACTGAGGAAGTCAGCTCCCTACAGGCCCCCGTCGCCACCTTGGATTCGGGGGCCTGTAGGGAAAGAGACCCCCGCAGCAGCGCTGCACATTGCGCTGCCGTGGGGGGCTCAGGGAAGCACGGAGGGAGCCCCCTCCCTGCCGATGCTTCCCTTTAACCCCCGGTACACCATGATCATGTTTGATCGCGGTGTGCAAGGGGTTAACGTGTCGGGGGTGGTCCGTGACTGCCCCTGACACATAGTGCCGGGTGTCAGCTGTGATAATCAGCTGACACCCGACCGCAATCAGCGGCGCTCACCACGTGGGCGCCGCTGATCGTGGTAGACGTACTATCCCATCCATGGGCATAGGGGCCCGGGTCCCATGGACGGGATAGTACGTCTGATGTCAGGAAGGGGTTAATAGGTCATATACATCTCGGGGGTGACATATTCCCTTAATATTTCGCAAATGTTTAGAAATGTAGGCTGCATGGCTACGTACATGACTTTGTACATCTGTATTAATGGGAGTGAATGAATAAACTGAATTGGATGTCAAACATTTTTGTACATAAAGAAAGCTAATAAAGCCAGACTAAGAGTATAACAGATACCCATAAGTAATGCCATAAAAATACAGTAATGAAAATTGACTATAAAAAAAGGGTTAACTAAAAAATATCCATTAGCCATCATTCTGTCTGTTGTCATTACCAGATAACTATTTTCAGGTCCGAGGCCACAGGCTTTCTTTTTTTTCGTTACTCAAGCTGCTTCTTCAGGAAATGAAATACATCCATAAATTGCCAACCAACACAGATTAGCCCTCCTGAGATATATTAGCATCCTATGTTTTCCAACAAAATATGTTTGCAGAATTCCCGTATTCTTCTCTAGAGATAGATAGAATTGCTTTTTCCCACAAAATGCCTATTGTTACTTGCTGCATATCCTCTTTTATCTGGGTAAGAAAGGGACTTGCCAGTGCCCATCAAAAGATTGCGATTAAGAAAAATAAAATAATTAAACATGTAACAATTCATCCTATGGGAGACATCGGAGGTGAGAAGTCATGATAGTAGACTGATTGTTGCTTAGTGTAGAGAAACTAAAATGTTTCTATACAAATGCACAAAGCATGGGCAACAAACAAGGAGAATTGGAACTACTAACACAGGAAAAGAAATATGATGTCATTGGAATCACTGAAACTTGGTTGGAAGATATACAAGATTGGAATACAGGGCTAGAAGGATACAACTTATATGCAAGACACAAACTTGATAAACGAGGTGTTGTATTGTATGTTAGAAAAGCATATATCTGCACAGAGATTGAAGCTTCAGAGACTGGGAGTTCTGTGGAAACTGTTTGGATAAGAATACAATTAGAGAACAACGGAAAGGACACCATTGAAGGCATTTACTACAGACCGCCTGTGCAAACTGAAGATATGGATGAACTTTTTATGCATCAAATGGCCAACTTCTCCAAAAAATATGACATAGTGGTCATGGGAGATTTCAACTATCCAGACATTTGTTGGGAATCTCTTTCAGGCAAAACTAACAGGTCAAGCAAATTCTTGTCCTCTCTTGCTGACAACTTTATCTTCTAAAAGGTAGGGGAGAAAACAAGGGGATCTACTTCCTTGGATCTAATCCTTATAAACAGGGAGGAAATGGTTGAGGAGGTAAGAGTGGCTGGGACCCTATGAGGTAGTGACCATGCTATTTTAAAATTTTGGATAACTAGAGGAGGAAGACCTGTGAAGACTCAGACTTCAAAGTTAGATTTCAGAAAGGTAGATTTTAAGGGACTCAGAAAGAGAATCAGAGGGATCCAATGGCTGGATATCCTTAAGGACAAAAATATGCAGGAAGGATGGGAAATCTTGAAAAATGAGATTCTCAAAGCACAATCGTTAACAATTCCAAAAAGAGGGAAAAATATGAAGCATTTAAGGGAACCAGGATGGATGAACACAGAATTTAAACACATGCTAAAAAGGAAGAAATAAATGTTTATCAAATGGAAAGAGGGAGGCATATCTAAAGAAGAAAATAATGCTGTCTGAAGAAACTGCAGGGCACAAATTAGATTACTAAAGCTGTAAATGAATTAAGGCTTGCAAGAGACATCAAAAGCAACAAAAAGGATTTTGGGGATATGTCAAAAGTAAAAGAAACGTCAAAAATGCTATAGGATTTTTACAGGATGAAAATGATGAAATGGTAAGAAAGGATGTTGAGAAGGCCAAACTTTTAAATTCCTATTTTGCATCTGTTTTCTCTCAGAAAGAAAATGTAACATCAACTGATCTTCACTGTCCTATTAAAGGAATAGAAGAATCTAGGATATCTATAAATAGAAACATAGTGAGGAAACACTTAGTTAACATAAATGAATTCAAGTCTCCAGGTTCAGATGAATTACACCACAGAGTACTGAAGGAGATAGCAAAATACATTTTTGAACCATTCTCCATAATCTTTGAAAATTCTGGAAGAACAGGAGAAGTCACAGAAGACTGGAGAAGAGCAAATGTTGTTCCTATCTTCAAAAAGGGGAAGAAGGTGGACACAGGGAACTATAGGCCGGGCAGTCTGACTTCTATACCAGGAATGATCTTTGAACAAATTATTAAACAACATATATGTAAGTACCTGGATAAGAATGAAGTGATTAGCCAGAGTCAGCATGGGTTTGTAATTAATAAGTCATATCAGACTAACTTAATTTCCTTCTATGACAAAATCACTGACTAGGTGGATCAGGGAAATGCTGTAGCTATAGTGTATTTTGACTTCAGCAAAGCATTTGACTAAGTATCTCACACCATCTTTATTGAAAAAATGATGAAGTACTGAATGGACAAGGCAACTGTTTGGTGGATTCATAACTGGCTTAGCGATTGGACCCAAAGAGTGGTCATAAATGGCTGCATATCCAGTTGGAAGAATGTCTCATGTGGGCCCTGTATTGTTCAACATCTTTATCTATGACTTGGATGAAGGAATTGAGGGTAGACTGATTAAATTTGCTGATGACACAAAGCTAGGAGGGATAACTAATACTAGAGAAGAGAGAGAGGATTCAAAGAGATATAAATAAACTGGAGCAGTGGGCAGCAACTAACAAAATGTTTTTTTAACAGAGAAAAATGCAAAGTGCTACATCTGGGCATTAAAAATGAAAAAAGCATATACAGAATGACAGAAATAAGGCTATGCAATAGCACATGTGAAAAAGACTTGGGTATACTAATAGATCATAAACTGAACATGAGTCAACAGTGTGATGCAGCAGCAAAAAAGGCAAATGCAATTCTGGGATGTATTAACAGAAGCATACAGTCTAGACCACGTGAAGTCATTATTGCCCACTACTCCTCTTTGGTCAAACCTTATCTGGAATACTGTGATCAGTTTCGGGCACCGCATTAAAAAAAAACTCAACAAACTGGAGCAAGTTCAGAGAATAGCGACCAGAATGGTGACCGGTCTGCAAACCATGTCGTATGAGGAACGGCTACAGGATTTGGGAATGTTTAGATTGCAAAAATTATTGCAAAAAAAAGGGGGAGACAAAAAAGTGCAATAGGGTCTTATCCACGTTACAAGAGACAGTATATCATGAAATATGCTCACCTGGATAGGATGAGATAAGAGCGTGTAGGTAGCGGCTGCTGCAGATCCACAGGTCTTCAGGGACCAAAGAAATCATGAATCCAAAGGGAGTTTGTAGCTATATTCCGCGCTGCCGCTTTAGACAAATTCCAGGAGAGTGCTGTGTGATTGCAGTGGTTTTATTCTACGCGTTTCAGGGGTCTCATGCCCCCTTCATCAGGAAATACCACAAATACATACAGGTATCACAGACATAAAAATCTTTTATGTCTGTGATACCTGTATGTATTTGTGGTATTTCCTGATGAAGGGGGCATGAGACCCCTGAAACGCGTAGAATAAAACCACTGCAATCATACAGCACTCTCCTGGAATTTGTCTAGATTGCAAAAAAGAAGACTGAGAGGAAACTTAATAGCTGTCTACAAATATCTCAAGGGCTGTCACATTGTAGAAGGATCATCTTTATTCTCATTTGCCCAAGGAAAGACTGGAAGCAATGGGATGAAACTGAAAGGGAGGAGGCATGGATTAGATATTAGAAAAAACTTTTTGACACTTAGGGTGATCAATGAGTGCCACGAGAGGTGGTGAGTTCTCCTTCCATGGAAGTCTTCAAACAGAGGCTGGACAGACATATGTGTGTGATGATTTAGCGAATCTTGCTTTGATCAGAGGGTTGGACCAGATGACCCAGGAGGTCCCTTCCAGCTCTACCATTCTATGATTCTATGATAATCCCAATGTTACAGAACTTATAATATTTCCAATTTTTCAGTAATGAAGCACATACACTTCTGGTATTAGGGTCACATTGACAATCTAAAAGTCACAGAGTACATCAACATTTTATTGCTGTTTTTTTGGTGAGAGGAACAATCATGGCAATGATATGGTGGCTGGTTACCTCAATAAATAATTTAGGAGAGGGGAAGGCCATGCAATAATGAAGGTCAAAGCATTCTGTAATTACACAAGTTACCTAAAAAAAACTCGAATTTATGAAGCCACGAGCAGACATGGGCACAAGAAACAATCATATATAAACAAACGTGAAGGCACACCATACTAGTTACATTTGTGTGGCCTAGCAGAGCTGATTGCATACAATACCTCTTGTTTTTTTTAGAGGAACGTCATGCAAACAGATGCAGGCAAGCTTGTGAGGAAGCCATAACACGCCACAAAGGAAGGGCTGCAGCACTTGTTATCAATTGTGCACCATCAGAATCCCAAACATTACTGACTAATATAATTAATGAGACCATTAAAGAAAAGGGTGAAGCTATCAAACAAATACTGTAAATAAATCATAAGAAAACCGGAAACATCAATTTATTGTAAATGCATTAATTAGAAAATTGAAACATGCTATAAAAGAAACACTAATTAGGGCAACAACGATGGAGACCTATGATACACTACAGGGAGATATCTACAACCCCTGGCAAAAATTATGGAATCACTGGCCTTAGAGGATGTTCATTCAGTTGTTTAATTTTGTAGAAAAAAAGCAGATCACAGACATGGCACAAAACTAAAAACCAAAAAAGAGCAGAAGGGTCTTTGTATAAAAGATCCCTCCAAAAAGATGGCACAAAACTAAAGTCAATTCAAATGGCAACTTTCTGGCTTTAAGAAACACTAAAAGAAATCAAGAACAAAAAATGTGGTAGTCAGTAATGGTTACTT
Source organism: Dendrobates tinctorius (assembly GCF_039654945.1). NCBI lineage: Eukaryota > Metazoa > Chordata > Amphibia > Anura > Dendrobatidae > Dendrobates > Dendrobates tinctorius. The sequence continues at coordinate 2,380,161 of NW_027361680.1, read as the reverse complement.
TTTTAATCCAAACATAGGGGAAAAATTATGGAATCACGCAATTCTAGTATCTTGCTTGTCTCTTCGGTTCCTCAGAATACCCCGCTTGCTTCCGGATTCACATTCCATCTGAAAGACTCTGTTACATCTGACCTGCTCCGCACCCACCTCCGCTGCGACTGGCTCTCCGTTTGGAGCCCGGTCTGGGCTCCAGACCTCTGGATCCTGCATTCCCGGACTTCAACTCGCACCATTGGTCTGTACTGATAATCCCTCATATTCCTGACTCTGCCTGATGCTTTAAACCACTGTTGTTTCCATCTGTTACCTGAAGCTTGTTTCTCCACAATATATATATTACATTGAATTCTAAAATTTTGTGTCCTTGCCTTCACTCTGACCCACGTCACCGGTCTCCATAGAACATTGTAATAATCGCATGACAGTACAGGGTGGGCCATTTATATGGATACACCTGGGTGGGGCATTTATATGGATACACCTAAATAAAATGGTAATGGTTGGTGATATCAACTTCCTGTTTGTGGCACCTTAGTGTATGGGAGGGGGAAAACTTTTCAAGATGGGTGGTGACCATGGTGACCATTTTGATGTTTGCCATTTTGGATCCAACTTTATAAATGGCCACCCAGGTGTATCCATATAAATAGCCCACCCTGTAGAGTGGAGGCATTATTTACGAAGTCCTATTGCATATACTTACAGTCAGCAAAGTGTGGGGAGAGATCAGTGGATCCTTTTCAGGTCAAGGTGGAAGACATCTGTGGAAGTAATAAGGTATGGCAAAGAAAATGAAAGTCCCATAATGGTACTAAGTAAAGTAAAAAAAAAAAAAAAAAGAGAAACAAGTTGTAAAAATATTTTTTTAAAAATCACAAAATAATCTAATATATACTTACCTTATAATGTCTTCACATCCTGTTCTGTCCAGATGTGTCCGAATCCCAAAATTTCAAGCAGCAGAAGTTCACCGACTGCCATATTGGGACACCCAAGTGATGGGTGTCTCAATATGGTAACTGCTGGTGGTACCAGCCTCTTGCGCAGTACCATCAGTGGAACACCATCACACCACACACACACTCTTTATTTGCCATATGCACCATACACACACACACTGTATACGCCATACACAGCCTCTTGCGCGGTACCACCAGCGGAACACCGTCGCAAACGTCGCCGATGGGATCACCCGAATGATTCACTGACCGCCGCCATCTTTGTACAGGAGGCGCGCATGTACAGTTTTAATGTGACCGCCGCTATCTGTCTGCACAAAGATGGCGGCGGTCTGATTTACTGCTTCTGCGCGAAATCCACACAGGCTCAGTGAATCATTTGGCTGATCCCGGCGGCAGATGCACGACGTGTCTACAGGCAGAGGAAGCTGGTCACATTAAAGGGGTTATCCCACAAACAAAGTTCATTTTAAAAATTGTCTGTGTCTGACCATGTACGGAGCATACCACATCTCTTGGCCAGGGGAGGAAGCAAAAGTCAATACTGACATTACAGCAGGGGATCACAGAGGATTCATTTTGTGAGGTAAAATATTTCACTGACTGTTTTTGAACAATATTTTACCTCACAAAATGTATCCTTTGCGATCTCCTACTGTAATGTCAGTATTGTCTTTTGCTTCCTCCCCTGCCAGGAGCTGTGGTATGTTGTTTACACGGTCAGACATCAGACAAACAGGTCAAAGGAGAGATGACATGAGAGGAGAAGACAGCAGATGGGGGAGAATAAAAGCACACAGAGGTGAGAGAGACAGAGCACAGGGGGAGACAGTTCAAACGGGACAGCGCATGAGGGGAGAACACAGCACAGGAAGGAGAGAGACAGCAGACAAGGGGGATAGCACATGGGGTAGACAGGTCAAAGAACATAGCACAGATGGGAGAAGTGAGCACATGGGGAAAGAAAGAATGGAGAGGTGGGTGAGCACATGGGGGGAGAGATTTTCAATGCTGCAAAGCCTGCCTCCATCATGACATTACCTCCCTCTCAATGCGATAGCATCAGGCCTTCATCTAGTAATTATATATATACATATCTGACAGCCGTTCCAGTGTCAGTTGAACTCCAACTAGAGTACATCTCATTCTACTTAATGTGCTTCTGACTATGTGATCACCTGAACCAAATCTTATTTAACAAAGGAAAGTATAAAAACCCTGCTGTGGTGTTCACAATCCTCCTGCAATAGGACAAGCTGGATGGCAAAACAAGTGCTAGTAACATCCCAAAAGTAATAGGAATGAAAAAATAACTTTTAACCAAACCAAAGGAGTTGAAAAGAAAAGTCTTGAGTGAGGAAAAGAAGGGCTCAATTCTGGCTTTACTAGCAGAGGGATACAGTGAGCGTCATGTTGCCTCCATTCTTAAAATTTCTAAGATGGCAGTCCATTACAACCAGGCCAAGCAGCAGATGTTGGGGACAACAAAGCTACAGACCGACTGAGGGCGAAAACGACTCTCTACTGACCGGGGTGACCGTCCTCTTATTCGAATGTCACTCAGCAACCACAGGATGATGTCAAGTGACCTATAAAAGGAATGGCAAATGGCAGCTGGGGTGAAGTGCATGGCAAGAATAGTGCATAACAGGCTCCTAGAGGCAGGGCTCAAGTCATGTAAAGCTAGAAAAAAGACTTTCATCAATGAGAAGCAAAGGAGAGCCAGGCTGAAGTTTGCCAAAGACCATAAGGATTTGACCATAGAGGACTGGAGTTAAGTAATCTTCTCTGATGAGTGTAATTTTCTGCTTTGCCCAACACCTGGTCGTCTAATGGTTAGACGGAGACCTGGAGAGGTGTACAAGCCACAGTGCCTTGCACCCACTGTGAAATTTGGTAGAGGATCGGTGATGATCTGGGGATGCTTCAGCAAGGCTGGAATTGGGCGGGTTAATCTTTGCGAAGGACGTATGAATCAAGCCGCATACAAGGTTATCCTGGAAAAACAGTTGATTCCTTCTGCTCAGGCAATGTTCCCTACCTCTGAGGACTGTTTTTTCCAGCAGGACAATGCGCCATGCCACACAGCTAGGTCAATCAATGTGTGGATGAAGAACCACCACTGTTGTGCGTTCATTTTCCCCTCCGTCACTGAGGCCTGGTGAACTCCCTATTCTAGTGAAGGAAGGTAGTGAGCCTGATTATCAGGCACCTGGGACTAATGAAGACGATTGGCTGAGTGGAGTCACTGACTGGATTTAAGGCAGCCTACGCCCTTTCTGCCCTGCGGGTGATTTCTCTGTGGACTCTTGGACACCAGTCTGATTCCTGCTCTCCTAAAGCTAAGTTTGCTGTTTTGCCTTTTTGCATCTAAGATTTGTTTTTGTTTTTCTTGCTTTTTGGATTCTGCCACTCCCTGCTGGAGTGTGCAGTTTTCCTTGAGCTCTGTTTTCTGAAAGTACCTGAGTGCTAATTTAGTTTTTGAAGCTTAGTTGCTTCAGGGCCATTTTTATATCAGCTTGTTGGCTTTTGTCTCTGATAGGGTTTTGGCAGATTGCAGACAGCAGCCTTTCTATCCGTTCCTATCTAGGTAGTTTTTGGGCCCCGTCTTTGCTCAGCCTGTCTTTTTGTCTGTGTAAGTGTTTTCATCTTGCTTCACCGTCATTATATGTGGGGGGCTGCCTATTGCTTTGGGGTCTGCTCTGGGGCAGTTAGATTTCCCCTTTCCTTCTTTAGGTCTATGTATCTCTCCGGCTGTGATCGAGGGGTCTAGGTCATCGTAGGAACCCCCCACGGCTACTGCTAGTTGTGTTGATAGGTTCAGGGGTCTGCAATCTGATAGTTGCCAACTTCTCTGGTTTTCAGGACTTAGCTAGCATTTCTGTTTTTGCCTCCTACAGTGACTCAATCATAACAGAATCACCCGCCCAACCGCAGATCCTGGGGTACTCAATAGCAGGAAAGAATTGTGTTTAAAAAAAAAAAAAAAATGGTGTGTGTATATTCTTTCCTCTATATCTCTGAGGCCGTAGGGGGAATTTTTTTTTCTCTCAATGGAGATAAAGCAAGTGTCTGATTGTGTGGAGCAGCTCACTGCTGAAGTGCGAGGAATTTCCGCCTATCTTGCTCGTTCACATGCTGTTGAACCAAAGATCCCCACACCTGATGTATTTTTTGGGGATCGATCTAAATTTTTGAGTTTCAAAAATAATTGTAAATTATTTTTTGCTTTGAAGCCTAACTCGTCAGGGAGCCCCGCGCAGCAGGTTAAAATTGTCATCTCTTTGCTGCGCGGCGATCCCCAGGATTGGGCGTTTTCTTTGAAACCAGATGACCCTATTCTGACTAATGTGAACACATTTTTTCAAGCCTTGGGGTTGCTGTATGACGAACCTAATGCTATTGATCAGGCTGAAAAGACCCTGTTAGCATTGAACCAGGGTCGAGAATCTGCAGAGTTGTACTGTCAAAAGTTCCGAAAGTGGGCGGTCCTTACTACCTGGAATGATAGTGCCTTGGCTGCTCTCTTTCAGAAGGGTTTGTCAGAAGCCGTAAAAGATACTATGGTGGGATTTCCTGTTCCCTCTGGTCTGGACGATTCTATGTCTTTAGCCATTCAGGTAGATCGGCGTTTACGTGAATGCAGGATTACACGAGAGGTGTTGTCACCGGTTGAACAGACGTCTGAACCTATGCAATGTGATAGAGTTTTGTCTAAGGCGCAACGTCAGGAATTCAGAAGGCGTAATAAGCTGTGTTTTTTCTGTGGAGATGCCTCACATGTTATTTCTGTTTGTCCTAAACGTGAGAAACGCTTTGCACACACGTTTTCTGTTGGTGGGGTTCAGCCTAAGTTTCTTTTGGCGATTACTCTGATCTGTTCCCTGTCCACATTTTCCGCCAAGGCTTTTGTGGATTCGGGAGCAGCGCTAAACCTAATGGACTTGGATTTTGCTAAACATTGTGGATTTCCGTTGACACCTCTGCAGACGCCTATTCCTTTGAGGGGGATTGATGCTACCCCTCTGGCTAAAAATAAACCTCAGTTTTGGACCCAGTTGGTCATGCAGGTCGCCCCAGACCACCAAGAAAGTTGCAGATTTTTGGTGTTGCATGGTCTGCATGATGCCGTTGTTCTGGGGTTTCCCTGGTTGCAGATTTATAATCCAGTTTTGGATTGGAAGTCTGTGTCTGTGGTGAGTTGGGGTTGCCGGTGTACCTTTAGTGAGGCTCCGGTTTTTTCCTCCTCTCCTCAGTCGCATGAGGTTCCTGACTATTTGGCGGACTACTATGATGTATTTAGTGAGAATGAGTCTGCGTCCTTGCCTCCCCATAGGAGTTATGACTGTGCTATTGAACTAAACCCGGGGTGTAAATTTCCTAAGGGTCGGCTCGGCAATTTATCTGTACCCGAGCACGAGGCTATGCGGTCCTATATTAAGGAGGCGTTGGAGAAGGGTCATATTAGACCATCCTCTTCACCTTTAGGTGCCGGTTTTTTTTTTGTGGCCAAGAAGGATGGTTCTTTAAGGCCTTGTATTGATTATCGTGCCCTCAATAAAATTACTATTAAATATCAGTATCCGTTACCCCTGATTTCGGATCTATTCTCTAGAGTCAGAGGTGCTTGCTGGTTTACCAAGCTTGACCTCAGGGGGGCGTATAATCTTATCCGCATTAAGCAGGGGGATGAATGGAAGACGGCGTTTAATACTCCGGAGGGACATTTTGAGTACCTGGTGATGCCTTTTGGGCTCACTAATGCCCCTTCTGTCTTCCAGTGCTTCATGAACGATATTTTCCGAGACTTTGTCGATAAATTTTTGATTATCTATCTGGATGATATTTTGATCTTCTCCAAGGATTGGGATTCTCATGTGGAACATATTCGGACTGTGTTCCGGATCTTGAGAGAGAATTCTCTGTATGTCAAAGGATCAAAATGCCTTTTTGGAGTACAGAGAATTTCTTTTTTGGGATTTATTTTGTCTCCGTCAACTATTGAAATGGACCCGGCCAAGGTACAGGCCATTTATGATTGGGTTCAGCCCACTTCTTTGAAGGCCCTCCAGAAGTTTTTGGGTTTTGCTAATTTTTATCGGAAATTTATAGCAAAATTTTCTAGTATTGCCAAACCATTGACTGACCTGACCAGGAAGGGTGCGGATGTGTTGAATTGGTCTCCGGAGGCGGTTGCTTCCTTTCAGGAGCTGAAGCGTAGATTTACCTCCGCCCCGGTTCTGCGGCAACCTGATGTCTCACTCCTGTTCCAGGTAGAGGTGGATGCTTCTGAGATTGGTGCAGGAGTGGTGTTGTCCCAAAAGGATCCGGTAACATCTAAAATGAATCCCTGTGCTTTCTTTTCCCGTAAGTTCTCTTCATCTGAACGTAACTATGATGTGGGGAATCGGGAACTGTTGGCCATGAAATGGGCATTTGAGGAGTGGAGACATTGGTTGGAGGGAGCCAAACATCAAGTTGTGGTCCTCACTGACCACAAAAATTTGATTTACCTAGAGTCGGCTAAACGCTTGAACCCTAGACAGGCTGGGTGGGCCTTGTTTTTTACACGTTTTGATTTTGTGGTCTCTTTCCTTCCTGGAACTAAGAATGTCAAGGCAGACACCCTCTCTAGGAGTTTCTTTGCTGATTCTCCTGTGGTGACCAAGCCTGCCACCATCTTAGGTGAAGGGGTAGTTCTTTCTGCCATCTCGCCCGATTTGAGACTTGCTCTGCAAGAGTTCCAGGAGGACAAACCTGAGCATTGCCCCAGTGGAAAGTTGTATGTTCCTGACCAGTGGAAGAAGAGAGTGATGTCTGAAGTTCATTGCTCTGCATTGGCTGGTCATCCAGGTATTTTTGGTACTAGAGTTCTGGTGAGTCGCTCTTTTTGGTGGCCCACCTTGTCTCATGATGTCAGGAATTTTGTGCAGTCCTGTGGGACTTGCTCCCGGTCTAAATCTTGTTCTCGCTCTAGTGGGTTGTTGATGCCTTTGCCGGTCCCCAGGAGGCCATGGACCCATATTTCAATGGATTTCATTTCTGATATGCCGGTCTCTCAAAGAATGACTGCTATTTGGGTGATTTGTGATAGGTTCTCTAAGATGGTTCATCTTGTACCACTCCCTAAGTTGCCATCTTCCTCTGAGTTGGTGCCTCTGTTTTTGCAACAGGTGGTTCGCTTGCACGGGATTCCTGAGAACATTGTATCTGACAGAGGAGTTTAATTTGTGTCTAAATTTTGGAGGACGTTCTGTTCCAAGTTGGGAATTCAGTTGTCCTTCTCCTCTGCTTTTCACCCTCAGACCAATGGGCAGACAGAGAGAACAAACCAGACCTTGGAGTCGTATTTGAGATGTTTTATTTCCGCTGATCAGGATGATTGGGTTTCATTTTTGCCCTTGGCCGAATTTGCTTTAAATAATAGAGCTAGTTCTGCCACTTTGATGTCACCTTTTTTTTGTAACTTTGGTTTTCACCCTCAATTTTCTTCAGGGCAGGTGGAGCCTTCTGCCTGCCCAGGTGTTGACACTGTGGTGGAGAGAATGCACCAGATCTGGGACCAAGTGGTGGATAAGTTATCTCTCTCCCAGGAAAAGGCCCAGCGGTTTTCCAATCGACATAGGACCATTGGTCCCCAGTTTAAGATTGGTGATATGGTGTGGTTATCATCAAAAAATATTGCTATGAAGGTGGCTTCTC